>NC_088794.1:35085819-37485819 GCF_011386835.1 Chrysemys picta bellii | reverse complement strand
TGATGTCCAGGAACAGGTTACTGTGATGTCGCTCACTCTGCAACTTCAGCTTTCTGGTCTTATGTCAAGTATCAGGCCACTGTCAGACCAGCAGTTTAGCATTCCTAGCTTGGCAGGATTATATCAAGATACAGGCCTCTGATGTTACTGGCTCAATCTCTCTCCCGCCAATGTCTGATGTCATGCCTTTGTGACAGAAATGGCTCAGAGCCTCTAGCTTGCAGGGCTTGTGTGAAGGCCCAGGCCTCTATGAGGCATCTGCCTCAGTACATCTTGCTTGCTGGCACGATGTCAAGACAAAGGCCTTTGTGACATAGCTGGCTCAACAGCCTAACTTATTGGTCGAATATGAAAGGGCAGGTCCCTGTGAATGTATTTGCTCAGGTGGGAGGATATGCAGTTGCTAGGTAGAGCTGGTTGGGAATTTTCCATTGGAATAATTTTCTTTTCCCAAAATCAACATTTTCTGCAGGAAAATGTCAGTTTTGCCCCCAAATCTAAACTTCTCACTGGGAAAATCAAACCAATGGCACCCTGGCTGCACGTGGGAGGCCCTTTTCAACTCAAAGTTCTCCCTGCAGGGAGGTTCTCCCAATATGTGATTTTTTTGAAATTGCTGTCTGGTGAAACATTGCTAGGTTTTTACTTTTCATCCAAAATTAGGACCATTTCCACGCCCCCAAAAAACCTTGGAATTTCCATGGGATGGAGATTCCGTTTTCTGGCTAGTGCTATTGTTAGGGTGCAGTGTCAAAACTGACAAGGGAAATGTCACCTCCCCCACCCCCCAGGCGAACAGGAGTTTATCAGGAGAGAGAGGGTGCTGCCTGTATCACTTCTGTGTGCTAATAGAGGCTCACCCAGGGCCGGTGCTACCATTTAGGCCAACTAGGCAGTTGTCTAGGGTGCCAAGATTTGGGGACGCCAAAAAGCAGCATCCCCAATTTTTTTTTTTTTTTTTTTTTTTTTTTTTTACAGCGGCCACTGCGCTGGGAGGGAGAGGGAGTTTGAGCTGCCAGCAGGCAGCCCAGGGGTTCCCCTGGGTCAGCGCACCGCTGGCAGCCCAGGGGAACCCCCGGGTCAGCACGCCGCTGGCAGCCGAGGGGAACCCCCAAGTCAGCACGCCGCTGGCAGCCCAGGGGAACCCCTGGGTCAGAGCTGCCACACAGATCTCCGGGCCGGGGGGTGGGGAGCTGCCGCGGGGGAGGGGGGGGGCGCAAAGTGGAAGTTTCGCCTAGGGCACGAAACTTCCTTGCACCAGCCCTGGGCTCACCCTAGAGGAACACTGGAGCGTTGGAAGCAGTAGTCATTAGCAGTAGCCCCTGGAATCAGTAGACACTGAGCCTTGTCATGGAACAGAGCGTTAACTTTTAGAACCCTGACCCAGAGGGTGATACTGTTGCCAGAAAAGTTTCTGTTTCCTACCAGCACTCCTATGTATCAGGCCCTTATTACTGTAGTGAGCTGCCTCTTCTCTAGCAGTACACCAATTCAGCAAGAATCCAACCGTCACTAGAAGGCCTCTTTGCCAAATACAGTCCGAAACCATCCTACAATCCATAGCAATGATCCCAGCTTATCACCTGGTGCTGAGGGTATGATGCCTGTCAACAGGGATTGAACCCAGGGCCTTTGGAGCTAAGAGCACAGCTGCTGTAGCACATACATAGCCTCTGTGAATCCAGCAGAGAGGGAGACATTTAACATACACTAAACAATGGTTACAAACATGTTTTCCCCCAGATTAAATACAGTGCGCATATCTAATAAAATAAAACAGATGCTGTATTAGAGATTGCACAGGGGGGGACTTTGCTGCTTCTTAGGCCTGGTCTACACTATGAGTTTAATTCGAATTTAGCAGCGTTAAATCGAATTAACCCTGCACCTGTCCACACAATGAAGCCATTTATTTCGAAATAAAGGGCTCTTAAAATCGATTTCTGTACTCCTCCCCAACGAGCGGAGTAGTGCCGAAATTGATATTGCCATTTCGAATTAGGGTTAGTGTGGCTGCAATTCGATGGTATTGGCCTCCGGAAGCTATCCCACAGTGCACCATTGTGACCGCTCTGGACAGCAATCTGAACTCGGATGCACTGGCCAGATAGACAGGAAAAGCCCCGCGAACATTTGAATTTTATTTCCTGTTTGCCCAGCGTGGAGAGCACAGTTGACCACAGAGAGCTCATCAGCACAGGTAACCATGCAGGCCAATAATCGAAAAAGAGCACCAGCATGGACCGTACGGGAGGTACTGGATCTGATCGCTATATGGGGAGAGGATTCAGTGCTAGCAGAACTTCGTTTGAAAAGACGAAATGTCAAAACTTTTGAAAAAATCTCCAAGGGCATGATGGAGATAGGCCACAATAGGGACTCAGATCAGTCCCACGTGAAAGTCAAGGAGCTCAGACAAGCCTATCAAAAAACAAAGGAGGCAAACGGTCGCTCCGGGTCAGAGCCGCAGACATGCCGCTTCTACGCCAAGCTGCATGCAATTCTAGGGGGGGCCGCCACCACTACCCCACCTCTGACCGTGGATTCCGAGGCGGGGGTAATCTCATCAGCCACACCTGAGGATTCTGCAGAGAAGAGGAGGAGGAGGAGAAGGAGAAGGACGAGCTTGCAGAGAGCACACAGCACTCCGTTCTCCCCAACAGCCAGGATCTTTTTCTCAGCCTGACTGAAGTACCCACCAAAGCCAGTATCCAAGACCATGACCCCATGGAAGGGACCTCAGGTGAGTTTACCTTTTAAAATATACAACTTGTTTTAAAAGCAAGTGTTTTTTAATGATTACTTTGCCCTGAGGACTTGGGATACATTCGTGGCCAGTACAGCTACTGGAAAAGTCTGTTAACGTGTCTGGGGATGGAGCGGAAATCCTTCAGGGACATCTCCATGAAGCTCTCCTGGAGGTACTCCAAGAGCCTTGCCACAAGGTTTCAGGGCAGTGCAGCCTTATTCCGTCCTCCATGGTAGGACACTTGACCGCGCCATGCTTGCAGCAAGTAATCTGGCATCATTGCATTACAAAGTCTGGCAGCGTATGGTCCCGGTGTTTGCTGGCATTCAAGCAACATCCTTTCTTTATCTCACTGTGTAATCCTCAGGAGAGTGATATCACTCATGGTAACCTGGTTGAAATATGGGAATTTAATTAAGGGGACAGAGGTGGCCGTTCCTACTGGGCTGTTTGCCTGTGGCTGAAAAGAAATCCTTCCCTGCAGTTAGCCAAGCGCAGGGGCGGTGGGGGGAATTGGCCCTGAGCTTTTCGCATTTGGCTAGCAGGGACCTTCCCTGATAACAGCCACGCGGTGCGGGGAGGGATAAAGAGATCATCCAGAGAATTGGATGAGGGGTGCGGTTAGTTTGTTTTCTGCTGCTGAAGGTTAATAGGAAAACCGCAGCACTCAATGGGCTTTGTTTGGTATGTGGGAAAGGAGGGTGCAGAAGCCAAAAGACAATGACTTACCATGGCCGCATGCAAGCCGAATTCTGTTGCCCGGACCTGTGTCTGTGATCTCTAGCAGCAAAGCCACAGGCACTCAATATTAAGAGGCAAAATGCGACCTTGCACAGAAATCACATGTGCTATGTAATGTGAATAGTGGTTTTTACCGTGAAAGAGTATAAGCATTGTTCTGTAAAATGTATCTTTTTAAAAAATTCTCTCCTTTTTCCCTTCCCTCCAGCAGCTGCAAATTTTTCAAGCCTCCCTCCTCCGTCCTGAAGGCTATCTCAGATAAGACGTCGGAAAAAGAGGATGCGAGACGAGATGTTCGTGGAAATCATGGAATCCACCCGCAGTAAAAGAGCTCATCTGAATGAGTGGAAGGACACGGTTTAAAAGTATAGGAAAGATGCCAGTGAACGTGAGGACAGGAGGGACCAACGTGAGGAGAGGAGACACGCTCGAGATGAGAGGTGGCAGCAGGAAGATCAGAGGAGGCAGGATGCAATGCTGGGGCTGCTGCGTGAGCAAACATACATGCTCCGGCGTCTGGTGGAGCTTCAGGAACGGCAGCAGGATCACAGACTGGCGCTACAGCCCCTGTATAACCCCCCTCCCCATGTTCCATAGCCTCCTCACCCAGACGTGTAAGAATGCGGGGGGGAGGCTCCATGCACCCTCCCATTCCACCCCAGTGGACAGCCCAAGCAAAAGGCTGTCATTTTTTTAACCTTTTTTTAGTGGCCTTTTCCTTCCCGCCGATCCTCCTCCCAAACCCCACCCAGGTTCTCTCCCTCTTTTTATAATCAATTAATAAAGAATAAATGATTTTTAAATGATAGTGACTTTATTTCCCTTGAAAGAAAGCTGTGATCGAAGGGGGAGGGTGGGTTCCTTACAGAGAATGAGTCAATAAAGGGGGCGGGTTTTCATCAAGGAGAAACAAACAGAAATTTCACACTGTAGCCTGGCCAGTCATGAAACTGGTTTTCAAAGCTTCTCTGATGCACAGCGCTTCCTGGTGTGCTCTTCTAATCGCCCTGGTGTCTGGCTGCACGTAATCAGCAGCCAGGCGATTTGCCTCAGTCTCCCACCCAGCCATAAAGGTCTCCCCCTTACTTTCACAGAGATTGTGGAACACACAGCAAGCAGCAATAACAATGAGGATATTGGTTTGGCTGAGGTCTGACCGAGTCAGTAACAATCACCAGCGACCTTTTAAACAGCCAAATGCACATTCTACCACCATTCTGCACTTGCTCAGCCTGTAGTTGAACAGCTCCTGACTCCTGTCCAGGCTGCCTGTGTATGGCTTCATGAGCCATGGCAGTAAGGGGTAGGCTGGGTCCCCAAGGGTAACTATAGGCATTTCAACATCCCCAACAGTTATTTTCTGGTCCAGGAAGTAAGTCCCTTGCTGCAGCCGTTTAAACAGAGTAGTGTTCCTGAAGACGCGAGCATCATGAACCCTTCCCGGCCAGCCCACGTTGATGTTGGTGAAACATCCCTTGTGATCCACCAGTGCTTGCAGCACCATTGAAAAGTACCCCTTGCGGTTTATGTACTGGGTACCCTGGTGCTCCAGTGCCAAGATAGGGATATAGGTTCCATCTATCGCCCCACCACAGTTAGGGAATCCCATTGCAGTAAAGCCATCCACTATGACCTGCACATTTCCCAGAGTTACTAC
This sequence comes from Chrysemys picta bellii, assembly GCF_011386835.1. Taxonomy (NCBI): domain Eukaryota; kingdom Metazoa; phylum Chordata; order Testudines; family Emydidae; genus Chrysemys; species Chrysemys picta. Next base: position 37,480,672 of record NC_088794.1, on the reverse strand, counting down.
CTTTTGTAGCAGCAGCTCAATGATTGCTTTGGCTACTTGCATGACAGCAGCCCCCACAGTAGATTTGCCCACTCCAAATTGATTCCCAACTGACCGGTAGCTGTCTGGCGTTGCAAGCTTCCACAGGGCTATCACCACTCGCTTCTCAACTGTGAGGGCTGCTCTCATCTTGGTATTCTGGCGTTTCAGGGCAGGGGACAGCAAGTCACAAAGTTCCATGAAAGTGCCCTTACGCATGCAAAAGTTTCGCAGCCACTGGGAATCGTCCCACACCTGCAACACTATGCGGTCCCACCAGTCTGTGCTTGTTTCCCAGGCCCAGAATCGGCGTTCCACGGATAGAACCTGCCCCATTAACAACATGATCTCCAAAGCACCGGGGCCCGCGGTTTGAGAGAATTCTGTGTCCATGTCCATGTCCTCATCACTCTTGTCACTGTGCTGCCATCGCCGCCTCCTCCTTGTCTCGTTTTTCTGGTCGTGGTTCAGCATAAACTCCACGAGAATGCGCGAGGTGTTTACAATGTTCATGACTGCTGTCTTGAGCTGAGCGGGCTCCATGCTTGCCGTGGTATGGAGTCTGCAGTGTTCACCCAGGAAAAAAGGCGCGAAACGGTTGTCTACCATTGCTTTCATGGAGGGAAGGGTGAGGCTGTACCCAGAACCACCTGCGACAATGTTTTTTGCCCCATCAGGCATTGGGATCTCGACCCAGAATTCCAATGGGTGGGGGAGACTGCGGGAACTATGGGATAGCTATGGGATAACTACCCACAGTGCAACGCTCTGGAAATTGACGCTAGCCCCGGTACATGGACGCACACCGCCGAATTAATGTGCTTAGTGTGGCCGCATGCATTCGTCTTTATACAATCTGTTTCCAAAATTAGAATTCTGTAAATTCAGATTAATCCCGTAGTGTAGACATAGCATGGCTCTCATGCCTAAGGGTAACAGATTTCCAACCACTTCCAGAGTCATAGTACAAGAGGCTTGCATGGAACTTTCATAATATTCACAGCTAGCTGACCGCTCAGTAGCAAACTTTTACTACACGTACAGGGTACCTCATCTGTTCCTGACAGGGAGAAGAGTAACAAAATACAGTTCAATAATTCCTAGAAAAAAAAAATCCTGTTGAGCTTTGCCCTCTGTCAACTGAAAAATATGATTGTTTTGCTCCACGGGAGAAACATGGGAATCAGGAGCTGATAACAGACTTGGCCAGAGGCCTTTTGGCTTCAGTGTCCTTTCAATAGCTATCTTTCTGCCAGTAATGAGTGCAAAGGACATCTTTGTGCACCTGATGATATGCTGAGTAATTCCTTGGCCTGGAGATATCTGGTCCATGCAGAAGGAAAGTGGGAGTACTTCCATTTGTCAAAAGCATTCTTCTGAACAGTAATAGCGTCTACACCACTATAGTTATACCAGAGCAGATGCTTTATCATGTGTGAAGGAATAGAACTCTCTGTGGCCTCAAAGATGTGTAGGACTTCACAGAGCTCAACAGGTGGTTGACGTCAGAGACATCCTTGAACTCAGAGGCCCAGTCTTATCATGACATTTCAGGGCAGAGACTCATAAATCGCCAGTATAAACCAGATTCAAAACACAAATAAAACAATCCGGAGAAGGAGGGGTATCTTAAAATATAAAACAAACTGAGGGGTGTCTAAAGAAAAACAGGAATAGAAAGTTAGAGAAGGTAATAAATGAGATGGTTCATGACAAAAACCGTGTATGAAAAAGAAATGGTTCTAATATGCTTCTTAAAAATGGAGAGAGACAACCTCCTCATCAAAACAGAGGCTACAGATAAGGCTTTCAAAAGCCTGTAAGTGACTTAGGAGCCTAAATTCCATTTTCAAAAGTGACGTAAGCACTTAGGTGTAGATCTGTGTGAATAACTGATTTTTCAGTTCACTGGCAATTCTGAAAGATAGAAAAAAAATTGTTTTGAGTTGACCTGAAGCAAAACATTTACAACAGTTTTGGCGAACCAAAAAGTCAATAAAAGATTTGTTTCAGGTCAGATGAAGCAGCTTGTTTGATTTGTAACAAAATGTTGTGTTTCCATTTTGAGCTCGTTTAAGGTTGTTGTTTTTTTAAATAAAGGAAATTTCAAAACAAAAGGTTATTTTGAAATAAAAGTCAAAACGTTAGTTTAGAAAATGTTGAAACAAAACATTTTGATTTTGTTGTTGGTTTTTTCAACTGAAACAATTTGCCAAAATTGACACGAATTCACAAAATGCTTCAGTTGACCCGAAGCGGTATTTTTTACTGGAAAAAAAAAGTAGATTGAAAAATTTCACCTGGCTCAACCTAAATTCTATTGATTTTCAACAAGACTCAGATGCTTAAGTGCCCGTCCCTTTGAAAAATAAGACTTAGGCTCCTAAGTAACTAAGGGTACAGCTACACAGACAAACAAACAAACAAACACCTTGCAGCAATGAATTTCAGAGCCTGGGTCAACTGATTCAGGCTTGCTGGGCTCATGCTGTAGGGCTAAAAATAGCAGTGTAGACCTTTAGGCTTGGACTGGAGACCAGACTCTGAAATTCAGCGAGGAGAGAAGGGTCTTGGAGCCCAGGCTCCATCCTGAGTCTGAATACCTACATTGCTGTCTTTAGCTCCATAGTGCCAGCCACGCAAGCACAAGTCAGTTGACCCAGCCTCTGAGACTTGCTGCTCTGGGGTTTTTTATTGCTGTGTAGATGAACCTTAAGGGACTTCTGAAAATTCTCCGTGTAGCTTTCAACAAAGCCAACCATAGGATGCTACCGACCTGTTCACAGGACAGAGCTGGGGTAGACAGCACAGCACTCCTCCATCTGCACCAGTCATTCCTCTCCAGAAGGCCCCAAAGAATGCTCCTTCTCCACAAAGGCTCTCACAGGTAGAGTCCCACGGAGATCTAACCTCTGTCCCCTCCTCTTCAATAGCTATGAGACCCCTTGGAAAGGTGGTGACACAACGCAGGCCCTAGTATCAGCAATACCACGATGACCCTCCGTAGTACATTGAATTTTTCACTGATGCAGCCAGTGCAGTCAGCAGCATGTTACAATGCTTCCAGGAGACTGACGAGCAACTGCGCATACAGCAGAAATCGAGGAAAGAGCTTCTCTAGGCTTCTGTATTTGCACTTTGTTTTTGACTGCCGGGACTAGATTACAATCTCCGCTAGGTACCTGTGATTGTTCCAGTGGTCTCAGGTGCCTGACAGGGATTCTCATCTTTCCTAGGATCAGTTCACAGAGCTTGAAAAGGCTAAGGGAATCAAACATTATTCACTTTCTGGATTTCTCAACCCAATATGGTCAAACACACTTCAGATACACCTCTACCTCGATATAACGCTGTCCTTGGGAGCCAAAAAATCTTACCGCATTATAGGTGAAACCGCGTTTTATCAAACTTGCTTTGATCCACCGGAATGTGCAGCCCAGCCCCCCCCCCCCCCCCCCCCCCCCCCCCCCGAGCGCTGCTTTACCGCATTATATCCGAATTCGTGTTCTATCGGGTTGCGTTATATCGGGGTAGAAGTGTACTAGTATTCATAATGGAATATGTGCAGACCACATCTAAGCATGTACAAACCAGCCTTGTTCGTGTTATAAGTGGGCAAAGTCTTGGCCAAAATGGTAATTGCCTTAAATTCCAGGCTTCAGACATGACATCAGATTTCATTCAGACTTCCCAAAGGAATTCTCCTCTGTCCTGAGAACAAACATAAGAAAGGTCAAAGAAATATAGGAATTGCCAGTGGTCCTCTTAGTCCAGTATTTTCTCTGACAGTGATCAGCACCAGATACTTCTGAAGCAGATGCAATAAACCCTGAAGCAGATAGTGTTGAGCTAACCTACCCGCAGAGAAAATTTTCTCCTAGCCCCTCATAGTCAGAATTAATGTCCTGAAGCAGGAGGATTTACATCTCTTCCATAACTCACATTTTTGTTTATAATCCTTACTGTTGAAACTCTGGACATTCTTGTTATCCATAAAAATGTCCAAACTTTTATTGAACGCTGCTAAGCTCTTGGTCTCCGTGATATCTTGTGGCAATGAGTTCCACATACTAAAATTCTTGTACTTACAAAGGGGTCAAAAATATGGCTTGCCGTGTTAACTACCTTTCACTTTTAACTATCTAATTACAACTATGAGTCTGTGATAGCCTCTATATAGACATAAAGGAAAAGTTTTCAGGGGGGCTCACATTGGCCTCTAGTTCTTGTGAGCAGTTTTGCTCCCTTAAGCACCTGTGACCATATTTTTTGCCCCTGCAATTAATTCTGAATATAAATATTAATAGTTTCAGTCAGCATCTTATTGTTTGTATAGTAGATAACAATTCAAGTGTACAGGTGGCTCATAGTTATTGTAAATGACCATTCCTCAGCCAGAAAGCTTACACTCTAAAGACAAGACATAATAGGTAGAAAAAATAAACAAGTGGATGGGCAAAAGGGAAGAATAACAAAAATGACAAGATGTTTTAGCACCAAATAATAATGTGAACAATTTGTAGCCAGTCATTAGCTGTAATCAGAGTACTCAACAGCCTAGCTGTTATTGAGGACAGTTTTCTGTATGCATTATGGCAGAGGTGAGTTTTAACGAGGGACTTGGAGAAAATGGGGGGCGGGGAAGGGCTGTACGGATATTAACTGGGAGTTTTCCCCATGCAGAAGGAAGCAACTTGTGGGAGAAGGGGATAATGTGTTGTTGAAGTTGAGGCTGGCATTGTTGATGCGCTGAAGGCCATATCAGGCTCGTAATTAGATGGATGCTTTTGAAAATCTCGGTAGGTGTTTGTCCGCATTTTTAGGCACCTAAATACCTTTAGAAATCTGACTATATGTGCCTAAGTCAGCTGTGAAAATGGGACCGAGTCTCTGAATCACTTAGGTCCTGTTGAAAATGTTCCTCTTAGACTCTCTTCAGTTCCCTAAGTGGGGATCATAGCATTTCCCTACCTCACAGACATGAGAATCAATAGGTTAAAGGTTGCGAGATGCTCAGGTACTACAGTAATGGGAGTCATACAAGCACCTTAGACAGATAAAATCCCAATTTGAATGAGAGAGAAGCTCACATGTCATTATCTGGATTCCACCTGGGCCCAAGGCTCTTGCTTCAGCTAACATTTGGAAAATCTGGTGCTAGCAAGAAGCTAATTCTTCACAGTGCAATGACTTGTTAGGTCACTAACTCTGGCCTAAATTCTGATGTTTGCTTCAGAGTTGCAATTAATTATTATTATTATTTATTGTGCACAGAGGCCAACCAGTTGATGCCTCATTGTGCTAGGCGCTGTACAAACATGTTGAAAAATGACACTCCCAGACCCTCCCATAATCTAAAAGACAAGTTACAACAGGGGAATGAAACAAACAAGCAGGCTGGGATGGGAGGGTGGAGTGACCAGGTAACAGAAATAATAGGATGTGTGCGAACTTTAGCCAATCTGGAGCTGCAATCACAACTCACCACCTAGCTGGTACCAGGTTACCAAACCCAGATGAGCAGATATTTATGTTAATTTGGATTTGATTATATCTATCTATCTATCTCCCAGGTGCATAGCAGGTTAAGATAATCACGGAGAAATGGATAATTAATTAGTATCTGTTGCAACAATTGTGGGAGACCAATTTTACTTCCACTGGCCGGCCGTAGGTTTCTGTAGGCCCCTCAGTGGATCAAGGGCTTAAAGTGAGTGCAGTTTCCATGATCTTATGCAGAGCATGAGGAGCCCTGTGTCAATGTTTGGGGCCTAGTATAACTGCAAGCCAGCAGTGTTACTACCTGTCCCACTGCTTTTTCGTGGAGGTAGATCTGCTGCGATTGCCAGAACTATTTATGGCCCTTTCCTCTTTCATTGTTCTAGTCACATCTGCCATAGCTTCATAAACAGCAGGGAGGTAGCAGGGGGGAAAGAATGTTTCCTTTCAAGAATTTTCATATTATAAGCCTCTGAAAAGTTCAGATCAAGCAGTTCCATCCAAATGGTAGGGACTGTTTGTTCCTTGTTTTGGCAGCATTGTGAGTGATGCATGAGCAGCAGTATCCCTTCATTAGACTAATATGCTGTACCAGTTAGGAATGGCAGGAAGCATTGTGTGTGTGTGTGTGTGTGTGTGTGTGTGTGTGTGTGTGTTATTTTTCTTTAAAGGATGAAGGAATGAACAGAAAACACTGAAGTTTTGTTTAGGTTGGTTGGGGAGCTGACAAGCTATGTTCTGATTGGCTGGTGAGTGACTCACTAGAGAGCTGTGGTGGAATCCACACTAGGCAATGTAGTAGCCAATGCAGATGTCTGCTTGGCAGCCATCCTGAGCAAAAGCCTCCTTAATTATACAGCAGACTGTTTTTGCTGCCTGGATCTTGGTGTAATAATAAGAAAACATGTTTGTTTCCTTTGTAGTTATTGGCCTGTGAGAGTGTGTGCATATATGTATATATGCTTGTATATGTATTGTGATAGACCCAGGCCAGTTGGGTACAGCAGAGTAGCAGAAGGCAGATATACTGGCCACTGAATTAACAGTTTTCTGTTCCCTGACTGACCAGAGCAGGGGCTGCTCCAGGCTAATGAGAACACCTGATTCCAATTAACCTAAGAGTCAGGTGAGGCCATTAAGCTAATGTGAACACCTGACTCTAATTAAGGCCCCTCTGATACTATAAAAGGGCTCACTTCAGTCAGGCAGAGAAGAGCCAGAGGAGAGGAAGTGCGGTTGAAGGGCTGGTTAATAAAGACACCCTCAAGTAATTGGTAAGGCTGAAGAAGGGAGAAGCAGGAGAGCTGTGGGGAAGTGGTCCAGGGAAATGTAGCAACTCTGGCAGTGAAAGATCAGCTGCCAACAGCTGCTACCATTAGGGTCCCTGGGCCAGAACCCGGAGTAGAGGGTGGGCCCGGGTTCCCCCCAACCCACCACTACAGAAACACCTCCTGGGAGGGGAAGTCAGGCCCCTGTCAGGACAGGAGGCTAAACTGTTCTGAAACAAGCCCCTAGGGACAACAGAGACTGTGGGAGTTCTCTCACCAACCTCCTTGCTGGCTTATGATGAAAAGGTCTCAGTAGACTATAACCCTGGCCCTAGAGAGAGAAGGGCTATGTGGAGGGTCGCAGTGAGCCACTGAGGCTAGCATAAACCGCCTAGAAGCGCGGGACCCACGGGAACAAGGTCGGAGCTCTGCCACAGTATGTACAAGCGCACACACACACACACAGCCCTATCATTATAGTAGTGCTTCACATCAACTAGAAGACTTGATTCTTATTTACAAAAAACCCTTTACATCATTCTAGTGGCCCTCTAGTCGGCACAATAAAACCACTTCTGCGAGAGGCAGAAGCTATGTTGGTGGGAGAAGCTCTCCTGAAGACATAGCACTATCCACGCCGGCACTTATGTCACTGTAACTTACATCGCTCGGGAGGGTGATATATTCACCCCCCTGAGCAACATAAGTTATGCCGACATAAGTGTATACAGAGCCTCACGCTCTGTATACACTTAAAACACTATAGCAGTAGTTCCCAAACTTGTTCTGCCACTTGTGCAGGGAAAGCCCCTGGAGGGCTGGGCTGCTTTGTTTGCCTGCCATGTCCGCAGGTGCAGGCCAAGGGATGTACTGGCCGTCGCTTCCAGAAGCTCCCATTGGCCTGGAGCAGCGAACCGTGGTCACTGGGAGCCGCAATCGGCCGAACCTGCGGACGCGGCAGGGAAACAAACCAGCCCGGCCCGCCAGGGGCTTTCCCTGCACAAGCGGCAGAACAAGTTTGGGAACCACTGACCTACAGTGATGGGCAGGGTTCTCCCATCACTGTAGTTAATCCACCTCCCAAAGAAGCGGTAGTTAAATTGACAAAAGAATTCTTCCATCGACCTAGCATGGTTTACACCGGGTGGTAGGTCGGTTTATTCATGGCACCTAACTACTGTATTTTTCACATCCCTGAGCAATGTAGCTGGGTTGACCTAACTTTTCAGTGAAGACCAGCCCTAAGTGAGCCTTATGCTTTAGAGTATCTATTTATCTATCCACATCTTTCTCTCTCTCTCCCTCATTTGCTTTGGTCCCTATTTACCACTAGGTTAGTCTGGCTTTATGCTGAACCTGGGGTAATGCAGCAGTGAATCAGGCCCTTCCTCTTCATTATTTATCTATCTAATACATTCATCCTTCCTTCCTTTCACCCCTCATCTACCTGCCTGATGATGCATTTATAATGTGCCCATCACACCCAGGCCATCAAGAACTACATTAAGACCATCATTATTTTGACCTCAAAGGAAATTTACTCTCCATCAGTCCTGGTTCCAGTAGCTGTTACTTATGGGAAGGTTTTATTGTTGGTTTATCCATGAGCAATGTTCCCAAGCCATTCCTCCGCCCCTGTCACCGAGGGAAGGCTTGTGCAAAAGGATGGGTCTTGTGGCCTGACGACAGTCAGCCATAGGCCTGGTCTACGCTAGAAATTTACATCTGTATTGCTACATCGCTCATGGGTGTGAAAAATCCACACCACTGAGCAATGTAGCTGCACTGACCTGAACCCTGGTATAGACAGTGCTAGGTCAACGGACAAATTCTTCGGTCCACCTACCTACCGTCTCTTGGGGAGGCGGATTACCTAAGGCGACAGGAGAATCCCTCCTGTCAGTGTAGGTCAGGGATCGGCAACCTTTGGCACGCGGCCCACCAGGGTAAGCCCTCTGGTGGGCCGGGCCAGTTTGTTTATCTGCCCTGTCCACAGATTCGGCAGATCGCAGCTCCCACTGGCCGCAGTTTGCTGCTCCAGGCCATTGGGGGCTGTGGGAAGCAGCGGACAGTGGGAGCTGCGATCGGCCGAACCTGCGGACGTGGCAGGTAAACAAACTGGACCGGTCCACCAGGGGGCTTACCCTGGTGGGCTGCATGCCAAAGGTTGCTGAACCCTGGTGTAGGTGGTGTCTACAGTGATGTGCTGCAGCATCACCGCTATAGCATACTAAGGGTAGCTATACCCTTAGGCTCTTCCGGGGCTCTTGGGATGAAGGGTTCCATCACCAAAGAGTTGTATTTAGCCTCTCTTTCTCTGTACATGCATTTATTGCTCTTACTCTCTCTGTCGGTACATGTCTGCCTCCATCTATTTCTTTCCCTTCCTCTCTTCCTTCAGCTGATCTATTTATTTGTCTGTCTTTTACCATCACGATACACCCCATCTTTCTCTGCATGCTTATTTTTCATACTTTTCATTCTCTTTTTTCACCTAAAGGGCAAATCCCAGGCCAATGAGAGTTTTGCCATTAACTTCAAAGGGGCAAGGATTCAGCCCTATTTCCCTGTCATCTGACTCACTGGTTTCCCCACATCAGGATATTTTGACCTTTCTTTCCCTTTGATCTCTCTTTCTTGAGGGCCTGATGCAAAGCCCATGGAAAGACTCCCATCAGCTTCAGTTGGCCCAGGGTCAGGCTCCCATTGAACAGACACACCATCCTTGCTTATTTCTTCACCATCCCATTGCACAATAAGAGATGACCTCCCCCTGGCCTCCCCTTCACAATAGGGCATGGCTATCGTAACACGGATCATAACCAAAGAGGTGCAAGGGAGGGCAGAATCTTTCCAGCTATGGAGTGAAACGCTCCGGATCAGAGTGACACCGGGATATCAGGATAGCGTGGAAAGAGAAAGCTTTCTCCCACTGGGTAACCCGGCAGCAACTGCTATTTCAGTAAACATATCATTTTGTGCTCAATAAACACACATTCCAGAGCAATGCTCTCATTGTTGTTTTTTTTTCTTCCTCTGTAATGCATTAATGAAGAAATAAAATTTAGATTGTGTAATGGTGACAGCTTGAAATGATTTTGCCTAGTGATATTTCTTAGTGAAGTTTTGGAACGGGAGGAAGGAGAAAGACGACCAAATTTTATTCAAACTTACCAACATGAAGAACCCCAAACACAATTAACTTCCCCCTCCACAACCCAATAAAACTACCTCTCTCTCTCTCTGAGCTTTGTCACGTATGGGGCTGTTTGTGGAGGAAACAATACCAAGTGCGTTTATATGAGGCTCCTGTTTTAATTTTTGTTTTATATCCACTGGAACCCTTGAGTAGTGAATTCATTTCCTGATATAGTAAACATTTCTGATGGCCAGGATTCTTTTCCTTTTCCCAAATGAACACAAACCCCTGGTCTAACCAGCAGCACAGTCTATACAAACAGACGTATCGGCTATATTTTCAAAGAATGCATCTTAAGCAGGCAGGAATAAAAATAAACAAACAGAAAAGTTTCATGAGATCATTTCAAGAGCCCAATGCAAATAGGAAGCAAGCAGGTTACTTAGCTGAGCCTTCAGTTGCACATGGGGGGGGGGGGGGGAACCAGATTTTCACCATATTCCAGGAAACAATTTTGTTCTCATAGTTACATACTCACCCTTGCCCCATTAATTGCTAAATAACATACACGTTCCCTTATTTGTGACCGCATTTGCACTATGCAAATGTATTCTGACAGCTCTCTTTTCCTGTCATTAAAACAAACAACCACCTCTGTAACCAAAAAAAGCAATCAGTAACACGCAAAAGCCGATTTATTTTTTCTGGTACTGGGACCAAAATGCTGCTAATTATCTTGAAATATTCACACATTTTTCCTAGCCTCTGTTTGCCAGGAGCTGGGAATGGGTGACAGGGGATGGATCACTCAATGATTACCTGTTTTGTTCATTCCCTCTGGCATTAACCACTGTTGGAAGACCGGATACTGGGCTAGATGGATGCTTGGTCTGATCTGGTAGAGCCATTCTTATGTTCTGTCCAAAGCCCTTCTTACTCAGCACAATGGTGATGCCCATGTCTCTAAAATAGTTATTCTTCCGAAAGAGTTAAAAGAAGAAAGGACACTGCTGGGCAAGGTAAGAACACCTTCTGTCTTTGCTTTTATATATCTGATAACTCTTGATCATGTATAGGCAGCTTTTTAAATATTTACCTGAACTTGAGGGGCAATTTGAATATGGCTCTAAGAAGAGGAAAACGTTAATAGATAACTAAGGCCATGTCTATATTAACGCTTATGTTGGCAAAACTTTTGTCGCTAAGGGGTGTGAAGAAACACACTCTTGAGCGACATAAGTTTTGTTGGCATAAGTGCTTGTGTCCAAAGCAGTATGTCGGCAGGAGATGCTCTCCACCGCCATAGCAAACCCCGCTGCTTGAGCTGGGTTTTTTTATGTAGACAGGAGAGCCCCTTCTCATCAGCATAACGCGGGTGCACAAGAGCTCTGACAGCGGCACAGCTGTATCGTTACTGAAAACATGTAAGTGTAGACATAGCCTAAATCAAATAGCCCAATCTGGGGAGGTACACTGTTGGGAAAACTCACCTCCCATTAAAGTTAATGAGGGTCTGATTTTGGACCACTCAAGTATACGGGAGTTTTGCAACTGATTTCAATGGAAAAAGGATCTTCCTTTTTCTGTTAAACAACATGAATTACACGATCATATGTTGGGCCTGAGTGTCCATTCCAATACGCCAGTTTTATGCCAGGGTAACTTCATTAAAGTAAATGCTAGTGTAACAGAAAAGGAAATCAGACCCATTGCCTTTCACTGTCTTTTTTTTTTTTTTTTTTTTGTAACCCTTCATTTTTTTGTTTGTCTTGTGTGTTCACTTCTGGTTGTGCTTTCACATGGTGGTATTTTAAACTTTGTAATCACTGACTTCTCAGAACATTTGAAAATCAAGCAAAATGGAGAGGGTATGGTTCAAAAATAATGTTTCCATCTCATTAAATGTATCCCTCAGTAATGGTTCTGGTAGGAAATGAACAACAAAAAACCCAAACCAAAGCAGAACGCAATGCTTTCTGGCAAATCATAGCTGCTTATACATTCCAATACATGATTACATGTAAATATTCCATTGAGTATCTATGTTGGGGAAAATACAATTCAGCATTTAAAGAGGTGACCACACGCACATCCCAATCACCTCTTCATCTTAGCTTTTTGCTTATAAGGGCCACCCACTGGAAACGATTAGAAGTGTGGAAATACAGCTGTATGCCCAAATAGCAATCCAATTCGCTCACCTAAGAGCTACCCAGTTGCCACTTTTATTCATGCAATATTGATACTTTATTTTTTTAAAATATCTATTATACATATTGATAACAGAGGAACTGTGTCTGGGCCAACTATTCACAGAACATAATTCATTAAAAAAATGTAACTCCTTTCTCTGGCACTGTTTCAGACAGATCCTTGTGCACATGTCTAATTTTAAGCACGCAGGTAGTCCCAAGTATCTTGCTGAACTGGGGCCTCCGTTTTCAAATTATCCAGGAGCAGACATTCCAGCTGTGTTTGATATTCCGTTATTCCATGAATGGTTTATGTGACCACATTTCAGCCTATGGGTTGTTTGTAAACTATTCACCTATTGCTCAAAAAACCCTCATTTGCCATTCTTTAGTTGTGCTTCACATGGTATCATTTCTCTTCCTTGATTGGATGCTTCCCAAATCCAACAAGAGCTTTCAAAATGGTTACATAAATACTACCAGCACAAACACTCACGTGAAAATAGTATTTGTGTGTCAATGAATAGTTACAAGAGTTTGCAACACTTTTCCTTTCCATGAGTATTTTCTTGAACAAAATGTTGCCTGCTCCATCATTCACCAGAGAAAATGAAAAGGATCACAAATACTGTCCAAGTAAATTCATGTCTGTAAAAAGGTGCTGCAGGGCCCTCTTGGCTCTTGCTGATAAAGTCACTCGGAGACCCTGGGTTCAGTAACCACCGGTGTAGTTTATTTACAGGTTGTGCTCCCACCACCTTTTCACCATACAAATGGCCCTTTACCAGCTGCAGGCAAGAGGGAGGGGAGAGTTACCTTGCTGCTTCCACTCCCTGCCTTTTCCCTTTCTCCCTGCCCCCTTGGCTTCCTTCCCCTGAGACTTTTATACAGCCCCAGCCTAATTAGGCAGCAACTGTCTCTAGAGCCCCGGGGGGCCCTAATTGGGGAAGCAAACAGCTCTAACTCACCTCCCTTAATTGGAGCTGGAGTGACAGAGGACCGGCTCAACAGTTCCTGCTCAGTGCCCCATCACACACCTCCCTCCCTTATTGAACCACCAAGTTTGACTGTCCGTGTCCCCTTCTCCCCCTGCCGGGTGTGGCCCAACGGGGGAGTCCTCCCTCATCTTTCTGGTGACCTGCTGGGTCTTCCTTGCAGGGTTCAGCCATTTCCCACCCACAGAAACCACATTGCGTCATGGGCGGATGCCCCCATAGGTCCGCCGCTACCCACAGGTCCTTGCACCATTCACACCCCTGGGTGTGTCCTCCTTCCTTTGCCCCCAACGGGGGTGCGGGGTTGGCCCCAGCTCTCCCTTGGACACCCAGGGCTTCAGGTTCCCCAAACCCATCAAGCGGGACCTGGTTCTCATCTTCCAAGGAGTTCGGTGGGGCTCTTTAGCTCTGCTGAGGGCTCTGGGGTGGATACCTCCTCTATCTCCTTCTTCTCCTGTCTTTCCTGGCTCGAGCTGCATTGTCTAGAGTTTTCAGCTTCAGAGAGACCCCTTTCCCCTTCCTCGGGGAGGGGGTCTCTCTCTTTTCCTACCATGGATTTCCTCTCCCTACCTCCTTTCCCTCTTGGTCAGGGGTTCCAGTCGATGCCCACCACCAAAGGGTACGGCAGACCCTCCACTACCCCAACCTTTTTCCAACAGAACCTCCCCCAGACCTCAAGGGGCAACTGAGCCATTGGGCACTGCCTCTTATCCCCATGGATGCATCCTAAATTCACTTTGACGCCAGGAATCATCGCTTATGGCTTCACCAGCCCCCTCCTTACAGGGGAGCAGGCCGAGGCCGTGTCCACCAGACCCCGCTGGGGTCTCCTCCCCACCATCACAGGAATGGTGGACAGTTTCCACCCCTTCCCCTGCCCTCCACCCGCAAAAGTCTGCGAAGCCACACTCCATCTCCTGGCAGTCCCCCTTTTTATGTCCTGGTCACCCACAGTGCCAGCAGGCAAGTGGCCCGGTCCCAGTGGGAGCTCCCCAGTGGGTCTTCCGTTTTTTTCCTCCGGATCCATCCTGGTCAGGGGTTCCCTGGATTTTCTCTCAGTTTCCTCTTCCTTATATGGGTGTTCCTCCTTCCTGGGGAAGTCTGCCTCTGCATACTCCATCAGCTTTACCGTTGCCTCTACCATACTCAGTTGGAGCCGTCTCACCCATACCCTTGTGTCCTCGGGGAGGCCCTGTAAAAACTGTTCCAGGACAAGCGTGTCCTGGATTTCCCCTGCACTGTCTGGGCATCAGGTCTCAGCCATCAGGTGGCCCAGTCCATTAACTTCTGGGCAAACGCCCAGGGTCGCAAAGCCCCTGTCCACTTTGATTCCCGGAACCTCTGGCAGTACTTTTTGGCCAACAGCCCCACCCATTTTAGGACAGCCGCCTTTACCACATCATAGCTCCTGGCCTGTTCCTCATTCAGGGCCATATAGGCCGCTTGGGCTTTGCCGGCCAGGTAGGGAGCCAGCCGCAAGGTCCAGGTTGCCCTATCCCATCCTGCTCCTATGGCTGCCCACTCAAAAGTGCCTAGGAAGGCATTGGGGTCACCTGCAAGGCCCATATTACAAAGTCCCAAGCCCAGCACCCAAATGCCATCCCTTATCATGGGACTCACCATCTTCTCATAGATAGACTCATAGACTTTAAGGTCAGAAGGGACCAGTATGATCATCTAGTCTGACCTCCCGCATGATGCAGGCCACAAAAGCTGACCCATCCCCTTTCCCTTGACTCAGCCGTTGAAGTCCCCAAATCCTGTGATTTAAGGACTTCAAGACGCAGAGAATCCTCCAGCTAGCGACCCCCGCCCCATGCTGCGGAGGAAGGCGAAAAACCTCCAGGGCCTCTGCCAATCTACCCTGGAGGAAAATTCCTTCCTAACCCCAAATATGGCGATCAGTAGAACCCCGAGCATGCAGGCAAGATTCTCCAGCCAGACCCTCATTAACCATTGATACTATTTACCAGCGATGGCACACTGTTGATTAATTGACTAAAATCACGTTATCCCATCAAACCATTCCCTCCATAAACGTATCAAGCTTAATCTTAAAGCCAGAGAGGTCTTTCGCCCCCACTGTTTACCTCGGAAGGCTATTCCAAAATTTCACCCCTCTGATGGTTAGAAACCTTCGTCTAATTTCAAGCCTAAACTTCCCCACCGCCAGTTTATATCCATTCATTCTCGTGTCCACATTAGTACTGAGCTGAAATAATTCCTCTCCCTCCCTGGTATTTATCCCTCTGATATATTTAAAGAGAGCAATTGTATCCCCCCTCAGCCTTCTTTTGGTTAGGGTAAACAAACCGAGCTCCTCGAGTCTCCTTTCATACGACAGGTTTTCCATTCCTCTGATCATCCTAGTGGCCCTTCTCTGTACCCGTTCCAGTTTGAGTTCATCCCTTTTAAACATGGGAGACCAGAACTGCACACAGTACTCCAAATGAGGTCTCACCAGTGCCTTGTATAACGGAAGCAGCACCTCCTTATCCCTACTAGATATACCTAATGCATCCCAAGACCGCATTGGCTTTTTTCACGGCCACGTCACATTGCCGACTCATAGTCATCCTGCGGTCTACCAGGACTCCGAGGTCTTTCTCCTCCTCCGTTACTTCCAACCGATGCGTCCCCAGCTTATAACTAAAATTCTTGTTAGTCATCCCTAAATGCATCACCTTACACTTTTCACTATTAAATTTCATCCTATTTCTATTACTCCAATTTACAAGGTCATCCAAGTCTCCCTGCAGCATATCCCGATCCTTCTCCGAATTGGCAATACCTCCCAACTTTGTGTCATCCGCAAACTTTATCAGCCCACTCCTACATTTGGTTCCGAGGTCAGTAATAAATAGATTAAATAAAATGGGACCCAAAACCGAACCTTGAGGAACTCCACTGGTGACCTCCCTCCAACCTGACAGTTCACCTTTCAGTATGACCCGCTGCAGTCTCCCCTTTAACCAGTTCCTTATCCACCTCTGGATTTTCATATCGATCCCCATCTTTTCCAATTTAACCAATAATTCCTCGTGCGGTACCGTATCAAACGCTTTACTGAAATTGAGGTATATTAGGTCCACCGCATTTCCCTTATCTAAAAAGTCTGTTACTTTCTCAAAGAAGGAGATCAGGATGGTTTGGCACGATCTGCCTTTCGTAAAACCATGTTGTAATTTGTCGCAATTGCCATTGACCTGAAGGTTCTTAACTACTTTCTCCTTCAAAATTTTTTCCAGGACCTTGCATACTACAGATGTTAAACTAACAGGCCTGTAGTTACCCGGGTCACTTTTTTTCCCTTTCTTGAAAATAGGAACCACATTAGCTATTCTCCAGTCCAATGGTACCACCCCTGAGTTTATAGATTCATTAAAAATTATCGCTAGCGGGCTTGCAATTTCTCGCGCCAGTTCCTTCAATATTGTCGATGAAGATCTTCCAGTCCGCCCGATTTAGTCCCGTTAAGGTGTTCAAGTTTGGCTTCTACCTCGGATACGGTAATGTCAATCCCCCCTCCTTTATTCCCCTCTGTCACACTGCCACTATTCCTAAGCCCTTCATTAGCCTCATTAAAGACCGATGCAAAATATTCGTTTAGATATTGTGCCATCCCTAGATTATCCTTTATCTCCACTCCATCTACAGTCTTCAGCGGTCCCACTTCTTCTTTCTTTGTTTTCTTCCTATTTATATGGCTATAAAACCTCTTACTATTGGTTTTAATTCCCCTCCTAAGGTCCAACTCTACACGGCTTTTAGCCTTTCTCACTCCATCTCTACATGCTCTGACCTCAATGAGGTAGGTTTCCTTACTGATCCCTCCCCTCTTCCACTCTTTGTACGCTTTCTGTTTTTTCTTAATCACCCCTTTGAGATGCTCGCTCATCCAGCTTGGTCTAAATCTCTTTCCTACTAACCGTTTTCCCTTTCTCAGGATACAGGCCTCCGACAGCTCCTGCAACTTCAATTTAAAATAATCCCAGGCGCCATCCGCCTTTAGATCCATAAATATGTTAGCCCAATCCACTTCCCTTACCAGTCCCCTTAATTTATTAAAATTAGCCTTTTTGAAATTGTAAACCCTAGTCTCTGATTTAATTCTGTTAATCTTTCCATTTAGTTTATATCGAATTAGCTCATGATCACTCGAGCCAAGGTTGTCCCCTACAGCCATTTCCTCAACGAGGTCCTCACTACTCACCAAAACCAAATCTAAAATGGCCTCCCCCCTCGTCGGTTCAGCTACTACTTGATGAAGGAATTCATCAGCTAGCACGTCTAGAAACATCTGAGCCCTATTATTGTTACTAGCATTTGTTCCCCAATCTATATCTGGGAAGTTAAAGTCTCCCATGATTACACAGTTCCTATTAGTATTTACTTCCCTAAAAACATTAAATAGTTCTCTGTCCATATCCAGGGTAGATCCCGGTGGTCTATAGCACACCCCAAGCACTATCCCAGGGGAGGCTCTAGTAGTTCTTTTACCCAGTGTGAGTATTGCCCAGACAGACTCCGTCTTATCCATTCCATCAGTTATTATTTCTTTACAGTTTACCTCATTATTGACATACAATGCTACCCGCCCACCTTTACCTTTGTTCCGGTCGTTCCTAAACAGCACATACCCTTCCATACCTGTACTTCTGGAGGAGCTGCTGTTGTATGTTGCCCTGCTCTCGTATAAAGTCCTGCAGCCTCATCTGCTGCTCAACTTGCCTGTTGAGCAAGGCCTGCCTCTCCAGCTGGTGGGACTGCTGAAAGGATTGCATACCCTTTTGCACCTCTGCCTGATGCTTTACCAGCCACTGCAGGGTCTCCTCCATCTCTAGGCTGCCAAACTCTTGCTCTGGCACAAGATATCCCAGACAAGCCCCCACGTGTAACAAGGTGCTGCAGGGCCCTGTTGTCTCCTGCCACTGATAAGCTGATAAAGTCACTCAGAGACCTTCGGTTCAGTAATCACCAGTGCAGTTTATTTACAGGTTGTGCTCCCACCACCTTTTCATCATACAAGTAGCCCTTTACCAGCTGCAGGCAGGAGGGGAGAGCTACCTCCCTACTTCCACTCCCTGCCTTTTCCCTTTCTCCCTGCTCCCTTCCCCTGAGGCTTTTATATTGCTCCAGCCTAACTAGGCAGCAGCTGTCTCTGCTTCCCCAATTAGGGCCAGGTGGTCTAACCAGTTCCAATTCACCTCCCTTAATTGGAGTGATAGAGGGCTGGCTCAGCAGTTCCTGCTCAATGCCCTGTCACAATGTCTTCTATTTGCATGAATATTTGCAAATATGTTTCCCCTCCAGTATTCTAAGTGGCATATACTTCCTGGATAGTATACTCTGGTTACAGTGAAACGCTGTTTGTAGTGAAGCAGAATAAAGTTAATGAATTCTTTCAATGCATTGCAACGCGTACATTCCAGTTAAAATATATCTCTGCTTCTGCTGAATTTATTGTGAGAACAACATGACTCCAGCATGAGGGGATTCTGCTGTAACACATGCTGTTGGAGGGAGTTACGATGTTGTCTGAGTAGGAAGGGTGCAAGATAAGTGGATGAGGGATCTCCTCTATTAATATGAGAAATTCTGGCATCCCCATCACAAACAAGAGGACCTTCTCAGATCATCACCAGCTGCAGATCCACAATATGTTCTCTGACAGAACCATAAGACATGAATGCCTGTAAATGAAAAGTCTGGAAGAGGTGGTCCCAGGAATGGTGAGGATGCAGATAAATTCCAGTTCAGTCTCCCAAAGGGAGTCCTTTCGGGGGTAGATTCAGGATTATTTTGCTAGGGCTTGTGGGATTGCAATTCCAAGAAGCAGCACAGACTGCAAAGTGAGACATGGGCCCAGCACAGAATCAAGCTGTTCGACACTGTTTATCCTAAGCACAGTCTTTGCCACTTTTGGCTGAATGCTCAGAAGAAATGGGGCTCATAGCTTCCATTTAGGATCCTCACTTATATTGAAATCAACTCCTTTTGGGCCTTCAGTGCTTTGTCCCTTCATGCTAAAGGCAGCTCCTCCCATACACAGAGACATCTATATTTTACAAGTGATTTCAGCATCTTACAATAGTGAGATTTGATTTTATTGTAAGCAGCCAGGGCAAAGGACACATTGTTCTCCCTGGTTTCTCCCACTTTCACTGAGTTCCAGAAGTGTCAGAACTAGGGAGGAATTGCTTTGAAGATTGCACATTATTACAGTGGTGAGGGAGAAGGAAAGGCTGTGTTCTCTTTACAAACAAACACACAGCAGCCCTTATGGGCAATAACAAGTGGTTTCTTGGATCAGGCAGTACCCAGGTCTCTCTCAGACTGCAGTTACCCAAAGTCAGGTGTTTGTAGTTTAGCCTATGTTGGGGTCTTTCCTCCAGTGTAATATCAACATCCATAAAGAGGAAACATTCTGAGTATGTAGTTCCCAAAGGAAACTCCAAGGATACATTATAAACCATGTGGTTTGTAAGTATACTCACTTTAGGGCCACATGCTGTACTTAATTATGCTGTTATAAATCCAGAGTAACTCTAATGAAGTCAATGGAATCACTCCAGATTTACTCTGAGACTAGAATCTGCCTTTGCATCTTTGCCCAGCTCTGCGATCGTTTCACTCATATCTCAGATGCAGTCCTGGCTTGTGGAAAAGCTAAGTGGCTTTCTCTGATCAACGGACACAGGGTTACCTAACAGTCTGGTGCTATGAACTCTCACTCACCTGAATAGTTCTTTCTCAGCTAAAACTTCCCATTAACAGAAGAAGGCCTCCTGGTTGAAAGGTAGCTGGTATCTTTACAATCAGCATGCTAACCCTCTTCGTCCATTGGATGTGGCCTCTTGCCTTGACCCCTGTTTTCTTTTTGTTCACATGTTAAAAACCCCACTCCTTATCCTACATTTACTCTTCTTTTTAATGCATTGGAGCAGATTGGCTTGAATGCATTTCTTACCTTAAAAACGGATTGTCCTACTGCAGTCAATGAAGATAGTGTGGGGAAAATGCATTAATATTTTCATTGTTATCACTAAGGACAACTATAAATAAACCCTCCCTTACAGTATTTATACATTATTACATCATGTTGCCATTTAAAAAGAAAAGAAATTGAAAGTACTGAATAATGTAAGAATAATTGCCTGTACATTAGTTCCGCTGTCACTGCCATTATGTTTGGATCTGTGACATTGCCATATTTGTCACATTATAATATCTGTGTGCTTTGTGTAATAAAATTCAGTAGCTTTCATGGTATACTGGATTAGCTATTATATAATGAGAAGGCTTTTCTGGAGAATTTAGCCAGCGTATGTTCTTTTTTCATTGGTTTCTGTTGGGCTGAATTTCTATGTACTGAACAGGACCAGCTCTAGGCACCAGCAAAGCAAGCACGTGCTTGGGGCGGCACAATTCTGGCCATTTTTATTATTTTTTTTGGTTAGGCAGTTGCGCTCTCGGAGCTTGGGGCGGCAAATTTTTTGCTTGGGGCACCGAAAAACCTAGAGCCGGCCCTGGTACTGAAGGATACTTGTTTGGATCAAATAGCTTCTCAAAATAGCTCATGTAAACATACTTACTGAGCCAGATTCTGATATCCTTATTCACACCGAATAGTACCTTATTCCATGGTTATTATTTGTTTGTATTACAGGAATGCCTGCAGGCCCCAACCAAGATCAGAACTCCATTATGTTAGGCACAGGACAAACACAGAGCATGAGACAGACCTTGCCCCAAAGAGTTTACAATCTAAAGAAACAAGACAGACGAAGGGAGGGAGGAGAAACAAAGAAGTGAACTGACTTGTCCAAGATCAGGCAGCAGGTCAGTTCAGAGCTGGGACTAAAACCCAAGTCCGCTAGACCCTTATTGAAGTCCATGGGATCCTTTGCAAAGTACTACTAAAGCCAATTCACAAGAGCAGAATCATTACGTTGCTTTTTTTTCTTGCCTTCCTGCTTCCTTTTTTTGTTTGGGGATGTGCGTGTCTTATGTGACTCGGTTATGCTATGGTTAAGTTGCCTTCATGCTGAGTCTATGGATTTTAATTTCCTCACTTATGACTAGCTTCCCTTTTTTGTTTTTATGTTTTAGACCCCAAAACAAAAACCTTTGCTGAGCTTGAATGCCACAGTGCAAGTTTTTATGGCAAGGTTGTTCAGCTTAAGTATGTTGTAGTCACTATTACTTAGTGGCTTAACTACAGTCACTTTTTGAACTAAGTTCTGTGGTACTTAAGACTAAGCCAAGAGCAGCCTCTCCTCTTGTGTGTTCTGGAAATATCCATTCCAAATGTATTCATTTAAGATGCTGAGAAATCACTTCTCTGAACCTTGCCATGACAGGACATACGACCATTTTATGTGTAAGTTACTGCAGTCATCTTTTATTACTGCTGAGATTTAGCTGCCGCTTTGATCTACCTTTGCAATGCACATTCAATATTTTCCCCCCGATCTGGAGGCCAGAAGTATAACACCCTATGAGCATGTTTGTATTCTTAGGGTTTAGGATTTCATAGATTCATTCATAGATTCGTGGAGTTTAAGGCCAAAAGGAACCAATAGATCATCTAGTCCAGGGGTTGGCAACGTTTGGCACGCGGCTCGCCAGGGTAAGCACCCTGGCAGGCCGGGCCAGTTTATTTACCTGCTGACGCGGCAGGTTCAGCCGATCGCGGCCCCCATTGGCCGCGGTTCGCTGTCCTGGGCCAATGGGGGCAGTGGGAAGCCGCGGCCAGCACATCCCTCGCCTGCGCCGCTTCCCGCTGCCCCCATTGGCCTGGGACAGCGAACCGCGACCAATGGGGGCCGCGATCGCCCGAACTTGCCGCGTCAGCAGATAAATAAACTGGCCCGGCCCGCCAGGGTGCTTACCCTGGCGAGCCGCGTGGCAAACGTTGCCAACCCCTGATCTAGTCTGACCTCCTGTATGTCATAATCTGAGGCCATTAATTTTCACCCACTTCTTGAAGACATCAAGAGATTGATAATTCACCACTTCCTTTGCCAGTTTGTTCCCAAGGTCAGTCACCCTCACTGTTATAATGTATGCCTAATTTCTAATTTGTCCAGCTTCAGCTTCCAGCCACTGGTTCTTGTTATGCCTTTGTCCACTAGATTAAAGAGTTTCTTAGTACCCTGTATTTTCTCCTCATTAAGGTACTTTTACACTGTAATCAAGTCACATCTCAATCTTTTTGATTTGTTCTTTGATTGAACTCTTCTTACGACTTTCACTGTAAAGCATTTTGTCCAGCCTTCAAATAATTTTTGTGGCTCTTTTCTGCACAATTTTTCAACATCCTTTTTAAAATGTGGACACCAGAACTAGATGATATTCCCGTCTTTGTCTCACCAATGCCATATACAGAGAAAAAAATCACCACCCTGCTCCTTATTCATTACTCCCCTACTTATACATTAAAACATTGCATTAGCCCTTTTCACCACATCATCATATTGAGAGCTCATATTCAGTTGCTTGTTCACTATGACCCTTAAATCCTTTTCCAGAGTCATTGCATTCCAGGATGCAGTCCACCACTCTGCAGGCATGGCCTGCATTCTTTATTCCTGGATGTATCAAACTTTCCTTTAAGCTTTATTAAAATGCATTTGATTTGAATAGGCCCAGTTTACCAAGGGATCCAGATCGCTCTGTGTGGCTGCCCTGTTCTTATCATTATTACCACTCTGCCAAACTTTGTGTCATCCACAAATTGCATCAGCACTGATTTTACATTTACTTCCAGATCATTGATGAAAAGGTTGAATAGCACCTGGCCTACTACTGATTGCTGCAGAACCCCACTAGAAACACCCCATTAACTGTTACTTTCTGAGATCCCTCAGCCAGTTCTTAGTCCTTTTGACATATGATTACTGATGTGCATAATTTGAAAATCAGAATGTTAGGTGATATTATGTCAAACGCCTTACAAAAATCTATTACATCTACACAGTTACCTTTATCAATCAACTTGTTGTTCAATATGGCTTCGACTGAATGATCCTCTCTAGTCAGAAATTTTATCTCATTCGATTTTAAGGAATATTTTAGGTAGACTGCTTCTGTCTGAACTGCATGACCCAATCTGTCCTCCTTGTATACTTTATACCCAGTTAATACAGTTTCTTGTTGATGTTGCTGATTTTTTTTATTCCACCATGTTTCAATTTTAATGCCACAAGGTCTTCTTCCACTGCCAGGCATTCTAGTTTTCTAATTTTTACTTTTAAGATGATTTTACTGATACATTGACATTTAAAGTAGAATTAATGTTAATTAAAATTGGGCGTCCAAGTCCCCTTGGCAGTTTTGAAAATCTCAGCCTTAACATTTGTATTTTTGTCCATGTGCCTTTTTTGATTGAACTCCTTTAGCAGACAAACTGTTATTTTGTTGGAATGGACTTCTGGGATCTCAACTTGTCCCTCCTGCAGTTCAGCTGTAATTACTGCCCTGTCTTGGGTACATAGTTACCTTTGTATTACTGACAACCCCAGCAGATGTCTTAGCTTGATCTGAGTGCTCCTCAGGGCCCATGAGCCTCTCCCAGTTCCTCATGTACATAATCCCCCTAAACCTTGTTAATCTTCTGCACCAGAGTCCTAGCTCCTGTTTGGTTAATGTGGAGGATCTGCCTTCTCCAAAGAGAACAGAGGGTCCTGTAGGATCTGCCATCCTGCTAAGCTAAGTGACTTGCCAAAGGTCACACAGGAAAGCTGTGGTTCAACAGGGAATTGAACCTGCATCTCCTGCTAATGCCATAACCACAGGACCATCCTTTCTCCTCAGCCTTCAGATAACCCAGGGAAGAAAAGAGAGTAGAGATGGGCCAAACACCATGAAATGTCTATGTGGACCTGGCTCCAAACTTCTCCAACTTTTGAGGGGGCTTGGATTGGGCCTTCCAGTTCAGGCCCATTTCTAGAAGAAAAGGTTGTAAAATAGCCACGAAGAAGCCAAGGCAGAAGTCTTTTTTCTCCTTCTGCCCTTCACCTGTGCCTTTGAAACCTCACAACATTATTTCCAGAATTCTAGGCCTGTCACCCAACTCTCTCGCATGCTTGGGACACCACCATGTCTCCTCCTCCCCCACTCCAGAAAAGTCCAGCTACAGCCTTGACCACGATGCCCAAGAGGCTTTGGAGTTTGTTTGAAACAAAAGGAAAACATTGCGAAAGGCAGTGGTGTCAAATAATGCTTCCATTTAGGAGGAATTTTTCTCCCCTTGCATTTCCAGGCACCACCTGCTGCGTGAGGCTGCTGGCCAGCTCCACTGAGCCTCTGTAGTAAAACAAACAAAAGCATCAGGAAAAAAAATTCCTCTTTATAACGCCTGTTATCCTCAGGCTACCTTCCAACACTCTCCTTTTCTCCCCCATCCCAATCACTCCCTCCAGGGAAACTGTCTATTACAAAGCCAGAAAGCCTTGTACAAATGGCCAAATGACTGATGCACAGCCCTCATCTTACTGAAAACAAGACTATTTTCTTTCCCCCTCTGTCTTGTCTAAGCCGAGAGAGGTTTTTATTGATGTCCCAGCCAAAACAAGAGAAATGAAATGTTATCACTTCAATAGCAACAGCAGAACAAAAATGGGCCTGAAACAGACAGAATGAAAAGGGCTGAGGAGGGAGCATAAAGGGGAGTGGGTGAAGCTGAGCCCTTGGTGATATTTATTTCCCGATGATCCAGTCTCTCATCAGAAATATTTATGTGCTCCTCCCTGTGACTTGTAGCTGCAATACAATATATTAGCTAGTTAGTGATTTGGGCTGAAGATTATGTTTTCGAGCTTGGTGTAATTGGTGGGGAGTTGTTCTTAGCTATCCAGCATCCGGGCACCTGCCTTTTACCTGCTCATCCGTTCATGCTTCCACTCTGCTGGAAATGTTGATTAGGATCTGTGCTATTCTAAGGAAAGAGGTGTCCCTATTCTTTCAAGCCACAGAAAGTCAAAGGGAGAATTGGTGACTGACTCTCTCTTCACAATCTCCCCATGAACTCCACAGTCTTCACTTCCCACTTCAGCCTTGGAAGAAAAAAAAAACTTGCAGCATCATGTTTTTTTACTTGCTTTAGGCACCATCTTATAATGAGCTTCTGCTAAACAAAATAACCCTGTATGCAGCATGAACACAGAGTCATAGATTTTTAAGGGACTGCTATGCTCATCTATTCTGACCTCCTCAATAACACAGGCCAGAGAATTGCTGTTGTTGTCCGGAAAGTGGATACAAACAGCCATGTGGAGAAAAGGTATCAGAACTGCGTAGTGATTGAAATCACCTGCAGACATTTGAGAGGGGAACGTGGAAGCACTAACTGTATTTTCCTGCTTCAATAGACTCAAGAGATGATTCAGTTACAGGGACATTGTTGTGCAAACAAGGTAATAAACAACTGCTAACTGGAGTAGTGGGTTGTTTCTTCACTGGTCTACTTTGGCTCCTATAAAACTAAAGTTGACTCTATGTTCATCATATTCAAAGATACCAACTGAGAGCCAGATCCTACCCTTCCTTCCTTCCTTCCTTCGCTAGATATAAAGCCCTATCTAGCTAATCATTGGCACAGGGAAATGCTGGGGCAAATGGATTTGTGTGCCCTTTGGCTCTCACTCTCTTTCTCTGCCAGATCATGGTTCTAGCCTGTCTGGCTCTCTGTTAATCTTTATTTTGCTCATCTGTGTCCTCTTGATCCATCCCAAGACATTTCAATAAGGTACCAAGTCAAATTTTCTGTGCACATACTCAGAACGGCACTTATAAAAATATTACTCCCCACTTTGTGGGTTCCATAAGAGGTAGCGGGTGCAGGAATGCATGCATATGTTTGGTGAATCTGAGGCTTGTGGGAATGTAACACTGATAGCTCTGGCTAGAGTCATACATGTGCTTTTCAAGTTTCTCCCCAACCATAGCGCTCTGGCCAAAATCTATGTGAAATGCACTGGGGGAGTGTGAGTTACAGGTCCCAATCTGTGCCCGATCCACAGAGGATGTAAATCTGCTACAGCCCCAGCTAGAGGAGCTTGGTTCTTTAGTGCATAGAGGAATCTGACACTCAGGCAGCCACTTGCATTTTCTTATTTTCACGAGTGCATCTAAAAAACTAAAACAAGAAACTCAGGCCCCATCCAGACACTGACCAGGGTCTGACAGCCAGGCCTAGCCTTTGAGAAAGGCTGCCTTAGGAGATCCTTTATTAGTACATTCACCATGCTGAGTATTGTGATATCATTGCTGTACGGCCTGAGTCTAGAAATGGTGTTCAATGCTGCTGCTATGACATGGCCATCACCCCTGGGAAATCGTGTGGGAGGGGTTAGCTATATTCCCACTCTCCCGGTGGTCACCACATACCCTGCCCCCTCCCGCCCCCCAGTCAGCATCTCTAGATTTAAATCAACAACTGGGTGTCCTTCTGAAAGAGATGCTCTCAGTATTGCCAGCCCCAAATGTTCAAAAATCATGAGTCGGGCTCACTAAAAATCATGAGATTGTCTTTAAAATCATAAGATCATGTAAAGAGACTAGAGTTGGTGTTCTTTTTATTTGCCTTCTGCTTTTTGAGCCTTTAGGGTGCACTGAGGTCACATTTTGAAGCTTTCTCCACAACCATGAGGGCTAGACACTTACTTTTTCTTTAAGAACGAAGGCGGGAATCATCACGCATCCACGTGATTCCATGGGCTTTAAGGAACACAGTAATTATCACGAGACTCATGACAAAATCATGAGAGTTGGGGTAAACAAAGATTAGCCTGTTTTTTGCTTGTTTGCACTGCCCCTCAAGTCAGACTTAGCACATTTACCTTGCTCTGCAGCTCTGTAATTTCAGGCTAGGGTTAGCATGTAACTAGTCAGATTGGAGCAAGCCCTTATTATTACTATTCTGGTTGTGCAGTGTGGGCCTCATGAACAGAACACTCCTCAGAAAACCCAGCTTGAATGTCAGAGCCACCTATGCTGTATTATTTCAGACGCTGGCTGTGGGAGAGTTTCCCCAGCAGAAGTTAGTATAACAAATGCCCAGTAGGATTTCATTGCATTAATGACTCTGGGGCATTGGCTACAATGAGCTCATAGATACTTCAATGGTTACCTCCCATACTAGAAATCATGGTAGGGAATGCTGTAAAGCAGTGAATACTTCTCACCCTTTTCCATATTGTGACCCGTATTACAATAGAAAGGAGGTTCAGGATGGCTCCCTTTCTTCCCCTTAGCCATAAAAAAAGGGAGGCCAGGTGCAACTCACAGGCTGAGAACCCACCTTGTATGGCCTTCAGACGTAACTAGTGAGAATGCTATTGGATTACTGGCTGTGGGGAGCTCACAGTTGTTTCCATACCAGACTCCCCGACAAGAAATAATTGTGGACAATACTAGGGATGCCACCTGTCCAGGTTTTCCCATGACTGTCCCTTTTTTGAGGTAGCTGTCATGGGAAATCTCTACAGGTGCTCAGTACACACTGCCAGCTGTCCAGTTTTATGGGCTCAGGGTCATCCCAGATGTTCTGTTTCTTTGTACCTCAGAGGTGGCAACATTCGACAATACTGATGTAACTCTGTTTCTGTGGAGGCACCAGTGAGTACAGTTCCATTGTATCCCAAGACCAACCAATTCTAAAGCTCTGAATCCTCACACAGGGGACATGCAGAATTCTCTTCTGAACATCCTGGGACTATGAAGCCCAACACAGGGGATCTGCAGGATTCCCCCTGTATGCCAGAGTCCTGCACCCCATCCAAAACTCCCTTGTGAGGGATGGAGGGTCTTCCATGAAATGTCTCTCCCCTCTCTTGTTATCTCACTTTCCTTGTCAGTCAGTGAACTGTGAAGCAGCAGAAGAGAGAGAAATGAACTCTGACCTCATTTTTTCTACAATTAGCCAGAACTGTGCTTTTATTTTTTTATTTTTCCTCTCCACTTTTTAAATGATTAATAGGACAAGTTGGTCCTTAGCTTCTGCAGCGAGCCGGGTGTGCTGACA
The DNA here is from genome assembly GCF_011386835.1 of Chrysemys picta bellii. Lineage (NCBI taxonomy): Eukaryota > Metazoa > Chordata > Testudines > Emydidae > Chrysemys > Chrysemys picta. Next base: position 37,452,533 of record NC_088794.1, on the reverse strand, counting down.
AAGCATTACATCGCTTCTTCCAGGTCACCCAGCAGCAGGCCACGTCTTTGTGAAAACACAGGAATCGGATGGAGGAATTCAGAGACTGACATGCAGGAATTTTTGCCCTTCAGACCCTGGCAACTGTGTAGTCTGCTGCGGTCTCCAGGCATTAGTGACTGCCGCGGGAAAGGAGCAGATGGTGAACCGCAACCTGCGATCTTTTCAAAGCAAGTTTTTTTTCTTTTTAATGTGCAGCCAGTGACCCTCATTCTATTTTACATAGTCATGGTCTCTGGTGTGCAGTAAATTGTATCGGATGACAAAACACAGGGCTGTAAACACCCTTAATTTCAGTGCGCAAACAGAACCTCACTCCAGTTAACCCAGCATCTGAACATAGTCTGAACTCCACTCTATTTCAGTACAGCACATATAGTTTTCCCCACCTCAGAACCTATTCAACTTCTGCTGATGTGTGACCCAAGCAGTTATAGTTGCGGGGAGGGGGGGAGGGGGTATGAGTTATCTCCTTTCCTGGATGGTCCCCTTGATGTTTGTGTTTGCAATGCATATTGCTAGATATCACTGACCATTAGCACCTGAATGCCCCCAGGTGGTTTGGAAAATGTGGTTGGGGCTACACCACAACCCCACTCATGTTCACAAGCCACTGGATGTTCAGGCAACTTGGGCAGAGCCAAACTCCAGGTTTGGAAACCCCCCATGGCATCCAACTCCCATTTGAGTCTCCAGGCTCCCACCCAAATGTTTGAAAATGTTGCCTTTAACTTCTCTGTGCAGCAGTTTTCCCAGCTGTAAACAGGAAAGGTGGCTTCCTGGCTGAAAATAATCTGAGGAGGTGGGCTAAAGTTCTCCCACACTCTATAGCCACCTGCATCAAAAGGACTTTCCATGGGAAGCCGTGGCTGTCCTATTGACTAACACATTTGAGATGGCACTGGACAAAGCACTGAAAAAACACATTGTATGGAACAATCCTACATTGGCCTCTAGTGGATGGCTTATTAGTTTTTCCATCTCTTCTACTTATCTACTTCTATGGCTGCAGACAATGCATCCTTCAATTTTTGTCAATAAAAAAAAACACGGCTTCTTTCCAAGCTGCTTCAAACAATTCCAGCTAAGTTGGGATACTTTTCCCAAAGGTTGAAATTTACCCCTGTACAGAGGGCTACATACCCCTCAAGTCCTTCAAACAGGGCTTTTATAGGACTTAAGTGGTGCATATGTAATCATCGGCGGGTGGGACTGAACCTGGGGCTTCGGGAGCTTATGAATGAGCCTCTACCGCATGAGCTAAAAGCCAACTGGCTGTTAGCTAATGCTATAGAGCAGACTCATTTTATCTGTTTCTCTAAGTGGTCTTGGTGCCACTAGATGGGACAGACCACCACATCCAGACGGTGTGTGGGTTACACATAGGTCTTACGCTGGCTCACTAGATAGGGGTGAATTTCACCCCTTGAGAAAAATATCCCAGCTTGGCTGGAATTGTTTGAATCAGTATATAAAGAAGGTTCAGCTGCTGTGCTTTCCCTCAAGATGCACACTAAGGCCAAAAGAATGGCTGGGCTTTTGCCCTTATGAAAAGTCTTCCAGCATTCTATAGTAATGGTCCAATACCCACCGCTTTACCATAACATTACTATAGTAACCATTGCTGTAGAATTGTATACCTTTCCAGTGAGTGATGCTGCCTCTCGCTGTATTCCAGTGTCACTGCAGGATCATACAGAATTACATGCCCCCAGCAAGAGCTGGATGAGAGGGAATGTGCTGTTGCATGGATTCTGGACACATTTGCCTATTGATAAGCCGCGTGGGGGTAAAGCTTTGAGTAGGGGAGAAAAAGGGTGAACAACTCAATAACTTCAGAGCCAGATCCTCAGCCGGGGACTGATCTAAAACCCCTTGAAGACAATGGAAAGACTCTTTTTGACTTAAGGGGGCTTTGGATTGGGTCCCTGGTATAAATCAGCAGAGATCCATTGACTCCAGTGTAGCTGCACTGACAATCACCAGCTGAGGTTCTGCCCCTCAGTGGTTTTAGCTTTCCCTATTTTTTTGAATGGCTGGGAAGTGTCCCCACAAAACAAAGATGGGAAACTCTGGAAGAGGAGCTTCCCATAGAATTTATGCTCATGCCCAGTTAAAGGGCTGTCATCACCCCTAAAGGGTGAAGAGTGGTTCTTTAGCTCTAGACAAGTATTTTAATTGTTGATGGATTCTTGAAATCTTTTTGGAAATGAGTGTATGTGAAAGGCACCAGATTGACACAGCACAGGAGACTGACTGAAATCCTCTGTTTATCCACAGATCCGATATAATATGGGCAGTAACTGTGTAAGCCCCCAGTATCACCATGCTAATGTGCCCACACTTTGGAAGAGAAGTAATTGTCTATTGGGTAATTCAGGCTCTATGTTCAGTTCTGAGATACATACCTACCAGTCCTACAAGGTGACGTGTGTCTCCTAAGAGATGCGCAACTCCTTCAATTTCCAACAAAGGCCATATGAGTTGATACAGTTCAGCACCTCACAGAATCAGGCCTTTAAAACACTATACATTTAGGGCCCAATCTTGCTGCTGCAGAAATCAACCGCAAGACTACCATTGATTTCAATGGAAACAGGCTCTAACCTTAAGATTTCTTGGCTGAATTCAACCCCCTGGTCTACAGATGAAAGCCACTGTCATCCTGTTCATAATCCCTGAGCTTTCCAGTCCCCGAGCTCTGAATTGTTTCTAAATGGAGTGTTTTTAAGAGATTTCCAGGAGGACTGACCTGCTCTTAAACCTTCCTCTGAAGCAGTGTTATCTGTCCAGACATTCAAGAGGGGAGGAATTTGATTGGAACCTTCTTCATCACCTCTAACAAACACTCCCATTATCTGGCAGATGCCTCCCATTCCTCTCACTCCACAGCTGGGCAGCTGTGAGGAACATGCCAAGATACATGGGGTGGGGTAGATAAGGCATTCTGTGCAGCCAAGGCAGAGGGGGAAGCAGTCAGTGCCCCAGCACCGGTGCACTAAAGTAACAGTGATGGGCTGTTAATTTACATAGGGTATTTAACTTGTTTTTAAGCATTAAAAACCAAGTATTTAACTTTCTGTTAAATGCGTATCAATTCTTATTATTTATTACAGTGTGCCTGCAGGTCCCAGCTCTGACAGGGATCCCATCATGCTACGCATTGTGCAAACACAGAGTGAGAAACGATCCCTGTCCTGAAGAGGTTAAACAGACAAAAAGTGGGAGGAGAAACACAAGCCCACAGAGGTGACGTGACCTGCCCAAAGTCACCCAGCAACTCAGTGCCCCGGTCCAGTGCCCTATCCACAGGTGCAGTATGGTCCAAATGAATTTCATTAGATACAGAACTTCCATCATAGACCTCCCAGTGCCACTGCATTCTTCAGCTTGTGCAAATAAGAAAACACAGCTAGATAAAGAAAGATGCACTTGGTTGCAAATGTTACATTTTTAGGTCATTGGTTCTTCAGATTAGTAAGTTTAGAAGAATTTTGTATAGTTTATCTAAAGCATAGCCAAGTCAGTGATATCGTGAGTTAAGGGTCATTGCTCCATAGATTTTGATGCTGAAGTCTTGAGGTTTGGAGAATTTATGAGTAAATGTCCCAGAGGTGCTCACTACCTTCCTTCCCATTTAGGGTGACCAGACAGCAAATGTGAAAAATCAGGACGGGGTGGGGGGTAATAGGAGCCTATATACGAAAAAGACCCAACAATCGGGATTGTCCCTATAAAATCGGAACATCTGGTCATCCTATTCCCATTGCATTCTGGGAGCAGGGGAAGCGGAGTCTAAGTTGAAAGTGAAGCTTCTAGTCCTGAGGGGATCTCGGTGAGAGAAGAACCCTCTACCAAAAAGGAAATCAAGAGCAAAGGGTAGATGGGTAGGAAAAGACACCATCCTATTGTGACTAATGTTGTAGAAGAAATAAAATAGATTTTTAAATCAGAACTGGTACAGGGCCTCTCTCTCCTCTCTTCTGCTCCAGAGTAAATAATCAGGTGTAACTCCACTGCCATCAATAGATATACGCTAGAGTACAAAACTGGTGTAAGTGAGAAGAGAATAAGGCCCTCTACATGGGGTGCTGTTAAGTGCTATATCAGCCCCTGGGTATATGCCCACACTGCTATAAGCAAATACCAGCCTACAATAGCCTGACTGAAATTAAAATGATCTCCTTCCCTCTGGGTATAATCTTTATAATGGAGCTTGCCAATGAGCACTGTGGCATCATGGGAATGTGCTTGTGAGAATTAGCTGGAGGTACTAGTATTCTTGTTTTTACATTTGATGAAATATTCTTTCGTTAACAGATGTTCAAACTGGGATTTTCCTTCTGTATTTTTTTGTCTGTAGCACAAGGGACTCTAATCTGCTCAATTATAGGGTTAGGAAGGTCGAATCCATTCAAGCAGTCCTGGTTGGCTGAAACATCTTAAGTTGTTTTTAATTTTCTATAGACTGTACAGTATCTCTCTTTATAATAGATTATTGTTTTGTTTTGAGGGTCCTCTGAGGAGACTTGACACTTCTATAGGGTCAATTCTGCTACTGTTAGACCTACCTTACTCCATCAGTGGGGCTATCCTTAGAGTAAGGTGTTTCTCAAGGCAAGACAGAGTGGCAGCATATGAAGGGGCTAGTTAAGTGATTTACCCAAGAATTTATTGTGAGTCAGGGGCACACTAGGGAAAAGAACACAGGAGTCCTGACTCATGCCCCAATCACTAAACTGCACTCAGGCCGCGGCACTGTAGTTGTACTGCAGTGTAGACTCTCCTTACAATGGCGGAAAGGGTTTTTCCATCGCTGTAGATAATCCGTCTCCCTGAGAATCAGTAGTTAGGTGGAAGGACTCATTCTTCCATCAACCTAGCCACATCTATACTGGGGATTAATGCAGAGCAGGTCTCATTTCTTTGCATACAGGAAAATCAGAATGACCCATCATTTCTCTGCACAAATTCACATAAGCCAAGGTGGAATCAAGGGAATCTTGAGTCAGTTCTTGTCTGATAAAATAGAAGAAGAAGAAGAAGGAAAAAAAGAAAGCATAAAGCTGGTTACTATTACTAGCACAGTAGGTTAAGAACAGATTTCCACAAGAGCTCAGGGCCACAGCTGGGGCTAGATTTTTGAGAGCTCAGACCCTATCCAGGATCTAAATCAGAGTTAGCTTTCTAGATGCGCTCAGCACCTAGCTGCTCATATTGGGACATCTATGGCCAGCTTTTCCAAAGACCGCAGCACCCAGCATGCTGGCTGCTTGTTCTAGTGGCTAAACGGGAGCTGTGCTTTCCTGAAAACCTGGTCCTGACCATGAGTAGGAAGCTCTGTTGAAAATTCAGGCCCTAGTGTAGAATGACTTTTTGTTTGTTTAACACACGAGTTCAAGGTAGACAAAACCAGTTGGGATGTGTAACTCTGGACTAGACTGTAAATTCTTTGGGTCCCTATTTGATATTTTTGTTTAGTGCTGAGTACCCTGTTAACATTCAATTAATGTGAAATACTGTAATGAATGGATTTCCAAAGCTTCAGCAGTTTGGTGTAGTTGAGCAATCAAAACTTTAGAGGCCAGATCCTCAGCTGGTACAAATTGACATAGCTCCATTGAAGTCACTGGAGCGACTTTGACTTATATCAGTGAGGATCTGACTCTAGATGTTTATTTAAACCTTGTCTGAACTTCTTTGGCCTAGAGATCAAGCTGGAAATCTTAACAGAGTTAAGCAGGGTCAGAAATACTGGTTTCAGCAGGGTCAGAAATACTGCAAGACAGCATTCCTCAGGGTATTTCAGTGCTCTCACCTCCAGTCAAGTCCCAAAGAGGGTAGAGGAATGTGAAAGTTTTTTTTTTTTTTAAATGTTAACTGAACTTTTCAAACTTGAAAGAAGGGTCAAGTTCAGAGCAGTTCAAGTTTCAGGTTAAGGTTGAATGCAGATCTTACTCTATCTGAGCAGGTTCACACATCCCTAGTTCAAACAGAACTTCATGATTATTAGTCAGAAGTGATAGTGAGCTCCTGGACTGAACTTAGCCCTCACTGAACATTTGACTGTAATAGGAAAACCAACACTCAGTTTGGCAAATTTGCCACTACCAGCAGTCTGGGTCCAATAGAGGACTAAATCTGCAATAGCAGATCAGGGCCACAGCCCCACAACTGATGGCACATCACTAGATCCTAACGCACATGTCGAGCTCCAGGCTGGTGCTAGGGTCCGATCAGGGCCCAAGACTAAAGGAACAGGCCTGCAATAGCAGGTTTGGACTGTGATATCTTAGCGGATCTATGTGGGGCTTAGGACTGGAATTGCAGGGGAGATAGCAGTTTGGATTGATATCTGTTAGTGGAGCTGTAGGTGCCTAGGGTTGAAATAAAAGGGGTGCTGCAGACTTAGGATGTGGGTACATTGGCAGGACTGTGTGAGGCCCAGGACTAAAATAGCAGGGGCATCACTGATCAAGTTTCCATGACCTACACAGCTCCTCCCACACTATATTTATTTCTAGCCAGTGTCCATAGCCCTTTCCGCTCATATGCACTGAAAATGCTTCTGAACTCACCTATCCACAAGCCATATAATAGATCTTAGAGAGGGAGGATGTGCCACTCAGAGGATACTTCAGGTGCTGCTTTAACAGGCTGCTTGCCTATAGCTGTAGAGAGACACAAACAGCTTTTTGAAGGAGTAGGTGGTGGTTCTTATTCAAACAGCTCCCATCTGCGGGGAAACAACAAACGATTAAGGAAAGCGAGCTTAACCATTAATGAGGGTGGACAATGATTAGGGATGTGGCTAAGTTCTCTGTAACTTAACAGCCTCTTTCTTGTCTCAGTGTAGTTGAATTATTTTTGGCAGGCCGAGGCTGGTTAAAGTCTTTTCAAGAGTTAATGAGCCAGAGGAGTCTCATTTTCCAGGGGGCTTTCTTTTGAACCCTCAGTTTTAGCATCAGGAACACAAACAGGCAGTGGGGTTACAGAACTTGGCCTGGTGCAGGGGGGGTTCATGGTTTGGGGGAAACTGTGGTCACACTGTATTAGGGTCAGGGGGGAGCTATCCTTAGACTAAAGACTTCGGGTCAGACCCTCGCCTATGGCTAACCCCAGCGGTGCTAAGCAAAGGTGCTTTAAAGCACTCCATTGCACTTCCTGGATCCTGCTGCTGCCGCCATGTGCAAGCCAGCACCCATGCACCATGTTAGAGCAGCCTAATGGATACCCCAACTTACATCAGGCTGCAACAGCCACAGGGGCTGAAAACACGGCAGAGGACTGGTGTGATATAGGAGAATCCCAAATCATGGCAAGAAGCAAGTGCTTTATGCCATTTGAAAGGGGATAGTCTCACTTTCCCAAAGGGATACACCCTAGAAAAACCCAAGATAATGCACTTTAAAACTGTGACCTGCCCACCCCACCCCCCTTCTGAGCCCTGTACAGTGGGACTGCTGGTGACTAATGCACATGTGCTTACAGGGATACACAAAATAAGTCCATTACATTTTTTAAGATCCCTAAAACAGTTTTTCTGAAGCATGGGGCACAGACGCTATACCTGATGGTGGGGTGTGGTAATATGATTGTATTGGCAGTCATTTGGCATGTCCTGCAGAAACCATCCCTGGCTTCAACACTCACAAATATTGTGCCCATCCTGAAGTTATGCCAGAAAGACCTTTTTTTTATCACTCGTGATAGATAGATAGATCCAAACTAAAACTCCCTGAGCTAGACTTCACAACTGGCCAATTTCTCTATATGAGTCCAAACCAAAATCCAAGAAATGGATTCTCCCAAGTTTAGATCTGGATAGATACAGCTGTGTGTGCACGTGTATGTCCTATTGTATATGTGCTACATACATGCAAAATACATCATCTCCTCAGCTATCACTGATGTGCACTGAATGGGAATGTTACTGCTGTTTAACTGTGCACAGCAAATCTACCGACTACATAACAGGAAGTACAGAGGAATGACACATCCAAGGGGGTAATTGATGTAGGAAGAATGTAATTAAATTATCCAACTGAGACTTGGCTCAGACACCCGGCTTGGTTGGCTAATTTACCTGTGGGCAAAAGGAAATGATTGAAAATGTTTTCGTTGTTTTGTTTTGTCAGGCAGGGCCGAAGGAGCCAATGATGGCAACTTGCACTGTGGTTCTGAAAAAGTTTCCACTCAGCACATTCTACCTCCTATTCATTTGTCTAAACTCCAGTCAGCTGAGGGGAGGGGACAGATAACAAATTTCTAATGGATGCTCTGGCATTTGTTGCTGTTGTGCCTTCCAGTGGATGGCCAGAGAATGTAACCAACTGGTGAAAATCCCTATTAAGTAGCTGGACTCACTGTATGGGCATATTCTGTGCATTCCCAAAGCTGAGCCTCCAACCAGGATCCTTGTGGGTGACAAAGAACAGCTCTCCCAGGAGATTCCCTCTGGCCCACCTGTCTGAGCTACAAGTGTCTGACCTTAGGACAAGTTATCCATATATTTTCTTTTTGTGTATGCGTCCACAGCAGAGTTCCCTTTCCCCTCATGTCGTCACTTCCTGAATGTGACCTGCCTGGGCTACGGAATGGGTGGAACTTCTTTCAGAGCCTATCACCATCACACTTTGCTGAGGCACTGCAAAGCAATACAAGTTGCTCCTGTGAGGACACTTGTAGCCCCTGCTAACCCAGAGTGCAAGAGGCAAGGGGTTGGAATCAAACCCAAGCCTTCATTGGACACTTCCGTTTGTTAGCTACAGGATTACTTGGCCAGCCTTGGTATACTCCTTAGTATTAAAGCAACACCAGCAAGGTGCTCTGCCCTCACCATTATATCTCGTAGTTATAGGAACATAGGAATTGCCAGACTGGGTTGGACACATGGTCCAGCTAGTCAATATTCTGCCTCTGACAGTGGCCAGTACCAGGTGCTTTAGAACAAGGTGCTAGAAGCCGGTTGGTGGTTAGTTATGGGATAAAGCTGCCTACAGGGAAAGCTTCCTTCAAACCCCCATAAGTGACTGGCTTATGTATTGCAGCATGAGGCTTTTTTATCCCTTATAAAGCTAATTAACCTATCTACTGTAACTATGGATGTAGTTACTGTGACCATGTAGCAAATATTTGAAATTATGGTGGATGGTTTTGGCAGGGCTGGTGCAAGGAAGTTTCGCACCCTAGGCAAAACTTCCATCTTGCGCCCCCCCCAGTCCTGTGGCAGCTCCCCGCCGCCCCCCCTCCGCCCTGAGGCGCCCCTCCCCCCACAGCAGCTCCTCCCCCCCCTGCCCTGAGGTGCCCCCTGTGGCAGCTCCCCACCCCAGCTCACCTCTGCTCCGCCTCCTCCCTAAGCATGCCGCCCCCGCTTTAATTCTTCTCCCCTCCCAGGCTTGTGGCAGCAAACAGCTGATTGGCGCCACAAGCCTGGGAGGCGGGAGAAGTGGAGCAGTGACGGCGTGCTCGAGGAGGGGGCGTAGCAGAGGTGAGCTGGGGTGGGAAGCCCTGCGGCAGCTCCCCCCTTGCCCTGAGACACCCCCACAGCAGCTCCCCACCCTCCTGCCCCAGGGAGCCATGTGGCAGCTCCCCACCCCAGCTCACCTCTGCTCTGCCTCCTCCCCGAGCACACCGCCCCCGCTCTAATTCTCCTCACAGGCTTGAGGCACCAAACAGCTGATTGGCGCTGCAAGCCTGGGAGGCGGGAGAAGTGGAGCGGCAACCGCGTGCTCGGGGAGGAACACTGTAAAAAAATATTGGGGGCACCGCTTTTTGGAGCCCCCAAATCTTGGTGCCCTAGGCAACCGCTTAGTTCACCTTAATGGTAGCACCAGCCCTGGGTTTTGGGCTGTGATTTGGGAAAATGTGAACTTCGTGCAGGACATGGAGATTCTATCCAGTATAATCACTGTTTGTAGACGGTAACGCTAGTTGACACTTTTCCTCTTCAAAGTGCTCTAGAAACATTAACTAGTTAATCCTCCCAACTCTCCGGTGGCATTGGTGGAGTTATCTCCATTTTTGAGGCAGAGAGGATTAATGGCTTGCCCAAGGCCAGAAGAGAAGCATTAGACCTGAGATAGGAAGTCAGCAGAGCCCTTCTCCAATAGACAATGCCTCGCTCTCTCAACGTGTGGCACAGCTTGATAATGTTTCCACCAGTCTCTTTGTTCTTTGTTAGACACAGGCCCCTTCATGCTCCCACTTGGGTGATGGAGAAACAATCATGGGAAACAGCACTGGCAAAAATGGGGACCAGTTCCTCAGCCAGCATAAATCAATGCAACTCCATTCTCGTCAATGGAGCTTCATCAGTTTACTCCAGCTGGGATTTCTTCCAGGTTTTCACAGACTTGGTGGTTTCTGTGGGGAAAGGTTGTTCCTTGTGGCTGACATACTTTTAGAGAATCCCTTATGGAGTGAGGTTATGGTCAGTAAAGGGTCTCTAAGCATGACTAGTCTGTGGTCCATATCAGACTACTCCCCTTTTATGATTTCTGTCCAGTATCAAAGTTGCTCAGTATTTATAGGTTGAACCAAGGTCTTTCTAGCTGGCAGCACTGCAAGTTTCACCTGGTATCTGAAAGATAAGATAGATTCCTTCCAGCCGTGTATGTAACTCAGAAGCCTGAATGTATTTCCAAATGTTTCCAAACTATATGAAACTTTTTGAGTCTGCAAACTTGGACGGAACTTCGCAAATGATTGAGTTTGGGTTTAATTTACATTCTGAGCAAAGGCACTGGGTGGTTCTTATTTTATTCATTCTCTTTTAACCACCCCTTCTGCTCTGCAGTCATCCCCCACAGTGAAGGTGCCAAGATTAGGACTTAGCTAGTAGCTTTGTTGATGGGGAAAGCAGACTGGCACACAGCTCCCCCTTCTAGAGTTGCATGGGCTCTGGAGTAGTGACTTGAGTGAAAACCTGTTTTTGCAGTATTTGGAGCAGTTTTCATGTTACTCAAGAGGCACAGAGGGAGTAGATGTGGAGAGTGTGTAGTCACTTCTCTGATCACAAATATGAAACTTTCGCCAAAGATGCCGACTTGACTTGGTGAAGGAAGGCAGAACTGACCAGCTGCAACCCTCCTGCTCACCCACTGTTGAACTCAGCTGACAGATGGCTTGGCATTTTTAGGTCAGTGAATCAGCCATTCCTATCCTCATCAATTTCCTAATATGTAACAAATATCAGCTCAAACACCATGCAGAAGCATACCATAGAGTCCTTTTAATACTAATACACTTGGGTTGTTTGAACAGACTATTGCAATACAAACCTAGCTCTTAGACATATGTCCGCTACTGTGTGACTCCCGGCCCTAGCACCTTGGCAGGTGATCTGGTCAACTTACATGAGCAAGTCTCATCGGTAATTTTATGGGAGACCTTAAAGGAAAATCCAGTTGCTGCAGGAAGCATTATGGGCAGCACTTTTACCTTTGGGACAATGGTGAACTAAATAGTACAGCTAATGGTAAGAAACCCCAAATCAGGACAAACCATAAGAGCTAACGTCTTGACAGATTCTCCAGTGCAGCCACTTTCCACCATGCTGTTGGTATCTTCTGGCCCTACAGCCCAGGAAGGATTGCTCCAGTTAAGGGGTGACCCCACCCTCCTGTGACTTAGGGCAGCTCTACACTACTGGTTAAGTCAATCTAACTTATGACGTCCAGGGGTGTGAAAAAGCCTTCCCCCCACCCTGAGAACCGCAAGTTTTGCGCTGTCCACACTGGTATTATATCGGCAGGAGACACTCTCCCTCTGACATACCTTCCGCTTCTTGCCGAGGTGGAGTAATTCTGCTGATGGGAGAGCGCTCTCCCATCGGCATAGCGCGTGTTCACCAGACGTGCTACATCAGTGCAGCTGCATCAGTGCCCTTAGAATTGATGTCACCACTTCTCTTTTGTGCTGTGAGCATAGCAGAGGAAAGGGGGCTGACTTCAGTGGCAACTTGTCTTAGAAGCACTGAAAATCAGGTGCAAAACTTCCCGTTGCCCTGGACTGACTTTCATCCGGCTAAATGTATGGGTGACTGTGATTTGGAGAAAGAACCAAGATGGGAAAAGGAAACATTTCCGTGGCAGGTTGATTTTGAAAAATGGCAGCTGTTTGAAGCAGCTGAAGAGGGAGACATTGGGAATGTTAACAGTGGTGCTGCTGGGGAGGGAGAGGTAGGCAGAATGCAGGTGAGGCAGCCATAGGAACAATTCATCAGATGGATGACACTGTCACCTATGCGGTATCTGTATCAAGCGTGTACACTGCTGCGATATCCTTTGAGATACAGCATGGATGTAAGATATTATTGTTGATGATGATGAGAAGTAATTTACCACAGCAAACTGCAAAATCACATTCACTGCTGGTGTTTACCACTGAACTTCCTAAAAACATTGGTGCTGACTTGAAAAGCTAGACTTTGTAGTTGATTATTGGCTGGCTGTTTATTTGTTTTTCTTCTTGTATTCTGTCCAAGTGCTAAACCCTGCAGTCAGGGCTGGGTTTACAAGTAGGCGGCATATACCTAGGGTGCTGAAGTTTTAGGGCCTTCCCACTGGTCCCATGCCAGCTGGGATTAGCAGCAGCCAGGGTTGGAAGCCACTGCTCCAACATGGTTCTAGCCCAGCTTTAAGAGTAACCCATTATTACTACTCCACACTTGCTTCTGGTGTCGGACTGTCTAGCAACCAGCCCTGCCCGAGTCCTTCGTCTGTGACTTTAATAGGAACTTTGCCCGAGCAGGCGCTGTAGCAGAACATGGCCTGAGATTTCTTTTCTGTTGGTGCAAACAGAGTAAATGAATAACAGGAATCAGAGTTGAATCCAAGTGAGTGAATGTGGAGATAGGGCTCGAACCAATGATGTGCTGATCCCCTCTTCTATGGGAGCCATTCGACTTGCGGGTGTGCAACAGCCTGCTGAATTGGGCACCTGCAGAATGCTCAAAGGCTTTGGGGTAGGGAGAGGCATGTTTATACAGTTATACATTGCTGTTTATACAGTTCCTGAAATGGCAGGCCTATCTTTGTCTGCCAGACTTTGGACTGTGTGTTTTGGGCTCAGAGTTCTGTGTTTTCCTTGCGGGTTAAAATTAGAAAGAGGATAAAAAGAAAACAGCTCTCAAACACAGATTAGCCCGAATGAAAGCGTTTCTGCTACCCTGTCAAGCTGCTATGCTGGGGAGTACTGGGGAGGGGGAAGCTTTGCATCCTCGGTAGCAACAATAAGCCATTGGTTTTCTGGCACTTGTATCCACTCCAGTGTTATTCACTCTGGAAAGACCTATCAGTTTCTCCTATGCCTAACTGAAAATAATAATGAACAAATAACAATAGCATAATGCAAATGATTATTACAGGCCCCTGCTAAGTTCAAGGCCCCATGGTGCTAGGCACTCTACACACTTAGTGAGAGAGAGTCCCTGCCCAGAAAGCTTACATTCTATCTTTGGTAGCATACGAGTGACTAAACAGAGGAGCAGTGATATCAAAGAGTTAGAATAAGATGGTATAACCGGTACCTACATCATCCCAGCTCTTTAAACCATGAGCAGATACTCAGACTCAAAAATGTGCCAGCTTTGACAGTCCCAGCACTGGGAAGAGGAGAAGGGGAAAGATTTGATTTCACTGTGGGTTCCCAGGACCCACAAAGAGCAAACCTGCTGTCCAGCTAGGCCTTTTAGTTTTAGGAGGAGCCAACCACAAGGAGCCCAGTCAGAACCTCAGTGGACTAATGCAGCAGTTCTCAACCAGAGGCCTGGGGCCCACTGGGGGGCCATGAGCAGGTTTCAGGGGGTCCTCCAAGCAGGACCAGCATTAGACTCACTGGGGCCCAGGGCAGAAAGCCGAAGCCCCGCTGTGCAGGGCTGAAGCCCGGGATCCTGAGCACCGCCACCCAGGGCTGAAGCCAAAGCCTAAGCAACTTAGTTTCACAGGGCTCCCTGTGATATGGTGCCCTGGGCAAATGCCATGCTTGCTACCCCTTAATCCTGGCCCCATCAAATGGGAACAATAGCTCTTTCTCACAGGATGCATTAAAGGTACTCAGATACTATTGTTTATGGGGAAAGGGCAGTTAGCTATTTATTTTTCTCTCAAGATATATCTCTCTGTCACTTTTTCTTAATCTCCCTCTTTTCTCAGTTTTTCATTCTTTCTTTCCGCTAGCTTACCCCCTTTCCTCTTTCTCGCATTCTCATTCCATCTTTCTTGTGCACCTATCACAGACTGGCAATCTTAACAGATCAACTCTTTTTCTGACCACCGCACCGAAGTGAATTTGATTCTCAAGATATTACGGTGCTGGTGTCACCCAGGGCCAAGAAAGGCATGCAAAAACAAATACAGTGGTAGCTTCCTGCTTAGACCTCAACGCTGACCTGCAGCACCCCTCCATCTCCAGCTCTGGGCCTCCTTACGGGGCTCTGCTGGTACAGACCTCTACATACTATTCCAGGTCCATCCCTCTCTTGAGCAGAGTAACTACTCATTGTACCAAAGAGTGTCACGTTTTGTTAGTCCTTGCTAAAATAAATATTTTCCTCTCTGAATGGAATAGTATTTTCATTAATAAAGCACCGATTATATTCAAGACAACCCATTGGTCTCTCCAGTTAACACGCAAGTGCCACAGGCAGTTGGGGCATGGGCTTGGGGGCTTGACCTCTGAGACAGTATCACTGTTTAAGCAAATGAGAAGGCCTCCTCCAGGCTGTTACACAGTGCAGAGATAGTGAGATAGGCCTGTTGTGAGACTTTGGCTTGACTGTCCTTTCTGTGACCTTTGAACCTGATTTTTTTCTGCAGCTGAACAAATCAACACCAGGGTGAGGATGTGGGAAGAGAAAGGAAAGTAGGCACTGGAGCAGACTATGCTGCAAAACATTCACTTTCACAACTGTAACAGAAGACTCACAAGCACCATAGGTGAGTGAATTGGGGTAGTTAAAGTAGGCTGCTGTTGGCATGGGAAACTCTGCTGTACCCCTCCCCATGTTAATAGCAGTAGTAAATAATAAGAGTTTGCACTCCCTGTCCCTTTCATGTGATCTGTGGGCCTCCAAGGTCTTAACAAAGGTGGGAAAGTGTAATTATCCCCAGGGCCAGCTCCAGGGTTTTTGCTGCCCCAAGCGGCTCAAAAAAAAAAAAAGCCGATCACGATCTGCGGCAGCAATTCGGCGGGAGGTCTTTCGCTCTGAGCGAGAGTGAGGGACCGTCCGCCGAATTGCCGCCGAATAGCTGGACGTGCCGCCCCCCTCCGCAGTGGCCGCCCCAAGCACCTGCTTGGCAAGCTGGTGCCTGGAGCCGGCCCTGATTATCCCCATGGAATATTGATCATAGTGATGTCAGAGGATATTTTCCGGATTAGACACTCTCTGTATGCTTGATGCTGTCCCTGAGAACTCAGTCAATATAGCAGCAGACTGAAAGGAAAAATCTTCTCAGTGGGGAAGTTGGAGCTTGTGCTGCTGGTGCGAAGTGGGAGGTAGGGTTCCTGTTGTCGGTGTTGCAAGTGAGCACAGGTGAGATCAGAGAGGTGGGAATCACAATATGTAGGTGCAGAGGTGGGGCTCCTGCTGCGGGTGAGGGGGGAAAGTGGGACTTATCATGCTGGAGGAGGAGGAGGCAGGTCTTGCATCATGGGTGAGGTAGGTCTCATGCTGAGCAGGGTGTGGTGAGATATGGCTCAAAAGGCAGGGCTCATGCTGCAGGTGTGGTGAGGGAAGTTGGACTTGCCATGGGCCCGATCCAAAGCCATCGAAGTAAGATGGAAAGGCTCCCAGTGCCAGCAAGTTTGGGGAAGCATGAATATCTATGTTTGCAGTGCAGATGCCGTGCAAATAACTCCCGAGGTTCAGCAGCACCTGGCGGGAACCCCATTCACAATGCTGAATATAATCATGGCACTTTCCATGTTCTCTTTACAGATTGCAAACATATAGAACATGACCATATAAATGACCTTTCAGGCACCCTGCAAAGCCTCCCTTTTTTCACAGGCATTTGGAGAAGACAGGGGTTTGTAGACATAAGAAGAGGGTTGTATGTTGGAGATGGATATAGGTGCAGTCTTTCAGTTTTCTTGGGGGGGGGGGCGGGGGGATAGAGGGATATTGGCTAACTGAAGAATTGTGAGATTGGATTTGGAAGGACTGAATTAGTATAGTGAAAATGTAAAAGATTGTCGTTATGTGTGTTAACTGATATAAGATGCCCAGAGCTTAGGCTAGGTTCCTGATTCATTGAACTGATTAAGTATTATAGCTGGTGTTGGTCACTCCCACTATAACTCTTTGAATTCACACGCTCCTTTGCTAGATTCACCTTTTAGGCTGACATTTTCCAGACTCACTCTCTGTCAAAAAGTGAACTTTTGTTCTGGTGAAGCTGTATTAACTTTTATTCAGGGCACCTTGTGCACCAGGGAACTCCTTTAAATGGGTGATCTTAGAGGCCAGGGAAAACTCCAATGGGACAGCAGAGCCACAATGGGGACAGGACCATGCAGGGGCATGGAGAGTCTCAGCAGATGATCTACACCCCAGTGTATGTTGAGGATTTCACAGGGTTTGTGACCTAGACCCCTAAATACTTCCTGAAGGAGAGGTGGACAAGTGATGGCCCCTGAAGGATATATGCAGAGGAAGTTCTATAAGGGTCTCATGGATTTTCCTGGCCCTCAGTCCCTAGGACACATGAATGTCCAACAGGGGTCCACTCTGCCCCCTTCCCCCTCCCCCTCCTCCAGTTAAAATCATGAGAAGTCAGGGAGTGCAAACACTAAGATGCCAACATGGTGTTACTTGACTAGTGCTACATATTTTTTTGTATACATATTTTTTCTGATTAAATATATAGCTTAATACACATTGTTTTATTTTCTCATATACTCTAAGAATACAGGATTTGTGATGTGGTTGAATTAACCCTGCTGTTGGAATCTTAACTTCCTGCTCATTTGTGATTTTTAACTGTGCATACTGCACATTACATTAAACTAAATGTTTGCCTTTAACATATATTGTATAAAAAGCTACATTAAAAGAACATTAAGACTTCAAGGTCAAGCACTCAGAAGATAGGAAATGCCAGAATTAAGCTTGTCCATGGCCACTAAGTGTGTGTGCCTCAATTTTTGTGTGCCCAGAATACATCGGGTTAGATTTTCAGTGGTACTGAGCACTCACAACTGTAACTGAAGTCAATGGGAGCTGTTCTTGGAACGTAGAAAGGGCGATAAAAAAGGTAAGTTCTGTAAAAATCAAAGCCTGCATATCTCAAAATGGGCACACAACATTTGTAGAAATGTCTGACAATTTTTGCCTTAATCTCTCTGTGCCTCAGTTCTCCGGCTCTAAAGTGGGGATAATTATAACAGCTAATCTCAGAGATATGTTATGAGGATAAATTAATTAATGTTTGTGTCAGTGCTTGTGATGTATTCTGATAGTTTGGTGAGAGCACCATAGAAATGCTCAAAAGGAAATGAATAATGCTCAAAAGGAAAATCAATAGTGCAGTTTGGACAGTGTATAGAAAATAAGGCCTGGGGCCATATACTGAATGCAGAGTATAAAAAAAAAATTCGAATAACTACTCATTTGCTAAATAAGGCAGGAGTCCTGTGGAAAAAATAGTATGTGATCATGTAATTAAAGACTGTATCATAATGCATACACAGAATGGAGCAACCTTAAGTCTGGCATTTCCTAACTCTGGAGGGTTCGTCTTTGCAACCTTACTGTTCTTTTAATTTAGTTTAACATAATTTATTGTAGAATGTGCTGACTCCTAATGTGGCACAATATGTTTAGAATCTATAAATTCACCATTAAGGTTTTGTATGAGTGCGCAATTTGGTTGTGAGTGCCTTATGGAGTGCAGGAGTGTATTATTAATAGCATTGTAGGCGATGTGGAGGCGGCAAACAAAAAATGCTAGAGATTTTCCCCTTAACTTCATATTTCTGTGCTGTTAAGGTTTCTGGTGGGCAGGGTGTGGTGTGATGAAACCTATGCTTGTCACTAAATGTAATTTTTGTTTGTGTTAATACATATTTATGACAGAATACTCCAACGCATCGTATATACAATATATTTTAAATGTCATGCAAATCAGCCAGTTTGGTGACTGGAAAATACACATTGCATATTTGAGAGAGAGAGAGAGAGAGAGAGAGAGAGAGAGAGAGAGAGAGAGAATGTCTAAGGGGTCTAGAACATCGTCATTCCAAGATCAGTTTCCTGATGCTAGATAAAAGCTAGAGCCTGAGATAAGACTAGTATCAGAGGGGTAGCCGTGTTAGTCTGGATCTGTAAAAAGCAACAGAGTGTCCTGTGGCACCTTTAAGACTAATAGATATATTGGAGCATAAGCTTTCGTGGGTGAATACCCACTTCATCAGACACATGTAATGGAAATTTCCAGAGGCAGGTATAAATAAGCAGGCAAGAATCAGTCTGGAGATAACGAGGTTAGTTCAATCAGGGAGGGTGAGGTCCTCTGCTAGCAGTTGAGGTGTGAACACCAAGGGAGGAGAAACTGCTTCTGTAGTTGGATAGCCATTCACAGTCTTTGTCTAATCCTGATCTGATGGTGTCAAATTTCCAAATGAACTGGAGCTCAGCAGTTTCTCTTTGGAGTCTGGTCCTGAAGTTTTTTTTGCTGTAAAATGGCTACCTTTACATCTGCTATTGTGTGGCCAGGGAGGTTGAAGTGTTCTCCTACAGGTTTTTGTACATTGCCATTCCTGATATCTGATTTGTGCTCATTTATCCTTTTACGTAGTGACTGTCCAGTTTGGCCAATGTACATAGCAGAGGGGCATTGCTGGCACATGATGGCATATATACAATTGGTAGACGTGCAGGTGAATGAACCGGTGATGTTGTAGCTGATCTGGTTAGGTCCTGTGATGGTGTTGCTGGTGTAGATATGTGGGCAGAGTTGGCATCGAGGTTTGTTGCATGGATTGGTTCCTGAGTTAGAGTTGTTATGGTGCGGTGTGTGGTTGCTGGTAAGAATATGCTTAAGGTTGGCAGGTTGTCTGTGGGCGAGGGCCGGCCTGCCTCCCAAGGTCTGTGAAAGCGAGGAATCATTGTCCAGGATGGGTTGTAGATCACTGATGATGCGTTGGAGAGGTTTAAGCTGAGGACTGTAGGTGATGGCCAGTGGAGTTCTGTTGGTTTCTTTCTTGGGCTTGTCTTGTAGCAAGAGGCTTCTGGGTACATGTCTGGCTCTGTTGATTTGTTTCTGTATTTCCTTGTGTGGATAACTGAGGTACAACCAACACCTACAAGATCTTCACCAAGCATTCTCAAAACTACGATATCCACACAAGGAAATAAGCAGTTTCTCCTCCCTTGGTGTTCATACCTCAACTGCTAGCAGAGGACCTCACCCTCCCTGATTGAACTAACCTCATTATCTCCAGACTGATTCTTGCCTGCATATTTATACCTGCCTCTGGAAATTTCCATTACATGCATCTGACCAAGTGGGTATTCACCCACGAAAGCTTATGCTCCAATACATCTGTTAGTCTTAAAGGTGCCACAGGACTCTGAGATAAGACAATATTTTTCAACTGAGACACACTGATCCTGTGACATTGTTTGGTTACAGCGACTTTATCTCTACTACACCAGTCAGATTTGATCACTGCATTGATGGATATTGGTGAAGTAGAACCACAATTTCTCCTTGTCAGCCTGATCAAAAGGGCTTCAAGGGGCACTGGATCAGGTCCTGTCAGAGACACTATAAAATCTGGCATGCATAGAAGAATATTAGACCTACCAACTTAGTTTAGATGACGGGAAGTAGTAAGGGCCATTGTTATGTTTGACACAAGAAAACAAACTCATCCTCGCGCCATCATGATTTTGCTTCACAAAGCAAAGCAAGCTTAACAACACAATGAGAGATGACATTGTGCTGGTCTGATATCATGTTTAGGAAATGTCCGCGACTCTGCACACCCTGTTTGGAGTACTCTGGACTGCCCCATTTAATCTGTCATCTCACAATATTTGGGAAACATAGTAATCCTTAACCCATGAGAACATATTGAACCTCTGCTGGTCTGCTCACTTGCTGGAGGCCTGGGATAAAATTTAAAACACACAGAATTCTGTCACAGATGTAAGCACGTTATTTCTAGGAACACAGAAACATTGGAATGGCCACACTGCATCAGACCCAGGGTCCAGCTGGTCCAATAACCTGTCTCTGACACTGGCTGGCACCAGATGCTTCACAGGAAGGTTGATGAAGCCTCTACACTGGGCAGATGTGGAATAATCCTAATTTCTAATAGTTAGAGATGGTCTTAAACCCTGTGGCATGAGAGGCTTTTATTAATCTCTTTCTAAAAATATTGTTAGCATTAACTATTGTGACAAAGTTCCTCCTCTACCTTGGTGGGTCCTGCGCTTATTGGCGGATTTGCTCGCCTCACAGATTTACCCTGTGGGTCGGGAAACAGTCCAGAGACTTTCCCCTCTGGTAGAAGCTACTGTCCAGGTCAACTCCTCCTGTGTTTGATCAGGAATTGGGAGGTTTGGGGGGAACACGGGCCCGCCCTCTACTCCGGGTTCCAGCCCAGGGCCCTGTGGACTGCAGCAGTCTAGAGTGCCTCCTGGTACAGTTGCACAACAGCTACAACTCCCTGGGCTACTTCCCCATGGCCTCCTCCCAACACCTTCTTTGTCCTCACCACCGGACCTTCCTCCTGATGTCTGATAATGCTTGTACTTCTCAGTCCTCCAGCAGTACACCTACTCACTCTCAGCTTCTTGCACACCTCTTGCTCCCAGCTCCTCTCACACACTTCCTCTCTGGCCTGACTGGAGTGAGCCCTTTTATAGCATCAGAGAGACCTTAATTAGAGTCAGGCGCTGAACTGCCTCACCTGATTTAGCAGGTTAATTGGAGTCAGGTGTTCTCATTAGCCTGGAGCAGCCCCTGCTCTGGTCACTCAGGAAACAGAAAACTGCGTATCCAGTGGCCAGCATATTTCCCTTCTACTACTCTGCTGTTCCCAACTGGTCTGGGTCTATCACACTATATAAATCTGGATATATTTGTTACCCATATAAATGTCCAGTCCCTTTTTGAATCTAGCAAAGTTCTTGGCCTCAACATGGGCCTGCTATTTTTGCTATAGCATTACTATTTTTATAGTGCCATAGGCATGCCTGGCACTTTATAGAAGTCAAGTAAATTCTTGCCCTGAGGAAATTACAATTGAGTTGAGGTTGAGAATCCAAGTACAGAACCATACCTTCAAATCAGAGATGGAGAGATAAAAGGTGAAGAGAGAAGGAGGAGCAGATGGAGAAGAGTCAGAAAAGAATGGAGGACAAGTGAAACAAGAAAGCAGGCGAGGAACAGAAATTGAGGGAAAGCCATGGATTTTACTCCTAGCTGCCAGCACATTAACATTGAAATCTCAATTTGGATCTGTTGACACAAATCAGGTGCTTGCATAGGGGTTGGAAGCAATTTTACCTGTTACATTCCAAGTGCTTTCGATGTTAGCAACATAAACTTCATGGCCTGGAGTGATTGTATTACATCTGCCTCTCCCTTATCTGCTATGTAATCTCATGGCCTGAAGACATTATGTACTCTCTATCCCCTCTCTGATAAAAATAAAGCATATAAAAACATACACACACACAAAATCCCAAGCCAAAAATTCCCTTAGGGGAACATGCTGTGACTAGATAAGAGCAGGCTAGAAGGCACATAGCTACCTCTTGTGCTGATTGGGACAACTGGTGAGGAGGGGTGGAGGACAGAGAATGGAGTGAGGTGGTTGGGGGATCATTAATGAGAGAAGGAGTAAAGTGGATGGGAAAGAAAATAACGAGGGAGGCAGAATGGAGCAAGAAGAAGGGAGCCAAAGAAACCTGATGGGGACATGATTGGTCTTTTGGAATTGTAGTATCTTTAAACATAAGTGCCGTGGCTGAACAGTAACATTTTAAAAACTGACCTTTCAGGAGCATGTGCAACCAGCCCTTCTTGGGCTATCACTGGAATATGAAAGCAGGACCTTCAGCACCAAAAGGATGAGCCTCAATCAGTTGAGCTAAAGAAACACATCCATTATAGGCACCTATAATGGACTCATTAGCCTTTTATGTGGACCTGCTACTAGAGGGCAATAATCCTTGTGGGTTACACAAAGTATGTAACAACTCTTCCTGATATTCTTTGTGCCACATCCTATAACCAAAGCTTTATCATGTGTCGTGCATTGGTCTGGTTTTGGGACACTTAGTCAAATACGCCTGAGTTTTAATTCTAGCTCTGCCACTGATCTCCTCTGTGGCCTTAGGCAAGTCTTTTGATTCTGTGTCTCCATATCTTCTGTTGTAAAATGAGGATAAGCTATACACCTCAACAAGGTGCTGGGAGGGTTCTTTAGTTAAGGTTTGCATAGTTCTTTGAAACGTATTGGAGTAAGTATTATTAAGGTGGAGGAGAGGAGAATGAGAGGTGGGGACGGAAGGATAGATGAAAGAGATGGAGAAGAATAATGAGAGGAGGTGAGCTGAGACAATGTGGGGAAAGAAGAAAGAAACATGGATAGCTCAGCACCTCTGAAAATCAGGCCACTGGTCTATGCCGGAATTTCCACACCTGGGTAATAACACATGGCCAGACAGAGCCTTTGGATATCAATGTGCTACACTAAGGTTTACCCCCAATTTAAGGCCCTTTTGCACCACCCAAGCCATGTAAAGGGGCCTTCGAGTACCTGAGAATCAGGCCCATTGTGAAGCTTAATTGGCCAGTAGTTGTACAGTGTCTTTAAAATGTAAAGAGCCATCAAAATGTTTATTATTTGATCATGTATCCCTATAACGTGATTGTCAATGATCATGCCATTGGCATAAACTTTTCCTAAAATAGCAACGCTGCTCACTTTTGAAGTGTGCTTCATTCAAAGGCAGGTAAGCACTGTATAGTCAAACTCATTCCTCTTCCCCTGCGCTAACCTCTAGACCAGATGCCCTCCCTCTTTTCCTAGGGTAATTGAAAACATCTGAAAATTCTTCCCTGGCCCTCCCCCTGCTCTGCTTTCCTTAGTCTTCAACATTTTAAAGAGAACATTAACCTAAAACTTGGATTAAATCCTTATTTTATCACACTAACACTGACCACCGTGCAATAACTTGAGCTGCTGTTTGCCTGCTCTTTGACAAACCAGCACAAGAGAAGAAGATGGTCCCTCAGTGGGATCTCAGCTGCATGCCAGTGGGATATTTTATATACTTGACTCAACTGGTGGGAGCATGTAGTTAACACAGAAGACAACTAATAGTGGACAGAGCTATGTGAAAACATTCCCACCTCCTACTGGTTTCGCTAATGGGGGATGAAATTTTTTTTCACATATGTTCTTTGCAAAGAAAAAAACCTTCTTGTTTTTGTCTTGAGCTAAAAATGTAGAAGGTGTAATGGTTTTGCATGGATCAGCTTATGGACCTTCCACTGCCCCCACTCCCTGCTTCCATGCACTTATTATTATTCATATTTGTATTGCAGTGGGGCATAGAGATTTCCACCACTATCAGGGCCCTGTTGTACTAAGCATTGTATTTACCCTACAGAAAATGTCAGTCTGTCCCAAGAAGCTTACAATCTAAGTAAACAAGACAGACAAAATGTGAGAGAAAGGAAGGATTTATTAGCCCTATTACAGAGGGGGAACTGAAGCACAGAAAAATCAAGGGACAGATTTTCAAAAGAGCCCCTTTCCCAACTAGGCACCAAACTAAATGAGCGCTGGGTGCTGAACTCTGAAAACCTGGCCATGAGTGTCACAAAGGGATAGTTGCAGCACTTTTTGGAAAATGTTGCCAATTTTTTTGGTGGCTGAATGGGAACTGAGTTCTTTTGAACACCTGACCCCATCTCCTGGGTGCAGGGTAGCTGACTGGCTCCATGTGACTTGCCCAAGTTCACACAGGTAGATTAGGACAGAGCCAGGAATTGAGGCTCAATCTCTCCAGGCCCAGGCTGACAACTTAACCACAAGACCAACCTTCCTCACCGTTTTTGCCCACCATGTTGTGCTGGTTATTTGTGCCAGGAAGGCCCTGCCATTCATCTGTTGCCAAGGGAGAAAGTTATCCAGCCCATGGCGTGCCACTGTGACTTATATCAAACTCCACTCCTCCTCTGGATACTCTGCATGAGATTGTGAGAAAGGACACAGACCGGGGACAATGATTAACAAAGCTTTTCTTGCAATCAACAGTCTACAAGCCATTCTGAATTACTGTAGCGTACATCCCATGGGAACGAATAGTCCCCGTTAACTCAATGTCGGACCAATTAGAACAGACAGTGAATATAATTAGCATGCTCAGGAGAATGCATCTAAAGCTGTTTGGACACATTCCTTAGACCAGTCAGCAGCAAAATTGTTCTCACAGCTATTCCACCCCCATACCATCCTCAAAAATAAAGCTCTTTGGCCTTAACTCACCAATCCACAAAGCCTGCCATATCACCTCCGAAGTCCACTAGCTCCCATGGCCTCTTCTGGTTCTCAGCCTCAGACACTTTCCACAGACTCCTAGGGTACTGTATAGTCTTTACGCATGGGGTTCCATTCTGAGCCCCACCATGTCCCCTTTGTTCTGCTTTGGTCCCTAGAGCAGACCTAAACCGCTGGTTGGGGGTTCCCCGAGTGTAAGGGGAACCAGCATACCTGGTCCTGTGTTGCTCTCCTCTACAAAGTACCTTTATTCCCACAGAATAGAGGCATTAGACTAAAGAACCACTATTCCCCAAACATTTTTCAAACAAAACCCATTTTATGTGAAGAATGTTTCCCAAGAGTGAATATTCATGGCTCTGAACATCTCTGACTGGAAGTGGAGTTTGGAATTTGAAGAGATATTGGTCATCACTATTTTTGCAGAGTTCAACCAGTTCTATTCTTCAGCCTGTTTATGATGTAATAATACCTACCAAAGCACCCTCACTTGGGAAAAATAAGTAAGGCTGTGTGAACATGGCAATGTTCTTCCTTCATGATCTTTCCTTACAATTATTTCTTGCAATTCTGCTGCAGGCTATTTTAATAGCCTTTTTAGCAAATGGCAGTTTCCAAATCAAATTTCAAGATTTTGCATCTGTTGGTGGCAAAAAATCCAACCCCCTCAGTATTCCCAGAAAGAATTTTCAAAATATATTTTTTTAAAAATTTCAAGGGAGTCACTTGAAAATAGTACTTATTCAATCTTATGTGCAATTAAATGGTCCAATTTGACATAATAAGACACCCTTTTTCAGCCAACAGCAGCAAACAGATGGCACCCAATCAAAAGGACATTTTGGACCAGTTTTTCAAAACTGAAATTAAACAAATCTATTTTCAAAGGTTTAATTTTGTTGTGATGATCTCATTGCACACAGTCATAGAAATAAACAGAAGGAGCAGGGGAACAAAGAATGAAAATATATGAGAGGGAAACAGATGTTCTCTGCCTGGAGGTCACAACTGCCCTGCCCTTCCCACCTTGCCAAGTGGGAGATGAGGCCTGGCCAGATCTCAGGGTGCTGGCAGGAAGCAAATCCTTTATGTAAAAGATGTCCTGGTTGTAGAAGACTGAGAACCCCAGCCTCTTTTGCTCCCCTGAAGGACAGGGAGAACCAGCGAGAGAAGAAATCTTCCTGCACAAGGAGGCAGAAAGGGATCGCCCAGCTTGGACAATTCTTTTCACACCAGTTGCCAGTGCTGCTCCACCTACTGGAGGAAAGACTTAGAACCCTAGAAACTCCCCAGTCGGTCACCAGCTCCTCCTGCTGGTCTCACTTCATATTCTACCACCTGAGTCGTCCCCATGTCACCAGCCAGCGAAGAGGCAGGAGGAAGGAGACGATGCAGTAGCTGAGTGCCTCCAAGACATGGAGAGGAAAATCTTCCTATGGCAGACACCAGGAATTGAACTGGGGACCTCCAGGGCTAAAAAACCATGCATCTATGGCTTCAGCTAAAGAGACAGCCTCTTTTACTGAGAGTTTTAATAGAGTCCCATTCTCTGTGGATCAGGGACAGATGGGGACATATAACACATACTGATCCATGAGTTATATAGCATTATGGCCAGTGCAGGGACCGAGATAGAAGGCTTTGCGCTTTCTCTATTCAGCAGCAGCCAGAGACTGGATCAGACACTGGCACAGGCTAGGCTTCCCTAACTTGTGCTCATGACTACCCTCCCTTCTTTGTTGCTGCAACCAACAATCACCTGCAGGGCCGGTGCAAGGAAGTTTCGTGCCCTAGGCGAAACTTCCACCTTGCGCCCCCCCCAGCCCTGCGGCAGCTTCCCGCCCCCCCTCCACCCTGAGGTGTCCCCCCCCGCGGCAGCTCCCCCCCTGCTCTGAGGCACCCCCCTGCGGCAGGTCCCCCCCCCGGCCCAGGGAGCCGTGCGGCAGGTCCCCCCCGCCCTGAGGCACCCCCTGCGGCAGCTCCCCACCCCCCGGCCTGGGGAGCCGTGCGGCAGCTCTGACCCAAGGGAACGCCTGGGCTGCCGGCGGCGCGCTGACCCAGGGGAACCCCTGGGCTGCCTGCCGGCAGCTCAGACTCCCTCTCCCTCCCAGCGCAACGGCCTTGGTAAAATAAATAAATAAATACATAAAAATAAAATAAAATAAAAAATTGGGGGCGCCGCTTTTTGGCACCCCCAAATCTTGGTGGCCTAGGCAACTGCCTAGTTGGCCTAAATGGTAGCACTGGCCCTGATCACCTGGTCACTAGACTGCCCTGGTCACACCTCCTCTGCCCTTGATCCATCCCCCTTCCACCTTCAGTATATACTCCCCATTCCATCTTGAAGTTCCCCATGCAGTAGGGGTTCCAGTGAGGAGCTGGTGAAGAGGCCCTCTCTGGCAGTGTTATTCATTATGAGTGTGTGTGTGTGCGCGCGCAGGGTGGGGGGAGAAAGACACACCTTAATTCCCACTCCTTTGCAATGCTCAGTCTGTCCCTATGAGTTCAGCTCCGGGAGCTACACCACTGAGCCATTAGAACTTCTGTAGGCCAGCAGAGATGGCGCGCGAACAGGCTCAGGCACCCTGGGACAATGGTGATGCCATAGAGTGGGCAGACCACAGCAAATACATACAGCTCAGCAGCAGGGAAAAGGCACTTTTTTTCCTTTAAAGTTTTGCACTTTGGGGAGTCAAAACAAATCCAAAAGAGTGTGTGTAGAGAGAGGGGGGTAATCTCTTACCCGCAACACCTATGAGCAGTGTTGTTTTTCAGGAACGTGGCTTTCAAGGTGTTCCTTGCAGTGGCAGCAGCTTGCGAAGAGGCCATGTTGTTATCAAATGACTGGATTACATTTGGAAACCAATTCAGAAGAAGATACTGGGTGCTAAAGCCATAAGTCCAAATCCTTGAAAAGAGCCTGCTGCCAGGCCCCAGCGTATTGAGCCAGAGCACCTGGCTGGGTGCCCGCTCCATGCCTCTGATTCCACAAGAAAAGGCACACAGAGAATTCTCAGAACCAGGCTAGGACAATATTTGCTCAGAATATGTTAAAGCTTAATTCCAGTGATCCCAGGGGCTTCCTGAGCATGTCCCACATATGGCATGTTTCCAGGCTTTATCTGATCCTCCACCTCCTCACACGTTCACAACTGGGCGCTGTCTAATGAGCATGAAGCAATATAATGCCCCACCCCTCGGGCTAGATGGAATGAACGCCGCTCCTGGATAAAAACAAAGCCCTGCACTAGATCTTTGTATCTGAAATGGTAACAAATGCCAAAGGATTTCTTGGGGACCAGATGGCACTATGAAATGAGCTTGGATTGAAGCGGAAGGATGGTCTATTGTTTAAGGCACAGGACTGGAAACCTGCATTCAAGTCTTGGCTCCGCACTGATTGCCTGTCTGAACTTGGGCAACTGCCTCAGTTCCCCATCTGTCAAATGGGGATAATAATACTTCCTTAGTCTGTCCTGACTCTTTACATTGTAAGCTCATCAGGGTAAGGGCTGTCACCTGACTGTGCGCAAACAGCACCTAGCACAATGAGGCCCTGATCCTGATTGGCTATGGAGCAATCTTTCTCTGCCTCCCTCCCTCGCTCCCTCCCAGAGATCTTCTTTCTCTGTCCACTCTCAGCCAGACTTCCAAGCTTCTGAAGCCTTTCAGTTCCTCTGACGCTTCTGAGCACTTTGCAGCAGCAATAGCAATGAAAGCCTTTGTCAAGCATGGGATGCATCTTTTGGAGGGACTAGCAATGACGCACTCAGACTAAAGACTAACTTACTGGCCAAGGCCATGCCCCAAGTAAAACCAGTGATTGCCAACTGAAGAATGAAACAGTCTAACTAAAGGTCTGAGGTGACAATACCACTATACTCCAGCCCTGAAGAGGACAACAGCAGCCACGCGCTGGTCTTTGTGCTGGAGAGAAGGAAGAGTCCAAGTTGTAACATTCCCCTCTATTAGTCAGAATAAAGGCAACTCTCACAAGGATAAGACGGAAAGGAGGTGGAAGGAGGCTGAGAGGTGATAGGAGAAGGATATGAGAGGCACAGGTGACTTGAGATCAGCTGACATGGTGCTAAAGGAACTTCTGGTGACTTGGCTGATAGCCAAGGACAATAGTTAGTGCTGCCTCACTATATCTGAGAGGGTGACAGGGGACAACACCAGCATCCAAGCACAGAATAATGGAGTGATGTTTCACACCATATCACGCTCGGAATGGTGAAGAAGGCTGGAATGTTAAGATGGTCACATGATACAAGGAGTATCTTGCTGATCCTCAGCTCTGGCTCAGCCATAGTACTTTTGAGTCTTCTGCCCCAGGGCCCCTATGGGACCCCTTACTCCTGGGCAATCTGACTGTTCCTGGCAGAAGTTCAGGTCACTCCTGGGCCTTTTCAGAGCCCAGTTTACAGTCCCCTTGTCTCGCGCCCCTGGTGGCACTTCCCAAGACCCACAGCAGGGTGCTAGCTGGAAGCAGCCCTCCAGGGCCTTTGCTTATATTGAGCTTGTAGTGTCAAGCTGCCCCAGACCAAAGGGGTTGAAGGAAAAGGTTAGCAGCTGCCTCAGGCTGAGCTCCCCTTGCTACTGGAGCTCACTAGCAGTCCCTGGCAGCTTCCCTTCTCCTGGGAAAACTCCCCCTCCCCCCCACTTTCTGTGGCCAGACTCATCCTTGTAAGCTCCACTTCCCAAGGTGGACCATGTTCTGCTGGTATGCCTAATTGACGCTGCCTGAGTGCAGGCATGCTAGTTAGCCTTTGCACAAGTGGGATGGGGGTGCGTCCCGTCACACTCATAGATGAGCTGAAAGCACAAAGTCGTCTTGGAGGTAATCCTGCCAAGAATAGTGACACCAACACAAAGGCCTTCCAGTGGTAGTGCTGGGATTAGCAACACAGAAATCCCAAGAGAAGAATTGAGCCACTTGCTAGGGCTAGTCACAAAGTCTCCATTGAAACTTTTTTTGCTGGAAAATTAGCTGTTGGGGCAAATGAAATTTTTTTGCAGAAAGTATCTGCCTTCCTTGACATTTTTAATTTTTTTTTTAAGTTTTTGTCCCACAACCAAAACATTTTTGATGTTCTGATTAAACTTTTTGGTTTTCTGATGAAAAGTTGAACTTGTCTGATGAAAATGTCTATGAAAACAAACATTTTTTTTATTTTTGTCAAAATTTTCCATGGCGGTGGGGGGACAGGTACATTTTCTGACAAGCTTTACTGCTTGACAAAGCTCTTTAGTAAATGGGTCAGGGTCAGGCAATATTCCAGCTCATATAGAAGAATTGCTGGTACTGAAAAGCTGATAGAGCTCTGGCTTTTTGAAGTCTGGACATAGGCAAGGAAGCATTAGCTTAAGATAAAGTCAGCCAGTGCTGCCAAGCCAATGGCGGGCCAGACTCCTAAAGGTTTTATGACAAAATGCAAATGCACACATAGAAAGTTGACCAATAGGGAATTTGCCAGATAGGGAAGTACAAACTAGCCACAGACCATAACACTATTCTACTCCCAGGGAGTGAAGCACAGAGGGCAAGTCTGTTCTGTACATCTTTCCTTGGTAACTATAACTTGACGTCCAAGGAGATAGATCCAGTAATGCATGTAAGCTGGATGGTGCAGAAAAAGGGACTACAGAAGGAGTGACTATCAAGAGTACAGGGATGGAGCAGGCTAGAGGGATGAATGGTGACAGTTTGGCAAATTAAAGACACTGGACAATGCTCTTAGTCTAAAGAAATGTACAACAGAGAAACTCAAAAGCTGGCCTTCGTCAGAGGCATTATGGCCATATAGCCCCCCAAAAGATGGTCTGACATACCCAGGGACCACAGAGACAATTGCAATGATGAATTCCCAGAGGAAAAGCAGACTGGGGAAGGGGTGGAGGGAAACAAAAGGCTTGATGGGCAGGTTTGTGGGAAGTGGCAGGGTCTATAGCAGATAGTGTGCCCCTGTGGTAGGGTGACCAGATGTCCCGATTGTATAGGGACAGTCCTGATATTTGGGGCTTTTTTTTAATATGGGCTCCTATTACCCCGAACCCCTGTCCCAACAATTTTTCACACTTGCTATCTGGTCACCCTACCCTGTGGGATACTGAACTTCTGGGAGCTATTTAATGCCCTGGCTTACAAGCTATCATTCAGGGTGCATGCCTACTCCAGGATGGAAAGAAAGGCGGAGCTAGTTGCTCTGTAGATGGTACTTTGTAAAGAAACGAAATACTCTTGGTTGCACACAATTGTCAAAACAGAGGTCTGGCTCAAATAGTGCAGCGTTGCTATTGGCCTCTGGTGGCAAGCTACTACAGAGCCTGCGACCTGCACCAGAAGATAGCAAGCATAGCCAGATGCACCTCTCATGATCAGAATCCACACGGTAGCAGTAAGGACCTGGATTTGTAGGAAGAAAAGAAAAAGTAGAGTTTCCTGAGGAAAGGGTGCAGAGAGAGGAGCCACAGTGTAAAGGGGCCTTAAAGGGGGCAGAAACAGCCGCTTAAGAAAAAGCCCTGC
Source organism: Chrysemys picta bellii (assembly GCF_011386835.1). Lineage (NCBI taxonomy): Eukaryota > Metazoa > Chordata > Testudines > Emydidae > Chrysemys > Chrysemys picta. The sequence continues at coordinate 37,421,437 of NC_088794.1, read as the reverse complement.
ACTGACGATCCCCCACCGCATCTGGTGAAGTGCTCGCACGAGCTCCCTACACTAGTCCAGCTTCTGGCACTGGGGACATGGCCAGAGGGCCATGCATTTCATTCATTCTTTGCTTCCTAGGGCCAACAGGGACTCATGGGATGCAGAGCATAATTTAGAGGATACCTGAGACTAACTTACACTAGAGGCTAAGCAGGCCCATACATTGCCCCAGAATAAAGGAAACACAAAGGTGGCTTAAAGAGGGGCTATGGGCAGAGATGTTTTTGGCAAGTGATTTGCATGATAATTTGGTGGAGACTCTAGATGCCAAAAGGTTATCAGACAAACAAGTACATTTATTCACAAACAGTGCCCAGGGGCGAAGGCTCCCACATATAAAGTATACAGACATGGTATAGAAAAAGAACAAGAAAAATAAATATACATACAATATTTTTAAAAGGCTTTGAGAAGGCAAAAGAGGTCAAGGACCAGTGAGGTTTTCACAGAGGCTGTAAGAATCCACAATGCAGTTGGGGTTACAGAGCTGTTCTCCACCCTGAGCCTAACCAAGCTGCTGTGACACAAGAAATAAATGGTTAGGCTGCCTCAAAGGCATTAGAGCTGTTGGAAACTTGGTGGTTCTGCTCTGCTGGAATTCCTACAAACAATTTCTTGGGTTTCAATCATTCTTAATGGGTTGGCTTCCAAACCCCATACCCACTCTGGTTTTTTAAGTATGGATGATCCCCAGCCAAATCCCTTGATCCTGATCTAGGTTTGGGATTTGAGTTTTCAGCGCAAAAGTGTATAATGGTCTGAATCCAAAAACGGATTCTAAATACTTGAACGTTTCGGGAAAGTTTATTACTAATTGAATGTATTAATGGTGTATCATTATAGTATTTATTATTATTTATGACAATGACTTATTTTATGTTATTATTTATTCCCTGTATAGGTCCATGCCCCTAAGAGTGCATAGTTTATAATATAGTGTAAACAAGAACAGTACATGGAGATGACAACACAGAGGGGGCATGCAAAGGGAGGAGAAAGGTGGGGGGAGGGATAGCTCAGTGGTTTGAGCATTGGGCTGCTAAACCCAGGATTGTGAGTTCAATCCTTGAGGGGGCCACCTAGGGGTCTGGGGCAAAAACAGTACTTGGTCCTGCTAGTGAAGGCAGGGGGCTGGACTTGATGACCTTTCAAGGTCCCTTCCAGTTCTAGGAGATAGGATATCTCCATTAATTTATAATATGAGCATGCAGTAAGTTGGGAGCCTAATGCACATACATGGGAACTTGGGACTTGCCATAGTGGATCAGACCTGAGCTTCATCTAGTCCAGTGTTCTGACTCTGACTCTGGCTAGTACCAGCTGATTCACAGGAAAGTGTAAGAAACCCTTCACTTGGCAGTTATGGGGTGACCTGCCCCCAAGGACAGTTTCCTCCTAAGCCCCACAAGTTAGAGTTGAGCTTATGCCCTGAAGCATTAAGGTTTATATCCCTTTCCAAACTCTTGTTTATTTTCTTAATATTTCCTCATAACCTCTGGTTATTCTTGCAAATTACATGGTAGCTTGTTTGGAAGGTATTTTTGAGTCACTACAGATTTTGAACCCTCCAGTTTGGAGTATTTGGATCCAGGAGATTGTTTTTCCCCATTAAAGAGGCATGAAGCTTGGATCCTTGGTTTTGGTTCAGCTTATTTCTAGTTTTAAAAGCAAACTCCAAAAATGCAAAGCAAAACTCAGCCAAAACTATCAGTTTCACCTGGAGCAAACCATAAAGCAACCAAGGTTCATTGACATCTGGAGCTGAGCCTGCTTTCCCTCCTCGGTCTAGTGCTGGCTGCCCCCATCCACTTCCAGATGACTTCCTGAATATATGGTGCTGGTGCAGTACCTGTAACAGAGACGCTGGAGTCGTTCTTAAGTGTATATACCCTGGAGTAAAACCAAGATCTGACCTCATTCTACCCAGCCTTCATCCAGAACTTGAACATGTAGGTGGTTTAAAGACTTTTGGATAATTAAAAAAAAATAACAAAAAGGGGTTTTTTTTGTGTGCAGCTTTAGTCTGTGCGTTCCATTTCCAGTTTGCCCATCCCTAGCAGACATAGTAAAATAGACCAGTATATGAGACTGCAGTTTACTTCATTGTGTTGCTAAAGGGCTGGGTCGATCACACTTTTATTTTGCTTTGGGGTTTAATGTTATTCTCTTTGGCAGTGGAAGTTAGCGGTCTAATTAAAAACAGGTTAAAATTCATGGCCTGTCACCAAATGATGCTGAAATGTGACCTTTACCACAGTTAGACAGACACACCTGGATAGGTATAAATGTGTATAGAAAGGGTGCCATCTGCTGAAATGTCTTATGCTTCACAAGACTGCAAGGCAGTTCTGTGCTTCCTTTAACATCAAGAAAGGAGAGTGAGAACGGGGGTTAATGTACTTAAAGCGACCAGGATGGAGAAAGCTGACTGTATAGTTCAATGAAAAGTTTTCAAATAGCCATTGATAATTTTCCCAAAATGGCTCTTACAAGCAGGCCAGTTGATGCAGTGGCTAAATGCACAAGCTTTTCACCTATGCATACATGAGCACTAGATAGTGATTTGGGCAAAAATAAGAACAACTGGAATCTCAACCCAACCCATATACTGCACTTGCACCTATTTAAAGGTTTAGATACTTCATCTGAGGTGCATTCTGACCCCCAAAAGCCCCATTAACATTCATGATTTCCTGGGCTAGATGCTGTCTTCAAATCTCACCTTTGTGGCATCATTAGGTTCACACCATGGTGTACTTGATGTGCTACTGCAGCCAGCCTGGGCCCCATCTGCAAGGTCCTGCAACTGGAATATCAACAAAGGTAGGGATCCCTTCTGGGAAGAGGAAAAGGGCTACCTGTCCAATTCAGGGAAATCAACCAAAAGGCTGATATATTGTGGGGGAGGAATCAGACCACAGGTGTATGTTGGGTGTGAGCAGGAGTTGATAAAGGAAGTAGGTGGGAAATGGAGGAGTTTTAACTAGAGCTGGTTGGAACATCATTTTGTCATTACATGTGGTTTTGTGTGGAGATCTATTGATTTCTATGAAGTTGTCCTCTGGCAGGTTGTTTTGGAGGAAGAGGGAGTGTGAGCCCGAGGCTTTATAGTCCAGTTGCACTGGCCTGAGATGTGGGAGACCTAGGTTTAAATTTCTGCTCTGCTTCATTCGGTCATCTGGAATGAAAAAAACCTGCTCTTAACCTGGGTCTTCCATCACCCAGACTGGTGCCCTAACACAAAGCTAGAAAAAGAGACACATCACTACCTCTCTTCACGAATCGAAAAACTCTGGTTTCGATCCCAAACTAAACGTTATGACACAATTCTGCTTTTCATGAAAACGTTCAAAAGGTCTTGGCTTCATTTCAATGTGGAATGAAAAGAAAGGTCCAGAGCTACCGCAAAATGGAATTGTCATCTTCTAGACAGTTCTAACGTTAACCCTTGTCAGACACGTTAGGTACTGACCGCTGCTAAAGACACTGGACTAACAGACCATTAGTCTGATCTGGTAGGATAAATCTTACATGTTCTTTTTACTCTTGAATTTATATATTCCCTCCCGCACCTTACCTCAAAACATTGTTAACGCTGAGTTAAGGTTTCTAGACTGCATATCTCACCAACGCAAACATCACTGCAAACGTGTACAGCACGTCTTGGTCTCAGGAGAGCTACTTCTGCTGCCAGTCTCATACAAGACCCCCTTAATGGAGTGAAACTTGGGGTGGCAGAACTCTCCCACAGATGGAGAAACAACTGCTGCCATTCAGCCCACACTCCCTACAATACTGTATATCAATAATGCCCCCAGGGTAGTCTGTGAGCCACTGATGGTCTGCTGAGACCAGGTGATCATCACATGGTTCTAATTCTCCTCCATGTTACCACCTGCTAAATTACATTATAAAATATATGCCAAAATAGGATCCTTTTTATTTTCCTCCTAATGTTGTAGTGTTTAGGGTTTTCATCAAGCTTTGTTCTGTACCCAGAAGGGCTAGAATTTTTTTTTTAAATAAAGCTGAGATTTTCAAGTAATAATCTTGTTCCAGGAATTGAGGCTTTAAGAAAAACACCAAATATCATGAGACTTGGGATGAAATTAGAAGAGTTGGCAACACTGTTGGATTTCAAAAATGTTTTCCATCCTGAACTGGGAAGAAAAGGTTCAATCTTCAAATTTTCACTAACTGAAAATCTGAGAAAAAATGTGGGGCAGGTCAACTGAAACATATTGTTTCCATTTTACCTTTTTTTTTTACATTTTTAAAAATATAAATTAACTTAAATTTTAAACCAAAAAGTCGCTTTGACCCAAAACCCAGAATCCTTTCGCTTAGAAAATGTTGAAACATTCAACAATTTTGAACCTTTTAAAAAAACAACAACAATTTTTTTAAATAGGAAATTTGTCACAACTGCCCCTTTCCTGCAGCTTTGATTTATATGAATTGGCATTCTCCAGTAAAAAAACCTTACATGGAATAATTCTTGTCTAGCCCTAATATATAAAGAGATATGCTGTACACATGTAGATGTTACATGATTGCAAGTGGGAGGGAGGTATCCATAAGACATTCTGTCCACTATGATATGGTCCACACTATGAAAAACTGTGAGAATTCCGTGGGTTGGGTTTTTTTTGTTTGTTTGTTTTTTGTTTCTTTTTGTGTTACTTTTGCAGGAGAAATATAGAAGCATGAACAAGAGCAACTACTCAATGACATATCATCATAAATTATTCTCACTATTAAAAATGTATGCCTTGTTTCCAGGCTGAATTTGTCTAGCTTCAACTTCCAGCTCCTTGAGTCTATCATATATAAAGCATCTTTTCTAATCATGTAATCGTTCTTGTGGCTTTTCACTGAACCCTCTCCAATTTATTAACATCCTTCTTGAATTGTGGAAACCAGAGTTGGACATGATATGCCAACAGCCGTCGCACAAGTATCAAATACAGAGGTAAAATAACCTCTTTACTCCTACTCAAGATTCCCCTGTTTATCCAAGGATTGCATAAGCCTTTTGGCCACAGCATCACACTGGGAGGTCATGTTCAGCTGATTATCCACAACAATCCCCAAATCTTTTTCAGAGTCACTGATTCCCAGGATAGAATCCCGCAACATGTAAGCATAGCCTACTTTCTTTGTTCCTATATGTGTACATTTACATTTAGCTGTATTAAAACACATAGTGTTTGCTTGTGCCCAATGTACCAAGCGATCCAGATCAATGACCATTCCGCTTCATTATTTGTTTTCTTCCAGATTTTTAATAAATATGTTAAATAGCATAGGGCCAAGATCAATCCCTGTGAGACCCCACTAGAAACATACCTGTTTGCTGATGAGTCCCCATTTACAGGTACATTTTGATAACTGTTAGTCAGGTTAAAATCCATTTATTGTGTGCCATTTTAATTTTCTATCATTACTGTTTTGTAATCAAAGTGTCCTGTGGTACAAAGTCAGGTGCCTCACAGAAGTCTATTACATCAACAACTCTTACCTTTATCAACCAAACTTGTAATCTCATCAAAAAAAGATATCATATTAGTTTGACAGGGTCTATTTTCCATAAACCCATGTTGATTGACATTAATTATATTACCCTCCTTTAATGCTTTAATAAATGAGTCCTGTATCAGCTGCTCCATTATATTGCCCGGGATCAATATCAGACTGACAGACCTAGAATTACCCAGGTCATCCCATTTACCTTTTTTTAAAATTGGCACAACATTAGCTTTCTGCCGGTCTTTTGGATCTACCCTAGTGTTCCAAGACTAGTTGAAAAACAACATTAATGGTCCAGGGAACTCTTCAAAAACATTGGATGTAAGTTATCCAAACCTGCTGATTTTTTAATGTCTAACTTAAGTAGCTGCTGTTTTACATCCTTTTGTGATATTAAGTGGAATGGAAAGAGTGTTATCATATATGACATATCATCTGTTTTTTTTCCAAAATACAGAACAGAAATATTTATTGAACATTTCTGCCTTTTCTGCATTATTATTGATAATTCTACCATTTCCATCTAGTAACGCACCAAGACTATTTTCAGGGTTTTTTTTTTTTTTTACCTAATATAACTTCTTACTATCCTGAACTTTGCTGGGCATAGATTTCTCCTTTATCTCTTTGCTTTCTTTATCAGTTTTCTACAACTCCTATCTTTTGATTTATATTCATTACTATCAACTTTCCTTTTCTTCCATTTGTTATATATATTATTTTTTAATTTTTTATAGCTGCCTTTACTTCGGGCTTGTCTACACTACCTGCCGGATAGACGGGCAGCGATTGATCCAGTGGGGGTCGATAGACGCGATAAATCGACTGCTGAGCGCTCTCCTGTCGACTCCGGTACTCCACCAGAATGAGAAGCGCAAGTGGAGACGATGGGAGAGCGTCAGCTGTCGACTTACCACAGTGAAGTAGGACTAAGTACATCGACTTCAGCCACGCTATTCACATAGCTGAAGCTGCATAGCTTAGATTGACCCACGCGGTAGTGTAGATAAGCCCTTCCTCTCTAAACCAGGTCAGTTTTTTAACCAATATGGCCTTCTTCCTTTAATGTTGCTTTTTGGTCATCTAGTAAAGTGTTCTTAAACAATTCCCAATTATCATTCACTTTTTTCTGATTAATTTCTTCCTCCCAGATGATTTGGATGATAATTATTTTCACAGTTCTGTGAAATTGGCCCTTTTAAAGTACCAAGAATATATATTACTGGTCTGGACTTTATTTTGCTTGCACTTTTTATCAAATGATGATCACTTGTACCTAAGTTACTAGTTCAGGCCCTGTGTACCATATATAGTGAGAGATGCATAGGATTTCCCTCCCCCCCTTGCCTAGGGTGGGATGCAGGGAGAGGTAGATTTTCTGTGCAAACAATGAAGCAGTTAAAGTTGAAAATGAATGGGCCACCCAGCTCTGCCTTTAAAACCTACTTCAGTAAGAAAGTCCTCAGGGGCAGCCAAATCTCAGCATTTCTAGGAAATAAAAAACAAAACAAAAACCAAACAACCCCTCCCCCCGTATTTTCACAAGAATCTGTCCTTGATTCAAACAGAAACATGGCAGTTGGGAGAGAACTGATTGTTCAACAGAAGGTTCAGAAGAACAAATAAAAAAGCATATTTGTTCAGGGTGTGATGGAGAAATATATGAAGCTCAAGGAGACAATTGTAAATTGCATCTATTAAAGTTCAGGCATTTGCCACTAGGGGTGAGGAATCAAAGGGTAGGCAGTGGGACAGGGGAGAGTGGAGTGATATCCAGGATTGAGTGTAAGACCTTTCTTATAAAATTAATCAATGGATTTGTCACATAATTGCATAAAACATGCTGATTTCCATCACATGCAGTTCTCTAATGAAGATGTCCTTCACAAGAAAAGGGGCAGAAGTCTGCTAATAAGACCAACACATTTGCCCATCAGACTCTTCCAAAAAGGCCAGAGGTATTAACACGTACCAAAAATGTGAAGTAATGGGAAAGTGCTAAGACCTTGTGACAAAACACTGCAATAACGGTGTAGAAAAGGTTCCAATTCAGCAAATCCAGTTTTTCTCCACTCAGGAAGTTGGCAAAATATCGAGGGTCTTCTTGCTCCTCTTATTCCAGGCAAAGTAGGTAGCAGTAGAACCATTTTTGTTGGCTGGTTTGGGGAGTGCCCACTATTAAGAACCATGTATAATCTCTCCCCTGTTCATCTGGCCAGAATTTAAACCAGCCAGAGCTGAGATTAATTACCTTTTGTGGTTGCAGATCAGCAGCCAGGTTCCTCTTCTCAGTTAGCAAAATGCAGGAAACATTAAGTAAATAAAATATAAGCACCACCAATCTGTACTTTCGCCTCTCCTTCCCCATCAGTTGGCATTTTTAATTGTATACATTTTTCAGGACCTAATGCAAACCCCACTGAAGCCAGTGGAAAGATTCCCATTAAATTCAGAGGGCTGTTGATCTCAGTTATAGAGGACATGATATTTAACAATTAGTTTTCTACAACTGGTTGGGCCATTTGGCAACTACCAGTTAATCAAACTCTTCTCTTCCACCTTGGTACGGTAAACGTTTTACTTGCCTAGTTCTAACGGATCTTGGCAGTCCCAGATGGATCTGTATGATGCAAAGTAGAAGGAAGAGCAGATAGTGTTCTTTAGGGCTAAAGAGACATAGCATTTTGTCTTTGGAATTCGCTATACCTCAAGTGATAAAATAGATATACGGAACAAACAAAAGTTCAGAATAGGATCTGGTGAAATTTTCATAATTAATCATTTCTAAATTTCAATGGAAAACCAATAAAATTACACTGGTCTACAATTTTTGAGAAGTCGTCTGCTTCAAAGATAAAATGTGCTATTTATTATGTATTTTGATGTGCTGAATTCAAATATGACAATTAAAACAACTGAATGGCTATTGTTTCTAAGATATTTAAGTTTTTACATTTTATGTCTATGTATATTGTGTAGATAGTAGAGTTTTACTCATAAATTGTAAACCTAGGTCTTTTCATGTGTTTATGGTTGCTTTACATGATAATATTTCACCTGTCCTGTTTATGTAACACTTTAAAAATCAGCAAAAGGGTTATATAAATAAAATGTATTATGAAACAAAAGGCAAAAAACTATTATGTACATAGTTTAGTCCTATTCAGTGTCTACTCGGCGCTTCTTGGCTTGTCTCTTGTATTCATTAAATGGAGCATCTCTTGTCACTGTCCAGCAATGGTCTGCAAGCATTGATGGGCTCCATTTGCCCTGATAGCGTTTCTCCGTTGTTAAAATGTCTTGGTGAAATCGCTCGCTGTGCTCGTCGCTCACTGCTCCGCAGTTCGGTGGAAAAAAATCTAGATGAGATTGCAAAAATGTATCTTTAGTGACATGTTGCAACCAAGGCTTTTGTATGCCTTGAGGAGGTTTTCCACCAACAACCTGTAGTTGTCTGCCTTGTTGTTTCCGAGAAAATGTATTGCCACTAACTGGAAGGCTTTCCATGCCATCTTTTCCTTGCCACGCAGTGCATGGTCAAATGCATCATCTCGAAGAAGTTCACAAATCTGAGGACCAACAAAGACACCTTCCTTTATCTTAGCTTCACTTAACCTTGGAAATTTTCCATGGAGGTACTTGAAAGCTGCTTGTGTTTTGTCAATGGCCTTGACAAAGTTCTTCATCAGACCCAGCTTGATGTGTAAGGGTGGTAACAAAATCTTCCTTGATTCAACAAGTGGTGGATGCTGAACACTTTTCCTCCCAGGCTCCAATGACTGTTGGAGTGGCCAATCTTTCTTGATGTAGTGGGAATCTCTTGCACGACTATCCCATTCGCAGAGAAAATAGCAGTACTTTGTGTATCCTGTCTGCAGACCAAGCAAGAGAGCAACAACCTTTAAATCGCCACAAAGCTGCCACTGATGTTAGTCATAGTTTATGCACCTCAAAAGTTGTTTCATGTTGTCATAGGTTTCCTTCATATGGACTGCATGACCAACTGGAATTGATGGCAAAACATTGCCATTATGCAGTAAAACGGCTTTAAGACTCGTCTTCGATGAATCAATGAACAGTCTCCACTCATCTGGATCGTGAACAATGTTGAGGGCTGCCATCACACCATCGATGTTGTTGCAGGCTACAAGATCATCTTCCATGAAGAAGAATGGGACAAGAGCCTTTTGACGGTCACGGAACATGGAAACCCTAACATCACCTGCCAGGAGATTCCACTGCTGTAGTCTGGAGCCCAACAGCTCTGCCTTTCTCTTGGGTAGTTCCAAATCCCTGACAAGGTCATTCAGTTCACCTTGTGTTATGAGGTGTGGTTCAGAGGAGGAGGATGGGAGAAAATGTGGGTCCTGTGACATTGATGGTTCAGGACCAGAAGTTTCATCCTCTTCCTCTTCCTCGTCTGACTCAAGTGAGAATGATTCTGGTGCATCAGGAACTGGCAGTCCTTCTCCGTGGGGTACTGGGCGTATAGCTGATGGAATGTTTGGATAATGCACAGTCCACTTTTGCTTCTTTGACACACCTTTCCCAACTGGAGGCACCATGCAGAAGTAACAATTGCTGGTACGATCTGTTGGCTCTCTCCAAATCATTGGCACTGCAAAAGGCATAGATTTCCTTTTCCTGTTCAACCACTGGCAAAGATTTGTTGCACAAGTGTTGGAGCATATGTGTGGGGCTCACCTCTTGTCCTGATCTCCAATTTTGCAGCCAAAATAAAGGTGATAGGCTTTCTTAACCATAGTGGTTATACTGCACTTTTGTGATGCAAAAGTCACTTCACCACAAACATAGCAGAAGTTATCTGCACTGTTCACACAAGTATGAGGCATCTCTGCTCACTTTGGCTAAACAGAAATGTGTCCTTTTGCAGAATCAAACACTGACAAATAAGAGAGCACGACACTGTATGATTTCTAGAGCTGATATAGGGCAATTTGTTCAGCAGAGTGATGTAAGCTTCGTTATGATTGCATAATTCATGACTTCTAGGAATAACATGATGCGATTCATATCATGTATGATGCAATACCAGCTTCAGATTGCATCATTCATTGTTTTGCCTAAAAAGCAAGTACTGCCCAAACCCAGTCATAGATTTATTCATAGATCCAGTCAAAGATGTATTTTAGTCATTTCTGGTTTAAATTGAGATCCCTTCCCTTTATAACTCACTTATCCTCCGCCATTCCCAAGTCAAGGGTCGTATATACTGACCCAATAGCATATCTTGAAAACTAGAGCCAATCAACAATTTTAAGCATCATTTTCGTTCTCAGTGACCCAGAATTAGTAAAGTTTGACTACATTTATTTCAGAAGCATTTTGGCTGTAGAGCAGTGTTATCATGAAAATTTTCACCCTTTTTTCAAAAAGCTACAGCTACAAGTTGAAAATTGAAATTCAAAATGTCAGTGACATTTGAAATTAGATGGAAAGAAAGGGATGAAATTTTCATGAAAATTGTATGAGTTTTTCCACCAGCACTGGTTAGAGAATTTTACTTCTGTTTGGATAAGCAGCCAAAAGTACATCTAAGGTCACCAGTTTTTTGAACATCTACTTATCTTCCTCTTCCCAATCCAAAGAATTCCTACACCGTCCTCCACACCTCTCATTCTTCATCTCCCCTGACTCCCATCTCACTTTTCCCAATTTCCAAGTCTCTCTCATTTACTCAACCTGTGAACCCCTTTCACTAAAATGTCAAGTCTCACGAACTCCCTCTTAAAAATGAATATTTCCAGGGATTTTCTCCTTTACTTGAGTATAAATTACAAAAGCAGTGATCTTGAAAATATAAAATTTGTTTTTATGACATGCTTATTACACACTATTTATTATTATTATTATTTATCATTACAATATTTTTATTACATTATGAAAATGGCAACATTCTTCCAAGATTTCACTTTTGTAGCTTGCATCACTTTGAATAAGCCTTTTATAAGACAAGGCTCCTATGTTTCATCAAGGAGTATGAGATGTGAGACAGCATGAAGGTATTTAAGAAGCCAACTCAAAGAGTTCCTCCTACACAAGCATTCAGGTCTTGAGCAGTCCAGGCAAACAACGCATGTTACAACAAAGCTTAAACTTGTTCTTCATAATATTTTAAAAACAATACTAGCTGCGCGTTTAATTTTAAAAACAGCAAAAATATCCACCTCCCTTTCCATTTCTTATAAGGAGTCTTGAAGTTTAAATCTCCTCAGTGTGATAGAGATGCTTGCTCTGATCTGCTTAGCTCTTGAAAGTCCAGGGGCTTTGGGCTGCTGGCCCTGTGCCGGGTCCCTACGGACAGCTCTGTCCTCCATTAGGGAATTTTTTCCCAAGAACCCCCTTTAACATTTCACGAACCCCAGTTTGGGAACCATTGCTCTAAGCCCTTCAAACACACACACACCCCACCGTATCTTTGTCCAGATATTCCAATCTGGACAAAGCTACAGTCAGACATAGACAGAGGTGTTCAGTGATGAAGTCCCTATTGTGCACCATTGAGAGTTGTTGCATGGGTGTGACATCATCAGAAAGGGCCAACTCACCAATCAGAATACAGCTTCTGACAAGCAGTGTCCTAAGTCATAGTTTCATAAAAGCATAGGAATGGCCATACCGGGTCAGACCAATGGTCCATCTAGTTCAGTATACCGTCTTCCAACAGTGGCTAGTACTAGATGCTTCAGAGGGAATGAACAGAACAGGGCAATGTATTGAGTGATCAATCCCCAGTCATCTAGTCCCAGCTTCTGGCAGTCAGAGGTTTAGGGACACCCAAAGCATGAGGTTGCGTCCCTGACTATCTTGGCTAATAGCCACTGATGGACCTATCCTTCATAAATGTATCTAATTCTTTTTTGAAGCAAATTATGCTTTTGGCCTTCACAACATCCCCGGCAATGAGTTCCACAGGTTGACTATGTATTGTGTGAAGAAGTATTTCCTTAAAACTGCTGCCAATTAAGGTCATCAGGTGACCCCTGTTATTTGTTTTTATGTAAAGGGGTAAATAACGTTTCCTTATTCACTTTCTCCACACCATTCATGATTTTATAGATCTCCATCATATCCCACTTAGTCATCTCTTTTCCAAGCTGACTAGTCCCAGTCTTTTTAATCTCTCCTCACATGGAAACTGTTCCATAGCCCCAACTGTGTTTGTTGCCCTTCACTGCCTTTTTCCAATTCTAATATATCTTTGTTGAGATAGAGCAACGAGAACTACAGGCAGCATTCCAGATGTGGATTTATGTAATGGCACTGTGGTCATAGCTTTGTGCTCTGTAGAGCATTCCAGGGTCAGAGGTGCCCCAGAGTGAATTCATGAGACTGAAGAAGCCCTGGAACTGGTAAACTCGGAGGATACTAGCCAGCACAGAAGAGACTGTCAGGCCTAACAGAGGCCCAAGCTGAACCTCAGCAAAGGTAGAAGACCTGCTGGAGTCAGCAAGGCAGAATGGAGGGAATGTATCTGATCTTTCTTGAAACAATTAATTCTGCTATAGCTTGTGGCAGAGAGTCCAGGAATGGATTTGGCCATAGAATCTGAATTACTCTCATACCTAGAGCTGGTCTCTCTATGACATTAGAGGAATGGGGTAGTGTAGAGCTGCCCATGATATACCTGTTCAGTGGATAAAGGACTTTACTTTCCAGCCCTTTTCAGCAGCACCAAATTTACCCAGGGGTGGAAAATAAACAATTAATTCTACACAGAATCAATTTGGGTAATAGGGAGGGTTGATAAAAAAAAAAATGTCCTCCCCCCCCCAGGTAACGTTTAAGTATGCTGCTGCGTTATTGTAAGAGGCTGGGTGCCGAATTGTTGTCCGGGGATGGTAGGGAGGGTCGTGTGATAGTCATTTTCATTCAGCAAGCCTGGCAAGAATAAACTGAACATATCCAGACTTGCACAGAGGAATGATCAGGGTTTCCGGCATCCACTCACACTGACATTTCTTGCCAAAAATAGAGGGAGACATGTTGAAAACCAAATCCCAATCTGCAGCAAAGCTCTGTGCCGCTCAGTCTGTACCACTCAGCCTCCCCCTTCCCACTGCCCTACCCTCAACACACTCCACATGCCCACCTGTTGGCCTTTTGTATCTACTGTATGATGCCTTAGCATCTGCTCCAATTCAACCACAAGTTATGGGGATGGTGGAATTACTGTTAGAAATTCTATGACTTGTCTTTTGCAAAAGATCATATTATACACCTCTACCCCGATATAATGCGACCCGATATAATACAAATTCGGATATAACGCGGTAAAGCAGCACTCCGGGGGGGGGGGGGGGGCTGCGCACTCCGGCGGATCAAACCAAGTTCGACATAACACGGTTTCACCTATAACACAGTAAGATTTTTTGGCTCCCGAGGACAGCGTTATATCGGGGTAGAGGTGTATTACCATAATGGTCCCTTCTTGTCACAAAATGTATGAGTCTCTGAGCCTAAGATCTGGCTGCAGCCTCTCAGGTTCTCTCTCTCTAGTCCTGGCACTTGTTAAATACTAAGGGTCAGGTTCTCTGCTGGTGTAAATCAGCATAGGTTCACTCAAGTCAATTGTGCAATGGTGATTTACACCAGCTGAGGATCTGGTGCAAAGGCGCTCAGATACGAAGGTGGTAGGTACCTTTTAAATAATAACTGGCTAGGTAGATTGATCAATCAATCTCTGTTCCTTCTGGGGAAACAGCTTCCATTAGCTGTATTGCCCTAATGAGGCTAGGCTTAAGAGAAACATTTTGTACAATTTAACACGTGCAGAGGGAGTTTAGCATTTTAGTTCTTTGGTGGAGACCACAATGAAAAGCAAGAAATGCCAAGTCACCCCCCCAAAATTATCAGAGAAGGTCTTTACTGGTTGGCCAAATGGCCACTGATGCTTTGGTGTACTGTTCACAATGGAAACAGACCTTCTGTCCCAAAAAGGAATCATGTTAGTATGAGGCAGAGATGCTGAAATCATGGGAAAATGTATTCAGGGAGGACAGGAAGGATGGTCTAGAGGACAGGCTGCTGGACAGGACCCTGAGAGCCAAGTTTGGTTCCCGGTTTAGCCACAGTCTCCCTCCATTATCTTGGGCAAGTCATTTAATCTAGCCTGTGCTGCAGTTCCCCACTTGCAAAATAGAGATAATGCCTCCCTACCTCACAGGGATGTTGGGAGGATAAAATCCGTTAATGATTGTGAGGTACAGAGCTACTATGATGATGAGGGGCAGATGGGTAAATGATTCTGCAAATGTTTTTATTCAGCCATAGTTTTGCCACTTGCTGTTCATTTTTCCTTCAGTGTTTAGAAGTTCAGTCTCTGTTCACATGGATATTTGTGGAGATGCTGTTCATTATAGAAATATCTGTATTCACATCTGGATAATATTCATGCATGAGGAAGCTATTCACTATCCATTGTTTGTTCTTTGTTACTTGCCACTTATTAAAAAGTTCCTTTTTAAGAAGTTCCAGTCATCCAATTAGGAAATGGAAACAATATCATGTGACTTATGCACCCAATCACATTGAACTGCTAATTCTAGTGCTCAGTTTGTCAGTAAACCACAGGCTGCAATTTATTTGGATGACTGACTCAACAAACAACTTTGAACAATGAACACATTTGGGAAATTCCTCACACTTTGTGCACAGGAAAAGGGAAACATTGGTCAAATAATTTATTCATTATGAATATTTCAGCCAGCTTTAATAGGAAGCTTTGTTGGGTAACATGAGAGCACGAATTCCCTGACTAGCCTAATCTCACTCACTATTTAATGAAAAACAAAAGCTAGCATTTGAGGTATGGTGCATAAGGAAAAGGCGGATTTTTCACATCCATAACTGCTGGTTTAAGGGGGCAGAACTATGATCAAATATTCTTTTTAATATGATAGCACCTAGAGGTCCCATCTGAGATCAGGATTCAATTGTCAGGCACTGTACATATACGATGTGAGAGACAGTCACTGCCCCAAAAAGCTTACAATAGAAACAAACAAGACAGGCGGAAGGAGTGGTATCCTCATTTTACAGATGGGGAACTGAGGCACAGAGAGATTACGTGACTGCCCCAAGGGCACACAAGAAGTGTGTGGCTGAGCTGGGAACTGACCCCAGGTCTCCCAAGTCGCAATCCAGGCCTTAACAAGAAGTTTATTCTCCTGGGAGGCACTGAGACGTGAGTGTCCTTTCAGCTCTGATGCCCCTTGTGGCCACTTACTGAAAATGCCTATGAAGGCTATCGCTGGGTATACAGACTAATGCAATCCCTGCATTATTTAATCAGAATCACTAGTATAGCTATTTATTGATTACTTTTTGCGGAGGAGGTTGAGTGGTGAATAGATTGCTGGGTGAAGAAATACAAGGACCGGAGAGATAAACTTATTTATTCACATGCTAGATAAAAGCATGAGAGAGGCAGACATAATGTGGGTCTCCTTTCTACACCCACCAGAGAGAACTTTTCAACCCTGCCCTAGAGGGATTACCTTCTCTCCAAGTAATGATGGGAGAGTTCAGTTTCCATGTCCCTTTGTTCCTGGGCTTCTGCACAATCTGCTTCACAATGGACCCCAAATCATGATCTAAAGAAACCACCTTCCACTAAAATGAAAGGGAAGTTCAATTAAATTAATCCATATGCCACCAGCATGAACATGCACCAACTCCACCCGAGTTACAGTTGACCACTGCTTTCAATTTAAAGGTGGACAGTTCTAAGAGCTCTAAAAACTGTATGCTTCTTTGGATTGACTTGAATTTTGCTATGCCTCATGGGGGTAGTGTTAGTAATCCAAATTTGGGGTTGCTTAAGAAGGGATTCCTCAGATATAGCCCACCTCATTCAGCCACAAAACAAGAATCCAGCATTTTATAAAATGGATTCAAAATGATGGATTTTGGACAAGAATACAAGTCATGTCTTTCCGGAAGATTCTT
The DNA here is from genome assembly GCF_011386835.1 of Chrysemys picta bellii. Taxonomy (NCBI): domain Eukaryota; kingdom Metazoa; phylum Chordata; order Testudines; family Emydidae; genus Chrysemys; species Chrysemys picta. The sequence continues at coordinate 37,404,895 of NC_088794.1, read as the reverse complement.
TAGCTAACCACAAGGTATTCAGCTCAATACAACAGTAACTAGATGAAATTCTATTAACTGTATCACACAGGAGGTTGGACTAGATGACCTATCGGTCCCTTCTGGCTATGAATCTATAATAAGGACATATAAGAAAGCAGTAGTAGAATGTGTTATTGCCTGTTATGGTCCACAGATTTGAATTGCAGCATTTATCAGCATGTACTTCAGTTGCGTTCACCGTTAGATGTCACTGTACTGACTGGTGGAGGGATTGGTTGGAGCAACTTGGCAGAGCTATGACTGTGAGGTAATGAGAGGTCCCCGTGTACCTTGAGGCATTGATTATGCCTCATTTCAGCACTGTGTTTTGTAGGTTGCAGCCACAGAGGTGTGCAAGGGGTTTTTTGTTTTTGTTTTTTTTGCCATGGGGATTGTTGACCATCTGGTGGCCCATAGGACACTGGTCTCCAGGGTTTAGGGAGGAGTAAGTGAAAGCAATGTCTCAGCAGGACTCCTTAGAGCAAGAGTGAAGGTGAAAGGGTGATGACATTTAGTAAGCCTGCGGTGGTTTGTATAGAATTGGCTCAGTGTTTGAGTGCAGGACAAGTATAAGTAGCTTAGAGTTTGCTACACTTCACCTAAACCCGCTTTTTGCCATAGCAAAGAGAAGGTCTTAGGCTTTGTCCTACAGTTCTCATATGCTCTTTTCCCAGAGAGTTCTGTAGCATACGTGAAGATAGAGTGCTACTAAGTGTGTTGTTGGCATGTTGGGGCAGCGCTCAAAGAGGGCAGAGTTAAGGAGGCATTACAGCGGTGGCATGTTCCTGGTTTGCAGAGGTTTAAATGTGTGTTACCTTAATTCTTCATTTCCTGGTGTTCAGACCATTATGTTTTGCCATTCTTCGCATTCTGGAAGGGCATGAAGTACCACAGCGCAAACCTTAACTCTGTGTTAACAAAGTTCTTGGTTCTTTAATTTAATAGGCACTAACCAATTTGTGAATCAAAAGCCAATGGTTTGCACACTCCCATGAAAAGCTAGAGGCAGTGTGACCCCTGGATAGGGCACTGCATTGGAAACATGGATTATATTTGCACAACAAGGGCTCTATTTGCAGCACTGCCATTGGCATGCTGGATAACCTTAGACAAGTCACTTCACCTCTATTTCCCCCTCCCCCCACACTCTCTCAGTCTTGTCTATTGTGCTGGTAAGTTCTTCAGGGTAGGAGCTGTCTCTCCCTATTTGTGCTTGTCCTGCACTTACCATAATGGACCCCTTATCTTGTTTGGGGTGGCCTTCAAGATACTACTATAGCACAAATCGTTAGCAACACCAATAACTGAAGCGTTAAGGTTAAACTCTGGAGGATCTGCAGTCTCCTTCTCTTTCTTCCCCACCTTAAAAAGACTGTCTATTTTAGAAACTTCAGAGGTGTCTCCCACATGACCTGAGGAGTGGATTTCTCAAACAAAGGGTTAAAATAGCCAACTCCATTAGATAAAATAGAGAAAGATCTAACAGGGATGCAGCTCATATGCCAGGCTAGGTACCAGCTAATCAGTACTATTCAAAGGTGAAGGCCAGACAGAGGAGCCAGGAATTGTTGCACAAGTTAAGCAAAGTTTAGTGAACGGTAAACCTGATAAAGCAATGGTTTGACTATTTTCTGTGAAAAACTCCACTCTTCCTTTAACCTGGCTCTGGAACAGGGGCCACATGGACTGATCCTCCCAGTGAATCAATCTCAATCTGTCAATATCTCTCCCTCTCTCCTTCCCCTCCTCCTCTCCTTTCCTCACACACAGGTTTCAGTGGAAGTCTTCAGACCTTCCTACAGACAACACCCCCTTAATATCCTTTCAGTTCATACAAAATCTGTTGCATGTAATTGCCTATTCAGGGAGCTCTGGATTCAAACTCTTCTGATAAAAGGGCTTGTGAGCAGTTTACTTTCTCTGCAATGATTTCATTGCAAAGGATTTTTCTTCTGTGTCAAGCTTGCCACGTGCTGGCTTTCCTCCTCTTGTTCACCAGAGCGTCCCAGTTTCTGGAAATAATTTGTGGTTTGGAAATTGCCTCCGAGGCTTCAAAGATCTTAAAATTTACCATACCAGATTGGATTGTTGGGTCCATCTAAGCTGGTGTCCTGCTTCCAGACATGACCAATACCCAGTGCTCCAGAAGAAGACAGAACTCCTTCATAACAACAACCACCCTTCACTCTTACAAAATGGACCTAGCCTGACTAATTAAAGGAATTGGCACTTGCTTCTCACACTACCATGCTAGATTGTATTAGACTTTTGAGGAAGGTACCTCAAGAAAGCACACAAAACATCAGTGGGGGAACCCCACAAAGATGAATAGATTGAAGGGGGACACAGATTATCAAGGAGGACTTCCCAAAACACAGCATAACATTGCACAGTGCCTTCCAGGCCTGTTTTGGCTCATTGTCCCCCATCAAAGAAATTGGCAAACAAATCTTTATTGTAAAAGACAGAAGAGACACCGTGGGGGAGGTATTGAAATCTGGGGATAATTCACAAAATTCCAGCCTGTATTGTAGAAGAAGCCTAAAGTTACATATCTCATTAGTTCTTATTTCTTTGGTCGCTGGATTTAAATGGAGAAAAGCAACCCACTGATGGCAACATCCCATATTCAACCACCATCCTTCCCCACTCCTCTTACATTAATGGAAAGCATGTGCAATCTAAAGCTGGCATTTTATGACCCCATTAATCATGCTGAGGTAGTGCCTCACTCCACAAAGTCCTATTTTCTTCAGTCAGACTATTATTTGCCGAGGGAAGGTGCTGCTCGGTGTGAGTAAGGCTGTCAGGATCAGATCCTGGGGAAAATGGCTACCCTGGAAAGAGGACAGCTGTTGCTCAGCCCTGGCACCTCTCTGCAGCTGTCATACGTGGCGTTATCATATGGATGTCTACAAGGCTCACCTAGAATGGACTCTGAGAATAGCCCTGGGACGACAAGGAGACCTGGATTTCAGTGTCCTGGTGACAGAGACTTGGCACCACCCTGAAAGAGTATTATCTGCAGACTGTCTGGACCCCATGAACATGAACTGAGTTTGTGTTCCAGCCTGGATTGGATTCAGGGCACAATTCTTGGCAGCAGAGAGACTAGCATGGGACTTCTCCGCCAAAGTGGAATATATGACGTGCATGGTGTTATATTGCCACCTAGCGGTGAGAGTGCATATGAGACAGCGGAGTAAAGATGGCTGACAAACAAGTCACCTCCATGGCTGTGCTGCGGTTATTACATGCTGTAAGAAGTGGGATGAAGGATTTTGGATGCTCATCACGCAACTAAAAAGCTAAGTCCTGTTTCGAGCGCTCACATGTTGCCATTGGTTTTCCTCCTGGAGATGAGATGGGGCAGCTCTGTGGCAGGACGGTAAAGCTGAAGTTTCAAAAATCTGGAGATTTTATGTCAATGACTTAAGGTCTGGATTTGCATATTTGATGTTAATGTCTAACACAGGGGTCAGCAACCTTTCAGAAGTGGTGTGCCGAGTCTTCCATTTTTTCACTCTAATTTAAGGTTTCGTGTGCCAGTAATACATTTTAACGTTTTTAGAAGGTCTCTTTCTATAAGTCTATAATATATAAGTAAACTATTGTTGTATGTAAAGTAAATAAAGTTTTTAAAATATTTGAGAAGCTTCATTTAAAATTAAATTAAAATGCAGAGCCCCCCAGACCGGTGGCCAGGACCTGGGCAGTCTGAGTGCCGCTGAAAATCAGCTCACATGCCGCCTTCGGCACGCGTGCCATAGGTTGCCTACCCCTGGTCTAACATCTTGCTAGCCTATGCAGATTTCTGGTCCCACTCCCACACTTAGGGGACAGGCCTCTGCCCTCAGAGTTCTCACTAATTTATCCCCACATGGGGACCCTCGTCTCCATAGAAACCAACAGAGGATGGTTAAGCTTTAGTCATCCCAGATCTTCTCCACAGGAATCTGACTGAGCAATGAATGACAGAATATACATTTTGTTTTGTTCAGTGTGGAAGGAGCCTCTTGCTGTGATGAGTTTTATGTTAGCTGGTGTCCCAGGATACAGACACGTGGTGATACAGGGAGCCTGCTTTTGCATGATAGAGTGCAGTGATGACAGACTGGAAGACAGTTGCTACAAGTGCAACGGCTCATTGTCACAGTGAAGTCATGCACTGATTTTCATCTGCTCAGATATGCATTCAAGGCTGCCTTGACACTCCCTTTTAAAAATCTGGGGCCTGAGTTTTTGGAATGCAAAGTGTATGATGTGGTATAAATAATAAACACTGCTGAGAGGCTCATGACATTCCATAGTCAATTACAAATATTACAGAACCATGTCCCCGGACTCTTATAATCTAAATTAGACATAACACATCAAGAGAGGACAATCAAAACAGGGCAAGGAGGTGGCTATCAAAGGACAAGGCATATAAACCACGAGACATGCTGTTGTTATATAGATAACTTGTTAGTGATTGCATATACATCAGAGATTGGAGGTCAGTGTGGAATGAAGGCTGGGAAGGCACTAAAAGACTGATAGCACTGGGTAGAGCGTGGTATAGTGCAGACGGGTTCTGTGAAAGCTTCCTCCATACATCTCCCCAATAGCAACCTGCAATACCTGCTGCTAATCAAAGGCTCCATTCTCCCTAAGAAAGACCCACTCAGAGGGGAGACTCCATTTCTGGGAAGTCTCCTATCTGCAGGGCAGGATTCACCCTGCTGTCCACCCCTGGGGAAAAAGTCACACTTGATAGTCAGCCTGCCCAATGTCCTGCTTCAGGGGGTTTCCCCTTCCATCTCTGCCCCAACTAAGGGTTTCACACCATGCAGTGGGGGTACTTCATAAGTAAGTAAAGCTCCTTCCATGGATTTAGGGGTAGAGGGAAGATTATACTTACAAATATTTGAAGGGACTTTCAAAGCCACACAGGAGTTGGGCTCTTTGAGTTTCAATGGGATTTGACTAACTCTCTTAGTCTCCTTTGAAAATTCCAGCTATAAACATCAAGGACCATGCATACGTGTTGAAACTAGGGGTGTTGCTGCATCCTCTGGCTTGAAGTGGTTTCCATCATATACATTTGGTTCAATGGTTCTCAGCACCCCCACTATAGAAATTGTTCCAGCACCCCGGTTACCTTGTCCTCCCACAGAAGCCAATAAGAGTTTTGCCATGGGTATCAGTGGGAACAAGCTGAGGCACTAAGGGTTTGATCCCGAGAGATGATGAACAGTTACAACTCCTGCTGAATTCAACTCCTTCCAGGAACAGCCCTTAAGGAGGAGTGGAATTACCTGGGATGGTCAAAAGGAGTTTAAGGTGGGTGTTGGAATCCCCATTATGACAGTTATTACCTTCAGGCCTGGGATCCAATGTTTTCCACAATCCTGAGGCAGTATCATTTGCTGCAGAATCCATCCCACTCTGCAAAATTCAGCTCTAGAACCTATGCTTTCATTTTTTAAAACTGATCCCATATTATCTTCCAGAGTCTGCAGAGAGACTGGGACAATAGCTCTGAAAAGTCTGAGCTCACCTCCCTCACCCTTCAGCACAATGGGATAGTAAGTCTAACACCTAAAGCTGACAGTTTGAATGTCAGCATTGGTAACATTGATCACTTTAGCAGAAATTGCCAGCTAATGTGATTTTCCCAGATTCCAAACTGTCTCCAATGCCTCCCCAGGTCCTAAAAGCCTATACTGTGTCCTCCAGTTTCCTCCCTGACAACTTCTACGATGCAGTTCTGCATTCCTAAGACATAAATCTGCAGCATACTGAAAACTGATCATGTGGAGACAGCGTAAAATGAATTGAATCTCAACATGACACAGCGGACACTCTACTGAGTGTATTATTCATTTCCATATTTAATTCATTACATTTCTCCATTTTTTTTTTCAATTTACATGGAGCTGCAACACATTTTCCAGCCTGCTGTGCTGGAAAGCTGCAGAGCCCAGGGACCTTGCTGCTAAATGTAAGACCTTCTTGTCATATTGTACCTTGGACCTTTGTCCTCAGGAAACCAGATAGCTCCCAGGTAGATAACAGCTGGTTACTACCTATTGCTAAGTGCTTGTAGAAGCAGGTATTGGGAAGTAAAAGCAGGGTTTCTGGCAGCAGGGAGAAGGGCAGGATTCTTGCCTGGAATAAGAACCACCCTTCTTACTGAACCTCCAATCTGCATTCCCCAGATGGTCTGCCCCACCAGTTCTTGACCTTTCTTTTGGCCTGGAAGGGGAGACCCAGTTGTGGCTCTCACAGGGGGTGAAGGAGAGATGGTAGGTTGATTAGGAAGGTAAGATGAGGCCTCTGCTGCTGTGGAGAGGGAAAGAGAGTACCTTTGTTCTGGATTGAGCTGTGACTTTCATTCCGGATCCTCCAAGGGTAAAGCTAGTTTGAAGCACACAATGTAGGGAAGGACTCCTACATGGGTTGCAGGGATGGATAAATTGACCTAATACAGTATTTTTTCCCTCCCTGATTTCCATGATTCCATAATAAACATACTCTGAATCAGCTAATGTTTCCCATTCATATTCGCTATTTCTTCTCTGAATTCACCCTCCCACCTCTGGAATGATCTGCAGCTTTACCTTCCTCCTTGGAGAGAGACAACTGGATGACTTCACTCCGTGTCTGGAAGCTGGCAGTGAGGTCACTTTTTGAGCACACTACAGTTTCTTTCACCCTCAGCTGAGGATCCACTGAAGCTCTGGAAATTCTTTTATATCCTTACATGAAATAATAACACAGTCCCTTGGTGGCATTTTGTTTCCAATAACACATGCAAAAGAGAAAAACAAAGTACTTAATCCTGGCCAGATGAAAGAAAAATCTAACTGGACTCCTGGAATGCCTCACATGGACCAGAAGTCATCTTCTGTTGTCAGCTGGTTGACAGATGGCTATAAACCTAAACTGAAGTCATATTAGCTAGTCTTCTGCTTAAAGGTCTGATTCTGCTCCTATTTTAGTCAATGGCAAAAGTTCCATTACAACTGGGATGTGACCAGGATCATGTCTTAACTTTGTCACAAATCACATTGCTAAGTGTAGATTGTGTTGAGATGCAGGTAGAGAAGTGGTATTTGGATCTGGAATTGAATTAGGCAGGGGTTTTAGGCTGGATTCACTACTGCTGAAATCTCAGTCAGTTTTGACCCTCAAATGGTGGTAACTTTGTAAGAACAACTGATCTTGCAAGATTTCTGCCCGCTTAAAAATGATGGCAGTATCATGAGATCAGCTGCGGGTTTTTTAATGAAATTTCTGCCATTTTTGGCAGAAATCTCATGATTTACCACTCTTTTCAAAAGATTTCAGTAGAGGTGGGTAGGAAATTATTTTCCAATTCTTAATTTTTTTTTAAAGATTTCGAAAACTGTTCCTATTCTGAATGGAGATGAAAAATCAAAATCTCAAACATTTTCACAAACCAAACATTCAAAATTTTGTTCGGATCAGATCAACCTGAACATTTAGTTTCAATAATTTTTAAATATTTCATTTTGATTTTGGCCTTTTCATATTTTTTGGCATGTTTTGCTATCATTGAACCTAAATTTTTAAACAAAAAATTATTTTGAACTGAAAATTTGATTTTTTTTTTTTTTTTTAGAAAATGTCAAAAAAAAATTCTACTTTTTTGAATTGGGAAATTCATCAGAACTGATCTTTCCCTCTGAGCAGTTTTGGATTTGATGAAAAATTGTTTTGCTAAAACATTTCCCCATGACGTTTAGATTTCAGCTCAGTCCAGATCTGAGCAGGGGGGAAAGGATCTACTACTTTTAGATCTGACCTAGAACCAATACTGAGTAAGTTTACTTTGATCAAAACCAGAATCCAGAATCCCTACCTCTTCAAATTTAAGCTTCAATCACTGGTTCTGTTATCTTTGCAATAGAACTTCTCTAGGACTCCTATGTTCTGATTCTTCAAACACTGAATTTAATTCTGTAACCACAGACACTATGCTGATTTTTTTTTTTTTTTTATTTCTAAGATGGCTTCCTGTTTTATTTGATCCTTTGTTATTGTCCAATTACTGTATTTCCTGTACCCACTCTACTGATTTCTAACTTAATCTTCCTGGTATTCATAGACATTTCTACGTCAGAAACACTTGATTTTGCTTTACAGCTTATCATTGGCAGGAATTTGACTTTGTCTCAAGCTGCAGCGTCTGTTGTCATGCAAACTGGTGTAGCTCTGTTATCTTCAATGGAGATACATTGACTTCCATCAGCTGGGAAGCTGGAAGAACATTGTCAACCATCAATCGGAAGGATTTCTAATACAATACAGGGTCTGAAGGGAAATGTGAAAGTGGTTCAAGGAAGAATAATGAATTATTGATTATTACTAGTAATTAATGAAAATATACAATGCTATAAATGCACACAGCACTTCTAAGACACATAGTCCCACCCCAAAAGCACTTAGCGTCTGACACAGAGAAGGTAAAACATAGGATCCCAATTCACTTAAGGAATGGTGAATACATATTAATGGGAAAGAGACTCACATAGTAAAAACTTTAGAAAGAAACAGGTTTTAGGGAGGGATTTGAAGAAGGGGACCTGGTGGGTAGAATCAGGGAATCTCTTCCGAGCACACAGGTTTGAAAGCTGGGTGTGGGAGGTCACTTCTGGCAGGAGGCTAAAGAGCTACAATCAGGAAGATATTTGAAGTGTATTACAACACTTCTCAGTAGTGCTACATATTTTTACATGCCAGTGGATGACACTCTTTATATTAACTAACTATACAGATATAGATTTATAGATGGAGGCTAGATAGTCATCTGTCTTGGATGTTTTAGACACAACAAATCGTGCATCTTGGCAGGGGGTTAGACTAGATGTTCCTTGCAGCCCCTTCTAACCCTATGATTCTATAATTCTATGATTCAAAGGCCAGAAGGAACCACTGGGATCATCTAGTCTGACTTCCTGTATAACAGAAGCCATAGAACTTCCCCAAAATAATTCCTAGAGCATCTCTTTTAGAAAAACATCCAATCTTGATTTGAAATTTTCAAGTCATGGGGCATCCACCGCAACCCTTGGCAAATTGTTTCAATGGTTAATTACTCTCTCCGTTACAAATGTACACCTTATTTCCAGTTTGAATTTGTCTGGCTTCAACTTCTAGCAATTGGATCGTGTTATACCTTTCTCTGCCAGACTGAAGATCCTGTTATTAAATATTTGTTCCCAATGTAGATACTTATAGACTGTAATCAAGTCACCCCTAGACCTTCTCTTTGCTAAGCCAAATAGACTGAGCTCTTTGAGTTTATTACTATAAGGCAGTGGTTTTCAAACTTTTTTTCTGGTGACGCAGTTGAAGAAAATTGTTGATGCCTGCAACACAACGGAGCTGAGGATGAGGGGTTTGGGGTGTGGGAGGAGGGTCTGGGCTGGGGCAGGGGGTTGTGGTACAGGAAGGGCTCTGGGCTTGGGGGTGCAGGCTCTGGGCTGGAGCCAGGGATGAGGGGCTTGGGGTACAGGAGGGGGCTCTGGGTTTGGGGGGAGTTCAGGGCTGGGGCAGGCTAGCCTCGGGCAGCTCCTGGTCAGCGGTGCAGCGGAGATGCTAAGGCAGGCTTCCTGCCTATCCTAGCACTGTGGACCGGAGGCGCGCAAGTGGCTCCGCATGGCTCTCACCCGCAGGCACTACCCCCCCCCCAACTCCCATTGGCCAATGGGAATGCGGAGCCGGTTCTTGGGGTGGGGGCAGCCCCGTGGCCCCCCCCCGCTTAGGAGCCAGACCTGCTGCTGGCTGCTTCCGGGGTGCAGGTAGGGACTAGCCTGCCTTAGCCGGGCAGCACTGCTGACGGGACTTTTAATTGCCCGGTCGGCAGTGCTGACCAGAGCCACCATGACTCAGTGCCTTACATTCCACGACCCAGTGCTGGGTCGTGACCCGCAGTTTGAAAACCACTGTTGTAAGGCATGTTTTCTAATGAGACATGAGAATCATTAAATTTTCTTTGAACCCTCTTCAATTTTTCAGTATCCTTCTTGAATTGTGGACACAGAACTGGACATGGTATTCCAGCAGTGGTCGCATAAGTGCCAAATATAGAGGTAAAATAACCTCTCTACTCTTACTCAAGATTCCTCTGTTTATGCATCCCAGGATTGCATTAGCACATTTGGTCACAGTATCCCACAGGGAGCTCATGTTCAGCTGATTATCCACTACGACCCCCACATCTTTTTCGGAGTCACTGCTCCCCAGGATACATTCCCCTTTCCTGTAAGTATGGCCTACATTCTTTGTTTCTAGATATGTACATTTACATTTAGCCGTATTATAACACATTATTTGCTTGCACCCAGTGTACCAAGCAATCCAGATCTCCCTGAATCAGTGAAATGTCCTCTTCACTATTTACCACTCCCTACATTTTTGTGTCATCTGCAAACTCTATCAGTGATGATTTTATGTTTTCTTCCAGGTCATTGATAAAAATGTTTAAACAGTGTAGGGTCAAGAACCGATGCCTATGGGACTCCACTGGAGACACACCCACTTGAGGATTCCCCATTTAATATTACATTTTGAGACCTATCCATTAGCCAATTTTTAATCCATTTTGTGTGTGCCGTGCTAATTTTACATCGTTCTAGCTTTAATCAAAATATTGTGCAGTACCAAGTCAAACACTTTTCAGATTATTGCCTTTATGAATCAAATTTGTAATCTCATTAAAAAAATCAAGTTAGTTTGACAGAATCTATTTTCCATAATCCCACATTGATTTGCATTAATTATATTACCCTCCTTTAAGTCTTCATTAATCAAGTGCCATATCAGCAGCTGCATTAACTTGCCCGGGATCAATATCAGGCCTATAATTATCCAGGTCCTCCTGTTTTCCTTTTTTAAAATTTGGCACAATATTAGCTGTCTTTGAGTCTTCTGGAACTTCCCTAGTGCTCCAACACTTATTGAAAATCAACATTAACGGTCCAGCGTGGCACTTTACGGCCCCTCTGCCCCTCCTCCTCTCACCGGGCAGGCAGCGTGCCACTCAAAATTGGCTCGCGTGCCGTGTTTGGCACGCGTGCCGTAGGTTGCCGACCCCTGGACTATATCATCTGTTTTTCCCCAAATACAGAAGAGAAATATTTATTGAACATTCCTGCCTTTTCTGCATTATTATCAATAATTCTACTATTTCCATCTAGTAAGGCACCAAGACCATTGTCGGGATACTTTTTGTTCTTAATATATTTTTAAAACTCCTTATTGTCCTTAACTCTGTTGGCCATAGATGTATCTCTATGTCCCTTTGTTTCCCTTAGCAATTTTCTGCAGTTCCTAGCTCTGATTTATATTCATTTCTATCAACTTCCCCTTCTTCCATTTGTTTATATATAACAAATGGAATTAATTATATCACTGTGCCTTCACTTCCCCTCTAAACCAGGTCAGGTTTTTTTAACGAATATGGTCTTCTTCCTCGATTATGGCATTTTGGGCATCTACTAAGGTGATCTGAAATGATTCCCCATGTATGATTCCCAAATATGCACATCCTTTATACAGAACTCTGGTAACAGGAGAAAAATAGAAGATGAAAAGAAGACCAATGGGGGCTGCGGGAAGTGGTACAGACCTAGGGATGTGCTGGCCGCCACCCCCTGCCGCCCCCATTGGCCTGGAGCGGCGAACCCCGGCCAGTGGGAACCACGATCGGCTGAACCTGTGGACGTGGCAGGTAAACAAACCGGTCCGGACCGCCAGGGGCTTTCCCTGAACAAGAGGCAGACTGGCTTTGAGAAGCAGTGCCTTGCAGTTGCTGGGACCAAGGGGGTGTAAGTCTCCACATTTGGGTTCCTTCTGCTCTCCCTCTCATCAGTTTTGTTTTGCCCACACCACAAATTTCCCCTTCCCATTTCCTGAATGGGAAGGCTAGAACTTTTTAAAATTAAACAAAGACTTCCCTGTTGTCTGTCTTTGTGGTTCGACCAGCTGGAGGGGGACAGGGCAACAGCTATGTTGTAAAAAACTTGGGGCCAGGTATGAAAAATCCTTGGTATCATACCTAGAAACTACTCGTTTGAAACCCCAGATATGTAAGTAGATCAGGAAATGTCTAGGGAGATGCAGTTAGGTTTATCTCTTTTTATTTCTTTATTGCTTGTAGATTCCTCTGTGCTAAACCCAGATGTTTTTGTTTTGCTTGTAACCTTTAAACTGGACCTCAAGAAAGCTATTCTTGATGCTTAATCCTTGTAGATTTTTTTAATCTAGCAAATGCCTAAGTTCCTAGATGTATTTTCTTTCTCTTTTTTTTTTAATAAAAATGTACCTTTTTTAACAACAGAACTGGATTTTTGTGTCTTAAAAGGTTTGTGCACATGTTGTTTAATTAGCTGGTGGCAGCAGCTGATTTCTCCCCCCCCCCCCCTTTCTCTTCCCCAGGGGGGTGAGGGGTGTGTATGTGAAAAGGCTTGAGGATACCCCATAGGAAGGAATTCCCAAGTGCACCTTCCTGGATTCTCAAAGGGGTTCTGCACTTGGGTGGTGGCAGCATCTACCCATTCAAGGTCAGAGAAAAGCTGTAACCTTGGAAGTTTAATACAAGCCTGGAGTGGCCAGTATTAATTTTTAGAATCCTTGCGGGCCCCCACTTTCTGCACTTGAAGTGCCAGAGTGGGGAATCAGCCTTGACACTGTCCTTCACCCACTCTCATCTCTGCATCTTCTTCCCCATGTGCCCTTCCCCCTAGAACCTCTTCCATCACCAGGTTTGCCACACCTTCCCCACTCCTTCAGATGTGCTTTTTCCAACAGGCCAAATAGTCTCTGTCCCTCCCTTGAGGGAATTGCTCAAAACAATTATGTAAAATAGAATTAATCCATGCCAGGCATTATAGTACTTAACTGCTCATTCATGCCCCTTCCCTGTGTTTGTATATTGTTTGCCCAAATTGAAAGCTCTTTGGGGCAGGGACCACATTTTTTTATGTTTGCGCAGATCCTAAGTCATGGTAAGTAACAGCAGAGTTTTAGTCAGGGATGAGAACCTTGTAGATGAACTGCAGCTTGGACATGGTGAAAGAGGGGAAATCACTGAAGGAACTGAAGGATGAGGTGATGTGGTCAGTGCAGGGAGAAAGGAAGATCACTTTAGCAGTGGCATTTTAGATAGACCAGAGTGGGAGTATCAGAGAGACATGGAGAAAAAAGTTACAGTTATAAGGAAGAAACATAACCTAAGGGAGGACAAGCCTGTTGGGACAGGGAAGAAGGGCTGATTTTTGAGAAGTAGTGTGGTGTAGTGAATAGCTCAGTGACCTGGTTTCTATTCTCCGCTCTTCCACTGACTTGCTTTGTGACCTTGGGCAAGCTTCTTTATGCCACTCTTTCTCCTTTTTCTATTTATAATAAGCTTTTTAGGACAAGGATTGTCTCTTAATATGTGTTTGCACAGCACCCTGTCATGGACTTGCCTGAGCGATGGGAGTGTCTCACAAAACAAGCTGCTCTGATTTTACAGCACTAAATTGATATTTAAATCAAAATGGCACCCAGGCTTTAAAATTCCACAACATAAAACAACAGCCCTTCACTGACCTAATCAATGGGTGTTGTCAGAGTTAGGCCCCTGAACAAGCCAGAGTTCTTGGGTTAAGATAAGGAAGATTCTTACACACACACACACACTTTTACCTAGAACTGGTCCCTGGAAGAAGCAGCCAGCCCATCCCACTTTTACCTAGAACTGGTCCCTGGAAGAAGCAGCCAGCCCCTTTTATCTTGTCTGCTGGGCCCTGATTGGCTTCTGCCTATTCCTGGCCCTTCTAGCCACTGGAACCAATCTTCATTGGTTCTGCCTGCAGCTGATCCTGGATGGACTCTCTACGCAGTTCTTGGAGGACTGAATTCAGTGCTTCTCTGCCCAAAAAGGACACCTTCTTTCAGTGGGGTGTGACAAGTCAGTGGGACCTCCAGCAGGGGGCAGCAAATGCCTGGTACACCCCATCACAGGCCTGAAATGCAATTTAGGCCCCTAAGCTCTACTGTATTATGAATAATAATACTAATGATATAGCTGGGATGTGACGGAAAGAACAATAGAGAGGAGTCAAATATTACACTGACAAGATAGAGAGAATAGCCAAGATGTCAGCTGCAGCAGAGAAGGGAGAAGACAGAAAGAAAGAGATTAAGGGGAAAGATGAGAAGCTCCTTTAAAAGGAATGGATTACCCACTCGGCGGGAAGGAGAGTTGAACACATAGGGATTGTAGAGAACCATGATAGGGACAAAGAAATGGAAACTCCGCCACTAGAGGGAGATAGCTCCAGTATTCTTCCCAGAATGCTTTGGGTTATCAGTTCTCTGCATCCTGTATCCTCCTGGCTTTTAAATCCAGCATGCTTCCTGTTTGTTGGCCACTGAAACACTGGGTTAACATAAATAATCCTAACTTTGTTATTCCCATGCATCCCCCAAAACTTATTTCTAATACAGTTGTCATACAACTGCTGATATCTATTCCAAATCTATATAATATTTACAGAGTTAAAAAAAAAGAAAGAAATAAAAGATGTGTTTTTAAGCTCATCCTATTTTTAAGCACACCATTGGTTTCAGCAAAACGTATCTTTTTTTATTGTTGTGTTCTTATGGAACACAGAGTCCCAACTTGTTCAGTGAATCCTAGGTTTATTCTTTTATGGTCACACAAAATGTATCAGATGAAAGTCAATCACAAAGCAGTGTCCATGTTGTGAGGGATCATCTATGCTGAAAGTCACTGTGGAGGTTGTGTATTTTACGAGAAGTACTTGAAAAGAAGATTGTTTGGTGCACAAAGGATCTGATCCAAAACCTATTGAAGTCAATGGCAAGTTTCCCATAGAGTTGGGTGGGCGTTGGATCAGGACTAAGGAGCAGGAGCTAGTTCCAACCATAAAGGGCCCCATAAGAGGCAGCATGAAAATTAAAAATAAATATAATGATGAAGTCCTGGTTGAATGAAAGTCAAAAGGAGTTTATCCATTGATTTGAATGGGTCAGGATTTCTCCCAGTAAGCCATTAAATGATACTGTTAGTGGCCTATTGATAAAATTATCCATCCCGGTTAAAGGTCCCATGTATCCACTGAATAACCATGAGACATGCCAGGGCCATGCAAGTTCCAATATGCATGCCTCATCCCTGACTGGAGAAACCACTCCTAATGGTGAGGCGGTCATTCATCCTCTCTGCCTACTCAGCAGCCTCTCTCCTGAGACTGCCAAGGAGGGTGCCAAATGTGGTGTGTGCACCTGTCCCCCTAGAGTGAATGGCAAACATATAATAGAGGCCACTGATTGGCCATCAGATGCCAATGACTTGCAATCCCCACTGACCCAAGCTGGATGTGAGCTACTGACTTAGGGTCTGATTCAATGCCCATAGAAGTCAATGGAAAGACCCATTGGCTTTGATGGATATTGGATCAATTCCACTGACTCTGATGGATACTGGATTAGCTCCTTGGCGGTGGAACTGTACCCTATTACCAGTCCCTTGAGCTATCATGGCTCACTGCTTTCGTCTTTCCTACCTTGTTTTGTGTGTGTGTGTATGCATACTTTGCCATGTACATCTCTATTTTTCTTTTATTCTCCCTCCTTTTCCAGTAAGGAATGTTTTTAAAAGCAAGTGTCTCTATCTGAGCTCCTGTGAACTCTGACTCTCTTTGAGAAATGTTTGTGCTGTTTAACTTAAAGAATTTCTGAAAACATATAAGGAAGGAATTTCATAAACTGTTCATTGAAAAACATTCCATACATTCCCTCTCCTCCAGAGACACCCGTGTGTGGTCTCTGTTGAGGTCAAATTAGGGGGCTACACAATAGGGACAGATTCCAGCACTCAGAAAACAGCGTATTGTCAGCTGCTCTACCAGGATGGAGAAAGATCTGATGACTCCCATTGCCCAAGGCTGGTAAAGATCAGACATGACAAATGGATGGTAAATATATAGACTCTCCCAGGGTAGGAGCAGGGAAGTTCCAGCCAAAATGCTCATGAACACTACAACATAACTGTTAACAGATTGACATTAGGCCACTCTCCAAGCATATCATATCTTCAAGGGACAGCAGGTTGATTGGAGAGCAAAACAGACATTCTCAGTTATGGTTTTACCCATTAAAGATGGAGACATTCCAGGGCTCACTCAGAAGTCAGAATGGGATTCCTAGCACACGTGATGGCTGGACAGATATGTGCAGAGAGGGATGGGCACAGAAGAAGCTGGGTATTAACCAAAAATAGGAAGATATGCCCAGTAGAGGATATAAACTTGTTTAAAAGCTCCCCACCCCATTTGAAAGTCAAATAGAATCACATGCAGCATGGTAATCTCGCTGAACATTCTGAAGCTGCAGAATGGAATATGCTACAAGTCCTTGCTATCCACTATTTTAAAACACCCATGACTTTGTTATTTCAAATCTCAAGTACTCTGAAACATGCCAAAGGCACCACTCCTAAGCCAGTGCGATGGAAATGACACATCAAAGGTTTTAAAACAAAGTTATCTGAGTTAAAGAAAAGCATCAGAAAATGTCTTTGGTAGAAATCCCTTTTCTGTTCATCACTGAATCACTCCAAAATGGACTTTTCTGAAACTTCCCCCCAAGTTCAACCAGGAGAGGTTCTGAGAAAGCTATACAAACTGACGAACTTGAACTGAAGACCCAGATTTGAACAGCCTGAACGTTGGAGACGTCTGAATCCAAATCTGGACCAAGAGCCTGATTTGCCACTGCCCTGCACCTTGTGTCATCATTTACACCTGTAACAGATGCCACTGAGCAAAGCATACAGTGGCCTGACTTGGCAGGGCTGTACACCTTCTTTGCACTCCTTTTGCTCATTTGTAAATGGCACAAGGTCTAGAGAGGTGGCATATCAGGCCCGAGATCTTTACACTTGATTCCCACCTCTGTAATTTGATGAAGAAATCTCCTTGCACTAAACAGTCTACAGAAGTTTGGGAAGGTTTGGCTCTAGAGCCATACTTTCCAGCCAGGACCTCTCTCTAATTTTAAGCAACTGGAAAAAGATGGAGATCACTTTTTAATTTTAACTATAATATCACAGTGGTGACATTACAATAAATCCATCACAAACAGTGGCACAGGTTAGATTTCTAAAACAAAGCACATGTAACACAGGAGGCTGGGAGATAGCTCTGTATTACATGTACCATGGGCACTAAACATATTAAATCTTATTCTAAAAGCAATGGGCAACTGAGTCAGCAGCTTCTGGTAGAGACAAAACAGAAAGAATCCTTGCAAATAATTAAACATTGTGTTTCTGAATTACCTTGAATGAATGAAGTGGCTGGCACGAGACCCACAGAACCTTGGAGTGATGTTTTAATGTCACAACTTTCCTGCTGAAGGTTATCTCCTGCTCTCCTGTTTGTCTTCCCCTAACTCTTTATAAATTTGATCCAGCTATTAACAATGCCCATTAGCTTCCTCAGAAGATTATCTCAGCTTTGGAGACTGGAATGTGGGGCTTAGAAAAAAAGTTCAGTATTGTTTCTAATAAAAATGGACATTGATTTAAATTGCTGGCTTTTAACATCTGTTGTGCAAACCTTTGTGGTAATAACCCTAAAAGTTGGTAGATAGAGGAAAAAGGGGGGGGAGAGCGCAGTAGGTAGGTAAGTAGGTAATAAACTTCATTTTATTTAATTAATAATATTCTGGAAGGGAAGCTAAAATGGAACAGAGTGAAACTCCCCCTGGTTTAACAATTGCATTATAAGAGCTAAAATTCTAATATTTTATGGGGAGAGGGGCAAAGAGGGAAACGAATGTGTCACGTTACTAATATGGCTGTGGCTATGCAAATGAGATGTATAATATTAGTATGGGAGTGGCTATGCCAATGTGAAGCTTTTGAGCATGCCCAATGTGAGCTAGATGTTTCCAAAAGCCAGAGCACAGTCACCCTGAGCTGGGTGCATGTTCAGTTAATAGAAGTGCTGGGCCTTCACGCCTGACAAAATTTCCTGGAACATTGGAGGGTTGGGGGGTGGAGTGGAACAATAGAGTCCTAGTGGAGGTTTTGGGAGCCGTTTTGACCGAGCATGGTAAAGTTGCTCTGGGGGTCTGGAGGAGGCACGCTCCATAGCAGAAGTAATCGAAAGTTTTCTGTTGAAATATTTGTTTGACAGAAAACGGCTTTTCAGTAAAGTGGAATTGTCACCAGAAAAGTTCTGTTTTCATCAACATTCTTGGGGATGCTTGTTGAAAACAAAAGCAAAAATTGTTCAATTTTCAATCATTTCCCAGCCAACTGCGTCCTATAGTGCTCCCTACTGCTGTTTCAAAGAGAGGCAATGGGTGCTTCCCTCTCATCTTCTGGCAGATGAGGGCCGTTGAGCTGGCAATCCATTCCCCATATCAGCTGATCCTGCCTCTCTGAGACAGTCCAGTACCTCCGAGGGCATTAGCTTGCCTCATCACCTACATTTCAGGGCCATGGTAGGTCAGCACTTTGCCTGGCTCCTGCAGGCATATACTTTGAGGAGAAGGGGACAAGAAGCTCCTAGATCCCCTTTCTCCTGCCTTAACATCCCCACGCAGGACAGAGCCAGAATTTAGCCCTGTGAACACAGTACTAGGCCAGACTCCACATGTTTGGGAAGAGAGTCCAAGCTCAAAACTTCCCTTCAAAAAGCAGATGAAGGGTGAGTGGTTTGTGCCAAAGCGTGTTGAATCAAAAGCATCTGAAAGGTTGATCTCCCCGTGGCTTTGCGGTGAGTATAAACATAACACCATGGGAAACACTCTTCAGACAGTTCTAAAGAATCCCTTTGACACTTCCTGCCCTCAGCTGGAGAACGG
The DNA here is from genome assembly GCF_011386835.1 of Chrysemys picta bellii. Classification (NCBI taxonomy): domain Eukaryota; kingdom Metazoa; phylum Chordata; order Testudines; family Emydidae; genus Chrysemys; species Chrysemys picta. The sequence continues at coordinate 37,385,977 of NC_088794.1, read as the reverse complement.
AGCCATTTCCTCACAGGCAACAGGGTAACAGGGGCCTAATGAATGAGATCATCAACCAGGCATCCGCAGAAGTTGGGGGGGTAGGGTGGATTTTTCCCATTCTTAGTGGCTGGAACTAAAACACACACACCAATACATGCACATGCAAAGGAAGCAGCTGCTCAGATGTAAAGGTGAACGGAGCACCTGTCTAAGGCTCAGTTCTGATCCAAACCCTCCTTCCTTTCCAGGATTTCTTCTGTTTGTAGGGACTGAGAACTAACAGCCCAATCTGATATTAATGGAAGCACTGTTTTTCTACAAATGTAAGTGCAAATTACGCTGTATCTCCAGTCTTTACTCAGGCAAAACGCCCATTCAAGGCACTGGTTAGACCATGTCAAATGCTGACCCCAAATGTGACAAAATTTGACATTCATCCAGATGTTGATTTTTGAGATGTACAGGCTTACCCCTAATCTCTGCTGTGTTTGGAACAATAGTACTTAAAAATCCCCAGTTATTTAGAAAAAAAAAAGTTGATATCAAGAAGTATGATATGGAGAAATGAAGTTCTGGGCTTCCACAAAGCTCCAACCCTTAAACTATCAGATTATTAAGTGACAAAACACTCAGCCAATGAAATGCCGGGTTAGAAATGTGATGTAACCAGAGCAAGCTCTTACTGGATGAGCATACTGTGAGGCTGGTCATTACACCATTTCTTGAAGCTTCAAAAGAATCTTTTTATGAGGATCACCTACAACAGAGCTTCACTCCTAAACAGAAAGACTACATGGATCATGTTAAACCTGCAACTAACCTGTCTTCATTCAGATTTTATTTCATGTTAGTTACCATGTGTTAGCTAGCAAATTAAGAACACACCTTTTTTCCCCCGTGAAGACAAAGCTGCAGAGAGAAGAGGAAAAGGTTGTTCGGTAATTTGTTTGCTAAAATCTGAGTAACAAGGCATGTTGGATAGCAAATATCAAATTACCCAGAATATTTCATGCAGTGAAGCTGTGAGGCTTGTGTCGTGTTTTAAAGGACTGAACTATCACTTGGGTCAGAGAATGTTTCATTGCATGGCTTCTGACATCATTCTTCATCACCTTTTCCCAGGCCTCTCTTAAAGGAAGTCCTCCTGCCTCATAATCTTGTCTCCCATCCAATTCTGTTATAGCCAGGATTCTCAGAATCCCGCCTGGTCCCACAAAGCCAATATTCTCACCTCATGGAGATATTTTCTATCTTTTGACAATCTTGCTGCCACTCTGCTTGCTGCTGTGTGAATTTCTCTGGATTCTCTACACATCCTTCAACCTTAAGTCAAAGCTATACCCATTTTGGGCTGGACTATGTCTTATAACTAGAGCTGGGTGGAAAATTTCACATTTTTTGTCAACATTTCAAATTTTGTTGAAAACGGGGAAAATGTTTTTGAAGGTTTTATGAAAAATATTTCCCTATATTTGGACCTACTATAGAATTTCAAATTTCAAAGTTTTGATTAAATTTCAAATGTTGATCAAGAAAATGGGGCATTTTCCCCCTGCTAAGCCAACTTATAACCTTAACTTTTTCAACCATAGATCAGATGGACAGGTTGGGCAAATGTGGTATTCTTTACACAAGAAGTTTGACAGTCTGTAGATAGCAGGGTATTTAGTAGCCCATTGAACTATCTACCCATAGCTAGGGTACACTCTGGATCTTCTTGTCATCTAGATCCCAGATCACTCTAGTAAACAATGCTACACACTAGCTCTGGGAATGACAGCACAACGTTGGAAATTATGAATAGCCAGTGTTGTGACATCACTGTTGACAAGGCACTGATAGATATTATGGAATTGCTGGCAGTTATTTTCCCATTGGGTAGTGAATATTTTCACAAGCACTTTTTTTGTCTCCATATTTTCTGAATTACGGCAAAGCATCTGAATCATGTTCTTGAGACCAAAAGCCTAGTGCATATAGCTTCACGCCACTGTCCCGTGAAAGACCCAGGCTGATGAGCAAAGTGGGACTTCCAGGACAGGCAGCACTGTAAGGGCAGTGCTCATTAGCTAGGTGCCAAGATATAGTGGGTCTTGCTTCAGCAGCTTTTAGTGACCAGTGCAAGATCACTGATGCAGACTGGCTGCAATTGGCTTTACCCTCCTGGTTGCAAGTTGTGCAGCTGCTGAGAGAAAAGGGGGAAGAGAGCAATGAGATTAAATGGTGAAACATGACTGTTAACAAAGGGATGCATGAAAGCCTTAGGACTTCCACTTGGACCAGCAAACTGTATGATCCAATCATAGGCTTAATAAGAATGTCTCGGCTCTCCCCAGGCACACATCATTGCCAGGGCTAGTGGGATAAGATGCCTGGGAACCCATGCCACAAAAGAAAGAAGAAATCTCAGCAAACAAGCAATTGAGGAGGACATAGAAGCTTTTTTTCTTCTTTTATCTCTTCTTAACAGTCTAATTGCTCTGTAATGAGTTTGGGGTTGACCTTCCTTGCCAGATTTTGCTCCTTCATTGTGGTTTTGGCCTCAGTGCTATGAAAATGTGGAGGGAACCAAAACCAAGATATTACACCTCCATAAGTGTCTCTGGGTTTACCATAAGATTCCACCATGTGTTCCAAATGACCTAAACCACTAATAGGCCCCTGCTAGCCAAGTTGTTTGGGTAATGAATAAGAAGCCAAGAGAGATGCCACTGGGAATCAGAACTAAGAATGTGTACTAACAGCGACAGAGACGGACCTCAAGCTGTAATGTAGAACAGAAGAACACTGGATATTTGTGTTTCTGTACTGCAGTGTCATGCAAGAGCTAATGGTAACATTTGATGGGTTTTGGTGGGTGGGAAGTATTTCCAAAGGTATGCAGCGCAGTTCCCCTCTGCAGCTATGGAACATGAAATTAATACTTCAACCAAACATTTACTGTGAATAGCCATGACAGGTTTATGGATGATCAGCCCTTTTGCTCCATTTAGAGATCAGGTCAGAATAAAGGCAGTGGGGGCCTCAGTCATGCATGAATACACCTTTAAAGACCTGAATGGATGAACCCTGGAATGTTCAGAAGCCTGGTTCTGAGGAGGAATTATAAGAATGATGCTTACCGGGACTTATCCAAATATTGGGCTCATGTCAACACACATTATCTGAACCGGTACACCCAGCCCTAGGAACTGTAGAAACATCTGTTACTTCAGAACTTTGAGAAACCCAAACTCTAGTACAGGGTGCCTCTTTTTTTTTCTTATAAGAATACTGCTCATTATATAGAATGATGTGCTTGTTCTGAGAAGTCACACTGAGAATTCAAGTGCTTGTTGAATATTCAGGAGCAGACTTCCCAACCGGTGCAAATCAGAGAGAGTTCTATTGACTCAGGTGACGCTACACAGTTTTAAACCAGCTGGGGATCTGGCCCTTCGTGGGCTTACTCCTAAAAAGTTTTGTACACTGCTCTTCCACTTCCATGCATCGCTGCGTTCCAGTTACTGGACTAAGGCCTAGTCTACACCAGCAAAAGGTTTGCTGACATAGCTATACCTGTGTAACTATACAATCAAGTCCTCCTAGCATAGATGCAACTTCCACTGGCAAGGGAGCATATACTTTAGCCTGGTTCCCCTGGCAAAATAAGCAAAAGCACTTTTATGCCTGTATAACTGCACTAGGGCTTTTGCTGTCATAACAATCACAAACCCCTAACCAACACTGCCACTGCTGCCAACACTTCTAGTGTGGGCCTGGCCTCAGACTAAAAATGCTTTCCGTAGCCTGCTCTAGTTAAGAAAACACATTACCCTCAGTCTTGTAGCACCGAGCAAATTCAAATTATGTCGGGGATGGGAGTTGAATTTGACAAAGAGAAAAAAACTTTAAGCATACCGAAGAATGCATTAGACATGGTGTCCAAGAACTAGCGTATTACTTGGACTAAATGCCCTCACAAGGGAGTAAGAGATCGTTTGATTCCCCCTTACTCCTTTGCAGTGGGACCTGGAACTGGGCCCCAGGTGCCTATGAGTAAATGGGGCTGCTTTCCTACTCGCTCACTATCTAGATAGGAATAAGGGGGTAATTGGCAGATTCTTGGCTGCACCCCAGGCCCCCATTTGCTGGCCAGGGTAGTTGAGCCAGCACAGCATGTACTGCTGGTACAGCACATGACTTGTGCTGTTGGTTACAAGCCAGTAGTAAATTACTATCTCCACACTGACCAAGGAGGAAGCCAGAGAGGCATTGTGACTCAGAGGTGCGTGTCTGACACACAAAGCCTCCCAGGTCTATTTCTGGGGTGGTTCCATTTATGCAGCACCCTTCCCTCAGATCTGTGGCTCAGTCAATATCTCACTTTATGTGATCAGAGAGCAACCAGGAGGCCAGAGCAAAACATACAACCCAATGAAATGAAAATGGAAGCGTTTTGTGAAAAAAAAATCATTCAGCTGTTCCTCTTTGGTGCACTGGACCTTTGTTTCCTGTTTGCATCTGGACCATGCGTAACTACATCACTACCCCAAGCACACAGAAACAAACGTGCATGCAGACATACACAGCTGAAAGGCTGGAACAGTTCCTTTTACTGAACATCTAGGCTTACATATCGAAAGCACACAACACTCTAATCCAGAATTACAGACTCTTTCCTAGCTTATTTCTCAGAAACCACTTATCAGCCCATATCTCTCAGACTTTAATCTGTACCTATTGCCAAAGCAGAACAGTCATGCAAAAAAATGCACAGCAGGAACATCTCCCTCCTCTCCCACCCCTATATCTGCAGCACTTTGGTAGGTCCACTAATTTGAGCTTGAATTTTGAGGGAAGTGAAAATGATTCTAAACCATCACAAGTGGTTCGACCAGAGCCACGCGACGTTTACCAGGTTTAGTCTGCAGGGCTTTCAACCAACTTTTCCATCAGCTCTCATGCCTCTGGGGTTTCACTTTAAAAATTTGGGCCCTTCAATCCCAACCTGGCAAAGGCTAGTTTTGTTACACTCTGTACAATGATGATGATAATGAGAAGTTAATCACCATCAGGGCTGGATTTACACCTTATGTGCTCCTAGGCTGAGCATCTTCGGCGTCCTCCCCCCCGCCCCCCATTCCCCCGCCTACAGCTGATCTTCGTGTTTTCTGTAAAAAATGAAAGGAAAAGAAATATAAACACAGCCTCCCCGGGAAGGCAAGAGACCCTCCACCACGCATGGCGCTCCCAGCCCAAACAGAGGCACAGACCACCCGCCTCAGGCGAGGCGCAAGGGAGTGGAGGGGACTGTACTTCTCCCCATGGCGAGTAGTTCCCGGGTGTCTTCTGTCCCCCCTGCACCCTATGCAAGTGAATGGGGCACTGTCCCCCCTCCCTGGCACAGGGCAGAGGCAGCAGGGCAGCCGAGACTGGGAAGGGAATGGGATGCTCCCAGCACCTCCATCAGCCACCCCGCCTGGCCGCAGCTCACAGCGCCCCCAGGTGGGCTGACTTGGATGCTCACCCTGCTCCAGCCCTACACGCTGGGCGGCCACCAACCTGTGCTAGGAATCCGGCCGCCCGCAGGGGAGCTGTATGTATTAACTTCTTAACTTTTAACCCACTTTTAACTTTTAGGCACCCCTAGAACAGCAACACCCCTAGGCACGTGCCGCATTGGAAATCCGTCCCTGATCACCATCATCATTTGTATTGTGGTAGCTCCCTGTCATGGGCCCCATTGTGCTAGGTGTTGTACAAACACAGACCCAACCTGCCTCAAAGAGGTCACAGTATAAATAGAACAAATAAAATAGATAAAATAAATAAAGTAAACAGCAAGTAAAGCTAGTCAACATCTATGAGGAACCTTGTTTAACGCCTCCAAAAAATGTTTTTCGGGCACAACAAAAATGTTCATTATGGTATCATTTTTTTAAGAAAAAAACAAAAAACATTTTAGTTTCTGGCTCTGTTTCTTCCCCCCTTTTTTTTCTGAGAAAGAGAAAGGGGATGAGGAAGGGGAAACAAAACCTGAAAAACTTTTGGCTTTCTAAATACAGAAAAAAAAATCGCTTTTAGTTTAATTGATAAACTGAAAAATGTAGTGAACATTTTCAATCAGAAGGTGTTTTTTGTTTTGTCCAATTTTTTCCACAGAAAATGTCAAACATTTTTTAGGCTAGCTTTGATATTTGTTACTAGTATTTGTGTTAGTATTAATTAACAGCGTCTAACCCCCAGTGTGCCCGTTGTACAAACAGGTAGCAAACAAGACAGTTCTAGCCCCAAAGAGCTTACAGTCTCGCTGTCAGGCAAGATGGACAACAGATGGACAGACAAATAGGGAAATGGAAGGAGCAGGTAATGATACAATGAACAGAATTTAGCATAAAACCAAGCGCTTCAGCTGGCTGCTCCTTTAGCCAATAACATTTCTGGTGTGTGCGGGCAGCACATGGGCCATATATGTTTTTGCAAAGGCTTGTTCAACTCAAAAGAGGCCCATCGTATGAATAATTGTCTGGTTTTGTAACTTAATGAAAATACAAGCATGAATCTCACTCTCAGCTGACACTTTTCATTCTAAAAATTGGAATACAACCCCTGGGAGATAAATAATCGATATTTGGATGCTGCTGAGGGAAAGGAGGAATAGAATTGCCAGTGGCAGTGGGTAGCAGAGTGGGTACAGGCATTTTTTCTTTCCTTCTCCTTCCCACGTGTCCCCCAAGCCCACACATACTTCAGCCCCCATGTACATCAGCCAGTTCTCCTTTGGCAAAAAAAGTGCTTTCAGATGCTGCTGCCAAACCTCAGAAATGTATATTGCTGTTCTGGCTACGTTCAGGGGGAAGGGTGTGCAATTTTCAACAGCTTTTCCTCGGAGAGAGGCCCCCTAATTTTCCAAAAGGGGCCATGGAGAAGGGGGATAGAGAGACTGTCCCATTTTAATCTCTGCTCCAAGATTAGGCATATATGGGGAAGCAGATTCTGCAGTTCCCCCTTCAGGCTTTCAGCATCAGATCATTTCCTAGCACACATCACTAATCAGGATCCCCTGGACTGTGTGAGTTTTGAGGGTGTGCCCAAGTGTGTATGTGCACCACACCTGCATGTTTGTGTATGTGTGGAAGCAGATGGGAAAGTGGCAGAAGAGGAGTGGAAGCATCTTTTGCTGCAAGTTTTAAACATCCAAGAGTCCAGTTTGCAGATCATGGAGGAGAGAACAGAGGCACCCATAAACTGGAGGGTCAGAGAAAATATTCTAGGCAAAATCATGGCCCTGTTGAGGTCAGTGTGGTCAGAGTTTCACCCTCAGTTGCCAAAACAGCGGCAAGGAGAAGGTAGTTGATATATCTTTCCTGCAGTGAGAGCTGAGCAACAATCAGGCTACGCTGTGAATCTTCTCTGTGCCCCTATGAAGACCTGGCTACATGCAAACTTATACTTCAGGTTAATTAAATGAGTTTAGTTAAACTGATGCAAAAGACTGAGTGTAGACTCTATTTCTGTTAGGAGTCACTTCTTTCAGTTTAGCTTGAACCTTTCCCCAATTGATTTAAGTGTTACCCTTCTGCTAGGTGTTGACAGCAGCAAAAGGAGCTGGGTTCAATTATCTAGGGGTTCCTTCAGAAAACTTAAAAAACATTAATTTGAAGCACCCACCAAGAAAAATGAGAAAACTAAATTACCTCCTCCGGGCATCCTTGATAGACAATACTTCCCCACTAGCAAGTAGAGCTGTGTGAACAACTGGCTTTGCAGTGCACTGACAGTTCTGAAAAATAAAAACCTTGAAGGGTTTTTTTCAGTTCCCTCCCTCTCTCCAAAATGAAATTACTTTGGTGAAATTGACACTAATTAGTGAAATGTTACTGTCAACCCAAATCTGCATTTTGTGCCCAAAAAAAAAAAAAAGTTTTGGAGAAAAATACTTGCCCAGCTCTACTCACAAGCACTGAGTCCATAGGTTTGGAACAAAGAGAACTTTATGGGGGACAAGGGGACACAGAAAATAAACTTGGGAAATCTGGCAATAAAACAATATCTATGAGGTAAGATGGTTACCTCAATCCTTCTGTCACAGTTGTAAATGGCTGATGAGGCAATGCATTCTAGCTTTTGCCACTTCCCTCTCTTCCTCCTCCTCAGCACCCCGCTCACAGTTTGTTTTCCAGGACTGGTAGACTCCAGAGTTCTCCAGTCCCTAAGGAAAGTGCTCCGGGGGCTCTACTACCTGAACCAGCTGAAGTGATTACAGCTTTGGTGCTGAGTAGGTGGCCCTCAGCAAGGCTGCTGCTCTCTGCGGCTTCAGCCAAAACTACCTCAACACTGTAGATCCCTGCAGGACTGTCCACCCCCCTGGAAGCTGCCTCAACATTTGTTCACTGTCTTAAAGCTATCTCAACCCTGTTCTCTGTGTTGAGTTTTCAGAGAGAAATCAATGGCATAGAGGACCCTTAACAGAGTCCCTGTCCCCAGGGAGTCACTCCCAGCAGAAAGCAGGAGTACGTAGGTACCCAGCCACCCATCCTCTCTCTCTCTCCTTGTCCAGTATTGTCCAGGAACTACTAGTTAACCATGCCAGATTAGAATTATGGTCAGGGTGACCCATTACCCCAGTCCCAGGCATATTTGGTGCAATTCTCTTATACTTTCATTACTCGACTGGGATAACATTCCGATACCCTCATCCAAACTCAACACTTAACTGAACTTTTATCAAATTGCCCCAAACTGTCACATGACTGAAATGTAAATGAGGGCTGGCCCATTCAGTCTTTGCCCCTTGTTCACCAACAGCTGCGGGCAGAGAGCACTCTCCCCTCTTGATACACTGTCCCGCCGGAATTCTCAAAGCTCTGGGCTGCTCTTCTCCCTGTTCACCAACAGGTGTCACTCTGTAGGGGCTACAGGCCGCAGGGTTTATGTAAACTCAACTGAAAAGAAAACCTGGTTTAAACCGAAATAAGAACATCCACACAGCCTTTTGCACTTGTTTAACTAAATCAGTTTAAAATCACACCTTAATTTAAACAAAGCTAAACTGGTGCAAGTCTGCCTGGAGACAAGTTGTAAGAGCTTTACAACAGCGCTAATAAAAGCAGTGTGCGAGCTCCTCTTAGCTGAGATGAGCACAAATGGGGGGGCTTCACTTCATATTGGTTCTCACTAGGGCTGTCATTAATCAGAGTTAACTCACCCGATTAACTCAAAAAATTAATCCCTTTTAATCACACTTTTAATTGCACTGTTAAACAATAGAATACCAATTTAAATGTATTCAATATTTTGGATGTTTTTCTACATTTTCAACATATTAATTTCAATTACAACACAGAATACAAAGTGTACAGTGCTAACTTTATATTATTTTTCATTACAAATATTTGCACTATAAAAATGATAAAAGAAATAGTATTTTTCAATTCACCTTATATAAGTACTGTAGTGCAAGCTCTTTATCGTGAAAGTGCAACTTACAAATGTAGATTGTTTGTTTCAGACATAACTGCACTCAAAACAAAACAATGTAAAACTTTAAAGCCTACAAGTCCACTCAGTCCTACTTCTTGTTCAACCAACCGCTAAGAGAAACAAGTTTGTTCACATTTATGGGAGATAATGCTGCCTGCTTATTATTTACAATGTTACCTGAAAGTGAGAACAGGCATTCACATGGCACTTTTGTAGCCAGTATTGCAAGGTATTTACGTGCCAGGCATGCTAAACATTCGTATGCCCCTTCATGCTTCGACCACCATTCCAGAGGACATGATTCCATGCTGATGATGCTCGTTTAAAAAAAAATTCATTACATTTGTGACTGAACTCCTTGGGGGGGAATTGTATGTCTCCTGCTCTGTTTTACCCGCATTCTGCCATATATTTCTTGTTATAGCAGTCTCGGATGATGACCCAGCACGTTGTTCATTTTAAGAACATTTTCACTGCAAATTTGACGAAACGCAAAGAAGGTACCAATGTGAGATTTCTAAAGATAGTTACAGCACTTGACCCACGGTTTAAGAATCTGAAGTGCCTTCCAAAATCTGAGACGGATGAGGTGTAGAACATGCTTTCAGAAGAGTTAAGAGCAACACTCCAATGCGGAAACTACAGAACCTGAACCACCAAAAAAGAAAATCAATCTTTTGCTGGTGGCATCTGACTCAGATGATGAAAATGAACATGCGTTGGTCCACATCACTTTGGGTCATTACTGAGCAGAACCCGACATCGGCATGGACACATGTCCTCTGGAACGGTGGTTGAAGCATGAAGGGACATATGAATCTTTAGTGCATCTGGCACAGAAATATCTTGCAACGCCGGCTACAACAGTGCCATGGGAATGCCTGTTCTTACTTTCAGGTGACATTGTAAACAAAAAGCAGGCAGCATTATCTCCTGCAAATGTAAAACAAACTCGTTTGAGCGATTGGCTGAACAAGAAGTAGGACGGAGTGGATCTGCAGGTTCTAAAATTTTACACTGTTTTATTTTTGAATGCAGTTATTTTTTGTACATAATTCTAAATTTGTAAGTTCAACTTTCATGATAAAGAGATTGCACAACAGTACTTATATGAGGTGAATTGAAAAATACTATTTCTTTTGTTTTTTACAGTGCAAATATTTGCAATCAAAAATAATAATATAAAGTGAGCACTGCGCACATTGTATTTTGTGTGGTAATTGAAATCAATATATTTGAAAGTGTAGAAAATATCCAAAACTATTTAAATAAATGGTATTCTATTATTGTTTAAAAATGCAGTTAATCATGCGATTAATCACGATTAATTTTTTTAATCGCTTGACAGCCCTAATTCACACCCATTCAGGTTTAGATCTTGGGTATAATTTTCAATAGCACCTAAGTGAAGTAAGCACATAGAAGCCTAAATCTCTGGAGTCTAAATCTTTCAAAGGGCCCATGTCACTTTTGAAAATGAGGCTTATACTTCTAAGTCACTTAGGGCAGTGGTTCTCAACCTTTTCTCATTTGAAGACCCCTACAAAATTTCAAATGGAGGTGTGGACCCCTTTGGAAATCTTAGACATAGTCTGTGGACCCCAGGGGTCTGCAGACCACAGGTTGAGAACCACTGACTTAGGGCACATCTGTATAACCTGCATCTGCAAGCCTCCAAGCCTGGATCGACAGACTGGGGTTTGCACTATGGCGCTAAAAATGGTTGTGTAGACAGTGCTTTTATGTTGTAGTTCAGGCTGCAGATCAAGCTCTGAAGCCCAACCCTCTCCCTAGGCTGCAGAACCTGAGCTCCAGCCAGAGCCACAACATCTACGCAGCTACTTCTAGTTCCATAGGGTGAGTGTTGTGAACCTGAGTCTGTAGGCTCAGAGGCTCACTTCCATGGACTGTGTAGATGTACCCAGAGCTGCTTTGATAATTTTACCCCTTGCCTACAGCCAAAATTGAACTAGTTTAACTAAAATCAAGATTTTTAAATCCATTTAGTTAATCCACTACAAAGTCCTATAGGGACACACTTACATAAGTTTCTATTGATTTAACTTAACTCAGTAACCAACCAATTTAAATGTTTCCACACGGAGGTTTTCACTGGTTTGACTAAATAAATGTAAACCAAACACTTTTAGTTACAGCGGTGGAACTTTTGTGTCTGGACAAGGCCTGAGGTTGGAATGGACTGGAAAAAATCAGAGCAAAATTCAGTCAAAACTGCCAAACTTTGAAATCTTGGGTAAATGAAACTAACAGCTTCCCTATGGAGTTTAACTGAAACTCAGCCCAAAAGCTGGGCTATGGGCACACTGAACCCCAGGAGCACTTGGGATTCAGTCCCACACATGAGCAAAATGGAGATCTAGATGCATTTGAAACTTGCTTTTGGACACGTTTGGCATTCGGTCACAATCATGCTTGAAATTCATCCTTAGGTGTGTTCAAATCCTGGACTAGGGAGTCACTTGAAGTATGACCTGGGGGAAGCTCAACACATGGCCTGGAGATTTCTTGCAACTCAGCCCAGGTTTGCAAAGTGGGTTCAGGTTGAATTTGTTGCACCTATTCTGGAGCTTCACTGTGAATGTTGTGTGGAAATTCAACTCACAAAAATTAAATGGGCTCTGTCCTTCAGACTATGGAGCTAGCATTTGTTACTTACACACACTTGATATCTAATCTATCTAAATGTTGAAGACATTTGGCATGTCATTTTACTTTCCAGATACAGGGTTTTGCAGTATTTCACTAATTGGGGTTAAAAGAAAAAAGTTAAGACTCCTGGGGTTGAGAGTTGATGGCACCTACTGGAGCTCTCTGCCTAGTTAACAATCTCACGTGTTTTCCTCTTGATGAGGGGCTGGTTTGTTTGTTTTTCAGCTGAGCTGTGCATACGGCCAGGCGATCCTCAGAAGATCTGGATAAGCCCACAACACTTTAGATGCTTCTCAAGCTTTGGTCTGCAAAACTGAGTTGGCAATTTCATCAGAACCATCTCTCTTGTGGGACTCCCTGTATCACCTGCTCTGGGCCAGGTTGGAATATGGTGAAAACCAATGAGGAATGGAACATAGTATTTTTGTTAAACCAGTTTTTTTCAAACTCAAAAAGTGCTTCCATTCATGGCTCAGCTGAGATTGGTTCTTCCCAAAGGTTCAATATGGCACTTATCGAGAGGCAGCATGCTCTAGTGGCTAGAGTAGCAGCCTGAGCATGGGGAGATCTGTGTTCTAGTCTTGGCTCTGACCTGCTGTGTGACCTTGGGCAAGTCTCTTCCTCTCTGTGTGCTTCTGTTTCCCCTCCCACCCTTTGTCGGTCTCGTCCGTTTAGACTGTAAGCACTATGTTGCAAGGACTGTTTCTTGCTCTCCTGGTGGTACAATAATGCTGACTGTATTAACTTTACACATACTGCTTTTGCCCATCTCTTGGTGATATCTTAGATCTCCATGTTTTTTCTTGTGTAGGACAGAGATTTGGCCTCAGGGATCCTCTTGACACATATATATCAAAGGTGTGTTATCCAGAGGCTGTGAATGCTTCAAAAAAGAGGACTCTTACTCACCCACCTCCCCCTGCAAAGATTCACCAGGCCTCCCCACTTCCTGCCTGCATGCACTTTAATGATGAGATTATTATTTTTCCCTCACACACAGAGGGTCCCTGTAGTTATCTGCAGCTTGATAATCTGATAATTTATTGCATTCACACTAAGGGTACATCTACACTACAGCGGGGAGTCGATTTAAGATACGCAAATTCAGTTACGTGAATAGCGTAGCTGAATTCGACGTATTGCAGCCGACTTACCCCGTTGTGAAAACAGCGGCAAAATCGACTTCTGCGGCTTTTTGTCGGCGGCGCTTACTACCACCTCCGCTGGTGGAGTTAGAGCGCCGATTCGGGGATCGATTGTCGCGTCCCGACAGGACGCGATAAATCGATCCCCGAGAGGTCGATTTCTACCCGCCGATTCAGGCGGGTAGTATAGACCAGACCTAAGAAACAAGTCTTCTCTCTCTCTCTCTCTCTCTCTTTCTCACACATACTGCAGTGCACTGTGGCTGTTGGAGGCTTTTGGGGGGGAACTCAGCTGTGATACCATAATAGTCTCTGGAGCCCCCTACTGGACTGACCACATGGTGCAGCATATTCTAGGGCACAAGAACTACCGTCCCACATGAATGCTACCCAACCAGAACCTATTTTAACAGGTGTGGACAATGCATAGAGCTATATTTCAGGAAGAGAGGCCTGAGGTCTGTATGCCTATGCCTACTTACATCCATGTGTGCAACTGTCATGACTGCTCATATAATGTAGGTGGCTAGATATCCTTTTGCATAAGCAACCTGCTTTGCATGCACAGTCTGATATGTTCACTTCTCTTTCCTGTGTCATCACCACAATGGCTAACCAAGTTCTGAGTCCAGCATCTTTACTGTGAGCAAGGATGAATGCAGTAGAAGGAAGAGAGGCTGATTTTCAGCTGAGTAGGCTGATGCTAAAAGGGCTGGCTTTGTTATAGAAAGGGAGTAAATCTCATATGAAAATAATTGAGGGAAAAATAAATATGGGCAAACCAAAGCTGCTTTTTAAACAGCATTGTTTTTCTGGCTAGATTAACTGGTATGTTCACTTTCCCATTCTACTCCAATTGTGTTGCCTTGTTTTTGACATTGTGTGCTATATTTGCAATTGTTACATCAATACGCAACCAGACCCAGCTTGCTTGACAGTCTGGATGTGTGCATGTGAATTACAATTAGATCAAATAAAAATATTCATTGAGCTCAGAAAATCTTACAGTGGTCTTGATTAGAAATACCCTTCCTCTTTGCCACCCCCACACTGACCCCCAGCAACACTGTAAAGCCCTACAGATGACGCTTCCATCCTCATCATATTCACAGCTGACCTGCTGTCCTGATGACAGCACCTGAAATAAACCAATGCTGCTAAGCAAAGGCTAGTCAGAAAGCAAACAAGAAAAAGCAACGCCCTCACTGAGGCTTCTGTCTCCAATTTCCCCAATGACTGTTTGTGAGAGGAGGCTGGAAGGCAGAATAATGGTATGATGAGCAGGTCAAGAATGTGACATGTTATCATCAGTGATAGAACCACATTGCAAGAGAAGTAAGTGGCCTCATCCCCATACCAAACACCACCCACTGAGCTGCCTGGCACAACACTCCTTCCCACTGCCTCTATGCAAGCCTATTAAAGGCAGGGATACACATACAAAGCAACTCGTTTGGTTTTAGGAAAGTTTGGAAAAGGGAGTAGCTAGCTGCAAACGCCTGCCTTCCTTCCTTCCTCCTGCCCACAAACCCCCACGCCTTCCTGCTCCCACTGAGCACCACGAAAGGTCACAACTTGCAATTGTTCGCAAAAGACTCTCTCTCTGTGCACAGGGAGTTTACAGTGGAGATAGCACTGCCTGTCTGATTGGACATGGAAAAAAGTTGACTGTGTCATCCCCAGAAGTTGTTGGTCTAGGCCAGTGGCTCTCAAACTTTTGTACTGGTGACCTCTTTCACATAGCAAGACTCTGAGTGCAACCCCCCTTATAAATTAAAAACACTTTGGTATATATTTAACACCATTATAAAGCCTGGAGGCAAAGCGGGGTTTGGTGTAAAGGCTGACAGCTCGTGACCCCCCACTTAATAACCTCGCAATCCCCTGAAGGGTCCCAACCCCCAGTTTGAGAACCCCTGGTCTAGGCAGTGTTGGAACCATACCGCAAATGGCAGAAAGAGAAATGAGCCAGGGGAAAAGAAGAAGAATCTTTGCTTTTCTGATGATTTATTTATTTACTATTTGTAGGGAAAAGTGACACATTTCTTCCAGAGAAAGTGATTTCAGGGGGAATAAAAAAAAAGTCAGGAATAAAAACATATTTCTTTTTCTTGAGTCTGCAGATGATCTATCCATCCCTGTTTCTGGTGGTGGTGATAAAGCTTTGGCACAGCTACTTTCCCTGCAATAGACCAGGGAAAGAATGGATGTATAGACTGGTAAACATCAAGAGAGAGCAAACGATTCAGATCCAGATCAGATCTGAACCCAAAATCTGGTTCAAAGGAGAGACAGAAATCCAGTTCAAGTCTTTCACCTCCTATGGACTGCACTCCCAGGCCACTTCAGGTCTAGATTGGAGACCTACTGTGAGAGGATAAAGTGAAGTTTAGATATATGAATATGCCATATCATGATAAATACTTAAAGAGAGAGAAATAGAGAAGGGGGGTAATGTGGCAGAAAACCACTGTGAGGGAGATCCCTGGCATATGTTAATTGGCTGCTGAAGGGAGGAACAATTTTAAAATATGAACCTGGAGATAAAATCTATTCTAAGTTGAGGATGAGTTGAATGTGTCAAAGGGCCCTCAGCATAAAGAGAACATTTACTATTAATGGCATTCTAATTTATTTAGGGAGACACATCACCTCTCCGGTCCCGCTCCTCACTCTCGCACCAATCATTCAGGCACAATGGGCATGGGATGAGATCTTTCCTCTGATCTGTGTGAGGCTTGCTACCTGTCTTCAAGGAAAACCACTAACTAGCAGAGCTCTGTCCAACTGCACAATGTGACCCTGTCTGTACTACTGGCACTTCTGAACAACACCAAATATTGCTCATTCTAGAATTCGTCTCCACTTGTCTTAGACCCTTGGTGCATCTAGAAATCCACAAACAGGGGAAAAAAAGATAGAAAGCAAGAGAGACAGAGACTGGCTCAGGGAAGGGAATGCAACCACAAAAGTATACAGTAGGCCGGCAAGATCAAACTCAGGGTTGGGGGGAATCCCTTGTCTTATATATATCCTCATTAGTCATCGTTATGGCAACAGAGACAACAAAGATGCCATTTCAAAAGCACCGTGGTGAAGAGGGAAAATATTTTGCTATATATATAGTCTCCTGTTGACATCACAAAACCATTTGGAATAAACTAACCTTTAAACTTGGATGGCTCCTGTCCCCTTTTTTCTTTCTAGGCACTGACAGCTTCAAGAACATGCTGAGCATCTGTGGCCTTTCTTAAAAAGAGAAATTAAGAGATTTGATCTAGAAAGCTTTGGCTCAAAACCCTCCCTCCGGCTCAACAAAGCAAAACATACACACAGAGAGCCAAATCCTCAAGGCCTTGCTCAGTTCTTACTTAGGCAAACTCCTGTGGGCTTCCGTGGTAAATTGTCAGAGCAAACATTCAGTAATAACTAAGAATCTGGTGCTATCTAAGACACTTTGCACCAGCTGAGGCTCTGACCCTAAGTAGAGCTGGGTGAATGACTGTTCAGTTCGGTGACAGTTTCAAAAACATGGGGGGGGGGGGGGGGGGAGAGAGAGATGGTTTGGGTCAAGCCAAAAGTGTAATTTTTCAGAAATTCTGGTGAATTAAAAAAGCCTGTTTCAGGTTTGTTCTAGAGCAAGGATTTGAACAGAGGTCTCCCACATCCCCCGTAAGTACCATAACCACTGAACTAAAGAGCATACATGGGAATGGGGTCATGGCAGTAACAACTAAGGAATTCCCTGGAAAGGCACAAACTATTGTTTATAGCAAAGTTTGGGCTTAACAGTGAAAATATTAAAGAACATTATTTAGGAAGTTTGCTTCAATAATCTAAAGCGTTTCAGGATAATGTCTCTGTTACTCTGGGACCCTGATCTGGGTTGGGCCCTAGATACTACTGTAATAAACATGCTCAAGAATAATACATTGTTACTGTTGTTCACTAAGCTATATACGTAAATATACTAATGAGAGGGAGAGGAGGGGACATTAAGGCAGGCAGGGAATTTAAAGTCTGATTCTCTACTGAGTTGTGTCAGTGCAGCCTCATTGAATTCCACTGCCATAAATCTAGTACAGTGGAGTATCAGGTCCTCATAAATCTCTGTCATGGCCTTCTGGCACTCCTGGGTAAAGCATTGGGATTGGAACTTTGTGGCAGCTCGCATGCGTGGGAGGCACAGGATCTTTGCCTGCACTGCTGTTGCCTGGGTCGTACCTGTTCTATGGCTCGCTCACCAGCACCATCTTTCCAAGAAAAACAAAGCCACTTTCCTCCATCCCCAGGCCGCTAGGAAGAGGTGAGAAATCAGAAAGTTTGCTACAGTCTTCTCTGGATGCCTAAGTCATTTATTTAGTTAGTTACCTTTTTGCAGAGCTGTAGGATTATTTTGTATTACAAAGCCCAGGAGCTAATCACACTGAAATTTGGGGCAGTTCAGGTACAGATTCATATTCAGCCAATGGGGCCAGGATTTCACCCTGATGTATAGTTCTTTTGTTTCTATTTGAAGGTTAATTGCCTTCAACTCAAGCTTATTAGATGGCTGAAAGGATGTTGTCATCCTCTGCCCAGAAGTGTCTGCACTTGTGATCCTAATGAAGCAATGTAAGGTGAGTTGTGATATTCTAAGAGCCATAGAGGTTAAGGCCAGAAGGGATCACTCAATCATCTAGTCTGACCTCCACCACCACCCAGCACCTAAATTCAACAACTGAAATTAGACCAAGTATTACAGCCCATAGGAGACCAGAGCATTATCTGCCACAGACAGAGAATAGGAGGGACCAAGGGGCACCAGTGCCTGAGGCCTCTGCAATAGCAGGGTAACATTAAATGAGATAACCAGATAAACCTGGCAAATGACCCACATGCTGGAGGAAGGTGACCCCCATCCAAGATCACTACCAATCTGGTCAGGTGGAAAATTTCTTCCCAGACCCACATGTGGTGATCAACTAGATTTTGAGCAGCTGGGCCAGAGACAGCCAGCCAAGCACCAGAGAGAGAGAGAGAGAGAGAGAATGTTTGGTGCCACCTCAGTCTTGGCCCACCCTGCCCAGTGTCCCATCTCTAGCTGTGGCCATCCCTGATGCTTCAGCAGGAGGAGATTTAAAAAAAACAGACTACATTGGGAAAGGAGGCGGAGAGAGAAAATCCCTTCCTGACCTTGCAGGTGGCCAGTTGAAACCCTGAAGTACGAGCTTTAGGAAAACAAGCAAGTCAGAAATGAGTCCCAAGAAGGAGTGCTGAGTGCAGCCCTTACCATCACAAGCAACCCCATCATACAACTTTACTTCTAATTTAGTCCAGCTCTCTCAGAGCTGAGTTGGTTGCCTACATGACTCCTATTGGGAGGCTGTTCCAGAACCTGACCCCTCTGATATTTGGAAACCTTCTGATTTCCAGACTGAATTTGTTCATGGCCAGTTTACAGCCATGCATTCTTGTGCCATCCTCCTCCTGTAGCTTAAATAGCTCTTCAGCAGATTAAGAATAGTATAGAGCTCTTGAATGCACCAGGGCTTTTAAAAAAAAAGTTTTTAATCAAAATCTCTTTGGTTATGGATAGTCAGGGCTTGATATGGCGAGTTTGAACTGACACAGCAAAGAGAATGAGGCACTTGGGAATTGTGGGCCTGTATTCAAGCAGGCCCTCCTCAAGTGCCCCCTAAAGTTACAGGTAGTTCCATGGGCATCCCAGCCTCAGTTTCCACAGGTTAAGAATCTTCAAACACCATCTTGATTCTGCAGTTCAATGCTACCCTTGCTGCAGGCTAGTTTTTTAACATAAATGCTTCAGAATAGCCCTCACAGTATAGCCCGCTACCAAAAACCAGGCTCTGCTTCAGGCTCCCTCTTCCACCACGTTCCCTAACCAAACTCCAAGCCCAAACAAAAAAGTACAAAATAAACAGTGTCTGCCTGCCTTGGGTTTGACAAACATGTGAAGTAACCCAGGCCCACCCACACTGGGCTAAAATCCCAGTTCTCCTGGGTTCTCTCCCAATTCAGGGTTGTTCCCCTGGACCTTCCTTCTCCCTGATCTTAAAGAGGCCAGCAAACTTCTCTTTGCTGCTGTCCTGCCCCTGGGCTTCCCCCACTCTTAGTCCTTCATGCATTCTACTCTACTTGTCTGGCACCCCCACCCCCATCATTTCCCTGGGCTCACAGAAGTCAATGGACAAACTTCCCCTCCACTTTTCTCCTGGCCATGAGCTTTATCCAGATCTCTGCCTCTATAGAAACCTCTCACCCAAACCTTAGCTGCCTGCTGCTTGACCCTTTATGTAAGTCAGGTGTCTTCTCTCCAGTCCCATTAGAAGGCACTTAACCAGGCACAGGTGGATTGGGCCTACTCCCTCTTAAAGGGGCCAGTCCCCCGTGACAGGGTCACTATCTATTATTAACTCATCTGCAGTTCCATGGTGAGCACAAGGGAATTTACAATGTGTTATTACATGGCCACTCTATGTATTTTGGATCAACTCATTTAAAACAAAACAAAATTGTGGTCTACCAATAAGAGCTAATACAATTCAAATAGATTTGTGTCAATCTGATGCCAAGGGCAATCAAGAATCCCATGTGGTTTCAGATGTGTAGCAGCATGCCATCTCTCCATGCTCCTAGTGCAATGTACTGTAGCTCTCCAATGCCTCAAGGCCTAGCATAGGCAGCAGTGTAGAGGATTTCACCCTCCTTGGTTTCTCTTCAATATCACCTCCTTCTAGGGAAATTTGGAAGTGCTGCAACCCCCACCCCTTTCTAGTTCTCTGCCAGGATCCTCCCAGACAGAGGTGGCTTCATTTGCCTCCCCTTATCCCCCCTTCCCTACGCCCCCCAAAAGAAATTGTTAACTTTTGACACCCAGTGATAAAGGTGTGACACACAGAACTGGGGAAGAGGAATTGCTCAGTGGTTTGAGCATTGACCTACTAAACCCAGGGGTGCGAGTTCAATCCTTGAGGGGGCTACTTAAGGATCAGTGGTAAAAAAAAAAAATCAGTCCTTGGTCCTGCTAATGAAGGCAGGGGGCTGGCCTTGATGACCTTTCAGGGTCCTTTCCAGCTCTATGAGATATATATTATAACTGCAGTAGCAAAAAATGCTCTTTACTTCCCAGCCCCTGACTTTCTTACAAAGTGTTAATATTCCTTTCATATGGCAGGGGACAGTATCCAATGGCTACTGTCAAATTTTGGTGAGGCTAATAAGCACAGGCTGTATACTTAGCCCAGGAGATAAGGAATCTGGGAGAATTTTTGAGGTCTGGCTGTGGCTGGTGACCCAAATAAAGATCCCCTTTATATTCATTATAGCTGAGGCCCGTCTCTTCTGTTCCCTGGGGGATGCTATCTAGAGTTGCCCTCTATTTTCATTTGTCCTATACAACAAAATAATCCTATCATAGTATTGCAGTACGTCATCAGGAATTTGGATCTTTCTCACTGTGACATTGCCATACAATGGTAGAACACCAACGCACAATGATGCAATGCCGCACAAGGAAGAGGCCATGCAATGTCATGCCGTGACACCCAAAATATTATCTTGCCAGCATGCTTTGTGGGGCGTGGGCAGAGCTCTGCGACCCATTCCATTGAAAAAGGCATTCACATTGTCTGGTTTTTTAAACTTTTCCTCATCGCTGAAGAGTGGACAGCAACCCCTAACACCACCCCTTCTGTCCTGGTGCCTGCAGAGATACTCCATTGGGTCACAGATCTGGGAAGGAGTCAGGCTGGGAGTAGAAGAAACTTGTGTCATCCTCACTAGCCCGCTGGAGAACCAACAAAAATGTTAGTACAACCGGAAGGCATAACAAGGGCTTCACAGTCCCCTTCTGTGCTCTGGAACCCCTCACCAGTCACCACTGGAAGAAGCTCTAGCAAAGTAGGGTTGTACTGCCTGGGAGAAGCAAGCAGGTGCTCAGATGCTATGGTGATAAGCCAACTATGTAGACAGTCAGCCAGTGCAGATGACCCCTGACCTTTTGTGGGTCTCAGGAGTGTCATGGGGTGGAATCCACTGTCTTCCTGCTCAAGGACAAACCCCAAATTGCCGTAGAAGAATGTTGGGGAAACTCCATGAGGGAAACCATGCTGAGTTTTCCTCCACCTGGGACTCCCACCTGTGAGATTCTTCATTGGCCCCCTGTGCCTTGGATTAAATACCTGTAAACTGCAGATATTGCTACTATATTCAGTTCTCCATACAGTACTCAGAGAAAATTCACGTGGGAACAGGGCCTGAAGAGCATGACCTGCCCTCCCATATCCTGGGGCTGCCCTAATTTAAACCCTTGCTGCAATGGACACTGTGGCCCAGATCCTCCAAGGGATTTAGGCTCCTAATTGCCACTCAGATCAATGGAATGTGTAGTATAGTGTATATAAGTGTAGTCCTGAGCACAGACATGCTCCTTTCCTCTCCTGCTCACACCCTAACACATCTCCTGTGGTGGGAATGTAACACTGACAAGACCCTGGTCATCGGCATCGAACCGGGAACCTCTAGAACTTAGTGCATGAGCCTCTACTGCATGAGCTAAAGGCCACGGGCCTCTTAGCTAAGGCTGTAGAGCAGGCTCATTAATCTCGCTCTAAGTGATCTCAGTGCCACTAGATCGGCCAGAGCACCACTCCCAGGAGGTGTGTGGGTTACAGGAACTCTTGCAGGCAGTGGTGTGGAGGCAGTTATGCCAGCTTGGTGCCTCCTATCCAGAGGGTATATCTGGGGTGAGGATGTATGGGTCTGACAGCTGCCTTGTCAAATGCATTGAGTTTCTCAGCTGGCAGGCGCTATGTAAGCACAAGGCACTAATCTTATTACCAAAGAAAGAAAAACATCAGGGGGAAAAAACCACTTCTTTATTTTGCAAAATTTAAAGTAAAACAAAAAAATAAAGAATAGAAAACAACCCACAAACATTAAAGATCCATTTAGACACCCCTCACCCCCCCAAAAAGGCTTGGCAGCATTTTGAAGGCTGCTACTTTTCATTAGGAGGAGTGGTATGGCAGGAATGCAGGAGAGCGGGGTGCAGATGTGTGAAAGCCTTTGGGAAAAACTCAGGGATTAGGAAAGTGCCTGATCCTAAGTGGGTTGATCTGAGGTAAAAGAAACCTTTGGGATCAGAAGATAGTAAAACCCCTTTTTATAGTAGATATAAACAGCTTTGTGGTATTTCCCCACACACACAAAAACAACAAAAAAAGAGAGATTTTTTGAAACACACACACATGTTCCCCATTAATTAGGGAGAAACCACGGTTAACAACACGTTGCTCCAGAGTTGCCAAGAACTGTCAGACAAAGGACAGGGAAGACCACTGAGGAGAGTTTGCTGTTTCTCTGGGGGGGTCAGTCAGGCAGCCAACAAGCAAATCACGCCTTTTAGACTGGGCCAGACTCATATACTGTGGCAGGGTGCTGGAGGGAAGGGTGAGTGGAGGAAGGGAAAGGGTCTGGGCAGCAGCTATTTGAATCTCCTGCACTCCCTCCATCCACCCCTCTAACTACAGACATTTTCCACAGAAATCCTGACTACGTTCACTTTTGGTTGAGACTTTGAGACTATTTTTGGAATTTTTAAAAATGCTCCAGGGAGACGTCTTCCCCTTTTATTCTCATAAAGGATCTTTATTTTTGTGTATTAAAGACATTAAAAGGGGAGTAGACATGGATGGGGGAAACCTGGCTTCTGCTTTGATTCAACAGGATTTCCTCTAAACATAAAACAAACTTAATGTATGTCCAAGCTGCCTTTTCTCTTTAGCAGACTCTGCGTACACACTTCACTACCAGAGAGAGACTGAGTTTGCTCCAGCATGGCCATTGCTGGGATGTAGTGGTGGAATTTGTCCTAGAGACCCCCTTGGTTTCACACCTTTCAGGCCACCTGATGTGCTTGAAGCAGACTTTGTCCCTCTCTTCTCCCAGTCCCTCTTTCATTTGTGAATCCTTCCTAGACTGATCTCTTTATTTAAAGTTTCTCAAGCTGGGGTCTGTGACCCCCAGCGGGGTCATGAAAAGGGCCAGAGGAATTACACCCTCCCTATCATTCTGACTGGATGGTAGGGGGCTCCCAAAACATTCTTCTCTTGTAAGTTGGGGTCACAGTATGGAGAAAACTAAGAACCTGTATCCTTATGGGTAATGTCTCTGCACTGAAGCAAAACCTTCACAAACTCCTGACTTTGGCAGCATTTGGATACTGACCTGTATCACAGTTCAACTGTATCTAGATTTCACAACTGGGCCAAATGAAAAACCTCAGATCTGAACACCCTCAAACTACGGGGAAGATGTTGAGATCCTGATACAAACTTTGCAATTCAGGCTTTTCCCTCCTAACATCTAACATACTGTTGTTCAGCATTGAAATCAGGAAGCTTTTTGAGTGTTTAAAAACAACTTTATTGACCCAATAAACTTATCAACAATGCTACACAATCCTGCATGCCAGTAGGTGGCACTTTTTTTAGTAACTATCTGCATACACCACACATTTGTGACTATACTGGTTTTATGTAGAACTCTTGTAAGTGTTTTTCCAAGTATCATATTTGTTTGCGATGGACTGTAAGATTTTCCAGCCAGGAGCCCTGTCTTTTTAGGCATTCAGTGGTCTTCATTTTCAAAAATGATTAGTGATTTTGGTGCACTCGTTGTTGTGCGCCCAACTTGAGGCACTACAAAGAAGCCTGCTTTTCAGACACTCTGAAACAATCTGAGTACACAAGACAAAAAATGGGTGGAAGGGAAAGAGCAGCACAAGAAGGTGAAGTGATTTGCCCAAAATCACACAGTAGGTCAGTGGCAGAACTGGGAACAAAGCCTAGGTCTCCTGACTCACAGTCCAGTGCCCTATGTATTGACAGATCCTGCCTCTCGTGTTGGAGCACTAATATCTTTGAACAGTATATTTTGTAATAACAGGTTTTTTGAGAGTCCAGACCTGAATTTTATTTTCCTTTTTGGCATAATGTTAATGCCCCCTAATGCCATGGTAGTCTCTGGCTATCACTTTTTCCCAGCTGTGCATAATAGAGTAAACCTGGGGAGATTTCATTCTGTCTGCTGAGGCCTATAACTGTATAAACAGTTAAATATAATCTAGATTTAAAAAAAAAAAACGTACATGCCTGGAGTACCAGATCCTCATCTGGTGTCAATTTACATGCACCGCTGAAGTTAATAGAGCTACACCGTTTTACACCATCCATGGAACTGGCCTTTGATGTCTTTCTTCTCCATTCCCAACCATCTGATGGCCAGTTTCTACCCAGCCAAAGAGAGCAATAACATTCGCTTACACCTCTTTTTGTTCCTGTTTAGTGGTCATTACAGTAGATCTAAAATGCCACCATGCCATAATATGACCAGAGAAATATCATGAAACTGATTGAAAAACCTAAATAATTTCAAGTAGGGGGAAACCAGATCCATAATTTAGAGATTTTTATAAATTGATTGATTCTACAAATTAGAACCTTTGAGAATATTTTGGTTCTAGAATTTAAAATAAAATACATAAATATATGGGCTATAGCTATTAAAATGTTTAGAATGTTGCAGGTTCTTAATTATCTATC
This sequence comes from Chrysemys picta bellii, assembly GCF_011386835.1. Classification (NCBI taxonomy): domain Eukaryota; kingdom Metazoa; phylum Chordata; order Testudines; family Emydidae; genus Chrysemys; species Chrysemys picta. The sequence goes on along the minus strand of NC_088794.1, from coordinate 37,361,109 downwards.
TATTTATCTATGATAATTCTAAGGTATTACTGTGGTAATCTAGGCAACTCTGCATTTGGATTGGCTCATCAGAGCTCAATGTAGCAATTTTTTCCTCTGGATCTCTGGTTACATCTCTCCTCACTTAAGACATTCATTGACATCATATGAACTGAACCCAGTGTTCTAGGTACAGTTTCTCCACAGTTGTGTATAGTGGGTCTAATATCACCTCCTTGCTCTATCTTGTGATGCCTCTGCATATGCAGACTAAACTCACACGGGCAGTTTTTGGTGCCATATAGCTTATCAAACTATCACTGGATTTATTTTTTTCTATACACCAATAGCTTTTTGAGTTGGTGCATCCTATTAATTTAATTAATTAATACTACTACCTTCCAGTTTTCTCCCTTTCACTCAGTATGTGTTTCACGTGTGTATTCTTTTCAGTGGTAGCCGTGTTAGTCTGTATCAGCAAAAAAAACCAAGGAGTCCTTGTGGCACCTTAGAGATTAACACAATTATTTTGGCATAAGCTTTCATGGGCTAGAACCCACTTCATTAGAGGTAGCCCACGAAAGCTTATGCCAAAATAATTTTGTTAGTCTCTAAGGTGCCACAAGGACTCCTAGTTTTTTTGTTTTGTTTTGTTTTATTTTTTGTCTCTTCTCCTTGGCTTAACACCTCTCAGTTTAGTGTCATTTGCACTTTCCTTCAACATGCTGTCTATCCCCTCCTCCACATTTATTCATGACAATGTTAAATCAGACCAGAACTAACACAGGTCCTTGTAACATCTCACTGAGTACCTTCTTCTAACTTGGCATTGTATGCTACCACTTCTCATTACCCTTTGATTGTGGCCTTTTAGCCATTTTTCAGTCCACATCACAGTGCTCAGTTTGAAGCTATTTTACAAGGGAGATTTTGTGACACTGTATCCCATGCTTTGCTCAAGAGTACCTCTTCTGTTGGTTGTCCTCTTCATCCACTAAGGCCCCACTCCTGTACACACATGGATGCCTGTAGGAATCCCCCCATATGAAGCCATGTATTAGATTGGGACTTAAGTCTAGAGTTCTATCAGTCAAGCTGGTTTGCCTGACATAATTTATTCTTTCTTGTCTTCCTGCTCGTTTTTGTTATCCTCTAGGTACTTGATCATAAAAGGTGTGGCGTGCCTGACACTACCACTGGAGTCAAGTGGAGCACTTAGCATCTCCAAAAATCAGGCTTTATATGTTTCTTCCCCCTTACACTCATAGGACAGTGTTTGCCAGGATCAAATTTCTCCTTTGAAAAGCACAGTTTTTTAAAAACATCATAGTGCTATTTGTCATTTATACAGTGCCAAAAATGTAAATAGTGCTGAAATGAGGAGTGTAATATGACAATGAAGCTTTTATAGGAGCAAATCACCCTTCCCTAACCTGCTAGAATTCTTGGAAAAAGTTAAACAAAATATCAAGAATATTACAGTTGTTGGTTATTAATTAAGCCTCAACTGCTTTATAAACACAAAAGTAGACATGGCCCTGCCCCCAAAAAGCTTACATTAAAAATTAGGCACAGTCTAAGGGAGAAATCCTGGCCCTGGTGAAGTCAATGAGAGTTTTGCCAGGGCCAGGAGCTCACCCTAACTGTATCTTAAACAAAGTTTGAAAATTCAGGTCCTAATCCAAAGTTCATTGAAATCAATGGGAGGCTTTGGCTCAGGTCTCAGGTAATGCATGATTTTTGTTGGGCTATTTTTATGTGGTCTCACAGGTGAAAAGTGTTTGAATGAAGAGGTGAAGATTGGTGGGCAAATAAGGTAAGGGAGCTAACTCCAAACAGAGAGGCTAGTATAGGAAAATGGCATATGGATGAAAATGAAAATTGTGTGTTCCCAAGGGATGCATGGGGAAAGTATAGGCAGTGGGGTGGAAAGTAGGTGAAATGGGAGCAGAAATTTAGACCCTGTTTCAACAAGGCACATAAGCATTGGTGTGGTGCCTTGAACATTAAGACAAAAAGTTTGAATGTGATGAAGAAAGTGGGGGGAAGCCAGTGAAGGGAGTCAAGCCCTGATTCAGCAGGTCTTTTCTATTCAGCGAAGCACTAAGCACTTGCTTAACTTTGGGCATGTGCTTAAAGTTATGGGGCTTAAGAGCTTTGCTGACTAAGGATAGACTTAAGCATGTGCATTAATGTTATGCTGAATTGGGGCTTCAAAGAGATAAAGGAAGATGATTTATTTAGACATTTGAAGAGAATTTGACCAAGTCTCTCACAAGAGGCTGTTACTGAAACTTGGTAACCAGCAGTTCAGTCATGATTAAAAGAGAAGAAGCAAAAAGTAGGCATAAAGGGGCAGTATTCAGCAGCAAAAGAGGGTGATACAGGATGCCTCAGTGATCCGTACTGAGTCAAATGTTGTTGAATATATGTATTAGTCAGCAGAAGTGTGAGTGAATAGCAAGGCGGCGATGTTTGTGACATACAAAATCATTTCAGTTGGATAAGAATAAGATAATTATGAAGAACTCAGTATGGTACTAACTGGATAACTTGACGACAAATGATTTTCAACATAAACAAGTATAAGATAATGCCCTGGGAAATAACAGATTAAACCACTCTTACATCCTGAATTCATTGTAACCTCAGAGGGAAAAAAAAAAAGATGTAGGTGAAATCACGGGCAACTAAATGAAGACATCTGCTTAATGTGCATCATAGATCAGAACGGCAGATGAGATATTACAACAGCTTTTCTCATACTTTTGCTGAAACCAAGAAGCGCTGTCAAGACTATTTTTTCCCTGACAAATTCCTTGAAAAGTCAGCTTCTCTCCTTTCATCCAAAGCAAGTGTTATTAGACTCAGCCAAATTAATGGAATAGTTTACTTGACACCATAGGGCAGCAGAGAAAGTGCAGCTTCATGTATAGCACACTGTATTTTGCAGTATATTCCATTAGCCTTTAAGGGCCATACCGTGAGCCCCTTATGCGTATTGGTGAGCAATTACCCACATGAGTAGTCCCACTAAAGGCTCCGGGACTCTCTGTGCATGCAACTACTCACCAGTGTGAGTAAGGAGTTCCCAGGCTTTTAAAAACAGGATATTCCCTGACTACATGGGTAGTACTATGTACTAACACTAGGGGCAGTAGTAGTACAAAACGCCGAGAGCAATGGAGGAGATGGATTAAGTTCGTATTGGGCCTGATCCAAAATCAAGTGAAGTTCATGGAAAGACTCCTGTTTTTATCCCCACTTTCCTTCACCTGTTGTGACTGTGTGCTATTTGGACAGGGAGAGTAGGGAAGACCACGTTCTTGGCAATGGCCTTTTTCACCTCAGAATCTATTGGGAAAGATCACCAAGCAATCCAGCAATCGGGCAGTGCCAATGACGTCCCAAGCCAGTCTCAAAATGCGTGCGTGGCTCTGGTGCAGCTCTTTGTCTATTCAGGAGGTGGAGCGGGAGCCAAGGAAGAGCGCAGCCAAGCAAGAATGTTCTGGCAGCCCTTCCTGGAGGTCTGAGCAAAGTTATTTATCACTTTGTGCATTTTCCTTCTCATCTGTGTACAGCCGGCTCCAATGGCTCAGTTTGCGTTTTGGCTTCTAGAGCCAAGCCAGTCCCTTGGCTGCGCTCCGTCTTGGCTGTCCATTCACGCTTTCTGTCTCATCCAGTTCTGCTCAGAGCAGAACGGGCTCCAAAATTAGGGGCAGATATCTATATCCAAAGAAGAGATCAACAACATATACCTACGGTACACGTGTGTGTATATATACGTATACATATATATATCCCAGACAAACACACTGCACCACAGTTTATTTTAGCACAAAGGGACTGGCCACAGAGTCATATGAATTTGTTTTCATGCTTCCAGACAGTCTCTGCTGGGGAGCTCCACCGCCTGCTTATTGCTCCAAATAATTTTTTTTCTGGATTTTCCAAATCAGTGAATATAGCAACAGTTAATTTACAGAGAATATTTGCACTTCTACAGATTCTTTTCCATACAAGCTGTAGGTACATTTCATAAAATATGTGGGTGTCTAAACTCTGTTTTAACACACATGAACTACCTTCGAATTTTTGCAAAGCTAGCAATTTTTGATGTTTCAAAACACCTGGTGTTCCACTGTAGCTTTTCTACATAAATAATGTACTGTATAAAACAAGACAAGAGTATCCAGCTTTCGTGTCCAAATTCCATTATAGGTAATGAGTTCTGCCTACCTAGATTCCCCTTGATTTTCAGTGTTGGGTGGTATTTTCTTTTCCTGTTCTAAACTGTTATGTGGTTTTATTCTGTGCTGTTAGGGAATGATGCAAAGTCCAATGAAATCAATGGAAAGACTCTCATTGACTCCAATGGACTTCCAATAAGGCGCTCAAACAATTGCCATTTTCTACTGGACACGGCATTTCAGAGCTCAGTGACTGATTCCTGCACATATCAGGCCTGAACACTCATTCCAATGCAATTAATTCTTGCTCAGGCAAAAGGCTCCATTAACTTCAATTGGACACATTGCCTGACTAAGGAATACTTGAGTAAGACATTGAAAAAATGGGGCAACTGGTTTATAAAGTGGTTTGAGATCCTTTGAGATTAAAGTCATTATATATAGTGAAATGATATTGAAACATGGTTCCATATATATATTTTTTATTAATACTGATTACTTATAGAATGAAGAAGATATAGGCAGCTCTCTCCAGTTACCTGAGATTTCTTTCATCAGCAGTGCCCATTATAATTCAGATAATAAAGGAATATAGATTTGCATTAATTCTATGATCTCCCTAGCATAGTGGATACCTGATACAATTTTCAATACTTAAGACTACTAAGCAGTAACTTCCCATTATCAGCTCCTAATTGCACATGCTGAGAACTTTCCAAAAATATTCTGCTTTGGGGCTGAAATTTCATGGACTTAGTCTCTGCCTGAAGTTGGAAGAGGAAATTTGAGCCAAACCCTACCAACCCTTTTTGAGAGAGGAGAAAATGAACAATTCCATTTTTCTGATTGTAACAAAAAATCTAACTGCTTTCTTTCTGAAGAAGGCGACATCAAAAGTGGACGAAACTTGAAACTTGGCATGGACATAACCCTATGCGACAAACCCATTACAGGCCTAATCTAAAGCTTGTTAAGGTCAATGGAAAGTCTTCCTTTGATTTCATTTGGCTTTGAAACAGGTCTTAGAGGTGGGCAAATAATTCATAACAAAAATCGTATGAGACAGCTTCAGCCTCTTTTTCAGGTTGCAGGTTGCTTGGGAACAGACTCTGATTGTTTTGAATGTAATTAGTATTTGAACGTATTTGCATGTCGCCACATTTTATTACCCTTACTGAACATGTTTAATACCTTGCTCTTGCGCTTAGTACCTTGAAATGAATGGGAGTTAGACACCTAAATACTCTTACTCTTGGGATCTTAAATCACTAAAGCACCTTTGAAACTTTGATCATATCTCTTGTGATGGTGGTTGTGGTGGTGTTGGTTCCCCCATTACAAGGATACAGCCATCACAATGTAAACCAATAACAACACAATCAAATGAAGTGATAATAAAAAAAGTGGCACCTGAATAATTTGCACTAATGACTGGGAGACCTTTTGGGAAATACTGAATGTTACGAATTAGCAAGTATAGGATTAATTCAAAGCCCATTGTAAATGGAAACCCACTCACTTCCATTGACTTCAATGGGCTTTGGATCAGGTCCTAAAATAACAAGGATAATGTAAAAACAACATGAATTGTGCCAGATGCATCAGTATGCTCTGGCTGCTTTGCACTGCCTAACAATGCAAAAGCAGCTGCAGTGAACAAATGAATCTGGCCCACTTTGTTCATTTATTTTGCCTACCGGGTATTAGTTTTAATTATGTATTATATTCCATAGCATATTGTTACATATGCTTCACTGTTGCTTCTATCTGATAAAAGGTGAAGAGTGGCCAATTTTTTGTGGGGACTATAAAGTACATATATTGCAAAGTGTGCATTTGCTGAGTTCTACTGTACTCACTTGAGTTTTGTAATTAATTCACTTTGGCTGCATTCATATTTCAATTTTACTAGCCCAAATTTTTGCACGAAGCAAATTTCAAAGTTGTATTTATAAAAGCAGTTTTCTTAATCTGGGCTAGAAACTGCATTGGAACAAACTGGTCCTGCAATGAAAACTAACCAACTGGGTCACTGCACTCTCCTGGCTTTCATTGCAGTGCATTGGCCTGCACTTGCTCACGTGAATAGTTACACCCGAAGCGCTTGGACGTTCAGCATATTAGGGAGTAGAAACAAGGTTGCCCTGTCTAATCAACTGCAAGTAAGCAACATAGTTTGACCAACAAGTATTAAATACCTGAAGAGTTTTAAATAGAAGTTTACAAATGATGTAAATTAAAAGTTGTTGAATGATTTTGAAAATCAAGTAGATTTGATGAAAAGGAGAAAAAGAGGTTATGTTTTTCCAATAAATTTTTTGTTGCAAATTATTTGCTTGGCTCTTTCTCTCCCACTTTCCTTAAATGATTATTCACAATCTAATAGGCCACACTGCTATGCGCTGTAAAAGGAAGGATGGCCTTGTGGCTAAGAAGGCACTACACTGGGGATCACTCAGATCAGAATTCATTCCTTGGCTCTGCCACAGACTTCTTACGTGACCTTGGGCAAATCACTTTGGGTGAAATCCTAACCCCATTGAGGTCAATGGCAAAATTCCCATTGACTTCAATGGGGCAAAGATTTCACCCTTTCTGGCTAAGTTCTCTATATGTAAAATGGGGATAATAATTCCTTTTCCCCACTGTCTCTCTCTTGTCTATTTAGATTGTAAAGCTATTCAAGGCAGGTGCTGTCTATGATCTGTACATACAGTGCCTACCACCATGAGGTGCTGATCTTGGTTGGGAGATCAAGGCTCTACTGTAACACATATATAATAATTAGAATAATAAATCTTCCCTGATATTTAGCTTAAATTTTGTTTTGCTCAATTTCATCTTAGGTATAGCAGGTTTGACCACTCTTCCTTTCCCTCCATGCTGTTTACTTGTAGAAAGGAAGAAATGTCATGGAATAATGGTCTCGTGCTGCTACATAAATGTAAAGGCAAAGTCAAGGCATTGTTGGAAAATAAATATTGAGACCAAACTGAGATGTTTATTTTCCTGGCGGGACACAGTGATGCTTAGATCATCTCCTACCACAGTGCATTTTATCTCTACTGTACCAATGTCTGATAGAGACTCAGTCTGGGATTTTAAACTCTTCTTAAGGCAATTCAATAGGATTTGGGTGCCTAACTTTGTTAGGCAGCTTTGAAAAACATAGCCTCAGTCGTTTGATTCATTTAATGTTGGTGCATTAAAGAAACAGTTGCACAAGTTGAATGTCAATGGGGCTGTGCTGATTTACACCAGCTGGTCTGGCCCCACATGTCTTCCTTAGTCTTCTTAGAAGACGGTTGGTGAAGGACAGAGTGTGGATATGTCTGTTGCCGGGCTCCTAAGTAAGTCAAAGGTGGTTCTGCCAAAGAGAATCTCTGATTGAGCCATGAGATTTATTTCCAGCCTGATCTGTACCAAAAATCTCTTTTCCCAGCATCCACCACTCTTTGTCCTACGTGTGTGCATTATGGGAAAAGCAAAGGAAACATCAAGAAAACACCCTAAGGGTGGAAATGGCATATATTTAATCAGAGAGCACTGCCAGACTCAGCCGTTTCCTTGACGCCTTCACCAAACAATAGCTCACTTTATGTTTAGTTTTTTGAGGGGTGGTCGTTTACTTGTTCTGTGTGACCTCCCATGAGGTAGCCCCTTCGAAGGCTCGTCATCCACCCCTGAAACTAAAGTGCACAGCAGCAGGCCACAGTTTCCTTGTAGACTCTGTCTGGTGCTGGGAAAAACCTCTCCAGAGAGATTCTCAAAATCTCTCCAAAATTGGCACTGGAGATAGATTTAATAGGCTGTAACGTGGAGACTGTAAAACATGTTTGATGAAGCATTTTATACTGCTTTTACGTTTCAAATTCTTTGGAGCACATCCGAGGGTTTTCACAAACCTCCCTCAATGCATGCAAAGTTTGCATCCTGAGACCCTGACCTCAACTAACTTTTCAACTTTGTCTGTCATGTTAAACAGTCAGAGCAATCCCAGCAGCATGTGTATGTTTGGAGAGGTGTTTTTGATTTGTTTTTTTCTCCGTATGAGGTATTCAAGGATGAAAGTTTGTAGCTGGGATGTGGGTTAGGAAGGAACTACTGTGGTAATACCATAATTGGACATTCTAAGTTCCACTCCCTGGGAGAGATTCTTTGAGGTGTTTTTGAAATTTATAATAAAAAAGATATTTTCATTGCTCCAAAGATGGTTCACATCTCTGGTTCCCAGTAATCTAGTGAGAGCTAAGCCCTCAGATGAGCTCAAACCCAAAAGATGACTATCCACTTAAGAAAAACAATGATAAGGCCAGATCCTCAGCTGTTGCAGTATCAGTGTATCTCCATTAAAGTCAGTAGGGACTATGCTACTTCACTTCAGCTAAGGACCTGGCCCTATTGTCTTTGTTCTTACATTCTGCCATGTATGACTCCATGAAGTTAAAAAATAAAACCACTCTAATGAGAACTCAGCAGTCAACAGTTTCACTCTTGATTGTATAAAACTGTCACAGAAAAGCTGAACTAAATTTATTGAAAATGAGATCTTTTGCCTGATTTTGATGGTTTGCCCCCATTTAATTCCTCCACATGTCACTGATTCAGGTTTATCCCTATGTCTTTGTCCCACAGGGTTTGTGAATGTGAGATTTCTTTGCTCCCCGGGTTCGTAAGTTGTATAGGGTGACCAGACAGCAGATGTGAAAAATTGGACCCCAAAATTGGGACTGTCCCTATAAGATCGGGACATCTGGTCACCCTAAAGTTGTACGCAGAGGTTTCCTAACATTTTCCCAGCCCTGGGTTTGCATTCAGAAAGGGTGCTTAACTTTAAGCACAAACTTAAGCCCCATTGATGTCAATACAATTTAAGCACGGGTTTAAGTGCTTTCCTGAATCAGGGCTTTAGTCTACTTTAACCACTGTGGAAGAACTTAAGATGACAGTAGCTAGTATTCTTTTAACCAAGCTAAAACAGCGACAATTTATTTATTTCACCACACAACCCAATTGATGCTACCACAATTGCTATGCATTAGCATTCAAACTGACCAAAGCAACTTCAACTGATATTTATCAACATACCACCTAACTAAAGCAACATTAGCTGCTGTACATCAATATAATCCAACTAAAGATGCCTCCACTGCTCTCTGTCAACATATATCTTAACATTCCTCAATTGATGCACAATGCACAGCAATATAGAACCCCATGAATACTGCCTCATTGTTGTAGTTTATTGTGCAGTTGGATCTGGGTGAACCAGTTCTAATAAAGTAAGATATGAGCCGAACCATTGCCCAAAGCCCTAATTGAATCCAAACTTTTAGTATGGTACAAAGAAGCGTGACTAATTTTTTATTTTAAACACATTCTTTGTACTTCCTCTGTCTCAGCTAGGAGCAGACATACAATGGGAAAAATTCTTCTTCTGATATTTCCAGCTCAGTTTATGACCGATGTTATGAGATTTGCAACTTGCATTCAAGATCAAAGAGGTTTATTACCTATGGGCTATCAGCAGGGATAGAACCCAAGACCTTCAGCAGTTAAAAAAAAATCACAGTTCTCTGCTTCTTGAGCTAAAGGAGTAACTCTATTAGCTACTAACAGCAGTAGACTCTTACCTTTATGTAGACCAACATCTAGCAGGAAATATGACATCTTTGAGCAACATGTTATATCATCATTGTCCTCATAAATGCACTTCTTGAGCACCTTTCTTCTGAGTGTCTCAAAGCACTTTCCAAAAAGAATTGGGGCCTGATCCGGCAACCCTTACTCACATAAGTAGTTGTCATTAATTTGAGTTGTGTCTTGATGTCAATGGGAATATTCTAATAATTAAGGATTATTTGTATGAGTAAATTTGCAAGACTGGACCCGTAAGCCTTATAACAGCCCTGTGAGGTAACTAAGGTTTGTTATCAACAAATGAGACTTATTTGAGAGTTTCTTAACAGTTGTGCTTTTTATGGGATAAAAGAGTTAACATTATGCCCAGCCCCCAACCTGCAGGCCCAGTAGATTGCTCCTGAGTCTGACCCCTATCCATTGACCTGCCTCGTTTGGGAGATCCTATGGTAGCAATGCTACCAGCAGCCTAGCTCTCAGGGTCACGGAAGCATACTAGCCCCTCCAACTACATCATGGTCATGCAATCCCTGAGAAGGGTAGAGATGAGGAAAGTGAGCCTTAAGTTCAAATACGTGTCAGATATAGTACAGTGTTACACCCCGGAGCACTTCTCTGGATCAAACTGAAATTCTTACCTATTGAGGTTAGTTCATCATTACACAAAACCCATCAAGTATATCTCAGTTGTTGCTGTTTCTGTCTTTCTCCTTTTCTCTCTTTGCCAGTTCCATAACTTTTTAGATGTCTTGTTTTCAACACTAGTACACCCCTAGTCTGCGGCCTTATTTATACTTGGCAATAGTCTAGTTCAGCCATTGGCGGCCAGCAATTGATGTAACTGTGCCAGAGCTGGAATACATGAATGGAGAGGAAGGATGGCCTGGACACTGGCCTGAAACTCAGGAGACCTGGCTTCCATTCTTAGCTCTGTCACTGATTTCCTGTGTGACCTTGGAAGAATCTCCTGGAGGCCAGATTTTTAAACGTATTTTGGCACCTAAAGATGCAGACTTCAATGGGATTTGGGCACTGAAATGCTTTTGGAAATCTGGGTCCAGATCCTCAAAGATATTTAGGCCCCTAACTCCATTAAGTTCAATTGGAATTAGGCAACTACATGTTTTTGAGGATCTGGGCCCAGGTGCTTATCAGCATGGTTAGGGGCCTAAATATACCTTTCAATATTTGACCCTTCATCTATCTGTGCTTCTGTGAAATGGGCCTTATAATTTTTCTTTCCTCCCACCTTTTATATTGTCTAGTTAGATTTTAAACTCTTCCTGGCAGAGACTGTCTCTTACCTTGTTTTTGTACAGCAGCCTGCTTAATGGGCGGTTGATCTTGGTTGGGGCCTCTAGGTATTTTTAATGCAGATGATGATAATAATAGACCAGGGCATGTCAAGGTTTGCACTGATTGAGCTAATTAAAGTTCACCCCAATTAGAAGCAGAGGTAAACCTCAATAAGGTCATTCAGTGCAAAGCTCTGCATGACCCTGTCTACACTCAGCAGGGTCAGCCCTGATGCAGATACCCAATTGGTGGCCACCTTAGGCCTGTTGAGGCTATTCCCAGGGTTAAATAAGGCCTGAAGAAAATGAAAAAGGGGAAAGGTATTGGCTAAAGGCACAGGTTCATTTCCAAACCTGTGTGCAGGAGGAAGCTTACAATCTCCCTGTTACTGTTGCTTTTGCTGGGGTCACTGGGATAATTTCTGTGACTTTGTGCAGTCTATATGATTTTATAAAAATATAAGTGCACATAATGTAACTGGGATATGCTTCATGCAAAAGGTCTCTTGTAAGGTATCATTACAAAGCTCATAATCTACTGAGTGTGATCATCCTATTTGTAGAAATGTACCACTCTTGTATCTAAAACTAGAAATATAAAACATAACTCTGAGGGCCTATAGTAATTATGTAAAGTGTGGGCCATTAAGGATGGTTTGGAATCTTGATGACTCCCATTGTCTGCAGATGGCTGTATTTACCTGTGAGTCTTCCTGTATATGTGTGTGCTGGCAAGTGGGTAATGAAGTCTTGCAGTGACATGTGATCATGTCACCTGAACTGGAATCCATCTTTAACCTGGTGCTTTTCCAGTGATGGGGGGTGGAAACCCAGAGGGACAAAGGGTTCCCGCCTTATGCAAAAGATATATAAAGGTGTGGAAGAGAACAAGGGGAGAGAGGAGCCATCATGAAGAATCCCCTAGCTATCACCTGAGCTGGAACAAGAGCTGTACCAGGGGAAAGAATTGTGCCCAGGCCTGGAAGGTGTCCACTCTGAGAAAAAAATTACCAAAGCATCTCTGAGGGTGAGATTATCTGTATTCAGTTTGATTAGGCATAGATTTGCGCATTTTATTTTATTTTGCTTGGTGACTTACTTTGTTCTGTCTGTTACTTCTTGAAACCACTTAAATCCTACTGTCTGTATTTAATAAAATCACTTTTTATTTAGTAATTTACTCAGAGTATGTATTAATACCTGGGGGAGCAAACAACTGTGCATATCTCTATCAGTGTTATAGAGGCCGAACAATTTATGAGTTTGCCCTGCATAAGCTTTATGCAGGGTAAAACAGATTTATCTGGGTTTAGACCCCATTGGGAGTTGGGCATCTGAGTGCTAAAGACAAGCAAACTTCTGTGAACTGTTTTCAGGTAAACTTACAGCTTTGGGGCAAGTGATTCAGACCCTGGGTCTGTGTCTGGAGCCAGACGGGAGTGTCTGGCTTAGCAAGACAGGGTGCTGGAGTCCTGAGCTGGCAGGGAAAACAGAAGCAGGAGTAGTCTTTGCACATCGGGTGGCAGCTCCCAAGGGGGTTTCTGTGATCCAACCCGTCACAATTTCTATACTGAATAACAACATCATTTCTCTTTATTGGGTGCAAATCTAAGAAAAACAGTCACACTCTGAAACACAAACAATGGCAACCTGTCTCTTCTTTGGTTATGGAAATTGGGGTCAGATTTTTTTTCAAAGGGGCAGAGTAAAGGAGCTGGAATTCTACTTGGCACACCATCAAGCAGGAAATCTCCTGCTTAGTTATTTGACAGGAAAGAGAAAAAGATAGCAAGGGAAACAATGCAAAAGAGAGGCGGAGGGGGAATGGAACATTTTTGTTTCATATTAGTGCTGGTCAGGCAAGAGGATGAGGGCTGCAAAGCAAATAAAACTACAAAGAACCTCTGAACTGCTAAATCTTTTCAGACAGTAATAATACTTTATATTTATACAGAATCTTGAAGTCAGGGGATTCAAATGCTTTTTAAAATCTCCCTACAGAGGGATCACTCTTATCCACCACGAAATGCAGCTGGACCACTGAACATTAACCCCGACACAAGACACAGTTATTTACCTTTACAACCCTTACCAGGGACCTGGAAACAAAACATAACTTCTCATAGGCACTCACACCCTTATTACAGCATGGAACATGTCAGTCATTTTGCACCAGTAAAAGAACACAGCATGATTTTAGGGTGACCAGACAGCAAGTGTGAAAAATCGGGACAGGGGGTGGGGAGTAATTGGCACCTATATAAGATAAAGCCCCAAATATCAGGACTGTCCCTATAAAATCAGGATATCTGGTCACCCTACATGATTTATAGGAGGCAAAATGAAGAATAATTTTGAGAGTTACAAGGGGATTTTAGGTAAAGCGAATGTAATCCTGTAAACAGGGCTTTTGCCACCAGAACATCCTTGTTAGTGACAAAAATGCCATTAGATTGTTAGTGACCATGAGAGATCAGGGGGACACTAGTTTTACCTCTTTTCTGAGAGGCGGTACCTCCAACAGCATAGCAGCCCCTTGCAGGCAGCAGGGGTGCTAGTTCAGCACTGACTCAGTAGGTAGAATGCCGCACAGTGAGTAACCAATAGCACTTCCTCAAACACCTATTGATTTTAGGCTTGTGGACAAGTCACAGCCATAGCATTGATCAAAGCCTGAGGTAGGGCTGCCATACCCCAGCACAAAGACCTCCTAGATCAGCGGTTCTCAAACTGTGGGTTGGGACTGCAAAGTGGGTCACCACCCCCTTTGAATGGGGTCACCAGGGGTGGCGTAGACTTGCTGGGGCCCAGGGCTGAAGCCTGAGCCCCACGACCCAGAGCTGAAGCCAAAGCCCAAGGGCTTCAGCCCTGGGCAGCAGGACTCAGTTTGCAGGCCCCCTGCATGGGGCTGAAGCCCTTGAGCTTCAGTTTTGGCCCCCGTGCCCAGAGTGGTAGGGCTTGGGCCCTTCCCGCCCCCACCCCCACCCCCCAGGGCAACGGGGCTTGGGCAGCCTCAGGCTTCAGTCCCCCCTCCTGGGGTTGTGAAGTAATTTTTGTTGTCAGAAGAGGGTCGCGGTGCAATGAAGTTTGAGAACCCCTGTCCTAGATAGACCACCAGCTACTCTAAACATTGGATTTTAAAACATATTAAAGAAGCTGAAGAGCAGTGACAATAACAATGTAGTATTCTACTCAGTGATTAGTCAGGCCAGGGAGCATGGCAACACTGCTTAAAGAGAAGAGATGGAAAGACTGGATAAAGCAATCCAATTGGTGCTCCCTAGGCATTCTAGAATTGAGCACCACATTCACTACCTTTTAGCTCTGTGAAATCTCTACATTAACTCAAGTCACTGCAGCTTTAGTTTTTCCAGTGTTCAAAACTCCAAGCAGGACTGATCATAAACAGCTGCATCTGGTTTTACTAAGGGGGAGCTGTCTTTGTTTTATTGCTTTTATGGCTACTGAATTTAATGGAAAGCCATTCATAGATTCCAAAGCCAGAGGGGACCATGGTGATCATCTAGTCTTAACTTCCCCAAAATAATTCCTAGAGCAGATCTTTTAGAAAAACATTCAATCTTGATTTTAAAATTGCCAGTGATGGAAAATCCACCGTGACTGTTCCAGAGCTGTTCCACTATCCACCGTTCCATAGCTGTTCCAATGGTTAATTACTCTCATTGTTTAAAAAAACCATACCTTCGTTCCACTCTTAATTTGTCTATCTTCAATTTCCAGCCATTGAATAGTGTTATACCTTTTTCTGCTAGACTGAAAAACCCTTGAATAAATATCTGTTCCCCATATAGGTACTTTTAGACTATAATCAAGTCACTCCTTAACCTTCTCTTTGTTAAACTAAACAGCTTGAGCTTCTTGTGTCTATCCACCATGTTTTCTCATCATTTAATCATTCTCATGGCTCTTCTCTGAACCCTCTCCAATTTCTGAACATCCTTCTGAACTGTGGACACCAGAACTGGACACAGTATTCCAGCAGCAGTGGCACCAGTGCCAAATACAGAGGTAAAATAACGTCTCTACTCCTACTCAAGATTCCCTTTTTTATGCATCCCACAATTTCATTAGCCATTTTGGACATAGTGTCACACTGGGAGCTCATTTTCAGTAGATTTTTCCAGCACAAGCCCCAAATCTTTTTCAGTCACTGCTTCCCAGGATACAGTCCCCTACCATGCAGTGGTGGTCTACATTCTTTGTTCCTAGATGTATACATTCACTTTTAGCCATATGAAAATGCGTATTGTTTGCTTGCACCCAGTTTACAAAGCAATCTAGATCACTCTGTATTAGTGACCTGTCCACTTCATTAACTACCACGTAGCCAATTTTTGTGTCATCTACAAACTTTATCAGTGATGATTTTTTGTTTTCTTCAAAGTCATTGTTAAAAATTGTTAAACAGCATAGGATCGAGAACAGATGTCTACTCAATGATGACTCCCCATTCACTATTATATTTTGAGACCTATCAGTTAGCCAGCTTTTAATCCATTTAATGTGTGCCATGTTAATTTTATATCATTCTAGTTTTTTAATAAAATTGTCATTCGATACCAACTCAAACACCTCTATGGACGTCTAAATATATTATGTCAGCACTACACCTTTATCAACCAAATTTGTGACCTCGTCATAAGAAGATATCACTTTTATTTGACAGGATCTATGTTGATTGGCATTAATTATATTGCCCTCCTTTAACTCTTTATTAATCAAGTCCCGTATGAGCTGCTCCATTATCTCGCCCAGAATCAATGTCAGACTGACAGGCCTATTGTTACCTGGGTCATCCTGTTTACCCTTTTTAAATGTTGGCACAACATTAGCTTTCATCTGGTCTTCTGGAATTTCTCCAGTGCTTCAACATTAACAGTCCAGTGAACTCCCCAGCCGACTCTTTCAAAACTCTTAGATGCAAGTTACCCAGACCTGCTTATTTTAAAATGTATGACTTTGGTAGATGCTGTTTAACATCCTTCTGAGCCACTAGTGGAATGGAAAGAGTGTTAACTTTCTTTCCCAAATACAGAATAGAAATATGTATTGACTACTGCCTTTTCTGCATTATTACTGATAATTCTACCATCTCCAGCAATGGCAAATGGGTTGTCTAAGTTGCCCTGCAACTATTCTTCAAGGTCTTTCTCTTTTAATTGATGCAGCTCCAAATTGTTGACTCAGCTTTGTAGACCCACGGTGCAGCTACAGGAGATATATGCGATGCATTTCTTTTTCGAGTCATCTGTGGTACAACCATGTCTTTCCATGGGAATTTAGCACTATGAGTACTCTCTTTCCCCCACTCTGGTCAGCTCTCCTGGACAACATCATGGAAGGAAGAGAAGAGATTACCCCCTGTAGAACTCGGTGGCTGAAATCTGTATCTACCCTGCCAACAATGGAGCCAAAGTGCAAGAGTGCACTGTGACACCAAAGGGAACGCTAAGCTTCGGCTCTTATAATTCAGGAGTTACGTCACATGGCTTTTCCAGCTGTTGCACCCTGTATATTTTCCTCAAACTGTAAAAATGGTGAACTGCCTACATTTCCTTGTGCTATAGAGGTAGGACATTAGCCTCCTGAGGAGAGGAGTAAAGGAAATGAAAGATATATGAGTGGCAGCAGCAGGGGAAAGATACTGAATCCTCCGTTCATTGGTAATCCTTCCCCTCTCCCCTGTGCACTTGACATGCGATGCAGGTTGCCCTGTGCTTTTGTCTCTTGAGCACAATGGCCTATGGTATATCAGGTTACCAAAAGATGTGCTCAGCATGTTGGGTACATGGTGGATGCTGAACTCATATCTGGGCTTTAGTGTCACAACGGGAGCTGAGCACTTGAAAATCTGGGCCTTATTTAGGTGCCTAAAAGGAAGCTGATCTCTTTTGAAAAGCTGGCCCTAATTGTGGGTGTTAAGCCCTTGGCTATCTAGCCCTGAGCTCCTTTGAAAATCTGGCTTTTGGCTTCCTCCATGTAACATATAACTTTTGCTGATACTGTGAGCAAGTGTCCTAACTAGCACACTACTCCTTTAGGAGATGAAGCAGCCCAGCAATATCTAGGTGGTGCACTGCACTTGGTAGGATCGAGCCATAAATTAGCACTGTGAACTGAGCTCATCAAAGCTGCTTAAATGATTTGGATCCCCAATTCACATGAATAGTTATTATAGCAACTGAACATACTTCGGCCAGTGAAAATCTCAGCCAGAGCTAATAGGTATACATTGATTTGGCAGAATTTAATTTTTATTTTTAATGATTTTGACAGATAATATCAATGTTTATTTTTAAGCATTGTTTTCTATTTTATCTATGTACATTTTCACAGTGGCACAAAATTATGGCTTTTAAACCTTTTTTACCATTTTTATTTATTTAAATGTTCACAACTGTGGGGAAATTATGGGGTGTCAGCCCATAATTATTTTAAGGACAGTAGACCTTAAGATTCAAAAAGTTTTCTGCCTTTGCCTATCTGAAAATGTGGATTATCGTTGGGGTTGCCAATTGTGGTTAAACGAATTCCTGGAGGTTTCATCTCATGACATAATCTTTAATTCAAGTTTAATCTTTCATTCCTGGTGACTGCAGGACCATCCTGGAGGGTTGGCAACTCTAATTAACATCAATGGAAAGATTCTTTTTCATTGGTTTCCGTGTGTACGGTGAAATCGAAGTTTATCCACATTCCCTGATAAAAATCTAACCTTTCCAAGCCCAGTACAGAAATATTTTGATGTACATTTTCTTTATAAAGAGGGTTCAGTGCCAAAAAAGGATCCTATGCTAGATCCTCAGTTGATGGAGCTGGTTCTGGGTTACACCCTCATTAGAGTCAATTGAGCCAACACCTTGTGCTCCTGAAGAGTTTATAAGCTCAGCAGGAGGAAGAATTTCCTCTGCAGAGTTTATAATTACCACAAAAGCAAACTATGGGGCTACCGAGCTGGTGAAGCCAGCACAGCTCATGAACCATGCAAGCCCACTCATTGCAATTCAAGGATTTACAAGCTCCATTGGCAAAGCTGCTAACTGCCTTAAGTCTGATCTAGCCCTGAATTCTTCCTGGTTTTGACATAATATAACATTAAGGTTACCAACCGAAATGCTCAAAAGTCAGAAAGTGGAGAAGTTCTGATTTTCAGAATAACACCAGTTTAGCCACGATGCACATACTTTGAATTATCTATTCCAATTGTTCCTTTTTAAGGTCATGATCCATCTTCCATTGAAGACAATGGGTGTCTTTCCGTTGACTTTAATGGAAATTGGATCAGGCCCTAAATGTCAACATTAAGCTATTAATATTTATATTGTTGGATGTATGTCATGAAATGACAGGATATGCAGTGTGGCTGACTGAAGATTGCTATGAGAATCATAAATTTCCCGGCTTAGTCATTTCTTGACCAATCCTTTTATATTACTAACCTAACCTGGGTAGTAACAAAACAACAGGACTCTGACCTTGTCTTCTGATTTTCCACACCTTTATTCACTGTAAACTGTGTGATTTTGTTGGAGAGCTGAAAAAACCACATAGGTTTCAACTTTGTATACATTTTTCCTGTCCTAGTCTCACACACACACACATATAGAAATAAAATTGTGTTATTTTAGAAGTTGCACATAACCAGATCAAAATTAAAAGGCTCCCCAAATATATGAGCCATATGAATGATAATGTTTAAAGAGCTCTAGCTTAGCTGCCATCACAGTCTTCAAAGGGGATCTCAGAAACTATGCCTGTTATTGTACTGCCCCCACAAAGACGACAGGTGGTAACCAGTATGGGAAGGTTTCTAGCTATTTGACTTGGGGTTGTGTGAGGAGGGGAGCGGTAGTGTGAGATAAGTTTTGTTGGACTGTTCTGAAAAGGCTCATTAGACCAGGGTAATAGCCATCCTTTTCACACTGCTGCTTGAAACTCTCCCTTCCCACACCCACTGAAATAGTGATGAGCAAACTTTTGGAGTTCACATTTAGTTTGAATAAGGCCCCAGTCATCTGGATTCTTATCTGAGACTTATTGGAATCATCCAAGCCCTAGTGTTTGCAAACTTGAGCTGGAAATCTCACACAAAGCCACTTGGTTGGGAGGTTTCTAGTCCTTCTGGTATCTAGCATTCTGGTCTGGCTGGAAGGGCTACATGGAAACAGAGAGATGCAAAAAATTGAATAAGGTGGAAAAAACGAGAAGAGGAAAATTTTGAACTTCAGGAAAGATTCAGCTGAAGTGTTGGCACAAGTTTCTGATTCACCTCAACCCTAGCATGGCAGGAACAAGCAGCAAGATGACAGATGTCAAATTCTCCCCGACTTCAATGACACTGCATGGGTGTAACAGAGAGCACATTGGGAGTCCAATATCAGCTTTTCTCTGGCCTTGTAGAATGTGTTGTCTTGAAAGCCATCAAAAGAACATAATGCTCACATGCCCTGTGTAATGTTGGGTGAACTATTTGCTGCAAACAATTTAGTCAATACATTTCAGTTTGTGAATCATTCATGAACATATTTTGATTTTTACCAATTTGTTCATTATTGGAAAATATGCAAAGCAAAGCTTATACATCCATATTTTAGACACAGGGTTGCTGTGATCAGGAGAAAATACCAGGTACTAATGAGTTCTTTAATCTAGCAGAGAAAGGCAGAACAAGGTTCAATGGCTGGACATTAAAGCCAGACACATTCCAATGACAGATAAAACATAAGTTTTTAATAGGGAGGCGATTAACCATTGGAATAAAACTACCAAGGGAAGTGGTAAATTCACCATCTTTTGATGTCTTCAAATCAAGACTGGATTCATTTCTGGAATATATGCTTTAGTCAAACACAAGTGATTGGGCTCTATACAAGGGTAACTAAATGAAATTCTCTGGCTTGTGCATAAGGCAGGAGGTCAGAAAAGATGGTCTAATGGTCCCTCCTGGTATTAAAATCCACAAATCTATAACTGTTCACTATGACTTGCTTTGAGTGTTCGCTATTCATAATACACTGTATGTACACTCACTTATGCCATATGATAATGGTTCTGCTTCCTGATTGGATACTCCAGGATCACTTCCAATTTGTAAAGATTTTGCATGAAAATTCAGTGCTTTTCCTTCCTATTAACATTCTTGCAAATAAAATCTTTCACAGATGTCCATGAAAAGCAAATAGATGGCACCACAGATAACATTAAAAACATTCTAGAGCATGTTGAAAAGTTCTAACTATTTTTTTTTCAGGAAATTTTGAAAAACATTAGAAAAAAACTAAATTTTCCATAATTATTTTTGGGGGGGTGGGGGTAGAGGGGAATGGGGTTGACAAGAAACATTGAAACTGAAAAAATATCATTTTTTAAAAACTATTTTCACCAAAAAATGTTTGGTTTTTGTTTGTTTGTTTGTTTGTTTGTTTTTGCTTTCCTGGGCTTGGGGTGGTTTTTGTTTTGTTTGCTTAGGTTTTTGTTTTAAAAAAAAAAAAAGCCTAAAAAATTCTGACCCAAATGAAACATTTCATTTTGGTGAAAAAGCCATTTTTCTTTTAGGAAAAAAAAGCTTTGATGAAAACATTTTGACTAGCTCTCAACAACTGTCAGTTTTAATCCACACAAATGTTTGTGAATAATTTGTTGTGGTATTTACTCAGCTATAAACCCATCTGAAAAATCAGTGGGGTAACTGTAGTGCTCATGCCATGTCAAACTTCTGCTAATCTCTTCCATAGTCTCTTGATAGAGTGGTCTCTCGGACAGAGTCACACGCAGGTAAACAGGAGTCAAAGGGCCAAATTCTCTTCCGGTTGTAAACTGACACAACTCCATTGACTTTAAAGGGACAAAGCCAATTTACAGCAACAAACAATAGGACCCCAAATAAGGAAGGCACGCATACCCGCAGGGGAGTCACTGATTAGTTTTTAAATAGTTAATGTTAAATTCTGTCGGTGTGCAGGGCTTTTAGCATGAACAGTATAGTGCTATACAAGTACCAGGTAGCAGCGATATTTAGCAAATTGCCCAAATCACTGACCCAAACCCTCCCAAATTTTTACCATTCAGGTAAAATAGGGCCCAGAGCTGAACCATTCCTGTGTTTGGAAAACTAAATCTCACTGATGGTGTCTTACAAAACCCACTCCTGGTTTTGACCATCTTTATTTATCATTATCCCTTACCAAAGCTCTCTCCTTCCCGGAAGGCTATGCTTAGATGAGAATCAGGGGTCAGCACAAGTGTCCGTGGTAAAAATTTTGAGGACCGTGGTAATTTTTCAAAAAACTGAATGATTGAATGACATAACCTCCCCAGTATCTGTCACTAAGTACGGTAATTTTGTCAAGTGTCCGTCATGCAATGTGGTGGTGCCAACCCCGGTGAGAAGGTGTAGGAATGCAGACAAACCTGCAGCAAAGGCGAGCAAGGCCACTGGGGAGAAACACGCAGTGAAGAATATCATGTAGGATGAGGTTTTGTCCCCTTCGATATGATGGGCAATAGCTGGGCTGTGAAAAGGACTTTGCAATGGAGGTGTCAGGGAATTGCTATTATGGGTGGATGGGCAGGAGTGGCTCTGAAAAGGTTACTGGTCCTTTTCTGATGACCTGGAAATGGATGGATATACAAACAGAGGACCACTGTTAAGAGCTGAAGTAAAGAGCTGCACAGAGGAAGTCATTTGCAATGCACAACAAGAAGCTGAATTGGTTCCACAGAACCCAACAACTAGGCCATGTACTCTTGAGCACCATCAATGGGCAACATATCCATTGACTATCTATTTACATATATGCAGTATAATAACAACCAGAAGCTGAAGAGGCTACCAACCTGCACAAGGCTTAAAATGGCTAAAGCACTGGTTCAAGCCACATACTGTATTTTGTACCTACCAGTCATCTGAAGGTGGATGGGACATTCCCAATCCCTTCTCTTCTGGCTGAAAAGTGCCCCCATATCCCCAGTGTTCTGGGAGTGGAAGTGAAGCACATTGTGTTTCTGTTCCCTGGCTTGACATTGCAGCCACCTCCTTCCATCTTCCACTCAATCTCTCCCATTAATTGTACAGGAATAGCCTTAGCCTTCTAACCTTCAAAGTTCAATCAGCCCTAATCCATCACAACAGCTCCAAGGACCTCTGAAGAAGACATGGAATCAGCTACTGAAAGGCACAGCTCCTCAAAGGGTGGAATTCTCTTCATTTTAACTGAAATAAGGACAGCTAATAAGAATCCCAGCTTCTTTTTCCTGTGCAGGCCTATCCCGCAATACACACAGCATTATGTCTCTCATGGTCCCTGCTGCCACACTGAAATCTATCAGCAGTTTTTCTTATTGAATGTTCTTTGCTGTTTAACTATTCCTTGGGTTTCTTTTGTTTTATTGCGGCAATGTCAAAGTTTGCTACAAACTAGGCAGAGATACCACACACAATATCTTTTCCTATTAGGCCCAAACCAAGCCCCATGTCCAAGCACACCTGTTCTTTCGGGAAAATAAGAATTTAGGAACTGTCATAGTGACTCAAACCAGAGGTCCATCTAGTCTGGTGTTGACCTATACTATCTCCAGCAGTGGTCAACACCAGATGCTTCAGAGGCATTGCAACAGGGCATTATGGGATAACTTTTCCTTAGAGGAAGTTTCTTCTTTTCCCCTATTATGTTAGAGGTCTAAACTTTTCAGTTTTAACAGGTCAAACCAAAACCCCAAATCTGAACAGCCCCATTCCTTTGAGGAAGTTCATACTGGTCTTAACTTTGCCGCTCTGGACCAAGCTCTCTTGCCAAGCAATGACCTTTGCAAAAAACATCTCATTAAGGACTGAAGCTGTGATTTTCAAAGGAATCTAATGGGGTTAGGCGCTGAAATTTGATAGAAGTAGGGTGCTCCCACTCAATTGGGCCCCATAGAAATTCCCAGCCTGAGTCATCAATGAATAAAAACAAGTCAAATACCAGCCTCCAGAACAATATTTTTTATTTTTAAAAATATAATGTAGCAATCAGTTCCGCAAAGCCCTAGGAATGGTATGTTATCATTTTGGTCATGGGTGAAAGGGCAGGAAGCAGAGGAACAGAATGGAATTTGGAGCCTGACCCAAGTCCTGTCAGGACACAGGGGAGGGGCAGTTTATGAAAAAGAGAACCCATTAAATGGGGAAGTGGGCTGCCTTACTTCTGTATCCTGTGGATCCACACTTCCCCCTTAGCGTGACAGCTATTATACAAATATATGTGCAGACTCCTCCAAACTGCTTCCCGTAGCACTCGGGCAGAAAAGTCAATACAAAGAAGCTGGAACTTAAGAGACAACAGGCCTGATTCTGATCTCACACCATGTCAATCTGGAGCAAATCAAGTGACGTTAATTGAGTTAAATCAAATTAAATCCTGTGTAGGCAAGAGGAGAATCAGGCTCAGCATTAGAGTTGGTTGAAAATCTTCCATCAAAACCTTTTTGTGAGGGAAAATTGTATTTTAGACTAAATTAAAATGTCCATAGACTGTGTCTACTTTCCTCATAAAATTTAGCTTTTTCATTGGAAACCGCAAAATGGAAAATTGTTCCATTTTGAACTAAACTTTTTTTGGTTTCTCAATGAAAAGTCAAAATATTCCTGGGAAATTTTTTCTCACCAGCTCTACTCAATACATATCTAGTGAAAGAAGGCCTAGAATACTGAGGTTTCAAGCCTAACTAGCTTTGCATACAACAATGACTTTGATCTTCTTTCCAATAAGGGGAAGACTTTCAGTGGTAACTAGAGATTTGAGGAGACAGCTTAAAGGGGCCTGATTTTCAGAAAGTGCTGAGCAGCCACCCTCCAACAAGTACCCAAGGTACTAGCCACTTTTGAAAATCTTGGCTGAGGCTGATATTGGGTAAAATTTTCAAAACGGGTTAAATAACATTAAAGCAGGGGTCGGCCCCCTTTCAGAAGTGGTGTGCCAAGTCTTCATTTATTCACTCTAATTTAAGGTTTTGCGTGCCAGTCATACATTTTAACATTTTTAAAAGGTCTCTTTCTATAAGTCTATAATATATAACTAAACTATTGTTGTATGTAAAGTAAATAAGGTTTTTAAAATGTTTAAGAAGCTTCATTTAAAATTAAATTAAAATGCAGAGCCCCCCGGACCGGTGGCCAAGACCCGGGCAGTGTGAGTGCCACTGAAAATCAGCTCACATGCCACCTTTGGCACATGTGCCATAGGTTGCCTACCTCTGGATTAGGGCCTAAGTCTCATTTTCAAAAATGACTTGGACAACTAGGGCCAGATTTTCAAAAGTATATAGATACCTAAAGAGGCAGATAGGTGCCTAGAGGGATTTTTAAAAGGCTAGGTACCCAAATCCCATTGATTGTCAGTGAGACTTAGGCTGCTAAGTGCCTGAGTCACTTTGGAAAATAGGATTGAGGCTGGTAAATCACTATGGTGCTTTTGAAAATTGTATCCATTCTTCTTAAAGTGTTAGATCAAAATCTGACTTGTTTTAGACAAGAAGCAATCTTAAAAGTTTGCATCTGAGACTAGACTGTTAAAAGAAACCACTTTTTATTTTCCTGCTGCCAGCTGATGTTTAGAGCCTAACAGCTCTTTGCTGGTCGTTTACTAATGTTTTCTGAACCTCTCTAGAACTTTTACCATTCCTGACCTGAGCTCATAACACACCCTGAAACCAGACGAGTTTTGCCCGGTTTCAAATTCATTAAGAAGCATTCTACTTGAACGTACACCACAAACTTACAATATCTTTCAAGGACATTTTCTGTTATGAATTGGAATATGCTAGGAATTTAAACAAAGGTATCAGCAAGAGACCCCCAGATGTAGTGATCTCATTCTTCAGCCACTCAGCATTTGAGAACAGGAATGGTGTTTGCTATCTATTTGCTTGTAACAGTTCGCAAGGCATTGCTTAGCTATTGTGTCTGCTTTGCCAAAGTAAAATTCTGGGCACATCCCTTGCTGAGCAGTGCATATGAGGGAGTAACACACCCACCCTCCTGCCCTTTTCATGCATCGTTTCTGCTGATATCTGCTTAAACAAATATTTCTGCGCAAATCTTTTTTTTTTTTTCCATAGAAGACAGAAACATCCTGTTTTGGGGAGGGAAGGAGGGAATGTCAAAAAAATGTGATGATTTGGTTTAGACATGAATAAAAATATTTAGCATTTAAACCTTCAAACATTAATTCATTTCAGAAGCTAATCTGAGCTGCCACAAAATTAAGCTGAATGCCTTGGGTTTGCAAAACTTTTTAGTAATTGAGAGGCAATAGGGCCCAGTGGTTATAACACTGGACTAGATCTCAGGAGAGCTAAGCTCTAATCCTAGCTCTGCCCCTCACACCCTTTGTCCTGTCTGCATTTTAAGGTCTTCAGGGCAGGGACTGTCTATTACTATGTGTATATACTGCACCTAGAACAATGGAGCCCTGATCTCAGTTTGGGCCACTAGATGCTATTCTCTTCAACAGTAGCACAGGATTTTCAAGGGATTCCCTTTCCTTGCACTTCAACCCTCCCAATTTCAGCACCATCACCCTCTCCCTCATTTGCCCATTCCTCTACCATTTACACTGTCTTTCCAGTTCACCTGCAGCTGGCTCACACACTCCAGCATCTCCTGTCTGCTTTGTGCCTTCCTCTCTCCAACAGGCCCTACTTTATGCCATCTATATGACCATGTGCTTAGCCAAGAGCTCTCCATTTTTGTTATGGGTTTGCTGACCCTACCATCACCTGGGAATGAAAAGTATCAGCTTAAGAGTCTAAGCAAATGGTTCTCAGCCTGTGAGCATTACTCACAAGGAAGCCAACCGCTTTTATCAGGGGGAGATGGGACAAGTCACAAGCTCCATCTATCCCTGTTTGCCACTAACCAGATTTACTGAAGCCACTTATCTCAGGTGCCAGGAGGTTGCACTACAAGCTGCTATTCACCCAGCCCTTTCTTTGAAACAGTATGAGAGCCACCACAAAGCATTCTGGGTGACATCAGAGGAGAACCAGTCACAACTCAGAAGTAGTATGAGATGATGCTCAGAGCCCTGGCCCTAGAGCAGACATGACCTCTGAAAAGGTGATTGCGCCCCTAATCTTGCGTTGCATTTGTTTTCCATGGAGGTCTCTCCTTCACATGGAGCATGACCCAGTTCTCACTGAAGTCAAAGGGAGCCTTTCCACTGACTGCAGTGGGAGTTGGATCAGACTCATGGACTGACTGAATACATTTCTAATAGATCTCTACTGTTTTACACCTTCCAGAACTCCTGCCCCTCTGCTAACAGCCAGGGTTGTTGTGCTTCTGCATTCTCCTCCATCATAGCAGAATGGCCAACTTCAGTACTAGCACAACTATTCCTGCTCAGAGCAGAGATCAGCATTCAAACAGGGAGGGATTATCAGTCCCCTGGCACCCTTGACCTTTCCTCTCCTTCCCAGGGAGCCTCAAAAGCAAGCCACATCTTGTAGCCACATTTTGTTTTCTAAGATAGCCCAGAGGGGCTTCTTTGGCAGAGTTCGACTGGCTGGTCAATAGCTCTTTTTGGCTTCCATGTTTACATCGTTGTGGTCGTTAATTTGAGAGAAGCCTTCCCCGCCTCCCTTTGCAGGGGGGGAAAAATGTGACCTTTAAGATTGTTTATACCAATCAACAAGAATTCTTGGGCTGCCAGATTCCAAGAAACATGAGACAGTCTTGGAGCTGGAAACAGGAGGGGAGCTGTATACAGAGAGAGAGAGAGCTATCAAGGTCAAGAGTTCACAGACAGGATAAAGCATAAGGCAGTGTGAGGAGACAGGGTGGGAGGGCATGTCCTTCCCCTTCTGTGAGGAAGTCAAAGAAAGCACGCCCAAGCACTGAAGGTGTAGTAGGCACTGTGCAGAAGACCAGAATTTGGAAATAGATTCAACATCCTGCGTGTAGGAGCAGCGTAGGAGAAAGTTGCAGGGACAAATCAGGCATATGGGAACAGATATGGTGTCCCTGAATGACTGGGACTCTGACTTTTCCCACCACAACAGCCTCAACTCATCTCTCTGCCTAGGACAAGCAAAAGATCCCTTCCTTTTCCTAATAAGAATCATGTGAGATACACTAGAGCACATGCCCAGGAAGGTGGGGGGGGGAGTTTAAATTCCACTCCCTCCTTCCCTCTGCTTTTACCACACCGAGGTTTGCAGTGGCCAATAAGGTGGTTTAACAAGAGGGGGTAAAAAAAAAATTTCCTACTGTTAAATGCAAGAAAAATGATCTGAATTTGTAAATCTTACAGGAATCTTTATACAGTAATAGCCAGGAATCTTCTTTCATTGCCAGCTGTAGCCCTGGAGGGAGCAGCACACAGCTCTTTCTATTTCCTCCTGCCTTCTAGCTCAGCCTGATGAGCCAAAGCTGGCGTGGGGGATCCCAAGTTTAGGGGGTCTAATACGTTTTGGAAGCCCAGGCTGGCAGCATCCCTCACTGACACTTCAGGGCTGGCACCCAGCCAAGTCACTCGTTGGGAGAGGATTTCAGTTCAGTGAGGTTCAAGGGAGACACACTTTATCCGTGCAGAATCAAGGCTTTGAAAGAACCCGGGAAATGGAGGGAGTGCAGAAAAACAGTGGGATATGTACAGAGGTGGAGTGGCACAACATGCTGCCACTAGGCAGCTAGTACATTTCCAAATATATGTTTAACAAAGGGCTTGTGGATCTAAGAATATAATTCTAGGATACAAGGAGTCCCTGATTCAAACCCCAAATAAATCCGCCGGGCAGATGAAAATGTATAAGGAACCACATGGCTGAATGGATAAGGTGTCTGGCACTGACTCAGAAACTGAAGGGTTTGATCGCTTTGTGGTTAGAGTTCTCCATGAATCTATGTGTTTTCAATAATAAAGGCCATTTTAAGTATGGGTGCCAGGTTTAAGTCACCATTTCTCCTTTCAGTAGGCATCTTCCTTGATCTTTCATATTTGTCCTTTTCTGCTGTTCCATTTTACAGTGAACTAGAACCACAGAAGTAAAAGATGGAAAAGACCTTTTAGATCTTAAAGTCCAACCCCCTGACAGAGCAGGGTTGGTCTCTACAGTATATTCTTTGTTCAGCCCTGGTTTAAATGACCCAGGGGACAGCACTTCTCCATTCTGGTACATCTCAGGAAATATTTCTCTTTAGCTATAACTCCTTGGATGGCCATGCAGTACATCTCTATTCAGCTACCTACAGTTTACTTCCCATTTTTCTTTATTGTCTTCCCAACCCAGGTAGGTTTGCCAGTGTGGTTTGCTGACAGTGATGTACACATTTCCTCAAATGTTGCATTGCTAAAATGTAAGGGTAGTATTTTCAAAGGAGCCTACAGAAGTTAGACACTCAATTCCCAATGGATTTCAGTGCTTAATTCCCTTTGGCACTTTTGAAAATCCCACTAAAACATCCCTGTATTTCCACTTCTGGGACTCTCCCTGATCCTAATTCCAAACATACATTATGGTCCCTATTTCCAAAGTATTTCTGTGCTACGAACCTTGGAACCTTTTCTATTACTCTGGAGAAAGTTATGCCAATCTTGCTCAGCCAAGCATGCTGCATGTTAATGTTGGGTACAATTCACCCATGGTCAGAGAGCCAGCACAAGGCATATCTGCCATTTAAGTCCTCAAAACAGGGCTTAAGAAGAACTCAGATGATGCATAGGCCTCAGGAGCGGCGCCAGGGTTTTTGCCGCCCTAGGCGGCAGCACTCCTCCTCAGAGTATTTGGCAGCAGGGGTCCTTCTGCTCCGCGTCTTCGGGGCGCTTCGGCGGTGGGTCCCGGAGCGAGTGAAGGACCTGCCACTGAAGCGCCCCGAGGACGCGGAGTGGAAGGATCCCCGCTGCCGAAATGCCACCCCCCAAATCCTGCCGCCCTAGGCGATCGCCTAGGGTCACCTAGTGGAAGCGCCGGCCCTGATAGGCCTTGTTCTGGCCTTCTGGATGCAGGGAATTCTCTGTGGGGAGAAGCAGTTTTCACAGAATAGCTTCCAGACGAGGTGAGCTTAGCACATTTAACTCAGTCCAAGCCATGAGGAAGGCATTTGCTTGACTCTCATTGTATAGCTGCTGCTGCTGCTGTTGCCTATAGACAGTGAAGACGCTGTTTTGAGTCCTGGCTGTGGGAATGTGTAGGAAGAAGTCCAGACCAGGGACTCTACTAATTAGTTCTGTGCTCTGTCGTGTTCGACCACCAGCTGAGAAGAACTACAGCCCTTCCAGCCATGGTTCAAAGAGTGGAGTATATTTTAATGTTTAGTTTAAAATAGCATGTCAGGGCTGCCTGCTGGTGTCAGGCTCCTGAGAGGTGACGGTTTAAATTATAGACTTGGCCAGTCTCCTGGCCATGAACATTTTGCTGAATCAGAAACAGTCCAAAAAATAACAGTTCCATTTAAAACCATGACTGCTATTTACACAGGAGCCACAGAGGAGCTCAAACCAAAATCCTGCATCTGACTCCGGGAGTTGGGATCTCAAACTTCTTATCTCTCTCCTGAATCAAAACAACCCCCACCCCCAAAGCTTGGGCCCTTCGAAATATGGGGTTTGAAATTAACACTCTGTGACATAGATAAAGCAGGGGCCAGCTCTTGCCAAGGCTGTAGGTGTCAGCTGAGCACTGACAAATTCATAGCTGGAAACCAAACCATCTCACCTGTATGTTAGTATTGTTCAAGATAAATCTCAGACTTGTACGGCTGTGCTTAGGCTTTATAAAATGCTTGCAAGTTGCTGCATTAATCAATCTTACTTGTAATGTCTGTATCCCATGCTACAATATGTAAGTTTTGCTTTATAACTGTAAATGCCTGCTCTGAACTTGTGAACCCAGGCAGGAGGAGAGGTTCCCCTACCCATCAAGAAAGACTATCAAAACTAAATGGGTCATTGTGGAACATCATGATACAGTCTTGGGTTAGGTAATGGCCCTCTCACACCCATGAAGGTGTTACATGCAAGAAAGCCTGTCCTATCAGCTTGTGTGCTGGAAGAAAGAGATAAAACATGGACACAAGAACATTTTCTCGCTCTCTTTTGATGTTTGGACTCTGATAAAGTCAGAGACACGAAACTGAAGCAGAAGTCCCCAAGGTTACCCTGGGTCCACCCTGAAAGACCTTTTGAACTGACAGATTACTACAGCTGTCACCTTTTAAAACAATAGACACATATTTGTGTCTATATGCTGCCTGTTTTAACCTGTAAATAACTCATTTCTTTTTCCGGGTTAATAAATTCTTAGTTAGTTTAAGAACATAAGAACTGCAATACTGGGTCAGACCAAAGGTCCATCTAGCCCAGTATCCTGTCTTCTGACAGTGGCCAACGCCAAGTGCCCCAGAGGGAATGAACAGAACAGGCAATCATCAAGTGATCCATCCCCTGTCGCTCATTCCCAGCTTCTGGATTGGCTATAGGCATCGTCTTTGGTATGAGATCTGAGGTACAAACTGACCTGGGGTAAGTGACTGGTCTCTTGGGACTGGAAGCAATCTGAATCTTTTGTGATCTTTGGAGCATGACAACCAACTATCACTAAATCCAGGTAGCCTGGAAGGCAAGATAGACTGGAGTGTTCAAGGGGACTGTCTGTGACTCCATGGTAAGATTGTTACAGTGCTCCAGGAGTTCACATTTGTTATCAGGTTGGTGAAATCTAATTATAGAACATACCATCAGTTTGGGGTGTCTGCCCTGTTTTTGACAGTCTGCCCTCAGACTGGCACTCATGGTTGTGAACCCCTCCAGATAGTGCGACACACCCAAATCTAAATTTTACCAGATTTCAGGTTCAAGCCTTCATACATGTGGATTTGAGTTAAGAATCAGATCCAGGATCATCCCTAACACGGATTTTCCAGATGCAGCACCGCAAAGTGAAAGTCTCACAAGAACAGCTATTCTCACAGTTTATTCTTCAAACACAATAAAACAGTTCCACATATAAACCCTGTCTTTCCCCCAGACCTGGGGTCTCTGCAGGGGTCCAGAGAACTTTCCACTCACATCTCTCCCGCCTGCTCTACAGCCAACTTCCATCCTACAATTCTCCTTTCCAACTGAGCCACTTGCTGGCTTTTACAATTACTTGATAAGTCTCAGAGAAAAGGTATCAAGTATCAGAGGGGTAGCCGTGTTAGTCTGAATCTGTAAAAAGCAACAGAGGGTCCTGTGGCACCTTTGAGACTAACAGAAGTACTGGGAGCATAAGCTTTCGTGGGTAAGAACCTCACTTCTTCAGATGCAAGAGAAAAGGTAGTTGATCAGACCCTAAAACAATGGAAGACAGAAGGCAGAAGATTCTGGAAGTGAATTGCTGGCTAGATAAGTGGTGGAGGGTAGAAAGTTTGGGTTTTACGGAACAACTGGTCCACCTTCTATGGGGCGAGGGAACTGTAAGTTTGGATGGCCTCCAACTCAGTAGAAAGGGGACTACTCTCTTTGGGAACAGGCTGGCTAGAGTGGTCAGGAGAGGTTAAACTAATAACACAAGGGAAGGGTAAAAAGAGGGATGATATGAGCACTCAACACAAAATCGAGATGTTGAAAACAAAATTAATCAAGGAATCAAGGACATGAAGAGAAGAACTTCTTGAATTGCTTATATACCAATGCTAGGAGCCTGGGTTACAAACAAGAGGAATCGGAATTGCTCATTTGTGAGCATAAACTTGATTTAGTTGGTATTACCTAAACTTGGTGGGATGATTCCCACTACTGGAATGTTAAAATCAATTATTATAAACTATTTAGGAATGATCAAGTGGGCAAAAGAGGATGGGAAGTGGCGCTCTATGTCAAAAATGGCATTACCCATTTCCGAGTCACTGATAACTCAGAAGAAAATTATCTTGAATGCTTATGGACCAATGCCCTAACAGATAAAGCACAAAATTGGGTACTAGTAGGGGTCTGCTACAGACCACCAAATCACACTAGGAAGCAGGATGACCACTTTCTTATGCACTTATCTAGCATGTGTAGGGAAAAAAGCTGCACAATCATGGAGAACTTCAATTTGAGTGACATATGCTGGAGGTCTCATGGTGACTAACTAACACATCCTTGTAATTTCTAAACATAATAGATGATAATTTCCTAATTCAAAAATGTAACAGCCAATATGGGGAAATTCTATATTAGCACCTGTCCTAACAGGTCAAGAGGAACTGATTACAGAACTAAAAATTAACAGTAGCTTAGGTACAAATGATCATGACTTGATCACTTTTATAATGTGTTAGCAGAATAAAGTCTGAACCAGTAATATATATACTTGGTGCTTTAATAGGACCAATTTTACAAAGCTGAAAACAATTATGAGCCAATTACCCAGAAAAAAAATTAATCAGAAAAAAAGTGAATGATAATTGGGAATCATTTAAGAAGGAGTTATTAGATGCCCAAAAAACTACATTCCCACAATTGAGGGAAAAGGCTGTACTAGTTAAAAAATTGACCTGATTCAGAGGGGAAGTAAACGCACCTGTAAAAGAATAAATATTTATATAACAAATGGAAGAAAGGGGAAGTTGATAGTAATGAATATAAATCAGAAATAAGGAACTGTAGAAAATTGATAAAGGAAGCTAAGGGACACAATGAGACACCTATGACCAGTAGAAATAAGGACAATAAGGAGTTTTTTAAATATATTAGGAACAGACAGAACCCTGACAATGGTATTGGTCCATTACTAGATGGAAATGGTAAAATTATTAATAATAATGCAGAAAAGACTGAAATGTTCAATAAATATTTCTGTTCTGTATTTGGGGGGAAAACAGATGATATAGTCTCATCATATGGTGATAACACTCTTTCCATCACACTAGTATCCCTGTAGGATGTTAAACACAAACTACTAAATGTAGACATTTTAAAATCAACAGGTCTAGATAACATGCATCCAAGAGTTTTAAAAGAGCGGGCTCATGAGCTTGCTGGACCATTACCATTGATTTTTATCAAGTCTTGGAACACTGGAGAAGTTCCAGAAGACTGGAATTTTGTGCCAATTTTGAAATAGGGTAAACAGAATAACCTGGATAATTATAGGCCTGTCAGTCTGGTATTGATTCTGGGCAAGATAACAGAGCAGCTGATACAGGACTTAATTAATAAAGATTTAAAGGAGAGTAATAATAATAATAATACAATATGATATAAATCAACATGGGTTTATGGAAAATAGATCTTATCAAACTAATATGATACCTTATTTTGATCACATTACAAGTTTCATGGATAAAGATAATAGTGTTGACGTAATACACTTAGTCTTCTGTAAGGCATTTGACTTGGTACTGCATGGCATTTTGATTAAAAAACTAGAACAAATAAAATTAACATGGAACACATTAAATGGATTAAAAGCTGGCTAACTGATAGGTCTCAAAATATAACTGTAAATAGAGAATCACCATCGAGCGGGTCTGTTTCCAGTGGTGTCTCTTGGGATCAGTTCTTGGCCTTACGCTGTTTAACATTTTTAATCAATGGCCTGAAAGAATACATAAAATTATCACTTATAAAGTTACACAAAAATTGGGGGAGTGGTAAATAATGAGGACAGGTCACTGTTTTAGAGTGATCTGGATCGCTTGGTAAACTGGGCACAAGCAAACAATATGTGTTTTAATATGGCTAAATGTATATGTATACATTCAGAAACAAAGAACATAGGCCATCAGCTGAGTATGCGCTCCCAGTGTGACACTGCAGGCAAAAGAGCTAATGCGATCCTTGGATGCATAAACAGAAGAATTTCAAGTAGGAGTTGAGAGGTTGTTTTACCTCTGTATTTGGCACTGGTACAACCACTGCTGGAATGCTGTGTCCAGTTCTGGTGCCCACAATTCAAGAAGACTGTTGATAAATTGGAGAGGGATCAGAGAAGAGCCACGAGAATGATTAAAGGATTAGAAAATATTAATTACAGTGATAGACCCTAGGAGCTCCATCTATTTAGCTTACCAAAGAGAAGGTTAAGGGGGTGACTGGATGATAGTCTACAAGTACAGACACCGGAAACCAATATTTAATAATGGTCTCACCCTGCACACGTAGATGGGGCTAGGTGTATGTATTTGTACTGTCTGTTGTATTCCTGGGTATGTTTTTCATAGACTTTTTTTTAGTACCTCCAAAGTCATCTGGAAAGTCAAAAAAAAAAAAATGCAAGATCTGGTCTTCCCAAGGGACTTCAGTCTCCGGATGGAGGAAATCTCATGAGAAGCCCAGTGCTTTTGCTATTTTGATTCCACTTGTGGCTCTGTAAGATTAAAAGAAAGAAAAAAAGACTAAAAAAAAGTACACATTTAGATCCTGAGAAACTCAGGTTCTTTCAGGTTTTCCCCAAACACTCAGATAGCAAACCCAAATGAACATCCCTACTATTTATATGTAACTACTTACAGACAAATGTTGTCTTCAGAACATGCAACTCAGTCATATCACTGGAAATTGTGCAGAAGTGTGTGTCTGAGAGCAGAATATGACCCTCTAAAGTCACATGCTAATGATCTTCTCTTTCTTGATTACATTTATCACCTCCTCTCATTGTCCTCTCTGAGCTAGAGGTCATTAGGAAATGCTAGAAAGCCTTCCTCTTTGAAAAAGCCTGTCTGCTGTAAGACTAACACCAACAACGATGTTCTCTTCTAACCAAAACAACCCCCCACAACCAATTTCCCCAAAATCTCCTGAAAAAAATCAATCTAAACAAATAAATGAGTAAATAAAATCTAAAACAGTTAAAATGAAAAAGCCCTACCCAAAGTATAGGTTTTACCCTGAAAAGGGAGAAGGGCGAGAGACTCCATGAAATTCACTAGGGACATTAACATCACTATTGGCTTTATGTGGAAGGCACTCAGCTGCTACTGTGATGGGCGGCAGCATAGAATCTATATAAAAGTAGATAGATTGATGATCTGGTCCATTAAGGAATTTGTTTCCACCATTGGAAATCCACAGCCACAAAGGATTAAAGAAAAACTTTACAGACAGTCCAAGGTTGATTGATACGCCTTAATCTGTCTGACCTGGGGTAAGCATCTGTAGGGTTGCAGGGTACCGGGCAACAGATACTTCCACATCACCACAGGGGAACGGGTGAAGCAGCATCCAACAATTACTGAGGGCTAGGCACCGCAGGAAGTGCCACACAAGAGTGATAGAACTCTGTGGCCAGCTGATTGGTCTACACCAATGTTTAAACAAGGAAGTTGGCCAAGGAAGCTGTCTAAACAACAATGCAGACTCTGGCTTGTTAATGCTACAGACCTTGTCTTTTGCCCTGTCTCTTGCTCCTGACTCCTGCCTTCGACCCCAGCCCAGCTTGACCTTGGTACCCATTTCCGGACTTGCCTTGGTAACTGTCTAGACTCCTGCCGCTGACACTGGCCCAGTGGACATTACTGGCCCTGCTGCCTACACCCGGTCATTACACCCAGCTATCTTATTTACAGCCAGAGAAAGCGGCTCAGAGCTGCACTTTATCTGAAACCATGACCTTAAGTGTCCAATAAGGGTAACATAGAAGTGTATGACTCCTATCATATCCTATGCCACACTGGATATCTTAGCCACTACCACTACTGTAAAGAGACAGAATTATTTTGACTATCTACCATCCACCCTGCTTGGGCCTTGTATCTCATCTATCATCTAAGTAGGAGGTGAAAATCTTATTATAACACCAAAGCAAGTCGTGTTAGCATTTTCATGCATGTATATTATACTCAAGAATAGTTTTCCAACTCTTCCAGTTGGGAACGAATGGAGATTTCCTATCTGCTCATTAGAGCTTTAGCTCTCTCTGGTTTGTCTCTGGGTTTTTCCAGCCTATACTGTAAGGACAGGGATTCCACCCTCCCTAGCCTATGAATCCTATCTCCCCTCCTCCAAAGCCACTCTACACATGTTTGCTGTTACTTCCAGATGTGTCTGCAGCTTGAAAACAATGATTTGGGATACAAAAGAAATATTTAATGTTAGCTGTGCTATGTGAAGATCCCCCAAACTCTTCGTTCCAACTCCGCCCCAGAATCAGGCTGACTGTCCAGTGGAAAACAACTATTTGTAAAGATACCTTTTCTACTGTAGAGTCAATAGTCCATATAGAAATTTCTGAGCATGTGCAGAAGAATTATACACACAATCCACCCCCCTTAGCTCATCACCTCAGAATTCACCCCAGTCCCCTAAGCAAAGATCCCCAAATGGATATCTAGTAACATACCAAATTTGTTGTCCTCTTCCTTTTCTATATGAGCGAATCAGATGCCTGTAGAATAAAGGGAATGATGACACTGCCTGGAACTGGACTTAGTCTAGGCAGGCTCTACTGCATCACTTCATCTTGATCTAGCAGTTACTGTCCACGCAGCTTTGCCAAACACACTTCAGTCCTGTCCTGCAGAAACCCCAGAATTCACAAGGCAAAAAGAGGAAAAGACGTGAAAAGACACTAAAGCCTGGATTCTCCGCTCAGTCTCCACTCAATGCATCTGAGATCACAAGGGTTGCAGCTCCCTCATTCTGGGAGCAGTTCTCATAGCTGCTCTATTCCACCCCAGCTAGCTATGGCCCTCCCCTCAGTGCTCCCTGTTTTCTAGGGAATTGGCACTGAAGCCAGCTATGCCAGCTGGGGATTCCCCCATGATGGGAGAATCCGCATCTGGGGAGATGTGTTGTCTTTCCAGAGCGGTCCATGGAGGCCAGACCATAGGGGAGAACCTGGATCTAAGCCTCCTCTTGAAAAGCAGATCTTTAGTAAATTTACTTCATGCATTCCCCTCCCCCCTCCACCAAACATATCTCACTGCATCCCCGTGGTAATGCCTGCAGTTGACATTAGACCAGACTCACAGCAAGGTCTCTTGCTGCTGCCCTCAGCTGAGTCAGTCATGGTGAACAAAGAAGATTTCTGGCCATTACTATGTTATTATTTGATTCATCATTTTAATTCCCCACTTTCATTCCTGGCCAAGAGAAAAGGCCAGCATGGTCCACATCTGGAAACTAATTTCTCAAGACTGGAACAAAGAACTGCCTCCAAAAACTATGGCTCCAAGACTCCTACTTGGGCTCTCCCATTATGGAAAAGTTCTGTAATAAAAAATCTCATCGGGAAGAAACCAGCAAGGGTGAATCAAAACTAGCCAGAATTTAATGGTGAATGAGATGCTTTCTGAAGGTTGTTTTTTGAACCATCCTGTAAATATCTACATAAGTGATCTAAAACTCTATTCAGTTCCATGGGATGGGTTAAAACATCCACTGAAAACAATCATTTTCTATTTTCTAACAATCATGATTCTATAAGGATTTTTCCATAAGGATCAGAGTGAATCCATATCCATTCTGTGGGATGAATTGCTCATGTCACCGTGGTCATTTTCAGCATAACTGTGTCACCACCCCCACCAAAACTTGGCATTGAAATTTAAACACTAAGTTTAAGCTGAAATGTAAACATTTTTCCCTGTCAGAAATGTTTCACTATTTTTCAATGACCAATGTTCCTAAGAGATTTTAACAGGAGGAAAATAGTGATTGTTTGCATGCTTGAGAGGCTAAGAGCGGCTTGAAAATTTGCCATCAAAACTTCTGTTTGGTAGAAAATGGCTTTTCAACCAAACAGAAATGTTCATGAAAAAAAATTCCATCTCTGTTGCAAACTGTTTTTCGTCAAAAAACTGGAAACTACGTTTTTTGTTTTTGTCAACTGAAAACCCAAACAATTTAACAAAAATGGGGAAAAAATGTGTGCATTGTTAAGAGTAGCCACATTGCTCCCCAGAGGTGGCTGTATTTCAGTGGGGCTAGGGAGTGATTCATACCATCTATAGTTCGTACAGTCTGTTAGCAATGTTTCTGGAGTGCTTTTGGATGAGTGTGGATGAAAGGTGTGGCATTCGATATAGTAAGATAATGATTATTTCATAAGCGTGGCATGGATCAGTCAAAACATGGGAGCTCCTAAACTGCTCTCTGGAAGGCCATGAACTGCTAGAGATCAAAGGGCACTGCTGGGGAAAAAAGTAATTATTACAAGAGTGCAGGGCCTGTCAGGATCAGCTGATCTACTCAGTCATGCACATATTTGTACACTGGCCTTGCATGCTCCCTCCAGAAAGATAAGCTCAGCTCCTGAATTTAGATCTACTGCATGGTAGCCCAATGTGGCACTAGACCATTAGGCCAGGCCCGTAAAAAGCAAGTTTAGTTCTTCATATCTAAATCAAAGTGATAGTACAGAGACTCCAGGACCTGCCACTATATGAAAGAGGCCCTATTGCCTCAGAGTGTCCTAGTCATAAAGCAAACTCTTTGTTTTCTTTGGTACTTGAATGCTGAATCACTGGACTAACCTTTCATCAGGGACCCCTGTAATGAGCTGTAAGGCTGAGGAGGGGAAGGGCATTACTTAGACTTCCCTTCCAAGCCAAAGAGAGAGGAGATTCCTGGAAAACCAGGTTAAGTTCTTCCAAAAAAATTCCTTCTGAAGAAATGTGGTGAACTGTATGTAACTATTTGTGGTGGAGAGGGAAGCTAGAATAACCCTGAGAGACAAGCTGCCTTCCAGACAGAGGTCTTAGTCACACTTCCAGTTACTCATTTAAGTTCAAATATATCATATGGTGGCAGAGGAAGAGGAACATCCCAAACATCCTCCTACTGCCATGTTTGTGCTAGTTTCTGTGTGTGTGTGTGTGTGTGTGTGTGTATCTATATTTACATTTTAGAGAAGGAATGGGGCCAAAATTTAGATCCAGAACCAGCTTTTGAAACTGCCTCCACCTACTCCGGGTGAGGAAGTGCTCAGATAGGAATAGAATTTGTCAAAACTTTTTGTTCAAACTTTCTTTTTTAGTGAACAACAGCCTTTTTCAAATACAAATTGTTCAATGAAAAATTTCATTTATGTTTCAACATTTT
This sequence comes from Chrysemys picta bellii, assembly GCF_011386835.1. Lineage (NCBI taxonomy): Eukaryota > Metazoa > Chordata > Testudines > Emydidae > Chrysemys > Chrysemys picta. Next base: position 37,321,995 of record NC_088794.1, on the reverse strand, counting down.
CCAAGTTTTCCACACACAAAAAAAAACAGAATCTGAAAATACACTTTTTTTCAGATTTCAGTTATTGGGGTCCCCCCGCACACTTTCTCTCCCTTTTTCTCCCATTCACTTTTTTCTCTGGCAAAATGGAAAAAAGGAGGGAATGGGGGAAAAGAGAAAGAAGGGGATGAACTCCTCCCCTTATTTATTTAAAATACATTTCATATTTAGTTCTGAAAACTGAAAAATTGGGGGGGGGGTTCAGTTTTTGCTGTTTTGTTTTGTTTTAAAATTGGAAAATGTTACATTTTTATTAAAACTTATTGAGAAAACAAAGATTTTTCAAATTTTTCTGCAAAACATGCTTATAACTAGTTCTAGCATGAGCCTTTGGATTAGTTCACTGCAGAGAGACGGATCACAGCCTGGGGGATTTTCACCTTCCTTTGCAGCATGGGACACGGGGTTGCAGGTTTAAACTGGTGTAAATGGCAGGTTTTCTATAACTTGAAGTCTTTAAATCATGATTTGAGGACTGCAGTAACTCAGCCAGAGGTTAAGGGTCTATTACAGGAATGGGTGGGCGAGGTTCTGTGGCCTACAATGTGCAGGAAGTCAGACTAGAGGATGGTCACTTCTGGCTTTAAAATCTATGATTCTGTGAACATGTGGATATGAGTTGTTCTGATCCAGCCTTCCTTAACACTCTCCCAATGTAGTTTAATGTATTTGGCATTACATGAGGCCTGTACTTTCCATAAACAACTATATGTAGGACTGGAGGTGCCTCATGCTTCAATATTAGTCCTATAAGATTTAATAGAAAGCGATCACTTTGTGGTAAGTGTTTTGAACCACCTTGTGAGATTTAATTGATTTATACATGAAGGGCCAGATTCTGCCCCAACTTCCATCCATGGAATCTGGTTCAACTCAAAATGGGATAGATTGGAGTGTAAATCAGGGCAGTATTAGACTCTTCCAAGTTGATATCTCACACACGGAATGTGGTAGGGAAGGGATCCTGTTAGCAGAAGGTTCCTTACCATGAAAATGCACAGTGCTGCCAATTCTCATCATTTTATTACCAGCATCATGATATTTAGTGTTTTCCCTAAACCTCCAGCTGCAGGAATCAGATGCTTACATGTGAATCTCATCTTTCATTTACAGGGGGGTGAGTGGGGGAAAGAGTAAGTTTCAAGGCCTTGTGGTTGCAGAGAAAAGTTTGGAAACATAACCTGAGTGCACCTGAAAGGCTCACAAACCAGAAGGCAGGTAAAAAGAGTCCCTAATATACTATTTTTAAGGCCTGGTCTACACTAGGAGGTTATGTCGAATTTAGCAGCATTAAATCGAATTAACCCTGCACCCGTCCACACAACAAAGGTATTTAGTTCGACATAGAGGTCTCTTAAATTCGACTTCGGTACTCCTCCCCAACGAGGGGAGTAGTGCTAAATTCAACATGGCCATGTCGAATTAGGGTAGGTGTGGATGGAAATCGACGCTAATAGCTCCGGGAGCTATCCCACAGTGCACCACTCTGTTGACGCTCTGGACAGCAGTCCGAGCTCGGATGCTCTGACCAGTCACACAGGAAAAGCCCCGGGAAAATTTGAATTCCTTTTCCTGTCTGGGCAGTTTGAATCTCATTTCCTGTTTGGACATCGTGGCGAGCTCAGCAGCACTGGCAACGATGCAGAGCTCTCCAGCAGAGATGGCCATGCAATCTCAGAATAGAAAGAGGGCCCCAGCATGGACTGATCAGGAAGTCTTGGATCTGATCGCTGTGTGGGGTGATGAGTCCATGCTTTCGGAGCTGCGATTGAAAAGACGGAATGCAAAATTCTATGAGAAGATCTCAAAAGCCATGACAGAGAGAGGATACAGCCGGGATGCAATGCAGTTCCGCGCGAAAATCAAGGAGCTGAGACAAGGGTACCAGAAGACTAAAGAGGCAAACGGACGCTCCGGATCCCAGCCCCAGACATGCCGTTTCTACGAGGCACTGCATTCCATCCTAGGTGCGGCCGCCACCACTACCCCACCACTGACCGTGGACTCTGAGGATGGGATATTGTCGACGCCCGCTTCCTCTGAGATGGTAGTGGACGGGGAAGATGAGGAAGGAGATGAGGAGAACGAGGCAGTCGACAGCGCTTACAACGCTGATTTCCCAGACAGCCAGGATCTCTTCATCACCCTCACAGAGATCCCCTACCAACCGTCCCCAGGCGTTAACCCGGACCCAGAATCAGGGGAAGGATCAGCCGGTAAGTGTTTTAAACATGTAAACATTTATTTTGAACAGAACATTAATATTAACTGTGGGTTTTTCATGATTAGATTGTCCTAGGCACTTAAAGTTTTAGTCTTTAGCAGTGCAACTGCTGCAAAAAAATCAAACAATGTCCAGTTTCTCTTGATTGGTTTGCCCTAGGCGCTCTACTGTTTAGTCCTTGCCAGTGCAGCTACAGTAAAATTCGGTCTATATAGACTCATAGACTCATAGACTTTAAGGTCAGAAGGGACCATTATGATCATCTGGTCTGACCCCCTGCATGCTGCAGGCCACAAAACCCTTCCCTGGACTCTGCCGTTGAAGTCCCCAATCCTGTGTTTTAGTGACTTCAATCGGCAGAGACCCTCCTGCTAGTGATCCCTGCCCCATGCTGCGGAGGAAGGCGAAAAACCTCCAGAGGCTCAGCCAATTTACCCTGGAGGAAAATTCCTTCCCGACCCCAAATATGGCGATCAGTAAGACCCCGAGCATGTAGGCAAGAGTCTCTAGTCTGACCCCTGTTGGCCATTATACTATTTACGTACCATTGCTTGGTTTTCCTTGGCTACTATGTTTTACCATTAAACCATTCCCTCCATAAACTTATCTAACTTAATCTTAAAACCAGACAGGTCTGTCGCCCCCACCGTTTCCCTCGGAAGGCCGTTCCAATATTTCACCCCTCTGACGGTCAGAAACCTTCGTCTAATTTCAAGCCTGAACTTCCCCACGGCCAGTTTATATCCATTCGTTCTCGTGTCCACATTAGTACTAAGCTGGAATAGTTCCTCTCCCTCCCTTGTATTTATCCCTCTGATATATTTAAAGATAGCAATCATATCCCCCCTCAGCCTTCGCTTTGTCAGACTAAACAACCCAAGCTCCTCTAGTCTCCTTTCATACGACAGGTTTTCCATTCCTCTGATCATCCTAGTCGCCCTTCTCTGCACCCGTTCCAGTTTGAGTTCATCTTTTTTAAACATGGGAGACCAGAACTGCACACAGTACTCCAAATGAGGTCTCACCAGCGCCTTATACAATGGAAGCAGGACCTCCTTATCCCTACTAGATATCCCTCGCCTAATGCATCCCAAGACCGCATTGGCTTTTTTTACCGCCACGTCACATTGTCGACTCATAGTCATCCTGCGGTCTACAAGGACCCCTAGGTCCTTCTCCTCTTCCGTTACTTCTAACCAATGCGTCCCCATCTTGTAACTAAAATATGTCCAGGGATAGAGCAGAAATCCTCATGGGACATCTCCATGAAGCTCTCCTGGAGGTAATTGGAAAGCCTTTGCATGAGGTTCCTTGGGAGAGCGGCCTTGTTGTGTCCTCCGTAGTATGAAACGTTTCCGCGCCAGGCTATCATCAAGTACTCCGGTATCATTGCCTTGCACAGCATGGCGGCATAGGGCCCTGGTCTTTGCAGGCTTTCACGAAGCATGCGTTCTTTATCGCTGTCTGAAATCCTCATCAGAGTGATGTCGCTCATGGTCACCTGCTTTGAATTAGGGGAATGTTAGTATTGGGACTGCTTGCCTGTTCCTTTACAGAACTGCAACCAGCGGTTTACAGCCATGCGGTGGAGGCGGGAGAGGGGCAGCATAGAGGGAACTTTCCCAGGGACAGCCGCGAGGGGGTGGGACAGGGGCACAGTTCATGCTTGCCAGATTGCTGGCAGCAGGAACTGGCCAACGCTAGGAGCATTGCTTTGAACGTGAAAGTAGGGCAGTGGTGTTATTAAAGTTTTAAGCTGCCACAAGTCTACGGCTTATCATGTCAGCCTGCTACCCAAATTCCGCTATCCTGTTCCACTTGTGTGATCCGCACTGCAAGACCCCAGGGACTGAATGCGAAGGCCGAAAATTCGACCTTGTCCTGAGTGCGCATGTGATAGGTGCTGTGAATGGTCTTGTTCACAGAGAAAGACTATTTTCTTTGTTCACCAAAAAATTTATCTTTCTGAGGAATTCACTCCCTTTTTCCCATCCCACAGCTGTGACTGTCTCCCGACCTACCCGGTCATAAGATTCCCAGAGGCTGGCGCAGATTAGGTGTAGAAAGAAAAGGACACGGGACGACATGTTCTCAGAACTTATGGGCTGCTCCCGAGCCGAGGCAACCCAGCAGACCCAGTGGAGGGAGAACATGTCACAATACCAGCGAGCACACAGCGAACAGGAGGAGAGGTGGCGGCAGGAAGACCAGCAGGCGACTCAAACGCTGCTTGGACTAATGAGGGAGCAAACGGACACGCTCCGGCGCCTTGTGGATGTTCTGCAGGACCGGAGGCGGGAGGACAGAGCCCCGCTGCAGTCTATCTGTAACCACCGTCCCCCGCCACAAAGTCCCATACTCCCCTCACCCAAAGTACCAAGGAGGAGGGCCTGCAGAGTCCGTGAAAACTGTCACTCTACCCCTGCAGAGTGCTTAAGTACCAGAAGGCTGTCATTCCCCAAAATTTGAGAAGTCCCTTCCTTCCCACCTCACCCAAGCCCCCATCCCAGTTTCATCCCCTAACTGTCTAGTTGCTAATAAAAAATATGTTTCTGTTAATTACTGTTTCCATCATGTTTTTTTAGAGGACACTCTGTTTGAAGGGGGGGAAGGGGGTTGGTACAGACACGGGGGCAGGTTCAGCAGCAGGTCTCACACACACAGTGCAGTCACTAGGCACCCTGGTCAGTCTGGGAGATGGTTTTCATTTTCGGGGAGGGGGGGGCTATGTGACTTTGTGGCGGGGGAGGGCGGTTACAGATCTTATGCAGCGGTCCTTATCCTGGATCACAGAGCCATGCAGCAGGGGATCTGTAACCGTCCTCCCCCTGCCACAAAGTCACATAGCCCCCACACACAGAGTCCAGAACAGGAGGGGTGGCAGGCTCCATTGAAACAATCAGTCCACCAGTGCGGACCACTGTAGAAGCAGGAGCCTGTCATTCCTCGAGTTTAGAAGCGTCCTTTGCATCACTACACTACACCCGCTCCCCAGCGCAGTCTGTGTCCCAGTTTCAATACTTTACCGCGAAAACAGTAATAAAGAAAATGTTGTTCATTAACAAATGTTCAGTGATTTTATTTTTAAACGTGGGTTGGAAGGGGGTGAACGGGGTATGAAACTGGAGAGGATAGTGAACATTCACTGGGTAAAGAAACGGGGGCAGGTTCAGCTTCTCTGTAAACAAACTAAATAGTCACAGGTTACCCTGCTCACTCAGGAACCTAGCTTTCAAAGCCTCCCGGATGCACAGCGCGTCCCGCTGGGCTCTTCTAATCGCACGGCTGTCTGGCTGGGCGTAATCAGCAGCCAGGTGACTTGCCTCAACCTCCCACCCCGCCATAAAGGTCTCCCCCTTGCTCTCACAGAGATTGTGGAGCACACAGCAAGCTGCAATAACAATGGGGATATTGGTTTTGCTGAGATCAGAGCGAGTCAGTAAGCTTCTCCATCTCCCCTTGAGACGTCCAAAAGCACACTCCACCACCGTTCTGCACTTGCTCAGCCGGTAGTTGAAGCGTTCCTTTTCAGTGTCCAGGGTGCCTGTATAGGGCTTCATGATCCAGGGCATTAGTGGGTAGGCTGGGTTCCCGAGGATCACTATAGGCATCTCCACAGCCCCAACAGTTATTTTGTGGTCCGGGAAGTAAATACCTTCCTGCAGCCGTCTAAAAAGACCAGAGTTCCTGAAAACACGAGCATCATGAACCTTGCCCGGCCATCCGACGTTGATGTTGGTAAAATGTCCCCTATGGTCCACCAGTGCTTGCAGCACCATTTCGGTTAATGTACTGGCTGGCCTGGTGGTCCGGTCCCAGGATAGGGATGTGAGTTCCATCTATAGCCCCACCGCAGTTTGGGAATCCCATTGTGGCGAAGCCATCTATGATGACCTCCACGTTTCCCAGTGTCACTACCTTTGACAGCAGTACATCAACGATTGCGTTGGCTACTTGCATGACAACAACCCCCATGGTAGATTTGCCCACGCCAAAGTGGTTCGCGACTGACCGGTAGCTGTCTGGCGTTGCAAGCTTCCAGAGGGCTATGGCCACTCGCTTCTGGACAGTCAGGGCTGCTCGCATCCGGGTGTCCTTGCACTTCAGGGCAGGGGACAGCAACTCACAAAGTTCAAGGAAAGTTCCCTTCCGCATGCGAAAGTTTCTCAGCCACTGGGATTCATCCCAGACCTGCAGCACTGTGCGGTCCCACCAGTCCGTGCTTGTTTCACGTGCCCAGAATCGCCGTTCCACGGCATCAACATGACCCAGTGCCACCATGATGTCCACGGCGCGGGGTCCTGTGCTTTGTGAGAGGGCTGTGCCCCTCTCAGACTTCATGTCCTCATCGCGCTGCCGTAGCCTCCTCGCCCGATTTCTCAGCATCTGCCTCTGGAAAAGGTGGCTGATAAGGTGCGAGGTGTTGACAACGGCCATAACTGCAGCGATGGTCGCAGCGGGCTCCATGCTCGCAGTGCCGTGGCGTCCGCGGTGTCACTCAGCAGAAAAGTGCGCGAACTGATTGCCCGCCGGCGCTTTCAGGGAGGGAGGGCGGGAGTGACGGTTGGATGACGACAGTTACCCAAACCCACCCTCGACACATTTTTTCCCCCAGCAGGCATTGGGGGCTCAACCCAGAATTCCAATGGGCAGCGGGGACTGCGGGAACTGTGGGATAGCTGCCCACAGTGCACCGCTTCCAGTGTCGATGCTTGCCCCGTTAGTGTGGACTCACACAGTCGAATTACTGTCCTTAGTGTGGATACACACGTTCGACTTTGTAATATCGATTCCACATATTCGATTTAAGTGAAATCGAACTACTCTCGTAGTGTAGACATACCCTAAGAATAGTCTGATGGTTTTAAAGCCAATTATTTATTTATTGAGGCCTGACTCATGATTTTGGAACACTTGCAATTGGCCATATTGATACTGGGCTCATCTTCCAAAGGTTATTTGACCAGCCTGGTGGCAGGAAGGCAACCTAGTGAATTCTAATGAGGAACCCACCTTGAACTCGATGAGGCGAAGCACCTCTGAAAGGTTTCACCAAATTACTGAAAGAGAAGTGGGGAACTGGCTACTGAACCACTTTTCAATGCTGTGAGCAAGAGATGTGAGCTCTATTTCCAGTAACACCCCATGGGGAACGCACACAGACGTCTAATCTAACCAGCCATCCCCAGTGTCAAGGTTTACTCCAGATGGAATGTGGATAGGGAGGAGTAATTAAGTATGGAAGTAATTAAGTAATTAAGCCTGGGGCCCAATCCTGCTCCTAATGAAGTCAGTGAGAATTTTTCCATTGGCCCCAGTAGGAGCAGGAGCAGACCCTAAGTGCATACCTCAGGAATGACGCTTTAAGAAAGATGAATTCTCTTTGACTCATACCAAATAATTCATAGTAAGATTGGGCAGCCCTCTGAAGCAAGCTATTGGCAGGAGGAAACACCAATAAAAAAACAAAAAAAACTTCCCAGAAGATGCAAATGTAAGAATACACTGATCCATCCCTGAAAAAATGCTAAAAAATTAACACTGTTTCATTACACGATACCTAAGCATTTACAGGAAAAGAGCAAAGGAGTTTGGCTGGCCAAAGAAGAAACTGGTCCAGAAAGCCTAGTGTCTCTGCAGGAGAAAGGGGGAGGACTGACTAAGAGGGAGAAGTGAAGCAAAGCTAAGAGAGGGATAGGGAACATGGGGGGAAGATGAGAGAAGAGGGAAAGAGAAGCACAAACAGGGACTGAGGAAGAGGAAACAGCATAGAAAAAGGAAGGAACAAAAAGGGAGACACAGAAGATGGAGGTAGAGTGAGAGAAGAACCAGGAGGCTCGGAAAACCCTCACCCACGCTTTGACTGACCCTAGCCAGTTACATTAGCATCTCCTTTGCATGGTGGACTCAAATCCATTTCCCCCCACAGAAGCAGTAGATAATAAATAAGGCTGCCAAAAGAATGAGCAAAATGGTAGGCTGCCTGTTGGACTAATCAAGGCAAAGCGAATGGAAAGAACACGTCGTGTCCCATTATTAATATGTTCTATATTAGTGTCATTATAGATGATTACATGAATCGGTTTCACAGCCTGAGCCTTCCTCAGCCAACTCCAAGCAGTAATCCTAGTGATTCATGACCAATGGTTACATAACATGGATTTCCAACAAGCTAATCGTGCTGCGTGGAAAATAGTCTCTACATATGTGTGTATAGAGTGAGTCACTTTGATTCTCTGGGTTGACATTTGCATCCTGGGCCAAGTTGCTTGCAAGAGAAAGGCATTTTTGTGAGGTTTCCACACTGTATAGATAGATATTGACATGGAAGCATTCAGGGAAAGGGGGAGGAGGGGAATGCCCCTCAGATATCTGGTTACTGCTATAGCAGCAAATTTCCTTACCACAGTAAAACACACAAGACGTATGCAGACCCTCCCCATATATAGAAACAGCAATCACAGACTAGAAATAGAAAATGGGAGGCACTAAGCCCAAAGTGGGATTGAAACCAAGGAGTGCAACAGAGATTCCCTCAAGCTGCCAGGAACCAGGACAGGACTTTCTATCTAAAAGCAAGGAAGAGCAGAATGTACGTAACTCCGGGACGACAAAAACTGGCAGCAGAGACAGCAGTGTGCTAAGCAGCAGCCTGACATGGAATCAGGAAGGAGTGATGACACACAAATAAAACTCGACAAACACTGGGGAAAACAGACCTCGATGCAATATGCAGCCATATCCCAGGCACATATTTGGTGTATTGTAACCACCACTGACAGAGCTTAGAAATTCCTGTCCTTGTACAGCTTGTCATGCCAACAAAGATCACAATCACAGAAATGTGGGACTGGAAAAGATCTTGAGATGGCATCTAGTCCATTCCCCTGTGCTGAGGCCAGACCAAGTAAACCTAGACCAGCCCTGACAGGTGTTTGTCTAACCTGTTCTTTAAAATCTCCAGTGACAGGGATTCCACAACCTCCCTCGGAAGCCTGTTCCAGTACTTAACTAGCTTTATAGTTAGAAAGTTTTTCCTAATATCTAACCTACATGTCCTTTGCTGCAGAAGTCACAGTTTGATTTGATTTGTGTCCTCAAGAGACAGCTAAGATGATGGCACTGCAAAGGAGGAGCAACCCGCAAATGGCCGTGTCACCTCCACGGCTGGCATACCAGCAGGCATGGGAGCAAACTCTATAGAAGAAGGAGAAAATTCAAAGCTCTCTCTCTCTCAGGAGCTGGATAAGATGGGGGGCCACCTCTCTGGAGAAAGTGGGACTATGAAGACAGCCAGTCAGATTTCTCCTGTCGGACTTTCATTAATTGTTTTTTTTTTTAAAAGATTCAGAAAAGGAGGCACACAGAGTGCACCACAGTGTGTCCCTGAACAGTGCACAGATAGGTTGGTGCACAGGCAATCCAGAATTCAGTCCTCAAAAGGCCATTCAGGGCCAGGCATCTGTGGAAGAAACTGCTGCAAAGGCATAAGAGAATGCAGACCGCACAGAGCGCTACCAGAGCATTTAGAGCTGAGAGTTGCCAAAGCCAGCTCTCCAGTCTATGGGGGAGAGGGACTCGGCTCCAAAGGATGCCCACAGATACAGCACCCATTATTACTGTGCAGGGCAGGACTCCATAGATCTACCAGTCTATTTACTGACGGCACCCATCCCTGTGGTAGCTGAGCACCTGATGTTGATCTTAGTTCATGCTTCTCCACTGGAGGCTGTTACTTGATGACAGAGGCAGCCAGGCTTCCTGTAACTCTTGCTCTGTCACTCCGGGGCCCCTGTGAGATGAGCTCCCATTGTCTGTGAGCCTCTGTCTCTGGTTCACATCCACACTGCCCCAGCCAGAGCCTTTGGGGCTCACAGTTGCTGGCAATGGCACACCTAGGATGATCAGATGTCCCAATTTTATAGGGACAGTCCTGATTTAGGTTTTTTTTCTTATATAGGCATCTATTACTCCCCACCCTCGTCCCGATTTTTTACACTTGCTATCTGGGCACACCTACTACTCCCCCTTCACCATACGTGCACTGTCCCAGGGCAATAGCAGGACAATGGAGGTGCTTAGGACAGCTGCGAATTGCATAGACATGCTGCTGTAGCTTGATAAGGGCAAGAGGGAAGATGCAGCCCAGCCACGTTTCCCCTGGTTATCCCTCTACTTACCACAGCCCTGCTCATTTTTGTTCTGCAGCCCTCCAGCACTTCGTGCACCAGGCAAGGATGCCCATTCTGCCGCCAGCAAAGCATGATGGCGCATCCTATTCTGGCATAACAACATGTGCCACCATGTCAGTCCTTGAGTGCAGCTTGCACTCTATTTTCAGTGCTCTGTGCTGCAGGGAAATGGCTGGGGGCAGGGAGTGTTCCTCGGTTCTATCGGTTCTATCGCACTGGAAAGATCAGCCCATATGAAAATCTCCTCTGATGATCATGCAGTGAATTCCAGGCCCTCCTGCACTGATGCCTAAAACTCCTCAGTCGACATGCATGCAGTGCTTTGAACATGTAAAGCACTATCTAAATGCTAAGTATTATTACAATGATCCTCTCCTTTCGGTCAACTTGACCCCCCAACACACACACACATTTCCCACCTCCCTTTTTAGCACATTCACAGCATCAGAAAGTGCCCAGTTTTCATGCACCCGGCCCTCTGCCATATGATCTCCCAGCCCTCAGAAACTTTAAATAGTCAGCATTATTCTGAAGGCATGTTAGAGCTTGTCCCTACACACTCCAGGAATAATCCTTGATAGCTGGTTGGCGTGTGTGTATGTCCCTGTAACAACGCGTCCTGGCCCTCACCCTACTTGAGATCATGCCTAGAAAGGGAGCTTAAGCACAGTTCCCGAGAGATGAATGAGTGGCATATCACAGGGTTACAACACTGGCACCATAGTTTTGTCTCCCAATGTTATCTATGTGTACAGTAAAGCTCCCTTCAGTAGTCCCTAAAATAAAAACCTAACTTCAGAAGGGAACAAACTGACCACACTGTGATCTGATAGACTCTGGACTGATCCCAAACCCTTTCTTTAAATGTAACAGGATTGAAAACAATGTAGCAGACTTAAAAAAAAAAAAGTCTCCTTTCTCTCTCTTCTCCTTGAGCTCCCTCCTCTCTCTGGTGCATTAGCGTGCACACAATAATTCCAGTGTTACATGCTGAAATACAAGCTGCCTTTTACTGGGATGATAAATGTCTATGGAGAATGTCCACCACCAAACTGTTTTCATGCTAAATATTTTTTAATAGAAAAGAAAGAAGAAACTCAGCTTCCCCAGGGCTGGAGAATGTCAGTGATTTCAGGCTAATCCGCACAGCAAAAAGCCTAGGGCTGGATAGAACCCATATTCCAGCTTCGGGTTCCACCTGCAGAGTTTGGGGGTAAGGAAGTGCACTGTGATGTAGTAATATTTACTATATCAGTGAGGCAGTGTGGTGAGGCCAGCCTGGAAATACAGTGTGGATAGCATATAAGGATGGATGGATAGATGTTCATTAGCGAGGGGAAGCAGTGACCCTCTCCTTCTTCATGTGCACTGAGAAAGAGCTCCCAGATCACAAACCCTGCTGCCTGGCACTGGATGCTGACAATACTGTGACATAGACACTAAAATGCTGCGATGAGCACTATAGAGATGCCTGTTTAACAATATTGTGAGGCAAATGTCACACGATCGTGTCTCGGTATCAAGTCTGCCACAATCAGACGTGATGTTCTGATTGACTGGGCAGATTGGAACAGGGCTTATTCAGATGGGTTTGGAGTTTTTGCTACATAGGTCACCATCTGCAGATCTAGAGCACAGGGATCTAGCACAGGGATCTGTGGGTACCAAAGACAAAAGCAGAGAAGATTCAAATGGGATAGGGTTGGGTATAAACTCATCTATCAGCTCCCTGATGAAGCTTGTGTGGCAAAGGTCTTTCCCACAGCTCTCTAAAAGCCCCATACAGCTCAGCGAGAGAACACTATAACAGTATCCATTGAGCCAGTAGATACTGACCTCGGTTAGGTGACAGGGGTGTTAACTTTTATAACCCAGTTAAATGGCATGTAACTGGGGGGCAGATATCAGGGCCAATCTTTTATATCGCTCCTGTTTGTCTCATGTTCGTTGCATGGTAAACTAAATGCTGACAAAAATGAAGCCAACAAAGCCACCTGAATCCCTCTGCCTGGCAGAGAACTGAATGGGGAGGCTTGCTGTGCTTCCAAATTTTTTCTGAAACCAAGTGGTATTGAAAAGAAACGGAGGAGGGTAAAATCCTCTACACTGCTGCATGTGCCAGGCATTAAGCCATTGGAAATCTACAGTACATTCCAATGGGAACACAAGGGAGGGTGGGGTGGACTACAGACTGCTAGACAAAGTCATTCAAAAGTACTTGGATCCATGCAAGAATGTCATTTGGGAAAAGCACATTTTCATTATAAGGAAACAGCTACCAGGTGAGACTATCGATCCTTACATGTTACAGACCTACCAGGTAAAGTTAATAAATAAATAATAATAGCTCTTATATAGCACTATTCATCAGTAGATCTCAAAACACTTCACAGAGAAGGTGATTATCATTATTCCCATTTGCAAAAGGGGAAACTGAGGCAGGGAGCGGTGACGTGACTTCCCTAGGTCACATAACAGGTCAATGGCTGAGCTAGAAATAGAATGCAGGTTCCCAGAGTCCCACTCCAGTGCTCTACCCATATGGCCCCACTGCTTAGGTCATATGAATTTGAACCTCAACACATGAACTAATTAGAGACCAAGTTACTTGCGGTAGAGATGAAAACCAGGTCAAAGGAAAGGGACTACAGGGAATGGACTTGACACTTCAATGAACAGTTTCTATTTGCAGGGCTAGTGAAAACTGTGCTTCCCAAATGAAAATATCAGCAAGCAATGAAAGAACTGAAGTGCAGCAAATTAAAAATGCAGACCAAAGGCACAAAGTCAGAATACGTGAGTAAACATACAGCAAAGACCAAATCTTCTTGCACTTACTGTGGATGCATTTGTAATTAGAGCTGAGCAAATCAGTGATTCTTTGGTTCAGTGGCTGGACCAAAAAAAATCTGGGAAATGGCTAATTTGGGGTCACTGTGAAATGACAGTTTTTTGTTTTTTTTCTCACTGAAGCAAAAAAAATCAATAACACTTAGTTTCAGGTTGAACAGAGTGTTTCCTTTTCAGATTTTTTTTAACCCTTTTTTGGGAGAGAGGGTGAGGTTAGTTAAATGTACCTACCTTTTTTAAACAAAAAGTCAAAAGTTTTGTTTAGAAAATGTCTTAAAAAATTCCCATTTTTTCGGCTGAAACGATGTGTCAGATTCAACCCAAATTTGCACAATTTGTGATGACTTGAAATTGCATTTTTCAGCCAAAAATAACTTCCCAGCTCTAATCATAACACAACACAAAGGTGCACACCACAGGGGATGCTGGGTTGTGCATTCATTCAAATAATGAGCGCAAGTATGTTGCTCACTGTACCAACTGCAAAGAAATACAAAAGAAAAATTTATTAATCAACATACAGATAGATGACAAGGCTCTGATTATGATCAGGAGACAGGCATGGCATTCTTCGTTGGGTCTCAATAAATTTAAAAAACAAGGTTCTACAACAGGCCAGTTTGAGACACTAAGCATAAACAAACAAAAGTGAATTTTCAAAGAAGAGCTTGGATATGAGTGCAGTGCAACCACAGTAAGACCATCCAATGTTAAAATTGAAACCTAAGCTTGTTTCATTCAGCCGGCACAAAATGAGCCTATAAGGCAAAGCTACCCTGGCTTTACCTGTAGACTCAGCAGACTTGGAAATGGTGGAATAGGAAGCTCTCATGTGTGTTTCATCCAAAGTGCAAATGATAATGATCAAATGGGTGCATAACTTGTCTACTGAGCAGGTTGCAAACGATACTCTTAAGGAATTTGATCAGATGTGTGTAAGGGGGTAGACTGCATTAAGGATATAACAGCTCATATTGCTTTAGAACCCAGTCTGCCCCCCAAAATACATCCACCACATGAAGTCCCTTTAGCACTGAGAGAGAACGCAAACGCTAACTGGACGTGATGGTAAAACTAGATGTTCTCTACAGATGAGATTAATGGTATGGTCAATGGGGGAAAAAACCAAGTTACATATGTATATTGATCCAAATGATTTGAATACAGCCATCAAATAAATCAGAGGTCATGTCTAGGCTTCTAACAACAAGGGCATTTTCAATTTTGGAGGTATTGGGTCTTCTAAGTGCTACTGTCATAACATAAAATAATTATTCATTAGTATTACATTCTAGATAGATGGCCATCAGAAAAAAAGCCCACTAATCTGCAAGCATGGGGCTACAGAGATGAAATGGCCACACAGAATACAGTTGTGTACAATGGACATTGTGTAATAATATCATGAGGTCAGAAATACTAAATATAACCCAAAGTGCCTACGTGGGCATTGAGATATGCAAGAACAGAGCCTGAGAAGTCCTATTTGGCACATTTACGAATCCCTCCGCTGGAGATGATGAGTGACCTCCTGGCTCTCAGGACTTCATGGGACCAGGATTGTACCCACGTGTGAAAACTACTAAACATAGGAAACAGATTGCAGAACCCACTGAAACCACATGCAATTCTTGATTGCTCACAGTTCAAGGCTGGTGCAAATCTATTTGAATTAAATGGGAAGCTTTGCCCCTTATGAAGGGATTAATACTCAGGTTTGGGTTTGTTTGTTCGTTTTCTAAACTGAGCTGCTGCAAAATACATCAGGTAGCAAGGTACAGCACTGTAAATCGCAGTTTGTTTGCTATGGCATTCCAGATGAGCGAACGGCAGGTAAGCTCACAAGTGGCTCATTGCAGCAATTTCATTTGGTATATCCAGTACACCACCTCAGGATTACTAGGTGGAGTCAAATTAGAATTAGCATAAAACTCAAATGAAGTGTCAGAAAGAGAGAATTCTAGATTCCAAACAGAAAGTGACTAGCCACCTGCCAAAGTAATAGCACTAAGCTTATGTAGTATCATAATCAGCCACCTACGTGAAGAACAGAAGAGATCTACCTATAACCAAGGATAACATTGTCACTGTTTCTGGAGGACATCCAGAATACTACAGACAGTGCTTGGGCACTGGCAGAAGTAACACACACAGAGTCACTGACAATAGTAAACATCAAACGCAGCAAACATAGGCTCCAGGTGGCAGACCCACTTCAGCAGCCAAACAAGCCATTGCAGAAGGTGTTGTTTGGAGAGTACAAAGAGACTGTGTGAGTAGAAAAACAATGAGGTTCACAGTTAGTAGCTATTGACCAATGCCCACTAAGAGGCAGGGGGTTCTGATTGTCTGCCCTCACCCTCATCCCTACATGTTCCTATAATTGATGGTATTCATGTCTGGTTGTCATTTTTAGTTGACATGATGTTTTATTTGCATTTCATTATTGTTTAAATGTAACAGTCACTACTGGAGTTAAATGAGACTGACCCCATGCAAGGGATATTAAACATCCATTACCCTGATTTATGTCAATTGACCGAGGCTAGGAAATAAAAACCAGTCTCTTACCAGCACTCCCGTGTGTCACATATTTGTTACAAATGAGACTAGCTGTCCACCACTTGGAAGGTAGAGTGGTCCAGCTGCCCACCAGCAACAATGGACTTCTGATGGGAAACATTTGTCACTGACCCCTAAGAAACCTGGAGAGGCATAGCTAGCTGCAAAGACTCCCTCCTCCCGTAAGAAAATAGCAAAAAAGATTAGTGTGGGGCAATGCTGGGGCTTGCCCTGTTTCCTTTCCCCTGAGGGGCAGATTGTGTGTTGAGTATGTTGGCAGGGAGGGAGGGAGAAAACTTACCTAATGTCTTCACCTTACACGTGTGGAAGACCCACTACTGTTTCCACCAAATCCCGCCACAAGATTCCTACTTTGATGTCTACAGAACCAGCTGATACAGACTAGGCAAGAGGGGAGCTGAGAATACTGTCACTAACATGATTATTTATGTATCACCTCAAAATCTACCACAAACAAGCAAACTAAATAACTTCAATACCTACAAATTGCACATAGCTAGGCTACGGCTATGCACATAGACAAGCTATGCAAAAACGAGTCTGTATGACTGTTACCCTGCCCTCCCATAGATTACAATCGCAGATAACTGTTATAATCGCAGATAAGTGTCTCTTATTAGATGTTTGTACAGCACCTAGCACAAGGAGGCCATGCTCAGGCTGAGGCCTCTTGGTGCTACCACGATATATATTCAATAATAATTTCAAACAAAACAACATTTCGTTTGGGTTCAGTTCTAGAGATGGGCAAAATATTGTGAGAAGGGTGCGTATTTTGCCAAGTCCTTTTGCCTCTATTTCTAATAATGATAAGGTCTATTGTGCTTTAAGAGTCACAGTCCTAGAGCTTTGTATCATAGAGCATGTTATAATGGGGAGGTGAAGAGGAGGAGGATGGGTGTCTTCAATAAAAAAGCTGTCTTTCCCCAAACTGCCAGCAGGGGTCATGCGTGTGACAGCAGCAACCCGTGTAACAGCTGCCACGTCCTCTCAATTCTTCAAGGGAAAGGGATCATTGATCTAAGCAGGTCTTTTCCAGCTCTAGCTATCATGAGCCTAAATCTTCCCTGTCTCCATCTCCCACCTCTCACCCACTCCCTGTGTGTGGGGACTCTCTCATTTAAAAAAATTAGATGTTTATTGGAGGGTCACCGCACATGGGGAGTGGGTGAGAGGTGGAGATGGGGAAACGGAGTGCCACAGTGAGCGACGCTCATGGGGGATGAAGATTATTTTCTCATATGTCTCCTCCATTCTCCCCACCCCTCTCTTTGAGTGGGTGGGCTTTTTGCAGTGCCAATTAACTCCATGCTGAGGTAAGGGTGGGGGGAACAATGCCTGGGGTCCCCTATCCAGCCCACCATAGCACTGTCACCTTCCATTAAGCAGCTGACGGTTCACATGGAAAGAGGGAAAAGCCAGCAACTTGTTTGGTTTTCTTTTTTTCGTGGGCACTTCACTACTTCAAAGGCTTTCCTTCAGTTCACCGAGGTCAGAGGGTAAAGGTCAATGGGCACAGTTTGACCTCTCTTTCACCTCCACCCTAAAAGGGAGACACACACAAAAAAGAAAAGGAGAAGAAGAAATTCTGGCAAACACTTTTATCCTCTAATCTTTCATCTCCACATTGTTGCTAAAGCTTTGTCTGAGGAGACAATGCACCCTTCAGAATCTGACACTTCCACATTGAACTCTTCCTCCTCATCTTCAAGAAGTAAATAAAACTAAACACCAAAACCAAAAAAGCCTCAAAATTGCAGATGAGGGGGAAACAGGCATTATTGTTCAAGTTCCAGACCAACATGTGAAAAATGCATTTTTTTTCTTTAAAGACAGCATTGTTTTATTATTTTTTTTTTTATTTCTGATCACCAGCCCTGGGGCATTGAGGAATAAGTTAAAGTTTCAGAAAGCTCTCCACAGCTGGTGATTATATCCCTTGCAGTGTGTACAAAGACATTGAGAAAGCAGCAGAGAAAGTAAACAGTATCACTTCTGGGGATGGTGCGGGGCGGGAAGGGGGGGAGAGGTGGGGAGAAGAGGAGGAGGAGAGCAGCAGATGAAATTTAAACTGGCAGACAGCCCAGCCGCCAATTTAAAACAATACAGCTAGAGAAAGCCAAGAAGGAAAGAAAAACAGAGAGGAGTGTGTGTGGAGAGAGAGAGAGAGAAGAGGGATGAGACCTCCAGCAAAGGATTTGAGCATCATCTTTGGGGGTCCACCAGCCAGCAGATTAGATTACAGGGCTAGGCTTCAGGGGGCCACATTCTTCTTTCGTTATGTAATGTGTATATGTGTGTTTTTAATTGAATTGGCAAAGCTCAGCTGTTTACCTCTCGCAGGAACTATGAAAGGAAGGCACAGGGTCTGGAAACAGCAGTCAACGTGGCTACATCTACATTACAAGCTAGTACATGTGGGGGGGGATCACACCCCTGGTTTATAGTGTAGATATAGCCACAGACTAGTCTCCTCGGTGTGCGTGGAAACAAACGAGAAACCACAATGGAGAGGTGAGTTCAAACCCACTTTCTGATCCCATCTCAGACGGTGTAATTTAGGTTTCATCTACACTGGCCTTTCAACAGACTTTGCGAACTGTGCTCACAGTCCACTTGAAGAGAGTTCCAAATTAAACCAGTTTTTCACATGCTTCAGCCCACCAACCTACATGAAACCAAATTGTGTTGGTGTCACATATAGGTAGCACTCTACAGCTTTTTTTAAATGGTTTTGCCTGCCCACCCCATTGGATCTAGACTAGATGATGGTTTGGCCCTATCCCCATTGGCCAGCCAAACCTATGTTCAGTGATCTGAGCCCCCCGTGTGGACTGGACCTCAGGCTGGCTATAACTCAATTTTCACCTCCCAGAATAGGTCTTGCTAAATAGGATCTTTCCAGGTCAGATTGACCTGAAGCTCAGTGGAGAAGACTGAGTCATCCCAGCATGGGGTGGGGAGGGGGGGAGAATTCTGGATGATCCATCCTTCCTACGACTAATAAGCCCTTCTTTATGGATAGTTGTAGGTGGACCTCGCAGGAAATTAATTTGCAAGGTTTATAATAGGGAGAGTTTCTTAAAAGGACCAGGCTATTCTGTGCTTTTGGTCACCTTTCCAGCAGTCTGCTAGGTTTCACACCAGCATGAATCACATATCGTGGAGGTTGATGTGTCCTTTAAAATGCTCCAACAACTGCTCCCACCAAACCCCACCCCCTTCTCACCCACATGAAGCAAATCTAAACCATGGCTGTAAATGCTGAGGAAAGAGCATTGCTAAACTTTCAGACTTGCAAGGGATTCAGCCACACAACTATATTGGGCTGAACCTCAAAAGTTTGGTAGTTCTCTTACGTTCAGTTAAAACCCCAGTGTTTTGGGTGTTGAAACTTATTAGTATTATTTATTTGTACTTCAAAAGCATCTAGATACACACATACATAGGTCAGGGCTCTCTGTTACTGTCAAAATAGAGAAGAAGGAGAGGGTGGTGAAACTGAGGCACAGAGAGGGAAAGTGACTTGCCCAAGCTCACAATGCAAAGCAGTGGCAGAGCCAGGCTTAGAACCCATGTCTCCTGACTGCCAGCCTACCCACTGGACACCACCACCACTTTTGGAAAGGAAGGTAGGTTGCACGACTAGCTGTTTTTTACTATGTTTTAGAACTTTGATATATGGACCTGGCCTGTGCCAGGCAACGGTAAGATCAGTGACAATTATGGCAAATAATACACTTCATAAAAAGTTACCCAAACTTTTCCAAATCTCCATAAAGGTTTGGTTCAGGCTGAGTTGACCTAGTGGATGTGGCACAGGACCTAGTGGCTGTGACCTTGTGGCACGGCTTTCCATTGTTCCTCATGACCACTGACACCAGGGCAAAATGGGCATATATAAAACCCTGCCTGATGAAACCAGTATCATTTCCCATTTATTTTGCACTGCTCTTAATGACTGCACTAGATGTAGGGAAATAAGTAAGTTTTTTCAATCTGTGGTGTCCCATATTGGACACCCAATATATTGACCTGTCTGAGTGGAACTGTGGTCTAGAGCAGTGTTTCCCAAACTTGGGACGCCACTTGTTTAGGGAAAGCCCCTGGCGGCCCGGGCCGGTTTGTTTACCTGCCGCGTCTGCAGGTTCGGCCGATCGCGGCTCCCACTGGCCGCAGTTTGCTGCTCCAGGCCAATGGGAGCTGCTGGAAGCGGCACGGGCCGAGGGACGTAGTGGCCGTCGCTTCCCGCAGCTCCCATTGGTCTGGAGCAGCAAACCCTGGCCAGTGGGAGTCGCGATCAGCCGAACCTGCAGATGCGGCAGATAAACAAACCAGCCTGGCCTGCCGGGGGCTTTCCCTACACAAGCGGTGTCCCAAGTTTGGGAAACACTGGTCTAGAGGATTAGGTATCATCCTAAGGTTCTACCATGGACTTGTTATTGATTACACTTTGGTTACTCCTTTGTAAGATGAGGGTGATGATTTTTGCCTATTTCACAGGGAGGCCCTATCCAAGCTTAGATTCTGACCACACTCCATTGTTGGAAGCTGGATCCTTAGGTGCATGTTCATTGTACCTATGCCTTAATCTGTCCCTGTCCATTTCTGAACCCCACTGAGGAGGAACCAAGCCAGTGGAGCCCACAAAAGCAGGTGCCATCAAATGTTGAGCTCATAATTTCAACTCAAGGGGGTAGAGTTTGGTGTAGGGCAGACCATGGGGGAATACCACCTAGGGAACTATATCCCCTTAAAATGTTAACCTAGTCTGACAGTAGTTACAGATCATTTTATTTGCAATGTTATGCCTGCATTCATTTTCCAAACTGCACTGGCACTGTGGTCCCTTGGTGGAGAATAAGAGTTTTATATAAAATGCAGCATGGGTATCAAACCCTGTATAAAGTTAGCATATATAAAGGTCACCATCTAGTGGCAACTAGGACAAACAGCATGTGTTGTATTGTTCATATGTTTCTAGGTTCAATAAAGTTAATGAATGCATTGAAAATGGCTTCTTGGATGCAGCTCTGAACAAAGCATGGTACCTACTCAACGCTCACAGCAATTGCGCAATATGGGAGACATGCCACTAGAATCCCAAAGGCAACCTTTTACTTCCCTTAACAGGGTGACTAAACCACAAATCCAATTAGGATGAAGTGTGAAGTACAACTTAAAACATGCATAGGGCCTTGGGCAGGCCCTCGGAATGGGGATGAATTTCCCCAAACATCAGATCGACAGCGGGTGTAAACCAGCGTATCTCCATTGGTTTCAGTGGAGCTGTGCTGCTCAAGCTCAGTTGAGCATCCAGCCCTGAATGATGGAACACAATTTGGTGTTAGGTAGCCCCTTTCATATACTACTCAGAAGTAGCCCACATTGTTTTACAAAGCAATGAGTTAGTACTGGTAGGACAGAGAACCATAAAGCAGTGAATGTTAAGCCAAGCTACCTTAACTGAAAGGTAGGTTCCCTGCATACCTACAGATAGATATACTGGGCCAGGTCCAAGTCAATAGAGCTATGCCAATTGACACCAATCAAGTATCCGGCTCAGGATACACAACTCACTTCTCCTGCCCCCTCCCCTAAGCCCCAGCTTAATCTGTTAGACTCCACTGCCCCTATCTGAAGTTGTTTTTCTTTTATTTGTTCTCAGGATACCCTTAGCGTAAGTTGAGACAGATTACATTGGAGGAATTGACCAGTTCTCATATTACCCTTCATTAAAAACTTTTTTTTTAAATTTAGGGCCAGATGCTCAGCTGGTGTAAATTATCAAAGCTCTACTGACTTCACAAATCCATTGACTTCTATGGAGTTGAGCTGACTTACAGCAGCTGCGGCTCAGACCCCACAGCACAAGCTCAGAACAAATACTTCTACTGTTACCTGAGAAGGAAAAGAACCCATCCTTTGGAATCCCTCTTCACCGGTAAATACCATATCCCATGGAATTTGGCTAGCAACTACAGCAGACCCTACTACCTATGGGGTACAGACAAGCTTTCTGTGGCGGACTCAATTTGCCTGCCCCTCTTCCCAATTCAGGTGAAGTTAGGCAATATGCATCTTGAGAAAGGACAAATACATCAGACCTCATTTCTGTCCAAGTCCTTACACTACATTCATCACAAAAAGGCTAATTCATGGCCCAGTCACACCTTTCTGTTTACCATGATGGTCTTTGGATCAGGTCTCACGTGCGCTATAATTTTCACAGCCTCAGTAATAGCTTCAGTGGGATTTGAACCTAGGTCCTTTCCGGCCAGAAGCAAGGCGCATAACAGTAGACAAAGAAGCCACATAATGTAGGTCTCCAGGCAAATTTGGATGTTGAAGTTTAGCCATGATTGGGGTAAGGAGACAAAGTGCTATTTTCCCTCAGGAAAGCTAGCTTTATTTTCTAAAGGTTAATGAGAAATAGAAGCAAGTTAGACTAGCCAAAAGAATGAAAATAAACGGAGTGTTTTTCTCTTCCTCATTTTGCAGAAAAATGCATGGCTTTGGTTTTCCTGCAGGCAGTTGCTTCGCATCAATGTACAATGTGGTGACTCAGACACTGTTATTATAAACTAAGCCAAAGAGAAGGTATGTTTTATGAGATACATCTCTACCCCCGCTCCCCCGTCTTTCCATAGTGTATGCTTCCATAAGTGAGAAGGAATAGTCAAAACTTGGCATGATGGTTTTTAGTGTCTCTTGGAAAGGTGTATTCTTCCTTTGCCTTCAGATCAGCAATACAAAGGAGGATTCTGGTTTATAGGGGCTGATGTGTAATGTCAATAGCAACATTTGCTTTTTAAGATCCACATGAGAGGAAAGCAGAATATCATTCAGAAGACAGAGTTCCACACCTGCACGGAGAGGAGAATATGAGTCAAGATCCACAGAGAAGCAATTTTACTCCTATAGAGGAAATAGTTTGAACACACCCACACTTGGGGTTCCAGCCACCGGACCCTATAGAATCAGAAATACATAGGGCCCCATTTACACCACATGCCACCATTCATGGGTAGTTATTCACATGACTAGACCCAATGACTTCAGTTTAAGTAAGTGCTCACACGGTTAAGGAAGGGGTTCACATTCTGGCACAGAGTGAGCCCAATTCTCCCTTCACACTGGTGTAAATTGGAAGTAACTCTATGGAAGTCAGTAGAATGATACAGTTGTGAAACTGGTTTAAGTCAGAGGAGAATCTGGCCCACCATCAACAAGTTTGATGCCACGGCTCAGACCTGCGTTTTGAACTCTGAAGCCTCTGACCATTATGAAACCTCCAAACCCCAAAAGCAAACTAAAAACAAAAATAAGAGGACTTGAGGTCCATCTCCTTGGAGTCGGCGGTTTCCAAAAAAAGAGACGAAAGAGAAATTTTGCTGTGCTCAAAAGTGACTCAAGCTACAGGGGATTTAACGAACTTGCCTCCCACCCACCCCTCTCCCACACACAGATGGACTCTAGACTCAACATTTTTTTAAAATCAGGTCAAACGAAAAAGAAATCAGATGACTCAAAGAAACAAAAAAATGTATTATTTTGAGTCTAGTTATGAGAACAATTTCCTAGGAGAGATAATGTTCCCTTAGATCTTTCTCCATCTGCTCAATGCCTGTGGCACTCTACCATGTGCCCCATATTAGGTCATAAAGGTGATGTTTCTGTTTTGCTGTTTTGTTTTCAAATTTGGGTGCCTAACATTAGGCATCTAAATCCATATTAAGGGATCTGAGTCTGCCACGAATTGTACCTGTTCCATGGTTCAGACCATGGGAATTCAGCACATCCTTAAAGTTAAGCCCATGCTTAAGTGCTGCCCTGAATAGGGGAGGACCTAATCAGAGATCCCGAGTGCCCATTGTAATATTCAATATCTTGGGGAGCGTCCTGGAACCCCCATATTCCTCATTTTTATATAATCACGATCTTACATATAAAGCATGCCTTGTAAGGTATCAGGGGAAAGGTTATGATCAGCTGAAAGTCATTTCTCTGTCCATATATGTATATCATTAAAGCATATGAATTTATGAGAAGTGTTGTATGGTGGTCACTAAAACATGTTGTAAGTTGGGGAATCAGCCAGACATTAGCTCCCCAGAGGCAACAGCAAGGAAAGTAGCCAATATCTGGGTGGGGTATCAATCAACCCATCAACAACCATTGTCCAGCAAGGGAGCTACAATGCAATGACTCACCTGCATGAGGCCACACCAGGGGAATTGCTCAGCCTTGCCTAGAGGCTCAGCAAGGCCCTCCCAGACATGCCTGGACTTGTGTTTTCCAAACACGTGGACTGAGGCTATCAAACAGACAGAATGGACGCAAACTGGGCCCTTCTCCTGCCCCCACCTATGCTGCAAGCAACTAAGACACTGAGAAGAAGACATGACTCCAACAAAATTGGAGATTGGCCCAGGTTTAAGGAACAAACCTGTATATTAAGGACTGCAAAATCCAGTGGGGTGAGAAAAACTGCTTAATCAAGATGTTGCCCAAGAGCTGAGAGTTTAGATTGTGTGCTTATATTTTATTTCTTTTGGTAACTAACTCTGACTTTTTGCCTATCACTTAATATCACTTAAAATCTACCTTTTATAGTCAATAAGTTTGTTTAATTGTTTATCTTTACCAGTAAGTTTGTATGAAGTGTGGGACAAATCTGCTCAGGTTTTCCAAAGGCTGGTGTATGTCCACTTTCCATTATTGAAGTGGTGAACCAATTAATAAATCTGCACTGCCCATCTTGAGCAGTGCAAGATGGTATATTCCTGAGGTACAGTGCTGGGAGCTGGGGGGGATTTGACTCTGATGCCTTTCTCTGTATGATTCATGAGAGGCTCTGGGAGCATTGATACAATATAGCTCTGTGTGGGGCTCCACATGCTGTTGTGCTGAGTGATCACAGCTCCTGGAGGGGTTTTCTGATGGTCACTAACAAGGCATTGTGAGAGACAGCCCAGGCTGGAGAGCGTTAAGGGGGCATAACAGTGCCAGAGTTCCAGGCTGCACCCTGGTGGGATCCAGTCACACCCACATCTTCCAGTGAACATCTGAAATTGATGTAGGGGTCTAAAAACAGGGGTAAGTACTTCATTTTCAGGCACCATGTTTGAAAATGTTGGCGGCAGCCCAGAGAGATGCAAATAAGAAATAGACAGTGACTGACTGAATGACACTCAGCCAGTGAAACAAGAGATAGAAGTATGACCTCAGATTATTCAGAACAATTCTAATTGATGAGTCCATGGTCCAGAGATCAGAAGAGTTACCTAGCAACTTCTGAAAGGTGTTTAACCCTTTCATTGGCATCACACATACACACACACACACACCACAGTTACATTAAGAACAGACATACTCTCCTTTAACCTTCAAGTAAAGCTGTTCCACTAAAACCAGAATGACATTAACATCAAGCACCACCTCCCCACTCCAAGCAGAGCTTTCCACTACTTGAAGTGGAAGAAGAGCCTGAGATACCATGAAATCTACTAGGGACTTTACTACTTCCAAACTATTTGAGACGGAAGATGCTCAGATACAATGCAATGAGTGGCAGTATAAAACTCAAAGATAGAGAGATTTCTCGCTCTACCTTTTGAACAACAGATTGTAGGGATCTCTATAGCTCATAGGATTGGCAGCAGAATACAGAGACTTTTATCCCCAAGTTATGCATTCAAATTCCTGAGAGACCAATAGTGACCCAACAATGTTAACATAACTGATGCTATTTGAAGGCCTATGTGAAATGAATCAGTGGTGTCAGTCCACTTTCTGGTGGGCAGATGACACTAAATTGCAGTCCAAGACAACAGCTAAAGGATTCAGTGAACACAGGCAGACATGGAACTGTCTTCTCCCTGTCTGGGACAGAGTTCATGGGTATTAGTGGGGCTTGTAATGTCACTCGGTGCTTTATCTGTTCTGCCCTGTTACCTACATGTTGTTCGGACCAGGGGAATTCAGCACATATTTAAAGTCAAGTCCATGTTTAAGTGCTGCCCTAAATAGGGAGGGGCCTAAAACATGTGTTTGAAGCTTTCCTACCTTGGCGTGTAAGCCAGCAATTCACAAGGGTACACTAGGCCATTCAGAAATAGTAATTCACAATGGGTTCTGCTAGATGTAGTCTGAGCACTGGCAAGGCCCCACCATTTTTACTGCCGTGTCATCAAACCATGCACAGATTGGGGTTAGAGGACAAGAAGCTGAAATCCCCTGAGACCTGGCTTCTCTCCACTGTTACTACCCATGAGCTGCACCATTGGCGAATTACACTTCCTCATTTTCTAAGGGTAGATGTAGACAAGCGCAGTCAGATTTCTAGTGTCTCTGTCTGGATCTAACCAAGATGAATTCCATTTGACATCTAAAGACTCCTTAGAGCAGCAGCATTAGGATGCCTGGCTTTAAGGGTTTCTTTGACCAGCTTCTCTGAATCAAACATATACAACATGAAATGGAGCGGGAGGGGGAGATAATGACTGGAGTTGTGGTTTGCAGGATAATTGTATGCAAAATACATGCTGCAGGAAATGGGTGTTCAATAATTCATTGCAAAGAGATGTCTCCTACCGGCGCTGCCCTCCTGGCCCTATGAAAGCAAGCTGAGCACTCCATCTATATTCCCTCCCCACCGCCCCCCAATATGAATTTAGTGTTGATGAATGGTACCAAATGGACATTCCAGGAGGCCAGATCCAGCTTCTTATTTGTAGAATAGGTACAAAGAGAGCAATAGCACTGCTGGCGACCTCAGAGTCCCAACCAAAGTGGCAACCAGGAAATAGTAGGATAGCTATATGTTTACCTGGGCTTCACAGCTGACCATGAACCCATGGACGAATGGACTCTACTGCCAAGCTTTCCTCCCTGATGAGTGTGGAGCAGAAAATATACTCAGAGGTGCCGTGAAGATTCAGAAGGAGGAGCAACCTACTGACTGTTGCTCCCGTGCACCACCGTTCACTTCTCTCTCTTGCCAGCATCTAGCCAGGCTAAAGGGAAAAGGAATTCCCCTGCTCACAGGGAAGAAGACGACAATCATCCCCAGCTCCTGACTCCCCCACATGGAGGGAATGAAGAAACCAGCCCCCGCCTTCACCAACACCCACCCACCCTCAGCCTTCTGCTGGAAAAAGGAAAGGGCACAACACCGGGCTCCTGAAACGAAGAATAGCATCCCTCTCCAACTCCCAAGATTCCTCACACCCTGCAGCCAGACTTGAGTGCCATCCCCGTCTCCACCGCAGCTGTGTGTGTGTGGACTGAGTGTCTGAGGAGGAGCAGGTGGATGTTTATTGTATGGTAGCACCCAAAGCCCCCCAGTCGGGAATGGGGGCCCCCCCTGCCAGGCACAGTACAAACAGCACCTGTTGTAAGGGCTTACCATTTCATTTAAGACAAGACACCACCAGCTAGTGCAAACAAACAAGAGGGAAGGAGGATGGCGGTAATTGTAATTACAAAGGCTAACCGTGCGTGATGTCATGGCTCAGAATCAACACAACAGTTGAAGGTTACCATTCTTCTCTTTTTATAAATAATCCATCAATAAAATCATCTATCCATGAGTGCCATTCAGCTCGTCCTAGTGCACTGGCACGTGCACTGGGGTGAGTGGAGAGCTTGGGGGAATAAGTTAGAACAGGGCACGAGGAATGAAGGGGATAGAGGAGGAGAGAGAAGGAACACCAGATGCTGAAAGCAGTGGGAATGATATGCAAAGATCTACAAAAGTGAGAAGAGAAAGTGTGAAGTGAAGGAAGGGAAAGAAAGTTTAACCAAAGGAAAGGAGACATTTCCATGTCTAGCAAAGTATTCAATAGAAAGCTGTTGGCTAATGTGTTCCAATTAATTTGCTGCACAGAGGGTCAGATCCTCAGCTGGTGTAAATCAGAATAGCTCCATTGACTCCAACAGATGTGGCCCATGCTATCTAAATTTTCTCTCTCCTTATACAGACACTTATTATGGGCTAGCTGGTGTTCTATTGGCAAAGCTCTGT
Source organism: Chrysemys picta bellii (assembly GCF_011386835.1). NCBI lineage: Eukaryota > Metazoa > Chordata > Testudines > Emydidae > Chrysemys > Chrysemys picta. The sequence goes on along the minus strand of NC_088794.1, from coordinate 37,294,079 downwards.
TGATGTCAATGGAGCTACACAGATTTACACTAGATTAGGATCTGGCCCAAATCTCTCCCCTTTAGTCTATTGCTCTAGTGATATATAATGTGCCATTGTTCGAAATAAAGAGGGGACATGGGGAAGATTTCCCTGCTCCTCTCCTGATACTGTGAAGGTGGGGCCTATTCTCTTCTCTACATTAGGGTAATTGCATTTCTAGTGAAGATTTTATAGCCAGCAAAGAGAGGCCCTGCAAAATGATTTAGAGAAAACCACAAGTTTGGCACCAGTACCAAGATCCCCCACTCTGAGTTTGGCTGTCTGAAATGCTCAGTTGGAAAAGGAGCTCAAGTTTTTCCTCACGTGGATGTGACACTGCTCTAAGGGTTTTTCCCTCTGCCCATTGTACTCCTATGCACATACACAGGGGGACACACACAAACATGCACATTCCACACAGAGATGGGGACACAGCAAGCACAAAAGCACACCCAGCAATTATACTTACATTAAAAACACACACGTGTAGTTACACAGACATGCATTCATACCGAGCCTTATACACACAAACATGCACAATTCATACAGGGAAGTACACATGCAAGAGCACCACCATATTCACATGCACAAATGATGTTGGAGGACAGCTTGAGCCTCTGTCACAATGGCCAGGAGTGTCTTTGTCCCCTCTCTAGTTGCTGAACTACAAAGAGGATGAATGAGTCTATTGCTATCTTCAAACTAGCAGACGTGGTTTATTTAGCTGCACATGTCCTAGATTCAATCCCACCCAAGGCAGTTGTCAGAGCAACATTGGTCTTAAAGGTGTGAGCCTACTGGAAAGCGTTTTGCGATCATTTGAGCTCACTAGGGGAAAGAGTCCAAAGCCAGCATGAATCTAACCATCTGCAGGCTGAAGTCAAGTGTTCCAAGATCCCAGCTGGCCATCCATTCACACAAATGTTGTGAGTGAAGCCTGGATGTTACACACATCAGAACCACAAACAAATCTCACATAATTAAACATGCCACCTTCACTAGGCACTTGTTAAGCCCTTGCGCCCCACCATCATCATGTTCGTTTAAATGAATTTCATGCTGATGAAAAGTGCCATACTGACAGCTTTGACATTCTCTATGGAGCAGCTGCAGTGCACATGTCCTGCTCCTGCTCCACTAACATTCCTCCAGCCTGTTCTGGAGTGACCTCTTCGTGGGGGAGAAAGCTGTTCAATCTGTAGGACCAGCAAGTCAGATATAAAGACAATAAAAGGATCTACAAGACAAATGGATGGACAATCTCCTAGTGAAAAGAAAGCCCCAGTATTTGCACCAGCAGGAAAGAAAAGGTTATAAATGGATTTGAAAAAACTGCCAGTATTAGATATGCTGTGAATATGTTGACCATATTCTGATCAGTTCACAGTAACATACAGCATACGTTAGATAGATGCAGCAGAGACATTATCAGCCTGATTTGAGGTGATAAAAATGCCTACATGTAAACAGATGTATGTTACATAGATTACCTAAGTGGGATTTATTCATATTATTTTGAACACATATTCAAATTACCATAGGGATTGGCAAACTTGTTTTTCCTAAATCTGAATGCATTTGAACATCGTTGGACTGATCCAAAGCCCATGTAAGTCAAAAGCAAGATTCTCATTGACTTACATAGGCTTTGGATGAGACCCTCTGAGATCAGTATTAAGACTAGTATTTCAGTGTGGTTGGGTTTGCACTCCACGTGGAATACACTGTAGCTACCCCGTCATGACACTATAGTTACACTTTTGGATTAGAGCGGAGCTGCAGCAAATTTGAATACAGAATAAATTGAGTAATTTTGGCACTGAATAAATGCAATAGACAACGTTTCTGCTCCTCCACCTCTGCCGTGATTCCTACAAAGCACTTGAAAAAGAAAATTACTCAAGGGCTTGTCTACACTTAAGCTTCTACAGCAGCACAGTTGCCGCTGTAGCAGTTCAGTATAGACACTACCTATACCCATAGGAGTAGTTATCCCATTGGCACAGGTAATCCACCTGCCCAAGACACAGTAGCTAAAAATTGACAAAAGATTCTTCTGTCAATCTAGAACTGTGTACATGAGAGGTTAGGTCAGCATAGCCACGTATCTCAGGGGTGTGGATTTTTCATGCTCCTGAGACCCGTAGCTATGCCGATGTAAGTTCCCAGTGACTATGCAGCTGGTGTGTCAAGGCCATTGCCTACTATACTAATCTTAATCACTTCATTGTTACTTTGGGCGCAGCCCAACCGTTTGTTGTATCCACTTGTTGTCTCATTATATATTTGGACTGGGACCTCTGGATGTTACTTCAGGACAAATAGCACTAAATAATAGTCTTTGTGGAGAACTTATTTTAGTGTGTCCCTTAATGACATGCAGATCAGATACAGCCAAATTTCAGATTTAGCTGCAATTGAGTCAGGTGACATTTGGATAAGTGGGGTGCGGGTGGAGAGGGAAACAGGCAAGACAAAACATTTATTAATGTAAAACATTAGCCAAAACTATATTGTATGAGAAGTAGCTTTGCTCTAATTACACTGTACATAAAGAGTGGATTTTCTAAAGTGCTTAGCACTGGTGTAATTCTAGTCCTATTGAAGTGGATAGTAAAACTCCCATTGACTTTAGTGGGAGCAGAGTTAAGCCAATGAGGAGGGCTTTTGAAAATCCTAAACTATACGTTTTGTAAAAGCGTGTGAATGGTAGTGTTAGTAAGAATAAATTGGTGCTCAAAATCATTTGTCCAGCTTTTACTGGTTGATTTAAGAGGCAGGGCCTAATCCAGCTTTTCTTTCTATTTTAATAAAGATTTCATGTACCTGGTACTTCTCTACAAGACAGATCCAAACTGATCAGACCTGATGCCTCAAACTTTGGGGAAGTTTGGATCCAGAGCTGAAGTTCACAGCTCAAGCTCATGCTGGCACTGTATAAAATCTGTGAGCTCCGACTAGTTTTGTGAACCATTTTGAACTTAAAAATTAGTCTGAGAGGCTCAACATCATCAACCTCCAATTAGTTCAGCCATCCCCAATTTCAGTGTCATCTACTTGAAGGTTATATGTAGGGGTCCCTTTGTCCCTAAGTGAAGAACAGCCTCCTCTGGGCAGACACTCCCACTGTTTGAATGTGTACAGGAACACGACCCACAAGTTTAGGGCAGGAAGTGAAGAATACTGTATACAGCTGAAATGGTGGCTTTTAAGTGAGCAGAACGTATATATCCAAATTATATCTGATCAATACATTGGGATTTAAGCCCTACTCTTACCTGAATGTCCTGGAAACGTTAACCACCCCTCACAACCAGGATCTTTGTTTGCTATTTCATCTAAAAGATGTGACCTCCTGAAACACCATGATGGGACATTGGTTCACACTAACTCAAAAGCAAGAGTGACTCCTACTGAATCTTCAGCTTTATCAGTTTTTAAAAAACCACTAATGAGTTTGGAAATGCTGACAGTTGCTCCTCCAAATCCATTGTTTGTCAAGCTTGTCAACTCTGATGTCTATCACAACTTATGGGTGATAGCAACCTTAGCTGAATTAAATCGTTCTTTTGCACTAAGGGGACATGCAAAAAACCCTGCAGCAGCACGTCTTGGAGCCCGCATCAATTGCCTGGGGTCACAGGGCTCGAGTCGTGGGGCTAAAAATGGTTGTATAGACATTTGGGCTTGAACCCCTTTTGTGGGTTTCAGAGCCTGGGCTCCAGCCTCAGTTTTTACTTCTGCAGCCTGATCCAGAGTCTGAGAGTCTCTGCTGTGGATTCTATTTTATTTTATTTTTTGCACTGTGTAGACAGACCCTTAGAGCCTGCCTGCATAACAACACTGAGGTGGGGGGAAAAAAAGAATTTCTACTAGTATATATTTTAAGATCGGATAAGGCAGTGGACTGGGATTCAGGAAACTGCGTTCTATTCCCAGTTCTACCAGTGACCTGTTGTATAACCTTGGGAACGTTACTTCGCCTCTTTGTGCCTCAGTTTCCCCTCCCACTTTTGGTTAATCATCTATTTAGCTTGTAAGCTCTTGGAATCAAGGACTGCCTCTAGCTATGTATTTGTACAGCACCTACTACTATGGGGCTGAAGTCTCTAGCTTTGCTACAGAAATTCAACTAATAAATTATAGTAATAATAGAAGTACTGGAAAAGGGATAAAAGACCTATAAAGCGCTAGCAACAGAAATAAGTATAAGTAGATGGCTCTGAACATCAGTGCGGAAGAGAGAGATGGAACCTTTAATATTTAGATCTTGGGTTCATATCTACAACATATCATTAGCTCCTGAAAGTCAGTTCCATCACACTTGGCATTAACTGCCCCTCTTATCAGCAAACTCACATTTTCAGGACTGATGGATACCTCCATGGAACTACTCAGTCCTGGAGGTGCTCCCTCCAAGTTGAAGGTTGAGGCATGTTGGCAGAGCAATGCGGAGACAGACCTGCTGCAGCTTGTACTTTACCTGCTTTGTGAACCAGGGGAGGGCTTCAGTCTCCAGAGCTGTCATTCTTTCCCCAGTACTGAAGAAAGAAACAGGAATAAAAAGTGTTGGGAGTAGGAATACATAACTGCTCTGTTGCCTGTGTTGTTAATGACTGTCATCTGGGTGCAATGATTATAAGAGAGAAACTATTTCTTAGTGTACACAGAGCAAAAGAAAACCCTTAAGCAAACATACCAGCAGAACAATTAGATGGTTAATCATAACTCTGGCTATGGGATGTTTTCTTCATTTTTCCCTTCAAAGGGACAGCGGTTAATAAACAGTGTTGTCTCTTCTGGAGAAATGAGTCACCCTTCTGCCCATTGGGGTTACCCTCACACTGTTGTGGCTGCTATTCAGACCATGTAGGATTTATATTCTCCAGGCAACCGTTCTATTTCAGGTTGTGGTATTCAAAGGCAGGAGTTACAAGGCCATGCTATATAGCTTCCACCTTCAGAACGTTCATTAAGGCTTCCGTTTTCAATCCCAACATTGTGAGTGCTTCCAAACTCAAACTAAAGGCTGGCCTCGAAATATTTCTGTAGAACACGGGGAGAAGAGCCACTAGATGGGTCAAGGACTTGTGACAGGATACAGGGATTTTGGCTTGTCGGTCTGACTCTGCTACAGGATGGTAGTTGATTGAGAGCCACTGGCATCTGATAGATGTTTGGGCAGTCAGCATGTGAAACGAGTGGGTAGCAATCCCATTACCAGTCAGCCCCGCCAGGGCCATGTGTGTGCTTGGTAACAGAGTGGACTTGCATTGTACTGTAAAGGTAGCTATCAAGGGACCTCCTCAGGGAAAGAGTTCCCCCACCTGATCCTGGCTAGTCCTAAAGTCTGACAGCTGAACCAACCTGGGCAGTTATAGCTATAGTGAGCAAAGCTATTCACAGAAACCATTGCATTGTGCCTGGATAAGCTACCTAATGCACTTCCCTTCAACTTGCTCACTACCCTGTTCCTGTATCACCTGCACCCAGGTGCTTTTTCCCCCATTCGGGATGCTACAGACAATGGGTCAGGTTCTCCGCAGGGATATATCAGCATGGCTCTATCAAAGAGACCCATAAGCCAATTTACACCAGCTGAGGATCTGGCCTGATATTCAGACTGTGTCATGCTGGTCCTGATGATCAACACCAACAATATACAATATTTTGAAATTCCTACTGAGTCCCCTACTGGCCTCTATACCAAGATCTCTAATCCCTGATTAATTGCTGTTGGATGTTTGGCTGTCTAGCTGCTCCTAGGACAGAGTGGGAGCGATAACACTTGTTCCCTCTGCAGCTCTAAGTTTCCTAGCAGGGTTTTTCTCTCTCTCACAGAGCTCTGGGTGGGATGGAGCAGCCACAGAAGCCTTGGCTTCACTCCGCTGGGCCCCTGTTCATTTCCTGAACACTTCTGAGGCATCCCATTCGTGGCCAAATTTGGGCTGAGATCCCAGCTGATATTTTAGCTTTTGCCTCAATATATTTAAAACTTCAGCGGCTATAAATAATTCTGACAGGGGCCCCGCCTCCATTTCAGAACATGTGCTTGATTACACATAGATATCTATATCATATATGGGGGGGTTTCCATACAACTGTCAAGGAGAATGCCAAGTCCTGGTAACACTGGCTGATCCTTGGTGAGGGCTGGAGACACCCAATTGGTTTGCTAGCTCTTGACATAATGATTTTCATATTTCATAGTTAACAAGATACGTATGAGGTGGTGTATGCCACCCGGCTGTGCTCTATGGGATGTTTACAAGGCAAAGAATGTAAGAATTACCATACCAGATAAGATCAATGGTCCATCTAGTATCCCATCTCAGAGTGACCAGCTCCTTCAGAAGAAGGTACAAAAAGCCCTGCAGTGGGCAGCCGTGAGAATTAGGGGGGAATACCTTTATTGGGGGTAGGATTTCTCAGTTACTGGCTAGTTTATGACCCTAATCCCACAAAGCACTTAAGCACATGCTTAACTTTAAGCACATGAATAGTCTCATTGATGTCAATGGGGGCCACTCACATGCTTGAAGTTGAGCAGGTCTTTAAGTGCTTTGCTGGATCAGGGCCTATTATCCCTTCCAAAACAGTTGACTTTTGGAGAGTAGCTGCTCTGGGCAGTCTCCCTCATAGGGGCATCTTCCCCTTATATTCCTTCCCTGCGTGCTCCCCAACAGCAGAGTCACATTTTTTTCCCTGGGAGACACCCAACCCCATGCTTATTTAATCATATCACCTCATCTCCTCCATTATGTGCACTTTCCTCGAGACATGTGACAACTGGTGCACACATCAGTATGCCCCACACACCTGTATGCAGGCTCCTATGGGACACAGTCCCCCTCCCCTATCACCAAGCCTGTAGAGCTCCCTCCTTGCTACATGCATTCCCTCTCCCAGGCTTGGGGGTGAAGGGGAGAGGAGGATTCTCCTCTGGAGAGAAGTGAAGGAAGACAGCTCCTGGGGAGAAGGGCAGTGTGGTCTGAAGAATGGGGCAGAGGGTGGCCATGAGACCTTTCTGTCTCAGTTCCCCTCCTACCAGAAAAGGGTCATTTGAGGATCATTAACATCTTCGGAGGACTGTGCAAGGACCAGTCATCATGCTGGCAGGAGACCACAAAAGTCCTCCTTTGAAGGTCTGATTCTCTCGGTCACCAGGTTGATGCTGGGTGCAGCGCCATTATCTTTAATGGAGCTATTCCAGATTCACCACAGCATACGTGAGATTACAGCCAGGCCTGTCTTACCTGGCATGTTTCTCAGTTACACATACCGAGTCCAACCATGCAGTGGGGCAACAGGGACTCCACTAATTGGACACCTCAGAGCCCCTGAAAACTACAGCTCAGAGAGACTAATCGGGTAAAGATGGTGGGATTGGCTCCCATGTGAAGCTCCCCAAATTGGGAAGAGAAATGTGCGGTATGTGAGAGTATCTTCCAGCAAACAGACTTAACACAGCTATTTCTGAACCAAGCACATCATCGGCATCATCTCTAATACCACCCTATTCGGTCAGCCAGATGGCAATCTGAGAAGCAGGCACTCTCCTGGCAAGTCCTTGCTAGTGCAGACAAGGCTTTAGAGCTGTGCTGGCAAACCTTCCTAGTGGAGATGCAACTTACACTAGCAAAAGAGCACTTTTGCTGTTATAGCTTATCCCAGTTCCGTCAACAAAATAAGCAATACTTGCCAAAGAACCCTTTTGTTGGTATAAGTATGCCTCCACTTTTTTCCCTGCACTCCTACCAGACGTAGCTATGAAACAAAAGACCAGATAGAGTAGACTAGGTCTAAGGTCCCTTGCTCAGCTTGGAATTCCATCCTCTTCGATGCACTGTACATGCTTCCTTGCATGCTGCCCAACATGCCTGGCTCATAAAGGCAAAACTCACAATGGGGAGAAGCCAAGTTCAGACTTCAGGAAGAACAGTTGGGGGGTTAGAGCACTGACCTAGAACTCAGGAAAAAAAGTCTAGGTTCTATTCCCAACTCTGCCACAATTTTTTCACACAAATCACTTAATCTCGGTGTTTCTGTAAAATGGGGATGATGATACTTCTTTCTTTGTCTGCCTTGTCTATTTGGATTGTAAGCTCTCCTGGGGAGCATGGGTCTGTAGGTACATACAGGGGACAACGAGGCCCTGATTTGGGCTTTCAGACACATGGCACCGACTGTCACCCCAGATTATATAGCCATGCTAGCTGCAGATGCTAATTGTCATGTTGTTTGGCTGTAACTTGATTTAAAAGCTATTTCAAGTGCAGAAAGAGCCTGAGAACTTTAGGGCCACAGACCTTCAGTTCCACCAATGCCGGCTGGTGGACATTCAATAATGATCTTCAAGTCAGAGCAAATCAAATCTTCCACTGAAATCCCTTGCACTCTTTTCCCTTTTCCTCTGCTCATTTCCTTTCCTCTCCCTTCCTCTTTTCACTGCCAGTCTCCTTTTAATATAAAAATAATATTACAGTAGTGCCTAAAGGCCACTCTGGCCAGCTACAGCTCCATTGTGCCAGGCACTGTGTGAACACAAGAGACAGTCCAGGCAGAAGAGACAGTCCTTGCCTCCAAAGAGGTTACAATTCAAACATGGAAATAGGACTGAAGTGTTCTGCCCATAGACATACAGCACAGTAGCAGAAGAGCCAGACGTAGAACCCAGAGCTCCTGCAGCCTACACCCAGGTCCTGAACCACACAGTCTCTTCCCTGCCATCCTCCTTCTCCACTCAGCTGTTACCTGACTGGCTCGTAGCCCTGCAGACATTCTGTCCCTGCCATGCCTCTTGGGCAGTTGTCAGGTCTGGCTAACTCTCTCTCCAGGGAACATGCTGTTCCCATTTGTGCTACTCCTCTTTGAACTATCAACCCTGATTTTCCACTGAAGTAAATAATAGAAGGAGATGTCCAGCTGAAATGGGGCTAAGCGCTGTCCTCTGGTAGACATCTTCCCTTTCCCACTACCCAGCAGCTCTTAGACCTCCAGCACATTCCTCCTCAGAGTCCCATTTCCTACGCTCTCTGCTTCCTAGCAGGGGAAAGGCACACACTCTTTGGCTCTTCCAGCAATGGAGTCTAGAGCCCCACTCCTGATCCTTACTCCAGGATCCCCAACAGCCCCATTGTGCTTCAAACATAGGTGCAACCACTGGGGGATAGGGAACAGAGAGAGACAGGCCTGTCTCCCCACCCCCAATTTGTTCCTTCCCTGGGGCTGTCCTCCTGCTTTTTCCAACCAACCCTGCAGTGTTTGGTTAGTTAAAATGAAAAGGCTTTCCCCCCTCGCTCCCCTAGAACATGCCTTCCTGTTGCTGCTCATCTCCACTTAATGCCTCCTGGACATTTTCTGTTTTTTCCCCCCTCTGGATCCCCTCCCCATCTGCTCTGATTACCACTACTGCAGGTCCAAGCCTGCAGAAGAGAGAAGAGGCAGAAATACAGCACCGATTCCTCTCTCAGAAATTGGAGCACCAGGCTCCCTCAACATGGGGAGAGAGAGAGAGAGAAAAAAAAAACAGAACAGAGAGATGAGATGAGCAACAGAGAGTCCTGTGGCACCTTTAAGTGAGGGATCATTGTCCAGGATGGGTTGTAGATCACTGATGATGCATTGGAGAGGTTTAAGCTGAGGACTGTAGGTGATGGCCAGTGGAGTTCTGTTGGTTTCTTTCTTGGGCTTGTCTTGTAGCAGGAGGCTTCTGGGTACACGCCTGGCTCTGTTGATTTGTTTCCTTATTTCCTTGTGCGGATATCGTAGTTTTGAGAATGCTTGGTGAAGATCTTGTAGGTGTTGGTCTCTGTCTGAGGGGTTGGAGCAGATGCGGTTGTAGTGATCTACAACCCATCCTGGACAATGATCCCTTGCTTTCACAGACCTTGGGAGGCAGGCCAGTCCTCGCCCACAGACAACCCGCCAACCTTAAGCATATTCTCACCAGCAACCACACACCGCACCATAACAACTCTAACTCAGGAACCAATCCATGCAACAAACCTCGATGCCAACTCTGCCCACATATCTGCACCAGCAACACCATCACAGGCCTAACTAGATCAGCTACATCATCACCGGTTCATTCACCTGCACATCCACCAATGTTATATATGCCATCATGTGCCAGCAATGCCCCTCTGCTATGTACATTGGCCAAACTGGACAGTCACTACGTAAAAGGATAAATGGACACAAGTCAGATATCAGGAATGGCAATATACAAAAACCTGTAGGAGAACACTTCAACCTCCCTGGCCACACAATAGCAGATGTAAAGATAGCCATCTTACAGCAAAAAAACTTCAGGACCAGACTCCAAAGAGAAACTGCTGAGCTTCAGTTCGTTTGCAAATTTGACACCATCAGATCAAGATTAAACAAAGACAGTGAATGGCTATCCAACTACAGAAACAGTTTCTCCTCCCTTGGTGTTCACACCTCAACTGCTAGCAGAGCACCTCACCCTCCCCGATTGAGCTAACCTTGTTATCTCCAGACTTATTCTTGCCTGCATATTTATACCTGCCTCTGGAAATTTCCATTACATGCGTCTGATGAAGTGGGTATTCACCCATGAAAGCTTATGCTCCAATACATCTGTTAGTCTTAAAGGTGCCACTGGACTCTCTGTTGCTTTTTACAGATCCAGACTAACACGGTACCCCTCTGAGAGATGAGGTGGTGGGGGAGAAAGCAGGCACCTGCTGGGAAAGGCCATGTTGTAAGAATTCACCTTTCTGCACCAGCTATTTGTCAGGCTACTTCACTGATACCAGTACCGGAAGCGAGTGTCTCTTGCCCCTTGATTTATCTCTGACCCCCTCCCCAAACTAACATGTGGAGCGAACATCCTTCAGTTCCAGGGCTTTGTGCTGTAGACTAAGTCTCCCTTTACATAGGTGCTGCACAGCGTACATGCCATCCAGCCTGGGGTCCCACATGAAAGGAGTTGGTGATTTCAGCTTAGACCCTCAAAAGCTTTACATTCGACATAGCTGGGCACAGATGCTCCAGAGGCACCTAGGAGAGTTTGGGCTAGCATGTGGTCTGTGTTGCACAGCTTAGAGTAGAAGACTATAATGGCTGCTTCTGGTCATAACCCGCCCCTCTTCCCCCCCGACACAACTATGAATCCATGTATGATTGAGGTCAACGATGGTACATGATGGCAAAAGCTTGCATGGCAAGTGTCCAGCAATACCTGCCTAGCTACCCTCTGAAACTTCACAAGCAGAAAAGTGCACCTATAAATACCAAAATAACAAACCCTTCCCTATCTCCCTTGGCAGACAGGCTAGCAAAGTGTGGCTAATTACATTTTCCTTAGTGTTGCTCCCTATTGTGAAGAATGAAGCTAGTTACCTGGAAACAAAAAGTCTTAAAACATGGTCTCAGCAAAACCAGGTGTTTGATTCAAGGACGGGGGTTCAGCAAAATCCTCTGCAGGAAGCCGAAAGGTTTATCAAGGTCTGTTCTCTTTACATAGAAGCTGGTTTTCATTAAAGAAGGAATTACCACCAGCTCTCTCCTCCCTCACCCTAGTAACACATCATCCCCATCTCTCTCACTGCCAGTTTGTTCTAATAAAAAGCAGAAATCATGTCTGAAAAACATCTTGTACAAAACCAGACCTTCCAAGCAGTCAAACCGATACATTAGCCAGCGTTTAGTCAGACACGTGCATGCACAAATCCCTTGCTAGTCTGTAAACAAGACAGACTGTTTTCTCGGCTGCTGGAGATGAATTTCATGCTGCTGTGGGGGAACCTTACTCTTCCGGGGTTTCAATGGCGGCGTGGGAAGTACTCGGGAAGGGTAGATTTGCAAGGCTACACTCAGTTGCACTGGCACGGTCCTGCCATCTTCTACTCTGCAAACTTTCTAGATTAACTCCAGTATCCTACACTCCCTTAGGCCTGAGCTGCCTTCCATTACACCCGTTTCATGCCAGTGTAACTCCACATGACATCCAACACTGATGAGAAACAAGCATAACAGAGTGATGACACGCGACATTGCCTTGACTGCTGAGTTTTAAACAGGCTGAATGCTATTCAACACCTAATACATCACAGCTGTAAGAAGCTGGCAGGAAATAGTACCTATTACACTGAGAAATATAAAGGGGTTGAAGTGAGATGCAAAGAAATAATTCCATCCTGGCCTCTTCAGGATAAATAGCAACAGGTGAACTCAAAGAGTCACGGGTTTGGTTCAAATAAGCATCCAACTGGTTGGATCCAAGGCTTTTGGGAACCCCAAGGTAGATCTAGCTCTCTGCCTCCCACATAGATCTCATTGCCACAGTTTATGTCACTATGGGATTGTAAAAACCTTGAGAATACCAAGAGGATCTCTTAGTTTTTCCCATCGTTACAGTCATTCTGAGATTTTACAGCCAGACACTCAGGGTGGGTGTAATTATAAGAGGCATTCGGCAGCACCCGGAAGCACAGATTACATTCAGTGTCGGGTTTACAATGGCTCCAGTGACTCCATGGAGCCGGGCCCATGCTGAGAAGGGGCCCCAGCCCCCTCCGCCTGCACTGTGCCCCAAGACCCTGCTGGCTCCCCCGGCCCACCACTTGATCCTCTTGGCCTGCCCGCCGGCTGGCCGTGGCCTCCTCTCCACTCACTGGCCCCACCCCCTGCTCCTCTCAGCCCCCTGGCCGGACCCCAGTGCACCTCCGGCTCTGGGCAGTCTCTGCTTCCCACCACCTGTCTCCCTGGAGTTGAGCCACCTGGGACTGGTGCAGAAGCCTGGCCAGTCTCAGCCAGGTGTGTTTGTGTGTGTGGGGGAACAGTGTGGAGGGGTTGGCTGAGCCCCTCCAGGCAAGTGCATCTTGAGGGAGTCGAGCTGGGACAGGCCCTGGCCTGGCTGATCGCGCCGCTCCTGGGGGGCTGGAGTGATTCCTGGCCCTGGGACCAGCCCTGGCTGCGCTGCCAGCTCAGCCTGGCAGACCCAGTCACCTCCCAGCAGGGCTGGTGAGTGCGGCCGGGAGGCAGGGCTTGGGGGAGTGGGAAGATGTGTGTGTGTTGGGGCACTAGGGAGTGGGGGTTCTGTGGGGGTGCTGGGCAATTGTGGTGGGGCTGTGGGCAGGGGTGGTGTTGTGCAGGGTGCTGTGCATTTGTGGGTGGGTCTGGGGGGGCGCTGGGCATAGGGAGTGGGGGGGATGTTGGACGGGGGGGCTGTGTGGCATGGCATAGGTGTGCTCCCAAGGGGAAGGGGCACACTGGCAGCACAGGGCCGGGTAGGCCACTGCATGTCTGGCAACTGCTGGTTTAAAAATAGTGCCCTCGCATTGGGCGGAGCAGGGCCACCCCCACCATGCCATGACCCATTGCCTCTGGCTAGCCCCTCGCTTCAGGGACTGACCTCCCCGCACCATGCTCTATTGCCTCCAAGGGGACCCACAAAAGGTTAATCCAGGCCTGACCCACTAGATACAGATCTAGTACAATTCAGGATGAGTGGTGGTAAGTTTGATGGGCAGGGAATGGCCTATAATAGATCAATAACATGGGAAGGCCCGTGAAAAAGGAGAGCAGTCATGAAAGCAGGTTGAAGGGACCGAATGAGCAAATGCCATTAGACATCATGTGTGAGCAATCTGCACAGTGAGTGGCAGATGGTGGGGAAAGCCTGGCAGGGTCAGTGCTTCCTCCCCATCTGATCTGAGAGAATGGATAGGTATGACAGCCTGGATGGCAATGCCAACATAAGGCTATATTGGTTTTTCTCTCTGCAGTAGTGGGTTATGCTGCCTACAGGGCCAGCTCCAGGCACCAGCCGAGCAAGCTGGTGCTTGGGGCGGCAGCTTGTAGGAGGCGGCATTCTGCCTAATCCTAGGGCGGCACGGCCACTTTTGTTGTTGTTGTTCCGCTCTGGCTGCCCTGTAAGGGGCAGCGGCGTGGAGGACAGGAACGCCCTGCAGCAAGCCCGGCAGGGCAGCCCGCGTCCTTCCCTCCCAGCCGACCAGAGTGGTGTGGAGCCTTCCCGGCAGGGGGCACAACGGGAGGGGCCGCGTGGCAGCGCCCTGCTGAAGCCCTGGCAGCCCCCCTTCTCTCTCTCTCCCCGCTCCCTCCCCCACCCCCCGCTAGCCAGGGCACATCTGCAGCGCAGGGAGTCCCCCTGCACCCTGGCTCCAGCCGCACCGCAGGTTTTTTTTTTTTTTTTTTTTGCTTTGCTGTTCTGGCCGCTGCGTTTTTTTTTTTTTTTTTTTTTTTGCTTGGGGCAGCCAGAAAGCCAGAGCCGGCCCTGGCTGCCTAGAAACAAGATGGAAAGTCAGATCATATCAGCTGTGTGGTGCTAGAAAATTAATGAGCAGACTTTTAGGGGGAGCTGTTTCTGCTTCCTCAGGTGAGAGCCCAGGAGCTGTGCCTTGTCCAAGGGAGCCATCAGGTGAGAGAGGGTCCTAAACATTCCCCACCAGATCCTCTCAGCATTGTGGAGGAGCAGAACGTTGCAGGATACCACAAAAGAGAGAATCTAGACTGGAGCCCCTCCCAAAAAAGTGTTTATGTCCCTGAACTAAAATAGGTAAACCGGATTCTCACTCTTCCTGCTCTAGATGTGGGGCTGCAAAACTGGGGAATCCAGGCCCGGGCTGCAGACACCACAGCACATTCTAGCCAGAATCAGAAACAGTGTGGGGGCTGTTGTGAGACAAAGGAGCAGGGATGGAGGTAGAGGGACCATGCGTATTTGGAGAATCTAGGCAGCAAGGCACAGACGAGTGACAAGAGACCCCACATACAGACATCCCCACATACCCCACATCCAATTCTTTCCTCCCTCTCCGCCCACCCCCTGCTTCTAAACAAGGAGAGAGACAGTTTAGCTGCTCTGACCTGAACAAAGCCCTCTGTCCTACAAACTGCCTTGCTTCCTGTGGGACAAGCATTGCAGCACTATGGAAAGGGCTTTTTTCCCCCTTCAGGCCCCCTGCTGCCTGCACACACAGGGAAACAGGGAAAGATGGGGCCTTCCCTACCTTTCATCTCTTAGCTTGTTTGTTTTCTTTGTTCTGGTTTTTAAAGCCTACTGGATGCCCAAACGGAAGGGGGTGGTTGGCTCTTTACAAGAAAGGGTGGAAAACAAGTGACACCAGTCCTTTAACAAGACCACAGCGGAGAGTCCCTTATGGCACACTCTGCAGGATTTAATAGATAACTATCTTCCTAGGCATCTTTTGAACCTTCCTATCAAATGTAATTGAGAATTATATCTCTGCTACCAAATTCTTTTTTTTAATTGCCAGCAGAAAGGACCTACTTCCCCTGGGTTTTAGAATAATTTCTATAGAAGTACTGCTCATACTAAGCATCCACAATCATGAGACAAGCTACAAAAAACATCTTGTATTTTTTTTAATTTCATGATTTTTAAGCCAAAAAAGGTTTTTTCTTAGCCTTCTGGTTTTTTGAGCCTTTAGGGTTCATGCTTTCCTCTGCATTCTTGAGGGCTACAAGTTCACTTAAAAAAAAAAAAAGTCACATAACTCTGAGAGCTGGGGCTTTGGGAAAACCACCAAATACTGTGAGATTCATAATGAAGTTGTGGGAGCTGGCAACAATGTTCACTGGATGCCTCTCTAATAAATTCTATAAGCTTTTCTTAAAGGGCAGCTGCAGGCAATAGAACCGGTCAGGTCCCTGCCTTTGGAAGGAGGGGGAGGACACGGGCTCTCAACTTTGCTTGCTTCTGAGCACTAGCAAAACTCTAAGAAGAGGCAATTTAATTCAAATGCTCTGTGTGTATTCACACCATGATCAAAGCCAAGACATGCACCTGCACTCATATTTATCACACCATCTTCAGCAGCCACGGCCAATGATGTATCACAAATGATAAGAGCGTGCAAGATGCATCCTCTTGGCACCGGCAATACCTAACTTACAGTGGTGAAGCCAAGTATACCACTGATTAATATGACCCCAGGAGAGCAGAATATGGCCTCTTTATACCAGATAACCTGGAGTAGCTCCCCTGAAATGTATAGTCACTCCAGATTTACACTTGGTTTAGAGCAGAATCTGGCCCATTATGCTCAAGGTACTTTACTCAAAGTGAAGATGACACCCTTGAATATTTTAGGCTCCAAATGTGATCAAACAGTGCCTCAAAAAGGTGTTTGCATCTATTGAGCTCTGCTGTCTGCATTCAAAAGCCTAGACCCCAGGCTCTGCTATAGCTACGTTGCACCACTCCAGTAACACAAAGCAGCCAAGAGATCATCTTAACTGGCTTATGGAGAATCCCACTAAATGGCAGATGGCACAGTAGTGACTTTTAAGCTACGTCCCGTCCTAGCATCTAATGCAGGAGGGCATGTACAGAGGAAAGAGGCCATCTCTCTCCGCACCTGTGATCCTCAACTGCTAGAATAGTCCGTTGGAGCTATAGGTAGCTACCAGTAAATTAAAGCAGCCTGCTCTAATTTATTTTGGAGACTGAGCCAGACCCAGGATATCAGGGGCAGGTAAAGGGGGCATAAAATTACCTTTGTCCTCACTCCCCCACCCCCCGAGCTGCACAGAGCACAGCTCTGACAGCCCAGAATCAGGACCTAAATATCTAAATTTAAAACCTCATTACTCCATCCTCCTAAAAGATGCCAATAACCAGGGTTTATTTAAGGCTGGATTTGCAATGAGGCCCAAGGGACTGACTCCCACTGACTTTCACTATGGGAGCAACACACATTTGAAAATCCTAAGCGCAGCATTGTGCACCTCTCCTCCCATCAGCAAAACGGAGTACAAGTTAATATCACCAAATGGAGCAGAATGACTGTGATTTGCTATAAAAAGAGTCAACTGACCACTGGGCTTCCCTGCAGCTGGGCATGACATAGCAGCCTCTTCTTCCAGCCCTGAAGCTATCTGCCTCTTCTTGTGACTCAGACCTCCCACCCGGTCACATTTACTCCCACTCCTTCAGGTGTGGCACAGAGAGACTTGTTCTTGCTGGACTCTATCTGGTCTGCCACCTTCACTTCTGAGCTCAGTGCATGAGGACTTTGGGCCTGGAGCAGAGCCAGTTTCCCGGCAACCTGATGAGCACAGCTGGCCTATAGTAAGCTGCCTAATTGGCTACCTTGTCTGAAGAGTCAGCAGCTGTAGTTTGGCAGGTGCTTAAAGCATTTGCCCACTGTTGCATTAGTTGCTGTTTGTTTCCAGCCCTGTGTCACTCCAGGTAATCCAGCTCTGATCCTGGACTCAGATTCTAGCTACTAACTCCTGCTCCAACTACTATACACTGCTGTCCACATCCCCCTCTTAGACACAGTGGGCCATACATCCTTTTCTCCGGGCTTTCAGTAGTCCACACCCTCTTTTCAAGGACTCTGTGCTATTGTGCTAGTCCAGGGACCATAGGAAAAGCAGTTAAGATTCACTGCATCAGGCTCTTTGCTACCACCTCTCTAGACTTCTTCCTATCAAGCATTTCCCTAGGTTTTCTCCTCACCCTACAAAAATCTTCTTATTCCCTGAAGCATTCTTCACTACCTGGACCATAACCGCAGAACTTCTCATTGCAGTGGCCAAACTTCCTGTTTATAGCACCATCCAGCCCCTCCCCACCTAGGTGCCATCATTAATTAGGTGCAACCAGGTGGGCTAATTGGCATCTCAGACCCACATAAATCCTTTCACCAGCTATATGGGGGAGGTACCCCATCACACTTGCCCTTGCAGGAGGGATGTACATGGAGGTCTGACCAGCCCTTTGTCTGGCTTAGATTACTTCAGAATGTTCATAACCCTAAAACAATGCTCAAACCTCAGGTCAGACCACTGCTGAAAGGGATTAAAAAAATACTGGAAGAACCAGAGCCTGGAACAATCCCCGTTAAGAACACAAGAAAAAAAAGTTAAGTTTTATCAAGCCAAACAGGACAAGAATCCACCCCGCCCCCAAACTCCTGAAAGGGCAACACAATAAGTGGACAGTAAGTGATTTGTGTATAAAAAGCAGAGGTGGGTGGGTTAGTCACTATAAGTAATATGTATTGGGAATTTAGCCCTTTGTATTCTCCTTGCCAATTGTTCGCAAACCAATCCAGATTTCTCCAGATGGATCTGTAATTTCTGATGAGGATTTTCAAAGGCATCTGTGGGAGTTAGGGAAGTTAGAAATTCCGTGGCATTTTGGTGCCTAATTCCCTTAAAGGCTGTCTCCATATTCAAAGGACGTTTCTGAAATGTCTGGACAAATCATTTGCAACCTATGAGGTGTTTGCAAGCTGTTCACGTCGACTGTTTGCTATTCATCATGTGTGATTTGTCACGTGGTACTTTTCCTGCTCTTTGATTGGATGACTGATAGCTTTAAATCAAGACAGTAAACAATGATGAATAGCCAAGAAGTCACTTATGGTTCACTTTTGTCGACAAAACAAACTTGTGTGAATGTTTGTGGTACCGTCTAGATTCATAAACATTTTTCCCCACTACCCAGAAGTCATCCAAATATTTAAGTAAACCCATAATGAAATTCCATAGAGAACAGCAAAGCCAAGTCAGACTGTGGGTTTGTCAGTATGTTCAAAATTCTGTTTATTTCATTAGCTGACAAGGTCCATGCAAAAAAGTATTTGACACTGTCCCTTTAAAAGCCATAATCCAAAAGAAGTCATGATCCATTCTAGAGCTGCCGAACAATACCTGACTTTCTCCTTGCAGGGTCCTGTGCAGTTCCATCATCCATATATTGGATGTCAAACCATATGGTCTAAGCCGCTTTTTAAAAAACACTTGCCTGAATGGATTGGAGGATTTTTAAAACTGCTGAGATTTTAATCGAAACAGAAACATTGCAACATTTAGAAGTGAATGGATTTGACTCCAGAAGTGCCAGAGGGGAATGGGAGTGGGTGCGGGAAACAACTAAATCTTTTACCTGTCTCTCTTCGCCACCATTGCAAAACCCTCTGTTGAAACATAAGACAAGCTGAGTTGCCATATTCTAAACAAAACACAATGTTTTATTATACCACACTTCTGCCCTTGGGAACTCAGAGTCGGAATTTTCAGCCCTCTTGGGGTTTAAGGTATACAAACACTGGCTGCCTTGCTATTGCAATGTAGGGGCTCCTGATTTTCTTTAATGATGGCAAAACTGGAGAGCAGCACAAGCTGGAACTTCACATAAAAAATTCTGAAAAGCTCTGCTATGTTTATCTTCACTTTCCCATCCTGGGGTTTTCACCCACTGGGACCTGAAACAAGTATTTAAAAAAAAAAATGTGGATGGGGGGGGGTGTATTTTCTTTTACAGATTTAAGGAAAATTCAAAAGCTGGATTTTGAAGGTTAGCTCTGTATGTTACAAAATGTGTCAGTGTGAGTAATGAGGACAGAAGATGTGCCAGAAGGGTCATGGAACAGAAAGAGCATAGAAGGGGGATGTTGTCCAAGAAGTACATGTGAAATAGGCCTGGGTTTGAAATGCAATACAGGACGAAGCGAAAGAAAGATCGAGTCATAGATATTGAGTCCAGAAGGACCACTAGAATCATCAAGTCAGCCCTCCTCCAGAAAGAGGCCATAGAAGTCCCATGCAGAAACTCCTGCCATGGAAGCAAGTGTTTTTCCTGCTATCTAAGGCCCCCCAGTTCATCAAAGCACTTAAGCACATGTTTAAAGTTAACCTGAACCTTGGGCCTTAGTGAACATTATTGAGATGGATAATTTGTGGATGAACTAGAAGACCATAGGCCAGATCCTGAGCTGATGTAAACTGATGATACTCCATTGATTTCAGTGGTGCTAAACTGATTTACACCAGCTGAGTATATGGTAGATTATCTTTCAGACAAATTGACTGATTGGCAGGATGGAGTAGATGGGTCCAAGTAGATACATATGATGACTAGCCTATCATCCATCTATGCAGTTCAGGTTATTCCTGCCCCCTCCCCAAACCTATTTTACTACATATCTTTATGTTAACTACTGGCAAGTGTACACATTTTGCTTGATATTTTAACCCACTTAGCATGGGACTGGGGACGACAGTCTCCACCTCTGGGCTTCCAATCCAAGTTCTAGTCTCCCTCCCCAGGCTCTTAATCCCAGTCCGATGCTGCCCAGGCTCTTTACCCTGCCAGTCCCAGTCATCTCCTATTCCCTCCCGCTTCATTTCCCACTCCCATCAGCCCAGTTCCTCTTCCTGTCTCAGTCTTTCTCCTCCCCCACTGGCTCCCAGTCTTCCTCAGCTCTCTCCAGGCTTTCCAAACCCCACTCCAGTCTTCCCCTCTGCTGCATCCCCCACCGGGTTCAGCTCTCGTCTTCTGCATTTGAGTCTGGCGGTCTCCCCTCCATGCTTCCTGGGCACCAGTAGGGTGACTGGCAATGAGAATACAGGAGAGACAGACAGTCTCTGTCCTACAGCTGCTGAGAGTACCCATTGCAGGGAAAATACTGCTAAACCCCAACAACCCCAGAATGGAGCATTGTGACAGGGTGCTCTACTCAACTGCACCCCTCTTTAGGTGATTAGCTCTGCCAGGCAGATGCCCCTTCCTGCAGTTGCACTTCATCACTCTCTCTCACTCCAGGAGCTGTAGCATCCTCTTCGCGATACAGCCCTCCAACCAGGTCACTAAGTGGTTTCGCCTTTCAAGGTAGAATCATTCAAAGTCTTTCTGCTCAAGTGGCATCAAGCTGTCATCACACCCACCATCCTGAGCCTGCCATTCCTGCAGTGACCCAGGCAGTCTTCTAGTTCATTGCCTCAAGCACTACCACTGTGCGGTGGTTGGTAGGGGAACCCAGGTTCCTGTCCAGGGCCCTTTACCAAGCAGTCAAGGTGTGCAGCTTCTCTAACCTTACTGCTCTCACCCCTGGACTTCTTCATACCTTACGTCCACCCATTCTAATTGGACACCTCTCTCCTAGAGTCTACTGGGGTCTCAGGGATTCCTATTTCTTCTTCTCTCCGGGAAAGTGACTGTCACTCTTCATCCTGCAGCCCTCTTTCAGTTGCTAGTCTCCGCTTTACGTAAGCCCTGCCTGTTCTCTCACAGGTGAGCTTGCTTGCAATTACCAGCCCACTCCTAGCCTAAATCTCTCCCCTGTTTTCTGCTTGATTGGCTGAGTAGGCCCACCTGGCCTAATTCAACCCCCTCTCGGCCAGTGTGGGGAGCCAGCCGCATCACAAATATGCTCAGTGCTGTCAGTACCAAGGAGTTGTGAGGGGGTGGAGCATGGGGAGTGCAGATGGACTTTTCTGGAGAATCTACCTGCCAAGCTCTAACAAGTCTCTACTAAGTTTATGCAAACGGATTTTTGAACACTTATAACTTGGCCAGATGTGGGTAGTTTTTCACAGGAACAGCAAAAGGTGCATTCCTGACATCAGAGTGACTCCCTTCCCCAACCAAATGTCAAGTCCCTGCTGCAAAACATGAAGGCACTAGTGCTTCTCAATGAAGGAGCGACAAGAATTTTTAAGATGGATAAAACAATGCATTTTTCCCTAATCTCAGTCTGGGCTATGACTGAGCCATTGTTTTGCTGAAGCTTTCCCAAAAAATTCAAAATGAGGCAGATACCCAGCAGCATGGAAAATTTCAGCACAAATGGTTAAAGTTTGGCAAAGTTCTAAGCTTATAATGGGAAGTGTCAGGCAACATGAACTGTAGGTGGTGCTACCAGGTCCATCTGTAATATAGAGGGAACCCACTATGTCAATGTGGATTTAGAGGTGCTCTTCCATTCCTCGTAAATAGCTCCGTCTTCTTTTCCAGTTGGAAAATATGCTTAGTTTTTGTTTGTTTGTTTTTTAAAGGACTGTCCCTTGGGGGGGAAAAACACTAATGAATTTGGTCTAAATTATAGGGGGGGAATATTCATGGAAAACTACTTTCCAAACTGAAATAGTTTTCAACTAATCTTTGTACTTTGCAGGATTCACACCTCCCTGATGTTAACATTCTGCAGGCTCCAGTTTCTGACCCAGTCCACATCAAATTTTGAGACAGGCTGTCAGATCAACACTAATATATTTTTCAAGTATTTAAAACGGCTCCCAGCCACTTCTTCCATTGTGCCCTGCAGAGATGCAGAGGGTACGTGTGTTTTAGGGCATGGAGAGAAAAAGGAGCTTCATTTATTACTGGGTAAAAATAAAAGACAATAATTCAAAGGAAATTAAATCCGCTCCAAATATGTTCAAGTAACATTGAAGGCCTGTCTTAAACCACAAAAATCAAAGAAAGTCAGTGTTACCGTTGCATCCCTGTCCTTAATTTACCCTGATGTGTTAGGAGTAAGATGAGAGTTTCAGCCTTAACTGTGGATTCCTTGGCTGTCTTGCGTGTCCCACTTGATATCACTTTACTACAGTATTTTGTTGGATTTTAGCTCCTCCGTGGCTAAAGGTCAAGGCAAGTGACTCTGCAAGACATCTACTCAAACAAACAATAATAATGCTAGCAAGAGGGTACATGATACTTATGGTTTGCATGTGTGTGTGTGGGGGGGGGGGGGGGAAATCCCATTTCCTAGGCATGCTAGGTTACTGCAGGACATATATATGTGTGAAATCTAATTCAGCCTCCAGTGATGAAAATGCCACCCCTACAACCATCTTTAATAGGCTCTGTAAAATTGAGCCCCTGGCCTTTTGTAGGTGTGTCTACTTCTTCTGGGCAATGGAGTTGCTCCTGATTTACAGAAGTGCAAGTGAGAGGAGAAACAAGCCCATAAGATTAGAGGCCTGGACTATCCACTGCTTTACACTTTGTGTGCGTCTGTCCTTTGAGGTGGAGGTATCATTCCCAGATCAAGGAGACATACCTACTATGCGAGCTCTGATCAAGCTACTGCGGTAGCTACTGAGGGTAGCTGCGGTGGCATGAGGGGCCCACCTGAGTATGTATGGACAGGTAGGTACTTTGGGTGGCTAGCCCTTCCTGGTGTTTATGCCACCCCAACTGCACTATTTTTAACATGCTAGCTCCATCAGAGCTAGCCTGGGTATGTCTGCTCGAGCTGGAAATTACACCTCCAGCTCCCAGGGTAGACAGACCCTGTGTCATCATTTATGCAAAGTGAGTATAATATGTTGCCATTCTGATCTGGTGGAGTTTCACACTCACTGTGTGCAGGTGTGAAGTACAGCCCCAGGAGCAAGGCGGCAGAGAATCAGGCCCTGGAGATCAATATGGGATATTTTGATCTACTTCAAATCCCTCCAGTAACTGCAGTGATTCTTCACCTCCCTCACTCCACTGTGTGACATGCACATGAGGAACAACTGCCATATTCTACCCCAGAGATGGATGCATTTCAGTTGTGAGCAATCACTGGATATAAAAAAGTAGATGGTTAGAATATATATGCAGTCTATGAAGCACCTGGGATGAAAGAGGCTATCAAAATGTAGGAACCCTTTTTATAGCTGTATGGCCAAGATTGTCCCAAGTGACTAGTAATTTTGGGGTGCCCTTAGAAGGCCCAGATTTTCAGAATGTGCTGAGCACCTAGGAGATGGTAGGCCAGCCAGGGCTGCTGGAACCCAATGTGGTCTAGCCCCACCCCCTTCTGGCACCAGATCACCTCTACCTCACAGTGGCATGGAGTAATTTTCTCTGAACCTGCTACAGATTTCTCTATTACAAGGAGCTTAAAGCTACCTTAAAGCAGAAGCTGAGAATTGCTTTATGATAGGGGGAGCCGGAGCTGCTGTGTAAAGCCAGTTTTAAAAGCCCTTTGCTTCACTGCAGCAGCACAAAGGGGACTTACCTGGGGCCGACGATCTGATGCGTAGATTCTTGGGATTTCCCTGTGGCAGGGACCAAAAAGCTGGTAATCTGTGGGGAAAACCCGTAGGCTTGGCAGACCTAGGATGATCACTTAGTCATCGGTAAGGAATCCTGCTAAAAGGAATAAACCGGTTATGTGAACAGTCTTCCCCTAGCACCGCGGCTGGTGTTTAGCAGGTACTGCCTACATTCTCCAGGTACTCTGCACTGTTCACCTCATCTTGGAAGATGTGGCCATTGACAATAATATCTCAGATACTTTATTTTTTATTGCAAGCCCTCCCGCTTTGGAAAGCACTAATAAAGGTCCCACTGTGCTCCTGGCCCTGTCAGCTCCAAAAACTCATGCCTGTGGCTTAGTGGTACATAGGATGTACCAACACCCCTCCTCCTATCCCCGCTTCCCATCCCACAGCCTTTGGAGAGCTGCTCTGAGTCATGGCAGAATTTTTTCTGCCTAGTTTACTCACTGACGTACAGAAGGGATTTTACCTACTGGAAAACAATTGAGGCAATTCCCCCAGGGTGCCCTGCTGAAAGCACTTGACAACTTGCCGTCTCTGTGATGTCTCTGTGACGTCAGTGAAGGATCTGGGGTCGGATTTGTTTAAGGGGAATTGGAATCCTGGATTCCACAGTGATTTTTCAGACACCAGGGAGAGGTGGTATAGGCTGTGCCTGGGCCAGAGGCATGTACATTGGACATGAAATTTGAAACACGTGCAGCATGGGAAGGGCATGGCAAAGAGGTGGCTCAGGGCTTAGTATTCATTGCTCTCATTGTTATTCACATAGGTATTGAAGTCATTTGTGTTACAGAGCAAGACAATCTAGCCTAGCAGTTAGATCCGGGGATTGGGAGTCAGGACTCCTGAGTTATAGTCCTGGCTTTGCCATTGACTTGCTCTGTGAAAGTCACTCAGGATCAGATTGTGATATCCTTACTCCCAGCAAGTAGTACCTTACTCCACAAGCAGTTCCATTGATTTCAGTGGGGTTACTCATGCCAGAAGGTACTAGTCAACCTAAGTAAGGGGGGAGGTCACATCCCTATCCTTCACCTGGCTGTGCCTCAGTTTACCCATCTATGAAAAGAATACCTACGTCACCAGGGTGTTGTGCGGCTGTGTTGACGAAAGGTTTAAGCTCCTTGTGGAAGGGTAAGAGAA
This sequence comes from Chrysemys picta bellii, assembly GCF_011386835.1. Lineage (NCBI taxonomy): Eukaryota > Metazoa > Chordata > Testudines > Emydidae > Chrysemys > Chrysemys picta. The sequence continues at coordinate 37,269,107 of NC_088794.1, read as the reverse complement.
GTCCAAAGTGTTAGTTTACCTGGGGTTTGGGGGCACCCACTGTAATTACAGTTGCTAGCCAGTTTCAGTTCACAACTTCCTGTTCCACAGGCCTGTAATTTGCCCGAACATTCGCTTTTGAAGCTGAGGTTGGTGGCTAGTGGGCAAGATCCTGGCCCTTTTGCACCATTCTGGCAGTGCACGGGGAATGGAAAGGTGGTTCAGTGAGGATTCCCCAGGCATATGAAAACCCAGGGCTGGGCAAAAGCCAGCCTAGCCAGCTCGGTGCTAGCCTGACTTCTCATGCAAAGGGCGAGGCTGGAGGTGTGGTCCGAATGTGCTGGGCTCCGGCTAGGCCAGCGGCAATCACGCGTAGTGTAGAACAGCCTGCTGTAGCTTGTTCCAGGGCTCAAAATGGAGGAAGGGCAGAAGGGAATTCGACCTCTACCCTCACCATAGGGGCACTGAGTGTCTAAGAATCTATTCTGGGTCAGCTGAGAACATGGCTCCTTGGATGAGCACAGCTGGGTGTGGCTCGTAGTGACTACAGAAACTGGGGGCGCCGAGTGTGACTCTTGGCGCTAGTGCTCCGCTCATGTATGGGTCATACTTCGTTTTGCCCACCCCGGCACAAGAATTTCAGTGTGCCGGGCCTAGAACATTCGCGTTTGTGTCAGAAGGAGTGGTAACCAATGGCAGGTCGTTGCCAGTCCTCTCCTTCCTCTTCGGCTTTTCCCTTTCCTCTCAGCCTCTCCCCGCCTAGACACATCAAGAGGCTGGGGAATAAGGGAGCAGACGGTAGGTGTCAAGCAGAGGAGGCACTAGCATTGGTTTTGTTTTAAAAGGAACAGAAAACATACTGGAGTCAGTGGAAGCAAGAGCTGAGCCTTGTTTTTGATTTCTCATAGACTGGAGTTACTCTCCCCAGAGAGAACTGTCTTTTTTTTTTTTTTGTTATGCATGTTTTTGTTTGTAAGTTAAAAAGTCCCAGGATTTACCGTCTTTGAAGCATGGTCGGCCTGCCAGATGGAATCAGTCAGGGCCTTTTCAGTCGGAAATCCTGGGAAGATGAAGCAGGATGAAGATACAGTGTTTTTCTCATTTGCTGGGGAAAGCTCTGCCTCACCCCCCGCAAGTTCAACTGGAGACTGCTGCAGGCCTCCTCAAGTGGGCAGGATGGAGGCAGCAGGAAGCCAAGCAGAGGGCCAGATTCTCCACTGGTGTAATTCACTGTGGCTCCACTGCAGTCAATGTCATTACACCGGTTAACAGCAGCTGAGGATCTGGCCCAGATATTTCTGGTGGTATATGCTCTAGCTACAAGCAGTGGAGTTTCATCCACTTACACTGGGCCTGAATTGGTCCTCTCTCTGGCTTAATGCAGGCCTTCACCCCTCCCCGCCCCCTGCCTGTCTTGAATCAGTCGTCTCCTGACTACACTACAACTTCCCTCTCCTGAATTCCTCAAGGACTCCTGTTGAGAGAAACTTGCATCTGAAGAAGTGAGGTTTTTACCCACGAAAGCTTACGCCCAAATAAATCTGTTAGTCTTTAAGGTGCCACCAGACTCCTTGTTGTTTCTGTTGGGAGAAGAGTCCTCTGTGTTCCACATCCCTGTCTGGGCTGTCGCCTCCTTTAACTGGACACCTTCAATTCACTCCTAAGTCTAGAAATCTTGGCATCACCTTTCAGCCTAGCTTACTTAACCTTTTCCTCTCCAATCCCCTTTGCCTCTCAGCCTGCTCTGAAACACTGACAGAATTCATCCTTCCTTCACTCCCATGTCTCTGCTACACCCCTCAGTTATCCCGTGATCACTTCCCGTCAAAGTTATTACTTCACAATAGCATCAGCTTACTCTCTCCTCAGCCAGCAGTGGAGTGAGACCAACTGCCACTGATTGCAACCTATGGCAGATGAATAACATCCCACCATATACACCCAGGCGTGCAAGTATTGCTAATGGAAGAGTTCAGACACATTACACTTGGTCTGAAAACCTCCTAGTGGGAGGCCAGGGTCATGTTTACTCACCATTACTCTGTAGATATTCTGATTGCCTCTGCAAAGAGGATGAGGAAGAAGAGAGGGGACAACCACAGCATAATACATTGCAATGCAGAGTTGAAGGAGCAATTTAAACCAATCACACACGGCAGAATTCTGTATGAGCTGGAGGTGCTCAGAAAGAAGTATCTCTGCAGGACTGGGGCCAACTCAATGAAGAGGTTTGCTCAGCGTGCAGTGACGGGCCAAAGACAGTGAGTGAGATGCGCTGCTGTTTTTGCAAGGGAATAAACTAGAAAAGTTATAGCTTTCAATATGGCCAAATCCTGAGAGGGAATGAGCATGTGCAATTCTCAATTATTATTTATATTACACTAGCGTTTAAAGGGCCAAGCAAAATCAGGGCCTCATTGTGCCAGGCACAGTATATACACATAGTGAGAGCTTGTTTGTGCCCCAAAGATCTTCTAGTCTAAATAGGCAAAGGGCAGGAGGGGAAACTGAGGCACATAACGGTGACACGACTCACAGCAGGTCAGTAGCAGGGCTGGGAATAGAATGCAGGTGTCTTGAGTTCCACTCCAGTGCCTATCCACTGACCACGCTGCTCCTCTAAAGGCAGCAGAAGTTTGGCTGAGTAAACAAACAGTGAGTATGGAGCTTAGGACTCGGCCCCCAGAGGTTAAACTGTGGAGCTCACTGCTTTACGATATCGTTGAGGCAAAATACTATAAGAAGATTCAGAAAGGACTGGGGTTTTAAATGAAGAAGAACATAGGGCAGTCGATTGGAAAGCCCACCTCCAATGGTTGGAATTTCAGGAACAAAAATGGAAGCCAGCCAGGTGACAAGTAGGCTGAAAAATCATGCTGATAATCCACATTTGCTAGGATAAAAACTAGCAGGGGCGATCGATGGTTATGTGCTAAAGCATATGCTCATTGCCTGGCAGCGCTCAGAAGGAATTCTCCTCTCAAAGATTGTGTAACTGGCAAGGTAACTTGACCAGCTTCCCCTTCCTTTAATGTATCAGGTGCAGCTTATATTGTGTGTGTGTGTGGGGGGGGGGGGGCTCCATACCAGAAGAGAAGACTATTGCTGTGTCCTAGCATGAGAGTGCCTGTGTCCTTATGCAGAGGAATAGGGTCTTAAACTCAAGAGAAATAGAGCCATAATAAATACGATATGGAAAACCTGAAGCAGGTTCTCTGTCCCCATAGCAATTTCCCTGGGAAAGACATCTCTTTCTGCAGTTGGGTTGAGATCATGAGGTCACCTCTCTTGAATCAGGAGCAGCTAAGACCTTCTTAATAGGCAGATGGGTTAATATTCAGTCAGTCTCTCCTTCCACCCCATCTGACCCTAGGGTCACCTATACCCCTACGTGTCTCTCTCAGTACTGCCAAGCGAATGGTGGCATAGAGAGAGTGGGGCTGGTTACCCATATTTATGAATGTCTCCCCTCTGATGCCCCATCTACACCGCCAGGTGGATGATTCCCCAACAGTGTTTCTGTAGAGTGACACTGCCCTCCTGTGGCTAAACAGAGCTGCTGCCAGCTGAGGATCCCAAAGGATAAAAGTCACCTGTTTCCCCCACAGACCAGACAACTGTCAAGGTCAAAGAGCAGTGACCCTGCTCCTCCACTCCCACGCGCACACACTGCCTGCAGTGAGAATCCAAATGAACCTGCTATCAAAACGTCAATGTGAAAATCATTAAGTATCAGGAATGTCTTTTTAAAATCCCTATTTCTCATGCCTAGGATACTTAACAGCTGACCAGTGTTGATCTCCCTTTTGCCACCAGCACCAAGGCCATGAAATGTCTCATTTTCATGGGCTAAGAGATTTCTCTCAAATTCCACCTTCCGCATTGCCGGCTTGCAAATACACTTACGGTGCCACCCACTGGGCTTGTCTTTGGACTTGTCTTTTAAAGCCTAATCCCCATTCTGAGGGTGGACAACAGTCCTAAAAAGGCCCAAAGCAGCCTGTGCATGGGGAGGGCAAAGTGCCACCCTTGACTGTCCTCCTCTTTAATATAGAGGTGCTCTGTGCAGAGAATTCAAGTCTCAGCCGGTAATAAACACCGCTTGCGTCGGAACAGAACAGAACCACCTGCTGGGATTTGTAGGCTCAGTGGGCCACAGCTTCGGATTCAAAACAGGGGCAGAACTTCGATGGAACGATGGCAGTTTACACTAGCTGAGGATCTAGCCCTGAAGGGTTGTGTTCTTCTCCACTTTGTACACATTAAGGGCTCCTGGGAAGCTGCCAACATGGCCCAGGGCTAGGCAAAATGTCTTAGAATGACAACCTGTACAGAGGTGTGGGGGGTATGAAACCAGGGAAACAGTCTCGTTTACAAGCCAAAAAGTAAGAGCATGTAGCATAGTCCAAGGTCCAGTGTGTTTTCCTTCGAAGTCACTTAGACTTGGCTTCCCGACTGCTCTAAAGTAAACAATGGAGAGAGACACAAAGAAAGTGGGCAGGCTTCACAGAGGTTATAAAAATATCATTTGTATAATTAGATTGAGTCAAAACGCATGACTCTGTGGTTGGAAGGGAGGCTTGTTTTTCTCTCATTTCTTTTTCTCCTCTGCCTTTTTTCCCCCCAATAAAAATCTGGATAAACAAAAGCCCTGGGATATTAGAGGGTTGTTGCCATTTTGTTCCTAAAGCAAAACAAGAAGAAGAAGAAAGAGTATACATTTTTGGCTTTGTGTTGAATGTTTTTCTGGGTGCATATGTGCCATTCTCACCCTCTCTGCCTCACCCAGTATTTTTCTTCACTTCCTATCTCAAACTAATATGAGGTGTTGCTGTGGGTTGTTAAACATTCATCCACTGCCACCCCAGAGGCAGCTGCATGTTATTGAAGCACAAAGTGAATCTTTCATAGTTTATATATCAGTTTGCTAACTTTGGCTTCAATTCCCAGCTCTGCCACAGACTTCGATGTGACCCTGGGCAAGTCACTTAGTCTCTCTCTAAAGATGGGGAACAGACCCCATGGGGATAAAAATACACCCTTTGCCCCTGTATTTGTTGTGACTGTTAGATCATGAGCTCTACAAGATAGGTATTGTACCTTACTATGTGTATTAACAGTTCCTGGTAGCATCCCCTCTCCCCCCACCCCCAGTAAAATGCTTTGCAATCTTTCAGGGTGGAAAGCACTAAGACTGCAAACCCTAAGTATTTCAAAATCATGGGTCAAACCCTAAAATTCATGTGATTGGCTTAAAAATCATGAGGTTTATGAACAAAAACCAAAATTTGGAGGGTTTTTTTTAATGTCCTTCTGGATTCTGAGCCCTTAGGGTACCCATTTTCAAACTTTTCTCCAAAACCAAGAGGGCTAGAAACTCACTTTAAAGTAATAAATAAATAAAAGTCTCACATAATCACATGAATTGAGGAGCTGGGGCTTAAATAAAATCATGTGCTTTGCAATAAAATTGCGAGAGCTGGTAACATACAGTATGAATATCAGATGATAACTCTCTTCCCCGGCTGCCTGCTCTGTTTATTTCTTCTAAGTAGATTTTTTTAAAATAAATTGTTGAATGACTTTGATTCTCTGTGGACCAAGCTACCCCCCTCTAAAAGAGAGGAGACAAACCAACCATGAATGGTGCTACTTTTTCCATATATCTTCCTATGCTGTGATCTTTGAGCACATTCCTATTTAAGTTTGTTTGCAATATGGTAGTTAGTCCTCTTATTGATCCCTCTATTTTTTGGTTTTGGGGAACCTCAAGAAGGAACAGTTTTATAAGTCCACACCAGGCAGTGGGCAATGCACAGAATCAGAAGGGTTTCTAAATCAAAGCCTTGACTACATGATAACAGGTTTTTGCATTTCAGATCCTAAAATTTTGTTTGGGGAAGGTCCACCTTACTGAGGCCCTATGTGTCTCCTTCTGCCCTCCAGGCCCTTTGGGAATATTCATCCTCTCTTCATAAATTTTAACTGTATTGTCATTGTTTTTGTGCCAGATCCCATTTGTATTAGCTAAGGTTACTTAGCGGCCCCATCCCAGGCAATCCAGAAGATAACTAGTGGAGCTGAGGAGCAATAATTGTGAATTCCAAGGAGATTCGCTCTCCGTTCTGGATTGCCCACTACTGAGACGACAAAACCAGGGGGCTGGTAATGATGAACTGCTGGGCAAGTAGCCACCCATCTCAGTTGCTATTATGACAATGGGTTTGGACAGCAATTATGTTAAGTGTGAAGGAGATTAGCCCTCAGGCCAGCTCAGGCATGCTTTTAAAACCTCCCTTTTTTCAGCCCCTCGCAGATAAGAAAAAAAATTGATCTTTACAACAGACTTGTTACCAGGGCCGGCTCCAGGCACCAGCGAAGGAAGCAGGTGCCTGGGGCGGCCAATAGAAAGGGGCGGCACGTCAGGGTCGTCGTCGTCAGCACTTTGGCGGCAGCTCAACTGGCCCGCCTCACTCTTCGGCGGCAATTTGGCAGCGGCTCCTTCACTACCTGTCTTCCTCCTCAGCGGCAATTCGGCGGCAGCTCAATCAGGTTTTTCTTTTTTTTTCCTCCCGCCGCTTGGGGCGGCAAAAAAGCTGGAGCCGCCCCCGCTTGTTACCCTACTTCTGCAGTCATAGTGGCTAAAATTCTTCTTCCTTGTGTAGTACTAGAGAACAGCGATCACCCCTAACACTACCACTGGGACACACTCTTTTATGTAGTGCTAACTAGTAAGAAGGTGGCCTGACAAAGGAGAGAAACATAGTTCATGCTAGCAATGTATCTACTGACACATCTCTTTGCTGCCCTCTACAGAGGAAATCAGGTAAAGCCAATGGGGTGAGACACTGGCTCAAAGTATTCAAATAACAGGCAGCTTAGCCAGTCTGAGAGGTGCTGATCCAAGGAAAATATGAAATAAAAGTCAATGGATCAGAGTGGAAAATGTTATAGCAGTCAAATAGGCTGTTCCAATAATACTACCTCTACCCACAGGTATGTTTGAAGGGGCTGGGGGGTGAGAAGGAGAGAGAGAGAGCTCTGTGTTGAAAATTAAGGTTGGTTTTTTTGCATAAATCCCACCCATCACCACAGCAGCCATAGAACTGCCCAGTTTATAGAGCCCTGAGGCTCAAGGAAGAGATGACCAAGGAATAAGTAAAACAACTGCATGGCTCATTACACACACCAGATCAGCTTGTATAATGCCTTGTATAGATCGTTGTTGCAGGGCAAGGAACAGTGACATCAACCCATTGCAAGGTCATCATCCCAGCTGCTCCTAACACATGATAATACTGCCCCCAGTATGGCACCTTTCACTTGAGAACACCTCTCCCAACCTGCTGACGTGTGACACAAACCACCGAGTTGGGACAAGTGACTGAAATGAGTGAAACCTGTGCGTCGTTACACACCACAACTGACAGATTAGAAAGATTTTTTTAAAAGAATAAAACCTATTTTAAGGCTCTCTCACTATGTAAATCAACTCCACCAATTTTGCAACCTGTAACAGTCTCCTCACATACAATGAACCTGTCATAAGCGTCAACCAGTTCAACTGCTCCCCCCTAAACCACTCCCTCCTCCCCCAACCCACACATATGTTAAGATGCCTGGAGAACCCCCAGAACAATCTACCAAGAGCCTGAGGCAAGCAGAGATGGGGACTCCGTCTGCTAGGAAAGGGAATTTCACAAGCAGAGCAGACTTGTGTGTGTGAGCAGTTCAGTGGATCACGATCCTGGTGCATACACAGAGCTAATACAGCTAAGGACTAAGATGCATTAGCTGGGATGTGTGGAGAAACTGGAACAGCAAGGGGGTTAGCAGGTGGCAGAGCTGTGGTGAGGAAGATCACAGAGCTCCTGTCCGCACCATGCATGGGTTTAGCTATGGCTATCAGTCACTTCTGATTAAAATCACTAAAATACATCAAATTCATCCCTTCTCTCTTAAAAATCCAAGGCTGGCTAATTGAGCACAGCTCCCAGCCTGGCCACCATTGGACAGCTCAGTCGTGCTGAGTTCACCCCTTCCGATGCTGGTGAGAGATGAAACCAGAGCCTGGAACTCCACAGCTGAAAGCTGGGCATGATGGTTGGACTCCAGATCCCTACGAAATCCTTTGTGGTTGCAGAGATGTCACAGCTGAGGTGGGTTTTACCCCAGTTTGTGGAGGCAGCCCCTGGTTCTTATTAGCTGTACTGAGGTATGGAGGACGAGAAGGGAACAAGCCAGAACCTACTGCAAAATGTAGTGAGCACACACTTGCTTCTGGTCTTCATTAATTTTAAGTGGGTTAGTGTGGGTAGAAATTAGAGGTCAGGGGAGAAGAGCAGGAGAACATCATGCTTAACTGTGACGGTCTAGTGACATGTTGGGTTTTTTAAAGAAGCTTCAAGGCATGTCGTGTCTGGGCATATGGGTGTGCCAACATATGTGTGCGTACGGATGAGTTTACATATGTATGCATGGGACAGATGAGCCTGTACCAAAACCCTGGCTTCAAACTCCCCCACATTTGATAGGATGGGTGTATGTATGTGGATGTGAGGGAAAAAATCTGAACCTGGCTCTTGAATTTTGCAGCATGGTCCCAATAGTAGTGTGAATGACTGGTTCTCTCAGAAAAAGCGAGAGAGAGGTAGAGTGGGTGAGATGTAAATGAGTAAGTAGATGCCAGCAAGAGTATATATGTGCATATGTGTCCCTCTATGTATGGGTAAAGGAGCAGTGTGTACATGAGTGGGTGTTTGTCAGAGAAGGTGCACATATATATGTTTAGACAGATGTGCCTGTATGCACAGCACTTGGATACAGGATGATGGCTAATACAGAAAAACTTCCAATGGACAGAGAAGATGTATATATGTGTGAGCGTCTGTGTAAGAGCATGTGCCTACGTTAAGGAGAATGTGTTTTGGGGTGATATGCCACACACACACACACACACACACACACACACACACAAGTGAAAGGATGAATATATAAAGCTGAATATACATGTGTGGGTAACAGAGCAAGTAGCTGAAGGAGAGGGTGCAAATGTGTGGCTATATGAACAAATGGGTATCAGTGAGTGAATGTACAGGAATGAGTGTGGGCCAAATTCAGTGGTATGAGTTACGCACTCTGCTAAATTCAGTTCTCAGTTAAACCCATGAAACCTCATTGACTTGCTGTGGTTCTACACAGTACAACTGAGGGCAGAATGTGGCCTGTATAGAATGTAAAACTTTCAGAACTGTAGTCTAAGTGGTCGAGTGGTGTAACTTGCACTGATGTGATATTCAGGGAGTGTGCAAAAATGAGTACTTTAAACATCAAGTAGGCAGAATAGGAGGCACAGCAGGTAAAGCAACTAACAGGAGGATGTAAGGCGAGTAAGGGAGAAGGGGAGTAAAGGTATAAGCTTTATCTTACACTCTGCAAGTAGATGCTTTTCTTGTTTCATCTCTCCTCTTCTGCTCGCATGGCTGTGAAATCACATGGGTTTTGAATGCCAAATTCACCTGCTGAATACCAAATTGGTGCAAGTTCCCATTTAAACCGCTGTCCTAACCAACATGAAACGTACAACACATAATTGTTTACATCACTGCCAAAGTTTGCCCAGAATGCTTGGGAGGCTGTATATATCCCCAGAGGTAATTTTGGGGGAAGTTTCGATCCCAATCTAAATTTTGCAACGGGCCCCTCTGTCTGTGATGGGCTGAACCAAAGTTATTATTAATTATTATTACTACATGTATTATGGTAGTGCCTAAAGGTTCCCGCTTGGGCTACATCTTCACTACGGGGGGGGGGGGAAGGGCGATTTAAGATACGCAAATTCAGCTACGCTATTCGACGTATCGCAGCCGACTTACCCCACTGTAGGGACGGCGGCAAAAATCGACCTCTGCGGCTTCCCGTCGACGGTGCTTACTCCCATCTCCGCTGGTGGAGTAAGAGTGTCGATTCGGGGATCGATTGTCACGTCCTGACGGGACGTGATAAATCGATCCCCGAGAGGTCGATTTCTACCAGCCAATTCAGGCGGGTAGTGTAGACCCAGCCTTAGATTGGGTCCTCACTGTGCTAGGCTTTGTACAAACATACTATGACTGTGGTGCCTGGAAGGGCCTCACTGAGATTGCTCAATCAGGGTAAACTGCAAAGATTGGGGCAGACAATCCCCCAAACTGGTGGTTTATTCCAATACTTAGATTCACCAACCCAGCAACAAAACAGCTTCTATCATACCTAACTGGTTACCCAGGAGCTGAAAACAGCTCCCTTAAAGCAAGTCAGCCCTGGACTTTCACCCAGACAGTCAAGTCAAATATGGTGAGGATTACTTAAAACATATATAAAGTTCTACCAATCCCAAGCAATCAGACACATTATCCACCAGGTCAGTGAATGTTCCAGATTTTACCCAAATACACACGTATAGCCAATTCTTATGAGCTAATCTAAGATTTATTTAAAAAGAAAAGAGAGAGTATTATGATTAAAGATCATTATACATACAGATATGAGTAAAATTCTTAGGTTAGTTTCATAGTAGAGATGAGCTGCCGATTTGTAGAAAGTTCTTCCAGAATCAGTTCCATAAATTATAATCCAATAGGCAGCCCATGTGCAGCGTCTGTTTAAATTCTTCCATGAGAAGTAGCAGGGTAATCCAGATTGGAGCCGGAGACCTCAATCTTGCAATTTAAACTTCCCCTGACCAAGCTTATGCAGATCTGAGATGAAAAAAGGATCAGGTCCCAAAGTTCTTTTATAGCTCTCTGGCAGATTACGATAGCCTCTTGCTAGCAAAATGGCACAGCCAGCGTTCCTGGGGTGAAGAATAGGTAATATACATGGTTGCTCTGAAGTCAATTCCTATTTCCTATGTATACACAGGTAATTAGTTTCATTGATTAGCATAAGGCAATTTACCATTCAAAGGTTCACAGGTAGTTTACTACAAATTTCAAAGAGAAATAAAGACATGATACCATTACGCCCAAGTTTCATCTAATTGCTAATATTCGCTTTTGATTTCTGAATCAATAGAATATAGCAATGTAATATTACAGACAGGAACCGAGTACAGCATCTACATGCTAATTAGATCACATTGTTAAACTCCTAACAGACATAGGTAAACACAGACAAATACAATAATATTTACTTCTAATTCTCTGACAATATAGGTTTGCATTTCAAAGGATTTAGTCCACTTACATGGCTTTGAGAACTATCTACAAGAAATGGCCCTGCTTACCATGTCAATATTTCTCAAATACGTTTTTAAAGGTTGATCTTGGGTCACTTAGCCTGCTGGTTATTTAACCCTCACTGGCTCAGTGTCACACATATATTAGAAGATAGTCCCTGCCCCAAACAGTTTATACTCTAAAGAGATAAGATAGATAAAAAGCAGGAGGGGAAACAGAGGCAGAAGAAGGTGAAGTGACTTTCTCAAAAAGACACAGTAGGTCTATGGCAGACCTAGGAATAGAACGCAGGTCCCCTGAGTTTTCCCCATTGGGACATGCTGCTAAGAACACAGAAGTCCTGAACCTTTAAAAAGGCCAGATCTGGATGTAAGCTCAGATTCTGATCTCTGCTACACTGACCTCAATGGAGTTACTCTGGATTTACGCTGTTGTTTATAGGGATCCACATCTAGCTACTTTCTGGCTTTAGCCCATCTCTAGTTTTGAAGACATTTTAGATAGACAATCTGTATTTAGATATTTATTACCCAGAGTTGTGTGCACCCTCGATTTGAATGCGCTACCAAACTTTTTTTTTCTGATCAGTATGAACAGTCTCATCACATGCACAAAGAACTGAGAGTACTTTCCGCAAAGGATGGTTTTAACCTTGGGGTTTCTCATCACTTTTTGTTGGTGATGAGCTTTTGTTAAAATTGTTATTCACTCCCCACACCATCATCATCACTGCCATTGGGGAGGGCAGAATATTACATTTCTAGGGCAAAAAATAAGGATGTCTGATCTCCACCAGTTCACATATAGACAGAAAAGTTCAACCATATACAGATGTGCTATTTGTAAAAACAGCCTTGTTACAGTGACCCAGTTAAATAGACAAGCAGAACAAAATACAGTTAGGCTTCCTTTGGCCAGCCTACAACATATGGTATTTGTCAGCCAGTCTTGTTCCTCTCTGGGATCTGGCAGGAGACAGGTGGCTGGTTCCAACATGGAGAGAGCTCCTGGAAAGTCAGCATGCTGAGCACACTGTAGGAGTGGGCTAGCTGGGAACATAATAGCTCACAAAGGCACAGATTTAACAACATTTCTTCCACATTGTTCAGCGCAGCACTAGGTTATAGTGGCTTTGGCTTTGATACATTTATGGTCCACACTGTTCCTTTGGTACTGTATCTGTAAGTTCTCATTTGCTAAGTGTACACACTGTTCTATGGCAAACCTCTCTTTCCAAATGGTCGACAGACAAAAGTGTGTGGCTCAGGGAGAGTTCAGTTAGCTTGGGAACAAAGAGATTCTCATAAAGATAAATCATACCAACTGTCTGTAGGTAGCTGGCAGATTGTGATTATTGTGACGCCTTTCTACTGTGACATAAACTGAAGATGGCTGCTGCCACTGCATAATTTTAAGGAAGACTAATCATTTGATTGGTAGTCACAATGAATACTCAGGCTATGTCTACACTACCTCGGTAAGTCGACCTACGCTACGCAACTCCAGCGTCACGTAGCTGGAGTCGACGTACCTTAGGTCGAGTTACGGCGGAGTCTGCACCACGGGGGGTCGACAAGAGAAACTCTCCCGTCGACTTACCTTACTCTTCTCATCGGGGGTAGAGTACAGGGGTCGACTGGAGAGCGATCTGCTGTCAATTTGGCGGGTCTTCACTAGACCCGCTAAATCAACCGCCAGTGTATCAATCTCAGAGCACTGATCCTGGTTGTAGTGTAGACCTGCCCTAAGATGCAATGTCTCCCCACCTTCCCAAAAGGAATTTTTGATTAACATGACTATTATTAACTAGAAAACTATCCTCCAATTCTGGCTTTGCCCAGGGATTATTCTTCCCTAAAGCAAGGGCCTTGCCACTCTGTGTTACAAATTAAAATGAGGCAGTCTTCTAATTCATCTTGAAATAAGTATGGGATAAGTTTGATATAGTGGAACTGGAAAATTCATTGCATCATGTGCATGTGAAACAGATGTCCCAGCGCAATCAGTTACTGATATGGAAAAGGAAGCTGATACAGGATTATCTGTTTATTCCAACAACAGAAAAGGCTTGAGAATGGAAGAGATCTGAATGCTTTATTCACATGTTCTGGATCTGAAATTCTTGGACTTTCTGCTGATTCATCCAATGAACCATCTTAGCATCTGAAGGGCCAAGCACTGCTAATCATAACTCCAGCATGCAAGACATTCCTTTCATATGTTTGCTGGGTATGACACTGGTTCTCTTTCAGCAGTGAAACTCATTCAGCCCTTGCAGCACAGATATGAGCTAGTGCTGCTTTTAAAAGTTCTGTCTGTCTTCTATCTGCTATCACTCTTTGTTGATTTCACTTCTCCTTGGCAGTGGCTCAAGATGTGTTTCCATAGGTTAGTAAAAATTAGCTAACGTTATAGTAGAGATGTGCAATGTAATTTCTGCTGATTTGTTCTGTTTTCTTCCGGTCCAGAGGGATCTTCCAGTGTCTTCTTGCCACACTTTATTGCTGGGTGGGTTTTTTTTGCCAGTACTGGCCTTTCCTGCAGCCACTTTATTCTGCATACAAGGACAATCAGTTGGTTCCTCAATAGTATATTGCAAGCCTATCTGATTTTTACACAAGCACACGATTCTTGATGTCCTGTCTTGCCACATCAGTAAAATCCCAGAATACCTGACATTTCCCTTGCAATCTTGTACCTTTTTGAATGAATATTCAGTGCTAGGGATTCCCTGGGCTGCAATTCCCACAGCCTTTTGGCCTGTGAGATCTGGCTCAGACAATAGGCCAGCATCAAAAGCACTATGAAAGCATTTCCCACTCTTTTTGGTTTCTATTACAAGACAGAAATCTCTCCATGATCACCAGCACGGTTGGAACATACTGTGACAGCAGCACTTGCACAATCTTTTCATATGTTTTGGTTCCAGGTCTGTCTAGTCCCACCATGCTCAGGGAAGGGGTTATAATCCATTGCTCCAATATGGCATTTGTGTCTGCAAAGTGTTCAGTGTTCCATTCCATGTGCCCCATAAATCCTGTTACAGCTGCTATTGTTGTGCTCTTTCTTCTAAGATCAATGGGCCAGATCCTCAGCTGGTGTCAATGGACGATAGCTATATTGACTTCAGTTCAAAGGATTGGCCACACTCTTTTGGGTTTGACCTAGAAGATAGCAAAGGGATTAATTAATGCAGCCAGATGAGTCATCAGTCCATATGATGACCATATGAACAGTAGCCCCTGAAAGGAACTTGGCGGACTTTTATTTTCAGGAACTGGGGTACCCACGGTGGCCTTGGCCTTTACTAGTAACTTGTGAAGACAACACACATCAATTTTGTGGCCACGATATTCTATGGAGTGCTGCCAAAAAAATCACATTTGTCCTCCCGTCTGCAAGGCGGAATCAGGAGGCATCTGCTCTTGTTCTTGTCCAGCTCTAGGATGTCACTTAAGTAGCATTTCAGTGGAGCTAGATGAATTGACACCAGCTGAGGATCTGACCCAGTAACTTTAGTGGTGTCCCATAAGCACTCAGCCATGGCCAGTAATCTCCCTTTGCTCTCACATTTTGTCCGGCTGCACCCCAGTTGGATTTCCTTGCACATAGTCACTGGCAATCTTAACTTCCTCTCTCAGGGTGTAGCTCCTCTTCTATGTTTGAAAGCTTCTTTTCTCTCCAAGGAGCTTCTGACTTTTAATACATGGTGGTTGCGTCTTTGGAAATATTCAGGTTTCATCCTCTTAGCACTAGGAAACTGGACATACTTTCGTTTCTCTTTGGCTTTCTGTTTGCACAGTCCAATCTTCCTGTGGCTCTTTCCTTTAAGATGGCTGCTGCCATCCCATATATTTAACAGTTTACCTTTAAAAGTTAACTGTTCAATCCATAGACAGTCACACCGTTTCATAGTATTATCTCCCTTAAAGGAGCCGTATCTCTTTGTTTCCTTCCGTAGATCTCAGGATACCCATCCCTAACAAGGAGCTTTATCCTGCTCCCATTGACTTCAGTGGAGCAGGATCAAGCCCAAAACACTACTGCCACTGCAGTATAATACCCAGGCATGTCCCTCTGTTGATGACAGCTCATTAACTACAAAACCATGCTGGAGCCAGTCACTCGCAGGTCACACATATGGCCAGTTTTAGTATGCTGTTTGATTTTATACATGATTTATATTCTTTCACAACTCAAAGGGTATCTCACAATATTTTTAAAGTTTTCAAAACCATGCAATGGAAACAGAGAGAACTAAAATGACATTTACCCAGTCCCAGTAGGGTTTTGCCATTGCTGTAACATCACCAGTACTGGGACACTACTTCCCATGAGTGGCCAATGATCTGGGTGGGGTTGACCTTGTAGGTATGAGATACAAGAATCATTATATGCATATATTGGCCCGGCTTTCAAAGCAGCCATCCAGTTTTGTGGGCAGAGTATTATGTCTACAATTAATTGTGCCCACAGTTTTCCACCTGTAATGCATTCATGCTTTTTCCTGGTACTTCAATATAGCCACACAATTGTGGGTGTAAGATTTTCATGGCAGAAAACTAGCTTGAAACTTAGAATCACATTATACTGAATGCCGTTTGGCATGGTTTATGGGGCACTTGAAACAAACTGCTCTTTTGTAAAAAGATGTGCAGTTCCCCCTTACGTCAGTGGATTGAGTTCTCAAAGTCAGGTATATGCAAATACATGTATATATTTGCATGTGCCTCACCCACAGATAACTGGTGTATGAATTTAAGTCAGGTATTTACACAAGAATCTGGCCAGATAAGTACAAAGACCTGAGTTTTGCACACAGATAGAAGCACTTGAGCATGGAAATCAGGCATATACAAATATATATATATATGCCCACCTCACTTTGAAAAACTGGCACAGTATGTGAGTAAATGTTAAACATGATAAAAATAACAAGACACAGACAGGCAACAGAATTAAGAACTACAGCCATCTGGGTTCTTCTAATCAATGACATCAAGGGATTGCTTAGGTAATACACTGATGGTTTTTAAATGAGCTGTAACCACTCAGGGAAAAGATTCAGGCGTCATTGCAGACAGCTCAATGAAAACATCTGTTCAGTGCACAGAGCCCAGCAAAAAAGCAACCAAAATATTACGTTGACTGGGGCAAACAACAATACAGAAAATATTTTAATGCATAGTGGGCATCCTTCGAAAAGGTTACAGTTTCTTTGTAATTACGTGACACTCCCAAAGCATTCACAGATTTCCTTAGGTATTTTCTATACAAAGGAAAAAGAGAAGTTCAGATACTGTGAATACACAGAACCCATTAAGGCAAACATAAGGCAAAACTGTACAGTGTTTAATGGCAACCACTGTATTAAATGTGAATATTACCAAGATGAGTATAGCTGAGTGAATATGCTCCTCTGTCAGGAGGAAATATGCTCCTCTGGTTGTGGGTATGTCTGTGAGCATGGCAATAAGTGTGTTTGTGAACCAGTATGCGCATTTCTGTCCTGCCAAAGGTGCGTAGGGGTTGTATGTGAATGTGTGTGTGTTTCAGTTCATGTCTGTGAATGGGCATTTGTATGGCATGGTTCTCTGTACAGATCTTTATGCGAATATCCACAAGTGCATTCCCCACTAGGCATGTTCAGAGTACCACAGCTGGGTGTGTGTCATCAGTGAGTACATCTAAAGTGGTTTCACCATTAGTGAGAAGAGGGACCCCACAGGGCACAAAGCAAAGGTCCCAATGTGTGCTCCCTTGGAATATGAGCTTATGTCCCTTCAGAACATCCACTTTGATGACTTTCCCCCATACAGCTGCTGGGCAAGAGGAGTAATCTTGTTATACAGTAACAAGGGCCAAATCCTCATGTTGGGTAAAACTGGCATTGATTTCTTGCCTCTTTGTGCTTATTAATCATCCAGGAAAGGCAATTCCTCTCCACATGCCTCCTACTCCAAACCCCATCTGCACTCCTTTCCCCGCATACAAGCAGCACTACAAAACTACAATACTCACAAGTTACAACACGATACAGCAACAGAATCAGGTGCTGTTCAGGGAAGGCAACTGCAGCCAGCATTCCAAGGAGCACAGTACACGCTGTGTACGCTAGTGCCGTCAGACTCCATGGATGAATTTCTCCAGTGTTTTGGGAGGGGGGAGGGGAGAAACAGACCGAGCTTTGTGGAATTCTTCTAAGAGCGTGTGCGCGACTGTATAAAAGAACATTTTTTCTGCCCTTGAAAAGACAATATTATTTCACACAGGCCATTTCCAAGAGCAGTTGAGCTGTTTCTAAATGAACCAGTGCCTGGGTTGAAGCAGAGATGCCGGGGAAACCCTCTCGCCGCGTGCGACATGGAAATTCCTTGACCTCAGCGGGAAAGCAGAGCTACTTGCACGCAATCAGCCAAAGGAAAAAAATATTGAGGTGAAAGAAGTGGACAGAGGCAGGTGTGTTGGGGAGGAGGAACAGCCCGCCTTTCACAGGCAAGGGGAGTTCTCGTCTGACAAGCCATGTGTTTGTGACCAAGTTGCAAGGACAAGATGGACAGGGTTGTGAATAGGATGGGGTGGCAGTTAGGGCAGTGAGAAACAAGTCATAAAAAAGAAAGCCAACCAAAATGCCTGTCACAGGGGCTCAGCGTGACGAATGGGGCCACCCCTGTTTGCCCAGTGTGGGGTTCAGCCACCTTGTCACCCAGTTGTCAAGATTCCCTGTTGGGTCAAACAACCACAGTCAGGGTATCTCAGGACCCCTGAGGGGGCAGAGCAACCAAGCAGTCCATAACCCCTCGGGCAGGGCAGAGCAAGGCAAACACTCAGTCTAGGGCCCCTGAGCCTCCTGGCTGAGGCAGGCAGTAGCAATGGGCGGAAAGGGCTCTGACCCTCTGGGCAGGGCAGAGTAACAATCAGCCCATAGCCCCTGAGGTGGGGCAGAGCAGTCAGTTTGGGGCTCTGGCCCTGTGGGCAGAGCAGAGCAAACACTCTGTCTATGGCGGGAGCCCCGGATAGCCATGACTAGTGGCATATGCAGTGGGGGAGAGGATAGGGGAACCTGGGCCCACCCTACTCCACCAGGTTCCAACCAATGGCCCTATGGAGCCAGTAATCTCCCTATAAAGGGTTCAGGCATCGGCTCCTAACACATCCCCTGGGTCATTTCCTACCAAAAAGGACATCTCAAGCATCTTCTCGACTGGCAGCATCTTGGCATCCCAGTCAGTCTCCGTGGTCAGTTAGTTGTCCGCAGCATAATCTGTGTCCACAGTCCCTACAGACTGCAGAGTTGACAGTTCCTCAGCGGAAGCCTGCAGCACATGCCCTTCCTCTTCCTCCACCAGCCCCGACTGAGCTGGGCTGCCTTCTTTTATCTGTCCCTTTCACTTGGAGCATGCACAGCAAGAGTGAGGGGGTCATGGTCTCCTGGGCCCACAGTGATTGGTCAGCCCCCATTGGCCCAGTGCAGGGCTGATACACCCCGTCACAATGCCAAGCAAACAAATTCTGACTCATGCCTCCTTCTCCACACTGGTACCATATCCTGAGCTAGGGTAAACTTGCATTGAAGCCAATGGAGCTACATTGACTTACACCAGCTGAGGATCTGGCAGTAACTTGAGTTCTTTCAGATATTTTGGTGCTACACTACTGGTGTACTACATGAATGGCAGTGCATCCTTGATCAGAGATTTTTGGTAGCAGTGTCCATGTGATCCTCACCTGTGCTCTGTACACCCTCCGTGTGGAACTGCTGCCACTCCAGTTCCTTCTCCACTGTGAAATATAGCTTAATGCTGGGACTCCGAAGCAGAGGGGAAGGAAGGCAGAGAATGGAGCACCCGTAAGGACAAAACATCTTGAGGAACTCACCTTGCTGTACCAAGTAATCATCAATCCTTCTTTGAGTAATTGTCCTTATGGGTGTTCCACTTCAGGTGACTCTCAAGCAGTGCCCAGACTAAGGGGTCAGGTGCTGAAGAGTCCTGTCTAGATTGGAGAACAGCTGTCCCAAAAGCTGCATCAGACCTGCGAGCATACACTGTGGCATAGTGCTGGGAAAAGCAGTGAACAGATGACCAAGTGGCAGCTTTACAGCTGTCTTTGATGGGGAGATTCATGAGCCAAGTAAGAGAGGTGGGCCTTAGTGGAATGGACAGTCACCTTAGAGGGACGGTGCATTCTAGAGAGTTCATAGCAGGACAAAAAGCATCCCAAGCCCCATATGGGTAGTCATCGGATAGAAATAAAGGTTACACTCGTTCTGTCTATGAAGGAGATAAAAAGCTTAGAAGAAGCTTTGAAGGATCAAATTCTTTCTAGGTAGAACGCTAGTCCCTCCAACACCCAGAGTGTGTAGACTAGCTTCTTCCCAAGAGTTGTGTGATTAGGATAGAATACGGATAAAAGAAGGTCATGGAGAAATCAGAGGAGATCTTGGAGAGAAAAAAAAGCTGGAGGCAAAGAGTCACTTTGCCCTGATAAAACCTGGTGTAGGATGGATCTGCCAGAAAAGCTACCAACTGCAAAATGGACTTCAAAGGAACATAGCAACAAACCCACCGTCTTTAAATTTAACGGGTAATCTAAAATCTGTATTATGTGAAGATTAGAGGGAAACAATCATGCTGGGAGCATCAGTAATGGAATCACATCCATTTGTGAAGGTAAGTCTTCCTCACTGATGGTTTCCTGTTCAACCCTATATTCTGCACTTCAAAATGAACAATCCATTCCTATGGCCGAGAGCCTCCAAGAGCCAGGCCTTGAGATATCGTGTGGGTAGATTTAGGTGAATAGTTTTCATGGAGAGGTTCCCTTGAGCCAGCAAGTTTGTTGTCAGTGGCAGGTGAAGAGGTGGCCAAAGTGACAGGCAAATCAGGTCTGGGAACCATACCTCTCTTGGGTAGGTTGATTTGGGTAGGTTAATCTTTTTCAGGCCTTTGAGAAGCAGTGGTGTGGGAGGATAGGTATACAGCAGGAGCCAGTTGTGTAGGCAGGGAAAGACTGCCACTGCTATCTCAGCTGGGCAGCCACCACTCAAAGGACCTTTGTGAAGCTTCTTGAGACAGTCAAGAGGCTGCACGGAAGTATCCACTATTGATAATATTTGTGACCAACCATGAACCTTAGGAAGTGCTTGTGAGCTGGACACACTGCTATGTGAAAGTATGCATTCTAGAGATAGAGAGTCATAAATCAATCCCCTGTATCTAGAGATGATATAATTGCTGCTAAGGTTGCCATCCTGAACATAAGAGTCTGGATGAATATGTTAAGTGTGCTGAGGTCCAAAATCAGTCTGCACCCCACTTTTTTTCATGGGTACAAGGAAGGATCTCGAGTAGAAGCCTTTCCCCATATAGGGAGGGGAAGCTGGCTCTACCACACCCAGTTATTTCCTATCTTAGGAGACCTTTATGAGATGGGTCCCTGAAGAGTAGTGGGGAGGGATGGAGCTGAAGTGACTGGCATATCCTGATGTGATGCTTGCTAGCACCTATCTGCTCTATGTGGTTTGTTACCATAAATGCTTGAAATGGGAAAGACAGTCCCCATAAGGTGGGGAGGTAGGAAATAGAAGGGTGATGCAGCATAAGATCCAGGTGGCAGCATGACTTGTGGCTATTGACCAATAACCAAAAAGGCTGCTTTGTAGAGGTTGATGGCTGGATGACTGTAGCTACGGAGATCAATGGTATTTTCCTTTGGAACCTAGGCCCTGTGATATGTTAGAAACTGGACCAGGCTGGACCTTTGGGCTGTATGATCTGCTATATCTTCTTTTGGTTGCAGGAGTGTAAATTCTCAAGGACTGAAGAATTGCTCTGGAACCCTTTAAGGAATGGAGGGATTCAACCATGGTGTTGCTTAATAGCTTAGGGTGCTCACCTAGAAGATCCTCCACTATGTTCTGGATCTCCTTATGGACTCCAGAGGACTGTAAGCAGGATAAGCGGTGCATTACTATAGTCATTGTCATAGACCAAGAGGCTGTGTCTGCCACATCCAAAGATGCCTGTGATGAGGCCTTGGCCCCTAACTGTCCTTCAATGATGAGAACCTAGAACTGGTCTCTTTGTTCTTGTGGGAGATACTCAACAAAGTGAGTGAATTTCTTGTAGTTTGTGTAATCATGTTTTGCAATCAGGGCTTGGTAATTTGCTACCCTGAATTGTAAAGAGACCAAGGAATAACTTTTGTGCACTTACATGTCTTTTTCATGTGGTGTGGACCAGGAATGATGCTGTTTGTTTCGTTCATTCAGAGCATCAACCACGAAGGAATTTGGGACAGGATGGGGGAAATAGGTATTGTGTGCCTTTGGAGGGTGCAAAATATTTCTTGTCCACGCATTTGCAAGTGGGAGGAATAGTGGCTGGTGTTGGCCATACTCTTCTGGTTAGCTCTAGCAAGGCATCATTTATTGGCAGGGCTGCCTTGCCCAGATAGGTGATATGAAGGCTATCCCTCACGCTATGCTGTGACTCCTCCTGCACATCTTCCAGAGGGATTTGCAGAGATTCTACTATTCTTTTCATGAGGTCTTGGTCATACCAAGGGGGCTGTTGAGGGGCTTGCAAGTCCCTGTTTCCTGATGACCCTCTTTCAGAAAAGGCTGAGGTGGTGGAGTCCTTTTGCCTGGCCAGTTCCAAGCCAGGTACTGCTGTCGGTACCAATGGGGCTGCGTGTTGAGAAACTGTTTGGTGTGGATAACACTAGATGTTTTTTTAGTCACTGCAGGAAGCTCAGTACTGGAGTATCTAGGACCCTCGACTGCACCCATACTGGGATGCAAGATCTTCTTGATGACAGATTTATGAGGTGATTTACCCCTTTTCTTCTATGCCTCTCTATCAGGGGACTGAGGTCTCTCCTTTTTTGAGACCTTTGAACTAGTCTGTGGAGCTGTCCCATGGTTCTTACCCGATGGAGCCAGATGTGTAGAAGTTGAAGAGATGCTCAGGCTGTCTGATCCCTTTGTACAAGGGGGTACGCAGGCCCAGAGTTGGAGAAGGGTCTCATAGAATGCTTTGTGAGAAGCAACTTAAGACTATTCTCCCTCAGCCTCCTGGAACTGCTCCAAATCTGATGCAGATCTTGCACCTCGATAGATGTGTGTCTAAACCCAGACAGCAGAGACCATCATTGAGGGGAAAAGACTTTCTGCGGTTCTGGCAGGGTGTAAAACCTGGGATTTGGGGCCTATCCAGCAAGAAAAGAAAGAAAAAGAAGACTTAAACAAAGGGAGAGATTAAGCGGAGGGGAAGAGATATGACAGCCCCCAACCACAAAAAAGAAGGGCGGGGAGCATTTCTAAAAAACAGATGTGCCAGGTAAGTTCAAAAGCAAAATAAAGATAACAATTTAAGAATAAGATGAGGAAAACTAGCTACGCCCAGTGTACACTAACCCTCAGACACAGCTGCACTCTGTCTCAGGCCTCAGATGGTTGAGAAGGAACTAGAGGGACGGCAGGTTCACACTGCCTTACATGCCCTCAGATCAGAGCATGAAGGCACACAGCGTGAAGACGTGGACTACATGGACACTACTACCAAAAATCTCCAATCACAGGCATAGGGGTGTGCACACACTTGAAGTGGAGTACCCATAGGGACAATTACTTGCAGAAGTAGTCCTGGTTCTGAGATTTGACTAAGAGGAGATCATTAGAGACTTTGGTGAGAGCAGTTTCAGAGGAGAGCAGGGGGCAGAAGCCAGGTTGGAGATAGTCTGGAATGGACTTGGAAGAGAACACCAGACAGCATTTGTAAGCAGCACATTCACTGAGCTTAGAGATGAAAAGAAGATGAGGGTGGTAGCTACACAGGCCGCTGGAGTCAAGGATGTTTTGTGTTGCTGAGCTGGAAGAGACAGGAGTATGTTTGTATTACGAGGGGAAAGAGTCAGAGGAGTGTAAGAGGTTAAGGTAGGGGATGAGAGGGGGCAGCAGAGTAATGAGGAGATGGACCCAGGACAGAAGTATATTTTATTAGGCCTAACAGACTGCCAGTGAATAGAGTGTGTATGAATTAGAAAATGAGCCCAGTTTGTACTAGGGTTGGGCAAACTTGTTTTGCCTAATTTAGAGGCCACTCAAACACTGTGGGTTTGAATGTCACTGGATTAGTGTTTCATGTAGGAAAAAGTGTAGAAAAAAAGGTGCAGAGAAGGGGAGAGGAAAAAAAATCCAATGGAAAAATAAATACAGTATAACATATATGGGGCACCCTCTTGTGCCAATGTGGCATTTCTAGCCCTAATTCATAGCACAGGCTTCCCTTTAGCTGGAAGATCGTTTCTAAAAATAAAAAATTGGCTCACCCTGGAAGGGAGAGAAAGATGAATTTAAATTACAAGGACATCAGGTTCTAAATGATGAGGGGTGGGGGTGTTCATTAATTCAAACCAGTTTCGTGAAACGTATAAATCCAGAAACTAATTTGTGAAGTTCAGAAAAACCTCATACTCCTCCAGGTAACAATAACAACTCTTAGAATTCATATAAACACTTTGCAAATATAAATCACTCAACTAACAAGATTCATCCCACTCCCTGGCTGTGCTCTCTGCTTTCTGAGCTACATCTCTGTACACCTGTATCCAGCAATCTCCACGGCTTTTGGAGACATTTGTTGAGAGCCAGATTTAATTTGCATTTTGCTTTCCTCTTTTCTTTCTTTCTCTGGTGCCTTGTTTGAGTGGCTCAGATTTGGGTTGGACTAGAACATTATGGGCCACAGCGTCGGCTACAGTAAAATGTTGATTTCAATGGAGCTACACCAATTCATACCAGTTGAGGAAGAGGCTGTTTGGTCCAAATCTGATATAAGACCAAAATTAGACCTGTCCTGTTCTCTCCAAATAAGCACAAACAATAGAGGGAGATTGGAGAAAGGCTTGGGGCAGGGAGAGAGAGAAGGGAACGAGAGTTGAAAGAGGTGAAGAACTGGAAGAGAATGAAAGGAGATGTAGAAAAGAGGAGCATCGGAATTTCCATACTTGACCAGACCAGATCAGATCTAGTCCATCATCCAGTCTCCAAAATCGACCAATGCCAACTACTTCTGAGGAAGCTGCAAGTGGCCAACTATAAAGTAACCTGCCACGGGGGAAGTTTCTTTCTAGTCCCTATCAGTTAGTGTTCAATTTAAATAAAGATAGAGAAAAGGCAGCCAGGAAAAGATAGAAGGGATTGAAAAGAAGGGAAAGGAAAGTAAGAGAATAGGGAGAGAGGTAGAGACACAGATGGGAGTCAAAGGATGATTTCACACATTGCTCATGCCCAGGGGGACAATGATCAGGGTCTGAGGATGCTGGATACTCAGACAATCATCCTCCTACAGAAACCTTGACAAAGGTTTGGCACCTGGTATACAGTGACCGCTGCCTATCACATGGCCCAGCATCGTCTCACTGATTCCTTGAGGTTCCCCATCCATTTATTGTATCCACCTGTTGTCTACAGTCTTGTACTTAGATTGTAAACTCCATGGGGCAGGGACTGTCTCTTTGTTAATTGTCTGTATTGTGCTTATCACAATGGGACCCTGGCCTCTACACACCACAAGATAGTAAGGGGGAGGCTGAAGCCTACATTTTTTCAAAATAGTTTGACTGGGACAGGGGAAGGAAGAGAAAAAAATCCAGGCCAAAGCCTCAGCTGGCACCACTTGACACCTGCTGAAATTCTGACCCGATGTGTCATCCACACTACCTCTTCAAGAACCGCACTCCCGCTATCACCTGACTAAGACTGTCTCCCCTGTTAGGCAGGGTTTAAAGCCGAGCTGCCAAGATTCCAATGTCACCTATTCACATGCATGATCCCTGAAGATGCCGTGACCCTGGAGCTGTGAGGGAGGCAGCAAAGCACATGGAGTTACTTCTCTTTTCAATACATCTCCTCCCCCACCTAATCTATGTTTTTTTTTTCCCCCAATCCAATGTATACTTTCCAGCTCGTTTCCTCTTGCGGTTCTCATTTCCCGCTCCTAGGAGGTGAGCTCATACGTTTCTCAATTACAGGCCAAAGAAAGGGAGAGGGAGAAAAATCTTATGGAAACAGATGAAGTCATGCCTGTGCAATGCCGTGTTATGGCCCATGCTCACGGAGCCACGAGGAGGACGCAACCGCCCCCCAACCCTGGCGGGACACCCTGTTTTGTTTATTTCCTTCTCATTATCTCTCTTTTGTTTTCTTCTTTGCCACTGAGAGAAGATGCACCACTGATACACAATAACAACAGCATGTTTTTGTCTCCCTCTTTCTCTCCCCCTCCCCTTTCATTCTCCTGCCCGTTAGCCCACCCCCACGGATCTTTGAGTCATTCACAGCACGCAGTTGAGTCAATAGTGAGTGTACAAGTCTCCGAGTGCTGTGTACTCTGCCGATGGCTATGCGGACGCCGGAAAAGTTACACAAGGGAAATCTAAAGGCAATTAAAAGAATAATACAAGTGGTTGTTTAGAAAAAGGGGGGTAGGGAGGGGAAACTAAAATTAAAATAAATAAAGGAATGTTTTAATGAGGTTAACAGTGAAAGCTGAATTAGAGGCGCCTGAACTTCATCTATATATTTCTCATATAGAAAGGAGTTCTGCCCTGTGCAGCCAGAGCTGACTAAAACTAGCCAGGGCCTCAGGCTGAGAGAAACATTTGGATAGAAAGGAAAGAAGGTAATTGCCGCAAATGGAGACTAATTCAGAAAACAACTGACCCTGCATTGGGTCACAGTTCTTTTGCTTTCAAAGAGCTACTGATGCTTCATGGAACATGGGGGATGGAGGGACAAGGAGGTCTGGAAAATCTTTCCTTCCTGCAAGTCACACATGGTTAGCACTTCTTTTTCCTTATTCTTCATTCCCAAGGATGCTTCCTATCTACCTAGGTACTTACTTGGCCCTAGCATCACCACAGCATCCAAGCACCTTGCAGTCATTTAACATAGCATTTCCTAAAATGTGGGGGCATTTCCCTACAAGACAGCACGAAGGGCTAGCTGCAGGGAAGGTGGCAGGGGCCTTGATTAGTGTATTTCTTCTCATTATAGCCCTATGAGGTAAGGAAGGAGTGTCCTCACTTTATAGATGGGGAACAGAGGTAAGGAGAGATTTAAGGATTAACTCAAGGTCACAGGAAAATCAAACCCAAGTCCCCTAGTCCAAGGTCAATGCCTTAAGCAGAGGACCTTTCTGAGAGCTGGTCAAAAAAAAATTCTGATAAAAAACTGCCTTTTCTATAAAAAAAATGTTCATGGAAAATGTTTTTCTGTTGATTTTTTTTTTAAATGAAAAAACTTTTTGGGGAAGATTGTTTTTCATCAGAAAAAGATTCTGCAAAAAAATTGAAAATTTCAAAATTTTTCATGGGAAATAATTTCCATTTTCCAATCAACTTTATTTTTTCCTAGCAAAATCTTTATACTTTTTTAAAAAAATTGCAATAATAATCATCTGTTTTATCATGTATATTTGTTTTTGCAACAAACACTGCAGCAGCCTTCTTCTCATATAATTTACTCTAAGAACTGACGCAGACAAAATCCTTTGTTGGATAAGACTAAAGACCCACAGATCTGCAAGGCACTTTGCAGACAAATACAAATAAGAGGCCCCTGACTTGACAAATTTACTATATAGAACCAATCCTGGGTGGTGCTGAGCAAGTGCCTATTCCACTGAATTCAATGGGAGCTGGAAATAGGTGTTCAATGTTTCTCAGGTTTTGGCACTAACTTAGACATGAGAGATGACAGCAGAAACATGTTATGTGCTAGCTGTGTGTCTAACAATGAGTGAACCATGTCACCCTTTTGTGGTAAGCCCACAGACACAATAAGAGAGAGACCTGCTACTGAAAACTTTGGAGAGTCCTCCATTAGTTCTGGTGGTAGCTACATATGTTTCTCTGGTTGACGGGTAAGGGGTCTAGTCCCAGTTCCCCGAGTGTGTTTTATAAACTCTTTGTGTTTGTTGTCTGTATCATACAGATTAGTTACAAAAAGATAAGATGAATACAATATACACATCAAGAGTTTGGTTGATAGAGGAACATGGGTCAGTTACAGAAAGCTTTCTACTACATAAAGAAAATATGAACACATAGAAACTAGACTGTCTTTGCAGTCCACCTGCAGTTTGGGGCATGCGTGTGTGATCTGAGAGAGAGTGTACAGAGAACTCTATACAACTCAAAAACATCAGCCATATTGTTAATATTATTTTTGTTTCATAAGAGTTCATCTGCCCCATTTCTTATTCCTAACCAGACATCCTAACCCTGTGTTTGTGGCACCCAAATTAATTACCCATAACAATTTACATCTTCAAAGTGCATTAAGGCTGAGTAGTATTGTAACTATTGCTAGCCCTATATTACAGGCATGGAAACCAAGGCTAGGTCTACACTATGGGGGGGGGGGGGGGTGTCGACCTAAGATATGCAACTTCAGCTACGTGAATAGCGTAGCTGAAGTTGCGTATTTTAGGTCGACTTACCTGGCTGTGAGGACGGCGGCGAGTCGACCGCTGCCGTGCCGCCGTCGACTCCGCTTCCACCTCTTGCCATGGTGGATTTCCGGAGTCGACGGCAGAGCCATCGGGGATCGATTTTATCGCGTCTAGTGAAGACGTGATAAGTCAATCCCCAATAGATCGATTGCTACCCGCCGATCCGGCGGGTAGTGAAGACGTGCCCCAAGGCTTAGTGAAATGTCATGACTTGCCTGAGCCCTACAGCGAGTCAGAATTAGAATTCAGGTGCTCCTGATTCCCCTCTACCAACCTTTAACTGGGCCATGCCCCTACACCTGCTCTTGCCTGCAAAGACAATAATTACCATGTTACAAAAGAGAGGATCAGCTGTGAAATCCTGCCCTCGTTAAAATCAGTGGCAAAATCCTCATTGACTTCAATAGGACCAGGAAACTCCTTCCCCCTGCCCCCGTCCAAGACTTTAGGTGAAGAGGAAGAAATAGGAAGCATATAAAATCTTAGGCTGAGATTCAAATTCAAAGCTACCTTAGGGATTGCCATTAACGGAAAACTTCTAGGCAGCTAGGAAAATTGAAGCTGTGACAAAGGCCTTACATTAATGTTGAATAAGTGGTTAAATTAGTTCCTGTTCATACAGCACTTTGGAAAAATGTAGAGCACTTTTCAGTATGATTGAGAAACAAAGATCCTATTCAATTGTTTTTAATTATCTTTGAAGAACAAGATAGTTATTCATCATTGTAACACTGGGCCCATGACAATTAGGGAAACAAATAATAAAACTTGACACCAATATGGCACTGTGACGGTCCACGCCCCCAAGGATACGAGCAGCGTGGACTATCTGCCACCGTCCGTAAAATAGCCCTTCAGTCCAGGGCAGTGTGGCCTAGCGGCCAGAGTCTATGACGTCCCCTTTACCTCAAGGAGACGTGGCCTGATGGCAGGAGTCTATAACACGGCCCTTGGCTACAGGGCAGTGGGGCCTACTGGCCGGAGTCCAAGAAGTAACCCTCAGGTGGAGGGTAGTGTGGCCTAGCGGCCAGTGTCTATGACGTCCCCTTTACCTCAAGGAGACGTGGCCTGACGGCCGGAGTCTATAACACGGCCCTTGGCTATAGGGCAGTGGGGCCTACCGTCCGGAGCCCAGAAAGCAACCCTCGGGTGGAGGGTAACATGGCCTAGCGGCCGGAGTCTTTATCATTGGGGTGCGACAGCCCCAGTAGGGGGGCCCCGACCCGGGGCCCTAACAGTAGCGTAGTGGTTTGCCACCAACTCAGCGGGGGGATCCGACCAAAACACACTGAGTTTCCCCCGGGGGGGGGGGGAGGAGAGGTACCACTCTGTCACCCTCCCGGGGTCACTTCCTACCAGGCTCTCCGTTGGGATCTCCCAGGAGTCATCGGGTCCTTGGTACTCGGTGGATTCGGTCGTCTCCTGGGTCTCCTCCAATCGCCGGGGCACAGGCGGGCCAGGGACGGCGTCTCTTCCCGGTGCAGTCAACAGCTGTGGCTAGTCCGCCGCAGGAGCTCCCCCGGCAGGTCCTTCTCCTATGGGCTCCAGCCCAGAATGAGCTTTATACTCCTTTTATACTCCTGTAGCACTTGGAGCATGCCCAGTCTGCCCGGGGAGGCGGGACTTCCGCTGCCAGTCCCTGGGGCTTAACTCCTTCCGGGTTAAGGCGGGGTAGTCTGGCCCCGCCACAGGCACATTTCATCCATAGATCTCAAAGCCCTTTATCAAAGCGAATAAGGCCTTGTCTATATATAAAAAGGGACTTGTTATATCAACATAGTTAAAGCAATACAGTGCAGATGCAGTTACACCAGTATAAAGGTGCTATATGGCTTATTCCCTTT
Source organism: Chrysemys picta bellii (assembly GCF_011386835.1). NCBI lineage: Eukaryota > Metazoa > Chordata > Testudines > Emydidae > Chrysemys > Chrysemys picta. The sequence continues at coordinate 37,239,545 of NC_088794.1, read as the reverse complement.
CCTGTACGACACCTTTATAAGTAGCATAACTGCATCCACTCTAGGGGATTGTACTGGCATATCTGTGTCAGTAAAAAACACTCACACCCCTGACTGATACAGGTATCCTGGTACACAATCTGCAATCTGTGTGTGGACCAGGCTTATGTATCATTATCTTCATTTGACAGATCCCAGATCTGAGGCAAAAAGAAGCAACTTATCCAAGGTCATGCAGCAGAATGGAACCTAGCTCTCCTCAGCCCACTCTTGTGCTCTCTCTGCTAGGCCCTTTATTTCTCCAGTACTGTGGCTTGTGCCATTAACAGAGAAAAAAAAACGCCTTCTTGAACCATTAAGGAAGGTATAATTTTCCTTAGAAAAATGTCATTAAGTGAATCAAGGCCAGCTGACTCCTACAGTGACTCAGTGTCCCATGCCCTTCCTAGAAAGAAAGGATAATCCGGGTGTTGGTGTGCTACCTAGGAATTGAGAAGACATAAGTTCAAGTCCCTGCTCTGCTACAGATTTCCTGTGTGGCTTGGCCAAGTCATTCAATCTCACCATGCCTCAGTTCCCATCTGTGAAATGGGGATAACACTTCCCTACCTCACAGAAGTGTTGTGAGGATAAATAGATTAGAGATTGAGAGACACTCTAATACTACAGTGATAGATAGATAGACAGACAACATGCACTGTAACAGGAACGTGTCTAAAAATATGAGTGGGATGCAGTCTTGCTTTGAATTCTTCCCACATAAACAAGAGACTACAAAGTTAGGAAGATGCTGGGTGCGCACATGCAGGCAGTCTCGGGGAAAGTGTTTGCCTTAGCTTGTGGGATTTAAAATGGCAGATCTCTCCCTCTTGCCCAATTTTTTGCTTGCTGAGTATATAGGCATCAAGAAAAGATGCCTGGATTTTAGAAAATGCTTACAAGGAAGCTTCATTTTGAGACAGGAAGGTTTTTTAAACAACCTATCCAGACCCAACAAAAGTAGTGCCAATGCGCTCATCTCTGCTATAGCTAGCAGAGTAGGTCTGGAGCTAGGATTGAAACACTATTAGGGAGGTTATTGATCGGAGACAGAAGCTGGTACGTAAAAAGACTGAATACAGTTTTCACTTCTTTGTCCCCACTTCTGAATAAGATGAAGTGAATTCCTGGAAACTCATGGGCTTGGACGGTAGAGTTGTAGGCTTGGAAAAATACTCCTTCTGGCAATGATGATTTATTTATAGTTGCAATTAAAGACAAAAGGGCTCTTCAAGAGAGTGGGGAAGAAGTGGAAAACAAGGCCAGGATTAGAAAGTTGACACAACGGGGATTCCCAGAGCAAAGTGAATCAGGGGACTGAGTTGTTTTCTAATCCCCTCATAAATAGTTATCGGCTTTATTTGTCTCTGAGTTCCATTATGATTAAATCTCTCTTTAAATGGCCAGGAAGATTACCTGCTAGAGAGGATCCTTACAAAAAAATTATTCCTGATTATGTATATAAAATTTAGAGATGGCCCCAACCCAAAACTCTGGCTCTGAGCACTGCTGAGTTTTGAATGCTGGATATGGCCCCTCCATATTGGTTTTGGATCCAGGCAAGATCCCAAATTGGCAGCAAAGGAGCAGGGATAGGTATCAAAATGGCTGAACACTTTGCAAGAATTATTTGAAAGATCTCAACCCCATAAAAGGCCACTGCACCATCCAGTGGGTGCCATTTTGCAAGTGGTAGCAGTAGAGGCAGTGGTGGTCTAGTGGGAGAGAAGAGCCAAAGGTCACTGACAAACCTCATCCAATAGTTTGGGGCCTTGGAGATGGACAGAGAATAAAGGAGGGGAGAAAGGCAAAAAGAGCCCCTGCACTGTCAAAGAGATATAGAGCAGCAGCAGGATTCCTAGTTTGTTTCCCACGTGGCCCTGTTCTTACAATACCCTGGTTTATAATCTATAATTATATATCTACCTGTTTTATATTATTCAGCTATTAGATGTCTGTGTGCTGTATAGAGTTCCAGACAGGGTATGGTCTCTAGTAAATAACATAGTTAGAGCTGGAACTCGAGCTGAGTGGAAGTCTGTTTGTTGGTAGTTGTAGTTGTTTTGGTTAAGAAATGTCTCATGTTTAAGAAGATCTGCAATTCCATGTAGCTTGATCCAGATAATAGAGGAGGGAGGGAAATTTGAGGGCCTGAAGAAAGAGAGTGCAAAGGACTGTCTCCTCGTTAACCCCACCCTCAACTTGTTACACAAATGGGTCTCCAAAATACAGCAAAATCTCCAATTGATGTAGCACCCAGCTTTATAAAATTCCAGTAAGGTGATTGCTGCAAAGCACCCAGGTTTGCAAAAGCCAGGAGGGTGATCTCCAATCCCAGCTTTAGAAATGCAGAGAGGGTTTTCTCCAAAGGGCACCCTGATTCCATACCGCACACAGGGTGCTCTCCCTTCAGCACCTAAATCTAAAATATCTGGCTGAACCTTCCCTTCACACATACATTGCACACCTAATTGGAATAGGGGCCTTACCCTGACCCCATGTTTCTACCATTTATAAGCATTTTCCACTAAACTGTTAATAGGGGCTCTCCATTAAATCTGTGTTTCCACTGTTTATGTACTGCATTCCAGACTGTAAGAAAGGCTCACTCCTCCACCATTTATATACACTGTGCTACAGAGAGGCTTTTTACTCCACTCTTATTTTCTGAGTTCCACAGTTCCACACTGTAATAAGGGGCTGCCATTGTACCATTTATATACTGCGTTCCACACTGTAATAGGATCCCTTCTGCTGATCCCGTGCACACACCGTTATACACTGCATTGCTGCTTGTAAATGGACTTATACTGTCACTTTTAATCCAGTATTTCATTCACATGAAAACCTGCCCCGGCACCCCAGCCATGCGTTTCAGAAAAATCAGATCCATGGAAAGCAGGAATATCCCTAGGCGGTGCAGAATACATAGAACCAAAGAAAGAGCTATGCAAGTTTCTGTGCCATGCAGCACTGAGGAATATCCATCTTCATCCATGTGCACTATGTCACCTGAAGAATGACAGGGCAGCCCAGATGTAAGGTCCATCATCAAGCGAAGCAATTCACATGGACATCTGCAAAAGGGTAAATGACGACGTGGCCATCATGGACTAGCTGTCGCTTTGTATCCCTCCAGGGGTTCCCCCTTCTCAATCACATCACACTTAAGCTACTTGTCTTCACTTTCAAGGCCCTTCATGGCCTATCCTCCCACCCACCATCCCTACTCAACTCTCATTGTCTGTTGAACTGTCTACACTCCCCTCTGATTGGCCCACAATGCCAGCTTCCATTGCTCACTTGTTACAGTTTCATATAAACATCTCAATGCTTTCTCCCATGCTGACCCACATGCTTAGGAGGTGCTCCCTGTAAACATTCACAAAGCTACCTCCTTATCCATGATCTGAGATCACTGCCCATCGTGCTGAGCAATGGTGTCTCATTGTTTCCTTGGACTCCCCCGGTTGTGTGTATCCATCTGTTGTTTCTCATCTTAGACTTAAATTGAAAGCTTCTTGGCACAGGAGCCACCTTTTTGGTCATTAGTCTGCATTTGTACAGTGCCTAGTACAGTGGGATCTTGGTCCATGACTAGGGCTCTTTGGTGCCACAGTAACACAAATAACAAATAAAGAATAATAACAAATGTCCTAAAACCACACATGCACTCAGCATACAGACAGACACCATCGGCCAGACCATCCCACAAATACATCTGTCGACTCAAAGGTTGGCATGGCAAAGACAACAGTGTTGAAGCCAGAATAAGGGTGTGATATGAAAAACCATCTGTCAATATTCTTCTCCAAGGAGCTATGATGTGAGTATTACTATCTTCCCTCCACGTGAGATCCATGATTCAACATGCTGGTCTCAGATGATGCCTCACAACTGAGCTGCTGGAAAGAGCTAGTTTATGCATAAATTGTTTGCCAAACAAAAGATGGGTTTGTGCAAGATTTCCATCCCTAAGAGCAATAGAAAAGACCAACAAAAAACTGCACCAAAATACTTCAAATTACTGAGTTAATCAGACTACTTTAAAGCTCAACAATCTGATCTGGTCTTTATGAAACAGGCTGCAACTCTTTTGCTCAGGCTCCAGAACAAGTCTATCTTGTGCAGGGCTGCCCAGAGGGGCGGAGGGGGGGGGGGCAAGTGGGGCAATTTACCCCAGGCCCCGGGCCCCACAGGGGCCCCCACGAGAATATAGTATTCTATAGTATTGCAACTTTTTTTTATGGAAGGGGCCCCCAAAATTGCTTTGCCCCAGGCCCCCTGAATCCTCTGGGCGCCCCTGATCTTGTGCCTGACAAGATAGACACACTGTATTGAGTGAGCTACTAATTTTGGATAACAGTGATGAAAGTCCTTTGAAATACTGCAAACAAAAGCAAATATGGTGGTCACCATTATGAAGCCAACAAGTGTGTATTCCAACCAAGTTTTCAGTAGCCAGTGCAAGGAAGAATTTCACCCCAAAACATGGAAACACTTGTTCATCAAAATATACTCCATGTCTGAGGGGTGTCTCCGGGTGGCGCTAACAGTGAGGGTGACAAACTATGGCCACTTTTCATGGAACAACTGCTGACAACATAGACATCTGATGATCAGCAAAAATACCAGTGGAAGACATTATCTGTGCACTGTGACAGGAGCCTAGCAAGTGGGCATGTGGAACCCTGATTAGAAACAGGGTCTGCTACATGGATCGATTCTGCTTCTGGCTGTGTGTGCATGCATCCTCATCCTTAGACTGACTCCTCATCACTGATAAGAGAGATAGTGTATACGGTAGCACTTTAAGATCTCACTGTGACACTCTCAGAAATTAATAAATTCGCTGCCTCCAAAGAGGCATTGTACCCACTAGCTTGTTAGGTTACCTGAAGTCACGCTTCAGGTTAATATACAGCACTGAGATAGTTTTGTACTAAAACAAGAATAAGTTTATTAATAGAGAACAGAGATTTAAGTGATACTAAGCAAGAGAAAAGGAGACTGATATGATTACAAACAAAACAAAATAAAACATGCTTTCTAGTGTCTAAAGTTCAATAGATTATAATCTTGCTCTCAGGTGATTTCTCACCTATAGCTAGGGCCCTACCAAATTCATGGTCCATTTTGGTGATTTCATGGTCATGAGATTTTAAAAATAATAAATCACATGATTTCAGCTATTTAAATCTGAAATGTCATGGTGTTGTAATTGTAGGGGTCCTGACCCAAAAAGGAGTTGTGTGTGTATGTGGGGGGTGGGGATCGCAATGTTATTGTAGGGGGGAATTGCAGTACTTCTACCATTACTTCTCCACTCCTGCTGATGGTGGCACTGCCTTCAGAGCTGGGCAGCTGGAGAGTGGTGGCTGCTGGCCAGGAGCCCAGCTCTGAAGTCAGAGCCGCTGCCAGCAGCAGCACAGGTAAGGATGGCATGGTATGGTATTGCCACCCTTACTTCTGAGCTGCTGCCTGTAGCACTGGGCCCTCAGTCAGCAGCTGCCACTCTCTGACCACGCAGCTCTGAATGCAGCAGCACAGAGGTATGGTATGGTATTGCCCCCCTTAATTCTGTGCTGCTGCTGGCAGGCGCTGTCTTCAGAGCTGGGAGCCTGGCCAACAGCCACTGCTCTCCGGCCACTGAGCTCTGAAGGCAGTGCAGAAGTAAGGGTGGCAATACCGCGACCCTCCTAAAATACCCTTGTGACCCCCCTGCAACTCTCTTTGGGTCAGGACCCCCAATTGAGAAACACTGGCCTCCCCCATGAAATCTGTATAGTATAGAGTAAAAGTACACAAAAGACCAAATTTCACAGGGGGAGCCCAGATTTCACGCTCCGTGACACGTTTTTCATGGCCGTGAATTTGGTAGAGCCCTACCTATAGTCAGTCCCCAGAGACTTCAACCTATCTGGCTGAAGGATCCACCTTTCATAGATTCCAAAAACTCTGGCCTCTTTTGTCTCTGAAGTGAAGGATAACTAAAATGTGTTGTTGTTCTCCTTATATTACCCAGAGTCCTTTGTCTATGCTTCCAGAACCAGGAAGCTTCCCTGGGTGTGCAGACTCTGTTCCCCGGTGTGCTTACTATAAACTGTTTCCTCCTCCCACTTATTAGTTTGATTGCTTTGTTTAATGTATATGTAAATGTACTTTCACTATCATTGCCTGTAATCAAGCCAATCAGACAAGGGAATCCACATTCCTTTGTCTAGGGCAGGTTTGATTTAGGGACTGCCTCCAAGATACATTTAAAGCCCATATTTCCAGCATAAACACATAATTCTTTATACACAACCCATACAATCAGGCAATGAACTTTCAGAACCAGCTTGTCATCAGTTTACATCTGATACCTTACACAAACACCTTTTTGATACATGTTATGAAAACAGGTGTTGGGGACAGTGTCAGGCCTGATATGAGTCACGGTATAGTGGGCCCGCTGCCAGTGAACACTGAGAGGTTCTTAGGGTCACACTACCTGAGTAGCCTAACTGAGCACTATGCAAGCACTGTGCCTGATAGGATTTGCAGGATTAGGTTCTCTAGTAAATCTGTACTACAAGTCTGTTGGCAGGTGGCCATGCCACAGTTGTGCTAAACATTCCACTTCACAGAGAAGCCCACAATCTCAGCATGGCAGAGACAGACACTTGTCAAAAAGCCTGCCGACTCCATAAAAAAAGAAGTTCCATTTCCAAATTGCTCACTGTGTGGCATGTCCACATCCACTGTGACACCTAATGAGCTCACACCACTGAAAGTAAGCTGCATGTGAAAATCAATCTGAAACTCTTTGTTGTGTCCTCCTCTCTGTCTCTTAGCTATGGGGCTGGATTTGGTGGATACTGGGATCTGGTCTATTGCCTCCCCTTTCCCCCCAAATTGTCCTCTGGTCTATCTTCACAATATGGGGGTTTGTTCAGTGTAAGCACATAAGAACACACACCCAGGCCAAGCTTTTCAAAGTGACTAGTGATTTTGGGTGCCCAGCTTGTGACACCTGAAAGGGACCTGATTTTCAGATTTTCCACTCTCTGGAAACCTGGCCCTTTCAGGTGTCTCAAGTCGGGCACCCAAATAGTGAGACAAATCACCAGCCACTTCAGAAAACCTCAATGTTAGTGTTTTTTCCGGCAATGTGGGAGACACTAAGGGATTACATGACTAGCCCAAGGTCACAGAACAAGTCTTCGTTATAGCTGGGAACCAAGCACAGGTTTTCTGGCTCCCGGGTTTATGAACTTACTGTGAAGCTGTTTAGAGTGGCTCATGAACGTGGGTGCCAACCTCAGGGGAAACCAGGGCACAAACCCCAAACTGGTTGGGTGTTCTATTATTAGATTTCACCAACCAAGTATCAAGTTTGAACTCCTCAAGCACTACAGCAGCCTTAACATGGAGTCACAGATAGTCCCCTGGGGTACTCCGGTCTGTCTTGCCACCCAGGCAAACCTGCCTTTGTGACAGATGGTCCCTTACAGCAAAAAATCACAACAATATTCAGGTTACTCCCAGTCTCAAAGGACCAGTCACTTACACCAGATCAATTGTACCTTAGAGCTCTCACCAAAGACAACACTTGTAGCCAGTACTGTAACAAACTAACTAACGGTTAATTAACTAGGAAAAGCAAATGAGAGTTATTTACAAGGTTAAAGCAGGTAAACATACACACATAAATGAGCTATAGTCTTAGATTCCAAAAGGTGATAGTAGCTGCTCTATACGCCCTTTAGCGCTCGCCCAAATTAAGCATCTTGGGGGATCCCTTGCTTATGCTTAGAAATATTGTCCTCTCCAAATTCCAAGCAGCACAGTGATACAGTTCCTTTGGGTCAGGCATTTTTATTTCCTTCCCCCAAAGTGTCAGCACCCATCACCTCTTCATTGAGGGTGGGTGGGGGGCAATCAACAAAGTCTTTGTCCTTTGATGTTTCACAATGGCTCGTTTCGTTTCATTGGGCCTTCTTGTGTGCAGGACCAGCACTTTACACAAATTAATGCTTCTTTCCTGTTTGGTGAGTTACACAATTACACAGGTTTACCAGGCAAACACTCAGTATAATTTTAGACCATGGGCTACAGATGTTATAAGTGAGATCAATACATGCAGCATCCTACAACCATTTTATCAAGTCTAAACACTAAACACATTCTTATTGACTTAACAATGCTAACACACAGCTTGAGCCAACATGGTTTCCCGCTATGCATGTGTCAGTGTTCAGTAAGACCTTTGGGCCTTGGCATGAGGTGGCACCTGGCCTGCCTGCATCACACTTACCACACCACACTCCTTCCCCATTGTCCCTGTACTGCACTGAGTAGATTGCTGCACAGAGTTACTGGGAGTATACTGACTTTGGTCTTAATGGTCTGAGATCCTGATCCAACTCCCATTGAAGTTAATGTAAAGAGTCCCAAGCAAATCAGTGATAATGGAGCAGGAGAAACTCAACAGCTTCCTCAAGTGACTTGTCTTCTTTGGGGTGGGCAAATAAAGATAAAATGCAAACAAACAAATCCAGCAGCAAACTGAAGCCAAACTGAAGGCATGGCAGCACCAAATTGCAGTGCCAGGCAGGACGTGAGTCTGGGACTCTTCCCCCTCCCCAGACTCAATGGGTGTCAGTGGCAATGTGACTGGTCTCCTGGGGAATGGGTGAAATGCCAACCCTTGATGTTACTCAACACTGCAGGCTGCAATACTCAAAGTGCAGGAAGGAGCATTCTGCACTCCCAGTTGGAGGGAGAGAATCATCTCAGCATGAAGAGGAAGGGGCACTGCCCATGCTCAAAACGCCTAGAGGACTGTCCAGACAACGACAAAAACAACAAAAACTGAATATGAAAGGAATAAATAAATAAAAGCAGATGGAGTTGTGCAGCATCCATGCAGAGGGCTCTTCCCACCAGCATTCCAGGCGTACCAAGACCAGTCACCTCCCCTGACTTGATTACTCTGTCCTCATTTAACTGGAGAACTCCACTATAAGATCCATCTGGTATTCCTCATCTGTGAGGAAAGCAAAACCTCATGTCTCTGACAAATAAATTGCAGCTGTTCTTCTAACTATCTCCCTCTCTCTCTCTCTCTCTCACACACACACACACACACACACACACACACACACACACACACACGCACCAAAAAGAATCCAGTTCTCCTTTTGAATTCCGAGAACAGAAGTGTCATCTCCTAAAAAGATAAACAGTCAGACTAGAGCTAACCAGAAACCTTTGAAATTTCCTCCAAACAGAATTTTTTTTTTACATTAACAATTCTCCCATTTTCCAACTGGATTTCAGGCCTTGCCAACACATAGAAGTTGGACTGATTTAACTTAAATCAGCTTTTAAACTGATTGAGTTAAACTAATGCAAAACCATGTATAGACACTCTGATTTCAGTTTGGTTTAAACCTAGTCCTAATTGATTATATGTAGATGAGGTTTATAATGATTTAAAAGTCTCCACATAGTCATTTGCAGTGGTTTAACTAAATCAATTTTAAACAAAACCTTGGTGCAAATTTGTGTACCAACAAACCCTAAGTAAGGCCCGGTCTGTACTTGACAGTTGTACCTGCAGAACTATGTTGGTTAGGAGAATGATTTTTTTTTACTAATATAGTTACACCAGTATAATCACAATTTGGATGCAATTACACCAGTATAAAGGTGCCTTATACCAGAATAGCTTATTCTCATGCTTGGACAAGTTATACTGGTATAACGGCATCCACACCAGGGGGTTGTTTCACTTTAACTATCCAGTAGATTTAAATCAGTACAACTTTTATATGCAGACACACCCTCAGACTATTTATTCCCTGAAAGCAGAGATCTGTGGTTACCATGTACCACAATTGCATTGATGTCTTCATTCAGTCACTAGAACACCATGCTTTCAAGAAGGTCTATAGAAGCGATCCAATATTTGAAAACCTCATGTTGTTTTTACTTGCACATACTGGATTTAAAAATAACAGATTTTCCTTCTTGACTGGTCAATGTGATCTGCTAATTGCTCCAGTTCTTTTTGGGCTGATTGAACAAGAAAGAGGAGGCTGGGAAGGACCAGTGAGGTCTTTGGAAATATAGAGAGTTGGGCAGCACACCCAAGTCAGTGGGGAAAGACTTCTTTGGAGTGAGAACCTTCACAACTACTGTGGCATGCCTGCATTGACTCACCAGTAGCCAATGGGGCTCCAAACACGAGAAAATACACCCATCAACATAACTCTGTGGAGAACCAGAACCCTTAAATTAAAGCCAGAAGCCAAATCCTCAGCTGGTGTAAGTCAGTGTAGCTCCATTGAATTCATATTTATACCAATTAAGGATCTGGCCTGAAGTGTCCAATTCATTGTCATCTTGCACCTTGAGTAGTATTTTCCATCAGTGCAAAGTGCCAACATTCTGATTTGGTCACGCATTACACCCATTTTGCACTTACCTTGCACTGGTGTAAGTGACCACACAAGGTAATGAAGAATTCGGCCCCTGGTCTCTTATTTGTCTGTTAATCACCATGCATATTTATCATCAAGCCAGATGAATAATAACTTTTTTAAATGTTTAACTCAGAGCTAAGATCCCATGAGAAGAAAATCTAAAGGATAAAGGAGTTCAGGAGAGCTGGCAGTGTCTCAAGGAAATATACTGAATGCACAACTGCCAATTTTTCTGATGCAAATGAAAGATACGAAGAAAAGTAAGAGGCGAATATGGCTACATCAGGAGTTCCTTAATTACCTGAAAATCAAAAAAGAATTCTACAAAAAGAGGGAATAAATCATCCCCTTGAACGACGTAAGTTACACAGACATACACACCTTGCTGGTGGGAGAGCTTCTCCCGCCGACATAGCTTCTGCTGCTCGCGGGGTGGTTTTTTTATGCCGATGGGAGAGAGCGTCTTCACCAGACGTGCTGCAGCAGTGCAACTGTATCAGTATACATTTCAGAGAGGTAGCTGTGTCAGTCTGTATAAGCAAAAACAACGAGGAGTCCTTGTGGCACCTTAGAGACTAACAAATTTATTTGGGCATAAGCTTTCGTGGGCTAAAACCCACTTCATCAGATCCATGGGGTGAAAAATACAGTAAACAATATATATATATGAAAAGACGGGAGTTGCCTTACCAAGTAGGGGGTCAGTGCTAAGGAGGCCAATTCAATTAAGGTGGAAGTGGCCTATTCTCAACAGTTGATTACTTTTGTAGTGCTAACACAGCCAATGCAATCAAGGTGGACATCGCCCATTTCCAACAGTTGACAAGAAGGTGTGAGTATCAGCAGAGGGAAAATTACTTTCTGTAGTGACCCATCCACTCCGTCTTTATTTGGGCCTAATTTGATGGTGTCCAGTTTGCAAATTAATTCCAGTTCTGCAGTTTCTCGTTGAAGTCTGGTTTTGAAGTTTTTTTGTTGAAGAATTGCCACTTTTAAGTCTGTTATTGAATGTCCAGGGAGATTGACGTGCTCTCCTAATGGTTTTTGAATGTTACAATTCTTGATGTCTGATTTGTGTCCATTTATTCTTTTGCATAGAGACTGTCCGGTTTGGCCAATGTACATGGCTGCACCACTGCAGTGCTGTAGGTATAGATATGGCCTTTCTTCTCAAAGTTAGGAAGGCCTCCTAGGGATTCAGTCTCCAGTGTCTCTCCAAGGCACAGAAGCCATATTAATTCTCTGTCTCTTGAGTTCAGGCTCAACCCCTGCTCGGTTGCTTGATAGCTTTGTTTACAGCTAATATGCAAATTAACATAAACCACATTCCTCTGTTCAGTATGGACCTGTTTATCACCTCTACCTAGGCTAGGCTATCTTCTTGAACCTGTTCTAGCAACATTATACAGAGGGAATTCATAACTTCACACATAAGATTAACACATGCATCCTACAATGATATTATTGACCAGTCTACTATTAGTTTCTAAATGATACCTTACAAGGCATATTTTGGACAAATATCATTGCAGTGGTGTGTATGATGTGATGCTTGGGATTACAATGATGCAGCTGCAAAAAAGGCTAACATCATTCTGAGGTGTATTAGCAGGAATGTTGTATGTAAGACGCAGGAGGTAACTGTCCCGTTCTACTCGGCACTGATGATGCCTCAGCTGGAATATTGGGTTCAATTCTGGGTGCTACACTTTAAGAAAGATGTGGACAAATTTGAGAGAGAAGAGAGGAGAGCAACAAAAATGATAAAAGATTTAGAAAACCTGATGTATAAGGAAAAGTTACAAAAACCTGGGCATGTTTAGTCTTGAGAAAAGAAGACTGAGGGGGGACATGATAATGGTCTTCTTCCAATATGTTAAGGGCTGTTATAAAGAGGATGGTGACCAATTGTTCTCCATGTCCACTGATGGTAGGACAAGAATTAGAGGGCTTCCTCTGCAGCAAAGTAGATTTAGGTTAGATATTAGGGAAAACTTTCTAACTATAAGTTCTGGAATAGGCTCCCAAAGGAGAATGTGGAATCCCCACCTGTGAAGGTTCTTAAGAACAGGTTGGACAAACACCTGCCAGGGATGGTCTAGGTTTACTTGATCCTGCCTCAGCACAGGACACTGGACTAAGGACCTCCTGAGGTCCCTTCCAGCCCTATATTTCTATGATAAGGGATGTAAGTATTACATTTTAATTGGTGATATGAAAAATCAGCTGCTGATGATTTATCTAATGTGTAAATATTTAATCACATGCTCACTTAGTGTAAGTCGCTGAACATCCCTTGGCGTCAATAGAGCTTTGCTGATTTTATATGAGCTGAGGACATGGTCCATTATTTTAACATAGGGACTGTTACATTACTTAAGTAGCTCCTCTGATCGACATCGTGAAGTCCAAATATTCTTCCATGTTATTATTTCTATTACAGTAGCATCTAGAAGCCACAGTCAAGACCAGTGACCCATGGTGTTAAAGACTGTACAGTCCTTGCCCCAAAGTGCATATAGTTTAAACAGATATGAAGTGACTTGCCCAAGGTCATACAGCAGGTCAGTGGTAGAGCCTGGAACAAAACCCAGATCTTCTGGTGCTCATGCTGGTGCTATCCACTAGATCATGCTGCCATACTACTAGCATATAGTTCAATATACAGCATAAGCAACTCACACACATGTGGTTGCTGGCATATTGCGCAGAAGGGGAAGACAATAACAGACCATCTAAGAATAACAAAATACTGTACATCTCAAAATGCGGAGGGGAACCTAGCCAAGTATGCTTTTTCCTTCAGTAGAATTTTCTTTCTCTCATGTGTGTGTTAATCTGAAGCAGAGTTTTGTTTGTCTAGGAAAGTGTATTATCCTGGAAGCTGTCTTCTAAAAAGAAAAACCCTCTAGTTCACAAAAATATTATAAATTTTTTAAAAAGAGTAAATGCAAGAAAGAGATGCAGTAAGACAGGGAAATAACAGAAGGAAACACTCATCATTAGGGTTTACAATTGAACCCTACATTTATATGTATCTTTGGGGCAGGCTCTCTCTTTTTGTTCTGTGTTTGTACGGTACCTAGCACAATGGGGTCTTGGTCCATGACTTGGGATCCTAGGTGCAACAATAATACAAACAAATAACAATAAATTATGTATTTAAAAAAAGACAAGAGCCTGATTTTCATTTACATTAAGGCTCTTGTCTTAATGTCTGGCAAAGGCTACTCACCTTAAAGCCCCTTTACACTGCCACAATGGTGTAAAGGGGCCTTGGTGCAAATAGACTCATAGACTTTAAGGTCAGAAGGGACCATCATGATTATCTAGTCTGACCTCCTGCACATTGCAGGCCACAGAACCTCAGCTCCCCACCCCCCTACCCCGACTCCTGTAATAGACCCATAACCTCTGGCTGAGTTACTGAAGTCCTGAAATCATGATTCAAGACTGAGTTACAGAGAATCTCCCATATACACTAGTTTAAACCTGGACATGACCCATGCCCCATGCTGCAGAGGAAGGCAGAAAAAAAAACAGGGTCTCTGCCAAGCTGACCCGGGGGGAGGGGGAGAGAGGGGGTTTCCATTGTATTGTCCCATCCATTGTAGGCAGTCCCATCCCATCCATAAACTTATCAAGCTCAGTCCTGAAGCCAGTTAGGTTTTTTGCTTCCACTGCCCCTCTTGGAAGGCTGGTACAGAACTTCATTCCTCTGATGGTTAGAAACCTTCACCTAATTTCAAGCCTAAACTTGATGGCCAGTTTATATCCATTTGTTCTTGTATCTACATTGGCACTTAACTTAAATAACTCCTCTCTCTCCCTGGTATTTATCCCTCTGAGGTATTTATAGAGGGCAACCATGTCTCCCCTCAGCCTTCTTTTGGTTAAGTTAATCAAGTCAAATTCTTTGAGTCTCCTCTCATAAGATGGGTTTTCCATTGCTTGGATCATCCTAGTAGTCCTTCTCTGCACCTGTTCCAGTTTGAATTCATCTTTCTTAAACATGGGAGGCGAGAATTGCACACACTATTCCAGATGAGGTCTCTCCAGTGCTTTGTATAATGGTACTAACACTTCCCTGTCTGTACTGGAAATACCACACCTGATGCATCCTTGGACTGCATTAACCTTTATCACGGATGCATCACATTGACAGCTCATAGTTATCCTGTGATCAACCAATACACTCCGGTCTTTCTCCTCCTCTGTCACTTCCAACTAATACGTCCCCAGTTTATAGCAAAAAATCTTGTTGTTAATCCCTAAACGCATGACCTTGCACTTTGCACTATTAAATTTCATCCCATTTCTATTACTCCAGTTGACAAGGTTGTCCAGATCTTCTTGTTTTATAATCCGGTCCTCCTCCGTATTGGCAATACCTCCCAACTTTGTGTTAACTGCAAATTTTATTAACACACACCTACTTTTTGTGCCAAAGTCAGGAATAAAAATGTTAAATAAGATTGGTCCCAAGACCGATCTCTGAGCAACTCCACTAGTAACCTCCCTCCAGCCTGACAGTTCACTTTTCAGTATGATTGGCTGTAGGATCAAGCCCACAAATATTCATTGATTAAACAGCCCTAAATAGTTTTCATGGAGTTTATGTCATCTACCACACCACACCCCAATGGTCAAGTGTACAATGGGAATTTTTGCATGGGAAATGTAGCGGATAGAACAGACTAACTTGTGTTTCCAGGTTCCAACAGAAGCCACCCCTTGCTGGTCACAACTTCTTTGCACACAAACTTCAGCCTAGAGGGAGGGTCAGATGAAGAGTTATTAGCAGTTGAGCCTGCCATAGGCAGTGAAGACTCTCCCTTCCCTTTGAACCTTATTTTCAGCAGAGGGAGTTTGCAAAGCTGCAATTAGAATGAAAATGCTACCTTTGTATCGGTCCTTAACCAAAGCCCATTGCAGTCAATGGGAGTCTTACCGCAGAATTCAATGAGCTTTGAATGAGGCCCAGAAAGTGATAAAATGGTACAATAGAGCAAGGTTCAAGATATCAAGAAACTGCATCTCTAATTGCTTCTTGGAACCTCTAGTTGTAGAGTATAAGAGAGGAGGCTACTCTCGACTTTGTGCTCAGTATCTCACATAAGTTGGTTCACGAAATAACTACAGTTAAGCCATTAAGTACGAGTTACCATAATATACTATCCCGAAAAAAACACATTAAAATGGAGTTAAGGTTAAGAGTGCATATCAGTAATCTGGGTAAAATACATTATAGCGCTGTTGTAATTATTCCAAATCCAAGAGTTATAAACTCATGAAATTTAGGGTTTAAGATTCAACTTAAAAGAAATCAAAAAATGTTAAGGTATGGAAGTGCATAGTTCAGGCACCCAAACAACCTTAACTCTGTCCACCAGTGATGACTAGGGGTAGGGCGGGGCAGGGAGAGGGAGGAAAAAAACTAATATATCTTTAAGAATCAGTTTAGTCTAATCTGGGTCCACAACCACTAACATGCCATAATAAAAACTGTATGGTTTTTGCACGGTGTCACTAAAGGACAGAGTTGGTTTCCACTGAAGAAGAAAGTTTAGTTATGAAGAATAATGGGAAAAAATACCATTAATTCTAAAAAATAATTATTCAAATGTAGTTTATGTTCATGCATAAGATGAGTTTTAACTACGTAGGAAGCCTTAAGAGTCTATGTCATTCGGTTACTGAGATCATTAGGGGCCAACAACAACAAAAACAAAACAAAAGTAAAAGTCAACACAGGATGCAAAAATGTTAAACATTCCCATTAATTTTAATTCCAAAACTAATAAATAAATCTACTCATAAATTCTCATACAACAATAATAATTTGATGCTCACAGGGTTGCTGTAATTTTGGGCAGGATACATTCTATTTTTCATAATTACCAGAGGTTGAATCCGTGCTTTCATTTCACAACTCAATTCGACCTTAATTATGAAGGAGCTCAGAGAGCCAGCAAACATCTCTCTCTGCTGCTTTCAGCTTTCAACCCCATCTGGCCTGAGGAAATTTGTGGGTGATCCGCCGCGACCTGCCTTCTGCTGTCACCAGGCTGATCTGGCTCCCGTGGTTAACCAGAGAACTCTCACTGCTCCCCTCCCTGAAGCTCTCAGCTCAGCTCTGCTCTTCCTCTGAGCTCTCTACTTCTTCAGACCCCTCTACTCTGGACTCTGGGTTCTGCACTTCCTTCTGGCGGTCCCTCATTTATAACTCCCTCAGGAGCCCCCACCTGCCTCATTACACCAAACTAGGGCACACCTGGACTGGAACAGGCGCACTGGGCCCATTTAAGGAGCCAACTACCCTGTTACACTTGTTTTAAAAGGATTCCATTGCTACAGGCTAGTGTGCCTATCCGTGCTTTGAAGGCTCCCCATGTCACTGCTGCTTTGGCTCCACCGTGCATTGAGACAGTACTGCTGGGGGACCTCAGGCAGAAGCATTGGGAAAGCCCTTAAAGCACAGAGACATTGGGACTCAAGCACTGGGCTCTTCCTCCAGCAACATGTAGCACCAGTCTCACTAACAGCCCTCTAAACCAATAAGTCAATTGCATATTTGGGGCAGATTCACCAGCAGTTTGGGTGTTTTGTGTAGTTTAGTGACGCAAAGCCTCCGTAAACTCAGCTTACCTGGACAGCCTGTTCCGCTGCTTTGGGGAATCTGCCCTCAAAAGCTGAAACAATTAATTTTATTTTAGGTGGATCCCACATATTTTCACACCATTCGAAAAATCTCATGGTGGCATTCTCTCTGGGGGTCTTGTTCAGTGTTCATGTGTGAAATTTTGTAATTATTTTAAAAAATCATATTAAGGTTGAGACTACATTTTTAAAGATTATTTTCATATTTTTCCCTTCATGGCTAGTCCCTGCAAGTCTAACTATAAATAAATATAACTATTTAAAATGATGGTTTTAAATTAATTTTCATTCAAACAAATTAACGGATTTATTTGGAAAACCTCTGAAAATGTATTCTATACACAAAGAGTAAGTGCTGTAAATTTTGGGAAGATAAACTATTTTTCATACATAACAAAGAGGTTGCATCCCTTCTTGAAGGGCAAAACAGCACGCAAGCTTAATGCAATCTGTGCCACCATGATTATGTTCAACAGCCTCAAGGAAGGAAAGAGACCAAAAAATAGCATGGCAACACAAAACTTTAGAAAGGGGGATTTCAGAATATTGAGGAAGGAAGTCATTAAGGGCTTAAAGTAAAAAATAAATAAATTGTTAGATTTATGGTATGTGTTGGAAGCCTCCATACCAAGATGGTCACAAAAAGAATGCTTAATCTTAAACAAAAAAGGAGATAGGAAGTGAAGAAGTAAATCAGTACGGCTAAATGGAAAGGTTGAAGAGGCTTTTTCTGTTTTGAGACAGAGGCGTCTTTCAGATCAGAAATCCATCCCTACCGAAGCCAATACAAAGGAATATAAACTATGACAGGAAATATGTAAGAAGGAAAATAGGAAGGCTAAGGGGGATTTTGAAGAACAAGGAGCAATAAAAACAAATAAGAAGAAATTCTGCAAGTATAGCGGAAGCATGGAAGCCTGCAAAAGAATCAGGCAAGGCTGCTAGACTACCAAGTTAAGGACAATGGTGAGAGTCTAAATTATTTCTTTGCATTGTCCACCACAGAAGATGCTAGGGAGATCCATACTTTTTTTTCAGGTAATAAGGATGAAGTACTGTCAGGGATCGAGTTGTCAAAAGAAGAGGTGCTGAAACAAACTGATAACTAAAAAGAGCAACAAGACACGAGAGCGAGATGGCCTACATCCATGAGCTCTGAAGGAGCTTTAAAATGAAGTGGTTGAGCTGCTAACAAAAATAAACAACCTCACTAAAATCAGCTACTTTACAAGAGGGATGGAGGGTAGCAGAGATTGTACCTATTTTTTTAAAGAAGATGGCAGGTGTGATCTGAGAATCACAGACCAGTAAGCCATGCTTCAGTACCAAGTAATTTGGTTGGCAATATATCTCCAGATTCAACTAACTTGGTGTACCTGCTGCTGCAAATATACAGCCTTTCTCAGTTTCTGAATCTTCAGAAACACTTCTGTTCCACTTCCGTAACAAACTGAAATGAGATCCAAATGATTCCTACCTTTGAGAAACAAGCACCTGGCACAATGTTTTCAGCACATCATAGGATACCCTGGTACCTACTATGTAACAACATTGGCCTTTAGCATCATTTGAAAATGGACAGTGATGCTTTTACTCTGATAATATTCTTAGTGGAATAAAGAAAGCCACTATCAGCAAACTACTGTCATTTGACTTTCTTAGTCATCTTGGGAAGTTACTGCGGATGTTTTGTGCTGTGTTCTTCTGCAAAGGTCAAAAAGGTAAGAGCTAGATTTCCATAACAGCAGGGTTGGGGGATGTTCTCTCCTCATTGTCATATCTCCAGCAAATTGTGCTGTGTTTTCTCAAGTAACTCTAAAATGGATGGTATTTTCTGAAGCACAAGCAAAATGCTAAAACGGATAGGATCGGATGGAATGTGATGTTGGAACCACAGATCACTCTTGTGCAACAACACACAGGCCGGAGTGTGTCTTTGTCATCTCAACCCATACTACCTCTGTTGCAGATGAATCATATAACAAGGTTTGTGAGGATATATCCTGCCACTCAATAGTAGAAGCCCATGTGCTCTGACTCAGAGGTCAGGGGTTCAATCCCTACTTGTGGAACCCATCTAGAGGTACTGTTAGAAGTGATGATTCATACTGTTGTGTACGTCTGATGTTTAGGACAAGCTTTCCTGGCTAAAGGGTATATGTAACTCAATGGCTAAGTGTGTCTTTGCCCTACCTCGCTCCCCTCTTTCCCCCACAATAGGTGGACCACATAAAGAAGTTTATAAATCTGAATCTGCCTTCAAGTTAACATAGCTAGTCTTTTAGCTCAAGCTTTGTAGACTCATGCTTTTGGATCTGGAAGTCCCAGATTCAGTCCCTTCAGCCCACTAGTCTAGGGGGTCATTACACCTGTTTTTGTATACAATAGTTATGAATTTAGTTGTACTGGTGTGGCCTAACAATGCACATGGCCAAAGCTCCAGTAACTGCAGCCAACAGAAAGATGAAGTAATCACTCCATAACACACTCCCTAGCTTGTTTTATTGAGATTATGAAATGGTATGTCTACTTAAAAATAAAGAAAATAGCTGGAACCGTAGGTCATACACACAGGAATGACATCACTGGTAACCTCGCGCTCCTCTCTGTACGTGCATCAGAGGGAAACTAGACTCCTCTGTTTTCTGTCTTATCTGCCTCTTCAAAAGAGATACATCATCTTTTATGCCCTGGCTGAAGGCACACGACTTTATAAGAACCAGAAATCAAGGAAATGCATGTTTTTAGGCTGACAGGGTTTTTTATAAGATTTCTTTTTCAATTAAATATTTTTATTGTACAAAGGAAAAGGAAGAGCACTATAGAGTTTACAATGAAGTAAGAAAAAAGATAACCAAGTTCATCAGACTTTACACCAATGTTTGACATTTGTCCATTCCTTTCGTATTGTAAGAGCACTTGGAGAAAAAGCGCCAGAGAAACATCAAACAAGCCATAGGAAACAAGAGAAAGATGACATTGTAGACAAAGCAGGTCAGACATAAGACATACCATGAAGAGCAAGAAAGTTGTCCACATGCAATGATGACATCAGTCTAGAACTGTTTTCAGCACTGTTACACCAAATCCGCCGATAACGTGTCCTATATATATTGCCACTCCGCAGTTAGGTCAACCAACCAACTCTAAAAATAAAGACATCAAGACAGCTCCTCAGCTGGTGTAAATCAGCATAGCTCCACTGACGTTAATTACAGAGGATCTGGCCCTAATTGTCATCAAATTTGAAGAGCTCTTCCCTTCTTTTGCTTGTACTCTTCCCAGAGCTACCATGTCACTCAACTCCAGTTCTATATGCTGGGAGATGTAGGTCATTTCTGGTGTTGTACGATTTGATGTTTCACTGCCAACAAGGCTCATCAGAACCAATGTTCCCATGAATCATTAAGAGTAAGCTTTTGGTTGGTGGGTACCAATATAAACAATTTGGCAGGATCAAAAGAAGTCCCTGATACTAAGTGCACCTTTTATTTTTATTTTTTTAACAGCTTCAATAGATATGACAGAGAGCTAAGGAATCCTCCAGATTTCCAATACCTATATGTTTCTTTAATGCCTACTTGGACTGTAAAGGTCCAAGTCACGTGAAAAATAATCTGCTGGTGAATTAGTTAAAGAGGAGAGCCCAATTCATGCTTTTTCTGTATCATGCTCAATTTTATTCCACTGTCCCTGGGATCCTTGAATCCTGACTCAATTTATGTTGAAGGGTTCTCCATACTTTTTCCAATGGAAGGTCAATAGGTATATATTAGTGCACTGGGTCTGTTATGATGTCCATTTTTTTTAATTTTTAATAAAATAAGTTAATCGATTCCAGAGCTACTACTGCACTGGGGCCAAACGGATTGGCTAATAAATGTGTGGCATTGCTAATTTTTGTAGTTAATTTGTAGGTGCTGCCAAAACTGCAGCCAAATTATTGCTGCAATGACTTAAAAGTATCCCTGTGTGGATTGGATGCGACAAGGCTAACATCACCCTTTTCTACCAGTTGCTTCTGCACCATTGATTTGCCTGCATTTAATGAGGCTGGATTACCCCACAGTACTGAATGGTTATATAGCAATGGCTTAACATTTTTCTTTTGTTGCCTCATTAGAATAAGCTCGAGCAGGAAGACATGGGTAGGTGGTATAGGAGTTCATGTTCTAATGCTGGTGAATTATGTGTTCTATCTAGGTATCTTGAGAAGGCTTCTCTCAAGAGGAAAGCACTGTAATACATTCTAATAATGGGAAAATAGAATCCCTCCTTTCTTGCAAAAAGGTGTAGTGTTTTTTTTTCTATTGCTACTGAAATCTTTCCCATCCCCTGCTCCCTTTTTTTAAAAAAAAATGGGGCCAGATTCTCAGCCAGTGTAAATCAACAAATTTCCATTGACGACAAAGGAGTTACACCAGGGTTTCTCAAACTGGGTTCACCGCTTGTGTAGGGAAAGCCCCTGGCGGGCCGGGCCGGTTTGTTTACCTGCCCCGTCCGCAGGTCCGGCTGATCGTGGCTCCCACTGGCCGCGGATCGCTGCTCCGGGCCAATGGGAGCTGCTGGAAGTGGCCCGCGCTGCTTCCAGCAGCTCCCATTGGCCCGGAGCAGCGATCCGCAGCCAATGGGAGCCGCGATCAGCCGGACCTGGGGATGGGGCAGGTAAACAAACCGGCCTGGCCCGCCAGGGACTTTCCCTACACAAGCGGCGAACCCAGTTTGAGAAACCCTGAGTTACAACAATTTACACAGCTGAGAATCTTGCCCATAGGTTTTGTTTTGTTTTTCTAAATGAACAGGATATGCTGGTCACCGGCATATTAAATTTAAAGACTTTGTGGCACTAACCAAGCTAATAACAGTTCCAGTGGCACCCAGCCTCATTCAGTGCACAACAGACAAGATACACACATTCACTATATGGCTTAGTAACTTAAGCATCTTCAGCACAGCATCCCTTTCCTCCTAATGTAAATTACTGGAGTCACCACAGGAGTAACTGGATGGAATTCTATTGCCTGTGTTATACTGGGGGTCAGGCAAGATGATCTTATGGCTCCTTCTAAACTTAAAAATCTGTGAACCTACAAATGTTGGCAAAAACTGCTAAAGTATCATGGCAAATTAAGTATCAGAAGCAGGACTAGAGCCCAGTTCTATTAAATCTGTAGCCAATCTGTAACCCATTATGATCAAACTATTGAGCCTCATTGTTCCTTAGTTACCACTACTTACCTAATGCATTCTCATGTGCTGCCCTCAAAGCACTTTATAGAGGTGGCTACACATTATTATCTCCTTTTTACACATGGCCTAACTAAATAAAGAGATTTGAACCAACAGGTACAAAAGGTGCCATGGCCTAATGACTAGGACATGGGTCTCCTATCTCGTCAGAGATTAAGGTTTTGTGCCCAGCTGCGCTCCAGGCCTCCTAAAGTAACTGTTATTACATCCAGCTGCTTCATTGAACTGGGTCTAGTTTTCAAAGCATGGCAATTTCTATACTATTTTTACAATTCTGGCCAGTGAAAACTGCCTCTTGCGTGAGCCAGTGTCCAAAATTGCCTAATGTTGCAAACTGTGTGGTGTAATATGATTTCGTTGGCAGTTAGAGGGACATAAAATGTTAGACACTTGCAAAAGTTTCAAAAAGGAACAACTGAATAAATCTTTTAATCTCTAGTAGTACGTACTTCATTACATCAGCATTTTTCAGGGAATGTTCTAATTGTCAATGAGAGTTAGCTCCAAGAATTTTGAAAGCATAAGAATTTACAAGTCAACCAAAATCACGAGGATCATGGTTGCAACTTTATAGCAAGGCTATCATTTTTCCATAATAAAACAACACCTACTGGAACCGGGACTAGAACCAAGGTTCTTGCTGCTCCACAAATACATATCCCTCCCTACTACCTGAGAAAGATTAAAAGGGAGATGGCTTTCTAGCAAGATCGCTGACAGCTCCCAGCTAGAGAAATCTCCTCACACATACATGTACAGCCCTATCCTGCTCCCAGCTAGAGAAATCTCCTCACACATACATGTACTGCCCTATCCTGTTCCCATTGAAGTTATCAGCAAATAAAAGAAAAAGCGTTCCCATTGACATCAATGAGAATAGGAACAGGCCCAGAACTACTATTTACTGTAGTTCAGTGGAAGCTGGATTGGACCCCAACATGACCCACAACAAAAATTGTTAATAATTTGCTTAGTTACATCATATTTTCTTCAACTACAGCCAGCACACAAGTAATAAAGGAGATTTAACTATGTGGAAAGTTTGAAGGGGTAATAATCATTTGTTTTTGGAGCTAGGGGAACACAAAGAAACATGATGCAAATGTCAAATTTTCAAATCATAGTAATTTTTAATGACTTGTGACTCAAAACACATTGACACATTTTCTTCAGACTTTGCAGAAGCATGGTCACTTGCCTTCAGTGTAAATCTAGCAAATGCCCAACCAAACCAAATTTTTCCAAGCCCAGGTTAGCGGGACCTTCAATATGGAAGAAAGTTGCAATGTGAGCTATGGAAAAGTTCCTGCTTCTCCATAACATGCTCAGTGCTTCAGACAACTCGGCTATAAAAGATGAGAGGCAGGGGTTATCATGCCTTAAACACAATCATCACCCGCTCTCCTGAAGCCATACCAACTTTGTGCCAAGAACCTGTTAGCCCTTACAAGCTAAGCAACAGATCAAATCTGGTTGATTGGGTTTTTGGAGAAGGCTGAGGGAATGCTTCCTATAGTGATGAAGGTGAGAAAAAGAGTTGCTGTAAAAGGCTGTCTTGCTCTCCTCCTGTCGAACTCATCACTTTAATGCTCCTGGGATTTCCTTATATTATTAAGGGTGTGCCAGGACACGTAGATTATTGGATAGACATCTTTTCTAGTTATTATTTAAATCAAAATAAATAAGAAAACAAAGACCATCAGTACCTGAATGGGAGGCCACTAGAGAAGTGGTGTTGATGATTCAATAGTGGATGCTATTTCCTAAGAGTCAGTGATGAGCCAAGGCCCCTGGAATGTGGGTTAGAAATCACAGAGGTTAGATGCCATATTGAGGTCCTCCTGACTACAAGCTACAACTGCTTGCTGTGTGGGCTAGCAATTCCTTAAGATGCCTCATCCTTGCCAAGAGAAAGGCTGCTGGACGTGACATGTTTGTTCTCTCTGTTAGGGCCAGATTGCAACTGTAAGCACAGCCCTGAGCAAACCACACAGACCCAGGAGTGTCCCCAGGAGGGACTGTGCCTCAGACACCGCTCTGTGAGTCACAATTCTCTCCCTGCTTCCCCTTACTCATGGGGTGGGATATGTTAGTTCACTCCTGTGCACCCATCCCTTTGCCATCAGCTATTCTGCCTGGCTGGGGCCCCTGCTCTGCCCCACTACGGCCAGAGTTGCTATCTGAGCAGCAGAGCAAGGGTGCTTTACTCATTTTTAACCCCCTGTGCAGCCAAGTAAGGGCTGTGACAACATAGCCCACAGTTATTTGAAAGGTGCCTATCACTCTGGGGTCTAACTGCAGCTACAACAACAAAGCAATGCCATTCATGGGAGACACCTTTCAAAAAATCACTTTTCCTCCTTAAAATCAAACGAACCATCATTCACCTACCAGTGAAACGCTAGGAAATGACATGAAGATTTTCCTGATGAGGCTGTGAGATTCTCACTGCTCTTACCTCTAGGCCAGGGGCCACGTTAAGCATCTGACTCTATCACAAGCTATAAACCTGTTTGCTGGAAGAGTTTTGCAGTTCTCAGAAGGACAATGTGATTTGAATAACTGGACAGCGATTGACATGGATCTAATGGCCCAGTGGTCCCTGTTCAGCCTGGGGTCTGAGAAAGGCAGAGGCAGCCTTCCAACAAGGCTAAGCAGAAAGCCAAGATACACATTGAGACTTGGGACCTGTTTTAATTATGCTTTCATGTCTGTTCTTTCATTGCACAGGAACATGTAACAAGCTGAACTGCGCATTGTCCCTGTAAACATTTACTTTCTTTCAGCCTTGCACAATAACTGTGTCTCTTCCTGCCGGATAATTCTTGGAACGTCAGATTAGCCAGAGCAGATCAGCCCAGTTCGGACAGTGACTAGAACCAGCTGTTTCAGAGGAACATACAAGAAACCCCACAGTGAACAATTACATGCCCTTATGGGAAGTTTCTTCCTATCCCCATGCAGTTAGTGTTTGATTTATGCCCTGAAGCATGGCACTTTAATCCCTGCTAGTGGAAGGGAAACTAAAAAAAAAAAAAAGTAACTGTGGATGTTTTTATTCATATGAACATTTTGGCCTGAACAGTTGCTTGTGACAGTGAGTTCCACAGGTAAATCATGCATCATCCTATGGCTGTATTATGTAAAGTATGCAGTTGGATGGCAGAGATGTGGCTGCCTGGGATTACTGCTTCTTGAGGACTAATGCCAGTGTTACAAATATAGAAACAGAGATTTGATTCATCCTCTACTCTTGAATATTAACTCTGCTGTTCCACAACACAGATGCACTCTTGCCATCTACTTCCACAGTCTGGGCACACAGGGTGCCTACAGGTAGTCAGACTGTCACCCTTTTTTATATCTTTTGAAAATCAATCTATAAACTAAGGGGAAGTGCGGGAGTGTGCAGAATCGCTGGGGTATTATTTTTTCCAGGCATGATTCTTGGATGAGAATTTGTCCCATGAGCCACAATTTGACCAACAAGCCAAGATGTACAAAAGGCTGACCTGAGGCTTTAACGAAGAGTTTGCTGGCTAGGTCTACTTTGCCTGCTCTCTCCCGGCCCCAAAAAAGCACCCGTCTGCCTCGCACACAAAACTAAAAGAACTTTTGCTCCTTTCCTTAGTCACAAGTAGCAACTGCAGAACTGAAACCAATCAAAGCCAGCTGTGTAAAAAAAAACCTGATTATTATGACTAGGAAAAGCACTATTAAAAAAAATAAAGAAAAGGGAAAATGATCCCATATGGGGGGTGAATGAAATACAAATGTAAAACAGGCCATTTCCCTGTGTTGCATGGCTGCTTCTTTGGGGTTCACTCGTGTGTGGGAATGCTGTGTCTGCCTTCGGAGATCCTTCAGAAGTTCCCCCTCTGTTTTATTGTAGAGGGGTTAAGATTACCTTCAAGCATCCTGACTTCCAACCAGTGGTGTCCAAAATAAATGGGAGGGCTGGTGATTAGATACACACACCGCCCACAGACACACACATACACAAGATCATGTTTGGTCTTCCAGATAAAATCACTCAGCCATCCACAGAATTTGGGGCTGTTCTCCCCCCATTAAATAAATTCTGTGACCCTTCTACCCATTATATCCTCAGCTGTATCCCCACTGCTCCTCTCCAAGTGAGCTAGCAGACTCTCTCTCTCTTTCATTCCATTGTTATGTTGGTCACAGGCTCCACCCCGCATGCTGCCCCTTTCCTCCTTCCACTCTCCTCCCTGGACCACAAGCTCTGGCCCACCCATTTTCCCCATTTGACAGATCAGCCTACCTACTGCTCCCTGGCAATCTCAGGTTGGCCCGCTCCTCACTCCCTCTGCCTCAGCTTCCACAGCGTGGGCCTTTGCTGCTGCTCCTGAGTTTGGGGCATGGCCCTGCACTGAGGCTGCTGCTCAAACTCATTGAGGCAAATTTTCTTCAACCACAAGGAGACCTGAGAAAGGCAGCCAGTGAGCAGGCTCTGGTCTCAGCCCTGCTCTATACTTTCAATAGAAAAAGGAACTCTCTTAGAGCTAACAGTCTTGGCCTCCCCAGACTGCACCCTATGGTGCCACTGTACTGAAGGGACTGGAAACCCTTCCCTTCTCCCCACCTGCACCCTGCTGCTTTCTCCATTGTGCTGCTGGAGAGATGGAAGAAAAGAAAGGAAACTGCTGCCACAAAGGATTTTGCTATTGGTGGTTGATTGTTCAAGGAAAGAAAGGAGATGGTGAATTAACCAGAGAGGGGAAGCAACATTACCAACCTTACCAGCTGCCACCACTTCGGACAGCTTTACCGATCCACAGAAAAGCTCTTCTCCAGAGCAGTCTGATCAAAGGGAGGCCCAGTGCTACTAACACTCATGATCCTATTGAGAATCTGATAATATTTGGTGTTTTTCCTCAAAGCTTCAGCACATGTCAGTGTCTCAGCTTACATTTTTTTTAAAGTAAGTTTTTTGCCCTTCTGGTTGCAGAGAAAAGTTTGTAAATGTGAATCCTAAAAGCTCAAACACCAGAAGGCAAATTAAAAAAAAAAAAACATTTTATTTTATTTTTTAAATCTCATCTTTAAGCCCAGCTCATGATTTCTGGAGCTTGGCTCGTGATTTTTCAAGTGCAGTAGTGATTTGGGGTTGAAGCGGCCGCAAACATTCAAATGCACTGTTCTGTTAAAATTCCAAATGTGGCTTCAAATGTGGGCAGTTCTACACTACAGCCACGATCGACGCTCTGAGATCGATCCACCTGAGGTCGATTTAGCGGGTCTAGTAAAGACCCGCCAAATCGACTGCAGATCACTCTCCAATCGCCCCCTGTACTCTACTCCCAACGAGAAGAGTAAGGTCAGAGTAAGATTTCTCCCATCGACCCCCCGTGGTGTAGACACCGTGGTAACTCGACCTAAGGTACGTCGACTCCAGCTACGTTATTCACATAGCTGGAATTGTGTAGCATAGGTTGACTCACTGCGGTAGTGTAGACATAGCCTTGGTTGCCATAAACCACCTTTGGATGACCTGTGCTGCTTTTCATCAGCTGTGGAAGGGCTGTCTTTGGTATATGTGCTTGGAAGGGTGAGGGAAATACGTTTACCAGTGTTCTAACGTACGAGAAATCACATCTCCTTTGACTGGGGAAATACGTTTACCAGTGTTCTAACGTACGAGAAATCACATCTCCAGAACTGCTGGAGTCCGAGCCTAGTGCAAAATGCTTCATAACTTCCCTTGACAAGCCAAGAAAAACAGAGCATTTGTCTAAACAGAAAACAAATGACCGTAGGCGAGTGGGAGTATATGCCCCTTACTAGAATGGCATTAAGCAGTTGGAGAGGTAGTGCTGATTAACCTTGAATTACTTACGTACTAACGAGCTCTGTCTCAGGCATTTCCTGGCAGCTAATGAGCGGCTGGAGGAGTTGGAGACCTATTGCACTATCTTCACCACAGGCCTGAAATCAAGATAAGGGCCCTTCACCCGGCTGGTCATTAACTGCCAAGAAATGCTCCATGTAGAGGTTGTTTATTGCTATTAAAAGCAGTAGAAAATACAAAGAAAAAATAATCCACTATTTTACGGAGAAGTCCAGTGCTGACTTGCATGTTGCCATGGTTAAGATATTCAGGTTACAGTACTGGTCTTAAAGAATGGTGAAGCAAGGAACAAGAACACAGGACTTCATCCTCAGTGCACCATTATGATGATTATTGTATTACAATAGTATGTCAAAGCCCCAACCTAGATGGCAGTCGCATTGGTCTAGGTGCTGTACGAGAGCCTGTCCCTGCCCCCAGAATTTTACAATTTAAATAAGTCAAGCGGACAAAGTGTAGGTGCAAGGAAGGATTGCTATCCCCATGTTACAGATGGTGAACTGAGGCAAAGAAAGAGATTAAGTGATTTGCCCAAGGTTGCACAGGAAGTCTCTGGCAGAGCTGGAATTTTTACTCAGCTCTCCTGAATCCCAATCCCCAAAACCACCCTTTCTTTCAATGGAAGTTATGATGTTTACAACATATAACTTGGCAGAATGTAGAAGCTAGTATCCAGTCTTGAAGAGTTTAGGAACAAATTATTAGAAATGATGTTATTATTACCAGAAAGATCACTCTTTTAATACACTGCTAGGAACATCAGAATTGCCATACTAGCTAGACCAGGGGTCCATCTAAGCAGTATCCTGTCATTAAATAGAGACCATTACCAGCAGATTCAAAGGAAGGTGCAAGAAACCCTGCATTCAGCAGTGATGGGATAACCTGCACCCAGAGAAAGTTCCCTTCTAAACCCCAATAGCTAGAGGTTGGCTCGTGACCTGAAGCATGAGGATTTATATTGTTCCCAGAAGTCTTGTTGTTTTAATATTTACCATTATCACTCTGGTTATTCTTGTGATCCATACAACTGTCTCATCCCTTTTTGAACCATGCTAAGCTCTTAGCCTCAAGATTTTCTTGTGGCAATGAGTTCCAAAGACTAATTGTACATAGCGTGCAAGAGTATTTATTTCCTTTTAACAGTTTTGAATTTGCCATTTTTTAAATTTCATTGAATGGCCCTGAACACTTGTATTAGAAACAAGAACAGGAGTTCCCAACCTCCGCTTGTTCATCTCCTTTCTAAGGCAAACCATCCCAGTCTTCCGATGAGAAATGTTTCGTGTACATAATCATTCTCATTGCATGCTCCACACACCCTCTAATTCTGCTATTTTCTTTTTGAGATGCACTGAGGATCCCAGGTGAGGGTGCACCCTACATGCATACAATAGCATTATAATATTTCTGTATTATTCTCCTATTGGTTAAAATAAGGAATCTGGAGGCAAAGGAAGCTAATTCCCTCCTTAATTCTAAGACTTCCCTGTCTTCCAAAGACCACTCAAGATAACTGTACCAAAGAATGTACCTGTGCCTAACTAATGAAGCGAGGGGAGGGAGGGAAAGAGGGGCACTGATCGTGGCTGATCTGGCTGTCCATCAACACTCGGTCACCCCTAGTAAAAAGCTATAAAATCACAGAAAATGGAGGACCTATTACAGCTGAATTGCACAGTTGTTCCTATGCAGACGTTCTTCTTCACTGTCTGGCTACTTGTTAGCCAATCGTTTGATGTCCAGCTTGTTGTAGTTAGCCATAGGCATTACGTGTATAGCCATGTTAGACCTGAAATAAAGCCTGCCAAATTGAAGAGTCCACCTCTTGGGATACTTCCATTTGTGAGCCTAAGAAAATTATCCCTACCCCTAACCTATTTTATCTGCTCCCCAGACCCACCTTCAGAATTCAATTCTGGTCACCTCACCGCTAAAAAAGAGCTATATTAGAAATGGAAAAGGTACAGGGTACAGAACAGCTTCCATTTGAGGAGAGATTAAAAACACTGGGACCATTCAGCTTGGAAAAGAGACTACTAAGCGGGGATATGATAGAGGTCTATCAAATCATGAATAGTGTGGAGGAAGAGTTATTTACCCCTTCGCATAACACAAGAACCAGGGGGCACGCAATGAAATGAATAGACTGCAGGTTTAAAACAAGCAAAGGAAGTACTTCTTCACACAACACACAGTCAACCTGTGGAATTCATTGCCAGGGGATGTTGTGAAGGCCAAAACTATAACTGGGTTCAAAAAAGAACTAGATAAGTTCATGGAGGACGGGTCAATCAATAGCTATTAGCTAAGATGGTCAGAGATGCAACCCCATGCTCTGAGTGTCCCTAAGCCTCTGACTGCCAGATGCTGGGTCTGGAAACAGGATGGATCACTTGATAATTACTCGGTTCTGTTCATTCCCTTTGAAGCACCTGGCATTGACCACTGTTGGAAGACAGGACACTAGGCTAGATGGACCATTGGTATGACCCAGTATGGCCATTCTTATGTCTTTATATTCTAATTCTTTGGGTGCCAGAAGAAAGGAAGACAAGTTGGGTGAGGTAATATGTTTTATTCGACTTCTGTTAGTCTGATAAAATATATTACCTCACCCACCTTGTCTCTCTAATACCCTGGGACGAACACAGCTACAACAACACTGCACACAACAAGAGACGAAAGGAAGGTCCAACAGGATGGTTTAACACAACCACCTGAGATTTCCAAGCTGACCAAAACTAATACTGCTACTTTGCATCTCCACAGCACCTTTTGTCAGATGATCTTAAACTGCTTTGCAAACACCAAGCCACCCAGCCCCGTTGTGAGGTCGGTATGTAGTACTGACCTCAGATAGGGAAACTGAGCCACGAAGAAGTTAAATGACTCACAAAAAAGTCACAGAATAAGGCAGTGGCAGGCAGGAATACAGCCCCCTAGTCCCTTGCTTTAATCACTGGAACAACATGCTGAATTTAGCTTCTTTTTGTGAAGAGCTGATCGGTGAAGGGAAAGATGAATTCACCTGTAGCTTCAGGGCCAGTGTTGGGGGGATAGGGAGGAGGTACTAGCCTGCACATGTGGATTGAAAGCAAACCAGGAAGATCCCACAAGTAGGAAAAGACTGCAATCTGGTGCAGCTGTTCTTTAACTCAGCTTCTAGACCTCACAATTCTTAAGCTTTTCACACCAGCTTTATAGAAAATTGCATGCATGAGCAATGACAGTGGGCCCAGGCCAGTCCATGAAGTCAATGGCAGTTCTGTCTGCATAAACAGACCAGACTCAGGCTCAATACATATTTAGCAAACAAGCAAAAGAAAGAGCCCCCCGGAATCTTTTAGCTCCGTTTCAAAGGAATTAGAAAGTTGCTAACTTCTTCTTCTCCTAGCCCCTTCCATAAAAGCTTTGCATGCAAAGCAGTGTCTCCTGAGTCCCTCATTCCCTCTAACAAAGTAAACAGACCTCCTGTGTAGCAACAAATGAACAACAAACAAAAGGAGGGGGAAGAAAAAAGATCTCGCTGCCAATTCGGGGGTTTTTCAGGCTGTTTTATTTTTCAATAAAAAAGAGCCATGCCCTGAGGGTGACCCTGCAAAAAGCTTTTTGGCAGTCTGACTATACTCTGATCACCCCCTCCCCAACCACCACATGGGTGCATGCACACACATGCCCCCCCCGCCCCTCCAAGTACAGGCACTATGTGTAAATACATGTGTCTCCATCAACATGTTTATTTTTCTTTGTTTTCAGGGTTGTTTGCCCAGTTTGGAGTGAGGGGGAAGGTTGTTCCTCACAGAATTTGTTGGTATTTATCTTTCAATCAACTGTTCCCTGTTGCAGGGATAAACAGGATGTTTAGAGTCACTGGGTATGATGACCAGTCTTCCACAGCTGTTGGGACACACCACTTGCTGGGCTTGCCATGTGTATACATGTGCCTGAGCATAGGCAGAAGCAGTCCCTCCCAACTTGTGGAGATCAATTATATGACCAAATAGGTCATTCCCAACTCTAAAGTCTCGGTACAGGATAACAGGTCTGGAATGTCTCTGTCCCCCACCCCGTCAGAATCTCTCAGCTGTAAAGTGGGAATAATACTTGCCTACTCTACACAGGTTACTTCTAGTCTGAATTTGCCTAGCTTCAACTTCCGCCCATTGGCTCTTACTATGTCTCTGCTAGATGAAAGAGTGCTCTGATATCAGAAATCTCCTCCCCACATAGGTACATACAGACTGTGATCAAAACACCTCTTAACTTTCTTTTTGATGAACTAAATAGATTGAGCTTCTTTAGATCTGGTCTACACTACAGAGTAAGGTTGACGCAAGGCAGCTATGGAAGTGTCTACACCAGGGGTGGGTAAACTACGGCCCTTTAGACGTTTTAATCTGGCCCTCAAGCTCCCGCCAGGGAGCAGGGTCCAGGCCTTGAACTCTTAGGATTTAAGAACAGCTAAAAGAAGAAAAGGAGGAGCAACAATTGGTAACCAGAGTCGTGTTTGTAATAAAAACAATTGCTTTTGGGCCAAGATCTAGTGCACCGAATTCTCAGGCAATGCATTGAATTATTATAGGATACCTTGTAAACTCTAGAAGATGGGTGTGTTCATAACAGCCTTCAGTGTAGCAGCACTCATTTTGATAAGTTATAATATATACAAGGAGCTATATGCTGTCTAAACAGCCATAAATCATTCTACAGGGAATGCCCCAGTTAGTCAGGGTGTCTCACTATTTACTCTGAAGCCCTTTAGATTTAAAGAAAAAAATATTTATATTTATCCTTCCTGTTTACCAACCCTTGATAATGAATATCAGTGCTCAATTTTCTACACCAAAGCCAGTTTAAGATCAACTCAAAAGTCAGTAAGACAGAATTACTCCACTTACTTAATTTCCAATTGCTCAAGCACTGCCTATTTAGGGAAGTTTGCCTTACTTGATCCAGGTACATTCCACCACAAGTTTTTGGGTTCTATGTAGGACTTACTAGATGAAAACTATGGCATGTTACATAGGAGATCAGACTAGATAATCATAATAGTCCCTTCAGGGCTTAAACTCTATAAATATGGGAGCGTCAGCTAATGTGGATGGGGCAAAACCATTTTCAGCCAACTATTTTAAAATGGTTTATGGTCAGTCTTTGAAAACTGTTTCAGGAGAAGGCAGGGTGGACAAGGCGTTAGTTTTTTTAGTTCTCACACCCTAAAGCAATACTATGTTAGGTCTATAGACAATGCCGTTTCGCTTACAAAGCAGACCTGTTGTACCAGCCTTTACTACCCACTGGAGGTTATTTCCTCTGCCCCAGCTGAAGAAGCAATAGAGAAATTCCAGTCTGTAAAACAGCCTTCCCTCAACAGCTACATCTTCAGATACGATTGGGGAAAAAAACCCTCTGCAGATCATGTGGCTCCCAGACAATAGCAAAGCTCCCGCAACAGCAACAATCATCCTGGATGAGTGTAAGCAAATGCTTTCCTCAGTTTCATTCATTCAAAAATATTGGTGTTACTGAGATCTCAGGGACAGAAAGTTCCACACATCTTCTTTTCTGCCACTGGGATCATAGACTAATGGTCACAGGACTGAGAACCAGGTGCTCTGAGTTCTGTGCCCAGTTATGCCACCTATTACATAAGCAAGTCACTAAACCTCTCCGGGTATCTCTATATTGCAGCTGGAAGCAAGCTTCCCAGCCCAGGTGGACAGGCACACACTAGCTCTGTTCGAGCTAGCATGCTAAAAATAGCAGTGTGGACATTGTGGCCCGGGTGGCAACATGGGCTACCCGCCCAAGAAAAAGCCCGGGTCCTAGCTTCGGTAGCTAGCCCAAGCTGCCACCTGTGCCACAACGTCCACGCTGCTATTTTTAGTGCACTAGCTTGAGCACAGCTAGCACGTGTCTACCCAGTAGGAGAGGCAGGCTTCCAGCGGCAGCATAGACATTCCCTCAATGACTTTGCTTCCTCAGCTGCAAAGTATGGATAATACTTGCCTTTGCCATGGGGGTTTTGCAAAGCTTAATTCATTGTAAAATGCTTTGATGGGACAGACCACAGCAATGCAAAGTAATATTGACTTTTATTCTTACACCATTATTTTGCTTAGCCTTTTCCTTCAATGCATCTCCCTTACTATATAGCTTGATAAATTAAAAAGGCAGCACAGGACAATGGAATGTGAACCAAAGGCTGAACTGTGTGGGATATTTCAATTGTCTCTCTGTTCTAAGCATGCCAAAATGGTTACTCTAGGCTGCGCTTTTTCATTTCAAGTGAGAACCGTGTAATCCTGTCTCACTCAAGGGCCAACCAATCATTAGCTTTTCGCACAAAGCTTTTGAATAAGCAGGAGGGTAATAGTACAAAGCTATGTTAAAGCTGTATCACTAAGGAAGTTATTTTACAGGTTGTGGTTGTTTGTAATTCAGGTTAAAATAAAATGGCAATGGGAAGGTGATCTATTGTTTGCATTTGTATTTTCACAAGAAGCTGATCATCTCTCTCAGCAACTCAACAGAATCCCTTACTCAACGGAATTGACACACACCCCTCCCTCACACACTCTGCAGTCCAACTTGTTACGCCATTCTGGGGTCTGTCCATGACAAGAGGGGAAAGGAACCATTCTGCATCTCCGCTACATGACAGGGAGGCCGGCAGCTGCAGAGCTCTCTGTGCCAAGTATGGCTCTGTGCGTCATACCAGACTGTTATGATGTTGCCTTTTCCAGGCACCTCTTCTATCAAGTAATCAGTTCACTCCATGGAGAAATTATTAACATCTACATTCAACACTGGCCCACTCAGGTACAGCTGCTGCCCTTCCAGCCTATCAGGGACAGCTGTCGACCTCCCAGCAACAGGGCAGTATCTGACCTCCCAGAAACCACTGCTGACCACTTGGCATACTATGGG
Organism: Chrysemys picta bellii; assembly: GCF_011386835.1. Classification (NCBI taxonomy): domain Eukaryota; kingdom Metazoa; phylum Chordata; order Testudines; family Emydidae; genus Chrysemys; species Chrysemys picta. The sequence continues at coordinate 37,204,340 of NC_088794.1, read as the reverse complement.
ACATTGGGGTGCACTGAGGCAGCATGGTTTTGTGACTTCAACATGGGTCCAAGAGTCAGATAGTTCTGAGTTCTATTCCCAGTTCTGCCACCAACTCGCTGTGCACCACAGGCATTTCTGACAGCCTCTGAATCTAATTTCTAATCTGTAAAATAACAGCAGTGATACTGACTGTACAGGGGTGGCGATAGGATTTGTAAAGCCCTAGATAAATGTTAAACATCAGTATTGATAGTCATTTTCTATAAACTGTTTGCCAGCATGAGAGCTGAAAGTATCTGCCATCTCTCTGATGCCAGTCCCATGGAAACTGGAGCAAGAACAACATTTGTTATAATAGAATAACCCATTTTTTTCATGTTCTCTGCATATATATATTTTCACTGCATGCATCCGATGAAGTGGGCTTTAGCCCACGAAAGCTTATGCCCAAATAAATGTGTTAGTCTCTAAGGTGCCACAAGTACTCCCCGTTCTATTTGTTTTTGAGAGATTTTCACTCAGTATTTTATTAACTTTATCTTCACTTGGATTGGAAAATTCTCCTTTGTGGGGTTTAGTTGCTGGGTATCTGCTACAATGTGCAAGAGCCAGTTTTATACAGATTCGTAGCACCAGATCCTAGCCCCTATTCCTTCCCATTTGTGCCAGCCCTGCAGTGCAAAAGGGGCAAAAATCTGGCTTAAATGGCCATCTGGGGAGTCCTCTTACATAGGGGAACCCCTGGGTGGCAAGGGGCCATTATAGCAAAACCCTCACATAGGGTGTGCTCTGGACTGCAGCATACTATCTTCATCCTGGGCTGTTACTACTGGTGCAAGTGATTAAACCTCAGGCAAGCCATCCTCAGGCTACTCTAACTTGCATTGGGGGCCTATCCTGCCCTGAGCTACTCTGAGAACCTGGAAGTGGGCAGGGCAGAAAGGCTGAAGGGTTAGAGTCTCATGGCTAAGCCAGGTACCTGTTGCTATTATGTCTAGCTCTAATAGACAAAGAACAACCCCAGTTAACCAAAGCAGAGTCATACCTGCCTCACAGGGCAATACTATACTCTTCACGGTGGAGAGCTGCTCGGCTCTTTGGTTAAGGCTGGTTGACCAGTGACGAGGAAGGAGGCAGTAAAGAGCACCAGCCAGCTTCCCCAAAGCCAGCCAGCAGCATTGAGGGTGGTTCTGCTCCAGCTCTCCCAAGCCCATGGTACAAGGAGGCGGCAGTTACCTAGCTTAGTACATCAGCTGGATTCCACATGCATTATTTAGCATTTATGCTGCAGTAGCAACTTGATACTCCCATCAGGATCAGGTCCACATTGAGCTGGGAGCTGTGCAAACACACAGTAAAAGTCCCTCGCACAAGCAGTTTATAGTCTGAGACTGGGGTTATGCTAGTCTGAGCATAACCCCTTTAAACCAACTGGTCTGGAAATTCAGCCACTCTATTCTAAAATTCTAGGCCACCTCCTGACTTACACAAGGTTTCAGCTGTCACTAGAGATCTTTGGCACTGTTGGGTTTGTTGCATATGCTGGGCATAAAAATTAATTCAGATGAAGCTAATATTTTTCCACATCTACTACTGTTGCTCTGTTAGCAGTTCCGTGATAGTAAAACCTCCCTTCTTGTTTCTCCCACCCCAAGAGCATCTCTCTGTTTAAGCACTGGCTGGCAGATCATGATGCACTCTAAATCTCTTTCTTGGAAGTTGTACAAGGAGGGGGTGGGGTATTCACTCATGTTGTAAGGAACAAACCACAGGAATCGGACTGTCATGCAGGGGGAAAGGCAGCTAATGAGCAGGACGGAGTGCATAAAATCCTATTTGGATGGCTTCTCTGGGGAACAGCTGTCTCCTTGTAAACATCTTGCTAGCTGTCCAGTCTGCAAGTCTGGACAGAGACAGTTAAAGGAGAGTGCCTGGGTAGAGGGAGAAGGGTGTTGAAGGGGAGAGTTCATTCACTGCACAGCCAAGGGCTTCAAGTGGCAGAACTCAACAGCAGGGGAAACTTGAGCTGAAAGTTTGACCCCTCACATGCTGGAGAGGAGATTTGTATGTCTAGTGGCCAACCAAGATAAACCAGAGCACTAAGGGCGGCACAGCTCCCGTTCCAAAAGCCACAGTAGTACAGTTACTCTATCTGCTGAAGAGCAGCCCCCTTTTGACATACAAGCAGAGCACATTACCTGGTGAAGAGAAGAGAAGGAAAGGATATGTCCTCACCAGGGCAAAGAGAAAAGGCAGGAATACAAGACAACGAAAGAATCTGAAGACAGCAACCCTACATTAGAAACACTTTGCTGGTATAACTGCTGGCAGACCCTCTTATCATAGATGCAGCTATAGCAGCAAGAAAGTGGTTTGCCAGCATAGTTTACACCAGATCTGTGAGCGAAAATAAACTATGCTGGCAAAAGCATTTTATGTCAGTATAACCGCATTTTCCCTAGGGCTCGTGCCAGAATAGCTCTCTCATTAAAAAAAAAATCATCCTCCTATCTGACATTGTTATGCCAGCAGAAGTTTCCAGTGTGCACTTGTCCTAAGAATCAACTACTTATGTCATGTATCAGCATTCAGGGAGAATCATATTCACTAGTTCCTGCAAGTCTTTGTGGGCTATATAAATGTGTATATGGATGTGTATCCATCTTGTATAGCCTCCTCCTCCAACATTAAAAGCCCCACAACACTAGAATATATTAAACATTAATGGAGTAGTGAAATTAGATCATAGCTACATCTCCAAGCAGAAAGAGTCACTACAGCATAGTATCCTGTGAGCAAAGCATTAGTCCACTTGGCAAGGATGGAAACTGGTGCTCTGACGCCCATGTAACCAATCCACTGGTTAGCTAGAGCAGCCAGTCCATCTTATATCGCCCCATCAGTATAGCATCCACACAGCTCATCCTTTATACAATCTATTCAATGCACACTACAATTAACATTGGACCATGACATTTCTGATACTGGTGCTCAAATGACCTGCAGGAGGCAGTGAGTAAGGAGAGTGGGAGTAGAGGTCTTCTTAGGCCTTTAAATTTAAGCCCGACCTATACTTGAACTGGACCAAAGCCCACCCAACCAAAGCCTGAGAGGGTTTAGTCATTTTCCAATCCAACCCTGAATCTTTCACCCCAAACCTGAATCACAGCTGCCCCTGCCTGTGGGGTTGGCACAGTAGTGGCTGCATGCCCCATTCTTGCCACCCACCATTGCACTATGGCGGAGAGGGAGGCACTACTCCTCGTGAGAACACTCGCTCCGCAGCACACAGAGAGTGCAGTGAGATGGCAACAGCCACCAAGAGTGAGGCATGCAGCTGCTGCCACACCAACCTCACAGGCAGGAGAAGGTCAGAGACAGCCTGACCTGACCCCAAGAAGGTTGGGTTGTTTTCTGACCTGCCTCAAACCTGACACTTGTAGATAGGTTCCACTGATTCAGATCGAGTTGCAGGGCTCTAAGTGGGAGAGGGTGGGTGATACACTCGCCCAGCCAAAGAGAATTGCCAGTGAGTCTGTATTTAAGAGGTCCGGAGCCTTTATAAGAAAGATCTGAAATGCTTTTTATTTTTATTTCTCTTTTGTGTCATTTTGTCATAATTATGCACAGATAGGCTGCTCGAAAATAAACCCTATGTCATAGGGAGAGAAAGACGCAGGTTCCGCTGATTCAAATCCATCAGAGAGGCATAAAGAAAGGCAGCTGCCTTGTTCCATCAAAGTCCAAACCAGTCGGTGACTCCTCCTCGCCTGGGGTCAGCTGTCTGCCTCTGTCTCTCGTTCTCCATAAATTGCTTCTGGATGTCTTCGACAGAGCCAGGTTCTGGGGTTTCTTCTTTCTCTGGAAATAGGTTTGGGAACTGAAAGGTTTGTCCCTGACCCTAAAGAGAGAGAACAAATGGTCAGATACACATTCCAGTCTTTCTCTGAAGTAGCTGTGATGTACATACTTACAGCTATATCTGAAGACCACCCGGAAGCTTCAGCTGGTGGAGAATGCTACTTCCCATCTCCCCATCTCCCAAGCAGGACAGGGCCCTATACACACCAAGACTCATACTCTGCTCTGGTTTCCTATTCACTTCTATGTGCAAATCCAGGTGTTGGCAACAATCTTTAAGGCATGAATGCTCAGGAGATGACTATCTGAGATCCATCTCTTATATTATACCACAGTGCATCAACTAAGAGGTGTTTGTATTAGCTCCGAAGATAAGATCAAGGCCAGTGGCAGTGAGCAGTTCTGCCAGAGTCCCAACTTCAGTGAACCATGTAAAGACCATTTATTTTGTTTAGCACTTAGGTAATGGTCTGTGTTTATAGCTGGTTAATTTATAATATAAATGTTATACTTAATATGCCTAGCTGTCATGGTGAGAAGTGCTCCAGTTCAGTGTCAGCAAGTCACTACCGGGAGGGGGGGATCGTACAGGGTAGTGCTTGGCAGGGGTCTCTCACCAGGTGAAACAAAGAATAGAATGCAAAACAACAGTACAGTGGAAAAAAACTGTAATGTACCAACAACGTTCATGAGATAAAGTGATTAAACCTACATCAATCATTCCACCTAACAGACAAGCTGTTGTAGTATATCACCATCACAGGATCAATGTTTCCCGCTTGGATGGAAAATAAACATCACTTGGCCTCTAGCTTTTATCTAACAGCAGGAAACCATTATTCTGTGACAACGTTTTATCCCATTGACATTATCTCTATTTCTGAGTATTGTTTGCACCAATTGCAACCTCTTTAAATCAACAATGCAAGCCTTGTCCATTCATTTCAGTATGAAACGCTGCATAATTAAACACACACACAATAATATGGCAGAGAGAGAGATGTTATAAAAATAACACTGGGGCTGTTTTAAAACTATCTGACAAATAAATGCACATTTCTCCAGGTTTTTATATGCATTTATTGCCACTCTATAAACTGAAATTGGTTTTGCAAATTAGAGTGCATTTGTAAAAAAATGGGTAAATACCCATCTACACTACAAACACATCAAAGATCCAGTTACAACACAACTCCAGATGGGAGCTTAATCACATTTCATACCCAGGCTGGCATCAGAGCAAGGCTCAACTATGCTTCCAGAACACTGTTGTGTTCCCATCTACAATTCATTTTAGAACTGAAATTGTGATGCAACTGGGTCTCAGGAGAACAGTAACCATGTCACTTGACACAGTTGTCCTTGTATTGTTTTTTTTATTTAGCCTTATACACTGCATGGCAATTTACAGGTGAGAGATGGTCTAAACCCCAAATGTAGCTAAGGAAGTTGCAACTTGCCCCAGTTGAGCTTATCCATGCTTGAACCTACAACAAGTTCAACTAGTGCAATGCAATTCCTAGGTTGTTTCTGTGGCATACACTTCCTGGGGATCCTAAGAGGCTATCTACACTACAAAACAATCAGGGGACTGGGTACAGCACAGCTGTCCTACAATAATTAAAGCACAGCTCCATTTCATAGTATAGAATTGGGCCTCATCAGTACTCCTAAACAGTGCTGAAACTGTGGAGTATTGAAGCTCCTTTGCTATAAGTACCACGAAAGTAGCTACACCATTCCCTTAGAAAATGCACAGACTGGACCAGTTGTGAGCACTCTTGCAGCCCAAGGCTGTCCGAGACTTTAGCAGACTTCAGACATGTTGCTAAGATCCTGTCTACACTGCACAATATTAATATGCTTTAATGAAAACAAGGGACAATCATGTTGCACCGAAATCCCCTGACACAGACAAGGTCAGCCCTAAAGCTTCATTCACACTGGGGATTAAACCATTTCAGCTGAATTGATTTGAAAACAATTCAAGCCAACATGTAGGCAGGACCCAAGCACAAGTTTTACTGGTAACAATGTGGAAAGGAGTGATCTCCTGATGCAGCACAGCCATTTTGGTATGTTTCCAATACTGATATGCTTCCATTATTGGGGAATGAAGGAAAATAGTCCCTGCAGTGTACTAGTGACATCCATTGTGATTCACTAAGCATTGCAAAAAGAGAATGTAGAGTTATGCACAGAGGCTACAGCGGAACCAAACAAACTTTTCATCCATTTATCAAAGTGCTCAGAGTTCCCATTTCAAGGCTGGTGAAAGTAAAATATTGAGCAGATTAAGTCTATCTGTATCTGGAGCTTTTGAATAAATAAAAATCAGGGTAGACAAGTTGGCTCTTTCCAGCTCTTGTTTTGTAAAGAAATTCTGATTTTGGCTGGCAGCCAGACACGATTTCAAACAGCCAAAACATTACACCCTGGAACTGAAGGTTTATAAATCTTAAGTAACAATACTATGCTGTAATACTGCACTGTAAGACTCTGGAGTGATGAAAGCTGCATGAAAAATAGCTATTGTGCATGCTTGGTAGCTAGTTTTCAAAAGCATATTTCTGGGCTTTTTCAAAACTTAAAATATATCAGGAGGCATCCATTTATGTAAAGGGCAGAGTGGACATTCAGACATATTTAAATTCAGTATACCTAAGGCATTAGGTGTATTGTTTGTAAATAACATATACAAGTTTACCATTTTTAAAGTAATACAGTAAACAATTGGCAGACATATGATAAAAAGATTCATAAGAGAAATCCTGACCTACCTAAGTCAAAAGCAAAATTACCATTGACTTCAATAGGGCCACAACTTCACCTCTAACTTTCCACGTGACGGAACGTTGACTGTTACAACATGCAACTGGAAGGCATGTTTCTGGCGTTCTATTCCTAGTGCTCACAATGGTTTGCTGTGTGACTTTCTGTAAGCCATTTAACCACACTGGGCCCCAAATTGCTCCTTTTGTATATTGAAGATAATGACAAACTCACAAAGGTGCAGTGAGATTTTGTGTAAAAAATGCTTTGAGATCACTGAATGAAGGGGGCTTTAAAAATGTATTGTATTGTTGTTGGGATAGTAAAACTTGGTGCTAAAAATCTATGTATTGCAAGGATTCAGGGTCTTCCCACAGATGTCATTGTTTTCTACAAATTATAAATTTATATGCAAGAGAGGCGCATGGTCCATTGTTTACATTAAAAAAAAGGAAGCAATTAACTCCCCAAATCTAATCCTTCTTCAACAAAAAAAACTTCAAAAACAGAATCCAACGTGAAGCTGCAGAACTGGAATTAATTTGCAAACTGGATACCATCAGATTAGGCCTGAATAAAGACTGGGAGAGGTTGGGTCATTACAAAACCTAAACCTAATTTCCTCAATATGAATTTCTCCCTACTGTTACTCGCCCCTTCTTGTCAACTGTCTGTAATGGGCCACTCTCTTATCACTTCAAAAGTTATTTTTCCGCCCTTCGTATCCTGCTGTTAATTGATTTACCTCATTAGACTGACCTCACACTTGGTAAAGCAACCCCCATCCTTTCATGTATTTATACCTGCTCCTGTATTTTCCACTCCATGCATCTGATGAAGTGGGTTTTAGCCCACGAAAGCTTATGCCCAAATAAATTTGTTAGTCTCTAAGGTGCCACAAGGACTCCTCGTTGTTCCTTCTGTTTCAGTTTACCCTAGTATAAAATTCATTTACATAATGGCTATTATAAGGATTAATTCATGAAATGTTGTTAAAACCTTTGAAGATGAAAATGCTATAATAAGTGCTAAGTCTATTTTTAGTTTACATTTCTAGCTCTTCTGGTTAGGAAGATCGTTTTCAGGGTAGAAATAAAGGTTGTCTTCAGAGAGAAATATCACACCAAGAGGTACAAATTGCCTCCATTCAGCTTAATGGGCTGTTAAGTGATCATAATTAGGCCTTTAACGTTAAGTGTTCACATTGTTAACCTTTTCACTGCCGAGCATCATGCCAGAAATATCCAGCTAATAGGCTTGTCCAGCACAAGCTAGTTATTATACGTGCTTTGACCTTCCATTTATTTCACAAATTTAGGAATGGAAGGACAGCACAGAAACTGTTCTATAGGAATGATGCAACAAATGTTGAGTTTGCAAACAGCTGAAAGCTCTTTTGATTATTTGGATAATTAAGACGCTTACTACTATCCTAATTCTGAAGGACAGAGTGATGTTTATAATGTCATCATCTAAAATATGCTGGATTCCTACAGTCTGGGACGTGGGCCAGCAGCAAGGGCAGCTCAGTTTTATAACCTAATATATTTGCATGACTCTCCTTGTGTCTTATAATAATATCTGGTATTAAAATAAAGAGTAGAGCCAAGGAGAATAGGAGACTTAACTTTAAAATACTTTCTGTAACATAGCAGCATATGGGGAATCTTACTTTCTCCAAAATTCCTCAAATACAGTGAGAAACCCTACAAACTGCTGTCATCTTTGGATGGGAGCATTTTTAAAGAGAAATGTGAACTGCTAAATACATGCTTATAAGGCACTGTAGCCAAAACATATGTAGGAATATTTACAAAAAAATTCCCACTGGTGCTATCCCTTGTACAGCTGAACAGGTGCTAGCCCAATGTAGACAAGACTGCTCTTCTTTTTATTACCATTTCCATTAGACTTTCTCTAAGCAGGTTTAATTAAAATGGAGGTAAAACCAGGTGTGGATTTCAGAGCCTTGTCTACACTTCTGCTCCACTTGCTTAGCAGAACTAGCAGCTTTGACGATTTAAGGTAATTTTTAATGGAAGAATAGTAACAACTGGACTGACAACTTATTTGGCAAGTTAGAACCTGAGGAAAAAGAAAACCATTCCAAATCCCCAAGAAATAGAATTTAAAAGAGACTGAACTGATATATTGTATATGATTAATAACATACCATTCATTTTCAAAACACTTTCAGTACATTAGTATGTGCAAGTGCTGTAGAAACTAATGTTCTCCAAAGTAGAGCAGCATGACTGGTCTCTTTAAAATGAACATGATTTCATCCAGGTAACCAGAGACTTGCTAGTTAAGGAAGTCACACTAGGAAGAGTAATGCTTCCACCTAGTGGTTGATAAGAAGGCCAACACAAAACACTCCTGACCTCTTCAATTTTCTTACACTCTTACACCATTTTAACTTGAAACTGGACTAGAGAAAACACAGCTGGTAAAAATGATGGGGAAGCAAAAAACACTGACTAGTTTGACCTTAATTGGAGTTGTTACAGATGCAGCATGATTCTAATCAAAAAGGGATTTTGAAGTGCTTAGCAGAGGTTTTTCTACACTACGAGTAGAGTTCTATTTTAACCATGGGCTCCATGGGCCTAATGAAGGCAAACCAAAAGTTTCAGAATTGACAGTGGGGGCATGAACTCTAGTCCACTGCTGTAAAATCAACACTAATGCAGAACTGGGAGCAGAGCGAGAGACAGACCAGAATTAGTAATTAAAAAAAAAAAAAAAAGACCCAAAGAGGAGAAATACATAGGGAAGACATGAAAGTAAAGAGTACCAGGGGCCAGGAGGTAGAGCACACACAAAAGAAACAGAAGAGGGCAGGAAGAGTCTGGAAACCTAGAGGTGAGGGGAAGCAGAACACACACACGATATCCTGGCTCAAGGTTCACTGCATTATTTTTCAGTGCCTCGTGTTATTACTTTACTTGTATTACTGTAGGAGCATCTAGGAGCTCTACCTATGCATCCAGGCTTCCTTTGTACAGCGCCTAGCACAGTGAAGAGCAAATAAACCATCCCTGCCCCAAAGCATTAAAGCTGTCTCATATCACGGAATGATAAAGAATGGCATTGTTAAACGCTTGCCCCGCACAGATGTGATGTCTGTGATTGTTCCAGGTACAGATGCTTGGCCTGAGGTAAGCACACACAATACTGCTTTGAGTCTGCAATCTATTCCACAACACTGGAGAATTTTGTTTCTAATTACAGTGTAGACATTTTCTGAAGATCTATGTCTGTTTACAGTCTGGCTGATCCTTCCTGAAAGTAGAGAATGTGGCAGTGGAAAGTGGCTGCCATTGGCCAGAATGTGGAGCCTGGCCAGGAAATGCAAGGATACCATGCACCCCTGAATCCTCTCCACCCACAAGGCTCCTTTTAAGTCTTGACTGTGGCTTAGAGAGGCTTCCTGACAGCATAGACATTATAGTAACGCTGCCTACCATCTCTCAGGATAAATCTCCCCTGTATCTCAGACTATGTCTTCCCTGAAAATAATAGGTATGTTTTTACATCAAATAGCTATTGCATGTTGTAAAATCCTAGTGGAGACAAGGACCTAGAGTTTTTACCTCCAGGTAAGCTAGCGGGAGGTCAACTCTATACACTCCCCAGGAGGACTGTTACACAGTTGTACATAACAGGATTTATTTTTATCTTGGTCTTTTTAAAAGAAAAATGAATAAATTACATATAAAACCCATTAAAAGAACATTTAAGGTTGCAAAGTCAAGCACCAGAACATTAGGAAATGCCAGATTTACGGATGACTATGCAACCTTCATTCAGTTTTCTGTGCATATGCATTACGATCCGGCCTTTAATTACATGATCATATACTATTTTTCCCACAGAACACTTGCTTCATTCAGTGCACAGGGTGGATGCACAAGGGAGTAGGATTAAGGTTGTACAGGCAATAGTAATTCTGGCATTTCCTAACTTTCCAGTGCTTGATTTGGCAATTTTAATAATGTTCTTTTAAGGTAGTTTTTGTGAGTGTAAGTTTTCGATCAAAGAGGTTATTCCAGGAAGAGATCTGAACTATAATATGCTTGGGTTGTTAAAAAAAACAAAACAAAAAAACTACCACAGTTATACAAAATATTGGGCTCCATCTCCACTGGGACACCAACATTTTAGAACCCAGTTTAGCCACAAAGCATACTTGTTAGACATGATTGAAAGCCCACCAAGGCAGTACCTAAACTCTTCCAACCATTCCAACATCCAAAGAGTTTTATTAAAATCACCACCACCACCCCCCCGCTTTATTCTTTAACTTAGCAGACATTTCAGCAATCAGTCACATAAGTGGTGAACCTTTCAACATGCAGAGTACAGGGTCAGCATGAAACTCACTGGCAGACTGATACTCAATGCTACCTGACTGGACCTTAGATTCAGGATTCAAACAAAAAGGGATTTAAAAACGAATGGTTTGTTTGGGTGTTTCTGAACTAAACTCTTTTCATTCAGACAACCTCATCATGCGGTATCAAGGGTGCCAGGGGATGACACCATTAGTACAGAGAAGGCTGAAGTTGCATAAATATACAGTACAAATGGACAATTAACTAAGCATTATTTCTAATTATGCTGATTAACAGACCCTACCCTCACTTCAAACACACATACATGTTTACTCACCAGCTGTACGTACGCAACCTTGTAATCTGGCTTCTTCACTTTCTGGTTCTTGTGGTTCCTTTTATTGTTTGCACCTATTCAAGTGAAGAGAAACACTTACTTACCCAGAGTCACAAGCTCCCCCAACTGAAAGGTTTGATTTGCATTTTGATTATTTGTGTGGAAGAATTCTATCTTAGCTATTTATAACTACACCTCTACCCCGATATAACGCGACCTGATATAACACGAATTCAGACATAACGCGGTAAAGCAGTGCTCCAGGGGGGGCGGGACTGCGCACTCCGACGGATCAAAGCAAGTTCGATACAACATGGTTTCACCTATAATGCGGTAAGATTTTTTGGCTCCCGAGGACGGCGTTATATCAGGGTAGAGGTGTATTACCATAGAATCTGGGCACCTCACAATGATTAAAACATATTTATCCTTTGGTAGGTACTATTATCCCAATTTTACAGACTGGGAACCGAGGCGCACTAGGTGAAGGCCACACAGGAAGCCTGTGGTGGAGCAGGAAATTGAACCCAGATCTCCGCTAGTGTCCTAGCCACTAGGTCAGCTTTGGGAAACCAGTACTCCCAAGGAAGAAAACAGTCATTTATTAAGTGGCTATGAGATCAGTGTCCCTGCTCCCTGGAGCTCCCCATCTAAACTATACACTTAGTAGCGCTAGTGCACAAGTGCAATTTACTGTTTCTGCTTTAAAGAAATTACAAAATCCAAAAAGTTTAGCAATTTTTAATTTTCTAAAATATAGTGGCTGTGCTTCATTATAGCTCCCCAACTAATGACACTTTCCCACTCCCTGCTCGTCTATCTTCCTCCCAACATACACACACAAACCACCACCATCTCCACCAGCCAGGCTAGGCTTTACGGGGAGGTGGAGTGGAGCGGTTGCCAAATTGGGTATGAATATTTTTAGAAGCTGTTTGGAAGTAAATGTGCATAAAGTCAGTATAAAGTTATTTATAAAATAAAAATTTGAAAATACTACACTTGCTCTCCCATTAATTTACTCTCTACTTTTCTCCCCATACACACACAAATACATAACTATTTTAAGAATTTAGCAACATTTCTTCATGTTTTCTCTAGGAATTTTTACTTCCCTCCTGTCTCTTCCTCCTCAGATTTCTCCTATAACCTTGTTTTTTACCCTTTTTTTAAAAATGTCCGCCCCACTGATGGCCTTCACACACACATCCAACCAGTTCCTCCTCTCTAGTTGTGAGATGCAGACTAAGAAAAACATCCAGCAACCCAACACAATTTGACCTGTCGGTCAGAACAAGTTACATTTCAGTTACTTACTGCTTGAAAATCAAGCTGATGACATTTAAAAATCCTGCCCCTTACTCTGCATCATTCTTCCAATGCATTCCAGCTATGATTACAAAAGCTCCAGGGAGGGGGACATCAGATGCAAAGGTGGCTTTATGGCACCTTTGTGCACCCTAATCCAAGAGTTGTTTGGCATCAGGTCATACCCAGGCATTAATTAGAGTAGACTATGATGGATTTTTGGGCATAGGGGCTAGGGCATAACCATGACAATTATATTGTCTGGTTGTTAGATAAACTCAACTACTTTCAGCCTTAACTATTTCTTAATACTTTAAGAAATATGGGGGAGGGAGATTGTTAGTTTGTTTTAACTAATTTTATATAAGAATGAAGGTTGGGGTTGGCAGGTGTCTAACTTCAGAGGGGATAGATTTTATGCTCAGCAAAATGAGGAACCAACAGTACCAACCAGGGGCATGAACGTTGTATAGCTGTAATCGCATCTCACTTTTCACCTGCAGGTTCCTGCTATTCCAGTCCTGGGCTACCCTTAGAAGTCTAACAGAATTCTGCCAACACAATCCCTCCTGCTATTTCAGTCTTGGGTCCCTACCAAACAGAGGCTGCTGATCTTGCTAAACTGTGTGAAGGTTATGTGATATGAAATACAATGGGAGAAGGTAAGGACTGAGCAAACAGAGATACTGATTTTACCTCATCCCAGGGAAAGGGGGTCCTCTGGCTCAGGGACAAAAGAAAACATTCTGAATTGAACAAATATGAAGACCAAATTCCACTTTCCCCAGAATAGGACAGTTGAAGTTCACAGATAAAGGAGTTTAGGAAAGCCCAGGACTGGATGACCATAGAGACACAGCTGATCTTCAACCTTGGAGAGGAAGATCTCTCCACCACAGTGATGGGATCTATGCAGTGGCAGGCGGGAGAGAAATTTCACCACACCACCCTCTCAAAATACCTTACTGGAAAATCAACACTTGGGGATTAAAAAAAAAAACAGTTGTAGGCTGAAGAGGAGCTTTGTTGAAAACAAAAACTTTTTAAACATCCCGAAAAGAAGCTTAGCCTCTGCACTCACCATACTGTATTCTGGTCCTCACAACAGACACTGGCACGTTGTATATTTTTTCAAGGTAATTCTTAACATCCACTCTCGTCATCCTGTGCAAAGAGGAAATATTTTGGAGAGGAGGGAAGAAAAGTGTAAATGTTTAAACTAAATTCAAAACAGAAAAAAATATGTATAGGCTTATCGATACTTTAGAGCAAATATATCAACAAATCCATTTGGCCAAGATAATTTGGCTGCCACAAATATATAAACAATACAAACAGTTCACAATGGTTCTATAAGCAAACACAGGCTGCAGCAATAATAACTATTTAATCCAATGTAATCTTAATAGTCAAAAACTCAAATGCCAGTTGTATTCAAAGAGGGTGGATGGGCTCACTCTCTCTATCCTAAGTGGACAATTCCTTTGTTTTCTTTGTAGAAGTCTCTAATCTCTGAAAACAAATGGATGAGCAACTGTGACACACAGTACCCCATGTAACCACTGATAATCACATAAAATCTATCTTTCTATAATCAATAAACTTGTTTTATTGTCTTATCTAAACCAGTGTGTTTTGGTTGAAGTGGTTGGGGAATCTCCACTCAGGTTAACAAAAGCTCAGGCATAATCATTTTCTTTGATAAAATTACAAATTATTAATGAGCTTGCTCTGTGCAGCAGTGTGCTGGACAGTGCAAGATGCACATTTCTGGGGTGCAAGGCTGGGGAACTTACAGGTGTCACCCTGTATATAGTTCATGAGTGGCTAAAAGAGCATTCATGTAACTTTGCTGGGTGTGCCTTTACATATTAATGGCTGTGTGAGCAGGGCCTGGAGAGGCTGCTTTTCACTAGTAAAGCAGTGTAAGAAGCACCCTGGGCTTGAGAGTGAAGGGGACACAGTGGTTCTGGTTGCACCCTGGGGGATATCACAGCAACACCCTGTCTCTAGGAAGGGGCTCATAACAACCAATGCATTCTCCCACACCAGTTCCCTTGGACAAATGGAGAGTCTTCTTAATCTACGGAAGAGGCGCTAGGAAAAGTTCATGCTTAAGAAGCTACGGCCTTCACAGCCTAGTGAAGTCCCTGATATAAAAGTTACCTCAACTGTGATACAGTGCCCAAAGCCTACTGTATGTAACGCTCAGCTTCTCTATTCCTCAGGCAGTATTTTACAGTTATTGCTCTCAAAGCCTGTCACTACGATTGCACTGGAAACCTATAAAAATGGACAATCTTGTTGCTCCAAAATGTTGCTTATTTTTAAGTGGGACTCACTGTCAAAAATCATTATATCCCTAACAGGTGCTCTTCTATAGCACCTTTCCTCAAATAAACTTCAAATGTTTTAAAAATATTAAGCTTCACAACACCCGTTTGGAAGGCAGGGATTAAATCCATAGTTGTCAAAACTGAGGCGAAAAGAGCTTTAGTGACTTGTCCAAGGTTACAATAAATCAGTGGTAAAGGTGGGACCTGAACCCCTAACACCAGACTCCCAAGTCTTGTTCTGATCACTAATCAACATTCCCTTCCTACAGAGTGTATCGGTATATTAAAGTATCAATGGGCAGACAATCAGTTTTGTGAAGACAGGGTGCTGTAACATATTTTAACAGTACTGTCCTCCTTGCTGGTCAATAGCTATTGGCACCAAAAAGCTATTGGCTGGCTAGCAATCCACTGAACAAGATCCAGTGACCCTGTCTCAACCAATGGGATTATGTTTTGAAATCAAAGGAACAGATTATTTAGGATCCTCTTTATCAGTATGGATAGTCATCCAAGACAGGTTCTGCAGCAGCCTACCAGAGGTCCAAAAGTAGTGGTGCATACAGTGAATCTTTTGAAGTGCGTGTTTTTCTCTAGAGTGAGAGGAAGCAGTTGTGAAAAGACAACAAAGTTGGACTCTTAATTTGAAAATATGAAAAAAATTAGGGTATAGAACCTTAGCTTGGCTTTGAAGACAGAACTATCACTTGCCAAGTGGATTCACATGCAGGAGCACACAACCACTATATGTTAAAAGCTTCAGGATCTGCAGCCATGCCACTTTAGGCTGTGATCCCATCAGATCACATATGCTAAGCAAGGTCAAAGCGAGTTAAATCTTTGCATGAGAGAACTCAGAGATTACCTATGTGATAGAGGAAACAGTGTCGATAACTAAATAGGTGTCACTTCTTGCCACCAAATCAGTACAGAACTATTACCAAGCATGTTGTAAAGAGACACTGTTGTTGGAAGAGGCATATTTTGGGTGAGATGTAAAACTCAGCTCCTGAACACTTGTGATAATTAAAGATCTTATGTCCTTTAAATAAGTGCAGGAGTGTTTCCTTAAAGGTCCTACCTAAAATTCCCCTTGAGTTTCAGTTAGATATAGTATTCTACACATTGTCTGAAACTGCAATGTAGTGTTGCTATGTTTCACCCCAGAGATGGCTGCATTTTGGTGAAGCAATTCCAATAAACAATATACATTTTGGTTGGCAAATGGCTTTTGGATGCTTCACAATCAAAGATGTTATCAAAATTGTAGATATTATTTCTAGTTCAAGGAGCATGTTTCAACCTATGCAACATTCACTAAACATGGCATCCAGGCAATGGGCTTATCTGCTCAAACAGCGGGTGTGAAGTTTCACAACATGGGAGATTTAATAAATTCTAATTACAACCTAAGTCTACTGTAACTAACAATAACAAAATCTGACCTCAAGCCTAGTTAACTGTGTTTCCAGAGATATTGTTCTTCTCATTATTTAGATTGCTATCCCTGAAGGCTTTCAAACTGAGAAGCAGATGACCCTTTCATCTACTGTTTCTCTGGTTGCACTTACTGCATGGAGATACGGAACTGTACAGTGTCTTCTGGCTGTGTCACACCAGGCCTCACCAGTGTCATGAAGAAGTTAGGTCGGAAAATCCTCAGCTGGGGGTTTCCCAGCTGGTACAGGGGGTAGCTACGGGGGGGGGAAAACATCAAAGTTACTCATAAAACACCAGTGCTATTATAAAATCTTGGTTTTAATTGTTTTATTCCCGGAGTGAAATCACATACTGTACACACAGCAAAGACCATAAACCTCAGCCACAGAACTGTTATTTCAAACTGGCTTATTCCTTTGCCAGATACACGGTTTTTTGCACTTTAGTTTTAAAAAACAGGCAGCATGTATAAAGAATAAATCATGTGCTTGGCGGCTACCCTTAATCAGCACCATATGCTATTTCTAAGGAACAAACAAGCCCAGATACACTGCTTTAAATAAGTAAGTGTCAGGATTCAACTCTTCACTACCATCCAAAGCAGTACGCAACATAGTCTGAGAGATGTCTTTGCAACAGGGGAAGGGACCAAACCTGTGAGCCAGAAGGTTGTAAGCAGTTTAGGAATGACAACAAAGGGGATGTGCCAGCAGGAAAAGACGGTAAGCGGGATTCCGAAAAGGAGGAAATGTTAGTGGGACAGCACCAGCATGTGGGAAGAAGGGGGAAAACAAGGGGAGGAAAGGAAACAACAGTAAGGAAAAGAAACTGACAGATCCAGGGAGAAAGCAAGAGCAGAGAACAAGACCAAAGTGCCCCTGACGAGAGAACTGGGCCGCTGTCGCTCACTGCGCTGAAGGGGCTGATAAAGCGCTGCCTGGAGCCCTGCCTATACTAGGGGAACATCTGCACGACAAGTGCCGCAGCTGCAGCGACTCCAATGCGGGCGCGGGGGACGGGACGGGACTTTCCAGGGCTCTACCGAACCCCTCCCCCCGCCAGCGGCGGTTAGCGGCACGGGTAGGTCCCGCCCTGCGGGGCTCCAGAGCTGCCCTGTAGGCGCGGGGACTCGGCCTGGGGGGCCCCTCCGGCCAACTCCCCGCCCAGATTTGGCACAGGAGGCGGGGCCGGAGGGCCGCGGGGGCGGTGTTGGCGGCGCGGTTATCCCCAGAGCGGAGGCGGCCTCCCAGCGCCGCCCCCGGCCCCTCAGCCCTGCTTTCTGGGCGGGCGGGCTCGCGCGCGGGGGGGGGGGGTGCCCTGGCGCGGCAGCCTCGCGCCCCTTCGCGCGTGGGTGAATCAAGGGGGGGGCGGGGCCGGCTACTCACAGAACCTTCCCGCTGGCCATGGCCCCGCCGCGCGCGCAGCGTCCCCCGGCCCCAAGCGACCGCGCCCAGCGTCCGTCCGGGCAGCTGCGGCGCCCGGCGCAGGAGAGTCTCCCCGGCCGGCTCACTGCAGGCGGAGGCGGCGCTATCTCCCCCTGCAGCTCGGGAGGCCTCACTGCACTCGAGTGTTCCGCGCCGGGGCGTCCCTAGCTCGGGCCGGGCTGCGCTGGGCGCGGCGCGCATATCCAAGGCAGCCCCAGGGACGTAGGCGAGGTGCGATCCACAGGGGTGCCTGGCTCCCAGCCACAGCAGGGCTTTTCAATCCTTGTTCCTGGGTAGCAGCCCCCAGCCTTCAAAAATCAGCAGTTAGCCCCCACCTAACCCCAAACCTCACGCGATTGCGCTAAAAATTGCCTTGGCTCCCCGGTTTCTGAGCCTGGGGATTACACTGAGCCTAGGAGGGGGTGGGGGTCCCCTGCAACCGCCACAGCGAGGCACCTACTTTTATTTTAACTGGAAGTTGAGAGTCTCCTGATTCCAGGAGCTGGGGCTTGAAGAAAAACACCGACCCTCACAAAAGGCACAGTAAAATGGTGAGGGTTGGCAATGCTGGTGTAGGTTGTGGAACCAAGGGTAAAAAAACAAGAAGCATTTGAGATCCCAGGGTGTCTCAAGGGGAGGGAGTCAATTACTATAAGTCAGAGTCAAAATATTTGCTGTGGCCCTGCTTCAGGTCCAGCCTTAAAAGCATTTGAATGCAGCCATCATAGCCTGGGGCAATGTGGCAAAATGGGCTTGTTTGTTTCTTGCACAGGGAATCATCGCTCACATCTTGTCCTAGTAAATGTAAATTAGCTGCAACCTGCTGTCTCTGCCTATGTTTTCCAAGGCAGGAAAGTTCAAGACCTCCAGCGTCCTCGTGTGTGGGTTTGGTTAGTGGGCAAGCTGTGATATATATTCGGGTTGTATTGTATTTGATACAGTGTTTCACTCTAGATTGAAAAATTAATTCCAATTGTCTTGCATAGGAGCAGTATTATGTGGACTAAAAACTGGATCAAAACCTTAAACAGGGCAGTGATTTAAATACTGAGTAGATGGAAGATCTATCTAAGCATGGTTCCTTAGTTCAGGCTTAGGCCAAGTCTACGCTTAAAAATTAGATTGACCTAGCTACGCGCTCAGGTTGCCCTGAATGCCATAGTTAGCTCGACCTATCTCCTGGTGTAGATGTTGCTAGGTCAACAGAAGCTACTTCCTCTTGGAGAGGTGGATTAACAACATCAATGGGGGAAAAAACCATTGATGTACAAAGTATCTACACTACAGCTGCCTATTTGCAGTGCCGTAGCTGTGCTGCTCTAGCAATTGTAGTGTAGACATACCCGTAGTTAATTATCCACCACGTCTTACTCAAAGAGGGAGTAAACAGCACATTAATGAAATTCACAGTGATACTAATTTTGGAGAAGTTGCAAACCCTAGTGAGGACTGAGAAATAATACCAGGAGACCTAGATAGATTAGAAATATGGGCAGAAAATAACCCAATAAGATTCACCTTGGAAAAATTAATGCTACTATGTGCGTGGGGAAAATAGTTCAATGGAAGAGATTAGCTTGTGAAGAAAGATTTAGAAACTGCGCCAAGTTTTCATCTCTAGTTTGACTAAGAAACAACTAAAAGAGGACTGAGTCATTAAGTCCCGTCCTTTGCTATTGCAGGCAACCCCATCATATAATCCTGATCATAATTGTATCAAGTACCATCTTAACACTTGTTAGGTTGTTTGTCCCCCCTCCACACACACACCCCATTGGAAGGCTGCTCCAGATCATCACTCCTCTGTCTGCTTGAAATCTTCTAATTTCCAGCCTAAATTTATTCATTGCCAGTTTATACCCATTTGTTGTTGTGACAACCCTGTCCTTTAGCTTAAATAGCTAATCAGCTCACCTTAACTGATCACTCTCCTTATAGTGTGTATGGTAGCACCCATTGTTTCATGTTCTGTGTGTGTGTGTGTGTATATATATATATAATAATCCTACTGTATTTTTCACTACATGCATCCGATGAAGTGGGCTGTAGCCCACGAAAGCTTATGTTCAAATAAATTTGTTAGTCTCTAAGGTGCCACAAGTACTCCTGTTCTTTTTGCGGATACAGACTAACACAGCTACTACTCTGAAACCTGTAGGGCAGTGGCTCTCAACCTTTCCAGACTTCTGTACCCCTTTCAGGTGTCTGATTTGTCTTGTGTACCCCCAAGTTATACCTCACTTAAAAACTACTTGCTTACAAAATCAGTCATAAAAATACAGAAGTGCCACAGCACGCTATTACTGAAAAAAATCTTACTTTCTCATTTATACCATATAATTATAAAATCAATTGGAATATAAATATTGTACTTACATTTCAGTGTATAGTATAAAGACCAGTATAAACAAGTCATTGTCTGTATGAAATTTTAGTTTGTACTGACTTTGCTAGTGCTTTTTATGTAGCCTGTTGTAAAACTAGGCAAATATCTAGATGAGTTGATGTACCCCCTGGATGACCTCTGCGTACCCCCAGGGGTACCTGTACCCTTCATTGAGAACCATTGCTGTAGGGAACAGTCCTGCATTGGTCTCTGGAGATGGATTGGATGACTTAGCAGGGCTTTTCCTTATTTATCCTTCCATGATTGTAAGTGTTCTTTCAACTGTCAATGGAGTTTCTGCCTATTACTGCAGCAAAAAGGAGATGAGACTATATTAGAATGACTTCTTATTAGAAAGGTGTAATTCAAAAGCCTTCCTCATTTGTTAGTGAAAAATGTTACCATTTCTGATCCCATTTGGGAACCTAAAATTTCATCTAACTTGGGGACACCAGAAACTCTGAAAAGTTAATGATAGTTAAAAATATATGAAGATAGAAGTTGGCCAGCACGTAGGCTTGCCCTCTTCCCCATCATGATGAACCAAACACAGGGCAAATAAAACACCCTGTAGAAATCTGACTTCTTGAATCCTTACTTTACCAAGTGCATTTTATCCTGGGTGTTTTTGTGTTCCCTCAGAGAGCATCTTTGATGAATCACCCAGATCTGTCATGTTTTAATATTAGATTTTAGACTTAAATTTAAGTTTTCATTGCCCTAATAGACGCTTTTATATAATGTTTGAATGAATTGCATTTGAACATCCCCTTGGAGTCTTTGCAACGTTGGATACAATTTTAATTTTTGGAATTGAAGAACCCGAAACGGCAGTCATGAGATATATAATTGAAGTAGGTATCGGTCACACTTTATTTACAAAATCCAGAGATTCATACATAGCAATCTACGGGAAGCGGAGGGCTGGTGTCAGGAAAACAAAGGACACATGAAGCAGGAAAGGTGCCAGCAGGGAGTCATCTCTGTTCCACGGGGACCTCCTTCCTTTTAGTTCAGGACGCTGCTGGAGTCCTTAAAAAAGGAGTAGGCAATCCAGGCTGGTGGTGTAGTTTTGCTCAAGCATGGGAGTGAAATTGATTTGTGAAAGGGGTAGGGGGAGGCCAGCGATGTTTAGCCACGCCACCGGGGATGATCCTGCCTGCAGTCACCTTCTGTTTCTTTACTTCCAGCGCCCTCCAACTTTGCCCTTGGCTCCTGCTTTCTTGCTGCTGTAGTACAGAAAGAAGGAAAACACATCAGTGTGAGTGCTGCAGAAAAGTCCTCTGACCTTTTGTCTTTTCAATCAGCTGCTACTTTGCTGAGAAGCTCTAAACCTCGAGTCAGCAGAGGGAGCTGATCAGATAGCCTGAGAATTGGATGCACCTGCTCCAGAGCAGCTGTAGCACATTCTGAGGAAAGAGATTATCATGGTGGGAGCAGATTTTACTTGGGGTCTTCAGAGGATGGCCAGGAAGTATAGGAATGGAGGGGTCAGAGGCTTTGCCGCTTACTGAATTGTATGCTCAGAGAGCAGGGGATCCTTGAAACTAGCTGACATGGGCCCCAAACTTCAGAGTGCAGATCCAGTTCCAGATCTGAACATTTCCCAAGTTCAGATCTGGATTATGGGTTCAGGTGCAACTCTGGAAATGGAAAGGACTTCCTCAGGACTGTGCCAGTACAGTACCTAGAGGCCCAAGTCACCTGACAATAGAATTTTAGAAATTATTCCCATGCAAAATCATCAGAACAATATTTAAATACAACTAAGGCTGAATAAAAGAATTGCTATGCCATAGTAAAGGGGACTGAAGTCCCCCCTACAATGTGTGGGGAATGTAAAGAATTATAAAATGTTTTAACACATGCAAAGAGATGATTCTGGTTTCCCAGAATTATGTGTCCTCTTCTGACCCTCATTGGTACCAGTAACCCAGTCTTACTGGGGGATGTATGGATGCAGTCTCCATATGATCCTCAGGCTAAGGCTTGTAAAGCACCCCGAGGAAATGATTACCAAGTAATATCTTCTTGCATGCAGAATAGCATTTCAACATGCAATCCACTTACCTTCCTGCTGTGAAACAGATGCATGCCTGCTTCCAGGTGTGTTCCAAGTGAGAAAGTTAGTCTGGTTAGGCTCTGCACTGTGTCAGCAATGGTTCACTCTGCAATGCACTGAATCCTTGTGCATTGCATAACCCCCGTACCCTTCCATCCCAAACATACACCAATAAGGCTACTTCTTGAATCAAACCACTTGCAAGCTGTTTAATCTTTTTGGTGCTAAACGGCATAGCAAGGGTGCCGAGCAAACACATCTGTGTGGCCAGTGGAAGCGGATAGCAAATGTTGTGTTGGTTGGAATGGATGTTTCCAAGGAAGCTGCATTCGGAACACATGTTCCTCGAGGCAGCAGGGAAGGGATTAAAAGGCAACAGCAGAAGGGTATATTTAGCATGGCTATATAGGCCCCAACTTACAGTGGGTTTGTTCAGGAGTAGTAGGCTTATGTATGGGAGAGTCTTCCATAGAGACTTATACACACATACAATGAATACTTTACCTCTCAACCAATTTAGAATAGAAGACAGTCTATTCTGAAAATTGACCTTTTACATGAGAGACAAGGGGTTATTGTCTGTTTACTCAGAGAATATCCTATCTGACATTTTATTAAGCTCAGTTTTCTTTAAACTCATCTCATTCTCCGTTTTCCTGGCTTTTGGACTGGATCAAAAATCACTGTAGAAGCTGCATGCCTAACTGTCAGCTCCCCAAATTAATGCAGCTCTCTTGTCACTTCGAGTTTCACAAGGCCTAAGATGTTTCATGTTATGCCTGCCTTTAGACTATGCTTATGGGGGGTTATTGTTCCTTAAAACAAAAAGGGAGCATACAAGGCTAATACACCAAGATGAAAGATTTGTACTTTGGAATGTCGTGCTCCGTTTCTCACCGAGAAATGCCCCATAATACCTGGAGGGATCCACAATCGTACCTTTCCAAATGAAGTGCCATCACACCCAGAAGAACCATCTCTGGAAAGAGATACTTCCAGGAAAAATATCACCTCTTTGGATAATTGGGAGGGTCCCTAGCATGGTAACATTTCATGCTGGTTTTCTGGTAGTGAGATCAGAAGACATAGGAGGAAGAAAACCACCCAGATGAGCCACTAGCACAATCTTGCAAGGTTCTACGAGACCCCATACTCCCTATGAAGTAAATACATCAAGCCCTCTGTTTGGAATCTACAGAGAACTGCACCCAAAATGTTACATTCATTTGACATTCCAGTGTGAATGGGGGGCCAGGGGAAGAATGTTTGGTCCTTGGTGATACCTAATTCTTTGAGTCATTTGCATGACCGGAACTCTTCATGGTACAGAGAAACTGCAAAGAGCAGATTTCAGCGTTCGGAGACCTTCCCTCCCCTTCTTCACAAGACTCCTCCTCCTCCTCCTTGCCTTTTACTTCTCTACACACTCCTCCCTCCCCCAACCCCTTGTCTCTGATGTATTGAGGTCTCCTGATGAAAACATGCAACAACAAAGACATGGGACTCACAAGCAGGAAAGAAATTAAATTAAAGAGGTAAGGTGGGGAAGGAAAGTGGGAAGTCATATACCTATGAAAAGAACCCACACCTCTGATCTCATGACATCCGTGTGATGGGGTAACCCTGGATGTTAGTCTTATTACACACCTTTCCTTACAATCTCAGCAATCACTTCTCCATCCTGTATAAGCAAGGACCATTTCCGCTCCTGTGTTCAAAACACTTCAGCCAATACAAACAGTCACGGCTTGAGCGGCTGGCATCTTTGCAGCGATTGTGGGAAGGTGTGCGCATGGGAGATGATGGTTCTTTTACATTAGGTTATGAATTCACTTCAGTTTGACCATCATTTTCTAAGGGTGGGGGCGGGTTGGAGGTTGCCCTTCCACTTCTCGCCTCATTCCCTTCTGAGAAGAAAATGTCAGCATCAAAGCTGAAGTGTCCGCTGGAACACTGAGCGGATATCCCAGACTTTAGGCTGGGACATAGGTACTTACTGCTTCTGGGCCTGATCAATCCGGTTCCTGAGGGTGGTGATCTGCAAACAACATACACGACTAGGGTTTTTAAAGGGCTCTGCCAAGTGACCTGATTTCCCTGTGGGGAGGGAAGTGGTTTACCTGGCTGGAGGTCTGGAGACAGGTGCCTGTGATGGGGAGAAACTCTTTCTTTTCAAATGAAAACTCTCTTGACTGAGATGTTGCTAACTAGCAGTAAATTTACAAGCTAATTTCATGTTTTACAAGGAGGCACAGATGAGGGATCCAACTGAAGGGACGGTGCTGTTGCCCTTGTTAAAATAATTAATTAGTTCACGTACAATGGAACCCAGTTATGGTGAACTCATGTATAGCCAAACTTGAGGTAAGTGACCTAGGAAGTCATAAATTGGCCATTTTGAAAGCTCACGAGACCCTGAGAGGTGTGATCTCCTTGTGTGTGCTGTCCTCGCCCTCCCGTCAACCCAGCTGTAAATTTACCAGGTAGCTAGCAACATTGAAGTGGAAGGTGGGGTTGACCTGGACAGGTGAGAAATTGGAAACAGAAAAGCTCCAAAGCTGGAGACAAACAAGTGAGTATGCTCAGCAACAAATAACTCCAGGGCTTTCATGAGAGGGGAAGTATATTGGAGGGGTGCAGGCTGCCCTTCCCTCCACCCATCAATATCATATAAAGAGACTGCTGCACTTTGGGAATGAGAGATACTCCAACTGAGGGGTATTACTGGGTTTAGGCAATTCATGATATCTTGATAGTTAGACTCCACAGGTCCTGTTGTCTTCAGTGGGCTTTGGATCCGGCCCCCAGGATGATGGGGCATGTGCTCTCCTAGTACTTTCTGCAGGCTAATTAGTTGAGCAGCTCTGGTGCTGATTTGGGGGCAGGAAGTAGAGAATGCACAATGCAAAACCCTTTCCAGACATTTATCTAATAGACTGAAGGGTTCCCAAGAGGATAGAGAGGAAATATTAGAAAGGAAACACAGTAACCATAGAAAGAAGGGCTGGAGTGGGGGATTTCAGGTCCTTCCCAAACCATCTTCCAGACTGTGGCAATTTGTGGTGTGGTAATACTTGTGTTCCATTGCCCCTGGGGGGGGGGATTCATAATGAAGATGAGCTCATCCTCTCTTAATCATGGTGGAATTTTAGATTTGAACTAGATGCTCAGGAAAGTGAAGGGCTAATACACAAAGCACCAGCTAGACCCAATGTGTGGCTGCTGTGTTGTTTTGCCTGAGTTAGCACCTCAGTCCTGACATGCAGCCTTGCTATTCCAGTCTTCCAGTGATCTTTGTGCTCTGAATATATGTCCACTAAAAACTAGAATGAGTCTACAACCAACTTCTGTTCATTTCATTTTTCCTGTGTAACCCAATCAGGATCGAACCCTGGTTTCCAGAGGTGAAAGTTAACCTGCAGAGTTCCCTTCTCCCCCCACTTCTGCTCTTGGTGTAATTCAGAATTCTCCATTGCCTCTGGACTCCATGTTCTGAGCAAACTCACAGTCCAAGAACTGATGACCCAGCAAGGGTCGCATGGCATTTGAAATTCCCAGTGCTTGAAACAGGAAAAGATCACATTTCAGGATGGTCTGCCATCCCGGATTTCCTGGGCCAAGTTTTCCCATGGCAAACAGAAAAAAAAGAAAGAAAGAGACTGAGACATTAGAGGCAACAGGACAACATCAAAAAGGAAAGATCTGCTGCATTCTGTACTTACGGTAGTTTAAAAATCCACTCCTTGGATTTGAGTCATTTATCGCAATTGGGTATTTTTTTCAGACCTGGCAGAGATTCAGCTTTGCCCTCCAAACTGACTCAAGGGCTTGAGACTCACCTTTCCTGCTAAACCTGTGACAGTAGGCACAGCAGTCACTGTCTTACACAGTACCAGTAAGCAATAGGGGTACATCTACACTGCATTTTAAAACTTTCAGCACCAGGTCTCAGAGACCAAGTCTACAGACTAGGGACTTGTGCTATGGCACTAGAAACAGCAGTGTAGACAGTGCAGCTCAGGCTCTGAAGCCCAGTCCCCACCACAGTCTCCACTGATCTCCAGCCTGACCTCAAACATCTACACAGCTGTTTTTAGCACAGTAGCACAAGCTCCAAGAGCCTAAGTCTGTAGGTCTGGGCTCTGAGACTCTCTGCCATGAGTTTTAAAATGCAATGAAGATGTACACATAGAGGCCAGTGCTTAAAACCAGGCCCCCTCATTGTCATCTTGTGTGTCCAATTTTCTTCCTTTTTCTCCCCCTTGCTTTCTTTGTTATTTTATGTCTTCTTCTTCTTTTTCCTTCTTACACTTTCTCTTCCCATCTTTCTCTCTCCTTTCTTTCTCAGTCTTCTCTGCCTTCCTACTCATTCTGACCTTTCTTCTTTCTGTCTTCTTTTCTATTCTCTCACTCTTTCTTTATTACACTTTTTGCCCTCTTCTCTTTTTCCTTTTGTACTTTCTATAAGCTACAGAGCTCTACAGGGAAGCATGCAGTCTGGATCTTTCAGCAGTCAGTTCTACACAAAGCCAACTTAGAATAAGGTAAGTTAATTTGTGCTTCTCTGGTTTAAGGAGCAGCCTGCTTTGTCTCTCTCTGTTTTTGGGGTTCTTGTGTGTTATTCTAAATTCTAAGAAATTTAGTGTTATGTTGCAACCTTCCAGCAAGAGTATTTTTCTGTTTTTATCTAATTTCTCTGTATGTATGCCATGAACATAATTCCCACTCTATCTATGGTGCTGCTGCATTCCATTTAAACTAGTGGGATGTCATGCAGTGTCCAGAAGATTCATTCCATCTGAGCATACATGAATCATCCAACTGCAGCTGTTAAACACCACTGTGATTTTGTGCCACTGTTCAGACTACACCCTGCTTTACAAGAATGGAAGGTGAGAGAAAAACGAAGTGAAGGGAGACACGCAAGACTCAGTCTCCTCGTCCCTCTGCCAGATGGAACTGAGTGCCAGTGCGCTGTCCACCTGCGTGCGCAAGCGCGCGAAATCTCGCCATGCAGGAGGCTCATGCATTTTAGCAGACTTCGCTGCTCCTGTCACATGGGCGAACTCTTTGTACTTACAACTTGGATAGCGCCTGCACCCTGCTACGTAGTGATGTAATCTAAGAGAGATTAAGATCATCATGTTGGTGTGGGTTGTTCTCAGTCCAAGTATTTAAAAAAAATTGAAAAAAGGAAGTGAAGAGAGAGAAAAGCAGCCAGAAATATCGATCCCAGCAGGATCTTGGTCACTGAAGTTTAGTGCAGTCGAGTATGGGCATATCCCATTATCAGACTTGAAAGGGACATGTCAGCGCTCTGATACCATGTGACACTTCAGTAAAATGCACATCTATTGAGGCACAGATTTCATCAAGGGCCTCCTAAGAGTTCACTCCACAGGGGGTCATTTCCGTCCCACTCTTTTTGTTTTAACTCTATGATGGAAATAAAAAATCCAAAATTTAAGTATGAAATTGAACATGTGATTAAGAAAGTCACTTGCTGATGGAGATAGGCAACTGAAAGAGTCTGACTAACCCCTTTTCACACCTCTCTTCCACACTAATAAACAATGGGGTTTTTCTTTTCCCATTGTGGTGCGTGTCTCATTTTCATAGATTCTGGTCTAATCAATTTCAACTTTAAGACTCAATTGCGGCCTGCTAATAGTAGCCCCATGCATGTGGTAGGTACACAGTTATGGAAAATATGATTCCAGTGTGCCATGCACGGCTCTGGCAATTTACTCTGCTGAGTAAATATTCCAAGTTGTGTGTGGAAGTAGCTTAATGACATCTCCACACATTTCCTATGGGGGTTTCACAGCTTCCTGCAGACTGGACCCAGAGGTGACTGGTGCCATCACCAACTTGCTTCTCAACCCACCTCATATTTTTGACTCTTCATCTTCTCTGCAAATTCATACTTCTCAGTTTCCAGCTGGTATAACCAATCCCACAGTTCCTTGGCCTTATCCCTATGCATTTAGGAGGGAGGAAGACAGGAGAAATATTTCACACATTTGAAATGTCACATGTTTGCTGTGGCCCTCAGGACACTAGTAGCAATTTAAAAAAAAAAATTTTGGTGTAGCATGTACCGCTTCCCCTTCAAAACTCCTCCCCAGCTTCATGTCACTCACTATTTTTATGTTCAGATTTTATTTTCCTCAGCTTAATCCCTTTTAACATTTCAGCCTTGCACTGTTTTCCTGTGTTTCCTCTATTAACACCCTTTCACAAGTTTATTTATTTACTTGGCTCTGTGTCTCTCACTAAAGAACCCAGGGGAAATGGAGAGGAAGTGGTGAGTGGGATTCCAAAGCTTGAATGAGCAATTGGCTGTGCAACTGGCATGGTAGTTTTCACCAGGCTAAGGTGGATAAGCAAAACTGACCCAGTGTAACATTAGTTAGAGATTGGCTTGGACCAGAACACTAGATCTCTCGAAGCCTCCAAACTCTGAGAAGGTTCACATCTAGATCTTTGCAGTGCAGACCCATCTCTACTATTACTGATGTTGGCAGAGGCCTGCTCTTCTTCCTTGGATTGCAATACTCCTACAATTATGACACTAACCACATTACAAACAGCCCTTTCTATTTCTGGACATCCACCATTGTTCTGCCCCGTCTCCACCAGGGTTGGCTCTTCTGTAGGGTGGCATTTCTAAAGTGGCCCCTACCCATTCCTTTTATATCCCAGGGCACACAGGTACTCCCACAGCACACTCTCTTTCTATATCCCTTCAGTGTGGGAGGCCCCAGACCACTAGAAGAAATTTCTGTGTGTCCTCATTCAGATCTGTCAGCCTTGACCTCCCTGAGAAATCACCCAATCTACCTGCAGCAAATGAAGATGGCATGTTACCTCAGCTTGTCTTCATTCAGATGGTCAATGTTTAGTGTTTTGCGCCTCTCTGCCAGGATCTTCTTCTTCATTTCCCTAGCAGTCTGCTTCTTTCCTCTCTTCTGGTCAGCCTGCAGGAAACATATGCCCAGAACATCAGTGGATGCTGCCCTGAACAAATTCAGGATGAAGTAAGGAGATATTGTGAAAGAGCTAAGGAACCATGGACACGTAGTACTGGAGCATTTCCAGGCAGATGCACTGGGGCCATTCTGGAGACATTAGCACATTCCCAACCACACTTACTCCACACGAGCTGAGAACCTCTTAAAAGTTTTGCAATGGCCTTGAAACCTCAGGGAATCCCAAGCAGTTATAGGAGTTGTCATGAAAATCTAAAGGATTCCTAGCAACTGCTGGAACAAACTTACTGAATTCCTAATGATTGGTGGAGAATTTAGGAGACTCAAGGGGTGACAGAGAGGTACGCGAGTGGTGATAAAATTCAGAGAAGTGTGTTTAATGCCTCCCTATTTCATCCATTGATCAATGCCTTTACCTTTGCCAAATAGCTGCTGTATGTGGCACCCATGGAGGTCAGAGCCTTCTTTTTCTTCAGGTCATCCTCAGCTCTTCTCTTAGCATCTTCTTCCTCTCTTCTTACCTTCTCCTCCTGCAGAATGCACCATAGAAAAACAAGTTACCGAAAGGACTTTGGCTGGGGGAGCCCACACCTACTCCACTAGCAGCAGGAGTCACTGCAGGGAATGATGTAGAAATGTATGCATCTGGGAAGGTATATACCTGCTTCCTTCCCAAGCTCTGCCCAGTTAGCCTCACCGTAATGAGGAGCATATCAGTATCTTCTCTGGTATTCCTGAGGCAGGTGGGACCTGCAGCTTCTCTCCATCTCCTTTCACAGTTCCCGAACAAGATCTGAGCCCAGGTACTTTCTTGTTATGTGTCAAGAGGAAAACAGAAAGCAGAGGCACGTACCGCAAGCCTGACCTGGCGCTCCTTCTCATTCTCAGCCCGGATTCTTTGTTGTTCTGCCCTTTCGGCTCTGCGTTTCTCCTGCCCGAAACAAAGGAAGAGGCATAGAGTCATCAGTATGTGGCTTTATTCGTCTCCAAAGCTTTATAAAGGACTTCAGTTTCCATATTAGGCAGTGGACCTTTCCCATTACTTTACCAAAATGTGCAGGATGAGGCGTATAGCCAGCTGAAGGACCTCAGGTGAATTTCATGACTGTAAAACACCTGGGAGGCTGAGAACAGGGATGAGTTACAATGAGCGTGGTCACGTCTGTGCAGTGTGGGACAGGCTTCCCTCAAGCCAGAATTGAACAAGTAGAATAGATTGTCCATCTACAGAGGGGACCTGAGGCTAGCAGGTGGTTTCTACACCTGTTTTCAGAATGGTTATGCCTCATCCACCACATTTAAAGTGCATTTGGACTGGACCAGTTTAAAACTGCACTGAAAACCAGTCAATGAAAAAAATGGTTTTTGTCCCAGTGTAGTTGGGGGCTAGATTGACCATATCTTGCAATCCTTGCCTTATCTAAGGTTGAAAGAGGATTATCCTTATGTATGTCTGAGTTTCAGGCCTATGGGAGACTGGTCTTCTCCCATATGTAGCTCCCACAGCTTATCCTCTGTTGTTATAACATGTATGTGTGTGAGTGCATTAAGTGCTCCTATAAGTGAGGAAATGATACCATTGCCTAGACCCAGACATTATATAGGCACTAGCTGTGGTATCAGTTCCTCATTTGTGGCAGCATCCAAGCTTCCCATTCACCGCTTAGTCAAGTCTCCTCAATCAGGCCTAAAGCAACCCATGCTATCCTAGTTATGGGCTTCACACACAGCTCTGTTAATGCACCTCTGTTCTGACCTGCAACACCCCTTGATGTTCTAGTTCTGAGTCCCACCACACATATCTGCCATTTTACCTCATCCTTGACCTGCCTAAGCCCTGCTACTCCAGTCTTAAGTCCACCTCATCACTTTACCAATTCACCTCAGACTTGGCCTGCAGCAACCTCCTCCTGGATATGTCAGAGCAGAAATGGTCTATGGTCCTGAGCTGTGCTTAACTGTATATGGTGTTTTATGGTATAAACAAACACACTCCTAAGGAAGGATGAGAAGACCCAAGACTTATTTTCATTTGGGACCTAACCCAGGTTTGCATTTAGCTCTTCAGAAATGAGAGGCTAGTGCACTGACCCAAGCCTCATTAAGGCTATCACTGCAAGGTGTCCTAGACTTCCACCTTGGCACATGGGCACATTCCACTCTACACCAGCCAAAAATGCACAGCCATTATCTTGATCACATTGGGAACAACAGGCAGTCACCTTGAAGGACTCTCTTCCCCTATTCTCCTATCTCCACTTGTTGGATAGAAGAAGCAATTTGGTCTGTAAGGTTCCAGTTCAGTTTTGAGTCTCTGAGGTAATGACACACACTATCTTCCTGAAGCAGACATCACTGGGGATGGCACCATAGAGACTTACAATTCTTTCCTTCAGGGCAAGCAGTTCCTCCTCTTCCTTCTTCCTGCCCTCGAAGTGATTGTCAATCAAGGCCTGCAGTTCAATCAGGTCTTTGTTCTGCCTCTTCTTTTGGATGTCCTGAAAGAGCAGTAAGGCGTTATTACAATAACAATCTAACATTGGTGCAGCTCCTTCCATCTGAGGCTCTCAGCACCCTGTACAAAGGTGGCTAAGTACTAACAGCCTCATTTTACAAATAGGGAAATTGAAACACAAGGGGCATCATTTGAAGGCCAATGAAGTCAATGGGAGCCTTTTTATTGACTCGGGTGCTGAATCAGGGCCAGAGACATTTAGTGGCTTGCCCAAATTAATAGCCAGTGGTAAAACAAGGGACAGAGCCCTGATTTCCCAGCTCCCACATCCTCACATCAATGGACCATCCTTTTATATTTCTCTGCATGCTCCTCATTTTACCTGTATTCCTACACCAGTCAAAATGAAAAGAAGCTTCATTTACTTGTGGACAAGGTGAACACTACCGTGACCCTGAATGATCATATAACTTATCCTGATGTAATCATGTACCGCTCATCATTTTTTCCTGTTGACTTACTAGAAACATATTTGGGTCCATGCTTGTTTGGTTATTTGGTGGTGCCATTCTGAGCACTATTTCTCAGAGACAGAATTGATACAACCTGCTTCAAGTGTGTGGATTCATTACAGGCACATGCATTGCTGGGAAAGCCTCCTCCAAGGGTCTTGCTTCTGCTTATAGGTGCATTGTTAAGGGGGGGTTGGGTTTTTTTGTTTTTTTGTTTGGGGTTTTTTTAGGTTAAATCTATTGTGTGGCCTATTAAAGGAAAAGTGTTTTTTTACCCATGAAAGCTTATGCACAAATAACTCTGTTAGTCTTTAAGGTGCCACTGGGCTCCTCGTTGTTTTTGTGGATACAGACTAACATGGCTATTCCTCTGATAAAGGACATAACCATTTCCCATGCACTATGGCAGTTTCTTGATACCATGAAAGCCCTTTCCTGGCCACTCATACTCCAAAGCTAATTTTATTTCATCATTCTTGAGTCAGGGGAGCTGCCTGGAACACTAAGCAAAAAGACAGGACTAGGAAGTGATTGAAAGGGCAATTGGATTGTCCTTGAGAAATAATTAACTGATCAAGATAAAGATCACAATAAAGGTCTGCAAGGAAGGAGATCTAAAGGCTTTCTAAGCAGTTACTAATTCCATTTCCACCCTTCAGATTTCTCTTTCCAAGACGAATTAAGATATAAATACAGCTGCACAACTAAAGCAATGTGTAAGAAGGTTTTTCAGATTGGACCCCAGATTAATCTTTCAGTGAAAATAGACTCCTTTTGCCCTTGGCTACATGGCAGTGACATTTTCACAAAGGCTAGTAGCGATGCAGGGAGAGCTGGGTGTGTGTATGTGATGGGCATGTGTCAGGAATACTTACATCAAAGTCTACTTTCTCACCCTCTGGTATTTTAGGAGCAGTCAGTCTGTAGGGGATAAAAAATAGAAGGAATTGAACCTCAAAAAACCAAGAGATTAACTAATTTACCAAATGGAGCCATGCTGAGGGAGAAATGTCGATGGGGAGGTACAGCTGAAGCTATGGCTTGATTGAATACTATGCTGGAAGTAGTGCTAGGGGACAATCTGCACTGTCCCCCACAGGAGAAGGAGGAGAAATGACCCAATAGATGGCGGGAGATGACCCATCCCAAATGTTTATGGGGTTATCCCATTTTGCACAAAAAGGCACAGAATGGGACAACTCGCATCTAAAGTTCCATGAGGCTGCTAACACAAAGAGAACATTGCATGACCCATCCTGGGATGCTGGCTTGGTGGAGACTCGGGGCACTGATCCACTAGAGCCAGAAGATGCCTGGGGAATCCTGGTCAATCCCTGTGGAGCCCAGGAAAACCCAATTGTGTTATCTGCCAGCAACACAGGAAGTATGGGTAACTCCCATGACATGCTGCCATTGGCTACCCTGTCCTCCACATCCAGCTGTTGCAACTCATGCCCAGTGTCGGGTTTACAATAGCTCCAGTGGTTCCATGGAACCAGGCTCATGCTCAGAAGGGGCCCCGGCCTGCTCCGCTTGCACCGCGCCCCAAGACCCCGCTGGCTCCCCCCGCCCACCACTTGCTCCTCTCGGCCTGCCCGCTGGCTGGCCTCCGGCTCTGGGCAATCTCTGCTTCCTACCACCCACCCACGGGGGCCCCATCTGTCTCCCCGGAGCTGAGCCACCTGGGATTAGTGCAGAAGCTTGGCCAGTCTCAGCCAGGTGTGTGTAGGAGGGGAACAGTGTGGAGGGCTTGGCTGGGCCCCTCCAGGCAAGTGCGTCTTGAGGGACCCTGCCGGGGCAGGTCCTGGCCTGCTTATCACACCACTCCCGAGGGGCTGGAGCGATTCCTGGCCCTGGGACCAGCCGTGGCTGCGCTGCCGGCTCAGCTCGGCAGACAAAGTCGCCTCCCAGCAGGGCCGGTGAGTGTGGCCAAGAGGCAGGGCTTGGGGGATTGGGTCTGCCAGGAGTATGCGGGGGTGCTGGGCTGTGAATGGGCAGGGAAGTTCTGTGTGTTGGGGCACTAAGGAGTGGGGGTTCTCTGTGGGGATTGCTGGGAAGTTGTGGTGGGGCTGTAGGCGAGGCTCTGTTGTGCAGGGCGCTGTGCATTTGGGGGTGGGTCTAGGGGGATAGTGGGCCCGTGGGGGCTCTGGCCATAGGGAGTTGGGGGGGTGTTGGGCAGGGGGGGCTGTGTGGTGTGGCATCGGCCCACCCCCGAGGGGAAGGGACACCCTGGCAGCACAGGGCCGGGCAGGCCACTGTGTGTCTAGCAACTGCCGGTTTGTAAATAGTGCCCTCGCATTGGGTGGAGAAGGACCGCTCCTGCCATGCCCCATTGCCTCTGGCTGGCCCCTTGCTCCGGGGACTGACCTCCCCGCGCCATGCTCCATTGCCTCCATGGGGGCCCACAAATATGTGTGGCGCTGGGCCCACAAAAGGTTAATCCAGCCCTGCTCATGCCCCCTTTCATGGTTTAAAGAACGATGGAAAGGATTTAATACTGAACCCCGCAGCATTCATTGTCTGTGGCAAATAGCCATCCCCTGTCAGACATTCTCTTTTACCTGCACATGTTGTTGCAAAGGTGGCCGCAGAGCAGGCAGAGAAAGGTGGGCAGAGCAGACTGCACACTTGCCTTTCCCCTCTTGGTACCCTCTCTTCCCATTTGTGTGCAGCCCAGGAGAAATGAGCAGATAATATGAGCTCAGCTTCACCCAACGTGAGGTGCTACAGGGGATGGAGTAGGAGCACTTGGCTCTGGAGACCTGATGTCTGTGCCAGTCCTCGCTGTAATAAAGATGTATGAGCTGGTGTGGGACTGGTCTCTATTTCGTGGCCTGTAGCTAGTCTTACAGTAGCTTCTGACAGAGGGAGGCAGTCTAGGGAAGAGTCAAGAAATGCTGGGTGTTGCATGAATGGTGGGGAGGAGAGGGTTGCGCATAGGTAGTGGGAGACATTTCTCTGGTAGGAGGTCTATGATGGTCATCACATTTATACCAGTATTTTAAAAAGCAACCATTAATGCACACTTACTTCGGCCTGGGCTTTTCCTCTGTGTTTGGAAACATAGACAGAAAACAGGAAGAGAGGGGAGAAAAGAGAGAGAACAGTTAGAACAAGAAAAACACCAGCTGTGGTTTGTTAAAGCAGAGAAACTGAAGGGAAATCCAGGTTTAGGAGGAACACCCCTGAGGAACTGGTTATGCCTCATACACATCCAAAAGAGACCCTCTCCTTTGGTGTGAGTGAAGAGCAGACTGATTTGACCTCAAATCAGAACTCTACAGAAAAGGAAAGGAAACAAGAGATTGTATAAAAGACCTAACGTAGCATCTGGAAGTGAATGGTTTCATTTATGAGATGAGTGCTAGTTCTTACCCCCTGGAGACCAAAGCTATAGGGAGGATGACAGAGCTGGAGAGTAAAAAAGAATATTCCCCCTCCTAGTGTAAGTTTCTCATCTCTTTTACGCTGTTGGATATTCTCAGCAACTCCACTAAAGTCAATGGAGTCATTTTGGGTTTACACTGGTGTAAATGAGAACTAAACTTGGCTCCAGATCTACTGAAATGTTGCATACATAGTCCAGAAGGGGAACAGCTTTATGGTAAATCATCTCCAGTCACATACACTGCCAGACATCCCTGCATGGCATCTATGTTTCCCGAAGTCTCCATGTTCTCTCTTTCTCTCCTTCATACACAGCAGTGCCCCTCAAACCCAACCTGGAAAGATCATCCTGCATAATTCCCCGGTTGATGTACTGATGGATATTCTAAGCAAAATTCCCATGACTGTTAATGAGAGTGACGCTTGTGTCTCCAGGAGAGGACAGACCTCTCAATATGCAATGTAAACCATCTCCAAGATAGTCAATCCTGGGCTTTTCATAATGAGAGACATTCTACTGCACCAAACAGCCATTTACTGTTTTGGTGATATGATGTTTTGCACACACTTTGTGCCTGATTCTCCTCTCTCTAATGTTGGGTTTATGTCAGTGTAATGCCAGCAAATTCAATGGAGTTACTCCCATAAGTGGAGGAGTATTAAGCCCATACATTCTATCCTAATGTTGTCTCTTACGGACCCAGGTTGACTTTCATAGCCATATGCTGAGTTTGAACTTTTAGGAATTCATCTGAATTCTGCATACAATGCTCTTGTATTGTTTGCTTGGTGGGGTGGATTAGAAATAAAAAGCTCACAGCCTATTGTGGACAGGGCCAACTTTGAGGAGCTCAGCTTCCCTCAGGAATTGGTCCAAGCACCCAGTTATCCAGAAACAATATTTTTCCCCTGTAATAATTTGAGGTCAGATCATTATATTTTGAGGCATTTCAAAGGATGACTTTTTTTTTTTTTCATGGAGCACCTGTACTCTGGGAATCTCACTCTGGCCACCTTCACTGCCACAGTGTGTTCAAGCAGGCCACTGCCAGGCATACTATTTCCATATTTACAAGTCCCAGTCAGCTCTTTCTTCTGGGGAGAAAGGCAGCAGTCTTGGCAGCAGCCAGTTCTGCCTTCCATGAGGCTCTTCACTCACTCACCCACCTACCCTCCCAGGGCTGCCTTCCTCTGTATTTAGCTGCTGCTAGCTCGTGGGATTGCTTCCCCCTCTAATTAGCCCTTCAGTGTGGCGCCACTTGTTAATTGATCCTCTAGTTAGGGCCCAATTAACCTATATGGGTGGGGATTTGAGTGACAGGTTACTGTCAGCATGTTTTCCCCAGGAATTGAAGTTAGAGGGGGTGTTCGAATGTACAGGGGAGGTGTTGGAAAATGACTAAATTGGCAACATAGGCCCCGTCACCCTCCCGTTTTTGCAAGTGTGGGGGGTGGGGGGATGAGTGGGACAAGGGAGAATAAAATGAAAGTCGATTATAAAGCCAAAAAAAAAACCCCCTCTAAAATCAGTGGTGAAAAATCCTTGCGGGAAATATCAGCTATTTGGGGTTTGGATAATTGGGGGAGCTGATTAAGGGAGTCACGGTGAGAGGCAAAACCAAGGCTGGGACTACACTCAGAGCTAGGGACGTGACCCCAGCTTGCATGCACATACTTGCATTAGCCCTCGTTGAGTTAGCTGACTCACAATAGCAATAGAGCTGAGGTAGCCTGGGCAGCAGCGAGTGGCGGTACGGGCTAGCCGTGCTGAGTATGTTCAGGCGGGTTTGTACTCAGCACAGCTAGCCCATGCTGCCACTCACCTCTGCTTGTGCTACCCCAGCCACACTACTGATCGATTTAGTTGAGGGTTGGTCCTGCTTTGATCAGGGGGTTGGACTAGATGACCTCCTGAGGTCCCTTCCAACCCTGATATTCTATGATTCTATGATACTGTTTCTACGGCGCTAGTCTGATGACAGCTGGGATGAGTATGTCTAGGCAAGCTGGGAATCACAGCCCTAGTTCCAAGGGTAGACATACCCTAAGAGCCACATAAGAGTG
Source organism: Chrysemys picta bellii (assembly GCF_011386835.1). Taxonomy (NCBI): domain Eukaryota; kingdom Metazoa; phylum Chordata; order Testudines; family Emydidae; genus Chrysemys; species Chrysemys picta. Next base: position 37,166,685 of record NC_088794.1, on the reverse strand, counting down.
AATGTCAGGTGGTAATAGTTCCTTTCTCTCACTCTCTGGCTGTCTTGTCTGTTCAGATCTGTAAATCCTCTGAGACAAGGACTGTTGCTTACAGGGTGTGTGGACAGCACCTAGCGCAACAAGGCCCTGATTGCAGTTGTGGATCTCTAGATGCTACAATAGTGCAAATAAATAATAATAATACAATAATCAAGTGTCAAATGATCAGGGTTTTACTGTACTCTCATAAGAATGTAAATAAAAACAAGTCACAGATCATCTCTGGTAAAAGCAAAATTAGCTTATTTCTCCAGGTAGGATTTTTGTTGTTCATCTTCTTTTGCTTAGATTTGTCCAATAGACAGTGAGCTTTTCATATGATTTTTTTGTTGTTGGGGGCGGGGGAAGGGAATTGCTTCAACCAGTTTGACCTGATTATTCAGAGACACGCAGGATTCCCTTCGCCTATGAAATTCCAAGGAAATAACCAAACCATTCCAGTTCAACAAGGAAGTTGTAAGTTAGTGGCATTTGTGACATAAGAGAGAGAAAAAGAGCTGTGGAATGACTAATTGTTCTGTGTTTGTTTGTTATTCTTGGTTGACCCGTCTATCATTGACTGGGTGAATCCAACCACATCTTAAACTTTAGCATCAGTTGCTGCTAAATTGCTGCTTTCTGGATAATTGAATGAAGAAATGATTACCAAAAAAAAAAAAGTTTGTTTGCTGTTCTCAAAATAAAGTATTGTCGTTGTGAGGTCTAAATGCACCACCAGGAAACTAGAAATGGGTGAGACTACAAAGAAATGTCAGCTTTCATCCAAAAAACGTCCTGTAGTGTGCATGGCCCAGCACAATATGTACTGTATGCACTAAAACCGGCCACAAGGCTGGGGTTTATTTTTAAGATGCTCTCTCTTTCAGGGCTGTCAATCAAGGAACTGGGCCAAAATTTGTTAACACTCAGGAATTGTCATAGCAAATTCCTATTCTTTGACGCACATGGTGGATTCTCACTCTCATATTCTGCGCATTCTGCCCATGAACCATGGGTCTGTGAGAAAACCCCCACAATCACCCTGCCAAAAGTTCTGCAAAGAACCACTGAAAATCCAGGTTCACTGATGCTGCAATAATACATATGTTCCAGGAGTTGTTGGTAGTCACAATGGGGTAGCACAGGAACTCCATATGTATCATTACGGCACCCTCCATTCTTTTTGCTACATCTATAACATTCTCACTGTGCTCTCCCTTTTCCGAGAATCCATCTTCACTACACCTCAACTGCCTCAGATTTCTCTAGTCGCTTCCCTTCCTCTCGTCTGCCAGAAGTAACATTCTAACCAACATCAAGAGCTTGAAAAGCAATATATTATTTAAAAAGAGAGAGAGAATTCACATCCTGAAGTGTAAACTGATGTAAAGGGCCCAGAAAAGTTCTCAAAGTGCTTTTCCTAAAATAAGAAAAAGGCTGAAAAAAGTGAGCAAGAAAATAAATTTTAAAAAATGAGTTGACTTCAGTTAATGTTGGAAGAACCTCCAACTCTCACTTTAGAACCTGCTGTCCCTTAGTACTCTAGAGCGCCTGGGATTCAGAAAGCAACAAAACAACATCAAGAAATGAGGGCTTCCTTTAAGACCATATGCAAAGTCCATTGAAATCAGTGGGAATCTTTCCACCTAGTGCTGCTATTGAGCCAAAATTTCCTGCTAACATAAATGGGCAAAAGTCCACTGAACTTCAGTAGAGCTTTGCCCTATTACACCATACAGAATTTGGTCCTTTGTATTCATTGATGACCACAAAGACCTCATATGGGGAAAAAAGTTGTTTGGAAAAAAATATCTTTTAAAAAAATCTTTCAGTGAGGGAGGAGTTTCCAAACAGAGATTAGATGTAATAAAGTCATAATATATCACCTAGCTCTTATGTAGTGCTGCTTGTCGGTAGACCTTGTTATTGTAATAATAAAAATGAACAATAATAGTTATTAAGTCAGCAATAATTGGAATTTGCCAACTATGTAAAAGCAGTTTCTCTGTTACATAGTTGTTAATCTTCCATAAACTTTTCAAATATCTGCTTATTTGCAGTGCCAAAACTCCCTTATGCCCCAGTCCTGCAAACACTTAAGCACGCGCACAGCTTTCATCTTGTAAATTGCTCTCATTGAAGCCACTTAAATGCCTCACAGAAGTGAAGTTAAACACATGCTTAAGGCCCTAATCAACCAAAGCACTTAAGCATGTGCTTAATTTAGTCCCATCAACTTCAATACTTGAAGTTAAGTACATGCTCAAGTGCTTTGCTGGACTGGGATTTAAATATTTGAAGGATCAGGGCCTGTTTTTTTGCATCCATGCAGATGGATCTTAGCACCCATACATAGTCCCATTGAATACAATGGGCTTCCCCTGTGGTGGGAGTACAGGGCACCGGCACAGATCAGCTTTCAAGTTAAGGCACATCTGCAGTATATTTGGGAGGCATAATTAAAGTTTTACATATCATGACTATTTTCTTATAACTCTAAAAATCCTCCGTCAGGTACCCATCCATTTAATATGAATTCTTTTGTTTTATTCTGAGTAAGTTCCAATTTAGATCAGTGACATATCCTGATTCAGTAAAGCATGTGCCTAACTTTTAGGATGTGCCTAAGTACTTCCCTATTAATCAAAGCATTTAAGCATTTGCTTAATTTTAAATGTGTCAATAGACCGTAAGCAGATGCTTACAGGCCTTTCTGAAAATATGACATTATTAAAGGTTCTAAGTCACACCTAGAATAGTGGGCAGGGTTCTAGAGATGAACATTCTAGAGTACAAGGTTCTCCCATTGCTAATTTCCCTGGTGATGGAATGTGCGAATAAACACCTCAGACACAGCAAAGTCCTCTGAGAGAGCCTGGATATGCACAGTGAATGTATGTTTCCAGCAGTGATGTTTTGGCCCAGTTCCTGAATTTAAATCAAGTGAGGATTAGAAGCAGATGGAGAACAAAAGGGTGGGGGGAGGGGGTTAGAAAGATATTTTTGTTCTCTCAGAACAACACCAAACTACCATCATAGTATTCTCCTTCGTCTCCAGCTGCAGGTTGAAGAACAAAAGCAAAAGAAAGGAAGTATACTAGTCAATCCACAGTTGATGCTGTTCTTCTGTAAATACCCCGCTTACTCTTTCCCTTTCCCTCTCCACTACTCCTAGAATCTTGAACTTGCTGGATAACAAAGAAGAAAGAAACGAAAGGAGAGAAGAGGATGTCCAATGACTCAAATGCATGAAAAGAAATTATCCAGAGGAATCATGGGACACAGTACCTTTGTCCAACAGAACTACTGAAACCCAAAGTGACTTGTAATTATTATACTGTAAGTCCCAAGACCATTGAGAGCTATTGGCTGTAACACACTTTAAAGTAATTTATTAATGAAGTCATTGTTATTATTAAAATAATGACTGTAGTTACTGTATAAATTATGTTAGCAATTATTTACCCTGACTAGCTTATAGCTGATAACTAGGGCCCTACCAAATTCATGGTCCATTTTGGTCAATTTCATTGATCATAGGATTTTTAAAATAATAAATGATCTCAGCTATTTAAATCTGAAATTTCATGGTGTTGTAATTGTAGGGGTCCTGTCCCAAAAAGGAGTTTGGGGTGGGGGATCACAAGGTTATGGGGGGGGGGGCGCTGTGGTATTGCTACCTTTACTTCTGCCGCAGTGCTGCCTTCAGAGCTGGGCAGCTGGAGAGTAGCAGCTGTTGGCCGGGATCCCAGCTATGAAGGCAGAGCCACTGCCAGCAGCAGCGCAGAAGTAAGGATGGCATGGTATGGTATTGCCACCCTTACTTCTGCGCTGCTGCTGGCAGGGCGCTGCTTTCAGAGCTGGGCGCCAGGTCAACAGCCGCTGCTCTCCAGCCACCCCGCTCTGAAGGCAGCACAGAGGTAAGGGAGGCAATACTGCGATCCCCCCTAAAATAACCTTACGACCCCCCTGCAACTCTCTTTTGGGTCAGGACCCCCAATTTGAGAAATGCTGGTCTCCCCCATGACATCTGTATAGTATAGGGTAAAAGCACACAAAAGGCCAGATTTCACGGAGGGAGACCAGATTTCATGGTCCATGACATGTTTTTCATGGCCATGAATTTGGTAGGGCCCTACTGATAAATTGTTAAAGAATCAACCTGCTCATTTGAATCATATTGAACAGCCGATTTTTTTACCAGGACTGAATGGAGCTCTGTAAAATATAGCTCTGATACAGAAACAAAGCTAGTTCCTCGACTGGTGTAAATCAGTGCAACTCCGTTGACTTCAATGAAGCCTCACTGATTTACACCAGCGGCGAATCCCCCCTAAAATGTGTACTCCCAAAGCTTTGATGGAGGATAGTAAGGCTCATGCAGCTGTCAAAAAAATTCCCTCCCATTCATCTCAGAATTCCAGTGAGGAGTTGTGCTGGGTAAACAGCTGTCAACATCAGCTTTTTCAGTATTTGTCTGAAGTACTACACCTCTAGGCCCACTAGCCTCATCCTAAAAGAAACCCATTAACAGATTTTACAACTGTCTAACAAGTGCAACCTTTCCCCCCCTCCCCTAAGAACTTTCTGTGTGGCCTTTCGGAAGGCTGAAGCTTTGCTCTCCAGTCACGCTAAAGCCAGAGTAAAGCAACAAACTCAGATTCAGGCAGGAATACCATAGCATAAGACAGGAGACATTGACTCAGACTGAATAGATCTGACCAATACGACAGCACCACAAAGCAGCAATGCTGAGACTTGGTAGCATCCCATAAAGCACATCACTTCTCAGATTCAAGGACAAGAAAGAAAGACAGACTTACCTTCTTCATACTCAACCTCTTGCTCTTCTTCTTCAGGGGCCTCTTCTTAAAGGGCAACACACACACATACAAAAGAAAAGCAAGTGCAAGAAAGCACAAGGAACATTTATTAGAGATGTACAGGAGGAGCTTAGGATGGGAGAAGTGAAATTAGCTCTATTGTAGGGCAATGAAGTCATGATGAAACAAAGGATAATGTCATCTAGGCATGGCACTTGTTCTGGGGTTCTTTGGTTACTCTTCTGGGGCCAGATTCTGCCTCAACAGGGCTACTCCAGATTTACTCCAGTGTAATCAAAAGCAATATTTGGCCCATGGGAAAGTGACTTTTCCTCTCTGCTCCTCTGCCTGTCTGATGAAGAAGTTGTGGCAAACTGCGTACTATCGATTCCACCACGCTGCATGTTCAATTTGTAGTGCACATCCCCAGTTACCCAGTAAGTGCAGATATTGGCATTGGCCAAAATTTACAAAAATAGGAAACTAAAGGTAGGCTCCTAAATCCATATTTAGACACCAAAGGGTGAGATTTTCAAAAGAGCCTTAAAAGCACAGGTCCTATTGTCTATCTCTTGAAGACTTAGTTCAGATGAGAACATATGCCTATAATTCTGGATGGCAAGTAAGAGATGGAGTATAGAGTTTAGGAGGAAGACCTGGTGAAAACTAGAAGCATATGATTTATTTGACAAAATGTATCTGATTATGTGTGTAAGCAGAGTCTGAATGAGCTCTCCCCTGACATCTTGTGGTGAGCTGGGGAAAAGGATTTCAGGAGTTGATCTCATTTGCATGGGCACAGCCACCTTGCCTATGTACTCAGCATGATGGCATTGCTTGCCCAAATGATCACTTGTGGCTGGTGCTGGATCCCCAGTCTCCTTGTTATTGGGGCAGGAGTAAGATAGGGTTGTTATCCTTGTTGTCTGAATCGAGGGCAGAAGAACTGTACCTGACATACCCCGATGGAGGGACTCACCCTCAACTGAACAGCACTCGCTAGGCAGGGGACATAGGTTCCAAAGCCCAATGAGTTGAGAGAAGGTGGGTACAGGTACTTATACCTGGTGGTGTAGACCATTTTTAAGGGCCCTAGATGCCATTTGACCCTTCCTCTCTCCACATATAATAAAAGAGCTAATTTAGACTCAATTGAGAGTCTTGTTACACATTGCAGAGCTGAAATCACTGATATCTAGGTCTAAGTATTAGACCTACTTTGGGACAGTGTCTCTGGTGCAAGAGACTGCCCAGTGTGCACCAGCAGTGAGCCCTCCTCCTCCCCCCCCCCCCCCCCACACTAACAGCTGAGATCACTGAGAGCTGAAATCACTGACAACCACGTTAAGTGGTGAGCCCTGAAGACATCTTGGCGAGTGACCAGCCGAGCGGCTGGTGGAGAGTGCGGCCAGCAAGGCGGCTGGCGGAGAGGGCCAGAGCAGAGCCCCGCAGCGAGGTGTGAGAAGTGGCTAGCGGGGCAGCGAGCGAGTGGCTGAGCAGCGGAGCGTGTAAGGTGCCTCCTTAACCCTCATCCCCCTTCCACCCAGGGTGGGAGGTGAACTCTGCAGATGAACCTCTGGACTCTGGGGCTGCACTGACCAAGGACAGCAACTGTGAGTGGGGTGCAGAGAAGGGACGGGCACATTAAAGGGACTTTTGGGTTGCTGGACTTAAGAACCTGAGGAGAAAAAGACACTGCCCAACTTACTTGGGAGTGGGTCTTTTGCTCAGGGTTTATGTTTATGAACCTAGTTGCGGTGTTTTCCCAAATTAATGCTGAGTTATTGCCCTCCTTTTATTAAAAGTTTTTGCTACACTCAGACAGTGCTTGCGAGAGGGGAAGTATTGCCTCTGAGAGGTGCCCAGAGGGTGGTGTGTAATTGTCGAGCTGGTTTTGCATTGTATTGTTGAAAAGGAATCCCTAGATATTGAACCCAGTCTTTGTTGCTACCAACTCTGACTGGCAGAAGGATTACATGTGTTTGCAAATTGTCTGCAAGGAGCTTACCATTTTCTTGAATGCATTCATTTTTCTAAATTGTTTGTAGAATAATTCCAGGTATGCAGAGTTTTTATCTTAAGTATTCATAATTCAGACTGAGAGCATTAATACTGCATACTGGAAATTCATGTTGTGTTGATTAGTTTTGATAGGCCATATAATATTATAATAAATTATATTTTTATATATTAATAATAATAATAAATAATATTATTTCTGTTCCTTCTTAGAATCAGGTTTCTAGTGCTAACCCTCACATTTGTGAATTCAAAATTTGCTTTCCACAAACATACCCTCATATACAATTTTATTTTAAGTGAATTATTAAGCGAATGGGGAGGGGTTTTTTGTTTTTTGGATTTTTCTTCTACTTCCATTTCCAATGAAAATCTAAAAAACATCCAGATTTTAAGCTGCTTGGAATCCATCAGGGTATGACTGACAGGTATAATCAAAATCACCTGTGTCATTTAGGCTATCATCTGTGCTTGCCAGACTCTTGACCAAATTTCATGGAACCATACTCATTACAGAGGAGAACAACCAGAAGTATCATAAAAGATGTCAAGGAAAGAGTTTAAGGGAGAACCATCTCCCAAGCAACTGGAATTCAGTGAAGACCCAGAAGGTTCTACCTTGCTGTGGGATGGTGTTATTTCAGTGAGAAGAAAACTAGTAATCCTATACGTGGAGGTTTGAACAAAGACAAGAAAAGCACATGACTCCATATTCTAGATGTTGCCTCCTCAGAATCTCTCTCAACCATGCAATCCGAGCTTTGTGTAGCCTATTTTACAAAGAAAGGAGAACACCAGACTCAACAGACAACAGCATTTTGCCATGCGCTTTTTACACAGAAGATTGTTTTCCTATTGTTAGCTGAAACTATTTCCAAACCAATTCTGCACCTCTCTCCAGTTAATCCCCAAATTTGGGGGGAAAAAAACCTATCAGAATGATGTGGGTGTTGCATTATTGACATTTTCTTTAATGTCACCTTCCAGACCCCCCAACTGTGCAGTTCCATACTGAGAATTATAGATTAGGTACATTAGGTACTGAAATCATGAATTTGGACCCTAACAAATAATCTAACATATTTTGTGAAATTGGGTGACTTTATTCTTTATTTATTCATTCTTTTCACTTTGGTAGAATACTGTACAGTCACTTTTCTTATCTACTCATCTAGACATACTTCCATCCTTCTAAATCTTCATCCATGATTTCTTCTCTTTCTGTGACTACAATCTCCCACAACCATGTGTGAGAACGCTCTTCAAGAAACACTATAGAATTATAGATGGATCAACCTGTACTTTGAATTACAATTTTGGCAAATACCACTCTATAATCTGAAGGATTATCAACAAGCTTTGCAGAAAAATAAGTACTTCTGAGAGCAAAATTTTAATCTCCTTGTCTCTCTCAAAGATCACAAAAGCATCCATGGGTCTTTCAAGCATTTTCCAACATCACTTAAAGAACTGCCCAACATGCTAATTTTTTCATTCTAGAACTCAGAACACTCCTGATAATTTGATCTAGAACCCAAAGCTGCTTCAGTAGCTCTAGCTAAAATCAAAAGCCTAAATTTTCAAGTGTCTATGGATCTTCAGTGCTGCAATTTTTGGATGCCCAACATAAGGCACCTTAAAGGGGCTTGATTTTCAGAAAATGCTGAGCATCCACTCTCTGAAAATCAGGCCATTTTGAGCTGTCTCAAGGTGAGCAGCCAAAACTTGATGTCACACTTGAAAATTTAGGCCAGAAGTTTCATTATAGAACCTGTAACACTCTTTTCATATTGCCTGAAACCACAATACTTGGCAAACACAACCCTTTTCTCAATGTTCATCCAAAACTCTTCAAAGGAGAGGTAATTTCTCCTCCCACATTCCTTTCTTGGGCCTCATCTTGGGCAACCTTAACATTTTTTAATACTGTTTTCCCAGCACTGAAATGGCTTGTCTTCACTACCAGGGTAAGTCGACCTAAGTCACACTACTCCAGCTATGTGAATAAAGTAGCTGGAGTCAACGTAGCTTAAGTCGACTTACCCCAGTGTCTTCACTGTGCTGAGTCAATGCGAGATGCTCTCCAGTCGACTTCCCTTACTCTTCTCGGAGAGCTGGCGTACCAAGGTCGACTGGAGAGCGCTCTGCCATTGATTTAGCGGGTCTTCACTTCACCCACTAAATCGATCCCTGTTGCATCGATTGCAGCAGCATTGATCTCCCTGTAGTGGAGACCAGCCCAAAGCGTAAGGGAGTGAGATTCTTTAAGTCGGTCACATACCTTCTTCGTGAACTTCTGTAAGTGTCATGGAGCAGGCAGTGATGGGAAACAGAGAAACAGAGAAAACAGAATACATATGTAAACACTTTGGAGCCTGAGAAAGCCATCAAGGAATGGGTGAAGGAAAATAAGAATATCGGTGCAAAAAAGTGAGAAACACTGAAACAAAGGTGTCTGGAGAGGCTGCTGGGAATTAAAGATGCTGTAAAGTTAAAGTAGCAGCAAGCATGGAGATTAAAGGAGAAAACTGCTGTAAGTGATCATTTGTGGTTAATATTTGTTTCTTATGTTCTCTCTCTTCTACCAACCCAGGATTCCTGGTCTCTCACACACACACACACGCACTTTGGAACTACAACGAGGAATTCAGAAGTCGTGTCACATACCTGGCTCATGAACTTCATCAGGTGAGAAGTGTCATGGAACAAGATGCAACGGAGAACAAGAGAATGAGAACAAGAAACATGTTATTAGAAGCATCTTAAGCTCTTTCAAGCCAAGGGAGGTGAGGGGAGAGTGTTTAGGAAGTAGATCATAGGTAAATAACATTAATAACATTTAAAAGGCAAATAAATTGGAAGACAGGGTTGTGAAAGGATTTTGTCAGGTGAAATAGACATGCAGCTTCATGGTAAAAAATGTAAAGCTTGCAAAACCTATAAAGAGGAACTGACCACCATGATTTATAAAGGTTTCTCCTATTTTTAAAGCTACACATGAGCATAGAACTTAAAGTGATCTCAAAGAAATACTGGGTCTGTCATTTTCCAAGAGTGGAATTTCGTTCATTTGCATTATAACATTATAGGGCTTGAAAACCTGCTTACATATAATGGTCCATCACTAATAATCAATTAACATCAGAAATCTCTCTGTATTTTTTCCCTGATCTACAACTCATGCCACTTTATGCCTTGAATACAGTTTTGGAAGGACATCTATCCGCATTCTTGTTGCTATTCACATCCATTTGCAGTTTTGATTTATAAACATGTCATTTAATAAGAGGAAAACCTTGCTCACAGGTCTGCGTGGTGAATTTCAGACTAGCTAAGATATGAATTTCAGTATTCTACTTTCCAAGTATGCAAAAGGGTTGACCCTGTACATCCGAGAGCAAGATTTTGCCTTTTAAATGTGGTTATCTTGCAAGCATTCCAGACAATATTGCTAATCATGCATAACTGTAATGCAAAGATCCAACAGTACTTAGATTCCCTTTATACAATCAATGGGCCAAAAATGGCTGTACTGAACTGGAGAGAGCCTATTTGCAACATTGCCCTCTATTGGATGGAATCAGAACTGCTCCACTTTGTGTGATGGAATCTATACTCTTCATTAGGCTTGGAAGGATTCGTTTTTTATTGGTAAATGTCGATAAAGGTTGATTTCGCCATACACACACAAAACTGATGGAAAAAATATTTCCACCAATAATTGAAAATTACAGATAGGTAAGAAAAATGCTGCTGGAGAACTATTAGAGTTTGATTTAGGGGTATTTATTGTGTATATTTTGATATGTGATGTGTTTTAACAGTTATAAAGCTTTAACATTTTGAATCTCAACTTCTACCATCATTAAATAATTATTGTCTGACTTTCACATTGATTGAATCCCACATAATTTCCTACAACTGTGAAAATTTAAATCGATAAAAATAAAAAAGCCTAACACCCATAATTTTGCACAAATGTGAACATTTAAATCGATAAAAATCTTTTAAAATGCTTTAAAATAAACATGGATATCTTCTGTCGGTTTGTGTGTGAACAGTGAAATCGACGGTTACTGACATTTAATGATATAATTGAATTCTGCCAAGTCTACCCTTAATACAGTAGAAGCTTAGTTTTATGAACATCTGTCTTATAAACGATTGGTTACATGAACCATCTTTCTGCAGCCAACATAATTTTTCTTCCACCAAATGTCACGTCAGTCCTTCTGCCAGCATCCAAGCAGCTGTACAGGTTTGGAAAGACAGAGATTCGGTGACAAAGAAGAGATGCAGTTCTCACAAAGAAATTCAGGAACTCTGTATACATTTGTTACTATTCATTAAGAACACTATTATTGAATGATTAACACATTAACTTATGCACCATACCTATGGTGATTCTGAGATGTTCAGTTTTATGAACTTTCCAATGTTATGAACTCAATCCCCCATTAGTTCATAAAAGAGAGGTTCAAAAATAGCTAGAGGATTTTCTCCATTAGCTCAAGGAGAAGGGGCTTGCATTTGTGCTTCTGTAGTATGAGGATCTGAGTTCTATCCCTGCTCTCAGAGCAAAGCCCCGGTGTACAACAAAGATGCAATCCTAAGTGGATGTTAAAATGGTTCATATTTTTCCTAAAATGTGTTATTCTTACACCCAGATATTAGGATTAAATATCATAATTTGTTATTTTCTAGAGAAATGGTTATGGAAAAACAGTTAGAAGTAGAGAAAAAACTATCATTAATATCTATTGTTATCTCCTGTTCCCTTGCGCCACCTTTGATTTTCTGTGCACATTAACCCTTGAGACTGAAACAGAGGAATTCAGAAGTCACATCACATACCTGGCTCATGCACTTCATTAGGTAGGAAGTGTCAGGGGAAAAAGATGCAAAGGAAGACACAGAATTAGAAACAAGACACAGAGGACGGCAATAACCTTAAATTTTTTCAAGCCAAGCTTGGGTGTAATCTATGAATAGGTTGCAAGGAAAGAAAACTAAGGTCATTAATGAGATAACAAATGGCACATACAGGTGTGAAATGGGAAGAGAGGGGGATGGGAGAAAAAGGAGAAGGAGCATGCAGATGAAAGGTAAAAAAGTGTAAATCTTGCAAAATACATAAATATTGTGTGAATTAAGTACTGCTGGCTCCCATTTGTTTACAGAGAACCATATTTATTACATCAACACAGTTTTATAAGTGTGAACAGAATAGAGACATCATGTTTCTATTGTGTGCTTGTGGCCACTCCTTTCTTCCAGCACCCCAAAGAATGGATCCTCATGCACAGGCTCTACCCTGTACTTATATAAAGAGCAGAGCACGGAGGGCTTAATCTATGCTTTACAAAGCTATGCACCAGAACAGACTTGTAGCTTAGTATACATCTTACACAACTGGAGTATGCTTTGGTGCAGCAGGGGAAGTGTATGCATTAGTGTGCTAGAAAACCACTGTCCAAATGTATTGGGCCAAATCCTGCCCTCAGATAGAACGTGAGCCCATATCCTGAGTTGGTATCAATAAGTGGAACCCCAAATGGAGCTACACTGATTTAACCAGCTGAGGAGCTGGCCCAGCATATTAAAATGTATAACCCTTTTCATGCAGTGATTATCATTATCACTGGTCAATCAACAGAGACAGAGTTACAGAAGAAAGATTGAAAGCCAACATCTTTTCAGTGATAATGTAACAGAATTGTGTCCCATCCCCTTCCACCACCTTTGAATTCTTGCACACACTAACGCAGGATGGAAAGAGGAATTCAGAAGTCATGTCACATACCTGGTTCATGAACTTCATCAGGTGGAAAGTGTCAGGGAACAAGATCGATGCGACAGAAAACAAGAGAATTAGAACAAGCAACACATGATTATAACAACCTCAAACCTTTCAAGCCAAGGAGGGGAATATGAATTGGTTATAGGGAAAGAAAATTAATACCATTAAAAGAAAGAGAAAGGGTGAAAAATGGAAAAATACAGGATGTGATGGAATGAAGCCAGATAAATGGAGCATGCAGGTGCCTGGTAAGAAATATAAATCCTTCATAATATGTAAAAAAAAAAAAAAAAGTGTAAATCAAGTGGTGCTGATCCACATGGCTTACTAAGGTGTTTATACTTATTTTAAACATGGCCATGAACATAAACTTACAAATCTGATGGGAATATACATACTGTGTTACTATTCATATCTAGAATGTAGGTTTACAAATGTCTCACTATGTTTTGGTCCCAAATCTCAGTTCCATCATTTTGCTCTCCCTTCATGCACCTACCTATCTTGTAAATATCATGTACAATCCTAGTATACATGTATCACTGTTATGCAAAAGTTTACTTAGATCCACTTTGTAAGACCTACATTCTGCTGTGTAGCATAGCTACATACATTTGGTTATATATGCTACAACAGCTTTGCAAAGTTATGCTTTAAAAAGAAAATACCTTCTGTTTACAGTCTGCAAAGTTACATAATTTTGATATTTAGTAGAACGCTTCACAGCTGGACTAAAACCTTACAGAGGAATGCTTAGGTAGGCAATAGAATGCATTATACAAACACATTTGGCTAAACGTTATCCCCAAGATGCTCCGATGTGGCACATACCAAGGACCTAATCCTGCATTTTTTGTCCACCCAATTCTCTCATTGAAGTCAGTGGGAGATTTAAGCATCCAAAGAAGGGAGGGCTGGGCTATCAAATGGGAGAGACATACACACACAACCAAGGGCCCAATACGCCTACTGAACCTGCTTCCTTTCTCACTCCAGTGTACAACAGGAGAAACGCCAAAGAAATCAGTGGAGCTACACCAGTGGAAAACTGGGAAATGGGAAAGATCGGACCCTGTAACATTGTGACAAATGGAGGTTTTCAAAGCATTTACATGTTCCCCCAAGCTTAGTGCCTTTTTACATGCAGTGATCATTGCTCATATATTAATGTACAGATGGAACATTTTAAATGCAAATGATGCTGTGTGAGTAATAATTTGTCACAAATGGAACATTTTCTTGTCTCCATCCACCTTCTTAAGAATTCCTGTGCATGCTAGCACTGCTGAGGGAAAGAGAGAAATTGAGAAGTTGTTTCACATACCTTCCTCATGAACTTCTTCAGATCGAAGCATCACGGAATGAGAGGCAATGACAAAAAGAAAATTAGAAAAAGGAACACCTGATTAAGACAGCCTCGAACTCTGTTAAATTAATGGGGAGGGTGCAAGAAAAGAGGAACTTAGATGCTATGACATGGGAGAGAGAATTAATAAAATTGATATGAATTGGCAGAGCAAGCTAAAGGTGAGCTGAAAAGATACTGGGGTGTGAAAACATGGCTAGGTGAAAAAAACAACTACATTGGTATAGATATTATTATGAGATTAGAATTGGTTGAGATTTTACCAAATTGGATTTTTGATGAAATTTTGGCCAAATGAAAACGGGATTGTACAATGTTTTTCATGATTTCTTTCCCTACATTTCTCAACTGGCTAAAAATTGGATCAATATTTTTTAAATTTTGAATTGTCAAGGACATTTAACCTCAAAATTTTGACCAAAAAAAAGTGGGGAAAAGATTGCCAACAAATTCTTGAAATTTCAAAATTTCAGAAAATTTCAATCAAGTCTAATAATTATGGAATGTTAACAATTCATTTTACTCCTGTTCCATTTGGTGTGATCCAAACTCCCGGTGAGGCAAATAGGACTTTTGGATCTGCAAGGATGTCACAGTTGGGACTTGATCCAAAGCCTCTGGGATTAGGGCTGATTGATATGTTCCCTCAAAAAAATTTTTTGACAGAAAGTTTTTTTTCCTCCCTAAATGAAAATTGTTGTAAAGAGTGTCTGCTTTCCACAGAAAAAAAATATTTTTAATTGAAAACAAATGCCTGAAACCCAAAATACTTTGATTTAGATAGCCTGGCAGGATGCCTCATGGGATTTGTAGTTTATTTTCCTCATGTTCTCATTCTCCTCTATGACGTGGGCTCCCCAGCTGGACTACATCTCCCATGATGCACAACAGCCAGGGATTCCCAGGATACAACTGCCTGCCCTCACCATGAGTGGAGACTGTGATGCAGCATAGGATATTTAGTCCAATCAGGGAGCCCATACAGGAGAATGAAGCACTCAAAACAACAACTCCCATAAGTCAATACAATCGTATTTCCAAATTGAAATATTTTAGTTTTTCAATGAAAAAAACCTGGGTTTTGGACTAAATATTTTAATTTTTCATCAAAAATGTCAAACTTTAGATTAAAATGATTTTTTGCTGTTGTTTTCATCATTATTTTTCACAGAAATAAACCCCATTTTCTGATCAGCTCTACCATTAACATCAATGGGAATCTTTCCATTGATGTCAATAGGCTATGGGCCAAGCCCTTGTACACTTAGTGTTAACGTTTCTTTCTCTATTGTCCTTTCTCTTCTGCCATCTGAGGATTCCTTCACACAAAATCCTCTTCCAAATTTGAAGAGAAAGAAATCAGAAGTCACGTCACATACCTTCCTACTGAACTTCTTCAGAACAAAAGGCAACAGAACAAAACCAAAAAAAAAAGGCAATAGCATATGGGAAAATAAAACAGAAAAATCCATTAGACCTTTGAAGTCTTGCAAGCTAAGACTTGGGAGGGAAAGGGTTTAGAGAAAGAGGTTATATGAAAGGAAATGAAACATCTCAGAAGAGGGCAAAACAAAGGTCAAGCAAAGGTATGAATTGGGAAACCAAAAAATAGTTAGAGGAAGCATGCTTAGAGCATAGGACCGTGCAGATTAAAGAGGGGGGAAATCAATTTCATATTAATATTTAATTCTGAAATCAAAAAAGAAGGAGAAAGTTAGGTGAGAAAGGAGAAAGGTACAAAGGTGACAAGGAAGAATCTTTTTTACTGGGCATACTTGCCTGTATTATTAACACCCTCATCTTTCTCTTTGCATGTTTGACAAGAAGTGAATAAACATGGAGTATGAATGGCACCTTCACCCACATCAGTTCATGCTTCTGGTTTTCTGCTGGCTGCTTCTCCAGTACAAGGATGGTGCTGCCACTCAGGACAGGTCAGGCAGCAGAATATTAGAGGCAGCAATTCAAATGCTTGAATTGCTCCGAGTTTTCGAAGGTGTCTGCATTAGGCTCATTTGTGGAAAAATCTCTTACCACTGCTACTGTTTCAGCTCCATCCATGTGAAATGGATAATATCCACTATGTCACAAAGGAGGCCTTGTACTGTCTTATGGGTCTACAGCTGCATCTATATAATGTTGCTCTAAAGATGCCAAAAGCATGAGAGAAGGTTCCATCCAGCTAACAATGTTGGGAGTGCTAGTGCAAGCAGGGCTCCAGGTGGCTGCTGGTGTAACTAGCACCGTGATGTCTAGTCCTGCTGTGGGCAAATCTATACAATGCAGCCCTTAAAATGCTAGCACTTGGTCTACATTTGCAACCTCCACTGTCACTATCCCTGATGGAAATGAACTGGTTGTAGCAACAGTGGGGAAATTGTGCCTAATGTGCACAAAACCTCTGAGAGTGATTATGGCACAGAAGGAAGGACAAGACATACCTCAGAAAACCCTTGGCACCAAAAGCCTTTGAGCTAGAGTTGGTGTCATAACCTTGCTGAACAAATATCTCCATCTCCCAAAAGGGGTTTTCTGCCTACCTTTACTGGAGAAAGCTAAAGAACTGGGGTCAAATCCTAAGAGCACCTGCAAGTCCGATTGACTTCAGCACTTCTCAGAATTTGTCCCTCAGTTCTGTCCCAGGAGGTTTTTAACATCTAAATAGAGTGTAAAATAATTTCACTTAATTGGCAGGGAAATGGCTAGTGGGCACTTTCCTTGCATTCAAATGTCTTTGGAAGAAAATAAACAAGCCAGTTTTGAAGCACAGCTGCCTAACTTGAAGGCTGGCTACGTGCAGGCAATATGCAGAATGGCTCTAGCCAATCTCTGAGCAGTGACAATAGGACTATGTCTCTGAAATCTTCCTCTCCCCGCCATAGGAGAAAATCTTACCAGTGAAATTGCTCTGTGAAAACATGGGGAAGAGAGCCTTGCACACTCCATCTTTTTTCAAATCTCCTATATTTCTAGAGTAGCTTGTCAAATCATTGGCTGGCTAAAGGTGACCTGAAAAAACCCTTATTCTTGCCAAGCTCTGAGTTTCAGCTTTTGTGTTCCTCTTAGCAACAGCTGCTGATGTCCTTCACGTTGACGCAGGACCAAAAACATTTTGAATTTCAAAATTTCAATGAAATATCCTGTTGAAATTTTGAACTTCAGCGAAAAGAGCAAATTTAGCTGAAATTTTTATGATTTATATATATATTGCTAGCTGCACCTGAGGCCTAAAAGAACACAAGAATCTGCAGCACTTGCTTTCCTCACATCGCTTTATGTGATGTTGAGGTGATCAGCTCATTTAGGGGAAAGCACAGAATCTCATATTGTGAGTTGATTTTAGCAGATAGGTAAAGGAGGAAAACATTTTTCAGCTATTTTTTTCCCCCAAAATATTTGTTATATTGTTGAAGTCAATTGCAGGTTTGCCTGAGTAAGAATTGCAGTAGTTGGTCCAGGAGACGCGATATTTTAATAGAGGAGGCTCCATATGCAAATCCCAAATTTGAACAGCCCTGAACTTATTCACGATTAATTTTTTTAATCGCTTGACAGCCCTAACAACAAGTAATTGGCTTCATCTGCAGCAAGGGAGATTTAGATTAGATTCTAGAAAAAATCTTTCCAACTATAAAGATAGTTGAGAACTGGAATAGGCTTCCAAGGGAGGTTGTGGAATCCCCGTCATTGGAGGCTTTTTAGAACAGGTTAGACAAAAACCTGTCAGAGACAGCCTAAATGTACTTGGTCCTGCCTTAACACAGGAGGATGGAGTAGATGATCTCTCAAGGTCCCTTCCAGTCCTATATTTCTATGATTCTATAATGGGAAAATTCATACCCGGCTCTAAATTTCATAGCTCTGGCACATCTCTACATGTTTGTCTCCAAAACAGTTTGGATTGATTTATTGAACAAGCATTCCAGATCATCTTTAGCAGCATGTAACAAAGAGATGGGTGATTGACAGGCAAGGAAAGAGGTGGGGTCAAGGGTCACAGAAAGAAATTACGTTCCAGTTTTTTGTTACCTTCTTCTTCGTATTCCTCTGCATTGAAATAAAAAAAAAAAGCAGCAAAATCAACAACAAGGCTGAGCATTCCAGCACATAGACCGCAAAAGATGACATGGTGATAAGAAGCCAGTGACAACAAAGAGCCCTGTTCTTATAAAGAGCATAAAGATTTCCAAGGGGCTTGTTGGAATCATATTTAAAAGTCCATGGTCAAGTTAGAAAAATTACGACTGATTATTAAGAGGCTGATTGCACTGAGCTTATTGTGCTGAGCTTAATTAAAACTGCATGAGTAAATTGGAAAGGAAGGGTCTGATTCTAATCCAGCTCACACTGGTGTAAATCGGGAGTATCTCCGAAGTAGTCAGCTGAGTTCTACTGGTGTAAAATTGTTGCGAGCAAGACAAGAATCAGGTCCAGGGAATTCTGGTTCTGTTTGACTTCACAGAACTCCACCCACCAAAGTTTTCCAGCAGGTATCAAGTTGCATATACGTAACCAGAACAAAAAACTTTGATGGGCATCTCATACTCTCATGAGTGAAACATGCAGAACCATTTCAATGAATGCAACGATTCTGTCATTGGATCTAACAGAAACAACAGCTCAAGAGGACATACAATAGCAGAGATCCAAAGTATGACAAATTGAAAACTGTCACCTACTTAAAGTGAAAGTGTCGAGTTTGGGTTTTCAACTGAGCACTTTCCTGAGTTGCAGCTATAAGGAAAAGGCATCTTATGCCAATGTAAAGAAAAATGATGTCTGAACTGTTCCAAAATGTGATTAAATGGCTATGAAATTTCATGCTAAGAACAGTTTTGCTCAGCTATGGTCTGATCCAAAACCCATTGAAGTCAATGGGTGACTTCCATTGATTTCAGTGAGCTTTAGATCAAGGCCTTATTTGAAATTTTGGCAAATTACATCAGTTTGATGGGGAACATCAGGTAAAGTGAGAACTAATGAGTTACCTCACTCAAACCACAGAGAAAAAGGATCATAACAGATGAACACAGGCCCCACACTGCCAGTCACCGCATTTAATCTAACATTTCACTACAGTGAGCAAAGTCAGGTTCACTAACCAATGACATGTTAGCCCAGGGGTTCTCAAACTGGGGGTCGGGACCCCTCATGGGGTCGTGAGGTTATTACATGGGGGCAGAGCCGCCAAGAGCGGATTCGGGCCCCAGTGAAAAAAAATTTTCGGGCCCCCCAACAAGGGCGGACCGGCTAAACAAGGCCGATGGGGGGGTGGGGGAGGAAGCCGGGCCCCGGGCCCTCTTCCGGACTGCCGGGCCCTGGTAATTTGTATCAGCTTCCTCCCCCCCTCGTCGGCCCTGCATGGGGGTTCGCAAGCTGTAAGCCTCCACCCCAAACCTCGCTTTCCATCCAGCATTTATAATGGTGTTAAATATATTAAAACATTTTTTTAATTTATAAAGGGGGGGGTCGCACTCAGAGGCTTCCTGTGTGAAAGGTGTCAACAGTACAAAAGTTGAGAGCCACTGTGTTAGCCTGTAACATGTATGATGGTGGCATCATCAACACGAACAAACATACAGCCAAATGTCATAACAATACAAGATATTTCACCCTGTAGGTGCACATATTCTGAGGGAGCTTCTGCATTTGAATCTATGACCTCACACAGGAAAGGGGACACAAGACAGACGACTGCTGAGAGATCATTCCAAAAATGTCAAAAATAAATATTGAATCAAGTGACCTTGAGAGAGGGAGAATTAAAAAGTGACAGAGAAGATGGGGAGAAAATATTGTATTAAACTTTATCCTGGGCATGGAGACTTACAAGTACTTTAGCAGGTTAAAAAAAAAACACAGAAGGGCCAATGTATATAAGAATAAAGCAGTAAGAAAAAAAATCAAAATACACAGAGGATAAGGTTGCAAATAAAAACAATCACCGGCAGATGGCAGCATCTCTACAAAAATAAGACAAATCCATCCACACCCAAACAAACATTATTTGCTGTTAACACACACATTAAAGGCCTGAATTAAATATTCTCCACTGGGTGGATAACAAAGGATTATATATTTATTATGAGCCACATTCAAGTATTCTTCCAGAGCAGCCCATAGTCCACAAGCAGTCCCACTGAACTCAACAGGACCACTTATGGAGTTAAGGGTTATATAATATAAGTATGAGTATCAGAATCAGTACATTAGATAGATAGATAGATAGATAGATAGATAGATAGATAGATACCAGCTGTATCAGCATAGCTCTACTGAAGTCAAAGAAGCTACATACACACATTTACACCAGCTGGGGACTTCACCCAGAATAAATAAAAGGAAAATAATATGCAGCAGAAAAATAAAATGGAAAAGGCTGTTTAAAAACACATCAGGCTGATGTTTAAAGAATTAGAGACAAGGAGCTTTATGACTTACCCTCTACCTGATCCCTGTGAAAAGAGAGAGACAGAAAGTGAGAGTTTGATCAAACTGAATTTATATTTCATCCACTCTACATTAACAATAGGTTAATGTGTTGCTTTAAACTGCGTATTTGAGCAAGATGCCACATTTACACTTAAAACACAAATAGCTCTCTCTTCCCTTCCCCCCCTCACCCAGCCAGTTGTTTTTAGGTTAATAAAATTACTACATTTAAAAAAAAAAAACAATTATGGCCAGGCTTGCAAAGTCTTACTCATGTGGGTAAATGTTTGCAGGAGAGGGTTGTAGGTAATAAAAGTTGTCATTGGTTTATTGGCCAAGCCCATTTCTGAGTGATTGGACCAGGCCAGATTGTTCCCAGATCAGCAGTGGCAGGGGCTCCCTAAGTCCTGGGGTCTCTTGTGCAAGGAGGATGTTTATTGCTCATTCTCCAGTGCTGCATAAGGTGCTTCAGGCTGATTCAGAGTCCTCAGTCATCACAACTTGAGTCCCCTGGCAGGTCTGATGTTCTCCCTTCCCATAATGGAACCCTACCTGGGGCACATTGCAAGGTCTATCTTCTGTTTAATAGGAAACTTCCATCCACTGTTACCCTGATGCGCCCCCTCCATATACATCAGGTGCTGCATTCTGAAACTACACCAATTTATATGCCAAGCAACTTGTGTTACTGCTCCAGATTTACCCTGGTAGCGGAGTTTGGGGCAGGTGCAGGCTGGGGGAAGAGCAGGTTGCCCATTGAAGTCAGTGAGACTCTGTCCATTGACTTCAATGGGCAGCTCTTGGTCCTTGCAGCTGTGGGGCCCCATCTTTTACCTTCACAGGGAAACCCCACATTGACTTAAAATGGCTCAGCTGCACAGATTAACATGAAGACAGTTTTATTTCTACTTACACTTCCTCGGTGTCAGACATGTTGGCAGTGGGTTTCTAGATGAAGGGGAAAAGCAAGAGGCGAGTTATTAGTAACAGGGTCTCCTAAAAAAAATACCAAAACAGAAGCAGTTGTGCTGATGTTTGAAGCTGAAAAGAAAGACAGCTGATGCCTTAGAGAGCAGCAGATCCCCACCATGACCACCATTCTTGGAACTATAGAGCTCTGTGCTGGTCAGATCAAATGAGAGGGACAGAGGAAAGGAAAAACAAGTCATCTAAAAAGATACAGCCCTTTAGCTTTGTAGCAAAGATGATTAGCATGGATGCAAAGAGCTGCAAAGAGTTCAGGTTGGGATCTGGGTGTATTTCAAAGCTTTCCAAACATCAGAGGTGTTCGGAAACAGGTCCATCCCCATCAGTCAGCTGTAATCCAGTCCTGATTCTTCTTTCACAGCTGTTTGACCCTGGTATCACGCCAAAGAGTTCAATGAATTTTATAGTGAGAGGACAATCAGATTCAAGTATATATGGGAACTGGTAGAATAATGTACAAAAATATTGGCTATGAGCTATTTGATGGTTGATGCCAAAAAAAAGTCAAATAAATTATTGAATGAGTAGCACCAGGTTTGAAAGTCTAGTTGAATCGTGTGAAAAATTATCCAGCAACTAATTTGGGGTATGGAAACTGGCCTGATTCATAGAGGAGACTGCTTGATTAATATTATTTGGCTGGTTGCAGTATTTATTACAGCAGGTACTCACCTCGTATGATAGGTACTGAAACAAATCTAGCTATGTTACTTTTATGGTCTCCCTCACTGCAGTATTTGAGCGCCTCACCCTCTTTAAGTGAGGTTGGGAAGTGCTTTCATGCCTATTTTACAGACGGGGAACAGAGGCACAGAGAGAAAGTGATTTGCACATCACCATCCACGAAGTCTGTGGCAGAGCAGGGCAGTGAACCTGGGCCGCCTGAATCCCAGGCTAGCACTATAACCAATAGGCTGGGGTAGATGTAGCATAGGGAGTCCTGAAAAAATCAGGGGTCAGATCGGATGGCTCAGCTGATCTTTTCTGGCCCTCAAATCTATGGTGTAAATCAGTGTAGTTCCATTGACGTCAGTAGAGCTAGGCCAATTTACACTGGCTGAGGAGCTGACCCTATAGTCCTATGATTTACCAGAGGGAATGACTTAGCCAGCATTTCCTGTGAACACTGCAGAACTATTAATTCCACACACTGCTCTCTGCAGATGAAGAGATGGCTATTTTTAAGGAGTTAGCTGCCTCAAGGCGGTAGGGGGACGGGGAGAATAGGCGCTCCGGAGGGTAGGGGGCCTTTCACTCAACCTTCCTCTAAATCCATGATGGGTCTTAAATTAGAAATCAAGACACCTCCTTGCAAGAAACCCAAGCCTTGACTTTCATGACTTCATTACTTAGCCGATATATGAGAGGAGTCTTGAAGGAGCAGGCGGACTGATTTACGTCCAAGAGGAACAACTGCAGCTCAGAAGGTTTCTATTTCAGATGAGTATAATAATCCCATAGGCACTGGCCTTGCCGTATAAGGGATCCTGTCCAGTTCCCAACAATAACATTGGACAGCATAAGTAAACATGCAAAAGGACTTAAATGTATATATATATTCTGATCAGGATGGAATGCTCTTCCTGTTCATTTACTCCTTTGTCCCTTTTCCATCATCCAAACATGCCTTGAAAGTTGTATCTGTCAGGTACATTTTGTATATATATATGCTGTATATATCAGTACTAGAGATTGGTCTGATAAGCTCAGGTCTGGCTCCAGCTCCTCCAAGGCACAAGGAACCAGGACTTTAATCCAGGCCCACCTCCCACTAGAGAGGAAGAATGATCTCTCGGGTAAGACGCTGGACTGGGACCCAGGAGTTCTGGGTTCTGTTATCTATTTATTTTTTTGGTTTTATATTGATGCCCATCACCGTAGCATGTAAGCACCTTCCACAAAAAATCAGTAGCAATTCCTAGGGGACTTCATAGGTGCTTTGGCACTTCTCCCTTTTTTGGCATCAAAACTCTGCTTAGGGTAGGTGTTCCAGGTCCCAGCATGGCCACAGTCTTCTTGTGTCAGTTAATCTCTGTGCCTCTGTTGTTCATCTGTATAATGGGGGTAATCATATTTACTTTCTCCTGTCCCTCATCTATTTAGATTATAAACTCTTCAGGGCAGAGACGGTCTCTTACTGTGTGTTTGGACAGTGGCTAGCAAGATGGGTGTTTCACTCTCAGTTTGGGCCTCCAGGCACTACCATGATACCAATCAATCAAGTACCATGCTTTAGAGCAGGGCAACAGAGCCATTACAGAGCAAATCCTGCTACGATCCAGGGGGAATGGCCTAGAAGACCTACTATCGGCCCCTTCCAATCTAGATGATCCTGTAAGGGTTTGTGGAAATTTTGGACAATACCCCTCTTTTTCTCTGCCTGTGCTATATAAACTTGGATTTCTCTCATTTAAAGTCTGAAGATAACATAGATGTTTTAAAAGACTCACTCTCACCAATACAATGTCAATGGAGTCAACAGAGTTGCAGTAGTGTATTTGGGAGGAGAATGAGGCCTTGACAGTTCTTCATGCACATTTATAATGTGAGTATTTAAGGGCTGACTTATTTTTGTGATCAGATCCAGGATGAATACTCAGTGCAGTGCAGAGGGCCTTTAAGGACCTGAGCCAAAGCCCGCTGAAGACAATGGGAGTCTTTGAGACACAAAGCGAGTCTTTCTTTTAATGATTCCCACAATGAGCTCATCCTGTTGCCATTAAGCGGTTCTCCTTTAAGGACATCTCGCTGAGGTTTGGACATATCAGGTCCAAAGATTTCCGTAGATTCTTCCATATTTGTTGACAGTCTAAGTGGGGAGGAAACCAATGGGATTCTATAAGGCAGCTATTAGCATGCTATAAAATATGACTAGATTGTAAGCTTGACTGAGCAGGGACCACATCTTTCCATCTGTTTGTACAGTGACTAGCACAATGAGAGCCAACGCCAGATGGGACTTCTGGGAACTAGGCAACATTAGTAAATAAATACACGAATAACAAAAATAATCATTAGTAATACAAAGAAGGCGGCAAGCAATATACAGAGATGGGCCAGAATTAATTAAAAACAAGGCCCCAGATCCCAAAATCCCCAGACTCTAAGGCGGTTACAAAATCCAAACCTAGGTCTAGAACTAAAGTTCACAAATGGCCCTTAGGTTTACAATGGGCCAAAAAAATCCACAAAAAGGCTCTAAATATTCCATAGTCTTGTGATTTTAAGAATCTGGAATTGAATTTTCCATCTTGTGCCCCTCACCAGTTATTCTAGCCTTTATTTTTAATGACTGTTCTTATGGAGGGGTTGGTGTTAGAGTGTGCCTCACTGGGATGGAGATCCATGGTTTCCGAGTGGAGACCAATGATACCTGACAGAAGTACGTTGGTGGACACTGAGTATGGCAATCATTTGCCAAACACACTGTCAGGTTTACTCATTCCAACAAAATGAGTTGACATGTAGTGTCTTATCCTGAGATCTTGCCTAGGCAATCCCCCCTTTGCCCCTCCCCGCCCCCAGTGAGGCTAATCAATGTCTTGCCTAAGAAATGACAGCACGACTGGGCCCTTCATAGCTCTCAATGAACAGAGGGCCTTATCTAGTTTCTATTAAAGTCAATGGCAAAACTTCCACTGGCTATAATGAGAGCCAAAATCACTTTACTCAACTGGCTTCACTGTATTATACATATAATTACTTAATGTATTAGAACAATGAATAAATGAAACTTTATGTACACCCAAATGGAATTAAATAAATAAAACAAAATACAAAACAGCAATATTTTGTGCTGCTGGGGCCTGATCCAAAGCTCATGGAAACCAACAGAAAGACTCCAGTTGGCGTTGGATTAGGCCCCTAGTGGAGATAACATTTCTCATCACAGATATCACAAAGCAAAAATACCAGCAATTTAGACTGTTTGCTTCTGAGACAGGAGCGGTCTTTTATTTTATATTTGTACAGAGTCCAGCAAAATGAGGCCTGAACTTGACTCAAGTTTATGGATTAATAAATAATGATTATTAATCATTATTATTATTATTGATGTCCACTGTTTGGAAACAAATCTAAAAATATGCAAAAAATATTGTTTTGATTATCAGTCTGCCTTTTAAAACCCAGTTTTCCCAAAGCCAAGGTTTATTTTCCACACTTAATTTAAGAGCTTAAGGCCTAAATTGTTTTCTTTTTAAGTTTGTTTAACATCTTCAGGGCCTGATATCCGGGGCCTCCAGAAATTAAACTCAAGAACATGCATGCTTCATTCACCATTTACAAAGCAGAAGAATCAAATGAGTATATTTATTTCATACCCTATATGAATGATGCCCCATAAATTATTATGGGGTCAAAGTGAAGGGTAAATATTCTGTTCCTGGTCATATTAAAATGGACAAGGTGGACCATGATTCTATGTAGCAAACTTGTCTATGTCTCTTGCTCTAAACTATATGCTCCTTTTGGTCCAAATCAGTTCCTTCTTGGCTTAAAGAACTCAGCTACCATCTCCCAGGGAGCATCTTAACAGCTGAGAATGTACCCATCTGCCAGCTGACAGATTGAATTCACTCCCCTGCTCTTCAGAGGCCGTCTATGAAAATAACCCTCCTATCAATCATTCTCACTCCTTAGCCAGACACTGCCTGCCATAAAGGGATGTAAAGTAGCGAGATTATTAAAGAAAGGGGGAGAAAGAAAATGGACATGCATGGAAGACCAGACCTGGCAGGAATAACTGTCAGACGAGATGGCTGGGTACAATCTATCAAGTAGCAGATGGGTATAGTTCCTGGCACGGGCTCCTGTAAATCTGACAAATCTAATAACGTTTTCTATGTATATCCTTATTCCCTCCCCCCTTTGGTGGAATTCTTCGTCTTTGAACTATTCACTGCTTTGGAAGATAAAAGAGATTCTATTTTGGGGGCCAGAAACCAACACTCGGTATGAAAGATCCACCCTGTTCAATCTTAACACAATCATTTATGACTTGTATTGCAGTAGCACGTAGGAACCCCAGTCCTGGGCCAGGACCCATTGTGCTAAGCACTGTAAAATCACAGAACAAAATGACACTCCCTGCCCCAAAGAGTTTACAGTCTAAGTAATCTTAACCCCATCCATTTGTGCCTCTGGGCTATTTCACTCCACTGCCAGGGTTTGCTAGGAATAAGACGACTTTACAAAAAGAGAAATGAAATCCCAAGTTCCCCTCATCCCCCACTCCTGCCCACATCCCATCCCTCCCCCTACATCCCATCCCACTGGATGGGAACACTGGCAAATCCTTTGTAACCACCAATCCTTTCACCGTTCTAGGGCTTATCTACCCTGGGGTTTTACGCCAGTGCAGCTACACCAGTGCAAACCCCTAGAGTAGGACACACCGCAGTGGTGTAAAAAGTGACTTGCACCAGTGAGGCTTACTCCGCTTTGTCACCGACAGCTGGGCATCATACAGCTGCATTCACACAACACAGCAATCAACAATTTAGCCACTGGTCGCCACCACAACTAGATCCATGATGTAGGTGCTCAGCACCCAAAGGGCAGGCACCCTGTTTGCTGACACCCTCCCTCCCAAACTTTCAGAGATAATTAAGGCCTGAGGGCAGAAGGAGAAAAACACACCAGTGAGCCATCTGTGTAATAATAACCCACATGGCCCTGGGGAGGTGTGAGGAATGCAAAGTAGTCTGCAATACTCACTCCCCAGCAAGCTGGTGAAGAGGGATGAGAAAAGTAGTTTGGGCCACACATGAACATGTGGAATTTTTACATCGCTCCTCAGTTTGAGGATGTCGTCACGGACCATTTCAATATACATCTCACTGTACCTCCATCCACAAAATGGCATCTGCTAGCCAGTGTTAGCCGACAACTCTTCTGGGATGCTAGAAACTTACCCCAGCGTCCCACACCCTCCTTGGTGTCCAAGCTGGCTCTTGGGTTTCTTTTGCTACCCTATACAATTACTGAACCACTGCTGCTGTATGTGATCACCTAGCTGACAGATCCCTGGCCAGGATGAGGCATGAGGGATGTTAGAACTATCTCATGGGTGGGAATGGAGGGAAGAAAGCACAAGTAAGAAACCATCTCTTTGTAGCACCCTCACCTCCCATCTTAATCCCCTTTTCTATTTTGATTTTAACACTCTCCTGGTTGCCTATAGAAACCACTTAGCAATATGTACCGGGGGGGGCAGATCTCAGAGACACAGCTACTGTATTTCGTGACAGTTTGAACTCACTTTATCTTTGTGTAACAAAAAAAAATCTCCTAGTGACATCTTTAATTTAACCTCCCCCAACACAGACACACATTTCTTTAACGGATCAGGAGGAAGTCCTTCATGTTTGTCTCTCACACTCCTTTTCTCCTTTAAGACTGAATACTAGGCATATCCAAGCAGCAAGCTGCTTCATGTTTTTACAGATACCCTTCCTGCCTTTGGATCTCTCCATGAGATGTACCAATACACATCACTTCTTCTTTGCATATCCTCCCCCCCCCCCAGCCTCAGCCTTCTTGCAGGGTTGGGTTCAAAATAAAGCTCTTGGCAGTGCTTTAAACAGTCGGCTCATCCCAGGCTTTACAAAGTGTCTTTGGCACATGTACTTTTTGTTTTATCACTTCCATATTTCTGACAACCTCAAAGTCATGGGAGATGCCATGTCACTTAGTTCTCATCCACAGGGCCTTGAGCTTAGGTGGAGATTTCCCCCCCGATTCATAGGAATATCTGCTATATACCAGACAATCCAGATCTTCATGGACATTCTCAAGCCTCAAACAAGGTCAACAAATCCCCCTCTGAGTAGATAAGAGAAAGAATAGGTCCACTGCCCTCCTTAGTGCCTTCATCTGAGTGCCAGGGTTCTGAGGCTCAGTCTTATTCATGAGCGAGCATCATGACCCCCATAGTGTTCCCCATTTAGACGGAGGGTCCAGTCTGCTGTCCCTCCTCTACTCACACAGACATGTCCCCTGCCTAATCTCCTTCTTACCTGAGAGGGGGAAGCTGAGAGAAGTGGTGAGTTCCCTGCCGAATGGGACGGGCTGCAGGATCTGCAAACTTCCCAAGGTGATTAAGTCCTCATGTTATAGTGACATTTGATCTTCTGGAGAAGCCGATTGGCCACCAGGCCCACAGTGTCAGGCAGGGAAGGAGCAAGGGAGTGGGGGGAGGAGAAGGGAAAGAAGGTCATACCAAGTATAGGAGCAGCTGGAGGAATTGCATAGATTATGCTAAGATGGGAGGGACGTGTTTGGAGAAAAAACCCTGCAGGCTTATGTTTCTATATTTATAACCCAACCATGCAAGCAACATTTAAAGAAGGGTATCCAAGGCAAGGAAGCAACAGGCTCTCCTGCATGCACTGGAGTGAAGTTCTCATAGAAACACAGAGATAGGTGGGGTATGGTATTTAAAAGAAGTCAGTCATGGCCCTCCCACAGCACTGGCAATAACCACCACCCTCTAAGCCTAGCAGAGACCCTCTCTCTTGCTATGCTAAAGGTTTAAAAGGCTTGAGCTACATGGTGCATTTGGGATTCAGGAAGGAAATGCAGACATACCACTCTTTCGGTGTGATACTCCTCCCATTTCCACCAGCAGGAACTCAGTGGAGTGACACTAGTGTGTAATAGATCAGAAGCGTGTTTTGGGCGGGTATGTGCACACCACTGAGAACTGAAAAAAATGAGCAGAAGATTCAAGCAGACACTAGGGACATGTCAAAGAGGAGTAGGGTCTTTTTAAAACACGGCGAGTGCGGTTGCTTGACCATCTCCTGGAGACACATTTCAAGTGCCTTTCATTGCAATGAGAAGAGGCTTTTAAAATGAGAGCCTCTCCCATAAATGATTGAAGCATGGCAGGCTGATTGCTGCACCCAGATCTGGGAAACTTTGAGGGAATTAGGGGATTCCTGGGGATCCCATAGGCCCTGGAGATACAAGAACAAACTCAGACCAAAAGAGAACCCTTTGAAGGATGGTTTGTTGATGCACTCAGTGCAGTTGCATTAATTTGCCAGTAGAGGTTTGCAGTGCCTAATACAACCCTTGTGAGATTGTTTCCATTTCACACTGCTTCAACCTCACTCTCCCCCCCCCCCCCCGCACCTCCCATTGGCAGGGGTCCCCAGCGATATAGACCATGCCCTCCAGTGGGGCTGACAGCTTTAGCAGCCCTCTTTGCTATCAGCCGGTAAGAGCAGAGAAAACGTTTAGGTCAGGAGCTGTGGGGCTGCTTTTATTTTTGGCATGCATCATGGATCAATTCCTTTGCCCTCTCCCTGCCATTTGTAAGAAGGGAAGAGTCCAAACCAAGGATGTTCAGACAGGTTTTTAAGCACAAGGAGCTGGGAACAACAAGCTGCAGCCTCTAACCATCACTCAGCACTCACCAGGTAATGTACAAAAGCAAAAATTGTGTTTTGAGCTTTTCATTCTTTAGACGTAGGCTGTTTTCCCCCCTTCCCCTCTCCCTTCCCCCGAAATATATTGAAACAAGATTCTTGAGGGTTTGCTGGAAAGGAGGGAGCTCTTGCTAAAACGTGGAAAGGGCTCACATCTGTCCCCAGTGCTATTATTCTGTAATTCACATAGGGGAAGAAGGAATCTGACTAGTGTATGGGTTGGGTTGGAAACCCCACACAGTTGAGATGGGGGAATCCCTAGCAAAGGTGCACAGGTATTAGGACATATAATGTTGGTTTTTTCCCCTCTCACAGTGCCACTGAAAGCACTAATGCAACGAACACACATTTCTGTTGCATTTTCAGCACCATTAAGCATTTTTGCTATATTTGGCTCGATCATTGCCCTTAGGCAATCGAACGGCTGGCATTTCTCCAAGAAATACTGCCTTTGATCAAATAGTGGCTCATGGATATAATGTAAGGGAATACCACATTTTCCTCTCCCCGTCTTTTCTATGAACTGTGTATCATGTTTGGCAATGTCTAAGGGAGTGTATTTGCTAGTCTCACTTGACTAACTGCTTGCCTATTATAGTCTGTCTTTAGTGCTGACATGGCATTTTGTCCTACTCTACAGTAGAGGGCTCAGGGACTGAGGTGCATTGGTAGAGCTCTGTACAGGACAAAAGCTGTACAGTGCCTACTTGCACTGTGTCTGTCTCCGGTCAGTTGACCTAGTCCCTTATTTGGAAGCAGAGAAGGAAAATTCACTGGATTTCACCAACAAAAAACAAGTGAAAAGAGAAAAACTGGAAATCTATTGCCTTGGCTGGTATGAATCTGAGCAGCTCCATTGCCTCCATCAGCTGAGGATCTGGCCCATTTGTTTTAAGTCCTTCGGTGGAAACAAACTGAGCATCTTGCAAAAATGGGAAGCCTTCGTCTCGCTGTCCATGTATGACCTGAAAGGAAGCAAGGGCCTTTCAACCCAGCTTAGAGGCACCTGAATAACCAGGATTCTCTTTTGCTTGGCAGTTAAAACAAACATTTTGATTTAGGTTGTCATGGGGTACACAAACCACACACCGGGCCCAAAGGGGCTAAAAGGCAATACTAGGCCCAGGTAGGTCTGGCCTGCTGTGCACGCTCTGGGTGGAGGAGGAAGTTAAAAGGAGCTCAGAAGCCCAGGCAAAGGGTGGTGGACAGTCTACAGGAGAGACAAACACTTTTGTTAAACTATTGCGTGTTTGGACTGTAGGGGCCACACCCCAAACTGAAGGAGCACATAGATAGGAAGTAGTCCATGGCAGAAGACTTAGACTCCCTGCAGGGAGGATCCTGCCTGGGATACTTCCCACAAGACCCTGGGCTGCGGCCCAGTGGAGAGGGAGGGCGTGAATCCCTCTACCAAGCCCCACTTAAGGGCAAATGTCCAGACAGGGGTTGAGGCCAAGTCATTTCCGGTCTAGTGGCAGGAACCAGGCACCCCAACTGCGCCTCCCCCTCCCCTTCGACAGACAAGGTGCTGGAGGACAGGTGTGCTAACAGCTAGGTCACCCAACCCTCCACGCCCCCCGTCACATAAATTTTTTTTGGTGGACAGTTGATCCTGTGTCTCTCTGCATCATCTCTCTGCTTCTTGACTCACCTGTATGCTCCATGCATCTAATCTCAGCTCCATGCTTCATTTTGAACATCTATAGTATCTACTCCGTGCATCATCTACTGTATCTGTCCCCTGTGGCTCTGATCCAAGTCTCATTGAAAATCAACAGTAAAACTCCCATTGACTCAACGGGTGGAGGATAAGGTCCAATGTGTTCCATCTGCTCTGTGAAACATCTTATCAATATGCTTTCTCATGACACCCCTCTGATCACATCTCTGAGTAGCTCATGTATACATATCGTGCTATGCATAACATATCCTAATCTATGCATGATCTTTCTGTTCCTAGCATGATAAAGGTTTCTTCATACATGATCAATTGGCACCAGGCATCGTCTCTCTGAAAGAGAAGTTAGCTGATTCATGCATTCTCAATTTGTTCTGTGATCATCTGGATCATGACTATATCATATCTCTGGCTCATGCCTCATCTGTAGATGGTATGGATTCTCTGTCTTCTCTTTGCATATCATCTCTGGCTCATGCTTCATGCCTGCTTCATAATAATAACCATATATATCTAGACTTTTTGTTTCATGGTTCAGCCATCTGCTCCATATGTTATCCATGTACAAGGTGTCTATTTCTTGTTTCATCTCTTGATTCCATGCATCTGTTTCATACATCACCTATGGTATTTTCCCCATTGACCATCTCTCTGCATTCTGTATTGCCTGCTCTGTATACTTTCTTTTTGTTCTATCCATTCTTTCTTACACACATCATCTTTGCTCCTTGCACCCATCTCTCTATTCTTTGCATCATCCATGAACTGCCTGAAGAACAACATCTTGTCCTCTGTATACCATCACCAACATGAAGAATAAGCTACTGGCAACAAATTATCCTATACTTGCTAATGAATTAATTCCCCAAACAATGGAAGATGATCATTCATATCCAGTCTTACATTAGGGTCTAAGATCTATGGGACTTTAGTTAAGTGAGGTTGTGACAAGCCACGTAGCTTGTCAAACCACATGTCTATCTCTCTATAAGATGACATTAAGGAAAACAAATGTAGGTGTGACTATATCTCATGTGTGTATGTTTGAGTCACAAACAACCTAGATAAAGCAGCAAAATGTCTTTATCTCAAACCTTATGGAGAGGGTTTGCTGTATTTTTATATGACACAAACTTTTCTTCCAGAGCAGGATACCTGATACCAATTTTCACCTTTTATTAGGAACCAGTGCCTGAGATGTATATATAGACCATAGGAAAATACCCATAGAACAAACTTAAGCAAACATTGCACCTCCTTTCAATAGGGAACAGTGTCAAGAGTGGTTAGTCAGGGGTATCCATAAGGAATATACTGCATCACATGCTTGCTGTGTGTAGGAGTTGGAATCAGACCTTTCCATGTGTTCCCTCTATTAGCTGACCTATTGAAATTAATTATTCATCTCACAGATGGAGTCCAGTGTTTCTGAATTCTTATCTAAATGCTGGGAAGAGGACATCACTGATATAAAGAGAGATCTATTTCCCTTACATTTCACAATCCTTGCTCTTTAGATTACTTGGAGCACAGGTATCACCCGTCAGGCCAGTATAAACATTCAGGGACAGATTCTCTACTGTTCTCCAGCTTCTTTGTGTGCTTTCATGACACAGGAGCTGGAAACCAGTCAAGGCCATCCACAGCTGAGAAGTCCCCCAGCACAGGGGGAGCTCTCAGCTAGTAAACAGCGAGCATATCCAACTCCTATAGGAGTTTTCTGCCACCTCTGTATAGGGGGCTGTAGAGGGGTGGACACCCCGCTCTGGCCCTGAAAGCGTTAAAAGCCAGCCCTTGCGCGGAGAGCCAATAAGGAGAGGCTGGGAGGCAGCCAATCAGGGCCAGGCTTGGCCCTATAAAAGAGCTGCCGGGCCAGAAGGTGAGGAGTCTCACTCTAGCCCCGGAGTGGGAAGAGCTAGCTGCTTGAGAGGAAGGTACCTGAACTGGAGCAGTGCTGGGGAATAGACGCAGGGGAGCTCCAGCCTGGTAAAACCCCAGGCTGCAGGCCTTGTTGAAGGCCTACAAAGGTACTGGGGCTGCAGAGATACAGCCTGGGAATAGGCAAAGGCAGCAGGTCCTAACCCATTGCCAATGATGAGTGGCCATTACAGACTGCAGTCTGCCTCAGTGAGCGGGAGCTAGATGATGACTGGCAGTAGCCACTGAGACAAGGTGGGTTTAGAGGGTTGGGGGTTCCCCTGGGAGGAGAGACCCAGAGTGTGGGGGCACCGCTGGGGAAGAACCCCGAGGTAAAGGGCACCAGGGTCCAGTAGGGACACGGGGCCAGCGGAAGGTGAGACACTGGCCTGCAGAGGGTGCTCCATACACTGGAAAAGAGCTAATTCCCAGATGACCAGCAGGAGGTTCTGCACCGGTGAGTTTCACTTTGCTACAGAGGCACACGGCACAGCCAGTGTGTGCTCTGCTCCGGCAATCCCCAGTTGGCCTATCATCCCCTGGGGAACATGGTCAGTTGGTGTAAGATAGAGCTGCCCCAGTACAGATGGCGCTGGGTAGATACACTGTGAGACTCTAGAACTACAACCAGCTCCCCACCATTCCCACAGCTCTCAGGTTCCAGATGTAATGGCACCCACCCTAGTAATTTAGGAAAGTTATGTGAAATCCTGGAAGCAGGGATTTTTGTCCAGCTTTTGCATGCGAGAGGAAAGTTTAGCTATCAAAATTTCACAGCAAAGGCAGAAAGCAAGAAGGTCATTAACCAGCAGGAATAAACAAAGGACGCTGATCATCTACACTGATTATAAGTCCAGCAGGAGAAAACAAAGGGCTAGATCCTCAACTGGTATAAATCAGCCTAGCTCTGTAAAAGTCAGTGGAGTTATGATAATATGCACCAGTTGAAGTGTTGGCCCATTGTGGCTGGTTACTCTGTTAATATTCTCAGTTGTATTTTATTTTTAGCTGCATCTTTTGCATGCACCAAAATAAATAACAGGACTGGATGGATACAGGACTGGCACTAGAATATGGAGCCTTTCACCTTTAGAACCAGGTCAGGCGAAGCCAGTAGTTGTTAGCACCTGAAGGTTCTTTAGTGACTTTCATGAAATGAGTTGATGATCTAGTGAACATAAAGCCACCGCCATCACCATTGCTACCCTTGCTGTCAGTCTCAGAAGAGAGGCCACAGATTGAATGAACATGGAAAATGAACTATCCTCTTGCTCCTAGAAGTGGTTCCTGTTAATCCAATTTGAGGTACATTAATGCTTAGGGGGAGTAAATGAGGAAGCTCAGATTGCTGGTGTTAGTGCTGGATAAGCAGAGGAATTCTGTCATCCTGCCTTGTTTCACCAGCTCTAAAACCAAGCAAGAGAGAATTAGTTTGATTGAACTCTGAAGCTACTTTGGGGACCTCAGAAAAATCACTTCTGCCACGTTTCATTCACTATTGAAAATGGTTTTTCATTCATCTATTTAACCTGATGTCTGTGTTGATACTTGTTTGCTGCCAATCAAGGCACCTGTCGCAAAAGCGCAGCATTCTCCAAGAAGCTGGTGTGGCAGCTCTGACTTGGATATTGGGATATGAAGAAAGGGTTATGTGGAGAAGCATAGGTGTAAGAGAGCAAACCAAGGTGAAAGGCGTCTTGCAGACTGTGGAAAAGCCAAAAGCAACAGCAAATAGATCATGTCATGAGAACGGGAGATTGAAAGGAACTCTCTGCTGACTAATGGACAATACTATCCATTGATCACCAGAGCACCAGATGCACAGCAAAGATGGAGGAGAGATTAACTCAACAAACTTTGGACAACTCACATGGTCAGTGCAGGCACAAGACAGGGTGGTTATTTGTCAGCAGCATCGTGAGGCTTTTATCCAAGAGTGGAGAGAAGGTGTCTTGTGTTAATGATGTTGCTGCCCTCCTGGTGAGTGTAGGATTGAGTTGATATAGGTAGCAGAGAGGTTCTCTAACCACATTTTATTTGAAATGACTGCCCTTTGTCCTGGTATTTCACTTTTTCAGTCACCAACAGTTTTTTTGACACTTACCACTGTGATTGTGTCTAGGTCTCACCATTTGCCTTCTTATGTCTCTGCTATGGCCACGAGCTTTTCCTCCACATACTGAATGCCATGCTCATCAGCTAATGCCAGGAGTCTCGCGCCTGCCCTTTGAGTGAAGCAGGAGAGACGCTAGCATATTAGTGACAGGGCAGGATTTGTAGCCTCTATGGGAGAATCAACATAGCATAGAGCCAGGACACATGCCCCTCTGTTTGAAATGCAATATCCACATCCCAGTACAGTCAGATTCAAGCTTCCAGCCTCTCTGGACAGTAGGTTCCATATATGTCAATACACTAGTGCCAAGATTCAAGCTCACATTTTCCAGGTACATTGGTAACCAGCACACAGATTCACGCTTGCAGCTAAGAAACATTCTGTGATTGTGATCTCTGAGAAGAGTAGCAGCTCTGAAAGGTGAATTTAAAAAGCCCCACATTGGCTTCCCCATCTAGCATGACCATCCCAGAATATTCATCCTGGCACCAGGTCTCCATCACCCGCCTTTGAAATTTACAATAGCTTAGATGCCAAATCTTGCTAAGCAAAGTCTAGTGACATGTGATGGTGTTACCTGATAGTAGGTCTTCATGCTACGTTTAGCCAATGGAACTTTCCATCTGTCAAAGAGGATGTTTTATTTAGAAGCACTAATCTCCTGGATTCATTTGGAACTATAAATATCAAGAAGTCACCGGTTCCCTTTCCATACAATGTTTTAGTAACTTACCTGCCATCTCAAACTATGAAGGCCCAAAGAAAAATTAGCACTCAGCCATCTGTAGTCTTGAAACAAGGGTGATCCATTAATTTTGTTAATTGAAACCAGTGCCACTATGGGTCCAGCTAACAAGTGATGGAGGGAAGAGATAGCCAAGGTGAGTATCAATGATAAATGCAAGTTCATTAGATTAATTTTTGTTCCCATTTGTTACAATAGGCTGATGCGCCGTGATTCATTTATTCACTTTGGTGCTTCATGGTTTGATATAGATAATTGTATTAGGATATGGTGGCAATAACTTCAAAGGATGTTGAAAAACTGGTGAAGGTTCAGAAAAGAACTACAAGACTGATTCATGGCCTGGAAAACACACCTTGCAATGAGTGATTTAAGAAGCTCAATCTATTTAGTTTATTTAATTTTTTTAAAAGGTCCAGAGGTGATCTTGGCAATTACAGGCCAGTAGGTCTAACTTCAGTACCAGGCAAATTGGTTAAAACTATAGACTCATAGACTTTAAGGCCAGAAGGGACCACCATGATCATCTAGTTCAGTGGTTTTTTAACTGTTTTTCTGGTGACCCAGTTGAAGAAAATTGTTGGTGCCCATGACCTAACAGAGCTGGGGATGAGGGGTTTAGGGTGTGGGAGGGGCTCAGGGCTGGGGCAGAGGGTTGGGGTGCTGTAGGGGGTCAGGGATCTGGGCTGGTGGTGCAGGCTTGGGGGGGTCAGGGATGAGGGGTTTGGAGTGCAGGAGGGGGCTCCAGGTTGTGGGGGGCTCAGGGCTGGGGCAGGGGATTGGGGCATGGGGTTACCTTGACCGGCTCCCAGTCAGCAGCGCAGCAGGAGTACTAAGGCAGGCTTCCTGCCTATCCTGGAACCACACTGTGCCCCAAAAGCGGCCAGCAGAAGGTCCAGCTCCTAGGCAGAGGTGCACAAGTAGCTCCACGCAGCTCTTACCCGCAGGCACCGCCCCCACACCCCCAGCTACCAGCCAATGGGAGTGTGGAGCCTGTGCTCAGGGCGGGGGCAGCGCGCAGAGCCTCATGGCCCCCTGCATAGGAGCCGGACCTGCTGCTGGTCACTTCCAGGGTGCAGCATGATGTCAGAACAGGTAGGAACTAGCCTGCCTTCGCCGGGCAGCACTGCCAACAGGACTTTTAACAGCCCGATCAGTGGTGCTGACCAGAGCCACCGCGACCTAGTGCCTTACATTCCACGACTCGGTACTGGGTTGCAACCCGCAGTTTGAAAACCACTGATCTAGTCTGACCTCCTGCACATTGCAGGCCACAGAACCTCACCCACCCGCTCCTGAAATAGACCCCTAACCTCTGGCTGAGTTATTGAAGTCCTCAAATCATGATTTAAAGACTTCAAGTTACAGAGAATCCGCCATTTACGCTAGTTTAAAGCTGCAAGGGACCCAGGTGGGCTCCATGCTGCAGAGAAAAGCAAAAAAACCCAGGATCTCTTCCAGTCTGACCTGAGAGAAAATTCTCTCCTGATCCCAAATATGTCAATCAGTTAGACCCTGAACATGTGAGCAAGACCCACCAGCCAGACACCTGGGAAAGAATTCGCTGTAGTAACTCAGAGCCTTTCCCATCTTGCGTCCCATCACTGGCCAATGAAGATATTTGCAGCTCTTAGTCGCAGATCAGCTACACGCCATTGTAAGCAGTAAAGAACAGACTTATCATACATATAGATGAACACGATTTGTTGAAGAAGAGTCAAAACGGCTTTTGTAAAGGGAAATCATGCCTCACAAATCTATTAGAATTAATTGAGGCAGGGGGGGAGAGGGTCAACAAACATGTGGACAAGGGTGATCCAGTAGATTTAGACTTTCAGAAATCCTTTGAAAAGGTCCTTAAGCAAAGTAAGCAGTCATGAGATAAGAGGGAAAGTCCACCCATGGATCAATAACTGATTAAAAGACAGGAAACAAAGGGTAAAAATAAATGGTCAGTTTTCAGAACGGAGAGAGGTAAATAGTGGTGTACACTATGGATGTGTACTGAGACCAGTGTTGTTCAACATATTCATAAATCTGGAAAAAGGGGTAAATAGTAAAGTATTTGCAGACGATTCAATATTACTCAAGATAGTTAAGGCCAAAGCAAACTGGGAAGAGTTAAAAAGGGGATCTCACAAAACTCAGTGACTGGACAAAAAAAAATGGCAGATGAAATTAAATGGTGAAAAATGCAAAGTAATGTACATTAGAAAAAATAATCCCAATTATATATAAACAACAATGGGGTCTAAATTAGGTGTCAACACTCAAGAAAGATCTTGGAGTCATTGTGGATAGTTCTCTGCAAACGTCTTCTCAATGTGCAGCCGCAGTCAAAAAAACTAACAATGTTAGGAACCATTAGGAAAGGGATAGATAAGACACTAAATATCATATTTTAACTCTATATAAATCCATGGTATGCCTACACCTTGAATACTGCATGCAGTTCTGGTCACCCCATCTCAAAAAAGATACATTAGAATCAGGAAAAAGTACAGAGAACAATAACAAAAATTATTAACGGTATGAAACAGCTGCCATATGAGGAGAGATTTAAAAGATTGGGACTTTTCAGTTTGGAAAAAAGATGACCGGGGGGGGGGGGGGGAATATGATAGAGGTCATGAATGGTGTGAAGAAAGTGAGTGTTATTTACTCCTTCACATAACACAAGAACCAGGGGCCACGCAGTGAAATTAATAGGCAGCAGAT
This sequence comes from Chrysemys picta bellii, assembly GCF_011386835.1. Taxonomy (NCBI): domain Eukaryota; kingdom Metazoa; phylum Chordata; order Testudines; family Emydidae; genus Chrysemys; species Chrysemys picta. Next base: position 37,127,631 of record NC_088794.1, on the reverse strand, counting down.
TTAAAACAAACAAGAGGAAATACTTCATACAATGCATGGTCAACCTGTGAAACTCATTGCCAGGGGATGTTGTGAAGGCCAAAACCATAACAGGGGTCCAAAAAGAATTAGATAAATTCATGGAGGATAGATCCATCAATAGCTATTAGCCAAGATGGTTAGGGATTCAACCCCATGTTCTGGGTGTCCCTAGCCTCTGACTGCCAGGAGCTGGAAATGGATGACAGAGGAAGGATCACTCAGTGATTGCTTGTTCTGTTCATTCCCTCTGAAGCACCAGGCATGGCCACTGTCAGAAGACAGGACACTGGGCTAGATGGACCATTGCTCTGACCCAGAATCTCCGTTCTTATATAAGTCACTATTAAGAAGAAACTCTATCACAGTCTGAGTTCCCACACTGGGAGAAGATCTCTGATATTAGAGGGCTTTTTAATATAGCAGATAAAGGTGTTACGAGATCCACAAGCTGGAAGTTGAAGTCAAGTTGAAATTCAAAATGGAAATACAATGACTTACGTTTTTAATAATGAAGGTAATTAACCAGTGAATGTGGTAAATGCTCCAACACTTGGTGTCTTTAAATCAAAGCTGGATGTCTTTCCCAAAGATATACTCTAGTTCAACCATAAGTTATTGGACTCAATGCAAGAATCACAGGGTGAAACTCTATGGCCTGTGTTAAGCAGGTAGTCATATAAGATACTTGTAGCCTTAAAATCCATGAGCCAGATCCTCAGCATAGGTCTATTTACTTCAATGAAGCTATGCTGATTTATATCAACTGAAGATCTGGCTCTGTGCATCTATAAATTGATCACCACAACCCAGTGTTAAGCATGAATTCCAAGCGAGCTACAGGAAGAATGCTAGATGCAATTTCTAAAACATCATCCTATGTAAACCAGAGATGAGGAGCGCAAGTTGAAGGATCAGCAGTGGAATAGCCATTCAGGGGTATTCTCACATTCCAGCCACCAGTGCTGAGTGACTGGCAAACTTCCAGCAATCTTGATGTTTCAGTTTGGAATGGAAAGGTCACATACTTGTCTGAAGCTTATCCAAACTTCTTTGGTGTAGAAGTCAGACTTGAAACTTGCAAGGGATGCTTTATTCAAACTGGGCCTAATCCTGTTCCCATTGAAGTCAATGCCATAACGATCTTAAATCTTGGACTTGATGCTTAATAGTTGCTGGTTTTATTAAAACCAGAAATAACAGAGATGGACTTCATTACTGCTACTTCTGGACAAAACCTGGCAGTGCAGAGTTACGCAACGTTAAGAAGATGGACATCAACTAGAATTACCCAAGGTTTTTACAAACCTCATAAAACATCTGATTACACTGTGGGATGAAGAGTTGTTTTCATTCTTGTGTAATCTGTAACCATTCATGCATGAATGCCAGAGACCTGGATTGGAGTGACAAGTTTTCCCTCTGTCTTTTACCCTGTTATTTAAAGAAAGAAAATAGTTTGAACTGTTTAGCATTGCAAATCCTCCATCACTTGGAGTTTTTAAACAAAGATTGGATGTCTTTCTGAAAGATATGCTCCAACTCAACCACAGCACAACTATTCAAACAACCTTTAGTGAACTCAAGGCAAGAGTCACTGGGTGAAGTTCTAAACCAGGCCTGCACAACATGCGGCCGCGTGGGCTCACTGTGCGGCCCACGGGGGTTGAGTAGGTGGGCTCACTGTGCGGCCCGTGGGGGGGTGAGTAGGCAAATGGGCAGGCAATTGCAGGGAGTGAGTCGGCGAGACGGGGGAGGGGGGCTGAGGAGGCAAGCAGCAAATCGATGGCTGACCTGTTCTACTGATCTGGTCTGGCTCCCATCCCCTTTCCCAGGGCCAGTTCCAGGCACCAGCAAAACAAGCAGGTGCTTGGGGCGGCACATTTCTAGGGGCGGCATTCTGGCACCAGCCATCATAGGTGCCGACTCTGGGGCATGGGGAAATAGTGCCCCCGCCGCCCCAGCTTGCCTCCGCTCCACCTGCTCCCCTGAGAGCACCACCGCCACTCCGCTTCTCCTCCCTCCCTCCCAGGCTTGCCGCGTGCGGAACAGCTGTTTCATGCAGCAAGGCTGGGAGGGAGGACAAGCCGAGCGGCGGGGCACTCGGGGGAGGCGGCGGTGGTGGAGCGGAGGTGAGCTGGAGTGGGGAGTGGTTCCTGCACCCCCCCACCCTAGCTCACCTCTGCTCCACCTGCTCCCCTAAAAGCGCTGCCGTTCCGCTTCTCCCCCGTCCCTTCCAGGCTTGCCGCACGCAAAACCGCTATTTCGCGCAGCAAGGCTGGGAGGGAGGGAGGAGAAGCCGAGCGGCGGGCACTCGGAGGAGGCGACGGTGGTGGAGCGGAGGTGAGCTGGAGCGGGGAGCGGTTCCTCTATCCCCCCCGTTACTTCCTGCTTTCCCCGACCCTAGCTCACCTCCGCTCCGCCTGCTCCCCTGAACGCACCACTGTTCCACTTCTCCGCCCTCCCTCGCCTGAAGCGGAGCAGCAGCACACCAGGGGGAGCAGGCGGAGCGGAGGTGAGCTAGGGCGGGAGGTCACGGGGGGCCCGCAGGAAGCAATGGTGGGGGGGAAATGCAGCACACTGGGGGAGGAGGCAGGGCTGGGGATTTGGAGAAGGGGTTTAGAAGGGGTGGAGTTGCGGCGGGGCCGGGGGCAGAGGGGCACGAAAAAAGGGGGGGGGGGGGAGTGGCCAAAATTTTTTTTGCTTGGAGCGGCAAAAATCCTAGAGCCGGCCCTGCCCTCTCCAAGTGTTGCAGCTGTCTGGAGGTGCCTGCCTTCCACACCTTCCTCATTCACACCTCATTCATTCAACAGGGCAATTGATTACAAAGTGTGTGTGTGTGGGGGGGAGATCTTATTCTACTTCTAGCAAAAAGACATTTTTCTTTTACCTTAATTATACTACCTTTGGGGCCCGCTATAAAATTACCAAGGTTCAATACTGCTGTTACGGTGGGGTGACGCTGGGAAAGGAGGGTTTGTTTCCGCGGGGCAGGTAGCGCTAGGGGAAAGGGGGGGGTGTTTTGGCAGCGCTGGGGGGGGTTGTTTTTGTGGGGCAGGTGGCGCGGTGTTGTGTTTTGGGTGGCGCTGGGGCGGGGTTGGCGGCTCTCGGAGGGTTTTGGCCCTCAGCTGTTTTCTTTGGAGTAATATGGCCCTCGCCACTTTATGAGTTGTGCAGGCCTGTTCTAAAACCTGTGTAATTCAGGTGGTCAGACTAGATGACAGTGGTCTCCTCTAGCCTAAAAAAAAAAAAATCTATGAATTCTTTATTATATATATTTTTGGCCAATGTCAGACCCACTCTTTATACAGCTAGGAGGAAAAAAGTTTATTCCAGTGGTGGATACTTAGATTCTTAGACCCAACAAAAGAGGATGATATGTCAGTATACTTGCTCTGAGAGTTTTCAAAACACTTATCCAGTACTAGTCCATTATCTGTGGGAGTTCCACTAATATTTCCAAGGAGGAAAACCTGACATTCAGACCAGATTTTCAGACACCAGCTTCCATTTCCAGAGGGTACAAGTGCAATTTAAAAAAAAAAAAAAACCCACCCCACAAGTAATTTAACTTCCAAATCTACCTAATTCCTCTGCTTTTGGCTGTTCACTAATAGCCTGATCCAAAGCCCATTGAAGTCCGTGGGAATCTGTCCATTTCAAGGGGCTTTCAGTCAGACTCTTCACTATGTGAATTGTGGGCACGCATACGTGCAGTCACAAAACTGCACCTACAGTTATTTTACAGCTAGAAACAGAAGCTAGTTGAAATCCAGCCTTCAGTCTTTAAGCAGAGCAAGCCCTGGAAATAGTGAATACTTGAGGATTTTCTCACAATTCTTTTCATCAGCTTTTTAGTCTATCATTTTAAACACTGCTGTAAAGGCTGAAACTAAAACACGTTTCAGTGCAATTTTTAATCACGCACACTTGTTATTTTAGCATTGCTCACCAAAAGTGCTAGATTTGTTTCAAGAAAGCGGCACTGACGTGGGTGTGTTTTAGTAAAAGAAGTGATCAGTATCCTTTTCATTACACTCACCGGCTCAGTCCAGAGTTCAGATCTGGAGGTCTCACATTCCAGGTGTGGCATTCAGAGCCTAGGGTTTGATTCAAGCCTCACCTGACAGCATTCCAGGGGAATCTTGCTTGGAAATGTTAAAGCAGCACAAGAGGAGGAAGGATGGTCTTGCAGTTAAGGCACTGGACTAAAACCTGAGCCATCTCAATTCAGCTCCCAGCATAGATTGCCTGCATGACTTTAAGAAAGTCAGTTAAGCTGTGCCTCGGTTTCCCCTTTATAAAAAGGAGATACTACTCTGCTACATCACCAGGGTCATTAGGATGAATTCATTAATGTCTGTGAGGATCTCAGCTGCTACAGTGACCAAGGCTATATCAACATCTAGCTAGATGGGGAACAGTTTCATTTTATGGAACAGAGGTACATGTGACAGAAGGGCCCATTCTGTCACCATTACTCCAATAAAAGTCAGTGGGGACCAGTCCACAGCAGCCGGAGCCCCTGGCCCTTTCATTTGCCCCTGAGTTCCCAGTCACCTCTGCAGCTGGTAGCTCCGGGGTGATTTAAAGGCCCTGGGGCTCCCTGCCTCTTCTAGTTGAGGCCCCGCCCCCCCTCAGGACTCTGGCATACCGGTAAGTCCTTTAAGTTACTTTCACCCCTGGGGAGGGGGATTGTGTTCAGGGGCAAGATGTGAGGAGGAGAGTGCAGAGAGTGTTTCCCACCCTGCTTCCATTCACTCACTACTGTACAGGTCTGGTAGCCTTAGGCAGCTTCTTGGGCCTCGCCGAGTTTCACATCAGGATCACATAGAACATTATAGGCCCCCCATCTGCCTTCAAGTCCTTTGCCTACTTCTCAGTGACCTTGGGAGCTGGCTTCCACCACTACCAATGCTAGCTACATATCCATACTGCAGCCCTGGGGAGAGGAGTTCTAGCGAGTATGAAAGTTAAATGAAGTATGGAAAAATTCCCAGTTTCAGGTAGTTCCTGAAAGCAACCAGAGAGTATTCAGGCCCAGTTTTTCCTGGATCTTCTTTCTCCCTCCCCATCACTAGAGATAGAAATGCTCCAGAGGAAGCGTAACACACACTTTCTGGGTGTGGTGTTCTGTCCCATCTGGTGGCACCAAGACCACTTAGAGAGCAAGAGAGATAAAATGCCCCACTTATAATGCCAACAGACCCCGGTCGTCAGCGGGCGCGATCAAACCTGGGGCCTGTGGAGCTTAGTGCATGAGCTTCTACCACATGAGCTAAAGGCCAGTTGGCTTTTAGCTCATGCCCTAGAGGCTCATGCACTAAGCTACAGAGGTCCCTGGTTCGATCCTGCCTGCTGACGACCGGGGTCTGTTGGCATTATAAGTGGGACAGAACACCACACCCAGGTGTGTGGGTTACAGAAGCAGCTATGAAGTCTGTTCGCTACCTCCATTGAAGCCAGCACCTTGACCATGATAGTTGTTTCTACTGAGACCAGTTGTGACTTGAATCTGGGCCACGGAGTCTTGGGTTAAAGGGGTTATTGGGCACTAACTTCCAATGATCCCAGTGGCCGTTTGTACCTTTGTGAATCTGGGCCCAAGTGTGTGGGAGGGAAGGTGAATATGCCAGAGTGTAAGTCTTGCTAAAGAGAGCCCATGTCACACAGAGCTTTCAGAGTTTTGCTATGAAATCCATGGTGCTGGCACATAAAAGATGTCTCCCTGCTTCCCTACCACTCCAAAACAGAATTGAATGTTGGGCAAGGTGCCAGCTTGAGATTCCTAGAGATAAATTCAGTGCTCTGATGAAAGCAGCATCTTAATGCCAAGCTTTATTAAAAGGATAAGGGTGTGTCAGGGCAGAGGCAGTCCCTTCTCCAGATTAAAAAACAGTTTTAGCTAAGACAATGCTGGAAAGACTTCTAGTTTCAGGCTTCTATGGAGGTACTGCAAACAGAGGACATAACTGAAGAGAAGACTGGCCTTTTTCCAACCATTCTTGGATAGCATAGGTAAGGATAGCACTGCACGGCTTCTGCCTGTACATACAGAGGGTGGTACAGAAACTGCCAGGGAGGTAGGACTGCTAAGGCTGATTAACTTTGGCATAGTGGCCTTTGTAGTGGGTTTGGCAACATGGTCTTCAGATGGTTCCAAATACTGACAGCCAGGGCATTTACATATACCAGCCTCATTCTGTCCTTCAGTGCTGCTTTGGCTTCCTGTGAAGTGATGCCACCAGTACACTAAACCTAGAGCTGGGTGCGCAACGTTTTCCAAAATTAGATTTACACAGTTAAATTTCTGCATTTCAGCCAAAGAACTGATCATGACCATCTCTGTGGACTGAGAACCAGCTTTGCTTTCTGCTCCTTCTAGAGGTCTCGTTTTTAAGAAAGCAATTCTCTATGCTACAGCCAGTGTCTTTTATTCACTCCCTAAATGGGATCTGATCATTTACCTCACCCGCTTCCCCACTACCAGTGAAAGTCAGAAATGCTCCTACCACAGAAAACTTTCAGTGGTAGGATCTTTTCCTAAACCTACTAGTATTTGCTGGGTTTCTGCTCTCTTCATTTCAGAGAACCTGGGAAATTTTGCTTCTCCCAACATGTTGCTGTAGCCGGGCAGGTGGAGACTTTGGAAACAACTTTGTTGTATGAACTGGACCATTTTGACCATTAGTGAAACCCTCAGAGCCACAATTGTTACAATATCTTCCTCAGACGTTTTATTAAATGCTCACACACAAAAATAAATCCAGGACAGAATCAATTAAAGCAGAAAGCAAACTGAGGGATGAGAGAGGCCCCATAAGGCAGGGGTTCCTATCTGAGGAGAACAGAAGCAAGCTGCAGGGGGAAGAACAGAAACATTTTTAATGAGAGGAGATCAGGGATGTGCCAAAGACTGGGCTAGAGGACATGAAGGAGTTGACAAATTGACCTGGGAGAGTTAGTTTGCAGGGACTGGGAGCAAACCAAATCCTGTCTGTTACTGTGGAGGTCTAAGGTTTACTAATCTCCAGGGGCGCTCCCCACCCCTACAACAAGCCCCTACCTCCCCAGAACACCCTTCTACCTAGGCAGCTCCAATGGGTGAAGAAAAGTGGTGACGATTGTTGGTTTCCACACTGCACCAACACAGTCCACACACAGGAGCACAGGCCAAGGTTTGCTGATGCACTTTGATGGGAATACTTCACACAGCTCCACTGGGGCTCATGTTAAAAAGATTAGCTCAGTGGGTTTGAGTATGTAGCAAATGGAAAAGGAACCCTCAGACTCATCAGCGGAGATCAAAAGGCAAGAGCTACTGCATGGGCTCAAACCCCAAGTCTGAGCTGCCACTGTTCACATGGGACAGTCAGTCTGGAAGAGACTGGCACAGTGATTGATAGATGAAGGGACCACCTCAGTATGGAAACAGCTGTAGAATTAGAAAAGTCTGGATTGGAATCTTGTATTCAACTGGAATAGACTAACCTGGCCTGGACAGCCACACAAAGGCAGAGGATAGGGTCAGTCATATAGGTTTTCCCCACCTCGTATTAAAGTTCACAGCAGAAGAGGCACAGGTGAAGAGATGGAAAAACAAACAGAAGGGAAGTTTTCCCCACTTAAAGAACATGGTGGTTCTTTGATACATACGACACGGTCTAGGTTGCCAATACAGTTGTGGCTCCACCGGATTATGGAGGCCTGAGTACAGGTGGTTCTAAGAATCAGTCCACCAGCCTTCTCTATTGAGCATTCCCCCTGCTTCCCCACCACACCCATTAATCTTTTTCTGTTCAGCCTTATCCCTCCTACTCCCAAAGAGTTAGTAGCTGGAGGTTTCTCATTGGTTATTGAGACACCTTCTACCCCCTGCTTGATTAGGCAAGTTGGCAGATCCTTCTCCTTGTATGTTCGAGAGATTAGAGAGGGCCAAAGTGCCTCCCATCTCCAGCATGGAAACAGAAGGGCCCAAAGGAGCCAAATACAAAACAGCAAAGAGTCATTTAGAAAGTTAAAGTGATGAACAATAGCCAGCTGATTATGTTCCTTTCATCCACATGAAAGCAGCGTGGGGTGATGCTCCCACCCGAGGATACAGCCAGGCTGTTCTGGAGCAAAGAGAAGTTGCCCACCAGGGACTGGGAGAAAGACATCCTTCAGTGATCTCCCTTATAGCAGAGGAAGCATCAGCGTTGAGTACAGGGTTGCATCTAGCCAGGACCAAGCTCTGCTGTAAAAGAAAAACAGAACAAAGGATAAACTTACTATAGTAGATAGTGAGAGTGATCATCTGGGCTATAGAAAGACAGTCAGCCCAAGATGCTTCCTCCCCCATGTATCTTTTGAGTGTTCCTCCGGGGTTTACAGCCCCTATACCCTGGTTCAGCAAGTGTACAGGAGCTGCTTGCAACCCAGAATGGAAGCCTAGAATGTCTGAGAAGACATCAAATCACTCTCAAGGCCTCTGGATTCTGCTGCTCTGTTACTGTGACATGAGGCGATCAGCAACAGGCAGGAGACCATACACAGCAGCAAGGGTCCTGAACAGGTCATGTTACCCTGGCAGAGAGAGATGCATTTCAGTGCAGTCACCTCGACCCTAGGAGTCGTTTAGATGCTAGAGGTGATGCTGCCCCAGTCTTCCCCTCTGAGCCCAAGAAAAATACTAAAGCAAAGCTTTCCCTTAGCGACCAGCTGCAGCAACACAAGTATCAAGTTCCCTTAGCTCATTCTTCCGCAAAGAACAGCTGATTCTGTGCGGTCATTCCAGCATCCCAAATTACTTCTCCATCTTGAAGTTAATGACTCTTCCACATGGATACTTCCCCTGTTTAAAGGTCAAACTAGAGACTAGGTTTGATAAAAGCTTCTCTCTAAGCACAGTAGAGCAGCATAAGAGGGATCCCAAGACCAAGTAGGTTTCAGGTTGTGCATCAGCATGAAGTACACACTTAACACTTTAAGAATCCCATAGACTTAGTCTCACATTCACTTGCTTTTCCTGAAGCTTCACAAACTATTTGGGTTCTTTGAGCAGTTCATTCCCCCTCGGTTTTATAATGAATCCTTTTAAATATCCACTGCAGTCAATAAGACCAAGCAAAGCAATCCATCTTTCTTTGCTCTCCTATTGTTACAATACACAGCTTGGGGGGGGGGGGTGCGGGAGGGGAAAGGTATTCCTAATGAGAGGACAGATTGCTCCAGGAGAGAGCTCTCCAAAATGCATGCAACTCTGAGGAGGAGACACAGAAGGTAGAGCTCATGACAAACATGTCGTCATCCCCCGGCCCCCCAAAATCTATGAAACAAAGGCGGCAAATTTGAAAGTGATGAAAGGTATCACTCCCATTCTGCCAGAATCCGTCTGTGGACTCCATTGCCACGTGGTATCACCGAGACCAAGGATTTAGCGGGATTCAAAAAAAGTATTGGACATTTACATGGATAAACAAGAATATTCAGAGTTCTAATAGCAAGGATCTTTAAAAAAAAAATCAAGTGCATTAGAAGTGATATGAACCCAGATGCTTCAGTATATAAGCCAGCTTCTAAGTATTGGGAGTAAGACTTTCACACTGGACTGATTACCTCCCAGCTGCAGGGAACCTGGCACCTTCTTCTGAAACAGCTGCAAGGATTAGACAGACACAGGACTAGATGAGGCACTGCTCTCATCCAGCATAGCAATTCCTATGGCTTAGACATCACTTTCGGGGGTTGAGGCATAGGGAAAGTTGTCAACTCTACCATGAGGTGTCACACTATTGGGAGGGAGGTGTGTTTCCACCTGCCTCCTTTTGCTTAGATCAGTTTGTTTTGTATAGCTACACAAAACAAAGGCTGGTGCCTCCCATGTCCCTGTCCCCCTCCACCTCCACTTCACAAGCCATTAAAAGCTAAAGTGGCATTTTGGTTCCTTTTCAGAGAGTGGTGATCCTTGTGCCATTTATACAGCGATGCTTCAACAAAGCTTTCGAGCTTCAGAGTCAGCGACTGGCACCAGGAAACACAAGAGCCCCAAGTCAGTCTAAACAGCAAGAAATGCCTCTGTTTTTAGCACAGCAGGCAATATTTTAGCCAGCTAGAGTTCTGTCTACTGCTGGCCATAAGAAGATTTATATAAAATCTAACGACCCTACCCATGGCTACACTCCAGATATTCCCTAGATGTAGAGTGTGTTTTGCTCAAAGCAGGTTTAATGAAGGATGCCTAGGAGGTCCTACCTGCATAAGAGACATTTGCACTGGTGTAATTACATGGATACAAAAGGGGTGCAAACCTCTTATATAGTCTATGATTCCCCTGCTCACACATACAAGCAAGCTAGATTGAGCATAAATCACAGCATAGCCATGGTGGCATAGGTTGCAGCAGCAACGGCACAGCTGTTTGGAGCACATACCCACTAGTTTCAGGCAGATTTGTACACAGCACAGTTCAGCCAGACCTCCGCTGCCGCTACACTGCTATTTACGTGTACACAAACGAGGGAAATCACATCCCTAGCTCAGTGTAGATGTAGACAGATGCAGGACTCTGATGTGAAGTTGGGCATATGCTATTGCACCTCGCGCTAGTAAATTACCAAAGCCAACTGCACCAGAGTAAATCCACTTTATGCTGGTGCAGCATAGCTGAAGTAGGAGCTTATGCACTTGTAATTACAGCAATATAGCTACACTCGTGCAAAGTCTAAGTCAGGCATTTTGAGGTCTTTCAGACCTCCAACCCTGGGGATGTGTGGTGGTTTGGTGTATGGAGGACTGTGTTGGAATTGCAAGCTATCACTTTAGGAGCTGGGAGAAGGCTTCCCTGATCTTGCATGCAGGTTACAGGGCTCCATAGCAAAGTGTTCCAGCAGAGTCCTCAGCCAGACAGTGTACGGGAAGGTGGAGCAAGTTGTACCTCTCTGCTGTAGGGAGCTGTGTCTCTGTTTCGGGGTTCTTGTGTGTTCTGAATTCTAACAAAAGTAGTGTTCTGGTGGAACCTTCCAGCAGGAGAATCTGTTCTAATAGGGTTACCATACGTCCTCTTTTTCCCGGACATGTCCGGCTTTTCGGCACTCAAACCCTCGTCCGGGGGGAATTGCCAAAAAGCCGAACATGCAGGCCGGGCACTTCCCCTCCCGGGCTCCAGCGGCACAGGGTCCGGAGCCGGTAGCGCTGGGGCAGCTCAGCTCTTAAACAGAGCCGAAGAGTCAGGGGAGGAGCAGAGCCTCCAGCCGCGGCTGCTCTGCTCCTCCCCGACTCTTGGGCTCTGTTTAAGAGCCGAGGTGCCTGAGCGCTACCGGCTTCAGGCAGCCCCCATGCCTCTGGACCCTGCGCCACCGGAGCCCGGGAGGGGAAGTGCCCGGCTGGGGGCGCAGGGTCCGGAGGCATGGGGGCTGTCCAAAGCCCAAGCGCTACCGGCTTCACGGTTTGCCGGGCAGCCTCCAGACCCTGCGCCCCCAGCTGGGCTGGGGAAGTGCCGGCCGGGGGTGCAGGGTCTGGGGGCTGCCCGGCAAACCGTGAAGCCGGTAGCGCTCGGGCAGCCCTTTCCCCGTGGCTGGGAGTGGGAGGGAGGAGGGGGCGGAGTTAGGGCGGGGAAGGGGCAGAGTTGGGCGGGGCTGGGGGTGGGGAAATGGGCAGGGCCAGGGCCCGTGGAGGGTCCTTTTTTTTATTTAATAGATATGGTAACCCTAGTTCTAACATAACAGTGGGGAATGGGATTTCTAGCCCTCTTCAGTCAAGTGAGTTTCACACGTAAGAACTGCTCTTGGAACAGAGCTACGCCTAATTCTAACCTTTGCTTAAAAGCGATCAGCTGCTTCGAACTTCCAGCAGTTGCCATCTCACATACACAAGTCCCCTTCAAGGCTTCCTGACAAAATGCTGTGCGGCTTTCCGCATATGCGGGCACACACACACAGCAATTGCCTTTTGCCTATGCTGACAAGGCACCACACCCCTTATTCCTAGGGTGACCAGATGTCCCGATTTTATAGGACAGTCCCGATTTTGGGGTCTCTCTCTTATATAGGCTCCTATTACCCCCTACTCCCTGTCCCAATTTTTCATATTTGCTCTCTGGTCACCATACTTACACCCTAGAGAACAACCCCAGCTGTGCAGTGACAATATTTCCTGCTGAGATTCTGCTGGAATTAGGGTGGCAACTGGAGCCTGTGGGGAAGTAGAGAGCCTTTAACTTTAGATTTTGCTTTAGCCCTCCCTTTTCTCCACCACTCTGCCTGCCAGGAATTTCTGTAGCAAGCAAGCAAAAGGCCAGCCTCCCAGCAGGAGTAGTTAGCCAGTGCTGAAAGACAGATTGCAAAGGCAGCCAAAGGCTGTTTAAGCCTCATGTGCATTGAAGTGGAAACATCTGTTCTACCAATCAAAGGGTTTTGCTCAGAGTAGTTTACAAGTGAACTAAAGCTTGCACCTCTAGAGACATCGATGTGGCATACTGCATCACCTCCAAAAGGGCCAGGACTAGGGGAGTTAGGACTCTGTGGCCCAAAACTAGAATTTTACCTACCACAAACAAGAAGCTGGCATAAGCTTGGCAGTTGCCGAAAAGGAGCAGAGCACCTGACAGCCCCAATGAACGCTCTCAGCCTCCTCCTGCTCATTCCTTCTTTCAGGACACTTGACACCATCCAGCAGTGGGAGTTGACGGATTCATTCTCTTGTGCCTCACTTCTTAGCCAAGCCAGCTCAGCAACTGTGAAGCTGGCGATAACTGGAGGAAAAGTTTAATCTGTGACACTTGGGAGCTGAAGTCTGTGTCATGGAGCGATAGATGGAATAAGCCAGGTGGTCGCCCTCACTCCCTACCCCAGCATAGGCTTCCCACTCTTTGCTCAACTCCTGTGGCTGCCTCTGCTGGTAATCTCTACACAAAGCAGCAATAATCTGTCATGAAGAACTTCTTTTGTTTCTAGACAGGGTCACAGAAGTTGCAGCCCAGGGTGAGGATGGGAAGAGAGCTGGGGCAGTGGAGGTTCACACAGTTTAGGGCATTGCCAGCCTCTGAGAGTGCCTGGGTGTAATCTAGGGGAAACTCAAAAGCAAGTTTTGTAGACATGGTTCCAGCTGCAGAGTTCAGACTGGGATTTCAGACAGCTCAGAGCAAGGGATCTTGTTTGATGCAGAGTTGAAGGAAGTAGCAATACCATGTGACCTAAAGGCCAAATTAGAGCTAATTTTTATTGCCAGGGTTGTGGGCAGGGCCGAATCCAGGCACCAGCTTACCAAGCAGGTGCTTGGGGCGGCCACTTCGGAGAGGGGCGGCACGTCCAGCTATTCAGCGGACAGTCCCTCACTCCCGCTCGGAGCGAAGGACCTTCTGCCGAATTGCCGCCGCAGATTGCGATCGCGGCTTTTTTGGGGGGGGGGCTGCTTGGGGCAGCCAAAACCCTGGAGCCAGCCCTGGTTGTGGGAGTAGGAAGGAAAATGCATTTTAGTGTTTGAGGCAGCACGGGACTTGCTAGCATCAGGCAGTCTGAGGATAGATGCTTGGCAAGCTTCTAACCACAGGTGCTGGAACAAGGCGTGCTGCTGCATCCCCGGCTTGAAGTGGTTTCTTTCTATCATATACAGCAGGCCTGCACAACATGCGGCCCGGGGAACGCATGCGGCCCGCGTGGGCTCACTGTGCGGCCCACGGGGGTTGAGAAGGTGGGCTCACCGTGCGGCCCGTGGGGGGGTGAGTAGGCAAATGGGCAGGCAGTTGCAGGGAGTGAGTCGGCGAGACGGGGGAGGGGGGCTGAGGAGGCGAGCGGCAAATCGATGGCTGACCTGTTCTACTGATCTGGTCTGGCTCCCATCCCCTCTCCCAGGGCCGGCTCCAGGCACCAGCAAAACAAGCAGGTGCTTGGGGCGGCACATTTCTAGGGGCGGCATTCTGGCACCAGCCATCATAGGTGCCGACTCTGGGGCATGGGGAAATAGTGCCCCCGCCGCCCCAGCTTGCCTCCGCTCCGCCTGCTCCCCTGAGAGCGTCACCGCCACTCCGCTTCTCCTCCCTCCCTCCCAGGCTTGCCGCGTGCGGAACAGCTGTTTCATGCAGCAAGGCTGGGAGGGAGGACAAGCCGAGCGGCGGGGCACTCGGGGGAGGCGGCGGTGGTGGAGCGGAGGTGAGCTGGAGCGGGGAGTGGTTCCTGCACCCCCCCACCCTAGCTCACCTCTGCTCCACCTGCTCCCCTAAAAGCACTGCCGCTCCGCTTCTCCCCCCTCCCTTCCAGGCTTGCCGCACGCAAAACCGCTATTTCGCGCAGCAAGGCTGGGAGGGAGGGAGGGAGAAGCCAAGCAGCGGGCACTCGGAGGAGGCGACGGTGGTGGAGCGGAGGTGAGCTGGAGCGGGGAGCGGTTCCTCTATCCCCCCCGTTACTTCCTGCTTTCCCCGACCCTAGCTCACCTCCGCTCCGCCTGCTCCCCTGAACACACCACTGTTCCACTTCTCCACCCTCCCTCGCCTGAAGCGGAGCAGCAGCACACCAGGGGGAGCAGGCGGAGCGGAGGTGAGCTAGGGCGGGAGGTCACGGGGGGCCCACAGGAAGCAATGGTGGGGGGGAAATGCAGCACACCGGGGGAGGAGGCAGGGCTGGGGATTTGGAGAAGGGGTTCAGAAGGGGTGGAGTTGCGGCGGGGGCAGAGGGGCACGAAAAAAAAGGGGGGGGCGACCAAATTTTTTTTTGCTTGGAGCGGCAAAAATCCTAGAGCCGGCCCTGCCCTTTCCAAGTGTTGCAACTGTCTGGAGGTGCCTGCCTTCCACACCTTCCTCATTCACACCTCATTCATTCAACAGGGCAATTGATTACAAAGTCGGGGGGGGGGGGGAAGGGGAGATCTTATTCTACTTCTAGCAAAAAGACATTTTTCTTTTACCTTAATTATACTACCTTTGGGGCTCGCTATAACAAATTACCAAGGTTCAATACTGCTGTTTTGGTGGGGTGACGCTGGGAAAGGAGGGTTTGTTTCCGCGGGGCAGGTGGCGCTAGGGGAAAGGGGGGGTGTTTTGGCAGCGCTGGGGGGGGGTTGTTTTTGTGGGGCGGGTGGCGCGGTGTTGTGTTCTGGGTGGCGCTGGGGCGGGGTTGGCGGCTCTCGGAGGGTTTCGGCCCTCAGCTGTTTTCTTTGGAGTAATATGGCCCTCGCCACTTTATGAGTTGTGCAGGCCTGATATACAGGGTTTACAGTTTGGTTCAATGGCTCTCAGCAGCTCCACTTCTAACAATCTGCTAACATCTCAAATCCTGGCCCATAGCCCTAAACTGGTGGTCACGCATGCCCTTCTGTTGTGTGCGAGTGATGTGGAGAAATATCCATTAGACACTGATTGTATTGAGAAGGCAGGAGATAAAAGCACCAGTACGATGTTCCTCCCTCTTCCAGATAAAGCATTGCTTCTGAAACAGATCAGACCCTCCCTGGGACAGCACTTGTAAGTTCTACAGACAGATGTTTGGAGTTTGCTGGCAGCAGACCCATCTTTGTGGCCCCATGGCAGGCACGAACAGCCCAGGAGCATGCACAGGGTTAAGCAGATCAGTTGCTGATGTCAACTCTAAGCTTTTTGTGTTTCATTTCAGGGGGTTAAAATGCTGATCACTGTAACACCACCTTATGAGCCAGCATCCCTCCATCCACAGATTCTACCCCCTGCTATACTACCAAAACCCGGGAAGGACAATCTAAGGCTCCAGAGACTCTTGAAGAAAGTTGCAAAGAAGAATGCACCACTAGCCTCCCAGCAAGCCAAATCGTTCCGGTCCAACCTCTCCCCAGTGAGCGAGGCCAGCCCAGACCTAGAGCACAGCGAGCGCTCATCTCCGCTGAAGACCCCAGAAACATTGACGCACATCACCATCCGCCTCCCTCCCCGGTTCTCCATCAAGCCAGTCATCCACCATGTCTCATCCCCTTTCCCCAAGGCCAAGCCATTCACGCTCAAAGTAACTGAGCAGAGGAGAATCTCTGAACACCTCAAGCTCTCTGTCTCTCCAGCAGCATCCCCTGTGCACAGGCAGTCCCCATGGCAACCAAAAGGGGAGACAAAACCAGACACGCCCACCCAGCTACCTTCTCCACAGGCACATTGTGTATTTGTTTTCCCTGACCCTCCTGTTTCCATCTCACCTGTCATAGAAGCCCAAGTGGAGGTTACTCACGTCACCAAAGTGCATGCGCGTGTCCATAGTGTGCAGGCACCCAGAGCAAAGACCCCCTTACCAGACCAGTCGTCTACAGTTCTCAGCAGTGAGGACAGGCAGCCTTTGGCAGCCCATACTGGCAAAAGCCACTCAGAGCCACCTGCAGGGCTGGCACCAATCACTCTGAATGCTGATGAGACTGGAGCTGCTACTCCAAAATCAAAGGACCCCATGCTTCCCACCATGACAGCAGAGCCCCCCTACAAAACCCTTAAGTCTTCAACTCCCAGAGAGCCTGTTGGGACTGCTTTCCCCAGTCCTCGGATGCCAGACCCCCAATTCAATAGACCAGAAACCCCAGGAAGTGCCACAGCAAGATCCAGAACAGAGTGGGTTCCTGAACTTCCTGAGCCACACAGCAAAAGCCTAAGGCCAATGACTCCCCCTACAGCTCAGAAGCAAGAGGCCACAGAGCCAGCTGACAATACAAGGGCTTTCTCCACAGAAGCAAAGGAAGATCTGGTCATTCCACCACAGCCAACATCCACCATTCCCAGTGCCAGTCCGTTCCCCAAAGCGGAGTCTCCACCACCATCTGTGGAGAAGGCCAGACCTCTTACAGCCAAGCTTAGCGGATGGTCTCGCCTCAAGAAGCACTTGACAGTGGAACCCGAGGGGCCCCAATTCCCAGAAACCAAGCCAGCCAAGCCTGAACAGGAGGAAGCAGGAAGTAAAGCAGAAGGCTCTCAAGGTAATGCCAGCCAAGACAACAGGCTGATTAAATCAAGGGCCACCAAAATGTGGGACGCCATTTTATATCAGATGACAGCCCTCAAGAGGAGAAAGCAACAAGAGGAAGAAAAAGGGATAAGGAAAGAGGAGGGATTCTCATTCCGGTGCCGCTTGCCCCTTCTCCACAGACCACGTTTTGATGCCCGGAAACTGAAGGAGCTGGCTTCCAAACCAATGACGAAGATCACCACCATGTTAGAGTCGAGCCTGCTCCACCACAAGACACCTGAGGAATCCAAGAATTTTAACAGGACTGCATCAGGGTGGCAGCTCAAGTGAAGCCAGCTGGATTTCACCTCGGCAACAAGCTCTCTCTCAGGCCTCCTCCAAGGTGCTGCCTGAGTTCTGAGCAGGAAAGTGCCTTTTATAGCCAGATTTTCCTGCAGCATGGAGGCCAAACATGAGAAAAATATAAATAAAATCCTTCACAGACAGCAGCCTTATGCTGAGGGCTTTAGGGGGTTGAGGACTGTACACTACATATCTGTAGTGTACATATCCGTAGTGCATGCACACACCTCCAGAGTAGCTTGAGGATCCAAGAAGAACAGCTGGCATGTGCTCACCCTCTGAGCTCTCTCTCTGGAGCTTTCAGTCTTCTCTTAAACCTAACCAAGCCCCAATGCAATGCACTAGGGATGTCCTAGCAGAGGTATGGCCAAAGCACGCCTTAGCAAGGCCTTACGATTGGGTTTTTTTCAACCCATCAGTTCTCAAGCACTGTAGGAAACATGGACAAATCCAAGATGGAGGCTCCTCCGCACTTTCCATGGCTTTCTGACATTGTATTGAATTTATTTTTGATCGCTGCTCAGGTTTAACACATGGGTTTGTTTTGTTTGTTTTGGGGTTTTTTTGTAAATATTAAGCAGCATTACATTGAGATCTGGTTTTTCTGGCTATTTTGGGAGTGGTTTGTTCATTTTGCTTTTAATGTTCACAGTTGTTTGCATCTCCATAGTCACCAGGCTTAGGGAGTGAGCTCACACAGGGTAAGCATGCAGCTATATCCACTTCCCTAGTGAGGTTACCATAAGGGGGAATATTTCTGTATAGCTAATATAGGACTGGTATGTTTCGCCCCAAAGGGAAATTTGATACCTGCTTCTACCTTCTGTGCCTATGCACAGGCTAGCGAGCTGGCTGGAATTTCTCATTCCAAATAGACAGCCTTAAAAAAAAACACCACACTCCACTTTGTTTTTGTGAAGTTTAATTTCTGAGAAGAAATGAAAACTGAAAATTCTCAGTGTTGAAGAGTCAGAACTCCAGTTTTTGCCCCTGGCCATTTTCCAGTAGCAAAAACGAAAAGAGGAAGAAAAAGGGAAATCCCCCAAATAAGCATCTGAACAATTTCAAAAGTTTTTCCATGAAACAATTGAAAAAATAAGAATTACTTGGCATTATGTACTTCCTATTTTTGGATCAGCTCTAATATGCGATACAGGTAGTTAAGATTCCACTGACACAGAAAGGTGGCTTGCTACAAGACAACATTGTACTGACCTAGGCTGAGAATGGAGGTATTTTGCTTTAATTAAAATATATGTGCAGATAGGCTGGTATTCTCAGGAGTCCAAGAGAGTTAGGCACCCAGATTCCATTGAATTTAAGTGAGATTTGGACATTTATCTCCCTTACGGTCTGTTAAAAAAATTCCAGCCTTATTTTTGGCTCAATCATTTAAAACCTTTCCCCAATTGCTATTTTTTTGTTAATTACATATTTACAGGGTGAGGATTCAGAAATGGCTCTGTGATTGCTCCTTAGGCCTAATCTATATACACAAAACTAATGAATTCATTTAGAGATAAGATTTTTAACCAATCTAGTTTCACCAGTACAACTTCTAGTGTGGATGTAGTTATACCTGTATAAAGGTGCTTATCCTTTTATAGTTTATTCCTCTTTCCTTCTAGAAATAACTATACTGATAAAACACACTTTTAGACCAATGTAATTACCTCAGAATTATTGGGTTTTACCACGACAATACCAGAATAGTCAAGGCAGTCTAAACTAGAAAGTTGTATAAAGCTTTAGTCAACAGAAATCTCTACTAAAACCTCAAGACAATCCTTTTAAGCAGTACCTATTTTTTCTTCAACTCTTCAAATACAGTACAAGGAGCTTGTCTTCCCTTGGAAGCTATAACCCAATTCATATGATGCAGAACACTACTTCACAACCAGCATAGACAGCACGCAGGTAGCGTAACAACTTGTCTGCTGATCGCAGGAAAGGTTTAGCCCTGAGCAGTTGGAACAAACACCGAACACATGTTGTCCATGTCTAAACCGACTACAAAGTCATATTAGTTAAAGATGTATCAAGATAAGAGTCTTAAGCAGCCTAATTTTCTAGCAAAGTCAACTCCAAATTGTTGCCAGGAAGCCTGTCTCAGGTGAAGTCAAATTAAACTCAAATATAAATGGTTCAGGTCACTGATTTTTAAAACTGAAGATTGTGTTTATAAGACTTACTGGTTTTGAATTTCCAGGGTGGGAAAATACATTGAGAAAGTCTCATTTTAACTCTGCATGACAAGGTTTCCAAATGCTGCCCCAGTTTTTTTTTTTTTTTTTTTTTAGTTTGTTTCAGCATAGTTGCTTTGGGACGTCATCAGCTATTTGCAGTCTCCTATAATGGTGGTCAAGAGTTCAGTCCTTCAACAAGATGCCCTTGATTGGCAGCCCTTTTGTCCGCTAGCATACAGTAGCCTCTTTCTAATGCCAAAACAAGTTTGCTTAAAAAAAAAAAAAAAAAAAAACACCCAGAACCTAGAAACACAGAAAATCTATTTGTTGCCTAGTAAGAGTAACTTCACTGCAGCATAGTTGGCACACACAAAGGACACCAATTACCATTCATGGGATCTGCATTATTACCATCAAGCAGAGCAACTAACATTTATTACAGCTGGGAGGTTAGGCCAATTTGGCAAGAAGATAACTCAGTAGTTATTGAAACTTCAACCCACATTCTGTCCTATAGTGGCAGTGACCCAGGGAACAAGGAAGGTCTCCCACAGATGAGAGGGAAGGTTATTGCTTGGTTTACCAATTTAGAAAGGTGTACAACTGCTTGTTTTTTGCTGTGCCCCCCTCACCTCAGTGCATTTGCAACGAAGCCCACTCTGCTGCATAGGCAAAACAACTTGCAGGGAACTCAGTTTCCAGAATGGAAAGTAGGCTGAAGCAGGCCACATTGCATTGCTTAGCTCTACAACACAGAGAATGTCAGAGCAGAAAGCAGATACATTCAGTAAAGGAGGGCTTGTTTCTGGAACCATGGACATTGGAAAGAAGAGATCCATAAATATTCATGATATGCCCACATCTTGAATACTGCATGCAGATATGGTCACCCCATCTCAAAAAAGATATATTGGAATTGGAAAAGATTCAGAAAAGGGCAACAAAAATTATTAGAGGTATGAAACAGCCATATGAGGAGAGATTAATAAGACTGGGACTTTTCAGCTTGTAAAAGAGACTACTAAGGGGGGGAATATGACAGAGGTCTATAAAATCATGACTGGTGTGGAGAAAGTAAATAAGGAAGTGTTATTTACTTCTCACAACACACGAACTAGGGGTCACCAAATGAAATTAATAGGCAGCCCTTTAAAACAAACAAAAGGAAGTATTTTTTCCACACAGAGTCAACCTGTGGAACTCCTTGCCAGAGGATGTTGTGAAGGCCAAGACTATAACAGCATTCAAAAGAAGAACTAGATAAGTTCAGGGAGAATACGTCAATCAGCGACTATTAGCCAGGATGGGTAGGGATGGTGTCCCTAGCCTTTGTTTGCCAGAAGCTGGGAATGGGCAACATGGGATGGATCACTTGATTACCTGTCCTGCTCGTTCCCTCTAGGGCACCTGGCATTAGCCACTGTTGGAAGACAGTATACTGGGCTAGACCTTTGGTCTGACCCAGTATGGCTGTTCTTATGACATGTTGTGGAAAGAGAAAGGGGAACGCAATAACTAAACCTCTTCAATGTGTGGTTGAAGTTACTAAGATATGTGGTGGCAGCCAAATCAGTAACTGTACAAGCCACCACTTGGAGACCACCTCGTTTCAAGAGCCTGCCAAGAGGAAGCAACTCAAAAGTGGAGGGTGCGGAGAAGAATGCTCAACACCCTGCCCTGTGACACTTTATAGTGAGCCTTCCAGTTGCTTAACAAGTGGTATAATGGGGCTCCCCAGGCCTCCTTGAGCGGAAAACCAGAGTGTGAAAGGGGACTGCGTGATGAGGAAGGGGGAGAGAAGTGCCAAAACAAGATCGTTAGGGAGAGGAGAGACACTCAAGACATAAAACAGTCACGGAAGCAAGCGAAAGCAGAGGTGAAGCCCAGCACCCAAAGCCATTTCAGCCTTTTTGTCTTTAAGTACCAACATTTGGAGCCAGAAAAAGACTCTGAACTGCAGTACTGTGGGGCAACTGTGCCAAGCCCTCACCATTTAGAGTATTGGCTATGGCTGTCCTGGGGGAGGTCTAGTCATTGCCTGTTTGCCTTTTGAGGAGGGACTGAGTGATTCAGAGACAGGAGTCTCAATCTCCTAGACAGGCTCAAACTAATGAAGTGGTTTATTTCCCTGGATGGGGAGGAAAACCCCTTTATGTGAGCTGCAGGAACTCAAATAATGAGGTTTAACTGCACCTAGGAGAGCCAAGCTCCGCAAGGCCGGGCTTGGCACATGAAAGGACAGTACAGCAAGGGGAATCTATGTGGATTTAGAGGACAAGGTGTACAATGAAAGCAGAGAGTTGAAGCAGGTTTTAGAAACAAGGAGCAGAGAGGTGGGTATGGTCACAAAGTGGCCTCCACGTCTGGATACACAATCCTATGGGATGGGAATGCATGTGGTAATTAGGGAGGGATGGAAGGAAGAGGTCCTTTTGTAAAGACTGAGCTCTACATAAAGCTTGGAAAGTCAATAAAGGTTTTATGAGAAGTCAAGTGCTGTTTTTTCCTGCGCAGAGCAGACACTCAGGGTGCTTTGCCATTATCACACCTCTCGAAGCGAGCTCTTCTTTGCCCTTGAGTCTTCTACTACTGGTCACTTAAGATAGCACAGGGATATCTATTAATACAAGCACCACGGTCCTGAGAGGGTGGGGAACAGTCTCTGGGTTTCAAGTGGGCACAGACAACATCTACACTCTTCACCACCACCACCCCCTTAATGTGACTAGACTGTTCCTTCTGTGCCACTTGTCTATCTAGAAACAGTGCACATTTTCACAAGATCATTCCCCCACCCCACCCACAAGCATAGGCCTGATCCAAATGCCATTGAAGTCAATAGGAATCCTTTCATTGACCTCAATGGTCACTGGATCAGGTCCCATGAACACATTGGACACAGAGGACTTGGTCAGCTTCCATGACTCTCTGGAATGAACTCCAACTACCCCCCGCACCTGCAGTTCTTACTCTTTACAGCATAAGAGATCAGATTAAGCGATGTCTAGTTCAACCAAGGCACTTTTACTATGAGTGGGGCTGAGGTCAGTAGCTTCCATAAATAGTCTGATCTGCAAGGTAAGTTTTCTAGCTGCAGCTAACGTGGGCATCCTGCTCTGCACAGCTGCTAGAAAGAATTTCTTTGTGCATGCCCTTCTTCTACCCCGAAGAGCATTGTTTGCCAAGAAGTAGGAGCCCACCCTTTGTCCATACAGTACCTTCCAACACACCCAAGTCTGGCTGGCAATGTCGAATGTATAGGCTGAAGGAACAGGTTTTACGCTTATTGTGCTGAATCGTCCTAGCTGTCCTGCCAGAGAAGTACTAGGTGGTTCTCCTACAGTCAGAGGTTGTGTCTAACCTACCTGGTTGATTGGTGCTCCACACACGTTATTGCTCCGTTGCATCATCTATCAACACCTTCTTGTACTGGCCATGTCCAGTTGCTACAAACTTGTACTTCTTGCCAGAAGCGGTGGTCTGAATGGGAGAAGAGAAGTGAGGATTAGAGCCCTTCCTCAAGTGTCCATCTCCCAGCCTGTATCTCAATCAACACAAATAAGTTTCTTAAGTATTAAGAGTCAAATAAACTGAAGTCTGAGGAGCAGGCGAGGTTCTCCAACTTCAATATTTTAATGTGGCCCAGATTACCACATAGGGTGAGAGCTTGTTCCTACCATCTGTTTGCCTAGACAAATACATACAATAAAAATAATAATGGAGATGGATAATTATTGGAACTGCCAGATAATGCAACAATTTTAAAATTCATCATAACATCAATGGTAAGATGCAGCTCAGTCAAACCTCTCCAGTAACCCCATACCAAAAGGAGAGGCAGCATCAGAGTTGAAGTTCTATGGAGCCAGGGCTATTCTCAATCTTAGGTAAGAACCTTTTAATGCATTATACCCATGCACCCTTAGAGGCCTCCACATCTTTCAGAACTAGCAGACAGCCCAGAAACAGAACCCCAGGTATCTAAGCCACTCTGCACTTTCAGAGAAATAGGCTATTATTTAAAATTTTAAAAAACTATTAATTAGCCCAACTTGCAGAGTTTCAATCCAAATGCAAATGATATCAGAGTCTGGTGGGAGGGAACCTTGGGCTTTGGTCCCAGCCCTTCGTTAAATTAGTGGGAATGTTTATTACAACAGATACGTTTAGAAAAGGAAAGCATGCCTTCCTGTCACTGCCATAGAGGATACCTCCTTTGGCCTAGGCCTATGCTTCTGTTCGTAGGCAACCTCAACCTATGCTCCAATATACAGGCATCCTTCTCCTTTCTCTCCCCCTCTGACCTAAGAGGGAATTCTCTTGAACAAACTCAGCCCCAATACCATAAAGCAAGTGCTATAACAAGGACATCTAGGAAGAAGCTACTTACCTTGATGTTGCCTTCATTTTTGGGGGTACCCTTCTGTTCCCACATGCTTCGCTTATTCACAATATCTCCAGCCACAATATCCTGGGGACATAAGAATGAATCTCATCACCCTGCCATCAATACAGCTGAAAGCTGCCTTTGTTCATTTCACACTGACTGAAGCCACCTGCCCAATAACTATGGTATTTGGCCATGTGATTGGGTAGAGTCACACTGGGCAGGCTGCATACCAGGTGGCACGAGACTTCCTTTTCTTAAAATACCAAATGTTGGAGGATGGTTAACAGAACACTGGATCTAAGGCCCAAGATGTAGGTTTTGTAGGGGAAAGGGTTTACAATATTAAGAAGTATTAATAGGAAAGTTTCTTTCCTAGGAAGCTTTAAGTGAAACAGTTTTCAGAGAGACATTTTTGATAGTGAGGCCTTTGCAACCTAGATGTTGCAGCATTGTGCCGGCACTTGAATCAGAAAATGCAATTCACTAGGAATAGAGAGTAGATTCTTTCCATTGTTTAAATTTACAACTTGGCTGTACCTTGGATGGCTCAGTGGGGTCTAATCAATACGCAGCAACTGGGGTGGCTCCTAGTGCAGACAAGGAAACAACTGTTTCCAGCAGTTCGGTTTAACTCCATTTCAAGCCGTGATAAACAAAACCAATTTCCTTGGTATTTGCACTATTGTGGCTGGGGCTAATCCAGGTACAGACAAAGTTTTAGTGAATTGTAGGCAGTAGAGACAGAACATCTGAAAGTTTTAACATGGATGTCAATAGAAGAGGGGAAGAATGAGGTTTTAACCTGACATTGCTACTCCTGATACCATTGTCCTTTCAAGTCCCTACTCCACAGTGATATGCACCTGAATAATTTGAGTAAACCCAGCCAACCATGTAGCAGGGTAAGTTTTCTTCCTGAAGTTCATGCTGTTAGACACAGGGGCAGCCCTCTGACATTAAACAAAGCATAGGCATCGACTCAGTGGGTTCTCCGGGGCTGGAGCACCCACAGGGAAAAATTAGTGGGTGCTCTGCAGCCACTGGCAGCCAAGCTCCCCTCCCCCCCCCCGCCCCACCTCCTCCTCCGCGTCCCACCCTGAGCATCCCGCGTTCCCGCTCCTCTGCCTACCTCCCAGCACCGCCAAACAGCTGTTTGGCGGCGTAGCAAGCTCTGGGAGGAAGGGGGAGGAGCAGGAACGCGGCACACTCAGGGGAAGATGTGGGGCCGGGGTGGGGATTTGGGGAAGGAGTCAGAATAGGGGCAGGGAGGGGCAGAGACTTTGGGGAAGGGGTTGGAATGGGGGTGGGACAGGGGCGGGACCTCATGGAAGGGGTGGAGTCAGGGCGGGGCTGGGGGCAGAGTGAGGGGGTCAAGCACCCACTGGTGGGAGCAGAAGTTGGCGCCTATGAAACAAAGAGCTGTACCCCTTCTCCTGCAGTAGAGTTGGCTGGGCATATAAGGCTCAGCAGTCTTACCTTACAGGATGGAGACTTAGAGGACTGAGCTGCAACCTCTCCAGTCTCCCAGAGGCTTTTTGTGCTGGCTACAACCATGCTTGTGGTGGCAAGTTCAAGGGAAGATTGTCGGACGAGTTTCTGAACCTTCTCGGATGTCTGGAAACAAAGCAAATTAGAGTGAAAGTGTTCCAAGCACTTGCAGATTTTTGTGAATAGATTCTTGGAGAAAGGAGGTTGTAAATAATCATTTCAATGGATACATTAACTACAGAGTCAGGGGACAGAAACAAACAAGAACATGGAGGCTAAGTTGAAGTACATTGTGCCCATTCAGGACAGAGGTGCAGGGAGGAGACCGCCCTTGTCTGGTGTAATAAGATAGGAGAAAATGGCTTGTTCACATCTCCAGCGCTCCTGCTCAAAAGACACACGATTCCTTATCCTGATGAATTAAAGAGCACGGAGGGATTTAGGAAGATTAGATTCAATCCCTTCTAGCATTATTATAGCTAGCTGCTAGGGCAGTCTACAAGGACCAAAGGAGGTGAGGACTATCCAGAATAGAATAGAGCCTATATGGGGCTGGGGGTTGAGAACATGCCACCTATATGATCAAGAGCATCACCTCAATGGCATGAGTGTACTGCTCCAGTCTGTCATCAATCTTGGAAACAGGAAGTGGTGGCTGAGTCTTCTTCACACTGTTGCTGGAGAAAGAAGGAAGTGTTATTGCCTTAAGCTCATCAGAGTGAAGTATACCCAAGCCTCTTTTGGGAAGAAGCCACTAGTTTTCCCCCACCCCCACATCACAAATGCTGGTTCTGAAAGATGTCCAAGTGACCCACTAAGCAATAGGACACTGTTCCCCATCAACCCACCAGCAGAGCCCTCCAGCATGATCACTTGGAATTGTGTCTTTGGTTCAAGTGCGGGTCTGTGTTACAGTAATACTCAAATCAAAGCCCAGTGGAGAATTACCAACAGGTCAATCAGTGGAAGGAGAATTACCTTTTCTTTATTGAGCGGTTCAGGGATTCAGTTCGGTCTGTGATCTAAGTGGGAAGAGATGAGAAAGAAGAGACATCAGTTTTCCCTGCTGCCCTGAGTCCCTCATCTTAATTGGCCATAACTTGAATCAGTGAGTTCTCCCCACCCCTAATTGAGAGATTTGGGTCATTTCAAAAGTATCTTGTTTCCTCCCACCTCCCTACCTGAACCCTGGAATGACGGAACCATCAGTCAATCCACTTGGGTGTCCCTATAACTCCCCACTTTGCAGTCAAGAGGTGGCATCTTCAGCTGCAACAGCAATGATGGTAGATGCAGCACACCTGATGGTGCTGGACCAACAATTCTGGGAGGTGGCTTCAAAGTGGAGGAGCTACCAGGAAAGTGAGCTTCCAGAGTATCATAGGATGAACTGCAGTGAAGAGTCAAACATCTGTATTTTAAAAAGCTTCCCCCCACGTTTCCAGCCCAGTGATTCCCCCATCTTGAAGGAAGAGTCACATCTAGGGCAGAGTGCAGGAGGAAAAGCTGCAGGACACTTGTACCTAGTCCATTCCCCACGGCAGCCGCAGCCTGATCCTGTTCTCCGAGGGTCACTAATTCATCTGGCCACAGGAGCAGCTAACATGCATGTTGGCTGCCAGTGTAAGCAGCAACCTGACCACCAGGCTTCTCTCCTCCCATCCCATCATATTCTAGCACATGGGTGACCCTGGGGCCAAGCTGCAGGGCCTCTCCACTGTAAGACTCACATAGGCTCTTGGTGATGATGAGTAGAATGGAAGGGGCAGGTATAGATAAAGGTAAAGACAAGAGGGGAAAAAAGGCAGGAAAAAGAGGAAGATGGATAGAAGACGGCATCTGTGAGGGTACATAGTTTACACTGGCCGTTCCACTGCAAGGAGGCTCCAAGACAGAGGAGTGATTTAACCAGCAGAGCCTTCTGCACTGCCTAGGGAACAGGAATACAAGGCTCAGGAGCCTTCAAGCCAGCATGTAGTATATTCCTTACTACCAGGGAGTCCTACAAAACCAAGAATCAGAAGCCCCATAACCGTGATTCACCCTGCACACACATCTGCGTGCCGTAGGAGAACTGTGCACCATTAGCAGGGGAGACAAGTAGTAAAAGCTGCAAAGCAGAAGGGTTTTAATAGACCTTCAGAGGTTACTGACCGTTTTAATTGAGCAATAAAGCATCTGACAAGACAAACTTGTCTTCTTGGTGACTGTCCAATTGCTATGTGGATATACGCAAGATAGGTTAGAAGAGGCTGTTTGTAGGCTCTATTACTTGAAACAGGGATGCATTAGGATGATGGTTCTGCTGGTTTATAGCATACTTGTTTGGGAGTTTTTTGGGAGCAGTACATATCGCATCCATTTTCTGCTCTGGAAAATTATTCCTTTATCAGCAGAGCTCAGCCTGTCAGAGCTGCAACATTTGAGAGGCTGGGCAGTGTTTGCAGTTTGAGCTCAGGACTGTGAATCCAGAGATCTGGGCTCCAAGCCTCCGTCACTCTGCCCCTTGTGCAGTCATTGGCTCCTGTGCCATGTGTGCTGCACATGACCATTCCAACCGGACAGCACCTTACACGGGTGTGAAAGGGACAGGACAGAGAATCAGCCCTCTGGGTTCTGTTCCCAGCACAAGCAGCAAGTTAACTGGCATCTCGGGCAGGTTGTAGATCACCATCTGTGTCTGGGCTTCTGAAGAGTAAGGATAGCACATCACAACCTGCATCTATTGGGTATTTACAGAAGTTTTGTAATCCTTGGAGGAGAGGCACTATACAGGAACAAGGGATTGCTCTCCTGTTCCGTTCCCCCACCAAGACTCCAGCATTAACACTGCTCCAACGTCCACAGAAAGCTATCACAAGTACCAACCGGAGAAGTTGCTTCATTTCTGCATGACACTAGTCACAGCCTTTCTGCACTGCTCACTTACCTGAACCCTGCTCCCCAGCCCAGACCGTTACATTGATGAATTTGCAGAACTCCTCTATTCATTTAGAGGACAGAAGGGAACATTATAAATATCTAGCTGACCTCCTGGCTCCAGGCCATAAAGAAAGTCTGTGGCAAGACTTCAGGTGCCTAGCTTCCCTTCTTCTGTGGTTGGCTACTTCATGCCTTGAGAATCCCTTCATTCCTCCATTGCTCCCATTTTTTAAAATCCCCCTTTCCTGGCCACAGAGGCCTTTGAAGCCTCAGACAGCTACTTGTTATGCTAAGACCTCACCCACCCACCCAGGACCTGTGGATCTAAGAGACACAAGCTTCAACTGCCTGAGCTAAAGGAGCGAGCTTCCCCGTCTCACTCCAGTAGTCACTACCGTGGTTAAAACTGTAAGAGCGTTTATGTCCTAATCCTACTTTTCTCCCCACAGGCCCATGCCTTTCCAAACCAGTCATGGTATGGAAGGATTCCATTCTTGGTTTCTTATGGCTGATCCTGGCTTTTAAATTTTATTTATATTAGTTTAAACAAAATTCCTTCAACTGCTTGTGCGTAAGAACTCCTTTCTGATTTGCAAAGATTGTGAGCACCTCTCTCCCCTGAATGAATGCGTGTACAGCCTGCTCGGTGGGGAAGCTTCCCCACCAACACCATAAAGGCCCCTTCAGAGGCAGTGGATATTTAACCCCTTCCCTGCTGTGTACGGGATTGTTCATAGCAACAGTTCCATAGGACAGTATAGGGATTTGGGGGTTGCACTGCAAGAGAGCTTCTGTCCCTAGTACCAAAGGTAGGGGGGATTTTTCAGAAGCACAAGCCCAATTCTGTTCTCACCGAAGTCCATGGTAACGCTCCAGAGCTAGATTTTTTTTTTTTTTTTTTTTTTGGCTGCACGCACCACCCACTCCCCTCTCTCAGTGCAGTGAGGGGTCTCTCTTCCTGGCTTGATAGTCACACACACATTCCCATCACGTGTCACAATGCAAATAGACTGGGGCCAGAATCCAGGTAGTTCTATTGCTCCCCAGAAGTTTGATTTTTATTGTTAACGTTTCCTGTAATGTAACAATGTTCTGCTGCCCGTCTGAGTAGCTCCTCCGACAGTTACAGACGAAACACTCCCCTTGCTATATGTTTCTTGTCACAACACCTTTTGAAAGTGACATAACTCTCCCTGGCCAGGCAACATTGAGTCACATGCAGGCAGCATGAGGTTTAAGAGCCACTAGGGGAGCACAATGCTAACAGGTGCGTAAGAGACCACTCGAACGCTCAGCCATCACCCCAAAGACTAATGAAGTCTGCACGCACTGGACTCCTCACTCTCCATCCCAATCTGTGGCCAACAAGATCAATTCTGACAGGAGAAGGAAAAAGCCATTTTCCCCATACACCTACCATATCTGGATACACAGGGCTGCGTATCCACATGACATTGAGGGGACGTGTATAAAGCAGACCCAGTATTGCATGGTAGGAAACAAGACAGACTATCAGTTTGGATTAAACTTGTGAAGGTAGAAGATGGCCAGGCTTACTACTGCTTTGTATTATAAAAGTTCTTAGAGGCCCCAGTTGCGACCAGGGCTCCATTGTGCTAGGTGCTGTACATTCCCATAGGGAGAGGCAATCCCTGCTCTCAAGAGCTGACTGCGTAAGTAGACAAGACAGACAACAGATGGAGAAAGTATTACGCCCATTTTACAAGTGAGGCATAGAGAGTAAGTGACTTCCCCAAGGTCACGCTGGAAGTCTGTGGTAGAGCTGGCAAGTGAATCCAGATCTCCTGAGGTCTTAAGTATTAGACCATCTTTCCTCTCCACTACATAGCACACCAGTCTCAGAGCAGGCCGCCAGGTCACCTCTCGCTAAGGTTTAGGCCAGCTCTAACTGCACTTGCGATTCAGAGCTCTCTTAGCAGCACGTACCGTTGTGGAACTCGTTGGGGACTGGCTATCACATTGTTCATCCTCTTCCCCTTCCACGCTGGAGGTGCTCGGTGCTTTCTGGCGTTTTTCTGGTGTCTCCGCCTCCTCATTCCTCCTCCTTTTTTTCTCCTGAATGCAAAGAATGAGCAGATCAAGAGCAAAGCTGATTAAATGCCTGCTGTAACAAGTGTCAGACCCACCCCCACAAGTGAAGCTTTGGATAAAGATACTCTGAGCTTTCTTTCACATGTGAAAAATTCATTCTCCCAGTTGTCATTTTAAAAGACAACATTTTTACAGGTGCAAGGTCACCAAGTGAACTGGTGAGGCATTCTGCATGAGTTTTCACAAAGATCAATTTTCCCACCAATTTTGCCCATCCCCCATCAGAAAGGAATATATATCCCCAATCTCAGGCAGGGGACAGGGAAAGTAACTGCATTTATTCTGAGAAGCTATGAAGCCATAATACCCCCTAATAAGAGGGATGTCATGATATATGCAATCACAGTCCATCTTAAACATTTATTACTACTAAAAGTGACACAGACAGGTTTCCATACATCTTGAGTTCCATCTTTGTCTCCCTTGTTTACCAGGGCCACACCATGCCTGGGACTATATACAGCACAGACACCCCTAGTGGATGGAAGGCATCAATGCTGGACCCCAATTTCAGATCTATTAGTAGATCAGGCCAAGGCTTCTCAGAGCGTGGGACAAAAAAAAGGGAGGGGGGTGGGGGGTTCTGAACACATAGGTTCTGAATTTTCTTAAGAGTCCTGTATCTGTGGCTTTGTAGGATTGGAGAAACTGACACTCTGTACTGAATGATGATGAGAGAGGACAGAACAGATACCACAGCAGAGAACTTAGAACACAGAATTACAGGCCTTGTGGTACTTGTCAGAGCAGCACTAAGTTCTCCATTATGTGCAGTGACTGATTTTTGGGAGGGGAGGAGAGAAGAGAAGAAAGGAGCCAGTAAACATGAAAGTGGCATCTACACACTTAAGCTGTGTGTAACTGGGGGTGCTTGCATAGCTGCAGCTATACCAATGCAAACTGCTGGGGTAGACGTGCTGCACCATCGTAAGGCAGGGTTTGCACTAGTGTGACCCTTGAAAGCTACTGGGATAGTTAAGTATCACAAGTACAAGCCCTGTTTGACACATTGCTGCGATGTCTACCCCAGATGATGGATGGGTCCCCCATGAAGTCACAGCCATACCAAGAGAAATCACAGATCCAATATTTCTGCCCTGACCTCCTGCCCAGCTTTCTCCTCCTCCTCCTCTTCTTGCTTCTGCTCTTGAATGCATTCTTCCTCAAAAAGTTGCTGAGGCTCCTCTGTCTCCAGCGGCTCCTGCCTTATCTCCTCCTTCTCCCCGGGAATCTCCTCCGGGCCCTCCTGATTCAGCTGCACCTGCTCCAGCTTGACTTCAGCTTCCCTCAGACCACTGTCCTCTTCCTCATAGGAGTGTCTTGGAGACCTAGAGGTGGGAAGGGGAAGAAGCCTTTGAGAAGGGAAGTGAGTGTTTCAAGCCCACAGAAAATCTGGTGTCCTGTACCTTTAAAACACCAGCTTTATTAGTAATGGCCCAACATACAACTGGAGCTCTAAAAATACTGTGCAAATGCAGATATACTATTTAGTGCAAGTAGGTTTTGGTTTAATGAGAAGCTAGTGCAAGGCAGAACTGGTCAATAAAACAGTAAGAAGAATTACAAACACTTTTGGGACATTTATACTAAGGCATGGATGAAATCTTTCAAAAACAGAAGGCAAATCAGGTCCACTTTTTATCATTGTTTGCATTATGGTGGCACATAAAAGCCCCAATTTAAGACAGATGCCCCACTGCACTAGGTGCTGTACAAGCAGAGCATGATGTAGCTCTTCAGGGCAGGGACTTACAGTCTAAACAGACTGAGGGTGGGAGGGGGAAAAAAACGGAGGCAGAGAGACTTGCCCAGGGTCAATGGCAGAGCTGGGAATAGGAGCCAGGACTCCTGGTTCCCAGCCCAGTGTTCTGTCCACTGGTCCACATTCATTCCAGCAGCAGGAGCTGGACCCAAAGCCTATTTAAGTCAATAGGATCCTTTCCATTGATTTCAGTGGGCTTTGGATCAGGCCCTAGGCTGTTTATCACATCGGTTTGGCTCCATGTACTATACTTGATTACATGAGGCAACTTCCCTTCTGAACAACTTCTGCAGTGCAATCCAGCTTCTTCGACAGCGAACTTGGAGCTAGATACCAGATGCCAGCATTACACAGACAGGAAAGCGCTTTCACAACCTCAAGCCTCCAATTTCTCAACCTTCATGTCAGACGCAGAGTCCCATCTGAAATGGGCCTCGGGCTAAGGCTCAGCATGAGAGGAGTACAGTACAGTAATGGCGGAGGAAGACTGGTAAGAACTAAGAAATAAATGTCACTTCTCTGTGCTACAGAATTCCTGCTCCAGTCTCAACTGCAAAGACAACAAGAAATAATGCCTCCACATTTCTAGTTCCAGATGTATGGAGCAGGAAGAGATCCCCACCCCCTCTCCCTGAGCTCCAGAGCTGGACTTCCCCTGTCCAGCTAGGCTGTGACTGAGATCCCTTCAAATTCGGAGGCCATTTGGGCTAACTTGTGTGGTCTGAGGTTGGGCAAGACTAGCTTGAGTTCAAGGGGATTTCTCCCCCTTGTTCTTTTGTTCCCCAGCCACCTTCTGGGAGAATTTGATTTCTAACTACAGGACAGTCTGCATTATTCATTAGGGTACAAGAACCATTTACACACACACACACACACACACTCTACTGCCTGAATGTCTGTCCACACAGCTCCTTTTTTTGATACCATTTTTCTACCTGATTCCCCCTCTCCCCCCCCCCCCCCACTAGTAGAAACTAATGGAACCACTGGAATTCAGCCAAAGGAGAATGGAAACCCAGCAACGTTAAATCCAAACATTCAAATCTACATTGTCAAAAGTAGGGCAAGAGGGAAATTGTGCAACTTTTTTCAAAATGCAAAGATCCCAAACAGCTCTAGTCCCAAGCTCGGTACACATCCCCTCTGCCCATCTCTAAAAGGTATCCCCAGCCAGGGGTACCCACTGCACATATTTCTTTGAAGCATTTAGAAAGAGGCTCGTGGCTTGATTTTCCAGAGGCACTAAAATGACTGACACTGCAGGCCATTTGCCAGGTCACAGCAAGGTCTCCATATCTAAACTGGACACAGCTGGAATCCATTTGGCTCACTTGTGGGTCAGTACTGATCAAATAGATATTAGTTAGAATAAAGTGTTTAGACTACTGAATGCATGTGAGTTGCTGCATGCATTAATCTTACTCTCAATAGCGGGGTTCTATACTGTAATGTAATATTGGAGCAGTTGTATTGTGAACCTCTGATACTGTATGAATTGCTGTACAGTACTAGAGTGATATTTGTATGAAGAGCTGCTCTTCTACAGAAATTGTTATGACTGTCAAAAGAGGCTGCCCATCAATACCAGACAGGCTACGGGTGGCTCCTACAACAATTGAGGAATTGTCAACAAGAGGACAAGAGACTTATTGTTGTTCTGCTCCCCTCCCCGTGAAGGTCAGTCACGCAAGTGGACTCCTCCTATCAGCTGAGTTTGCAGCTCAAAGCATGTAGTAAGAAGGGGATAAAAACCCCAAGCAAAAGGAACTACTAGGTATCTCTATGCTGCTGCAACTCTGGAGAGGCAAGGGCCAGGTCTACACTACAGAACTAGTATAACTAAAGTTGCTCAGGGGTTATGAAATATCCCCACCCCTGACAGGGCCGGCTCCAAGTTTTTTGCCACCCCAAGCAAAAACTCATTTTCCCGTGCCCCCCCCCCGGCCCCGCCCCAACTCTGCCCCTTCCCCACCCCATTCCAACCCCTTCCCCAAATCCCCGGCCCCGCCTCCTCCCCCAGGCACACCATATTTCCCCTCCTACTCCTCCCTCCAGGATCCAGAGTGCCGCCCCTTGGAAAGTGCCGCCCCAAGCACATGCTTGGAGCACTGATGCCTAGAGCTATCCCTGACCCCTGAGAGAGGTCCTTATACCGATTTAATCACACACACACACCCCCCATGGGCAGCACTATGTCAACGGGAGAGCTTCTCCTGTCAACATAGCTATTGTCTCTCAAGGAGGTGAACTAACTACACTGAGGGGAGAAACTCCCCTCAGTGTAGGAGCATCTTTACTTAAAATGCTGCATTGCCACTGTAGCACTTAAGTGTAGATCTGCCTCAGGTGTTCTTAGGCATAAGCAAGAGATCCCCAGCTCCTTAGCCTGTGTTAGCCCTAAAGAACAAACCAACCAAGCTTGTGATTATAGAAAGTTTCAAAACCTAATATAGGCGAAGACTAGCATTTGTGTGTGTGTGTGTGTGTGTGTGTGTGTGTTTGCTTGCTTGCAAATAACTCATTTCCTTTTCCTGATTAAAAAAAATCTTCATATAGTTTGCCATAGGCCTGGCTACAAACATTGAGACCTAAAGCACAATTGACCTGGGGTAAGTGGCTGATCCTTTGGGACTAGGAATAACCGGGATATTGCTGTGATTCTTAGTCTCAGTCCTCTATCACAGAGATACACTTACCCGGGTGGCGAGACAGACGAGAGTACCCAAGGGGACTGTCTGTGACTCTGTTTAAGGTGGTTAGTGTGCCTGAAGAGTTTGCACTTGGTGGAGTTGGCTGGTGAAACTAAGATTAGAACTCATGACCACTTTGGGGTTTGTGCCCTGGTTTTGAGTGTTTTTTTGTTTTTTCTCTCTCTCTCTCTCTCTCTCTCTCTCTCTCTCTCTCAAAAACAGTCTGCCCTGAGGTTGGTGCTCACACTCCTGTGAGCATTATGGTGACCACAGATACCATTCAAGTCAATGGGCATTGCAGGTACTCCCCACCACTTCAAGCCAGGCCACTGTCTATTGAGCGATTTATGGATTCATTTTACAGTTCTTTTGCTTTTAAGCCAGTCTATAGTCTTCAGTGCTTTCACACTGTCACCAACGCAGGGTTCCTTTGCACCAAGGCAGCCACCACCAGCAAGACAGCTAAACTGCTCATTGGAATTAAGTAGATTTTGGCTTAGAAGACAGCCAGGAACGCTATGGTCCTCACTAAAGCTCTTTGCTGTACTGCTGCTGAACAAAGTTGTGTTTATGTAGCTATGCCTCAGGACTGGTCATCCGCAAGCAATGAAGCAGGGAGCTCTGGCTCTAAAAGCATAAGCACTTCTATTGCCTGAGTAGAAGGGCAGAGGTCATTAGCTTGAAAGCAGTATAGAACTTAAACCTGTATACCTGACCTAACCACTAAAGGAGAACAGAGTGCAACATTGTGTTGGCAGGGGTTCCACAGAACCAACATTCAACAATCTCTGGTGAGGGGGCGTGGGCCAGCCAGGCACTGACCACAACACAAGACAGTGAACAAATGCATGCCTCTCTCCTCAGATACTAGCCCATGCAACTGGTATCCAGGCAGACAGCTGATGCTGCCAGGCCAACAATCAGATACATCAAGTCCGCAGCCTGGTTGCCTTCTTTACCCCAGGCATTGTCCCCTCACCTGAATCCAGAGTAGCTATCACCAGCCATCTCTGCACAGCAAAAAGATGGAGCGACCAAGTGGAGGTTAGGTAACGGACAGCATGTTGAGCAAGAGGTGGTAGAGGGTGAGAGGGGAAGTTGAGGAAGGATTTAGGCTCTGTTTGGAAGTGCCAGTTCTGCCAGACTTGCCCTGCACCTTCTCGTCTGGTGAAGTCTGCAGAACTGCAAGATAAAGTGACCTGTTGCTGACATTGCAGCAGCCTGGCTTCGCCCAAGGTGTTCTTCTCAACAGTTGTTCATGTGAAAGGACTAGCACAGGAGTCCCTCTAGCAGAAACAGCAGCCTGGCCCAGACTCACTGCCCTTTGTCACCTTATTCCTAGCCCAGAGGAGGACATGGCAAGGGTTTTCAGGCAAGTAACTTACTTGGTGAAAGATACAGTTTTCATCAACCCCGGGGAAAAACGTCATTTCAGGACAGCAAACTCAACAGGTGTCTGCACATATCCAGGCTCTCAATCTTTCCTTCATTGTGCCCAGGAGAGAGCAGGAGTACCACTCTCTAACCTGGTAACTAAGGGTACGTCTATACTACCCGCCGGATAGTGTTCGATGCATCGGGGATCGATTTATCGCATCTCATCTGGACGCGATAAATCGATCCCCGAATCGACGCACGTACTCCACCTCGTCAGGAGGAGTAAGTGGAGTCGACGAGGGAGCTGTGGCAGTCGACTCGCCATCGTGAGGATGGCCAGATAAGTCAAACTAAGATACTTCGACTTCAGCGACGCTAATTGTGTATCTTAGTTCAAACCCCCCCCCCCCCACTAGTGTAGCCCAGGCCTTAGGTAGGAGATGTGGATTCAAACCCCTCCTCTGAATCAGGCAGAGAGAAGATCTGAATGACGACATCTCCTACCTCCCAGCTCAGTGCTTTAATCACCAGACTCGAGACTCCTCCTCGCTCTTTGTCACCATGACTATTTAGATATTTATATAAAGTGGAACAGTTTCAACAGGAGAGACTGAGAGCAACCCACCCATAACTGCCTACAGACTGGCAGTTTGGACACAGCTGGTCGGGGGAAGGAGAGGAAATAAGAGAAAAAGAAAGGTCTGAGCTCAAGTTCCTGCTCCAGAGCAGGAATTCCAACTCAGGGATTCTCCCCCTGCTGTAGTTAATCCCCATCCCTGAGAGGCAGTAGCTAGGTTGACAGAACAATTCTTCCATCGACCCAGCAGTCACCCTGGGTTAGTTCAGCATATTACATCTCTCCGGGAGTTTGGGTTTTTCACTGCCAATGTAAGTTCCCAGTGCAGAACAGCCCTATGTCTCGTATATCCTGTTTGCCCTAACCAACGGGCAGAAGGCAAAGAGGCGGGGAACAAACACACACACACACTCACTCTGCTGGCCTGTAATGAACTTTTCTAATTTGCTGACAAATTCCAAACATTTTTGGAACCAAACAACATTTCCCCTGGTTTTTCAGTTCGGCGGCCACGCCAGAAAAGTCAAACAACAAGTCAGGTCTACTTCGGAGCTTCTCTAGCACGTTGAAGGGAGATGACAATCCTTCTTTGCATGTCTCATTCCCATAACACAGAATCCTAGAATATCAGGGTTGGAAGGGACCTCAGGAGGTCATCTAGTCCAACCCCCTGCTCAAAGCAGGACCAATCTCCAGACAGATTTTTACCCCAGGTTCCCTAAATGGCCCCCTCAAGGATTGAACTCGCAACCCTGGGTTTAGCAGGCCAATGCTCAAACCACTGAGCTATCCCTCCCCCCTTTTTTAAACTAGTGCTCCAGGTGAGGTTTGAACTCACAACCTCAGCATCACTCCACACAGGACTGCTCTATAAGTACTGTGTGCTAACCCATTGCACCACTGGAGCCCACAAAAATTATTTTTGTGTTGTTGTAACACCAACAGACCCCAGTTGCATACCAAAGTGGCGCACCAGGTTTCAGGGGAGAAGGCTACGGGGTGCTGTAAACAACTGAGATCCAGCCAATCCATCCCCAGAACTGCTGGGATTCCAGAGGGGTGGGGAATTGTTCATATAGCAGCTTCCGCCAGCGCCTACTCTCTTCCACCAAAAATGGAGTGGATTTAAGTACCCAGACTTGATCTCTTCACAGCAATGCTGAGAGGCTCAATTCACTGGCATTTGTAAAGTGCTCAGGTCTAAAAATATGTTCACCATTACATTTGTATTGCCATAGCATCTAGGAGTTCTAGTCATGAACCACTTCCTACTGTGCAAAACACAGAATAAGAGATGATCCCTGCTCCACAGATCTTATGCTCTAAGTAAGGTTTGCAGCACAGCCTTAAAACCACAGGCTTCTGCAGTGTCACTATCTATAAAGTAAACCCCCACCCAATGGAAGTGCACTGACCTATCCTGTAGTAGCACAGTCACGACAGGATGTGTCACGTTCAGAACTAGTCTCTTTGAAACATATTTCACCCTCGTGCACTGAGTTAAGTTCAGGCCAGTACAAGCAGGAAACATTTTCTAGACTGCAGTGTTCACATCACATCTAGCATCTCAGTTGGCAGGCTCCACAGAGAAGCCAAGGATTAGTCAGGAAGAGACAGAACTATGCTCCAACTCTTCCCAGGTCAGGGCTGAGGGGGAAGCGGACACTGCCATCCTTCATGCCATGCTGTCCCTACTATGAGACTAAAAGCCTTTGGTCTCCAGGTCTGCTAAACCATCACCATTCACCAACCCTACATTGGCTCAAGTTGTTTGTGTTTTTTTAATATTTCATTTACTGTTTTAGTTAAAAACCATTTTAACAAAAACAAACCTGATTTTAAAAAACTTGAATGTTTAAATTCAAAAATTCATATGCTTGTTTTGTTAAAATGTTATATGTTTGCAGTTGAAGAAAAAAAATCCAGAATACACAACACTGTTGTTTTAGTTAAATGAAACAATTTAAATGTCTGTTTGGTGATGTTCTCCTCCTAATACAGCATGGCAAGAAAATCCTACAAATATTAATGATTGACCTGTTGAATTGGAGATAATTCACCTCACAATGACTTCATAAATCTCTGCTTCAATTACCTTTGGTAAATGAAATCACCAATCATTCATTTTCTGATATAGCTGTAAAACTAATCTAAAAAGTTTTCAAAATAAATCACTTTAAAAATGTATAGTGTGTACCTTATAAAAATGAAACCTACATCTATCTCTGAGTTGTGAAGAATATGTATTAAGGTTATGACAACTAAAAAGAATGCACTTTTTTGTAGAAATCCATGATTAAATTGAGTCTTCCTGACTAGTGATTTAAATTAAATACACCCTGCTCCACAGCTCACTTTTCCATACTTGTCCTCAAGGGAACAAGTATTGAACACATATTGAACAAGTATTGCCCAACACCTTCAAAAGGGAAGTCTGTGAATGTAACTTTGCTAGACACCAAAAGCCCTGGACTTAACAGAGACACTGGTTTTTGGCTCATTACAACAATTTGTAACACATCTGCTTGTTACCCTTAATTGCCCACTTCGAACCTTTTATGCATAATCATCTAACCCCCAATTGCCCATTCCAACTGACTGCCTCCCATGTATTATCCCTTCTGCTTAAATCTGTCCTAACTTGTATTTAGGTCAGACACACTGCTTCCTTCCCCAGACCTGATGGAAAGCTCTGTGAAGGTACAAGCTTTTGAGCTACAATAAACAGAAGTTGGTCCAGTAATAAATATTATCTCACTTACCTTGTCTAATATCCTGTGACTAACACAGCTACACCACCAAGATATTTAACAATCTCACAAAAATTATTTGAGAGCACTGACAGCAGAGGTCAAAGTCACCCCCTCTGCTGGCACAGAGCCAGGGGGAGGAGGGGGCAGCTTGCATCCCTTGATCCTGAGAGTGCTGGGGGCTGGCTTGACCCTCCCTGCCCCCCCTTCACATACACACACTAGAGCAACCCCAAGGGGTACCCTAACTTGCATCCCTGATGCAGTAGGTCACTAGATACTATGGCACTGCAGAATAGTCAGGGCACATCACACCCCAGCTACAGCATCTATCAGTGTCTCTTGAAGAGCACCCTGTGCAGGGGGCAGAAAGTCAGCATCATGTGGTTATATTAGCACCCTTGAATCCCACCACATCACTCACACAGGTGACCAGCATGATTCAACAGCACTGGCCTCTCCCCTTGAGCTAAAGGTGTACACGTTCACAAGTAGCACTGGTAGTACACTTAGCAAGCATGCTCGGTTGTAGGCAGTGGTGTTTTTCCAATACCCTGTTAGAAGAAGGTCACTCCCCAAGTTTGAAACTGTATCAACATACATGTGTCTGAAAAGTCCCTTTCCACAAGAAAAAGTGTCTTGTAGTCAGCATTATACTCCAGGTGAGCAGAAGCCTTTAACTAATACCCCAAGTCTCAACATTAAGGCGAGAAAAACAGCACCCCAATAATCACACCTTTGGTGCAGTGCTGCGCACTCCCAAAGTGTCCTGTGCCCACGTGCACCAAGCAGTGGGTAAAACCCAAGCTAGACTTCAGTGGTTCCACAGTCAGCAATGTTGACGGGTAAAGCCTCCCAGGATATTGACAATGGCCAAGAAGGGTGGTACCAGGCTCAGTAGTTCATAGAACCACACTCAATAGCAGGAGAGCATATAGCCTAGATCCACTCTGAGCAGGGAATGCTAATGGTCACTTAGTGAAAACCAGACTGGTCAGAAGCCAGCAGTTCTGCAATGGGATTTTATTTTAAGCTTAAGTGCTGTGGAGAGACGGGGGTGGGCAGGGGAGAGAGAGAGAAGCTTTCTATACTTCATATTTATTAAAACATCTTGAAATGGCAGCGATGGGCCCTGCAAGAAGTGGGCTGAAAGGTTCTCTAGTTTCACGGTGGCCTCTGCTGAAACAGCAGCAACTGCTGACTCTGCTACCCTCCTACAACAGGGGCTGGAGTCACCACCTCCCACCCAACTTTCAGCAGTGGGGAAAGATACATGTCACTGTACAGCAGCAGACCTGTCCTCCCTACCGAGACCCTAGGCAGAGCCAGGTCGAACATAGCTGAAATAGCAAAGAGCCACCCATCCTACTCTGTGCTTGTTCTCACAGCAGCCTCTCTATACTGCAATTAAATACCCGGAACTGGCCCATGTCAGCTGACTCAGGCTCATGGGGCTATAAATCTGCAGCGTAGATATCCAGACTAGGGCTAGAAAAAAGATTCTGGGACCCCATGGTGAAGAGGGTGCCAGAGCCCAGGCTCCAGCCCTAGTCCAGAGCTTTACACTGCAGTTGTATAGCCCTGCAGCTCAAACCCAAGTCAGCTGACACAGGCCAGCCACAGGTGTTTAATGGCAGTATAGACATGGCCTAAATGTTTTACTGCCTCTGGTAACTGCCTGTTCTGGATAGAGATAGCCCATCTAATAAGGCCTACCCCTAAAGCACAGATCTGTTTTAGAATTAAAGCCCTACACATCTGACATGTGGAATATATACCCAACATATCAAGTGCTGGAATACAAAAGATAACTAATTTGACACCATCACTGATGTCTTACAACAAACTCACAGCCAGGCTGTCACTCTGCTGCATGCCATGGCTATTCAGAACTTCACAGCCACAGCAAGAATCAAGTTTGGTTCCTATAGCACTAAGAGCACAGAATCCCAACACCAAAGCTAAAAGCTAGCAGTACTGGGTCTATGACACAAGTCACAGTTCCATCCAGTAGGGCACAACTCTCCCTACTTGCCAGCTCATTACAGTGGCATATGTCCATAATATGAAAAAACACCTTTCTCCCTCCTGAGGAGAGGGATCCCAGCCACAGCTCAGGAATGAGACAGAACAGTTCTCTCCACTACAGTCACATGCCTTCATTGGGGATAGCAGACACAACTGTGGAAGAACAGGGTGAAACTAGAGTACATGACATACCTGAGAGCTCACACAGGGCTTCCAACTACTCTGTGACAATATCAGCAGGAGAAGTGGAAAAGGAGATGCTCTTAGGGAGCACAACATATGAAGCAAAATGAAATTTCTACAGGTTTGTGAGGGACCTCCTCAGGTACCCATAAATCACACCCACACTGAGTCAAACAAAGAGGAAGGCTGGTGATAACCTAGGTAGCCCCTTTACTATGTCACTTCAACACCCTCCCAATAAAAATGGCCTGAGCTCCAGTGCCTGGATTTAAATGCTTTCCAGCTGACAGCTGCTTGGCAACTCCCTTCACTGAGCCTCACCTGCCACAGGTGTTTGCAATTTTCCTTCTTCCAGCTACTGCAGAGCAGCCTCACCTCACACAGCCTGTGTTTGTCAAGCAAGAAACAAAGTTGCATTTTTATTTTTAACAGAGTGTTGCCGGGAAGGAGCAGGCAAATAAGGTGCAACATTTCTGGTCAACAAGGATAGAAAATCCTTTCTGTTAAAGGCAAAGCAGATGTACGTCTGCTCACACACACACACACACACACACACAGAAGAGTGGGCCTCTTCCAGCAAGAAATCTTCACAGGAGAAGAAAGGGAGGAGGGAGAGTTTGGGGGAAATGGGCCCGTTCATAACGGAGGCCCTAGTCCTGCAAGTATGATTGAAGACAATGGGATGAATGCTGTGTAAAAAGTTAAGCACGGGTGAGTGTTTGTCGGATTAGGGCCTTAAAGAGGAGGGAGGAGATGTCACTTTAGATTTTATTTAGCTAAGATGTTTGAAAAGAAATCCAGCTAGAGAGACAAAGAAAGCTATATTTCTGTCTGCTTTTGATGCAATGTTAATTATGCATCTTTTCACCCTTCTGGATAAAAAGGGACTAAGATTTTAAGACAAAAATCCCAGTAACATCAGACTAACAAGGGAGCTCAGACAGGATGTTCAGATCCAGATATCAGCTGTCCCCCAGGGAAGGGTTTGGATCCAGGGGTCAGCTCAGCAAGGGGATACGGACCAGAAGCAAAATGAGGGATTTGGGGGTTTACCTATTGCTGATAGGGGTGGGACAGCTGGGCCTAGGCCCAGCCATAGCTAAAGACCTACCCTCTCAAGGGGGGAGGGAGGAACCATCTCTGAGAGAGTACAGTGACAATACACAGTCTGCAAGTGCCTTTTGAAGAATTTCCCAGGCACAGGTGTAACCCACACACCTCCTGGGTGTGGTGTTCTGTCCTATCTAGTGGCATGGAGAACACTTAGAGAGAGAGAGAGAGCGATTAATGAGTCTGCTCTATAGTCTTCGCTAAGGGCCATATGGCTTTCAGCTCATGCAGTAGCGGCTCATGCCCTTAGCTCCTGAGATCCCAGGTTCAGCCATGCCCGCCGATGACTACGGTCTGTCGGCATTACGCAAGGGCTGTGTTCAGCCGCATACAATAGCCCTATGTTGTCCACTCTTTCCTGAGAGCTCCACTGCTGGGGGGAATGCTCTGAGAAGGATGTGGGGGACGATAACACACACCATTCTGGCTGGCACCACAAGCCAGAGGCAGGACTAGGAGACTGCCATAACTTAGAACAG
This sequence comes from Chrysemys picta bellii, assembly GCF_011386835.1. Taxonomy (NCBI): domain Eukaryota; kingdom Metazoa; phylum Chordata; order Testudines; family Emydidae; genus Chrysemys; species Chrysemys picta. The sequence continues at coordinate 37,084,334 of NC_088794.1, read as the reverse complement.
CTCCTTGGGCTGTCTAAATTATGCTGGAGGTCATTTCAGCGACTGCAGCAGCTCAGACTCAAGAGGGCATAGAAGTGGCTTAAAGCCAACTTTGTCCTCACTGCCCTTGGACTTAACCTTCTGTGCTGTGCCTCCTGGAGGTACATTACAGCACAGAATCTGCCCCAGAGCTGAGGAAAGCTGCATCTGGCTCCACACATGACCAAAGTTTGGGGGCATTGGGATCTGAGCTTGTCTCTCCACAATAGTACAAATTATTGTGAGTTGAGTGTTTGCCTCTGAGTTGTCAGACTAGTTCTTCCTGCAGACCTAGCTCAGCCCAAACCCTCCTGCCCCCATCTCCCCACCTGGCTCTGGTCTGGGCTTGCCCTCAGAAAGATGCCACCTCCTTTGGAGGAGTCCCTTCACTGCTGTACCTTTCTTCTCTGCAAGTAGGTGCTGCTTCCTGGGCCTGTGTCCATTCCCTGGGAGATGTTCGCTCCCCCTCTTGTGTTCCCTCTGCAGCCCACCTCTGTTTGCGCTGCTCGAGCTTCTGAGACCAGTCGCTGAACCCCTCATCCTCTTCCAGCTCTGAGGTCCCTGAGGGCTTAAAGTCAAACCTGAAACACAGCAGGAGAAAGATTAGAACAGTGGTACTGCAAAGGATCAAAGTTGGTACCGATGATCCCCATGCTGGTCATGGTCCTTCCCTTTGCACTAACCTGGCTATCACAACCTTCCTCTAGTAGCTCCTCTCATACCAATAAGGGCCTGGTCTCCAGAATCTCACCTGTCCTCATTCTCCATTAAAGGAGAGGTCACAAAGCAGCCTAAACCACTTAGGAAAACACCACAGAGCAGCCACTTAGGAATTCTCCTGGTATAAGGGGAATCCCTGAACAACACAGCAACTCCACCTCACCCCCATTCCTGGGGCAAAAGAGACAGTGACCTGTCCTCTGTGCGCCTACTGATTCCTGGCTCCTCGGATGGCCTCGTGGGGCCACAGGAAATCCCAGCATAAGCTACAGCTGCCTTCAGGCCACCAGTGTCTTCACCCCCTCCTCTAGTCCTGCACTGAGCACAGTTTGGCCAGACCAGAGACTCTGGTGCAAACTCTTCTTAAATGCATTTAGGAACCCAGGGTCCCATTCATGTTTACCCTGCAGCTTGAGTATGCCATTTACACTAGTGCCAAGTGGATGCAAAACACTCCCAAACAATGAGAGTGAAAGTGCTTTGCACCCACTTGGCAGTGGTGTAAATCACAACACACATGCACAGCAATGGATGAGTGAGAGAGGAAGGATGGTCCAGTGGTTAGGGCGCCAACCTGGGACTTGGGTTCAATCCACTGCTCTGCCACAGAGTTCCTGTGTGGCCTTGGGTAAGACACTTAATATCTCTGTGCCTTGGTTCCCCATCTTTAAAATGGGGATAATAGCACTGCTCTCCCCCACAGGGGTGTTGGGAGGATAAATGCATTACAGATGATAAGGTGTGTGGATCTGTGTTAATGGGGGGGGCAGACAAGTGGCTTAGATAGACTGGTCCCCATCTGTCAATGCAAACCTACCTACATGCCTTCTGCTTCATGCCTCATTGCCATCAATAAGGGTTCTGGGATCGGTTTGTAGACAGCAACTGTTATTGATGATGTGTGAGGCAGAACACAATCTGGCTTTGCTCTTTTGTGTCTTCCTGGACTCTTCACGGCTGGTAGCAGTTTAACAAACTTACTCTTACCCCAGCAAAGTAAGCAGATATGGATTCAGGAGGGTAAAACCTTGGTGCTAAGAAAACCAAGGAGAATTTTGCCATTGACTCCACTGAGAACTGGATGTGCCCTGAAGGCGGCAGGTATTGGGAGTGAATAGGTGTCATTTTCCCAGTGTCACTTTCCCATTTGGATTCATAACTGCACTTTACAGTGCTCCTGAAAACACACATGTTGGCAGTTTCCCCCCGGCCATGCCACCCACTGCCAATTGCTGAGCTGGCACATGCCAGCGTAGTTTGGCATGGCCAAGTGCTCATCCCTCTGCCTCTTAAAAAGCCCTGTGGGGAGGGGTGGGGGGGACCAAAAGGAGCTTAACCTCTAGAAAGATTTCCTATCCTTCTACTGTTAAGGGGAAAACTCTCTTCATTCACCAAACAGGAAAGAAAAGAGGTGAAGAAGAACTTGTATCCAACTGCCAAGAGCCTGCAGAGCTTCATCACCCTGCTGGCACGGTGCATACAGACCACATTCCAAAGCTCTGATGCAACCCAATGGCTGTGATTTAACACAAAGACACAAAAAAAGCCCAATGCACAGTTGAGCGGTAGGCGATCAGAAGGAGGATTGGCTCCTCCAGATCACATGGCTGCCTGCTGCAGAGCAACTTTGGCCCATTTTATTCTCATTGCCTCTCTCTTTCTCCTTCACCATCTAGGCTTGTGGTGACTTCAAGTGAGATGCCCGAGACAAAGGATGGTCAACCCCAAATGTTAAAAAAATCACGGTCAGGCCTCGAGAAATCTTGAGATTGGCTTAAAACCAATGAGATTTTTTTAATAGATAAATGTGTGGTGGGGGCGGGTCTTGTTTGTTTTCTGAGTTCGGAGCCTTAGGGAGCATTTGGATTACATACATTTTCCAGCTTTTCTCTGCAACCGCGAGGGCTAGAAACTTACTTTTTAAAAATAATGAAAGCTGAGATTCTCCTATTCACGTGACTCCAGCAGCTGAGTCTTTGGGGGGAGAAAATCAGCTATCACAAGCCTTGTGACAGCGGACAACAACAGACAGGACCAGATTTAAGTACCCACAATGCCCCACATCTCCAGAAGGACCCTAGTAATACAAGAATCTTCAGTAACTGAAGTGGCGTTCACTGCTGTCCCAAATCAGATGGTCAGCCAGTGGAGAAGCCAAGGATGTCTTTCAGGGTTCTTCATGATGTTTTCCCATTGAAACTTCCCATATTGACTAAGTGATACAATGACAATCTGTGATGTCACAGGTGAAAGTGGATTAGGATTTACTATTCCTGTAGTTCCTAGAGGCCCTGAGCGAGACACTATGCTCGACTGTATTCATACAAATAGTAAGTGAGTCCCTGCCACAAAAAGCTAACAATCTGAATAGACAGGGTAGGAAGTATGATTCCTGTTTTACCAATGACCAGCTGAAGCACAGACAGGGGAAGAGAGTTGCCCAGGACACACAGGGAACTCTGTGGCAGAGCCAGGAAAAGACTCCAGGTCTTCCGAATCCCCGGTCAGGGCCTGGGGGAAGAGTGTTCCTTGAGCGGGAAGCTCAGCCCTTAAAGGCATAGATAAAGGCCATACGCCAATTGGGGGTAGCCAGAGCACAGCCCACTCCAGTCATTCCCTGACCCCAATGGCCTCCTTTTGCCGAGGACAGAGACAGGGGTATGCTCCGTGGCAAATCCCCTGCAGGGGACTGGCAGGTGGTCCCCATTCCCTCTGCGATGCTCAAGAATCTTCCCCCATGTCCCGACTGCAGCCCCTTGACCTTTCTGAAATACCACTCCCAGCACTCCGGCTGCAAAGGTTGGATGCCACTGGGCTGGAGTTTGGGGTAATTTTGATTTCACAGCCTAGTCTCCCCCTTACTCCCCTCAGAACTCAGGATCACCCAGGAGGAGAAGTAAAAGGGGTGAGAGTGGGGCTGGCATAACACTGCTCCCGCACTTCAATACTAAATGGCTTGGCGCCACTCCAGACCTACAGGGAAGCCACCACAGCTGTCTGGGGGGGAGGAAAATGTAACCCGGATTTTCTTTGGGGGCTGTGCAAAGCCCCTCCCCCCAAGGAAACGATGAGGGCCTGTTTACACAAAGATGAGTTGCATGAATGGGGTGAGTCACTTTACGGGGGCGTGGTGTTTACATAAGAGAAAGCAAAGACTTATGGAAGATTAATGGCAGGCTGACCCCAGCTCAGCAAGCCAGCCCAGGTGGCCATCAGCAGCTGCAGAAGAGGCTGGAGAGAAGGAAACGCGATTTTAGAGTGCGGCACAATAGCTCAGTGCTATCGGTGTGAGCATATAACAAAGCAAAGAGGTCGGCTAAGGCTCATCCATAAAAGCCAGAAGTCAAGATGGCCAGCGGGCAGGTTTTGAGAGAGGATGGACTTTACTATCAAACCTCCCCGTTGTTCTGGGGCATCTGGATGTGGGATTTGGGTCCAGGCTCATCCCTACTGAAATGATACCTATAGGTTTCCTAACACTCTCCCTAACCCTCAGCACTCCATCTACAAATATTTGCATGTGTATTTGTAAGGGGGATTGAACCCAGGACCTCTGGATCTTTATTAAAAAAAAAAAAAAAAAAGCACAAACTTCACTGCCTGAGCTAAGCTAGCTCACCTCTAGTATCAAGCTCATAAACCTCTCTATGTGGTCTGCCCGTCAAAGCGGCACAAAGAGTCACATAATCCTAGCATGGGCTACTTTGGTCTTTATTGGCCCCGGTGGAAAGATGCCCACAAGCTTCCGATCTTTTCCCCATCCTCAAAGAGTGAGGCTAGTTCTCCTGCACTGGGGTTATTTATTTTAAATTGTAAAGCATGCCTCAGACCTCTCTGCGTGACCTATCGCCTTTCTCCTCCTTCCTTGCGGGCTGATGTTTATCAACAACCTTTTAATCTGCTACTGTACACTTGGATCTTTGGTCACTCAGGCCAAAAATCTCCAAACATAGCTGCCTACAATTAGGCTCCTAAGTCCATATTTAGGAGCCTAAATAAAAGTGTCCTGATTTTTCAGAAAATTCTCAGCACCAACAAAGCTCACCGAAGGCAACAAAAACTACCAGGTGCTCGGCATCTTTGACAAGCAGGCCACTTTTATTTAGGTACCTAAATATGGTTCCAGGTTCCTAAATGTAAACATTCAGGTTACAAAATTTTGGCTTTGAGCCTGATTCATTCCTCTTTTTCTAAAACACCTAAAACTCCCAGTAAAATTAACGGGAGCTTGTACTGTGCAATGAATCCCTGCCTATCCACAGAAAGAGAATGACCATGAGCCAAAGGGCAAGTCTGGGAAGGGCAGGTCTCCGCTCCGGGCCCTCCCTTAATACAGCTGGGGATTTTGTTCCTATTTATTTGTATATTGCCAGAAACTGTCAACCCCCCACTGTATCATATATGACAAATGGATCAAACACATTTTCTGTAATTACTCCCCCCCAAAAGTTGCCCCCCCCCCCACACACACACCTTTTTTCTCTATTCTTCCCTTCCCTTCCCTGTTTTGCTGTGCCTTTTTCACTCTTTTCAATGGGACTACTAAAGCTAAACACACGCATAAGGCCCACTCCTGTAAAGGCTTACGCAGGTGCTTAACTTTTATACATTGTGAATAGTCCCCCTTGGTGTAAATGGGACCATTCATGGGTCATAAAGTTAAGCACGTGTGCAAGTTTTTGCAGGGCAGGGCCTCTGTGTTTGCATTATTGGGGGTGCTATTTTTTTTACTGTAACTGCTGCTTTGATGCCTTGTGCAAGTCACTTAATTTTGCTGTGGCTCTAGACATCTGTAAAATAAAGATATCTGCCTCAGCAAGATGATTTGAGACTTTGTTAATGAATGTTTGTAACGCGTTTTGTGATCCTGGTGTGAAGGGTGGTCTAGAAATGCTCTCAATTAATATTATATGGCACATCTTACATTTTTAATGAAATGCGTTTCTTTTTAGAGTGGTAGAAATATTTAAATTTTCCAAATATTGATGAAATGCTTTTCACAAAGAAAGGAAACATTTTCACAAGAATTTGAAAATAAAAATATTGAGAATTTTTTTTTAAATCCTGAAGAAAACTGAATTCTTTTCATGAAAAATTCTGCATTTTTTCATGAAAAAATTAGAGTTGTTTTCATGAATAAATTCAGATTTTCCTTTAATTTTTTTTCACAAACAAATTTTGATTTGTTTTCCCCATAATTTTGTTTGCTGTTTTTGTGCCTTGGTCCTGATCCTACAATCACTTATGCACATGCTCAACCATCAGTGGTGAAGTTAAGCACATGTATAAGTGGTAGCAGGATGAGGGCCTTACAGAGCTGGTTGACACTTTTTAAAAATTCAAATGAAAAATTATCACTATTCTTTTCAGTCAGCTCCACTTCTTGTCTAACTTGGGCCCTGATCCTACAAAACACTTAATATGCTTAAACAAGTTCTGTAGACTTCAACAGAACTATACATATCCTTAACGTTAACCATGTGTTTAAACACTTTGCTGAATTGGGATCTTATATATCAATTTAACCCTTATTGAACTCTCCTCATTTAAACTCCTAGCCCCCGGCATTTTTATCACCGAGGAAAATTAAAAACTGTCCCCCTAAAAGGGTTGTTGGCAGTAGGAATAGAACCTGGGATCTCTGAATTTTAAAGCATAAGCATCAATCTAAAAAACTCTCCTTTGCCAACTAATCCCATCAACCTTTTGATGTGGCCCAGCCACCACTAGACAGGGACAGAGCAGCACACTGAGTGGGTCTGGGTAACACAAGCACTAGCATATAGTGAGGATTTTTAACACTAGAATGGTGTATGTTTGAAGAGTGTTCTACATTCAAGCTCATCTTACTGGTTTTCCTGGACTGGCAGCCCACTCTCTGAGAAGGAGCTGGTGTTGTTCAAGCCATCTTCTGCCTGGGACCGCTGTTGTTTCTCCCGTTCCCTTCTACGCCGCTCTCTCGCTGCCTCCTCCTCATCCTCTACACTCCACTGTGCTGTCAGCCTGTCAACCAGAAGGGAAATGCATTCTTAATGCAGGCAGCCAGTTCCAAGAGAAGCAAATGAAGGGAAAACGTCCTGGAATCTCAGGAGAAAACACAGCACTGGGTGGGCCCCATTCTGTGAGCTTCACTCCTGCCAAGGAGCACTTACTTACCCTAGCAGCATGCCTGGAAGCCAAGGCACTTGTGTAAGTGCTACACAACATGAGAAAGTAGGATTGCAGAATCAAGCTTTGTATGAGAGGATTGGATTGCTTCTTAGGGGATGGGTAACAGTGTGTATGGTAGAGTCATAAGAACATAAGAATGGCCATAGTGGGTCAGACCAAAGGTCCATCCAGCCCAGTATTCTGTCTTTCGACAGTGGCCAGTGCCAGGTGCCCCAGAGGGAATGAACAGAACAGGTAACCATCAAGTGATCCATCCTGTCGCCCATTCCCAGCTTCTGGCAAACAGAGGGTAGGGACACCATTCCTGCCCACCCTGGCTAATAGCCATTGATGGACCTATCCTCCATTGGTGGGAGGGATAGCTCAGTGGTTTGATCATTGGCCTGCTAAACCTAGGGTTGTGAATTCAATCCTTGAGGAGGCCACTTAGAGATCTGAGGCAAAAATCAGTACTTGGTCCTGCTAGTGAAGGTAGGGGGCTGGACTTGATGAACTTTTTTTCAGGGTCCCTTCCAGTTCTATGAGATAGGTATATCTCCATATATTAATATCTAGTTCTGTTTTTGAATTTATCTAGTCTTTCACATATGAAGTGATAATATGTCCCATTCTAAATGTTTCAGGGGGATGCATCCATTTCAATGAAATTTTCAATGGGAAAAAAGTCGAACAAATCGTTTCTCATTTTGTTCCAATACGGTAAAAACATTTCTTTTTGACTATCATTGCAAGTCATTTCATGCTGACCTTTAAACTAAATAGCGATTTCACTATTACATTTTATCTAATACGTTATAGGTAAATATTTTACTATAATATGAAAATCAACATGAAATAAATTCAAATGATATGGTCGAAATGAAACATTTTGACTTTATCAAAACAAACCATTTTAATGGTCCCAAATTTAAATTTTTCAGAATTTTCATTCTGTGGGAAATTTCAATATTTCAGCTTTTATTTCCCATTTGGAATTCCCCCCCCCCCCCCCCACCGCAAAATGCTGGAATTTCCCACGGGACAGAAATTCTAGTTTCCAACCAGCTCTAGTATCCCACAGGATGCTCAATAGCACGACTCACACTGCCTCAGCGGGGGTGCTGCTGAGAAATCCCACACTGCAGGGAAATTCTTCCTACAGCACCTGGTACCACCTACGCGATAGGTATCGCCCCCACAGCCTGCCCACGCCTGCTGCGGGATAGACGTCCTGCTTTCTCGGTTTGATCATCTGGTTGTTTTCCCTGTGTGTCATCCAGCCTCAGCTGGCAGTGACTGAAAAGGGCATGTGAAAAGAGTGTATGGATCTCTGTCCAGGGGGCAGCTATTCATATCACACTGATATCATGGCAACTGATGGCCTTTCTGGCAGGCTCAACAAAAAGATTTAGCATTGGATGGCCTGGGAAACTAAAACACCTTCTAACCCCTAGGTCAGAGTTGAAGCACCTTGACAGGGCCGCATGGGGGAAGTGTGCTGCGTAGCTGTTCTGTACATGATGGTCCTGATTCAGGAAAGGACTTAAGCAAGTGCACTTAAAAGGGATTTCAGCACATGCTTAAGTGCTGTGCAGAGCAGGGATTCGTTCCATAATCTGGGCCAAAGAAAGGATTTCAACCCTCAGCTCTGTTAGTTCTGCCCCCTGCAGTAACATTAAAAGAATGATAAATATTATATATAACAACGATCCAGTTCTTGGAAATCCCGGGCCCTGAAGCGGAAAGGTTGCCCAATACTGTGAGAAATCCAAATCCAAGTTTGTGGGCCCCTGCACTCCCAGGGAGAGAGCCCTACGCGGAGCAGACCTTGACAGGTTTTCTTAATCAGCTGAGTAGTTATATTTTAATCAGAATTCCTGTGCCAAGCTGTTCTCTTGCTACAATGGTGCAGGGAATGTCGGAGGAGGGTACCCAGCGCTATCACTCAGCAGGGCTTCAGCTGTGCTCTGCACTGTTTCCTTCCTCCCTTGCATAGAAGAAAATCCTGGCTTGGCTTCTCCCAGAATGTCCCAGCCTCCAGATAATAAACCCTCTGTCAGCAGAGCGACCTCTCGGATCCCAGAGGAAACGATAAGGCCGCGGCAACATTCCTACACTGGTGATAACATGAATTTTCACGCGGGATCCGCTCCTCCCCTTCTTGCCTCTTTCAGCACCATACTGATCTTGGCATGAGAGGGACAAGCCAGATCAGTGACCCAACCAGTCTAACTTCAGCACAGCAGAACACCAGCCCAGCCCTGCCAGACTCCCGCTTCCACAGGGTCTCAGACTACAGCTGTAATAGGGTGGGGCCTGAGTCATTCATGGCCCCTATCAGCAGGGCTCCAGCTGAAATAGCCAGGGTTCCAATCCTTTTGCTTCATTGTAGTGGTGAGTCTATCTGACCCTACCCAGTTGCTGCCAATGAGCACTCCCGCTCAGTACAAGGCGCCAAGTTAATGAGGGCTCCAGATTGAGAGCGGAATTTGAAGGGGGCAGATGTTCCCCTGGAGATATTTTTGCAAACATACATAAAGGAGAGCTTTGAGCAAAACATTGGTTTTTGATCAAAGAGCAAGGTCCTTTGTTATGTTGATGATTTGTAATGAGAGTAACATCCAGAGGCTCCAGGAGCGAGGGCCCATTGTGCTAGGTGCTGTACACACCAGAAGGCTGGTGTACATGTAAAGCTGCACCAGCTTAACTAAAGGCGTGATTGGAAAGTGATTTAGTTACACTGGTGCAAAAGGCTGTGTGGACATGCTTATTGCAGTTTAAACAAGGCTCATTTTTAAATCTTTACCTTAAATCGGTTAGGGATAGGTTTAAGCAAAACCTAAATAAACTACTCAAACCAGAATAAGTATGTTCCCACAGGGGTTTGCACCATCTTAACTAATCTGATGCAAATGGGTGTGTAGAGAGGATCATAGAGAAAGATGGCCCCTACCCCAAACAGCTTACAATCTAAACAGACAAGACAGAGAAAGTGTGGGGATGGGAAACTGAGGCACAGTAACTTATCCAAGGATGCACAACAGGTGACTGGCAGAGCTGGGAAGAGAATACAGGTCTCCTGATTCTCAATCTACTGCCTTAGCTCTTAGATCACACCGCCTCAGAGTAATTCTTGCAAAGTGCTTTCCCCAGGCAGCTGTCAAGAGCCATCACTAAGGTGTCTGAAGCCAGGCATCCAAAATCATCAGTTACCTTTGAGAATCTTGGCCAGCATATTTGATGTTTCTTTGACTAGCTTGTTTTCCAGCCCTTTTTTGTGTGTTCTCAGACAACAATGTGTCTGAGCTCACCTCCATTTAAAGCTCCTTGCCATCCCAATGTGGCACTACAGCACATGGCAAGCATGCCAAAGACCTCAGAGGAGCTGGCGAGGAGGACTGAAAGAGTACAGAGAGAGTGGAAATTCCAGCTCACTAGTGGGGTGTAGCAAAGTTACAGTGCACAGCCCAGCCCTGATTTCTCGTTCCCCCACCCCATCCCACCCCGCCACACACACCTGCCGTCACGACCCAGCACCACTGCCAGAAGGGACACTGCATTTTCTAAAAATTACATTACGTGAATTAAATTGCACCCCCCTTCTCCCATCCCGCCTCCTCCACCCTGCCCTACTCTACACAGGAACAGAGAGCATGAAGCCACGAGAAACAAGACCCAAGCAAACCCCCTTCTTCATTCATTCCACACTCATATTTACTGTTTTCTCCATAGTTCCCATAGAAACAGTTGTCTGTGGTCCTGGCAAGGAGCCAAGGTGGGATGTGTGGGGGGGGGGGGGGGAGTTAAGATATATAAATGAAGTCATTCATTAAGCTCTGCCTCAACCTCCCTTTTTTATGTGACAGAACTTGATAAGAGTCTCTGATTCAGAAAGGATCTTAACCCCGTCTGTCCTGGACTCCCCCAGTCATAAGGTGTGAGGGCCACATTTTTGCCAGAGTGAGTGGGATTTTTGGAATTCACCTGATATTCCCCAGAGGGCTGCAGTGGGACAGAATTATAACTACCCCCCAGGGGTGAACTGGAGTCTCCCGGAGGGGCTCCAGTAGAAATTGTCTAACAGTCATTTACATTATCAAAGAGCTTGGCTTGCAGCCCTCTCTGTTTCCCTCTCCATGACCTCACCGGCTCACTATTCTGTCACTGCATCTTCTGAACTGGCTGTGTGGAATGTGAACGGAGGACAATAACAACAAGAACAACCATATTGGGGGGCGGGAGGGAGAAATTAAAATGATTGCTCGGCCCAGTCAAAAGATACCCACCAAATTCACCCTGCCAAAGGACAGCCTGGCGTATTGGCTTCTCTTCCAACTGACCCACATTGCAATTATCCCAGTGCTGAGAGCCTCTTTGCCATAAACATGTGGGTCGCTGCTTTCTATTGTGCTGCACAGTGCTCAGAGGTCCGAGGCCTCCAGCTGGAGGGAAGTGCCGTCATGCTGAAAGCCTCTCCCAGGCTTCTGTCAGGAAGAGGGGGTGCACCGAACAGTCCCAGCTGCAGCTCAGGCTGGGGTTTCTCTCTGATGTCACTTGTTTGTCAATAGCGCTGCTAAAAATGTCCCGTCTTCAAAACTTTGGAGCAGATTTGGTGAATTTCAGTGCTCAAGAAGTGTAGGGGCTGGGAGCACGGGCCAGATCCGGGCATTGCACAAGCAGGCTCGGGCCAAGCTTTCTTTACTACAGCTCTGCCAACGGGACTCCAAACTGGCCTGGATGTAACACACGTGCGCAAGCTCACTCCCTGCCATTCCAGTCCTAAGTAGGAGCTGCTAATCACACAGTGGCTTAAAGAAATGGATATTATCCACTAGGGACTAGACTTAGGCCTGGTTTACACTTAAAACTTCTACCCGCGTAACTACAACAGTCAGGGAAGTGGGGGGAAAAAACACACCCTAGTGACACAGCTATGCTGACAAAACCCCCACTGTAGACACAACCAAAGAGTGCATAGCTAACATCATCTGGGGAGATGGTGTTCCTATACTGGCAGAAACACTCTTTCTGTTGGCATATGCTGAGTCTACACTAGGGGGCCAGGCCAGCATAGCTATGCCAATATAGGGTCTGTAGTGTAGACCTAGCCTTAGAACATACATGTTCATTACACTTGTGGGGTTTAGCCTTATGGGTAAGGATCAGAGCTGAAGGATTAGTACAGTCCATTATCTCACTGTATCCAGCCCTTCCCTCCCTTGCCCCCCAACATACAGCCAGTTTGCCTATTTTCAGTTGCAAATGTACATCACAATGAATAACCCATAGATCCAGAAATTGCACGTGTTAGGGACCATATGACATTCATCACCTCTGAATCTCCCTTGCTTTAAATGCAGCCTTTCTACCAAACAATGTAAAGACTCTTCTGCACAGCACAGCCTTCCCCCACCCCCACCCCCACCCCACCCCCCAACATAGGCCTGCATCTTCCTTAGCATATCCTTTCACCTGGGAGTCCTAACTTTTGTGACGTCTTAACTTCTTGATGCAGAGACAGCTGCAAATATGTCCTGAGCACATGACATGAGGTCAATGTGCAGAGAAGAACCAAAGAAAAGGAGATGGAGAAAGAGGGAAAACTTGGACAGTCTCACATACACAGTGGGTTTGAGTTTGACCTCCTTTCTACCCCATCCCCGGGGTTGCAGAGGGCGTGATTGAGGCCAGGCCATGATAATACCAAAATGCATTGGCATGGATTATGACTGATTAAACTGTGCTCACTTGCCATGCGGCTCTTTTGCAGTAACCTTTATGATCCTGCCTCCCATCCCCCTGCACTGTGAACCCTGGGGAAAATCAGGGAAGTTCAAAGCTCAAGCTTTGACTTGGGCCAGCTGTGGGCTTGTCTACACTGGCAATTAACAGCACTACAACTTTCTCACTCAGGGGTGTGAGAAAACACCCACCTGAGCGCAGCAAGTTGCGGCAGCGTAAAGTGCCAGTGTAAACAGTGCCCCAGCGCTGGTAGCTACGCCCCTCGTGGAGGGGTTTTTTTTAGAGCGCTGCGAGAGCTCTAAAATTCTAACAATTCCATGGCAGCGCTTTAGCATTGCCAGTGGATCCAGATCTGGAGTTCCTCTAACTCTACTCGTTTGAGACATGGTGGCTGTTAACTCCCACTCCCCACAACCAAGGATTTCAAGGAAGGTCACGTTCCCTGGGGCATACTCCTCACCCACGCTAGAGGAAATGATAGTGGCCAGGCAGGAGAATTTCTGGCTCAGCTTCTGCCGTCTTTAAGGGAAGTGCCCCAGACTCTGGGAATCTTTTGCATGGTTCACAGCTAAAAGGAAGTTTTGCTGGCCCAGAACCAGCTCTCAGCACTGAAGCTAATTCCAGAAAGGAAAATGAAAAACCTCCAATGGGGACTAGACTTCAAGGATCTGTGCCAGAATTCAATACCCCTATGCAAGTGAATTCAGCATTCCTGTCTCCTGAGCTACAGTCAGGGGTGGCTCCAGGCACCAGCGCAGCAAGCACGTACCTGGGGCGGCAAGCCGCAGGGGGCGGCATGCCGGTCGCCGTGAGGGCGGCAGTCAGGCAGCCTTCGGCGGCATGCCTACGGGAGGTCTGCCGGTCCCACGGCGAGGCCAAAGACGCAGGACTGGCAGATCACTCGCAGAAATGCCGGCGAATCCATGTGACCAGCGGACCGCCCGCCGAAGGCCGCCTGAATACCATGCTTGGGGCGGCAAAAAACATAGAGCCCCCCCTGGCTAGATTGGCAGCAAGTGCTATAAAATCATTTTCTTTGGTGCCTGTGTATGTGAGGCAATCTTGTCCCCCTTCCTCCCCACCCGCATACACAAGGACCAGGGTAGGTGAAGGTAGCCTCAGGCTTTGGGATCACCTACTAGCACTCACAGTTGCAATTTATTACATATGCAGCCATACGTTCTGGATGGTATTTCCAAAAATCACTCAATGTTAACCTAACTCTGCTCCCATTGGACTCAATGGTAAAACTTCCATTGACTTCAATAGGAGCCAGGTTAGGCCAATGCTGAGTGCTTCTGAAAATACTACCCTAGAGAAGGAGGGGTGTCTGAAGCTGAAAGCAGGTGGCAATGGCAACCCTGTGGATGTTTCCCCAGCACCCCTCTCATTAGTTTTAGCCAAGAGGGAAGGGAGAGGAAGATTCCCCAGACTTATTCATGGGGTCTTCCCTTTTCCAATAAACCCATTTCTACTGACAACCAGCAAATGTGACCTAGGTGACTCACAAGCCATCCGGATAGACTAAGACCTACGTCAATCAACTGATTCCTCCTGCTGCTGACTTAATATTAAGGGTACATTTAGAATTAGTTCATAAAGGATTAATAGATGTGATAAGCATGTTATAGACAGGAGTTGGCCTTGTTATAGATGGTTTTAAGGGCATCAGCAGAAGCTTATAAATTATGGTTATAAGCAACCTATTGACCTGTTGGACCCTATAACAATTGATTAAACCATCCATTAATCATTTGTTAATCTTTATAAATGATAAATAAAAGTACCCTTAATACCAAATGTGACTGATCATTGTCTATGGCATGTTCTTGTGGTCTTTATCTATCCAAATAATGGGGCTTCCACTGCTTCCCTTGAGGAGATTGTTGCAGTATGGCTATCAGACATCACTGTTTGAGGACATGTACTGTAAGTTTTCTGCTGCTCAGTTTACTCCCATCACAGCTAGCCATACATCCCTTGGGTCAAACTAGCATCCAGCATGATTTCTCACAAGGTCCTATGATCAATGGAAATCAATGGGGGTAGGTGCCTAGCGACGACTTCTTTTGACAGTCCCAATAGGCACCCAGCTACCTCTTTAGACGTCTAAATACCTTTTAAAACATCAGGCCCCAAGTCACTTACCCAAGGTCACCCAGGAAACCTGTAGCAGAGCAGGGAACTGAACCCAGCTCTCCAGCTAGCTCCCAACCACTGGATCATCCTTCTTCCTATGGAATGCAGGAGAAAGTGGTTTCACTCCTCAACACAAGGCACAATTTTCCCTCCGGCCGACAAAATGACCACAACGGGGGTATCTTTAACACAGATGACCAGACAATGGAGCCATGTTTCTTGCAAGATAGGATTCTATGACCTATGATTAATGTTGTTTAATAGCAAAGACTCAGTACAATCGTTACCTACTTTGGCAGGTAGGAGTGGGTTGGATAGTATGAAGAAGATGGGGGAAACCCTGTGACAGATATCCATCTAGGCAGGGAGGCTAGTCTCCCAACCTATCCCTCAAGGGAAGAAATGTTTATTTTGGCGCTGAAAGATGAGCTCATTGTTCAGACACGCATATAAAGACATCACTGTGCTGGACCATTATTAGTTCAATTACTGGGCTGCAAAGCTCAGTATGGAGTCTTTGTTACAAAGTTTAGACTAGAAGAGCATTGGGGGGGAAATGATGCATATAATTCATCCTATGCCTCTCTCATACCAAGCTTTTCTGCCACCCCTGTAGCTGACCTATCTCAGTCATTTCCCCCCACCCATCCTATAAATCACAGCTTTGCCTACAGGATCCAGACAGCAGGGTAGGGCCGAGCTCCCCCACACACCCCTTGAATTATCTCCAATCTCATCCCTGCTGACCTGTTTGGTGCAAGGAGCCGGGGAAAAGAAACACTGCTTGCTTAAAAGGAAAACAAAACAAAGCAAATCTTGAGACAGGGCCAGGCCAAGCAGTACAGGTAAAATAAGCAGCAGCCCAAAGCTTCACCCATCTCCTGAACAGAAATTGAACCAAACTGGACTGGACTTTCCAGAGAATTGTCTTCACTGCTTCTTCTAATGATTTTTCATTTGAATGCACAGTAGCTCAGTTCAGCTCTGCATTGTGAGAAATTATCTTTACCCCAAGAGTCTATACTCTAAATCAGTGGCGGGCAACCTGCGGCCCGCGGGCCACATGCAGCCCATCAGGGTAATCTGATTGTGGGCCACAAGACATTTTGTTGACGTTGACCATCCGCAGGCATGGCCCCCCGCAGCTCCCAGTGGCCGCAGTTTGCCGTCCCCGGCCAATGGGAGCAGTGGTCAGCAAAATGCCTCGCAGCCCCGCAATCAGATTACCCTGATGGGCTGCATGCAGCCCAGGGCCGCAGGTTGCCCACCACTGCCTTATAACATTGCCTGCATTGTGATGCATTAACCCCCTTAGCATTGTATAGATTCTAGCATATAAACCTTGATTAGCATTGTATGTCCTGTCATCCGTTAAGCCCCTTAGCACTTCATGGATTCTAGCACACAGGCCTTGTACCAGTGCATGCATTGTGGTGCATCAGCACCATTGCATCGGTTGTAGAGCATAAGTATTGCATTAGTTTGTTCTATATCACAAATTCTTTCAATCCTTCAGGAGCACCAAAATATAGACCCCTTAAGTGTTCAGTCTTCATCGTCACGTGTTCTAGAGTCAAGGCCCTTCACAACCGAGTGGGTCCTAGACTTCTTTTAGATCTAGGGTTCTAGAATTCAGAACCTTTGAAAGATAATGAGGTTTTGTTTCCATTTGCAGGAGGTGAGAGCTGGATAATAATAAATAATAATAATATATCACTTAGCTCTTGCAAGGAGGAAAATTTCACCTAGATAAGGCAAGTGTCTTGCCAGAAAGGTTCTGATAGTTTCACGAAACCCCATACATTATTTTTTGGGGAAACTCGTCTCTATAATCTCCCCACCCCAATTTCAATGGGGACCTGATTCTGCTCTCATTTACACTGGTGTAAACCAGGAGTGGCTACACAGAGGTTAATAATGTTACGCCAGTTTAGAACTAGCATAAGTGAGATCAAAATGAGGCCTGATGCTTTTTATAGTACTGATGAGTCGAGAGGTTAGAATCCAGGCGCCCAACAATACTTCTTCATTCACTCATTCTACACCACTTCATTCTACAGAACTCTCCTGCGCCCTTGACACGTAGGGCAGAGCTCAGCACATGCACAGCACTGAATAGCGGAGTGCAGAGAGGCAATGGGAGTGTGCTTCTCAGTTCCCCGTGGGATTTAAGGTGTGCTTCCTTTATTACTATTATTTATTTTACAGTAGCAACTAGAAGTCACAGCCAAGCTCAGAGCCCCATTATGCCAGGCATTGTACATACACACAATGAGACAGCCCCTGCCCCCAAAGGGCTTACAGTTAAGACAAAGGCTGGGAGGGGATGACAGGGGCACAGTGGTGAAGCATTTTGCCCATTGTCATCATCCAACCGAGCCAAGAACAGAACCAAGTGTCCTGAGACCCAAACCAGTGTCCTGTCCACTGCCTCTTCTTACTGAAAAGCTCTCTGAGATTGATTTGGTCATTTTTAGACTTGCAAACCAAACCCTTTCCCCCAACATGCTCATTGACCACCATCAGCGGATGCTCCATCCATCCCCAGGGGTTTGCTTGCTTTACTAAGACTGTTCAGGCTTGGCAGGAATAAACTGCACTCCATGAACACTGAAGGGCTCAGTCCAACTCCCGCTGATTTCAACGGGAGCAGAATTGGGCCCTAGATGGCCAATAGGTCTGGAGAAATCAAAGCTCTGAAGGAGGGTAAGTGGAATGATGGTAACAGAATGCAATAAAATTGACCACGCCATAGGGAGCCCCTGTACTATATGGAGCAGTAACGTTATAGTTAATGGCTAGATGCATGGCAGCTGCAGAGCTTCTGATATAACAATCCAGAGTGCTAGGAAATTCTGGGAATGAATCCACATGGTATTCAGGAGGGAATGCTCTCATTCCTCCATTGGCGAGAGCAGGATTAGTCAGCAGGCTTCGGGGGGACAGGTGGGCAGGAAGAGTGGAATGTGGGTATCCTACGAACGCAAAGTTGCTCCGGGGAAGGGATACGGAGCCTTCCACAGCCGACCAGTGAGCTCAAATGGGGCAGGGTGTCATTCTCCCAGCCCAGGCTCCAGAGGAGAGCGTGAGGCTCTGTCTGCAAATGAAAGGATTTTGCTTGTGAGCATCTGGCTTTCGTGCTACAAATCTATTTGCCAGCATGACGCTAATGGTTGTTGATTTAACTGCTTTAGGGGAGGCAGAGAGCTTTGCTGGAGCCAGGCCTCGTGCGTTCTGTTGCCAGCGTGGCCACTGACTCACTGGGCGATCCCTGACAAGTCGCTTAGCCTCAGATTCTCCATCTCTAAAATGGGGGTAACAACATTTACCTACCTCACAGGGTTAACCCGTTAATAGTTGCAAAGTGCTCCTTTGAGATCTTTTAATAAAAGGGTGCTGGATCACTACAAAGAAGACAGATTCTGGTGGGGGAGGGAGGGCGACAGATTTGCTCTCCAAGCCCTGCCTTCCTCCCAACTCCTTCATTCACAGCGAAGGAAGGGACCTAACTGTCCATGGCCTGAAATAACAGTCAGTTCCTCTGGCAGGGCTCAGAGTTGCTCAAAGCCAAGAGAGCTCAGTGCGTCAACATGCATGTGGGGGTGTTAGCCCCAGGGTGAGACTGTGCAGCGGACCTTCCCCTCCGCCCTTTTACAGCTTCCAAGACAATGGGTGCTGGGGAGGCTTGCAGGCCGGCTTACGCTCTCCTGTGTGGAGATGTGCACCCAGAGAAACACTCACACTCCTAGACAATACTGGGTGGGGAGAGGGTAGCTGCCTCCCAGATAACATGCATCATTCCCACCCAGACAATGAGGCCTGGTATTGACACTCAGATACCAGCACAACAATATGGCCTGCAAACAGCACAGCACTAGAGTAGTACTAGAGATAGGAAGGGGGTGGAGTCACCCTGGGAATCCTAAGGATCAGGGCACAACCCTCTAGCGCTGTGTGATCCATCAGTCTGGCACACCGTGCCTGCTAGTGTGTCCTGGGAGCCCAGCAGAGCCTGTGCACAAAGCAGGCCTCACGCGTGCTCCCAACAAACGGCATATGGACATTTCTCTCCCCCGCCCCCCACTCATTCCTCTGCCTCAGTGAGCTTGCTAAGGTGTCTGTCAGCTATGCCCCGAACGAGTGAGTAATGGTGCAAAGAGCAGGGGGGACGACGGGGATGACAACAACAAAGGGACTGAAAGGGTATTGCATGAGAGGAGAGGCCATTGTGTATCTGCGGGCTCTTGGGGAAAGATGGAGGCAGGGTGGAAGGCAGCATTTTTATCCCCTAGGGCTGTACTTGTCCTCAGCAAATTGTGCTGAGATATTCAGCTGGAGCTTCTAAGTCCCCCCTGCTGCTCCTAGGACCCCACCATCCAGCAACAGCTGATCCCTGACCCAGTAGCCTGATCCCCTCCCAGTTGCCTCTGCCTCTCCACCCACTGCAGTAACACTGCATGGTGTCAAGTATCCGGGGGTAGCCGTGTTAGTCTGTATCCACAAAAACAACAAGGAGTCTGGTGGCACCTTAAAAACGAACAGATTTATTTGGGCATAAGCTTTCGTGGGTAAAAAAACCTCACTTCTTCACTCTATGCATCTGAAGAAGTGAGGTTTTTTACCCACGAAAGCTTATGCCCAAATAAATCTGTTAGTATTTAAGGTGCCACCAGACTCCTTGTTGTTTTTGCAGTAACATTGCCACCCCCAACTTGCTCCCTCCTCACTCCCCAGTGGACAATTGTTTTCACCTCCCCCACTTCTTCATTGCAAGTTCTCTCCCCCACCCCCTGGTATCTAGCCCCTAGATAACCCGGTGATGGGCACATAAAAAATGTGATGATTAATAGATAACCTACCACAACCCCTCCCTCCACCTCCCACTGCTGGTTCCCATCCTGATTCCAGAATCCCAGTCACAGGTGACCTGCACCCCAGTTGCTATTACCTTCCCCTCACCCCCGCACCCTCCCACAAGCTGCTTCCCTCTTCAGCCCAGAAATTCACTCCCAACCCAGCCCACCTCCCAGCCCTTCGAACACTCCCTACCCAGATCTTGTCTGGAAAGTTCAGTGCTTAGGAGAGTCAAACAAGGCAGCACCAAGAAACTGAGCATAGGGTTTTCCCCATCGCACAAACACTTGTGACCCCAGGGAAAGTTGGGGTGTTTGAGGAAGGGTAGGCAGGATAATAGGGGCGGGAAAAACAACTGAGCAGGGTGATCCTCCATCAAACAAAAAGTTCCCTCCAAGAGCTATGAAAAATGGAGATGACACCACAATCTGAGGAGCCAGTGGAATTGTGAAAATGCCTAAAACCCAGGAGAATTTAGAACAGAACCCATAGGCTGAACTGGTTCACAGAGTTCCACAATGCAGATCACAGCAGCCCTCACCTTTAATCAAGAGATACAAGCCATGGAGCCTGTAGGTACCTGGAGCAAGGAGGCTTGGATCAAGATGCAGCATTGCATGTATGGACATGCAGTCTCCACAGGCTGCATCTCCATGTTAAGGTACCATCTACACTGGGCCTGAAAGTAAGGGGAGTCTAATTGAAAATTCCATACTTTGGCTTTCCTTGCAAGTATTAATGATTCCCCGGACTGATAAGATACCAAAAGAGCAATAATTCTGTATGACTGAAGAAATGCCTTAGATCCTTCTCTCCACTGATAGCCTCCACATCTCTTCTTGATTCCCTGGCACTCCCCTTTTCTTGTGATGATAGTCAGAGTTCAGATTTTGATACTTTGGAAATTATCCTTATTATTTATTGTTTGTCTTGCATTTGCACCTAGGAATGCCAGTCCTGGACCAGGACTCCACTGTGCTAGGCGCTGTACAAACACAGAACCAGCCGATGATTCCTGCCCTGGAGAGTTGATCATGTCTCAGTTCAAGCCTAAATCTTTTGAATCCCTCCACACAAAGAAGGGGAAAACATCAAACCAGGTGATATGAGAGCGGAGGCTTTTCTATTATCCCTCCTTCACACACACACACCCCTACTTCAGTTGTAATAATTAATGAAATGGCTAAGGAAATCTGATTACATGAAACCATCTCAAGGTTGCTTCTCATATTCAGAAGACAGTGGAAGCTGCATCTGTCCATGAAAGATGCTATTTAAACCACCATTGAACAGAGGCACATACAATACAACAGCTTTATAAAGAAGTTGATTTGTAGGTTAATTAAACAGTAATATTCTGTTGTAAAACACTTGAGACTCAATAAATACAGAGAAGATAAAATTCTAGCAGGGGTGGCTAGTGAACTGAATTAATCAAAAGGACAAGCAATAGTTGCATATCTTATTGATAGGAATTCATTAGATAGATAGATAGATAGATAGATAGATAGATAGATAGATAGATAGATAGATAGATCTGAAAATACAAAGTCTCATAGCAGTGCTAGGTTTTATCATTATTGTGTGCAGTGTTGTTATAGCCGTGTTGGTCCCAGGGCATTAGAGAGATGAGGTGGGTCAGATAATATCTTTTATTGGAGCGACTTCTATTGGTGAGAGAGACAAACTTTCGAGCTTGCACAGAGCTCTTACAAGTTATTAATAGAAGTTATTACCTCACCCACCTTGTCTCACAGGTATTATCATTGCTAACTTATTACAAACAAGACAAAGCAGCCTGATGTCTGATGGATGCTCTTTTGCAATCCATTGACTGATAGAGACCATATCCAACAATGGGAGATCCTAGGTACACATTGGAGAGAAGAAGAAATAGATAAGCTTGTAAACTGCCTATTCTTTTTGGATGTCATTTCTAGTTAATTACAGTCACTTGCGCTGGGTATTCTCTGCAATCATCGGGTGTATCCCTGGGCTCTGTTAGCCTGATGGACGCTTTCCAGTCACCAACTTTTCAGGTGCAAATGACGTGCTCCTGTCAAGTGTCTTCATGCAAAGCAACCCCCAGTATCCTCCCTTTGCCAGTGACCAGAAAAAGAGCAAGAAGGGCTTGTTTTACAATCCACCTCCAGGATGCAACAAAATACTGATCATGGCCCTCCAGGGAACAACTGCACTCACTCTCATGCCACCCATTGGGCATTAAGGCCTTGATCCAAAGCCTGTACAAATTGGAACAATCATTGTTCCTGTATTTCTGCACTACAGTCTTCACTGATAGTAAATGATGCCTATGGAAACAGCATCAGTTCATTGCCAGGACACTTCTGTGGTTGACGCATGTATCTGTGGTCAGAACTTCCCCTTATACTCTATTTTCAGCTCCCCAAATATTTGGGGTTTTCCACTGGGCCGTTTATCTATTCAAAGTTCATAGGCCTCAAGAGTTACGCTAACTTGCTGAAGCTAATATCTTTCAGGATATAGGCCTGTAGGTTTCTTGCATTACTGCTGGATATAATGCAAAGCAGAATATAACGCAAAGCAGTAAATATAATAAAGGCAAGCTAGCCACTGGGCTACAGTGGACAACACGTACATCACCACATACTGGGTATATCACCACACAGGAGCACAGCAGTGAATAGCTTATGTGGGGCAATGGGGCCAGTGAGGGGCTTAAATGCAGCCCACAGAGTCTGAGGGAGTCCATGGCTGCCCTTCCCTCTAGGCTACTGTTCCCAGCTCCCACCATGCACTGCAGCATGGCTGGGCTGCTTGAATTCGTATTCAGCACTGTATGCTGGGATCTGTAGTCCCCGGGGGCCGCGCCTCCCTATTAAAGACAAGCATGGATGCAATCTCTTTATTCCCAGCAAATTAGATGGAAACTCGGGGCTGCTGACAAGTTGCCAATGGGTCCCTTCATTGGACAGTTACAGAGCCCTAGCGTCAGGACTAAAAGTGGGGAAAGCCATCAGCAACCTCTTGCCTCCAACAGGCAAGTGTGGGAGAAAGCTCAGTGATTCAGCAGCATCTGAAGTCACTGGAGCTTAGTCTAGTTTTACACCAGTGTGACTAAGATCGGAGTCTGTCCCTGCGTTACCCATATAAATGTGACATACCAAGAGGTGCACATGCACTATGTAGGCTTGCAGTGCAACCAGCCGGGGCTTACAGTGAACCTGGAAACTCCAGTCATGTAGCAAAGCAGAAGAAGAGCAATACTCCCTGGCACTGCTGTTGTATCTTGAGTCCAAGAATCTCAAAGCACATTAGGAACGTGAATGAGTTCAGCCCCACACCAGTCCTGTGACGGAATAGGCAGAAAGAAAGTCCTGAATTGTTTAGTTGTGCAATCAGCAATTCTGCTTATAGCAAAACTTAGAACAAAGTTCTGTGCGAAAAAAAATGACTCCTCTACAGGAGGGTTTCATTGTATATGAAAAGTGTATGGACTGTCCTCTGCCTATATCTGAGCAACCCTTCTGCCTTCTGTTGACCTCAGTGGGGTTATATCTGTGTAACCCAAGGTGAAATCCATCTCTTTTCCCACCACATGGAACAGGGACGATATATACCAGGGGTAGGCAACTTATGGCACGCGGGCTGAAGGCAACACGTGAGCTGATTTTCAGTGGCACTCACACTGCCCGGGTCCTGGGGGGGCTCTGCATTTTAATTTAATTTTAAATGAAGCTTCCTAAATATTTTAAAACCCTTATTTAATCTACATACAACAATAGTTTAGTTATATATTATAGACTTTTAGAAAGAGACCTTCTAAAAACGTTAAAATGTATTACCGGCACGCAAAACCTTAAATTAGAGTGAATAAATGAAGACTCGGCACACCACTTCTAAAAGGTTGCCGACTCCTGATATATACAAACACCCACGCTAGAATCCAATTTAAAATCCACTTACCAAACGACCCGACTCAACCACAATTTTAATCCCCATCTTCCATAAAATCTCCCTCTAATCTGATAAAACACCAGGGGGCAGGTACTCTTCCGAATGGGCACCTACGATCCCCATCAACATTCAGAGTAATTATGAACAGCTATTAAGAGGAGGTCTGGACTGGAGCATGTGTGAGTGCTTGGGTCATTTATCTATCTATGGACCATGTGCAGCATGCTCATCACCCTTGTCTCCTCCAAAGAGTTTCAGCCCAGATTTGAGTTCTGGAGAAGACTGAAGAGGGGAGTCTTATTTTAGCGTAACTGTTTTGCCCAGCAGCACCCAATCCTGGCCCATTTTCTGAGCCGCGTGTCCTGTGTTTGAATGCATTTGATGATTCTATTCCACCTGCATTTGTTTACACCTTCCAACCCAGCCCCAAGCACACTATTACAAAATGAGATTCCATCAAATGGGGTGATTCCCCTGAGCCAGGGCTAAGGAGAGGAACATGTATGGGTCAGAATGGAGATGACCATCCCCCTGTCTCTCCAAGGGGGCAATTCAATGCCAGGTGAAGTCAATGGGAATCTTTCTGTGGTCTCCTGCAGGTATTGAACTGGTCTCCAAAAAGGGTAGTACAGGAAGTCCCTGGATTGAATGGACATGAAGAACAAATTCCTCTTGCATCCAGGAAGAGAGAAGCCCTTCTGAGGTAAGGTTTAAGACTGCAGTAATGCCCGTGGGAATCCCCAAATTGAACTGGGCTTGGAGACTGGAATCCCCCCTACCCAAAAACACACATTGCAGGCAGCCACTCCCACTCAGCCGGGGACCAGCATCCACTAGGGAAATTGTACACCCCAGGGACGACTAACATGCCCAAACTGTAGTTCAAAGGAGAGCATTAGTCTCCAGTGCTCCCATTTCCCACACCTCTAAGTCAAACTCAGCATTAAAGTAAAGAACAGAGCAGGGAGTTCCCCCTGTTGAATCTGAGCTTTTGACACCTTCCTGCATGGTTCATGACAAGCTTCCATAAATGCCTGTAATGATCGAAGTGTTAGGAACACTGAGGCAAAGGTCTAAGAAGCAAAAGTGGTGTTTCTATTCCACATTAGAAAGCAGCATGGTTGCAACTGAGTGGAGTCCCAGCCTCAGTAACTGAACAGAGCAGAGTGCAGCCATCCTGCCCACAGAGATCTGGGCTCAACATTTATCGAAAAAAGGAACCAAGGATCTTCTAACTGTCCAACAATCTGCCCTAGCGAGTACACCCAGATGCTCAGGTGGTGTAAATCAGCATCTCTGTCTCCTATGAAATCAGTAGACTGATGCAGATTTAACACCAGCTGAGGATCTGGCCCTTTAAGGATTTCTGCCTAAAAACATGCATACATTGCACATATTCGCCTCCAAAAACTTTGCTAGACGGAGCCCCTCTCCTTCAGCTGAGACACACATAAACTCTCCAAGCCAAGAGGAAAAACCAGCAGGTTCAGGTACATATTACAATACGGTCATGTTTAGCTATTTTAACTATGTGCTTCTGGAAAAGCCATCAGTAAGCTCAGCTCCGCCTTGCTGATATTGTTATTTGGGGTTTATTTATTTTCCCTGCTTCCAAGATGTTCTGTCTGCTTAAGAGCCCTGTTAATGAATAGGTTCAACTGATTTACATATACGTGTGCACAAATATACCACAACGGAACAATATTCTTCTCACCATGGAGCAGACACATTTCTCTCTGTGAAAGAAACAGCCCATAGAGTTTGGAATTAGCCAAATCAAATTGCCATGGTGGAAGATCAATGGACTGAGCTCCATGGAACAAAGAATCCTGCCTCTCTGCCTTTGCTAGGCAGGTACAGACTTACCTTATGAGGTTCTGTAAGCCTTGTTTGCTGGAATTCCTCCTCAGGATCGCACTGGTCATTGTGGGAGAGGTTGATCTCAGGGCAGGCTCACAGATCCTGGCTGCTAAACCTCCTTTTCCTACTTTTTTTTTCTTTTCCTTTTTTTAATAAAAATAAATAATCCTCTCCCTCTCTTCAGGAAGTTCTGCAGCTGGTTTCCTTTTGTTTCTCTAAGCCCCCCTGTTCAGCCCCCCTCTTGTCTCCTCCACCTCTACCTCCTCCACAGCCTAGTGGAAATGTCAGAGAAAAATCTTTCAGAGAGCAGCTTTGTAGTTCGAGGCAAAGCAGGGTCCCCTCCCTGCTCCCATCTGACCACTGAGTAAGCTCAATGCAAAGCTTAAACCTCTCCTTTGCTCTAAAGGCTATTCTTCTTCTATTTGGCTATCTGTTTCTCTCTCTCCTCTCTTACACTCCTTCTGGTTTATGCTTCTTTGTTTCTCATCTTTTTCTCTCCTTCTGTTCCCCCTCCCCCACTCCTCATTTTTCTCTCTTTTTTTTCCCTTTCCGATCTCTTTCTTTCTGCATTAACTAATTGCATAAATTAGGAACAAAAGCCACTCAGGGACACAAAACCTGATTAAAGGAAAGACAGCGGAGGACAGATTTACAACTCTTGAGCCAGATCTTGAGCTCACGTAAATCATCAGCAAGCCATTAAAATCAATGGCACTACTCCAGTGTGCACCAGCTGAGAATCTGACCCATAGCCTCCATAGTCTAAATCTACTCTTAAAAATTAATTGCAAGTCTCAGCAACTTGCAAAGGGGTTGCAGCACTTTGTGGTTAAAAATGCTGTATCAAAGAATGAAGTGCAATGTAATCCCACTTGCATCAGGCTGATTCAGACTACTGCATCTGAGGAAGCAGTGCAAGACTAGTGGACAGAGCACTGGCCTGGGATTCAGGATCCCATCCCTGTCTCTGTTCTGTTCCCATCCCTATCTCTGACTTGCTGGGTGAGCTTGGGTCAATCACTTCCGCTCTCTGTACTTCAGTTTCTCCATCCATGAAATGGGGGTGATGAGACTGGCCTCCTTCATAAAGTGCTTTGCAATCTACTGAAAAGTGCTCAATAAGAGTTAGGTGTCATTATTATGATGTCAGCTGGGTGGTCTTGGATAGCGCTCTGGACTATGCCTCGGAATATGACGTTCATTCTACTTATGGCTCTGCCCCATCCCACTGAGTGATGTTGGACAAGTTACTGTGCCTCTGTTTCCCCTCCCATCCTGAGTCTGTCTTGTCCGTTTAGATTGTAAACTCAGTGGGGCAGGGAGTTTGTGTACAGTCCTTTAGTCGGGGGTATTGATGTGCCACTGTATTACAAAGAAGAAGAGAGGACTCTGTGGGAGCATAGGGTTAGCAGCCAATAACTACTGAGATCTAATCCCATCTTTGCTATTCACTTGTTGGGTGATAGTGGGCAGGTCAAGTAACCTCTCTGCCTCAGTTTCCCCATCTGTGGAAAGGGAATCTCAACCCTGACCTCTCTAAAAGGTGTATTGTGAGAATTATAAAGTGTCCTTATTATCAGGACCAACATGTTTTGAGATTTTTACTTGCCACTCTCCCTGTATCTCATAAAATGTGCATATGTTTTCTTTGGATGAGTAATGCTGGACTATTTACAGTAGCTCGGTTGTTTGAAATGTAGATGGCTGATAACTGCCCACATAATAAATGAAGAAATATCAGTAAAGAGAAACCGCATTGAAATAAGTACAGACGGGTATTAAATGTAAAAAAAAAAACCCACACACGCACTTTAAAAATGGGTTTCTTTGTTAATTATGTATTTACCAATCAGCCCATAAATGATGAGAAATAATAAAAGCAGCTAAGCACAGTGGTTGTTCTTGCACTGGGATCATGGATGGACTATGTGCTGGAGTATATTTATTTTACATCTCTACATTCTGTGAGGCTAGGTGGAACTAGGAGAGCAATCAGCAAAGGTCTCTAATATTCAAAAAGATAAAGGCCCAGCCCCTGCAAGCATGTATATGTGTTTGGCTTTAAGCAGACTCACTCCCACTGACTTCATTGGGACTGCTCACATGCTTAAAGTTAAGCACACGTTCAGGCATTTGCAGGATCAGAGCCTATGGTCACTATGAAGTCACTGGCCAAATGCCCAATGGCTTTCTGCAAGATGGAGGAGTGATTAGAGGGCCTGATCCTTCAAACTTTCATTGATTTCAATGAGGCAGGATCCAACTCTTAACATGGGGCCGACCACCCAGCTGGTACCATTCTAGGGTTTTTATAAGGGGCTGGTGGTGAATGCGGGCAGAGACAAAGGGGCGATGAAGCTAACAGCGATGGCATTGCCAGAACAACTGCTGCTGAATGAAATCACAGCTCTTATTATAGCCAGAGATGCCACACAATCCGTAGCAAACTCAGGAGGGGCAGAGAGGAATGTGAAAGACTTGGGTTTGATAACTATGGGGAGGCTGGGAGCACATGCTTGCCAAGGGAGGGGAGGTGGGCTCACCGGGAGGCATATGAGGCCAGATCCTCACTTGGTGTAAACTGGCACAGAGACATTTGCTTCAGTGGAGCTACGCTGGTTTACACCAGCTGAGGACCGGGTCCAGAGACAATTGTCTTGCCCACATCTCTCCACTCAATAAACACCAGTGCCTGGTGGCAAAGAAGCCAAAGAAACAGGCCACTATTAAATATGCAAGAGTTTTCAAACCAAAACTGTTAGCCTAGAGGAGGAGGTAGAGTCCAGCGGTGCTAAAATCCTGCACCATAGTCAATTCTGCCTACAAGCTAGACACGGGTGCCCTTCTATAAACAACCCCCTTCCCTGCAAGGGCTCATGTCCTCAGGCACTGCAGAAGCCAAATGCAGTGGAGGATGTGGGTGTTTGCTTGCTGTATGGCAGATGGATTTCCTGAGCCAGCAGGGCATCTAGGATCAAGGAGAAGTCCATCGGATTAGCTGTCTTAAGGGAAGTGAGGCGGGGGTGAAAGGTGGCAGGGGAGATAAGATCTTTGGAATGAACTGAGGAGGGTGACTCAAAGTAACTGTAGGGTGGGGGCAGAATACACCATGATATGCAAAGGGTTGGGGAGGGGGTTACACTTCCCATTGCATTATACAGGGTAAGGGAATTCCCAGGTACCACTCCCTGACTGCAAATTCTCCAGGCTGGTATGATGTGTTTGTGATGCTCCTCCTATAGTGAAGATTAATCAACATCCCTTCCCTTTCATCTCTGTCAGAGAATGCAGGGAGATCATGTGGGAGGAACACAGATGTCCAGCACTGGGAGGGTCACACAGGACCCCATGGACGAGGGCCACGGGAGTGCTTCTGTTTAAATGCCTGCATCTCCAAGACCCATCTCTCCAGTGTGCAAAAGGAAAATGCTAGTGATTGCTCTTGGGGACGATCCATTCCCCTTGACTTAATTCAACTGGGGACACTGCAACTTTATTTT
This sequence comes from Chrysemys picta bellii, assembly GCF_011386835.1. Classification (NCBI taxonomy): domain Eukaryota; kingdom Metazoa; phylum Chordata; order Testudines; family Emydidae; genus Chrysemys; species Chrysemys picta. The sequence goes on along the minus strand of NC_088794.1, from coordinate 37,055,412 downwards.
AAAATTTTTTTAAAAAATCACTAAAGTTATGAGCAAGGGGGATCCCTACCTTACCCCCTCATAGCTCAAGATGGTTTGACCCGCCAAAGGAAACTGGGGCTGAGGGCTTCTCCTGCACAATCTGTGTAGGATCGGAGATCTCCCCCCCGCACACCACTGCCCAAGGTGGAGCATAGCTGCTTCAACGTGATTTATACTTCCATTCACAGCAGCTAGAGGTTAGCATTAACCATGGTCCCATCTGCCCAGCTCCTACAGCACTGCCCACATAAACCTCAGGGTGCCATTCTAGAAACAGCAGTGATGCTGCAGTAAGAAAAAGACACCAACCAAAAAAAAAGACGATTAATTTTCCTGCTGGAGTTAACAAAAAATCCATCAAAGAACTCTCTGCAGGGGTGTGGTGCATTTAGCACAAGACAAGACAGGGGCAATAACACAAGGCAGTTTGCTAGTGCATAGCATGTGTCCTCTAAGCCAGAGGCTCATAAAGAACTTTCCAGCAACAGACAAAAAGGGAAGGCTTTAAAGGTGAGTGGGATGGGGGGGAAGTGACTCAGTTCTGTTGCCCTGGGATGCAGGGAGGGAGTCCCAGAGAGATAGGGCTGCACCAGTTCTCATTAATGACACAATCGCTCTGCTATGTAGCACGGGTTGCAAAATCATTTTGGAGGCTAAAGTATGTCTAGGAAAAAACATGACTGTAGCAAAGAAATGCAACCAGAGTGATTTGCTCTAGCACTGTTGCAATCAAAGGTCCCAGTCAGGACCAGTGTTGGGCATGACCACGTAATTTGGCTACTCTAGGATCCCAATCTTTTAGGGGCACCTCCAGCCCAGCTGCCCTGCCCTGCTGTGCACCAACACAGTTTCTGGAGATCTGTTGCTTTAAGTACACCCCACACACTACTGTCTGAGAGGGCGGACACCTCCCTGGGCAGATTCTGGCTGCGTGAGCCCCACAGCACAGCTTTCAGCAGGGGAGGCTGTCCCTTTAAGTGTGCTCCCTCTGCATCCTTAGCCAGGAGCCACTCCCCCAATACAGCTCCAGCCAGGACAGTAAAATGTCTAGTGCCAGCCCAGGGCCCAGTCCTTGAAGATACTGAGCACCCTCAACTCCCAGAGATGGGAGCAGAGGGTGCTCAGCACCTGACAGGATCAGGCCCAGCATTTGTGGCACGTGCCTGTTCCCAGTGATGGGATGCCAAAGCCGCTGAGATCATCGGCCCTCTGCCTCGCCTTTCCACTGATTTCAACAGGCCTTGGATCAGGCCCCAGCACTGTACAGCATGGGAGTGACCTGGGTTTTTAAGCATGAGTGGAATTATTGATAGAGCAGCACGGCCTGCTTCAGAATGACTAGAAAACATGGGGATGAATTGAAAGGGACTTCATTTAGATGGAGGGACAGGAAGCCACCTTTCTGTTCCCCACAGTCTGAGGCAGCTGGCCCTGCCCAAGCCCTGGTTTCACTTAGAGCAGTCTCGAGGCTGCTCTAGCATGTGTTCTACTTCTCATGGCCCCTTGCAAGAGCACAAAATGCCCATTGTTCGGTGCTCTCAGCTACACCCCTTTTCTGTCCCTCCAGGAGGGGGGAGTGGGGCCAGGATAGGGCTGCTCTACTCCAGCAGAGGTTCCCCTTTACACAGACCATATTTCATGTCCTTTAAGGCCTCCCTTACACCACAAGAGAAGCATAAAGGAGCTTGGGTGCTTTGGAGAATCAGGCCCTAGAACTGTAAATGTTTCAGAATAGCCCATTTGCTGTGTTCCCTCAGGTCCCATGGAAGACGCGTCCTGGGCATATTTTTTCCTCCCGGTGTCTCCTTTTTAGAAGCTCTTCACCCTTGTCTCCCCTCTTCGCTGACTACACTGAGTCCATTTCTCACAGGAACTCTGGATAAAGAAATTGCACCTAACTGCATCTTCAGCGAGACCCTTGGTCAACTTCAACCTGTGCCTGGTAGTTCTTGTGTTAGCTGCCAGCTCGAATAGTCCAGTCGCAGTGATTCTCTTGGTGCCCTTTGCCGATTTCCTATACGTTGGTAATGCCCATTGGCACACCTCCCCACATGCCCTAACCACCAGGTAAGGCACCCCAACATGACAGGTTTCCTTCAGGAGATCTCGCAGTAAGAAGGGGTGAGTGCACACCCCATGTCATTACTCTCTCTGTAATATTCCCGCATGGCCACTCTGCCTCTCAAAAAGGTCATTTACATACCATCCAGCCAGTGAACCATTGCATTGGATGCTTCAGAAAAATTGGTGTTGAGAGCCCTGGTGTTGATGATATGGCAGGGAGGTGCCCTGTTTCCTAGGTGGTACAATCCTTCATACATCTTCACGTTCTACTCTCTCCGTCACTACCCCTCCTTCCCCCCCTCTCCTCTCACCCCCCCCTCCCATGGACCCACATTTCTCAGAAAGTCTGACAGAAGTAGGTCTCTTGGGATTATCTTTACAGCATTTGTCCTTCAGCTTCGAACCTTGGCTAAATGAGAAGGGACATGTTAATTGGAATGCCAGTCTAATGGATATGTAAGTAACCAATGGTGGGTGTGCTCTAGCCTGTGAAACAAATGTTACTTACTGATGTGTGGGATCCCAATTAATACGTCCCATCTCATTTTGCTAAGGCTTGAAGATCGGTAGCCAACCACGTTAAAGGTAATCCCAGTGAAACAGCGACTTTAACCGTCTCAAATATCTTTCAAGTAGGAGCAGCCACTTATAAACTCATTGAATACACAATCAGGATTCTAGGACAGGATGGCTCATTTTGTGGGATTATATCAAGCTATTATGATTTTCAGGGCTTAATCCTATAAGAAAGAAAGGAAGAGCCAGCAGATGGTCCCTTCTCTCCCTTAAGGGACTGACGAGGTGTTGAGTTTTCTGTCACTCATTAGCAACACCCTACTAGCTGGTTTAGGAGCAGCGCTGCCAGGCCCCCAAAAAATGCCCAGGTGCAGACTGATGGCTCTAATGAGAGCTTATATAACTACAGGTGGGTGTGAGATGAGGGTGGTTTTCTGGTTAAAGCAGACGATGGCCAATTGGATAAAACAGATGACTGGGAGTCAGGAAATCTGAGTTGTGTTCATGACTCCACTTCATACTTGCTGGTTGGGGCAAGTCTGTACCTCAGTTTCCTCCAGTGAAAAATGGAAACAAAATTACTTACCTGTGTGATAAGCATGTTAGGTCATTAATGTCTCTAAAGCCTTGCCAGACCCTCGGATGGCAAGGGCTATAGACGTGCAAAACATTCTCATCAAGAGGCAAGGGAGTTACAGAGAGGGAAGAATCCATGGCTGTCCTCAGGATTGCCCCTGGAAGCAGAGCACTCCTGCTGGGCAAAACCCACCTCCCCTTCTGCAGCCTGAGAGGCAAAATGGTTTGTTCAGGATCACAGTGACAGACTCCTAGGAACAGCAAATGTTTCACAGCATCTCAGCAGAGGATGCCTTGCTTAGGAGAGTCGAAGAGAAGAGCAGAGAGGGAAGGAAAGAGGACAAGGGAGAGAGAGTGAGAGAAAGATGCTGAAAAGACAAAAAAAGCGGACAGGGGAGAGAGTTGGTGAGACCACTGTTATTCGTATAACAGAGGCCCCAGCTGGGATCAGGGCACCCTGGTGCTAGGTGCTGTACAAGCATGTAATAAGAGACACGTCTTGTACCAGTGAGCTTACAGTTTAAGATAGACACATTATTCAACATGCAGGGAACTAAGGCAGAAAGGCATTTGCCCAAGGTGACACAGGAAGCCTTTAGCAGAGCTGGGAACTGAACCTAGATTGTCTGACCTCCTGTCCACTGCCTCAACCACAAGAGCATCTTCCTCTCTAGAGCCCCTTAATCACAGGGTCTGGGGCTTGGAAACAGGCTTCTGGGGGTATCTCTCAAGCCTGCAAGGCAACTGGAAAAGTCTCAGGACTTTTGGTTGTGTAACACCTGCCGGCGGCATGGCCATGGGTGGTACCAGCAGGAGAGGGATGATAAACAGGAGAGAAAGGGGAGGGATAGGTGCTGCCTAGGCCAAGCACAAAGAAGGCAGCCCTTAGACCACACCCCAGACAACGTTCATTTAGACTGAGATGTTCAAAGCTGTCCTAAGGGATTGGACACCCCATTTCCAATCAAATAAACAGGAACTGAGCATCCAAACCCCCTGGGCAGTTCTGCAAACCGTCCTCAGCCTTAAACATGAGATGCACTCATTCTTTTTTTGATTACAGAAATATGAAGATGTGTTTGATGCCCATTATTTTTCCAGCTGGCAAAGAAACAAGGCTATTCAGTGGTGGAGGGGATGGTGTACAGGCGATCAGAGAAGAAATCTTCAGCCTTTTCCATTCTCCATCATAGGCAGGATGGGTACAATCTGCCACGCCCCTGCTTTGCCAAATAGCATTCGTGCAACATATGTAAGTGTCCACTGAGACGAACACATTCAACTCAATTGTGAGCTCATCCATATTTGAACCAAAATATCCCGCTGATGCTACAGCCGGGGGAGCTAAACTCTGCCATGATACTGAAATCTTCCCCTCCATTTTCTTTTCCCCCTGCTTAAATTGGTCAGTATGAAAACCAGGACCAAAGCGCCAGTGCTGGTTATTTTGAATGGGATGGTGAATCATAGACTGGAAGGCCAGAAGGGACCATTATGATCATCTAGTTCAGTGGTTCTCAACCAGGGGTACACGTACCTCTGGGGGTACACAGAGGTCTTCCGGGGGGTACATCAGCTCATCTAGATATTTGCCTAGTTTTACAACAGGCTACACAAAAAGCACTAGTGAAGTCAGTACCAACTAAAATTTCATACAAAATCATATTGCTCTATATACTATACACTGAAATGTAAGTACAATATTTATTTTACAATTATCTTACAATTATATGGTAAAATGAGAAAGTCAGCAATTGTTCAGTAATAGCGTGCTGTGACACTTCTGTATTTTTATGTCTGGTTTTGTAAGCAAGTAGTTTTTAAGTGAGGTGAAACTTGGGGGTATGCAAATCAGTCTCCTGAAAGGGGTACAGTAGTCCAGAAAGGATGAGAGTAAGGATGTAAATATCGTTTTAAAAGTTAGCCGTTTAAACGATTAAAATATTATTTAATCGGTTAACCGGTTAAAAGGAGAGGGGCTGGGGTTGCTCCAACCGGCTAGTGCGACTGGGTCTGGGGCCAGTGGGCCGGCCTGGGGCTAGGGATCAGCAGGCCAGCATGGCTGGGGTGCTCCAGGCAGCGTGGTCCAGGGCAGGGGGCAGCGTACCGGGTGGCCCAGGGCTGGGGGCAGAGGGCCAGACAACATAGTGGGCTGGATCCTTAGCTGGTTAAGCCAGCACCACACCACTGAAGTCAATAAAGCTAGTTCAGTTTACACCAGCTGTGGAGCCGGTCCGTTCTAAGTACCCATCTTTAGAACAGAGATGTCTCTGCAGTATGTCCAGGGTGCTGCCCACAGTCCCGTTACTGCTGAGTCAGTGAGGGTGTTACCCCCAGTCCCAACTCCTCGGCCTAGGAATGGCTAGATCATTGCAGTAAGTAAAAGACCTTGATTTAACGTTTTGTAGCTCAGGATCGTCACACACTTTCCCTGCGAGGGAGGGGGCTGCCAGCCTTCCTGCCCCTGCTTTGCACTAGATGAAGTCCCCAGTGAGTCTGGAGTGGGCCTGCCCCTTGTGAGAGAGACAACTCAGACTGCTGAAGCCCAGGATTAAGGCACTCAGGCGGCTGCCTCGCACATCTGGTGTGTATTAAGACGGATAGACTGGCAAAGAAAATACACTGAGATTCCAAGCAAGAATGGTTAACCCATTCATTGCTAGGTCACTACGGGCATGCATTCCTGTAGCAGTTTTCAATGGAACTTCTGGCAGTGGGAGGTTTTGACTAAGGTACTGGGCTAGGACTCAGGAGATGTAAGTTCAAGTCTCAGCTATGCTACAGGCTTCCGAAGTGACCTTGATTAAAGTCTCTGTGTCTCAGTTCTCCATCTGGGAAAAAGGGGATCACACTTCCTCTCTCCCTTGCATATTTCGGTTCTATATTATTTGGGATAGACACTGTGTCTATGTATTACCTATATATCTATACCTTGCAGAGCACAATGGGGTGCTGATCTCAGCTGGGCCCTCTAGGTGCTACGGTCGTACAAAGTGTGAGAATAATACCAGCTTTGTACAGCCACACCATACAGGGTCCTGTATCTCAAAGTATGCACAGCGGCATCCGGGGTAGATCCCTGTGGCACATAGACCAGGTACAGCTGCCCAGGAGCAAGCGACTGGCTTGATAGTTGTTCCCAGTGGCACACGTCTGCTGGAATACCATTAAGTACTAAAATAGAGGGGCCTCTGAATTCCAGTTGTACCATACTAAATACCTCCCAGAATGTTCCTTAGGATATCCTGATTCCTTAGCGAAAACTCAAGGAAATGTTTCCCGGAGGACTAGCTCCTGCAGCAGATCCAGGGGGACACCAATAGCCATCACACTAGACGTGGGTTCGGGCACAGAAAGTCAGGCCAAGGCTAGTTGAGGCCAAAGCGAGTGTCAGCTAATGAAGTATTCCCAGGAACAGCACAGCCCTCACGCTGTGCAACATGAGAGCAGACTCCATGACTCCCAGACAGAGGGGGCTAGCCCTAACAGAGCAGGAAGCTTTCCAGAACGCTCACGCTGCTGAAATTGTGACTGGTGCCGCTGGAGTCCCTGCTGTGGGGAAGCTCACAGTGTTGGAGTCCGGGCTGATACCTACAGGCGGGGCCAGCCCTAGAAGTCTCACTGGTTTTTTTTGCTGCCCAGGGTGGAAAATGTTTTTGGCACTGCCCTCCCTGGCTGGCTGAGAAAAAATATCTCACACACAGCCAGGCACGGAGTAACATGAGGCCCAGGGCAATCACCCTGCTCACGCTGCTTACAGGGCACTGCTGTGGGGAAGCTCACAAAGAGACCCAAAGCAAAAGAAGGGTTTGCAATGCATGACTTCAGGCACACACTGAATTTGTTCACTGGATAGATGGGTATTAAGGACAGAGAGATACGACAAGGAACTAAGGGTGGATTAAGGCATCAGCAGCTCTATGGCACCCCTCTCAGGAGCTCTTGGTGCACAAGGTGTGCAAGGGCAAGTCCCACAAGGAGGGAGATGTGGCCAGGACATTCCTATGCCCCATCTACTCCTGGCTTCTGGGCCAGCCCACAAGCGCTGTTGGCAGCTGGGCTCAGGCTGCTCTAATGTGTGCCAAGGGCCAAACCAGCCCCAGCCTGCCGCCCACTCAGTCCCTGCACTAAGCAGATCTCTGGCCCAGGGATGAATAGGCCCATAGCAGTTTCTTCAGAGCATGCAGTTCAGTATAGCCAAAGGCAGGGATTGTCAGGGCTAGGTGCCCAACTACATCTGAATTTCAATGGGATCTGGGCACCGACCTACCTCCTTGAGAGTCTTTTGAAAATACCAAACCAAATCTCCCCACTCCCAGTGGGGTCTCTTCAGAGTGCAGCGCCCAGGCCCTCCCATCCAGAGGGAATGGGAGGAAGCAAAGGAACTCGGTGACACTCAGTGAGGAGGTCACTGCTTCGAGCTCTTGGCAACAGCAGGTTCCCCTCCTGGGCTTGTTGGTCTGGTGCATGCAGTTGCTCTGAGGTGTCCTACAGGCGGAAGGCAGGGCAGGAGTAGGAGAAGGAGGAGTGCACAGAGGAGACAGCAGCCAATCTGGCGAGCATCCACAAGCAGGAGGAAAGGTGGAGGGAGGACAAGGCAGCCATTTATGGTCTAGCCCCATTGTGAGGTACAAAGAAAGAGAGAGAGAGAGGCATCTGCTGAGTTAGAGCTGTCCAGAGGCAAGCTACAGTCCCAAGCATGGTCAGCCCACACGACTGTAGACAGGGATACCACGACGCATTACTGGGGCCTTAACCTCCTGCCACCAGATAGCAACAGCTCCCACTGGCTTCAGGTGCAGTCACTGGCACCCTGCAGCAGTTGACTTGGGCCTGTAGCTGGCTCTGAGAAGGGCAAGTTCATTTATTTGTATTATGGTAGCAGCTAGAGGCACCGACCAAGATGGTGGGCACTGTTGTGCCAGGTGCTGCCCTGCCCCAAAGTGCTTCCAATTAAGGTCACACAGGAACAGAGCCCAGGTCTCCTTGCTCTCAAGCCAACACTATCCACTGGCCCAGGTTACTTCATAGACTGATATGGGGAAGTTCATGCTGCTGAGACCCTGGCTCTGGGGAAGCACAGGTGTTTAAAGTGTATTTACTCCTCACACAGAGAAGTCCTCTACTTGCCCACAGAATGGGCCCAACATGGACAGTGGCAATGTAAGTACAGCCTTGTTTGTCAGCCCTGGAAATGGAACAACCAGGGCTGCTGCAGGTCAGTACGGAAGGACATGAGTTTTAACTCCCTAGCTGCTTGCTGAACTGTCTGCCAGGGAAAGATGGGGCACCATAATTAACCACAATTAATTAAACATTAGCCAGCATTTGTGCAGCACTTTGAAGTGGTAAAGCACCATGCACAATAATTGTGCAGAATCATAATTAGGTGCATTGGCAGAGCTATGGGGGGGGCGGGGGAAACAACAGGGGATGCTGTGGATCAAGAATAAGGGGCATTGGTGGGGCTGTGAGAGGGCCTGGAATAGCAAAGGTCATTACAGGTCAAACCTGAGAGTCAAAGCTGTTGGGGCCCCACGACTGGAATCCCAAGGCATGCTGCAGGTCAGGATGGAGGTGTATTGCCCTTAACTGCTTAGTTGCTAAATGACATATCAGATCCAGCTGAAAAAAGGTAAGGTGGGCCCAGTGTTCCTGGCAGACAGCTGTGATAAATCCTGAGGTTCCAGGCAATGGAAAGGAAATTGCATTCTCACAGTTGGGAACATAAAAACAGCCATACTCGGTCAGATCAAAGGTCCATCTAACCCAGTATCCTGTCTTCTGACAGTGGCCAGTGCCAGGTGCCCCAAAGGGAATGAACAGAACAGGTAATCATCAAGTGATCCATCCCCTGTCACCCATTCCCAGCTTCTGGCAGACAGAGGCTAGCGACACCATCCCTGTCCATCCTGGATAATAGCCATTGAAGGACCTATCCTCCATGAACTTATCTAGGTTTTTTTTAACCCTATTATAGTCTTGGCCTTCACAACATCCTCTGGCAAAGAGTTACACAGGTTGACTGTGTGTTGTGTGAAGGAATACTTCCTTTTGTTTGTTTCAAACCTGCTGCCTATTAATTTCCTTTGGTGATCCTTGTGTTATGAAAAGGAGCAAATAACACTTCCTTAATTACTTTCTCCACACCAGTCATGATTTTATAGACTTCTATCATATCCCCCCTTAGTCATCTCTTTTCCAAGCTGAAAAGTCCCAATCTTATTACTCTCTCCTCATATGGCAGCCGTTCCATACCCCTAATAATTTTTTTCACCCTTTTCTGAACCTTTTCTAATTCCAATGTATCTTTTTTGAGATGGGACGACCACATCTGCACACAGTATTTAAGATGCGGGCGTACCATGGATTTATATAGATGCAATATGATATTTTCTGTCTTATTATCTATTCCTTTCTTAATAAATCCCAACATTCTGTTAGCTTTTTTGACTGCGCTGCACATTGAGTGGATGTTTTCAGAGAACTCGCCACAATGACGCCAAGATCTCCTTCTTGAGTGGTAACAGCTAATTTAGACCCCACCATTTTATATGTATAGTTGGGATTATGGGCCAGGCACATTCTGGCAGCAGTGTAGGGGGTAAGGACATCTGCAGGAGGACTGATGGCTGATGGGAACAAATACATAAAGCCCGTATGAGGAGATATTTTGCCCTTCTCTCAGACCCTCCTACTGAGGCTCTCAGAGTGCTTTGGGAGCATTAATGAATTAAGCTCAGAACACACTGGTGAAGAAGGTAAGTGTTACTAATGCTATCTTAACCATGAGAAACCTGAGGGATACAAAGATTACATGACTCACCCAAGGTCACATAGCCAGTAAGTAGCAGAGCTGGGAACAAAGCCACAAATCTTGTCTTCTATTTGGGCTCAGCTACTAGAACATGCTGTGCAATGGCATTCACGCTGCTTCCCTAAACAAAGACTTTCTGTAAGGCTGCCCTCTTGACTAGGGCATGGCTGGCTGTGTTAGGCAAGGGTTAAAGCTTCCACTCCCCCAAAACTTTGCCTCGAAACACAGGCTTTTCGCATTCTAGCTCTCTCCTTTCTGCTGCCTTATGAAATAAGCATGAGCAGAACATGCCCCCTTGTGGCTGATGGATGCAAATGTATCACATCGCTGCCTGGGCATAAGAACAGGTGTTCAGTCCTCCCATTTTCCATGCGTCCAGACCAGCAGCAAACAGTGCTTTGTAGTTCTATGTTACAGCAGGTTTCCTGGTGCTGTAACATGTGTGCTTACAAGTCTAAACTGTGCGGTGCTACAGGCAATCAGTGCCAGCCTAACCGGTGCAATACAACAGATCGCGTTCCACATTCGTGGACTGAACAGAGACACTGGATTGACAGCTTATTAAAACAAACTGTAACCCACTAACAACTCCCCCAACTGTCTTCCCCTTCCTTCCTTTCCTGAAGGGGTGTTAACAGGCCACTTCACCTTGAAGGGTCCCTTGAAATAGGTGTTAACTACTTATGCTAACAATCTGTTCAGCTTGTATTTAGCTGTGACACTCTGAATATGTTTCCCAGACCTGAAGAAGGGCTCTGCCTAAGCTTGAAAGCTTGTCTCTCTCACCGACAGACATTGGTGCAATAAAAGATATTCACCTTGTTACCCTTACACAGTGCCCCAGCTGTTCCAGTGCCTCGCTGTCTTGTGCACTGTTAATAAGAACTCAGAGACCATCTGAACTTGGACACTGCCACCATCACTCCAGTGCCATCATCACCTACTGTATGCAGCATTCAGCGCCCACCTCGCCTGGGCAGTGCCACAACCATTCCAGCAGCAATCTGTAAAATCTGCCACACCGCTGTCATTTCCAGCCTGTTCCATACAATGCCACAGCCACTGCCCACCCATGCCCCGCTCTGCTGCTCACCCTCCAGCCCACACAGTGCCATCTCCCTGCAGCTGTGCCATTCCAAGACAGCCTGTGTGTTGCCAGAGCCCAGCTACTGCCAGCCCAACCTGGGCAGTGCCACTGCTTTTGCTGTCACTACCCCTTTGCTCTGCCACACAGCTCCCCTCATTTTGCATGTGCCCCTGCCAAACTCCTTTGAGCTGAAAAGTTTAGTTCCAGAGTCTGGAACTTTTGCTCCATACTGAGGTGCAGGGATCTGGGGGTTTGGTATGAGCCTGTCTCTGCTCCTAATCTTTCTCACCCCTCCACCTCTTTCCTCCCTCTCCCTCTCTGTCATTTTCTCTTTCATCCTCCACTCCTCCTTCTGAGGCTTCATTTTATTAAACAGCTCGCTGGGAAAATAGCAGTGCTCTGACCCACAGCTGCTAAAAGGGAAGATGATGTATGTGTCAGGAAACTGTTTCCAGTTCATCTCCAAACAGGGAGAGAGCCCTCTGCATCCCTGCTGTGTCCCCACTCACCTTCTCCCACCCACCCTGTGTGAGACTGAAAATCCAAATTGGGCTGTCTTTTCGTGAAGATAAAAGGTGCAAAACTGGCTTTGTGTACTCCCAAGTCTTTGGAACTAAACCCTGCCTCACCACTAGGCTTGAGAGCTGCTCTTGATTTTTATACTGTCACCATTTGACTAGTTCTTTTGTCATCATAGAGCAGGGGTAGTCAATAGGCAGACTGTGGGTCAAATCTCGACCACCAGGTGCTTTTGAACTGACCCCAAAATCTTTTTATTTACTTATTATCATTATTATTATTTTCTCTGGAGTCTGGACCTTGACTAAACCTTGACCAAGAAATTTGGACCTTGACAAAAAGTAGACACCCCTGTCATAGAGACTTCCAACCTAGACTGGCCCTGAATTTTCAAGGTAAAAATGAAGCAGAAAAAAGAAGAAGAAGAATCTTTCACACCTTTTTTTTCCATCTTAAAGAAGTAAAAAGGGCCACAAGCCACTTTTTTTTAATGTCACCTTTAAATAAAATGATTCTTAAACTCAAAGGGCCAGTCACAAATTGCCCGTATACATGGCACTCTTTTGTCAGAGTTAGGGTATTTTCTAGCTCTTTTTCTTATTCATTCAACTAGAACCTATTCCTTCTCCACCACCCCACCACCCCCGCCCTCCTTTCTTTGATGGAGCAGCATGCAGCTGAGTTAAATTTTTAACAGCCTCTTTGAGCATGGCTCAAAAGTTCCTCCTCCCCTCCCCCAGGAATTTGGTGCTAAAGAGTTCAAAGATAGCTCCTGAGGTATCAGTTTCCCAAGACAATCTCCTTCTAGCCTCGGATATACTTAGCAACTGTGGTAATCTTACTTAGGACTCTCCAAGTCTCCTCTAAGGGATCTGGAGAATTCAAGACAGCTGGGGATGGACGTGGCAAAGGAAGGGATGGGGCCTGCTAGCACAGCAAAGCCATCTTGAGCTAGTGACCATACATGGTCAGCCCAGGGCTCCCTGCAGCACGGGGGATAGGAGGCCAGAGAAGGAAGGGGACACTGGATGATGAGCTAGAATGGCTGATTGTGTCTATAAGAAGTTATTTTCTTGCCTCTCCACTGAAGCTCACTAACAAGAGGAGCACCTGCTCTGTGTGTGTGTGTGTGTGTGTGTGTGTGTGTGTGTGTGTGTGTGTGTGTGTGTGTGTGTGTGTGTGTGTGTGTGTGTGTGTGTGTGTGTGTGAGAGATAAGTGGCTTGTATGGAAGGACCTAGCTGCCGCAGGTTCCAAAGTGATCACTAGGAGGATGGAGAGGTATGCTATGTTGAGTGACAGGGGGATCTCGGAGGTTCAGAGGTTCACGTTGTGTACTGAATTATCCCAGCTTTTTGTAAGCTGTGCCCTCTCCACACAACAGCTCCCTGATCTCCCAAATCAGCCGGCTGTCCTCTTTGGGATAGGAGCGCCAGCTCCCCCTGAACTACAGTGCATTATCTCTTCAGGGGCTGGCTTACTTACTCCCATCCAATCTTCAGGAAGCAGCCATTTCCCTCCCCATCCCTCCTCTCCTCAGCAGCCATCCCTCTCTCCAGACCTCACAGGCAGAGAGTAACAGACCCCAGTGTGTGAGCTTGTCTCTCCTGGTCTTTATTCCTGCAGTCCAGTCTGCACACTAGAGCTAGCACCGGTAGAGCCGCACCTCTGCTAGCTAGAGCGACCGTGGAAGAGCTGCCTAAATGTCTCATACCTATACCCAGCATTGTTAGATACACAGGCTGATGCATTGCCTGAAGATATGCAGGGTTAGCCAAATCCCCCTCTTCCTCCCACATTTACACTGGCACAAGTGGCATATGTCATTCACTACCAGTACAGCTCCAGCAGCAGCAACCACAGAGGAAGCTGTAGCGTAGACACGGCTATGTAATTTTGATCACTATGTCGTCTAACCTGCCTTGAGCCCCCTCTACAGTAGAGCTTCCAGAACTGCTACCACAGGTGAATTATGGGCCCCATTTTTGCTTGCGTAGCTAAGGCATTGGGGCCTGCATGCGCCAGCAGCACTGCTGGAAGCAAACAGGCTAGGTGATCCAAGCAACAATGCTGACTCCTGTTGTCTGTCTGTCCCAGAATAACAGTGTAGAACCCGTGAGGGATCTAGCTTGTGGCCCCATACATGAGGGAGTGAAAAGAGCCGGTGCTGTTGTAGTGGGACCTGTGGGCAATTTTCTGACTAGCCTTCATCATACTCTGACCAAATTCTGCCCCACCTCCACCCGCGTCAGCTCCTCATTCACTCTCCCTCCACAAATCCTAACCCCCATGCCCCTGTTTGGCTCTCTCCATGCCCTCAGCCCTCCTCAGAGTTGTCTCAGGAGCATTGCTGTAACTTGATCGGCAGCGGGTTTAACTTGAAAGCAGACTGGGTACAGAGTGAAAGGCCGATGAGCTGAGCTAACAGCCTTCACTACTGGGTGGTAAAGACCGCCCACGCCGAACATTGAACAAACCCCTTTTCCTACATTTTAGGAGGCGGATTTCAGGAGAGGTTGCTCACCTGGGGAAGGGGAGATAGTAGAACAACTGCAGGTTAAACTAGAACTGAAGTAAACCTAGAACTGGACCTATTCCAAGGTTTGGGAGGGAAAGTGGTTATCAATTTTAAAAACAAAATTCAACTCCCCCACACCTCTTTTTCCCCGTCTAATTTTTAAATTTAAAAATTTGTGACAATTTCCAAACTTGACCAGGGATGGAGGGAATCACAACAATTTCATCTGTATTTTCCCCCCATTTTTTCATCCAAGTTTCAAAATCTGAAAAGTTTCAACCTGCACTAGTTTGTAATATTTGTGATCTCTGCCCCCTCTGTTCCTGCCTGGGAGCACAAGGGCTGAAATACCACAGAAAAGCATTCTTACTGCTATACTCCCAGTGACAACAGGGTTCCTTAACCCCATGTTCTGCGACTCAGTGGAGAGACTGTGTGAGAGCCACTGATCACATTGGCACTGCATGAGCATCCTACCAGCAATGCCTATGCTGCCAAAAACATGCCCTGGCCTCCTGCATGCAACTTGGGGAGCAGTCTCTACAGGCAACTTTTTCTTTGGTTGTTTCAAAGTCTTGGTCAGGAACCTAGAGGGGAACCTCACCAGAATACTGTCCTAACATTACTGCAGTCTGATTAGAAGCCTGTGCAGAGCTGCCCCCACCAAAAAAGACATATCTACACACACAAACATGGCAGGCAGAGGAATCAGTGGGAAAGCTGCACTATGCCAGGGCTGTGCCACTGCCTGACTAATTACATATAGGTGCCAACTAGAATATTTGTTGCAACAATCTATCACTATTTGTCTGTTCCCAGGCTCCCCCAACCAATAGCACTGAAACCCTCAAGAGCTTTGGTGTCCCTGTGAGACAATTAACCCTTTCATTACTGGATACTGCAAAGCATGCATTGAACATGAACCCTTCTTCTCCTGATCCCCATCATCCCAAAAGTATTGAGGGGCTACAGACAGATTTTCTTTTATCGACTTCCATAAGACATTCCTTTTGTGGGTAAATGTTACATATTTTGAACACGCATTGGATATGATTTGGTGAATAATATTGTTATTGCTTTATTTTTAGAGAGGCCAGAGTCAACCCCCCAAACTTTATAGATGCTCAACATTTGAACCCAGATCTAGATGAGCCCAGGTCTAGATAACACACTGGCTAAGTGTGTCTTTGTCCTTTTCTAGTAGCTAATTCATAGACAAAAACCAACTGCTACTGCTCCCAGCTGATGGACTTACTCTTTTAACCTAAATGGTAGATTGTCTGTGCTATGGAGCTAACAGTCCAAGTTTCAGTCCCTGGTGGCAAACCAACCAGGGAGGTGTCATTATCTGGTTGCTGTTATTTTGGGGATGATGTAAGTGAACAGGGAGCTGTACAAACACACAAAATACAATATCCCTACTCTGAGAGGCTTCCAGTCTAATTCAGCCAGAGAAATATGATATATAAGGAAAGAAATCAAGACTGCAGCAACTCCCATCCAAGGCCTCACTTGTCTTTTCAATGTATTAACATCCAGTTTCTCATCCATCTACAAATATCGTGATAGCTGGGGCAAAAATGGCAGAGTTTTTTTCCACAGAACAGAGTCAGAAAAGGGACTTTTTTTCTCTGCCCCTGGTCTTCTTCCAGGAAACTCTCCCTCAGAGAAGGACACACTTCATTATGACCTTCACACGCAGCTCTAGCTCAGTAGGTGCCCTCCAGACCAGATTTATGGACAACCTGAATATGGAGTCAAAATGCTTTGGGGAGAAAGATGAAGTGGACTATATAAGTCCCCCTCACCCAGAGTCTAAATGGGAGTCATTCCCCAGTGCCCCAAAACAGTTGCTACAGGGAGATGGAGGAATGGACACTAGAATAGCACAGCTAATAAAATCCCTCCATTTCCTCTCACGCTGGACATGTGTGCATCCTAAAGAACAGGGGCATCTGAACTTCATGGCTCCACAATGAGCCAAAAATTCAGATCCAAACACCCAAGAAGCTTCAGCCTAGCAGTGCCAAGTTTGGCCTGAGCTGCAATCTTTAGTTTGTCCCCAGAGGGGACTCTGAAGTCCAAAAGAGGCGGGAAAGGCAAAGAGTCTGATTGTCTTGCAGCCCTGTGTCCATGAACGAGGCAGAGAAAAGCTAGTGAGCCTAGTCAACAGGATCGGCTCTAGGCACCAGCAAAGCAAGCACGTGCTTGGGACGGCGCATTTCCAGGGGCGGCATTCCAGCCATCCTTTTTTTTCAGGGCAATTGTGCTCTTGGAGCTGCACCACTTAGACAGGGTGAGGGTGCCGCGCCCCCGGCCACAGCGGGAAGGGGAAGCCCCAGCACCGGGATGCTAAGCTGCTAGGGCTCAGCCACTACCTGGGGAGGAGAGGGCGAATCCTGCCAGGGAGCCAGGGCTACGCCGCCTCATCTGCGCACTGGCTGCTGCACTGCCTTGTGCCACCCCTTATATCGGGGCTTCTCTGCGCGGCTGGGCAGGGGAGGGGTAAACTCCTGCAGGCACTGGGAGAAGGTGACATCACTCCCTCCGCTTCCAGCGCTGCCTGCGAGCCTCAGCCCCACCTGAGCTTGGGGCAGCAAATTTTTTGCTTGGGGCAGCAAAAAACCTAGAACCGTCCCTGCTAGTCAAGAACTTTCTAGAGCTTCCAATGGCTGGTTCCTTTTTGCGTTTCCCTCTCCTTGTTCATGCACTACCAACTGCAATGACTCTTAGCTCAAGTTCATTTGGGGCTCATTCAGCCCCTTGTTTTGCTTCTACCGTCAAGTTCTCTGGCTAACCTGTAGCCCCCTCAGAATTACGAACCAAACCATGAGGTAAATTTCAGCTACACCCAAGGGCCTTACCTTTCAGTGTCCGTCGGGGGCTCTTCCCCCTCCTGATTCTTGCTCTCGGGGTCTCCATGGCACTCCTCAGAGTCTGACATTTTATTTCCTTGCTAACAACCTTGTCAAATCGACGGGCTCTGCAAAGAGCTCTGTAAGAGTAGAGTGTGTGTGCGCGCGCGCGTGCGTGTATTCACTTTCATACCACCCTTCCTGTCCTCTAACCCAGCAACAAATGATGCCGGAAGCCTCTGAGGTTTGAGGGGGGTTGGGAGTTCTTACTCAGGTTATATTTAAGGTTTTGTTTCCATCTACTGCCTAAAAATCAGGAAGTACTAACCCGAGCTGCAGGGGAAGCATGGGGCAACAGCCACTCGTAGGGCCTGAGTAGAAAGATGTCTGAGAGACAGGCCATAGCCACTCATAGTACTAAAGTACTAAATGGCTGCATCTTTAAGTGGCAACATTTGATAACATCCACGTGCCAAGGATTGGTTCTGTCCAGGCCACAACGCCTTGGCCACAAAGCCACGGAGTGCAAGACTGAGTG
This sequence comes from Chrysemys picta bellii, assembly GCF_011386835.1. NCBI lineage: Eukaryota > Metazoa > Chordata > Testudines > Emydidae > Chrysemys > Chrysemys picta. The sequence continues at coordinate 37,037,903 of NC_088794.1, read as the reverse complement.
CAAGACTGTCCCAGCCACTGCCACTATCATCTCCAACATACACACTGGCCTAACCCAGAAGCCCCCTTTGCCCAAAGGTGCACTGCTAGCGGTTCCCAGGGGGGGGCCTTGCAACTCTGCGCAGCCTCCTTTCCCCAATCTAGCCGGGCTGTAGTGCTTGGTGGATTCCCTTGTGTCTGCTGATGCCTACATAAATGCTTTCAGGCACTCGCACAAGGGTGAGGGATTACTGAAGGCAAAACCGGACAATGTTCAGAAGCAGCTGAGCGATCCAGTCCACCTAGGCTCAAAAGTTCACTTTGGGACGTTCCTGTGACAATCACAGGTAACAAACCTTTTTGTCAACAGAGCTGAGGCTGGCATAGGCAAAGGAGCTCCTCTGTTGTTTATGTGTTGGCCAGGAAAAGACATGAACTGGATTTCTCTGTCCTGAGCGTAGGAGAGCCACCAGGAAAAAGAAACACCTGAATCAGATTTCTGTGCCCAATTGAAATACAACCAACACAGCTGCTATGTGGAGATGCAATTGCACAAGAGTGTGCTGTGCTCAATCGGCAAGGCTCAGATTGCAGAATTGCTTAAAAAAAAAAACTGTGCGGTGGAGTGCAGGGGAAGTGGCAACAGCCCCTTCCTATTACACAGAAGTTCAAATTCAAATCTCCAGTAGAATATGTCCTGCCAAAAACTACCCTGCCTCTCTCCTACCAGGCCTGGTACCCACCTCCTACTTATCTTGCTGACCATAGCAAGGCCTGGTTGTCTTTTCCCTCTTCAGGAGTCCTGGGTAGCCAGTCCTTCATCTTACATCTTTGGTTGGGGGGTTGGGGAGATACAATTTGATCACCTGCCATCCAGGAGAGCAGCCAAGGGGAAGGGCTAGCAAGGAGAGCCCCCTCCCCCACCCCAAACACACATTGTTCTCCAACCACTAAGGGCACCCTGAAAGTTCCCCAGCTCCTGAGCTTGGGTTTATGGGGTGCCATATGCCCTGAGACACAGTGCAGAGTTTCTGTAATGGGAGAACTCCCTGCCCTCTCCCAGGAGATTTTGGGGGTTTGGAGAGGGGTAACTGCCCTTCGCTGAAGCTAATAGAAGATGGGGGACTGGTTTAGCTTGTGCCCCTTGCAGAGCCAGGGAGGGAGCCATTGACCCCACAAGGGAGTGGGATAGGGAAGTGGCTAGAACTCACCTCATTCCCTCTACAGCAATGATAGTAAAAGAGGTTGCAGGGCTCAAAGCGAGGAGGAAAGGAGGGAGAGAAGCTAGCTGGTGTTTGGATTTCCCTGCTCCCCAAACATCTTCTCGGAGCAGAAACCAGGCTGCTCCCAGTAGTGAGAGAGGGAGATTTCACCTGGCTCAGCTAGATATGGGCTCTGAGTACCAGGGCCGCCCAGAGGATTCAGGGATCCTGGGGCAAAGCAATTTTGGGGGGCCCTTCCATAAAAAAAAGTTGCAATACCATAGAATACTATATTCTCATGGGGGCCCCTGTGGGGCCCAGGGCAAATTGCCCCACTTGCCCCCCCCCCCCCCCGGGCGGTCCTGCTGAGTACAACCTCCAGGAGAGGAAAAAACGTGGAACAGATTTCTGGATTGAGCTATGCAGGGTTCTGTCTCTCTTCTTGTAGAAGAAGAGAAAACAAGAGAACCTGGAGGGGGAACCCGTGGCTGGCAGTAGAGCACACTGCACCCATTTCCTTCCTGTGGCCTCTCTCACTGCACTAATCCCCTGAACTCTTTCTCAACCTGCTCATGCAACAAGCATCTTCTCCAGCAACCCCGAAGCAGCTCAAAAAACATAGCTATCACAAAGGTGCTTTCCCCACTAGGCCTGGCTAGGTGGTGGGAGGCAAAGGGGGTTATGTTTGCTCTGGGTGGCAGCTTCGTTTTAATTGAGCTCCATCCAACGCCCATAATGGGCCCAATTCTCCTACCATTGAAGAGAGTGGAAGTTTTGCCACTGACTTCAATGGGGGCTTGCCTGCTGAGAAAAGATTTCTGATTTTAGATAAGCAGAGCTTGCAGATAGATATGAACCAGCCCAACAAGAAACCTCTTATCCATCTTATCCTATAGATAAGTATACAAGGAATGTTCCTTCCCTTGCCTTATCCGTTCTGTCATGGTATCTTACAGGGGTGGACACATGAACGGGCACTTATTAATTACTAAAGATTCCTCAGGATGCTATCAAGATGTAGCAGATCAAAGGAAAGATGTTTAGGAGAGAAGAGGGTCTCAATTTTAGGCATAGCCTAGTGCGATACACAGTGATAATCTCATTACAGCTCTAGTCTGAAAAGGTAATTATGGTCTAAAAAGTGACAGGGAAGAAGAAAATAAGTGGCCTCCTGATGCTTCATATTTATTCTTTCACTGGTTCCCACAGCTATTTGCTAAGGTTACAAGAGCTCCTAGCTCCTGCCATTGAAGACTTAATCTGGTGAAAATCAACGGAGGGTTCTTTCTGCTTTGAACACCATCAGCAACAAGAGAGAGTGTGGAATCAGGACACAGTGAGACACTTGTCCTGGATGGATAAACAATGAAAATGCAGTTCTAACTTCACCTGCCAGCAGCAATTAAGAGTAGAGTGGGTTCTCTAACCTATGCTCTAAGGCATGGGAGCAGCTCTGAGAGAGAAAAAAGGTGCAATTTTTACTGGTGAATTTTCTGATAATAGCCCCCAATGGTTAAAGCAGTTGACAGCCTGTGGGCCAGACTCTGATCTCAGTTACGCCTGTATAAATCCAGAGTAACTCCATTGACTTTGATCTCTCTCTTATACAGCACTTTTCATCTGTAAATGTCAATGCATTTTACAAAGGAGGAGATAATCTTAGTCCCATTTTACAAATGGAGAAACTGAAGCATGGAGATGAAGTAACTTGCCCAAATAGGCCAGTGGCAGAGCTGGGAACAAAACCTAGGTCTCTCAAGTCCTAGTCCAGTGTGCTAGCCATTAGTCTGCACTGACTCATTAGTTATCCCATCAGGGCTTCTAAGTACTGGTTTTGGCACTCCAACAAGACTCTTGCTAGCCAATAGGGTCACAGTAATTGGTAAGGCCATAATTCATGCAGCTTGATCATCTGCAGTCTCTATAGAGGTATTTATTATCCCCTCCTCCCTCAGAAAATAAGTGGTGATGTGACACAAAGTAAATTCATGCCTTGCTCTCCAAGGCTTAAAAATTCAACCATACTTTCAAAGCTTTATTTACACAGTTAAGATCACTTTGATACACCAGATCCTACAAAATTACAGGGTTAAACTGCATTTGATTTCAGTTCATGCCACTAGCATTGTTTCAAAATGTAATTATGACATTGCATGATTTAAGACAGTTGTTTCCATAGCAACAGTAGGGGGTGAGACTGAAAGTAGGTCTTGTGCCTTGGATTGCTTTGTGAAATGTGACCTTGGGCTCAGGAAGTTTAGCCCTAAACAACGCTGCTAGAGAGCTGGTCTGAAAAATAGGTGGCAGGAGAGATGGAGAAGGAGAAATTTGGAAATTGCCTAGATACCAGGATTACAGTTAACAGCTGCGTGGGATTTAGGATTCACTAGTCTCAAACATCTTCTTCCTGCCCTCCATGCCAGACTTCTCCTCGATGTTCTTCCTCCAGTCACCCACATCACGCAGATCCTTCTCCTGTTGGCGTTAGGGGAAAAAAAACATGGAAGTACTGACAACGCTGGGTGGTATTCACGCCCATCCTTGTATTCTTTAGCTAACATCCATCCCAGTGTAGCACAGATACCACCTGGGATTCCAGTTAGCAAACCTATCTAATATCCCTAAGAGATGAGATTCACCCCTGTGCAGAGGACTGGATCAAAGCTTATGCCCCACAAACCATATTTTGAAGAACTTGATTGGGATTTAAGTGATGTCTGGGCCTTATGCTCGTCCTTAGTTCAGGGGTGAAATGCACCCCTAGTGCTTTTCATCCCACAGTGCTTTCCAAACCATCCATTCAGAGATTGTTTCACCCACTGTTGAAATGCAGCCCCCTCTGATGTGGAATGAGGCAATTTCTTTAACAGTGCAGAGCAGCTCGGAACAACAGTTTGGGTAAGGAAGCGAAGAAGAGTTTATCTAATAAGAGGAATTTAGGTTAGCAGGATATTACCCCGAACTGGAAGTTGATCGGGACTCTAGAGATATATCACAAAATCATAGACAGCAGGGCCAGGAGAGAGCATTTGGATGATTTAAGTCTGAATTTTGCAGGTCTGCTCACTATGACATTCTTGCTAATGTCACCTAATCTGTAACTGGAGTGGAATATCCTCCCCTAGATACCAAGCATGAATGGGCAAAGTAAAATAGTTTGACACAAAGCTCTTAATCCACCCACAGATGGGGAGGCCATTAAAATCTAGAGTTTTCCCACTTGGTAGTAAAAATGTATGGCAGTGAGAGAATCCCAAACCATCTCCCACTGTGTGGCTTTGGACCACAGCCATGTGTACATCCTCATGACAGCTGGGAGGATTTAGAGATAGGAGGAAAATAGGGAAATGACCATGTGGCAGAGACAGGGCCACCCTCAGGATGTTAGAAAAGGCTAGAGCAGCCCAGTGTCAAGTGCAAACAATACAAAGGTTGGATATCAGAAGTACATAAGGCAAGTGATTGGGAGACCGCAGCCTTTTCTGAGCAGCGAGGGTCTTTGGTCCAGAGAACCATTGGCCAACTGGTCCGCGTATGTGTTACAGGTCCCCTGTGCGCCCAACCCACAAGGAGGAGAGCCTACTATGGCTGCAGGTGGGGAGCTAAGCACTTTAGCTTAAGCTGTTGTAGCTCATGCTTTTAGCTCTGGAGGTCCCCAGTTTAGTCCCCAGTGCGTTGGTCAAGATGTGGCTGTCACACCAGTACACAGGGAAGTCTGATTTCCAGCTAATAATGCCTGGATCCTATTACAATAGGGGAAGTTGTGTGGTACCTTCTCAGTGTCCTCCTTCTTGACCTGCTTCAGGTTAGCGCGAAGGTCCATGCAGACCTTGTGTTTGGAGCCCAGAAGGGCACGCAGCATAGCATCAGCAGACATGCGGACCCTACGCAGGGGTGGCCTCTTGAACTTGCCCCTCAGGTCAAACAGTTTCTGGCTCAAGTCTTCAAGCTACAAAAAGAAAGAAGAGATGGGGAGAGAGGAGAAAATGATGTGAGATGGACCCATAGCAGAAGACGAATGGACAGGCGCACACACAAGTACATATAGTGTGATAGAAAGGAAACGCCATCTACGAAGGCAAAGGATTAGTTTGACAAAGCTTAGGCAAGCACGGAAGACATGGGCATTTGGGAGAGTGGGCAGGTACAGGGACGGTGGGGTAGGAGCACAGGCAGCAGATACATACTGTAGAGAGGGACAAAGCGTGGGACTGGGCACACTCCACTGATCTCCACATCAGCAGCGATGGGAGTGCCAGGGAAGATTACCTCTTTGGTGGTTTTCTGTAACTTAGCCTCAGTGTCATATCTTTCCTCATCCACCACCTCTATCTTGGCATGAAGCTTTTTGCATAGCTCCTGCAGAGAAAGAGAAAAGGATGTGGGCCATTGGAAAGCGTGTGACTCACACCGCCTACCCTTTCCACAACTTCCTCCAGTTCTGTAAGAGCTCAGCTCAGGTGTGGCTCCGAATCTCTGTACTTGGGATGCATCTGAACCAGTTCCTGGTCTCTCTGTTCCACCTGCTTTCTAAGGCTCCAGCAGCTTAACACAATTGACAAGTTGGCTTACCCATCGGTTGGGAGTTCCCCTGGCACAAGGGAATTGCACATGGCCACTATAGCCAGCCTCTAGCCAGCCTCTCCTCTGCCCACTGGCCCCAGTAGGCATGTCAGGAGCATGACTGAGGCAAATGGGTGCGGTCAGAGTGCTGTTGCTGGAATGACCCCTTGGCAGCTCTAGGCTGCTTCTCAGGGCCACACTTCCGCCAAGGGAACAGGTTCAGGAGAGGCAGAAAAGAGGCTTTCAAGCCATTTTTTCCTCCCCCAGCTCAGCTGGCCAAGCTCTGCTCTAGTGCAGCTCAGAAACGAGTCCAAATATTGCTCCATGTGGCTTTGCATCGGGCTTTTGCATTTAAACTTCCTCAACTGTAATTGGTTTCCAGTCAAAGATCCAAATACAATAGTGCTGGAAATGTCTGGTGCCCACCCGCTAGGGAAAGTAGTGCATTTAACTGAGTAGTATAGAATGCTCTCAAGCAAGCCAAGAGAATTCCCCTGTGACCCTCATGCGGGAATGATGAGTTGTCTTAACATGGAGTCTTTGGGGGAATCTGGAGGACTCCTTTCTCCTCCACCTTAAAGAAAGATTGCATTGGGCAGGAGGATCTGTTGTATAAATGCAACCTAGTATGACTGTGAGTTGAAAGGCCCCAAACAAAATCAACTTGATACCTCACCTCTGAGTTCATGATCAAAACTATTGGACATATGGAAACAGCTGAGCAAGGTTCCCTCTCCAACGTTTTGAGTGATACATTCAAAGTTGACCAGCCTACTTTAGAAATTTTTAAAAAGCCAGAATCCATTTCTGGACCCACAAGTTTTCATCTCTACTTTGTGGGGGAGAGAACACCACAAATTCACTGTAGAGCCAGGACTTCACCTCTCACTGGCTACTATGCCAGAAGTGGAACAGAGGATGTAGAACATGGGTGCTCAAATTGTGAGTCATTACCACCAGGGGGCGTATGAGGAGATGACAGGGGGTCACAACTACCTGTCTTTCCTAAATTCCCAAACAGCAGGCACGTCCCTGCTCAGTCACAAGGGTTTCATGGGATTGAAAAGGTTGAGAAGCACCAATTTGGGGAAATGGGCAGTGTGTTGGGTTGAGTTGGAAGAGCCCATATATGTGGGGTAAGGCAGAACCCTAAACCTTTCTGCTCTTGCGTAGGAGAAAATGGAAGAGACAAAGCTGTTACCTGCAACTCCTGCATGGAGTGTGGGAGTGACAAAGGAGGACAGTGCTCGGCAAGGTAATTGGCCTTTTCTGCTTCTTTAGCTGCTGTTTCTTTCTCTAGGAGAGTAGCAGCAATCTGGAGCATAACACTCTGGAGGGGAAAAAAAAGAACACAAATCCAGTTACTTGTGTGAGTGAGCAGCAATGGGGAGGGAGGGAGCTCACAGCTACTCCAACCCCTGTATTCTCAGCAGGAATCACTGAAGAAGGAAGTGCTCACTGCAGGGGGGGTCATGGACACTCCAGTCCAACTTGTTGCCCACAGGAGTTGCTTCTTGTAGGAGATGGCATAGGAGTGCTGGATGTGGGGAGCACACAGCTACTCCCAGGACCAGCTTCTTTCAGCAAGAGACCCCAACCATAGGGAATGTTGTAGGAGCAGTGATTTGGGAAGCTTTGGGCTACCCCAGCCATTGGCCGGCCTGGAGGAGGATTCACCAATGATGGGGAACTTTCAGCTGTTCCAGTCCCAGCAGGAGGCACTGTCTGGAATGGGGTAGGAGGGAGCACCAATTTTGGGAGCGCCTGGTTTTTGCAATCAGGGGGCAGCTGCAGGAGCACTGGCTGGCTCAAGAATGGACAGTAGAATGGTTGTGGACAAATCCCATACTTCATGCAAGATCAGGAATAGCACGTACCTTCAGATGCTGCCGGCGGGCAGTGATTGCCCTCTTCCTTTTCTACAGGTGGGAAGAAAGAAAGACAAGGCAGGTTCACCACATGCTTCCTCCCCACCCCTTCCCATATAATGCTAATGATAGTTTTAGCATCTATATTCCTCCCCAGAGCCTGCCCAGAATGGGAAACAAGAGAAGAACTGCACCCACAGCATGAAGGGATCTGGCATCAAGCCCCCACCCAAATCCTTAGCAACTGGTCTCCAAACTAGAAGACACTGACAGTTTGCTGCAATCCATATATGCCAGCAGAGCTCAGCACAGATCTTCCCTGCTAACCCCAGTATTGCCAACTCTAGGCATTCAGCAAATATGAGTCAAACCTCAAATCCTGATTGGCTTAGAAATCATGAGCGTTCTTTTTAAAAATAATAGAGTGGGGCCCTTTCCATTCCCCCTCCAGTTTTGGACCCCTGTAGGGGTCACATGTTCTAGCTTTTCTCTGCAGCCAAGAGAGCTAGGAATGTGTGCACTTTAAAAACTGAAAGCTGAGATTGTAATCCCAGGACTCCAGGAGGTGGAACTTTAAGAACACCAAATATTGTGAGACTTATCAAAATTATGAGAGATGGCAACTTTGTTAAAAAGTCAATAGTACTAAAGGGCCAGTGAATGGGATGCAGGGGAGAGAAGCATGGAGGAGGTAGCATGTTAGAATCAATCCCACTTTCCAACTCATCCTTGGCCTAGCAGTTAATTATCTTTCTATTTACGGCTTTAAGGCTGACTGGGGAGACAGGGCTGTGGGATGAGCGGATTCCTCGTCACAGGGGTATGAGCACAGCAGTGGGGCTGCGCATGCAGGGAAGCACCTATATTCATCACTCCAAGGGGACAGGCAGAGCAGCAGGAGACAGGACAAAAGCCAGATTTACCTTCCACAGCTCCCCCTCACCCTTGCAGGAAGGAAAGGTGGGACATAACCAGCTTTGTCGCTGCAGAGGAGTGAGAAAAGCACTGGGACTATGGGAGTGGGGAAGCCAGATTAATTGCTCCATGAGGAAGAGCAAAGCCGAAGGGGGCCGTGGGAGCTGCCAGGCAGGAGGCAGGCATGGAGGCAGGCATCAACAATACAGCAGCAATACACTCCATTACCTTGTGTGCATTGAGCTGGCCACGAACCTACGCCCCGACCCCTTGTTCGTGACCGCACCTTGGTTACCTGACTATCGTTTGGGCAGGTAGGATAGTGACAATAAAGGAATTGCTCTCCAGGACAAGAGTCTAGGTCCAAGTTTCACACATTGGCCAATACCCTGATGTTGCAGAGGAAAGTGAGAATCCCTCCCCCATTAAGCACTTGGGCAATCAGGTAATGCTGCCCATGGGGGTGGGGCTGCAGGAGTCCAGGAGACATGTCCTGGACTAGAGAGTAGCTTTTGCATTGGGCTTTTTTTTTTTTTAATTAATATGAAAAAGAAATCCTCACTGAGTAATTTAAATGTCTTTCAAATGGATACAAAGCACCAAACTTTATTCATTTCCAGGCTACATGGGCTAGCAGAAATACTCTATTTACAGAAGCCACAAGCTCTGTCCCACACTGCACTGCATCTGTTTCCTGAGCATTTCATCATAAAGACTGTGTGCATCTGAGTGTGGTTGGGGTGGGGGAAATAGACACATTTGATGTGCATTTGTGGAGGAGGGGAAGAAGCATTCTGTGCTTTACGGGGGGGGGGGGTAGGAAGAGGATAAAAAACAGTAGCTCGGTAGATAATTATTTACATTTCAATTGCACCTTTCATCCGGAAAGAGTGCAGAGCCCACTATGGAATATGTAAAGATCATTTCATCATGGCAGAAAGGCAACCACCTCTGAGGTGCAATGCAGCAGTAGATTAGCTGCATACAGCATCTTAGAACAGCAGAAGAACACCCTACACACAACTGAAAGTGCAGAGGGAGAATTAGAGAGGTGAGTTATTATGACTTCAGCTAGAATTTGAACAGAATTTGACTAGAATTTGGTGCTAAAACTTACTTTGAAAAGAATTGCCCAGGGATTTCCTTCAAACTTGATTTCAATGGGTGTTAGCTTAAGTAATGACTGACTGAAAACTGGGTAAGGACCTCATGATTTGATCTGATGGATGAGCAGAACCTAGGTTTTGCCTGGCATCTGAAAGGCAGCACCCCCAGAACCAGAGTGTCCCCCATCCCTGTGTTATGGCATTGGTGCAAGAGGGAATCAAACTATCACCATGCAGTGCTTGGGTTTCCTTGGAGTTCTCCCCTATCCAAGTAATTACAGACCCCATCCTGTGTCACTTAGGAGATCGGCCAAGGTTCCACCGTGAAGCGACACACAGAGCAGGGTATTCTGGATGATTCTCACAGAACCAGCATCAAGCCTTGCAGTGAATTGCTTCCACTCCTCTACTTTACTATGGGGCAATTCATCCCGATACTGAGTCCGTAACAGCTCTCTGGACAAAATCCACCCCAGCTCAAGGCCTAAGCATCACATATGCCTCAAAAAAACAGGGGTAGAATTTCACCCAGAGTGAGTCAGAGACAAGCCAGACACAGCAGAAGGAACAGGTAGATTCTACAGGGAGGGAGGAATTCTTCTGAGGGGATTCCACATGTGCCCCTCCCCATCCAGGCTTACACTGCCGATGGGACTCTTCAAAATCCTTCACAGCCATTCCCAGGCTGGCCAGAGAGTTGAGCACAGCTTGACACAAAGGCCTGATCCTGTTCTAACTGGAGTCAAGAGGCGTTTCTAAGCGGGCAGCCTCATGCTAACCCAGAGTCAGGTCACAGAGAATCACCTTCAAAAAGGGATTAGACAAGGATTGGTGGGTGCAAAGGGATCAACATCATGCACCACAGCCAGCTGAGCCAGAGAGGATGCACCTTTGCGGCCATTCCTGTCTCTATAATTGCCTCTGTTGCTGTAGAAGCTACGCGGCTAATGGACCATGAACACCTTCCACTCAGCTGGGGCAGCAGGTACATCTTCCACAGCACCATCTTGTGATCAGCTAGGGAAGCAAGGATGCTCTTGGGGGAAATCCAACCTGCAAACTACAGCCAAGAACCACACCTCCTCCAAAACACTATCTCCTGCCTTTCAGCTGCTGAGCACTTGTCCTTTTAAACCTTTTTAGTTTGCGTATTTAGTTAGGTGAGTTTTATAGATCCACATTTCCTTCTAGGAGCTGGTCTTTTTAGCAAGATAGCACAAAGCCAAATGTGATACTATCCCCATGAAACATTACTAAGAAAAAAATCCCAGAGAGAGAGACTTACTTCTTCACTGTTCAGGGAGAAAGAGATAGAAAAAGGGAGGGAGGGAGGAAAGGAGAGAAAAAAGGAGATTAGTATCAGAACCAAAAACAAGAGACAGAATTTAGAAACAAAAGTTGGCACTTATTTTAAAGACTAAAAAGCAAACCAATGCCATCATGTTGGAGACAAAACCAGAAACTTACTCTGACATCTTGGTTTAGTGGATTTAGAACCTGCAATTAAAAAGAAGTGTTACAATTATTTGTGTTCAAAGTGAATTTATTGGATTAATCAGAAAAGGACAGTTTCATCATAAAGAGGAACCGGTTCGTGCTTGTTTTCCAACTTCTGCAAAATCCAGTTTCCCAGAGAAGCAGGCTGTGGGTTATGGAGAGGTGCCAATCATGTTCTCACCCCAAACCAAGGAAACTGCAGCACCCAGAGTCTTTTGGATTGGACAAAATGCTTAGGGAACATGACAGCCATGGCAAAAAGTCCTCGTGTGTGAAAGGACCCCTGCAGCCGCCCCCGGCTTCCACCTTCTTTGATCATCCAGGCACCCCTTTTCTCACCAAGCGCACTATGAGAACACAATATGGTGGGCTGCCTGTTGACTCATCATGTATTTATTTTATAAACACTGTAGGGCAGGGAATTGAACCCAAATCCCTTCCTCGTCACAGGCTTCCCGAGTGGCCTTGGCAAGTCGCAATCTCTCTGGGCCTCGATTCCCCACTTTTTACAACGGGGATAATAGCACGTCTCTACCTCTCCGGGGCATCGTGGGAATAAATCCATGAAAGATGTGAGGCACTCAGTGACTACACGGATGGGGAGCCATAGATGGGAAGGTCAAGGCACCGTGTTTTCATTGGGTGTGTACAGCACTGAGCACAATCAGGTACCAAGCTGCTAAAGCAACATAAATAATACATCATAGATTGTGCCTGCTAATCCCAGAATGCAGCTCTTTGTAGATTTGGGAGGGCTGGGGAAGGATGGAAGGAGTTAATTTGGACAAAGGAAGAGATAAAGGTCAAGGGGGCGGCGTAGAAAGCCACGCTGATCTCCTCAAGGAAACTTTATCCTGGAAAATGTGCGGGGGCCATCCCGTAACTAGGGAGAAAGTGCTTCTAAAAATGGTCAGGGCAGCTCGCAAGGAGCTCCAGCTGTCTCCTTGGGCTGCAGCCTTTCCCGGTGCCAGCCCTCATGAGTCAGGGAGGTCAAGGCAACGCAGTGGCAACCACAAGAGGCAACAATACAGACAAGAGACTTGGCATCTGAGGAATGTGGGAGCTCCAGGCAGGTTATTTTTAAATAAAATTCTCCCTGCTCTTTTTAATGGCATCTTAAATGGCAAGTGGAAAGGAAGCCAGACAAGAAGAGCCTCACATTCTCTTCTATTTGACTAACTATATTAGCATCTGCTCCCTGCAGCCTTAACTTGCCTGTTTAACACATGGCATGCAAAAATCGACAGCAAATCAGAACTCTCTATTGGGAGACCAAGCTAGCGGGTTCTATACTCTGCAGATCTATTCAGCGTGGAAGAAACCCCTAGCACCAGATCATCAACTGGGGTAAATCAGAGTAGCTGATGGAGTTATGCTGATTTATACCACCTGATGATTTGGCCCCTATAGCCTTGGGAACTAGATCCCAGGTCAGATTTAAGCATTGTGGGTCTTTGCTTTTCCTTTAACTTGGTTACTTGAGCAAAAGCAATTGACTGGGGGACTGATAGAATCAAATATCGAGGGCATACCTGCAGTAAACAGGATGGACCATTTCAGATGTGATCAATAAATACAATAGACATACCTGAGAAAGCTCAGGCTGACTGAACTGCTGGAGATGGGGTGCCAGGTTAATTGGAGTTTTAAAGCTTTCCCCACCTCAGCTGTGCCAGCAAAAGTCCAGACACATCAGCACTTATCTCAAACTCAGAAAGCAAGTTCCATTCCCCCTGACTCCTGTAACAGCAAGCTGGGTCAGTAAGAGACATGCAAAGGGCTCACCTAAGTCCCAAGGAGAAAAACAGACAGCACTGGTGGAAGGACAGGATCAACTGGCAAGCCACAGGCAGCTGGCTCAGGGAGGAGGTATAAATGGGTTTCTCCGATGGCTCAGCAGAAAAGCCACCTACTCTTTAAGGGCATGGAGATCTCCTCAGACCAATGACGTGCGAGGGTCCAGAAATACAGAGCACCTCCCTTGGCTAAAGCAGTCGATCCAGCCAGCATTCAAGGCGTCTTGGAGGAGAGAGAAGCTGCAGTGACTCAGGGAGTCTCTAGAGGGGAGGGAGATGGAGGTTTACAACTTTGTGGCAGGAGAGGGGGCAACTCTGGTGAATTGCAGTGATCATGGAGGAAGGAACTTTTCATTAGCAGCATTGATAAAGGCACAGCATTTGCATGGCTCAAAGGCAAGAACATTCCTCCTTTGGATGCTCACTCATATTGTGGTGAACCCCCCTCCTGTGCATGAGGCTCAGCAGTTTCATTACCCTATCGAGGTGTCCCAGGTGGCCAGGAGTGGAGCTCAGACAAAACTTTCCAAGCAAGGAGTGGGGGAAGGTGGTTAGGGGAAGGTTCAATGTCATGGCCCACTAACATCAGAGTCAGAAAAGAGAGGGCTCTGGCAGGCAGATCAGGACTGCAAAGGCCTAGGACCAGCTGTTACCTTAACAGAGGCCATGTCTATCCTACAGCGGCTAGAGCACCATAGTGTAGACCCTTCCCATATCAACAGAAGGGGGGGTTCCGTCAACGTAGTTAATCCAGTAGAACTCTTCCATTGACTTACCCATGTCTACACCAGGGGTTAGGTCAACCCAACTACAGCACTCAGAGCACAACATTTTTCAAAGCCCCGAGCGGCATAGCCAGGTTGATCTAATTTTTAAGTGTAGGCCAGGCCTAAGTGCAAATTAGGGCTGTAAGGCCTGGTCTACATTACAATGTTAGGTCGACACAAGCCACCTTGCATTGACCTAGTTGTGCATAGGTCTACACTTACATTTGTCTCCCACCGATGTAAGGGCCCTGTTCTTGCAACACAGTAACACCACCTCCCCAAGCAGTGCTGAGCCAAGGTTGATGTACTGAGGTCAATGCAGTGTGAGTGTAGACGCTGAATTACCTATGGTGACTAGAACAGTCTTCCTAACACGGACCACTCTGGTCACAATTGTGACTCCACTGCCCAGGGTCACGGAGACCGGAAGCCCACTCCACTCCACTTTACAACTCAGTGAATTTTTGAAATATCTTTTCCTGATTGCTGAGCTTGGTGAGCACACTTAGCAGCTCTCCATTGTTGTGTGCACCACAACAGCTACATGCTCCAGACGCACTCCAGCCTGGAGTAGACATGAGATATGGGATCTTCTGGGCCTGTGGGGAGAAGAGGTTGTAGAGGCACAGCTCCAAACCTACCATAGGTATGTTGACATCTATGAGCAGATTGCAGGGAGGATGCAGGAGAAGGGGTACAACGGGAACCAGCAGCAGTGCCGCCTGGAAGACAAAGAACTGTGCAGGCATACCAGAAGGTCAGGAAGGCCAACCATTGATCCAGTGCCAAGCCACAGACCTGACACTTTTACGAAGAGCTGCCTGCCATCCTTGGCGGAGACCCAACCACAACCCCGCACACCACTGTGGATACTTCTGAGGAGCCCAAGTCACAGGCCCCTGCTATGAACAGTGAGGATGAGCAGGAGGAAAAAGGAGGATGGGGGACATGCAACTGGGGGATTCCACCTATGCCAGGAGCCACGACCTGTTTGAGGCTCCACTGCAGTCCAGGCAGTCAAGCACAGATAAACCCATTGCAGGGGTAGGAAGCTCAGATAAGTGTGTAAATTTATTCTCCATTACAAGGATGTACTGACAGTACCCCCCCTACTTAACAGGACACAGCTATCAACTTTTCATGACTTTACGCAGACTAGAAGAGGTAGCGGTACAGCAGAAACAGGTTGAGTTATCTGCTTTACACTCCCCTATAGAGGTAGGCATAGGGGACCATGCGGAGCAGTTTGTTTACATACACAGGGATGTCCCTTGAATCTTCCTGAGAGATCTTAATAGAACTTTCACGTAGGTACTCTGTAATCCTCTCCTGAAGGCTTCTAGAGACGGCTGCCTTAGTTCTTCCTCCGTGGTGGGACACTTTCCCACACCCGTTGGTAATAACTTCGGCAGGCACCATTGCAGTACACAGGCTAGCAGTGTACAGACCCAGCTGGCTTTGGAATTCCAGCAGTAACTGTGTTCTCTGTGCCTTTATTACCCTCAGAAGTGAGAGATCAGCTAAAATCACCACCGCCTCTGGAGAACGGTGCTAGCATTCATTGCCACTGCCCTAGATTCCCACATCTACTTACATGCAACCGAGCAATTCCTTCCTCATTTCCCTCACCCCAGCAGGCCACACTCACCAGAGCTGGTCCTGTGAGCAGCACCACGCACAAGCACTCTGAAGCAGAAGTGTCTAAAGCATGTCTTGCTTAAAACTTTAGGGGAGTGAGGGAAGGAAGTTCTAAACTTAAATGTTCACTTTCCATTGCGACCATACTGACAATGGCACCCGTGTGGGTTTTATCGGCAGCTGTTGTGGCCTTGAGGAGTCAGCAAAAGTTTGTAGTGTAGACATGGCCTAAGAAGCCTGCAGTTTACATTCACTCCCTACCACCATCTTCCCTTCCCGGCCCCCTGCAGTTGTAGCATGTGAAACAGTGGTCCCCAAGCATACAATGTGATCATAAGTTCATTTCACCTTCAATTTCACATGATCAAAATTGACAAGCCCGCCATCCCTTCTGCACATGGTGCTTCAACACAATGAGAAGCATTTTTAAAAAGCAAACCAAAAAGGGGGTTAAATAAAACCCATCCTTTATAGTTTTACAAAATGAATAATCCCAACCTGTACTGGAGAAAATAAAGATATTTCAGTAGTTCTGGGGGCTCATCTCAGTAGCATGCTTGTGGCTGGCTGAATTCATCCACGTTCACACTGGTGGGTATGTTCAAGGGCCCCAAAGAGCTACCTCTTGCAGATCTCTTCTAGCAATCCATGCACACATAGGTTATTGGCCAAATTCCCACCTTGGAAGAAACTATCATGCTTTTGGCAACACAACATGGACAGGGCCGTTACTGTCTTTTTTCAGGTAGTCTGCTGTGGGCATCAAAATGGACACAGTTTTTTCCTCTAGCAGCCCAAGGGAGGGTGTGAGCATGGCAGAACTGCACTGCACAGTGGGAAACAGAGGGGTGGGAGGAGAGGCATTAGAATACTAGCCCCGGTGAAGTAAATAGCAACATTCTTCCCAACTATAATGAGGTTAGGATTTCTTTCTGCTCCTTAGCACTCTTCACCCATCGATTGCAAGGCACATTAAAAAGGTGGACTAGTGTCAGAATCTTCATGTTACAGACGAAGAAAAGGAGACGCACAGAGGTGAAGTGACTTGCCCACGGTCACAAAGTAAGAATTAGAAATCAGGGTCCTAGATTCCCATTCCCGTACCTGCTCTACCTCATTCTGCTCCCCCCTTACACTCCAACTCCACTGGTGTTTCAAGGCCAATACAAAGTCAGCTCTGGCATCATCTTTAAAATAAGTAAGCCTTTAGCAGCAAGCTCACTGCTGCAGACTTCCTGTTCTGCTACCTTCTAGCATCAGAGCAGCCACAGATGCTGTTGCCTACAGCACGGCAGATAAACAGAAAGCCCAGAGTGTGAAGGGCCAATTTCTCACCTTAGCAGCAAATGAGTTTTTCCCCTCACAAGAAGTGAAATTTTCAATGGCAACACCCATCTTCCCTACCCAGCAACCCTTTTGTGGGATAGAGGTGAGAAGGAGCGATTCTGTAACATCAGGGACTAGACCATCAGCAGTTGTAAACCGGTGCAGCTTCACTAGTCAATGGACCTATGCCACTTTACACTAGCTGAGGATCTGACCCCATGGCTGTAATCCACCTCAGGGCTCTTGGAAATACATAGAAAGATTTTTAGCTCATCAGAAGTCTCTTGCTGATGGGAGGAAGGAGATGCACACTATTAAGTGCTCTTGGTACTGCCACTCTCATTCCATGAGCAAGCACGTGTATAAAATTACATCCCTGTTTTCATAACCTTGGCCAGGAAGTTCTTTCTTTGTGGGGGAAGGGACTCTCTTCCTTTCTATTATGGTAGTACCTAGGAAGAACAAGGATGAGGGCCCCATGTAAACTAGACTCTGTGCAAACAAGTCACAAAGATAGCCCCTTCTATCAGAGCTTCTCTGCTACACGGAAACACAACTCAATTGCTGAACAGTACTGCAAGTCAAGTTTACTTACTAAAACGTCATGTGAAGACAATATGTGAAGACAAACTTGGCTTTTACAGGTTTCAGAGTGGTAGCCGTGTTAGTCTGTATCAGCAAAAAGAACGAGGAGTCCTTGTGTTACCTTAGAGACTAACAAATATATTTGAGCATAAGCTTTCGTGGGCATAGTCTCTAAGGTGCCACAAGGACTGCTCGTTCTTTTGGCTTTTACAGTGCATGCATCACAGTTGGAAAGGTGACTACTTTTTGCCATCTGCTGGTAGAACAGCAGCATAGCAGAGGTTCACTTCCTTTCTCTCCTCCCAGCCCCGCCACCCCCTCATTTCCTTCCCCTGGGAATGGCCCTCGTTCACAGGAGCCAAGAGAGCAGCGTGTATGTTTTGGTTTAATAGCCAAATTGGACACTGGCGGTAATGTACCCTTCTGAGGCCTAACAATAATTGGAGCCCTACTCAAATAGCTGCTGCAACTCACACCGCTCAGGCAGGCCCTGCGTTAGAAAACAGCCAGCCTTGCAGGGATGTTGACAAGCACCAACCTGAATTTGGAGCACACGTCCCATTGACTTTCATGCTTATTTTTACATGCAGTTTGATAACGGAGAAGCTGCTGGACTTGTCCTAGGAAACTGTGGCCTCTCTGCAAGCCAGTTTCCTTGTAGACTTATTTCTCTGCCCCAATGTTGTTACTAAGGCCATTTGTCAGGAAATGACGGTAGCTATTGCTGATGCTATTATCTGTTCTGTCTGCTTATTCCACCCACACAGCCCAATCCCACTTCTAATGATGTCCATGGGCGTTTTGACATTATCTTCCACGGGAGCAGGATCTAAAGTAGTTATCTGGCCCGTTAACAGCATATTTATCTTCAACACCCCTGTGACTAGGGACATACTATTATCCCCCTCTTACTGATAAGAAACTGAGGAACAGTGAAACTAAGTAATCTGAAGTCTTGACAAGAAGTCTGGTGCAGGGCAGGGAATCAAACCCAGGTCTTTCAAGTCTAAGGCTAGCACTGTATCCAGTAGATCACCCTTCCTCATGGGATCAGATCCATTCACTAGTTTTCCCCTTTGGCTCTGTCTACACTGACATCTTTCCATCAAATGTCCGCATCACCGCAGCTCCAGCAATGGTAGTGATGATGGGAGCACTAGTTTAGACAGAGCACCAGCAGTTTAATCTGTGCTCAGAATGGGCCTAGTGAATGTGGAGTTTATGACGCTTATAGCTATCGGCATCCTGCCTACATTAGTGGCTATCAGCCGTGGAGATGAACTGGTGGCAATGTGACTGGGAAAAGTGACAAAAAAAAAAATCAGACTGTAGGTAAGGTCTACATGACGGAAGGGGCTACTAAGGAGGAGTGTAATATTGCCAGCAAAGAGACAGACTTGGTCTACACTGAAAAGTTACATCTGCATAGCTACATCAGTCAGGGATGTGAAAAAAACGTATCTCTGACCAATGGCACCATGCTGACAGAACCCCCAATGTAGACACAGCTATGTCGACAGAAGCCTTTCTGTCAATACAGTTAACTTCATTTGGGGAGGTGGTGTTCCGACATTGACTGAAAAACTCCTTCTGTGGCTGGAGGCTGTGTCTGTACTGGGGGGGGGGGGCAGGGGTATACTGGCATAGCTAAGCCAACATAGCAATGACTAGGGCCCTACCAAATTCATGGCTGTGAAAAACGTGTCATGGCCCATGAAATCTGGTCTTTTGTGTACTTTTACCCTACACCATACAGATTTCACGGGAGAGACCAGCATTTCTCAAACTGGGGGTCTCAACCCAAAAGAGAGTCACGGGGGGGGGGGGGGGGGGGCGGGTGAGGGGAAGGTGTCACAAGGTTATTGTAAGGGGGGCTGTGGTTTTGCCACCCTTACTTCTGCACTGCCTTCTGGGTGGCTAGAGAGCGGCAGTTGCTGGCCAGGTGCCCAGCTTTGAAGGCAGCGCCCCACCAGCAGCAGTGCAGAAGTAAGAATGGCAATACCATGCCATGACACCCTTACTTCTGCACCTGCTGCCTTCAGAGGTGGGTGGCCAGAGAGTGGCGGCTGCTGGCTGAGGGCCCAGCTCTGCAGGCAGCAGCCCAGAAGTAAGGGTGACAATACCGTACCATACCATCCTTCCTTCTGCGTTGCTACTGGTGGCTCTGCCTGCAGAGCTGGACTGCTGGCCAGCAGCTGCCACTTTCCAGCTGCCCAACTCTGAAGGCAGCGCTATCACCAGCATCAGCGCAGAAGTAAAGGTGGCAATCCCGTCACTTCCCTACAACAACTTTGTGACCCCCCCCCCCAAAAATCCCTTTTGGATTGGGACCCCCCCAGTTACACCACCATGAAATTTCAGATTTAAATAGCTGAAATCATGAAATTGACTATTTTTAAAATTCTATAACCGTGAAATTGACCAAAATGGACCGTGAATTTGGTAGGACCCTAGCAATGATGGTATAGCCTCTGTAGTGTAGATGCACCCACAACTTCCTGGGAGGAATATCTGCTCCTGCTGCTTCAATTCCTCTGCAAGAGGCTGTTTTTCAAAGATTCTTCCTTAGGAATGAAAAAGAAAGAGAGAACGGTAGCATTTCTAAATAGGTGGTTTCCCGCATCGGGCTACAGCAGCCCTTTAGCAAAACAGGTTAGCGGCATTGCTTCTGTTCTTCCTATCACCAGCTAGGCAAGCCACATTTCCCAAAGTTAAACCAGTCTTTATTATTGTCTCCAAGGATTCTACTGCAAGCTCTTCAACTAAACAACATTCTTGCTGCACGCAAAACTACACAGTTCAGCAACAAATTGCCCACAAGCGCTACAAATAGTTGCTTGGCACTAGGAGTGATGCTCAGAACTGGTGGGTTACCCAATTCACTTCCACAGCACCCAGTACAGTTCCTACACCCACTGCAATTCACAAAAGTCCTAAGCCTGCTCCACACCATTCCCAGAGTTCAAGGGTGCCTTGTATGTTGGCCAAGCTGAAAGAGAAGTATCAGAGTCCACATAGGCAAGACGGGTATGGACTTTTATTAAGAGTTTTGTTACTGCTTTACACTTTCAAATGTTGGCCTGAAAGGTTAAGGAGAGCTGATGGTCCCGTCACTTTGTTGTTTTAATAAAGTAGTGTAGTATTTTTGAATCACAGGGGGAATCAAACAGTCCTATTCACCCTCAGACCATGGGGCCAGAAGTTCCAGTGAAAGGTTTAGATTAGCCAATGGGTTAGTATGATAACAAAGCCACTAGGCTACTTCATTTGTAACCTTGGGTGAGATCAGAGGTCACGGGCCTCTGGGAGGTTTCCCTTAGAGCAGGCAGCCCAGAAGTGCAAGGTGGAACTCCAGCAAGCTCCTTATGTTCTGTACAAATAATCAGAGAGGCTCAAATTGGAAGCCAAGGCAAGGAGGAAACCCAACAAGTGTCAGAAAAATCAAACAGCCAGTCAGAGAGTGATGATGTTCAAGTGTGAGAAAGGGCACCAGTTTCTGACTGAAGAAGAGCAGTACTTAGCTAGAGACTGAAGGAGGAGAAGATCCATGCAGAAACTTAGTGAAAATGTAAGGAAACTCTGATCCTTCAGAGAGGAGCTTTGCTCTGAGTTAAAGGAGAAGCCACCTGCTGCCAGAGGACACGAAAGCCACCCTGACCAGGAGCAGACACGTGAAACTTCAGGAAGAGATGGAGTTTCCATGGAGCTGGTGAACTGGTACAACACCCCCAGAATGATGAATGTGACCGTGGCTCCAGGAACAGCTCAGCCCGGGCTCCTCCTGTCTGAAGTTTAGACAAGACCTGGGCACACCACAGAGGATCTGCCCAATAATCCAGAGATTTGACTACTGCACTGTTGTCCTGGGCTCTCAGGAATCCACATGTAGATGTTGCTAGGAGATGGTGGGAGACTAAGCCAACTGGCATACATTAAGCAATCAACCACTGCCATTGCTGTTACCCTTGTCCTCCCGCCCCCATCTTTTTTCTCACCTCCCGCATCTTCTCATCTTTTCCATTATTAGACTGTAAGCACTTGGGGCACAGGGGCTGTATCTTCTACTTGAAAGCACTTTGCACACTACAGGCGCTCCATGTGTGTCATGTAATAATGAATCCAATGTGGCACCAGAAGACACTAGTTTAATGTCCTTCATAACCAAACCAAAGTCTGGTTATCACAGTCCCAAGGGGTGCTCTGATGCCAGAATTGCTACCTGTTTTCAGGTGTTAACATGTTCTCTTTACCCAAATTATAACCCTTCCCCCTGGCCCCTAAAACAGTTGAGAGAATTGGCTATAGACACGGTACCTTCCATAAAAACCTAGCTATGATCCCCAGTAGGGAGAGGTCTAATGACCCAGTGGTCATTAGAAACACCTGTCCAGAATCACTGAACAAACCTATGTCTTACCCCTAGCCCTGCTTTACAGAGAGTCAACTCAGGACCCTGCTGACACACACCTTGGTGTGCCTTGAGGTTTCCTCCCAGTAATCCTTGTCCAGAGTGACTTGTGAAGCATTACACGGGTTGAGAGACCTTCCCACACTCCATTTCTGCTGCACTATGGCCACAGCAGCGACTGCCCAGGATAGCCACCTGCCTTGCACACAGCTTCTAGAGCATGCACCAGCATTGTCCTTTTCCATATGGAACAGCTACAGTCACCATGTTAAGGGAGATGAAGGCTATTTTATTTTTTTGGGCTGCCTCGGGTTCCACTTCAGGGCTAGTACCGAGCAGTTACAGCACTCCGTACCTCGCCACATTGTCCTTTTAAGTCCATGCTACCTTCCGGGACATGGAATGCTTCAAACGCTCCATGTCCACATCTCCAGGCTGCAGAGACCTCTCCAGGCCCACCAGCATATCCCGATGGCACTCACGGATGTTCAGCGGGTACCTGGCCCTCACAAACTCATAAGCTGCCATCAGCCTCATGTTATGCTTCACCATCAGGTACTGGATGACACATGTAGGGGCCAGGGAATAGCCATCCAGACAGTGGATGAGAACCCGCTTCCTTTTCTCCAAAGAGGCTTCAATGCACTCATTGATGTCCCAGAAGCAAGGCTCCCTCAGGGCAGGACATTCCCCATTCAGGGGGCCCTGGATGTCCACCTTGAGGCGGGACCAGCTGTGCCGGAGCCCTCCTCGGCTGCATGTGCATGGAATGACACTCAGGCTGCAGTTGCTGGGCAGGCTGCTCATGTCGATGATGCTGTCGATGTTGTTCCTGCACAGCACCCTCCCGCAGTAGGCCGCATTGAGGTTCCCCAGGTAGATGCAGTCCATCACCCTGGCGATGACGGGCTCCGAGAAGTTGAAGTATTCCGGTCCTCCTGGCTTTGGGTCACTGGGCTCCTCAGGCTTCGCACCCCCCCTCTGGCTGTAGTTGCGGGACTTCTTGGAGCTGGAGCAGGACAGAGGGTTGGAATCCAGCTTGGCACTGCTGTTCCAAGGTGGCGGAGAGAACAGGGAGAACCGGCTGGAGGATTTGGCTTTGGTGAGTGGACCCACTGGACTGGACAAGGTAGAACTAGAGGAAGAATTGGATCTAGAGGCACAGAAAAGGGACGCCCGCTCCAGAGACCCTGTGCTGCTGGCAGTTCCACCACTGTGAGCCTGCTCCATCTGCAAGACAAAGAGACTGGTTAGACTGCTGGCACCCTGTTTTCTCAGACCTTCACGGGCAGCTGGAGCAGCAGAGGGGCCAGAGATGGCAGTAGGCCCAGTCAAGCAGCCAAGATATCAAACTGCCACAGGAGCAGATTACACTAGAGGCCTTAAAAGCCTCAAAAATGTCTATGGCCAGACATCTAACTAGCCAGTTACCCTTCTATCAGACAGAGCACATGCCACAACCACACCCAAATCACTCCTCACCTGAGCCTGCAGACTCCTCCGCCAACCCTGGGACACCAGGCCATCAGAGTGGCCATCCCCATCCGATGAGAGCGAAAAGCAGAGCGTTCGATGTTTCCTAGTGGGCAGCTGGGGTGCAGGGGATACATTGTCAGGCTTTCGATTGAGCGCTTCATTCCTATTCATCATCAAGTTTGGACAAGAGCCTGCAGAGATAGAGAAAGCGACCCATGCACAGAAAGTGCTTTCATCACAAAGACCTGCCTTGTTGAGAGACAGGGCTCTGTGCATCTTAATAAGCCTTTCCTCAACATTCCCTTTAATGTTCTGCTGTTGCTGCAGGAATAATGAGATTCATTGAGAGAAGAGCTTGAACCAATTATGGGAAGAGCATTTTAGCTGGAGATTCAGAGGGACTCAGAAGCTACAGTGAAATCTTTCAGTCCATTTGTCAGGGTGCTTGCGGTTTTCCCACTTTCTGGAAGGCAAAACAATGAAATATTGAGCTCGGAGTCCATTTGTTTCCAGAGTGTTTCATTACAGACCCAATGGCTCCTGACAACCCTTAGTTACATAGAGGCTAGTGCTTAGTAGCTTTACTGTGCAGTACCACCCATCTCTAAAAGCACTAGCACTAATCAATCCTCACATCCCTGTAAGGCAAGTTTTAAAGGAGAAAAGGAAACGGAGGCCAAGAGGTGAAAGGACTTGTCGCGCAAGCCACAGAAAAGCTCAATGAGCCAAAACTTTGTGCCACACTTACTATCCCTCCCCGCCAAATGCTCCACTCCACATGGAAGCAGCAACAAATGAAGCTGACAGATCAGTTTCACTCTCCCCCACATATAGAGCACAGAGATTACAGAGGGAATGAAGGGAGGCTAGGCTACAGGAGGGAGAGAAGAAGCCCCAACCCACCCTACTGCATGTAGCTCTCTCTAATTATGTTAATGTACAGCTGGTTAGGGAGTGTGGAACCTGAGTAACAGAACCCTCTGAACGCCAGCCTCCCACCTACCAGATGTTCTAATCAGAGCCAGCACTAGAAGCCATACGTTTCTAGCACCCAGCCCTGTGCTGAGAACTTACCATGCTAAGAAACTGAGATATAATTACATACTCTTCAACTACAGAGTTCAGCAGAAAGCACTCCCAAAAATCTCGCTCCAACAGGTTAACAGTTAGCTTTTCCAATCCAAGACCATGGACTTTAAGAAGCACTGACCATGCATTCACCAATCTGTGCTCACACAGAGAGAGGGGAGGTGGGTGGGTGTGGGTGTGTGTCAGTCTCTGCTCCAAAGAGCTTACAAACGAAAGAGGCAAGCGTCTGAACAGAACATGCAGGACGCACAGATTTAGATCCCAGTAGGCTTAAATGATTAACATTTTAAAGCCCGTTGCTACCTCCCACCCCTGAACCACTGACATAAAGCTTTCTGGGTCACGAAGCCACTAAGAAATAACAGCAGGGCTATTCGTCTGGAAACCCTCTATACATCTTTAAGAAGGGAGCAATAGCCTAGCTGCACTCCACACAAAACCCCAAGGCCAGTCACTTCCCTGCTAACCAGTTGCTCCTCAATATTTGTTTTGCAGCTCTCCATGATTCTTCAGGAGCTGTGTAAAAGCCAGGTTTAAAAATAGGCAGCCGCTTGGAACATCTCATACGCCTACACCCACCTGTGCAGTGCTGGGAGAGAGCCACCGAGGAGGAGAGCTGCAAGGAGCTGGGCATCTTCAAGGTTTTCTGAAGGTGCTTTACAATCAAGCCTGGAAAATTGAGAAGGACATGCTGTCATAACTATAAAGGGAAGGGTAACAGCTGTCCTGTGTACAGTACTATAAAATCCCTCCTGGCCAGAGACTCCAAAATCCTTTTCCCTGTAAAGGGTTAAGAAGCTCAGGTAACCTGGCTGGCATCTGACCTAAGGACCAATAAGGGGACAAGATACTTTCAAATCTTGGGGGGGGGGGGAGGCTTTTGTTTGTGTTCTTTGTTTGGGAGTGTGTTCGCTCTTGGGACTGAGAGGGACCAGACATCAATCCAGGTTCTCCACATCTTTCTAAACAAGTCTCTCCTATTTCAAACTTGTAAGTAAATAGCCAGGCAAGGCGTGTTAGTTTTCCTTTGTTTTCTCAACTTGTAAATGTACCTTTTACTAGGGTGTTTATCTTTGTTTGCTGTACTTTAAACCTAAGACTAGAGGGGAGTCCTCTGAACTCTATAAGTTTGATTACCCTGTAAGGTTAATTTCCATACTGATTTTACAGAGATAATTTTTACCTTTTTCTTTAATTAAAAGCCTTCTTTTTAAGAACCTGATTGATTTTTCCTTGTTTTAAGATCCAAGGGGTTTGGATCTTGATTCACCAGGAGTTGGTGGGAGGAAGGAGGGGGAATGGTTAATTTCTCCTTGTTTTAGATCCAAGGGGGTTGGATCTGTATTCACCAGGAGTTGGTGGGAGGAAGGAGGGGGAATGGTTAATTTCTCCTTGTTTTAGATCCAAGGGGTTTGGATCTGTATTCACCAGGGAATTGGTGAAGGTTTTTCAAGGCTTCCCAGGGAGGGAATCCATTGAAAATGGTGGCAGCGGACCAGGGCTAAGCTGGTAGTTAAGCTTAGAAGTTTTCATGCAGGCCGCCCCTACATTTGTACCCTAAAGTTCAAAGTGGGGATACAGCCTTGACACATGCATATTAGCAAGGGCACTGCAAGTGACCTGATGTATCAGGGCAAAACCCCACTTTATTTAGAGTATTTCCAAGTATAGACCCACAGGACAGACAGCAACTGCTCACAAGCATCCTGCCACGGCCTATGACTAAGCACCATCTAAATAGGTACAGTACAGTCCCGGCTATGCCACATATACAGGGTAATGTTCTGCTGGCCAGCAACTCCTCGCTGTGCTGTACAAACCACAAATCCAGAGCGCAGATGCTTCCAAGTACCAATGGCCTGGCAATCTGCTTCCACTCTGATCAGGGCTTAGAAGACGCAGTGCAGGCAACAGAGATCATTGGGCCAATTCTTCAATTAGCTGAAACCCACCCACCTCCCATGCCAGAGATCTTAAAATAATCAGGTTTGTACTGAATTTACTCCACAACATCCTAAAACCAGCTTCCCCAGAATAACGTGCTTATTACAGAGTCCCTCCCTAAAGGGCACATTTAAGATGTCGCCAGTTTCTAGCTAACTTCAGAATCAGACAACACAAACACTATTTTCAGACAATCTTCACACCTCTCCTGAGGCCAGCAAGTGTGATGCTTGGGCTTCCACTCCATCCATGATAGATCCCCTTGTTTCTAGTATTATGGTGCCTCAAAACAGCAGCTGATCACCATACATCAGACATGACATGTTACCCTGTTGCACCTGGGTATGGCAAGTGATGGGCAGCCTTAGAGAAGAGCTCTCCCCTCACACCCACACAGCTGTATCAAGCCTTGGGAGTCTGTTACCTCTGCACAGGCAGATCCCCCACTGCGATCACAGGGGTCACTGTGTGTCATGTACATACAAACTTATGCTAGTTTAGCTTAACTGGTGCAAACCCCATACGTGGGCATTCTTAGGCCAGGATTCTGCAAACACTTCTGTATGTGGTACACTTCACTATGGTCAAGTCCTGTTGACTTCAAGTACTTAAAGTTAAGCACATGCTTAAGAATTTGCAGAAGAGTTCCACATAACTTTGTTCCTAAGAGACTACAAGTTTATTTCAGTTTACCTTAAACTAAAATAAGAATGTCCACACAGGGGATGCAGCAGTTTAACTAAGTTGGTTTTGAAACACACCTTTAGTTAAACAGCTGCCAGTGGCCATATGTTTGGCTTGGGGGGGGGCTCACCTTAGGCTCCCTAATTTGAATTTTTTGGCTTAAAATCTTTTATCATATCATTTTTGTAAGGACTGTAGATGGCAAGAGCACCTCCCAAAGGCTGGTTAAGCCTCCCAATACCCTGGTGAGGTAGGTCAGTAACTGCCATTTTGCAGATGGGGAAATTGAGGCACAGAGACGTTAGGGTATGACTTTGGGCATTCACTTGAGTAATTACCAGAACTGGGACTAGAACCTAGGAGTTCTGATTTCCATGTTCCACCCTAACCATTAGGCCACAAGCCTTCTTTGGAGGTGGTGGCATGAAGGGGATACAGCAAGCTTTGAAATATACATTACAGCATTTGAAACCACGGAGACTGATGTCGCTGCAGTTGTTACACCCTTCCCTCCAGGGACTCCTGTTGGGCGAGTCTGGGCCCACATCCTATTTTCCCTTCTCTCGCTCACCTGTAACCCCATTCCTCTTTGAGTTACATTTTTTGTCCAGAAGCTTGAAGGCTATGAAATCCTTGTGCCATTTCTCCACTGACTCCATTGTCCTCGGGCCTGCAACAGGGAAAAACAAGAAATCAAAACCTACAAACACAACTGCTCACCTTTTACATTGAGAGATCTGGACTGCTGGGAGACAGAAGAATGAGGCTGCCAATTCACACAACAACTGGTTCTCTTTTTCTGATAAGATCACTTAAGTGTGTATGTAAAATGGAGATAGAGCCTGAATCAAATCCCAGCTGCAGCCATGCCCTCAAATTTCAGGATGTTTGCAAAATGTGGAGCTATATATAAAATGAGCTCAGATCTGAAACATACAAGCTTTTAAAACTAGAGATGCCTTTTCTTCTGCATGGTGAGAAAAGCTCTGCTTCCCATTTGAAAGAAATCTAAATCTGAGTAGCTGCACGTACATAGATAACTTAACATTCAGCACGGTGTTGGACAATAGAGTCAGCAGCATCTCCCCTAACATGTCATAATCATGGATCTAGCATTTAGTCAGGATGGTGAACCAACTTTGTTGTCCAAGGCTAGTTATATGTTTCATTACTGGGCGCAATCTGTCCCATTAAATGTAACTCAAAGCCAAGGACGAGAAGGCAAGAGGGGAGGATGCATGGGTCTTGGTTTAGTTACTTGTCATCTGCCAGGAGGTTAAATTAGAAGAAAAACCTTAAGGGTAAAAAAATCCCACATATCTATTGTAACATTGTCACCTGTAGCATTCATCCCCCCAGATGATTTTGGGAGAGAGAAAGAGGTTTTCCCTCTCACTAGAACCCCAAAAGGGAAAACGGCTACTATCATGAGAAAGCAAAAGGAGACCAACAGAAAGTAATAAGGGAAGGGGAAAGAGGGAGGTGGCAGTTCTAAAGCATTGCACTGCAATGTCTGTACAAGTGTCTTAACTTTTAAGAGACTGATCCAAAACTAACAACAACAAAAAGTCAAAAGCAGAAGCCAGAAATACCCTGGGGCTTTGGGAGCATCCAAAAGCCTAGTGCTGTTCCAAACTTTGGAAAGGTAAAGAGCAGCAAGTCCTGGGCTGGAGGAGTGTTGGTACCAGGAGCCAGCAGGTGCCAAGGAATTAACCAGGAAGACAAACACACTCACAGAAACCAGAATTCAGTGCCTGCCTTGAGAGTGAAACTCACACCTGCAAGACCACAGGTGCCCCCAGAACACACCCGGGGCGGGGGGAGCCCAAGGCAGCAGGGAGGGATGAGGCAGTTGAACCCTGCTCTGAGAGCTGCTGTCCCCCCAGAAAGGCAGGACTGAAAAGAAGTACAGAGGAGAAACACCCCCTTCATTCCCCTCCCCCAGCTTCAGCACAAAGATACACACAGCCAGCTCCCAGCCCAGTGCTTCCCTCCCTCCCGACCCCACAGTGCAGAGACACCCCCGCCAGGCAGGGTATATTCACCGTAGCCCCCGCCCCCCCATCACACACACAACCCTCAACTCCAGCCCAGACTGGCTCTGCCCCATCACACCCGCCCCATGCAGCCCCCAAGTCTCCCCCGACCTAACACATTCCCAGCCCCCCACCAGCACCACTGCCCGGGCAGTAGCCAGCCCAGCCCAGCCACCCCCGCTGGAGGAGTTTCCCCAAGCACCACTTGGCCGCTTCGGGAAGTTATCCCTGGTGCTCGGAGCAACTCTGAAGAACTCCCCCGGGAAGTTTTACCTGGGGAATCCCGGGGACTGAGCCTACTGGGGTGCGCAGAGCCTAGTCTGCAGCCGCTGCTCGTCTGCAAGTGCAAGGGACACTCCCCGGAGAGAAGGGGCGGCCGTGCCGGGGCAGCTGGGAGATGTAGTCTTTGGAACAAAGCAGGTCCCTCTCACGCCCCTGCTCTAAGAGAGGCTGCCCTGGCTCCCAGCACTGCCTCACTTGGGCTCGCTCCCTTCCGGGCTGGGTCTTGGGGGGCGGCCCCTTCCTTCCCTCCTCTGTCCTATTTTGCTTTGCCTTCGCTCCTGGGAGCTGTTGCACTGTCACTCTCTCTTAGGGTGATCTAATAGCAATCAGTACATTTTTTTTCCCAGGGAGAGGGGGTATAGTTGCATATACTGGGTGGGAGGGATAGCTCAGTGGCTTGAGCATTGGCCTGCTAAACCCAGGGTTGTAAATTCAATCGGGGGGGGGGGAGGGCATTTAGGGATTGGGGGCAAAAATCTCTTTGGGGACTGGTCCTGCTTTGAGCAGGGGGTTGGACTAGATGACCTCCTGAGGTCCCTTCCAACCCTGATATTCTATGATATAAGACAAAGCCCCTAATACCAGGATCATGGCCCTAATAATATGGGAAGATGGGGTCACCCTACTCTGACTGAAGAACTGCCCAGTGCTCTAGCCACTCCTCACCACATGAGAGCTCTTACTACCACAGCCCTGCCAACCCCAAGCAACAAAGTCATGAGCCAGCTCCTCCATGCCAATCCATGAGGTGGCTTAAAATCATAAGATTTAAAAAGAAAATTTGGAGGGATGGGTATTTGCCTTCTGTTTTAGGGGCCATTAGGTTTCATGTTTAACCTTCTTCTCTACAACCATCAGGGATAGAAACTTAGTTCTCTTTTTTTTTTTAATTAAAGCTCAGATATTCACGTAAACACATAAGTCCAGGAGCTGAGGCTTTAAAGAAAAAAAGAGAAAAAACACCCAACATGAAAGTCACCATAAAATCATTAGAGTTCACAACACTGGTTAATAAGTATTAATGATGCAGATAACTTTGCTCTTTTGCTAGTGCAGTTTTGCCAGCCCCAGTCCATCAAAACACATGAGTCAGACCCCCCTAAACCGTTGTCTTAAAAACATGAGATTTTGAACAAATAAATTTTGCATTCTTTCTATTTTTCTTTTGGTTTCTCAACCTCTAAGTTACATTCAATTCACACTGTCCAGGCTTTCCTCCACAAACATGAAGGCCAATTTTTTTTTTTAAACAAAGCTGAGATTCTCAGCACCGGGTAACAGGAAATATCACAAGACTTGTGATAAAAATAATGGGAGTTGGCAACACCATATCAGGCCCTGTTGCCCAGGGTTACCACATGTATTATTATCAGTTTACTTGTACACTTTATTAATTTCATTCTTCTACCCCTAGTAAGTATTTCCATACACATAATTAACCCAAAATAATAAAATAAATATGTGACTCATAGTAAGTAGTGGAACACTCTAGCATGCACTTGTAACCGAATAACAATCCTTGATTTGTTTCTCACAAAACCTCTACATACACAGACAATATTTCTACACTCCCAGGCCCCAGTTCTCCACTGCCTTGCACTTTATGTACGAATTAACACCTGTGCAAAGAAAGGACAGAATGGCAGGCTGCTCTGGTGACACTTAACAGCCACTTTGCACAGACATAGATGATTAGAATTTGTGAGTTCCTGACTCCCAATCCTGGGCTCACTTCTCTAGCCTGTGGCAAGGATGGGATAAGAACTCCTGCAAAGAAAGCGAACATTCTTCTAAATTGTATAAACACACACATTGCAGCTGTAGAACCAATGTGAATGAAATTGTTTTACAATGTAGAACCAATGTGAATGAAATTGTTTTTAGTTATTCACTGTACCATTGTAACTTCTGTTCACCATTTCATTACACTTGCCATTTTGCCTACGTTGTAACTTTCATTACACTTGCCATTTTGTCTACATTGTAACTTCTGTGCAATATTGTAATTCAAACTAATACAGGAAAATAAACAAATTAGCCAACTGATTGAAGCCACACGGACCCAGATTCAAACACGCAGTTTGGCTATTTTACATCAGGGATCTGAAATATTAAGAGTATCTGCACAAGCAGAGCAAATCATGACGCACCATTGGTATGATATTTTAAAGGGATGGTCCCCCTCCTGGTCTTCAACTTTAACAATTATGTTACATCCAATTGTTGTTTTCTTTATTCTGATAAGCTTAATGTTAATTATAATGTGTGGTATGTGCTAATAGTTACAGATTAATGTGGCATCTTTGTCTTGACCCCTAAAACGATCCTGTATAAGTTTGTGGGACAACACAGCCTTTGCTCTAAATGCTCCATGGCACATTTTAAAAATACAGTTCAATAAACAAGCTTCTCTAAGTACCATCCTCCAACCAATTAAAATGAAGCATAAGACAGTAGCCAAGAACATAGATTTGATCTTTATGGCTTCCTGCTAGCTCTCCCAGTCTCTCTCAGCTTGAGTCTAGCAGCATGCCCTGATGGTGTCAAAATAGGGGCTTGTCTACACTACAAAATTAAATTGACTTTATCTAATTCGACCTCGAGCCTCCGAATTAATTAAGTCGATTGTGCCACACCATGCTCATTGTCTCGATGGAGTGTGTCCTCACTAGCAGCGCTTGCATTGATGCACAAAGCAGTGCATCATGGGTAGCTATCCCAAAGTGCAACTTGCCGCAGTGTGTTTTGGGAAGTTTCTGCAATGCCTCATGGGACCAAAACATTGTCACAGGGGAGAATGGGAACATTGCGTTGGCATCCCATGATGCACTGTCCTCCCTCCCTCATATCAATGGCAAACAACCCAGTGGTTTTCGCGCCTTAAAACCGCCACACGTACGCCATAACCCCAGAAGCATGGAGGCTGCTCAGTTGTGCACTCTTGCTGTGAGCATTTCAAACACCTCGCGTCTTCTCCTGCAGTATTTCCAGAGCCGAAGTAGGTTCCGCATGGAACATAGTGATGTCCTGCAAGCAGCCCTGCTGCAAGCCTTTGAAAAAAACAATTCACAGTTGCTGCTGGCAGTCACAGAGCAGCTGCGGTTTCTGGTCCCATGAAACAAGCACTGAGTGGTGGGACTACATTGTTTTGCAGGTATGGGATGACGAGCAGTGGCTGCAGAACTTTTGAATGCCAAAGGCCACCTTCCAGGAACTTTGTGCAGAGTTTTCCTCTGCCCTGCAGTTCAGCAACACAAAAATGAGAGCTGCTCTGACAGTGGAGAAGCGAGTGGCGATCACTATTTGGAAGCTTGCAATACCAGACAGTTACCGGTCAATGGGGAATCAATTTGGAATAGTTAAATCAACCATGGGAGCTGCTGTGCTCCAAGTATGCAGGGCCATTAATCAACTTCTGCTACGAAGGGTAGTGAGTCTGGGAGATCTGCAGGACATATTGGATGGTTTTGCTGCGATGGGGTTCCCTAATTGTGGTGAGGCAATAGATGGCACGCATATCCCCATCTTAGCACCAGACCACCTTGCCAAAGAGTACATAAACCAAAAAGGATACTTTTCAATGGTGTTACAAGTGCTGGTGGATCACAGGGGGTGTTTCACCAACATCAACGTAGGATGGTCAGGAAAGGTTCATGACACGCGCATCTTTAGGAACTGGGGTCTGCTCAAAAAGCTGCAATCTGGGACTTTCTTTCCAGACCACAAAATGAACATTGATGATGTTGAGATGCCTATAGTTATCATGGGGAACCCAGACTACCCCTTGCTCCCATGGCTCATGAAGCCATATACCGTCCGTCTGGACAGCAGTAAGGAACGGTTCAACTCTAGGCTCAGCAAGTGCAGAATGGTGATTGAATGTGCCTTTGGTCGTTTAAAAGGACGCTGGAGAAGTTTACTAACAAGGTTGGACTTAGTAAAGAAAACATCCCCATAGTTATAGCTGCCTGCTGTGTGCTCCATAATATCTGTGGGAAAAAAGGGGAGAAATTTTCCACAGGGGTGGGCAGTTGAGGCAGATTGCATGGCAGCCATTTTTGAGCAACCAGACACCAGGGCAATAAGAAGAGCACAGCAAGGGGCGCGGCGAATCCATGAGACTTTGAAAAGCCGTTTCTATAACGAGTCATAGTAATGTGAGCTGCTTGTCTGCATTGTGCTTTCCCATAGCTTCACCTGGCTTGTATCGCTGTACCTGTAAAGCCAACCCCCCCACCCAAGCCCACTGCTTCTACTCAATAAAGGACATTTCTTTCTTGAATCCATTTACTTTATTTAACAAACATAAGTAAAGAGGGAGAACAGAAAAAAAAGTTAGCCTTGGGGAAAAGGGGTTATAAAGTTGGAACGGGAACTCCTGAGGAACAGGTTAAAAGCAGCCCTGGAGAGGGCTGTGGCTGTGAAGAAAGCCTCGGCTGATTGGGGAACCAGCCACAGATTCGGCCACGCCCCAATCAGGGCAGTGGGCCAGGAGCACACAAGTCTCTCTCTAGCGGTAGAGAGGGAAGGGCCTGGCTGCCTGGAAGCTGAGAGGGTACCAAGACTGGAGCCGGGCTGCGGGAAGGCTAGAGGAACTGGGGAGCTCCAGCCTAGAAACCCCCCAGGCTGCAGGCTTGTTAAAGGCCAGAAAAGGGTACTGTGGGGGAGGGCTGGGGGAAGGCCCAAGGAGCTGGGGAGCTCCGGCCTAGAACCCCCCCCCCCAGGCTGCAGGCCTTGTTAAAGGCGAAAAAAGGGTACTGGGGGTTGCAGCGGGCAGCCCAAGAGCAGGCAGAGGCAGCAGGTCCAAAACCCCCCTTGCCTATGATGAATGGCATGTACACTGCAGTCCATCCCAGTGAGCAGGGGCTAGACGGCGACTGGCAGTAGCCATATACTGAGGCGAGGTGGGGATAAGAGGGTGGGGGTTCCCTGGGGAGGGGAGACCCAGATCTGTTGGGGTACTGCCAAGGGGCAGCACCCCAGCCAGAAAGGGGCACTGGAGTCCAGGAGGGACTCGGGTCCAGTGGTAGCGAGACCCCGGCCTGCAGAGGGCGCTCCAGTGCTGGAAACGCTAATTCCCTGGACCACCAGCAGGATGCGCCACAAGGGTGAGTCCCACCCCATTACAGGGAGAAACATTTTCAGCTGTGTAACATAACACCGCATTCTACACCATCAAAGGTCTGTGAATGGGCGCCTTCTGTTCCTTGTACCCTCCCCCTGAGTTAAGTGAAAGGGATAATGGACTTTTCTCCCATGCCTCATGGAACGCTTGGGGGGAGGGTGATTCTGTGCCAGGCGATGCTGGCTGGGTGTCCACCAGGGTCTGCAGAGGGACTCTACCCTCCTGCTTCTGTTCCTGTAGTTCAACCAGATGCCTCAACATATCTGCTTGGTCCATCATAATCTGAAGCATCTCAGCCTGCACCGCACACTCATGCTCATGGTAAGCTTTCCTGCTCTCCATGTCCATGTCTAACTTCTCAGACAATGAAATCCTCCAGGCTCTCAGCTCTGTGTCAGCTGTCCCAGAGGCGTTCATTATATCAGTGAACATGTCCTCCCGTGTTCTCTTTCTCTCCCTTCTAATCAGCGAAAGTCTGTTTTCCTGTTCTTTTTGCGGATACAGACTAACACGGCTGCTACTCTGAAACCTTTCTGGTGTTGAGGACATGCCGAAGAACACATTTCCAGCTGTCAGTCATGAGAAAAAAGAAAGGGACCATTGTACATGCATAAAATGTTTCCATAGCAAGGCCGTTTTCATTTGGAAAAAAATCCTTATTACACTAGGTGCAAGCCATAACATAATCTGAATCCGTAACCGTTCACTGCACCGTTTTGCTGTTCTGGCTATGGTGAGTAGACTCCTCCCCACAAGTCATGGGTGACCACACTTTTAATGAAGTTTATGGCAGGCTCCTGTTGGGAGCAGAGGTAGCTAATCGAACAATCGACCCTCCCCATAGCACCCATGGGAAGCTGTTTACAAACGGGGTGTAGGGGGGAACGTTTTCACTCCAAAATTGAGGAATCTCACATGTGGGGCACCAGTCCCCTATCAGCCACTTAAACTACTTGCTGACCCATGCCGAGCACAGTAAAGGAACATTAGTGGCCGCATGGTTTGGTGATCTGGAATGTGGGGGGGTGGGGTCTACATGCTCTTTTTTTTTTTTTCTTGTAAGAGCACTTTTAATGAGAACTTCCCCCGTTTTCCCTAGGTGACCCTATGTGATATCGGTCTCCTGAGGGTAACAGAGGTAGAAAGAAAGGAGATGCTGCAAGCGCCTGGGTATCGACCCTTATGCTGCTATGCTGTGTACCGCAATGATGCCAGCAGAATTAATTCAGGAGTTGCGTGGGAAAGTGTCCTACCATGGTGGAAGAAATAAGACTGCCCTGCCTAGAAACCTTCTGCAAAGGATTGCAGAGTACCTCCATGAAAATTTCCTAGAGATATCCATGGAGGATTCCCAGGTTATCCCAGTCTACATAAACTGTCTTTTCCGGGGGCTACCCTCTGTGTAGCTGGAGCGGCCTCTTGTAAGCAGAGAACCACAGCACTTCACTTTTTCTTCACAGTAAACGTGCAATGCCACTGAATGTGTGTGCCTGCTAAAGTTTAACTGGACTTTGATTGTAACTGTATACTCACCAGAGGTGCCTTCCCTGGCATCATGGTCTGTCACCGTGATGTCCTGCGACCCACAGGGCTCCAGGGTTAAAAATATTTCCTGGCTCTCAGGGAGAATTGATCCACCACTTGCCTGTTTTTTTTTTTATTATTATTAATGGAGATATCCCATCTCCTAGAACTGGAAGGGACCTTGAAAGGTCATTGAGTCCAGCCCCCTGCCTTCACTAGCAGGACCAGGTACTGATTTTGCCCCAGATCCCCAAGTGGCCCCCTCAAGGACTGAACTCACAACCCTGGGTTTAGCAGGCCAATGCTCAAACCACCGAGTTATCCCTCCCCCCCATCCCCATTCCTCCTCTTCCTCATCCACCGTATTGTCCTCCTTGTTGTCCCTAGACTAACACACCTATGAGGTGTCTACGTTGCTTGTGCGGGTACTGGTAGTGTCACCCCTGAGAATTGCATGCAGCTCATTCTAGAACCGGCATGTGTGGGGTTCAGCACCAGAATGACTGTTCACCTCCCTTGCCTTCTGGTACACTTGGCGAAGTTCTTTTATTTTCACAGCAATGCTGTGTGTCCCTTGTGTACCCCTTCTCCCCCATTCCACAAGCGATCTTTCCATAGATGTCAGCATTTCTTCTGCTGGATCAGAGCTCTGCCTGCACAGACTCTTCTCCCCACACAGCGATGAGATCCACCACCTCCTGTGCAGACCAGGCTGGAGCGCGTTTGAGGCATGTAGTCTCCATGATCAGCTGTGCTCAAGCTGGCATGTTCCCAATGCTGATCAAACAGGAAATGGGAAATCAAAAAATCCTGGGGTTTAGCTGGGGAGGGGCTGTTTCCTGTGTATCTGGCTGCAGTGCAGCAGAGTTGAGAATGATCTCCAGAGCGGTCACAGATGAGCATTGTGGGACACCACCTGGAGGCCAATTAAGTCGAATTACACTCACAATGCTGCATCTACACTACCTCGAGGTCAACCCATGAAAAACTCACAATGCTGCGCCTCTTGGAGAGGTGGATTACAGAAGTTGACATTAGAGGCGACTTAGGTCGGCGTAAAGGACCCGAAAGTGTAGACATTAACAAGTCTACTTAAGGCAGCTTCCTTCGAGCTAACTCTGTAGTGTAGACTAGGCCTAGGACAATTTCAGATCAGGGAGGGAGTGAATTCCACAGCTGAGGGGACCACACAAAGAGCACCCTGTTTCTTAGCCTATTATTGGAACATCTTTCCAAGGGTTGTGGCAGATTCTCCATCTCTGACCATTTTTAAATCACAATTAGATGTTCTTCTAAAAGATCTGCTCTAGGAATTATTTTGGGGGTGTTCTATGGCCTCTGTTATATAAGAGGTCAGACTAGATAGTCAAAATGGTCCCTTCTGGCCTTGGAATCTATGAATCCTCTAAATAACCTACCATTTTATAACTCAACTGAGGTTTCTCATGTGGAACAGAGGTAAAATTAACTGGACTGCAGTTATTAACAGTCCATCTGCTATCATGTCTAGAAATAGTCAGATCCTGAGTGATGCTGAAGTCTGTGGGAGATTTGTCCAAGTGAAAACTGAATGAGAGATTTTGGGATTCAGCCCTGGAAGCCTGCCTGTGCTCAGGGGAAATTTAAATATCCGTGAATGTGGCTTTCTTTAACTCCTCACAGTACAGCATGCCGGAGCCTCCCGTAGCACAGGACATGACTGCATGACACCTCTCTGATTCTGTGCTGTCACACGGCAGGAGTCTTCAGCATGGAGATGCAAGTTCCACTAGGACTGGCTCCTTTGTTTCACAGGTGTCCAAGTGAGACAGCCCAGCATTGTGTGTGACCAACTCCAGCAGAATATGCAAGTCCCATGGAGCAGGCATATCTTTTTGAAATCATATGTCATAGCGTCTAAGACAATGGTTCTCAAATTGTGGGTCAGGACCCAAAGTGGGTCGCCAGGGCTGGCGTTAGACTTGCTGGGGAACGAGCCTCACCACGTGGCACCAAAGCCCGAGGGCTTCAGCCTTGGGTGGCGTAGCTCGGGCTACAGGCCCCCCGCCTGGGGCTGAAGCCCTTGGCCTTCGGCTTTGACCCCCGCCCCCACCTAACCTCGGGCAGTGGGGCTTTGGCTTTGGCCTCCCTCTCCTGCAGTCATGTAGTAATTTTTGTTGTCAGAAGGGGGTCGGGGTGCAATGAAGTTTGAGAACCCCTGGTCTAAGACATTAGGCAGTTCCACATGCTAAACTCTCCAGTGCCCTGTTTCCATAATCCCCCTAGCCTTCCAGCCCCGGCAAAATCAGTCTGTATGGGGTGAAAGGAGTCTTACAACTGTCACTAGAGTGGCTAGAGACACGTTCACACCAAAACTCCAGATGCAGAAAACCCAGGCCTATGATGGCATTGGAAATCCAGCGCCAGAAGCAAAGAGCAGTTTTGCAAGGTATCCCTCTCTCTCCAATGGGCTGAGCCTGTTCCCACTCCCTACCTTGGGATCCAAACACCCCAAACTTTACAGTGTTCTAAATCCAGGTTCACATTTTGCAGCTTGGCCAAATGGGTTTTGCTTCCCCTAACCAGGGCCGGCTCCAGGAGCCAGCGAATGAAGCAGGTGCTTGGGGCAGCCAATGAGAAGAGGCGGCACGTCCGGGTCTTCGGCAGCAATTCGGCGGCGGGTCCCTCAGTCCCTCTGGGAGTGAAGGACTCACCGCCCCTGTAAGTGCCGCCGATCACGGCTTTTTTTTTTTTTTTTTTTTTTTTTTTCTTTCGCTGCTTGGGGCGGCAAAAAACCTGAGCC
This sequence comes from Chrysemys picta bellii, assembly GCF_011386835.1. Taxonomy (NCBI): domain Eukaryota; kingdom Metazoa; phylum Chordata; order Testudines; family Emydidae; genus Chrysemys; species Chrysemys picta. The sequence continues at coordinate 36,999,312 of NC_088794.1, read as the reverse complement.
GGCCCTGCCCCTAACCATATCTCCCTCCCAGCCCCATCTCCTGGCCTCCTCCTACAGAGACAGACTGCTCCTTCCAGCCCCCCAGAAGATTTATCTTCCTCCCAATCCAGCATCCTTGATCTTCCTCCCAACTGAGGCAGTCCATCCCCGTCCCAACGGATGCCAGCCTGCAGCAAACATCTGTGCACTGTACTACTGCTCTATCTTCCAGGTGAGTCCATCCTTCTCCTGACATAAGGCCGGAATCTTCCTTTAATCCACTTCTGACTGCCTTTGTTACCCAGACCATTACCGCTTGTAGAAGAGCCTGTCTGCCCTATTCCAATGTCCTCTTGGATTTCCATAAGCCCGTCAGGTATTTAAATTTTTGGAAAGGATAATAATGTTTCCTTGCAAAACTGATCACACTCAGGGTGCTTTAATGAATGTCAAATCAATATGCATGTGCAATGCAGCTGTCTGTACAACTGAAAGCAAATACTGTTCTGCTGAGCTCAAAGGACCAAGGTATAATTTGTAGCCAGCACAAGGGATTGTACAGCCAGTTTCAACAATTAGCCATAGAACTTTGGGATGCCCTCACCATCTTCTCTCAGTCAGGGTCAAACCCTGACAAGGCGCTGGGCACTTCCATCTCTCATGAACTCCAAATTGCAGATGCATCTTTCACAATTTGCTCTCCAGAGTCATGTTCTAATGAAATCTGCAGCGAGTCATTTTCCTTCGTTCCTAGGAATGTCTCTCTGTACAGTTCTAAGAATATCAAGCAGTGTCCAGCTGGGTAGTGATCAAGTTTTCCCTTGGGGCTAGTAGTGGTCAGTGTCCCTTCCTGAACAAAGCCCAGAACCTCTTGCCATTTCACACCAGATCAAATTCTCCCTTGAAAAGAAGCATTAGATCAGAACATAGCAGAATTCCAGCAGCTTTCTCTTGCCAATCCACAATACACTTAGCACATTCAGTCGCTCTCTCTGACATCAGTATTTTGAAATGCTACTCTGCTTAAATTGCTAATACAGCTGCAAAGGCCATTGGCTAGCTTGCTTTAACCAGGTGGAGCTCTGGGGTGTGAAGGCTGACCTAATGAACAGGGCTCAGGAGACCAGGATTCAGTTCTCAGCTCTGCCATGAATGAACCTGCTGTGTGACTTTGGGCAATTCACTTGATCTACCCTGTGCGTCAGTTCCCCATCTGTAAAATGGGGATAATACCTCCCTTCCTCACTGGATAAGGATAAAATCCATTAACAATTCTGAGTTGGGCTGCAGATTTGTCACAGCATTTTTTAATCAAAAATCACAGAGCAGTCACAGTAAATGTAGTAAAAGTCATGGGTTTAGCATCTGCTCCGTGATTTTTTATAAAAAGTGTCTCGACAAATGAGGGGGGACTGACCACCCACAGCTGCGCCATTCACCCCGGCACCACAACCTTATCCTGGCATGATGAGGAGGGGAGACACCAGGGACACAATTGGGGGGGCAGGGGTGAGGAGCAAGCCTGCTCCACACACACCTCAGACATGGGCAGCAGCAGCTCCTGTGTCCTGCAGAGCTGGACCAAGGCTCCTCCCTCTGTATGTTGCAACCTGGTGCACAGGGTCACAGCATCGCTCAGGTGTGGCCCTATGGCCCCTCTGTCATGACAGAGGGGCTGTAGTGCCAAATTTGAGTGGGTGATGCTGTGATCACAACCCAGGGCAGGGAGCCAGGCCCAGCCAGTGGGACCCAGGAGCCACGGCTGTGGAGTGTATGAGGGGTGGGCTCCCACACAGCCCAGCCCCTGGTCCTCCTCTCTACACCAAGCCAGCAACCCCCTAGAGCCTTCCTACTGGAAGTCACAGACAATCCGAGAAATCCTGATATCAATGACTTTTTCTGCACCATGACAAACCTGCAGCCCTAACTATGAGGCATTTGGATACTACAGCTGCCAGGGCCAAAAAGAACAGAGATAGATCCTGCCGGTGTTTCTCCTTTTCACTGAGCAAGAGCTGCTGAAACAAAGTTTACAGAATTATTTACCTTGTGTGTCCTTGTAAATCAAGCAGTGCTACACGGCATCACCAGCGACTGGCGCTCAGCTGTTCTGTCTCTTCCTCTTAACACTCCCGGCTAACTTCAGTGCCGCTGGTTTCCTTGAAACGAACAGGCATGGCTCAATCAGTTATGAAGGGTCTGCTCCTCTGTGGAACTGGCTTCTCAGAGGCTGCGATTGGCTGGCTCTGCTGGTTCTGGGTATCCTGGATACTGCTCTCTCGATGGAGCCACACGTCACAGCCTAGGATCCAGAGAGGCAGCTGAGTGCTTCACAGGCTCCTTGCTGGAAAGAGGGTGGCGTGGTATAACTGAGAAAAGACAGTTCCCAGTGTCTCACGATCTATGAGCAATAAGTCCCCCTAGGATGGCTCAGCTGCAGATGGCAGGGGAGGGAAGGAACATGCAGAACAGGTTACAGCAAACTTTACTTTTAAAGCATCTCACTTTTCCAGAGTAAGGGTTGAAATCCGCTCCCAGTGCCTCTGGATTTACAGAAGCGAAGCCCCACTGCAGTGAGTGGGCCCAGGTCTGGGTTCTACTAATGCTGACATAGACAAAGTCTTTCTACCAGTCTCTAGTATAGGTCGCAGGTCTAGGGTGTGGCTGGAGTGCCCTACACTCCAGCTCCTCTCTGTTTCTCCAGAATACAAGCAGCTCCAAGATAGACTAATGCCACCTTTGCTATGCTCATCTGTCCCCCAAGCACAGGAATTAGGGAATGAGAATCAGGGGCCAATGAATGTGTCTGGCTGACTGTTTGCCGTGGTACCTGGATGAATGCACGCATGCATCTGGGTCCCAGCATGGGTGGGAGTGGGTAGTTCATCAGGAGGTGCAAAGGGGAATTTGAGCAACAGGTGAGTGAGTCCGATCTCTGGCTGCGGCTGAAATAAAAGCTTTAGAATGCATGTGTTGGGAGAGAAGGGGAATAAATCTAATGGGGAAGTGAGCCCACAGGGGAAGGAGACAGGGCAGTGGGGAGGGGAGGACATTTAGGCAATCACAGTTTGGGTGGGGCTACAAGGAGGACCTTGCTTTGACATCTTGCCCTCAGCCCTGTACTTTCTGGCTGGGGCCCTTCCACTCTTCCAGCTCTGCAGAGGGGAGACAGCTCCTGTGCTCTGAGCCCCAGTGGGGGTTGATTTGCAAGCAGACCTGCAGCCTCCCTCTCATTAGAACAGTAATCTCACCAGCTCGGCATACTGGGTGGGAGCATTATAAGCAAAGCAAGTGAAGACATAGTGAGAAGCTTTTAACAGGGCTTAATGGAGCCCCAGGAGCCTTGCCTCTAAATGAAGCTGTTATAACAGAAAGAAGAACAGGAGTACTTGTGGCACCTTAGAGACTAACAAATTTATTAGAGCATAAGCTTTCGTGGACTACAGCCCACTTCCTCGGATGCATATGCATCCGAGGAAGTGGGCTGTAGTCATCCGAGGAAGTGGGCTGTAGTCCACGAAAGCTTATGCTCTAATAAATTTGTTAGTCTCTAAGGTGCCACAAGTCCTCCTGTTCTTCTTTTTGCAGATACAGACTAACACGGCTGCTACTCTGAAACCTGTTATAACAGAGACAACTCTATAACAAAGTGGAGGGCACATATATTCAGAGAGACCCCTGCTGACCCTCCATTACTGTTCCTTCCTCGTCTGGAGAGTTCCTACTTTGATTCTTTCTGGCAACTCTCTCCAATCCCACCCATAGCTAAGAGCTATGGAAGGGGGGGATCTGCTTTACAGATGCCCCCAGTAGACATCACTCTGCCATGAGCGCAGGCACCTCCAGCCTACCAGAGTGAGCCCTACCTGCTCCCACACTCTCCTCCGCTCTCCATCTGACAGCAAAATCCACCCACTGAGGAGAAACTAAAATACAGGCAGGAGGGAGAGAGAAGGGGACTTTGCTTTCACTGTGGCCATTCACGGGATAAGCGTAGGGCTAGGGCTGGTGACTTCCAAGCTGAGAAGTAGAAAAAACAAGGGTCAGGGTGGAGGATGAAGGAGAGAGAAAACAGTCTCATCCATGACTTTGGGAATAGAACTCCCTGGAATGGGAGTCGCTGGGGTGGGGCTGCGGGCAGAATACACTGTGGTCTCCATTATCTGCTCTCATCTAACCTAACGCTCTCATGAAATAGTTTTGTGATAGAGCTAAAAAGGTCATTAGGGGTTAGAACCTGACAGCTCCAACAAGGATGACACAGAGGGTCAGTGCATTAGCTATCAGCTTTTTTAACTTGCAGAGAGACAGCATCAAATCTAGTTGAGGAACAAATGGAAGGATTTGGTCTCATCCACGTCCCTAATGGAGGTTAGGTCACTTTGCAAAAACCACAGAGTCTGGCACGACATGTGGATTCTATTAAGGAGAAGGCCGGGGCTGGAATAACTGGCTGCTGCAGTCTGGGACTGAGTGGTATTGATAGAACTTGGGAGGGGTGGGAGGGGGACTAGAACAGCAATAGATAACAGAGGCGCAATGGCAGAACAGTGTAATGCACATTTATACAGCAACTCTCTGTACTATACTTGGCTCACTAATGCATTAGAAGAGTCCCTTGCATCTGTTAGCTGTAAAATTTCACTCTCCAGGCTATGAACTGCTCACAGCTTGGTGCAAGCATCAATGATTTCAAATACTGGGAATATTTATTATCTGTGTTACGGTAGTGCCTGGGAGCCCCAGCCATGAACCAGGGCCCCACTGTGCTAGGTGCTGTACAAACAGAAGACAAAAAGATCCTCCCTGCTCAAAAGAGCTTATATTTCTTATCAGTAAGGTTAAGATTCTGCCCAGCCGCTGCTCCGGTGGGCCCAGGGCTGACTGCTGTTCCGGCAGCCCAGGGACCGCTGCTTCTGCTCTGGCAGCACCAGGGCTGACGGCCGACAGCTGCTCCAGCCCTGCCACTGCTCCTGCGTCAGGGGCTGACCACCGCTACTTCAGCCCCAGAAGTGCTGATCCAACCCCAGCCGCTGCTTCAGCCCTGCTCTGACGGCCTGGGGCTGACAGCGGCTCCAGCCCTGTCCCAGAAGAAGTCACAGAGGTCCCGGAAAGTCACAGAATCTGTGACCTCTGTGACAGAATCGTATCCTTACTTATCAGTGTTTCTCTGGTGTTGGTTTCTCAGATGGTTTAGCACCCTGTGATTTCTGTGTAGCAATTCCCCATTGAGTTTAGCATTAAGCTAATTTCTCAGCGCAGGTTTTTCAGTCAGATTAACACAGAGATTTCTCGAAGGAATATTTCCCTTAGACCTGAACATTCATAGCTCGGACCCTTAACCCTGCTTTAAATCCTATGGAGAACACCACAGTTTTCTGGCATTTTCAAATTATTTGACTCTATCTCTCTCCTCAAAGGGGATAGCTGTACCGGAGTCAGAGCTCAGGAACCTTGCACCAATCCTTCTGAGGCACTTTAAACACAGGGGGAACCATTACTGCCTTGTTTGATTGCATTTGTGTGGCCCATATTAACTAACTGAATTACCTTCTACCTGCCACTTTGGCTCTGTTCATCCAGTGAGCTCTGTGCAATCTGCTGGTCTTCTCTTCATAGGCCTGATCCTGTTCCCATTGATATCAATGGAAAAATTCCCAGTAATTCCAGGATAAAGTTCAGGAATTGCCCTGCATTCTCTTTCCCTCAGTTAGTACTCCCTCCTATAAGAGGCCCTTCCTGCCATGTGCAGAGACAGCTCTGTAACCCTTCCCCAACACACATATATTCACCCCCTGCAATAGGGTTACCATAGTTGACAAATAAAAAAAGAGGACCCCAGGCCCCGCCCATTTCCCACCCCCAGCCCCGCCCCAACTCCGCCCCTTCCCCACTCCAACCCCGCCCTAACTCTGACCCCTCCTCCCTCCCACTCCCAGCCACCCGAAAAGGGCTGCCCGAGCGCTACCGGCTTCACGGTTTGCCGGGCAGCCCCCAGACCCTGCGCCCCCGGCCGGCGCTTCCCCAGCGCAGCTGGAGCCCGGGAGGGGAAGCGCCCAGCTGGGGGCACAGGGTCTGGAGGCTGCCCGGCAAACCGTGAAGCTGGTAGCACTTGGGCTTCGGGCAGCCCCTATGCCTCCGGACCCTGCGCCCCCGGCCGGGCACTTCCCCTCCCGGGCTCCGGCGGCGCAGGGTCCGGAGGTATGGGGGCTGCCCAAAGCCCGTAGCGCTCGGCTCTTAAACAGAGCCGAAGAGTCAGGGGAGGAGCAGAGCCGCCTCCGGCCGTAGTGGCTCTGCTCCTCCCCTGACTCTTTGGCTCTGTTTAAGAGCCGAGCTGCCCCAGCGCTACCGGCTTCGGGCAGTCCCCATGCCTCCGGACCCTGCGCCGCCGGAGCCCGGGAGGGGAAGTGCCCGGCCGGTGGCTGGGGTCCGGAGGCATGGGGGCTGCCTGAAGCCCATAGCACTCGGGCAGCTCGGCTCTTAAACAGAGCCAAAGAGTCAGGGGAGGAGCAGAGCCGCCGCGGGAGGGGAAGTGCCCGGCCGGCATTTTCCCGGACATGTTCGGCTTTTTGGCAATTCCCCCCGGACAGGGGTTTGATTCCGAAAAGCCGGACATGTCCGGGAAAAACCGGACGTATGGTAACCCTACCCTGCAAGAGCCCCAGGCAGGCCCAGGAGGAGTTCTACACATTGTGTATTCCCTGGTTGTCACAAGGCCTATAGAAGCTATTGGGTAGCTGGGTACAAGTTAGGATTTAGGTCAGGGGTCGGCAACCTTTCAGAAGTGGTGTGCCGAGCCTTCATTTATTCACTCTGATTTAAGGTTTCACGTGCCAGTAATACATGTTAACGTTTTTAGAAGGTCTCTTTCTATAAGTCTATAATATATAACTAAACTATTGTTGTGTGTAAAGTAAATAAGGTTTTTAAAATGTTTAAGAAGCTTCATTTAAAATTAAATTAAAATGCAGAGTCCCCTGGACCGGTGGCCAGGACCCGGGCAGTGTGAGTGCCACTGAAAATCAGCTCACGTGCTGCCTTCGGCACACATGCCATAGGTTGCCTACCCCTGATTTAGGCAAATGGAGCCTTTATACTGCCCCCCTTTGCTCTGGGATGGATTAGCCCCGAAAGACTGAGCGATGCCGATTTCGCTCCTTGTGTAGTAAAGCCTGTTCCATTGCAGAGGTCAGAGATGGAATTTGTTACTCCCCTGGAGAACACCATCTGTTTCCTAACACTGTCTCATGTGTAGCTTGCAGGCTGGGACTCCAAAGAGCTCTCAAGCTGCTTGAATTTCTCCAGGGTTGAGCTCATGGTAAAAAAATGTCTGTGACCAGTGGGTGTGTGACATGCAACTAGCAAAGTGGCACATTGGTTGAGCATCCATCTGTTCATCAGAATTTCAAAGGCTCCTCTCAAGAGAGTTGTTTTTGTGTAGTTTAATTCTATGTTATTTTGACTCTGTGACTGCATGGCACTAATAGACAATGGCAGGTAGATATCACAGGGACAGAGTAGAGACCTTAGAAATTGGCCAGAGAGAGTGATTAGAGAGTTTGAGGTGCCTTTTTAAAAGCTGGAGAAGAACATTTCCTTCCCTACCATTTAACTAAGAGTGACAGTAGTGTATTATCTGCTGTCTGGGGAATCTCCAAATACTAGAAACATATTTTTGATTGTTAGAAAGGAAGGATTAACATTCCTGTTTTACAGATGGGGAACTGAGGCACAGAGAAATCAAATGACTAACCCCGGGTCATACAGAGGGTCTAAGGCCAAGCCAGGATAAGAACTCAGCCCTTCTTATTACCAAGCTGCTACTTTAACCACAAGCATAGGCGCCGATTCTGTGGGTACTCCGGGCTGGAGCACCCATGGGGAAAAATTAGTGGGTGCTCTGCACCCACCGGCAGCCAAACTCCCCTCCCCCACGCCTCACCTCTGCCTCCTCCCCCCCCCCCAAGCGTACTGCATCCCCACTCCTCCGCCTAGCTTCCAGGGCTTCCCGCCCACCCGCCGCCAAACAGCTGTTTGCACAGTCTGGGATGGGGGGAGGAGTGGGAATAGGGTGACCAGACAGCAAGTGTGAAAAATCAGGACAAGGGGTGGGGGGTAATAGGAGCCTATATAAGAAAAAGACCCAAAAATCGGGACTGTCCCTATAAAATCGGGACATCTGGTCACCCTAAGGGGGAACGTGGCATGCTCAGGGGAGGAGGCGGGGAAGAGGCAGGGCCGGGCCGGGGATTTGGGGAAGGAGTTGGAATAGGGGCAGGGAGGGGGCGGAGTTGGGGCGGGAACTTTGGAATGGGGGCAGGTAAGGGGTGGGAAGAGGCGGGGCAGGGGCGGGGCCTCATGAAAGGGGTGGAGTGGGGGCGGGGCAGGGGCGGGGGGGGTCAAGCACCCACGGAAAAGAGGGGAAGTCGGCGCCTATCACCAGAAGTCCATCCTCCCTCCCATTACCAAGATACCATCCACCGTGGCTTCATTCAGGCAGGTGGATCCTTCCATCACAACAAGAGACTTTTTCTTTATGTTCATGGAGAAGAAATCAGAAGAAGATGAGCTCCCTGAGCCATGCTCCATGCAGCAACAGGCAGGAGCAAAAAGAACCTAGCCAGAACATAAGGACAATGCACTGAGAGGTTCTCAAAGCCATGTGGAAAACAGCATCAAAATACAGAGGAAGAAAAAAATCCTTCAAAAGTGCATTAAAAACTAAAAGGTAGGTGGTTTGACCTCTTGCCAGAGATGATACTGAATTCTTCTCTCACAGTTAAATGGCTCAGTTCCCCCGCCTTGGGTTTACCTTGTATAGAGAACCCTCTCTCCTCCCTGTATAAGAATGGTCATAGTGAGTCAGACCAGTGGTCCATCTAGCCCAGTATCCTGTCTTCCGACAGTGGCAGATGCTAGATGCTTCTGAGGGAATGAACTGAGCAATTACCACGTTGTCCATTCCCTGTCATCCAGTCCCAGCTTCTGGCAGTTAGAGGTTTAGGGACATCAGAAGCATGGGGTTACATCATTCGCCATCTTGGCTAATAGCTATTGATGGACCTATCCTCCACAAACTTATCTAATTCTCTTTGGAACCCAGTTATACTTTTGGCCTTCACAACATCCTCTGGCAAGGAGTTCCATAGGTTGACTGTGCATTGTGTAAAGAAGTACTTCCTTATGTTTGTTTTAAACATTTTGCCTATTAATTTCACTGGGTGACCTCTGGTTCATTTGTTATGTAAAGGAGTAAATAGCACTTTCTGCACACTATTCATGATTTGCTAGACCTCTATCATATCCCCCCTTTAGTCATCTCTTTTCTAGGCTGAACAGTCCCAGACTTTTTTATCTCTCCTTATATGGAAGCTGTGTCATACCCCTAATCAATTTCTCGCCCATCTATGTACTTTTTTCAGTTCTAATATATCCTTTTTTGAGATGGAGCAACGAGAACTGCACATAGTATTCAAGGTATGGGTGTACCATGGATTTATATAGTGGCATTATGATATTTTCTATCTTATAGTCTATCCCTTTCCTAATGGTCCCTAACATTCTGTTCGCTTTTTTGACTGCTGCTGCACATTGAGCAGATGTTTTCAGAGAACTATCCACAATGACTCCAAGATCTATTTATTGAGTGGTAACAGCTAATTTAGACCCCATCATTTTCTATGTATAGCTGGGATTATGTTTTTCAAGGTGCACAACTTGCACTTATCAACACTGAATTTCATCCACTATTTTGTTGCCAAGTCACCCAGTTTTGTGAGATTGCTTTGTAATTCTTCACAGACAGCTCCGGAACTAACTGTCTTGAGTAACTTTTTGTATCATGTGCAAACGTTGACACCTCACTGTTCATCCCTTTTTCCAGATCATTTATGAATATGTTGAACAGCATTGGTCCCAGTACAGAGTGGGGTCCCCCAAAGATATTTGCCTCTCTTCTCTGTAAAAACTGACCATTTATCTACCCTTTGTTTCGTATCCTTTAACCATGGATCTGTGATCCATTACAATACCTTCCCTCTTATCCCATGACTGCTTATTTTGCTTAAGAACCTTTGCTGAGGGACCCTATCAAAGGCTTTCTGGAAGTTCTACACTATATCCACTGGATCACCCTTGTGCACAGGCTTGTTGACACCCTCAAAGAATTCTAATAGATTGGTGAGGCATGATTTCCCTTTACAAAAGCCATGTTGACTCTTCCCCAACATATTGTGTTCATCTATGTATCTGATAATTCTGTTCTTCACTATAGTTTCAACTAATTTGCCTGGCCCTGAAGTTAGACCTCCAGCCTGCAATCACCAGGATCGCCTCTGGAGCCTTTTTAAAAAATTGGCGCTATGTTAGCTAACCTCCCATCATCTGGTACAAGCAATAGATTACAAACCACAGTTAGTAGTTCTGCAATTTCATATTTGAGTTCCTTCTGAACTCTTGGATGAAGACCGTCTGGTCCTGGTGACAGCACCAGCTCCCTTCCGTTCTCATGCAGATGCCCCTCACTTTTGAAGATCCATGGAAAATGCCAGACAATTGTTTGAAGCCTCAGAACCACAGACTTCCTACAAGCTACTTCACAAGGAAACAGGTCCAGACTGAATAAAGGGTGAGGAGGCCCTGTCCTTCTCCAGTTCAGTGCTTGTCCACTAGCTGAGGCAAATGTTCCAGTTCTACAAAGTAAGACCTCAGCTCCCCCAGCCAGTATCCACAGAACTATTGAGGAATAAGAACAGTAAACACCTTAAACACACCCCCTTCCTGGTCACACCCTGGAATGCCCATCCCCTCCCCACTCCAGCATATCTCACCTGGCATAGAGACCCACAGTGACAGAGTGTTTTCACCTGGACCCAAAAGGGCCATGGGATAACATTGAATTGAACCCTCTGTAGCTTTTTCTCACACTGCCCAGCTCTTCACTCCATCTTTCACCTTCTTTTTTCAGTAAGTATTGTTATGGCAGATGGTGGTGCTCATATACTTAGAATTCTACGTTCCTTTTCTTACTGCGTGAGCAAATTTTTACTAGGAAGATATGCTGTGCAGTTGCTAGACTGGGTTATGCAAGGTTCTGTGCAGGGACAGCTTGAAGAGAGAAGGCGCTGGGCAAGCAGCAGGAAAGCTTGCTCATTATCTTTGTCTCTGAATAGTCAATTCTTGAGGCAGAGTTGCTTCCTAGGAATCAGCCACTGATGTTGGACTGAAATTCCTGGAAGCAGGGATTGACCTACATGCTGTTTGACCACCTTTGTTCCAGGACTGGTGTACATGTGTAGATAAAGAAAGTTACATTTAGAATCAGCCCAGATTCTGCATCACTGATTTTGTTGTTGCTGGGAAACTGACCAATATTTTATTCTCCACCCCCTCTGCTGCTTTTTATTCAAAACCTCCTCAACAGAACAAAAACCCAGTAACAGCCAACTTGATCCTTCAAGGCCAACATTTACAAAGGAATTTGAAGTTAGGCACACAGATTCACCCATCTCTAGTGACCCTGACAGTCCCATTTCCACTGTACCAGCTGAAACCACTACCCACTAAAGAATGGACCTAAACACCCCACCTCCACTCCCTGAGATGAATTCTGAACTCTGCATCCATTTATAAATGTTACCTTTCGTACAGTCCAGTCTATCGTGTGTTAAGCCTGAGGCTTTAATTTTCTGCATGTCCGTTCTACAGGCATTTCTCAGCTGATTTATTTTACCCTTTAGTTCATTAAATGTACTCACTATATTCCATTTGCCCACTATAGGCCTCACTCTACTTGCTGCATCAATTTCAGAATGATCGTCTCGGTTTTTTCCAGCTTGTTCAATAATAAGTAGCATTAAACTCAGAACATTTATTAAGGATCCTGGACAATGTTTTTTTTAGTCAAGTTCAGGTTATTAATCTCTATTATGTTTTTTCTCAGCTTTTCACACGCTGTTGGTATTTGTTTAACTCTCTGCTAGCCATTCAGTGGAGCTCCAGATAATTTAAGATTAATTTCTTCTCCTATAAATCAAAGACTTTAATGTCTTCAGTTCTCTCCTCCCCAAAGGCAAGCAAGTTGCTTGTCCCTGCAGGTCTTTCTCCATAAGAAACAAAGAGCCAAAATCAGAGGCAATATGTGATGTTGGTGTAAATTAGACTCACTTAAAACTCCCTTACACTTTTGGGATCAAGTTCAGAGATGATGGCTTCAATTTTCTAATGTGCTACAGCTATTCTGCTCTGCTCTGGCAGTACAGTGCAGGATCAGCTACCTAAAAGATTCCTCCTTCATAGGGAAATACCCAGATGGTGTAGAGCCATTGTAATAGCTGCCATGCCAACCCCCAACCCTGGCCCCCAGCACAGGGGTGTGACCAGAGAAAAGGGAAAGTGGCCATGGTGTGTCTGTGTCCTGCTAACACAGGCTACTGGAACAGTCCTTGGCATAGTTTGGAGCAGCCTGAAGGCTGCTCTAATTTTTGCTGGAGAATCAAACCTGGAGCACAATTAGCACTCAGTAATCAGCAGGCTCTTCTGCTTGCTAGGGCCAGCCACTGGCTAGCTGGAGATGGAGAACATTTATTCTCTTTAGAATCTTATTCCTCACCCATGTCTGTGGCATCTGAGTGCCTTGCAGAATTAGGAAATCAACTAAAAAATTAGCTTTGCTTCCATGATCAGGGCCACCCAGCCCTAGTCCAAGTTAGGGCTGCAAAAGTACAGCCCTGATTTACCCCAGCACTGGAGGATCCTTCAGGGCAGGCCTGTTACCTATCTAGAAACAAAAGCACTCTGGCTTCTCAGGACATGACAGAACAATAGCCATCACAAACCTCCACAAACAATTCAAAGGCTGCTTTCATGTAACCCGTAGGATGCTGGTATTGGTAAGGACACCAGTCACCTGAAGGTTGTGTAGGTCTGGAGACAGTCTCCAATGGCAGACACGGATGCTGTGCTTACTTTGCAAGGCCACCTCCCATGTGATCAGCCCCAAGTTGTGGGTTCTTTCTGCAGCAGCACCTGATGCCAGACCACAGAAACCTAGAGCCAGACAAGGAGTGGAGAGTGCACTTTAGGAGTCAGCAACATCAACAGCTGCTACAGGGACCAGATCCTCCACTGACTGATGTCGCTGGAGTGATGCTGATTTAGACCAGCCAAGGATCTGGCCCAAAATCCTGCCCTCTTAGTATTTGGCATGGCAGATCAGTAAAGGAGGATATGATATTTAACTGTTCTGTTTTAAATTCTCTCACTTATCATTTACAATGATCTGACTCCTTAAACTGTTTACTGTGAGATTTTCAAAAGTGCCTATGGGGGTTAGGAGGACAAATTCCATTGACCTATGTTCCTGATTCCCTTTGGTTACAATAAGAACTACTAGCGTAAACCCACTGAGGTCAACAGAGCTGCACCAGGAAAACATGTGGCCAGATGGCTTTCTCCACAGCAGAGCAGGCAGAGTGAACCGTTTTAACATTCGGGATTTTATTGCTCTGTACCTCTGTTTTTCTAGCAGAGGGATTTTTTTAATTATTACAATTAAGAATTATTCATATTATGGAGGCCCTTAGCAGCCCCAGCCAAGATGGGGGCCCCATTGTGCTAGGCACTACATGCACCGAGAGTAAGAGTGTATTCAGTGTTCCCCACAGTTTTTGCCAAGATGCGGTTTGACACCTGGCCAATTCCGTCTTCTCTCAATAGAAGCCCTAGCTGGCAAAGGCAGGCAGAGGTGCCCCACGGCATCAGGGTAAGGTCTTAATCTAAAACAAAGAACCCCTTAAAAATCCCCAGAATGAATGGTCCCTTGAAATGCAAACTCAAGGACCAGGAGAGATATGTCCCCGACGCAGCACTGCACCCTTAGCAGTTTTCTCTCTAGTCTGAGCTAATCCAGGTGTCTTTCCTCATTCAGATGCAGGCAGGTGAGCTGATGGAGTGAGACTGGTCTGTACTGAAGCACCAGCTAGGGGGTCTCAGGTGTGTGCAGGGAATCCTGGCCAGTGCTGCTTTGTCAGCTAAAACAGCTGATTTTTGTTTTTAAGCAGAAGCTACCGTGGGAGGGAATCCACTTCCCAGCATGTTTTGAGGGAGGCTTTTCCCTGCCCAACCTCTCAGTATTTCCCACCAAACCCCCAACTTTCCTGGTCCACACGATCCACCTCACCACAGCAATAATGAAGCTTGTCTACAGCGTTGAAGCAGCCCTCGGCCACATTCTTCACTGGGGCTATGGACTGAATAGCACAGTGCTAAGCAACATACCACAGGGTCCTGGGAGCGCCCCACTGCACTCCCACAGAGAGGGGGCTTCTCACGCTCAATAAGAGGAAGGCTCAGAAGTACTAGAGGAGCCTGTCAGTGTCTATATGCTGCAATCAAGGGGAGTTAATCCATGTTAAATACAGCAGCAGCATCCAGCCAGGCAGGGAGAGCACACCGTAATGGACACACACCAAGCTCACTGGCTGTGAAGTGGCTCCTAGAACTGAGGGCGGGATCCTTGCAGGAGGTCTGTCTAACTAGGTACATAGCCCCATGACCATTGTGTCAAAGTGGGTGCCCCACAGCACTCCTGGGATGTGGGGCAGCCCTGGTATTCCCATTGAGAGACTAGGTGACATGCCTAAAGTCCACTGGAAACCTGTAGCAGAGCAGAGAATTTAACCCAGGGCTCCAGTGCCTTGACTGCAAGTCTGCCCTTCTTCCCCTCAATTTGAATATCAGACTCCTTGACACCATGTCTTTCCCTAGCCTGCCATGTCTCAGCATCTTTGGCGTGTGCAAAAATCTTCTAGCAATGCCCTCCCCCCCCGAGTAAAACATGATTATAGATGATCATCCCACCTGGCTCCTTCCAGTAAGAAGCAGCCCATCTATCCGTGCCAGTCCATTGAACTGTATTGTTGTTATTGTGCAGGTTTGTATCAAAGGAAGTGTTGCTACTGCATTATTTTCAGTTGCATGTATTTCTCTCTCTTAGTCATGGTGGAAATAACCCACTCCATGTGTCCGTACATCACCAGTATCCCCCTCCTCACCCGAGGCCAGGCTGTTTCCAGATCCCCACCCACCCTGCCTTGGGTATACATGTCTCTGAGTCAACTCCCAACCACAAAATTTAGCACAAAGACATGTTCCCCGCAGTTCCCTCCACTGGCTCGAAGCAGAGGATATTTATGCTGGGGATAGATTGTAGGTTCTGGGGCTCTCAAAGCTCTTGTCATTAGCCTAAGGTGCCATATGCATGAGTGACTAGTTCCCAACATGGCCTGAAGAACTTGGTTCTTGCTCACTTATATTTTGGCTACAAATCTAATCCATACAGATTCTTCATAGCAAAATCCCCCCAACTCTCCCAGCCCGGGCACTTCTTGCCTTTCCTTGGCACTCCAGACCATCCATCCAAGCATGCCCATTGTCTCAAGTTCCTTATGATCCCAAGTGGAGAGAGAGAGAGATAGAAGCCTCCCTTTATTTGCCAGGCAGAGGCAGCTTGAAGTGGGATTTCAGCCCCAGGGCATTGTCCACTTCTTCTACCGGCTGCAGGTTGTGCCACTGGGCGATGGGTCGGCGGGGATTGGCCAACATGTCTGACCAGTGGCGCAGCTGGTTGCCCGTGGCTCTGCAGCCCAGGAACACCTTGCCAATCTGTTGGTTCTTGGTCACCTTGTCATGATCCCAGACTGAAATCACCAAGTCGATGTTCTGGAGGGAAGGCACAAATGGAACAGGTGAGAGAGAGAAGGAAGGAGGGGATGCATGGAAAGGGAGAATAAAGACAATAGGGGGCAGATAAAAAAGGAAGCAGAAGAAGAGGGTAGACAAAAGGATTCAGAGGAAAAGAAAATGAGGGAGCATGGCTAGAGAGAGAAGGGTGATTTTCCCATAGGGATGCCGTTGTAAAATGTTTTAATCCCTTGTCTCTGTGAGGGGTATGTTCTCTGTCTCCTAAAATGTACCACTGGCCCCTGAGCAAGTTGGCTGGGGCTGCCTATGGAGAGGCATGTAGGCCTCTGCAAGAGTGTGTATAAAATCAGTCAGGGAAGGGTTAAGTGGCTACTGTAGAGCAGATGCAGCTGGTTTGTTAACCCTACATGCTTAGTGGCCCTGTATAAAAGGAGGAAGAAGCCAGCCATGACTGGGGATGGGCTGATTGGACAGACTGACTGACTGGCATGCATCCCCACCTCTTCTTGAAAACAAAGTCTGAACTTTTATTTGGGATTTGGCTTATCCCCTGGAAAGGACTTGGAGGTTTGGCTGGGAGGGTCATGCTCACACCAGGGAGAGGGAGAACCCGCTCTGGGATGCTCCCCATTCCTTTCCATTACCTCCTGACCACTCCCCTGCTCCCATCTGTGCTACAGAAAAGTGTGAGAAATACAGTATCTGGGTCTGGAATGAAAAATGCATTCAGCAGGGCCCCTACACATCCCTAGTGTAAATCCGGGGTGACGGATTTCCTTTGAGGATGACAACATCAGCCAAGAGGGGGCAGCACCTGAAAGCCACTCACCCCCGCCCCCCACTCAAACCCTTCACCTCCCTGAGTTCCAAACTCCATGTCTGTCTGTATTGCAGGAGACCCCTGTATTGTAGGAGACACCACTTCATTTCCCTTAGCCTGGCAGAACAACTGAGCAAGGCTAAGCCACCATCACAATGGCAGCTCACGGCACCAACAGGACTATTTTTTTTGTTAGCACTCTCAGTTATAGCAGCCACCTCACAGCCAGTGACCTTGGGTTCATTGCTAGCGGTGCGTGTCTGTTACCGAATGCTCTCCCTGGCTGGGGAAACCTACCTGGATCTGGTTGAAAGGCACGTCAAAAGTAAATGCCTCATTGAAGTAGGGGCTTAAAGTGCTCTTCTTCACACCTGTCTTCTTCTTCTTCCATTTCTTCTTGTTCAAGATAAGCTGCACTTTGACGAAGGGGTCTGAGAAACAAAGAGAACGTAGGAAGGAGTGGAGGGCATGGCCAACCAGTATCATTAATGCTATCCCTTGGCGCAAAGATTTCCGCAGCTCGCCCATGAAACAGCTTCATGGAACATTGGCATTCAGAATTCTGCTAGCTTTCCTGGGAACTGGCCTCTGCATGGCTTTGCCAATGCACCTCGGTCCTGATCTAGAGGGCCCACTGCTGTTGTAGCCCACGGCCTTGCCAGTGCACCTCGGTTCTGACCTGCAGAAACCCCTGCTTTCCCAGCCCTGGGCTTCCCCCACAATTCAGCTAATCAACCTCAGTCCTGATTTGTGATATCTCCTGCAATTCCACACAGCTCTGCCAATGCACCTGAATCCCAACTTGCAGCCCTTCCTGTTACTCCTCACAATGGTTGTGATGGGGCAAAATGAGGAAGAGGGATAGACGCAAAGGAGAGGCACAGGGCATGGGGCTTCTAACCTCATATGCTAGGGGGTTCCTAGTTTAAACACAGCCCCATACACACAGAGGAGGTCTATCCTGTGCCCTTTCCACCCACAGACACAAAGTCCCCACACACACTGTTTGGGAGCCCCCAGAGCCCTTCTCCTGAAGACAAACGCAGAAGTTGCCTATTGTACAAGCTTTTGCCAAACTGTGTTACAAATCTATGTTTGCAGTGTTGTTGTAGCCATGTTGGTCCTAGGATATTAGAGAGACAAGGTGGGTGACCTTTTTCAACAGCAGAAGTGGATCCAATAAAAAAATATCACCTCACCCCTTATCTCTCTTGCAAATATATGGTGTTGGAAACTGGAACTAGACAATCAAACTCATTCTTCCCCATCACCTGAGGCTGAATTTGAATCCACAACTCATACCGTTGGTGCCTTCTGTATTTCTGCCTGTCTTATCTCCACTCCCATTATAGCAATAGGAGTCAAGCCTGAATTGTGCTGGGGCAGAGAGAGACCTGTGTTTAAGGAGAACCTGTCTAGTTGGAGCTTATCTGTCAATGCAGCATCATGGTGTGTCCTTCCTTGTGTGCCCCACACTCCCAAATCCCACACTGTACAATCATTGTGGGCCCTTCCTCCTTACCTGACAATCCACTTGAGTCCATCCTCTTGAGCTTCTTGGCTTCCAAGATCACCACAGTGAGCTTGCTGGTGCTGGGGATGTATCGGAGTGAGAAACAGATCTCCCCAAGGCGCTCTTGCTGTTAGAAACACAAAGTCAAAAGAGAAGTGATCAGTGAATGCTTGATGACAAGATCAGAGCAATATAGCCAACCCGGCCAATGCCAGGGGCCAGTGGGCCTCTATGGACTAGGGGTTAGCCTTTGGGCCAGTAGGACTCCAAGGGGTAGGGATAGGGTTACCAAGGGTAGGGATCTCCAGGGTAGGGTAAGGTCTGTGGCCAGTAGGGAACTTCAAAGTAGGCTTAGAGTTACAAAGGGTAAGCTTCTCTGGATTAGGATTATGCATGGGGCTGGTAGGGCTTCCCAGAGTAGAGTTAGGGTTACTAAGGTTCACTAGCTAGGATCAGACCTGGGTCCAGTAGCACTGCCCAAGCTAGTGTTAGTTTTACCAAGGGTGGAGCCCTCTTGGGTCAGGTTAGGCCTGGGGCTGGTCAGACTCCACAGGCTACGGTTAGGGTTACTAAGGGTGGGCCTTTCCAGGCTAGTGTTATGCCTGGGACAGGTAGGGCTCCCTGAGCTAGGGTGAGAGTTACTAATTGTAGGGCTCCCCAGGCTAGGGTTAGGGTTTCTAAAAGTAGGCCTCTCCGGGCTACGGTTAAGGTTACTGAGAGTAGGGCTCCCTAGGGTAGGGGTAAGGTTATTAAGGGTAGGCTTTTCTGGGCTAGGGTTTGGCCTGGGGCTCGTAGGGATTCCCACGTTAAAGTTAGGGATACTAAGGGTAGGGGTCCCTGGTATCAGGTTAAGATTCCACAGGCTAAGGTTAGCATTACTAAGGGGAGGGGCCCCCAGGGCTAGGATTAGTGATACTAAAGGGAGGAATTCCCCCAGGCCAGTGTTCCGTTCCTAAGGGGAAGCTAGGAATAGGCCTCAGGGTGGTAGGGCTTCTGTTGTCCCCTGTCCAGGGTTAGGGTGACTAAGGCTAGTGCTCTCCATCACTGCCTCTGCTGCACCTGTCCTGTGGATACACAAAGGAACTGGCCTGTGAATGCAACATCTTATTCCTGCATTTAATCAATTCTCCTAGAAGGATGCCACAGGACATGACCACAACAGTAAGGACACAGGTTACATCTCACGCTCCGGGGGGTTAGAAGTGGGAGAAAACTTCCAAATTTGAAATTTCAAACAAAAATTTTTGGTTGAAATTGCATAAAAAGAATGGGTGAAAATGTGAAAAAATGTTTAAATGATGTCCTGTTTTCTGATCTGCTCTAGTGTGGAATGATAGCCTCATACGTTGCAAGTCACAGTTCATCAAAGGCCACGTTCCTCTGGGGGCAAAGTTCATTGAAAATGTTGTCTCTTTTTTGTTGAAATTTTGATGAAATTGCCTATTTTTCAACACTTTGACCAGGTATACAGGTTGAAAAGTGGGACAACATTTTCATGGAAATGTCATTGAAAATACTATCCCAGTTTTTTGTTGAAATGTTGACAAATTTGCAAATTTTTGATCGGATCTGCTACACACTCCAGTGTGGATTTTTATCAGGTGAATAAATAATTTACAATTAATCTTGTATTCACTGAATTTTACCTCCCCCCACCCCATTTGCAAATAATCTTCAGACACACCAAGAAACTGTCCAGTTTTATAGCTAGACAAAATTAATAGCAAACTTCTAGTTGTTAATTAGGAGTATTACAACCAAAGCTACAAACTATAGTTCATGCTGTAACTGATGGGACTCATTTGCATAACTTATGTAACTATTTTATGTAACTCTAATTACATAAGTGGTATAATTTACAGTGAATAACCAGCATGGCATGAATTTTGAACTGTAGATTTGACTGTCATCTTCAACATTTGCATTTCACACTGTTTTGGTTAGTAGCATTTCATCCAACCAGAGAATAGAAACAATTCCACATGACTAGACAGCATTGCCAATTCTTGTGATTTATATTATGAGTCTCATAATATTTGGTGCTTTTCTTAAAACCCCAGCTCCTGGACTTCTGTCATTATAAGAGAATTTCCATTTTCAAACAAACAACTTTTTAAAAGTACAGGTCTAGTCTTCTGGCCCTCATGACTATAGAGGAAAGCTTGAAAATGTGAGCCTTAATGGCTCAAAAAGCAAGACAAATAAAAAGAACCCAATGTTTATTATTTTGAAAAATCTCATGATTTTGAAGTCAGGCCATGAATGATGGTGGGGGCGGGGTTGCTGACTCATGACTTTTGACTGCTTGGCTTAGCCATCCTGCTTCTGTAACCAACCATCTCAGCAGAAGTTGCAGTTCTCTGGTTATATATCAAACAGAGCAACTCAACGTTTGTTTTTGGCAAACATTCCAGCTACAAATGTGCTTTTCCTACTCCTTTGGGGGAGGAGCGAGTTATTTCACCCAGGCTCATGGAGCAGTTTACTACCCATAATCCCGGCCATCCATTCTGGCTTCTCCCACTCTTTACCCCTCTCCATCCCTTCCTCACTTATTGGCTCATTGCAAGGCACGTGGAGGGAGTAGCCTCTGCTCTCCTCGCTGTGTCTGGAGGGGAAATCTGAGCAACCAGGCAGGCTTTGCACCCCTGTGCAATTGAGTAAGGGTTGCAAAAGTCCTAGCCCAGGGGACTTCAGCAGAAGTATTTGCTGACGAGGGAGGTGCTGCTCAACACGAGTGAAAGTGATGGAATCAAGACTTCCATGGGGAGATCTGTGAGATATCTTGCCACTGGTTCAGTTTCCCTTTGCCCGCTTGCTGCTCCCCTCATTCTGGGGTTTGACTTGGATACCCACCTCCATCTTACTGGCAGCGGTGAGCTCTTGCCACTGCTCAATCACATGCTGAAGATCGAAGTCGCCCAGAGGCAGCCGGACCTCGCCAATGATGTCGTGTTTGGCAAAGCGGTTGAAGTCGTAGATCTGCATCACCAGGGTGGACTCGGACATCTCCGCCTGGGGAATCTGTCCAGGAGGAGACGAGAAAGGAATTGCAGTGTGGGAGTTAACAATACCACTGTCGTGCTCTTCTGTTGGAGCTCCGTCTCGTGAGTCTGGGGCAGCAGAGATGTAACAGAGCTTCCCTCACTCCATTGCCACTCCATTTCCCCTTGCGCTGAAGGCACATCTGGGCCTGGGCAGGCCCTCCTCCTCTCCCAAAGTGAGAGTCAGCCTCCATGGTCATTCAGCGCTAGGATTCCCAACACGCTACTCTGCTGGCCTGAAGCCCTGAGCAGGAAGGACCCCTGGGTCCTGGAAACCAAAGGAAGGAGAGAAGATTTGTTGCTGGGATCATTTGCAGGAGGGACCACTGAGAGGTGACAAGTTCCCATTTCCCACTCAGACTCAGCAGAAGAAACTGGCAGGACACAGCAGTGTTTGTACAAGAGACCAAAGCTTTACTCCTGCAGGTGTGTGTGTGTGTGTGTGTATGGTGCTGCACAACCGGGAGAGCAAACTGATTGTGCTGCAGCACACACATGAGTGAGGGATTCAGGGGGGGCAATGGAGGGGAGTGTGACAGAGCACTATTAGTAGCACCCTGGTTGCTGCAACACAGGGAAAAGTACAGGCTTCATTAAAGCCAATTTGTCAGTTTCTGCTGGGGATTAATGACCCTTGGGTGGTAATTGCTGGGCTAAGGAAGTAATTTGGCTCAGTAATGGGGAAGATGTAAGTGGGAGGAACAGGAGCTAGGGGGAAGCTCAGAGGGTGAGCCTGAGCTGAGGAGAGATGGCTGTGTAGAAGTCTCCTCTCACTGTATAAGCCTGCAATGCATTCAGTTATACTGTGTAAGTGAAGAATCAATAGCCACATGGTAAAAGGGTAACAATCTGGTGTGTGTTGGTGGTTAAGAGAGCCAGAAACAGACCAGGCAGTGTGGCACACTGGATAGTGACAGAGCCGCCCTGTGACGGGGGAAAAGGTGTAAGTATAAATGTAAGAAAATCTCAGACCCTCTTTCTTTATTCTCAAGAATCCAGGGCATAAAAGGGGGACATGTGGATAAGAATGGATGGGCCTGAGGAGAAATCTATCTTCTGCGTCTCTCCTCCTTGGCCCTATTCCTGCCACAAAGCAGGCGGATTTTGCTCTCACTTGTTTGCCTTGCTCTCGTACATGCCACACTCTGTATCTGCGCTGTGCAGGATCAGCACTAGCTATTTGATGTCTGCTCTCAGCTCACAAGCAGTGAGTCAAGAGCAACTTACAGCAGCAATGTGGATGAGAGGGAGTAGCTGAGAGCGTTTCTCACCTGGAAGGTGAAGGTCTCATTGAAGACAGGGTTCAACGTCTTCCGGTAAACCTTGCTTTCATACTTCTTCCTCATATCAGATGTTAGGTAGACAATAACGTATGGGTCAGAGGTCCCCCCACTGTCCATGGCCTTTAAATCTGCTGCCTGCTTCACTCCAACCTTCATCTGAAAAATATCAACAGCAAAAGGTTATTCCATGTAAGGAGGGAGAGCTGGCTCGGCTTTGCAACTTTCCAGGTGGCTGTAGGCAAAGTCTGTTGCAACTGGACACAGAAAAGCATGATA
This sequence comes from Chrysemys picta bellii, assembly GCF_011386835.1. Lineage (NCBI taxonomy): Eukaryota > Metazoa > Chordata > Testudines > Emydidae > Chrysemys > Chrysemys picta. The sequence goes on along the minus strand of NC_088794.1, from coordinate 36,976,695 downwards.
GGTGCTTTTTGTTGTAGAAAGCAATGTTGGGGGTGCTGTTATGGATCAGTAGCCAGGAAGGCAGAAGGGACCCTGATGGCCAACTGGCGGGCTAGGACCTCTTTAGTATCTGCAGCTGTGCCCACAGCTTTAGGGGAGGAACTGGAGCTGTGTGCACAGCAGAGGATCAGCATGCTGACTGGCTGGTGTGGGGGTGGAAAATGTGATGGGCAAGGGGAAAAGGTGCAGAGCTGGCTCTGAAACAGGGCCAGCTCCAGCTTTTTTGCCGCCCCAAGCGGCGAAGTTAAAAAAAAAAAAAAAAAAAAAGGAAAACCCGATTGAGCTGCTGCCGAAGTGCCGCCAAAGAAGAAGAAGGGGAATGAAGGACCCACCGCCGAATTGCCACCGGAGACCCGGACGTGCCACCCCAATACCGGACGGAGTGCCGGCTCTTTCTATTGGCCGCCCCAGGCACCTGCTTCCTTCGCTGGTGCCTGGAGCCGGCCCTGCTCTGAAAGGAGAGGGTTTGGAATGCGGTGAAGGAGGAGAATCTGACCATGCAAAAAAAAAGGCATTTCCTGCCACTTCCATCAGTACTAGGTAGCTCATCCTACCTCCTGGCTACGGAAGTTATACTCCAGGGAATACTGCAGCCTTCCTCGCTTCTCGTTCTCAAGCCCAGACTCCAAATCTTCCATATCTGGCTGGACCTACAGCAAGAAAGCAGCAGAATGTCTTCCAAAATAACAATGCTCATGAAGGTTCAAGACTGGGATCTTTGGGATTTCTCCATGGCTGGAGACTAGGGGCAACAATGCAGTTCTCTAACCATGTCCCCATATTCCAGAGATGATGCTGCCAGCCCAAGCTGCTTGGTCTTTCCTGAACAGATAAGAGTGAACCCCAAGCTCATTACACTGTACTGCAATGTGCTGCAGTCCTGGAGGTCACTGTTGTAAAGTCATGTTTAGATTGTGACAAATGATGAAAGGATCCCTATTACATTCTGGGAATATGAGTCTGAAGACCGGCCACACTGAAGTGAACCAAGCAAACAAAAATCAGGACAGCCTCAGGATTATGCAAGGCTCCATCAATAAGCCCCCGTAGTCCAAAAAGGGACACTGGTATGTCTTATTCTGCCACACTACACATAGATCTCTCTCATGCTGGCTGCTCCCAGACTCAAAGACACACTGCATCCTGTACTTCCGTTTTTCTTCCTCTATTTCCATATCTGATTAATTTGGAGCTCATGAAAATGGGTAACTCATAGCACTAACTAGAACCATAAAGTCATCAGACAGACAGGTGCTGGGGAAGTTCTCCATACACATCTGTGCTAAACCATCCTCATTCTGGCCTGCAGCACACATTGCTAATTTAGCTTGAGGTCGGTTCTGAACAGAAGCTGCCCCAGTTGGGGATTGGCCCTGCTTTGAGCAGGGGGTTGGACTAGATGACCTCCTGAGGTCCCTTCCAACCCTGATATTCTATGATTCTATGATTCCATGGCAAAACCCGTACGTTCTTGGCTCTCCAGCCTTGTCACTCAGCTCACTAGAACATGCTGCTGCTTCTGAGTGCATCTACCAGCTGTGGAGTAAGGCGGAGGAGGGGCAATGGGAGGGGCATACCAGGCTGGCAGTGGTGGCGCCATTGATGTTTTGCAAGTTGAGTTTCTCCTTCTTCTTGTGCTTCTTCTTACAACAGCAGCACTTGATGATGCAGATGAGGAAGAGGATGAGGAGAAGGCCTGCCGCGACTGCAATGGCGATGAGGGCCCATTTGGGTACTGTTGCACCGTTTTGGAAACAGAGAAATAAATGGGGTTAGATCACTTTTTATGGCATGCCTGTCTAGATAATCCCTGTTTCTAGGGAGAGAATGTTATCAGGACTCCTGAGTTATCATCTGAGCCCTGGGCATATCACTTAAGGCCCAAATGGTGGACTTTAGGCACCTACATCCACATTTAGGCACCTAAATAAAAGTGGTCTGATTTTCAGAGATGTTGAGCTTTTGCAACTCCCCCTGACCTAACTCAGAGCTGTGTGTGATCAGCACTTCTGAAAATGAGGCCACTCTGACTGACGTGCTGGAATATGGATTAATGAATTGTCCAACGCTTGGCACACCCATCTGAAAAGTCTGGCCTTATCTTCCCTGTGCCTAAGATCCTAGCTGTCGGGGTGGGGAGGCGGGGAATAACCCCATGGAGATAGATTAAGTGTCACATCCTGCACAAACACTGCCATGTCCTTTAAATCCCACCTGCTTACATCCCGGCAGGTTCCTTTATGTGCTTCCTGATCATCATGGGCTTGGAAGAGAATAAGAAGTAGTAAAGGGGTTGTGAATATCAGATCCGGCAGTGATATATGTTATGTTCCCAGCCATCATTAAATGATGTGTCATTTTGGTGGCAGAGGTCCCTCTGTTTGAGGAATCAGTGCAGGTCAGCGTGACAGAACCAGCATTGTAGCTGTGGGAATTCATATTTATTTACAGGTTAATATGTGGGCTCCCAGATGAGCTATATCTGTTCTTTGTTATGAAGATTGGCTTTGCTAAGCTCTTGTACTCATGGTCGAGTTTCGCCTGCAGTTCTGCAGCAATTGAACTGGCCTGGGAGTTCACTCCCTTGATGCAGGAATTTGCTGCAAAATACAAACTTTCACTTTGGAAAAAAAATGTTCATGGCTGAAAAAACTAAAGGTACAGAACATAACCAGATGTAACTGCTGCACTATTGCCTCCAGGAGTCCGGAGACAGCCTGGAATAATCGCTCTCCGACAGCCATGAACCACTGTGTTCATCTCACTAGGCTGTTAAATCTGAAACCTAAAGATACCAGTTTCCATGGCCACATTGTTCACTCTTTCCTGGCTGATCTTTCTATCAGAAACATCCAGCTAAACACCTCCTCCTGCCATCCCAAAATAAACACTATGCTGATTGCACGAGTCATTTTTAGATTTAACAGCTACCTATATTTTAAAAATGTATCAGAAACTGCCACTGGAGTGCAGCACAATCCAGGAATCAGGCCACAGAATTTCAGGCCCTTCCTTGGCCAAGCCCCTGGCGCCATGCTTATACCGTACAGCTTAACACAACCTTAAACTGTGGTGCCACTAGGTGGCGCTGTCATTTCCTAAATCCCCCCTTTCTTCGTTGCTCTTTCTAAGGTGCCCAGTGGCTATGGGAGCCCCCATTCGAACTTGGTCCTAAGGACATCACATCAAACCATCCTGTCTTTGAGTTTTCACTTCAGGTCACCATGAAGTGGAGCTGGAGGGGTGAAAAAGGCAAAGGAGCTGGTTGAGAGAAGGGACCACTAGGCTCTGAGGCCAGGAGCAGTGTCCTCAGTCTGCAGGGTTCACCTCTCTCCCTCCCTGGCTGCTGCTGGCAGAGGTTCGGAGGAGCTGAGGGTTTTAAAGCTTATAGGGGCAGCCATGGAGCTTTGGCTGGTGGCAGCCATCTGTGAGATCAAGGGTAAGTCCAAGAGGAAGCATGGTTGACTCACGATGAATTCAGCAAATAAATTAATCCCTGATGAACCCAACACTTGTGCCCACTCTGCCACCTTTAATTTACTCACAAGGTATTTTGTTAATAATGCCATCGATGAAGCCAGGCTTGGCAGTAGTCAGAGCAGCGGTCGTCGTGAGTGCACTGGGGGCAGTAGTGATGTCTGAACTCATTTTGTTAGCCATGAGTAGGTGTGGCCGACCTGAAGAAACAAACACGATAAATGGGAAATTAATTTCCTTTGCACTGTTTGTCTCTCCAGTCCCGGACTCCAGTAAGAGTAAATACATATAACACATGAAACAAACATAGTAAAATATGAGTAGCTTGGACCAGATCACCTCTGTAAGAATGTGTTAATTTGCATTATAATATTCAACCACTAGGTGTCTCTGTGTGCTGGACAGAATTCCAGACAGGTTGTAGTCCCTGATAAGCAACAGAGACAAAGCTGGGACTCAAGCTATGCGGAAGTCTGTTTGATTGTGTCGGTCATCTGTGCTTTTCTCTAATAAATGCCTCCTATTTAAGAAATACTGTGATTCTATGTAATGTGACAGTCTTCTCCTGCAGAGAAACTACTGGGAAAGGGACAGGGAGGATGAAAGCTCCATTCACCCTCATGGCGCTTACCTGCAACCATCGCCTCAGGTGGGAGAGATTTGAGGAGCTGGAGGTGTAGGAGTTCATGCTCCCTCCCAACCCTACAAATGTCAAGGATCCAGGAGGAAAGGAACTTCCTTCTCCACAGAAACAGGAGCCATTTGGCACTGACCTCTCCCTGTGGCAGCATGGCTGGAGCAGGAGTTGCGCTTGCATTGGCTGTATCCCCTGACTCAGTAGCAGCCTCAGAGGGGACCCGCAGTCGGTAATAGATGATCCCACAGAGAGCAGTTTCTCTCCTGCTCCATTCTCTTTCTTCCCCAGCCCTGCTCCTGAATTCCATTCCTGGGGCAAATGAATATCCACATGCAGCAATGGAGGGGAAGATAGTGGAAAGTCAGTGATCCATGCATGGAGTGCCCAACTCTGCATAGAGAATCATGGGCCCCTTGCATTTATAGGGTACCCATATGTCCCTAAGGATTCCAACATGCTTGGGAAGTGTTACAAACCACACAGACAGACCTCTGTTTTCACTCACTGAAATGCAACCCCCTCTGGGGTGGAACGTAAAAGAGGATTAGAAGCAGGCTTTAACTCCACACTGCAGTTGAGCACAGGAAGTGGAGAACACTGTGTCCAACTGAAACTACAGAACGTTAGTAAACTTGGAACACACTAGACACTAAGAACTGCATCATAATACACCATCTTCGTTATGATGCTGTGCAGGATCTGGGAGCCTCCAGTCCTGAGACATGACTGCATCTTCACCTCTGCTATGTTAATCACAGCCTCCAGCACTGGGATAGCATCTCATTACCTTTATAGAAGTGCACCATAGCATCTAGTATTGGATCCTTAAACCCTAGGCCATGACTGCATTACCGCTGTTCTATGAGAGCATTGCATCTGGCACCCACCAGCGTGGAGACACAGTAATATGGCCAGTGGGACATTACAGCATGGACAGGTGGAAAGAAAGAAGAGTTGTGTCATCCATGAATGTCCAGGAACCACACATCAGCCTTTTTTTCAGAATTAACAGGAAGAGATTTATTATTAAACGAATCAACAAGGAGAAGAGAGGTTTGGGATATGTGTACGTGAGGGTGCTAACAATGGAACAGGCCCCATTACTCAGCTGAGCAGTAACTCACACAACTAGTCCCATTGACTTCAATTATTTATATGACTATAGCACCTAGAGGTGCCATCAAGATCAGGGCCTCGTGCTAGGCCTTTTACATACACAGAGTGAGAGACAGTCCCAAGCCCAAACACCTTACAGTCTAAATAGACAAAACAGACAAAGAATGGGAGAAACAGAAGCACAGAGAAGAAAAGTGACACACCTTTCCTGTCTCCTGGGCCAGTGCAATAGCTATTTGACCATACTGTCTCCCCTGGGGGTAACCATGAATAATAGCTCAGCGTTGTGCACAAAGGGGTCACAATCTGGCCTAATGTTGTCTGAGTGGGAAGCAAAAGGAAAAATTGCTGTGATAGTGAGTCAGCAATCAGAGAAGTCCTTAGTAGGGACTTCAGCAGGAGGCAGTGTGTGCTAGTGGATGGAGCACTGGACTGGGAGTCAGGAGACCTGGTCTATTCCTGGCTCTGCTACTGCCCTGCTGGGTGACCTTGGGCAAGTTACTTCATCTCTGTGCCTCAGTTTCACCATCTGGAAAAGGGGGATAATGATTCTGACCTTTGTAAAGTGCTTTGAGATCTGCTGCTGAAAAGCTCTAGGTATTATTAGTATTATTACTAGGAATGTTTACACAATTACAATATACAAGGCCCTTCCCCCAAGGAAGAGTGCGCAACACCCGTCCATGAACATGCTGGGTGTTGGCCAGTCAATAATCAAAGCCAGGTGTGTGGATCTCCTCCCTGGAATAATATTACTCAATGCCACGCCAGACTGATGTGATGGACACTGCAAAGTATGTGCCTATTTACCTTGGCTCCCAGCAGCCACTTGCTGAATGTGAGCTTGTCTGCATTTAATGAGAAAATGCAAGTGTATATTGCCTGCCACACTGCCACTCAGCAAAGAGACAAGTCATGGGCAGAGAATATTCCTAAAGAGAAATTTCCCTTGGCTGAGTTTTGGTGAGAATGTTTCATAACAGTAATAAATGTACACAGAGCTTTTTGTTTTCAAAGTGATTCACAAACCTCAACTAAGGATTTAATTAAATTCAAGGCTATTATAACTTGCAGTATAGTAGTATCTAGAGGCCCCAACTGAAATCAGAGTTCTGCTAACACTGAGCACTTTTGAAAATCCCATGTAAATTTCCAAACATCCGGCAGGCAGAACAAAGAACGGACTCTATTCAGTGCTGAAGAAAGGCATTTTAGAATCCCGAGCACACATTTGTCTGAACTAAAATTACTCCAAAGCAGCCATTAGAAAGTACTTTAATTAATTTTGTTTTAACTTTAGTGAAAAAACTCTCTTTAATTTAAATATTCCCCTGCAGTTACAGCGACCCTAACCGGCTGCTAGTGCTGTGAATTAGAAAGTGAAAACTGTAAACAAAAGTGAAAGTAACCTGTGCAGTTATGTCCCTCCAAGCTTCATGAAATGCAAAAAGAGAATCCATAAGAATGGTGCAAAGCAAATTAGATTTTTAATGGTCTTGCACTTTTAATAATCCAATATGGTGTGTTCAGTACCCCAGGTAAAGAACATTGGGTTTCTAATTGTGTGCATTTCCCCCCTGAAACCTGTGTGTAAACTGTCAGATTAGAAATATATTCCCATTCACACTTTCTATAGTGCAGGAATTTCTACTGCCTTTGCCGCATAATAGACGTCTATAGTGATGCCCAAATTTCTGAACTGTGCTCAGACCACGCATCCAGACGAAGGAACAAAAACGCCACGTACACCCCTATGCCTAAGGCAGCAAGATACTGGGTCCAGGTATTGTAGAGATATGTTTATGAAAGATTGTGATTTGGAGATGCTCTCTCATAAGGGATAGTGTTGTGAGTGTGGGAATTTGGAGATGTACCTAGGGAGGGTGGCGGGGACCACATGGCTGTGGGCCGCAGCTCACTACAGAAGCTCTCCAGTTTGTTTTATTAAAGTTTTATTCCTTTCTCATTCACTGGCTTGTTATTTAATGAGCCCCAAGATTGTTACAGGCATGTAGTAGTAATAGGGTTACCATATCTCATAAATAAAAAAAGAGGACCCTCCACGGGCCATGGCCCCGCCCATTTCCCCACCCCTAGCCCCCCCCACCTCCGCCCCTTCCCCCACCCTAACTCCGCCCCCTCCTCCCTCCCACTCCCAGCCAGGGGGAAAGGGCTGCCCCAGTGCTACCAGCTTCACGGTTTGCCGGGCAGCCCCCAGACCCTGCGCCCCCAGCCGGCGCTTCCCCAGCGCAGCTGGAGCCTGGGAGGGGAAGCGCCCAGCCGGGGGCGCAGGGTCTGGAGGCTGCCCAGCAAACCGTGAAGCCGGTAGCGCTCGGGCTTTGGGCAGCCCCTATGCCTCCGGACCCTGCGCCCCCAGCCGGGCACTTCCCCTCCGGGGCTCCGGCGGCTCTGCGTAACTTACACTGTATAAGTTACACAGAGCCGAAGAGGAGCAGAGCCCCCGCAGCTGGAGGCTCTGCTCCTCTTAGGCTCTAAGAGCCGGGCTGCCCCAGAGCTACCGGCTTCGGGCAGCCCCGTGCCTCCGGACCCTGCGCCGCCGGAGCCCGGGAGGGGAAGTGCCCGGCTGGGGGCGCAGGGTCCGGAGGCAAGGGGGCTGCCCGAAGCCGGTAGCTCTCGGGCAGCCCGGTTCTTAAACAGAGCCTCCAGCGGCTGCGGCTCTGTGTAACTGACACTGTGTCAGTTACACACAGCCCGGGCGGCTGGAGGCTCCAGCCACCCCCGCTCTATTTAGGAGCCAGGCTGCCCGAGCGCTACCAGCTTCGGGCAGCCCCGTGCCTCCAGATCCTGCGCCCCCAACCGGGCACTTCCCCTCCCGGGCTCCCGCGGCGCAGGGTCTGGAGGCACGGGGCTGCCCGAAGCCGTTAGCGTTCAGGCAGCCCGGCTCTTAAACAGAGCCGCCATTTTCCCGGACATGTTCGGCTTTTTGGCAATTCCCCCCGGACGGGGGTTTGACTGCCGAAAAGCCGGACATGTCCGGGAAAAAGAGGACGTATGGTAACCCTAAGTAGTAAGCAAGGTTATTTGCCTGCGTACTCCCTCGTGGAGCAAGCGAGCAAGGAAGGGTGAGGAACAAGCATAACCTTGGCTCCAACTCCCTACTCATTGAGCCAGCTTGGGGTAAGTAGGACTTTACTGATGGTAAGGTAAATTCCTACTCCAGGAGAGCAAGAAGGAAGCATTGGGACTCAAAGGGGAGTCTCTGAGGCAAAATGGCTCCTGGGGCTACTCCCTGGTTGATGCAGCTTTGGCCTCACCCCTTGCTCAGGGTTGTGTGCTTGAGTTACAATCTAACCCTAGGAATATACAAGTTGTGGGACAATAAGCTGGTTCCTCCTATACACATGGAACAAATGGATCTTTGGCATGTGCCACGCCCTCGAGATAGCTACGGCAAACAAACAGTGATAACTCTCCGCTGGCATCCGGAACAGAATGTCAGGAAAAATGTCCCACTGCACTGAATGATGTGGATTTTATCAAATTCATAGTATCCAGTTCACGCACAAACAGGCACACACAAATGCCAGCATGCACAAGGACAGGCATGTGATCAGAGACTCAGAGATACTTACTCTAGATGTAAACATGCACCCACACGGACCTACACACGTATGCACATATTGTAAATACTGAATGTACACATACAGACATGCATATAGTAAAAATAGACACATAACTACTGTCACACAAGCACATATCAATATAGACATACTTACAAATACATTCACACATGTAATGGATAGCTACAAATGCGCACACACATGCTCTATACATACACACACACACAGGGCCTAGTTCTCATTTATATTGTGGCCCCTTTATATTGCTCTGGCAGCAAAGAGGGGCCGTAAAGTCAGAGTACATTACACCACTGCCAGAGTGGTTTAAAAGGGCCTGCGTGTACATGAGAATCAGGCTCATGGTCTGCATCTATGCACTGCCACGTTCACCAGGCAGACTGTCTAACTGTTTATTGGCAGGAGCCTTAGAAATGGGAAGGAGGGAAGGAAAACTCATGCTCAAATGGCTGAGGCTCAATGGTAGAAAACAATAAAGTAAGAGAAGGAAAAGACCACAGATACTTCTGTATCATCTTTCACCAGATCTCAAAGCATGATATAAAATTAGCTCTATGACACTCCTTTGAGGGAGCTAAAGGATCTCATCCTCCACCTCTGGGATGGAAATACGGCAGCTGCTAAACACACAACAACACTACCAGGGCCGGCTCCAGGCACCAGCCAAGCAAACTGGTGCTTGGGGCAGCAGCTTGTAGGAGGCGGCATTCTGCCCAATCCTAGGGCGGCACGGCCGCTTTTTTTTTGTTTTGTTTTTTTGGGTTTTTTTGTTGTTGTTGTTGTTCCGCTCCGGCTGCCCTGTAGGGGGCAGCGGCGTGGAGGACGGGAGTGCCCTGCAGCAAGCCCAGCAGGGCAGCCCACGTCTTTCCCTCCCAGCCAACCAGAGTGGTGCGGAGCCCTCCCGGCAGGGGGCACGGTAGGAGGGGCCGCGTTGCAGCACCCCGCTGAAGCCCTGGCCGCCCCCCTTCTCTCTCTCCCCGCTCCCTCCCACTTCCCCCACATCTGCAGGGAAGGGAGTCCCCCTGCACCCGCGCTCCGGCCGCGCCGCAGGGCTTTTTTTGTTTGTTTTTTTTTGCTTCGCTGTTCCGGCTGCCGCAGGTTTTTTTTTTTTTTTTGCTTGGGGCAGCCAGAAAGCCAGAGCCGGCCCTGAACACTACACAACAGTTTAGGATAGGAGGTGAAGAACAAGGTATCCAACTGAAACCGCAAGGGGATTTGGTAAGGACAGCAGGGACTAACACCCCTGCTCATTCTAAAAATGCCACAGAAGTTTTAATGCATTGGCTGCAGGACAGTACTGAGATTCAGGGGAAGGGCTGTGTGGGAAACTTGCTGGCTCCCCTGTTGTTATCCTTTTTCACCTTTCCTTCTCTAGCACCCAACTCCTCCAGGCCCGGGACAGCTTTCTTCTGAGGACCATACTTCATCTACCACGAATGCAACTTTTATGCCTGGCTACACACCCTCGAGTGACGTTCAGCCTGAGAATGGGTGTGCGCCTGTCGCAGATTAACGTGTGGGTGTGTGTACACACAAAGGTGGGAACCGGGTGTCCGCAGCAGCTCTTTCCCTGCCTGTTAATTGCCTGGCAACGCTCCTGCTTTACTAGGTGTTGTTAAAGGTCAGAGATTAGTGTCCCAAGGCCACCTCCCCAAGAAGTCTCTCCAGGCACCTAATTACTAAACATTGCAGAAAATTGGTTTCTGGTGCTATTCTCCTCCCAACACCTTCTGTAACCCAAGGGCTCTATTAACATTATGGGCCAGTTCCTCCGCTGGTGTCAATTAGCATCACACCACTGACATGAGTGGAGAGATGCTGACTTTTATATACAGGGACAGCTCCTCAATTGGTGTCAGCCCATCAACATTCCCTTCGATGGTGCTCTGCTAATTAGCACAGCTGAGGGCCTGTCCCTATATATAGAAAGCCGGTGATGGGCTGTCTTGTGTTTGATAGCTAGGATACCAGGTTGATTTTCCGAGGCTTAACATCAATCAAAAACAGCTAGTCACATGTGGTCAATCTGTGTGTGTAATGGGGCAGGGATTAGCCCTGGTGCATTAGCAGAGCTGGTCAGCTTTCTCAATTTCCCCTCAAGCAGGAAGAACTGAGAAGCAAGACATTTTACTTCTCTGCTCCCTCTTTATGCTTCAAATCCCAGGGCCCCATTCTTTTTCCACTGCATCTGAGCAACTGCCACTGACTTCAGTCCCAGTTACTGCTATTAGGTGAAAGAAATATCCTGCCCCAGTATTTTCCACTGCAATACTCTTTCTGCAGGAGAAAGTTAGTACAGAGCTGGAGGGGTTCTGCTGTTCTGGTAGAGAGTAGGGATAAATCTCTGAGCTTTATAGGGCAGTCGCAGGCCCCTCCATCCTGGCTTGTTTGTATGGGAGGATCTCTGGGGATGGGGGAAGCTGCTATCCAGTTGGAAGTGTTCATTTGAGCTATGGTTGTTCCAATTTAGGTTGGTCGTGTGGAAGACAGTGGTTACGGTGGAAGGAAGCAGAAAGCTGTGCAATATGGATCACTGGTGGTGGTGCCAGAGCTTTTTATACCTAGGCCATCTTGGTAGATTGTAGGTTCACATTAGGGGGGTCTTTCACATCCATTAATATAACAGGGGCGGACCCACAAGAAGTGCAGGTGCAGTTAGCTCTGAGATTTTGATGGGGAGGGACTGCTCTCCCCCCAACAAAGTTGAGTTGAGTTCCAAAGAGATCTAGAGATTGGATGGTGCAATATTGGTATTGGTGCAAAACCAGATCCTCAGCTGGTGTAAATCAGTAGCTTTTCAATGGACCTCCAGGGAGCTATGCTGATTTACATCAGCTATGGGGCTGGCCCAGGGTAAATATCGGATACCCTATCCAGTCAGGTGAACAAGTAGGAGCGAGCAAACAACAGCCCATCAAGGAAGATTCTTTTCCCCAAAAACTACACAAGCAAATAAATACTTAAAGATAGTTACTAGCCAGTCAAAAACTAAAGATGAGTGAATACTGCAAAATATTTTCTGCCAATATTTTCTCAACTATTTGCACTCATTTCAGCTAACCCTGCAGGCTTTTCTGAGTTTATTTTCCATGAATAGTCTAACAAATGAGTTTCCAGGGTGGTCTTGCATTTAAGGCACTGGATAGCGACCCAGGATATCTTGGTTCAGTTCTCCTCTCTGCCACAGACCTCCTGTGTGACCTTGAGCAAGTCATTCGACCAGACTCCAGAATAAGAATTCTTTGGAGACATTATTCAATGAATAACTTTGGTAACAAATAAACTGGAGAAAATCACAATTTGTTTGTGGAGCATTCATAAACAGAAAAAAATCGGAGAATTATGTGGCCTAAATGCTTCATTAGGCATTAATGGCCAAGTTGTACTAGAAACTAAAGAGTATCGGTTGGATTTTCTCTGATTTGAGCAGGTTGCTTCCTGCCATGATATAATGGAGTAGATCCCATGGCAAGACTAGCAAATAGAAGCCCCCTATGGGTTTTCATTCTCCATAGACAGGCCCCGAACCTTCTGCACCTTCCAGATGATTTGTGCTGCTCTGGCAATTCAAAGCAGCCCTAAAGCTGGCTTAACTGGTTACTTCAAGACTTCTCTTGTCTACAGGGGATCTTCAGGGGGCAAGTTGCCATAACAATCCGTACACTGCCCCCACTTCTGGTCATGTGGAAAAGGGGGCATAGTCCTGGTGTCCCTATCCCACAGTGATCCCCAGGTGCTGGAATGGCCCCTTAGCACCATGGGTAGATGGTGTAAATCAAAGCCACCTTCAGACTGCTGTAGCTTGCTCTTATGGACGTCTTCACCCACTTCCACTCTCCCTGAGTTGTGCTGTGTGTATTATGGGCCCACCCAAGGATTTGGCCCAGAATCTTTGCTTTCAATGGCCAGATTGTCAGCTGGTGAAAAATGGGGTAGTTCTAATCTGTAGTTATGCTGATTTATGCCCGGGCAGGATCTGGCCCCATGATATATAAAATATGCAGTGACACATAAAAGGTCATGTCATAGCACATATTTCTGAAATCTTTCCTCAAATGGCCAACTTTATACTAGACTTTATACAACTTCCCTCAATAGTTTGCATAGAAGTGAAGCATGGAACTGATTTCCTTTCCCCAAATCTCCTCTCCCCTCAACCCCATCAGGCAGTATGCTGCATGCTAGATAGTTATTGGCCTGCCAGTCGGCGAGATGGCTGCATTTCAACAGAGCTGTATGTATATTGTCTGTAAAGAACTTTGGGTCCCATCAAGATGGAAGGTGCTACACCATCGTTGTACAACAGTACTATTTGCTTTGCAGTGCATTTGATCGGAGACAGAATAAATATACAGGAAATACCTTTATTCTGACCACCAAAGTTGGACAATGAACAATTCTGCTTATTCTGTGGGTGACTGCAGTAAACAATAGAGCTGAAACTAGCAAAAATCCATATTTGCCCACTAGCCTTTGAACGCTTAACATTCTGCAGACAAGCCCCTCCAGCCATCCCCTAATGGGCAGGAAATGAATGCTGTGCACAGGAATGAATATACCGAAGCCACCGGGCACTAAGCTGATTGTACAGAATAAAACTTGGCTTCGTTCTGGGATTTCCCAGGAGAGAGATACTCATTATCACTGAGGGAGATACATCTGAGCTTGAGGGCAGACTGGGATCTAGGTTACAGCTCCTATAGAAGTCAATGGGGTTGCACACAGAGTGGAATTTGGCCAGTCATTTTGTATCAGATAAGCAGGTAGGAGCTATATAAGGGGAAGGAAACCACTTACCTCTTTGTTTCCAGCCTCCCTTTTTCCCACCTTAGCAACAGCTGAGCCCTTCTCCTGGGTCTATTGATTCCTCTCCCTACCTCAGAATCTGAAAAGGACCCATTATTGTGGGGCCCATTAGCCCTCAGCTCAGCACACGGAGCTGGTGGCTCACAGCAAGGATCACCGTGTCTCTGTACAGTGCAGCCCAAACAGGAAATTCTTCTTTGCGAGCTGAGAAACCAGACCGATTGGAAAGGCTCTAGGAAGCCCCACCTCAGGCATTAACCTATTCACCTGCACACAAAAAAAGCCACTAAGGGAACTCCCAGTGGGACCAGGAAGCAAAATCAAGAGACTCTCTCTGCCTGGGCACAAGCTAACAGGCTGAAGAAACTGGAGGCAACAGGTATTGTTAATCTGCTACTTGTTTGCATCAGGGGGACAGCAACCTCTGAAGTGGGAAGCTTAATTAAATTTGGTGTTAATGATCTTCCTTATTTTGACCCACCTCAGCACACCTGACACCCCCACCTTCTGTTAAAGCCACTTGCTATAGGCTTCTCCTCACTGGGGAAGTTTGGAGCAGGAGTCATTAGTAGCTACCCCACAGCCAGCATTTCTGCACCACTGTGTACAACAGGGGTGGGCAAACTACGGCCTGCGGCCCGGATTCGGTCCGCCAGCCATTTTAATCCATCCCTCAAGCTCCCACTGGGGAGCAGGGTCTGAGACTTGCCCCACTCCGGCGCTCCAATCGGGGAGCAGGGTCGGAGGCCGCTCCGCACGGCTCCCGGAAGCAGCGGCATGTCTCCCCTACAGCTCCTATGCTTGGGGCAGCCAGGGGGCTCCGCTCCACACGCTGTCCCTGCCCCTAGTGCCGCCCCCCACAGCTCCCATTGTCTAGGGTTACCATACGTCCGGTTTTTCCCGGACATGTTCAGCTTTTCGGCAATCAAACCCCCGTCCGGGGGGAATTGCCAAAAAGCCGAACATGTCCGGAAAAAATACCGGCCGGGCACTTCCTCTCCCGCGGCTGCTCTGCTCCTCCCCGGACTCAGACTTCGGCTCTGTTTAAGAGCCAAGCTGCCCGAGCCAGCGCTACCGGCTTCGGGCAGCCCCCGTGCCTCCGGACCCTGCGCGCCGGAGCAGAGCAGCTGGAGCCGGGGAGGAGAACTGCCCAGCCGGCGGCTCGGGGTCCGGAGGCAAGGGGGGCTACCCGAAGCCGGTAGCGCTGGCTCGGGCAGCTTGGCTCTTAAACAGAGCCGAAGTCTGAGTCCGGGGAGGAGCAGAGCAGCTGGAGCCAGGGAGGAGAAGTGCCCGGCCGGGGGCGCAAGGTTCGGAGGCATAGGGGCTGCCCAAAGCCCGAGTGCTACTAGCTTCATGGTTTTCCGGGCAGCCTCCAGACCCTGCGCCCCCGGCTGGGCGCTTCCCCTCCTGGGCTCCAGCTGCGCTGGGGAAGCGCCGGCCCGGGGCGCAGGGTCTGGAGGCTGCCTGGCAAACTGTAAAGCCGGTAGCGCTCGGGCAGCCCTTTTCGTGTGGCTGGGAGGGAGGAGGTGGAGTTAGGACGGGGACTTTGGGAAAGGGGAGGGAAAGGGCGGAGTTGGGGCGGGGCCGGGGGTGGGAAAGGGGCGGGGCTAGGGCCCATGGAGTGTCCTCTTTTTTTATTTTTTAAATGTGGTAACCCTACCATTGTCTGGGAACCACAGCCAAAATGGGAGCAGCAAGGGCGGCACCTGTGGACAGTGCAACAGGGCTGCCTGGCTGCAGCTCGGCATAGGAGCTGGAGTGGGGGACATACCGCTGCTTCTGGAAGCTGCTTGAGGTAAGCGCCACCCAGAGCCTGCATCCCTGAGCCACCCCTCCCCCCGCATCCTAACCCCCTGCCCCAGCCCTGATCCCCCTCACGCCCTCCGAACCCCTCGGTCCCAGCTCAGAGCATCCTCCTGCACCCCGAACCCTTAATCCCCAGCCCCACCCCAGAGTCCACATGCCCAGCCACAGCCCTCACCCCCCTGCCTTGCCCCGGCTTCTGGCTTTTTGCACCCCAAGCAAAAAAAAAAAAAAAAGGATCCAGAATGCCGCCCCTTGGAAAATGCCACCCCAAGCACACGCTTGGAGCACTGGTGCCTAGAGCCGTCCCTGGAAGTGTCTACACTAAAATTTCACTCCCGCCGATATAACTGCCCCGCTACACAACTTAATAACTTCACCTCCACAAGAGGCATAGAGTCCTGGTCAATGTAGGTAGGTCAACGCAGTGGCAGTGTAGATACTGGGTTACTTACATGGACTGTTACTGGCTTTCAGAAGCCATCCCACAATGCCCCACGCTGGCAGTACAATTGATACAAGCGCTCCCAGTGAGGACATGCACCGCCGACACAAGGATCAAAGTGTAGCAATGCACAAATGATGTAATTACTGCAGCGGCTGTACTGTTAGGTCGACTTAATTTTGCAGTGTAGACATGGCCTAACTGGGAGCCTGCCTGGAACAATTACATGCAAGATCCTTGGCAGCTGCTCCATCCATTTGGCACTAAAGGGATGGAGAGCTGCTTTGACAGGGCAGATGGCAATTCCCTTTGCACAGCAGAATACACAGGGGGTGTAAAGCCAGCACAGCAAGCTGGCCATTGGGAGCTTCTCCAGGAGTGCTAGTTAAATAGCTCTGAGGCTTCAGTTCCCGGTTACCCCCCAGGATCTGGGTGAGCAGGAAGGCACCTATGTCCCCCCTGCTTAGGAGCCAGCGGAGAATCAGGCTCTAACGCTGTAATAAAATATAATATTCTTGCATTATGATTTGTTCCCATTAACACAGACAAGGTCAAACCCTGCTATAAAGCTCTCCGCTTGCAATTGTGTTATAACCCAATTCCCCACAGGGCTGTGCAGAAAGGTTCTAAATGACTGAGATGCAGCAGGGCTGAGTTTGATTCCTGGTGGGGCTGCAGGACCTGTGAGGTCTCCGCAGCCAGTGCTCCTCCATCATTCCTTGCTCAGTATCGTGTGTGGAAGCTTATTCCTCAAGACATTATTGTCTGGGAAAGTGTGCTCACAATTTATTTTTCTTTTAAAATCCACTTCTCAGATGTCACACTCTGAGAATCAGAACATCAGATCATCCCCATCCTTCCCTTACCACCTACCCCTCTCACTTACACACTCCCTCTTTCTCTCTCCCTGCCTAATTTATCAAGACTGTGGCCAGTGACCATCCTTCCAACAGAATAAATCCATCCAGACAAAGTTCACAAGCCACTGGGCATGTCACAAAAACCAGTGAACTGGTGTTACATCAGACTCATGGGTTTATTTTGAGAGAGGGAGTTTTCTTTCTCTGTCAACTTTGCTCTGTATATCATGCCTAGTGTAGTCTTCTCCGGTGCAGCATTTAAGAGAATAGCCCATAGCAAACAGGACTGCTTAATTATTAACTCTGGACCATAATAACCACTGTAGTCAGCTTACTGGATAGCAAGTCATTACCTGGGATGCGGAAAATGGTTTCACAGACGGTAAATGTGAAGGCTGCGTCTTAGTTGTGCAGGAATTCTGGCACTAAGGTGTTCAACAAATGTTTAGATATGTAATGTTAAGGCCAGGGGAACAACATGTCAGGCTTTTAAGCTGGTTCTTTGTCATATCCAGAAACAGGCTCACGCCACAAAATTCAGAGCCAGATCTGGTTTTTGAATTCCCTCAGGATTTAATGTATTCAGAAGAAGGAATGGAGAAATGGGAAGGGGGACAAGTACGGGAGTGGGTTTGGTTTACGCTTGTCTCTAGTTATTTGCTACAAAAAATTCAGAATGAATACAGCCTTTTTTGAAAGAGGATGAGGAAAAACAAAGAAACATTGGGTCAATAAATAGCAAGATGTAGTGGCCTGTGTTGTGATATATAAAATAGCACAGTCTGGAGGCAGGAGGCATTTGTTAAAGAAAACTACAAATTATCAATACAAATAAACAGACTTCCCCATAGCTTTGGTTCCAGCTTTGTCTCCTTGCTTTACCAGGGACTACACCTTTCTGGAACACTGCACAGCACACAGAGATATCTAATGGCTCAAAGATGCAGTTAGTAGGGGTTAAAATGGTGATGGAATATTAGCCTCTAACCACCTACGGGCACTGGACCCAGTAGGTTACAGCCCCAGAACAAAATTATTCAGGAGCTTTGTCTCTCCTTCTTGGTAGCTTACTGAATAGTTTCTAATCTGCTGGGCTGGCCCATTTGACAGTAGATTCTGTGTCTCTACCTCCAATGCTGAAGAGCTATTTTATATCATCTTTATTGCAGGGACTCTTGGAGAATCACAACAGATACCACTGCACCTCCTATAGGAATAGCTGGCTGTGGGAAGGAGTGTTGTGCAGAGGCCTAGTTAACAACACTCCAAATCAGGTTGTTAGATAAAACTGTTATTAAAGTTGAAGGCAAATCAAATGATACAGACTGGATTGTTGAAAAGAACCATGATGAAGGGTCTGCAAAGCTCCGGGGAAAGTCACAGGTTAGCATAATAATAACATGAAAGATTAGAGAAATGGGAGGAAATAAATGGTGGTGGTTAAATTGCCATAATGAGTTTGATTGGTTAATTTTAATGGGAGGTGGTTGCCTCCCCTTGTTGGACATTGTTGACTGAGGAATAACTGAACTCTTGGACTCGAAGGAGCAAGCTTCACCCTCATAGCTGCTGCCACTCCACTGTCTCCTGGGATCCACCATGACACCACTGAGCCGTCATCATCCTGATCCTGAAAAACATCCTGACCAGACAGAAGGAACCCAATGACATCACCACTTCCACCATCTTCAGCTAAATCCTGAACAAAAGGGGAGAGAAGAGACCAGCAAAGAAAGAAAATGTCTCTGGTGAGACTTAGCTTCCTGCTGTCACTCCTTCCCCCATGTGTCATTTTCCTTCCCACTTTATTTCTCCTCTTTCCTGTCTCTCTCCATTTGTCTCCTGTCTAATAAGAATGTGGCTTAGCCGTCCAAGACAGCTCCACCTTTTGCAACACTGCTTAGGGTCGGCGAGTTGTATTGGCCCATGTGGCCGGGCCCCAGGAATATTCAGGGCCCAGGGGCCCGGCTCCACCAATGCTCTCCCCCAGCCCTGCCTGCTGCCCCCGCGTGCCTTCCCCGGACCCTGGAGTGTCCCTGCCTCAAGCGAGCGGCTGCCCTGCCATTCCACGCTGTGCTCCCTCGCTGCCACCGCCGGCCGCTGCTGCCTACAACACAAGAGCGGTGGCAGGCTGAGGCGGCTGCTGCACCTGCGGAGAGGAGGAGGCAACCACATGATTGGCAGCCCTCCCCTCCCCTTGCACCCACTGGAGGTGACACCAAGGGGGCTTCTGAGAGACAGAGTCTGGACCTCACCTGAGCAGCTGCTGGGGCTTGGGTGAGTGTCCGACTATATGCATCCGAAGAAGTGGGCTGTAGCCCATGAAAGCTTATGCTCTAATAAATTTGTTAGTCTCTAAGGTGCCACAAGTACTCCTGTTCTTTTTGTCTGACTATGTGATCCGTGCCTTCCCACCTGCAGCCAGCACTCCTGCCCCATGCTGGGGCAGGGGCAGCCCCATCCCCCGTGAGGCTATGGTGAGGGACAGCAGACTGCAGCAGGAGAGGAGGCCACATGTGGTGGCAGCCCTCTCCCCCCAGGCACCCACCCACCACAGGGGAGGTGAGGGGGCTTCATGGACCTCAGAGGGGCCCGGCCCCTAGGAGCATGTGCAGTGATGGTGCCGGGTGAGTGTGCGAGGGGGCCCCCTACCCCGGAGCTCGCTGCTGCAGGGGGAGAGAGGGCCAAGGGGACTGTGGAGTCCTCCTCTCTGGCCCTAGCCCTGGGGCAGCTTGCCTGTACTCCAAACTCCTCATCCCCACCCCTGCCCCACCCCAGAGCCTGCACCCCCAGCCAGAGCCCTCACCCCCCCAGACCCCAACCCTCTGCCCCAGCCCTGAGCCCCCTCCTGCACCAGGAACCCCTCATCCCCAGCTCCACCCCGCAGCCCTCACCCCCTGCATGCCAACCCTCTGGCCTAGCCCTGAGCCCCCTCCCACATCCCAAACCCCTCATCCCCAACCCCACCCCAGGCCCTCACCCCCCCACACCCAAATTGTGCAATATAGGGAAACTGTTAAACTCTTACTGTTTCCAGTCCATTTTTACATTATTTTAAAAAACATATATCGGCTTACAAGGCGGGGGGGGGGGGGAAGGGGGCGGGACTTGCACCCGTTCTGGGCACCACTAAAAATTACACAAACCTGCCTCCCCTGACACTGCTGTGATCCGATGACCGGACAGGTAACTAAAAACACCACCTTCAACAGCCCAACGCTGGTACAAGTTAGCCAGGTCTAGGAGTGGCTGATCAGAGTGTGCTGGGCTTGTGTTGCCCCAACTGGGAAGCTGCAAGGTAACATCAGCACCCAAGACAGAAGCTGCATTTTCTCTTCTCTCTTGTGTTTGTTTTTCCTGAAAGAAAACAGGATCGGACACCAACAAGTATACCACATGCAGCTTGAGACCATCTAAACTAACTTTTTCTCTTCCCCCCACCCAAAGAAGGAGAGTGAATACCATCTTTAATGCCATCGGAAAGTGTCAGACAAGACTTTCCCCTATATAGAGCGACAAGGTGGGTGAAGTAATATTTTTTATTGGACCAACTTCTGTTGGTGAGAGAGACAGATAAAGGGAATGGGAACAAAGAATATTGTTACAATGAAAGCCTGTTTTAACACTTAATATTTTAAATGGTTTAACTGGTTTTTTCTCTTTTTCTGTCTCTTTAATAAAAGCTTAAAATGATTTGAATGGTGATTGTTACAACGGGAGTAAACCAGTGATAACTAGAGCTGGAAGAATTAGTTTCAGCGAATAAATTTTCCACAAAATGCATTTTGGGGGGCATCAAAACTATTTGCGAATTAAGGTCAAATTCAGTAAATAGCTGCTGCCAAAAAAAAATTTTTTTCATAAGAAGTCCAGTTGGTTTCAAACATTTCAAAATGTAACATTTCAAGTTTTCGTTTTGAAATGACGTTTAATTTCAAACTTTAGCTAGATATTTTTTTACAAAGTGTGAAAAACACCTGAAATGTAAACAAAACAACACACACCCCCAAATCTCATTTCATTCCAATGTTTCATTTCAGATGGTTTTCAGTCTTTAATGAGCGTTTGTTTGTTTGTTTCATTTTGGTGAGGGAAAAAAATCAGTTTCAGTTCAAAACTACCCAAATTCTTTTTTCATATTTTTCAGTCCAGTCCCTGAACTGAAAAATCAGTTGTTCACGCAGCTCTTGACAGAGAAGCCACATTTAACTATTTAATGTCGTTACAGTGAACAAGGTTTTCATTAGCATCTCAACTCTGGCTGGGCATGGCACACCCTCGGATTAACACAACTTCCTCTTATCCCTTCCCCACCAAACGATTCCATTATCACAAAAGGCTGTGCTGCAGCAGGGCGCTATCCCCTCTCTCTACTGACACCTGTGCTATAAAGAGGTAAGCTTTAGAAGGAAGTGTAAAATCGCCACTCGTGCTGCAGGACAGGCTGTGCAATCCCACACTACTGCACACCCACACACGGAGACATGAACCAGCTCCAGAGAATACAGCCAGGCTAGATTAACACACTACTGCTGGTGCTGTAATAAATTACCCTAAAATCTACCTGTGTCATCACTGAAATATTACATGGGACCAGATCTGGAAAAAATGGAATACTGGAAAACCCGACCTGACTGCAAATCTCTGGTGAAAGGGATGCTGACTCCAACAGGAAACAGGCACAATAAAAACAGCTGCAGTACACGCTATGTGACTGTGACACGTAAATCTTCCACTTGCCCTAAAACTCCTGGAGAATGCTAAGGAGATCTGAGGAAAGGCTCAGAAAGCAATCTGAGCTGCATAGAAGGGCCACGGGGTGAGTCAAATGGAAAAAAAGAAAAGCCCAGTTATTGATGGTGCAATAGCACTAGAACTGCAGCTATACAGTGCATTTCATACCGAGCATGATTAAGGGGAAGAAAGCTCTGAAGAAGTAACGAATAAGTTCAAAGATCATTGTACCCTGGCAAAAAATCGTACCAATTAAAGACGTATTTTTTTGATAAAGAGCAAAACGGGGAGCAGAAAGCAGAGGAGACTTAAAGATAAAGAACCAGAGCCTGAGTCTCCATAACACTAAAGCCCCTTTATGCCACTCTGGCAGCTTAAAGGGGTCTTAAAAGTTGCAGAAACGGCCCCCTGAGAATACCTCTGTGCTAAGGGCCTCTCCTGGGACTTGCATAAGGACTCAACTCTGGTCCTGCTCCCAGCCCCTGGTGCAGGGGGTGGAGTGGGGGTGTGACCAGGATGCACTGAATTTAGGGCTGTGGGATGCAACACAAAGTCTAACTTAGAGCAGCCCTGAGGCTTCCGTAACTGATACAGGGAAACAGGCAGGCCCCTGCACAGTCCCAGAATCTGAGGAGCACAAAGGCAGCTTAAAAATCTTCTTTGCCCCTGCCCTTCTTTACTCCAAACACAGGGATTCAGGAAAGGAGAATCAGGCCCACAGTATTTGAATCTGGCATATTAGAAGACTGTCTCAGTATCGGTCAACTAGCTTTAGGGTGCAGCAATGAAGGGCTACTTAAGGGGGTGGACATGACGTGTGAAAAGGCAATATTCATAAAGCAAGAACCAGAACAAACAGACGTATAGACAAACATAGCATGTGACTGTGTAAACATTCTAACTATAGACCTACCTCTGAGCACAACACAAATGATTGAATGCTCCTGCCCCCATGAGGTAGGGAAATGTTACCACTCTCCCCATTTTACAGATGGGGAACTGAGGCAGAGGACGATTAAATGACTCACCTGAAGTGACACAGGAAGCTTGTAGCAGAGACAAGTATTGAACTCAGATCTCCTCTATCATAGCCTCACCCCTTCACCACACAATTAACCTCCCTGTGGAAGTGCATAAGAGCTTACAAAAAATAACATGGCGAAGGATTCAACATGCCAAACAAAGAGTGATGTCACAGTGATGTGGGAGCTGGCAGGAGTATAGAACACGCCCAGCATTTGGACATGGAAACTGTAATAAAACCAACCCCTTTTCAGGGGGCTTGGTGAGCTAAAGGTAGAACCTGAGGATTCCTCCAGTGAAAGGGGGGAGCTATTCATAAAAACAATAATGAAAGAAGCTATGAACTCAAAAACGGTGGCTAATAAACATATGCCGCAGTGGTCCACACATGACATGCAGAGCCAGAGTCCCTGCCGACGTACATAGGCACAGCTTCATTGGTTGCCCTGGAGTTATGCTGATTTCAGCAGAGGATGTGGCCCCTGAAACAGACACAGATGCAAGTAATAATAGAAACTGAGAAAGGGCTATTCAATGAAAGAATCAAGATTGATATGTGAGCCTGAAACCCGAGCGTATGTCTTTACACAGCAGGGCCGCCCAGAGGGGGGGCAAGTAGGGCAATTTGCCCCAGGCCCCGCAGGGGCCCCCACGAGAATATAGTATTCTATAATATTGCAACTTTTTTTTATGGAAGGGGCCCCCGAAATTGCTTTGCCCCAGACCCCCTGAATCCTCTGGGCGGCCCTGTTACACAGCTGTGTACTGCCTGAAAACAGCCCAGTTGGACAGCCTGAAACAAAAGGGTTAAAAAACCTACTGACACAGGAAGGCAATTTCACCCAATTGTTTTATCTGCTCCACCCTCTGATGAAGACATAAGCACTTCCGCATAGCTGCCAGCTTTCTCAAGGCCATCTGTGCATCGGAGTCTGATCTGCAATATCCTGGGACACAGAGCTGGTCTGCTTCTGTGCAGCAGAGAACTCCATGTGTCATGCCAATGGCATGGCAGGAGAAAAGGCTTTTACTTTATTTTTCAAAAGGAAAATGTTTTAAAAACTCAAATAGACTCTTTTAGCAGGTCAGCTGAAGAGATTAGCTACCTCAGAGTAACAGAACAATGCATCAACTGGAGTCTAGTTCTTGTATACATTTCAGAAAAAGAGTCAATAATGATACTTAGCACTAATTATGGCACCTGGGCCTTGATCTAGCAAAACACTCAAACATCTGCTTAACTTTAAGCACGTGGGTAGACCCCTTGACTTCAAGATGCTTCAACACATGCTTTGCTGGACAGGAGGTTTAAACCTCCAACAGCATGGGGGGTAGGAAGAGTGTTTTTATCCCCTTTTTAAAACATTAAAAATAATCGTGGGAAATGTTAAAATCTTCACATAATGAACAGACAATTTTTCTTGGCATCCTAGTCATATTCTGTGTTAGCCCCTTTGCCTGAGTAATCAACAAACGCACCGTTTCTCTCTCTCTCTCTCTGTGTGTGTGTATATATATATATATATATATATATATATATATATATATATATATATATATATATATATATATATATAAAATTACTTGTATTCTTGGGTAGGTGTGTGTATATATATATGTGTATTTATTGGTCTAAATTATGACAGTTCCATTTTCAAGGGCCATGAAATGAAAGAGCTGAAAGTGAGTTACAAATAGCTCTGAATCTAAAAACAGAAGGAATTGCAGGAATGACCAAACATACCACTGAAAAGTAACAGAGCAGCCCTGTTGCACTCTGATTCTGAGATTATCACTGCCTTTTCATTAGTAGCCTGGCTGCGCCCAGAACCTGTTATTACCAGAGGAGTGTCCTGGGATCCACCCTAAAGACTAAAACCTCTCCCCACAACCTGGCAGCCTGCCATGCTGCGCAGCCTGGGAAATGAAGTCTAACCCTTCCTGTTTGCATTGCAGAGAGGATGCCTGGCTGCAGAGATGACTACGAATCCCAATATGCTGCGTTGCTTCTCTGAGCATGGGCACTGCCACACTCCTTTCTGCTTCCTGCCAGGGGATGGGAAATATAAAAGGTGAGGCATCACTTTTTTAAAAAATTGGATGCTGCTGCCACTGCTGTGACAAGCTGCACTGGAGAGTGGAGGAAGCACACACAGTGAGTTTGGCTTGTATGTGTCTATAGACAACTCTTGTATGTTGTCCTGAGGGCAGTCTGTAAGAAAGATGCTTTTTCCCAAGTAAGAGTGAATTAGTTTTCAAGCTGGTCTGTGTGTGTGTGTTTGTGTGTGTGTGCAGGGGTGCTGGAACTAGGGGTGTTGGGGCTGCAGCTTGAAGTGGTTTCCATCATATACAGAGAGGGGGTTTACAGCTTTGTTCGATGACTTTCAGCACCCCTGCTATAAAAATTGTTCCAGTGCCCCTGTGTGTGTCTAGTAGGACAGGAACATGGAAATTAAGCAAACTTGGTTTTATGCAGGAGAACAATCAGACCAAGGATGGTAGGGGGGCAGAGGCAAAGTCCAGCATCACTTGCAAGAACAAAGAAACATCACAGACGCTAAGGGTATGCCTACACTGCAGCCGTTACAGTGGCACAGATAGGGTGCTGCAGCTGTGTCACGGTGATATAGACACTTCCAACATTGATGGAAAGGATTTTACATTGACCTAGCTGTGTCTACAATGAGGGGTAGGTCGATCTAACTATGTCATACAGGGCACAATATTTTTCACAGCCCTGAGCTATGTAGCTAGGTCAATCTAATTTTTAAGTGTAGACTTGGCCTAAAGGGCCCTACTGTTGCTTCAGTTCAGCTGCTGGAAGGGAAACATGGATCTGTTTCTCCTGGTTCATTGCTCTTTCCATTTCAGCTGATGTGGTTAGACCCAAGTTGCCTGCTTGGGTGAAGCTCTGTGGTGGGAAACCTCTCTTGCTGCTACATGTTTATAACAATATTCCTTCTACATTATAATGGGAGGATTGATTTAATTCCCCAGCAAATGCATGTGTGCGCATGGACAAATCCAACTTCTAATGGGCATCTCCCTCCAGCATTCAGCAGCCTCCCATGCTGTCGTAACATCAAAAATGGCAGCTCTTGCCTATGTGCCTTGTACCAATCCATGGTGTTCACATAAAACACTGGGTTTCAGTGGCTGTTCACATTAGGGTGACCAGACAGCAAGTGTGCAAAATCTGAACAGGGAGTGAGGGGTAATAGGAGCCTATATAAGAAAAAGCCCCAAATATCGGGACTGTCCCTATAAAATTGGAACATCTGGTCACCCTAGTTTACATGTGGCATAGAGAATAGGATTCACCGCCTTTGGCTTCAGCCCAGGTTTCTCCTCCAAGAGCTGTGAGAGCTGGAGCTATTTGATATACCCCTATGCTGGTCTGCTGTATCCCATCTATTAGAGGACAGTGGTACTCAGACACACAATTCATGATCAACATGAGAGCCAACCCAGTGGGTTATGTGCACCCTCCAGCATCCGCAGTACCTGAGAGAATGTACTGTTCTGGTTAAGCTAGAGCAGTGGTTCTCAAAGATGGGCACATGTACCCATGGGGGTATGCAGAGTCTTCCAGGGGGTACATCAACCCATCTAGATATTTGCCTAGTTTTACTACAGGCTACATAAAAAGCACTAGCGAAGTCAGTGCAAACTAAAATTTCATAGACAATGATTTGTTTATACTGCTCTGTATACTGTAGACTGAAATGTAAGTACAATTTTTATATTCTAATTGATTTATTTTATAATTCTGTGGTAAAAATGAGAAAGTCAGCAATTTTTCAGTAGTAGTGTGCTGTGGCACTTTTGTGTTTTTATGTCTGATTTTGTGATTTTTTAAGTGAGAAGAAACTTGGGAGTACACACATCGGCGCAGGAACTAAAGGTGCAGGGTGTGCTGCAACAGCCCCGGGCTCCCAGCTGCCAGCCCCGCACATGGGGTCCCGTCTGCTGCCTCTCACGCCCGGGGTCTCAGCTGCTGGCCCCGCACACCCGGGGTCCCGGTTGCCGCCCTGTGCACCCATGGCCCTGCGCCCAGGGGCCCGGCTGCCACCCCACACCCGGGGTCCTGGCTGTTGCCCCGTGCGCCCAAGTCTCTGCTGCCACCCCGCGCCTGGGATCCAGGTTGCCGGCCCTGGGCCCGGGATCCCAGTTGCCACCCCATGCATGGGGCTTTACTCCCAGCCTCAGCTCTGGAGGCTGGACAGGGGTAAGGGGTCTGGCTTTCAGCACTCCCACTAATAAAAATGTTGCAGCGCCACTGGGTACACAAGACAAGTCTAAGTCTTGAAAAGGGTACAGTAGTCTGAAAAGGTTGAGAGCCACTGAGCTAGAGACTTTCTCCTTGACCACCATTGATTGTAGACCTAAATGTACCTCATACCTGGCGAGTTATTTTCTCTGACTCACCAGAGGGAGTTATAGAGGAATATGCACAGCTAGGGTGGAGCTCAAGCACTGAGTTGTGATTATTTACAAGCAGGCATATATAACAACAACCCACAAACCACTTGGGTTGTACAGACCACTAAATTGAAATCCCAAAAATATGCCACGATCTAAACCTCTGCAGTCTAGAGACACCATGTAACTAGCTGTGTATGCATGGCAACCATCCAAATTAACGAAACCACCACATTTGCCCCTTAAAATCTCCCTCTGCTTTGATACCTATAAAAAAACAAGAACAGCCAATTTAGACATCATTATTTTCTGTGTATAGTTGGGATTATGTTTTCCAATATGCATTACTTTGCTTTTATCAACATTGAATTTCATCTGCCATTTTGTTACCCAGTCACCCAGTTTTGAGAGATTCTTTTGTAGCTCTTTGCAGTCTGCCTGGGACTTAGCTATATTGAGTAGTTTTGTATCATCTGAAAACTTTGCCACCTCATTGTTTACCCCTTTTTCCCGATCATTTATGAATATGTTGAATAGTACTGGTCTCAGTACAGGCCTCTGGGAGACACCACTATTTACCTCTCTCCATTCTGAAAACTAAACATTTATTCTAACCCTTTTTTTCCTATATTTTAACCAGTTACCAATCCATGAGAGGACCTTCCCTCTTATCCCATGACAGCTTACTTTGCTTAAGCAATTTGCAGATGATACAAAATTACTAAAGATAGTTAAGACCCCGGCAGACTGCGAAGAGCTACAAAGGGATCTCTCAAAACTGGGTGACTGGACAACAAAATGGCAGATGAAATTTAATGTTGATAAATGCAAAGTAATGCACAGGCTTGGTCTACACTAAACCCCCAAATCGAACTAAGGTACGCAACTTCAGCTACGTGAATAACGTAGCTGAAGTCGACGTACCTTAGTTCGAACTTACCGCGGTCCAGACCCGGCAGGCAGGCTCCCCCGTCAACTCCGCGTACTCCTCGCGGCGAGCAGGATTACCGGAGTCGACGGGGAGCACTTCTGAGTTCGATTTATCGTGTCCAGACAAGACGCGATAAATCGAACCCAGAAGTTCGATTGCCTGCCGCCGAACCAGCGCGGTAAGTATAGACAAGCCCACATTGGCAAGCACAATCCCAACTATACATATAAAAGGATGCGGTCTAAATTAGCTGTTACCACTCAAGAAAGAGATCTTGGAGTCATCTCTGAAAACATCCACTCAATGTGCAGCGGCAGTCAAAAAAACAAACAGAATGCTGGGAATAATTAAGAAAGGGATAGATAATAGGACAGAAAATATCATGTTGCCTCTATATAAATCCATGGGTATGCCCACATCTTAAATACTGTGTGCAGATGTGGTTGCCCCATCTCAAAAAAAGATATATTGGAATTGGAAAAGGTTCAGAAAAGGGCAACAAAAATGATTAGGGGTATGGAACAGCTTCCATATGAGGAGAGATTAATCAGACTGGGACTTTTCAGCTTGGAAAAAAGACAGCTAAGGGGAGATATGATTGAGATCTATAAAATCCTGACTGGTGTAGAGAAAGTAGATAAGATAGTGTTGTTTACTAATTCTCATAACACAAGAACTAGGGGTCACCAAATGAAATTAATAGGCAGCAGGTTTAAAACAAACAAATGGAAGTATTTCTTCACACAACGCACAGTCAACCTGTGGAACTCCTTGCCAGAGGATGTTGTGAAGTCCAAGACCATAACAGGGTTCAAAAAAGAACTAGATAAATTCATGGAGAATAAGTCCATCAATGGCTATTAGCCAGGATGGGCAGGAATGGTGTCCCTAGCCTCTGTTTCCCAGAAGCTGAGAATGAGTGACAGGGATGGATCACTTGATGATTACCTGTTCTGTTCATTCCCTCTGGGGCACCTGGCATGGGCCACTGTTGGAAGACAGGATACTGGGCTAGGTGGACCCTTGGTCTGACCCAGTAGGGCCATTCTTATGTTAAGCCCCTTTGATGAGGGACCTTTTCAAAGGCTTTCTGAAAATCTAAGTACACAATATCCACTGGATCCCCCTTGTCCACATGCTTGTTGACCCCCCTCAAAGAATTCTAATAGATTGGGGAGGCATGATTTCTCTTTACAAAGACCAGGTTGACTCTTCCCCAACAAAATTATGCTCATCTATGTGTCTAACAATTTTGTTCTTTGCTATACTGTAGTTTCAACCAG
Source organism: Chrysemys picta bellii (assembly GCF_011386835.1). NCBI lineage: Eukaryota > Metazoa > Chordata > Testudines > Emydidae > Chrysemys > Chrysemys picta. The sequence goes on along the minus strand of NC_088794.1, from coordinate 36,947,520 downwards.
TTTGCCCGGTACCGGGATCACCTCTGGAGCCCTTTTTAAAAATTGGCGTCACATTAGCTGTCCTCCAGTCATTGGTGCCCTTGCCCTTGCCTGGGTTCCTTGGTGCTACAGTAACACAAATAACAAATACCAACAATAATAATAACAACCCTGTTTAATTAATTGGATGCAAACTGTTTTTTGGACAACTCTATTCTGTTGCAGTACTCTTAGCTTTGGCAGGAGACCTATAAAATTAAACTCTTGCAGTGAAATATGTTTGCCCAGTGAAATCATAACAAGGTTACTTTTTAGTAATGAAAGTGCTGAATATTTTATGGTTGATTACAGCAAACAGTGCATCATGGGAGATCAAGTCCAGGTAGGCAGCCTAGCCCATGGAGGAGAATGAGAGTATGAGGCACCCAAACTACAACTCCCATGAGGCACCAAAATGGCATTTTAGAATCAAAATATTTTGGTTTTCAGTTGAAATATTTTGGGTTTTGGCTGAATAGTGAAATTTTTTCGGTTTTCAGGTGTTTATTTTTTGATGAAAAATTGAAATTATCTTCAGAAAGCACATGCTTCTTCAAAAAAGTCTCCAGTCGAAAACCCAATTTTGCATCAAAAAATAGTTTTGTTGTAAAGTATTCGACCAGCCCTAGATAAGATCCATGGTTGAAAGACTGGTCCATTGAAGTCAATGGGAGTTTTACCAACTTACGTAGATCTATGATTTCACTCCATGTTTTTACTGTCTGTGTTCTGTACTGGTTCAGTAAATGGATGTGATCTAATACAGACTTACCCTGATGTCTGATATAGATTTGCATGGTAAATTAAAAAAAAAAGACTTTAAATTTAGGAAAGTAACAGATTAACAAGCTTAATTCATTTCCACAGATCTATGGACACCCTCCATGCCTACTGCACCAGCACCTTCCTCTTACTGAGAAAGAGGCAGAAAGATCCAGGGAACCAGAACCTTTGGTTCAATTTTTGTCCTGATTTATACCAGTGGAGATTGCAAGGAGTATTAATCAAAGCAGAATTTGTCTCTTAGCTGTTCAATGCATTTAGCCTAGTCTAGTCTCCCAACATGCCCCTGTCAGTTAGAGAACTATTATCCCCATTTTACAGATGGCAACTGAGGCAGAAGAAGATTTAAGGGACTTCCTCAGGGTCACACCTGGGCTTTGTAGCAGAGCCAGGAACGAAACTCAGATCTCCTAAATCCGTTTCCAGTGCCTCCATCCCAGTCTATCTCAGAATATAAAGGCTTAGCCCTAAAAACACTATGCACAGAGGCCTGAAATGCAAAGGGTCCATTTTTTATTTTGATCACAACTTCTGTTGTTTGACTATTTTTAGTGACTAGTTCTATTCTAGTGCTAATTACTGGATTTCTGAAGCTAACCAACCCTTCATAAGTATCAGATCTGACATTGGCTGAATAGGAGGCAATGTGGATGAATTTGGTAATGATCAGATTAGATTGAAATGGTTGGATCAGACATTTATTCTTTTGTAGGTGACCCATGCCTGCCGATTGTGGGGGAGGGCAGAGTGAGGGCAGTGGCTTCCGCAGCGTGACTGATCATGCTCAGTCCATGTGAGCATGCCCAGTACAAGCCAAGCAGCAAATCTGGAGAGGAGGGGAGACGACCCTGCCCGCCCCTCTCTCCACGCGTCCTCTACTGCCATGCCACTTGTTGATTAAAATTTGAAAAGATTAAAACATCTCCTGAGTCTGAATTTGATCTAACATAGTCGTCAAAGTTTAATAATTTATTTTCTGTTGTTTGAGGTCGGAGATAGAAGATGGCAGAGGCTGAAAGCACAGTTATAAACACCAATGTGAAACAGGTAAGAAGCTATTTTTTAGACCACTTTATATTTCATATTTCAAGCGCTTATGTTCAGTGTCAAGTATCAGAGGGGTAGCCGTGTTAGTCTGAATCTGTAAAAAGCAACAGAGGGTCCTGTGGCACCTTTGAGACTAACAGAAGTATTGGGCGCATAAGCTTTCGTGGGTAAGAACCTCACTTAAGAAGTGAGGTTCTTACCCACGAAAGCTTATGCTCCCAATACTTCTGTTAGTCTCAAAGGTGCCACAGGACCCTCTGTTGCTATGTTCAGTGTGATATTCCTGTAACCCTTCTTCCCATCTAAGTTGGCAGCAACAAGGGCCGGGTTCTGTATCTAGGGGTTCCGTTTCAATAACGCAATGCAAAACTGGCTCGAGCCCCCACCCAGTGACCTGGGACAATTACATACCACCCCCTCGGCACCTCTAAGAGGCAATACTTCCCCTCTCACAAGCACAGAGTCTGAGTGTGGCAGAAAATGTTTAATAACATGAGGTAAACGACATCAGCATTAAATTGGAAAAAACACCACAAACAGGATTCATAACACAAACCATGAGCAAAAGACCCACCCCAGCAAATTGGGCCATGTCCTTTCCCTTTGGTTCTTGAATCCAGCAACCCAAAAATCACCCAGAGTCCCCAAAGTCCAACATCCCCAAAGTCTCTGTCCCTGATCAGTGCAGCCCCAGAGTAAAAGGGGGGCACACAGGGTGTTAAGGGGCACCTTACGTGATCCGAGGCCGACGGGCCGCCTCTCCGTGGGGTTCTGCCGCAGCCTTCACCACAAGCCAGTCCACTTCCTGCCGTCCCACGAACTGCTCTGCTCTACGAGCTGCTCCGCTCCACTCACCAACCTGTGAGCCGTTCCAGCCGTCCCCACAAACGGCTCTGCTCGCCATTCCTTGGGCCGCTCCAGCCGTCCCTGCAAACGGTTCCGCGTCACTCACTGCTCCACCAGCCACTTAGCAATATAGCTTCAGGCTCCCCAATTAGTTAACACAGCACTAGGTGATCTCAGCTCTTAGTAACTTTAGCTCTTTTAGTGATTTCAGCTTGTAGTAGGGGAGCCCCAGTGCTGGTACACCATTGGCCCAAAGTGAATTCAGCTCAGCAGCCTATAACTAGACTCCTAATGGAATCAAAGTTAGCTCTGATATTCAACAGTAGAGAGAGGCAGTGGTACAATTGGTGTTTCAGACTCTCAAAGGGGGCCTATACCATCAGGTACAAATACCTATCCCCATCTTCTCTCCATTCACTGGGTTTTGGAACCCACGTCCCTTGTCTAGCGAGTGCTACTTAGGTGATGGTGAGACCCTCTGTCATAAAACAATTTCATTATCCTTGATTCACATAATCAGGGTAACAACACTTTATTCCTTCTGTCCCGATAACAGAGAAACTGGGGATCCCACCCCATCCAAAGTAACCACTTTCAGTTGCTGTTGTCTCATGCCAGGCGAGTGGGTGTGCCTATGCAAACAAGATCAGCCCCTGAAGTTCTTTTCCACACTCGCCATAATTCACCACCAGATGTCAGGGTAGAGCTCATCCTGACTCTGCTTACATTCCAAAATCCACCAACAAAGAGAAACAAGATATAGGGATCTGAGCACAGTAATGGGAGCTAGGAACTCCTGAAATCTACTTCTGATTTCAATTTTGGAGCTAAAATGTTCATGCCAGGGGAACTAAAGAATCCCTATTTTCAGGCACTTAGATAAAAGCAGCTTGGTTTTCAGAACTACTGAGAAGCTGCAGCTCCCAATGAAGTTATAGGAGCACTGTGTAGGGAAACATCACAGGATTGAACCACCGGTTATATAAAGAGACGGTGAGACTGATTCGTTTGGAAAAGCCTGCCTTTGCAGTGGCTGAAATGAAAACTCACAAGTGGTAGCATCCATGAAGAACATTATTGACTTTTTATTATTCTTGCAAGAGTGGAGACAAACTGGGGTGAAAAATGCCTGTGAATGAAGGTGGGGCTGGTGATGTGCAGTGAAGCTAATCTGTGTTGGCAGGAAACCGTGGATGGTGTCATCTCTGTTGAAATTTACAGCTCTGCACAGGTAGTGGAATGAGGCTATACTGTGTCCAGATCAGCCAAAATTATGGAGCAGCTGCCCAAAACTGTCGCAGACAGACAACAGTATACGCCATGCATGCTGCCAAGTTGGGAGGGCCGTGACCGCCAACCTTTGCCTGCCCTATCTTTTGTGACCTGAGGGGTTGAGAGTGAACATCATAGACCCAGGGTGCATCTCTCTCCCTAGGTCCCTCTCTTCCCTGGATTAAGCAGGGCCAACAACAATCAAGTGTGTGTCATGCTATCCAAAGCTCACAGCTGCCATGGTGGGGTTTGAATCTCAGGTGTCATGCCTTAATTCATCCTGGTCAATGAATATATGTAACAAGTGAGCTGTTGGTAGAATAGGTGTCCTATCCCACATCTATTCCTGCCTGGTCTGACCCCAGTGTACAGCTCCGTTCATCCAGTAACTTCCACCTGAAACAAACTTTGTCCCAGCTGCTGTAATGTGTAAGATTTAAACACACTATCTAGGTTCTGAATGGGGGACTCCACTAACTGGGGAAGTGCACTATCAGTGTCCACCCACCAGCTCGCAGACAACACCCACAGGTGAGGGAAGGTTTGTAGCACCACTGTGACACTGGTGGTGCTTTAAAGATAGGCTGGACGGAAGTGGTCAATCACTGTGCCTGCTCAAGTCTTGGCACTGAACGGCCCCACCTCTGCAGAGATTGGCTGCCTGTGGTGGGGGGTGTGGGCAATTGCAAGGCTCACCCAGGTGGATGTATTTAGGACCCCAGGAAGTGTGTGGGAGAAGGGAGATGATGTCAGAGCCTGCAGTTCCCACTGCTCCTTTGCAGCACCCTCTCCTGATTGATCATTGCCATCTCTTTCTTTAAATCCACCCCTCTCTTCTTTTTGGATCTCCCACTGCCCACCGCAGAAAGACCCAAATGAGGCGCTGGTCATCGCCGTGACAACCAGGGCCATCTTCAACCTGGAGGAGGAACATCAGCTGTTCCTGACAAAGGGCAAAGAAGAGTATGTGAAGTATCAGCAACTCAATGAGGATAAGCCCTTGGAGCAAGGTACAGCCTTCGCTTTCATTCAGGTGAGACGCCAGCAGTGGCCCCCACTCTCATCAAGATGTGTGTGAAACTTGGTCCATGGTAAAGTTCAGCCTTCAGTTCCTTCAAGCCTTGTGCTCTTTGGCTGGGGCATCTCTCCCTGACGAAGGCAAAGAGTGGTACCTGACTCATGGTGAGGTATGGCCTCTGCTTTCATCCAGGTGAGATGCTTCGGCCCAGATTCTCAAAAGTATTTAGGTGCCCACCTCCCATTAAAATCAGTGAGAATTTTAGACACCTAAATACCTTTGAAGTTCTGGGCATTTGCCCATAGCCAGGTGAGATCTCGGCTCTTGTGAGGTCAAGATACTTCCAGCCTTAGCTCTTATCAGTATAAGATACTTTGCTGAGGTGCCTTCCTCAGACATGTATAGGAGTGTGACTCTTGGCCCTCATTTGGAACAATGAAATATACACGTGAGTTGTGTGTTGTTCTGTTTTGTGGAGGGATACATTGCGGACATATAAACCATCAGGCATCATTCCAAAACTGACGGTGGCCAACTTGGATAGCACCACATCACTATGGTATTTTTAAAAATTATTTAGTGTTTAAAGCATAAATACCAGCCTTACTGCCATACCCAGGATGGCAGACAAACTGTAAGAAATCAAGGAAAACTATGTTTCCTCACCAAAACCATCCTAGAAACCTTACCTTAGAAAGAGGGAAGGTTAGAGACAGAGCAACATCAGCACCATGAAGTGACTTCTTGAGCAAGGACATAACAGCAGCAATTTGGAAGGAAGATGACACCAGCAGAGGTTGGTGACATCTGAAAGTGGGTAGGCAAGTTGAATTATATATATTTAGTGTATATATAATAGATGACGTATAATAGACAAAATAGGCTAAATTCAGGCCAAACATATGTTGACAGAAAAGGATGTGACCCAGAATAAGGGATCTGGGGAGCTGTCATTCCCATGGCTGAGGGGAGCTGTAGGCCACGCTGCAATACATGCTGGGAAAGGGGCAAGGATAGCAGGAGTCCCTTTTCATCAGTGTGAGAGATACTGGAGAGAGGATAAGACTTGCTATTCGTCTCCCCACTAGGAGAAAGAGAGAGACACTAGGAAAAGGGCAAGAGCTCTGGTCAAAGGGCCTGGGAAGAGGCCCAAGAGACGACAGCCAGAGGGTGGGGTGAATCACTCCAACGAGGGGGTGCCTGTTGCAGAGCGAAGGAAGTGGCATGAAAGGGGAAGTGAAGTGGGCCAGAGTTGGTGCTTCTCTGTCGAGGGCCTGAAGGTTGGAGCTTGCAGAAGAGAGAGGGCACGAACTCCGCTGAGTCGGAGGGAGAAGCAGAGCAGGGGGCATTGCTGTCGTACCCAGGGAAGGAGAGGAGAGTAACAGACCCTTAAGGGAGGGCTGTGATCCAAGGAATGAGACTGGGAGTAACGTTGGACTCTCATTACCCCAGAAGGGGTGGAGTACTTCGGTTTAACCAGAGGCGTAAAGTACCAAAACCAAATTACTGAGAGAATAACTATGGCAACCAATAGGCCACTGTTAAATTTGGCTTCTTCTGGCTTAAGCCCAGGGTCAGGGCTGTTGGCGGTGGAAAGGCAGCAATCTCCCCTCTGCATCCAGGGGCCCTGCATGGAGGGGACATGGCTAGAACAATCAGGGGACACACTAATGTTAGCCTATCCACTGCAGGACTCCTGTAATACCCTAGGGCAAGTTAAAGCCGTCCCCTCCCACAACAGAATTCCTGAGGGAAAGTACATGGCAATGCATTTGTCTGCCCTTCTTTGAGTGGTTCCCCGTTGGGTGCAGAGGGCCACTGTCTTCTACATTTCTCTACACCAGCAAGAGCGATTCTGTCTCCTGGATGGGGGGAGGAATGCTGGAAATTGTGTGGCAGCAGATTGTGGGTACGTTTGTGAGTATACAACTTTGTAAAACAGTGTCGTGTCTCTGGCTGTTTCATCCAGGCCGTGCAGTTTGTGAATGAGAAACTCCTGGAGAGAAACCCAGAGGAGAAGGGCCTCTTTGATGTCATCATCCTCTCCAACAACAGTCCAGAGAGTGGCATGCGCATCGTCAACAGTGCTAAGCAACATGGTAAGGAGATCCCACCTCTCACTTGAAGTCAGCCCACATTCAGTGAATGGGGGGAAAACTGTCATCCGGTCCTCCAGAGACTGCTGTGAAATAGATGAGGAGGTGGATCCAGGGGGGATACACGCCAGTCTGGGGACAGGTGGTATGGAAGGGGAAGGACCCAGCCTATGTGTGGGATGGTAGCACATAAAGTGGATGAAGTGAAGGGGATGTTGCGGGAAATGGCTGGCAAACTGAGAAGGATGTTGCATGAATGTAAGAGATAAAGAGTGAAGATTTAACATTGTGAGGGACATTGTGTTGAGGTGGGGAGGAAAGATAATGGTGGCTGTGCTGAGGGTCACTGCATAAGTGTAAGGCAGCAGGATGGGGGTATTGCACTGATATCTGGAGCACCTGTTGTCCTGGCAGTGTCGTGACATCAGTTGAACAAAGGGACATTGCATTAGGGTGTGTTGGCCATGGCAGGAGATGTAGGGAGCGCTATGTCAGTGTGTAGGCTGGAGCACAAGGCAGGCTGGAAACAGAAATTAAAGATAGCTTTTCAGCTCTGCCATAGGTTTGCTGGGTGATCTTGGGCAAGTCATTTCCCTGCTCAGTGCCTGGGCTTTCCCATCAAGTGGGGATAATGATATTGACCTCATCTGTAAAACACATTGAGATCCATGTATGAAAAGTGCTGTGTAAGAGCTAGGTATTAATTTGATTTCATTTACTTTTTCTGACGTTAAGGTTTGGAGATTTCCAAGTTTTGCTTTGTCAGCGATGAAGATTCCACCCAGTACTTGAAATCCCATAATGTCAAGCTCTTCCTCTCGGCCGACAGGATGGACGTGTGCAATGCACTCCAGCGAGGTGTGCTTTCTCCCTCTCCTACCTCACCCAGCCTGGGATTTCATTCTTACACCTGGGCCGTACACCACCTCCCCACATTAGCCCCAAGATGAAGTTATGTCAAGACTTGCTTTTTCAGAAGGGTTTATTACTCGATTCAGAGAAGTGGTTCTGTGCCGATCTTGACACATTACGTCTCAGCCTGGAAACAATTCAGAACCTAACAGTTTAGCTGTGTCTAGAAGTCACACATAACTCTTTGATGATGCATGTCAAATGAACTAGCAGGTCTCCAGTGCAACTGGGCAAGTAATTCATAATTCATCTGTTGCTGAAGAGTTTAGTCTCTTTCTGTTTACCAGATACCCACAAACAGACCATGGGTTTTCTCAGATGTATTCGTTATTCTAAATTATACATCAAATAGTTTGTGTGAATAATTGTTGCCTATGAATTCAGCCACAAGTTGGTCATTACGAGCATCCAGTATTGTAAATTCAAGCTGTTCCTGCTTCCGGATTGAATGAGTCGCTGTTAGAATCAGGTTTGCAGAGCACTATAATTATAAATTGGAAATTTGCTTTCTGTGATTCACTTAAAATTAAGCATATGCTGAAGTGCTTTCCTGAATGGGGATGAACATAAGCATGTGCTTAACCTCAATCAGGGTGTAGGAATCTTTCCAAGGACTTTCAGGGCCAGAGTCTCTCTTTCATGAACATTGCTGGTTTGACTGGGACCTCGCCCAGCTGTCGAGGTTCCTTCATTCAGGCAAACAACACAATCCACAAGCAACTTATGTCTGAACGAGAAATCTTTTCTTTGCAGTGAAGTAAAACCCTAAAGCTGCCTGATTGAGTAAGATTCCTGGTTTAAAACCCATTTCCTGGCTATAATCCCAGTATGTGAGAGTGGGCAGAGAACCCCTTTTCTCCATTGCAGGAAGAGGGCCAGCATTAGGCCAGGTGCATAGAAGAATATAGTGGAGGTGCCAGCCAGTTTCACCAGCTGCACCAAGTGAGCATGTCTGGGTTTGGCAGGGTAGAATAAGCACAGGCAGGAGAGTGGTGGGTGTACATGGTGCATAGGTGCAGCAAATCACGCTTCCCACAGCACCTACGGAGGTGTCTCCAAACAGTGACATCTGAGCATTGCTTCTCCTTCCCACCCCCAGAATGGCTCTGCCGGATGAGCCCTATTTGGAGATCTATCATCTCTTTTCACTTGGGGAACCCGAAGCTGCGAGGGCCTGATCCAAAGCCCATTGAAGTCAGTGACAGTCTTTCCATGGATGTCAGTGGGCATTGGATGAGGTTGTAACAATTTCCCAGAGGAAGCTATGCCTATACTGACTGCTCCCCAACCTGTCCTCCATTGCATGCAAGCACAAAGTTTTTCTGTGACTCCACTGGCTGCCGCATGGGGGTGCCCTGCTGAGCAGCATCTCCAGGCAGCCAGGACTCGTACTCTGGGCCCTCACCGGAGCGTGGACACAGTCTCTCTGGTTCCCATTCTCAGCCGGGCAGTGACACTTCTTTCTGTCCCACAGGAGTGTCAGCGGCTCTCATCTTCCAGCAGGAGGTGCAGACTCCCAGCACCCAACTGCGAGTGGTGTTTGATGGGGATGCCGTGCTCTTCTCAGATGAGACAGACCGGGTTTTTCGAGAGAAGGGGCTGTTGGGGGCTCTGGAGTATGAGAGGGCAATGGAAGCCGTGCCCATGGGAGAGGTATGTTAGCTTGCCCTGCCTTAATGGGCTTCCCAGTCCCTACCCTTGCTTCTAACCTGCTCAGTCTGGTTGTGTTACACTCACCCACATGACCAGTGAGTGGGCCCTCCTGCTAGGGTTTTACCAATAGCCCCTTGCAGCAGAATACGCACAAACATTCATGGGTGGCCTCTGGCCTATACATTGACTGCTTTGGCCTGATCCAACACCCCATAGAAAGCATTGGAGAGTCCCCCGTTGGTTTCAGTGAATGCTGTGTAACAGGCCATAGGTCTCTTCTCCTGTGGATGAGGTTTGTGACACTAGCCCTGCTCTGAAATCAGATAGGCCGCCTGTGAATATTTGCTCTATTTCTAACCCTCTTCCCAGTCTGCAAACCTTTATTAGCAAATTCACTGTCCTTTGTCACAATCAACTGGTCCTCTTTTTGTGGGGCTGCCTTTTGGAATGTATCCATCTGCTCACTTAGGACTGAGATAAGGCCACAACATTCACTTCCATTTCCGACCTACTTGGGGTTTGCACCAAGTCTTCAAAAGTGAAGGGTTAGAGCACTAACCCACTGTGCTACTACACAGTTCACACTATGGCACAGTTCACAGACCACTGGTGCTCTGCCGACCACTTGCCGGAGGAGAGCTGACTGGTGGCACAGTGTTGGCTCCCTCTTGTTTCTAGCTGCTAAGCTGCATTAAAAGATGGGTACCTGCTATTCAGGTTTATGACGGGTTTATGCTATTCAAAGCATAAACTGCTTTCCTAAAGTCACGTTTCCATGTAAGCAATTGCTGTCATTGCAACAGGGATGTTTTATGATCGATGGGTGGGGAAGTGTCCACGAGACCATCCCTCTAGTTAATTGTGATCCAGGCCCTGGAAAGTCCGAGATCTGCAGCTGTAAGGAATCTACATTCCTAGCCTCTGTGAGAAATTGCTCCATCTTCCTTGAGCTCTCTTTTCTGGCTATTTTTGTGCAAAGGTGAAATTAACCCTTCCTCGTGTTCTCCCAGCCTCTAATCTCTGTGTGGTTTCCAGGGTCCACTGAAGGCATTTGCTATGCATCTTGGGAAGATGCGCAAGAAGTTCAGCCAGGAGAATTCCCCTATTCGCACCTACTTGGTGACTGCCCGCAGCGGCCGGGATATGGGCATCCGTGCTATCAAGACCCTCCGCGAATGGGGGCTGGCGATTGACGAGGCCTTCTTCATGGACGGGGCTCCCAAGGGCCCTCTCCTCTCCCAGATCCAACCCCACATCTTCTTTGACGATGGCCTTCATAACATCCAGGGGGCTCAAGATATTGGCATACCCTCTGCCTTGGTCCCCTGTAACTGCTGATGGGCAGGGATGAAGGGGCAAAGGTCCTCCAAAGATCAGGCCTCCCAAATGCAATTGGAGAACACAAGGACAAAGCTTCTGCCAGAAGGGATAAGGGAGGATTTCTAAACCTATGCTAAGCAAGCTCAGGGGAGAGGGAGAGAAGATGCTGTGTGCTGATGTGGTGCTGGATCTATTACTCTTGGGTCCCTCTCTTAGTTCCAAAGACTGGGTCCATCTGATCCTGGGGATGTGGCAACAGAAGGCCAAAAATCCACAGGAAGGAAGGATGCTTGAAATGTAACTATTACGCCCATCTCTTGATCTGCCTTAGCCGTCTCTTCAATGACTGCAGCCCTGCCAGCCACTAGGGATAATGTGCTCCACCACTCATGTCATACAAGCACTGAAACCACAGCTCTAGTGACGAGACCATGTGAGCTGAAGACAGCATGTAACTGTCGTAAGAGGCAGGCAATGTAAGCTCGGCCTGCACTCAGACGTGGGGGTTGGTCTTTGGAGTGTTGGGCCAGTACTGCTATTCAAATACCAATATGCCCTCTAAACGCTGCATTTGTTGGGGGTTGTGCTTTTTCAAAGGAAACTATTTTTTTTTAGTGTGTATGTTTTATATATATATGGGGCCAAATCCTGAGGGGTGCTGAGCAGCTAGTGAGCACGTGCAGCTTCCACTGACTTCAGCAGGCATTTCAGATGCTCAGCATCTCCCAGGATTTGAGTGCCAGGGACCAGGGACTCTGTCTTCTCATAGATTCTAGTTTGTAGGTATGCCTTACATTGGACCTGATTCTGATTTCCCATTGGTGTAAATCAGGAGTAACTCCACAGAAATCAGTTGAATTATATCAGGGTAAGTGAAATCAGAATCCGGTCCTTAATATCTAGTAGTTAATTTAATGTCAACCGCTCTCTCTTTCACGTCTCTTTTCTGCTCAGTTCTCTCTTTTCCTGCCAGCCACGCAGCCTCTCTGCTGCTCTCTCCTCTTAATGGCACAGAAAGATCAAGTCACTGTCAGTTTATAATGCACAACACTGCAAAGCTGCTTTTCTTGCAGTATCTCGAGTATGTTTGTGCTGAGAATAGGGTAAGAATGGCAAGCCCTACGGTATATCTGGTCATTCACACTTAGGATCCAAGACAAATCATGTCCAACATTATTTTCCAGTAATAATTTTTTTAAGAACTAAGTCTGTGTTGGTTATAGCTGTGCACAAATATGATGCAAAGCCCTCATATAGACATAATATACACAGGATACTAGAGTTATTTCCTGTGTGTGTGTGTGTGTGTGCGTGTGTGTATTTACATATATAGAGATATAAATTATGGGCCAGTTTCTCAGTTGGTGTAAATCTGTGGTAGCTCCTTTGACTTGAGGAGCTATGCCAACTTAGCTGATAATCTGGCCCTACATGTATGGTGCTGCAGTAATGATCTAGCACTCCAGTTCCTGTGTGCTCTTGCCAGCAGCAGTGCTTTGATTTTAGTGCTTGGATCTCAGCAAACTATTCCAAAAGGGGCAGGAAGATTCAAAAATAACAGCAAAGTATTGGGGTAGTAGGAGAGGGCTTAGCCGAGTGCCTTATTCTAAGCACGCTGCATTACACATTCCTTGTTTCTTCTGGAGTAAGTGGCCATTAGCTTTTGTTCTTGCTGGCTGTAACAGGTGCAGCTGGTTACACTGGGGCATTGTTCTTGTGGTGCTGGTGTATCTGAGGCCTGTCGTGAGTGGTTTTGGATATTTTGGGGTTTTTTACTGGGCAGTAAGCAGTAGGATGGAGCCTAATTTATATTTGCTAACCTGCAGTTTCTTTCCCAGGGCTGAATTTCAGCCTTTTGTCTATGCACACATTCACCACCAGAGGCCACCATGCTGCTCCTTACTGAAACAGGTTTCAGTTAGTCTGTATCAGCAAAAACAATGAGGAGTCCTTGTGGCACCTTAGTGACTAACAAATTTATTTGGGCATAAGACTGACCGCACACTTGGTAAGGCAACTCCCATCCTTTCATGTATCTTTACCTGCTCCTGTATTTACCACTCCATTCATCTGATTAAGTGGGTTCTAGTCCACGAAAGCTTATGCCCAAATAAATTGTTAGTCTCTAAGGTGCCACAATGTTGTTTTTACTGAAACAGGCATGTTGGCCAATTGATCCCATCCCTGCTGTGGCATGCGTCCAGGTCACAAAATCTGGGCAAACAGAACTTAGCTTTTTGCTTCAAGGGGGCTCTTACAAGCAGTGGGTGAAAAACAATGTTTAATTGACAAAATATGCCTTGAAAAGGCCCTTTAAAAAACATTAGTGGAATCTTCCTGTGAACCAGCCAACCATCTCACTGCTCTGCATTGCACATAAAAGACCTAAATTCCACTCCTGGAATGGAATGCTGGTCCCTTTAAAGGGGGCAAGGAAGGGTTCTAGTCCCCTCCCCCCTGAGTTTCATAGGGGAGGTCTACTTACCCTAGCCCCAGGTGGCGCTCTTAACTGCAACAACTTGCATGTGATATGTGATGAGTTTGGAAGCTGGGAGTAGCACAGCCTTTCGGCTGGGAGTTTGTTTATAAACAGAGGCAGGGTGATTAAGATAGCAAAAGGCTTATCATTAAAGTAAATTAAGGATTCTTAGATGAACCTGAAAATACTGCCAGGCACTTCAGTTAAAAGATAGGAAACAAAGGGTAGGAATAAAAGGTGAGAATGGAGAGAGGTACATATTCAACATATTCATAAGTGATCTGGAAAACAGGATATGCAGTCAGGTGGTAAAATTTGCAGATGATACAAAATTACTCAAGATAGTTAAGTCCAAAGCAGACTGCGAAGACTACAAAGGGAACTCACAAAACTGGGTGACTAGGCAACACAATTGCAGAAGAAATTCAATGTGGATAAATGCAAAATAATGCACTTGGCAAAATATAATCCCAACAATACATACAAAATGATGGGGTCTAAATTAGCTGCACCAGTCAATAAAGAGCTCTTGGAGTCATTGTGGATAGTTCTCTGAAAACATCTGCTCAATGTGCAGTGGCAATTAAAAAACCTAACAGAATATTGGGAATCATTAGGAGAGGGATAGATAATAAGAGAAAAATATCATATTGCCTCTATATAAATCCACAGTACACCGACATATTGAATAGTTCGTGCAGATTTGGTCACCCCATCTCAGAAAAGATATATTGGATTTGGAAAAGGTACGGAGAAGGGCAACAGAAATAATTAAGGGTATGAACACCTTCTGTATGAGGAGAAACTAAAAAGACTGGGATTTTTCAGCTTGGAAAAGAGATGACTAAGGGGGCATATGATAGAGGTCTATAAAATCATGAATGGTGTGGAAAAATTGAATAAGGAAATGTTATTTATTCCTTCACATAACACAAGAACTAGAGGTCATCCAATGAAATGAATAGGCAGCAGATTTAAAACAAAAAAAAGAGTATTTCTTCACAGTCAACCTGTGGAACTCTCTTCCAGGGGTTGTTGTGAAGATCAAAACTATAACAGGGGTCCAATAAGAACTAGATAAGTACATGGAGGATAGGTCCAGCAATGGCCATTAGCCAGCAGGGATCCAACACCCTGTTCAATAGGCGCTGACTCCATGGGTGCTCCGGGGCTGGAGCCAGTAGGGGCTCAGAGGCAGGACTGCTATATGCAGGAGTGAGTGTTGTTCGAAAGCAACTTTCCGGCCCCAGTGGTTAATGGAAGGAGTGACATGGACTCTCCTAATCACTCCCCTGGCTAGAAAGATGCTGGCTGCACTGTGAGAAACTGAAGATGAGAAGGTTAAAGTAGGGGAATGCATGTGAGGTGCTGGTGAGGAAGAATTCTCAAGCTCTAGTGGAAATACTGCAGACCACTGCATACTGAGGAAGGGGGAGGTGATGCTATCTCTTTCGTAGATAGATTGCTAATAGCAATAGTCTTCTTCAGCTTGCCACTCCTGTAGTAGACCCATAACCTCTGGCTGACTTACTGAAGTCCTCAAATCTTGATTTAAAGACTTCAGGTTACAGAGAATCCACCATTTATTCTAATTCAAACCAGCAAGTGACCCATGCCCCATGCTGCAAAGGAAAGCAAAAAATCCCAGGTTCCCTGCCAATCTGACCTGGGGTAAAATTTCTTCCTGACCCCAAATACAGCAGTCAGTTAGACCTCAGCATGTGGGCAAGACCAGCTAGACACCTGAGAGAGAATTTTCTGTAGTAACTCAGAGATCTCCCATCTAGTATCCCATCTCCAGCCGTTGGAGATATTTGCTAATTGCAATCACAGGTGGGCCATATGCCATTGCAGACAATCTCATCATACCATCCCTCAAATTTATCAAGCTGAGCTTTAAAACAAATTAGGTTTTGTTTCCCCCCCGACTCCCCTTGGAAGGCTGTTGCAGAAGTTCACTCCTCTGATGGTTAGAAACCTTTGTCTAATGTCAAGCCTGAACTTATTGATGGCCAGTTTATATCCATTTGTTCTTGAGCTGACAGTGGCCCTTTAATAACTCTTCTCCCTCACTGGTGTTTATCCCTTTGATTTATTTACAGAGAGCAATCATATCTTCCTTCAGCCTTTGGCTTGTTTAGCCGGAAAAAAACCAAGCCCCTTAAGTCTCCTCTCCTAGGGCAGGCTCTCCGTTCCTGTGATCATCACAGTAGCCCTTCTCTGCACCTTCTCTGTTTGATTGTGCTGTGTGCTGATGAGTGATAAACTGAAGGCAATCGTGCAGAAAGGGTCTGACATCCATTCTTCACCAGTAATAGACTATTGCATGACACAGAAGAGCTGGTTGAAAAATCTCTTTTATTTTAGCAAAAATGTCCAATACAAAGACCTTGTCTTTAAATGGCTCGTAGGAAAATGTCGAGTTTTTGACCAAAAAAAAAATTTGACAATTTAGTGGAAATTGAACCATTTTCAGGACACATTTCACCAGCACTGTCCTTTTTGGTTGGAAAAAAAAATTCAACTGAAAAATTACAGCCAAGTCTAGTCACTAATAACAGTGACTACTGTCCAATGATAACAAATTCAGTCTGCCTCTGTTTTAGCTATGAATCGCTTGAGTATCTCCTGAGTGAAATCTAAGGTTTTATTGCACCAGTCCCTAAAAGGAGGTGAATCATAGATTTCACAAATGGAAAAGGCCTGTTAGGTCATGCCTGTCAGTGCAGAATTGTTCCCTACAGCACAGAGTCTCGTGTTTCATCCAGTCTATTTTAAAATGTGCCAAGGGATCGGGTTTCCATCATTGTTCCATAGGTTAATACAGTGGTTCTTAACCTAGGGTGCACGCACCCCTGGGGGTGCGAGATGCCCTTTCTGGGGGTGCGAGACATGCCAGATTAGCCGCTAATAGATTCTCTGATATTCAACCTAAATTTTCATTTTTGTAATGTCATCCCATATTCACTCAGTATCAAAGGACCACACGGTGTCTTTCCATCTGGTGCATATTTATGTCCATCCAATAGGAAAACATTGCATGCGATCATCCATTGCAGCCATCAGAAATGAATGTTGTTTGCTGTTTATATTTAAATTTTGGTCTTACTTTTGATGATGACAGATGCCGAGAAAAATTCATGGATAAGAATTATGGTAACACTGCTGTGGGGCATAGATGCATTTGGAACTGGTCAGAGTTTGATAACGAAATGTTAATAGTCCCAGACTGGTAATGACTTGTCTGCTTAGGGAATGAGGAGGGTGTCATGCATTAGAGGCAAAACACTGCACACCAGCATGAGAAAAACATGGACACATGAGATCAGCAGATTATAGCCACAAACTCTATAGCCCCAGTGGATGAACAAGAGAAGGATCATGGGGAGAGGAGGAAAAAAGGTGAATCATTTCTATTTCAATGCGATCAGAAAACGACTTTTTAAAAATGATTTACAAATTCCATTCCTGCCAATGCTATTTTCTTGGATAAATAAATAGATGTATGAACATCATTTGATGGTGAAAAGAATTTTGTGTGTGTGTGTGTGTGTGTGTGTGTGTGTGTGTGTGTGTGTGTGTGTGTGTGTGTGTGTGTGTGTGTGTGTGTGAATAAAAGGGTAAAAAACAGCCTAATATTTCTTACAGTCCTGTTGTACACTTGAAAGGAAAGTTGAGTGTTTATTCAAGATTTTTATTAAAAACATGCACATAGTCAGACAATTTATTAAGCATATGTAGCTTCGTTCAGAGTCCACTGAAGTCAAGGGAAAGATTTCCATTGATTTCAAAGGGTTTTAGATCAGCCCCTTAAGGAAGCAAGTACATAAAATCTCTGGTGATTTAACATTGCTCCTAAAAAGTGTTTTCCCAGGTACCATGGCTCTGAAGTGTCTTTTGTTTGAAGAGACATCATTCATTTTAGTCCCCAAGTTACCTATATTACAAATAAACTCAGAAACTCCTATTTACATCAGGATTGAGTGATTCCTGATAGAAGAGCCCACCGCATTTTCAGTTTCCTGCATGAATGATTGTTTTCTGTTCCTCATTTTGGTCTTTGTCAAGCGTCATGTCCCACGTTTGGGCCTTTGTAGGTTAAGAAATACACACTTTGCTCCTCTCTCTCTCTGTCTCCTCCCTCACCCCCAACTCCACCCACTTTTACAGTGTTTTGTGTGTTATGGTGCCTGCTGGCCAATTTCCTATATTTGTTCCAAATATTTATATACTACATTAAAAGAACATTCGGTAAGGTTGCAAAATCAAGCTTTCAAAAGTTTGGAAATACCAGAAGGTTGCTTGTGTAATCTTAATTTGACCTCCTTTTGTGTGTGCATTATAATCCAGTCTTTAATTACATTATCACATACTATTTTACCACATTATCCCTGCGTCATTCAGGATGTCAATGAACAGGACATTAATGTTGTTTTAATGTAATTTCTGTGTATAATTGCCTGAGTTTAACAAAAAAAGAAACCTGAAAAAACAAACTCAGCATGTGGCAGCATATTGATACCCATATGGGACATCAACAGGGCTGGAGCCTATAGATTCATTGTACAGATCTCTGCCACTTGAGCAAACAGGGTAACTGGTGATTGCAGTAGTAGGTTGTCATCTTTTATGTGGACTGGCCCCTAGAGGCAAATGATATACATTTTGCCAGTAGGTTTCGCAAATATTTGCTGACAGCAGAGGAATGGTGAGGCTCAGGAATCTTGGGGTCCACTCCTGGCTCTGAGGGGAGAGTTCTTTAGTGGTCACAGACCCTTCTGCCCCTTTCTATTCTAGTCTGTCCCTGTCCCAGTCCCATCTCTTTCCCACCCCCTTTCCCTGGCTCCTCAGCTCAGTCCCCTCCTCTGGCTACTCCCAGTCTTCATTCCCCCTGTGTTCCTCATCCTAGGCCTTGTTTCCTTGCCTGTCCAATCTGGTCTTCCTGGCAGAGTTCCAGTATTCTCCCCACTCTGACTCTTCATCCCAGCCTCCCTCCTCCCCCAGACTCATTCAATCTCACTCCCCCCGCCCAGTCCCAGCCTCCCACTCTAGGTTTCTTGTCCCAGTCTGCTTGCCCAGCCAGTCCCAGGCTCCTTCCCATCTGCTCATCTTATCTCAGTTTGCCACCCACTAGTTCCCAGTCTCAGTCTCCTCCCCACTCCCTGGCTCCTTATCACAATTCACGCCCTCTGCTCTGCTGGTTCTTGTACACTCTCTGCATTCAAGTCAGGTGGCTTCTTACTCCACACTGACTGGGACTAGCCATGGGAACATTGAGAGCACAGGAGAGGCCATCTCCCTGCTTTCAGTCCCGGTTCTTGGTGCCCCAGGAGCAACAATTGCAGAGAAAGGGCACCCTGTGGCCCTGAGTGGGGTGCAGATGGACTCTTCAGAGCACTTGGCTGCCAGAATCCAACCACTTTATACTGAGGATTTGCAAACTGAGATTTTTCAAAGGGCTCTCACATGGCCATATGTAGGCAGTTTTTCATGTAAAAGGCACATTTCTGACATCAAGGCAATTCTCTTGTCCAATTTCAAGTCATTACTCCAATGTACACAAGTGGTAGAACTGCTCTACAAAATGCTTGTAGGAATATTTTTAACGTGGGCAAAATAATGTATTTCCCCTGATCTTGTTCTTATAAACAGCTGAATTGTTTTTGCTGAAGCTTAAAAAAAAAAAATTCAACCTGAGGCCAACACCCGGCATGGAAAATTTCAGCTCAAACAGTTGAAGTTATTATCATGGGAAGTGTTGGGCAACTTGAGCTAGAGGTGTCTCTTCCAGCCCCTCCTATTATGTAAAATCCAAACACGGAGTCATCTCTTTAGGGACATCCAAACTTGACATAAATTCCCCAACCTTAGACGTTTTCGTGAACATTCATGTTTGTGAAAATCATTTTCAGTTCTATATTTTCACCAGTAGGTGCCACTCTCCTTTTTTACATGTCTTGCAATGCAAGGTGATGGGAGAATGACTGCCAACTTCAGATCTGGAGACAACATCAGGCATGTTTGGATCCCGAGGTTTGCTTAAAGATAGGGTGATCAGACAGCAAGTGTGAAAAATCGGGACAGGGAGTGGGGGGTAATAGGTGCCTACATAAGACAAAGCCCCAAGTATCAGGACTTCCCTATAAAATCAGGACATCTGGTCACCCTACATAAAGACAGATCTGTAAAAGAAATACATAAAGGGCCAGATCCTCAGCTGATACAAAGGGACGTCAGTGGAGCTACACCAACTTGCACCAGCAGAGGATCTGGCTCTAGACTTTACATTTGCTAAATACAGGTGCAAACATTAGCTTTTTCAAGTAGCCCCCACAAGTAATCACCCTTAATAATGCTAAGTACTTTTCCTCTTCAAAGTACTGAGCAAACACTAGCTAATGAACCCTCACAACTCCCATGGGAAGTAAGTAAACATACTTCTCCCAGATTTAACCATAGGAAACTGAAACATACGCCCAGATTCTGTCTTGCATTGGGTTCTGTTTAGTGTGGCAGAGGCAGGGAGGGAGCACTAACTGGCCCCGTGGTTCTCAGAGTGCACCTGCTCCAGCCCCAGCCCCAGCAGAAGTTAGAACAGCCTAGCAGCTGCTTTAACTGATGCTAGCTGGCTATGAGCCCTAGGAGACCATATGCCAGTTACAAATTGGCAGAGTGCAAGTGTGGTCTGCTGCACCGTGACACACCCCTACACTAAGGGCTGTGAAAAGCAATTGGTGTAAACACAGGCTGTGCTAGTTAACTCCAGCTAAGACTTGCCCTGTCCTGAGAGAATTCTGTGCTGGCCAGCTAGGGCCACTTTCTGTCACCTAAGCAATGCAAAGAGCCTAGGGTGACCAGACAGGAAGTATGAAAAATCGGGATGGAGATGGGGGTGGGGGGTAATAGGAGCCTACATCTGGTCACCCTAAAAGAGCGGGGGAAGGGGGCGGGGGGAATCTGAGCCATAGAGAATCTTAAGCAGTTGCCCAAGGTCACATAGTAAGCCAGTGTCAAAGACTAGGTTAGAAGTTAGGAGTCATGATTCACAGTTCCCTGCTCTAACCATTAGTTCTTGCTGCCTTGTGAATTTTTTCATCCACCTTTCCCAGGAAGGATGCCCCTGTGTCACACCCCCACTACTTTCCCAGGAAGGATGCCCCTGTGTCACACCCCCACTACACTGCCACACCAGCTTACTTATCACCACCATTCAGCTGTACCAGGCTGGGACCTCGGAGATAACACTGCTGGGACATTAGAATTTCTACACAGCACTGAATGAGACTTCCTAATTAATCCCTATTCCCTAGGCTTCTGTGCCGAGTTTAAGACTGACAGTCAAATATCTCAGCAAGTAGGGATTAGCTGACTCAGGAATGGTGCAGATAGGAATCTTTGGCAGGCAGGCAGGACACTGGGAGGTTATCCAGATGCACGATGGGGGAAGAGAAACCACCCACAATTCAGGGTGGGTAATCTAGTGCCTACACTCACCCTAAATAAACAGAAATGCATGTAGGTTATTACACAGCATAAACTGCTAAAGATGGGGTAATGGAGCCATGTGTTTTCAGCCCATGCTGTCAGCACAAGGGGCGATGAACCTGAAAGAGGCAAAACATGCCTGCAATAGGGAAGGGGAAGGAACACACAGCCACTGGTCTTGCTTCATCCCAAACCAGCCATGCTAGCACTTCTGCTTTTGGTTCCCTCTCCCCACCGAAGTGATGGACTCTTGGCCCATCCTCCATCATTGGCTCTGATCCTAGGCCCAGTTACTATTGAACTGTTCACACTCCAATACTTAATGGACTTTCTGAATCTGAATCCTTCCTGAGCCATCAGACATCTCCCGTAGCACAAACAAGGCTCTGCCATCCCTGTCTATCCTGGACTGCTCTTTGCATGTTTTCCCTGTTGTTAATTCCCATAAGTTTTTGTCTTCTCTGCAGAGTGACTGATGGAGAGATTCTTTCGGTCGGCCCCGTTTACATGTTCCTCCATCTGCTGAATGGCATGTCTACCATGGCAGGTCCTCTGGTGTCGTTCTTAATACATATCCCAGATATGTCCATTCTCTTTTCTGAATAACTTTAAAGATAAGCGGTTGTTGGGTATGCTGACCAATCTCAGCATTTGTTATAAATTCAATCCATTTAATGCCTAGTATTTCCCCAAGGCATTTCCTTTTGAAGCCATTTAGACATCTGTCTGTACCTTTGGTGGATTTCCAGCTTTCACATCCATATGTTAAGGTGCAAAGACCATTGGCGTTGAACATTTCGTGTTTGGTCTTTAAGTTATAGATTTTCAATGACCAAACCTTTAGCTTGCTCCAAAAGCTATTTAGCACTCCAGGGGCTCAGAGTACATGCTGTTCGGCCATGCATCATGGCTCAGCACAGACAGAAGAGGAGGAGGTCGCTAGCCATAGCAGAAGGGGTGAGGAAGTTGTGGGCTGCAGGAGAAAGTTTTTACTGTTTGTTTTTATTAATTTAAAAAAAAATGTGACCAGTTGTATAACTGATCAAACCCCCCCACCCCCCCACCCCCGAACTTTGCAACACAGTTTTTCATCCAAGCTTTTTATTATTTTGGGGGGGAGGGGCGTGGAGGAGGAAAGTTTTCCTCTGAAATCTAATTTTTGATGAAAAATGTTGTCACAAACTCATATGTGGGCAATTTCCACCAGCACCAACTAAAGTGTATCAGTGTGACACACGTCAAGCTGAGCCAAATGAACACCACACTCACCCGCCTGTTCTTCTGCAATTGAGACTCTGTAGGTCACTGGACAGGTGGGTCTATCAGAATCCTCCCTCTGGGTGGGAATGAAGCTATGTTGGGGAAGAAGGAGTTAGGGCTAATCCTAACCCTCCCAAAATTCAAACAGGCCACATCTCCTTACTGTGGACCAATGTATTTTGTAAAATACAGGCCCATTGGAGGTTATAGCCATGCTGTAAAGCGTCACCAATTCACCAGCCCTGGATAACAGGGAGGAACATTGGGCTCACCATACTGAGAGAGTTCAATGGTCCAGTCTCCTGCCGCCAGCAGCAACCCACACACATGTGCATCTCTGCTATCCCATTGGATCCTTTGACATGGGGCTGCAGTAGATCCAGGTCAGTGGAGGAGGAGAGCTCTCCCATTTTGGCTGCGGGGCTGTGGTTTAGCGTGACGGCCCAGAAGACGGGAACCCTGGCAAGAGTCAGGCTGAGCTCTAAGTAAGTGTTCTGCTCCTGCTCAGACAGCGAGCAGAGGAACTCAGGGTCACTTCTCCTTGCCTTTGGCTGATACGGGCTCCTCACTTCATCAGGCGGAGGGTCTGCAGGGGCAGTGTGGAGAGGCAGCAATGCTGCCTGAGGACAGCAGGAAGGAGAGCAGGTGTAACGCCGACAGACCCCAGTCGTCGGCAGGAAGGATTGAACTGGGGATCTCTGGAGCTTAGTGCATGAGCCTCTACAGCATGAGCTAAAAGCCTCCACAGTCTACAGCAGTGTTTCCCAAACTTGGGATGCCGCTTGTGTAGGGAAAGCCCCTGGCAGGCCGGACCAGTTTGTTTACCTGCCCCGTCCGCAGGTCTGGCCGATCGCGGCTTCCACTGGCCACGGTTCGCTGCTCCAGGCCAATGGGAGCTGCTGGAAGCGGCGCAGGCCGAGGGATGTACTGGCTTATAAGCATGAGCTGTTAGCTAAGGTGTAGCACAGACTCATTTAACTCTCTCTAAGTGGTCTCAGTGCCACTAGACAGGACAGAACACCACACCCAGAGTGTGTGTGGGTTACACAGGTGTGACGTTGCACTCTATATGATTTTATGAAAATATGCTAATGTAACTAGAATATGCTTCATGCAAAAGGTCTCTTGTAAGGTATCATTACAAAGCTTATAATCTACTGAGTGTGGTCATCCTATTTGTATAAATGTACCAGTCTTGTATCTGAAACTAGAAATATGAAATATAACTCTGAGGGCCTATTGTAATTATGCAAAGTGTGGGCCATTAATGGTGGTTTGGAATCTTGATGACTCCCATTAACCAGGACAATTGACTGCAGATGGCTGTGTTTTACCTGTAAGTCTTCCTGTATACGTGTGTGCTGGCAAGTGGGTAATGAAGTCTTACAGTGACATGTGATCATGTCACCTGCACTGGAATCCATCTTTAACGTAGTGCTTTTCCATTGAGAAGGTGGGGATGGGAACCCAGAGGGACAAAGGATTCCCGCCTTATGCAAAAGATATATAAATGGGTGGAACAGAACAAAGGGAGGAACCTTCATGAGGAATCCCCTAGCTACCACCTGAGCTGGAACAAGGGCTGTACCAGGGGAAAGGATTGTGCCCAGACTAGGAAGGCATCCAGTCTGTGAAAGAAACGTATTGAACCATCTCTGAGGGTGAGATCTTATCTGTATTCAGTTTCTTACTGTATTAGACATAGACTTGCATGTTTTATTTGATTTTGCTTGGTAATTCACTTTGTTCTGTCTGTTACTACTTGGAACCAATTAAATCCTACTTTCTGTAGTTAATAAAATCACTTTTTACTTATTAATTAACCCAGAGTATGTATTAATACCCGGGGGTGCAAACAGCTGTGCATATCTCTCTTTCAGTGTTATAGAGGGCAAACAATTTATGAGTTTACCTTGTATAAGCTTTATACAGGGTAAATGGATTTATTTGTGTTTAGACCCCACTGGGAGTTGGGCAGCTGAGTGTTAAAGACAAGAACACTTCTGTAAGCTGCTTTCAGTTAAGTCTGCAGCTGTGGGGCAAGTAATTCAGACCCTGGGTCTGTGTTGGAGCAATTGGGCGTGTCCAGCTCAGCCGTGCAGCCACCCTTACTTTAGCACCTGTTGGTTAGACTTGCACCATACCCTGGGCTCTCCAACCACATGGCTGCACGCAGCAGTGACTAAGGAGGAAGCCGGGGCAAACCGCACACACCCAAGGATTCTGCACGGCCTGCTGGGGGCACCAGGACCCCTAGAGAGCACTGAATGAGTGAATTCATTCCTCCCATGACTAGTGCACATTTCCGCCCTCAGACACTCACACCGTACCTGTACACCTATCCTATACAGAGGTGTGCTCTGCCCAACTCTCCCTGGGACTGCAAAACAACTCCATCTAGGCAATTTGTGTGTTTTAAAGACACAAAAAGACACTCTGCAACCTGCCGTGAGGTCAGCCTTGGCCCCCGTTGCCCTCGCCCATGGTGCCTGCGGGAAGCGCACCATTGGCTGGTATTTGAAATCCTGGCTTCCCAGATATGCTCCGTTTTGCCCCTATTAAGAGGCTGAGTTGATCTCCTCAGCCAGAGCCAGACAAGCCAGCTTTGTTCTGTGGAGGCATGTGACAGGCTCACTATGAGATCAGAAGAAACCTGCTTCAGTGGGATATTGTTTCTGCTGGGCTAGGGAAGATTACTGTACAGAGGATCCTTGCCCAAGGCATGTCCCCAATCCCCTTTCTTTTTTTGCCCCTTATTCCTAGTCACAATGACCTGGGTCACCATAAGACTGGGTGAAAACATTTACTACCCTGTCCATCCAGATGCCAGGGGGAGGTGACAACTGCCTCAGGACTTTGGCACATGAGATTAGTGTTCCTAAAGTCTCTCGCTCACTCACTCTCTCTATCACACACACACACACACACACACACACACACACACACACACACACAGCCTGTCAAATGTATAAATGGCGTTCCAGCAGTGTGGGCTTCCTCATAGCAACACCACTTTGGGCTCCTACGGTTGTGAGCTTCCCCACAGCAGTGCCCCATAAGCACCAGTTATCCTGGGCTTGTTGCAATAGTGTGACTGCAGTTTGAAAGAAAAAGAAGAAAAACTGGGTCTTTTTTATGAAATGGTGGTGCTGTGGAGGGGACTGGCAGCACACCAGGTGTTTACATGCTAACTGACAGCTGCATTGATGGTGTCCAAGAAATTTCAGCTTTATTAACTTTTGGCTGCAACTTGAGACTGTTTTGGAAACAAAAATGACAAGGCAAAAGGCAGGTAGACGTGTGTGGGAGGGGGGAGAGAGAGAGAGAGACTCTGTATGTGCACACATTTGTGTTCTGTGTGTATATGTGTGTGACTATGTAACCATGCACAAATGTGTGTGTATTCTCCATGTTGGACTTCGTATGTGTGTCCTCTATGTGTGTCTGTATATGTGTGATAATGCATGTCTGTGTGTGTGTGTTTTTGCATGTATGTGGGTAATCCGTGTGTGTTTGTATGTGTGTACTCTGTGTGTGTGACTAAGTTCTTGTGTGTGTACTGTGAGTGAGAGAGATTATGTGTGCATGTATATGTGTACACTATGTATGAGGGAGAGACTGTGAGTGTACATGCGTACTCTGTGTGCATGTACATATGTACTCTATGTGTGTGACTATTCCTGCATCTGTGTGTGCGTATATATGCATACTCTGTGTGTGTGCGTGCAGTGTGTGTATCCCTGGGTGGGTGGGTGCTCATGTGTGGATGTGTGTTTTTACACTTTTTCACATACAAGATCGTCATTTGAATTCATTATAGAAAACATTTACAAGTAGCTTCTAGTGAGACCCTCCTGACTTCCTAGATAAAAGACAAAAAAAGAGCTTGAGCCAGTAAAATACTACAGCCAGTGTGAAATACTGTCCTGGGTAAAACACTGCAGTGTCCTAGAGTAATAGTGGAAAAGCCACTAGTAACCCTCTGACGAGCTGAAATGATTCCGAGCACTGAGTTTCCAATACTGCAGCGCTTTGAAGTAAGTGGTGAACCCACAGCAAACCTGCAGCTGCCGTACTGGGTGCTGCTGCTGGGTATCTCACTAGGGCCACAGTTGGGTTTCATGTTTAGGCAATGTGCTCTGAAGAGTTTTCTCAAACAAAGATTTTTTCCCCAGCGTTCCCCAGGGATTAGTAACAGGACAGCCTGTTAATAAGGGGTTCGAGCACACAGCTCAGCACACCCCTTAGCACAAAGAGTAGAGTACTGTTGTGTTTGTGAAAGAACTCGATGAGTCCTTCACGTGTCAGTCACCCCTTGGTGAGTCAGCTTGAAATTTTGCTGGCCTAAGTCACTGGGTCTAAAAGCAGCTGCCAAGATCAGGGATCATCATGGAGGCTACGTCATTGGCTCTTAAAGCAGCAAGCACTGTTTATTCCAGCACATCTGAAGCCCTCTTATGTTTGTTGCATCGCTGACTGCAGGAAAAGGCATGGTCAAGAGCAAACAGCAAACAGCTGTATCTTTCTGCCAAGAAGCCTGGATTCACAGAGTAGGCTGATCAATCACATGTAGTCTAACTATATGGAAGTCTGGAGCCAAAACATGAGACCCCCTGTGGATACCATATACAAAACATTAAACAGGCAGAAATCTTGTGGTTCTGGACATAAGATGACCACCTATAGGGGATAGAAAGGACCTTCGTCCCCCAAGAGCAGTATTGCTAGGTGCATTATGGGTATTTTGCCTTCATCTGAATCACCCAGTCTTGGGTCTCTGTGGCTCAAAGGCTGCCCATACATGCCATTTTGGGCAGGGCTTTTTGCAACTTGGAGACATGTTCCCTAAAAGCAGAGGCTTCCAAAACCGTTTTGTATTTGTACTAAACTGGAGACCTTCTGAATAGGCTAAAGTATCAGGTGTTACCCCATTGCCTGTCTATCCTCTCTCTACTCCCCCACCATCTGCCCACTTGCCCTGGCCTTTTTAACCCCCATAGCATTTCAGGCTTCATTTAATTGAGCTTGTACTGTGAGTGGCATATGCTAGAGGTTTAATTACAAGAGTAGGTGGGTTGCAACACATCCAGCAATGCATCCCTTCAATCAGTCAAGTATCCCAGACCTTGTCCCTCTTGGCTACTAGAATCTAACTGGCAGCCATTGGGTCCATTCTTGGTGCAGATTGTCAGTACTTTCCTTTGAGAGGGCAAGGTACAGCTTCTCTTAAAGAAGCTACTGTTAGGCTGTCAATTGCACTTGATGCAGTCTCCCTAGGGGGCCCAGCTTTTTCCCCTAACTGGTCCCCTTCAATTCATCTACAATTAGACCTGGCTGTAAACTCTTCTCTTAGTCTCTTTTTGTCTCCTGGTTGGTTTCTCACAGGCAGCCTGGCATGGAGCTGTTGACCCTCTCCTATGCCAGGCCTTTCTGCTGGTTGTCTTTATTGGTTACAGCTGTGGGGGCATGTCTCCACCACTGGCAATTCTGGCAGCTGGTTGGGCATGGGATTAGCCTGATTGCCTATACTTATTGGGTTCCGGGAAGCTTTGTCCGCCCACTGCTAAAGGATCCCCGCCCCCCCAGCCTAAGGGGAGGACCCACAGGGCCTGAAACCCAAATGATTACGGGGGACAACTAAAGTAATAACAGGGACAGGAGTGCGGTCAAAGGGTCAAAAGAAGGGAACCTGACGGGGACACCGAGCAGAGAACCCCGGACAGTGCCCACTGCTCCTCAAAGGTGTCAAGGGAGCCAGTGGACGCCGCCCAGAGGAACTCTGCCCGGATACGTGAACGGACAGAGGATCGGAACGGACACCTGATTGCCTATAAGCAGGGAAGATTCTCCTCTCCCTTTGGCCTGTGCTCAGTTTGTAGGGGTTTGTAAACCCTATTACACAGGCCCTTGCTCAACTATAAGCGATTGGTTGACATTGTTAGTCTTGCTGACTATCTCCCAGCTTCTTCTCTCCCTTTTCAGGGGGAAGCAGAGAAGGAACTCTGGCAATAACTGGAGTGCCCAGCTTCCCCTGGGCCCGGTCAAACAGGTTTTTAGGTCTGGATATAGTATGGAGCCTGCACTCATCTCACTGGTTAGTAGCCCTTTCCTGGCAATGGACAGAAATCAAGGTGCAGATTCTCAGCTGGTATAAATCAGCCTCATTCCACTGATGTCAATGGAGCTTTGCTGATTTACACCAGCTGATGAACTAGTTGCAAGAATCCATTCTGCTTCTTTAAGATCTAGTGGCAGCCTTTGGTAACATTGTCCGGAGGTCTCGCTGAGATGGCTGCAGACCCTGCCAGGGGCTGTCATTTTTGAGTGGCTCCGTTCTTTCCTTTCCCTTCCTCTCCTTGGAGGTGACCATTTGTTTCCCCTGAGAGCTCTTTTTTTCTCAGGTACCACAGCCATCTGCTTCCTGTCCAGTGTCTCTGTGAAGCTGTCAGGGGAGAGAATTTGGTGCTGAGGGATGTGGTGCCTTCAGTCTGCAGTTGATGCATAGTTGAGTCTCCATTTCATCAGAGCTGGTTGGAGTTGCTGATCGAGGTTCCCAGTATCTCACCTTGATAGGGGCTTGGAGGAGGACAAGCTGGCTGACACATGCTAGTTAAGACTGAGATAAGGCCAGCTGGCTGTGTAAACAACTGGAAATGGAGAAGATAACAAGAAGTGGGCTGTAGTCCACGAAAGCTTATGCTCTAATAAATTTGTTAGTCTCTAAGGTGCCACAAGTACTCCTGTTCTTTTTAATAATGATTCACACCTTCTCATTACACCGGTCTACAATTTTTGAGAAGTCGTCTGCTTCAGAGATAAAATGTGCTATTTATTATGTATTTTGATGTGCTGAATTCAAATATGACAATTAAAACAACTGATTGGCTACTGTTTCTAAGATATTTAAGTTTTTACATTTTATGTCTATGTATATTGTGTAGATAGTAGAGTTTTAATCATAAATTGTAAACCTAGGTCTTTTCATGTGTTTATGGTTGCTTTACATGATAATATTTCACCTGTCCTGTTTATGTAACACTTTAAAAATCAGCAAAAGGGTTATATAAATAAAATTTATTATGAAACAAAAGGCAAAAAACTATTATGTACATAGTTTAGTCCTATTCAGTGTCTACTTGGCGCTTCTTGGCTTGTCTCTTGTATTCATTAAATGGAGCATCTCTTGTCACTGTCCAGCAATAATCTGCAAGCATTGATGGGCTCCATTTGCCCTGATAGCATTTCTCCATTGTTGCAATGTCCTGGTGAAATCGCTCACCGTGCTCGTCGCGCACTGCTCCGCAGTTCAGTGGAAAAAAATCTAGATGAGAGTGCAAAAAATGTATCTTTAGTGACATGTTGCAACCAAGGCTTTTGTATGCCTTGAGGAGGTTTTCCACCAACAACCTGTAGTTGTCTGCCTTGTTGTTTCTGAGAAAATTTATTGCCACTAAATTTCCATGCCGTCTTTTCCTTGCCACGCAGTGCTTGGTCAAATGCATCATCTCGAAGAAGTTCACGAATCTGAGGACCAACAAAGACACCTTCCTTTATCTTAGCTTCACTTAACCTTGGAAATTTTCCACGGAGGTACTTGAAAGCTGCTTGTGTTTTGTCAATGGCCTTGACAAAGTTCTTCATCAGACCCAGCTTGATTTGTAAGGGTGGTAACAAAATCTTCCTTGATTCAACAAGTGGTGGATGCTGAACACTTTTCCTCCCAGGCGCCAATGACTGTCGGAGTGGCCAATCTTTCTTGATGTAGTGGGAATCTCTTGCACGACTATCCCATTCGCAGAGAAAACAGCAGTACTTTGTGTATCCAGTCTGCAGACCAAGCAAGAGAGCAACAACCTTCAAATCGCCACAAAGCTGCCACTGATGTTGGTCATAGTTTATGCACCTCAAAAGTTGTTTTATGTTGTCATAGGTTTCCTTCATATGGACTGCATGACCAACTGGAATTGATGGCAAAACATTGCCATTAGGCAGTAAAACAGCTTTAAGACTCGTATTCGATGAATCAATGAACAGTCTCCACTCATCTGGATCGTGAACGATGTTGAGGGCTGCCATCACACCATCAATGTTGTTGCAGGCTACAAGATCACCTTCCATGAAGAAGAATGGGACAAGATTCTTTTGATGGTCACGGAACATGGAAACCCTAACATCACCTGCCAGGAGATTCCACTGCTGTAGTCTGGAGCCCAACAGCTCTGCCTTACTCTTGGGTAGTTCCAAATCCCTGACAAGGTCATTCAGTTCACCTTGTGTTATGAGGTGTGGTTCAGAGGAGGAGGATGGGAGAAAATGTGGGTCCTGTGACATTGATGGTTCAGGACCAGAAGTTTCATCCTCTTCCTCTTCCTCGTCTGACTCAAGTGAAAATGATTCTGATGCATCAGGAACCGGCAGTCCGTCTCTGTGGGGTACTGGGCGTATAGCTGATGGAATGTTTGGATAATGCACAGTCCACTTTTTCTTTTTTGACACACCTTTCCCAACTGGAGGCACCATCCAGAAATAACAATTGCTGGTATGATCTGTTGGCTCTCTCCAAATCATTGGCACTGCAAAAGGCATAGATTTCCTTTTCCTGTTCAACCACTGGCGAAGATTTGTTGCACAAGTGTTGCGGCATATGTGTGGGGCCCACCTCTTGTCCTGATCTCCAATTTTGCAGCCAAAATAAAGGTGATAGGCTTTCTTAACCATAGTGGTTATACTGCGCTTTTGTGATGCAAAAGTCACTTCACCACAAACATAGCAGAAGCTATCTGCACTGTTCACACAAGTACAAGGCATCTCTGCTCACTTTGGCTAAACAGAAATGTGTCCCTTTGCAAAATCAAACACTGACAAATAAGAGAGCACGACACTGTATGATTTCTAGAGCTGATATAGGGCAATTTGTTCAGCAGAGTGATGTAAGCTTCGTTATGAGTGCATCATCCATGACTTCTAGGAATAACATGATGCAATTCATATCATGTATGACGCAATACCAGCTTCAGATTGCATCATTCATTGTTTTGCCTAAAAAGCAAGTACTGTCCAAACCCAGTCATAGATTTATTCATAGATCCAGTCAAAGATGTATTTTAGTCATTTCTGGTTTAAATTGAGATCCCTTCCCTTTATAACTCACTTATCCCCCGCCATTCCCAAGTCAAGGGTCGTATATACTGACCCAATAGCATATCTTGAAAACTAGAGCCAATCAACAATTTTAAGCATCATTTTCATTCTCAGTGACCCAGAATTAGTAAAGTTTGACTACATTTATTTCAGAAGCATTTTGGCTGTAGAGCAGTGTAATCAGCTTCACACCCTACCCACTGGTCTTACTGGATTCTCAGCAGCTTCCAGAGTCTTGGAGAACAGCCAGGGCCAGGAATTCTCATTATCCTCTACCCCTGTCTGGGAGGTTGAGACTTTGTCTTTTGATGTGGAGCTCACAATACTAATTCACCCTGAGCCCTGCCATTCCAGGATGGCAGGGCTTTTTGTGATGTGAATAGATGTTCCCTATGGTCCAGGCTGAGGGTCCAAAAACCACTTTTTTCTTTGGATTGAATTAAACTAGAAACCTTCTTTTTGGAAATGAGGAATCTCCCCCATCCTGGCCCTACAGCATGCAGCAGTCTGAAAAATACGAAAGAAATCTTTACACAACACTGGAGACCGTG
Organism: Chrysemys picta bellii; assembly: GCF_011386835.1. Lineage (NCBI taxonomy): Eukaryota > Metazoa > Chordata > Testudines > Emydidae > Chrysemys > Chrysemys picta. Next base: position 36,915,639 of record NC_088794.1, on the reverse strand, counting down.
CAAACTACTGCCCGGTGTATAATGTTCATTTTCTAAGCAAGCTAATCAAGGAGCTAGCAAAAGACAGTCTCCACCTGTCAGCAGCCAGTATCTTGGATCCACCTCAATCAGGCTTCAGGCTAGCACATGGGACTCATACAGCCTTTGATGCATTGGTGGATGGCCTCCTGCAGGCCAGAGACACGTGAGGTATATCCACTTATCCTGCTTGACATCTCTGTGGCATTTAAAACTATGCCCGTCCCTCCTCCAAGAAGCCGCAGGGCCAAATGCAAACACCTTCACATTGGCTAAGGTCATTCGTCCTGTGATGGAACCCTTAGAATTGTTATGGGTGACTGTTCCTCCACCGTCACAGCCCTAACCTGGGGATCCCCACAGCCTCCACTCTCTCCTTCATAGTATTCAGCACCTATATGAAGCTATTGAGAGACCTGTTGATACAACAGGCCAGATGGCTGCCAGCTCCACTGCCAAATAAACAGCACCATCTCCTCCCAGCTTCTCACTGTTGGGACAACAGCAGCATTTGGATGAAGAGCAGGTGTCTAATGGGGAACCCAGTAACACAGAGGTGATGCTGGTAAGAAGAGGGAAGCTCTTGAATTAACCTCCCCTGCTATCAAGGGCATTTGCCATCAGCTGAAGTCAGTCCACAGCAGTGGAATCTGCCTCAGACTCCTCAGTGCTAGAGGATGCCCAAATAGCCATGGCAGCAGAAGACATCACCTCCATCTGCAACCAGAGGCAGAAAGTAAAACCAGAGCCTGAGCAGTGACAATTAAAGACAATTTTTAGACTCCTTCCCAGTGAATAATCAACGAAGACACTACTTGTAACACAAGAAACAACATCATCATTCGTGTTTCAAATGGTTATTTACAGGCATGCACTGGCCAAGATTTTCAAACTTGCGTGCCTACTATTATGGTCATCAGAGAGGGCCCATGGAGGATAGGGAGAGTGGTCACATGACATGGGCACTGGGCTAGGCATTCTGAGCATTAGGTTCTATTCCCAGTTCTTCTGCTGTGGGCAAGTCATTTCCCCTCTTTGTGCCTGTTTCCCCCTGGGTCTATTAGATTGTAAGCTCTGTGGGGCAGGGCCTGTCTCTTACTATGTGTATTTATACGACGGGGTCCCAATCTCAGCTGGGACCACAAGGCACAATTGTAATATAAATAGTCAAACCATGTTTAGGCACCTTAATATAGGTCAGGGATTCTCAGACTTTTGTACTGGTGACCCCTTTCACACTGCAAGCCTGAGTGCAACCCCCCCTTATACATTAAAAACAATTTTTAATATATTTAACACCATTATAAATGCTGGAGCCAAAGCGAGGTTTGGGCTGGAGGCTGACAGCTTGCGACCTCCCACGTAATAACCTCGCGACCCCCTGAGGGGTCCTGACCTCCAGTTTGAGAATCCCTGATATAGGCAGACTGATTTTGAGCAAGTGCTGAGTTACCCATAATTCTCTTTGAAACAATGGGAAAAGCACCTCTGATATTTATTTAGGTGCTTAAATATGAATTTAAGAGGCTAACTTTAGGCATCCAGGATTGAAAATCTTGGCCACAGTATACAATCAAGCATATACTGAGGAAGACAAGTATATACACTAGTTGAGGCAATTCATATTCAGGTAATGACACATGATCAAGGCACAGAAGCTGAATTTTCAAAACTGGCCACCCATCAGTAAGCCATGCAAAATTAGAGGTCACTTTTTGAAAACGTTGGTCAGAGCTGTCAAGTATGAGCTTGTGACAATTTCCATAATATGCCTGGGTCCCCAGAAGGCTGGGATCAATTCAGAGAAGAGTCCTGACTCAGGATCTCGATTATTTGACTGTTGCTCTCACTCCAGTGAAATTCACCTGAGTGGAGAGGCCGTTCCAATGTTTGGTGGGCCTTGTTCTGGGCCTCTGCCGCAGGGTGAATTGCAGTGATTAGTAAGTAACTGGTCTGTTAGCGCGCATCAGTCCTGGGACCATCTGAGTCTAGCTGTGATTTGTCCCCTATCCCGAACATCTGCTTTGAAACTTGAGTGGTTTCATTTTACAATCCCAGTTTCCACTCTGAAGGAGAAGGCTCAGTGGGGATGTCTACACCAGGGATTTTCAACCTTTGTCTTTCTGAGCCATGCCGCTCCCCCCCCCCCCAACATGCTATAAATACCCACAGCCCACCAGTGTCACAACAACTGTTTTTCTGCATATAAAAGCCAGGGCCAGCATTAGGGGGTAGCAAGCAGGGCAATTGTCGAGGGCCCCACGCCACAGAGGTCCCCACAAAGCTAAGTTGCTCAGGCTTTGGCTTCAGCCCCTGGTGGCAGGGCTGGGAGCTCTTGGCTTCAGCTTTCTGCCCTGGGCCCCAGCAAATCTAACACTGGCCCTGCTTGGCAGACCCCCTGAAACCTACTCACAGCCCCTTAGGGGGCCCTGGACCCCTGGTTGAGAACCGCTGGTCTACACTATGATGGCAAGCAAGCCTCCCAGCCCAGGTAGCCAGACTCACGCTAGTGGGGCTCGAGCTAGTGCATGAAAAATAGCCATGTGGATATTGCAGCTCAAGCTGTCAAGCCGACCTGACCCCTATGCTTGCGAGCCAGAGCTCCAGTCTGGGCTGCAACAACCACGTGGCTATTTTTAGTACACTAGTTCAACCTTTACTACCATGAGTCTGTCTACCTGGGCTGGGAGGCTCAGTCCCAGCTGCAGTGCAGACATACTCAGTGTGGTTGGTATTACTCAATGTGGAGGAGTCTTGGCAGCATAAATTGTGATCTTTATCAGGACAACTTTGACGGCAAATGAAAGGAAAATATAGTGCTGGCAAATAGCAAAGGATTGAGAGCCATGGAGGCTACAGGCAAATGTTCCACAGAACAGGCATGAGCAGTATAAGATTCCCCACACTTCCCTGCCAGAACCACCGCTAAGTGTGAGAAGGTAGGTCTCTCTCTAGGTCCACTCAGCATGTGGTTGCTTTGTGGGAGTGACCACGCATTTTCACTTCAGCTCCTCCATGACTTCAGTGGCTTCACCTCTGGCGCTGTTCAATCCCTCCCTAAATGTAAATGTTTTCCAAATGTGATGGAATTCAAACAAAGTGCCTTGAGCACTTGCTTTCAGGTTCCCAAGGCAGAAATTTCAGCCCTTTGGAAGCACATGACGCAACAAAAAAGCTAGTGAGATGAGGAGGAAGCTGGAAATGCTGTGGGCTTCATTTCTGCAACAGACACAGCATTTCCTGTCCCCTCCAAGTCATGATTCAGCATTTCTAAAGTTAAAGTTTGTTGGTTCAGCTCCATGTCTGTATGGAGCAGAGGTGAACTTGAGGGGTGCTAGGAGGAACTGGTAGTATCGTTACTGTGACCCATCAAAAGAAACCAGTTTAGACTCTATCAAAGAATGAGCTGGGCTGTAGTCTGCTAGATGAATCTATTCTGGAGCTCATGTCAATGAGGGTCCAGTTACCCCGCTGCTGTACTGGACAAGTCTGCTCCTCTAACTCTTCCAGCAAAGGTCTACTGCCACTGCATTATGCAGGACATGTCTGCTCCGGTGGTGAGAGTCTAGTTGTCCTGTTTCTCTATTGTCTCTACAAGGGAGGGTCTCCCTGTCCCACCACTGCACCCTGCTGGGTGAGTCCATTCTCCCATAGTCCGCCTGTTCCACTGCCGCATAGCCCCAGACATACCTCTCCAGTGTCCCACATTGTGGGGTACAGCCTGCATCTGGCCTCAGTTTTTAAAGTTGTCCCACAGTCCCGCATGCCCATTGCCAAGTCCCTATATGGCTGCTCAGCAAGTGTTCTTGGTGCATGATGTCCTCATGTCTCACGCTCGCAACCAGTCACTGCCGCTTTGCGAGCAAGTGGAGCAAGGCCAGCCAATACGTCACATGAAGGTCAACAGCTGCAGCTGAGCGCCAGTCTCGAAAGTGTCAAGAGCTTGCATAATTGTCACCTTAGCATCTTATGGGTACCATGTCTGGTAGTACAGGCATAATGGCCATATACAACTTGCAAGATTACTAGCTGGAGTTCTGTCGCATCTATCTCATTTTCTTTATTTAATGCCAGTTCAATGTGAGGATGCAAGCTCAAAAAACTCAACTGCTGACCTAGCATAATGACCTCTGTAGGATTGTCCAGCCATTTTCTAGAAGAATACTGAAGCCAGAGGCTGCTGTCAAGCAGGACGACTGCAAAGTCTTGGATAGCGAAGAAAATTTTCAATCTCTGAACCAAGTATGTGTCAGTCCAGAAAGTGAGGACTATATCCACCAGCATGAAGATGCCCTCCATGGACCTTCTGTTGAAAAGTACAGGTGTAAAAAAGTTGCATTATTTTATGTCAGAGTATGGGGTAGAATGACTTTAAAATTCCTCTTAACAGATCAGCTATTAAAAAAATGCAGACATGTTCCTTGATCCCACATCAAAGCTGCAGGTGTCAGCCACTGCTGTGTCTGATCTGGTAGCCACACTGGAGATTACAAGTAGTGCTGAAGAAGCCAGGCAGCTAATGGATCAGTTTTCAATGTACCGGCTGAGACAAAAGTTCAACGTCAAAACACTTAAACCACTAATTTCTATTCAAATGAACAAAACACTTGAGGCATCACAACCAAAGGAAGTGTTGGAGTTAGAAAAAAAACCCAACAACCACAAAATACAACAGTGAGCATTAGAGCAAATGAACTGTTTCTTTTATTGGAAATAGTGGCTTTCTGTGTAAAGCATGCTTCGAGTACACAGAATCAGCATTTAGTCTCATCATAATATGTTCCAGGCTGCTTGCATGCTTGTTCCTACATATATTGGTAAATAAAACAGTGTTCAATAACAAAATGTATGTCCCTTATTGTGTTCCTCATTTCAAGGTGTGTTGTCCCTCATTTTGAGGGTGACGGTTCCACATTTCAGAGTCCGGGGGTTGAGACAGCAGGTGAGTCTGCTTCCCTCCCCATGCCAATAATGGTCCCCCCACCTGCCCGGAAACTGTGCTTTGCCAGGCTAATCCACACAGGGCTCCATGTAATCTGTGTGGATTATACACATACGTCTCTGCTGCTTGTCCCAGCTGGAACTAGGGACACGTGAGAATGAAAAATACTCAGAGGAGAATTAGCCAAATGGCCTTCAACCTGCAGAAAGGGTTAGTTCAGGTTTGGTTGAAATTCTGGGAAGAAAGTCATGCCATTTTTTATTGCATTTAAATTGACTTGTACTTCCCTAGCCCTTGTGTGAGCTGATAGTAAGCTGTTCCAGGGCAGCAGGAAGATGATGGCAGCGGGGAAATACACTGGGTGTGAGGGTCCATGTCAGGAATAGGGGTACATGAGAGAATAGCGGGTATGTCCTGGGAATGGAGAGTTCATAGGGGATATATGTCCAGAATGGGGAAACGGGGGAACTCACCGGGAATGGAGAAAGACACGCTGGGAAGCAGGGTGCACATTAGGAATGGGGGAATGTGTCAGGAGTATGAGGTACATGCTGAAAGTTGTGGAACATGGCTGAATACAAATGTCTATCCATCCATTTCACACAGTAGACTGGCAACATTGACCCAAAAATCAGCTGTGCCACTTGTCACAGCGCAATCTGACAAGGCCTTCTGAAGGAGCATGACATGGGCATGGTGGTGTGGTAGTGGGTTTAGAGCTTACTTAACCTTCAGATGGTTGCCCTCACATCATGGGAGGAGAAGACAAGATAACCAATCATTACCATTTATAGTCCTGTAACATTGTTTATTCATTATGATCACAGAGTAGCTTTTTGTCCACTCATAGACTGAACATGCCAATAACATGATGATGTTATTATTAACTGTGCACACAACCCCATCATTTTACCTACTGCTTCACAAGAGATATAGTGAGGCAAACAAAGCCTGCCCCGAGGAGCGGATGAATCAGAAAGCACAATACAGAACAAAGCAAAACAAACACAGGCTGTTGTCAGTTGGTGGGTCTTGGGATGCATTCTTTGTAAGTAAGGCTGGGAACCAGCAAAGCCTACATTGGGTGGGAGCTGTTCTGAGCTTATGGTGGTGGCATGGTAGAAAGATAGAGAGAGCCATGAGGATGCGAAGGCAGAACGGAGGGAAGAGGAGTGAGTATAGTAGGAGTTGAGGGGACTTTAGCAGGGCAGAATTGTGGAGAGCTTTGAAGCGAGGAGGAGAACCTGGAACTTTGGCCAGCAAAGCACTTAAGCACATGGGTAGTCCTGGTGAAAGTCATTGGGATTACTTATGTACTTAAAGTTAAGCATGAGCTTAAGTGTTTTGCTAGACAGAGGCCTTGATGCAGACGAGCAGAGGAAATCAGTGCAGGGATTGGAGTAGTAAGGAGATATGGCCTGAGTAGCGGGAAAGGAAGATTAGGTAGCTATGTGCTTATGTGCACCCACATCACCATAGTATCTGAGCTTTCTGGCAGCTTTGTTCTGGGTGGAAATAGGAGAGCTATCCAGGGGACAATATGTCCTACAGGCAGTTTCTGTATCTCTGGCAGCTCTTGGGGCGAGGAGGGCAGAGTGGCCAAGTTTCAGGGAGCTCCAAGGCTAGGAGGATATGAGTGGATTTAATTAGAATTAATTTTGGGTGTAATTAGAGTGTTGGGTGCCATAGGCTGACAAGAAACGAGTTGGTGATGGGAAGTAGAGATAGGCAGGGCATTAAATAGGCCCAGAGCGGTGTCACGGAGGAGGCATGAGAGAAACTCATTTACCCCACAGATAGAGAAGGGGAAAGGAGATAGAATGGAGGTATCTGGAGCTTACATTTGTAATATTTGGGGCTTTACCCCAAAGGGACTTGAAGACGCTCTGGATGCTGACATACGTTTAAGGGGACTGTATGGGTCAGCTTGCTGGATACATTTTACATCCACAAGGCACTGGCACAGCTAATAGCAGGGGATGCACAATCTCTAAAAAAGCTTTTGTCATTGAGGATAGATCCCCTGCTCCCATCTACACACACTAAAGCAAGGCCAGCCATTGCCAAAAGCAGGTCTTGTCGCCAATGATAGCCCAATGCCACTCATCTGACACTGAAGACCAAACTCCTGATGCTAGTCCAGGCATTGCTCTTTAAGCACATGCTTGGCCAACACACCCCTTACAGTGACCCTTTAAAAGACAGAATTCTACCTATGGTAGCTCCCCAGGGTGAAGCATCTGACTGGAGGGATCACATAACTGGAAAAGTAAAATGACCAGGGAATCAAGTGACTTCCTGTGGGGATTATATAAGAGGGAGCTTGGGAGAGACCAGGGCCAGGGCCAGTCAGAAGGTCTGGGATTAGAGTGCTAACTGGCTGGAAAGCCAGACCAGAAGCAAGACTAGCCAGAGCTCTGATACAGAGGTGACTGTGACGCCTTTGGAGAAAAGGCTGTAAACATCTTGGGGAGACCAGATACAAGGGTGAAGGGCAAATAGTTACTGTTAATAACACTAATAAGCCAGAAGCCAAAAAGGGAGACATCAGTTGAAATGCCAGTACGTGAGTATTTGAAAGGTGCAGGAGGAGGGGAAACAGAGGCACAGCAGCACCCTTCAAAGGAGCGGGCAAATCAGCTGTGTTATACAGCCCACTCTCAATGTGAAATTCACTCTTGTTCAGAAGGCTGCTCTGCGCCCTGAGGGTTTAGGTGAGATTAAGTGGTACACAGGCTTGGTGCTGGTGCTCTGCTCAGGGGAAAGTTCCACCCGTGTGACGTCAATGGGAATGAAGGGCATTCAGCACCAGGAGCCACTAGCAACATCAGGCCCTCAGTGAGAAAGATACAGAAGGAATAATTAAGATCCAGCACAAGCATTTGGCAGCTACACTTAGTAACTCCCCAAGGTCATTGCAGTTCCTGCTGAGAGTAACTATTTGCTCAGGCTTATCCCCAGGTCTGTATCAGAACTGGATGCAACCAGCCAGTTACCTAGCAGGAACAAAACATCAAAGAGTTAGATTCTGGTCAAACGCCTTCACCTCCAAAACATAGGACAAGGGCCAAACCTTCTTTGAAGCTGTTTGTGTGGATGGCCAACTTCCACCCTCAGAAAAGCAGGTCATCCCTGCAGGGGAGACAGGAGGGAAAATTCTGCAGCCACTGCGGAAACCAGTTGTCCTAATGGATTCTGGGGCTGGCCCATGGAAGGCTGGGGAGCTGACAGTGCCGCTGGGACACTAGGGAAATGAGAGAGCTTTTAATTAGCTAGATGCCCAGCTAAGGGTCAAATATTTCTCTGAATGACATCCTATGCACTCTCACTAACTTCAACAGGGTCACATGAGGAGTCCAATTTGATCCTGGGAGCCCATTCCCAGGTGGAGTATATCTGTGCAGACCTATTGACTTCCACATAGCTACTGAAGATCTGGCACAACTGTCTATATAAGTTAGCTCATTTCAAGCAGAATCATCACGTTGCCCCTCCGTGTGTTATCAAAGGTACAAGCGAAGCAAATATATCACCCCTGCAAATGCACTTCTATTTCAAACTTATTTGTCCTCCTTAAAGTTTGGGTGACTGGAAGGCTGATGGAAAGGTGAGAGCACAGGTGTGAAATGTGCAGGTGATGGGCCAGCTTCCCACTCTGAGGCGGCCAACATTCTACTGTGTCCGTCCCACACATGCTCAGCTCTGCCCAGCACACCTCCATCCTAAATCTTGCTGCTTTTCCTTCATCACTTCAGAGCTCCTGCCTTCCCTCTGTGTCTGCAACACCAACACCCTCATCCGGGCCCTTCACCTCTCGCATCTCAGCTACTGCAACCGCCTCCCCTCTGGCCTTCATGCCTGCAGCCTTATACCCCTCCAGACAGTTCCAAACTCCATTGCTAAGATCCTCCCTCTAACCCATCACTCTGACCACATCACCTCCCTCCTGGGTCCTTCCCCCTCCTCCACCACACCAATCACAAGCTTCTTGTCCTCGCAATTTAGCCCCATCCCACCTATCACATCCTCAACTGCTCTTGCCCTTGCTTTGGACAATAGCCAACTTTTGTCTACTTCTGCCCTTCCTTCCATATCACCCTATACCAGTGGTTCCCAAACTGGGGTTTGTGAACCCCTGGGGGTTCACGAAATGTTACAGGGGGTTCTCGGGAAAAAATTCCCTAATGGTGGACAGAGCTGTCCCTAGGGACCTCAGGCAGCCCGGGGCCAGCAGCCCGGAGTCCCTGAACTTCCAAGAGCTAAGCAGATCAAAGCAAGCCTATCTATCACACTGAGGAGATTTAAACTTCAAGACTCCTTATAAGAAAAGGAAAGGGAGGTGGATATTTTTTGCTGTTTTTAAAATTAAATAGGCAGCTAGTATTGTTTTTTTTAAATTATTATGAAGAACAAGTTTAAGCTTTGCTGTAATGTGCGTTGTTTGCCTGGACTGCTCAAGACCTGAATGCTTGTGTAGGAGGAACTCTTTGAGTTGACTTCTTAAATACCTTCCTGCTGTTTCTCATCTGATACTCCTTGATGAAACATAGGAGCCTTGTCTTATAACAGGCTTATTCAAAGTGATACAAGCTACGAAAGTGAGATCTTGGAAGAGTGTTGCTTTTTTCATAATGTAATAAAAATACTGTAATGATAAATAATAATTAATAATAAATAGTGTGTAATAAGCATGTCATAAAAACAAATTGTGTATTTCCAAGATCACTGCTTTTATAATTTATACTCAGATAAAGGAGAAAATCCCTGGAAATATTCATTTTTAGGAGGGGGTTCACGAGACTTGACATTTTCGTGAAAGGTGTTCACAGGTTGTTAAAGTTTGGGAACCACTGCCCTATACCTATTGAACTTCCTCCTTGATAAGATCCATACATCCACAAGGCGGGATTTACACCTTACGCTCCCCTAGGCACAGCATCTTCAGCACCCCGCTGCCTACAGCTGACCATCGTGTTGCACGCAGTTTTAGAGAGGTAAGGCGCCCCTAGAACGCCGTGCCCCTAGGCACGTGCCTACTGTGCCTAATTAGAAATCCGGCCCTGTACATCCACCACACTATCCTCCATCAGCTCCTCCTTGGGACTCACTGCTATGTGCTATGGAATGTTACCAGATGAAAATGATTGGACAGGTAGGGAGGGGAGACCATTCCCCCTGATCTGCTCACAGCTAGTCTAGAAAAAAGCACCCTTGTTCTGCTGTTAACTCATTCTCCCTTCCCTCCCTACCCCCTATGTTTGTCTCTCGCACCTTACACTTTGGCCTCAGCTAACGCTGTCAGCTCTTTGGGAATGACCTTTGCTGCAAATCTGCACCCAGCTTCACGAGGCCCTGATCTCAGCTGGAGCCTCTTAGAACTACAGAGGGATACATAAAATTAGCTATAATAACAATGAGCAATTAACTTTATCTTGGGTGACACGCCCCTGATGTTTGCTGATGCTGCTAGAACAGGATAAGTTACTGTGGCTAGGAACCAGGACTGAACAACATTCCCACACTTATTCAGCAAAGTCCTGCTTCTCCTCAGATCATGTCTATGCTACCTTCCAGGAAAAAGGAGGGGAGCCCACAGCATAAGCTCTTCCTCCTGCTTTGCATGCCTCCCACAGTGGAGAACAGTTCTTGAAGCTTCCATGCATTGCCCCAAAAGGGGTTGAACGCATATTTAAAATATCCTGGGTCATGTCAGGTGTTTTCAGTGTCTAGAGCGTGGATTTGGTAACCTGTTTGCTTAAATCTGATAGCGCTAACGTGTGTGTACGTGAGCTATTGGCTATGTTCCTTCACCCCTTACGCTGCACCTATGGGAGCCAATGGGAATTTTGTCAATGACTTCCATTGGTGCAGTATCAGTTCCTAGGGTCAGATTCAGTGCCCAGTGAAATCAGTAGAAAGACTTTGGATCAGATGCCCTGGATATATCTAGGAGTGTGATGGGGTGTTCACCTCACACTTGCCCTGAGAGGGTTAAGGCAGACTGAGAAGGGGTCTGATTAACCCAACAGGCCACAGCTGAGGGGAATTGGGTGACTAAGCAATCCCCTGATTGAATGAGAAAGCCCAGCTGAGGAGGAATGAGTTGGGCTGGGACTATAAAGGCAAGAAATTGGCAGCAGAAGGGAGCTGCTGGGAAAGTCTGCAGTCGCTCCCTGGGAGAAGGAAGGTGTGTTTGGGTTGGAAAACCCAAAGTAGGGGAAGCCAGGAGGGTAGAACAAGGCTCAGGGAAAGACAGTGAGGTCTAGACGGGAACAGGCCTGAACTGCTGGCTAGAGGGTCCCTGAGTCAGAACCAGGAGTAGAGAGCGGGCCTGGGCTCCCCTGCCAGCCACTGAAGGAGTGCCACAACAAGGCTGTGAATGAGGATACTGCCTAGGAGGACTGCTGAAGGAAGACTTTAGTACCCTGGAAGGGGAAAAGGGAAGTAGTGACCTGGCTGGAGGTCTGAGTCACAAGGAGGAGCAAGAGAGGTAATGCAGACCCAGAGAGAGAGGCAGAGAATGAGGATGGCGTGCAACTGCGGGAAGGGGCATTTAACTCATGGGCTATTCCCCATAGTGACCAGGAGGAGATGCCATCCTACTAGTGAGTTGAGCACCTGTCACAAGGAATCAAAGCACTTGGCTATGGCAGCCACTCCCCAACACTCCTGACCTCTTGGCATAGGAGAAAGTGTATTGATCCCGCATGAAGCTTTAAGCAGTAATCACCCGGATTTAAATGGAAATGTAGTCACTAAAGGGACTCTTCTTTTCCTGGCTATTATAGCAGGTGGCCACATAATAATGCAAGGCCATTACTACAGAGAGATTCTTGTGAGCACTGAGATTTTTGCTGACCATCCTGACCACAATGCACAGGTGACCCTTAGTTTCTACTTGCCAAACGTGATGCTTCCTAAGGTACAGATCACTGCTTTCCTAGAGTTGACAAGATTCAGCATCAGGCTGGAGGGAGAATTGGTCAGTGTCAGAGGGATGTTGTACAGGGCTAAAGGGAGACTTGGACTTTGTCTCCTGCTTATGTCCCCTTTCCTTCAACTCCGGCCTGGCTCTCCTTTCCCTGCTCATGATGTGGAAGAACATTTACGACCCATACCCTCGTCTGCCGCCAGGACTTCACTCCTTAGGCTGATGAATATGGCCCAGTGGCATTAACGAATGGATCTTTAGCAGGCCTCGTGCCATATAGAACTGACGTAAAGCGCTAGTTGCAGGGCTGCGATCACCTCCATCAATGGCCAGGCATTACTCCCTGCCGGCTAGGTTGAGACTGAACTTGAAGGCTGCTCTGATTTGTGCCGGTTGCCACAAGGGGTTGTCCCAGCAGCTGGTGACTGGATACCCCGGCCACTGCCCCTTTTCCATGGCTACACCCCCGGCACAGACTGCAGGGACAGGGGGTGGCATATGAGCTAATACCGTGGCCCTAGGCCACCCAAAGATTCCCCTATACCAAAGGAATCTTCCAACAGTGAGGTCTTCCAGCTTTACACAACCAGGGCAACACAAAGCAGCCCCAATGTACTGGAGGAATGGGGCCTTAATATCTAGCCAATGGTATGGTTTTGGGCATCACCTGTACAGCAGTGTAAGTGATTTACTCCTCAGCAGCATTTCTGTTTATACCTGTTTGTATATATGTTTATATAATTGTGTTGACTTAGTTTCTAGTGGTGGATGGGGTGACACGCTAACAGCAGGGCTTTTGGTACCTGTCCTGTAAATTATGGTGACCTCATACAGCTGGAGGTGAGATGTCCATCTCTCAATTTTAGCTGGTGGTTTGGATGTTGGATTTTCAGATACGAAAAACAGTGACTTGTGAGCTGAATAAGCTATAAATGGCCTCTGACATCCATTGAGAGAGAACTGCCCACTTGTCCAAACTGCTGCTAGAACTTCTGTTTCCGTTGGAGGATGTCATTTGCTGCATGGTGAAGGAGCTCTATGAAGCTTAATTTGAAAATGTTTGAATTTGCCATATTGTATTCCCCACCCTAAGTCATCACAGCCCACTAATAGCTGGTCTATGAAAGAGGCTGAAGTTTCAGTTCTGACGGTCTAGGCAAACCCATTACCTTTAAGAGGCAGCATGGTCCATGAGCAGGGCATGAGATGGGGACTCAGGGACCCTGGATTCTATTTCTGGCTCTGCCACCGGCCTGCTGGGTGACTTGGGCAAGTCACTTCCCTTCCCTGTGCTTCTCTTTCCTGTCCTGCTCTCTGTCTCTGTCCTATTTAGACTGTAAGCTCTTCAGATCACAGCTCTCACTGTGTCTGAGTACAGGGTCTAGCAAGATGGGACTTCTAGGCACTACTTTAATGCAAATAACAATAACACAAAGGACAAGATCCTCTGCTGATATAAAACAGCTGGTCACTTTATAGCCGCTGGCTCAAAATGTTCCTCCCCGTCATTGATCCGGAGTGTGACTGGAGCAGTTCCTGGGAGTGGGTGTGGTTCTTGAGACCCATCTGGAGAGATCACTACAACTTTACTCTGACTTCTGAGCTGGGGAACCAGGTTCAGGCTATGTCTATGCTGTGCACCACTGCAGCTGTGCAGCTGTAAGGTCTCCTGCATAGCCACTCTGTGCCAAGTGGGGAGAGCTCGCCCACCGCATTCTTAAACCACCCGCAATGAGCGGCTGTAGTTATGTCGGTGGGAGATGCTGTCCACACCGGCACTTTTGTCGGTGAAATTTTTGTTGGTCCGGGGGAGGGTGTTTCCACGCCCCTGACTGACAAAAGTTTGGCCGACAAAAGTGCTAGTGTAGACATAGCCTCCGATTATCCTGTGTCTATTGCCTGTGTACCAGCACCCAATCTGCCATAGGATTCATGTCCCTTTTTAGCCAATTTCTCCTTTCAGTGTGGGTAGTTTGGTGCTCTTCTGGTTGGTGTGTGAATGTTCCCAGCATTCCCACACCCATGTAGCACCAGGGCTTGTTTCATCTTGTCCTCCGCATAATTTACTAATGTGTAGGCGATGCTTTGCCCTACCAAGTGGTATTTTATTTTTTCCTTTAGATCTCTATAAAAGGCTGCAAAATCACATGGGCCAGATCCTCAGCTGGTGTAAATCAGCAGTGAAGTGCAGGGAGCCGTGAAATCAATGCAGTTGCACCCCATTCACACTGGCTGACACTCTGACCTAGAGGAATTTTGTTTTGCTGGTTTGATAGAACATTCTGGCCCAAACTCATCCCTGGCTGAAGTAGGTATATTTTCATTGTCGACCCTGGAGTTGTGCCCACTTGTTCCAGCAGGGATCTGGCCCCCTGTCTTGCCCCCTGCATGTGGGTACCCTCTCATAGGTCAGAGCAACTGCACCTGTGTTCCCCCTCCATGGTCCAATAAGGGCACCTGCTCTTAGGCTTCCAGCTCCCAAGCCATCAGCTCTCTTGGGCGAAGAACCATGTCTGTCTCCCTCCTGACCACGATATTTACAGGCTGCACAGTCCCCTGCCTATACTGTGAACTCCCCAGCAAAACAGACTGCTCCAGCAGCCCTAAGTCTCTGCCTTGCTTTCTCTTCAGAGGCTATAAACAGCATAATTGCCCACATGTATAAGTTATCACACAGCTCTTTCTAAGCAAGCACATTTATTCTTTAGGTAAAAGCTTTAAATAAATAAATAAATGGAGATATCCCATCTCCTAGAACTGGAAGGGACCTTGAAAGGTCATCAAGTCCAGCCCCCTGCCTTCACTAGCAGGACCAAGTACTGTTTTTGCCCCAGATCCTTAAGTGGCCCCCTCAAGGATTGAACTCACAACCCTGGGTTTAGCAGGCCAATGCTCAAACCACTGAGCTATCCCTCCCCCCCACATTTACAGAGAACATATTTTAAAAACTCTAACCAAACCTACACACATGCTAATAAGCTGCCCAGAGAGCACCCCCTGACTCCACCAAGGGCTCTGGTCACTGAACAGTCCTTCAAACCCCACCAAGAGATGTTTGTGTGGTTACAATTTCATAATTCCTTTTGCTGCAAACAAGAACACTCATGAATTTGTGAGTCACTCATTTATATCCTTTGGGCCTTTGATCTGGGAATACATAATTTGTAGACAAAGGTCCCCTCCTCAGGGCAAAGCTTCAAAAGGCTGGTGGTTTGCATAACCTGCACCACTAAGTATTTCCTAGGAATCCCACTTTTCTTTGTTTGTCTAGCACAGTGTTTCAAAGAGTCCTTTGAAGCTCATGGCATTTCCCAAGGTTTACATTAGTCATGTCTCCTAGAGAAGTTACATACAATCCCATAATAGCACACAAACATTTGCATTTTAATACAATCTGCTCCTAAAATACTTAAACTTAATTCAATTAGGATTAACTTAATTCAGTAAGGTTTGTGTAGGATATTGCAGAGAATTGCCGTAACAGTCACACACACACATCTCCCTGATTGCTGCACTGTGTGTTGTCTACGTGACTCCTCCACTGAAGGGAGCATTTGTGGTTCCACTCCTTGACAGCTCCTCTGTAATTTATTGAGTGAGCTCATGCTCAGTCCCTGGTGTGGGTGTGGGTGTCCTTTGCCCAAGTCTAGCAGTTTGGCCAGCCAGTTCTGAATCCCCAGTGCTCTGCGCCGTAGCTTGGTGCAAGCACCCACCGTTTGGTGCTATCACTTTTGTTCTCTCTCTGTCCTTATCCCCCATGCTGACACCGGTGAAGTTGCAAGTAACAGCTCACTGTCCTAAACATATGTGATAGGTAGGTACACTCCCCTGGACTTGCTTTGCCTAGCAGAATACGTAAAGGACCAAATCATGCTCCACTGCTCATGGGAATAAGCCCATTGGGATATTCATATGAGTAAGGGGAAGCAACACTTGGCCCAAATTCTGGGTTCAGTAGTTTGCTCACCAGAGAAATAGATAGTCAAGGCATATTGAGTCAGATCCACCTCCTGATTCCAGCTGCTTTGCACCATTCCGGTCGTACAGCACGGCAGGATAGCCAGGCTAACTGGCTCTTTGAGGATCGCCATTGCCCCAGCATGGGAAGAAGTGGTCATGGCTGGAATGTCACTACACCCTGTGATCCTTGGCAGCTAATGTGAGAGCAGCATTGATGCTGCTCCAATTTATGCTGGGAACTGGACTGGGGTCTCAGAGCTATCTTATAGCCTCCTTTATACACACACAGCCTCGCTCAGAGACCCTGGGATATCAGTGGCCATGATCTTTTCATCACTCAGTTGGAATCATGTTTAGTAAAACCCCATTGACCTCTAGTGGCATGGCGCAGTTGGAGAGCTCTTCGATTCCCGGTGCTTAGAGCCAACACTCAGTTCACAGTCTAGCTACCAATTTTTTTTTTTCTGTGTCAGCCCCATCTACTTGGTTGTACTTGTTGTCACAGGCCCTAGCAAGCACCCGTCCCTGGCCACCCTCTAGGATTGCTGTAAAGGGAATCCCAGCCTCTGTGATCTGGATTCCCAGGGGTGTATTCAACTCCTGGAACCTGAATGAAGTCCAGCCACTGCCCCAATCTCAGGGTCCCTAGATGCGCACTCAGGTGCAGACCTTCTATCTGGCACCTCCTTTGAGTATTGGAACCTGCTGTCCAGCCTCCTAGGCCCTCTGGGTGCAGCAGAGATGATGATCCTTCAGACTGCCCACTCCAAAACACCCCTCTCCCAGAACTCCATCTCCAAAGCTGTGAAACTTCTGTGTTACAATGTAACTCCTCGGGGCACGTGGTAGTTGTGAAGCAGTTAGCACACTCACCCTTTATTCAGTCTATCAAATTGATGCTCTTTATATTTAATCAGGTAAAGCACAGAAGAGCACAGATCATACAAAAAAACCTAGCTGCAATGTCCATCAGTAACTCACCCATCCCTTGGCAGACCTTGGAGGGACTCACATGACCAAAAGAAGCAGGTGACCCCAACAGGAGTCTGTAAAGGAACTCACAAAGGGAAGCTGGGGGAAACACCCATCTTGTATCAGATTAAGTTGAGGGACGGGAGGCTGCTGCAGGGGCAGAATAGGTAATGGGGGGGCAGGGGTGTGAATAATCCTGAGCAACATAAAAATTGCACCGACCTAAACGCTGGAGTGGACAGCGCTATGCCAACAGGGAGAGCTTCTCCCACCAACACAGCTACCGCCTCTTCCAGAGGTGGATTTATTATGCCGATGGGAGCGCTCTCTAGTGTAGACTAGCCTCAAGGCTCTGTCTATACTACAGGCACTAGAGACTTAGGGTACGTCTACACTACCCACCAGATCGGCGGGTAGTGATCAAACTATCAGGGATCGATGATGCGATAAATCGATCCCCGATCGCTCTGCCGTCGACCGCGGCGAGAGGCGGAAGCGGAGTTGATGGGGGAGTGGCGGCAGTTGACCCCGCACCGTGAGGACGCGAGGTAAGTCGATCTAAGATACGTAGACTTCAGCTACGCTATTCTCGTAGCTGAAGTTGCGTATGTTAGGTCAATCTTACACCCCCCGCCCCGACCCCCAGTGTAGACTAGGCCATAGCTACGGCACCATAGCTAAACCTCTGCAACCTCATAATGTGGACACAGACTACAGTGATGGAAGGGGTTTTTCCCATTACTGTAGTAACCCCAAGCGATGGTAGCCGGGTCGACAGACACATTCTTCCATTGACCTAGCTGCGTCTATCCCAGCGGGGTAACTTGGCATAGCTCCAGCACTCAGTACAAAGTACAGTAGTTATGTCAACTTAATTTTTAAGTGTAGGCCAGCCTTACTATGTGTTTGTACAGGGCCTCTAGCTGCTAGTGCAATATAAGTAATAATTCCTGTCTTCCAGTTAAAGAGTTAAACTAGATTCAAGACCAGAAGTCATCAAATTTACCAGCTGCTATGAATTATCTATGCTGCAGCATCCAGCATCAGATGTCTATGAAAATTACACCAGAAACACTTCAATGCTCCATAACACGTATAGATTGCTGTAACATGACCATATTATAGCTACCAGCTATTCACTAGAGCGTTGTACTCTAAAATCCCGCCTGGGAATGTGATAAAGTCAATATTTGTGTAGCACTCCCATTTGCACTTATGAAATAAGTCTTTCTGACACTACAGGACACACAGAGAAAGCAGCTCATTTTATAAATCACCGCTCTGGTACAATGGCATTAATTTAGCAATTTTCCATGCAGATGGGCCTATACTTGTGCTTAATGGCAAAAAAAATAAAAGTCCGGGGAATATGAAAGCAATGTACAGCCAGAAGTAGGAATAAAGGTTCGGTATTAGTGTTCCTGGTAGACAGATGCTGATCTATAAACAGGAGAGTTGTTTTAGAACTATAGAAGGCTTCATTTGCTTGAAGTGAAACATTTTCAGGTCATTGGCTTGTCCATGGGTAGCAGTAAAACATTCCAATTACAACTAGAGCTGGGCAACAATTTTTGACCAAAATTTCTTCAGGGAAAAATGCAGATACTGTGACGCTGAGACATTTTGTGAATCCCTGTTGATTTCCCCAAATCGTTTTGCTGGGGGGCGGGGGAATTGAGAAAATCTGACACTTTCAAAATGAAACATTTTTTATTTTTTTTTATTCCAAATGATTTTTTTGTTTAGAAATTTTCCTTATAAAAGGACATTTTTAAAAGTTTTAAAATGCTTGAAATCAAATCTAAATCTTTAGGTTTTGTGCAGTTTTGTTGTAGCTGTGTTGGTCCCAGGATGCAGGATATTAGACAGACAAGATGGGTGAAGTAATATCTTTGATTGGACCAACTTCTTCTGGTGAGAGAAACAAGCTTTTGAGCTCCACAGAGCTCTTCTTCAGGCCTGGGAAAAGTACTCAGGGCATGGCTACACTTGCAGATGTAGAGCATTTTGAGTTAAACCAGCATTTGGAGAGCGCAGTAGGGAAAGCGCTGCAGTCTGTCCACACTGGCAGCTGCAAGCGCACTGGCGTGACCACATTTGCAGCACTTGCAGCGGCATTGGGAGTGGTGCATTATGGGCAGCTATCCCACAGAGCACCTCTTCCCATTCTGGCGCTGTGGCTTGTGGAAAGGGGGCCGGGGATACGGGGCATTCTGAGTCCTGTCCCAACACCCCAGCAATCCCATCTGCTTCCGTCCACATTTGGCGCCATCTTTCAACGTTTTTTGTGCTGCGCGCTCTGTCTTCCCTTTCGGTCTGCGGGAATGGAGCCCGAACTGCTGAGGAATATGCTGACGAGTCTCGCTAGCACGTCACATTTGGCATTCGAGTTACTCCTTAAGATCCAAACTGACAGTGAGGACTCCGATGATGATATCAACTTGAGTAACGCATATGACACGAGATTGCTTGTGGCATTCATGGATATGCTTACCAACGTGGAATGGCGCTTTTGGGCTCGGGAAACAAGCATGGAGTGGTGGGATCACATTGTCATGCAAGTCTGGGATGATGAGCAGTAGCTGCAGAACTTTCGGATGAGAAAAGCCACTTTCATGGGACTGTGTGATGAGCTCACCCCCACCCTGCGGCGCAAGGACACGAGATTGAGAGCTGCCCTGCCGGTTGCAATCTGGAAGCTGGCAACTCCAGACAGCTACCAATTGGTCGCTAACCAGTTTGGAGTGGGAAAGTCGACCGTTGGAATCGTGTTGATGCAAGTTTGAAGGGCCATTAATGGCATCCTGCTCAGAAGAACCGTGACTCTGGGCAACATGCATGACATTGTGGCTGGCTTTGCACAAATGGGTTTCCCTAACTGCAGAGGGGCGATAGATGGGACGCATATTCCAATTCTGGCACCAGCCCACCTAGCATCCGAGTACGTTAATCGGAAGGGGTATTTCTCTATGGTTCTCCAGGCGCTTGTGGATCACCATGGGTGTTTCATTTACATTAATGCAGGCTGGCCCGGAAAGGTGCATGATGCACGCATCTTTCGGAACACAGGCCTGATGAGGAAGCTGCAAGTCGGGACTTTTTCCCCAGACCAGAAGATCACCGTAGGTGAAGTCAAAATGCCTATTGTGATCCTTGGAGACCCCACTTACTCTTTAATGCCGTGGCTCATGAAACCCTACACAGGGAACCTTGACAGCATCAAGGAGTGGTTCAACAACATGCTGAGCCAGTGCAGAATTACTGTGGAGTGTGCTTTTGGCCATTTAAAGGGCTGCTGGCGCTCTCTGTATGGGAAGCTGGACGTGGCCAATGACAGCTTCCCCGCAGTTATATCCGTGTGCTGTACCCTCCATAATATTTGTGAAGGGAAGGGTGAAAGATTCACTCAGGCATGGAACTCAGAGGTTCAACACCTGGAGGCTGAATTTGAACAGCCAGAGAGCAGGGCTATTAGAGGGGCACAGCGCAGGGCTGCAAGGATTAGGGATGCCTTGAGGGAGCAATTTGAGGCTGAAAGCCACCAGTAATGTCTGGTGCCCTGCACAGGAGTGAAGTGCAGTGGTTCCAATGTTAGTAGGAATCTGTGTTGGCTACACTGACTTGCAGTGTCTGTTGCTTTCCTGGGCTAAGGTATCTTTTATTTTATGCAATAATAAATAATGTTTTCAAAGCCAAAAAATCCATTTATTGAAAAGAAAATTCATTTATTGAAAAGAAACACAACTGCTTGGGAAACAGAAAGGGCAAGGTGTGGGGTGGGGAACGGTACAATCACAGATTTGCGTATGTCCTGTTATCATACTTAGTCTTCCTGTCTGGAGTGCTGTGCAATGAGTGCTGCACTTCAGGATGGCTATACTGCATGGTGATGGGGGCTAAGTGCAGGGGGTAAGGTTCGTAGTTTCCAGGGCTGGGTAGTGAAGCTACAGGTGTTGGAGGCAGCTGGTGGCGATAAGAACCCGGATGTTGGGGAAAGTGGGTTGGAGATGACATGGGGGAACAAGGGAAAGAGTTTTGGGACAAGGGCTGGGGGGCGGGGGGGAACGACACAGTAGTGCTCTGCCTGCTTACAAGCGCCTGGATCGAATCCGCTTGGTGCTCCATGATGCTTATCAGCCGATCCGTGCTTTGTTGCCGGAACTCCACGCTTTTGTGCCGGCGCTCCTCATTCTGCTGGTGGATCCTCCTTTCACTTTCCCTCCACGCCTGCGCTTTTAGATTCTCGTTAAGGGACTGCTGCATTACTTCATGCAGCATGTCTTCTTTGCTTCTGTGTGGCCTCTTCCTGAGTCTTTGCAGTGTCTCGGCCGGTGATAACACAGACGGCTGAGATCTCAAGGTTGCATCTGTAAAGGCAAAATGAAACACTTAACAGTGGCAGCATTGTTTGCACCAGACAGTGCAATGATTCTCCCGTACTTAAGGTGGGCAAGCACAATCTACACAATAGCATAATTTGCCCCTCCCAAAGCGAGCGCACATAACCCACGGGAGCCCCAAAATGGTGAGTAAGCACAGGGTCAAGGGGGACTGATGGTTTCATGGTTGTACTGTCCTCTGGGTTTCTGTGCCTTGGGGAGAGCTAACAGCTGCAGGGGCCCCCTATACTGAACACTGTCCCCACATTTTCCACAGGAGTTCGTCCTGGAAGATATCTAGCTGCTGAGGGTGACCTGGGAAGCAAGGGAGGGTCTTCTACTACAATGCGGCTTCCGCCCTGGCCCATATGCAACTTGCCTGTGTGCAGCAATGGTCCCCCAGCCCCTCACAGCACAGTGGCGTGGACATGTTAGCCTTACTGGGACAAGGACCACAATGGCTCTCCCAAGAAACCTGCGCAAGCGCATTGCCCAAGTTCTGGATAAGACCTTTGAAGAGATCACTGAGGCTGATTACTGCGATGTGAGAGAGCACATCAGCGCCCTATTTCGCATCTAGGCATGCATGTCTAACCCTCCTCGCCCCAAGAGCCCACACCGAATAACTTCCTTCCCAAAATAAAAGCCGCTTACCGGGAACATCCTCTGGTGTTTGTCCTTCCCCAAGCACCAGCCGCTGCGACTGGCTACCTTCCTCCTGGCTTGAGAACAGCTCCTGGCTGCATGCATCTAGGGATGCCGGGGTGTCTTCCTCCACCTCAGCACCCTCGCTCCCGCTTTCGTCCTCTCCTCCTCCTGCCTTGTTGAACTGGGCTCTGAAGTGTCCATGGTGGTACTTGTAGTGGAGGTGGGGTCGCCTCCAAGTATCACGTCCAACTCTTTGTAGAAACTGCAGGTCGCGGGGGCAGCACCGGAGCGGCCGTTTGCCTCGTGGGCTTTGAGGTAGGCATTCTGCAGCTCCTTCACTTTAACCCTGCACTGCAGTGTGTCCCGGTCATGGCCCCTTTCCATCATGTCCCTTGATATCTGCCTGAAGGTATCGTAATTCCTACGGCTGGAGCGCAGCTGGGACTGGACAGCTTCCTCCCCCAAAACACTGATGAGGTCCAGCATCTTGTCATTGCTCCATACTGGGGATTGCCTGGCGCGTGGAGGCATGGTCACCTGGAAAGGTTCGCTGAGAGCACTCCACGCCTTGCTGAGGGGAAGGGGATTTTCAAAATTCCCAGAGAATTTAAAGGGCAGGTCTGACGGTTGGTCACCTGAGGGCAGGACAGTAGAGTTCAAACTGATGACCAGAGTGGCTAGAACAGGCATTGTGGGACACTTATGGAGGCCAATCAGAGCACATTAATAGACTAGGGCGTCCACACTGGCGCCCCGGCGCTCCAGCGGGAGCGCATCAAACGTTATTCCACTCGCCAAGGTGGAGTACCAGGAGCGCTCTAGCCGCGGAATCAGAGCGCTCTACGTGCCTTGCCAGTGTGGACACATCGTGAGTTAGAGCACACTGGGCTGCTTTAATGCGCTCTAACTCGCAAGTGTAGCCATGCCCTTAGTGTCACAGCTAAATACAAGGTGGAGCAGATTGCTTAGCATAAGTAGTTAACACATTTCAAGAGACCATTCAAGGTGAAATCACCTGTTGACACCCCTCCAATCATAGGGTGGAAATGGGGAGGAGTGGGAAAGAAGCAACAAGTGGGGACTTAATCAGTCCTCATCCTCAAAGGAAACCTGCACAACACTTTCAAAAGACAAGCCTCTGAGCTTAAATCCAAAACATTGCTAGACACTAAAAATCATGGGCTGAACAGAGACACTGGATTTATGGCTTATTACAACAATCTGTAACCCACTAACAACGCCCGCCCCAGTTCCTCCCCCTCCCCCCAAACAGTAGTCAAGTTTGCCTTTAATGGATGAAAGCACCATTTAGGATTAAACTCTTGTGATGGAGAGTTTTGCAAAACCATTGGCCAGAGTCCAGAGCACAGACAGATTACATCAGTATTGCACCTACAGCTGTGGATAAACAGGGAGGAAGCTTTGGAATTACTCATGACCACCTTATAATAATTGCAGAAACCAGAGCATAAATATAGGAGGGTTTTTTTCTATTATCTCTCTCTGAGGCCTTGGCTACACTTGCAAGTTACAGCGCTGTAAAGCCTCCCCCAGCGCTGTAACTCACTCCCCGTCCACACTGGCAGGGCACTTGCAGCGCTGTATCTCCCAGGGTACACCGCTGCAGGTACTCCACATCTCCGAGAGGAATAACAGCTGCAGCGGAGTGGCTACGACTCATAGGTGTGAGTGTAAACGCTTGCAACGCTGTACTAATCACCTTGTCAAGTGGCCAATCCTCTCCGGCTGCAGGAATGCGGAAGTGCCGGTTTCAAAGCTCGTACCACAGAGAAAAGCAAACAATTTGCAGCTTGCTTTGAGCGAGTAAATGAATGAGCAGGGGTAGGGTTACCATATTTAAAAAATAAAAAAAAGAGGACACTCCATGGGGCCCTGTCCCCGCCCCTTTCCCACCCCGCTCCAACTCCGCCCCTTCCCTGCCCCAACTCCGCCCCTTCCCTAAAGTCCCCGCCCCAACTCCCCCTCCTCCCTCTCAGCCATGCGAAAAGGGCTGCCCGAGCGCTACCGGCTTCACGGTTTGCCAGGCAGCCTCCAGACCCTGTGCCCCGGGCCGGCGCTTCCCCAGCGCAGCTGGAGCCCGGGAGGGGAAGCGCCCAGCCGGGGGTGCAGGGTCTGGAGGCTGCCCGGCAAACCGTGAAGCCGGTAGCGCTCGGGCTTTGGGCAGCCCCCATGCCTCCAGACCCTGTGCCCTCAGCCGGGCACTTCCCCTCCCGGGCTCTGGCTGCTGTGCTCCTCCCGTGACTCTTCGGCTCTGTTTAAGAGCCGAGCTGCCCGAGTGCTTCCGGCTTCGGGCAGCCCCCATGCCTCTGGACCCCGCGCTCCCGGAGCCCTGGAGAGGAAGTGCCCGTCTGGTGGCTCAGGGTCCGGAGGCAAGGGGGCTGCCCGAAGCCGGTAGCGCTTGGGCAGCTTGGCTTTAAACAGAGCCAAAGAGTCAGGGGAGGAGCACAGCAGCCGCGGGAGGGGAAGTGCCCAGCCGGCGGTATTTTTCCCGGACATGTTCGGCTTTTGGCAATTCCCCCCGGACGGGGGTTTGATTACCAAAAAGCCGGACATGTCCAGGAAAAACAGGATGTCTGGTAAGCCTAAGCAGGGGGCCAGGAGTTTTAAACTTGCAAAATAGAGAGCTAACATGCTCCAAAAAGCACTCTCTCTCCCCCCACACTCCCTGTCACAATCCACCCCACCCCACCCCCGTTTTGAAAAGCACGTTGCAGCCACATGAATGCTGGGATAGCTGCCCATAATGCACCGCTCCCAACACAGCTGCAAATGTTACAAGTGTGGCCACGCCACTGCGCTGTCAGCTGTCAGTGTGGACAGACTGCAGCGCTGTTCCCTACTCAGCTGTACGAAGACAGGTTTACCTCGCAGCGCTGTACAGCTGCAAGTGTAGCCAAGGCCTGAGTGAGAGTAATTTGAATCAAATGTAATTAATCAAAGGGTGGTGATAGCTTCTAACTCTTACACAATAAGGCTCTTGAGGGCAGGAATATTCCAGTTTCTAAACCTCTTCTGAAACTTGGCGGGAGGGGGAGGGCAAAAACATGCTAAATGATCAGGTATGATTTAAAACAACCCCAGTTGCAGCTGTCCAAGGCAGAATGAAATTGTGGCAGGGTGCAGGGCTCTGCCTGGGCCATGTGAACAAAGGGTTAACATCGGCTCAGTTCCTTCCTCCACCCCCCCACCCCCCCTTTGCACAGTTGCTCAGGAGAAGGACTATAAACTGAGGAGAGAGGGATAAGATAATACCTATGGAGAAGCTGGGTTCTGCACTGCCTGGTATAAGCCTATGCTGAACCCCAGAGTGGAAGGGAATGTTTTTTGTCCTTTTTCTCTTGGGTTTTGGTTTCTGCTTTTTAGCATCCTTTTAGGAAAATCTTTCCTGACTGCATCTGTGCTTGGGTTCAGCTGATTCCACCTCTCAGAGAAATCTATTAATTTCAGTTATTCGTTGTCCTTGTATTAATATTCATGCCCTGCTAGATGGAACTTTCTGCCACATGCAGATGTGTAATTATCTATGAGTAATGGTATTTGCTAAGGCTTTGGGAAGAAAATCATTTTATGTCTAGGTGTTAATCCAATAATAATATGCCTCTTTCTAGCCCAAGATCTCCAAGCATTTCACCACCATTTATGAATGAAGACACACATCACCCTTTTGGGGCATGTTAGTATTTTTAATCTGAAATTCTCAGAAGGAAAAATTGACACTTCTGAAAATTTTACCCTAAATCTCTTTGTTTCAAAGACCCATTTTCAAAACTTTCCAAGTCACATAGGTGCATTTGGAAAATGGGACCTAGGTACTTCTGAAAATTGTACCCTTAATGACTTACTCAAGGTCACAAAGGAAGCCTATATGGTAGAGTCAGGAGTGAAATGCACATCCTTTGACACCCAGGCATGTGCCAGAATCACAAAACTCTCAATCCTTTCTTATAAGCTCTATATTTGCCTGTGGCCCTGATCCTGCATGCCGCAACATGCATGCAAATCTGTGAAGGATCCCACTGAAGTCAATAGGGCCCTGCATAGATGAGGGGATCTGTCCATGCTGGGCTTTTTGCAGGACTGGAGCCTGTGAAAATGTAACCCACTACTTGGTATGCATTGTGTGTCCCCCTCTGTGCCTAATCAAAAGAGGATGTAAATCTGTTACAGTTCCTACCTACAGCACCTGGTTCCTGAGCTATAGAGATTCATTCCTTCATCCTTCGACAGGGTAACAAGCTTTGTAAATGGGGAGAAGTGATAGATGTGGTAAATCTTGGCCTTAGTAAGGCTTAGTTTTGATACTGTTTCACATGATCTTCTCATAAATAAACTAGGGACATACAACCTAGATGGAGCTACTATAAGGTGGGTGCATAACTGGTTGGAGAACCATTCCAAGAGAGTAGTTATCAGTGGTTCACAGTCAAGCCGGAAGGGCATAGCAAGTGGGGTCCCACAAGGACCAGTTCTGGGCCCGGTTCTGTTCAGTATCTTCATCAGTGATTTAGATCATGATATAGAGAGTACAGTTATAAAGTTTGCAGACAATACCAAGCTGGGAGGGGTTGCAAATGCTTTAGAGAATAGGATGAAAATTCAAAATCATCTGACGTAAATAAGATGAAATTCAATAAGGACAAATGCAAAGTACTCCACTTAGGAAGGAACAATCAGTTGCACACATACAAAATGAGAAATTATTGCCTAGGAAGGAGTACTACGGAAAGGGATCTGGGGGTCATCATTGATCACAAGCTAAATACAAGTCAACAGTGTAACTCTGTTGTAAAAAAGCAAACATCCCAGAATGATGTTTGCTTTTTTGCATCAGCAGGAGTGTTGTAAACAAGACACAAGAAATAATTCTTCCGCTCTACTCCACGCTGATTAGGCCTCAGCTGGACAGGGCCGGCTTTCGCAGGTGCGGGGCCCCACGCCGGGACGCGAATTGTCTGGCACCCCCCCGCCCCAACTCCGCCCCGACTCCGCCCCCTCCCTGCCCCATTGGATCCCTCCCCAAATCCCCGCCCTGGCCCAGCGTCTTCCCCAAGCACGCCGCATTCCTCCTACTCATCCCTCTCTCCCAGGCTTGCACTGATCAGCTGTATGGCAGCGCAAGCACTGGAGGGAGGGGGGAGAAGCAGGACGCGGCTTTTTTTTTTTTTTTCACTCCACCGGCAGCCCCGGATGTTGCGGGGCCCTCTTAGGCGCGGGGCCCCATTCCGGGGAATCGGCTGAATCGGCTTAAAGCCGGCCCTGCAGCTCGAGTATTGTGTCCAGTTCTGGGTCCTACACTTCAGGAAAGATGTGGACAAATTGGAGAAAGTCCAGAGAAGAGCAACAAAAATGGTTAAAGGTCTAGAAAACATGATCTATGAGGGAAGATTGGAAAAATTGAGCTTGTTTAGTCTGGAGAAGAGAAGACTGAGAGGGGACATAACAGTTTTCAAGTACATAAAAGGTTCTCCTTAACCTCTGAGGATAGGAAAAGATACAATTATCTTAAATTGCAGCAAGGGCAGTTTAGGTTGGACATTAGGAAAATCCCCATCATTGGAAATCTTTAAGAGCACGTTAGACAGACACACCTGTCAGGGATGGTCTAGATAATACTTAATCCTCCCATGAGTGCAGGGGACTGGACTAGATGACCTCTTGAGGTGCCTTCCAGTTCTACAACTCTAATTCTCCTTGCTCCAGAGGTTCCCAGTCATGACCAAGATAGTGGTGGTTTCTTATCCCATGCTCATTGCTGTCATAGCTGGGGTCATTGTTACTAGAGATACCACAACTTATTGCAGATCTAATTAATCAAGAATTGTTGCTATTTAAATGGAAAGAGCTGAGTTTCCCCTAATCCGGAATTCACAATGGCTGGTCATGGATTACATTCACTTTGGCCCAGATTCTTAAAGGTATTTAGGTGCCTAACTCCCATTGATTTGTAGGTATAAATACCTTTGAGGATCTGGGCCTTTGTGCCTTCAATAGAAAGAACTTTTAAAAGGCATCTCAGCTAAGACAATGGATCAAAATCAGGGTGAGTGAGTCAAACCTGACTAGAGGGAGTCTAGGGTTGTGTAATTCGCACCTTCTTCCAACCCCCTCAGTGTTCATTTTATATCAAGTTAGACTCTTATCTAAATTCACTTAGGTTTAGGCACACACCCACTTTCCAACCTGTAATTTCCATCCCCACCCCACCCTTACATCGCGCCTGTGGCCAGGAGAGGACATGTAGCAAGGAAAGCAGTGAACTAGAGTGAATAAAAATGTGAGTAGTTAAAGGAGGCCACTCCTTGCAACTCCTTCTGACACCTGTGCATGTATTCCCGTACACTGGGGAGTGGGAGCAAGTAGGTCTGAGAGAATTGGAGTGTCAGGGTGTCTTAGGCTATGGCTACACTTGGAGCTAGAGCTGTGACTCCCTGCTCATATAGTTATACTCCTGCTAGCTCGCATTGTGCTAACACACTAACAGTAGTAGCATAGCCAGGGCAGCAGTGAGCGGCGGCACAGGCTGGCTGTGCCAAGTACATACCCATGCGATCTAGGCAGGTTTGTACTCAGCACAGCTAGCCCGTGCCAGCGCTCTCTGCTGCCCATGCTACCATAGCTACACTACTGTTTTTAGCATGGTAGCTCAATGAGAGCTAGCGCAAATCTATGTGAGTTTCCAAGCGTAACGTACCCTCAGTGGGATAGGGCGTCTTGCTCATACTACCTAGGGTGACTAGATGTCCTATTTTGAAAGGGACAGTCCCGTATTTAAACCCTCCTGCATGTGTCCCGACTTTTTCTTAAAAATGGACAAATTGTCCCATATTTTTTGTCTCTCCCCCCCAACCCCCATCAGTACTGGTGGGTCCTGCTGCTGGTCACGGGCCAGGTCATCCCTTTCCCCGCCATCCACCTCCATGGCTGGAAGCAGCTCCCATCCCTTCCCTCAGGCACAGTGCCGAAAGGCTGCTGCTGGTCACATTCTGGTTTGAACCCTGGCAGAAATCTGGGGAGGGGGGCATGGGATCCTACATGCCCCCCCCCCCCCCCGTTGACTCAGGAAGATGCGGCACCAGGTGCCAGAAGAGGCGGGTCCATCCTGGGGGCCCAGCCAAGCATGGAGGGTGGAGAGTGCCGGACAGGAAGGGAGGGTTGGTCGGTCACTCCCTCCTGTGTGAGAGAGGTGTATGTGAGTGTGCGCATGTGTGTCACCTCTCCCTGTGTGTGTGTGGGGGGGGGGGTAAGAGGTGTGTGTGTCACCCCTCCCCATGTGAACCCTAAAGCCTTAATTATAAGAAGGTAAATAAAGAGAATCCAACTATGCAGTAGTTCTTTTTAACAGGAGCTCAGTCAACCTGATGTTAATTTGAATGTTTGTACTGCATAGTTCTGATTGATAGCTGTTGAACTCACTTGAATATGAATAATTTTACCAGGTGTCCTGTATTCAGCACAGGGCAATATGGTCACCCTAACACTACCTTACACATCACCTCTGAATTTGGCCCAGTGAATATCTTTACAGATCTATAAACCCTGCCTAGTAAACAAGGGGAATATCCAGAAAACTCAAGGCACCAAGAAGTGTTCTGAAAGGAGCCACTTTAACGTTTGAAGATAATATTGTGCAATCTGGAAGGATCTAGTCTGCATAACGACCTGCATCCCACACCCTCCATTTTAAATATACAGCACACATTAAGGTCAGACGTGAGCACTAAGATCGTCTTTGCTGATCTCCCACACATCCCAGAGCCAAACATTTCTGAACTTTGGTGTGTCTGCGTGACCCAAGAACCCCTCAGTGCCACCTGGCAAAGGGGTTACAAGATTATCCTGATACTGGTAGATACATTCTGGGTCAGCAAAGAATATCATGTGAGATCTTAACCAAAAGCCAGGGTCATGCTGGTCATTAATATCATTGCAAAATGTATGTATAGATACTATATGAGGAGGTCTATAAATATACTGAAAATATGTTCTCGATTCTGTGTCATAGCAGAGGTGGAGAAAGAGGTCATCTGTCAGACAAAAGATGTTTATTTGCCTGTCTTTCTGTCAGCATGTAAATTAAATATTGTCTCATTCACAAAGGGTCTCCTATCACCTGTCCAAACTGAATCCAGATGAAGGACTGTAAGAATTTTAGACAGGAGCTAACAGGTATAGAAACACCTAGGGGAAGAGAACCTTATCTTGAGATACACTTCAAAGGCTTCCTGGACTATACTTGGGGAACAAAGAGGATCCCCCTGTCATCCTGCACCTAGGAAGCAAACAAGCAATGCATTTACATTCATGAAAATGGGATCACAACCAGTCGGTTGCAGGATTTGAGTGAGATAAACTTCATTAGACAGAAGATCAACCTAATAGTTAAGCTAGGTCTCTAGAACACGTTATGATTTTGTTTTATATGTAACCTTTTTCTCCTATTATCAAAAAAAAAAATGAGGAGTCCTTGTGGCACCTTAGGGACTAACAAATTTCTTTGGGCATAATGCATAATGCCCAAATAAATTTGTTAGTCTCTAAGGGTACGTCTACACTACACGCTGGATCGGTGGGTAGTGATCGATCTATCGTGGATCGATTTATCGCGTCTAGGTAGACGCGATAAATCGATCCCCAATCGCTCTGCCGTTGACTCCGGAACTCCACCACGGCGAGAGGCGGAAGCGGAGTCGACAGGGGAGCAGCGGCCATCAATCCCGCACCGCGAGGACGCGAAGTAAGTGATTCTAAGTCGATCTAAGATACGTCGACTTCAGCTACACTATTCTAGTAGCTGAAGTTGCATATCTTAGATCGATCCCTTCCCTCCCCGCCTCTCCCCCCCAGTGTAGACCAGGCCTAAGGTGGCACAAGGACTCCTCATTGTTTTTGCTGATACAGACTAACATGGCTACCACTCTGAAACCTGTCTCCTATTATCCTTACTCAATAATCTCTTGAATCTTCGGTAATAAATTTATCCTTGTTTTTAGGATAAATATATGTCAGTGCGGTGATATTAAGCAAGGTGCTGATCCTGAGTTGACTCATACAAGTGTATATGCTGTTCCCCTGGGGACATCAGACCTGTATTTGTGTGTGT
This sequence comes from Chrysemys picta bellii, assembly GCF_011386835.1. NCBI lineage: Eukaryota > Metazoa > Chordata > Testudines > Emydidae > Chrysemys > Chrysemys picta. The sequence goes on along the minus strand of NC_088794.1, from coordinate 36,884,668 downwards.
TCAGTGGATAAGGGGCTGGGCACTACAGGGGAATTCCTCAAAGTTGGGGATTTGGGTGCAGCTATTATGAACCTGCAAGGCAAAGTAAGGGCTGGTCTAGCCCAGAGGAGAGGACTCAGGTGGTTCACAGGCTGGTGGTGCTAGGGAGCTAACACCCATTTCAGCACAACTATGTCTTCTTCACGCAGGAGATGGGGATAACAAAGTGACGCACAGTCCTGGGTACCCCAAGAACAATCACAGTCTGCATAGCGGAGCTTGGGCTCACTAGCTCAAATAGCTGTCAGCTTTGGGTGTTCATTCAGTCCTTATTCAAGCAAATTCCCATTGATGTCAGTGAGCGTTTATCCTGAGTACATCAGAAATCACAGTGAAGTAAGGACCTAACAGTTTGGCCCACAGAGTCTGCAATTCCTTATTTAACCACCTTCAGTTACAATTCTAGACCTTATTGTTAATGTGTGTTTTTTACAGTGTCTATCCCGGTGCCCAGCCCAGGTGATGGCAGGGGGCCATAATTCAATCCATCCCACATGACAGCTGTCTGACCTTCAGTGACGAGGTTCCTGATATTTGGAAGTGCGTGTCTGATAGTATTAAAATCCCTCTCTCATGTTAATGTTTTAACTGTGTTACACTCTGTAAAGTATTTTGGGATAGTGTTTACATGGAGGACGCTGTACTAGTCACTGCCTTGTCCAGCCACTAGGATCCTCACGTTCTTCATCGGCCTTTGTACTCGTAAATTGAGATGCTGCATTTAGACAAATGATCTGAACTTGAATGCCATTGGGTTGGCTGAGGAGATGAGTTCCAGCAGGCCTGTTCTGTGGTGTGCCATGTTAGTCACGAGATGATGAATTTCTTCACAGGGTCTCTAATATGGTTCTTCAGCTGGCTCCTTTGGCTAGAGGCACCTGCCTTGCGTCTCTGTCATGGGCGCCAAGAGGAAAATTAGCTTAATATGTTCCCATTTTCTCATGAAAGCCCCAAGTAGCTGAGGAGTGCTGAGTATTTCTATGGGGGCAGGGCAAAGGGAATCCTACTTGCTCTCATCACCCCTGCCCTCTACAGAGCAGTAGTAGGTCTGCCTTGTAGCCACCATTTCAGTCTAGGAGATGGAGTAGGCTCTATGGTTGCAGCACGTGGAACCATTCAGAGGTAGGTTCTCTGCCTCACAAACCTGACCCAGACCCTAGTGCACAGTGTCTTGTGAAGATGGGTTCAGCAGAGTGTATGGGGGCATATCTCTTTCAAGTACAGCAGAAGCACATGGACTCAGCTGAGAAAGAGGTAGGTGAGCAGGACTGAATCATCCTGAATTGCATAGTTTTTTCTGGTTACAAGTCCCCTAGCAAATACCAGCTATGGCTAGAGTTATAATGCCACTATTCCCTGAAATATCCCAGCATTTCAACTATAATAACATAAGGCTGACACAACACAAAGTCATTCATGTAGCTTTCCCGATAGAAAACCAAGCAGAGTGCCTCAGGGGTTGGTCCTGGGGTCGGTTTTGTTCAACATCTTTATTAATGATCTGGATGATGGGATGAATTGCACCTTCAGCAAGTTCGCAGAAGACACTAAACTGCAGGGAGAGGTAGATAAGCTGGAGGGTAGGGATAGGGTCCATAGTGACCTAGACAAATGGGAGGATTGGGCCAAAAGAAATCTGATGAGGTTCAACAAGGACAAGTGCAGAGTCCTGCACTTAGGAAGGAAGAATCCCATGCACCGCTATAGGCTGGGGACCGACTGGCTAAGCAGCTGTTCTGCAGAAAAGGACCTGGGGAGTACAGTGGACGAGAAGCTGGATATAAGTCAGCAGTGTGCCCTTGTTGCCAAGAAGGCCAACGGCATATTGGGCTGTATTAATAGGAGAACTGCCAGCAGACTGAGGGTAAGTGATTATTCCCTTCTATTCGGCACTGGTGAGGCCACACCTGGAGTATTGCGTCCAGTTTTGGTCCCCTCACTACAGAAGGGATGTGGACAAATTGGAGACAGTCCAGCAGGAGGGCAACAAAAATTATTAGGGGGCTTGGGCACATGACTTACGAGAGAAGAGGCTGAGGGAACTGGGGTTATTTAGTCTGCAGAAGAGAAGAGTGAGGGGGGGATTTGATAGCAGTCTTCAACTACCTGAAGGGGAGGTTCCAAAGAGGATGGAGCTCAACTGTTCTCAGTGGTGGCAGATGACAGAACAAGGAGCAATGGTCTCAAGTTGCAGTGGGGGAGGTCTAGGTTGGATATTAGGAAACACTATTTCACTAGGAGGTGAAGCACTGGAATGGGTTACCTAGGGACGTGGTGGAATCTCCATCCTTAGAGGTTTTTAAGGCCCCACTTGACAAAGCCCTGGCTGCGATGATTTTGTTGGTGTTGGTCCTGCTTTGAGCAGGGGGTTGGACTAGATGATCTCCTGAGGTGTCTTCCAACCCTAATATTCTATGATTCTTTGATACTGACATTCCTGGGAAATCTAACAAAACTGCCCACAAGCCAGCTCTGAAGCACTGCACTCCTGGATCTTGGGAAAGCCTCCAATTGCTCCTGGGGTCATACAATAGGCATCACACATATTAGTTATTCTTTTTTGACTTAGGCTTTGTCTACACTAGCACTTTTGTCGGTGAAACTTATGTCAGTCTAGGGGGGGCAGTGGCAGGAGACGCTCTCCCGCCAACATAGATACTGCTGTTTGTTGGGAGTGCATCAAGCGGCTACATGGGAGACCTTACAGCGCAGCTGCAGCGGGTCAGTTCTGATGCTGTAAGCTCTGTAGTGTAGGCATAGCCTAAAGCAACTATTTTTTATTGTGCATAAGAGTGACAGCTTTGAGTTCCACAGCTAGCTAGCAGCAGTTGATCCAGGTCCTCCTATACCATCACATTCGCCACCGTCTTTTTCTTTTCCTCTTTCTCCTCCCTTCTTCTTGCTGTGGGTGGTTTGGGTTTTGGGAGGTTATTATTATTTTTGTTTTTCAGAGATTACTCCTTCATCCTGGTATCTTTGTTTTGTATACGAGGGCTACAGCATCACTCCCTTGTCCAAATGTCTCCTGTACTGTGTTTGATTTGTCAGGTTGTTTGCATCTTTATATTTGGTTTGCTTTTCAATACTTTATTTAACAATGCAAAGACCCTATATCAAACAGAGTTCATGGCCCACATTTGGGAAGCCAACTCTATAGTTTCTAGGCACTTTGACAGATTTGCAATAAGCCTGACCTGCAGCACTCTGTTGGTACAGGAACTGCCATGCCAAATCAGAACCATGGTCCCTCTAGTCCAGTATCCTGACTAACAGTGGCCAGTCCCAGATGCTTCCGTAGAAGGTGGGGGGGAAAATAAAACCCCTGTATGATATTTTGGGTACCACCCAGACCAGTAAAGGGTTCTGTCACTGTCTGACCTGTCACCTTGGGGGTCTTTGTGCTGTGCAGCTATGGTTCAGATCCCTGACGCCAGTAGCCAGCCCATAAGCATAAGGTCTCACCCTGGCTCCCACCAGCCCCGTTAATCTTTGCATTGTGATACCAACAGCCCTTCAAGTCCTGAGTCTCCACAAATAGTCCTCCTGAGTTCTTAACCCCAGACACTCGCACCATTCCTCTGCGGTTCGTCACCCCCAAAGGTGACCTCAGCCCCCCCAGTTATCAGCTCCCTCTGGCATACACACTCCACACGGCTTGCACCCCAGAGACCTGCCTGGGATAAAATAATTATTTAATAGAAAAATCAAAGTAATGGAATGCAAATATATGCCAATTACATAGAAAATACAAATGACGACACCACCTCAGGCTTTACACTTTCATATTAGATAACATCCCTTTTCTAATAAGAGTTACTGATTTGCCTATGACAGTTTCCTAGCACACCCCCTAGCTATAGATGGGATCCAGGGTTGACAAACAACCTCCTGACTCGAGACTCTCCTCCATTTAAAAAAAAAACCTCACTTCCAAGCCTGCTTTTAAAAGATTTTTTCCTTTTAGACTCATGGTTAGTCAGAGCAGGATGTTCGAGAGCTGGGATGTTCTTCACAATTTGCAGTTGTCTTAATGTCTTTCGATTAACTCTAAAGGTCCATCATTGTCTTTTCCTAGGCTGGCCAATGGATAGTTACTTGATGCCAGTTTTGTGTTCGGGACGTGCCTTTCCTTTCCCTGCTTGCCTGCTCACCACCCTGCACTCCAGATTGTGAGCACTGTTTTCTATGTACACAAATACATAATTAATAACCAGTGTGTGTACATATTTCATAATGACCAGCCAGTTCAGAACATTACAAGCTTTCATAAAAGACTTTATTCACTATATTTTTATAGTACAATAATACAGTATGCAATCAGTTGGTTTAACTGCTTATTTTTGGCAGTTCTCCCCATGGGGTCTCCCCTTGGGGTGTCTGGAGCCCGACTGTCACGCCCTGTTATGGACCAGTCTGCTGTCACAGTGTGATTGAGCCCGTTAAGGGGAGTCAGGGATCGGTCTACCTGTGACAGACTTCTTTAAAGAGAAGAGGCCCATCTTCACCCACCTGTAAGTAATTAATTGCCTAGGTGGCTGGTTGGCAGCTAATTGGCTAATGAGTACTTGAACCTGATAAAGGACTACCACAGCATAGTTAGAGGGAGGTGCTTCTAGACAGAGGAGTTCCCAAGGAGTAAAGCAAGACAGCTTTCAAGGAGAGGGACCTCCCAGATAGCTGCTGCAGGAGGCCTAGTCTGCAAGGAGCTCCATGCTGCCTGGAGAAGAGCTGCAGTCTGTGGGAAGTCCCTGGCTCCATGGAAGGAATGCCTTGGGGGCCATTTTGGTTAGTGTGTTGTGGGTCAAGGGCCTGGTTGTGAGACTAATTTCAGGTGGAGCCTGCCTAGGTGAAGGTCTATCTTGTATTTCTGTTGAGCTTTCTATTAATAAGTGAGACCCTCTGAAGAGGGGTGCTGTTTAATACATGAAAATCTGGCTGATATTACTGATGACCCAATTGGGGAAGCTAAGACAGGGTGGACCCACAGCAGGTGCGGATAACGTGTGCCTTTTACACTTGCCCACAGAGACGGTTTCCTCCTAACCCCTTAGATGTTGAAGAGTGATGGTTGATATCTGTTCCAATGCTGCCTCCCTGCCCCCACCCCGATCCTGCTGGGTTTTGCTTAGTCAGTAGTGCCCATGGCCTGTTTCCCTGCCTGGATAGAAGGATGCGAAGGTATACCCTTTGGGCAGAGAGTTACGGTGTGAGCTAGATGGGAGGAGGTAAAGTAAGGTACAGTTTAGTACCGTGATGGCTTTGGGTGGGGCCTTGCATAGGTTTACTTTAGAAGTTTTTCTGTTTATAAAGCAGATTCCCGAAAGGATGCCAACTGTTCTTGGAGCAGTCTCTCTAGAGGTTAGGGTGACCAGACAGCAAGTGTGAAAAATCAGGATGGGGGTGGGGGGTAATAGGAGCCTATATAAGAAAAAGACCCAAAAATCGGGACTGTCCCTATAAAATCAGGACATCTGGTCACTCTACTAGAGGTCCTAACTGGTTTCCCTCTATTCATCTCAAATTAGCCCAATCCATTAATTTAATCTAAAATGAGTCAATCAGCCCTTAAACTCCTGGGGTTGCAGTCTTCCTTTGTCTCTGTTTCCTAGGGACAGCCTGGCATGGGGCTCCTCCACTATCCCAGGCCTCCCTGTCTCACTCTGTTACCCTTCCTTTATACCTGGACTTGTTTCCTTAGTGGCCCAGCTGTGAGTGCATGCCTCCCTAATTGGCAGTTCTGGCAGCTGTGCTAGGCTGGGGTCACCCTGGTTGCCTTAAATGGGGAAGACTCTCTGCCCATTACAGAGGGTGACTCTATTTAGACTTAGTGTAGGTTTGTTTGGATGGGGATAAGGATGCTGCCGGCCCGCCTGCTTCTATGCAGCAGACCCATGGGGCTCTGCTGGGACTGTGAGGATGAGTGAGCAGGATTTGCCCTGAATTAGGAGACTTTTTCAGACTGTCTCTGCAAAAGAGAGACAAGGGGGAAATTAAGATGCTAACGGAACAGCAGGGAGGAGAGCAGCAGCAGCAAGCTCAAATGGCAGCTCTTTGGTACCATAGAGACCCTTCTCCAGTCCAGGAAGGAACACCGGAGGCAACAATGTGTGAACGTGGGGCACTGTCCAAGCTGCCTGGAAGTCCCAGCTCACCTGTAGCCAAAATGGGGCAGGAAGATAATCCAGGGGCATATATCTGGTTATGTCTGAATGGGTGGCTACTGCAGCTCAATGGGAGGAGGAGTCCCAACCACTCCAGTTATCTCTGTGCCTAATGAAGAAGAGACAAGCAATGTATAACCTTCTGGGTGAGGAGGTGTGACAAAGTGGGGGATTGTCTTGTTTTTTCCAATGGTTTGCATGCAGAGAGGGTGGGACTCAGTTTCCCTGGGTGGTGTTGGTTTAATGAGATGATGGGAGAGGGAGCTGTTGTTACAGAGGACCAGCAAGGGAACTTGGGACCCCAGCCAATGGCCTGGAGAATGGATACCCCAGTGACTGGTGACCTGGAGGCCCAGCTCAGGAGGCGCAGCCAGTTCTGGCCAGTGGAAGGACAATAATCTAAGTTGCGCAACTTCAGCTACATGAATAACGTAGCTGAAGTCGATGTACTTAGATTGACTTACCGTGGTGTCTTCACCACAGTGAGTCGACTGCTGCCCTGTTGACTCTGCCTGCGCCCCTTGCGGCGCTGGAGTACAGGAGTCGATGGGAGAGCGCTTGGGGATCAATTTATTGCGTCTAGACTAGACACGATAAATTGACACACACACCCCCGCGCTGGATCAATCGCTGCCTGCTGATCCGGTAGTGTAGACATACCCTCAGGGAGGATGGCCGGGGCTTTGCTCAAGCAGGGAGGAATGTAACAGGCTGGCACTGTTTGCCTGAGATGCCCCAAGCTGTTAGCGGGTCTTGAGCCTTCTGGGAATGTGTTAAGTGGGTTTTGCTGACATTGCTACAGCAGACAAGGGAAGTGGGGAATAGAGAGAGCACTAGGGTGTAGGACAGTTACATGCTGAGGGTTTTGCTGAATCACTGGTAGAACAGGCACATAACACACACATTCAGGCATACAAGTGAGGTAGCAGTTGCTCTCTCAGGCAGTGGGTGAGCTGGGGTTTGGCACCCTTCCATCCTGAGGAAAGGAATGCTAAGGGCAGTGAGATGGGGGAGAAGCCTGAGGCTGAGGGACCTCGCCAGCCAGCCAAGATGGGAGTTTCATGTAGGACTAGTTTGGCAGCCACCCTTTGTTAATCAGTCAGACCTCAGAGGGGTGACTCCTGACTATACACCTGTGCAGTTCTGTGCTAGCTGGGCTTAGGAAGCCACTTACTTCCAGGCATCTAAACCAGCAGCAAGACCTTCAGCTCCTGTTAATGTCAGAGAGCAGCAGGAGCTGAATATCTCTTACAATCAGCCAAGCTCTAGTCTGGGGGCTCAGTGTGGGTTGAAGACAGGAGCGCTGCCAGATTTTTTGCCGCCCTAGGCGGCGGAAGGTCCTGCCCCCGAAATACCATCCTCGACAGAGGCGGCGGAAGGTCCCACCCCCAAAATACTGCCAACGACCGGGGTGGCCGAAGATCCGGCCACGGCGATCGCCGCCCCCTAAATGTTAGCACCCTAGGCAACCGCCTAGGTCGCCTAATGGGTTGCGCCGGCCCTGGTTGAAGACCAAGATTTTTTTTTTTCCCCCAAAAGCGACAAATGATTTTTTGGTTGCTCAGCCTGAAACACTTGCCAAGGGCCTACATTTTCAGCCAGTGCTGAGCACTCGTCCAGAGCTGGGCAAAAGTTTTCTGGCAAATAGTTTATTCACTGAAAAATGCAGTTTTAGTTGACCTGAAACTGTTTGCAAATTGGACACAAACTCACTGAATACGTTTGGCCAGAAAGAACTGTGGGGGCTAGATTCACAAAACAGCCAGAGGAAGAGGTGCCTCCCCGATAACTTTTAGCCTAATGGTTCAGGTACTCCCCTGGGATGGGGCAGACTGAGGCTGGAATCCCCACACAAATATTTGAAGCCATGTCTCCCCTAGCCCAGTGTGATGCCCAAACCACTGGGCTGTAGGCTATTCTGGGTTAGGTAGCTTGCAATCTCTCCTGTGCAATCTGTTCCACTTTATATAAAATACTTGAACAGTCGTTGGGGCAGAGAGCAAGAATGACTCCGCACCTAGTGGCTAAGGCACACACCTGCTCCAGGGTGGGGATTCAAACCTGGGTCTCCAGATGCAGGTGGACTTCAACTGTGAATTTGGCTTGATTTTGGCCAATAGTTCTAGTCCAAAAAAAAGGGGAGGGGAAATTAGAAATGCTGAAATTAATGAAAAATTAATTTCTGAAAGTAAATGCTTCCAAAAGATGTTTTATTTTGGAATGTGCTTAAATTTTATTTTTTTAATTAAACTTCTAAAAAACCAACCAAATATTTTATTCAACCCTAATTGCATTTTTATTTATTCATTTTGCTCAGAAATTAAAAAAAAAAAAAATCTTAAATAGCCACTTTCTAATGGGGAAAAAAAATGAATTTGTCCAGTGTTGCAGTTCTGGGCCCCTGCACTTGTATTTCCTCTCAGTGGCCCAGCAAAAGTTTCCAATCTATTCCTTTTCTTAGATGGAGACCAACTTCTCTCTCCCCATCCTGACTGGGTTATTTCCAGGCTGAACAGTTCCCTGTGTTATTCCCAGCAAAAGACCGACTCCCTAAGCAGTCCTGCGTCTCTTCTTTCCTCAGAGACAGTATACCGTGTAATTGCTACAGTTGTAAGTTAGTACACAGCTCTCTCTAAGAAAGCCTGTTTTAGTCTTAAGGCAAAAGCACTACAGAGGAAACATATTAAAAACAATAAAAGAACCTACATGCATGCTAATAAGCTTACCTGAGATCATCCCCTGCTTCCACCAGGGGCTCTGGCAGGAGCAGTCCTTCAAAACTCACCTAGTGATTCTCCTGTGGTTTCAAGTTCATCATACCTTTTGCTCAGCAAGAGAGCAGTCTGATAGGAACTCAGTAGGCCAGAGTCCTTCCAACTCTTCCCTAAGGACCGGGGCCTTCAGTTGACCAGAGGCCCTGTCCATTTGCTGGTTCAGAAAGAAGGCCCTGAGTCTGTTTACCACCAAGTTATTTATCCCAACATCCTTTCTTTGTTTGCTGGTCTCTAAGAGAATCCAGTTCGAATTTTTGATGAGTGTGTGACTAGGTAATGAGCCAGACAATGGGTCCCCTTCCCAGGACAAAGTTTCAAAGGGCTGATAACTGGAGGGATTACAGTAGTATACCCCTACCTCCCAGTGAAGTTGCATATAATCTCAGGGCAGGTCTACCCTTCAACCGCTGCATCAGCACATCAGTGCAGCTACCCCCTTCGTGCTTTAATGAAGACGCTCTACACCGCTAGAAGAGAGCTCTCCCGGTGGCATAATTAATCCACCTCTGTGAGAGGCAGTAACTATGTCGACAGGAGAAGCTCTTCCACCAACTTAGTGCTGTCTACAGCGGAGGTTAGGTGGGTATAACTACCTTGCTCAGGGTGTGGATTTTTCATACCCGAGAGACACAGTTATATCTATGCAAGTGTGTAGAGTAGACCAGATCTCACAATAACACTCAAACAATTGCATTTTTAATACAGTGGTCCCCAACAGTATTAAACCTAATTCAAAAGGGTCTATCCAGAATATTGCATGTCTGTCATGCTTGGCTCTAATCCCAAGGTGAGCGCCCAACATCATTAGTCACTTCTGAAACTCTTGGTTTATTGGTTTTATTAATCTTGATAGAACTGTCCTTCTCCCCCAGCATTTAACAAACATGCAGCAGCCATGTTATCTCCCCTGAAGAGATTACAAGGGACAAGGGGATCCCAGGCAAAAGATGATATAAAAGTTCATACAGGGGAGGGTGTGCTGAGATCATAGAGAGAGCGAGGCAGGACAGATTCTTTGAAGCAGCAGGCCTGAAGGTGGAGGAAGGATGCTTGGCTGACTCTCTGAAACATGGTGGGAGGAGCACAAAGAAGGAAGTGAAGCTGAGAGGGGGAAAAAGGGCAAAGGAAGGAGAGAGAAGTGGGAGGAACACAGGAGTGTAGGAAGAAATGAGAGCAGAGGTGGGGGTGAGATTCTGTAGGGCCTTCCAGGATGAGGTGTTTGAATCTGATGGAGGCTGATAAAGGGTTCAGGGAATGGGGTAACTACAACACCAAGCACACCACCCCAGTTGCTACTAAGGGAGACCCCTGTTGGCAGCCTCAGTAGAGGCCAAAAACTGAATGGGCTTGGAAACTGAGATCCCTTTTCTCCCATAAGTTTGGAGAAGCCCCTGTTCCACCTGTGCTGTAGATAAAAAAGGGCCATGGCCGGCTGTCTGGCACCATTAACCATCCATTAAATTCACAATCTCCTTAGTAGAAGTGTCCTCCCAGCTGTTAGACCCCCCCACCCCTTCCTTACCCTGAAAGCCCTCTTGCGAAGTGGGTGCTGCAAAGCCACATCTCCTGCCAATCCTTTATTCCTTCTGGGAGTCCTGCTTTCCTCACTGACTCCAAAATAACTCTTCAAATGCAAATGCACAGGGGAAAAAAAGAATAATTATAATGGCTTTTCCCCTGCTACTCCAAGAAAGATATAATAATAGCAAGGTGGGGGTATGGGAGAGGAGCCAGGCTTCCAGGGGGTGCTTCAGGCTGTGAAAATCCCAGTCCCTAATTATATTTCATGTTTTTCTTACTCCTCTGTGCTAGTTGTTAAGCAATCAAGAGGATGAAAACGGACCCGAGGATCAGTGTAATGTAGGGGAGCATCCTGGCTACATTCTTTTTCCTCCAGCCCCCCACATTACCTGGCAGAAGTAGGTAAGGGAAGTGGCATAGGAGTTTCTATATGGACAGGGCTGGAGGTCCCCCCCTCCCTGCACTCAGAAGATTCTCTAGTAGTGCTTCGCAGATGGGCTTAGAGCCCAATTCTGTCAGCAGCAGGAGGCCTGCAGCTGGTCATTATAAAGCACATCCCATTCTGATGGATCTCTTTACAATCTATGCAGCTAAGGTTTGTTTTATTGTCTTTAGATTAGAGGGCAGCAGCCACAAACACCCCCACACTAACTTCAGAGTGGGTAAAATTTTGGTCAAAGGCCCCTTGCGTTCTAAAAAGTGCCCCCAGACCTTTAACATCCAGACAAACCAGACTGCACCTGGCTTTTCATGGTATTCTCTAAAAGATCCAGGGAATCTGGTTCATCTGCCTTGAAATGGAGCAGCTGCCCTACAAAAATTCAAACCTACAGGACCAAGGAGTCCAGATACTGCAATTTTGCTAAGGTCCCTAGGTAGGGATCCCAAATTGTGGTCCATACATCACGGGTGGTCCACAAAACCCTTTCTAGTGGTCTGCACTGAGCTGACAGCTCACATGATGCTGTCTCCTCCTTGTTTCTAGCTGCTAAATTGCACTAACAATCTTTAGTTCAAAGTGCAGGGACGCTTAGAACATCAGTCCTTGCCCTCTGCTATTCAGCAGCAGAGTACGTGCTCCTGTCTGGTGTCGCTCGTCTCACGTGAGGCTGCTCGATGTAGAGCTTAACAAAGCTATGCACATTATGGGGACTTTTTGTGCAACTCCATTGCCATGGCTGCCAATACTTAGAAACGTAGCACCACCCCATCTTTGCCGTGAGGGGGCCTCCATCCTGCTCCTGGCCAAGGGCTGTGAGAACAGCAGCTTGCCTCTGTACTCTGACCTCTTCAACTACCCGCCAGTTCGCCAGTCTTCTAGGAGCCCTTTATAGTCACTTGTGCCACCACAAGACATGGTGGAATCTGCTTGGTGTAATGAGAGGTCTGCGATGACAGTCATTAATAATCACTCTCTCGCCATCTGCCCAACAGGTTTTGACCTGCCAAGACACCTGTGGTCATCCCTGAACCGGTTTCGAACAGGACAGGGCCATTATGCAGCCAGTCTCTTCAAATGGGGTTCCTCTAATGACCCACCACCAGGTAGATGCAGTTAACCTCTGGCTATGTGGCATATTCTCTCTGAGTGCCCACTGACTTATTTCCACGGTGGGCTACTGCCTCCTCACCTGGCTGATGACAATGCTATGAAATGGCTGGGCACACTGTGCATACCATGGGAGAGACTAACAGGCAGGTACAAAATATGAAATACTTTCCCGATCTCCTCTTTCCATGCCAGCAGCTGCCCCGATTGCCACAGGGAGGTTATGTGATTGAGTGGGAAGTAGACATGGCACAATCTCTCTACCAGTGTTGCAAATTCTTGCAATCGTAGTGCAAGTCTTGTCACGTTTGGTGTTTTTCGAAAACCGTATGAGTACACCAGCAGCTCACTCGTCCCTTTTTTAAAATTATTATTAGGTTTTGAGCTTTCCTGGCTGCAGAGAAAAGCCTGAAACCTGTGACCAAAGTCCAAATTAAAAGCCAGACAGCAAAGCACTCTAAGGCAGTCTCATGATATTTTGTGGCGGAGGGAGGGGGGCTGACTCATGGTGTTTGCATGCTTGGGTTAGCAATACTGCTGACGGAAAGTCTGGCACCACACGGCCCTAAACTACCTCCTTCCGCCCGAGTGTGGCGTTTACAGGGTTAAATCCCTTCCCCAGCTTCCTCCTCCCCTAGTGGGCGCTGTGATCACGTGACACGGGATTGCAATTTTAGCCCGTCAGCTGATCCCAAAGTCACAGGATTCCATGCTCAGTCATCCCCTGCCCTGGATAACAGAGGGTGTGGGAAGGCAGTGGCGCACGGATAAGGCTTGCAGCAGCCATCACGCCGGGAGCCAGCTCCGCAGCAGCCATGGGGCTCCGCGCCTTTATCCTGCTCCTGGCCCTTGTGGTCCCATGCTCGGCGCTGATCAGGTGAGGGACGTGCTGCAGCTGGGCACGGCTAGACAGCAGGCGCTAGGGGCTCCCGGGGCGAGGTTCTTGTAAACAAAGGTGCTGGCGGGGAGCCCGGTGGCAACAGCAGCTGCTCACCCCTTGCTCCAAAGAGCTGTTGAGGTCTCCTGGGAGACATATTTCTTAAGAATCATCCTGCTTAGGCTTGCCCATTGCCTCACTGCCTCTGGTAACTGCGGAGGGTTCTAGAAAACCAGGCTCTTCGTTGCTTAAGAATAGGTGCGTCTCTCTTGCTCTTGGGAGGTTGCGATTTCTCTCTGCCATCATGAGCTCATGGGGGGAGGGAGGAATTAGTACTTGACGTGAGGAATTAGCTGCAGACTCAGGTAAGCGCCTAACAGACAAAAGAGACAGTCTCCCTGCATCCAGCCCTCGGCAAGGATTGGAAATGGGAGAATTAAGCACAGAAGCAAAAAAAAATCTGACCCATCATGAGCTAATATTTGGTCCTTGGCTAGGCACGGACTTTTTCCATTGACTTCCCTCCCTGGGAGTTGCACCTGCCTCTCCAAGGGCACAGTTTGGCTCATGAAGTTTTTCTCAGAAGAGGCAGTGGGGTGCTTTAAAGTGTCTCGCTACTGCTAAGCAGAAGTTAAAAGTGCGTGTAGTGTGCCACCCTGGATGTGTTGCAGCTGTTTACTAGTCACCTTCCTTCTGGGCCAAATCCAGCAAATGGACTGAGCGCACTCAACTCTCATTGAAACTGGTTAGAGTTGAGGATGACCAGCATCAAGCAGAATGTGGCCCTAAGAAACAAACCTGTCAGGCTCAGGTCACTCACCCAAATTCATTCTTGTATAGTTCCAAGGTAAATGTATATTGGGGGTGGAGCTTGTTTTGAGTTAACTTTCACTTACCTATTGACTGATAGTTTCAAAAACAAGAGGAGAAAATTCCTGACCACTAAGTAAAACCTCAAGTCTTGATGATTTCTCAGAAGTTTCATTGACCTTTACAGGAGCAAAACTTCTCAGGGCCTGATTGTTCAGAAGGGCTGTGCACCTGCAGCTGCTGTTGATTTCAGCTAGAAATGTGGGTGTTCAGCCCTTCTGAAAACCAGGGCTTGGAAAGTTTTACTCCTGTGAAGGCCGATGGAAATTCTGAGAGATCATCAAGACTTGAAGTTTTATTTAGCGGTCAGGAATTTTCTCCTCTTGTTGCTGAAACGGACAGTGAATATGTTAACTTCAAACAAAACCCTCCACAAAATATACATTTACTCTGGAAGTAGGTAGCACTGGATTTGGGGGATTTGACCTGAGGATTTGGGTTGTGGAAACAACATGCCCTCTTGTTAAAGTGTGTTGTCTTTGATCTGTGATACAGAAGTAGGAGTTTCTGGACACATTAGGAGCCTGATCATTGTGGCCCTGCACTTTGCATAGTCCGTTTCAACAGTGCAAAGTGTGTGTAAAATGCTTTGAGATCAGAATACAGCAGACCCTTACTAGAACGCGCGTCTTATAGCGCCAATTCAGTTATAGCGCGGGACCGTGCATGGATCCCAAATTTAATTACCTTCATTGGAATCCATGGTAATGTGGTCCCCACGGTAACGCGGTTCCTGCGTTAACGCGGGACCGCACATGGATCCGAAACCCTACGTTCTAGCGGGGGTCCTGCGTAGTAGTTGTAACACCCACACACACTGGTGAAAATGACTATTTTAGGTGCTGGACAACAGTGAATGAGGCCCTGGGGTCAGAAGTCTGATCTAGGGAGTGCCAAGCTGGGACAGTTGTCCTCTCAAGTGGAACCTCAGTGGAGTGTTTACAAAGATCTAAATCATGATAAGCAAAATAGCTGTAAGTTGTTTTCCTTATTTAATTTTCTGTGAGCTGTGATCAGCTTTCTGTCAATGTTTTAACTTTCTTTATTTGCACTGGACCATAATCGACAAAGGAAGTGGCTTTAGCTAGGTATTGACTTTACCACTCTTCGATCATAGGCAAACAGCCTGATACGGGAGCTCTCATTTGTTGTATAAAGTCCCTCCTGTGCTTCAGTTGTTTCTGGACTCCGAGCAGTTTTCAACAACTGTTTTTAACAAAATTATACTCTTGTTGTGGGCCAGCAGCAACCAGTACAGCCCTGGTACCTGACAGCTTGCAATAACACGGTCAATTTCCCAGCATGGACAAGGCCTGAAACACAGAAATTTCAGGAAGAAGTTGGCCGAGTCCTTACAAACAACAGCGTCCAAATGGATGGCTTCTTGGGGAGACGGGAATGGATGGTTTTGAGCAGGCTGGCTACCACACCTTGAGGAGCAGGCCACTTTCTTGAGCAAAACCATTGGTTCCAGAAGTTGCCAAAGATCATTAGTAGCATAGGGGCCCTGAGCATTAGCGTGCTTTGCCCATTTGCGTGAAATTGCTGAGGGCCATGAGTTCAGTGGTGCTGGGACATCCCTAGCAGTTGGGAACACTGCACTTCTGCAGTTGCTAGTCTGAGTCTAAGGTGTCAAGTATCAGGGGGTAGCCGTATTCGTCTGTATCCACAAAAACAATGAGGAGTCCGGTGCACCTTAAAGACTAACAGATTTATTTGGGCATAAGCTTTTGTGGGTAAAAAACCTCACTTCTTCAGATGCATGGAGTGAAAGTTACAGATGCAGGCATTGTTATACTGACACATGAAGAAAAGGGAGTTGCCTCACAAGTGGAGAGCCAGTGTTGACCGGGCCAATTCGATCAGGGTGGATAGACTCATAGACTTTAAGGCCAGAAGGGACCATTATGATCATCTGGTCTGACCCCCTGCATGCTGCAGGCCATAAAACCGTCCCTACCCCTTCCCTGGACTCCGCTGTTGAAGTCCCCAATCCTGTTTTTAGTGACTTCAATCGGCAGAGACCCTCCTGCTAGAGATCCCTGTAGTCCACTCCCAATAATAGATGAGTCTAAGATGTTGCCTATGGTGGGATCCGGAGGCTGGATCAGTAACTATTGTTAGCAAGGCTTCCCTGTTCATTTGAATTAGGGAACCATTTCCCAAACTAAACCGCGCTATACGCTTCACCTGCTGCCTCACCAAATGTGGTTTTATAAGCCCTTCAGAGCGAGAATGGTCTGTTTTTTCCATGTATCAGAGGGGTAGCCGTGTTAGTCTGAATCTGTAAAAAGCAACAGAGGGTCCTGTGGCACCTTTAAGACCAACAGAATTTTTTTTCCATATTCATCCAGCACCCTGCTAATGGGGGGGCTGGTGCAAAGCCCACTGAAGTCAATGGCAAGATTCCCATTGACATCAATGGGCTTTGGATCAGGCACTTGTTTCAACACACCATTTTCATGACCTAGCAAGAGCTAGCATGGTTCTGCTTCTGGTATGAAGAGGGCCTTAGAACAAGGGAAGTGCCTCAAAGATGGAAGCAGGGGAAGGTAATAATGGCGGTATCCAAACTTCCTGACACTTTTTTTTTTTTTTTCTTTTTTTCTTCTGGTGCTGGTAGCCCCCCTCCCCTCCACACACATATAAACTCATGTGAGTCACTGAAGTTGAGGTGAGCTTCCAACTCTTAGAAGCAGCTCATGCTGGAAATGCTGGATTGTGACATACCCTAAATTTGGCTCATTCAAGGATGTCTACAGTAGGAGCTGGGGGTGCCATTCCGAGCTTGAGGACACACACACTTCCCCAGCTGGAAGTGTAGTAGACATGCCCCAGATGGAAAGCCGTGAGTGCTTGTCTTCATGCACAGGCCTTGGGAATTGAGAGAGACGAACAGCATGGCTCTCTGGAGAGGGCACTGGGCTTCAACTTGGGAGACCTGGGTGCTCTTCCTGCCTTTGCTACCTACCTGCTGTGTGACCAAGTCAGCCTCTGTACCTCAGTTTCCCCATCTGTGGGGATAATCGCAGATACCTCCTTTGTAAAGCACTTTGAGGTCTACACATGAAAAGCACCAAGCGCTAGGTATTCTTATTAAGGCTCCAGAAAGAAGACCCAACAGTAGGCTTCAGAAAAATATAAACTTTGTTGAAGCTTGCCCAGGCTGGGAGCTGCGCTGTAAACCTTGCTGACCTTAGGAGCCAAATTCTATGCTGATGTAAACTGGCCAGTCCGTTAACGTCCATGGAACTATACCATTTTGCACCAGCAGAAGATGTGTTCCTGAGAACCCTACAGGCCCTAGTGTGCATTTATTTGTATGCACAGATCAACAGAAACAGGTGCGGTCTCCCTGGGGAGAAGGAGGAGGAGGGAAATTCTGTCCCTCAGAACATTAAACAGCAGCATGTTCTGGATTTTTTGTAAGACTGCTACTGAACCTCTGAGTACTCCTTGTGTACCAGATGATCACTTGCTTTGCATGAGGTCCAGCCCTGCTTGGAGGGGGGGAGGGATGCTGTCATTTGGCATTGGGGGGTTACTTGCTTTAACTGGCAATGTGCTTTTCTTTGGTTCCCAAACAGAATCCCACTGACTAAGTTCCCCTCAGTGCGCCGCATCCTAAATGAAGCCGGAAGTGAAATCCCTGATCTGAATGCAATGGGCGAATTCCTGAAATACAAGCTGGGCGTGCCTGGCGTAGGGGAGCCCACCCCAGAGACCCTGAAGAACTACATGGATGTAAGTACAGCAGCCAATTCTGCAGGGTCACTACTCTCTTTGGCAGCATGGTATTGCAGGGAGTTCCCTACATCAATGCATAGGGTCTCCCATTAACCTGGAAACTTGTTGTCATCTGCACCCCTTTTGCAACTCGCAAGGACAGGAAAAAGAGGTGGTTGCTTGCCCACAGTGATAGCTGACTCATCCTGCTGCAAATGCTTCTCAAGTGCCTGACTCTTTGCTGTGAATATTGAATTGCACTCAGACCTTGACAGCCCCTGCCCATGGGCAATGTTTGTTTGCAGACACATTATACTCTCATCCAGTGCTGTGGAAATCCACTCCCAAGGAAATCACCCTGCCAAAGTCAGGGCCTCAATTCTGCAGCAAGCACCTTACTCTGCCTCAGTTTACCCATATGTAAAAGGGTGATACCACCTCCTTTACAGAGCTGTTGCAGGGATTAGACCCTTAGGTCCAAATTGCCTAACTCCCTTTGAAGATCTGAGCCTTAAAGTCCAGTCCTGCTTCCACAGACATCAATGGCAATGCCTCATTTGACTTCGGGGGGAGAAGGCCTTTTAAGTGTAGCACTACATAAGTACACAGATGTGGTGTACACTCACCGGGAATGGAGGAGCCATAGTTTGAAGGGTGAGCGCCTCTTATTTACAGCTATTGGCAGTTTTAATAAACCCGCTGCCACACCCAAGAGTGCTTTAAAACAGTCTTCACAGCTTCAGTAGCCTATTTCTTCTCATCTCATTCTTAATTACCCAAACTTTGACTGTCAGTAGAAGCTTTCTCCTTTGTAATCAGACCTCTCAACTTCTCGCCTGATTGGTGGTGCCACAATCCACTGCCTGTGATGCAAGGGCATAACAAATTGTAGTCTTCACTGAATGCATTAAGCAGGAGGGAGAGGTAGCTGTTACTAGTCATTGTGGCCAGGGCACTGAGCTGGAATTTGTAAGAGCCAAGAATAGAACCCAGCTCTATCATTGAGCTGCTGGGGAAATGAGGGTGGGAAGTGATTTGCCCATTCATAAAATGGAGATAACCGTATTGATCTCCTTTGTAAAGTGCCGTGAGATCTATGGATGAAAAGAACTCTTGCTGCTGTTTGTTTGAGGCCCATATCCAGCAAAGCATGTAAGAACGTGCTTTACTTTAAGCTGTTGAGTAGTCCCATTAGAGTTAAGCCCATGCTTAAATGATTTGCTGGATCAGGGCCTAAGCCCATAGGAATCACAATGGGAGCTGCTGAGCTGTTTTGAAAGTCTGGCCCCAGTTGGGGGTGCTGAGCACTTTGGAAAGTCTGGCTTGTCAAGTGCACTTGAGATTGGGCACTCAAGAAAATCACAAGGCAGATGTTACACCCACCTATATATTGGCAGCAGTACTGACGAGGGTCAAGTGAAAAGGGAATCCAGAAACGGAATATATGTGCCATTTTGCTTTTGGTAAAACACTGCATCTATTTTGAGCGTGCAGGATTCCTTTTAATCAAAGCTCACTATCTGGGTTTGCACTGGACACACATGAACTTTGTAGTTCATTAATGGAGCAAATTACATGTTGGATATTCAGGAAGCTGCCTATCTTCCGCCTTGCTAGGGAGTTTATGTAACTTGAATGCTGGAGGGAGGTTCAGAACCCACTTCAAAAGGAAATGTCCCCTCTTGGATTAATGGAGAACCTGCATTAGATCTTAGCAGTATAGGGTCCATGAAACATTGTTATAGTCCTCTTCCATCCAGTAGGGGGCATTGGCACATATACCCATTATAATATTAACCCCTTGATACCAGTGGTGCTGACACTAGCATGAGGAAAACCCCCAAGCATTCAAGGCAGCAATTGTTTACTGAAGTCTCCTTTTGGCACATGACCGGAAACAGATTACAAAAGGTGGATGTGAGCTTGGGCCATCTGATGGGGAATCAGCAACATGATTAGGGCTGGTGTGTGACACTGGTCTAGATCCTGGCTGACAGTGTTTTCCTTTTCCATCTGCAGGGAAATGCCTGGCAAACGTCTGGGAGGCAATGGGTGTCTGGATGGTAGGGGAGGGTAGGAGAGGCCGGGATAGAGGTCATTTCCCACCTCCGCAGCCTGGGTACTGCTGAATCACCCCTGCCAGTATTATCCTGCATAGCATAGACTTCAATGGGCTTTGGATCAGGCCCCCTGACTGGTGTTTTCAAACAGGGCCTCATTGTGAGAGACCCCCATACGAGAGCTTTATCCACCCTCAGTAAATGACTCGGCTCATGCTGCAGGCAAAGGCTTCCAGAAGCAGGTTCTTTCTCCTACCTAGTAGCTGTGCTGCTGTCCTCTGGAAAGTTACCTATTAGTCGCTTCATGTAACTAGAACAGGGCTCAGCACAGCTGCAGTGTTCTGCCCCTCAAGGATCTGCCCAGCTCTGCCCCGCCCAGGTTTCTGCTCTTGATTCATATCACATTGCACCTCTTCCCCCACAGCTGTGCTAGCCTCACCATGGCCTATTTCCTTCTCTCACTCACTCCTTCCTGATCTTCTGTCTGGGGAGCAGTGTATTTAGATTGTTTAGTTATGCCAAACTTTTTCTAACTTGGGTGCTGAAAAATAAACATTGAATATGAGGCCTGATTTATTTTGTTTGTTTTTCTCCCTTCTGAGTTGCTGAGCACCTGCAGCTCCTATTGACTTCGGTTGAATTTGTGGGTGCTCAGCACTTCTGAAAATTAGCCTCAGGTTGGGCACCCAAAAATTGAGGCCTTTAAATTTCAGTGGCCATTTAGCCTTGGTTCCTACGAGACAGGTGGAATTTTAAAGCTCCCAGAACTGAAGGCATCAGACTTAGGAACAACCATACATGCCATGTCCTGCGTATGTGGAGTACTCTCCTGGGAACGGGAATGTCTTGGCAGCTCTTCACTTGCACTCCCAGGCCCCCTGGGCTCTTGTCAGGTTTCCAATTTCTTCCTCCCTCAACTTCCTTGGGATCAGCAAGGAGGGACCGCAATTGGTTAATCAGCAATGTCGAAACAGAGGGAGGTGGGGATTACACAACGGTGGGGCTGCGATTCCGAAACACTTTGGGCTTCTTCTTTTAAAGACCTTTTCCTCATTTTCAGCTCTTGGATGTTGAGAGCTGACACTAAGTCACTTCTCAGGTGCTGTTTTCTCCATCTGCAAATCTTGTTGCTAGAAATGATTTCAACCTCCTTTCGGTTTATTTTCAAGTCACAAGAAAGTCAGAGGAATGTGATTGTGCTCCTCTTGTGACATCAGGCTAGAATACTGGACCCCAGGAGCTGTGGCAGGGCAGATTTATCATTTGTCTTACTATAGCGCCTTGCAGCCCAAGTCATGGACCAGGATCCCAGTGTGCTAGGCGCTGTACAAACGCAGTAAAAACAACAGCGCTTAGAATTGAAGAAAAAGGCCAGAGGCGACAGGTGGAGACAGACTAGCGTGGGGTGGTTAAAGGAAATAATGAGAATACTAGTCAGTGTGATGGGCGGTGATGTAGCTCAGACCTCACTATCCTTTCATGTGAAAGAGTACATAGCATAGGCACAACCACTGGGTGGGAGAGGATTCATAGAAGGGATCACTGTAGTTCTCGTGCATGATACCAGCTGTGTCTTTCTTAGCCCACCCCCACCTCCTACCATTTTTCCTTCCAGGCAATACCCCCTCTCCTTCCCACCCAGCTCTGCATGCCCTATGCCTGAAGAGTTTAAAATAACCAGGTTTCACCCCATCCCCTGAAATACACCCTCCTTCTGCTGCTCATCGCTGCTTGTCTCCCCCCTGCTCCCCCCCCAATCCAGACCAGTGTCTCCTGGTTAGATGGGCAGAAAATCCTGCCCAAGTCTCTCCGAGAGGCCCCTCTCAGAGTCTTGGTCCCCACTGACCAGGATGCCAGTGACTCATTGCGTTTCCGTCCCCCAGAGCTTGTGGCCCACAGGTGGCACAGAATGGTACTTGGTATTGACCCATAGGGGGATACTCTGCATCTGTTCCTGTTAGTGGACACAGCATGGCTTAAAGTTACTTTGTAGTGTTTCCAATGGCTTGTTTTGGTTTTTCCCTTTCTGGTGCAAAAAAGTAGGGAATGAGGGGGGGCAGTTGTGCCTTTGCCTTCAGGTTGGGAGACCCTGACGGCATGCCAGAACCCCACCCAAAGTGCTAGGAGACTGGGGGAGCCTCTAAACCTCCTCAGCAGAAGTAGCCATTTGGGCATGATGCACAATGGAGACTGCACACCCTGCATTGCAATGCCATTGAGATGTAGGTGGTGTCATGAGAATGACATGACAGGTGGCATCTCCATGGCTTTCTTAACTGTATTAACATAGTTCTCCTGCATCCCTACATGCCTATGATGCCCTCCCTGGCCAAGGGAAGCAGTATCTCTCTGCATTCAGGTCTTAAAGCACCTCTTCCGTGAAGCTCATCAGTATTAAAGCATGGTACTTCCTATGGGTTTCTGGTCTATTTGGTTCTGGTCTATCCATTTATCTGTCTAGTTCCTTGAGCAGCGACTGTTGGCCAGATCATGGCTCATATAGAGAATGCCTTGCTTTGCACTGCTAGATTGGTGCAATCTTGTAGCCAGTTTAACCGGCTACCTTAAGAATTTCCCCTTAGGAATCGCCAGATGGCATAGAACTGGCATGGCCAGCTGCGGGCCGCCCATCCCACTTCCAGCATAGGGGTGTGACATACAGAAGGGGTATGTGGCTAGTGGACTGCTGCATTCCTGCAATTCCCAGGTCCCAGAACAGCCCAGTGGGGCTCCATTGGAGCCAGCAGAACTTAAAGTCTAAGTTCTGTGGCCTTGTCATAGGGTGAGCTGGGCCTGTCAAAGAATCAAGCCCCCTATTCTAGCCTGCACTTTGATCAGGTGACAGAGGGTCATGTGACTGAAGGCATAGGTCCATATAGGCCCAGCTCATCCTGTGACGGAGACTGACCCAGCAAAGCATTTAAGTATCTGTTAACTTTTAAGTACTTTGCTGGATTTTCTGCAAATTCAGTACAGAGCCAACCTTGTAGGATTGGCATGTGTTTTTAAAAGTTCAGCTCCGTTCCCAAAATTCAAGCTCCCTTCAGAGGTGAAGGAGTCTGCAAAGCTTTTCTTGTCTGTCTTCTTACTGTTTGCTGTGGTGTTGTAGTCATGTTGGTCCCAGGATATTAGCGAGACAAGGAAGGTGAGGGAATATTTTGTTGGTGAAAGAGACCTGAAGAAGAGCTCTGTGTAGGTCAAAAGCTTCTCTCTCACCAACAGAAGCGGGTCCAATAAAAGATATGACCTCATCCACCTTGTTGACTTGCTAACAGATTACCAGCCAGAGCACTGTAAAAGCCTAATGTGCAAGAGTTTAAATAGCCTGTTACATGGAGGGGATTTGACCGTGACTGTCAGTGACAAGGTGGAAATCTGTCACTCTTAGTGGAGGGATATTTGTAAGTTACAGAAGGATGCTTCAAAAGATCAAATGGAGGAGAAAGAACCAAGAGCTTTTTCTCTCAAGATTGTGACCACTTCTATGTTTTAAACCAGTCAGGTAACCGTTACAACACTTGGATCACCTGACCCAATTATTACATGGTTACGTGTTGGTTACACCAACTAGTATCTGTGTTTGTAATCTGGTCACGGGACAAATGTGTTGTAACTGGGTCCCCTGACTTGGTTCTGATTAAGGTGTAGATGAGGTCTTCGCATCGACCCAGGGTCATTCTCATCTAGTACTAAGGAGGTGCCTTAAAGTACGCTGATCTTTGGCTCGCTGTCTAATGGCTCCTTTTCCCCACGGGAAGAATGCCGAGAAGTGAAAATCTTCAGCACAGCTGTTGGGTGACCTTTGAGGGGTGCTGGGTTTGGACAGACGTTGGTGACAGTGCAAAACAAAACTTTTTTTTTTTTTTTTTTAAACAAACAAAGTGCTGAATCACTGGCCCATCTACACTGCCTTCCCTTGTGACTGCAAGTCAGCGTATTGCTGGCAAGCCTGTGGAAAGCTGGTCCAGGGCTATTCTGATCAGATGAGTTCTTATGTGTGAAACCTCTTCAGTTAAGGCAATTTAAAAAAAAAAGCCAACATAGCTCCATGTGCATTTCATTTTATTCAGCCTGCCCTGCTGTGCTCTGGCTACACTTCCATTCAGCCCCCTGCCATGCTGCTAGTAATTGGCTTTCCTGATCAGTCTCCCAGAACTGCTGTTGAGGGGAAGACTGATCCTGTACTACCTTGCTCCTTGTGTGGCCGTTTACACCCATACCCAGTGCATGTACAAACCCTGCTCCACTGTAAGCTAATGCGGTGTTTATTGGCTAGCACTTGGGGGCGGTATAAATGACCACAGCAGGGGCAAGACAGTAGACAATCATGCTCAGGATTCCATAAACTGATGCCGTCAGGCACGTGTCCTGTGCTAATCCCTCGTTGCCTGCGCACAAAGGGTTAATTTTTTTTGAGTTCTAGCAATAATCAGAGCACCACTGTCTTCCCATTAGTTTATTATAATGGATCACTAACTACTTAGTGATCCGAGCTGCCCTACAAAACTGCTAAATATTTAGAACACTGCCTCACTGCAGCTGGCTATACAATGCAATGTCCTTTTTAATCAGGAGCCTGAAGGGCTTGGCATTTTGTTTTGTTTTTTTAGGGCAGAAATTTACCTCCTTTCCTCATAGCTTTCGCTCTAAGGTCTTGATCCTGCAAACTGCTCTGAGCAGATCGTCAGTGGATCAGGGCCTGAGATTTTTATTTAAGGTTGCCCAGCCTTCCCTTATTACTATTAATCATGTTTATTACAGTAGTGCCTAAGGACCCATCAAGACTGGGGCCCCCACTCTGCTAGGCAGTGTAAAAACAAAGAATAGCAGATGGTCCTTGCCCCAACAAGTTTACAATCTAAATGGACAAGACAGGCGCAGCGTAGGAGAAGGGGCAGAACACACAAGCAAGGTGAACGTAGAATCATAGAAGACTAGGGTTGGAAGAGACCTCAGGAGGTCTAGTCCAATCCCCTGCTCAAATCAGGACCAACCCCAACTAAATCAAAACACTGTGGTGGCAGCAAACATCCTGCTCGTTCCATGACCTTTATGGGCTTAGTTGGGTGAGGATAAATTCAGGGGGGCGGGGGGGAAGTGAGGGGAAGAGGAGAGAGGGGGCAGGACAGGGAAGAAAGGGCTAAGAGGGGCAGGTGTAGTGAACCAGCGTGAAGAGATTGGAAGGTGAGATAGGGTCGGAGCAATCAGCACAGGGCAGAGGAAGTTCTTGGTATGTCTGGTCCCTGCTTTGGCTACATCAGTGCCTCTTCCTACCAGCTGGACTTGAGTCTCTGGCTGATTTCTCACTGCAGTTTTCCCCCAAGACCATAGCAGAAAGGAATGGCCAGGTGACTCACCATCTGCGTCCTATTGCCCCCAGTGTGTGTTGTGGGGGGGGGGAGCTCCTCTGCACAGTTCTGGGTCCAGGAAGGGGCTAAGAGGAAGAGCAGCTCTGGCTGGACCCCATTTTACCCCCTGCCCCCAGTGCAGCAGTCCCCGCTTTGGTGGCTTCCATGGCATGTGGCTTTCCTTTGCCTCCCCAATCCGGATGGTTCCCAACACCAGAAATAAACTTTAGGAAGGTGGGGAGATGTCCTCTGTCATGTGACAGTCAGAGTAAGCAAACCCAGAGCATCTGTGTGCCTCACGCCTAGAAGCTGCCCCAGCTCTCAACTTTCTTCTGCCCTAAACCAACTGGCAGGGGATTGCCCTTCCCTCCCCGCAGTCACTCCCATAATAAGCAAAATTTTGCTGCTGCCAAGGGATGCTATCTACGCTGCCTGAACAGGAGCGCCAGCCCGGCCTAACTGGGTGTACTTTGTACCGTCCTCTCTGTGTTCAGCATTCTGTAGTCCAGGGCGTCCAGCTACCCACACACTTAGCTGGCTGATAAACGAGACTCCAAGGTTGCTTCTAAACTGCTGTTCCAGCTCTTCCCCCACAACACTGACAACACCTCTCCCGCATCCCTCTTAAACAACTCAAGGCACAACTAGTGCAATCTCTTCCTTTCCCCTGGCTCAGCAGGACAGTCTTCTCCTACACCTGCCATTTGAAAAGTTTCTGATCTCTGCTAGCCTGAGGACTAAACCTGCCAGCCAGGGTGCAAAATACTTGTGCTGTCACTCCTTCCCCCTTGCAATTTGTGGGAATAGGACTCTTGTGCACTGTAATTGTCACAATGCCAGTTGGCTTGCTAATTAATAATTGTTCACCTTAATCCCTCTCTCTTCGTTTTGTAATAGCTTTGTTTCCTTCCTGGTTTCACGCCACCTTTTTGTTTGTTTCCTATAGTAGATTGAGGTGCATCTTCAGCATTTGCCTAGAATCTTCCTTTTCTCTCCCTCTGCCACTTCTCTGCCTTCTCCCCGCTATTTTTTGTCTTTGCTTTCTTTCTCCCTCCCCTTCCCCTCTCTGCAATAAACAAATAAATCCTCCTGTCTCTCTCTGAGTTTCCTAACTTATCTTTTCCCTCTCACTCCCTCACAAATCTTTCCAGACTTCTGTGCGCCATTGGAATAAAACCAGTAGCCAACAGAAGTTGGTCCAATAAAAGATATTACCTCACCCGTCTTGTCTAGGGAAGGCATTACCCATGTGAGAAGTCAGCCCCCTGTCTAGCTCCTGGGAGTCCTACTTGGAATCTCTATCTCTGATCCCTGCTCAAGGACTTTTCATACCAATCCCTGGCTTGCAGGTCTAGTAGATGATCATTGTGTATTCCCTACTACACCTATCCCCTCCCTACTGGAAGGGAAACTGAGTATTTCTCTCACTCACACACCTACCTTTTTTTAGCTGCAAGGGTGCTTGGAAAGTTCCCTGCTATTCTACCTCTATCCCAGCCTGTTTGAGCCCTGACTCCTCTCCACTGCCTAGTGAATAGCTCCATATATTCTTCTACTGCTACTTACAGCTCTCCCCAGTATCAGCAGGGCTGAAACTGACCTCATTATTGGAATGGCAACAATGCAAATTGGCAAAACTGTGGTCCAGTTTCACTCTGCTGCAGCTTGGCAGAGTGAAGAGCAGCAGCAGAGGCACCAGAGCTGGCTATCTACGGACTCAGACTGCACTGCATCAGTACACACTTTGGTTCACATCTGCAAGGTTCTCTTCACTGTCATAAGGATTAGAAACTTCTTATTGTAATGAAAACTTCACATGAGCAGAAGCTAATGGCCCTAACCTGGGAAATCTAAAATCTACCTACCCAGCACATAGGAGCAAGCAAGTGTAATCTAGCCCTACTTACTTGCATATTGGGGTTAGAACAAAAGCTCAGGGAGATGGATGCCCAAGGTACTGTCTGCGGGCAGCCAATTTTTTGTGGCTGTTGCTTTGTTTTACATTTTAAATAATTTAAATGTGTTTTTTAAAAAATGAGGGCGTGAGCTGGTAAGAAACTAGAGGGATGTCAGGCTTGTCTGGGCAGGATTAAAACCTCCACAGAGGTGCACATCCGTCTGCCAAAGGAACTGATCTATGCTGTATGGTTTTGCTATGCTTGGGAGTAGCTGGGAGGCGACAGCCCCATCTACATTCTGAGGCACCTGGAAGAGCAGAGAAGGCAGGGGTTTAACATACTGATTTAGAAGGACCTGTTCTGTTTCACACATGACTTTCCTGACATTGTTAGTTACTACCTGCTAAAAACTGACAACAGGTGGGGTACTTGGGAGATGACAGAATCACTTTAATAAAGAAAAAATACAACTGGAAGTAGCCTTCCTTAGTGTCTGTGTGATAACTTCCAGGTATTCTCTGAGGAATTTCCCTCTGTTTGTGTTATGGTAGCACCTAGAGGGTTAAGAGGCCTTGATCTCATAATGCTAGGTGCTGTACAAAGATGTAGTGAGAAATAGACTTTTACATTCTAAATGAACAAGACAGGCAAAGGGAATATTATTACCACCATTTTTTCAGAAGGAGAACCGAGGCACCAAGAGATTAAGTGATTTGGCCAAGGTCACACAGGAAGTCTGTAGCAGAGCTGGGAACAGAGCCTAGACCTTATGACTTGTACTGCAGGGCTTTCATCACAAGCCCATCCCTCCTTTCAGCACTTTGTAACTGTGCGGAGAAGAGAGAGGGAGACTCCTACCCAACCTGTAACCTATTCGGATGCTGCTGTATCTATTGGATTCTCTACTATTCCTTTCAGTGATTCTTGCTGTGTGAGGCTGACTGCCATAGGACTGAAATCAGTGTGGGGTTAGGCTCTTAGTTATCTTTGAGGATCTGGGCTTGTGAACTTACCGCAGCCCGTGTTCCTACACTAATTCCTCCTGGGAGAGGCTGGGATTGGAGCAGCTGTGAGCTCACCACAGCCAACATTACTATGCCCTTCCCTACAAATGATTCCTGCTGGAAGAGGCTGTACTGGAGTGATTATGAGCTTGCTACCGCTAGCACTTGTCTACACCATTCCCTACTCCTGCTGGGGGAAGTAGGGATTGCAATTGCAGACTTACACCACTAAGTTATTTATGCATCAACCCCAGAGGATTATCCGGTTCAATTCAATTTTGAACGAGAGCGCCTAGAAAGTTTGTGGCAACAAGGAGAGTATTCCATCTGTATTAACACTCCTCTCTGTGCTCCTCTTCTCTCTCAGGCTCAGTACTACGGAGAGATTAGCATTGGGACGCCACCGCAAAAGTTCACCGTGGTCTTTGACACTGGATCGTCCAATCTCTGGGTGCCCTCTGTCCATTGCAACCTCCTGGACATCGCCTGCTGTAAGTAGCTCTTGCGCTGTGTAGCTGCCTGGCCTCATGACTTTTAACAGCCTCCTATTCCTTGCGTTTCCTTGCGTATCCAGTACAGGCACCAAAGAGCCGCCCTGTGAACCAGGGACTGAAGGCCAGAGGGAGAAACCCCTGGCCTGCAGAGGACAACCGGCATCCTCCAAACCAGTCTGTCCTGCAGACTTCTTGGCCCATGAGTGGGCCAGCTGGAGCAGTCAGGGAGAATAACCCAAGTGAAGCACTGAATGCTTTAGGGCTCTCTTGTGTTCTCATTTGCATGCCAGTTCCCAGGATGGCTTCCCCAGCTTAGGCAGCTGCAGCATGGCTAAGCTAGACACAGCTCTGGGAATACAGAGACAGCCCTTGTCTTTGGCACCTGCAGCCACTAGGTCTTCAAAATAAGAACCTCCTTTCTCTTTCCCCTTAAGTTTGTCCAGCCCCAGGGGTTTGGAGGATGCAGTGTTTTATATTTTGCACTTTTCAGGCTCACCAGAGTAAGCCCTTTTCTTGCCCTGTGATGACAGTTGCATTAGTGGAGCACGGTGCTGATATCTGGGCATTAACACCCTTGTTCCCCTTGACTGAAGGAGAAAGGGACAAGGAAAGGTCAGGGGGAGGGATAGCTCAATAGTTTGAGCATTGGCCTGCTAAACTCAGGGTTGTGAGTTCAATCCTTGAGGGGACCGCATAGGGATCTGGGGCAAAATCAGTACTTGGTCCTGCTAGTGAAGGCAGGGGGCTGGACTCTATGACCTTTTGGAGTCCCTTTCAGTTCTATGAGATATGTATATCTCCATATATTATTATTTTATTAAAGTCTATGCTGATGTTTTTCAACGACCCACCTAAAATGGGGGAGTGACATTGGCGGTGGGGGGTGAGGGAAATAGAAAACAACAATAATATCCAACTCTTACAGCAGTTTTCCTCTGTAGCGCTCGAACCCTTTACAAAGGAGATGTCAATATTGTTATCCCCATTTTACAGATGGGACACAAAAGGCGAAGCAACTTGCCCAAGGTCACCAGCACAGCCAGGAATAGTACCCATGTGTCCTGAGTCCCAGTCCAGTGTGCTGTCAAGTTAATGGCCCTTCCTTCTCCTGTCTCTTCTCCCTCCCCTTCCTCCCGTCTCCCACACACACTCACATTAATTCTTTTTGGAATGACCTTGATTGGGTAATCAGTCATTCCATGTGTCGCTCTGCTTCTCCCCAAATTATAGCTATGTTGTCCTGTTGCTCAATGCAGTCAAAAAAGCCTATCTTGATAGATCTGATACCAACTGTCCTAGTTTCTAGTTTATTACTGCCCAGAATGTGCATGCACATGTTTATGGATCTATAATAATAACCGTGTTTAAAAAAAATGTTGTGGCTAAAACCAAAGGCTTATAAATTACAAGGTTTTCACCCTGTGATGTTACAGTATAATAAATCTCCAAAGAAGATGATGTCAAACCCAACTGTGGTAAAATGCCTTTTAAAAGCCACCAAATGTGCTACTTAAGCAGAATGGAGAAAGTGGAGCCAACAAATATACAAACATGAAAGGTGACCTGCAAAGCCGAGGGGGGGGGGGGGGGGGGGGGGGAATATTGGACTTGTGCCCTTTATGATTGATAGTGGTTTGTCAGGTGGATGGAGATATATATTTAATGGGTTTGTTTCCCACTTGTTTTTATATATTAGAGATTTTGGGCCCTGTCTAGGTTGGAGACTCTGATTCAGGACTGGTCTATCTTGGAGATTCTGTACCTCTAGAGAACTAGGGAAATGTTGACAACCCAAGAGCCAGGAGTAAGCTAGCTGAGATTTTAGCTGGTCTGTTTACAGCTCTGTGGTCCTGATTCTCTACTTGCACCTTGTATAGCTCATTTGACTCTAGTGCAAAACAAATGTAAAATGCTCCCAAACTGGAATTGAGTTTGCACAGATGTTGTTATATCCAAGGTGCCAGGCAGTGATGTATCGG
Organism: Chrysemys picta bellii; assembly: GCF_011386835.1. Taxonomy (NCBI): domain Eukaryota; kingdom Metazoa; phylum Chordata; order Testudines; family Emydidae; genus Chrysemys; species Chrysemys picta. The sequence continues at coordinate 36,854,368 of NC_088794.1, read as the reverse complement.
GTCCCCTCTTTTTAGCTTGTTTGTCTTTTGACCTATTTTAATTCCAGGGATGAATAAACATTTGGGAGCAAGGATGTCGTTGCTAATGACTTGTTGTCTTCAGCCTTATAATTAAAAACAATCCATGTCTGCTGAGACATCCATTTACACCCTTGAGCAAAACTGGGGAAGAAATAAATAAAATTCCTCAACTTTGTAAGGTATAAAACAAATAGGTGTGGGGAAGACATCCTTTTTTCCCCCTCTCCTCCCCCCCCCCTTTTTCTTTTTTTTAACTAAAACCTTCCAGGTCATCTTTATAAATAAGGGCAGAAAATGTATATTTAAAAAAAATCTTTTCCAGATCACCTTTAAGAAAGAAACACTCTGTGATATGAATGAATACAAAAATTAATGTTTGTGTTTAATACCTGTATATACTTAAATTCACCCAAACTCTCCATAGCACAAATCATCTTCCTCTTGGGGCAGTTATGGTGACTTGAGCCTCACTCTTGCAGTTTCTAATGTCCACTGACATAACAGCCATGTGTAGTCTAGTCTCTAAATATGGGAGCCAAATCCTATTCAACTGCTAAATTGGATCTCATAATTGAATTCCTTGCATGTTAGAAATGCTTTATAAGGCATTCCGGAATTGGTATATGTAAGAATCAGGGCTCTGCTTACCCTCTCCTTGAACACACATTTACTTTTAAGAGCAGGGGAAGCAGCATGATCTGGAGTTATGAGTATGGGGTTAGGAGTCTGGAAGTCCTGAGTTTCTTGATCTAGGTTCCACCACTGACTTTAGTGTGACCTTTACATCTCTGCTTCTTCCCCCCCAGGTGTAAAAGGGGGGATAATAATCCCCTATCCCACCTCTCAGGAGGGTTGACATTTGATTTCTAGGACTTTCTGACAGCTTCTTCTTTTTTTAATTTCAATTTATCGTTGAAATTTTGACAGAAAAATTGGGAAAGTTTTCCCAATTTTTTTTATTTATTTATTTTTTTATTTTATTTTTTTTTTTTTGGGACCAGCTCATTTAATTAGCTAATGCCCGACCAGTGCTTCAAACATGCAACGCACTGCATAAATTGCTGAGCAGCATTAATATTGTGTGTATTTCCTGTATTCCTATTCCTCGCTGCAGTGATCCATCACAAATACGACTCCTCCAAATCCAGTACCTACCAGAAGAACGGCACAGCTTTCGCCATCCATTATGGAACCGGGAGCCTGTCTGGATACCTCAGCCAGGATGCTGTGGGGGTTAGTAATGACTGTACTTCACTTCTGCAACCCATTTAGGCCCTCGTTGAGCCAGGAATTCAGGCATGTCGCTTTGATTTCAATGGGACTTAGCAATACCCAGCACTTCTCATCAGATCTCAAAGCATTTTACGCAGGTCAGTATCATAAGGTGGGGAAACTGAGGCACAGAGAGGGGAATTAACTTGCCGACAGTCACCCAGCAGGCCAGTGGTAGTTAGGAATAGAACCTAGGTCTCCCGACTCCCAGACCAGTTCGCTAGTCACTAGGAAAGACGGCATCCCATTATTCCTTAAAGGTAAACACCTGCTTAAGGGCTTTGCTGAGTCAGGGCCTTAGTTGGGGATCTCAGTCCACCTCCCCCAGGGACACATGTCCACGTTGCAATTGGCAGATCTCATTAGCGAGGCTAAACATTGAGTGAGAATGGAGATTAAACTATCCTACCGCCACTAGAGGTAGTTCCATCGTATCAGACTTGAGGCAATCCGGGGTACACCTGCCCTGCTATTGCCTATATTGCACTGATTCTACTTCTGTGTAGAAACTTGGGGCCTACATTTTCAAGGGACCTGTGATTTTGGGGGAGGGTGTGTCCTTTTTTCCAGCACTCAACTTGAGACAACTTAAAGGGACCTGATTACCAGGAAGTGCAGAGCATCCACCCTCTGAAAATCAGCCTACTTCAGTGTGTCTCAAGTTAGGCACTCAGAAAATGAGATGCCCGAAATCACTCTTGAAAATGTGGGCTCAGCTTTCAAAAGCACAGCTGTGACTTAGCGCTCAAGTCCTGTTGAAAGTCACTGGGACTTGGGCTTCCAAATTACGTAGGGCCAGGTCCTCAGAGGTGTTGAAATCACTGCAAGTGAGGAGCCTATATACCTCTGAGGATCTGGGCCTTAGTCTTCAGTGTTGGCTTGAGAGCCCTAAACTTGCTTAGCAAAATAGATACATCTATAAACCTATTTTAGGTAGGCCCAGAAATCCATTGGCGTTTTCTCTGTCTGTCCCAGTTGAAAAGTGTTGGCTAACGAAGTCTGCTGGTGTCAAAAGAAAGGGATCCCCCCCGCCCCCTCTCTCTCTCTCTCCACCTCACTGCGCAGAAGAACAGCCTGAAATGAATTTCCCATCTGGCTTGGATTATACTCTGGCTCCCCTCTGCCAGAATCTTTTCTAGACTAATGCAGAAATACTTGACTTACAGCCAGAACATCCCCTTGTAGGTGTTATCCCCATAAGCGACAGGAGACTCTGGGACCGATGCAAAATGAATCGGTCAATGGGCAGACTCGCACTGAGTTCAGATGATGCCATTAGTGAGTTTCGTCTTGCTAAGATTGACTGTCAGTATTCCCTGGACGGGTGAGAGGATTTGCCACCCCACAATGAGCAAGGATTGACCTCCAAAACCAGTAGATCTTTCCTCCCACCCCCAAGTCCTGCACTGGTCTTGGAGGATCTGCAGAGCCCAATGCTATCCATGTACCTCCATTCTAGCTCTCTGTCCCTGCCTCCCATGCCTAGTTCCCTGGCATCAAAACATTCAGCTCTAGATGTTCTAGACTGGGGTGGCCAGCCTATGGCTCCGGAGCCGCATGCAGCTCTTCCGAGGTTAATATGTGACTCCTTGCATCGGAGCTGGAGCTACAGACACTAACTTTCCAATGCACCAGGGAATGCTCACTGCTCAACCCCCCTGCTCGGCCCCCACTCCACCCCTTCCCCCGAGCCTGCTTGTGGTGGGCGCGGGGAGTGAGGGGGAGGCGCTGATTGGTGGGGTTGCTGGTGGGCAGGAGGCACTGGGGGCTGGAGGGGGAGGGAGCTTATGGGGGGCTGCTGACATATTACTGTGTCTCTTTGGCAATGTACATTGGTAAATTCTGGCTTCGGCTCAGGTTGGCCACCCCCAATCTAGACCCTAGTCATTTCCATTCAGGAAGCTTCTAGGATTCACTAAAACCCCTTCCAAGGATTTTATTGCTGTTGCTGAATGAAGTCATGTTGCATTTAGCAATAAATGTTCCACTTCTGTTAGGTTTAAAAAAAAAAAAAAAGTCTAGCACCAATAGAGCTGTCTGCTTTTGCCCTGTGCTGTCAGTTGCTGCTAGTGGGATTGGAGGATTGCAGGGAGAGAGCAGCGGGGGGGAGCTGGGCGCAGGTGACTGGAGAGATGAAGAGGCCGTTTGAAAGGAGCTGCTCCAATGATGGAGTGGGGCGGCGATCTAAAGCAGCTGGCTTTATGGGATTGTGTTAGTAGGTTTCAGTGCTCTCCAGTTTAATGGAGGGAGCGAAATGAGTCGGAAGGAAAATTGCAGCTTTTTTTAATTATCACTGTAATGCCTTCTTTTTAATTAGTTTGTTCCTGAGCCTGCCTGTGTGGGGGGATAAGGGCTCTCTGCAGCCACTGCAACTGGCAATGTTCAGCTTCCCTGTGTGCGGAAGTGATTGAAGTCTATCCCATGATGAGCCGAGTTTACAATCCAAGGGAGCACTGAGTGGGTTCTTGGCACTCGCAAAAGTGGGGTGCTAAATGCTGGGAACCCAAGTGGCTTCCCGTACTGGGCCGGATCCTGCATTCATTGCACACCCCAAATTCCCACTGCCGTCAGAGAGAGGCTTGGGGTGCACGAGAGATGTCAAATGGGAGCCATTGTCAATGTCTGAGCCCAGACCTAAAATGCAACCATCGGCTTGGGCCAGATGCTCAGCAGGTTGATATCAGCAAAGCTCCATCAAAATCACAATTTGCCAGCTGTGGGTCTGGCTTGGCGGGTGTTTGGCAAGGACAGCTGACTAGCTGAGAGGGAATGAAGGACTGTGTCTTTCCCTTCTCTGCCTTCCCCCTAAACCCCAGCCCCTAAACAGTCATTCTGGGCATCCTGAACCTTTATTGAACATCCCAGGGAAAAACACCCCATGAGAGGTAATAGAAACACAGAAATGTAGGGCTGGAGGGGACTTCAAGAGGTCCTCTAGTCCATCCCCACACACTGAGGCGGGACCTACCAAGATCATCCTTGACAGGTGTTTGGCCAATCTGGTCTTAAAAACCTCCAGTGAGCAGGATTCCACAACCTTCCTTGGAAGCCTATTCCCATGCTTCACTAGCCTCGTAGAAAACTTCCTGATGGAGGTGGGTATCGCACTCCAAGTAACAAACAATGAATGCAGCTGTAGCAGGGGAACCTCTGCCTCCCAGAGTGCTAGTGATCCTGAGTTCTGCCAAGGGGTTCTAGCTTCAGTGAGCTTAGGGGGTGCGTTACAAGTACAGGACAGAAAGCACAGACAGGTGAGTGCTGGGCTGATGGCGCTGCACAGTGAAGTCCTCATTTAGCCACAGAGCGGGAAGGGAGAGTTCAAGGCCAGATTCCTGGCTGGGGTAAATTGCCCCCACTCCACTGAAGTCATTGGAGCCAACCCTGCTCTACACCAGCTGAGGATTTGGCCTTCAGCCTTTATGCCCTTCTCCGTTTTTGGTCTTTCTGCTGAGGCTGCTAACTAGGGTGCCAATTGCAGGATGTGATGCGTGACACCTCTCTGCAAGGAACTGGAGTGAGGCCACCAAACAGCCATCAGCTAGTAATGATTTTTGATCATTATGTACCTGGATGGGAGCCAAACCAGTGACTTAGAGAGGGAAAGTTCTGTAACCCAACGCCTTTGCTCTGTTAAAGACCCTCTCAAGCTTCAAGCCTGAAAAAGCTTGCACGCCTGGCTATCTTTGTGCATGTAAAAATGTTAGCGATTTTTGGTCAGCTCCCTGGTTGGCGTAAATCAGCGTTGCTCCAGCTAGGGATCGGGCCCGTCAAATATTTTATTGCTATTGTTTAAAAACTGAAGTTGTGCTGCGGTGGTGCCTTTATCACTTCTGAAAATGCCTCCCTCTTCTCAGTGCGTTACCGGACGTGTCGCTCAGATCCTTTCTGCCCCACATCCTGCTTCTGTGGCTTTTGTCTCTTGTGAAGCAAATTACACTTTGAAACAAAAAGTGTTCTTAGTCCAGTTAAAATAAGAACTCTCTGTACACATACTAGGCCTGCACACACCCCTTTACACACTGACACAGAGCGAGGCACTATTTAACCCTGGGGGGATTTTAGTCATTTACAAGGGATCGTTTTCTGATGTCAGGTCAGAGAGGCTGAGCTTTTCATTTCAGTACAGTACATCTCACTGTAATGCTGCCAATGGGAGTTTCAGACCCAACCAGGGTGGACTGAGGAAAGATGGTTAGGACTCTGAAAGCAACCTGGTCCAATTGGTAAAATTGCCTGTGATCATTTTAAGCTATGAGATCTTGCGAACTGCTAGAGATAGAAACCAAAGGCCAGATCCCCATCTGGTGTAAATCATCATAGCTCCATTGACTTCTGTGGGGCCACACTGATCTCCTAGTGCTTTACACCATGTCAGTCCTTCTAGCCATGAGTCTGGCAAGAGAGCTGACCTTAAATTCATATCAGTCAGATTACCACTTTGCCCCTCCCACTACCCCAACACAACCCTTCAGTGCTCACCTCAATTTCATGACCTGCTTTCCTGAGAACTGTGGGAGCCAGCATCTATGGTGTCTGCTTTCTGAATGTTTGGGGTCTCCTGATTCAAAGGGCATAAGTAGGGCCATAAATGTAGATGGGGAAACTTCCCCTACACTGAGGGACGTGCAGTCCAAATCCCACTAGACAGACAAACATGTGGCACAGACCAACAGTTCATGAGGGGAGGCTGCAGATTCTAGCTAGGAAAATAAGCTAGATGGGGGTGGGGTTTGAAGGAGGAAAGAGAGCGGTGCAGGAAGGGAGGTTGTTTCGGGAGTAGGGGGGAGCCTGATGGTCGCTGAGAGCGGAAGGAAGGGAAAGGTGAGTAGGCGCGTTGGGAATGAAAGGGGGAGTTGTAGGTGGGGACAGGACTCTGTAGGGCCTTGAGGGTAAGGAACAGGAACTTGAATACAATGCAGTAAGTGACCAGAAACCAGTGGAGGGACTGAGAGAGCAGAAGTGATGTGGTCATAATGGGAGCTCCCATTAGCAGAGGTTGCTTCAGGCATGCCTTTGATGGGGGAGAGCAGTGAGGCAGTCAAGCCAGACAGGAGATGATTGTTGGTGGGGGGTGGGGGGGTTGCAGGGGATGACCTCAATAAGGGGATAGCAGGGAAAGGGCAGGTAGAAGCAACAGGACTCAGCAACTGGCCAGATGTGTGTGGGGACAGAGCGCGGAGGTGGGAAGGATAACTGCGCTGCCGGTGGTGATGGGGGATCTGAGAGACATTTTGAACTGGAGTTGGACACACAACTGCAGAGGTTAGGGAGGAGGGCAGTAGGGGTGGTGGTCGCTGTGGTAGGTGAGGGAATGGGTGGGAGATGGCGTCCCCTAAAGAGAGGGAGTACAAAGTGGGGACAGAATACAGAATCGTGTGGGGCAGAGAGGAGGCCAAGAAGTCACTGAAAAACATGCTGAGGGCATGAGGAGAAATCAGGAAAGCGCAGGGCCAGGAAAGCCATGAGGTGAAAGCCAAGGAACGAATGGGATTTATTACTGTTACGTGTCTTAGCACTAGCAGCCCCAGTTATGGACCAGAACCCCATTGTGCTGGGCACTGTACAAGCACTGAACAAAGACACTCCCTGCCCCAAGGAGCTAAGCTATCGGTGACCTGTAGGAGGGCTGTTTCAGTTCAGTGGAGGGGGCACAGATCGAGCCGAGGGGCTCAAAGAGAGGGAGCCAAGAGAAATAAGAGAGCAGATAGAGGAGTAAGTCTGATCCAAGGAAGGGCGCATAAGCATTTCCTGTCATGCCATTCACAAGGAGCTATGAGGGCCCAATGTCGTCTGCCTGCACTAGGTGGAAGCTGTATCTCCAATGGCCTGTATTTGTAGCAAAGCGTTCTGACCTGAGACCCATCTGTGGTTTCTCTGTGAGGCATGCATTGAGGGGCAGGATCTCTCTAGCCAATGCTAGACCAGAGCACAGCTCTCGCGTGTTGACTCCATCCTGTTTCCAGGAAAGTGCTTTCTCCCACCCCGGTACTCTGAGACTGTCTCTTTTTAACCATCTTGGATTTTTTTTCCCCCCCCTCCCTGCAGATTGGTGACTTAGTTGTCAAGGACCAGATCTTTGGTGAAGCAACCAAGCAACCTGGCATAACCTTCATCGCTGCCAAGTTCGACGGCATTATGGGCATGGCCTTCCCGAAGATCTCTGTGGATAAAGTCACACCCTTCTTCGATAACGTCATTCAGCAGAAGCTGGTGGACAAGAACATCTTTTCCTTCTACCTCAACAGGTGATGTTGCGGGGGCACGGAGCTCATTCTTGAGACATCGCGTCCGGCTGTCTCCAACCTGTGGGCTACCTCCTGTCCTCCCAGCTCATTCTAAGGGCCAGATCCTCAGTTGGTGTAAAGGGGCACAGCTGTATTGAAATCAGTGGAGCTGCATCCCTTTACACCAGAGGAGGGCCTGGCCATCCCATTCCTGCAATAGGGTGTGTTTTCTGACACCCTTACTCCTGCAGGGAGAGTGGGCATTCATCTCTCACTGTAGCTACTTCCCACGGGTTGCTTGGCATCAGGCAACTGACTGAAGAGCTCCGGACAAAGCTGCCTTTTTTTTTTTTTTTTTTTTTTTTTACAACGAACTGATTATTTCAGTTCTCTGGAGCTCTGCGGATTTAAATCAGCTGCAGAACATTCTCTTTCCTGAATGCCTACAGCGTGTTTGTCACTGGGCAAGTCCGTGCACGTCCTGCCCCGAGGAGCTTACAATCGAATGGCCCGAACCTTTGAGGAGATGGAGCGTCCCCAAAAAGACTTGAGGATGCTCAGCTGCTCCCTCTGTCCAACCCTAAGTTTCTTCTCTGTCTGGCCCCTTAGACAGTCACTTCCACCTGCGCAAAGCGGGTGTGTTCATGCCACCTGATCAAAATGGTAGCCTTTCACATCCCCTCTGCACAGGTGGCATTAATAGTGTCATAGCAAAGTAGGGCTGGAAGGGACCTCCAGAGGTCATCTAGTCCACACCCCTGCACTGAGGCAGGATCAAGTATACCCGGATGCCTGCCCAAGGGGTAGAGCAATGGGGAATGGGGTCTCAGTGCAGAACTCTACCCTCTGCGTATATGTCGTCTGAAAGTCAAACTCTGGACTGGGAAGGAGTCATGAATTCCTTCTGGGTTGGTTCACATCAGGCCTGTGCACATAGCACGTAGTGATGGGAATCACTGGTGGGACTTGCTGAAGGAGTTCAGGCCTGATTCCTCCTCCCCCTTGCACCAGTGACAGTTGGGAGTACCACCACAGAGCTACATTGGTATGAAACCGGTGTGAGGGAGGGGAGATTCAGGGGCTTTGTTTCTAAGAGGAGGGGTTGAATGTGGTGCTGTGGTGGGCCAGGAGAGGCTGTGCGTTCCAAGGGGAGCAGGAGATGAGTGGGAAAAGACAATACGGAGGGAGGACTGGGATCATGGCAGCAGGAGGCCTGTCATACCCTCGCTGGCTCTGTCATACCCATCACCACCCCTACAGACCTGAGCATGGTTTTCCATTTTCCCGGGAGAGACGAGACTCCTTGGGCTGAAAAATGTCTTCGGGGGGGGGGGGGGGGTTCTGGTTCAGTTACGGCTAAAAATCCCCCATAGCGATGCTTCCTCACACCTAGTCAGCTGCAATCTATGGGTTGAAATAACCTGGAGAATTCAGTTCTCTGGGCCGTGAGTCAGGCAATAACAATGTATCATTTGATCAGCTGCATCCCTCCCCACATAAACGCATGTTGTTGGCTGGATGAAGGGTATTGTACTAGTGCTCGGGGTGACAGAGCTTATTCTGCCCCTGCCCTACCCCAAATGCAAGGGAGATAAAGAAATAGGCTATGGCGGTCTCTCTAGTCGTGGAGCTAGTGGTAAAAGAATTTGGCCAGTCTTGGGCTGTCAGTGAGCAATGATCTTTCTTCCATTGCTCTTTCCTTGCGTGCAGTGAGTTTCTCCAGGTCTCAACACAACGTGCGTGGCTGTTACAGGATGGCTCAGCCCTCAGCTAGCCTAAGACCTGCTGGAGTTCCCTTATATCCCCTCACAACCTAAGCCACAATGTTGGTGGTTTAATATTTTTATATCTTTCATATGTGGGTGCCCTGCTTGCTCTCTCCCCTGGCATGAGTGCATGGGGATCCATTGTGGATGAGCATGCTTGGAGAAGCAGTGTCTGTCTGCCTCCCTCCCACTTCAGCTGAATTGATGTTCTGTGTCTTTTCTTTCAGGGACCCATCAGCTCAGCCTGGAGGGGAGCTGCTGCTGGGAGGGACTGACCCCAAGTATTATACCGGAGACTTCAACTGGGTGAATGTCACACGCAAGGCATACTGGCAGGTCAAAATGGATGAGTGAGTTCCACCTTCCTTTCCGTGTGCCCTCTCTCTCTCTCTCTCTCACGCACCCATGTATTCGAGGGCAGAATTCATCCCATTGTCTTCCGCCTCTCCCCACTTCCCAGGGACTAACTGGCTAGGTGTGAAGGGTCCTGTCCAGACGTGTGTATGTCCCATTGTTTTCATTCAGGCCTGCTCTGTGCTGGGCACAAGCCACCAGTGCAAACGCTTATAAGCTGCAGCTTATGCCAGCTTCAAGCAGGAGTAAACCCACCAAATCATGGCTTCTGGCAGCTTTGCCTATCTCCCCTCAGGGCCTCGCTACACCAATTGCTATCGTTCCCAGTAGGGATGAAACCCCAGAGTTGCTTGTACGTAAGGGCTGAATGGGGCTCAGAGAATTCAGCCCTTGATGGAAGGGGCCCTCTTCTTATAGGCACACAGTAGTAAGCACTCTGCATTGCTCGGGGAAGTGAGGGGGAGGGACTGAGCCTGGTTGCGTGGTCCGAGCAGAGGGCTGTTAGCCAGGAAGCCTGGACCTCTATTCCAAGCTCTAGACTAGGTCTACACTACACAGGTTTGTTGGTGGAGTTTTGTCAGTCAGGGGTGTGGAAAGAACCACAGCTGACATAGCCGTGCCTCCAACCCCCCCCCCCCCCCCCCCGCCATTTCCTCCCCCCCAGCGTAGATGCAGTGATAGTGACAGAAGAGGGCATCTCTCAGCATAGCTAATGTCATATGGGGAAGTGCTGTTACTATGCCAACAGAAAAACTCATGTTGGCATATGCTGTGTCTACACGAAGGGCCTCTGCTGGTATAGCTACATAGGCAAAGCTTCTGTAGTAAAGGCACTCTACATGGTCCTGTCTACATCTAAGGATCTCCAAGTGCCTCCCACCCTTCCCTGGCACATGGGCCAAGTATCATTATCCCCAAGTTATTTAATGTTTGCAAAGTGCATTGAGACCCTTGACTGGAAGGTTTTATAACAGTGCAGAGTATTGTGATACTTTATCAGCAAAGGCCAAACCAGACCCTAATAGATTTCCTTTGAAGTGGGAAATGTTACACAACCCTTTTAACCCTTTGCCATCCATGGTGGTACATACTGCTGCATAAACCACTGTGGAAACAGATTCAGATATCTGCAGGGGAAGTGCCAAAGTACATACAGGTTTGTGTGTCATCATCCTGGGTAACGCATCATAACCGGTTTAGCATGTCAGCTAGCTGTGGGATACCAGGCAGAAATGAAAGAAATTTGCTGGCCCTGCTGCAGCAAAGTATGTATAACCTCAATCACATGAGTGCTCTCATTGAAGTTGATGGGACTATTCACTTAAAGTGAGGTATTTGCTCAAGTGCTTTGCTGGATCAAGACCTAGGTATTTCCATACTTCAGCATATTCTGGGAGTTTTAACTATTAATTCCCTACTCCAGTTTGCCAGTATTTTTATACTGTTCTGTTAAGGTTTTTTTTCCCCCCTGTTTAAGTAACTGATTCATATTTGCAACCTGAACTGCAACTCACAAAGGGCTTTTATTATCTCGGAATCTTCTTTTTCACATAGACTGGATGTTGCCAATGGCCTGACCCTGTGCAAAGGGGGCTGTGAAGCTATTGTGGACACAGGAACCTCGCTCATTACAGGGCCAACGAAGGAGGTGAAGGCGCTGCAGGCTGCCATCGGGGCTAAGCCGCTCATCAAAGGACAGGTAAACCCCGGCAGAGAAACTGGGTGGTGAACTGGAAACTTGGGGGGGAGGGGGGATTCCAAAAGACTGGTACCCCCACCCCTTGGAATCTCTACACTGGCTTCCCCTCTTCAGACAGCTTAACATCAAGCTTCTCCTTACTTTGCAGATTTCTTATTCTGTCCCTCCTTGCATCTCTGCCCGTCTTTCCTCCTACAGCCCCTTCCCACTCTGAGCTCTGCCCAAGCCTCTCTTGGGGGGGGGGGGGAATTCCTTTTCTCCTTCTCCTGATTAATATGACCCAAATCCCCTCCCTCTCCTCGCCCATGGCTCCTGAAACCCAATGGTAGTGTTCCATCAGCACTTAAGTCTTTGTCTGTCCTGCATCACGCCCGCTTGTGCCTCTAGACTGCGAGCTCCTTGGGGCAGGGACCTGCTGTTTCTTTGGCACGGTGAGCCGGGTGCTGTACGCTTTACAGCCCCATACAGAGACTTAAGGGCAGCAGCCTGGGAGAGGGAGGGACACACGCTGCCCTTCCCTATCCTGAATTGCAGCTAGTGAGCTTGGATTCTCTCTCCTGTTTTGGAAACTGACCTGCTTCTGTGGGAGGAGCAAGTTGTCATGGAGAAATCCCAGCCCCCTGAACCGTGATTGTGCCAGTTCTGGATAAACTAAGAGCGAAGGAGCCAGTGAGGAAATGGACTGGAGTTTAATAGTCTCCCATGCTGTTTCTTCGCCAGCTGGGACAAGAATTAAGGCCTGATCCCATTGACTTTGGCTCAGACCCTGTATCTCCTCCTTGTAGCAGTGGGGGAAGGGGCGGGGGGTAAATTCACATTTGAAAGCACTTGCACAAAAGTCCTATAGGATTTAATAGACAATGAGAATCTTCCCATGGGTGTTTTCACCATCCTATAGAACCTAATAGAGAATCAAGTCCCCAGTCTAGGATTCTGTTAATAAATGTCCTATGAGGGATCTCCTCTAAGAAGTTCTGTAGGATTTTAGAATAATGTATATAGAGCACTATTTGATTTAGCCTTATTAACTTCTGCAGGGATAAGGGTGCCTGTAATGTAGTGACATTCGTTCTGGACCTGGCTCTCTCCAGGCCCCATGAACACCACTGAGAGGATTTATTTATAATTAGATGGATTGCACCTATCCAGAGTCTCTAGGATTTTTTGTTCAACACCATCTATTTCTATTGCAGTAGCAGCTAGAAGGCCCTATCCCTACTGTGTTAGAGGCTGTACAAATGCCTAATGAAGAGACATTCCCTGCCCCAAAGCATTTACAATCTCAGTAATATGACTTGCCAAACAGCGGTTGAAAGCATCTTCCCCGGTGCTAGAACAGAACCAGCCCCCATAAACCCAGCTGTCCTAGGCAGGATGTAAGAATATAGTGTTACAAGCCCTTGTATGTCTGGGGAGATTTCTCAATGCAACAAACACTTGCCCATTACATACCCCAGCATAGCCTGTAACAAGCCCCACTGACAAAACTGGGTCTGTGGAGAGCAACTTGGGGCCTGGCTGGCCAAGGGATTGAAGGACTTGAAGCCCTGTATTTGTGCCCCTGCTCCTGCTTTGCATCCAGTATTTTGTGCTTTTATTCATTAGTTCAGCAGCTCCTAGGGGCCCCATTGTGCATAGGCGCTACATGTGCACTTAGTAAAATAGTCTGTGCCCCAAAGAGCTCTGAGTGTGGGGGTTTCAAAGGAGCCCAATGGCATTATATTCCCATTTCCAATTTCATTGGAATTCGAGACGCCACAGACAAAGGTTGGGAGGAGAGCCCGGCAGGGTGATGCAGTGACTTGCCACAAGTATCTCACCGCAGATCCGTGGCAGAGCTGGGAGTAGAACTGAGGTCTTCTGACTCAGTCCAGCGTGCTACCCACAGGACCACACTGCCTCTTGAGCTAGTCCTCCCACTGGCTGTCTGAAACTCTGTGCACTGAATTGCGCTGAGCCCTTCTGATCGTAAGGGGCCCATGCCTCAGCAAAGAACCCATTAGGATTCGATTTAAGGCTAGAGGGTACTAATTACCATAGGCTGCCTCCTTTCCTTTCCTTTCCTTTTTTTTTTTTTTTTTTTTTTTTTTTCCTTAACCCGCAGAAGGCTGTTGTCTGAGCGGCGTAGCCATCTCCCATAGCGACCCCCTTTTCCTTAAGCCTGCCAACCAGCAGCTTTTCTGTGCCCATGGGGTCTCATGCTTCAGTGTGCTGCTGCTTTCTTTTCAGTACGTGATCCCCTGCGATAAAGTGTCGTCCCTTCCCGTCGTCACTCTCATGCTAGGAGGAAAGCCCTATGAGCTCACCGGAGAACAGTACATCTTCAAGGTGAGTCCAGAGCAGCTTCTACCCAGCTCCCTTTCCTACGCTAGCTCTTCTCACCTAGACGTAGGAGGCAGGGCTGTCGTGGTGAAATCCTGGCCCCTCGGAAGTCAGTGGTAGTCTTACCACCTCAGTAGAGTGGGGGTTTCACCCCAATCCCCATGTGAGTCCTGCCAGGATAGTGCCTGTTCACTGCTGCAAGGTTAGCTGCTTGCCAGTCCTATCTGAGTCCGCGTCATAACCTCTTCTAGTCAAGAGAGCAGGCAAGTCTCCAAAGCAGGATATGTGGAGCAGGATCAGCCCAGAGCTTCAATCACCGGGTCTGACTGTCACCTCACTCACTCTGGTCTAAATCAGAAGTAACTCTGCAGAGAGTTAGACCTGTGTGTGTAAGGTCAGAAATGGTTCCATGCACTACGGTTCCAGATGGTACCCCTGCGTGCCAGACTCAGGGAGAAACATGAGTCTGAAGAATCAGGATGTTGTCATGCAGATTTCAGCTGCTGGGTCTGTAGAGAGCAGTGGAGACCTCCACTGGTTTGTTGCAGTAGTAGGAGACGGCTAAGGCCTTGTCTACACTTGCAAGTTAGAGCACATTAAATCAGCCCTGGGCACCCTAACTCCTGAGATGTCCACACTGGCAAGGCACTTAGAGAGCCTGGACTCCACAGCTGGAGCGCTCCTGGTAATCCACCTCCACAAGAAGCATAGAGCTTTCTGCACCCGGACTGAAGTGCTGGGGTGTCAGTGTGAATGACTGTTGCATTACTGTGCTGTGATTGGCCTCTGGAAACATCCCATAATCCCTTGAAGTCAAGTGGCCACTCTCGTCATTGTTTTGAACTCAGCTGCAGGCATGCGGCTATCCCCTTTCAAAGCTCCGTTTCTTACAGCCGGCATGCTTATCTGCTCCAGGATAAAGCAACCATTACTGTGGATTGCTCCTGCTGCAGAGGCAGGCATTTGTGCATGTGTGAGAGAGAGGTGGGGGATGGGGGCTGATGTTGGGGTTTCCCCTTCCCCCTGCCGCTGTCTGAACTTACAAGACAGCATGCTGACACACACTCTGCCCCCCAAAACACACAGTCTCTCCCCCTACATACACACAACACACTCCCTGTCACACTCCACCCCTATCCCCCCATTTGAAAAGCAGCTGGCAATCTATTAGGATGCCCTGGAACAAAGGGATTGGGAGACCTGCATCATGTGACACTGTGCCTGCCCCATTAGGCATTGCAAACCCTTTCCAAAGAACGCTGCAACCACTTGCACACTGGGATAGCTACCACAATGCACTGCTTTCTGTGGCGTTGCAAGAGCTGCTAATGTGGACATGCTCCACAGTCACAAGGAGCACAGTGTGAACACACGGCAGTGCTTTCGCTGCTGCTGTCTCTGAGGGCTGGTTTAACTCCTGGTGCTCTACATCTGCAAGTGTAGATGTAGCCTGAGTAAAGCCATCAGCTCCTGCAGTGGATGAAACTAGGGAGGCAGGGTGAGCAATAATGGACAGGACATCATGTGACTCTTTCAGTACCTCTTCTACTATTGTAGTCCATCTGCCACTGGGTTTGGAGCGCTCAGGGCCAGACCCTGTCATGATAGATGATGATGATCACAGTTAATACCTCATACCACGTAGAGTCAGTTCCACCAATTGGTGCCCTAGAGCCGAGCTTGTGGGAGGGCGGGGGAAGGGATGAAAGACTCGTCCTTCTACTGACCTTCTCACTCTTTCCTGTAGATTTCTGTACAGGGAGAGACCATCTGCCTGAGTGGATTTTCAGCCCTGGACATCCCACCTCCCGGGGGCCCACTGTGGATCCTGGGAGACGTGTTCATTGGCCCCTACTACACAGTGTTTGACCGTGATAATGACTCTGTTGGCTTTGCCAAGTGTGTCTGAGCGCCTGCCCCACCACCCCTGCCACACACGCACTGTAGAGAGTGAGTCCCAGGATTAAGAAGCAAATGAGGAAATAAAAGAAATGGAAATAGATTTAAAATTAAAAAGGAAGCAATATTAGTGCCCTCTTAATGACCCTTTGCCATCTCTTGAATAAGTGATAATCAGAGAGCTCTAGCGGATCATTCAATCTAGAGCAGCCCCCGCCTTGTTAGATCTTCCAGCTCCATTTTAAATATTAGCAAATGAAGTCATGACTCCAAGCACCCGCCTCGCAAATAGGAGAGCTAGCTCATGAGATCCATGTGATGATTCCACTCCTCCTGCAGAGAACCTACATTGGTAATGGTCATTAGATTCACTGTTATACTGGGAGGGGATGAGGGGGTTATATATGTACATGCAGAAAACTTTCTCCTTACTCCTCTTCTCTAACCAATGACAGGGTGGGGAAGCTTAGTCTGGCGGCTCTCAATGTGCTTCCTTGTGAGACTGATTTCTCTTGTGGAGCTGAGGAGGGTGATCGAGAGATTGCCGCATGAGCCATCCCTTAAAATACACAAGGGAAGGCTTAGGATCAAAACACATTAGCCGAGTTTCTTGTGTCGTGGCAGCACAATGGGAGCACTTGGTGTGGTGTGACCATCTCTATTGACGTGTCTCACTGGGCAGGGATGACAAGAGGGGCTCCAGCCAGTAGAACCCTCAGGGAGCAGAAACAGGAAGGGGACCGTGGTAGGATTTGATAATGGTCTTTGAGTTCATGTCCACTTAAGGCTGAGCAAACCAGTTCAGATAAAATAAGAGATGACCCAAACTTCTTACGTTTGAAATAGTTTTGTTGGTTGGGGTTTTTTTTCTTAAAGTTCTACAGTTTGGGAAAATTTGTCAAGAGCTATTGAGCTGAGAGCTAATTTTTTTTTTTTTAAAGCATTTAAGTTACCTAGAAGCCCTAGGTCCTACTGACAGTCAATGGGGTTTAGGTGCTTTCAAGTCACTTAGCTGCTTTTGAAGATTTTACTCGTGGTATTTTTGATCTGATCAAACCAGAGACTATTGGCAGTCAATCAAGAGACTTGCAAGACTTCCAGAGGTTTGGGGAAGCATCTCAAGTTCCAGGTGCTTCTCTTTACCAAACCTCTGAGCCTTTGGAAGCCAATTCATCTCTACTCTACACTCCCTATTCCGAACCCTAGCTTACTTTTCTCATTCAAAACCAGGTAAATGCACACCGTGCTATACAAATATAGAGTGAGGCGCATTGCCTGCTCTGGAGAGCTTACAGTCAATGGTCATGCGCGCAGACCCACACACTCCCAGGCAAGAGCCAGCAACTACGTATGCAAAACTGTTCACCCTGTCGGGCCCTTACACAAGACAAACATGGGGCAGCAGTCCAGGGGAGGGACTGCAAGTCGTGATTGGTGGACAGATGGGGGATAAAGTGGGTTTTAAGTAGGGTGTTGAGGAAGTGGGAGAGAGTGAGCTTGGTAGAGTTATCAAGGCTTTGAGCCAAAGCCCACTGAAGTAAACAGAGACACTCCCGTGGGCTTTGGCTTGGGCCCCCAAGTGTATAATGCAGCACGAGCGATGGCACAACACGGAGGGTGAAAAAGAAAAGTCAAAGATGCAGATCGTGCCCTGGTGTGAGCCAGCATAACACCAACAGTAGCAGTAAGGTGAGAGGAGTGGGAGTAATGTATGCATGAAATAGGAGCCCACTGAAGTCAATTGGAATTTTGCCACTGACTTTAGTGGAGCCAGGATTTTGCCAGGTAGTGAGAGCAGTAATGTGCCTGGGGGCATATAGGAGGCCAGTCACACTAGGGAGCATACACACTTTTCCCCAGGCCCAAGCCAACATTGAGCGTGCCGTCGGGGGAGAGAAAAGGACTGCCAGTTAATCCGGATGTTCAGGGAGAATGGGAAGGAGAGGAGCTAAAACGAGTCACATCACAGCAGCCTGCTGAGCGCCACCCTTTTCCAGTCCATTGCACCTGTGAGGAGTTTGCTAACGTTGACTCGGGCTTTAATAACAACCTCTGCTGCTCAGACTGGGCCGGATTTCGTTTGGCGTACTTAATGCTTACAATCATTACTCTTACTCAGGCCCCTGGAAGGGGCTGCCTGAGGCAGCTGTGACTGGTGTGAATGTAGGCGCTCTAATAGACGCGTCGGTCTGCACAGCCCCAGGAATGATAAATACGCTGTTCCCACCGTAGCCTGCTGTCTGTGCCCACTCTTCAGCTGCTGCCTCGGATTGGAAGCTGAAGGCATCTGTTACAGCCTAAAGACCTGGCTGGAGAACAATGGTGTATTCCCAAAACCCATCAAACACAGATACTCAGCTGCCCTCCAGAGAGTCCCATTTGCAAATTGATCAAGTGCCCAGAGCTCTTTAAAGTTTTGCTAAATTCTTTCTCAGCTGAAGAATTTATCCCATACAGTGATTTAAACGTAGAACTTTTCTTAGATGCCCATTACTTAGATTTGGTGGAAGGTAAAACTCTAGCAGGGAATTGACTGTAAGCTTAGATTTTATTAAGGATCTATTTTTAACCCCTTCCAAAACAGGCACAGGATATTCTATGAAGGAGCTATTGTACAGTAATTGCTGTTAAACATATAATGCCCTATATTGTACATTCTGTAGCATCTCACTGGTAACACGGGGCCAATTTCTGTCGTCAGACATGCAGGACGTTTATATCTGAGGGAAGAATTTGGTCCATAGTGATGCCCTAAAAGACACATCTCATGACAGGCTGGGGGAGCAGTTTATTTGACATAACACATTTGCAATGCAAAGATTGTGCTGCTTCTGAAATCAGACTCTTCCCCTTGTTGTTTTACTTGTGTTTTTCAAACAGAGCTTGAAATACTGTTTGACTTTCTTTTCTGGGCAATATGATTTGCTGTCAGAATTACTGTCTCTCATTTTATTATAGAAAATTGAAATGAAAACATCTTTTCTCCCCTTTACCTTGTGGCTGTTTTCTTTTGAGTAGTTTGGAATTGCCAAGGTGTAGTGAGCACTTCACTTAGGTCAGGCATTACATTAAGAGGTGGGGGGGAAAGCAGGAAGGGTGGAGGACCTGGTGAACTTAAAATCACTTCAGGGTTGAAATGGGGGGGGGGGGGGGGAGAGGATAGATATTCTCCCAAGCTCCACCCACAAGCCAACCTCTGCCTCCTTGAGATGTGAAAAGGAAACACTGCTCACAGTACATTGTACATATGTTCAAAATATGCTCAGATGGGCTTCTTCGAGTAGCCTCTCCACGCTGGGGTTTGAATGTCCCACTGGGCTCTTCAGGAGTGGCTCCCCGTGAATGGTGCTCGGAGGCCCGCCTGGGCTTTGCTCTTCCCCTCTTGCCTTCTAGTTCCACAGGTCAGATTTGGAGTGAGGAGTGGGGCAGAGGAAGCTGTGATAGCTCCACTTGTGGCATTGCTATGAAATGTCAGTCAGAGCAGATCGGGCAGAGCATAGCAATGGGCTCCTTACTCGCCTTTCTTACAGAGGTTCAAGCTGTAGTGAAATATTTAACACTGTTGACATTTACATTATCTTCACTGGTAATCTGAGGTAACGTGCCTTTGAGATACATGGGCCAGTTCACATCTCTCAGACCTATTGGTTCAGGCTCTCTGCAAACAGAGGCAGGCAGAACTGTGTCAGTTACAGAAGGTTTACCTCTCAGCCATTAGGGATAGAAGCATACTGGCCTGTATTTTTACATTATTAAAATGTTAGGTTGAGATTCTGTAAAACAATATGCCAACCCCCTATCACTGACCCAGTGCAACCTAGCCTAATTGGAGCTCTGAAACCACCCCAGCAAGCACCGTTCTGCTCTATGTAATGCCTGCTCTAATTTACATAATCTCCTAATGACCATTATAACACTAACTCCTAGCTTTTATCAGCAGTAGATCTCTCAGTGCTTTGCAAAGGAAGGCAGTGTGGTTATTTCCATTTTACAGATGGGGAAACTGAGGCACAGAGTGGCAATGGGCCTTGCTCAAGGTCACCCACCAGGCCAGTAGTAGAGCTGGGAACAGAACTGCCATCATCCAGTTCTTGAGCCTCTCGTCCACATAACAGTCAAGAGGAAGGGAATGCCCAGCCACTCCCACTGTGTGGTCCTCAGGAAGGGGGCAGTGCAGCAAATATTACACAAGCACTACGCATTGAAGGAGCCACCTACCATAAGATAATCCTCTCATGACCAGCTGTACCAGCGCTAGTACCTCTTTGTGTTGGAGATATGGCATAAAGCAGACCCACACAGACACACACACACACACCCAATGGCCTGTGAAAAATCAGGACAGGGGGTAGGGAGTAATAGGAGCCTATATAAGAAAAAGACCCCAAAATCGGGACTGTCCCTATAAAATCGGGACATCTGGTCACCCTAGTGGCTACTGGGTTTTTTCAGCTGTCCTCTGATCACGCTGTTTATTCCAGTATCAGAGGGGGTAGCCGTGTTAGTCTGTATCCACAAAAACAACGCAGAGTCCGGTTGCACCTTATAAATCTGTTAGTCTTTAAGGTGCCACTGCCTCCTTGTTGCTGTTTATTCCAGGCAGCTGGGCCTGAAAACACAGGTTTTCCCCACACGCAGTTTGCTCATATTGCCACTAGGAGATGCTGTTTTCACTGCTGTGGCCACCAGAGGCTAGCAGTCATTACTGCTCCCTTGCTGGCTTTACTGCTCTCTGCTCTGAGTGCTTTCTGCATCCCCAGTAGCCAGAGGGGTTTCAGCTCCCTTCAGGGAAGTGAGAAAGGGCAGAGAAGGAAGGGGAAGAGTGACCCAAGACAGGAAAGGAAGAGGGGGGCACAGCTGGCTGAGGGAGAGGGAAAGGGGAGTCACAACAATGGTCTGATTTTCAAAGGTGCTGAGCTCCCACTGACATCCCATTTTCAGCCCTTCTGAAAATAGGGTGACCAGATGTCCCGATTTTATAGGGACAGTCCCGATTTTGGGGTCTTTTTCTTTTATTGGCTCCTATTACCCCTCACTCCCTGTCCCGATTTTTCACACTTGCTGTCTGGTCACCCTATTTGAAAATTGGGCCATTAAAGTGACAGGAAGGGGAGAGCAGAGGGGAGGGTTCACAAAGCTGTAGGGGAGAAGAACAGGCCTGGCCTTGGATCACCTTGGAAGGGGCCAGAGGGCCGCTGTCTGTCCCATGCTTGCACTCCAGCCTACCTTCCGGAGACAAGAGGTAAGAGGGAGATGGGGTCCATTGCGGGAAGGGAAGGGAAAGTTGTGCAACCTGGTGCCTCCAGCAGAGGTTTTGGATGTTTCCTCACCCCATTGGGATGCTCCCAGGTGTAGTGTTGTGCCGAGCTCATGCTTTAAAACGTGTGCAACTTGCCTTGTGACTAAACACAAAGGCATATTGCATTGGGCCACAGTGGCAAGGCAGCGGAGGAGGGCGGGATTAGTGCAGTTTTGGTCTTGTAGAGGAGCCAACCTATAACAAAAGCTGCAGACCATCACTGGGAGGCCTTGATCATTCCCATACTCCTATCGAAACACCCTGAAACTCACCAGAATGCGCACACACTGATTCTCCAGTACTCTGCACCTCATTTACATTTGGGACAAGGTTCTCTACCCCTGCTGGCCAGGTGGCTCAGTGTCCACCACCACTCTCAACTTTTGTCCTGCACTGCAACATTATTTCATTAATTTTTGCAATGCAATTTTTAACATTAACAATCTGATTCATTTGCCCTTCCTCTGCCATCTCCCTCCACTTACTGCATTCTCTCCACAACTAAATTCATTTGACTTAGTTGATAACTTCATCTGTATTAAAATTTTCCACCAACACAGAGAAGATCAACAGTACGCACCACATGTACAGAACAGTAAATATGATACCCTCGCTCCAAGAGTCCAATTCTCCTCTTGCTGACCCTGCTGCAAAGCAGTGAATTACTAAATACTAAGCAACGAATCAGCTGAAGTCAATGCAATTACACCAGTGTAGAGCTCATATAAATGAATGGAAGATCTGACCCCATGTTCTTGGAGGCAACACTCTCAGACACTCAGGGCAGTATCTAGAAGACAATCTCTTGCTTTTGAAAACTCTTTTTACTAAAAACAAATGATGAAGCACTTTTGTCTTGGGGTTGGTTGTTTTCTTTTTCCTCTGATTTTTTTATTTTATTTTTTGGTTCCTTTGGGAGGGGAAGAGAGGTGGAATGCAGCTTAAAAGCTAGAGGACAGGAGAGAGAAAGCATGGGGGAGGAGGCCTTGCCCTTCCAAATGTCAAACAATATTATTGTTCAGCTTGCTTAGAATTCAGTAGCGAGAATTTCAAAGAGTGGGGCTAGGAAAGGGGCGCCATAGGGTTGCTGCTGTGTTTCCTCCCCTGAAAAGTTGAGCAGTTCAGTCCTACATAACTCTATTGGGCAGGGCAAGGATGGTGTCCCTAGCCCTCTGTTTGCCAGAAGCTGGGAATGGGTGACAGGGGATGGATCACTGGATGATTACCTGTTCTGTTCATTCTCTCTGGGGCACCTGGCATTGGCTGCTGTCGGAAGACAGAATACTGGGCTAGATGGACCTTTGGTCTGACCCAGTATGGCCATTCTTATGTTCTCCCAGTGTTGCTATTCTGGTTCTAGTAGGGAGAGTTCAGTTAGTGTTGCCAACTCTCCTGATTCTGTCATGAGTCTCACAGTATTTGAGGTTTTTTAAAGCCTTCCCCCATATCAAGTGATAACAAGAGAATCTCTTTGGGCAGGGATTGTCTTTTTGTTTTGTGTTTGTACAGCACCTAGCGCACTGGGGTCCTGGTCCTAGGCGAGGGCTCCTAGGCACTACGAATACAAATAATAATCTCAGCTTTCATTTGTAAAAAAGGAGATGTTGAGCCTTTATGGTTGTAGAGAAAAGCTTGAAAATATGACCCCTAAAGGCTCAGAAACCAGGAGGCAAGTAAAAGAATGAAAAATGTAAATGAAAGTAAACCCTCATGATTTTTTAAGCCAATTTCATAATTTTTTCAGGCTTGACTCATGATTTTTTAATGCTTAGAAATACTGAGTATGTAACATTCTGTTCAACAGTACGGTGACCATGATAATATACTGTGTGATAGATTATACAGCACTTGCCATCTTGAAAGATTATGAATTAATTATAATTAAGAAGAGATCCCAAAGTGGTTTGCAAGCTATGGGGCTGTCTGGCACCCACTGAAATCAATGGAAAGAGTCTCATTGGCTTCAGTGGGCTTTGGCTCAGGCCTTGTTTACAGGACATACAGCATCATTGAAATGCTCCCGCCTCTGAAGTGGGATGGTGGCAGCCAGCTGGTGCGGGTGATTTTTTGGCCATGGAATCTAGGGCCAAAGCGCACGCGTATGGGGTGCTGTGGTACCTAGGCAGAGCAGACAGGACCTTGGTTTTTAAAGTCTCATCTAAAAGAGCCACATGTATGTAGTAAACTCCATTGGACCCCATTCTCAGGTGCATACTGGCAGCATAAAGGGACCTTACAGGGGATGGGAAGAGTCCTCTGAGAATACCCACTGTGCAGGGGGCTTCTCCAGCTGAGGCAGGCCAGGCATTAGAGTTTTGCTGCTGCCCCATGCCCAGCCCTTAGTGTGGAGGGCAGGGAAGGGGAATGGCCAAGGTGCACCACCCTTTCTGGCTATTCCCTGCTTCTCAAAGACCATAGAAGGCCCTGGGAAGTAGAGGTGTAAGTCAAGCAGCCCTGAGGCTGCTCTGACTTACACTGGTGGCCAGATAAGCCCCAGAATAACACTAGAGGACAGAGAGTGTGAATACAGTGTAAAGACACCCATGCCCCTTCTCTTCCGGCCCTGCCCTAAGCACAGGGACAGGGTAACTGAGAATCAGGCCTATGGAGGCTATAAGAGGGATGAAGGCATGAGTCAACGCTGCTGGCAATTGAACCTGTGGTTCCAGAAAGCCTATGGAGTTTTAAGCATCTTCTGACACGATGGCACATTAGGGACTCTTGTAAAATGTAAACCTTTAGTTCCATAGCGATAGCAATAGATTGTTAAAGGAAACCTAACTCTGAGGGAAACACGCTGGCCTTTATATTAGTAAAAGGAGGAAATAAGAGCTGCAGCAGTGACAGAAGAGGAGATTGCAGCTCAGGGTCTCCCGTGACTCAGGCTCTGCTCCCATAATTTGTGATGGCATCCGCACCTGCTTTTGAATGGAAATATGGCCTGATAGTCCATGGCTGCCGCTTGCTGCTTTCTCCTTGTGTGGCTTTCCACATAAATCTCAGAGCACAGATCAGCTGTCACCTTTACACAAAAGACAATCAGGGAGGTGGATAGCAAAGGAATGGAGTCAGATCTGAACAGGCAGTGTCACCCCACTCCTCCGCACACCTTCCCAGCCACACCCAGGTAAACATTCTCTCTTGCTGGTGTCGTAAACAGCCGCGCCATGTAGCCTGCCATAACGATCCCCTAAGGCAGGCTTTCCCAGGCCATGGGGCTGAGTCCCACGGGTGGGGCCTGAATTTCTTGCCTTACTCTTTTGTTAGAATCTGGAAAATAAGAAAATGCAAATGGCTACCTGGGGATTTTTTTGTCAGCTACCCCGTGTGTGTGTTCCGGCTGCAGCTGGTTTCTCATGCACCCAGTTAGGGCTGCAGGGACTGAGCAGGGATTAGGGATTCCCCGGCAGTCACTCCTCCCTGCTGGTGGAGGCTGGCACTGAGAGCAGGGAGACTCTCTCCTCATCTGCCCTCAGTGCTTCTCCTACAGGTGCCCACCCAGCCAGCAGGTGCAGGAGAAAGCAGTAGTCTCCAAGCCTTGCCAGCAGGCAGCACTGTGGTGAGGAGCTCAAGGGGGAATGGAGGCTTTCCTTGAGCCTCTTCCTCCCCCTCCCCTGCCACAGCCTATACCCATTTGAGCCCTGGGGAGATTGACAAGTCACTGTCCAGTCTGGATAATGTCTGCAACCAGGAACAAGCTCCAGCATCCCTCTGGAGCGAGCCAGGGTATCTCTGGGCTGGTATAGCTGCATGCACTTCAGAATTCTCCTTCCTCATCAACAGCTGCTCTGTAGAAACATTGTCTCCAGTGCACAGGAAGGCGGGGCCTGAGCTCCTTTGCTGTGATAACACCTGATAGTGCCCCTCCAGGCACAGCTTCTCAGGTGTTGCACTAACTCATTGCCTGCCAGGCAGCCTGAGGGTTCAGGCTGTCTGATGAAGGCTTGGTGGCAGCTATGGGTGGCTGTGGAGCCTGGGCGGCTCAAAGTTTCCCACCCCTATCTTGCAGAGCTCAGCCCTTTCTCTGTCTAGGCTTCTCACAGAAATAAACCGGTTCCCCTGAATTACCTTCAGCATCACTTCAGACTCGCTTCGTTGGGGGGAACCAGCCTCGGCTTCTAACAGTATCCAGCTACTGGGCCAGAATATTGGATAAAGCAAACAGACCATGATATTTAGAAAGGAGACGCTGTCGTGTCTCCCTAGCTGTGCTCTTTCCTCTCTTTCCTTTTATTCTTCCTATTGGTTAGGTTTTCTTCTTCATGTCTGGTTTTAATTCAGTATTTCTCAGTGCCCGTATTTCCCTTAGTTGATTATTTTTGATTAAAGACCCATCTTTCTCTCCCTCGCTTTCTAACACGTTTGGATCTGGCCTCTTTTCCCCAGTCCATTTTTCACCTTCTGTGGGGGTTTTTCTCCACTATTTTTTCTCCTATTCTCCCTTCTCAGTGCCAGCTTCTCCCCTCTCCTTCAGCCCCCATGCCTTCGATTCTCTCCCCTCGACTTCTAAAGCAGTCTTGTTGGTCCTGTCTCTCCACCAGTCCTCCCCTCCACACCACTATTATTTCTCTCCAGTTTTCTTGCCTCACTTCCTTACTTGTTCCTCAGAACAAGTTCCAGGTTTCACAGGGTGAGTGGGTGATGGAGTAATTTTTGGTGTGTTGCACTCCAAATGCAGGTGAGCTGATGGCCCTGTCCATATAGAAACATAAGAACTACATCACCAGATCAGAGCAGTGGTTCATCTAGTCTAGTATCCTGCCTCCAACAGTTGCAAGTATCAGCTGCTTCATAGTAAGGTGTAAATAATGCTGTAAAGGACAATTATGAAACGGGAAGTTTCTTTGTCACCCTCACCAATTTATATCCCTTATAATTTTTCTCTAATGTGTCTGTAGATGTTCTCATTAGCCATATAAATGTCTAATCCTTTTAGGAATCCTGCCTCAATAAAATCTTGTGACAGTGAGTTCCACAGTTTAATTGTACATAGTATGAAAAAGTATTTCCTTTGATCAATTTATTCTGTATATTTCTAAACTATCCCAGTCTTTCCAATATTTTCTCCTACTGAAGTCTTCCCATATGTCAAATCATTTTCCTTGCCTGTATTTCGTTCCCTTCTATTTATCCTTTTTGAGATGGATTGACCAGAACTGAGCATGGTATTCAAAATGAGGACATCCCACTTATGTATATAATGGCACTATAATATTGTTGCCCTTTGGCCCAAGCAGTTAGCCAGTATTTGGGACTTGGCAGGGTTTTGTCTGTTAGGGGGAGAATTTGATGATAGGACTCAGGTATCGATGGAGCAATCCTGTTTATTTACAAAGAGTGTGCACAAAAGTCCTGTTCCCCTGAATACAATAGGAGCAAACCTCTGTCCACATGGCTTAGCTCTGACTTGCCTTGGGTGATTCCACCCCAATAGTCTGCAGTTGTTTTTAGTACATAAAGTGGCTTGATTGATCATTCTGTTGAGAGTACTTGGCACACCCATTGGCTTTAATGAGGTCTGTTATTGCCTTTGGATCTAAGGCTATGGCTATACTAGAGAGATTACTGAGATGCAGCTGTTCCTCTGCAGTTCTGCCGCTATAAGGTCTCCTGTGTAGCCACTCTATGCCGATGGGAGAGAGCTCTCCTGCCGGCATAATTTAAACCACCCCCAACAAGCAGCAGTAGCTATGTTGGCGGGAGAACATCTCCTGCTGACATAGCACTGTCCACACCGGTGCTTTTGTCGGTGAAGCTTATGTTGGGCAGGGGTGTGTGGTTTTTTTCAGCCCCCTGACCGACAAAAGTTTTGCCGACAAAAGTGCTAGAGTAGACAAAGCCTGAGACTCGCATGGCGGCAGCCATTAGCACCTTTCAACGTAATAATATTTTCAATATTATTTTCCACTCCTTTCCTTATACATCACAACGTTTTGTTTCCACTCTATGTTGAGCAGAGGTTTTGATTCAACTGTCCAGTTACCCGCAGGTATTTTTCCAGATGTAAAGTTGATTTAGAATCCAGCAATGTGTATGAGTACTTCAGAGTATCCCTTTCTATGTACAGAGAATCCCTTTCTATATACATTACATTGCATTGAGAGACAAAGTGGGTGAGGGAATATTGGACCAACTTCTGTCGGTGAAAGACAAGCTTTTGAGCTTACACGGAGCTCTTCTTCAGACCTGAAGAATCATGGGACCAACATAGTTACAACACTGCAAATTACATTACATTGATCAATAGTGATAATCATCTGCCCATTCACCTCGCTTTCTAGGTCCTACACACCGTCTCTCGTCTTGACTTACCTAAATAATTGCGTGTCACTGCAATACTTTGCCACCTTATGGTTCATTCCCGTTTCCAGATCGTAAATGATGATATTAAAGGCACGAATCCTTACATGGAACATTGTGGCTCCCTACTGTTAATTTTTCACCATCTTGAAAATAGACTATTCCTTCTCTTTGTTTTCTCTCTGTAAGCCATTATGTTATCCTAAGGAGAACTTTACCTCAGAAGCCGCACTGGTGAACCACTCTCATAACGTGGCCATTCATGTGTCTTACAGTTCTGTTTTTAATTATCATTTCAACACGAGCATCCCTCGTTTTTACTGCTTTCCCTGCCCCACCCAGTGCCACAAATCGCAGCCACCAGCCTTCCAGCCAAAGAGGACTGGATGCAATTCCATGCCTGTCTTCACCATGACTAGTCCACTACTGCAGAGCACCTTTAGTGGCTTTCGGGCACCACCTTTATGCTTGTACCCTCTGGGACAATCTGAAAGTTGTGACCTTGCTGCATTGGCCACCCCACAAAGTGAGGTCGTTAGGTTGTGAAGTTGGGTGAGCTGGGTTGTTTCAATGTAGCTTTTGGGATAGGTAGAAAGCAGAGAGGGGAACCATTTAATTCAACCCCTGCCAACAATAGGGACGCGCAGAAAACCGGACCCAGATCCCAACCCTTCCTGGCTTTTCCCATCCTTAATGACATGCATCCATCTCCTCCTCTCTGTAGCTGAGTGCACTGCTTCCTGTGTGCTTCCAGCCGCTGTTGGCCTGGGGATGCTTCTCTCTTGTTTTGATTGCATGTGCATGTGTCTCTCTCCCTGCATGCAGAATCTATCCAATTTCTATCCATTCCCCATGACCGGAGCGCAAACGCCGCTGAACACCCTCCCCGCATTAGACTTGTGCTCCCAGCGTTTGGTTGACCAGACAGCCCTGTACGGCGTGTGTATGTTTGGTCTAGGTTACCAAGGCCTCGGCAGCGACTCCATAGTTAAGGCTGCATCGAAATCTCTCCTTAAATATCTCGATGGAGGTGGTGGATGGTATCTGTCTGAGGTGATCTTCCCAGCGAGCGCGTGCACCGATGCCCACACCCTCGAGCCATGCGCCTGGGAGATGTGCCTTCCTGGCAGGTAGGTGCAAGGAAACATGAACCAGAAGGTCATGCTCGTGGGCTGGGAGGGCATGAGAAAAGAGCATCAGTGACTGAGATTAAGTGGAGCTCTCCTGCCCAAAGGCAGTAATGAGCATGTGCGCCTTGAACTGTTTGTTTCAGGGGGATGCTAGTTGACCTCTTCCTCCCCCACTGTCCACCCCCCGCTTCCTCTCCTTCACCAACTCCAGTTATTAAGAAAGCAGAGCCGGAGGCAGTGCTGAGCCGGAGATGCAGCAACTCCCTGCATTCCTCCTTGTGAGTATCCCTCGCTCTCTCCTCTTGCGCCTTTCCCGAGGAGACGGATGGATGGACAGCCGGGTGGCTAGAGGCAGATGGTTCCTGCTAATTACACAGCTAATGGGGTGGGGAGCAGGAGACCGCCTCTTCCCAGCTCCCCCTCACCCTCCTCTGTCCTCGCCCCTTCTTCCGCCTCTCGCCTCGGGGTTGGCCATGCAGAAAAAACTGATGACAGGTGAAAGGAAATGGGAAATTCAGTTACATCAGGAATTCCAGGGAGATGAGGACTCAGCAAAAAAAAAAGAAAGAAAAAAACAGAGGGCGAGAGAGAGAAGCCAGTGCTGCGCTGCCGCAGCTGCACAGCCAGCTGGATTGACAATCATTTAACCTCCCCCCAGCAACCAGCTTCGATCCTGGAATGGGACAGAGAGCAGCAGGGCCCTGATGGATGGACAGGGCGGGGGGAGGGTAACGCTGGAACGGCGCCTGTTTGGAAACTCTCTTTGGAACCTCCCCTCCCCCTTCTTCGGACGTGTTGTTCTTTCTTTCTTTCTTTCTTTCTTTCTTTCTTTCTTTCTTTCTTTTTCTTTTAAAGAAACAAAAGCAGCCGCTGTCTCCCATTCCAGCTTATGTGGGGGGCCAAGTGAGGAAATAGCCACATGCTTTATTGCTGGGGCGCTCCCGCTGCAAAGGCTTTTGGCAGCGATAATGTGGGACGGTGGGAGTAGAGGAAGAGGGTGACAGATGTCAGAAGCTCCTCGAACTCTCCGGCTATTCTGCGAAGTGGGGCGGGGGGAGACAGAGCATGCTGCGGGAGCTGGGACAGCCAGCTGCATGGAGAGCAGGAACTGTTCCACTGCTGCATACATTACAGACTGCTCAGTGTGCAGGAGAATGCTCCTTTGTGGTACATGAGTGTAAATACTATTCTCTGTCTCCTCCCCCTCCTCTACCCTGCTCTCCTCCCTCCCCTCTACCTACTCCCTCTCTCTTCTCCCCAATCTCTCCTCTATCCCTCTGCCTCTCCTTTCTCTCTTCTTCCTCTCCTCCGTTTCGCCCCCTTGATCCCCCCTGCTTTATTTCATCCCCGTCATTCTCCGTTTCCCCTCCCCACCCCCAATCTTTCACAGGGGATTTCACTTTGCCAGGATACAGTCTGGTAAATTTGCAGCAGCCACCACGGAGAGAACACAGGAACCCCCCTTGGGCCCGCCGTGTCCCTTTGACGGAGCATTCTGGATTCAGAGACCCCCCCAGCAGGGGTGCTTTGCTGGCATTCCAAAGCCTCCTGCCATCCCACAAGCTTCGCCTGCCCTATCTCCCTCTTCGGCTGTTTGCTACATGGAGAACAAGAGCTGCAAAGGGGACAGCCTGCGGCCAGCTGTCCAGTGCAAACACTCTGTCGAGAAGAAGACAATGACCAACCCCACGACGGTGATTGAAATCTACCCAGACACCACCGAGGTGAATGATTACTATCTCTGGTCCATCTTCAACTTCGTATACCTCAACTTCTGCTGTCTCGGCTTCATCGCCTTGGCCTATTCTTTGAAAGTAAGTACTGATTGCAAGCCACCCTGTGGGGAACACACTGAGCCAGAGCCATAGCTGGGGTAAATCGGTGCCGTGGCTGTTGAAGTCAACAGAGCAATGCCAGTTTACCCCTGTGGAGGATCGGGCCCTGTCATGTTAATACACATTGTCAGGGGAGATCTTGGGAATGGAAATGTTGTTTTGTGAGTGGTGTGGGTATCCATGGCATTCAGATACCAAGGTAAGGGGCATCACAGAAGAATCTAGATAGAGAGATAAGAGGAATCAGTGACGATGGCTCTGAATTGGCTTTTGTTGTGACTGGAGATTTATAATTCT
Source organism: Chrysemys picta bellii (assembly GCF_011386835.1). Classification (NCBI taxonomy): domain Eukaryota; kingdom Metazoa; phylum Chordata; order Testudines; family Emydidae; genus Chrysemys; species Chrysemys picta. Next base: position 36,823,950 of record NC_088794.1, on the reverse strand, counting down.
CACTCGTCTGCGGGCTTGGTTATAGCGTAATTCTGAGAATTAGAACAGTTGAATTTACTACCAGGAGGACAAACAATTTCCTCCCTAGGTAGCCAGAATCCCTCAGCATCTGGAGACCTGCGTGGGGCAACCCCCATCGCCATAGGAGAGGGCTTCAACTGGTGGTGGGGAATCCTGAATGCTAATAGGCTATTGGGGGCTCCCAGGTGTATGATGATGATAAGAAGCTCTTTACATCCTCCCAGTACTTTGCAAATCAAACTTAATTCAGCCTGGCAACGTTTCTGCGGGGTGGGGGGGGAGGGAGGAGGCTGCGGGGGGGATAAGTATTATCCCCATCTTGCAGACAGGAACACTGAGGCACAGAGCACTGAGGTGACTTGGTGATGGTCCCAGTAGAAGTCCATCTGAGAGCTGGGAATAGAATCTTGGAAATCCTGCCTGGCAGTCCTGTGTTCCACGCACCAAAGCCTCTCACATCAGTCTGGTACCAGCATGCTGAGGCTCTACATAAGGTAGTTTAGCTAGAGGCACTGGGCCAGATCCTCAAATCGTGTAAATCAGTGACTCCACTGACTGCAGGGGAGCTCTGGTGATTTATGCAAAGTCAAAGATCTGGCCCAGTACTGGAAAAGGAAGTCAGTCTTTTAAGAACTCCTTAGGGGGCTGATTAAATCTGGACTCAGCTGAGAGTCCTTCCATTGATTTCAGCAGGCTTTGGATCAGGTCCTTAGTGAGTGTTTCCTGGAGTATGGGGCTAGCGAGGGCTCCAAAGAGAAGGAAGGAAAAGAGCAACTGTGCAAACTGGAGGACCCGGGAGATCGGTGGGATTGGCTTTAAGCACAAACGCACCAAACGGCCACTTGTGCCCCAGCTCTTTTGTCCCCCCATCCCATCCTCTACAAGTTCTGCCACTCCGAGCCCAGCCCTTCCTCTTCTAGCAGTGGGACCAGAAAGGCATGAAGCAACTTGTTTCCTTCCCTGGCTCTGGCTAAAGCAGCAGTGAGAAAAGCAGCTCATGGCCTGATTCTCCCCAGGGTCCCCTAAACCATAAGGCCAGCCTTGGAGACCTGCCAGGATTGTGAAAACGAGGTCTGCTAACTAAGGTGATGGAAGACCATGGAGGGCTTCATAAGGGAGGAATGGAAATAGATGCATGAATGAACTGGGAGCCAGCGTGCAGAGTGCAGCCCAGGGAGAATGGGACCTGAGTAGTTCGGGGTGGCCAGCCTGTATCCTGCAGCCTGTGTCCTGCTCTCTGTTTGCTGGATCACCCTCGAAATGGAGTCAGAGTCTGATTCTAAGAGGCCAGTTGCCCCAGTCTGCTACTCTTCTCTGAGGGCTCCAGACCTCTGCGTGTCTGTAAGATAACACTATCCTAAGGTAACGCTATCCTTTGAGTCCATGAAATCTTCCAGAATTATTCCCTGTAAGTGCCAGATGAGTACAGACCAGCTGGGCTGCAGGATTTCATTGCTGGTGAACTCAGCCAGCAAGCAGTTGCTAATCATCTGTCAAGGAAGAGAGGGTCTGAGGGTTTGGAGGGGTTTTGTTGTTGGGTTTTGTTTTGTTTTTTCATAAAAGCAATTAGATAATTATATATGTAAATGAGACCAGGCTCCTGGGTGGCCCTGAATGTGTCATGGTTTGGGTGGCCTCGGGGACAGGAATCTAGTGGATGTGTTTTGGCAGGCAGCATTTACAGGAAGGCCAGTGTACAGAGGGATTCATCACAGAAACAGATCAATTAACCCCATCTAACTCCAGTGACTGTGACTTCCACAAGAATACAAGGAGGCTGTTTCCGAACCAGCCAGGCCCTGGGGTTCTGTTATAGCAAAGGCAGTGTGGCCTAGACCACTGAGCACAGGGACTCTGATTGCCACTTGCTGGGTGACCTTGGGAAGTCCCTTACCTTCTCTGTGCCTCAGTTTCCCCATCCACGAAATGGGGGTGAGAATGCTCACTCACCTTCCTTGCAGGGGTGTCAGGAGGCTTAACTCACTGCTGTTTGTAAAGTGCATTGAATATAAAGGACTATACAAGTGCTGAGCATTACCATTGCCAGGGCTGTCCCAAGGACATTTAGGGCCACTGCCAACATCAAACAAGGATGGTATGGAAGTCTCGCTTACCACGTAACACTCCGTGGGATGGGCGCACCAGTATAGGACAAGAAATAGGCTTTTCCCCTCTCCCCTGCCCCCCCCCCCATGTGTTTATTAGCTTAAATTTGCTTTAATAACATGGACGCTTCTCCCCCACAAGGGAACCATTGATGCGGGGAGGGGGGAGGAATGACTAGGAGAGTTAGGCTGAACTCAGGAAAAGGAAAATATAAGCTGAAGATCAGGAGACAGCACTGTCTATCAGTCTGTGGAACAGTCTCCTGTTGGAAGTGGGGTAGTTCCCATCACTTGAGAAATATACAACTAAACTGAACCAGACAGGGTGAATTAGCTGTAGGGTACAGTCCTGCTCTGGCAGGGGATGGACTAGACCATGATTTCTCAACCTTTTCGATACCAAGGATCAGCTTGCTGCCTTCCTAAACTGTGTCAGGGAGATATTGGGGACTGGCACAAGTCCACGGACCAGTCACTGAGAAACACTGGACTAGATGGCCCAACAGGTCTTTCCCATCTTGACTAGCTTCAGTTCTTTGACAGAATAAAAACGGCAAACATAACGTTCCTCAGAGATCCATGACAGAGTCAGGGAATGGCAAGGAGATAATGACCACGATATTTCAGGCCATGATGGGGAGAGCCGCATAAGAGAGAAAATGGGGGAATATCTGGATGTAGCAAAAGAACTCCCCTGGGAAAGGCCTATAGAATGGAAGAGAAAATGTGGTCATTTCTATAGTCTTAACCATCCTATAGAGTTTTATAGAGAATGATATGCCTGCTGGGGGGGGAAAGAGAGAGAGAGAGAGAGAGAGAGAGAGAGAGAGAGAGAGAGAGAGAGAGTGTGTGTGTGTGTGTGTGTGTGTGTGTGTGTGTGTGTGTGTGTGTGTGTGTGTGTGTGTGTGTGTAAAAAAAGCAACAAAGAGTCCTGTGGTACCTTATAGACTAACAGACATATTGGAGCAGAAGCTTTCGTGGTGAGTGTATGTGTGTGTCTGTGTACACACAAGTGCATAAAAGATCTCCACTCTTTATTAGTTGCTATAGGACGTTAGAGTCATTTCTACAGAGCCCTATTGGTTTCATCTCTATCTCTGTTACATTTTGTAGGGCTTTCCCATAAGGTAAGAAAAGACTGGAATGAGGAAAATAACTGGGAAAAATGTCCTGTTAGTTAGACCTTCTTCTTGTCCCCTGAAGCAAAGTTTAGACGTGCAGATTTAGGCCCCACTCCTTCAAGAAGCACCATGCTGAGTAGAGACCCAGTGGAGTCCATGAGGCTGCAGGACCGGGGCTGCTATTATGAATAAAACCAAGGTGTTTCTTCATTGGGAACCACAGCTTGTGATTTCCTGCCTAGGGTGCAGCTTTAGGGTCCCCGGATTTTGTTCTTTAAACTTACTTCACATGAATGTAAACATTTTAAAAACCCTAAAAAACATTGTTTTAAATAACAAAAACACAGAGTCCCATCGGCTTCATTAGGACCACTTGTGCTGAAAGCTAAGCACGTGTTTAAGTACCTTGCTGAATCAGGGCCTTTAGTGTGCTTTAATATTGCCTTTAAAAATGTTTCAGAAATAATACACTTACTTCTGTTCTTTCTTTGTCTTCATGCCTCCCAGGGTGCGTGTGGCTAGAGAGCTCTATAGATCTCTCGCTGTGTGTAGATTGTTAGACTGCAATAGCACCGAAATGTGCTAGATGCTCTAGGCACACATTGGCCCCTGCACCAAAGAGCTTACAGTCTCAGTCAGAGAAACATACCAAGTGGAGACTGGGCACAGGCTACAACATACAAGCCAAGTATTTGATATAAGCTTTGTATCTGCACATCTGGTCTTTACTTATACTCCCTCTTTCTAACCCATAGTGGGCCAGATCCTCAGCTGGTGTACATTGGAATAGCTTTGTTGACTGCAACGAAGCTGCATCAGTTTACACCAGCTGAGGGTTTGGCCCCAGCACTCCTTGGTCTGTAGGATCAGCGAGATGGAAAGGAAAAACTGTGCCTAGTTGTGAATGGATGTGTGTATTTGGAGGAGGGTGGAGGGAATGATTAGACGTGGGTGCAGAGAGATTTGAAAGCCCATGTCAGCACTAGCATTAGTACAGCACAGATGCCAACACCACCTGATAAACTTGGCTAGGAAGATGATTTTTTGTTTTGTTTTTGTTTTTGTTTTGCCAGAAGCAAATTTTGTGGCCTTGACTTTTGCACAGGCTATTCAGCTTGCTTCCCCCCTCTCTCCTATTTCCCAGCTCTAAGCACTAATAAATGATGCATCAGCACTTACTGTTAAGAGATCAATCACCAGCAGTTTTATCACAAGAGACCTTTGGGGAAAGCCAAATCCTTCAATGTACCAATTACACAAAAAGGCAGTAGATCAGAGAGGCTGGGATCACAGTCAGTTTTTATTCTGGAAGTCTAATGTCAGGATGCATATATGGACATCAGGAAAATGAGGAACCTAGACTCCTTTTTGTGTCCACCCATAGTTCCAGGGTTTTACTGATTTTAAAAAAATCTTCCCGTGTGTGCCATCAGGTGATCCTATGCTACCGCCAAAAGATGCATCACACCAAGCGTGTGGGAGCTACAGGGCATCTGAGATCCTTGCATTTATATAGCCTGTTTTCCATTTTAAATGAACATAAGTTCTGCATATGAATAATGTATGTGCTGGAGCCATATTGATTGTACCTTTTACTGCTCCAACTCTACCAATGGCAGTTTAAAGTGGAAAGGAAAATGAATAGAATAACAGTGGTGCAGCTACACCTGTGTCAGATAAAGAGCTTACTTTATGGATCCTTTCCTTTCCAGTGGAGATCAGGTTTTAGTGCACATCTAACCATAGAGAGGCAGTGAGGTGTAGTGGATAGGTACAAGGCTGAGAATCAGAAAACCTAGGTCTTATTCCTGGCTGTGCCCTAGGTGGGTGATTTTGGGCACTTCCTTTCTCTGTGTCCCCTCCCACCTTTTGTCAGTCTTGTCTATTTAGAGTGTAAGCAGATGAGGGTGTCAATGTTGCATCTTTGCATTTGAGGGAAAGGGATTAGAATGGCCAAAGAGGTCTAGCTCCCGTGATTCTGTGGACTGAGGGAGGTTGCATCTCCTGAGTTCTCAGGCAGGCGTATGGTACCAATGACTCCATGAGAAAAGACATCAGCCTCTCAGGCTGTTCTCTTAGTGTTTCTCAACCTTTTTGATACCAGGGACCGGCTTGCTGCCTTCTTAAACTGTGTCGGGGAGATCTCAGGGACCAGCGCCAGCCCCGAAGATCTCAGGGATTGGTAGTTGAGAAACACTGTCTTAGAAGACCAACAACTTTCAGGAATTAAAATAAATCCAGCTGCTTCCCAAGCAGTCCAGTGACAGAGCGAGCCAATGAGACAAGATCCTAGTGCTAGTCCGTGAGGAGAGACTGTACCAGAGGTGCTCACAAGCTGGAGGGCTACAACCAATTTGTAGAGCAATCCGAGACTCTCCACCCTCTTCCAACATGGGAAGTTATTTGTGTGCAGTGAAGCAGAAATTGGTGTACTATTTGGAGCAGATGGGTTTACAGGCCCCCCAGCCAATGCACACAGCCTACATGCAACCAGCAGCAGGTTGGATAGCAAAGCCCAAGCAGCATTAGATACAGTCATATCAGAATTATTATTATCAAAATGCATGTGTCTGCATGGTACACTAACACAATATGTGACAGCCGTACAATGTGACCTGTCCCCTGCTCCTGAGGATCTGAGGGGGACAAGGCCTGGCCTAAAAGCAGGGAAAGGAGTTTGTGGAGAGAGCGTTGCTGAGGAAACCAAGGCAGGAGAGATCCCTGGAAGAAAGGGAGGGTTGAAAGGAGAAGATAGTGGACACTGAGCAAACAAGCAGACAAGAGACTTCCAAGTCCACATGAAGGTGCAAGAAAGAGACAAAGGGGAGAGATGAGGAGGGAGGATTGGGAGGCACATAGGAGAAAGTTGGGCAGTAGGAGAAAATGAGATCAGAGATACTGGAGCTTGGAGCTGATGAACTATGAGACAGGAAGCCTAACAGGAGTGGAAAGGGACAGACGGTGGTGGGGACAGAACAGCAGGAGAGGAAGATGACTCTAGTGCTGGCATTCTGGATATGCTGAAGGGAGAGAGGTGAGCAACTGCCTGGAAAGGCAGTGACAGTTGGCCGGGGGAAAGTTGGCCAAGGCAGGTACAAGTTCCATTAGTGGGGTTGGAGAGGAGAACCTGGATCTGGTGAAGTTAAAGTGCAAGACTGGATTTAAAGGCTGTCTATGGAGGTGTGGGGAGGAAGGCGAGAGAAACGTAGGAATTGCCATACTGGATCAGATCTAAGGCCCATCTAGTGCAGTATCCCGTCTCTAACCATGCTAGCCACCAGATGCTTCAAAGGAAGGAATAGGGACCTCGCAGCAGGCAGATGTGGGATAATTTCCTCTGAATCTCCAATGATTAGAGGTTGGTTTAAGGCCTGTGGTCTAATCCCTTCTAGAATTGCTGTTATCACTCGCAAAGTGACATGGATAAGGGATGGACTTGTGATTAAGAACATAAGAATGGCCCTACTGGATCAGACCAAGGGTCCATCTAACCCAGTATCCTGTCTTCCGAAAGTGGCCAATTCCAGGTGCCCCAGAGGTAATGAATAGAACAGGTAATCATCAAGTGATCCATCCCCTGTCGCTCATTCCCAGCTTCTGGCAAACAGAGGCTAGGGACACCATCCCTGTCCGTCCTGGCTAATACCCATTGATGGACCTATCCTCCATGAATTTATCTAGTTCTTTTTTGAACCCTAGGAACTGGACTGGGACAAACGAGCTCTGAGTTTAATTCCTGTCTCTACCACCTAGCCTTCCTGTGTGGCCTTGGGCAAGTCACTTAGCATCTCTGTGCCTCCTGTCTGAAAGGGAGATGCTGTTCTTCTGCCTTCCAGAGGGGTTGTGAGGACACATGCTTTAATGTTTGTGGGGTACTGAAGTATCATAGTAATGGTCATGTGAGTATCGAGATAGACGGTGGTGAGGCCGGGATACAGGGAGGATGGGCAACTCCTTACTGGTGACAGAGAAGGGAAGGAGAGGAAATGTTCATCTACTCTTAGAGAGATTGAGTTTGTGCTACCAGGGATGATGGCCGAGTGGGCATTGGAGATGGGAGCCCAGACAGAAGAGGAGAAGCCAGGACAGAAAGCTGTAGGAAGCTTACTCAGACTGTAAACAATTTGGGGCAGAGATTGTCTTTTTATTATATGTGAATACAATGCCCATCCCAGTGGGGCCCTGACAGTTGATTGGAGCCTCTAGGCTTTACCACAATATAAATGTTAATGAATAACAATGAATCATTTGAATAGAGGTGCTAGCTGATGCCACAGGAGCATATGGGAAAAGAGGAGGGGACCAAGGACAGAACCCTGAAGGAGTCCAACAGACAGAGGGGGTGGGGAGGATGAAGTGCCAACAAAGGGGAGGCCAAAGCAGCCATCAAAGAAGTCAGAAGAGAACTTGGGGAGAAAGCAGAGGGCAAAAGAAAGCTCAGATATTTTGAAGGCGGTAGTGAGCTCAAGTAAAGTATGGCTAGAGAAGACTCCCTGTGAATTTGCTAGGAGGAGATAGGTCATATTATGCCACCTGTCAGGACATTTTTGGTGGAGCAGAGAGGGCACAAGCCAGAGTGGAGGGAATCAAGGAGAGGGGAAGAGCATGGGGCACGCTGGAGGAGTTTTCAGGAGAAGGTGGACATTAGAGAAGCAGCTGAGACTGTAGAATCAATAGTATGCCGGGGGAAGGAGGCAGAGGGCAGAGTGATAAGGGAGGGAATCGGAGACGGAACCATGGTGGAGAGGACTAGATGGGGACAGGAGGACAGGCTGAGTGAGCAGAGGCATGCTGAGGGTTAGACATCAGTCAGAAGCAAGGGTGAAGGAGGAGAGTGTGGGGTGGGTGGTGGAAGGGTTGGGGAAGGTGGCAGAAGAGAGTCCTTGATGGATATTCTCACTTGGAACACATGTGCAAGCTGGTAAGATCCGGGGCTGAGGATGAAATGGAGGAGGGTAGGTGCTGGGAAGAGGGGTCCAGGAGGGCGTTCCTGGTACAGAGGGGCTGGGAGCACAGAAATTGACAAGGGAGAAGAAGCAGATCTTGTGAGCTGGGAGGAGGGCAGAGGAGGAAGGAGAGCAGCAATCTGTGCAGTCATGGGACACTCTGTGAAAATGCTCAGCGGTGCAAGAACTGGAGCGGAAGGAGTGAAGGCAGGGAAGAACCAAGGGTGGGGAAGAGAGGAAAGGGCGGCTCCAGACGAGGGGGGAGATGGGAGCTGAGTGAAGGAGAGAAGTTAGAAGCTGGGGGGGGGGGGAGAGACAGAGGGCAGGAAGAAAAGGAGGAATGAAAAAATGGGAAAAGGGAGGGGAGGGAGAGGAGACCAGTGGGAAGCATCTGAATGGGGAAAGGGGGGTGAGGTGGAAGGGGAAGGAGAGAGAGGCCTGGAGAGAAATAGAGAAGAATGGTGAGAGGAGGCCAGTAGGAGGGAGGTGGAGGAGTAGAAGTGTCCCTGGAGGAGTTTGTCTCACGCAATGAATACTTGTCCCCTCTCTCCCTCGGCCTCTCAGGAGTGTAGCTCTGCCTAGGACCTTCCTTGAATGATTTCCATTCTGGTGAGCGGGGCTGACCCCGTGGGATACAGAGCATGCGTCTGCCCAGCTCCCTTTCGTAATGGGAGATCCCCGCTGGCAGCTTTGCCAACAGATTAGGATTGTATCCATGGTGAGCTCTGGTGCTCACTACATGGTGTTTTGGGGCTTGATTCCCAAACCTACTCCCTTCCGCCCAAGATAATGAAACCTGTACTCTTAACCTCCGAACTCCTCCATCCCCAGACCTCAGCTGTGCAGCGGCTTGGGCTTGTCTGCCTGAAGCCCCCCTCCCCCTGCTGAGTTTGCATAGGGGCCTGCACAGAAAAGGAAGAGCTTTCTTGTGCTTACTCTGCTCTGCAGGGAGAGCAACAGGCCCCATGAGAGAGTGGCTCACTTCTCCATCTGACTGCTGCTGTTCTCAGTAGCTGCTGCTGGGTGCGTGTGACAGTCTGGTCGTGTCACTAGACGCTCTCCAGGTCTAGATGCACCATGGCGGGTGGGGGAGCGAGGTACAGATACTTAACATACATGTGCTATGTGTTTGACTGACCGCCGCAGTAGGGTCTCGCATGCAGCCTTATGTCAGCGAAAGACTCCTTCCCAGAGGCCGGTGTGAAGCATTATAAAAACAGGGAGTGTGTTTGCAAAGGACCCTCCCCTCCAGGGCAACAGAGTGGAAGAAGCCACATATTAGAATGCGTGGGACGTTACTCCAAGGTCTGGAATGAGCTTCAGGCCTCTGTGAGCTGGAATCACACAGCAATTTTCTGAGACTGAGGCGGCCGTTACCGCCCTGTGTCCAGTGAGTCATGTCAAGCTCCCAGGCCAGCGTCGGCTTGTAAGTGCTGCCAGAGTTACAGAGCAAATCACTGAAAAGTGACTGAAATCAATCCTGGTGTATTTTTGGAAAACTCTTGGTCGATAAAAGCATTCGATTCTTTCTAGGTAGGACTGTGGTGCAGGCTCAGTGGTTTACGCGGCTTGCCAGCGACATCTAGTGTTCAGACAGGAGCACCATAAACGTGTTCACATTTCTGAGAGCAAATTTAGGGTCTGAGGGAAGCAGCAGCCACTGGAGGCTGAAATCCTCCATCCCCGGAATAGGTACAACAAGGACAGCATTCCCCTGCTGCTCCACTCTGACCACCTCTGGGAGTGAAGAGGTAAATCTCCAGGCCCATTCTGTCCCTATCCTGTTTGCTGAGACTGTTGGCCAGGGTCTAATCAGTGTCAGTTCTGATGGTGATTTTGTGGTGTGGACGTGCATCTGCTACGAACTGGACTGAGAACACCGGCATATTTGATATATTGTAAACTACTGACCAGCTGCTGAGTGATAACACCATTCGGTCACTATCAGCATGGACTGTTGTCAAACTCATGAGTGTACAAGGTCATTACCAATCTTCAGAGCCATCCTGTCCTCCCCCAACATGGACACGTTTAAAGTCACGGCCTCTGAAATAGCATGCATATAAGACCATGACATTACTGCTGAAAATTGTCAGTTGCAGCATTGGTAGGCATAAACTGCATAGGACCTGCCAAAAGAGTGTGTTAACCTAGCCATATTAATATGCTGTAAGATTGTGCATAGCCTCTAACTGCTGTAGGAGCTAATGCCAGATTTCACAATCCCAGTCTCTGAATGCAGTAGAAAGCACATTCTCAATGGAACAAGTGCCAGCGTTCTCACTCTAAAGGCAGTGGGACCCAAACCCCAGCACATTAGTGTTGGGATTCACACTCCCACCTTCGGAATACAATAGGAAGCATTCACTAATGTTGGGATTCACATTCCCGCCTTCGGAATACAATAGGAAGCATTCACTAGTGTTGGGATTCACACTCCCGCCTTCGGAATACAATAGGAAGCATGCACTAGTGCTAGAATTCACCCTATAGTGCACCCAGCATCCATACCTGAATGCACGATAGTGCCAGGAATTACACCCAACTTTGGAATGCAGTAGAAACAGGTACAAAGTGTCCAAACGCACTAACCCCTGCTTATATCACTTTAAGCTGGTTAGTTTGCTTGTCCTTTTTTTTTTTTTTTTTTTTTTATGTCTCTCCAAATTCTTTTTGTCTCAGGTCCGGGATAAGAAACTCCTCAATGACCTGAACGGAGCTGTCGAAGATGCCAAGACAGCCCGGCTTTTTAACATCACCAGCTCGGCACTCGCCACTTTCTGCATCATCCTCGTCTTCATCTTCCTGCGCTACCCGCTCACTGACTATTAGAGCAAGGCCAGCAGCCGCTGCCGAAATGCCTCAGTGCCAGAAGTGTCCATCGAATTCCCTCCAGCAAGGACATGAAACAACAATCCATCTTGATTGCAAAAAATAAATACAAAGTAAAACCCACCAAGCCACGCCCCTCCTCCCCCAACTCCCAATCCTGACTGGTATTTGCACTTCTGTAGAAAAAGAAATTACTTTTACATTTTTTACAGAAAAATATTTATTTTCATGATAAACAAAAGTGGGTGATGACAATATGCAAAGCTTAGAACTAACCACAACATGAGCCAATAGCTGTGTAGCTAGATGCTGCAACCATAGTGGCGGCCGAGGAGTCAGAGAGAACATTGTGTCATCGAAGATCCGCTGATTAAAGTTACATAAGCAGCCCAAGCGCTGAGCTGTGTTTTAGATGGAAAACAGCAAATAGCCCTATTGGGAGAGCTGAACTCCAGATCTACCGGGAAGTATGTGCACTGATTTAGAGCTCAAGAGAGGGAGGAAAAATGCCTGCTACTGCAAGATAAAACTGAGAAGTAAAGCAGGGCAGATTCAGGACATATCAGATGTGTTCAGGCTGCTACCACGTCCTCTCTCTCTCTCTCTTCCCCTCACTCCCTTGTATATTTTGTTCTTTTCCTCTTTTTATACATTTATTCATTGAATTTCATTTGAAGGCCAGACTAGTTTACCATTCCCCGTCCCCAGAGAGCTTTATCCTTGAGAGTTCATAGTGGAGAATCCTGAAGCCGCCCGATAAACCCCAAAGAATTAAAACAAAACAAAACTCCTCCATGGAATTTCCTGCAAATGCCGAGAACGTAGGCAACCTTTGGAGAACTTGCATATATCCTGTATACCGACTCCTACTGTATTTCTGTAAACTTTCAATAAAGATAATACCTCTGCCCATCCGATGCCATTCTGGTTAATTTCACAGATTAGGGCTTTTTCCCCCTTTGGTCCCATATTAAGCCAATGAGGGGCAGAGAAGAGAATTAAAACTCCTATTGGACACTATAACCTGCCTCTACAGCCATAATCCCCTACCTTTGCGGTCTACAGGGATAGGCCTGGAGTAATGGGCCACCTCCCTTAATGACGTGAAAGGAAGTTAAATAACAGGCAGGGAGCAGCTCCACAAGCAGTGCAATAGGGGACTGATACACAAGCAGCAACCACAGTGGCAGGCATGGAAGGGGATGGTGCCAGTTAGAACCCAGCTGATGTAAGAATTTCCACCTTGTGTATTAACAAAATGTAGGGACTGGAGTTGGGGGAGAGGAGGAAAGAGGTAACAGGAACTAGGGGAAATCTGGGGGCTTCTAAAGCCCCTGACCAGGCACATGTGAAGTTCATCACCATCCCAGTGAGGACACGCTGCTCTGGAGTACATGGACTGGAACGTGTTGTCATACCAGTGATGGTGATATGCTGTTGAGAGTTTAACAAAGGAACTCCCTTAAGATCATTCCACTTCGCTCAGCTGGAAATGTTACATTCCCTGGGTAAAATGTGCTTTCCACTGAAAATCATCCACCTCTCCGAACCCTTCAATCCTTCCACCGCCCATCCCTTTTGACCCCTGCCCTCCCAGCGTGTCATAGGAACACGAACCCCACTGAGTGGCATCTCTGTCTAGCAGCTGTTCCACACAGCAGCAGCAGAGGTAGGCAGGTGTCTTGCTGCCCCTGCCTATAGTGGAGCTGGCAGGTGAATTATCCTGTGGGCATGCAGTGATTGGCTGGATGGACAGTGGGTTCCCTGGATGGGAATGGATCCTCTATGTTGAGAACTATTAGATCCCTGAATTGAGAAAGCGTGTGTGTGTCGTGGGGGGGGGGGGGATTTTCTCAGATCTGCCTACTGCAGGGCTCTTACACCTTCCTCCAAAGTATCTGGTACTGACCACTGTCTGAGACAGGCTACTGGACTAGATGGACTTTGGGTCTGATCCAATATAGAAATTCCTGTGTTCCAATGTCTCCCTTGTTTGTTTCCAGTCTCCCCTAGCCAGTGTGGAATTGGAGTGAGTTTCCCCAGGGGGGCTCAGGATGGGGTTCCCAGTTCCAGGCTGCCCCCCAGTACCAGCTCTTCAAACTTCAGACTGGGACATGCGCTGCTGGGGAGAGGCAGCCTGCAAGGATCCCACTCAATGCAGCCGTGGCTCAGTCCTGTCTCCTCTGCCTCATGCAGTGGCCGGTGGAGGGGACCCATGTGATACACCCCCATGGACTGATGGTAGGATGCAGGAGGGGTGTTCCTTTACCAGGAGCTGCCACGGCAATTGTGTATATGCCCATGGCACAGCCCCAGCCTTGGAGAGAGCTGATCATTTTAACAAGCAGAGCCAGCTTTAACATTCTAACTACTGTACATTCTACCAGTGCAAAAATCCCTAATGGAGACAAGATGCTGATTCAAGCTGGGAACTAAAGGACCCACGAGCATCTGGGTCAGACTCATCATCCCCAGGAGCAGGAAATCAAGGTACAACACGAATTCACGCCTGCATGATAGGTGCCCAAGCCACTAATGGGATGGGTCTTTCTTCACTAATTGTTCAATCACGTCACCACAATGCCGGCACTGTGCTATTAAGACCTAAATGGCCAAACCAATAGACCATGAAAGGGTACCTCTCTGAAAACTTAATTAGACTTCACTTTCATTAGCCTTCCTCAGCAAGAGTGCTCTGTTATGCTCATAACAATGCCGTGTGCAATTGCTATAAAATGCATTCTGGTAGAATCCAGTAAGATTACCCATAGCCTTTGCATGAATGATCACACCAGAGCGCCTTCCACGCAGCTTCTTCTCAGACAATTCAGGGTTCTTGTCTAAAGTGACTGTATCACTCTTAAAGGCACCAGATTGACCAAACTGGAAAATAAAGTCTAGTTACAGCTCAGCTTTTCCAACTTCTCGCTAATGCCCTGCCAATATGCCCCAACTTTAGCCTGGGCAGCATTTGAATGGGTGACCTAGAGATGGAAGTCCATTAGTAACCTGAGCCATCTACCTTCCTGCTTGACAAGAAGAAATTGATAATTCTGGATTAGACCACAGGTCCAGCGACACCGTTATCCTGTCTCTGATAGAACTTGGTGAACTTTTTCAACCCAAAACCTTTTTGGACCAAAAAAATGCAGATTGAGGTGAACCAAAACATTTCACTGATTCCTGTCAAATCTGCCAAATTGTTTCACACACCAAAAAGAAATCTGAAAACGACAGCATGTTTCATTTCAACATTTTCTAAACAAACCGTTTGATTTTTTTCTATTTGAAATGGCTTTTTGTGTCCAAATTTACTTCAGGTGTTTTTTTTATTTTATTTTAAACCCTTTTAAAAAAGCTCAAAAACAAAACAAGACATTTCACTTTGGGTCGAACAAAATGTTGCATTGGGCCCAATATGATTTTTTTTTCTTTTTGGTTTGCCAAAAAATTGTCTTGTCTCCAGCCAACCCAAAATGCTTTTTTAAAACAATATTCAAAACAGACCGCAAAACTGAAAAATGTGTTAGGCTCGGTTTACACTAGAACAGGGGTTCTCCAACTTCATTGTACTGCTATCCCCTTCTGACAACAACAGTTACTACATGGCCCCAGGAGGGGGGATTGAAGCCTGAGCTCAGCTGCCTCACCATCGCAGGCAGGGGGTGGGGGCAAAGCTGAAGCCCAAGGGCTTCAGCCCCAGGCAGGGGGCCTGTAACCTGAGCCCCTGAAACCCTTGGGCTTTGGTTTCAGTCCCAGGCGGTGGGGCTCAGGCTTTAGCTTTGGGCCCTGGCCCCAACAAGTCTGAGCCAGCCCTGGTGACCCCAGGGGTCCCGACCCACCGTTTGAGAACTGCTGCACTAGAAAATGAAGTCGGCTTAACTACATCTCTCAGGGGTGTGAAAAATTCACTCTCCTGAGCAGTGTAGTTAAGCCCACCTAACCCTGGGTGTAGAGAGTGCTAGCTACCTCCTCTCAGGGAGGGGGATTACCTACACCAATGGGAGTATTCCTCCTGTCGGCATAGGTAACATCTACACTGAAATACGACACCAGTACAGCGTTGCCACGGTCACATTTCACATGTAGACAAGTCCTTATTCACACAGCTCTAGTCTCTACCAGCACAAGGTCCCTCAGAGGAAGCTGTAAGAATCCCTGTAGTGAAGAGTTATGGAACAAGCTGCCCAGAGCTGATGTTGCTTCCTGACCTCTGCCATTTCCTAGTTGGCTCATTCCCTGAAGCAAAGCCTGAGGGTTTATAGCCTTCATCCTTTTTATCCTGTCTAATGTAGTCACCTGTTTCTGGTGTCCTTGAAGTAGGGAGCATTCTGAGGGCATGACAGGAATCAGCTGGGAGTGTGGCGAGAGTGACTTGCACTCTAGCTATCCTGGGCTGCAATCTAGTGGGCTGTTACCAGCCAGTGTAAATGAAAGCAGCCCTGAAGCTGTTCCAGCTTAAGCCAGGATATGAACTGGGTCCCCTCATCTGTGCCTAGGGTCAGGGGAGCAGAGAGGTGGAGGAACATCACCTTTACTCTCCTCCTGGAGTCCTGCAGCTCAGCTCAGCTGGACCCAAGGTTCTAACCCAACATTCTTTATCCAGTCAGGGCAGAACTATACCCCCACAAGTCATACCCCTCTGCCTGCCAAGGCCCAAACATAGGATGCAGTGTGTGACAAAGATCCAAAATGAGGGGCATAAATAAATCATTCATGCAGGACACTGACGGCTGTGTCCTGCATGAATCCCTTCCTTTAATATAAATGACTATAACCTCAGAGCTTTGCATTCTGATGTAATCCATTTGCCACAACAAAAGTGAGGAGACACCAAGTTGGTCCGGAATGTAGGTAACTGTGGGATTGAATGGAAGGAGGAACACTGCTAGTAGTTATGTGCTGTTATGATTTGGGATTTGTAGTGCCACAGATTGTACTGCAGGATGCTTTCCATTCAGAAATCACATTGCATTACAGTCTATGAACTCTTGCAGGCATAGTGCTACCTCCACAGCTGTCTTCATCTTTAGGTCTGGGCTTTCAACACCGGGTGGCAGGCATACTTTGTATAGGGAATGAATGAAACAGTTCAGATAAAATAAGAGCTGACACAACATTGGAACTATCCCAACCAAGCTTTTCCTTCCATTTAACAAGTGCAGCAAATGAGTTATGATCATCTCTTTCTGTGATAGATCGTCTCATCTGAAAGACAATGGATGGTGTTTACGGAACAACAGGGAATATTGAACTGGCTTCACGTCTTTTCTCTATGCATAAACTGTTGGGGACTGAGAGGGTGGATTAGGAGTAGTAGTAATAATAGTCATTAGATTTGTTATTTGTTTCCAGTAACATCCACACTGCATTTGGTGTTTTCCATACAAAGGATTTGCCAGCCTGGTTCAGACCTGAGGTCCAGGCTCCAGACACGCCAGTATCCTCACTCCGACAGATGCTACAGAGGAAAGTGTAAGAATCACAAAGTAGGCAGATCTAGAATAACCTTCTGTCCAGTTTAGGTCTTACCCTAGCGATCAGGTGAGATAATCACAATGGTCCCTTCTGGCCTTGAAACCTGTGACTCCTGATCTCTAATAGTTCTGGATTACCTTTAGCCCAGAAAAATTAGGTTTAATTACTATCCCTTCCAACATTTTTGTTAGCATTAATTATAACTCTGGTGTAACAGGGTGGTCGGCCCTTTAATGGCCAGGCAAGGGGCCTGCCAACCCTGGTCAATTATCGACCTAGATGAGAAGGGATGGAATGATTACAAAAGCCAGCACCTTAGCAAGTAGCTCAGTTGAAGAGAAGTTTCAGAAAGCAGGTGGGCTGGGCTGGGCTAAAGTTGGTGCCTTCCTTACAGCACTGAGAGAAGTCAGGGGGGAAATTGTCTGGGAGCTATAGCACATGGTAAGCAGAGGGACTGGTCTGTGTTTGAGTAAATGACTTGTGCCTAGGGTGATCAGATGTCCTGATTTTATAGGGACAGTCCTAATTTTTGGGTTTTTTTCTTATATAGGCTCCTTTTCTTATATAGTGCCCCCCCCCCTTCTGATTTTTCACACTTGCTGTCTGGTCACCCTATTTGTGCCCTGAGGGAAGTGCCTGAAAAGTGAGCACCTCTCCCAGACCTGAGGAAGAGCTCTGAGTGGCTTGAAATCTTGTCTCTCATCCACAGAAATTGGTCCAATCAAAGACATTACCTCACCTGCCTGGCCTATCTTATATACAGGCTTGCCAGGGGCAGGCAAGGCCCTGTTACTTCAGTCACAATGTGCTCTTGCCACACTGATTGCCCAAAGTGGTGTTCTAATTTCCCAGTTAGGCCTTTTGTGATGTTCCAGCCCTGCACCAAACTCCCAAGAACACACAGCTGAGACCCACTACTAATAGACTGGGCAGAATTCACTGACACATCCTAACAACCAGCAGGACAGCTGCCCCTACTGCCTCTTCCTGCAGCTACCTTTGGTAGGGTCGCTTGACTCACTTCACACTACAAAGAAGAACTAAGGGACCACCTGCTATCCACCAAGTTATTCAATGTTTTCTTTCACCATTTGATGCTACCTATTCTGTTGCACATGACTTCTTCCCGCAAATTCTAGTTTGTTTGATTGTTTCAGGAACAATCCTTGTCTGGTGTAATTGCTCATGGGAGTGCTATTTGGGGGAAGGGGATGAGGTTTACTGGGGTGCATGTGGGATTCATAGTGAACTACTGACGATAGCAATGCTGCAGCCATATTTTTTTTTTCATTGTATTCTGTTCTAAAGGCACAATAAGCCACACTAAGGTGTGGGTTACTAGGCCTAATATAGACTGAGGCCTGGTCTACACTAGGCGTTTATGTCGAAGTTAGCGCCGTTAAATCGAATTAACCCTGCACCCGTCCACACTGCGATGCTATTTAGTTCGACATAGAGGTCTCTTTAATTCGACTTCTGTACTCCTCCCCGACGAGGGGAGTAGCGCTAAATTCGACATGGCCATGTCGAATTAGGCTAGGTGTGGATGGAAATCGACGCTAATAGCTCCGGGAGCTATCCCACAGTGCACCACTCTGTTGACGCTCTGGACAGCAGTGCGAGCTCGGATGCTCTGACCAGCCACACAGGAAAAGCCCCGGGAAAATTTGAATTTGAATTCCTTTTCCTGTCTGGCCAGTTTGAATCTCATTTCCTGTCTGGACATCGTGGCGAGCACAGCAGCACTGGCAACGATGCAGAGCTCTCCAGCAGTGATGGCCGTGCAGTCTGGGAATAGAAAGAGAGCCCCAGCATGGACTGATCGTGAAGTCTTGGATCTCATCGCTGTGTGGGGCGATGAGTCCGTGCTTTCCGAGCTGCGATCCAAAAGAAGGAATGCAAAGATCTACGAGAAGATCTCTAAAGACATGGCAGAGAGAGGATACAGCCGGGATGCAACGCAGTGCCGCGTGAAAATCAAGGAGCTGAGACAAGGCTACCAGAAGACCAAAGAGGCAAACGGACGCTCCGGATCCCATCCCCAGACATCCCGTTTCTACGAGGCACTGCATTCCATCCTCGGTGCTGCCGCCACCACTACCCCACCAGTGACCGTGGACTCTGAGGATGGGATACTGTCCACGGCCGGTTCCTCAGACATGTTAGGGGACGGGGAAGATGAGGAAGGAGATGAGGAGGGCGAGGCAGTTGGCAGCTCTCACAACGCTGATTTCCCCGACAGCCAGGATCTCTTCATCACCCTTACAGAGATCCCCTACGAAGCGTCCCCAGCCATTACCCCGGACACAGAATCTGGTGAAGGATCAGCCAGTAAGTGTTGTAAACATCTAAACATTTATTTTTAACAAAACAGGAATATTAACAATTAAAAGAATGGGTTGTTCATGATTAGTGTGCCCTAGGCGCTTAACGGTTTAGTAAGGGGCAGTGCAAGTTTTGAAAAGAAATCTAGCAATGTCCGGTTTTCAGTGATTGTCCTGCACAAGCCGCTCTACTGTGTATTCCCTGCTACTGCAGCTACAGTAAAATGCGGTCTATATGTGCGGGGATAGAGCAGTAATCCTCCTGGGACATCTCGATGAAGCTCTCCTGGAGGTAACTTGAAAGCCGTTGCATGAGGTTCTTGGGGAGAGCGGCCTTATTGGGTCCTCCGAAGTACGACACGTTGCCGCGCCACGAGATTATCAGGTACTCGGGGATCATTGCTCTGCACAGCAGGGCGGCATACGGCCCTGGTCTTTGGAGGCTTTCCCGGAGCATTCTCTCTTTGTCGCTCTCGGAGATCCTCATCAGGGTGATGTCGGCCATGGTGACCTGCTTTTAATTAGGTAGGGGAATGTTAGTGTTGGGACTGCTTTCCCGTTCCTTTACAGAACTGTCACCGCTGGTTTGCAGCCACGCGGTGGAGGCGGGAGAGGGGCAGCCGAAAGGGATCATTCCCGGGGACAGCCGCGAGGGGGTGGGACAGGGGCAGAGTTCCCGCTTGCCGGATTGCTGGCAGCAGGGACTGACATTGATTTAAATGTGAAATGAGGCCAGTGGTAATATAAAAGTTTTAAACTGCCACAAGTGTACGGCTTACCATGTCTGCCTGCAACAGAAATTCCGTTGTGCTGCCTCGCTTCTCAAATGTGCTGTTCAAGACCCCAGGCACAGAATGCGAAGGCCGAGAATTCGACCTTGTGCTGAGTGCGCATGTGAAAGGTGCTGTGCATGGTCTTGTTCACAGAGAAAGACTATGTTCTTTGTTCACAACTACATTTATCTTTCAGAGGAATTCACTCCCTTTTTCCCATTTCCACAGCCCCGTCTGCGACTGTCTCACAACCTAGCCTGGAATCACACTCCCAGAGGCTAGCGCGGATTAGGCGTAGGAAGAAGAGGACACGGGAGGACATGTTCTCTGAGCTTATGGCCTCTTCCCAAGCCCAGGCAGCACAGCAGACCCAGTGGCGGGAGAACTTGACCCGAATGCACCAAGCCAACATGGATCGGGAGGAGAGGTGGCGGCAGGAAGACCAGCAGGCGACTCAAACGCTGCTTGGACTACTGAGGGAGCAAACGGACACGCTCCGGCGCCTTGTGGATGTTCTGCAGGAACGGAGGCAGGAGGACAGAGCCCCGCTGCAGTCCATCTCTAACCGCCCTCCCCCGCCACCAAGTCCCATACCCACCTCACCCAAAGTGCAAAGAAGGAGAGGCGGCAGAGTCCCTGCTAACTCTCACTCCACCCCTGCAGAGAGCTCTAGTAGCAGAAGGCTCTCATTTCCCAAAATTTGAAAAGTTCTTTCCTTCCCGCCTGACACAAGCCCACGTCCAAGTTTCACCTCCCAATGCCATGTGTAGTTGATAATAAAAAATTCGTTTCTGTTAACTACTGTTTCAATCATGTTCTTTTGGAGGAGGAGGGGAAAGGGGGTTGGAAATTGGACAGGACAGTCTCCTTTGGCAGGGTACATAGTCGGGGGCAGGCACAGCAGCAGGGCACATACACAGTGCAGTGATGCAGTGACTAGTTGCCCCGGTTAGTCTGGGAGGTTGTTTTGATGTAATGTTGGGGGGGGTGGGTTGCTCTGTGACTTTGTGGCGGGGGAGGGCAGTTACAGATCTTAAGCGCCGGTCCTTAGACAGGATCACAGAGCCACACAGCATGGGATCTGTAACCGTCCTCCCCCTGCCACAAAGTCAAATAGACCTCCCATACACACAGTCCCGATCAGGAGGGGTGACAGGCTCCGTTGAAACAAGCATCCCACCGCAGCGGAGCCTGTCAATCCTTGAGTTTAGAAGCTGCATTCGCATCACAACACTAGACCCGCCCCGCACCACAGTCTGCGTCCCAGTTTTAAAAAATTCCCGCTAAAACAGTATTAAAGAAAACGGTGTGCTTTAACAAAGTAGAACTATTTTTATTTCGACACGTGTGTTGGAGGGGGGGTGAAGGGGGTATGTAACTGGATAGGATAGTCAACATTACCTGGGTAAAGAAACGGGGGCAGGTTTAGCTTCTCAGTACACAAACTATAAAATCACAGGTTACCCTGCTCACTCAGGAACTTTGCTTTCAAAGCCTCCCGGATGCACAGCGCTTCCCGCTGGTCTCTTCTAATCGCCCGGCTGTCTGGCTGTGAGTAATCACCAGCCAGGCTATTTTCCTCAACCTCCCACCCCGCCATAAAGGTCTCCCCCTTGCTCTCACAGAGATTGTGGAGCACACAGCAAGCTGCTATAACAATGGGGATATTGGTTTCGCTGAGATCACAGCGAGTCAGTAAGCTTCTCCATCTCCCCTTGAGACGGCCAAAAGCACACTCCACCACCATTCTGCACTTGCTCAGCCGGTAGTTGAAGAGTTCTTTTTCAGTGTCCAGGGCGCCAGTATAGGGCTTCATGAGCCAGGGCATTAGCGGGTAGGCTGGGTCCCCGAGGATGACTATAGGCATCTCCACATCCCCAACAGTTATTTTGTGGTCCGGGAAGTAAATACCTTGTTGCAGCCGTCTAAACAGACCAGAGTTCCTGAAAACACGAGCGTCATGAACCTTGCCCGGCCATCCCACGTAGATGTTGGTAAAACGTCCCCTGTGGTCCACCAGTGCTTGCAGCACCATGGAAAAGTATCCCTTTCGGTTAATGTACTGGGTGGCCTGGTGGTCCGGTGCCAGGATAGGGATGTGAGTTCCATCTATGGCCCCACCGCAGTTTGGGAATCCCATCGCTGCGAAGCCATCTATGATCGCCTCCACGTTTCCCAGGGTCACTACCTTTGGCAGCAGTACATCAACGATTGCCTTCGCTACTTGCATCACAACAACCCCCACGGTAGATTTGCCCACCCCAAACTGGTTCGCGACTGACCGGTAGCTGTCTGGCGTTGCAAGCTTCCACAGGGCTATGGCCACTCGCTTCTGTACACTCAGTGCAGCTCGCAACCGGGTGTCACTGCGCTTCAGGGCAGGGGACAGCAACTCACAAAGTTCCAGGAAAGTTCCCTTCCGCATGCGAAAGTTTCGCAGCCACTGGGATTCATCCCAGACCTGCAGCACTATGCGGTCCCACCACTCAGTGCTTGTCTCCCGTGCCCAGAATCGCCGTTCCACGGCATCAACATGACCCATTGCCACTGTGATGTCCTCGGCGCTGGGTCGCCTGCTTTCTGACAGGTCTGTGCTACTCTCAGACTTCAGGACATCACCGCGGTGCCGTAGCCTCCTTGCCTGACTTTTCTGCATCTGCCTCAGGGAAACCTTTATGATAAGCTGCGAGACGTTGAGAGCGGCCACAACTGCAGCGATGGTCGCAGCGGGCTCCATGCTCGGAGTACAGTGGCGTCCGCGCTGTCAATGACTGGAAAAGCGCGCGAACTGTTTTCCCGCCGGCGCTTTCAGGGAGGGAGGGCGGGAGTGATGGACGGATGACGACAGTTTCCCAAAAGCACCCTCGACTCATTTTGTTACCCAGAAGGCATTGCCGGCTACACCCAGAATTCCAATGGGCAGAGGGGACTGCGGGAACTGTGGGATAGCTGACCACAGTGCACCGCTTCGAATGTCGACGCTATCACCGTTAGTGTGGACGCACAAAGTCGAATTACTGTCCTTAGTGTGGACACACACGTTCGACTTTGCAATATCGATTACAAAAATTCGATGCAAGTAAAATCGAACTACTCTCGTAGTGTAGACAAGGCCTGAGAGTAAGATTCACCAGTGAAAATCACAGTTTTCCTTGTCTACTCCATGCATCTGCATGGGTGTGATGTTGTCCATCAGTTGCTGGAATCTGGACAAATCCCCAGTATAGACATAGTCCTAGGGCCACTTCCTGATGGGTTGAAAGGCTTCAGACTTTGCCCTTGTGCCTCATATGGTACCTGAGCCTAGTTATGCTCTCCTCCAACAGTGCCTCAAATCTCTGTTTACCAAAAAAAAAAAACTAAAATGAATGAGAAACCTAACCCCCTAGTGCCCAGGTAGACAGGAGCTGCTTCTCACATACTTTTATTACTGATAACTGCAGCAATTGCACTGGTTTGCAATTGTTGAGCACAGTGAGGGCAAAGGACCATTTTGAATTGTTTTGGACTTCTGTAGAAGGAGGGAAGTTTTGCTTTATCCAGAGAGCCAAAGTCTAAAAGACCCAAACTGCCCCTGCCTCGAGAGGAAGAATGCGGATCAGAGGGGAAAGTGAGGCCAAGACACACCTGATGACAGAAAAGTAGAACCCATTATAACTCTGTAGGTGATTTATGGCTGATGGAACAGACTGTGGCTCTTAAAGCCGGAGTGGTCTGAGGACATCTCATTTGTAATAGTAACTTGAGTCATTCTATCCAGGGTACTTATGTGCTCCCCATTAGCATAGTATCTGAGCACTTCATAATTCTTACTGTAGTTATCCTCACAACATGCCTGTGCTGTAGGCAAGTGCTTTTGATCCCCATTTTACAGATGGGGAACTGAGGCACAGAGAGCATATGCCCAAATCCTCAAAAGTATTTAGGCACCTAAATTCCTTTGAAGATCTGGGCCTAAGTGACTTTCCCAAGAGCACAGAACTGAGCCCAGGTTTCTCAGGCCAGGACAGTAAGAGCTGAACCATCACTTCTTCTGGTTGTAGAGTACTGGCTCAGGCAAAATGCCTCTGTAGGAGCAATTCTGTCACCTTCATTTTGGATGTGCAGCATGCCCTGCTCCATCCTCAGCTTTGGATCTCCAGCTGGTGTGTTGAGAGGCATGAGGCTCTGGCCATACCACAGCCTAACCGGGTACCTTTGCTGTGTGACCAACTTATGTTCAAGGGATGACATTGGCACAGAGGGCCAGAACAAGACCTATGTTCCCTTCAGCCTTCATAATGGGGTTTAAGTGGGAGGGCAGTAGTGCATAGGCCTCTAGGGTCCTGGCTGCCCTATACACAGATGTGTGAGGATTGGAAAGGACTTGCTACACATAGATCTCTGGTGGAAAGTGTGCCATTAGGGAGATCTGGAGCTCAGATTATCTGCCCTGGAACAGCTACATGACATAGGCATACATGTGTCCGTTGTGGATTCCAGCATCTCTGCTCACAGGGCCATATCTTAAGTGATGTGGTGTTAATGCAAAGGACCCCTCAGCATAGAATTTGTTTTTTGCATTAGCCCTATGTCCCTGTCTGGGCGGGCCCTAAATGAAGGTCATGCCCCTTAAACTGGCAGCACTACACTGCCTGAGTGTGCTGTTAAGAGAAGTAAAGAAGGGAGGTTGCTCTCCAGAGCTGTTGATGGGGTTTCATCAGTGGTCTTAGTGTGAGGTAGAGGTGGCTAAGCCCCCACCTCTCAGTGGAGGTGCTCAAGCTGGTTCCCTTCAATTTAAATGAGAGGTCTGCTAACAGGGCCTTCTCAATGAAGCCATCTTGCCTTTGGAACGTGCTTCTAACCCTTGGTCTGCCGGAGCCTAGATTGGCTAACCTTCCCAGATTTGCTCGCTCTCTCTTACCAGGCCTGCTCCAGGAGATTCCCATTATGACTGGAGTGGAACTGTGTGGCTATTATATCTTAAACTGTATCAACATGCCCAGAACTAAGGCAGAGGGGGAGGGAAAGTCTATGCATTGAAAGAAATAATAATTCAAGTCCTTGTGCTTAAAAGGCAGTGTGGTAGTAGACAGGGCCTTAGACCAAGGGTCCTGGGTTCTCTTCCAGGTTCTGTCATTAACCTGCTATGTTAATGGGCAAGTTACTTCACCCCTCTGTGCTTCTTTCCCCCTTTGTCAGCTTAGATAGTAACTTTGGGGCAGGGACTCTCTTTTACAATGTGTTTACACAATGCCTACCATAGTGGGGTCTGATGTCTGCTGAGGCCTCTAGGTGCTGCCCTTATAAATAATATGAATAAACCTTATCATTTGTTTTGTACAGATGAAAATTGCTACCCAGTTATTAGAACTGGTTGGAAATTCCTTTTTTCGCAACAAAAAAAGTCAACCAAACATCTTTTCAACCTCTGTTTGCACAAAATGTTTTTAAATTACAGAATTGTTTCCCCTTTTTTTGCCATTGAATGCAACAGAATGAATGATTCCAAGGGTTGAGTCTCTGGGGTTTTTATCTTTCCCTTTTCCCTTTTGCCACTCAAAACTTTTCAATGCTTTCTGTAAAAACTCTCCAAAAGTGGGGCAGGAAACAAACAGCCAACCCTTGGAATCATTCATTGGCTGTGTCTTCACTAGGAAATCAAGGTGTGGTCTTAATTCAAGTTAGCTAACTGGAGTTAAACACCTAGCAAAAACAAGGTTGGTGAGGTAATAAGTTTTATTGCACCAACTTCTGTTGGTGAAAGAGACAAGCTTTTGAGCTCCACAGACCTGAAAAAGAGCTCTGTGTGTCTTGAAAGCTTGTCTCTCTCAGGCCTGGTCTACACTAGGAGTTTAGGTCGAATTTAGCAGTGTTAAATCAAATTAAGCCTGGACACGTCCACACGACGAAGCCCTTTTTTTTTTTTTTTTTGACTTAAAAGGCCCTTTAAACCGGTTTCTTTACTCCACCTCCAACGAGGGGATTAGCGCTGAAATCGACCTTTGCGGGTCGGATTTGGGGTAGTGTGGACGGAATTCAACGTTATTGGCCTCCGGGAGCTATCCCACAGTGCTTCATTGTGACCACTCTGGACAGCACTCTCAACTCAGATGCACTGACCAGGTAGACCAGAAAAGCCCCGCGAACTTTTGAATTTCATTTCCTGTTTCCTCAGCGTGGAGAGCACAGGTGACCATGCAGAGCTCATCAGCACAGGTAACCATGATGGAGTCCCAGGATCGCAAAAGAGCTCCAGCATGGACAGAATGGGAGGTACAGGATCTGCTCACCATATGGGGAGACAAATCAGTGCTAGCTGAACTCTGTAGCAGTAAATGAAATGGCAAAATATTAGAAAAAGCCTCAAAGGCCATGAAGGACAGAGGCCATAACAGGGACGCACAGCAGTGCCGTGTGAAAATTAAGGAGCTAAGGCATCCCTACCACAAAGCCAGAGAGGCAAATGGAAGATCTGGGGCAGAGCCGCAAACATGCCGCTTCTACGTAGAGCTGCATGCCATGCTAGGGGGTGCAGCCACCATTACCCCAACCGTGTGCTTTGACTCCATCAATGGAGAATCACGCAACAGGGAAGCGGGTTCGGGGTATGAGGAAGATAGCTCACAGCAAGGAAGCAGAGAAACCAGTTTCCCCAACAGCCAGGATATGTTTATCACCCTGGACCTGGAACCAGTAACCCCCGAACTCACCCAAGGCGTGCTCCCAGACACTGAGGGCACACAAGGGACCTCTGGTGAGTGTACCTTTGTAAATATTACACATGGTTTAAAAGCAAGCGTGTTTAATGATTAATTTGCCCTGGCAATCGCGGCCAGTACAGCTACCGGAAAAGTTTGTTAATGTGTATGGGGATGGAGCGGAAATCCTCCAGGGACATCTCCAGAAAGCTCTCCTTCATGTACTCCCAAAGCCTTTGCAAAAGGTTTCTGGGGAGGGCTGCCTTATCCCGTCCGCCATGGTAGGACACTTTGCCGCGCCAGGCCAGTAGCACGTAGTCTGGAATCATTGCATAACAAAGCATGGCAGCATATGGTCTCAGTGTTTGCTGGCATGCAGACAACATCCATTTCTTATCTCTTTGTTATCCTGAGGAGAGTGATATCATTCACATTCACCTGGTTGAAATGGGGTGATTTTATTAAGGGGACATTCAGAGGTGCCCGTTCCTGCTCGCCTGAACAGAAATGTTGCCCGCTGTTAGCCACGCGGTGGGGGGGAGGGGTGAAGTGATCATCCCAGAGAATTGTGTGTGTGTGTGGGGGGGGGGGGGTAGTTGGGTTTGTGCTGCATGTTAACCCGGAAACCGCAGCCCCTCCTTTTACGTTGCAAATCCATTTTAAATGGCCAACCCAACGGGTGCTTAGTATGGGAAATGAGGGCGCTGCTGTTTGAAACCATTCCCACATGTTATGAAGGTTAAAAATGCCAAAAGACTGTGGCTTACCATGGCTGCCTGCAAGTCGAATTCTGTTGCCTGGCACTGCGTGAGTGATCTCTCACACCAAACCAGCAGGCCCTCAATATAAGAGAAAAAATGCGACCTTGTAACGAAAGCACATGTGCTGTGTAATGTGAACAGCAAAATTTAAGGTGAAAGTGTACCCATTGTTCTCTAAAATGTCTGGTTTTTTTTTAAACCACCTCTCCCTTCTCCTCCACCAGCTGCAAATGTTTCTCCTTCGCAGAGGCTAGTGAAGACTAGAAGGAGAAAACGGCAGACTTGGGATGATATGTTCTCGGAGCTCCAGATGTCCTCCCACGCTGACAGAGCACAGCAGAATGCGTGGAGGCAGTCAATGTCAGAGTGCAAAAAAGCACAATATGAACGAGAGGAGAGGTGGCGGGCTGAATCGCGGGCTGAAGAGAGCAAGTGGCGGGCTGAAGAGGATAGGTGGCGTCAGCTTGCTGACAGAAGGCAAGAGTCAATGCTCCGGCTGCTGGAGCATCAAACTGAAATGCTCCAGCGTATGGTTGAGCTGCAGGAAAGGCAGCAGGAGCAGAGACCGCCGCTACAGCCCCTGTGTAACCAACAGCCCTCCTCCCCAGGTTCCATAGCCTCCTCACCCAGACGCCCAAGAACACGGTGCGGGGGCCTCTGGCCACCCAGCCACTCCACCGCAGATGATTGCCCAAGCACCAGAAGGCTGGCCTTCAATAAATTTTAAAGTTTTAAACTTCAGTGTGTCCTTTTCCCTCCTCCCCCACCCCTCCCAGGCTACCTTGGCAGTTATCCCCCTAGTTGTGTGATGAATTAATAAAGAATGCATTAATGTGAAGTAACAATGACTTTATTGCCTCTGCAAGCAGTGCTCGAAGGGGGGAGGGGAGGGTGGTTAGTTTACAGGGAAGTAGAGTAAACCGGGGGGGGGGGAAAGGGTTCATCAAGGAGAAACAAACAGAAGTTTCACACTGTGGCCTGGCCAATCACAAAACTGGTTTTCAAAGCTTCTCTGATGCGTACCTCGCCCTGCTGTACTCTTCTAACCGCCCTGGTGTCTGCCTGCGCCTAATCAGCGGCCAGGCGATTTGCCTCAACCTCCCACCCCACCATAAATGTCTCCCCCTTACTCTCACAGATATTGTGGAGCGCACAGCAAGCAGCAATAGCAATTGGAATATTGACTTTGCTGAGGTCTATCCAAGTCAGTAAACTGCGCCAGTGCGCTTTTACACATCCAAATGCACATTCTACCACCATTCGGCACTTGCTCAGCCTGTAGTTGAACAGGTCCTGACTACTGTCCAGGCTGCCTTTGTATGGCTTCATGAGCCATGGCATTAAGGGGTAGGCTGGGTCCCCAAGGATAATGATAGGTATTTCAACATCCCCAACAGTTATTTTCTGGTCCAGGAAGCAAGTCCCTTCCTCCAGCTTTTGAAACAGACCAGAGTTCCTGAAGACGCGAGCATCATGTACCTTTCCCGGCCATCCCACGTTGATGTTAGTGAAACATCCCTTGTGATCCACCAGGGCTTGCAGCAGCATTGAAAAGTACCCCTTGCAGTTTATGTACTCGGTGGCTTGGTGCTCCGGTGACAAGATAGGGAGATGGGTTCCGTCCATCGCCCCACCACAGTTTGGGAATCCCATTGCAGCAAAGCCATCCACTATGACCTGCACGTTTCCCAGTGTCACTACTGTTGATATCAGCAGGTCTTTGATTGCGTTGGTTACTTGGATCACAGCAGCCCCCACAGTAGATTTGCCCACTCCAAATTGATTCCCGACTGACCGGTAGCTGTCTGGCGTTGCAAGCTTCCACAGGGCTATCGCCACTCGCTTCTCAACTGTAAGGGCTGCTCTCATCCGGGTATTCTGGCGCTTCAGGGCAGGGGAAAGCAAGTCACAAAGTTCCATGAAAGTGCCCTTATGTACGTGAAAGTTTCGCAGCCACTGGGAATCGTCCCACACCTGCAACATGATGCGGTCCCACCGATCTGTGCTTGTTTCCCGGGCCCAGAATCGACATTCCACACCATGAACCTTCCCCCAGTAACACCATGATTTGCACATTGCTGGGGCCTGTACTTTGTGAGAGGTCTATGTCCATGTCAATTTCCTCATCGCTCTCGTTGCCGCGCTGCAATCACCTCCATGCCTAGTTTTGCTTTGCCATGTTCTGGCTCTGCATATACTCCAGGACAATGCGCGTGGTGTTCATAGTGCTCATAATTGCTGCGGTGATCTGAGTGGGCTCCATGATCTCAGTGCTATGGCATCTGGGCTGAAAAAAGGCACGAAACTATTGTCTGATGGAGGGAGGGAGGGAGGGGCGAGTGATGACATGGCTTACAGGGAATTAAAATCAACAAAGGTGGCTGTGCATCAGGGAGAAACACAAACAATTGTCACACAGAATGCCCCCCCCCCCCCAAGATTGAACTCAAAACCCTGGGTTTAGCAGGCCATTGATTTCACAGAGGGAGGGGGAAGCAAATGAATACAGAACAAATCTGGTCCATCTATCTTTTACATCTTAGGCTGGCAGTAGACGGTGCAGCATGACTGATAGCCATTGGCATCTTCTGGGTGCTTGGCAGAAGATGCTGTATTACGACTGCTAGCCATCATCGTCAAGACGGTTCAATAGGACTGCAGGCAGGACTGAGTCTCCAGGAGACAAAACATGCCTGCCCAGGTGCCTCTGACCGAACTCACTGAGGAATACAACGACGATGGATACGAGTCGTAATACACCATCTACTGCCAAAAGGCAAGGAGCTGCTGCTGTGTAGCAATGCAGTACCACGTCTGCTGGCACCCAGATGACATATGGTGACGGTGAGCTGAGCTCAGCGGGCTCCATGCTTGCCGTGGTATGTTGTCTGCACAGGTAATCCAGGTAAAAAGGCGTAATCGATTGTCTGCCATTGCTCTGATGGAGGGTGAGGGGCCTGACGACATGTACCCAGAACCCCCTGCGACAGTGTTTTTGCATCATCAGGCATTGGGATCTCAGAATTCCAATCGGTGGTGGAGACTGCGGGAACTGTGGGATAGCTACCCACAGTGCAACACTCCGGAAGTCGACGCTAGCCTCGGTACTGTGGACGCGGTCCGCTGACTTAATGCACTTAGAGCATTTTATGTGGGGACACACACAATCGACTGTATAAAACCGATTTCTATAAAACCGGCTTCTATAAATTTGACCTAATTTTGTAGTGTAGACATACCCTCACCAACAGAAGTTGGTCCAATAAAAGATATTACCTCACCCACCTTGTCTCTAATATCCTAGGACCGACACGCGCTACAACACTGCTAAAAAACAAAGCATTTTTAGTTTATCTTAACCTGCTAACTCTTGTGAGAGCTACAGAATTTTCGCCTTGTCCTTGCTAGGATTTTAACATGAGTTAAACATACTTTTTTTCCTAGTGAAGACAAGCCCACTCTGGCTACATCTTCACTGCCAAAAAAGGCGTGTGTTTTACAGCAAGATAGATAATGCAAGTTGACTATTTTGCTGAAAAATCCTAGAGGAGACAAGACACAGGTAGTTCTTACCTTGATGTAGCTAGTCAAGTATGCTCCCTCCACCTGGGGTTTATCTCAACTACCTGCATCGAGGTAAGAGCTGACTCAAGTTAGTGATCTCTCTGTAAAAACTTGCCTTATTTGGCAGTGAAGACATGGCCTCTATTGCATTCAGTGGCACAGATAATAGGGAGAGACCCAGAATTTCAAACCTTTGAAAGGCTTTGGGGTTTTTTCTACACATTGTTTTGAAATTACCTGGAAGGGGGAGCAGACGGAGGCACCTTTGAGAAACTTTGGCCAGTTCCACCAGTTAAAAATGATGTTCCGTTCCTGTTTTCAGTGGAGTGTTTTCTACTGTCAGTTGATTTCCACTGAGTTCCTACCCCACTCTCACTGGCTGTATGGTGCCATAGAATGACCTGCACGTTTCTCTGCAGAGACTGTCTTGGGGGGAGGATGAGGTTAGAACTCCAGTGTGGGCTTGTCACTGGTGGAGACACACCAACCAGACAGCTGTTCTCTGTCAAACAGACAGAGGGCCCCCTCAGCCTGTTCAATGTGCACACAAGGAACAGAACCTGCTGTGTGCGTGTGTTTCTGCGCACACCTTGAAAGGCCACCAGTCTTGAGGAGCTCAGGGAAGAACAGGAGTACTTGTGGCACCTTAGAGACTAACAAATTTATTAGAGCATAAGCTTTCGTGGACTACAGCCCACTTCTTCGGATGCATATAGAATGGAACATATATTGAGGAGATATATATACGTGACATTGATTTTTGCTTACCTGGCACAGACTCAGAGTATAGCCCCAGCCTCCAGCATTTAACATCCTTTGCATGGTTGTTTACATTACTCTGAGAAGCCCACACCCCCTTGTGCTGTTCACGTGTGATTCCTTCTCTTGTTCCGGGACTTCTGTGTGCAGGGAAAGCACATGCCGTGAGCCAGAGAACAGGGAAAGCTTGTTGGCTGAGTGAAAGGCTTGTGTAACTGGCAGCTATTGGAATGGGGCGGTTCTCGTGTTGTGCAAACATCCAGGAGTTGGCTAATATGTGACAACTGCAGCCCCTTCCAAAGACACTGACTTCACATGTTTGTACTGAACACATACATGTATGTATTGATGTCGTCATGCACCCACTAGGACAGTTTGTGGAGTTACAGATTAACCCCTTCCGTGCTGGGGTCTCCAAGGCCAACTAGAGCACGGGGTATGTCAGGCATGTGCACAAATACACATACCGCTGTTATGCAACGCTTGGCTTGGCCATTTTCCTGCTGGCTCTCTGCCTTCCTCCTCCCCCAAATGCTCAGTGCTTGATGATGCCACTGTTGCTGCAAATGGTGTCAAGCCAGCTTCAGACCCTGGGCCAAATTCTCTCAGCTAATATAAACTGGTTGAGTGTGGTTGGAGTCAACTGACACAGTCTGTGAATCTGGCCCATCGGCCTGTCACATCTAGGTCCCGTAGGAGGAGGGCAGTGCCTACCCTGGAGCTGGTCAGAGGTGGCATGTGTGCTGTAGTGCCAGGGCAAAGCTTGGTGAGTCAAGGGGGGGGGGGGGGGCAGCAGCTGACTTAACCCTCAATGTCCTGAACTCTGCACAAGTTGAGGCTGGCCTGCCACGGTAACATAACTTGTGCATCCAATTCCTGTTTTCTGGGTAGTAAATAAACAACGTGACCATCCCCCGGCATCGTAACCCTACTGCCTCTCACTAAAACACAACATTCCTCAGCTCCGCCATTGCTCAGTGAAGGATGTTCTGTGAGACCCTTAGGCGGCAGCACTTAGAGGCCGTGTGGTTGGATAGGCAGGGCTGGGGCCTGGGATACAGGAGCCCTGGATTCTATTCCTGGCTCTGCCACTGACCTGGTGTGTGACCTTGGGTAAGTCACTCACCTCAGTTTCTCCTCCCCCACTTTGTCTTGTCAGATGAGACCATAGGTTTCCTGGGGCAGGGGCTCTTTCTTCAGAGGTCTGTACAACTTCTAGCACTGGGCCCTTATCTTAGTTGGGGCCTCTCAGTGCAACTGTAAAACTAATCCTTGGAAATCAGTGCAAGCGTTGCAGCCAGCAACATTAAAATTATTGGCAGAAGCTGCTTCTGCCTATGCCTGGGCAATGTGGGGTGAGATTTCATATCCATTTTAGTGGCATTTTGCAAATCCAGCAGTATGTGCTGCGGGCCAAGGCACCGTGCTGCATTTCCGTGGCTGTCTTGGAGAACGCAGAGCAGAGACGGGACAGGCTGGAGGGCAGCAGACGCTTTCAGCATTGAAAATGACAAACCTGGGATTCGAGGGGAAAAAAGGCCAATAACTTGGCTATTGAGGTTCACCCAGGGGTGCAAATGGGCGGGGAGATTTAAAGCCATTCTCAGACATGCATATGGTTAAACTGATTGCTCTTTGGGGGCGGTCAGAGAGAAGCTTCCCCACCCCCAACTTGTACATGGGCAGAGACCCTGGGTGAGTGGAGGGAGGAAGGATTTGCTTTGCTCTGCAACAGTGAGGAGGGAGAATCCTATATTATGACTTGGGCATGGGGATCCTAAGGTTTCAGGATCTTTTCCCCTTCCCCAACTTATTTAACAGGTAAAAATGTTCTCAGGTGGCCTTTATTTACAGGGGAAACAAATCACTCCTCTGATCCCCAACTTTCTCAGGCAAAGCTACCAAACTGACAACTGGCCATTAAGCTAGGGCTAGGTACCCTTGAAAGATGAGCTAGCATGGACACTCTAGCAAGCTAATTACTGCCATTGGGTTAGAGTGGCGCTTCTGTGTTGAATACAAAGGTTTTGGACCGGCATTCTGCAGATCAGCTGTGTGGCACATTCTCTTTCAGCGTGACAGTTGCTTTGCAATAGGGTGGGTGGCTTGCCACTTGATTCCGGCATGGTGAAGCTCTTATGTAGCCTTGTGATTCCATTCCAAGGCCTGCTGCTAGGCTGGAAAAGAGTGAGCCCCATGTATCTGTAGCCTGAAGTACACTGAAAACCACCAGGTAAACAGGGGGTCAGTTAGCTAGGAGAGTTGGCTCTTTTAGGGCCTGAGTCAAAGTCCATTGTAGTCAAGGAAGGTCTTTCCCCTGACTTCAATGAACTTTGATGTGGGCCATTAATGGTTGCCAGGCAGCCCTAAAGGGAACTGCACTCCAGTGGGGCCATTCCTGGCTGATCTGCCATGTGAGCTAGCATTCACTGAGCTACAGTAATAGGGAACCCATGCTGACCCCTCCCCATGCTGGACTGGCCTGCTCTTCTAGGACTCTATATTACATCCATTCAAGTCAACACTCCCTATTCACTGAAGTGGTGCAAGGCCGGAGACTTCAGAGCACAGTGAAGACTAAAGAACAACTTCATGGGAACCGATGGAACTTTCTTTAACTTTGTTTCCCTGCTTTCAGCCCTAGTATAGCTGCAGTGGCACAAACTAGTGTAGCTAAAGTACAGTGCAATAAGCCCCAAATAGTGCTGGTTTCAAGCTGATGTAGACAACAGTTCTGCCTGACAATTCTAAGCCCTTGCACTGGTGCAGCTACACCGCTGGCTGCAACTGGGGCCACTCCTCCGTAGTTCAGGGTAACCACGGTTCAGGTTGAGAAGTAATTCCTTTAAATGGATGAGGAATTCCTGGCAAACCAGCTTTCTCTCCCTAGCTTTCCAAATGATCAGGTTGAGGTTTTTACTAAATGTACAAATAATAGGTGACCCAGATTTCAAGTTGTACATTTGAACTGAGATTAAGTTGATAAAATGTATGGAATCATTGGAAGAAAAGGATCACACAAAGAAGTGCGTAACCTGTATTCCAGACATACAGTTCACATGTAGTCAATATTCAGACATGCCTGAAATTCGGGCAAGAGGAAAAATGGGGGGGAAATGGAAAAGTAAGGTGGGGTGCTGTTTGTTTTTTGGGGGGGAGTTGTGTGTTTGTGTCTGTCTGAAACAAAACCCTGCCCCTGCTCTCAAATAACAAACAATCCAGCTAGTGAACTGTTTTGAACAATCTCCATATGAGTATGCTGGGGGAAATGGAGTGAGGTTGGCATTGTGATTAAGATAATAGACAAGGATTTGAGAGTTCTGGGATCAACTCATGACACTGCTCCCTCATTCTTGTGGGTACTAGGCAATGTCACTTATTCTCTCTCTACTTCCATTCCCCATACTAAAACTTGGCTATTTAGATAGCAAGAGACAAGAGGGGTCTAAAGTGTGTATGCACAGTGTCGAGTGCAACAGGGCCCTGCTGCAGTTAGGACCTTAGGTACTAATGTAATACAAATAGTAACTATTACAGAGTCACTCTCCTGTAACATGCCCAAGTCAGAGCCATAGGTCCAGGGCCAGCCTTAGGGATGGGCCACCTGGGCGACTGCCCAGGGTGCCATGGTCGAGGGGGCACCGTGCGGCAGTGCAGAGGTGCACGCTGCTGGTGTAGAGTCAAAAACTGCTCCCAGGTGGTGGGGTAGTGCCGTGTAGAGAGGCACCCAGACATAGGCGCCGACTCCGTGGGTGCTCTGGGGCTGGAGCACCCACGGGGAAAAATTGGTGGGTGCCCTGCATCCACCGGCAGCTCCCCGCCCAGCTCACCTCCATCTCCACCTCCTCCTCCTCCCCTGAGCGCGCCGCGTGCCTGCTTTTCCCCCTAGCTCCCAGCACTTGTGCTGCAAAACAGCTGTTTCGCACGGCTGGGGGAAAGGGGGGGAATGTGGCGTGCTGGGGGAAGAGGCGGAGGGCAGGGCAGGGATTTGGGGAAGGGGTTAGAATGGGGGCGGGGCCAGGGGGGCACGAGCACCCACTGGCGCTGGGGAAAGTTAACGCCTATGCATCCAGATTTCTCTCTGCTTCCTCCAGGAGCAGGAACATGCGGGGGGAGGTGCGAGTGGTGACATACAGATACTGCTCACCCTCCCAACATTCCTCTGTGCCCCCTTAGGAGCTGTAAGGGGTGGGGAGCAAGGATCAACAACAAGTGCTCGGAACATCCAAGTCATTTCCCCCACATCGGCTGCTGCTCTCCTGTCCTCCCCTTACACAGCCCAGGTAGGGTTGCCAACTGTCTAATCACACAAATCCAAACACCCTTGCCCAGCCCCTTCTCCAAGGCCCTGCCCCCCTCCCTCCATCGCTCACTCTCCCTCACTCTCAGTCACTTTTACCAGGCTGGGGCAGGGGGTTGAGGTGCGGGAGTGGGTGAGGGCTCTGGGCTGAGCCTGGGCAGGGGGGTGGGGTGCAGGAGTGGCTGCAGGGTGCAAGCTCTGGGAGGGAGTTTGTGTGCAGGAGGGGGCTCAGGGCTGGGGTAGGGGGTTGGGGTGTGGGAGGGGGTGAGGGCTCTGGCCGGGAGGCACTTACCTCAGGCGGCTCCCAGTCAGCAGCACAGCGGGGCTAAGGCAGGCTCCCTGCCTCCCTGCGCCACTCCCAGAAGCAGCTGGCATGTCCCTGCGGCCCCTGTGGGCCTCTTTAGTTGTTTTGGTTTGGGGTTTTTTTTTGCTGCGATGAAGTGGATGGGATCGTGGACCTCATTCTCCACTGCCTTGTGTGACAGCTGTATTGCCACTAATGAGCTAATCCCCGCCATTGCTCTGGCACTGGTAGAGCAGTGGCTAGGCATGCTAGTGCAGAGCATTGGAATGAAGATTTGGTAAAAGTATCTGTGATTGGTCTATTCTACTCCACCCCCGGCTAGCACCAACTGAGCCCCAGCACTAGGCTTATCTCGTCTCCCAAGGGTTTGTCCTCGCTAGCGATTTAGTATGAGCTGAAGCATGAGTGTCCCTGTTACTCTGACCCCCCTCCAAACATGCTCACCAGTCATTTATTTGCAGGGGTTGCATCACCTGAGTGAGCTAACACATCTGGAGGCAGAGGGAAGACAATGAGTTACTCCCTCTCACTATGTCCAGTGCAGATGCAGCAACCCAGTACCACAACAGAGGGCCACTAGGCCTGCAATGCCTTCTCACAATCCCCTAGAACCCCTTGCCCCATTGGACTTTTATTACCATCTCCCTAGTCCTTGTTTTCTGACCAGAAGTCACCTGCCACTGCAAATAGGATGTTCAGCATCCTCATCCCCAGCTCACTCAACTCTGGCTCAGAACACAGTGCCTGCCATGATGTCCTCATCTCAGCCAGCTGTATGGAGAATTCTGATCTGGATAGCGTCTTGCTAGAACTGATTGGAAATCAAGTTGAATTTTTTTTCTATAACATTTTTGAAATCATCTTCATCCAATTTCAAAAGTCAATGACTTTTCAGCTATTTGAATTTTTCACACTTTTAAAATCTAAAATCTTTGATTTCAAACATTTTCAGATTGTTCTTCCTTCCTCTGCGCCCCCCCCCCCCTTCCTTTTTTTGTTTTGTTTTGTTTTGAATTTACCACTGGAAAAAGGTGTGGAAGAAGGAAAAAAGGGGGGGGGGGCGGGGGATGAAACCTGATCCATTTTATGACAAATTCATTTGGTTTAAATTTTCTGAGAACAACCTAAAAAACCTTCATGAATTTTCATTGACGAGAGAAAGCCATTGTTGGTTTGAAACGTTCGAGCTGCAGTGTGCTCTGTGCACTTTGACCAGGTATAAAGGGCTGCCTTCATAATTGCAAGGCAGTACAGAATTAAACCCCATCACTTTGCTGCTGGAATGTGCTACAAGACTGAGACTAGGCCGAAGGGGAGAGAGAATATTATATAAATTCCATTTGAAATGAGGGCGCTGGCTATACTGGGGATTTTAGCTACCAGTACAACTACGCCAGCCCAACCCCCTCGAGTAGACAGTTAGGACTGTTGTAAGCTATGATTTGCACCTTAATAGCAGCTCTATCTATTGGTGCTAGAGGTTCATACCAGAAGTGTGACTACAATGGTCTGGCCTGTGATGGTTGTAATCCAGGCCAATCCCTGGTGTAACCAAAGCTGTAATTAGCACAGTTCTGCATTTTAGGTGCATATAAAATGCACTTTCCTCAATAACTTTGCCCCTGCTACTCCCAGTGATGGTTTCTCTGCCCAAGTGCCCTGGATGTATCTCCCATGATCAATTTCCTGTGGCTGTAAAGGGGAACTTAGGGGGACCTAAGTCCTTCCCAGCTGCTGGTGGTGGTTGTTTGCATCATGGAAGCACCTAAAGGCCAGGCCTGCTAGGTACTGTACAAATGTATAAACAAAAGACTATCCCCTGCAATCTAAGTAACTGTAATAGCTTGAAATCCTGATTTGGCCAGCTGATCTGTACATGTTTGGAGAGGAGAAAGTTAAAAAAAAAAATCCTTCTCTGTCCTCGTAAGGAGGCAGGGAAGGGGAGGGAGTCTTTCCTTGCTTTCATAAGTATTAGAAAAACCTCCGCTTTTAAAATGTAATCCCTCTTTAAGCTGGAGGCTGTCAGGCCACATCCAACGGCACAAAGGAAATGACTGCTCTTTTTGCAGATCTCTTGGCTGGCTGGTGGTTCTGTGCCCACTAGGGTGGCATGGGGGTGGGGCCTTCCATCACAGCATGACTCCCCCCCGCAACATCATATGATGATGTTAGCTCTCCAAGGGGCCCAAATGTGTGCTGACTCTGAGGGCTGGCTTTTGGGTTTGGTGGGCCCTCACAGAGGGCCTTGGGAACGGATATCTTGAATCTCATCTCTCTCCCAGCCTTGCCTTCATTTTCTCTTTCCCCCTCCCTTCTAAATCGATGCAGTCAAATGACAACAGGCCCAAGAGTCTGTTCCCCTCAGATGCTGGTTTCATGGCTCCTGTGTGGTGCATTCACTATTTACTATTTTTATGCCATGACTTACTTTCTGTATGTAATTTGCCCCTGAATCACACAGGGCCCAATCCTGCCCTCGCTTGAATGGGGCTGATGGACTTCCATGGAAGTTGCACCAGTGTAACTGAAGGCAGAATTTGGGCCACAGGGTCAGATCCTGCCCTGAGCTCCCTCTTATTCACACAAACAAGGCAGCTGGGGATTGTATCTCTGCCCCTGCACCTCTCCTGCCTATTCCTGAGTTGGTCAGAAGCATGGTTGATGGTCGCAGAGGTCATGACCAGCGCATGCTGCACTTTAGTAATTCATATGGGACTTTTTCTAAGTGATATAATTTAGAGCAGCCAGGGGGCTGCTCTAAATTAATCTAGGTGGTGGTTCAGATCCAAGATCAGCAAAGCAGAAAGATAACAAGAGTAGAATTGATCAAAAAATTGAATTTCTGTCCCGTGGGAAAATCTGAGATTTTGAATTTTGGTTTTGTCCCAAATTTGTCAATCTCAGAAATATTTACAAAACAAAACACTGCAAAACATGTCAACCTTATCAAAACATTTATTTCAACTTTATTTATTTAACTCTTCTTATGTTATAAATTATAAAATGGAAAAGTCAAAGCAATCAAGTTGAAACAAAATGTTTCAATTTTATCAAATTGGTCTTTTTGGAGAGACTGTTCTGTTGGAAAATTCTCAAATAGCTGTAATTGAGAGCCACCTTCCCTTCTCAACACTAATTCCGACAACAAGCACAGCTTGGCCAGGCCTGGGAAGTTGGTCTAGAGTCTTCAGTGCTTGTAATTAGAGGTTTGTATGGGCATATCTCCAGATTTTGGGGGAGTTCAGATCCAAACCTGAACTTTGCAGCTTGGACTAATCTCTCTGATGAATTTTCATTCTATATGGTAGTACCTAGAGGTCCCAATTAGGGAGGGTTACCATACGTCCGGATTTTCCCGGACATGTCCGGCTTTTGGGGGCTCAAATCCCCGTCCGGGGGGAAATCCCCAAAAGCTGGGCATGTCCGGGAAAATCGGGAGGGAGGAAGGGCTTGGCCGGGGCCTCTTTGGCCGGGGCCGGTGCGGGGCCTGGCCGGGGTCGCGGGGCCGGGGGCATGGTGCCGAGCCGGGAGCCGGGCTGGGCGCGTGGTGCCGGGCCGGGGTCCAGGGGCGCAGTGCCGGGCCGGGGTCGCAGTGCCGGGCCGGGCTGGGCGCGGTGCCGGGCGGGGAGCCGGGGGCGCAGGGCCGGGAGCCGGTCCGGGGGGTGCAGGGGGCCGGGAGCCGGGGGGCCGGGCCGGGAGCCGGTCCGGGGGGTGCAGGGGGCCGGGAGCCGGGGGGCCGGGCCGGGAGCCAATCCGGGGTCGCGGGGCGCGCTGGGCCGCGGGGCCGGGAGCCGGGGGGGTGCGCTGGGTCGCGGGGCCGGGGGGGTGCGCTGGGCCGTGGGGCCGGGAGCCGGGGGGGTGCGCTGGGCCGCGGGGCCGGGAGCCGGGGGGGCCGGGCCGGGAGCCGGTCCGGGGTTGCGGGGCTGGGGGGTGCGCTGGGCCGCCGGGGGCCGGCAGTGCTGGGCGGGCCGGGGGTGGTCGGCCGGGGCCGGCACCCCAGGGCCCGAGCCGACCCAGGCTGGAGCCGCCGGGGGGGCCAGCCTGGGCCGCACCTCCTCCCCCCACCCCCCCCTTACCTGCTTCAGGCTTCCCGCGAATTAAATGTTCGTGGGAAGCAGGGGAGGGGGCGGAGACTTTGGGGAGGGGGCGGAGTTGGGCGGGGGCGTGGGCGGGGCTGGGGGCGGGGGCGGAGCCCCGTGGAGTGTCCTCCATTTGGAGGCACAAAATATGGTAACCCTACAATTAGGGAACAAAGCCTCATTGTCTAGGCACTATTGCACATATATGAGGAAAAAAACAATCCCTGCCCCCAAATAGCAAGTGGATAAAATAAATAGGGGGAGTAGAAGGTAGATGAGACATTACACTAATCATAATGTGGTCACAGCACCTCAGCTGCCCAGCCACTGCAGTGTGTGTTTTAGGCATGCAGTACAGGAGAGATTTAAAGAAGGCAACATAGTGGCTTTGCAGAGAGTCTCTCCTGTGCATTTGGAGCAGCATGGGAGGAAGATGAAGGAAATTTCCTACAGCTGCAGATGGGGGAGTGATCGGAGCTATCCTGTAGGGTGACCAGAAGTCCCGATTTTATAGGGACAGTCCCGATTTTGGGTTTTTTTTCCTACATAGACTCCTATTACCTCCCACCCTATCCCGATTTCTCACACTTGCTGTCTGGTCACCTTACGATCCTGTGTTTAGGGTGAGATGGAAATACCACCCTCTGCTCAGCCAGCATGATGCTTGATGTAGGGAAAGCCTCTGAGCTGAGGGGGACAGAAGTGCTGTAAAGAAGGGGAGTTGGGGGGGTGGGGAAGCAAACACCAAATTGTCCTCTTGTCTTTTTAACACTGCCCAGTGTTCCCAAGGCTGAACCATGGTGGGTCGGAGAGTAGGGTACCTGAGCTGAAGGGAGTCCCCATCCCATAGTGAGCGATCCAACAGACACGCTAGTGTTATAGCAGCACCACCAAAAGAATGAAACCTTATAGCTCCCTACTGCGTGTGGCTGATCTGTTTAGTGGGCAATAAAATAAATGCCAAGGAGAAAAACAACCCTGCCCTACGGGAAATAAAGAAGATTGTAAAGGAACCTTAAAAAAAGAAAAAAAAACCCAACAACAATCGATCAGGCCTTTGTTTTAGGGGAACTCCAGGAGGCGGAAGCCTGGAATTCCTGTACAGAAAGAGATGGATAATCTCAGCTTCTAAATTACATTCCACCCACAAAGCAGGGACTTGGGGGGCTCCTTGCTCCCCTTTCCTTTGCTATTTTAAGGGCTTATCATTTAGCTATACTTTTTCTTTCCTCCCAGAGCACCATAAACTGAGCAGGCAGCTTTGGGTCACTCCCTGCATGCAAAGAGGAAGGCTCCAGGGTGGTGGGATTTTTTTTTTAGGGTAAAATCCTATAGGAGGACACTAGATGCATCGTTCCAAAATGAAATCTGATTTGAAAACGTAAGGCTGATGCATGGAAGGTTTAGTCAATAATATTCTCCCCTCCCTTTGGCATTGGAAAATGTTTCCCAGTTCCTCTTTGTGAACAGCAGGGCATATCTGTGTGCTGATGACACAAGCCTGCACACCCTTCCCTTCTAACAATAAATGCCAACTTGATTTAGCATGAGTGGCTTGCTTTACACCGCTGCCTAGAACTCCCTGCACCGCTCTCCCATCTTCTTCAGTAGATGGTAAGACAGTGCATTTCCCTTTTAAGAGCTTACAGGCTGGGAGGGAATAAATAAAAAGGGGGGAGGAAACTAGACCATTACCCCTTTTAAACTGCAGCTCTGCCTGCCTGTCTCCCTTTAATCTGCACCCAAAGCTCCAGGATCAGAGGCTGACGTCACCCTGCCCCTGAGCCTCGCTCTCTGATTGGCTGGGGATGACGTCAGGTGCTTTTTTTTCAAGGCATGACCTCATCCTCAGTTCATTTTTAGTTCTAAAGTGCAACCTTCTGTCTTCCTGGATCCCTTCAGCCCTGTTAATGCTTATCTGTGCCATCCACCCCCACCATCCCCTCTGTGCAGGGACATGCCTGCCCCTCACTTACTGGGCTAGTATTATGACTACATTTCAGTGTGGGTGCCTGTATGTGGTTGCAAGGGGCTAGAACTTGCATCATCAGCACTGGCACCAGCCTTGCAGGGCTTCTCATTTGATCATTCTGTAATTGCGTTTAATTATCCTGACGAATGTGCAGAAATTTGCAATCAGCTGGAGAACCTCAGGAGCTCTGATTCCCCCGGCTGCAGAGGAAATACGGGAGGGTAAGTGTTTATAATGTTGTAAGGGAAGAAGAGGGGGTGGCCTAGGGTTTCTAATCATGCTTTGTATTTGAGTGACCCTGCAGATTTCTGCAATAGATCATAGGGGGTTGGAGCTGGGGAGAAAATTCTGATGTAGAGGTGTATTTTTTTATATCGATGCGTACTGCATCTTCCTGATCTTGACACCAATTATATATAATGCAACACACACACACAGATATGCTGTGCGTTTGTATTTACATGCGGGGGTAGGATCAGGAAGATGCGGTAAGTGGTGCATGAATCGGTGATTGCAAGGCATGCGTTGGAGGGAATGGTTGGGGAGATGTAATTGTGAGTGTGTTGTGTTTATTACCCAGAGCCGATAGACGTTTTAAAAAACATTTGTTATTTTGCAAAACGGACTGGAAACTCACCTTGCGTGCGTACCCAAAACAAAAAAAAATAAAAACCAAATCCCGTGCTGGGTGATATCATACAGGGAGCTGCTGACAGGGAACTGCATGCTTATTTAGATAGGAGTTCAAACAAAATCCTGATCATGCTGGGTGCAAATAAAATGACATGATCCTCCCGCGTGAGCTAAAAGCGTGTGTGTGTATGTATGTGTACGGGAGGCGGGGGCGGTTGCGGCTGCAGCGTGGGGGAACATATGTTTGCGGTTTGCTATTCTAATGCCGTGGGGTTTTACAGAAGATCGGGGAAATAGCCGGGCTCCAATGTGGCTTGGCTTTGCAGGCAGTGTCTTACCAGTATTCTCCGTCCTGGGCTCAGGCTCAACGTTTGGGCGGCTGCTGGTGTTAACAGCCCTGTGGTTTCCCAATGGTGTGTCGCCTTATGTCCTTGGTGTTTCAAGGAACCCCAGAAAACGGGCGTGTGTGCAGCAGGAGGGTTTCGCAGTGCTTCCCTGCCATTGCTCGAAGGGAGCTGCTAGCGAGCAAGGAGTTAAGCTTGCTACTTAAAATGATTCCCCCGCGTGAGCACGGATGGAGCATCAGCCTGCAACCATGGTGGTGTTTGTGCAGTGATTCAGCACTGAGAGCTGAAATGTTCCGAAGAGTTTAGATGAAAGATTCTTGGGGCTTTTTTTGCTTATTGGTTAATAAATCCCTTAAAAAAATAAATGCTTGGTCAGTACTTAAAAGCTGACGTCAGTGTTTCAGCCTACATTATGGGAGATGCAGGGCTGTAATCTGTGGTTTTTGTTGTAAGGAAGGAGGTGCTGCAGACCTGCCTTCTGTTTAAGGACATTTGGATTTGCTGGGTGCAGATGATGATGCATGTTTATTAT
Source organism: Chrysemys picta bellii (assembly GCF_011386835.1). NCBI lineage: Eukaryota > Metazoa > Chordata > Testudines > Emydidae > Chrysemys > Chrysemys picta. The sequence continues at coordinate 36,780,419 of NC_088794.1, read as the reverse complement.
TTGTATTGCAGTAGGGCCTAAAGGCCCTAAGTGGGATCTCGGCCCCATTGTCCTAGGGGGCGTGAACATACAGGACAAAAATAAGATGTTCCCTGTCCGAAAGAGCTTACAATCAGAAACGCACTGCAAAGTTGTCACCAGCGAAGAGGTTTTGGGCACGTAGATGGAATGATGACTGAATGAGGCTTTGTTAAGCGTATAAAACCAGTGAGGTCTTAAGTTCAGAATGCTAAAGATTTGGATTGGCCGTCTGATACACTTTTGCAGCTGAATAACAGGTGAGGTCACTGCGGCAATGAGATTGTGTCAATTGACTTATTTTAGCCTTAATTACTTTCATATAAGGCAAAAGCCTTGGGGGCATGGCTGTCTACACATTAAACCAAACCCTGCCCATAAACTCAGTACCCAGTAGCTCCCACTTAAAACCTTGGCCTTGTCAACACTAGAAAGGGTTTGCTGTTACAGCTGTAGCCCTTCTAGTGCACATGTAGCTTATACCAGCAAAGGAGTTCTTTTGCTGGTATGGGTTATACCAGTTCCCTGAATAAAATAGGCTGTACTGGCAAACCTAGCCTGAAAGCCTTCGGAGCAGAGACTGTTTTTTGGTGTGCTGTGTTAGTACAGGTACTAGGTCAATACAAGTAATAGATCGGATTTTTTTTTCCCCAGTGTAACTGCATCTACACTAAGGCTTTTGCTGGCATGGTTATGCTGGTTGGGGGTGTGATTATTTTTTCACACCCCTACAGATGTAACCTATATTGGTAAAACTGTCTAGTGTACACCTGGCTTCAGTCTACACATGAATTTTGACCTGGAGTTAACTCAAGGTGGTTAATGTTTGTAAAGTGTAGTCTGAACTCTCCACCAGATTTGTTCCAAGATGCCAACACTGAATGCTGCTAGGCTTTAACTTGCTGCACTTATCATATCTGATGGGCTTGTCTACACTGACACTTTACAGCGCTGCAACTTTCTCGCTCAGGGGTGTGAAAAAACACTCCCCACCCCCCGAGCGCTGCAAGTTTCAGCGCTGTAAAGTGCCAGTGTAGACCATGCACCAGCGCTGGGAGTTACACCCCTCATGGAGGTGTGGTTTTTTTTTTTTTTTTTTTTTTTTTTTTTTTTTTTTGCTATGCTGCGACTACACAAGCCACTAACGTTGCTAGTGAAGATGTGCCCTTAGATTGCTTTGTCTTTGTTAGCCTGCTAACTACCTCTAGTCATCTCTAACAGCATGCCTTTAAATCCTAGCCTGCACAAGGCTGTAGGTATGTACAGAAGTAGCCAGCTTTTTCAAAAGCACTCAGCAAAGGGAGCCGCTAGGTGCTGAGCACGCTAGAAAATATGGCCCTTAATGTTTATTTACACAGCACCCAACAAAGGGTGCTAGGTACACTGCAGGCAAATAATGCTTGGTGCCTGCCTTGAGAGAGTTTATAATCTCCCTTTGGACAGCCCACACAGCTACTGATGATAAAATACAATAGGCATTAGGGTGAGACTTCTTAGTCATCCATCTCCCTTATTGCCAAACTACCTCTCGGTAAATTGGAGAGTCCTAGATTTAAAAAACCAACCAACCAACCCCTGGGAGACTGAACGTATTCTTCCCCGCAAACTGAAGAAGCTTCTCTTAGTATGAGTGGGAAGGAGCGATGTTCCACCTCATTTCCCCCTCCCCCCCCCATCAACAGACTAATATACACATACGGAATGGTTATAGGGGGCACCCGCTGGGTTTTTTAGAAGGCTGTTTGAGTCAGATCCTCAGTTGCTGTAAAGCTGGGTAGCACCATTGAAGTCTGGCTCCAAAGGTGGTGAGTGGGCTGTGCTAAGGTGCATGTGATAAAGTAGCAGATGTGTAATGAACTAAAGATCCTGAATGAAACTTGGAAAAAGGCAGTTGTATTCTGGCTCTCGGTGCCTTTGATTGATCACTTCCACTCCTAGGGCACCTATCACTATTGTATTTGAACAGCCATTGGAAACTGAAACCTATTGAGAAGGAGGAGGTGATTGAGGAAGGGAGCTAGTAAATAATGGCTTATGCTGGTGAGGGGTGGGGCGGTGGTGGATGAAAATAGTCTAAAGCCTTCATAGATCTTTTATCCTGAGCTGTGAGTTCAATGGCAACTGTAAAAGGTGATAGCAGGAATCAACAGCAGTGAGAGGTTCTCTCGCTTCCTTTCTGTTTAGCAGAATGCTACACACAAAATGCCCAGGTATAGTATTGGCTTTGAAACTGCTGAGTGCAAAACCTTTGTAGTGATTGCCTTTAATATTGGGGTCCTGGCAGGGAAGAGTAAGCACTGCTTGAAAATGCTTTTTGCATCCTAATGGCTGCTGGGTTTTAAAACTTGTTTTTCAAGCTCGGAATTTCTTCTAAGATGCACCTGTCACACCTGATGCAAAGTGGGAAGAGATGCCTGACCTAATCAAGAGGGGTGGGGTGGGGAAGGGAGGTGAACAGGCCAAGATAATTCATTTGATAAGAAGCTAAATTAGCTCTTCCTTAGAGATTTTCTCAGGCACGCCTGGGAAGTGCCATGTATTTAGGAATGTGTTAGTAACTTGTCTTAGAACAGTGGTTTTCAACCTGTAGATCTCAGACCCCTTGGGGGTCCGCAGGCTATGTCTAAGATTTCTAAAGGGGTCCCTCCATTTGCAGTTTTTTAGGGGGCCTCAAATGAAAAAAGGCTGAAAACCACAGGCTTACAGAGCATCTACATTGCAAAAGACAGTGTACCAAGGCACTGTGTGATAATATGATAACATCACGACTCTGTCCTAACACAGCTTGTTCCTCCATGGGTGGAAAGAGCTAGAGTTGCGGTTGGGTTGCGTAACATAGTTGTAATATGATGCAGTCCCATGCATGCAGGCGAGACCCGATGCTCAGGCACAATTGTACTGTAATAACATAGCACCCCAGCATAGTAAACATTATCGTACTAATGGTCACGGAAACCAGAATGCTTTTCTGAGTGCTTTTCTAACATGGCTTTGGCCTGTCCACATGCTCGAACCACATTAGACACTAGTTTGGCTGGAGTGCAATGTAACCTATATTGAAACATTGGCTTTTTTGTTTAAACCTGGCTGGCAAAGCCATTATAGGGTATAGGGGGCATTATTGAGCCATAGCTGAAGCACACAGTTTTGCCACCAATTCTTTTATTTAACATACAATTTTACAAGGGCCAACAGCTTATCACTTTCTGCTCCAGGAGCTGCATATAGGAGTTCACCTCCTGTGGAAAGTGTTGCCAAGGAGGGTTCTCAGGCATTCAAACCTCAAAGCCCCCTGTGGATGAGCGGGACATAAACCAAACATAAGGACTTGTCTACCTGGAGAAATTGATCAGCATGGCTATAGCAGAATAAGAACAACTTTCCTGCCTAGACAAGCCCTAAGAGAAGAAGTCTGAACTAATGTGAGGCTCCCTTCTTTACCGCATGTGAAGTTTTCTAGTCTCGCTTTCAAGACTTTACATTTGTGAGTCACAATTGTCAAAAGTGGCCAGAGGCTTTGGGTGCCCAACTTGAGATTCCTTGAAGGGGCCTGATATTTCAGAAAGTGTGAGTACCCATCCTTTCAAACTCGGGTCCTATGAAAGTACCCCAAATTGGGGCAGAGGGTCCAGAACCACTAGTCACTTCTGAAAATCTTGCCCCATTATGTCGACAGTCTTACAAAAATAAACAGCAAGAGATGATGTTAGGGTTAATACTAGGGTTGTGTTGCATGGAAGTGAAATTGGGTCTGAAATAAGTAACATAGGCTTTATCTACCCTAGCACTTCTGTTGGTCAGGGGTGTGGAAAAAAACACTCCCCTGACCAACATAAGTTACACCAACAAAAGCACCGGTGTGTACAGCGCTATGTCAGTGGGAGAGCGTCTCCCGCTGGCACAGAGCTGCTACACAGGAGACCTTACAATGACGCAGCGGCAACAATACAGCTGTGCCACTGTAAGGGCCGTAGTGTAGCTGTACTGTATTAGTCACCGGGCTGGTGCTGGAAGCATTTCCTTGACACCCTCTTTGTTTCCTGTTCCCACTCCCATTGCATGTCTTCTTTCAAGTGCTCCCCAGGCACAAAATGCCCGGATGGTTCCTGTTTGCCAAGCCACCACCCTCTCCTCACTCACATCCTTGCTATGTATTCGCGTCCTCCAGGTTACCTACCGGGAAAAGTTTGTCATACCCAACTCATACTTACGTGGCCATATAATGTGCACATGCCTAACCTAGGGACGCTAGTCTCTGATTGTAACTCATCTTTCCCCACCTTAGTGTGTGTGTGTGTGTGTGTGTGTGTGTGTGTGTGTGTGTGTGTGTGTGTGTGTGTGTCTGTCTTCACTCGTTGTCTCATCTAAAATAAACCTATCCATTCCTTGGGGCTGAGACCTTTTGTTCTTTTGGAACGCCTGTAGAGCACTTTGGGGTCCTGTAACAGTAATTGGCAGGAGGAATTCTCTCCATTTCCATGTAACACGCTCAAGGGATTTACATCCTGAGTTCTAAAAGTAAAAAGGAAGTTGCTAAAGTTGTGGAAAGACTATAAACTCTCATATTAGGGCCTAAGGCAATCTCCAGCTGGAGCTTTGAAGGCAACTTTACTGTAGGAACAGATTATTCCACAATTGCCTGCTGCAGCATTTCTTCTACCCTCCCCAGAAGCCTCTGGTCTTGGCCAGTGCCAGTGATAGGGTACTGGATTAGATAAACCACTGGTCTGATCCAATAAGCGCGCCCTACTGGAACTCTTGACATCCGCCCTCCTTCCCAGCACTTGCCCCTGAGCCTTGCTGGTGACCTTACCACATCTTTCCTGTTAGCCTCTGGCTAGCAGTTTGAGTCATCTGGCTAGTAGGGTTGTGGCATGCCTACATCCACCGTTTATAATAAATCTTAAAAAAAAACTAATTCTTTCAGGAATATTGCTGCTGCAAAAAGTTAGCAAATTATATTTCAACTGAGGTTACAGAGGCTCTAGCAGAAATTATGGTGAAACTATACCAAGCTTTCAATCTGCTTATCCAAGCGCTTGTGGCCCCTGTGTCAAGAAGAGTGAAACAAAAATGCATGGAAGCCTGTGATTTCATAAGCTGCTCAACTCCCATTGACTTCCAAACCCTGTTAGATAGCTCTGACACTTTACAGCTGAAGTGCAGAGGGTCTATCAGTCTCCAGAGTTGTCTAATAAATAAAAACCAATGGAGGAAACATCAGTGGATGGGCTGGATTTGAGCAGCCCTTGTTTCTGAACTCCTTATTAATGACTTATTTTCTTTGAGTTGTAGCTGGAGTGTGTATCGATTCCAACATCATCCGTCTTGGCCAGCAGCCCTCCTTGGAATACAGTTGTCCGCATGCTGAACCCTCAAGCTTTTGGGTCAAGAGATGGTTCAGAGATGGTGCCAGCACTGCTGACTTTAGGCCACTAAACTAGTGTATGAAAATTTTATATGTACACGGAAACCAAAAACACTTCGCTAGTTTTTCTTTGTTCAACTTTCCCCACCGAGATTGTGAGAAGAGGGTTGCACTAGCCTGGCTAATGCCTAGCAAAGTTCAGGCACGTGCTGTGGACTTAGTCTTGTTTCCATTGACTTCAGCGGGACCACTATTGAGTCCTATACAGTAGCCTCCCACAGCTCTGCCAGTCCACCTTGGCTGAGACCCAGAACTCAAGCACAATCTCTCAGTACTGCCAAAATGGACTGAGTTCTTATTTACTTGTTGCCTGCTGTTCAGCAGATGCTGTGCCGATCCTGGTGGAATGCAGCAGCACAGGCAAATGGTCAAAAGGAGCTTAGGACTCCGGTGTCGACCTGTTTAGGCCCCAAAAGTCTCCGACAAATTGTTATAAATTGTTGGGTTGAAGGCAGGAAAAGGGCAGAATAACCACCGAATCCTAAGTTACACTGAATATCCCACAAAACGAATCCATCCATTTACATGGCTGCATCTGGTTGCAGATTTTGCAGAACCTCACTGAATGTACATTCTCACAAAGCAGTTGTGCTGTACCACTAAATACGGGTGGAGGTGCGTATTCTGTTTGCTCATTAAACAATGACACGTGTCATTTCATGTGTCTTTGCAATACGTATCTTTTTATTTTGTCTCCCTTTGTTTTCTTTCTCAATTTCCATGTGCCTGGTGCCAGGGCAATCCTTTCCCAGGCAGTAATTGACACACAGGTGGGCTTGAGCTACGGCTAAATCCGGAAGGACTCTGGTAGAGAAGTGGGGAGGAGAGAGAACTGATCTTATTGGGGCGGCAGCAACGGGTCCTAAAGGACAAAACTTCTAAAATGCTTTTCATTACACCCGCTGAAGCACAGATGTTGGAACTGGCCGGATCATGCTGTAGAATCAGGTCACTCTTCTATTGCACCCTATGTTGTCTGAAACAATATGGCAAAATCATGTGTGCCTTGAAAAGTAAACACCCCCCGGAATTGGGAGGGGAGAATAGAGGTGTGTAGCCCCCTCCCTCTTTTGCAGGTGAACTGGTTAATGAATGAAACGCATTTCGCCATCTATTACACTACTGGCTCCTCAGGAGATGGTCTGTGCTGGAAAGTGTGCAATGTCCAGCCCCCTTTCAGTGCGGCAAACAATGAGATTTCTTATTCAGGAAAGAGAGCCAGCGTGATGACAGCAAGTCCTGACTCTGTGTGGCCACTGCCCATTGTCACGGAGTATTGGGGAACTCAGGGCCCTGCACCCCCGGCTTCCTGCGATTCACCATGACTCTCAGCCAGCCAGTAAAGCAGAAGGTTTATTTGGATGACAGGAATACAGTCCAAGACAGGTCTTGCAGGCACAGACAACAGGGACCCCCTCAGTTAGGTCCATCTTGGGGTCCCAGGGCATCCCAGCCCCCCTTGGGAGGTCAGAGCAATCTCTGCCTCCCCACCATCTCACCACCCAGCTTCCAAGACTCTGCCTTCAGCGACCCCTCCCTCAGCCTTTGTTCAGTTTCCCGGGCCAAGGTGTCACCTGGCCTCCAACCCCTTCCTGGGTTCTCATGTTACACGCTCAGGTATTCGCCTTCGGGCAGACTATCCTAGCCACACTCCCCTGTCAGCATTCACAGACCACAGTAAGAACAGTCCCAGTTCGTCACACCCATAAATTGGGTTTGGGATGTACAGGAGGGATGGAAGAGATGAGAAGTCACTTGGTTTGACCTCCATGATTTCAGAGTGACTAAACAAAACCACCCTATAATACATCCCAAGCCCTAAGCAAAAAGGTGAGAGCGGGATATCGCTGCATACCAGATGTTCCTCGTCCTACCGGGTGTATTCTTCTAGATCTAGGTGAACCACTCGAAATCTAGGAGTCGTGGCTTCCTTTTGTGGTTCTGACAGGAGGGTAGAGCGTCAATTGACAAGTACTAGATTGTTCCCCTGCATTAGGGTAAACTTCCTTTTGGTCTACAAGGATTTGGGCAGGATATAAACAGAGCCAAACCTCTTACATGTGACTAGACTTGTGGATCTGCGATCCCTTGGAAGATTAGCGTAGCATCTTTTTTGGAGTTGAGCTTAATTTCTGGATTTTTAGGATGCCTAGAAATGGAGGATCAGATCCTCAGATGATGTAAAATGGTGAAACTCCCTTGACTTCTGTGCTGACTTATACTAGCAGAGAACCTAAGCTGGAGTCCATTCATATACCACGGTTTGCAATGGGTGTCATTAACAACCTTGCTCCCTGAAAGGTTTTACACAGTTTCTAAACTGTTGTTTCTGCTAAACAGTGGATTCAATTTTTATCTTTTTCCTCATAAATGTGAGGAACTAATGACACTGTACAGTGCAAATGGGCTACATGTATCATTGCACCTCAGTCTTAACCTGCTGCACTCCCCTCTGTTTTTTCCAGTCCCCAGGTTCACCAGTGACTGTCTGTCACTCATTCTGAATAGCTCTAATTTAGACAATGTACATTTGGGACTTGGTTGAGACCCACAAACTCACTTCACCTGTGATTGTTCTTTAGTGGTGAAATGCTGAGGCACTTACCTACATCATCCAACCCTGAAGAGCTTCCATCTTCGACTCCTGCAGCTCAGACCTGTACATCATTACCTCTCGTACATAAACATTGTGGGGAATAGTCTTAGGAACAGCTATGAACAGAACATTGCGCTATTCTTTTCCCAGGAGGCTGAACGTTTATCCGGTGTACGTTTAGGGTGTCCAGGGCCCCTGACAAAGGGAAATAGGCTAGTCTCACCACAATACATCAAACGGTTCCTATTGCGGAATGGTGATCAAGCCACTGAAACCCTCCAAGATGAACCCTGATATTGCCACCTCTGATAACATGTGGGTACCCAAAGGAGATGCAGGGGGCTTGTCACCCATGAGTACCCAAAGGAGATACAGAGAGCTTGTCAAATATCAAGCATTAGGGAGCCAGTATAGTAGAAGTGCCAAAGTGTAAGTCTGAATTACCTTTGTCCCTCACGATGATATGTACAGGCACAAATACTGCAGTGTAGCCCATTCCCTCACCCCAGCTAAGGTGTGTGAGTAGTGGGTTGGAGTAGGAAGTGCTTTCAGCTCTGAGACATGGGACTTCATTGTTCTGAGTGTGGGGAGAGCCTTGTGTTAGAACGTTGTGCTAGTTACCATGTTTTCTAGGAAGCTTTGCCCTGAGCGTGGGCAAGGACAATTGTGGTTAAAACATGGTCCTGGCAAACCCTAGGGTCTCTGCTGTCACGTGTTTTAAACATGAGTGTCCTGTTCACAGGAAGGGCTTTTCCCATTCTAGACAGTGCAAGATCATGGCTTCTTTTACGGCCACACGATGCAGGGGGCATGTTATCTAGGCCCCCACTAAATACCCTGTTCTCCCTGCAGCGCCTGATCCCGTACCCTTCTGATTTCAATGTGTACTCTACATTGGCCACTAAGGGGCACACATGGAACATGTTCTTATAGCCTGTCTGGAGAGGGCTCATCCTCCTTCTCCCATTGCTCTCCTTGTCTGCTCAGTGGTATCTCAAGATTTTGACAGTCTACAGCTCAGCTCATCTTGAGGTGCTTGAGGCAAGTCTTGAGGTAGTCCATAAAAACCCCAGTCTCAGACCAAAACCTGCGCCTATGCAAGTATGTGCCAGAGTTTTTAACAGGCCTCTCTGCCACCACTTCTTTGTGGTGCTTGATGCACTATTCATCACACTGAGCAGATTCGAACTCCTTAGTGCATGTAACATCCGATGACCAGAAATACTCTTGTGCTTTTGAACTTAGGGGCTCAATGAGACTCTTACAGAAAACCCAACGTCCAAGAATGCTAATGTGTGTTGCCCATTTGGTGGTTCTTGGTGCACAATTCAAATCTTAGAAGTACAGATCTAGATGGTCCATGATCCATTTGCAGCAGAGAGTGGCATATGTAAAGCCCAGGAGGCTTCAGTTTCCCACCATGCGTCCCTGCCAACATTAAAACACCAGAAAGAAACCATTATAAGACTTGGGGGTGGGAATTAAACTATAAAGCAAGAAGAAATGCAGCAACATGGGGAAACGGGGGAGGGGAAGAGATCCAGCAAGCACCTGGGCCTGTGTACGTTCAAGAGGTGTGCTGACTGCCACTGGGCTGCCATGCTGAGCCAAAAATGGAAGCTCCCCTTCCAAACTTCTTAAGGTGTTCTGAGATTTGTTTGCACACCTGGTGTGCTGCAGTAAGAGCACTACAACTTGTGCTTGGCCTTGGTCTTAAGGTGGAGGAGGTCAGGCAGTACAAAGGACCAAGTGAAAGATAGTCTCAAGTGAGAGATAGCGTGGTGGTTTCTCCTTTCTGTATTGGTTCCTCTGCCCATCGGTCTCTCCTGGGAGAATCCTCTCCAAGGTTAGATAGGGCATTGGACTGTGAGACATGGCTTCTTTTCCCAGATCTCTCTGATCTGCTGTGTGACCTTGGGCAGGTTGCCTTACCCTCACCCTTTGTCTGATCTGATCTGTTTTGATTGTAAGCTCTTGCTATATATATTGTACAGTGTTTAGCACTATGAGGCCCTGAGCTGGGCTGAGGTCTCTAGGTCCCACTGTAGTACCTACCTATCCCTGTATGGGGATTTGCTCTCTTGTAGTTATCCGAATGCTTGAGGTGGAAAGGCAATTCCCTGCCATCAGGCTTCTTTTTTTTTTTTTTTTTTCTTTTGAGGGATCCATCCCTTACGCAACCTAGAGGCAAGTCATTTTATCTTGTGGGGAAAGTAAAATATCATCCGTGGGTTTTTAATGGCCATTTGTTTTCATTATCCACCTTTCCTTTGAAGAGGCTAAGTTGATTTTTGTCCCTGAGCTGACAGATCTTGGTGACAGTGTTTCAAGGTTCCGCTAACGAGGATCCTCACCCGGGATATGTTAATTACAGGGAATCTCCCCTTAGAAAGGGAGAGTCATTTAAGTGATGTTGAATCTCTTTTTAAAGGGCATCCCAAGTTGGCTGCTGATAAATCTCCAAGGGCCATCCTAGCAGTGGTACTTGATGCTGCCTTCTGCCATCACCACCCCATAGTCCTAACATGCCCCATCCTGGCTGGGCGTTTGGGTGTCGTTCTCAGAAGTCGCAACTGCCATTTAACCTAGGTTGTACGTGTTTAGCCTCAGTAGCAAAAAGGAGAATTGCAGATGGGCAAAGACTGTAGGCTGATGTGTGACAAAGGGGGTGGAAGCAGCCTGTAGTCCTCTCTGTGAGTTCAAATCTGAGTCGGGGCATTCCTCTCTCCCTCCCTCCTCCCGACCCAAGCAGATTTTGAGGCTGGTTGGAGTCACATTGGCAGTGCCAGTGCAGTTAAGACAGGGCCAAGGCTCCTGCTGCTTGCTAGGTGCCTTTACTGCAGAGAAACCCAGTTAATGTCTCCATGGGGCTTGAGACGCAGCTGTTGCCTGGCAGCTACATGGTTGCTGTGGAAACCAGAGGTGCTAACTTGTTAATGAGCCCCATGTCTCTGATTGCTGCTGCAAAATACTAATAATTAGTAATAGTCCCATGATTTAGGGATCCCTCAGGTAGTGTGAGCAGGCAGAGGGGTTTGCTAAGTGCCTAAGTACTAGGAGGGATGGGGGGAGAGGAGATTCTTGGCAATGGTGCCAGAATTTACATCTTAATAAGCACCTGGAGAGCTCTGAAGCTTAAATGCTCCTGCCAGTGTTTCAGGCCATAAGCTGACAGTTACTTTCTCAGCAATCCTTCCGGCAGATAATCTCCTGCCCTCCCTGATGGCTGAGCCAAGAATTACTGACAAGTTCTGTCAACACCTGCCCTGTGCGCACCTTGAGAGGCTGCTTAGCCCAGTGGGTAGGCATGGCGCTGGTCAGAGGGTGAAAAGACCTGAGTTCTGTCACTGTGTGATAGGCAAATCGCTTCAGCTCTCGGTGCTTCAGTTTTCCCAACGGGGATATAATGATGCTTTCCTCTCATTGTAAAGCACTTTGAGGTCATGGATGAAAAGAGCTAGGTGGTATTCTCCTTGCCCCTTTGCTTCCTTGTGTCCAGATGTGCACTGACCGTGTTTGATGGGGAAAACTATTTGCTCCATCACTTGTTTTCTGTCTAGTCCACCCAGTGCAGGACTGTCCCCTATAGTGTATTCTCCAGTATTCTCTCCAGCACTACATCCAGGCTGGAGTTATCTGCTGTTGCTGCTTCTGCCCAAGCTAAGCGCTTTAACGTCATGTCCAATGTTTAGGCTTGATCCTGCCCCTATCAAAGTCAATATGAGTTTTGCTTTTGATGGGAGTACAGTTGGACCCATGGTAGTCAACAGTCTCTGGCATTTCAATATGGTTCTCCGGCATGGGAGATCTCTGGTAGAAGGTAGAAAGCAGCGTGTGAATGAGCCCTTTCCATAGATGGCCCTTCTGCTTGCTACTGGCTGGGAAGGGGGAAGAGAAAATAGAGGGAGAAACACGAGCTAGTCGTTGGCCTTGCGAGGGTATAGTTAACCTTCTTTCAGATTGTTTCCCTTTCCCTGAGCCTTGGCTGCTCCCATCTATATTTAGGACTTACAGGAACAACAAAGGGGAGCAGAAAACACCAGGGAAGGGAGCAGGAGTGGATGGGGAGAGCAGAAACAAAAGGGCCAGAAACTGGCTGGGGCACGAACAATGTTGAACCCACTACTACTTGGGCATTTGGGTGTTGTTCTCAGAATCCGCAGTTGACTTGCCAAAGGTAGCAAGAGGGGCAGTTCCTGAGTTAGACCAGTGTACTAAAGGGAAGAGCCATCACGGAGGCACAAGTGCTAGCGCAAAGCAATTTGGTGACCTGAAACTGGCTACCTGGGGCCTGGTTAATGGTTGCTACACCAGCACATCTGCAGAGGTCCCCTCGTTAACATCCCCCAGTGTGAGACCCTCTTCAGGAGCCAGCTCAGCACCCTTCCTAGGCACATGTCCCAGTAGGAGGCCTAGTGCAGGGAACATTCTGAGGCAGCCAGCGGGAGTCAAGTATTGAGGGCAGGAGTGGCCAGGATGTTGCTATACCAAGTGGGTGGGTGGGTGTGCGCGCTGCTGCGGCCCATTGGTGTCTAATTGCAGTCAGAGTGCAAGATAGAGCAGACCTGAGAGGCTGAGTTCTGTCTCTGCAACAGCACAGGGATGAATTCTGGCTCTGTTCTTCTCCAGAGCTTCCTATGTGCTTGCCGAGCCTGCCAAAATAGGTGCGTATCTAGGGCGCATGAACCTTTGCATGGCTTCTCTAAGTGTGTATGACTGTGGGTGCAGAACGGGTGCTGTGCTATATTATACGCAGGGGTGTGTGAGATGTTGATTACTCCAATTGTGGGGGAATAATCTGATTTGGATGTTGGTGTTGGGGCCAATACTGTCTGAATGCAGCTGCCCATGCGTTGCCCCTCCTCAGGGACATGCCTGAGGGCCCTTTATGGGGAGGGAGAAGGATGAGGACAGATGGCTGCCTATTGGCTGGAGATCCTCACCCAACTCCACGTTCTGAAGGCCAGGTACCACCTTCTCTGGCATTCTTCAAGATTTCCCACAGCTCTCATCTTGAGGCTTCCTGGCTAGGTGTCTCCCTGAGGAAACCACCTGTAATTTGTGAAAGGTGTTCTCTGGGGGGTCCTGCACCAGCGGCAGGAAAAAGAAGCAGTCTGAACCCTAAGGTAATGAGGGGATATGAGGGCTGATGGGGGAGTTGGACACCTGAATGGGCAGCCGAAAACCCTGGGCCTGATTCTCCATTTCCCCCCACTGGATATAGCCACGTGTGCACCTGAGCAAATGAGCACCCAGGGCTCAGGGCAGCACAATTCAGGCCCAGGGAGCCTAGTGTTTCTAAGTTATTGCATAGAAATGTTTGGCCCCCACTTTGGGCTTGCATTGCAGGACACGCTCTGCTGTGTGTGGTTAAACCCCTGGTGCTGACCCCTGTGCGATTCCTGATGTGTATTCAATGGAGTTGCATGCCAGTGATGAGTCTGCCCCATTGTCTTGAGATGGAGTGTGTGTGGGGAGCGTAAGGCACACATGAAGCTGTCTCTGTCCCTGAGCAGCAATATGGTGCCTCCTGCTTTGCTGTCGCCATTCAGCTAAGCCTGTGGCCCATCTCCTCATTACAGGCACTTCAGGGAGACGTGGGATTAAAGGATTATGGTAATGTTTTTCAGGAATGCTCAAGAAGATTAAGGCAGCTTTAATAGACTGATAAGAGAGGGACACAGCTTTGTTTCTGAAACCCCAATTTAGGTTTCAGGTTAACCTTTTCCCCTCCTTTAGAGCTTGTGGTCTCTTGTCATGGGGGTGAGGTAATGGGAGACCTCTCTGGACCTTGCTCAGCAGCATCCACCAGCCATTCCTGCTCCTTCACTTTGACCCAGTTGGCAAGAAGGAAAAAGACACTTCCCTTATTTCGCCTCTCCTGGTATCTCCCCAGTTAACTTCATGTTAAAGTTTGTTTGTACTCTTAAGAGAGACTCTAAACCACAGCACTGCAGGGTATCCGGCTCAGTGTCTTTCAGTGACTGTAGACCAAATATCCTTCGTTTACAAGTAAAAATGTTTCTCTTCTTGCTGCCAGCCCTGCAAGCCAAGCCAAGCCCAGCCTGTGATGTGAGAGTCAAGCTGGGCTCTGTTGGCCTTGGCTCCACTAGCTTTCCCTGCATGCCTCCCTCACACTTTCTTGCGATTGCTGTCCCTGCTGGACAGTGTAGCCCCACTGGCTTTGGCAAGGTTGTGAGCAATAACATAGAGCAGATAGCAGCCATTGGTGTTTTTACCACCGTGTCACCGAGACACGCTCTCACTGTGGCTGCACAGCGTAGTGGTAAAACACTGATTGCCCCTTCTGCTACTTCCTGGTTGGCAGGACAGGAACTCTGTTTTGTGTGTACAGTGCCTAGCACGATGGGGCCTTGATTGCTGATCAGGGTTCCTAGTTGTTTCTGTAATATTAATAACTAGTGCCAGGAGCTTATGTCTGTGGTAGCACTACTGCTGTTTTTACCATCTGTACAGCTGAACCAGGTGGTAGCAATGGTGGGAAGCTTGCGGGGAAGGGGGGAGACTAGTGAAGAGATGCAGCATTTTCTGGTTCCTGCATCACTAGCAATAAAGATTCTGCAAATGGAACTTAGTCTGATGTTTCAGCAGGACCAGACTTTAGCTCACTCTCCCATAGCAATACCAACACTGCAGGGCTATCCGCAAAAAAATAAATAAAGCTGTCAAAATTTGCTGTAGTCCAATGAAGTCAGCAGATGTGATTCTGAATTCATACAGGAAGCAGATCTACAGTACTTCTGCATAGTCTCTCTCCAGAGCAGAACCTCACTTGAAAGAGGATGCTGCCCTGATGCCTGCCCGAGTGGATAGCTTCCTGGTGTCCATTTCTGTGGGGAGATAGGGAATACATGATCAGGGATCGTGCCAGTGTCTCTGTTTGGCACCTTGTTGGCACAACATGGCATAATTTTTTTTTTTTTTTGTATTTCTTAGCACCCAGAGACTACAGCTGAGATTGTGACCTCATTGTGCTAGGCACCCTACAAACACGTAGAGAGAGAGTCCCTGCCCCAAAGAGCTTACAGTCAAAGACAAAGGGGGGGGGGGAGAAGGAGGCACAGAGAGGTGAGATGACTTGCCCCAGGTCGCACAGCAGGTCAGAGGTGGAGCCCTGAAAAGACCCAGCTCTCCTGAGTCCCATGGCCCAGTGTAGTGCTACCTTCTCCAATAGACCGCTCTACCACCCATGATGCTGGCTGGGATGGGAGTGCACTAGAATAAACAACTCTCTAGGTGTCAAGGGATGGTGTCTGGACTGAGCTGCTGGGCTGTCCTTGCAGCCTTCGTTTTGGAAGAGCTGGAGTGTGGGGAGAGCACACACCTGTGTACATCCAGGGGCGGGTTAACAAATTTGCCGCCCCTAGGCCATCAAAAAATTGCACCCCTCCCCCCCCCCCCCGCCAGCTTACCTCCGCTCCCCCGCAGCAAGCTGGGGAGGGAGGGGGGAGAAGGGGAGTTGTGGCGTGCTCGGGGGATGGCAGCAGTGGAGCAGGGGTGAGTGGTTCCCTGCCCCCCAAGAGTTACTCCCCGTGCCCGCCGGCCCCAGCTCACCTCCGCTATCCCCCAAACGTGGCGCTACTCGCTTCTCCTTCCTCCCTCCCAGCACTTTCGCGCGGCAAGCCTGGGAGGGAGGGGGGAGAAGGGGAGTTGCGGCGTGCTCAGGGAATGGCAGTGGCGGTGGAGCAGAGGTGAGCTGGGGCAGGCCGAGGAGCGGTTCCCGGCCCCCCGTTACTCCCCGCGCCCGCGGGCCCTAGCTCACCTCTGCTCTGCCTTCTCTGAGCGCACTGCAACTTGCTTCTCCCTCCCTCCCAAGCGTGGCAAGCCTGGGAGGGAGGTGGAAGGAGGGAAGCGCGGCGCGCCTGGGGGAGGAGGCGGGCCGGGGATTTGGGGAAGGGGCGGAGTTGGGGAGGAGGCAAGAGCAAATTTACCGCCCTAGGCCTAGGCCTTGTTGGCCTAGGCGATAATACGCCGCTGTGTACACCAGAGTCCTCTCAGGGGCAGTGGGGGTTATAGGTCGGGCCTGGCTGCCTTTCCCTGCCTCATGTTCCCCACCGTCTCTGGCTTTGTCCATCTAAATGCTTGCTCGCCTGTCAGAACTGACCACGCACAACCTCTTCCAAACAGGCTTTTCTTGGAGCAATTAGGAGATAAAGGGGCTGTTATCTTCCCCAGGCCTCTCTGATTGTGTTTGAAAACCCCAAAGCCACCCCTTGTTCGCAGTCTGGAGAGTGAGGGGAATGGATCCTATTATCTCCCTGGATAATAAGTTAGCCTTCTCCCCCTTTCCCATCTCTGTTGGATCACCCTTCCATCCCACTCCAGTGTTTCATACTTATCCCTCGGTCTGAACCTTATCTCCACCTCTTTGTCTGCCTCTCTCTTCCAATTCCTATTTTTTCTGGCTGGCGTTTGAGGAATCAGGAGGGGAATTGGCAGCTTACATTCCCTGATGGAGAAGGGAGAGGGGACAAGAACAGAGAGGGGGAGAGAAACCTAGCAAAAGCTGGCTAATTTGCATCCTTTCTGATTGCCCATGCTCTATAGCCCAAGTGCAGCGGGGGGTCTCCAGCGAGGCTGTTACTGCATAATGAGGTGTGTCATATCACAGCAGGAGCCAGCCTTCCCTCCTCCCCCTCCCCCAGGCCTCTTAATTAGAACTGTTTCAATTTTTGAAACCCGCCCTAGAAGAAAAAAATACGAGTGTTTGAATAGCCATGGTGGGGAGGGATTGTGAGCTGACCACGGGAAGGGGTAGCTGAGCTCTGATTGGAATCCTTGTGCTGAGATATAAAGCGATACCAGCGCACAGTGGTACAGGGGACGATAGCACAGAGCTGTGAGAAGCTTTCTGTGCTGTAAGGGGTCCATAATCATCATTTCCTGGTGGGTTTTAAGCTAAATTTAATATGGCGATGGGTGGTAGGGTGTGTGTGTGTGTGTGTGTGGTTTTTTTGGTGTATTGTTTCTATTGTGTCCCGAGACTGGGAGCATGAATCTTGGCACTGGAGGTTTGGGGGTATAGATCCTAGTGCTTTGGGGTGTGGATCTTTCTGTGCCCAGAAGAGGGGGTTTATTATTGTAGGGTTGCTCATCAGCAGGGTTAACAGAAGCCTTCAGATGCTGGAAAAAAAACCCATATTCCAAGGATTTATGTCCTTCTGGATGTTCACTGTGTTCTCTAGAATCACTTACCTTTTAAAGAGCGGGATTTCTCTCTCGCTCCCCCTGGCTGAGGAAGGGCCTTCACCATATAAATGGATGTGGTATTGAGTCTTTGTCCTGTCTACTGAGATGGAAAGCTCCTTGGGGCAGAGATGTTCTCTCCCCATATGTTTTTAGTACAGTGCCTCGCATGATGGGGCCTTGTTCTCGCTTGGGACCACTGGATGCTGCAGCTAACATGGTACAAATAAACAATAAAGACTGAAATAGCAGTAGCAGCAGCAGCGGAAGAGTGATTTTTTTTCCCCCTCCTTTTGGCTTTGAGTGGGAGTTGACATCAAAGCTGGTTATTACCATTAAAATGACGGCAGAGTTAACCATTTCACTGCTGGGACTTGGATTGGAAGTCTACATGCTTCTCTTTGTGTGTCTGGACTCACGTACCAGTTGTCATTTGAAAGGCTCTTCTATAGGAGTAATGCTATGTGTGGAAAAATGTGAATAGTCTGATGTTCTATGGATTTCCAGTGGGGAGGGGAGAGAGGGATCAGAACATGGAAACAGCTGAGAACAACCGGCATCCTTTGTGTGATTGCGCTGCCTGCTACTGTCTCTGCGACAAATCCTGGCTCCAAGAAAGTCAGTGGGCCTGACATTGCCCTGAACTGGCCCCTCTAGAAGTGGTGTTCGCTTTTCCCAGCTCAGACACATTGGGCTGCCCTGGTACGGCCTGTGGGTTTTCTATACAATGTGGTCTGCACTGTAATAACCTGGTTACTATTTCTGAATGGCTCTCCTTGTGTCCTACTGTGATGCGGGGCATTAAAACTGAAGAGGCCTGAACCTTTCCCCTGTGCCTGCCAGGCAGACATTCTGCAGATGTGAGCAGAATGCTTCCAGACGCTGAGTTCTGGGCTTTGTAGAGCACTTAGCAGTTCTACAGAAGCTTCCATGGAGGATCTCTGAGCACGTCACTAACACTAATGAGCCCCTCTCCAAGACACTCCTGGGGGAGAGTGAAGTAGTATTCCCATTTCGCAAATGGGGAAACTGAAGCACAGAGCAGCTAAGTGACCTGCCCAAGGTTATACAGCGCATTAGAGCCAGGAATTATGTTCAGAGTCCAATATTTTCAGAAGCTGCTAGTGATTTGTGGGTGCACAGAGTTTAGACACCTGAAAGGGCCCCATTTTTCAGCAGGTGTTGCGCGCCCACCCTCAGAAAAGATTAGCTTTTAAGGCACCCAGAATAGCTAATCACTCTGGCACAAGTGCTGGGTTCAAACCCCCTTGATCTCCCCAGTTAACTTTGTGTTAAAGTTTTTCTGGGCTGCTGCTTCTTCCAACCTTGGGGCCCCAGGACTTAGGTAATGCAAAAGCTGCTCATGCTGTGTGCTGGCCTTCGGCTTATGCTGGCTGGTCACCGCAGGGGTGCTCCTGATGAGAGCTAGGCTGCTGGGCTGAATAACTTCACTTCCTTGGAGGAAGGGAGAGCACTTGCTATGAACCCAGCACCCCCTTGCAGCCAGCTACAGGGTGGGGACGAGAGGGTCATGAGCTGGGCTTTACCGGTCCACATCCCTCTAACTTCTTTGTTAATCTCATGGTGGTCGGGGCCCCACGGCTGCTGCCCTTCACACGGGCCCTGCCTCTGACAGTGTGCTTCAGTGAGCTGGCCCGTGCAGAGTCAGACGGGACCACCGCCGGGCTAGCGGTGATCAGGAGAGTGGAAAGATTCTGGTTACAGTGTTTAACTAAACTGCCCCCCTAATGTGCTGAATCCTGCTCCTTTGAGCTGCCTCCTTCCGTACCCTCAACTGGGTTTCTGGGGCCCAGGGGGGAGGAAGAGAGGGATTGAGGTGGAAGTTCTGTGTGTTTGTGAGGGGAGAAGCTGTAGTGTGGTGGTAGGGCAGGCTGTGAGAGGGAACGGGCCCTGTGGAGGGATACACTCAGGTAGCGAGGGAGTGCAGCAGGTATTGCAGAGACCTAGAAGACCAGCACTCCTGGCTCCATTCTGCAGTCTCCATTTTCACCTTTCTGTCCAGCTGGCTGATCTGACAGGTGAATGTACCTTGACAGGTGAATGTACCTTGACATTCCATGTAGAAAGTGCCACCATCCACGCCAGTTTCTCTCCGTGGCTACCCTGATGTAAATCAAGAGTAACCCCATTGGACTCAGCCGTTGGCCCATGTGGCTGAGATAGGATTTGGCTCTTGGAAACTTGTTTCCAGGTGAATTCCCAGGGCTGCCCGTGCTGTCATAACACCTGACTCTGGGTTTCCCCTCTCCTCAACAGGTTCGGCACGATGACTTGGCATCCTGGGCTTTAGCGGCGTGGCAAAATCAGGACAGGTGCTGCCCTGCTCGCGCTGTATCCCATTCCCTCTCTCCTCTGGGAGATCTGTGCTGGCTTCCCTGCCCCTGGCCTTCCCTCCCTTCCTCCCAGTCACCGCGGAGGGGACGGGCCTGTTATGGCTGGGGACAGACTCCCACGCAAAGTGATGGATGCTAAGAAGCTGGCCAGCCTCCTGAGGAACGGGGCAGAGGGCACCTTGGTCATTGACAGCCGCTCCTTCGTGGAGTATAACTCCTGGCACGTCCTCAGCTCTGTCAACATCTGCTGCTCCAAGCTGGTCAAGAGGCGGCTTCAGCAGGACAAAGTCTGCATCACGGAGCTCATCCAGCCAGCCTCCAAGATGAAGGTACTTAATCCGGCCCTTGCCTGCCTTTCCACTAGGGCCCCCCACCTAGTAGATAGGGACCTGGCCTGAGAGGGCACATGACCGTTGTATGGAGCAACAGAATGAAAGTGCCGGCTTCTGGCTCGCTCTTCTGCTGCTCATTCCAGTACCTTTGAGGGGAACCCAGCCTCTGTCCCTGCCATCTCACAGAGGCAGAGCAGTCCTTTTCCCCCCCTCTCCCTCCCCACTGGCTGTGTCCACGGCCCACAGAGGTGTTGCCTATTAATGTGGCAAGGAGGGGGGTTGAGCCGTTAAAGGAGGCTGCCCTTTCGTGTTGCTCTACTGTCCCTCGCCTGAGGCTGCCACCAGAGAGACTAACAGGTGTGTCAGCCTTGGGCAAGGGGCATTGCATTGGCGAACCAGCCCCCACAGCCCTTTCGTAGCTAGTACTTAATCCCCACTAAAAACTCTTCCCTCCCCTCTTCCATTGCTAGCCCTCTTCAGGGACCCGTAATCCTCCTCCCTTGGGACGCCAGCGCTCCTATCCAGTGGCATTGCTTTTTCCTTCGCTTATTCCCCTTGTTGGGCTGAGCCCTGGAGTTTGGATCAGGCTCTGATCGCCCCCAGCTGTGTGGGTTCAGGTCCGACTCGATTTAATATGGCACTGGTGCCCTGATGGCTGCTTCAGTGCTGGCAGGAGCAAGTCCTACCCCCACCAGGGTGGACTTTGCCAATAGGCTCGGAAGCACTGCTGTACAGGATCGCTGTTCATCTCCTCGCTCCCCTGCAGCCGGTCAGCTGGCTTTTGTAAGCTCTCTTTGTTACACAACTCTAGTTTCTCGCGCACTGAATGGTGCAAGCATCATTTGTTTCTCTTAGCTCCTTGCCTGATGGAACCGCCCCTGCAAAAGCAGCTGTGCAAAACCCACCTGCTAGCGGCGTCCCTCTGGGAGTCCAGGGGCTAAGGGGGGGATAATCCTTTCAAGTGGGATTCGTGTCAATGAGAGCTAATTGCGTGCAGGGTAAGCGGCGGGGCGGAGCTGGGCTGCTGATGGGGCACCATACCAGTCTTCTGCTCCTTTTGTGTGCCCTGCCATCGGGCTAAGGGGCAGGGGTGAGCCTCACCTCTGCCCACAGAAAGGTCGTCCCTACCATGCTGGCCCTGTTGGTGGGGTTTGGTGCTGACCTTCCCCCTTCCACCCACAGAGGCATTCTGGGACTTGGAGAAAATCCAAACCGATTGGGGCCCCATTTGTTGCCTATTTACCCCTGGTACTAATATGCCCATTTCTAAAGGGGGTGCCCAGGGCCTGTTCCTGAGATCCGCGGTCTCTCACGGCTGCTGCTAGCTGTGTCTGTACTTCACAGGATCGGCTCCGGCTCCTTGCTCTGCCAGGCGTGGGGCTTTTGGGACTGGAACCTCCAAGGCAGGCAGGCAGGCAGCGTTCATGCTGATGCAGCTCCTTGGGGGGGTAATGTGCCAGAGGCCCCCCCCAGGGGTGCATCCTCCTGCAGGGTGACCCTGGCATTGGCTTAAACCAACATGCAGCTGGAAACCTGCCCGCACTGGGGGCACGTGATACCCTAGCAGCAGCAACTGTTCAGCCACCCGGTGCATCCCCTGTTCTCTTGCCCTCTGTCTGTGGGGCTGCTCCCTCCCCATGCTTTGCATTAACCCAGGTGTATGCTGGGCCGTTTAACAATAAGCTCTCTCCTGAGGCCTCTCCATTTGTGGCTTGCTCTCTGCAGTTGCTCTTGCTTTTACTGTTCATTCTTCTCCTTTCTCTCTCTTCTTTTCTCTCCCCCCCTCCTCATTTTATGGCAAAGTGAGGGTAATTCAGGCGATTAATCAAATGCTAGGCCCAGCTGGAGCCATCTGTGGCGTCCTCACACCCCCTCCCCATGCACGCGCGCACACAGGCTTCCTGATTGGCTGCCGGTGACATCACCCTGCCTGGATCAAGGAGGTTTGCACTGCGGGGTGGGGTGGGGGAGCCTTGCTTCCAATCTGCTTTACTGATGCTTCAGGCCGGGGATTGGAGGGGATTGCAGAGAATTCATCCTGCACGGATTTAGCTGTTCTTAAATCCGCTGGCAAATAAGGCCGAATAAGCAGTTTTTAAAAACTGGCAAAGAAAAAGAGAGAGAGAGGTGTATCCACCCTCCCCTTGGCTGAAGTTACCTCTGCAGTGGGCATGGTCACGTGCAGCAGCAGCAACGCAGCACTGATGCCCTGCATGTGTGCATGGGGGTGATGACCACTGTTAAGCAGGGAAGAGCCTAATCTTCTGTCTGCAAACCTGCAGCGCTTCAGGAGCACAGCATCTCTGCAGCCAGGCCAAGGAAATCCCCACAGCAGTAGCCAAAGGGAGCTGGGCCAGCACTCCCCATTGCTCCTCTCTTCCCACCCCCACCCCTCCAATGGACACTTTAAAGTCACCGATGGCACCCAAACTTCAGACTGGTGCAGGCATGTGTGGCCCTTTATTGCTGTCCAGCTCGCACCAATAATCCGTCTAGTATCCCAGCTCTAACAGTGGCTCCTTCAAAGGAAGGTGCAGGAGACCCCCAGTGGGTAGTTTACATAGCAATGCGGGCATTGACGAGAGACAGAATTATAATCTCCTGGGAGTGACGCTCCGGTGCTGGGAGAGGAAGCACTCGTTGGTTTAGCTTCTCTTCTTACCTCCTTTAAGGCTGAAATGTTTCATGGTGCTTCCCAGGCCAGACACAAACGTTCTTCCGCTGTACTTCCAAGCAAGCCATTCGTTAAAATCCTCTAGCATGCTATACCTCCAGAGCACTGGAGTTAATCCTCAAGGCTCCCTTGGGGAGTTAAGCCACTTGCCCCAGGAAGCCGAGGGTTCCTGTCAGATCCTCCGCTGGTATAAATCCGGTGTAAAGCTCTGTTGGCGCTATTTGTGCACCAGCGGCAGATGTGGCTGTGGGTTTCCAGATTCCAAGTCCTGTGATCAGGCCTCTGAACTGCACCACTCCTAAGGAAGTGTACTTTGGGCTGATGAAAGCAGCCCGACTGCAGTAACTGATAAGTCAAGAATGCACTTTGCTCCCAGTAGTTTCAGTCAAAGTGATGTTTGCCATCGAGTTCAATAGGAGCAGGACTGGGCCTTATAGCCCGCTGATGTCCCTTTAAGAGCATGTTTTAGACCCCATATCTAAAATTCTCCCCCCCCCCCCCCGCCCTTCAAAAAACCTTACATTTGTGAGCCGCTCACTGTTGTTTTTATTGGGCATCTCAGTTTTGTTGCTCAGTTTGGGAGCTGGGGAGTGTTGAATATTTCACCTGGTGGTATATTGCACCACAAGAGGAGTGGGGCCTTATGGGATTTGTGGTTATTAATAACTGGCTCCTTGGGGAAAGAAGGAGCTTCTGTGTCTGCTTCCAGAGGGGCAGAAGAGGAGATGATTGCTCCTTCAGGGCTAAGATGAAGATTCCTGAGTCCCCCAGAGCAGGGCTGAGGGGAGGAGCTGCCAGTGCCCCTCTTTGTTCCTCCCCATCAAAGCTGTTGGGATGATGGGAGGGACTGGGGGCTGTTGCCAGTTGGGGCTAGAGCACTTGGGAAATGGGAAGGGATGGGATAGCAGGGGACCTTTTTAAGAGGAGGTTTTTGAGGGAGGGAATGGGACTTGGATCAGGATCTTGGGGTTGCAAGGAAGGCATGGGGACTGGCTGCGGGCATGGATGGGCAGAACGGGCAGCAGAAATTGAATGTGGCTGCAAATTAGAAGCATAAAACTAGAACAGGAAACATACATACTCTTTAAAAAAAAAATAATACATAAAAAAACCTCTTACCAGCTCTAATTCCCTACAAAGGAGCATTATGCACTTAAGGCCAGTTCTCCTAAGGCACCCAGCAGCTCTCATTGAGAACAATAGGAGCTGCTGAGCACTTGTGAAAATCTAGCCATTACTCCCTTCCCCATCTCACTCAGCGTGAACAGAGCAAGCCCCAAGGAGGACAAACAACCCATCTTCACTTCCAGCAAAGAAACTGTTGCCCGTCTGCGTATGTAGTAACCCTGCTCACCATTCCTGTAGTGGTTTATGACCGCCCAGCTAGTGTTGAGACTGAGTCTGATACATTTATGATCAGGATTATAAGACAGGGTTGCCTTTGATAGCCGGGGATTGGACTCCATGACCCAGTCCTATGTATGAGCCAGTGGTCCAGCCTGCTGGGTTAATGGTCCATGAAAGCTGACTGCGCGGTGGAGCGGCCGGGAATCTGTCTGAGGAAGCTGGCGTTGGAATGTAACGCCAGAACGAAGTGGCTGGTCTGGGCCGATGAGTGGGATGGGGTTGTTGAATGACAGTGGTGGTAGCTCTGAACCCAAAGTTCAGCTCTGAATTCCGGGTCTTCTCTAATGGGTCAAACTCAGCCCCTAGATCTGAACCCTCCAGTGCTGAGGGAGGTTTGTAAACCCCAGTTTGAATTCCCAGCGGGTAAGTTGTCCAGAGAGGCTTGAGCTATGACCCACAGCTGGGTTTGGACAGGGTCGGGTTGGCTTGTTCTCCCCTGTTGTCTGCAGCCACAGAATTACACCAGCCACTGGGCCTTGGTGGAACAGCAGCTCCCTTTGGTGGCTAGTTCAGGTAATGCACAGTATGTGCTCCCTCTGGATCTCTGTTCAACCCAGGTCCTCCTCCTTGTCTATTTCAAGGTACAGGCTGCTGGTGGGTTTCTCTCTCTTCTTCCCCTCCTCCCCCGCCAACCGATGCAGCACCATCCCTGGCACTTTGAACAATATCAGTCCAGTGTGTGTTAAATACATGCTCCCCCCCCCCACCACCACTATGTCTTGGTCCCTGGAGGGGGGGCACCAGCTGAGTGGCTCCCCCTCACGTGATCCTGTGTGTGTGTTTGGTGGGGGAGGGGGCTGGGGCCGGGGAAGCTGCTGCTGAATAGCAGATGGCAGGAAGGGTGACATCATAGGCTTGATTGTCCTACCCCATTATTTTTCCTGACAAGCCTCCCGCCTTCCTCGCTGGTTTCCTGCTGACAGAGTTTGGAGCTGGAGAGACAAAGGCAGCCAGGGATCCACACCAATTCTCCCCTCTATTTTTCTGGGGGTGGGGGTGACACACACACAGACACACACACCATCCTGCCTTGTCCTCTCTTGCTGTCCAGCTCATTGCGGGAGGAGGGGGGTTGCTGTGCTATCTGTGTGATTCCCTGATTGGTGCTGGCCCCAGCGTTGGTATGGTCTTTGCCCTACCTCATTGGGCAGTAGGGGGAGGCACGGACTCCAGGAGCAGCAGCCCCTGTCATGCCATGCTCTCCCATCTACTGCAGAACCCAAGGGGTAGGGCAAGTTCACCTTGGAAGCCACCTGCTGCTACTCTTTTAGGTAGGCATGGCTGCTGGTGAGAGAGGGAAGCTGGTGGAGAGGGGCATGTATCCCCTTCGGTCTCTGTGCCAGCAGTTCTGCTGCATTCAAACACCTGGTCCCCCCTCTAGCATGGCTGTCCTGATGTTCCCACTCTGCTCTCACCACATCCTCTTTCCATCTCTCCCTCCCTGCAGCAAGAAGGGTAATAATCTCTGCCATGTTATTCTGGCACCAGGAACGTTTTCTCCCCCCCCATCCCGTACAAACCCTTACAAATGCCCTGCTTTGGCTTGTTGCCATGGATGAGTAATATTGACACCTGGGTTCCCTTGTTAAAATGTGAGGCAAAGAGGCACGTTGGCTGGACAGTAGGAACTTGAAAGTTAAAATTGCTTTTTCCGGGGCTTGTATTGAAATGTGCATATGCTTCTCCTGAGTGAGTGCAAGAAAGACAGACCATATCTAAGCCACGGGTTCCTAACCCCATGTGCTCAGCAGACCCACCAACGGCAGGAGCCTCTTGCCCAGGGAATAGGAGAAATATCAAAGATCTACAACCCCCGTGGCCTCTTAGCCAACATCAAGCTCTGCTCCTAGAGCTGTTTGCAAAATTGGGGATGGAACCTGTTTTCCAGTTAACAAATGGCCTTTATACAAAATTCAAAGGTTACCAAATTTTTGAACTTTTACAGCTTTTTCAACAACAAACACCATTTTATTGCCTTTTTTTTCTTTAAGGAAAATTTCTGCTAATTTTTTTTCTTGGGTGGGGGGAAAGGAGGAATGAGAATTCAGTTGCTTTTGGAACTTTTCACAGGAAATGCTTAGTATTTTGCAGCCAGCTCCACCTGCTACCCAGTTCTGAAACGCGGCTGCCTCTGGGGTGGAGCTGCAGTATCAGTTAAACAATGGCCGCTCTTGTGTAATGTTGCCGTCATCTTTTTTCTGAAGGGCTGCTGAGGAAGTAACTATTGTCTTAGGGGTGATGTGTATAGGGAAACCAAGGTATCGTTCTATTGTTTGCGCTGCCTGCACGTCATGAAGTGATACGGAGCTGCTGTTTACTTTGGCTCAATGAGTCACTGTGTTGTGAAATATTTTTGTGAGGTGTCTGACGTGTTTGGATAATACCTAGCTTTCATGTGGCCCTTTTCGTTTGTAGATCTCAGAGCACTTCACAAGAGGGAGAAGTACCATTATCCCCATTTTACAGATGGAAAACCAAGGCAGAGAGAAATGAAGTGGCTTGTCCACGGTCTCCCAACAGGCCAGTGGCTGAGTTGGGAACAGCACCCAGGTCTGAAGCTCCAGTCCAGTGTCATTCTGTAATCTAAGTCAATGAATGCATAAAATTACTCAACTGCTTGAGCTAGGAGTTATACCCAACTGAAACTGCAGGGGGAGTTTAGATTGGCAGGAATTTGGCTAAAGCTCTTGGACTCGCATCCTGACACTTACGATTCTTTACATACTCCATCTTACCTGAAATCTCCATTGCCATAATGCTGTGGCACTGGCTCAGTACTGACTTGCAGGGAAGCACCAATAGCACCTGCGTGTTGTGTGAAAGTCTACTATCTAAGCAAGTGGTCTGACCTCCCTCTGGGTAGCTTGTGAGAGCTGACAGGATCGTACCAAAAGTGGCTGCAAAAATCTACACACCTTGGCAGCATCTGAAAAAGCGTCAACCGCCTACTCGGGTGTGGAGAGCTATGAAAATCAAAAACACTTATAAAAGTATAGTTTTCAGACTTTTTTTATGGGGTAGGGATAGACAAAAAGGCTATTGCCTAGCTAAGGTACTTATCTGGCCCCCATCCGTATAGGATCTGAATGCTACACAATCTTTTAACTTTAATGGATTTATGCTCACAACACCCCAGAGAGATAGGCCGACGTTGTTATCCCCATTACACCTGGGAAGTGAGACACAGAGCAGCTAATTGACTTGCCCAAGGTCACACAGGGAGTCTATAGCAGAACAGAAGATGGAACACCAGGTCTCCCAAGACTTAAGCTGGCACCCCAACTTCTGGACAATTCCTCCTCTTACCTGAGTACTGACTCTGCTAGAGAGTTCTCACAGCCAGGTGAGGAGGGATGTGAGGATTTCTGATGGGGCACTTCTGCACCCTTCTGTGCTCCCTCCCCCTCCCCCTTTAGAAGGCCGAGATTATTATGTTGCCAGTTTAAATAATAATCCCTAGAGAAGGATGTCCCCAGGTGCCCTCCAAAGGCTTTATCTTCTATCCACCCCCCCCCCCAACCCCCAAAGCACTGATCAGCATCCTGTAAGCTGGTTGAGAGAACTCTCCTAAGCCAGGCTGCAGCAGGCAGAACAGCCCATAGGGAAAAGCCCTGCAAGAGTCTCCATCCTCAGCACCAGCAAGAGGGAAGGGGATTCAGTTTTATTACAGTGAATTATTTGACGCGGGGCAGCGTCTGAGTCTGAGGAAAGGGGGCTTGAGCACAAGAAGCTTGAGAAGCATTGTCTTCCCTGCCATGGCTTTCTCCTCTGCTGGACTCTGAACGGGTGGGTTTGTTCAAAGCTGAAATTAAAAGGGATGTGAACTCTTCTTTGAACCAAAGCCACTGAGCTGGAGACCTTTTGAGTCACGCTCAGAAATGCAGCTGGTTGAGAGGGTGTTGGCTTTGTTTTGTTTTCTCCCTCCTCAAGGGCTTCAGCACAGGAACCTGAATGGGATTATGGGACTGTGGGTGGAAGGTGTCTGGCTGCAAATGTCCATCAGTCCTGGTTCACTGAGAAGGTTCCAGCCTGGATCATTTAAAAGTCCTTCTCTGCCCCCTTGCAGGTGGCCCTGTAGATCCAGTATAGCAGTCATGTGATCCTGAATGCCCAGTCCAGCAAGTGACCTGCTGGACCTGCAGCACCACAGCATCCTGCTCGCGAGGACGTGGGTTGCTGAGGCAGTCACGGCACACATAAGCATAGCTCATACCAATGGTGTAGCGAGAGGAAACTCCCCGTCTCCATGTCCCATCTGACTGGTGGGCCGATGACTCTATCCTTTTGTGTCTGGAAATGTCAGTGTGGCTGCCTGTGATGTGTGGAACTGCGTTAACTGACTGGCTGTGCCAAATGTCTCCCAAACTCTGGGAAGTCTCCATTACCTGGGATTCCTCAGGCAGCTAAGATGTGGTCTTGGGAGAGAGAAATAGGTTCTTCCTCCAGTTGAAAGGAGGCTTACCTTTGTCTTGAGCCAAGGCGTGCTGGGGACGACTGTAGGCTACTGTCTGAGCTACTGAGTCAGCTCAGTTAGTAGAGGACAGGTGTCCAGTGGGGATCACACATCCATTGCCACAGCTGGCACCTTGGACAGGACATCATGTCTGGTATCCGTCAATGACCCCTAAGCCTGTTGGAATCAGCAGTTGGTGTGGGGTGGGAAGATTTGAAATAGCTGCTCTTGTTTGCAAGCTGGTGCTAGTCCTTGTCTTCCCACAGTAATTCAGGATGCATTTGGGGTGTGATCATTTAACCCCTTTGACAGTGTCAAACGGGGCATTTTCTGGCAGCAGATTACCATGGTGATGGGCATTTCCAAATCCTAGAGGTAGAGCGTCCTTCCGTTCAAATTGTAACTTCAGGCAGGCAGGACCCAGCTGCATGAGGATTGGCCCTTGGGGAGAGCAAGGTGTGTCACTTGGCATGAAATGGTTAATTAGCCCCAGTGCTTCCTGATCCCTCTGCAGCACTGGGTCATCTTCCAGGCAGCTGCAGCTTTCCCTGGAGAGTGTGCTAGGAGGAGTCACCTCCTCTTTAATTCTCTTGTAGAGTTTCCTCCAGGTTTATTCTTGCTCAAATAGTATCCATGTAGACACAGATCCTGGCTTCAACACCTGGCTCCCCTATCAACTTTCCCCAAAGGTGGCCTAGCCTGCCATAGAGTGTCAAAAGCGTGTTCTACTGTAGATGGCAGTCATGCCCTGGCCTGGCTAAGGATAGCCAAGATAATCCACTAGGACTCTTCCATCTCACCTCTCCCAGTCTCTTCAGCCAGGAGTCCAGCGCTTCTCCGCTGAATGCTTGCACAATGCCAGCTAAGGCTCCGGCCTTGTGTTCTTCCTCATAGCTGTACTAGGAGAGGTTCTGCCAGCATTGTGAGCTTCCCCACAGCAGTGCCATGAGAGGCTTTACAATTCGAGCAGCATGATCCAGCTTTGCATACCAATCTAGCCCTGTCCCCCTCCCTACTGCAGCAGAGGACAGAACAAGGGCTGAGGTGGACCTGTGTCCCAGCAGTTCTATAACCCTGCAAAGCCCTTTTGGGTCGGGTAATTAAGGCAGAAGTGAGGCCTGCTTGGGGGAGTACTGGAGCCCGCAGCTGCTGGTCAGGCCAGGCCCAAACTGTCTGTCCTCTGTTCCTTCAAAGCACCACCTCAGGGTTGAATTTGTCCCTTGTTGTTTGTTCCAAAGGAAAATGGGGGGCGAGAGGGGAAGTATTTTTAATACGTTTAAGAAAGCCGGCCCTTCTGTCAGCCTGTTTCCGAGCTCTCCCCGGCAAACGCAGTGTGTGTTTGTTGCAGCTAGGCCATGCGAGGCCAGGGCTTGTTTGGCATTTATATTGCCTGAAAGCTTATAACTTTAATAAGATGTAAACCATGTCACATCTATCTGCCGTTGCCTGGCAACCCTTCAGTAATGGGCAAAACAAAGCCTCCCGGTGTGGAGGAACACTAAATCCTATTGTGGGATAATTTGGCTGGCAAGTGGTTATCTCCCCTGGGGGGCCCCCTGCACTTGAATGGGCACCCTGGTGTGCGTGGCTAAGGTATATGTTCTCTGGTGGGGCGTGTCCCCACCCTATTGGGAAAGGATCATTTGGAGCATTCCGATGCCATGGTGTGCAGTGCTGATGGGCTCCTGACAAGATCAGGGTTATTGATGTCCTTGGGAGTAGAGGACACTAAGCCCTGGTCTACACTGGTGGGGTGGGGGGGTGGGGGGGGATTGATCTAAATTATGCAACTTCAGCTATGTGAAAGACGTAGCTGAAGTCGACATACTTAGATGGACTTACCGTGGTGTCTTCACCGCAGTGAGTCGACTGCTGCCGCTCCCCTGTCGACTCCGCCTGCGCCTCTCATGGCGCTGGAGTACAGGAGTCGACGGGAGAGGGCTTGGGGGTCGATTTATCACGTCTAGACTAGATGCGATAAATTGATCCCCACTGGATCGATCGCTGCCTGCTGATCCAGCGGGTAGTGTAGACATACCCTTAGTGTCTTTCCAGGATGCAGCGGGGAAGCATTAGGAAATGGGGACCAAGCCAAGCAGCCGTGTTGTCCCATGCAGTGTTTTTGTTTGCTCCTTCCCCCCCTCCAAATGTTTTGGTCCACATTTATTCCTCCTCCCTGTGTCATGGAGCACTGGGAGTTGACCAGGATCTGAACAGGAGGTTCCACCCACGTGGGTTGTAATGTTGTTAGCGTTATGGTAGTGGCATGAGACCCTCAGCTGAGATCGGGGCCCTGTCGTGCTAGGTGCTGTACAGACATTGAGCAAGAAACAGTCCCTGCCCCTACTTACAGTCTAAATAGACAAGACAGACAAAGGAATTATTATTATCCCCATTTTATAGATGGGGAAACTAAGGCACAGAGGGACTAAGATGTTTGCCCAGGGTCACACTGAGTCTCTGACTGAGCTGGGGATTAATTGAACCCACATCTCTGGAGTCCCAGTCCAGTGCGACTACGAGACCATCATTCCTTTCTTTCACTGCTGGCTATGCCAGACTGTCGATTGTCCAACAGCCAGGGAAGATGGGCAGCCTACGAGTCTGAGGTGGGACCCGAGAGTCAGGTGCCTGAGGTTCTAGTCCCTGGCTCTGCCCCATACTTACTGTGTGACCCTTAGAAAGTCACGTATCCTCTCTTTGCCTCTGTTTTCCCATCTGTGAAATGGGGCAGTACTTGCCTACCTGAGCTGGATGTTATGAGGCTTAATTAGCCTCCCTTCAGTGCTTTGAGCGCCACAGATGAGACACCAAAGGGAGCACTGAGTATTACTGAGGCTGGAAGTTCTCCCTTCAAACCATTCTTGAAGGAGCTTGGAGGATACTATTGTCTCAGCCCTGTGAGGGGCTGAGCTGCGGATATTGCAGAAAGCTCAGCAGTACTTGGGCTCTGTTTGGATGTAGTTAACTTTTTTAAAAAATCAAATAAAAACCTGGGCCAGATCCTTTGCTGGTGGAAATCAGTGTAGCTCCCTTGAAATCACTGGAGCTATTCCGATCTATGTTTGCTGAGGATCTGACCCTGTAATATGAAACTCTGAACCTATATTAATAATAGCACTGTAGATTATTAAAAGTGCAAGGGACATTAAAGCTCAGACCTCCAAAGGTGCCCATCTCAGCTAGAAAGCCCAGTTCCTTTTTCTCCCATTCATGTTGTTTTCTTACCTTTTGCATTTCTCTGCGCTGACTTTCCTGGTCCAAGCTAAGTCCGTTTCTCTTTCCCCTTCATAGTGTCTGGGGTTCAGGTTGTCACGTTGTCTGGAGTGGCTCATACCAAAGAGTGCCTTGTTTTTGACAGTCTGCCCTGAGGTTGGCAGACACCCTAAACTGGTGATAAATTCTATAATTAGATTTCACCAATCCAGGAACAAATGTGAACTTCTGGATCGTTGCAACAGTCTTACCCTAGAATCACAGGCAGTCCCTTTGGGCTCTCCAGTCTACCCGGCCACCCAGGCAAGCTGGACTTCGTGATAAATGGTCACTTACACCAAAAATCAAAAAATATTCAGATTGCTCCCCGTTCCAAGAGACCAGTCACTTACCCTAGATACATTTGTGCCTTAGATCTCATACCAAAGACAATCCTATAGTAAACTAAGAAAGGCTTTATTAACTAGGAAAAGGAAATGAGAGTTATTTACAGGTTAAAGCAGGCAACATGTTTACACAAATGAGTTCAGTCCGTGGTTCCAAAAGGTGACAGAGATGTAGTAATCTGTCAGCACTGCTTGTCTTTTTGGGGGGCTGACCCTGGGGATCTCTGCTTTTGGTTTCTTAGCTCCAGCCCTTGGAAGTCCAAACCAAACAGGAAAGAGATGACTAATTTTCATGCCCGCTATCTTTATTTCCCTCTTCCAGATTTCAAGCTGACGGGATGTGCTTTCTCACACTAACACCTTCAGGTGTGTGAGAGGGCCATTAAACCAGCCTTTGTGCTGTGATGTTCCAGGATGGCCCAGTCAGTCTTCACAGTTCTTCTGGGTGAGCGGGGGAACCACTCATCCTAAATTCACAAGCTGGCCTTCATAGACCTGGAGCCTGGCAGTGTAGGCAGCCATGGATCTCTTTGCTGTTCAGGACACTGGAGAGCAACAGTGCTCAGCCCCCTGTGCTGCAGAGCAGAGCTGAAGAAGCTGGGTGTGGGGTGGAGGGCTGAGTGCTGTGCTATGAGGCGGGTGGGGGGGGGGCTTCACTCAACAGCTCAGGGTGAGATGGGTTGGAGGGCACCAGACAGGGTGGCAGGGGAGGTGCTGAGGTGGAGTATTCCTGGCGACACTGAAGGCAATGGTAATTTGGCACTAAGCCCTGCGTGTGGCACCAAAGGCACGTGGAGTGGGGGCAGGACTGCAGAAGTCACTGCGAGCACAATGGCAAGAGCTACCACCCATTGGGCTCTGCTCTCAGCCCAGGTGGCCGTTGGACAGTGCCGGGGCAAGGTCACTGATGTCACCGCTGGCTGAGGATAGAGATGGGGCAGGACGTGCTTGGCAGGCCAGGGAAAGGCATCTCGGATCTTTGTACGCAGGGCAGTCAGTAGGTTGTCAGGCGATGCTGCTGGCCAGGGACTTCTGGCAAGCATGTTGTTGTGTGGCGGTTGCTGCTGAATCAAAGCTCTGAAGGGTTAGTGAGTGTGGCACAATGACAGGCACCTCCCCCCAAATTGCCCCAAAACCGGATTGGAACAGGTGAGTGACAGCCCCAGCTCTCGATACCTGGGGAACTGAGATAGCCAGCGCAAATACAAGCCCACACCGCAGAGAACAGCAAACTCGCTACATAGGCAGCCCTAGAGTGTAAACTCCTTGCCTAGCTGCACAGTATCTGCGCTAAACTGCTCTTTGGGATATAATGGAAAGGGCTGTTCATTCCCTGCCTCCCTCCCTCCGCTCCCCAAGTCCTGCTGGCAGGGTTCATGCTGGCTCTGCTTCACAGCTGCTGCCTCCACCTACCGCAGAATGATAAATGTGCCTCGCCCCAAAGAGCGGGAGGCTGCTAGCTCGCCAGGCAGGCGTATGCCACCCATCAGCCTATTCAGCAGGTGCACTGAGCCGTGGCACTGCAAGGATTTTATCAGCCTTTAACGTGTTAACTTTTCATTAGACACAGCAGCCCCTGGCCGTGCCTCCTGCTCTCTCTGTAATCCTGCCATTAACTGGGCACCACGTAATCTCTCATCAGAGAGTGATTTTCTTCCTTGCTCAGCCCTCCCTCCTAAGAACGGCTGATACCCTGGGCACAAGCCCTGAAAGCTGGCACACCTCACTGGTGCACCTGAATTTACCAAGTCTTGGGGTGGGTTCCTGAGGATCTGGGAACAGCAGCTGGGTCTGTACACTGCTCACTGCACAGAAGGGTGCATGGGAGGGTCAGACCGATCTCCTCCTTCTCTTCCCCCCCACCCCACCTGCTCTTTGCTGTGTGCAGTCCCTGTTGTCAGGAATGCCTAGGGAAAGGGGTCAATGAGAGCCCACATGGCAAACAGCTGGTGTGGGGATGTTCCCACAACTTCTAGTACTAGGGCTAAGCTTGGTCTGCAGGAGGCATTGACTTGGTAACGCTCTCCCAACAGAGGAGACTCGGAAAGAGCGGATGGCAAATTGTAATTAATTTGCGTTGTGGTAACACCTGGGCGGGAATCCCATTGTGCTAGGTGCTGTACATGCACAAAGTGAGAGAGACCCTACCCCAGTGAGCTTAATGTCTACCTGGGCAAGACACAAAGGATGGGTGCGGGGGGGAATAACTTGCCCAAGGTGGCAGAGATTAAGTGATTTACCTGCGGCCACACAGTTGGTCAGTAGCAGAGCCAGGAATAACACCTAGGGCTCCTGGGTCCCAGTCCAGTGCCCAATCCACTGGACCACGTTGTTTCACGTATGAGCGGACGTGCTATCAAAACAAACGGATGTGACACTTGAGGTTGGCTGTGCAGAGAGATTATAAGGTGGCAATTACAGCCCATGCCTCCCTCTCTCTGGCTGGCCCTGAGAGCATCCCTGCCATGCAGGATTCAGTCCCAGCTACCTTGATACCAGAAAGAAAGAGGCAGATTGGAGAAGAGCAGTACAAGGGAAATGGGGACTGGAGGGTTTGCTTGTGAGGAATTATTGAAAGAGCTGAACAGTTCAAAGCTGGCTAAACGGGGAAGTGAGTGTTTGTCGTGTGGATCTGCAGGTGAGGAATGGTTTGTGTGTGAGTGTAACTGGGAGGATGGGGATGAAGTTAAGCAATGGAAAATTTAGGCAGTGTATGGGAGAATTTCAGAAGTACTCACAATTAGCCTGACTGCTCCCACTGGAGTCCATGGCAAAATACTCAGTGACAGAGCCAAGGTGCTCAGCATAGGCCTTACTTCACACCCAGAACATCCCGCCCTTCCTGTCTGTAAGAGCTGCTAGCCTGGGGAGTGGTGAACAAAGCCTCCTCACTTGGATAGGACAGAGTCCTGCCTGAGGTGGCAGGGGCAGGGCTGAGGTAAATGTCATTGTCGTCTGATTCCTCGGCTTCACCTAGATGGTGGTTCCCATCTCTGATCTGGGTTATAATGGGGGCCAGGGGGCTTCCCTCTCCATGTCCATTCAGCAGAGGCCTTCTCCATCTAACTGCCTCAGTAGGTCCTGAGACCTGACATACAGGAACCATCTTCTCCTGGGGAGTTCAGTTTCCATGTCCATTCAGCTCTCGGTTTCTGCCAGTAGACCCCAGACCTGTTCTGGCAGAGCCATCCTCCTCAGACGTGAGTGGGGGAGCCACGTCTCCATGCTCCTTCAGTTTAGAGGAGCAAAATTAATCTGCTCCATAACCTTACTGTGGCCACCAGCTCCCCTTTTCCCTCCCTTTCTAGCTCCCTTGCTTGTTTCTTGCTCCATCCCTGATCTGGAGGGACCGTTATCTCCTGGGGTGTGGGCAGCAGGAGGATTCGCTCCATCCTACCTCAGTCTGGGGACTCTTCTCCAGCACTGAAGTCGGAAAGCCTTGGCGACACAGAGCCTAAGTGGAGAGCAGCAGAACTCCCCATATCCAATCCCTGGCCCCCCTGCTATCTGCCCCCTACATGCTGTAATGCTCTGTTGTGGTGGTTCTCCCCCCCCCCCCCCCCAGGTGGAGGCGGAAGAGCACCAGGACGTGGTGGTCTATGACCAGAGCACACGGGACGTGAGTGGCTTGGCTGCCGACAGTTTCCTCTCCATCCTCCTGGGCAAGCTGGACAGCTGCTTCCACAACGTCTCCATCCTCACAGGTAGGATCTGGCTGGGATGCCATGGAGAAGTGGGAGCTCTGCCCCTGAAAGGGGGCGGAGAGGATGTCTCTCTTGAGTATGCGTGGTTGTGACTAGTGTTTCTATCTCCAGGACAGACGCTGGGTCACCGGCACTTTAGGGTGCCCATGGGAGTGCCTCCATGCCTTCAGGTGACACTCCTGGATGAACTGTGCCATCTCCCAGAGATGGGATGTCCTTAGAGGGTGTCGTGGCACCAAGAATGCAGACTGGCTGCAACACCTATCTGGCGCATCACCAGTCCTGCTCATCTGTACCCCTGTCTAAGCCGGCCTTGGGTGCCTCAACCTGTAGGCAGGTGCTATAATGAGGGACTGAGACATTTGTAGTCTCTCTCATCCCAGTCTACCTATGAGAGGCCACCTTTTCACCTTCCACTGGAAGGCAGCCACTTCTGGGGTGGAACCCAGCAGCTGTTTAATACCACACTGAAAAATACCACAGTGCTTCTAAGACCGGAAGTGAAGAATTCTAGCCCCGGGAATGAAGACTAACATCACCCCAGTTGAAAATGTAGAGGAAGTTTGTGTTAGGCAGGATGTAATTACCTGAGCTGGATTGTGGCCTGGGCACTGGGATTAACACCCTTTCTCTTGGGCCAGGGGATCTGCAACGAGTGCTCAGCACTCCCGCTTTAGATCCGCTCTTAAAGAGAGCGCTTGGGTTCAATGCTGGGAGCTCAGCAGCCTGAGAGAGGGAAGAAATTCCCCATGGAACCCAGCCACATCCAGTGCTGCGCGTATCGTGAAGAGGGACCCGTGTGCCATAGTGTGGATCTGCTGCCCCGGGTCTGGCTGACACAGCCCACAGTTAGCAACGCAGGGCTGTTAGATGTTTCTTGGCTCGGGAATGGAGGGTGAATAACGACACTGTCTTCCATGTCCTGAAGTGCTGAGTGTTAATGATGTATATTTTCCCTGGTACTTTACAGTGCTGGCCCATGTCAAACCTACTACGGGGATCATGACCTGTGCATAGTGCCCAGGGGTTGGTAATGTGGCCCTAAAGAGGGGACTCTCTAAAGGTCTTGTTAGATAACAAATAAAAGGAAGTTCTTCTTCATGCAGCGCACAGTCAACTTGTGGAACTCCTTACCTGAGAAGGTTGTGAAGGCTAGGACTATAACAGAGTTTAAAAGAGAACTGGATAAATTCATGGTGGATAAGTCCATTAATGGCTATTAGCCAGGACGGGTAAGGAATGGTGTCCCTAGCATCTGTCTGACAGAGGATGGAGATGGATGGCAGGAGAGAGATCACTTGATCATTGTCTGTTAGGGTCACTCCCTCTGGGGCACCTGGCATTGGCCACTGTCGGTAGACAGGATACTGGGTTGGATGGACCTTTGGTCTGACCCGGTACGGCCTTTCTTATGTATGTTGTTGAGATACAGTTGGCCAGGGAGGGTGGGTGTGAGCGAGAGGAAGGAGCTGTGGGTGGCTCCAAAGGACCAAATTAACTTGGAACAAAACTCCTTGGGTATGTTTAGTGCCTGTATTTTGTTCCACGCAGACAAGAGGCCCCATCCAGAGTGGGATCTGAACAATACTAGGCCCAGCATTGTTCATCAATGACTGTTACTGCTATGCTTTTAGTATGATTTCTCCAGAGAGACCTTTGCGCTCAAAATAGAATACAATACATCATAATTTTAGAGAGTTTTTTTTCTTTCTTCCCAAACTCCGTCCTAAGTAAACCATGCTACACACTTCCCTGGTCAGTGTTCTGTCCAGGCCACAGGTTTATGTCCTGGTTCTAGCACAGAAGAGCCCTTGTCCACATTGCTCAGGGGGAAAAAATGCTAGAATCCTGCTGGGAGTGAGCATGTCTAGGCCTGGGCGTAGCCAGCACCGTTCTGCTCCCACAGAGAACCTCACCGTATTTGCAGCTGTTTTTCTTGGGCCATTTGTGAGTGTGCCAGAAGTCTCCAGTATCTCTTGTAAATGGGCTTCAGGGCAGTGCACCCTCTTGAGGGATCTGCCAGCGCCGCTCAGTTGTGCCCTTCTTCACTTGTTCCCTCTGCGTTAAGCTGGGCTGCCCCCTGAGCTTGTGTTTCCCCAGGATGCTGTCACTTGGGAACAGATGTGGGCCAAAGGCTGCACTCACTTGGCTTGGCTGGTGGCATGTTGTGCGACCGCAAGGGAGAGCTGGGTTTAAGGCTGACTTTGGGGCGGGTGGGGGTGGGGGTGCACAGCACATCCAGCCCATAGGCTGGTGCTATTGTTCCCTGTGGAAGGGCAGCATGGCAGCCTGTCATGTTTCCTGGGCACACGCAGACAGGGATGATACAGTCTTTCTCTAGACTATGTGAGGGTTAGTCTGCCTGGCTGTTGTCTATTGAGCTCAAGGAACAGCTCCCCAAGCTCAGTCAGTAAAGGAAACTCATTGATTAAACATTGGTGTCTGTTCCATGTGTTCCCCCCAGTAGAGGGCAGTGTTGTCCATCAACACAAAACAGCTCCATCCAAGCTCCCCCAGGAAGAAGCGCGAGGCTTCTGGACATGAGGGCAGCTGCAGGGGTTGGGGTTTGCTTGCTCTTCTGGCTCTTTTTCCTCTTGTACCTTCTAGCTCCCGGTGTTTTTAGGGGACGTTTTCTGTCTCTTACTTGGAGCCAGTCCCACAGTAGGAGCAGCCAGCAGAGCTGTTGTGTAACGGAATAGCTTTGCTGAGGAGGGAGCATGGATGGGAGGATGTGGGTGGAGAGGGCAGAAAGGTTGTTGAAAGTATCCAGTTACCCTCTCCCAGATTAAATCATCCACCCCATGCTGCTTAATATTTAAAAAGTGAATGAATGACCAGAGCTCCACTCATTCTCGCGCCTATTAAAAAAAACCCGGGGAGGGGGAGGATTCTTCATTCAGAAAAGGAGGAGTGGGGGGTGGAGGAATTATCGCTGGAATGAATCAGGGTCCCCTGGGTGTTATCCAAGAAGACAGAGCACATGAGAGCAAGTGAGCATGATGTTCTAATTATAGCCTTGCTGCAGAGCAAGCGTTGCTTTCCCGGTGCTGGGACAAAGCTCACGAAAAGCAGGGTAGGGAATGAATGAATGAAACTCTCTCTCTGGCAGGACAAAGAGCTGGTGAGCGGGTGTCAAGAGGGTGAAAGCGCCTGTTCATTCTGGCAGCTAGGAAGGCAGGGCTGCCTGGCTTGTTTCCCATCACGTAGCCATCCTGTGCATTCTTTGCTGCATAGGACTCAGGCAGCCTGCTCCTGCCCTTGGATGCAAGGCACATGTAGACACGTGCAGCAACTCAAGCTGTGTTAATGCTGGTAGGTGCCACCATAGCACTGGCTCCTTCAAGGTCACGCTCTGGGAGTTAAAGCAGGGGACCCCTGGCTTCTCTTCCCTACTCTGCCAGTGGCATGCTGTGTTTTTTTGGCAACAACTGTGGTTCAGTTTTGCCCTCTGTGCAATGGGGATGAAATTTGTTAGCACCTATGGAAGAGCCTGGCTCAGTTCCATGCTGGCCAGGTACAAAGGCTGCATCTAGTTGTGGAAACAACATAGCAGCCACAGGCTTTTGTCACAAAGGACATGTCTCTGGCGAATATATGACCTTAGTAATCTGAACTGCTCTGAGATCCATGGGGCTGTGTTTGTACAGTGCCTAGCACAAGGGGGCCTTGATTTTAGTTGGGCCCTCAAGGTACTACTGTCGTATGCAGAAGAAAGGCTCAAGGAGAAGGCTTTGACTGTACCCAGGGCTTTAAAAACCAGCAAAGCCACCTTTAAAATCCCCCTCATCACTTCAGAGGTAGCCAGTGTAGTAGGGCATAGGGTGGGAGTGATATGAAAGAGGACCTCAGGCCAACGAGCAAGCCTACTGCTGCCTCTTGAACAATCCACCAGTGCAGTGAAGCCTGGTTGAGAGGAGATAGCAGTAATCCAGGCTTGTGGTCGGCAGGGCCTGTTCTGCAGCTCCAAGGTCACTGTGGTGTCAGTAAGTGCAGAGCCCCGCATAAATTGCACAGCGAGGGGAAAAGAATCCTCTTTACCAACCTCTGTAGGAGCCAGCTCAGTCAGTGGGGATGTGTCAGGAGCATCCTCCTTGCCATGACCCCTAATGCACCAGCAACACTTTTGCTTTCCCAAGGTCGAAGAAGAGGAAGTTCCAGTGCATTTAGCTGGCAAACTCGCCCAAGCCCTCCCTCCAGAGCAGAGACCCAGCTCCAGGTGTGGAGCAGTAATTATTGCTAATGCTGCCCCATTCCCAGATGTGTAGTGATTTGCATGCCACTGGCAATGAGCAACCCACATGAGAGCAGAAAGGTGTGAGTCACCCCCATCATGCTGGATTTCATGCCCAGGTTGGTCACAGTGGCACAGAGCCTCAAAGGTGTCTAGGAGCCTAACTCCCATTGCAAATAATAGGAGTTGGGTGTCTAAGCCCCTCTGAGGAGCTGTGCTAATGGGCGCTTCTCCTCTCTTTAGCTCACAGGTTCCATAAGGTGAAATACAAAATCTGAACTCTCCTGTGCTGTACAGGTGCCTTTGGACTGCAGGGAATTGCTAGCTGGGGGGCAGAGTACTTCTCACAGTACCCTTTGCTGTCCCGTTGGCAGAGCTCACGTCGTGTCTTCTCAGCTATAGTACAGTATTTTGGACTTTTATGGGTCTCCCTTTTTTTCCTGTACACAGAACTACCTGTTACCTCCCTTTTTTCCCCCTCTCTGGTGCCACGCGCTATGGGTCCATCGGCACTGGCAGGTATCATTTCCAGCTTGAGGAGATATGCCAGCACACACTCTGATCCAGCTAGCGCACTAAAAAGAGCAGCGTAACTGTGGCCGCATGAGCGGCGGGAAGGGCTAGTTGCCCTGCGTACATCCCTAGGGTGTCAGACGGGATTAGCGCCAGGACCGTTAGCCCGTGCAGCCGTGGCTACACTGTTATTTTTAGCACAGTAGTTCTGTCGAGCACGGGTATCTCTGCCCAAGCTGGAAATTTACACCTTTCGCTCCAGCGCAGATGTAACCTCTGTGAGTGACTGCTTGGTTGGCTGGGAGGATGGAGCAAAGAAATAATGGGAATAAAATTAAGCCTTGTGCTGATGGGCCGCTTCCGTTATCCTGGGTCTTGTTTGTGAATCCTAAAGCTGGCCTGTTCCCTCACCCCCCCTCCGGTGCCAATTACTTGTGTGTGTCTCTCTTTTTCCCCCCTTACTACAGCTGCTCCTTTTGCCCACGCTGTCTATAAATTAAAACTCCCCCCACTCATTGACAGCGAGCATTAGGTTCTGTGCTGCGATAGGTCTGTTCGGTAGCATGGGCCAAGTCTAGCCGTCTGCATTTCCAGCTCCAACACAATAGCTGTGTACAAGAAACCCTGGAAGAAAAATTACAGCCAGCGGGGTGGGGGGGGGAAAGAATGTGTTCCCAGAAGTGGCTGGTAATTGCCTTGCTGAGGTTTTGGCAAAGCCTCTCACGCTCCGTTTGCTGTGGCATTGTGAGCTGCACACCCTGGAGCCTGCCGGTTCGCTAATGGGAAGCGCAGACCACTAATGTGTGGAAAAAAGGAACCAAAATGTAGAACACTGGGTCATGGCTGCTGAGTTTTATATGGAAATCGTGACTCAAAAATACGGCCGAAAACATTCGGGAGGTGGGGGGCCTGAGCGCGTGCGCACACCCATGCAGTTTTCTCCATCCTGTAATGTGGGCAGCAGCCAGTTATTTTAGATGCACGTTAGCAGCGCTTGGGAGGTCTGAGGGGGACGTGTGTGCTGGGACTGATGCTGATCTCACCCCAATGGCAAGGCACTTCACCAAAAGTAGTGGCATCACCCACTTGCAAATCTGGCGTAAAGGAGACTAGAATGAAGCCCTCTCCCCTGCTTGTATATAAGGTTTGGGGATTTGCTCAGGAATGCAGTCTCCAATGGAGATTTGGAGCCAGTTT
Organism: Chrysemys picta bellii; assembly: GCF_011386835.1. NCBI lineage: Eukaryota > Metazoa > Chordata > Testudines > Emydidae > Chrysemys > Chrysemys picta. Next base: position 36,738,703 of record NC_088794.1, on the reverse strand, counting down.
CTCATCTTGCTTATGCCAGCGTCAAGCCAAAATAACCCCGCTGACTTCAGTGGTTGTACTCTGGATTTACACTCGAACGAGTGAAATTGGATACAAGCTGTTAGTCTCTCCAGTGGAAGTGTCTTAGGGGCATGCTTTGCTGCCCATGACTAACCCTTTGTCCACATTCTTTTGCTCGTTCTCAGTGAAAGTTTTGGGGTGTCTGCTCCTAGAGGTTTTAGGCTGAACCTCTTCCTGCAAAGGCTCTGAGCCGTTATATAATGATGGCTAAACTGAGCACGCGTTGGCACTGACAGAAGCTCCGTGACCTTAGCCAGACCTTTCCATCTGTTTATCAAAGCTGCCACCGCTGCTCTTCTAAGGCAGGTGAAATCGTTTAAAATGGAAGCAAGAAATCTAATATCATACCAGGCATTTGGTCAAATGCAGGGGAACCCAACCTAACTCCCAGCCGCAGGACCCCAGTGGGGAAGACTCACCCAGATGGTCTGACTTATCCTTTGCATTTAGATCAAAACTACAAATTCTGATATTTAAAAACCAATCCCCCCCCCCCCCCCCCCCACACACACACACACCAATCTCAGCTTTGGTCCCTTTCTGTATGTGACGTATTCACCCCGGCACGATGCAGGCGTTTTCTCCTGCATCCCCTTGGAGCGTAATGGTGTGTGTTCTCCCACTGCTTTTTGGAAATGATGGGAGCTTTGGGCCTCCGTTCCCAAAGAATGACGCTTCAGGCTGTGCTGAGGCCTTGTCTGCACTGTGGGTGTTGGTGATTGGTGGCTGGACCCAGCATAGCTGCATGGGTATAAGCCCCTAGTGCTGCTTGTCCTGGTTTCAAGCAGGGGTTGGCTCCACCAGTACAAATGGCAGCTTTGTCCGTCTGCTTTAGGAGTTTGTACCGGTGCGGCTACGCTGGAGACTGAAGGCAGGGTAAATCCTCAGTGTAGACAAGGCCTCCACCCCGTGCAATCTTACAGGCTCAGGACTGCTGAGGTGAAACAGAAAACCTAAGTCAAATTGCATCTGGTGTATTTTCTGGTTTAAGAGGCACGGATGAGACCGCTAAACTCATTGCACTTGTGACCTCCATGGGGAAGGTGTATCGAGAGCAATTCTTGATAAGGACTAAAATCTTTGTGTCCTGTTCTCCCACCAATGATTTACTCCCACTGGCAGCAGTATCAGGCTGGAATTTCCCTGTGGCTGATGCTAGTGAAACATGGTGGCTAATGAAACTTGCAGTAGTGTCCCGGACAGAGAGGAATTCCCCCATTATAGACAAAGGCCTTTTGTTTTCCCAGCATGGTCTAGTAGCTTGAGCAAGGTTGGAGATGCCTGGCTTCTGTTCCTCATTGTGATGCTTTGGGCGAGTCATTTCCCCTCTCTGTGCCTGGGAGTATGTTTACAGTGCCATCAAAAACCCACGGCACCAAGTTTCGGAACCCAGGTTAGGTGACTTGGGCTTGCACGGCTTGGGCTCAAGGGCTAAAAATTGCAGTGTAGATGTCTGGGATGGGATGGAGCCTGAGCTCTGAGAGCCTCCTTCCTCACGAGTCTTAGACCCCGGGCTCCACCCCAACCCTGAACATTCTGTAGTTTCTCCACCCGAGCCCTGTGATTCTGAGTCAACTGACCTGGGCCAGGGGTGGCAGGCGTTTTATTGCAGTGTAGACATACAGTTTACCTATGCTATGTAAATTCAGAGCCCTGCCCTCTTCTTATTATCCCATGACTCCTCAGCACCAGTCTTTTGCATAGGAGTGCCATGCTGTGCGTGAAAGCAGCAGCCGCAGATGGGCCTGAAAGGAAGAGGGGGTGATGGGATAGAGGGTGGGAGCTCCTAAAGAGTTAACAAACCAGAAGGCATGATGATTCCAAAGAGGCTGGGGGGGTGGAACCTTAGAGTCCATTATTCCCAGTCTTGGAAATCATCTCCCTGTTGCTTGCTTGCTTTTTTTTTTTTAGTATAAATAGTGCTGCTTGCTGCCCTCCATCCGTGGGAGCAGAAAGCCTGTTGATTTATATGGTTTTCCTGACATCACATGAAGTGGTGGAAAACTGAATGGAGCCAGCATTTTTCCTGCATTACGTAATGCCCCCTTTTCCTCCTCTCCGATCTGTGCTATTCCAGCAGGAGCCTGACTGTTCTTTAACCTCTATTTAGTTCAGCACAAACTCTTGCTTTTTTGCAAACTCCCTCTTTGTTTTTTATTGACGGCTGTTTGTTTGTTTGTTCGTTCAACAGCAACTCTTGATGGCCTCTGCCTGCAGGCTCTTGTATTAGAGGACTTGACACCAGCCATGGTATTATTTGGGGCTGAGCCAACATGGTGTGTCACATGCTCTTCTCCTCCCTTTGTGTTCACCTGAGAAGGATGGGTGGGACTAAGGGAGTCCCTGGCAGGCTCCCATGTCAGTGTTCTCCCATTTTACAATTTGCATCCGCAGCCCAGTGCTTGGGAAGCTTCCCCGGCTGGTTGCATCTGCATGGCACTTTGCATGCCTGGGCCCATGCTGCCATACAGCCTGTTCTGGTTTGTTATAGCCCCTCCCCTTCCCCAAACCCTGGAGCTAAGAGCTTTGTTCCTAGCTGGCCTCGGACATCCCCCTGAAAATCAAATCTGAAGCCACTCGCCTGACTAATAAGGCAGGTGCACAGCCAGATGGGCAACACGGTGACCCCTTCCCAGTTACCACGTAAAGGGGACCTTATGGATTTACACCAAAGCTGCTGCACCAGCGTAAACCCCTAGCCATGGACATGCTGCGTACAAAGCGAGCTGTACCTCTGTGGTTTACACTAGGTGCAAAAGAGAGAACAGCCCCTGGTGCTTTACAGATCGTGGAGTCAGTGAAGTTACTCTAAATGTACATGAGATGACTAGAGCCTTGCCCCTGTAGGGTAGAAGAGGGAAACCAGCTGGGGCGGAGCAGAGCCGTAACTAGCTATTTTTGCACCCGAGGCAAGAATATAAAATTGCGCCCTCCCCCCCCCCCCATATAATTTCATAGTAGTTACTTTGTAAAAAAAAAAAAAAAAAACATAAATAAGAATAATAATGATAATAGAACGTTTATTTATTTTAATCATAAGATCTGTGTACAAAATCAACTAATACATATAAGATGTGCATCATAAACTGTGGGGGTCGGGGTCAGGGCTCGCAGCCCGGCGCAGGGGTCAGGGCTCACCTCGCTGCCGCACACTGGGGTCAGGGTCGGGGCTCACAGCCCAGGGTTGGGGCTCACAGCCCGGCGCAGGGGTCGGGGCTCGCAGCCGCGCACTAGGGTCGGGGTCAGGGCACACAGCCGCGCACCAGGGTCGGGGCTCACAGTCCGGCGCAGGGGTTGGGGTCGGGGCTTGCAGCCGCGTGCCGGGGTCGGGGCTCACAGTCTGGCGCAGGGGTCGGAGCTCACAGCCCGGCGCAGCGGTCGGGGCTCGTAGTCCCGCAGCTCCACATGGGGGTCAGGGCTCGCAGCCATGCGTCGCGGTCAGGGCTCACAGCCCGGCGCAAGGGTCGGGGCTCGTAGTCCCACAGCTCCACACAGGGGTCGGGGCTCGCAGACATGCATCACGGTCAGGGCTCACAGCCCAGCGCAGCGGTCAGGGCTCACAACTTGCAGCCACGCACCGGGATTGAGGCTCGCTACCCCCCAACATAACCGGGTTGCGACCCCCAGTTTGAGAACGAATGCTTATAATTACTGTAGGGTGTATTCTATTTATTTTCCATTTACATTGTACATTTGTCATGACCCAATGTGCATATTATGTGATTATAATTTTTCATAAAATAATAAGAATTAAAAAACTTAATTTGTCTCTTTCTGCGCCCCTCAGCTTTGCGCGCCCAAGGCAAGTGCCTCACTTGCCTCGCCCTTGTTACGGCACTGGGGCAGAGGCATGATTTTTAATTTTGGGCAGGTCGTTGGAGCCTATGAAGAAGAATCTAGGCTTTGTCTATGCTGAGGGGTTGTCCTACTTCCAGCTGCTGATGTATGTGCTGGTACAAACCCTTATAACCATCATAAGCCATAATTGGTGCCAGCGTTAAGCAAAGGGGACTCTGTGCCCATTCAAATGGTGTCTTTGCCTGCCTGCACTAGGGGTATGGAGTGATGGCTGTCCCCAGGGCCCTCTGCCATGGTAGACCAGGTAGAACTGGGACCCTCTAGGATTAGAGGGGTTAGATTTGGCAGGGGGGGGGGGCGGAAACTGTTCTTTCCCATCTTGTGCACTAACCTGAAACAGGCCCCTCACTTGCTTTCTGAACTCCAGTCATGAGCTTTTCATCTGGCTCGGATGTACATGTGAGATCATCCCCAGTCCCCAACTCCCTCAGTTTGTCCCAGGTCTTCAAGGAATGTTTTAAAATTTTCCAGTCCTGTTCTTTCTAAATTTGGAGCGTCTGTTTACTCCCAGGATTCGGAAAGAATGTAACAATATCAGCGGTGAGAAATCTCCCTCCCCCTTTGGCAAGCAGATTGGCCCTGACAGAGCTGGCGAGGGGCCCAGACCATGTGCAGCCCAATGGTACAGGAGCAAGCCTGCATCTTCCACAGGAGCAGCTTAAATGTCGACTCGCCCTCTCATTTGCTTCCTGCCAGAATATAAATATTAGGGGAAGGCTGCAGGCGTCCACGTGGCATGTTAAGAGCATCTCATGCTGGTTTGACAAGCTAGCTGCCAATATTGGGGTTGGTCTATTTAATTGTTCCCTTTTTAGCCAGAGTGCTCAGCAGGAGTCTGCCCGCCAGCTTGGTGTAAAACAAGCGGGCCGGGTTCTTTTTGTTGAGTAGGTGTCAATGCCATAGTGGATGTGGGCGAAATAGTCAGGATGATTCATTGGGACTTTCCAAAGGCCTTTTTGATGAAGCCCCTCCCAAGAGGCTATTAAGGAAGCTAAGTAGCCATGGGGTGAGAGCTGAAGTTCTGTCCTGGACTAGCAGCTGGCTGAGAGGCAGGAAGCAATATAGGAATGAAGGGCCAATCATCACACTGTTAACCTTCTGCCATGGTGGAGTGGTCTCAAGGTTGTGATGGTGCTTCATATGCTCATCGGTGATCTGAAAAATGGGATGAACAGAGCAGGTTTGGCCACATTTGCAGAAAGCACACAATTGTGTAGGATAGTCAAGACGAGAGAGGACTGAAGAACTCCAGAAGGACCAGCGTGGATTTGATTTAAATCACTAGTCAGGAAGACTCGATTTAATCATGGTTTTCTACATAAGTGCATTCTTGTTGGTTGTTATAACTTTAATACATATTCTTCACAACTCAGAGATAGATGTAGGTTTCATTTTTAGAAGGTACACACTATACATTTTTAAGTGATGCATTTTGAAAACTTTTCAGATTAGTTTTACAGCTATATCAGAAAATGAATGATTGGTTATTTCATTTACCAAAGGTAACTGAAGCAGAGATTTATGAAGTCATTGGGAGGTGAACTATCTCCAATTCAACAAGTTAATCATTAATATTTGGAGGATTTTCTTGCCATGCTGTATTAGGAGGAGAACATCACCAGACAGACATTTAAATTGTTTTATTTAACTAAAACAACAACATTAAGTATTCTGGATTTTTTTCTTCAACAGCAAACACATAATATTTTAACAAAACAAGCATATGAATTTTTGAATTTAGTTAAACATTCAAGTTTTTAAAATCAGGTTTGTTTTTGTTAAAATTGTTTTTAACTAAACTAGTTAAATGAAATATTTTTTGAAAACAAACAAAAATTAAATCGACTGTCAGCCAGGTCAACATGAGAAACTTAAAAGATTGGCTTCTGCAGCTACTCAGTCGTCTTCACCTTCATTTTCCTGTTTGTTCATAATCTGGAAAAGAAGAACAAGCTTTCCTGCTTTTTCAGGTTCCAAACGATTTCTTAATTTGGAATGAATTAGTGCAAAGGAAGAAAATATTCTTTCTACACCGGCAGAAGAAGCTACTGCTGCTAAAAGTGAGATTATCACTTCAAAAGCCTCTGAATCCAAGTACTTAAGTAACTTTTACCAGTGTGAATTTCTTTAAAATAGCATCAGCAAACATATATTTCTTGAATGGTTCTGATTCCCAAACTGGGTCTCTTTTACGGCCTGCTGCCACTACAGGTTTTCCCTTCTAGTGAGAGAATAATATGGTAAATCTCAAATCAATGAAGGCTACACTCAGAAAGACCTCAAGACTTCTGGAATATGCTGCTCAAACAGTTTCACTTTTGTTTCTACTGCCTGTCCCTCCCTTCTCACATTTATCTCCAGACTTTTTCTCCTTGTCCAGATCTATTCCACCCCCAACAATCTTCTATTCACTGAACTTTTTGAAACTTTGCACTTTTAGAGAGACGTAAGGGATTGACTCTGTGTACACAAATTTGCAGAGGGACAATAGGGTTGAGGTCTATTATTTCTCACCTCTAGATATTATTTATTTATGTATTTAAAAACATTTTTGCTGTTAACAAGCATTATCTCTGGAGACACAAATCCACAATTTGAGTACTGCAAAACTAAGCATCGCTGATGGTATCTTCTCGACTGAGCACTGAGTCCCATGGGGTAGATAGAAAGATTAACCTAAATAATCTATACAGAAGCCCCTGGAACCTTATAAGATTCGGTCCCTAATCTATGAACTACTGGAACTCATTTACAAAACTTTTCTTAAACATTACATGAATATATTGTCTCATACTATAGAATTAGAATTTATAATCCCTATTCCATGATGAGAAATCTTTGACTATACTGTATCTTAATTAAAACTATCTTTAGATAGGTTTTTTTCCTCAAAAAGCATTTTATCAAAAACATCCCATTAAATAAAAAAAAATCCAATTTTTTTATTTTTATTTTTTTTTAAAGTCATTGATTTTTATCCACACTGAGAGGGATCCAGCTAACCTAGGTGAATGGACAATGTGCTGGCAGATGAAATTCACTAGTGATGGATAAAAGGGAGTTTGAACTGCCCATACATTTGCTGCATTCTGCGTTAACCGTACACACTCAGGGGGAATGAGCTGTGTGTCAGTGTGAACAGCTCCACGAAAACCTCAGCTTAGTCAGTGTGGATGGGCAAAAAGGCAAATGAGCCATTAGACTAGCCAAAGATGTGCTCGGGCCTAATATACCAAAATTATTATCGTGCTGTTCAGGGCCGGTGCAAGGAAGTTTCTGGCCCTAGGCAAAACTTCCACCTTGCCCCCCCTTCCCCCTCGCGGCTGCTGCCCCCCTGCCCTGAGGCGCCCCCCCCCCCCCCCGGCAGCTTCCCCCCTCCCGGGGAGCCGTGTGGCAGCTCCCCACCCCTGCTCACCTCTGCTCTGTCTCCTCCCCGAGCACGCTGCCCCCACTCTAATTCTCCTCCCGTCCCAGGCTTGCGGCGCCAAACAGCCTTGATTGGCGCTGCAAGCCTGGGAGGCGGGAGAAGTGGAGCGACGACCGTGCACTCGGGGAGGGGGCGTAGGAATGCTGTAAAAAAAATTGGGGGCGCTGCTGTTTGATGCCCTCCCCCCCCAAATCTTGACACCCTAGGCAACTGCCTAGTTTGCCTTAATGGTAGCACAGGCCCTGGTACTGTTTATATAAATCAATGGGATGCCCTTGGTTGACATATAGTGTTCAGTGCTGGTCACCCTGTTTCAAAAAAGCCAAGGCCAGGATAGGAGTTCAGAAGCAGGTGACAGAGATGGGGAAAGGCTGCCGAGTGAGAAGAGACTGGAACTGTGTAGTTTAGAGGGGAGATGGATAAGGGACATACTGGAGGCGTCAGAATAACCGGTGGGGTAGAGATGGGAAATCAGGCGCGTCTATTTACCCTTTCTCATAGAACAAGAAGAAGGGTGCAGCCAATGAATTTGAAAGGCAGCAAGTTTAAAACAGAAAAATCATTGTGTTCTTATGTAAAAATACACTTTTTCACACAGAACTTAGGCAACTGTGATAGGTATGGTTGAAGTTAAGTGCCTAGCAGGATTGAAAACCAGGGTCAGGGCACTTCTGTGGCTAATGAGAGCATCCACACTGACATTAGATAGGATAAAAAATATAAACCTCCTGCTTCAAGTCATAAACCAGAAATTAACTAATGGGGGGTGGGGGCACTGAGAAGGAAACTGCCGTCTGGGCAGGTTATTCCATCATTGTCCATTGTGGACATTCTAGCACTTTCCTCTGAAGTGTTTGGTATTTGCCACCAAGAGAGTCAGGATTCCAGACTAGTTGGGGCCTTATTGGTCTGATCGGGTTTGGCAGTGTCTAGGCATAGCATCCTGAGGCTTTTTTTACTCTTAGAGCCCAAGTGTGCACAGTATCTATCTAGTCTGTGCCATACCCCCTGAGTGCTTTCTCAGTTTCCCCAGGCAGTTCCCTTTGTCAGGTCACTGTCCAGGGGACTGAAGTGTCTTGCCATAAAGTGTCCTCTGTAGCAGGGGTAACCTGCAGCCGTGCCACCTAGGATCATGTGATGATATCAGATCTCCAAGCTGAGCAAGGATCAGGCTTGTTGGCATATGGATGGAAGATCTCCAAGGTAAATCCAGACTGATTTTGTAGGTGGCACTCTCTGCTCTGTGTCATTATCCAAAGAGTGCCCCAGGATAGTGCTGGAGGACATTGTACGACTGGGAGCCATTTGTGGTCACTAAAGGTCCCATGGCAATTTGTCACAAAAAGTGAGATTTTAAAATCTGATTTCATGGACAAATTCCAACTTCGGTAACTCCATTCTGCCAGCCTTCTCCTCCCCCTTCTCCCTCCCTCCCCCCAAGTTTCTTGTTCTAAATTATTGTAGTGCTGCTTGGCTGCTGAAATTGCTTGGCTGCAGCATTCCATGGCAGCTGCATCCCGGTGGTGCGTGACAGTTCTATAGATTTGGTCTGCAAAGTGTTTGGGAACCCTTCAGTATTGTCTCTGTTGGGGACCATGGATTCCTATTATTATTTTTGTAGTGCATAGGAGACCCAGGAATGGACCAGGACCCCATTGTGCTAGGCGCTGTTCAGACACAGAACCAAAAGATAATCCTGGCCCCAAAAAGCTAATCTATTACATCACATACAGATGTTAAATAATAATAATAGGGATGGGCTGACCGGGACTCCTCGTCTGCTCTCTGAAGATGGAGCTAAGGCCAGTGGCCCGAAGTCTACAAACTCCATACGAGTTCCACGGCATCTTTTCTCAGCCTTGTTCACTCTGCCTCACACCGTAGCTTAGCAATGATGCTCCAGGGCAGAGCCATAGTGTTATTTTCCGTAGGGAGGAGACTGTACAGTCTGTGCTCGAGGAAAACAAAGAGATTGTTCAGACCACTCAGGGGGCACCCCCCCCCTTTTACCAAACTGTCCGTTTAAGCACACTGGGCCAGATCCTTAGCTGGTGTAAATGAGCTGTGACAGACCCAGACCAGTGGGGTACAGGAGTCTGGTAGAGGGCAAATATACTGGTCACTGGATGAGTAGTTTTCTGTTCCCTGAGTGACCAGAGCAGGGGCTGCACTAGAGTAATCAGGAACCTGCTAGAACCAGTTAAGGCAAGCAGGCTAATTAGGACACCTGGAGCCAATTAAGGAGAAGCTGCTAGAATCAATTAAGACAGGCTAATCAGGGCACCTGGGTTTTAAAAAGGAGCTCACTTCAGTTTGTGGTGTGAGTGTGAGGAGCTGGGAGCAAGAAGTGCAAGGAATTGAGAGTGAGAGGGTGTGCTGATGGAGAACTGAGGAGCACAAGCGTTATCAGACACCAGGAGGAAGGTCCTGTGGTGAGAATAAGGAAGGTGTTTGGAGGAGGCCATGGGGAAGTAGCCCAGGGAGTTGTAGCTGTCATGCAGCTGTTACAGGAGGCACTATAGACAGCTGCAGTCCACAGGGCCCTGGGCTGGAACCCAGAGTAGAGGGTGGGCCTGGGTTCCCCCCCAAACCTCCCAATTGACCTGGACTGTGGGTTCTCCCAGAGGGGAAGGTTTCTGGGTTGTTCACCAACCCACATGGTGAATCTCTGAGGCAAGAAAATCCGCCAATAAGCGCAGGACCCACCAAGATAGAGGAGGAACTTTGTCACAGTGCGTACCTCCACTGAAATCAGTTCAGCATTGACCTGCCCCTTGTGGTGCTGTGTACACCAGTGTGAAGTGGAGTGCAATACGTTATGTTCTGACTTAGTAGTATTCTATGCCCCTTCTCCACTGATGGAAATCACACCCAAGGTGCAAGGCAGTGGTGAACCTGGCCCTTGGCAGGCACCCATTCCAAGTAGTGAGGTGTATTTAGACAAGTACAGTTCTCCCTGATGGCTGTGCTCCCTGCTCTTATTGTTGCTCTCGCCACTTAGAGTGAGGTCACCCTGCATTTTTCATTGCAGAAGGGACTGGCCAAAAATAAGTGGGGATGGGATTTGTAAGAAAAAGATTTTCCAATTTGTATTTTTTCCAAGTAAGAAATTGCAGGGAAACTAGAAAAGTTCTGACCAAGGTTGTTGGTCAAAGAAAAGGGGCGGGGATATTTTTTCCCCCAAACTCTTTCTCAAAATATCAGATTTTCATCAAATTTTTAAATGTTACCCAGTTAGATTTGCAGATTGTCTGGTGAGTGAGTGAAAGACTGCTCTGGAAGGCATGTCTGGCTCTTAGCTCTGTTGGTGCTGAGACTCACTGCCTGATATCTAGTGGCAGGGAGTTCCACAGCTGAGAGTCTACTGCAGGGAATACTTTCTGTCCTGAGCTCACAAGAGTTTTCTCTGAGCTCTTTTAGTTGTTCCCATTGCTGTTGCAGGAGGTCATGGAGCATGGTGTTGTCTGGGAGAAGTGGGATGTATCCTATCCAAGAATCTGTAGATGCAGCACTAGGGAGCTGCCAGAGAAAAGACAACATTAGGAGTTGTCAGGAGCCCACAGGGCTCTGCTGGTTTATTTAATGAAATGCTCTGGACACAGAATAACTTTGCCCAATATTTATTATTGTCTCATCCGCCTTGAAGGGGGAAGTGTGAGCAGTTTGGCTGAATGGAAATCTGCCAGCACTGTGCTAAGTGGATAGAGAGGTCACCTTGTTCCAGGGTAGCTTCTGTAAATATCTTTATTTCCTCTGCTGAAATGTCCTTGTGTAACTAGCTACTGTTGTGCTTCTTCAGGAATCACAACAGATATCCCTGCACCTCCTCCACAGGGACTGTATTTCCTTTTTCCAGCAGTGGGAGAATGCTACTATTATAAATGCTGCTCAGTCAGGGCAGTGGCCCTTTCTGCTCTGATACGAATAGGGTCAGCACTTAGTTATATGGACCTGAAAATACATGGCCACATGCTAACACATTAAGCCTAGTCCTGATGATTTAATACCCCACGGTGCAATTACTATAGAGTGTTTGCTGTCCAAGTCATGTACAGTTACTGGGCCAAATTCTGCCCTCTCTTTCACCCATGCAGCCCCGTTTCAAGTCCAACTAGTGCCTCTGAACCTGTTCAGAAATGTGCCTCCCCCTCATTTGTGTACGTCTGTGCAGGTCTTTTCATGGATAATTACTGGGGGACCTCTAGCCCAACTAATTTGTTGGCACCAGCCGTAGGACCCTGCTCTCCAGCTGCCTATAAAAAAAGGGAGCAAGAATATACCACTCAATACAGCAAGAAGTTTAGCTTTCAATCAGGCACCTTAACAGAACATCTAGCTCCCACCTTAGGATGCCCACATGGGTGCCAGTTTTAGACCCCCTTATACCTGCATGGGTGTCTAGATGTGGAGTGTCACTGGCCAGGGCAACTGCACCAGTATTTTCCCTCAGTGGTCCAGCAAGGGCATGTACGCTCAGGCTTCACCACTGTTTCTGGGTGAAGACCTGCAGCTCTCTCCCTTCTGATGGGGTTATTTCTAGGCTGCCAGTTCCCGCCCTTCACTGTGTATTTCCCAGGCTGCCCAGGACACTGGTTGGTGTCTGTTCTGAGTCAGTTAAAGGTGTAATTGCAACACTCAAGGTTCCACACAGCATTTCCTAGGCAAGCCTACTTTATTCTTAAAGTAAAAAAAATTACAGATAAAACTCATTAAAAACAATTAAAGAACCTACATGCATGCTAATAAGCTCAGCAGAATTCACCCCAATCTTAACATGGATTCTGGCAGGAACAGTTCTTCAGATCCCCACCCAAGGATGATTCCTTGTGGTTACAGGTTCATCACATCTTCAAGGTCAAAGCAAGTACCCATTCTTATGTGGCCTCAAGAGGCCCAGTCCTACCCTAAAGCTGGAGTCCTCTGTGGCTTGGGGGTCCTGTCCACTTGCTGAATCAGGAAGAAGGCCCTGAGCTTGTTTAAAACTAGACTATTGCTCTAAAAACCCTTTTTGTCTGCTGGTCCCTGGAGAGTCTAGTTTGAACCAGTATATGTGTACCTCTCCACCTCAGTAGTTTACCCTTCCTATGGAAATACATAGTATCCCAATAACAAATATACAATTGTCTTTTTAATGCACTGGATCCCAAAAGTATTAACCTAATTCAATAAACTTCATTCAGGATATTGCAGGAAAATGTCCTATGACAATGCCTATGTTTGGTGGAGCGATAACTGTCTGAAGTGTGTTTTTCCTCTTGCTTCTCCCCAAGCACCTGATTTTCAGAGGGACAGAGAATCCAGAATAACAGCTGAACACAGTAGGAGATGCTGGGAGCTGGCACGTAAAAAAAAGAAAAAGAATCAAATCACTAGCTTGTGTCTAAATATGGTCTTAGAATCCTAACTGTGGGCACTAGGTTTTTTTTGTTGTTGTTGTTGTTTTACAGTCGTGGCCCCATTGACTGACTAACTCTGTCACATGGCTGTTCTCAGTTTCAAAATAACAGAGGAGCTGCTTTCTTTACGGCAGCAAAAGCCTGTAAAACGGCCTAGGTTGGGCCAGGGCAGAGATGCTATGGCACTGAATGCTGTGCCTGCTGGGTGAGCCCAGGCTGTTTGGAAATGGAGCCTTTCGAGGGTAGTGTTCATGGAGGATTCTACCTTGTGCTACCTCACAACCACTGCTCTGGTAGGTACTTAAATCCAGCTGTGGTCGCTTGTTATCAAAGCAAAGTGAGTGGGGATTGGCGCATAATATCCAAATCCCCTTTTGTGTGCTAGGAAGGAGTGGTTTCTCCAGGCTGAGGTGTAGCATCCTGGTAAGCTCTCACCCCTTCCCATCACACCCCACCCTTGCATTTGAACTCAGGGATATCTTTGCCTGTTTTCTTCCCAGGGGGAGCAGTGGCTGCATTGCTAGGATGGGTTAAGCCAGGTCACATATGTATGAGCTGATTGTATTCCTGGCCTATGTTCTAAACATCCCTGTTTAGTAACACTGTCGTCAGAGGACTTGTTTTCCTGATTCTATAATTATTCCTTGGAGCTTACCCCCCCCCCGGCTGCATGTTTAACAATTGGACAAAAAAGGGGAGACAAGGATGGGGGGGGGAGGGGGCGGGACGGGACTGGGAGAACAAGTTGCCAAGAGTTGCAAAACTATGTCATTTCATATCTCATTTCTGGAAAGCTAAAGGGGGGGAAGGAAACTTTTCCCAGTAAATGATCCTGGCGGACAGGAACCTGTGCCCAGTTATGATTTCCTTCCTTTTGAGCAACCTAGTACCCCTCCCTTCCCCCATCATCCCCTTTTCCTGAGGCCCATGTGAAGGGTTTGAAATTGCAATGATTATAAGCTCCCTGTGATGGAAGGGGGAGGGCAACGCTGGACACTAACCAGTTGGGTTATCACCAATCCTTGCATGTGTATGTAAGTGCTGAAGACAGACTCTTTGCTCCTTGGTATTGCAGACACGTCATGCCAGTTTCCTCCCAAGTATCATGCTGCTGACTTCAGTGGAGTTACACCCGGGATGACTCTAACCCTTACTAGCATTTATGATAATGGATGCTGCAGGAGTACCTAGGTGACCCAATTGGGGTAGGCAGTGGGCACACACCTAGGAAGAGAGAGTTCCTGCCACAAGCAACCTACAGTCTAAATAGACAAGCGAGGCAAGAAGGAAGCACTGTTCCCATTTTACAGATGGGGGAACTGAGGCACAGAGAGATTTACCCAAGGTCACACAGGAAGTTTGGAGCAGAGGTAGGACCTGAACCCGGATCTTCTGTGTCCCAGCAGCTTACCTACAAGACCATGCTTTCTCTCTGATCATCATTTTAATGTATGTTACCTCCTTTGTCAATGGTTGATTTTATCTTTTCCCCCTTCTCTTCTTGAAGAGCCCCCTTGTCCCAACGTTGCATTACTGCCCTTGCCATTATGTATTTAACAAATAGGAGAGGCTTGTATGTAAGAAGTCCTATCCCCAGAGCCACTAAAAACTAGATGGAACCACCTGCTGTGCCATACACCAGAGGGGTCAGTCCTGCAGTGGCCACCTCAAGAGAGAGCCTCCTCAGGGTGAGGGATTCTTTTCATCTCTCATGTCTATGCAGAATGATCTAAAAGGAATGGTAAATATGAGAACATTTCTCTTCCTTCCCCATATTAGCCCCCAAATGGGGCCACACCTGGTGAAGGAAAGGGGTGGAGGTTCAGGAGCAGAGCAGGGGAGAGGCAACTCTAAAGGAATGTCAACACTGCCGCTGGAAGCATGCTTCCCGGCTGGGGTAGACAGATGCCCCAACCACCGCCCATCTTATCCCATTTACACTGCTATTCTTAGCAGACTAGCTCTGCTTGAGGTAGCGCATATCTATCTACTTGCACCTCCCAGCTGCAGTGTAGAGCTACTCTGAGGAGGGTGAGCTAGAGTTATTTCTAGGGAGGAATTTGCAGTTGGAATTGGGTTAATTACTGCTTCCCGTGAAAACGGGTTCTGTTGCCTGTGGGCGCATTAGTCTTTTAGGAGGGTGGGCGGGGATGCAGAGCATGGGCCAACCTTTCATATGAAGGGCTCTGCTAAAACATCCTGCATTATAGATCTCAGGCAGAGATGCCCCAGCTGTGCTGGGCAGAGCCAAAAAGCAGGTCCAAACTCTTCCTGAAGGAACCTGCAGCCCCAAAATAACTTAGCTTTAGGATCTCTCAGCCATGAGGAAGTTAGTCCCTCCTGTTACTAGAGGGTAGCAAAGGAAGACAATATATTCATAGATTTCAAGACCCACAGGGACAATTATGATCCTGTAGCATAGGACAGACCATAGGATTTCAAGCAGTAATTCCTGCATAGAGTCCATAATTAGATCATCGCATGGGAAATGGGATTTGCCAGTGCTGCCATCTGGGTGTAATTGGATTCCCATCCATACTGCAAATGCAACTGTGTTGGAGGAACTGGTTGCAGCAGAGTTGTCCTCCGACATGGTTGCAGCATAGATGGGACCATGCAATGTAGACAGGACTATGAATCTACAATACATGATGGAAGCATGTTTTATACTTCCCCCATCACCGTGTTAAGTGTAGCATGAATAGTACCACCTGAAGTGCAACAGCATCTGTTGTCCCCATCCTCTTTGCCAGTCAATGTCGTGCTTGTTGGGAAGAGACCCCAGGTTGTGGGAACAACTTCCCAGGTTCCCAAGCATTGCTTTTGGGTGAACACTGATCCTTTTTTCCAACCTGGTTTGAATGTGCTTTGAATGTTATCCAACCTCAGGCTCTGACCCACATCTGACAATAATAAAACTCACAATAACAAGCCTCATTAAAACACTGGCTCCACGAGCTGGTGGGGGGGGGGGGGAAGGGAGGTTCATTTAGTGCTGGTGACCTCATCTCACGTGATGTCACTTCTAAGGAAAAACATTGACGTCTCCCATGTATAACTCAGCCTTGCATTTCTCAGCTTGTAAATCTTCAGAGTTTAAAGATACAATGTGTCCCATCTGCCTAGCCTAATCCTGAGCAATTTTCTGGAGGTTTGGGAAGAATTCAGAACAAGTAACCTTTAAGGAACTGATGAGATATTTTAAAGAGTCCAAGGGTTTGTGGGAGCCAGGGAAGGAGAATGAATACTTCTCTCCCAAAAGAGGAAGAGGGCCTGCTCATGAGGTCACAGTTCATGAATCAAGCCACATTATGAATGGGAACAGACCATTCATGTATGTAACTTTTCACTGTATTTTACACCTGAAAAGAAGCCTAGGCAATGCATGTGTCTCCTCCAGTAGATACTAGGGTGTACGTAGAGAGGCATGTCTCAAACAGAGAAGAGGCAATGCCTTAGAAGAATGCAGATGGGATTTGGAGCCATTTGCATCTAGCCTGCAGGTTTGACTCCCCTGCAGATTGGGTGTTATTGGAAGTTGTCTTCTCATGAGTGTTTGGCCCATGTGAGTTCTGAGGTTTCAATCCAGGTCTTAACGAACGAGTGACCATGTCACAAAATCTACCACTGTAACTGGGCCACATTGGTGCCCTTATGTGGATGGCCTGCGTCACCTCTCAGTATAGAGACCAAGAAGCACTTGGGAGAGAGAGTAAAGATGGCCTAATGATTAGAGCACTAACGTAGGGCTTGGGAGAGTGGGTTCAAGTCCTTGCTCCATCACAGAACTGTGTGACCCTGGGCAAGTCATTCAGAGCAGGTCTATACATAAAACGCTGCGCCAGTGCAGCCGTGCTGCTGGAGCACTTCAGTGAAGATGCTATTAGGGCCACCGGGAGAGCTCCCATCGGTGTACTTAATCCACCTGTGTGAGAGGCAGTAGCTCTGGCAACAGGCTGGCTTCTCCCGTCAACATTGCACTGTCTACACTGGGGATTAGGTTGGTATAACTGTCGCGCAGGGGTGTGAAAAATCTGGAGCAATGTGGTTATACCAATGAACGTTTATAGTGTATATCTGGCTTTTGAGCTCCACAGAAGCTCTTCTTCAGGTCTGGGAAACACTCAGTGTCCCAGCTCAATACAAGGTGGAACAGATTATTGAGCATAAGCAGTTAACACATGTTTTAAGAGGCCATTCAAGGTGAATTGGCTCATTAACACCAATAAAAGATATTCCCTCATCAGCGGTGTCTCTTGTATCCTGGGACCAGTACAGCTACAACAACACTGCCCACAGAATCATTTAGAATCTTTCCTGCTGATTTCTCTGACCCCTAGGGTTTTCTGACAGAGGAAGCAGGTAGAACTCTGTGTATAGTGGTAAGCAGTTACACCAAGTGCTGAGGTTAGGGGTGCAGTAAGACTGAACAAGACTCAGATCCACCAGATCCTCAAACTCCAGCCCCACCTCCTGTTCTTCCTCTTCAAAATCAGTCAGGGTGTCCTGACTCGCCACTTAAATCCAGTGTAGCCACCAATCCCAGATCAACCCCTTTTCCATGCTCTTTCTACAGTACTTATATGGCCCACCTCACTGCAGTATTTGAGCACCACCCAATCTTTATTGGGGTTATCCCCATAACGCCCCTGTGAAGTAGAGTTGTGCTGTTAGCCCCATTTTGCAGATGGGGAGCTGAGGCACAGAGAGACTAAGTGACTTCCCCAATGTCACACAGACAGTCCATGGCAGAGCTTGGACTCAAACCCAGGTCTCCCAAATTCTAGGTGAGTGCCCTAACTGCTGGACCATTCTTCCCTTATTATTGCGTCCCAGCAACCCTCACCTGCAGCCTAAGTGTCTGCCAGATTATTCCTCCCATCCCCCCAGTTCCTTTTCTCAAGAAAAACCTTCTGCTCTCAGGTTTCAATGAAAAAGAACATCAACGAGTTAAAAAGAAACAAGCCAGTCTCCTCGTTGTGTCTACCACTGAGAACACCGGGTGATGGGGAAAGGTTTGCTGTGCTCCATCCAGAATCATAAAAACACTGTACTTAACATGTGTGTTAGTGCTTAGGTACCATGGCGATGGACCCTGGATAATTGCATTAGATAGACAGTACAGAGCTTTCTACCTTCAACTCACTGTACAACTATTAACTCATCAAAGTAAATCACGCTCATTTCAGGTGGAACAAAGGTCTGTTTGCTGCAGCTCCTCTTGCCTTCAGGGAGCTGACCGTCCCCTGCAGGCGTTCAGGGAGCAATTATTTCGGAGAGCAAGCAAGGTCAATGGGGGAAAAAATGGGATGTTGCCCCTTTAAGCAGCTGAGTGAAGCATGTGTCAGTGGTGTAGCCTATGAGTTAAACTGCGTGTCTGTGTGCTGAGTAAGGAATGCGGTTGCATGCCTGACCCCTTAGCTATGATCAGCAGGGTTGTTGCTCATGTGCTGAGCTCATTCAGGCTCGCGGGAGCTGGAGTTGCGCACACACGCAGGGAGAGAGAGGATAGAAAAGAAGCTCTAGTGCTGGAAAAGGGTGTTAGTGTCTCTCTCGTCCCCATTTTTCTCCCCCCCCCCCCCTTTATTTTAATTCCTGCTGGACCCTGGATTTGGGCGGCGAGTTTGGGCTTTTTTTTTTTTGCCTGCCAGCTGTTGTTTTGCTAGGGCAAGCAGTGCCTCTGTGAGACGCAGCCCAGCTGCCTGGATGCCTCTGGATGTTATGATTACACCCTCCGAGGACCAGTTCTGGATGGACATGCATGAGGGGCAGATGAAGCTGAAAATCAGGGTGCGGAGGATGAAGGAGAGCAGGGACATGCGAGGTTTGTTGGCCAGCTCCTTTTCTTTAGGTGCCGGGAGTGCTGTTTGTTGAGCCTGACCCATGCTGTAAGAGGCTGTCTTTGCAGAACTGCTGATGTGCAGGCAATGTAAAGGTGTCGGGCAGCTGGCATCTTGCAGGCATGAGGATCCAGGGATCCAGGGAGCATTTTTGGATGGGGGGGAATACTAGCAATTTTCAACTTTTGCAATTTCAGGAAGCTTTTGGGGGGGCATCTGGCCTGTCCCTCCAGGGGACGCGGGGGGGTAGCAAAGGAAGAAATGAGATTTTTCGCTGCAGAGCATGGCAGGTGAGGTTCTGCTGTTGACTGCAAGGGGAAAGGGAAAGATGAGACTGGCATTAGGAGGTGGTGTCAGCTGGGTTTCCCCCTGTGACTTGCTTGGGCTCCCATCTAGAAACCAGGAGTGCTGCTTGTTTAGTGGGACTAGCTAAGCTGGGACTAAATCCTGCAAGTTTGGAGTGGCTAAGCAGGAGTGGAAGAGAACACTCCCAGGAGGAAGGTGGGGGGCTCTGTCCTTATGTAGCCATACTTGCACTCCTCCAGGGCAGGAGGACACAGAGGAGATGGTATATTCTGCAACTCCAGGCATTAAGCAGTATCATGCATTGGTTGCTGGGCTGCTAGGTACCAGTGAGGCAATTGTCATTTGTCCCCATGTGCAAAGGACATGGGGTGGGGGCCAAAGGGAGGCATTTCCCCCAGAAGAAAGTGATGATTGGGGACAGGGTGTTCAAAGAAACAATATTAAGAAAGTGACACTGCTTCAGCCCGCCTCTAACCAACCAAATAGCTCCTGCTGCTGTTTCACTTCTCCCCACTGAGACGATCACTAAATTCCCCTCTTGCAAGTGCCTTCTTAAAAAAGGGCTTTTGCAGTGTCTTAGCTCTACAGCACTAGGGTGAGAGGAGGAAAGGGTGAAATTAAATAGAGCGGCTTAAAATATGCCTAGCCTCAAATGACCTAGTTTACCAAATGGTTTAATCAAGCAACTCTTCCCCCCCCCCCCCATCGTCATCCCTTAAAATGGGAATCTGCTAAATGAGCTTGACATGTTTTTGTGGCGTGAGCCACATAACCCAGTGATGGTGTAATTAGTAATAGGTCAGTCGTGGAAATGACACATTCTTCTTTACTTAGAACAAGTCAAGCTGGTCCGGAGCATGCGCAGTCACCAGAGGAAAATCAGGACAAGCAACTTTGGGGGCTGGAACTGTGGGTTTCTTTCTTTTTTTAAGGAAGTACCAAAAACCCAGTTGGCAAGACGAGGGGAGGAGCAGGCAACAAGGCTTACCCGGTCTTTAGGCTTGTAGGATGAATCTACGAGGTCAACAACTGCTGGCATAAAATCAAGAATAAGTATTGGCCAGGACCGCCAAAGGAGGCTCGAGGTTGGTGGGTGGAAGCAGTTTGGGAGGGAAGGAAGTGACTAGTGGGGAATGTATATGGATCAGTAATGGGGCGCTAGTTCATCTGCTTCTCATACCAACAGCCTGGAGGAAAGAACCTGCAATGGGAGGTTGAAATCTCCTGATGGTGCCAAACTAAGGGAGAGGGAGGGTATAAAGAGAGAGGTCAGTCCATACAACACTGTGAGATTCAGCGTGAGTAGGAGCAGCGAGGGTAGATGTATGCTTCTCTCCAGTATGATAAGGTTGGAGGGAGTGGAAGAACCTGAATAGAGAATATATCCTCGTAGGCCATAAAACACAGAGCAGAAGGAGGGTCTGGGGAGCCAGCAAACACAGCTGTGGGGATCTTCTAATTTAGCCCTTTTATAAGGAAACTGAGGCCACATCTGGAATGCTCTGGGAATTCTGGTGATGTCTTGTACAAAAAGGAATATTGGAGACGTATGTAGGCATTGTCCAGCAGAGGGCGAGTTGACCTGACTCTGAGGAGGGCAGGATCTTTAGTTAGTTGGGAAGAAGGGAAACCAGAACTCATTTCTTAATTACAGAGAAGATGACAGAAAGCCACAAATTTCCCACACAGGTGCCCATACACCTCAGTCCTGACCTGCAGCCTCTCCTGCTATTGCAGTGCTGGGTCCTGACCAGCATTGATACTTGCTCCTCCAGCTAGGGTGACCAGACATCCTGATTTTATAGGGACAGTCCCGATTTTGGGGTCTTTTTTCTTATACAGGCTCCTATTACCCCCCACCCCCTGTCCTGTAACACTTATTTCAGCAGAAAGCTTGGTGGGGTGGGGGTTGTTCTTATGCATTGAGACGGTCATTGTGCAAAAACAAAAGGGCTAAACGTGGAACCTCGTCCAATGGAAAACTAATGAGGATGGCGGGGCGAAGGGGAAATCTAAAACTTCCCAGAGAGCAGGAGGCCCTGACCCACACCAAGAAAATTTCCAAAGGGTGATGAGTAAGGGTGTTAGTAAAGGCCCTTTCATCATCTCACTCAGCAGCTGGCATGAATGGGCCACCCCCAAGCAAAACAATGAGGTAGGAGCCAGGGGAGGGATGCTGCAGTGAGGGATTTTCCCAGAGGCCGAGGAAATGATGCTGCTTTGGTATCTGAAGGCAGCTGTCCTTGTCCAGCCCCTCTGCTCTATGTGCTTTTCTCCCTTTTTCTGCCCTGATTCAAAGGAATCTTGGCCAGCGTGTTCAGTCATGTCACTGACTAGAAGAACAAGGTAGGTTTAGCTGAGACTGAATAAGAAACAAAGGTCTGGTATTTTTTTAGGGGCCAGATCCTGCAGTTCTCAGTTCTTTACTCTCTCATTGACTCGCTGCCCACGTGAGGACTACAGGGTTTGTGCCCCAATTCAGCAAGGTACTTAAGCACATGCCTAACTTTAAGCATCTCTCATTGACTTCAGTGGGACTCGTCCTTTCACTTAGGCATGTGTTTAAATATCTTGCTGAATTGAGGCCTTGACCCTTAAGGAGGAAAGTGACATCTCTGTTATTCAAAGACAAGAATGCTTCCAGCTGTTTAAACGCCTGTAATGAATATCCCCAGGCACGTCGAAGGCTGTGGATTCACTGCTGGCACCGCCAAGCAGCTTGGGAACCCCAGGCACAGTTATGAGCACGGAGGTTTTAAATGGCGATATCACAGAGGGACCAGCATGAAGAGCTGTTTCCTATCGAGGGGCAGGCGATCTGGAAGCAGATGGCTTTATGTAATCCAGGAGTGAGAGCCAGCCCTGGCTGGGCTGTGCAGGAGCAACATGAGACTAGTGTTCATAAGGCCGTACCTGACTTGTGTGAAACTGCTGCACCTTTTCTACATGCTCATCAGGGAGCATCTCTGAATCCTGAGCCCACTGCCTGCATTTACTGACACCAACGTGCAGGGAGGGAGGAGTCTACTGTGACTCTCCCCCTCAAAGGCACAGAGATGTTGGGGGGGCAGGGACTGTCTCACCCTAGAGCGGATGCGCTTTAGCACCTCCAGGCAGAGGCACCTTTTGTCTCCCAGGCGTAGGTCCTGTGCCGCTCTAGGTCATACCAAAAGGTGGGGTTTCAGGCTGCAGTGCAGGCTCAGGTACCCGACATCAGTCATACCAGGAATGCTATTACAGCAGCCACTGCCGTTAAACAGCAGTTATTGGAAAGATGGGGACCAGCCATAACTTGTCGCTAGACCGAAACTCCGGTGTCTACTGGCTGCTCCCAGGCTGCCCCTGGAGGCAGAGGAAGATGGGGCAGAATGGCCCGTGAGCCAGCTAGCTCAAATGGAGGCTGTCGCTCTGTGGCTGTGCCTCCGTCCCCCTCCTCTTCTCTGCTAAGGACAGCTCTGCTCTTGCTGGTGTGAAAGTGCAACCCTCCTTCCCGGGCCCATTCCAGAGGGCCCGTGTTGCGTGCACAAAAAAAAGGGAGGGGTGAGTACATGGGACACTTTTCTGCTGTCCAATATGGCTTACCACAGACTGCCCTTATGCTCTCCAGGGGAGAGGGTTGTTTGTGGAAAGCACGTGCACCAGTGCATCAGAGGCACCCGTGGGAGCTGGAGACTGCCAGAGAGCACCTCCAGGAGCAAAGCGCTGTCTCTGCACTAGAGCATCGCTTTGGTGCTTGTTACTGCGGGAGTGGGGTTGTTTATATAAAGCCTAATCCTTCCCTGTTGAAGTCAGTGGGAGTTTTCCCTTTTATTCCGATAGGAGCAGGACCAAGGCCCCTGTGGCACAGATAGGCATGATGTTTCAGTGGAGACTTGGAGGGGTGAGCCCATGTGGCTGGAAATAAAAGGGGAGCGTGGAGCCCTCAAAACAACAGGTTAACAGGTTTTCAAGCCAAGATGACCCCGTTACTCTCTCTGTGCGCTCCATGGCATCGTGTGTTGTTTCCAGCCTGCAAGGAAACCTGACTGGAGCAGCAAAGCATCACAGCTGGCTCGGCCCAACACGGTCCCATAAGCCTGAGTGGAATGTCCCCCTGGTTCTAACAGTGGAGGATGCGGATTGCCCTGTTTAACATGCCACACGTCCCCTTTGATCTCACTTCAGTACTTCCCCACATTTCCCTGCCTTGCCTTCATATCGCAAAGGGTTTTCTAAGCCCTTTAATCCCTAGAGGAGAATGAGGATCACATTTCCCTCTCTCCCCGTCCTCCCTTGTGAAGGCAAACGCTGGTAACTTTTGATTCTGAATGCATACCTTTTATCAAAGTCCCCTTCCCCCTGCCCTCGCAGCTGCTTTCCCAACTGCTGGCTTTTCCTGTGATCATAGTGAGAGCGGCAATGGAGTGGGTCTGTGCTGCCTGGCTGAGTGTGAATGAGGACAGCAGGGGATGTCTCTTGTTCTGCTGCACTGGAGTCTATTACTGGTCTTAATACTCTACAATATTCTTCCCTTTATGGATGTATATATCCACAAAGCTGGGGTTTACCACCCAGGAGGAGAAACAATAGGACTCTGCTCTTACCTTCACCTAGAACTTGCTACAGTTTGCACAGGGTCATATAGAACACACCATCGGGGGCAGTCCTGCCCTGGCAGAGAGATGGATTGGATGGCCCAATAGGTTTGTACTGTCCCAAAATTCTTGGACATGATCTAGAACACCGTGGGCATTGTTGATGTGTGGGGGTGTCTAGAGAAAAGTCCTCTGACTGTTATTTCTATGACTGTTCAAATCATGGGCCAGATCTTCAGCTGGTGTAAATACTCTCCATTGACTTCAGGAGAGTGACACCAGTTTGTGCCAGCTGAGGACAGTCACTAGACCACTTGTGAAGCTTAAGTCTGCTACTGCCTCCTAGCGCAGGCAATGGAGGCAGCTTCTTCTTTCAAATCCAGAGATCCCAGGTTTGATAATTATTCAGCAGTGATTATGGAGACTCTCACCTATAATTATCTCTTTCCTAGGCCATGTCTGTGGGTGCATTTTCTTCCCCTGTGATGGTGGCACAAAGTAGCTAAGCACCATTACGAGTGTGCATCTATTTTTGTCTTGGTGTTTGAGATGTGCTTTGTACATTGGCTCTTAATTATCCAGGCGTGTAGTGAGATGATTGTACAGGGCTCCTTGTTCTCTCTGTAACCCTCTGACTGTTGTATTTATCACTGGCCTGTCATCCCAGGAGGGAAGCTCTCATGATTCTCCGCAATCTATCAGCAGGCCAGGTGGTATGAGAAGATGTTACAGCTCAAAGGGAACGGCAGCTGCTTTCTCTGACAAATGTCTGGGCTTTTAAAGAACTCCAAGGCCCACTGCCCTCACCCTTGAACTTTCCCAGTTTTCCCAGTGAAAGTAGTTTTTAATGAGCGGTTGTCACTGATATCCTCTGTGACAATCTGGGGCCGGAGGAAGCGGCAGGGGGAGGGGGTTGAGAGTCTGGGATGTAGGGTAGGGGAAGAAGAGAGGGGATAGAAGTAAGAAATAGCTTCTTTCCTTTCAGTGTACAATAGGTAAGTGCTCCATGCTGCGTCCCTGGGTGAACACGACTCCTGTCACCAGCAGCAAAGTGTCTAGAGCACTGAGAAAAGCCTCTTACAGGGACGCTTGGGTAGTTTTACAAAGGGAGGGAGGCAGCAGGGCCTAGTAGTGAAAGCACAGGACTGGGAGGCAGGAGACCAGGGTTCTGTTCCCAGACTTGCTGTGTGACCTTGAGCAAGTCACTTAGGCACTCTGTGCCTCTGTTTCCCCATCTGCTAAATGGAAACAATAACAATTCTATATATGCCAGTGGTGCTACAGTCCTTGCTGTCTGTAAAGTTCTTTGAGAGCCTGAGGTAGAAGGCACTAAGGGTTTTTCTTACTTCAGAGAGACTGACTGATCCATGAAGCCTGGGGATAGGTGGAGAGTCCCACCAGAGTCTTGATCCTGTGATGCGCTCACCTCTTGTAATTTTCTCTCCTCCGCTTCAGTGGGAGTAGCAGGTGTCAGCACTTCTCCTAGCCTCGGGCCCCACATCCACACACATCTCTCTGTTCGCTTGGACTCCACCCTCGCATGATGTAGGTAACTCTAGAAGCCAGGAAAACATTGGATTTAGTAGGGAATGTTTTCTAAAGCCCTCAGGAATGCTGGAGTCCAGGCCAAGGATAAGGTTCTGTGCATTGCAAGGGACCAGCTCCTTATCCAAGAGCCTCAGCCAGTGCTCCTGCTTGAGGGAGCATCCAGAAGAAACCTGAGATCTCTTTCCACCCACTCCACCCCAAATACAGATTCTCACCCCCACTCTTCGTTCCATGCGTGCCAGGAGAATCCCACTGCCAGCCCCAGGGAAGTGTTAGCATTACAAATAAAAGACTAGAACGGCCCCCTCTTGTTCTGAATTAACGCTAAAACATGGTGTATTGTGTAGGTAAGGGAAAGCCCAAGTATTGCTTGGAATGCTGCCAGGGACAGTTACTGCCTTTGGGGTGATTTTAAGAAGCTGCTTTGCTTTCCAAAAACTTAAGACTTGCTGTAGCTGCACGTTCTAAGGCTGGGTTTTGTATCCCTGAAAGTTCAGAGGTGTTGGGGCCTGATGTCCTCAGCTCAAGGCTGTCTCCCCAGTTCCCTTTCAAACCCTGGGATTGCTCAATAGCTGTGAGCAATGATGTTTGGGAGGAACTAAGGTTTATGTGGAAAGAGGTTTATGAAGGGACAGAGCAGAAAATGGTAAAAGTTTTGCTCAGCTAGGACTCTGTCAAGCAAAGCACGTAAGCGTGATGTTAAAGTGAAGCACAAGAGTAGTTTAAATGACTTCAATGGGATGACTCGCGTTCTTAAAGTTAAGCATGTGCTTAGGTGCTTTGTTGTGGGCCATATAGGGAGCATGTCTCCTCCCTAGAGGTGGTTGGGGCATACAAACTTGAGGCAAGGGTGACTCTGTCCCTTTCAGTGAATCTCCCCGTGCACGCTTCCCAGCCCCCTGTGTCACTTGCCTGTGCTTTCCCCAGCAGAGCCAGCAAAGGATCTGCAGGCAGGCAAGTGCTGGCGGGGGCAAGAGGAGGGGGAGCATTGCTAGGAGAGTGCCAGCCAGCAAGTGCCAGCCTGCTTTAGCTATGATGTCACCTCGAACGCTCCTGGCTCCTAAAGAGAGTTTTGAGTTGTATAGGCCAATAATGAACATGAGCAAAGTAGAGGGGCCGGGGGCGGGGAGGCAGGCATTGATTCCCAACCTATACTCCAGGGGGAAGGGCGCACACCTTGCTCCAGGATGAAAAACACCCGTTTCTGTGCTATTAAGACTTCCTAAGCCTTTTGAGTGAACAAAGGATTATGGGCCCAAGCCTGGCCCTGGTACGGCTACGCATTCATTGCAAGACTAGACCTCCCCACACATTCACCCTCCAAATGAAAATACAGGAGATCGGTTGTTTTCCTTCCCTTGGCACTGATGACTGATAGAAGGAAAGGTCTCTCTGGGAGGGAGCAACAGGTAGCCCTTCTGCCTGGCTGCCCATTGTGCTGCATTGTCCACTGAACCTCTTCTGCAGTCTCCAGATGTGGACTCTTTGCACTCAAATCCCACTCTGCCTCATGATTTATGCTTCCTGGTGAGATTGATGTGGCCAGGGAGGGAGTGGGAGTAACCAAAGCTTGTGTGCACCTGTGCCGAGCGTCTTTCTTTCACTCTGATTTAATATCCCAATTGAGGGGGGTGATGTCATGTATGAAAGAACCGGGGAGGAGGAAGTGTTGGAAGGTGCTTTCTTTAACTCTTCATATCCCAAGTCTCCAAAGTCTTGGTAGCTGTTCTTGGTGATAAGTGCCAGCAACACAGGGAAGCTTAAGTGGCCAGAGGGGAGATATTGCAGGTTGGAGATCAATTTCTCTTCCAATATAGCGGCTTCCTTGGGCAAGTACAACTGGGCTGCCTGCTATGTGGCTGTGTTGGGAAAAGGCATTGTTCTTCAAAGGACTCAAAGTGAGGGCCAATGGCAAGGGGGTTGGTGTCTGTCCAAAGCAGCTTGGGGTTCCCATGGCATGGAAGATGAGGCATCTCCCTTGTTTGGAGGACTGAGGACCTCTTCCCCATCTGAGCAGAGATAGGGCCCAGGACTTGGGCATTCAGTCTATGAGACCTGGCTGCTGCTGCTATCTGCAGAGACCATTGTGTCAACCCCTCCCCCACTTTACCCCAGAGCACTGGAAATTTGGTTTCAGCACTAGTCAGGACTCATCAGAGCCCCACATTGGGATCCAGTAAGGTAAGGATGGGGATTCTCAGGGGGGTTTGCTGTGAAGTTGGCAGGACCCTGCTGAGTATGACCTGGGGGAGGAGGGCCATGTTTCAGCCTCTTCCATCCCCCTAGAGGGGGAGGGGTTGGGTGGAAGGTCGTTAAGTGAACTTCAATAGATGTTTTAGTTCAGTTATGGAGATGGGCTGGATTCAAGGGCAGGGATTCTTATTTTACCTGAACTCGTCTCTATAGAAACAGAACCAGTCCCTATAGAAACAATGGCTGGGAGCTTCAGTGAGACCTAATGGATTTAGACTAGGGTGACTAGATAGCAAGTGTGAAAAATCAGGACACGGGGTGGGGGGTAATAGATGCCTATATAAGAAAAAGCCCCCAAATTCGGGACTGTCCCTATCAAATCGGGACATCTGGTCACCCTATTTTAGACATCCAGATTTCTCTGAAAGTCAATGGGAGTCAGGAACTTTGTTCAGCCTCTGTGAAACTCCCAGTCTGTATTACACTATCTATAGTCCCTAGTATCAAAAGCACAGAGTGGGGACGTACACCACTCGGGACCCTTCGTATTGACACGAGCGCTCGGCTTGGTAACCTAGACCAGATGTAGTTCTCGCTAAGGGTTGCTAGGCCTAACTCTGTGTGTGGAGAAAGGAGTCGGTGGGTGTTAAGAAACTCCCTCAAGAATGCAGGTCTCTTGCATGTATAACAAGTTAAAGCAGTGCAAGGAGGGACCATGTTGTGTGCTCTTTTCGGTAAATCCTGCATTTGGCTATGCTGTGGCCTAGCAGAGGTGTGGAGGCAGGAAACCTGAGTTCCCATTCCTGGCTGTGCCACTGGTCTAGGGCAAGTCGCTTCACCTCTCTGAGCCTCAGCATCCCCATCTGCAAAATGAACTAATGCTGTTACCTAATTGCATGGGGAGGTGAGGATTTGTACAGGTTCATACAGCGCTTGGAGATCCCTGGCTGGAAAGTGCAACAAGATTCTGTGCCCTGTTTCACCATTCCTTCTGTGTGAGCATGGCTATGATTTTTGGACTCAGAAGAGCTGCTCTGTATTTGGACTAGAGTTCTCAGAATTCTAGCTTCACTTGTCATCCCCTACCTGCTTCTGCCACCCCATAGCTATTCCTCTGAATCTGGTGTTTGGGGCTGTCTGAGCAAACCAGACACAAACAGGTTTGCAGCCTGCGCTGGCGCAGTGAATCGGACCCTTCTTGCTATCACGTTTAGCAACATCTGACCATGAAAAATTGCTCAGGAATCTGTTTAAAAAAAGTCAGATTCCACCCTCTCTGTCCAAATACTTTCTGCATCCCAGCCGCCCACCTCACTCCTCCTCTGCATGCGGACTCATTTTTCTAATTAGCACTGTACACAGGGCTGCATAATCAGGCAGGCATTCATTTAGGAAAGAGACAGGAGGCACTGTGTGTTTGGAGGAGGGGGGGTAAATGCCACTTAAAACACTGCGTGACTCTGACGCTGATCCTCCTCAAGTACAAAGGCCTGCAGCTATTTGTGCTCTGATCCTGTCAAAAACCGCAAGCTAAGCAGGGTCAGACTGGTTAGGTTGAAGACCTCCAAAGAACACCTAGGTACTGCAGCGAGCCGTTGCCATGTTCCCTAGCTGACTCTCTTCCCTTGAGCCACTGCCCAGTACAGTGCTAGCAAACCACTGCACTGCTGGGGTTGCTGTCATTTGGATCAGATCTAAAATCCTGGCGCTGACCACTTGTAGTCACTAAAAATCCCATGGAAGTATTTATACGAGAAAGAGGATTAGCCCTGGGGTCCTGGCCAAATTCTAACATAGGTTATTTAGTTCTGCCTCCCCCCCAGCCTCCCCTGCACTTTCGGTATATTTCATTTACCTATAAGTTGGCACTGATGCCCATCATTAAGCTACTTGGTTGCCTACAATCAGTTAAACACCAGTCTCTTATGGGGCTGGCTTGATTATAATTGACTATCGGTATCTTCTTCCAGTTTTATTCTAGCACCAAGAATCCTTAACCGTGATCAGAACCCCATTGTGCCAGGCACTTTACAGACACACAATGAGAGACCACCTCTGTCCTGGAGAGTTTACATAGTCTAAATCTTCTCCTTCTGTCTGCAGGGGGCTTTGCCACCTTCTCATCTTGCTTCCCAGGACTCTGCGAAGGGAAACCAGCTGCCATCTTGCCAATGAGCATCTCCCAGCCATGCTTGCCAGTGGCCAATGTTGGCCCCACCCGCATCCTGCCTCATCTCTACCTGGGCTCCCAGAAAGATGTCCTAAACAAGGTATGGCCTTGCTGGTGGGGAGACATGCCTGCCCCATGCTGCCGTTGCCCCTTACCAATTGGAACAGGCCTATCTGGTCGGGGTGGCACGTGGGAGAAGCTCGTTGTACGTTTCGCATTTGAGGACAATGCACGTGTAACTTTCAATGGCTTGTCCTGCCCAGTTTGGAGTGAATAAGGAGCTAAGGACACGGCCCATACATACAAAGGCCTGCGGGAGGCTGTGGAGAGCATCCGCAGGAGGAGCCTTGCAGAGTTCTTGGCTGGCAGGGGTGTTGTCCTGCTGTGGTTTGATTCAGTCCAGAAGGGATGTGTGAGGAAGGACCGGCCTTCCCTCTGCAACCTGAGGGTAGCTGCCTGATTCCCCTGACTGCCATGTTCCATGGTGGCAAAGGGTGAGGGAGCATGGCCAAGAATATGCACGTAGAAAAGACTTAAGCTCTTTGGGCTTGGTGAGTGGCATCCAATCCAAGAAGGGGCGGGAGAGCTGGAAGGGCAGAGAGGAGCAATGGGGAAGAGACAGAAGGGGCACAATGGAGCTGGGAAGGGGGGAAGAAGAAGAGCTGCCAGGGTGCCTCGCCCCAAGGGAGCCCCTGGAAGATTCACATCGAGGGAGCCAGCTTCTCCCCACTAATCCCCCCTGCCATCTGGGCTGCCAAGGTTGACTTCAGCTGCTCCAGGCCCAGCTTGGCAGCCAGAGGGAGAGGAGGGGTTAAGCTGGGATGTTTAATCATGGAGGGGAGTGGGAAAGGGGCCAGCAGCCACAGTCCGAGGCAAAGAGCTCTTTAAAGAGGCCTGGAAATAGACAAAGATTCTCTTCGGGAAGAGAAGGGCGGAGGGAAAAGAGGGGTACTGTCCTTTTAAAGGTGCTGGAATGCTTGGGCAGTGATGTCACCTTGGGGAAGGAATTTTGTTTTAAGAGAAGAAGAAAATAAATGAGAGAAGAAAGAAACAGAAATTGTAGTTAAAATTCCGCTGGGCGCCTACTGTGGGCAGGAGGGAGCCAGTCAGACATTCTCGCCTGGGGAGAGGGCCAGGGGAGAAGCATCTGACAGGAGTATGGGGGTGGACCAGAAAGAGGAGAGAGAAATTTTTATATATAGGGAGTAGAAGGAAATGAAAGAGAAAAATGCCAAGAATGTGAGCTCAGGAGCTGGGCTGGCTCCTAGGAGCTGAGGTTAGGCTTCTAGGGAGCCTGCTGAGGAAGAGACTCTTATGTAAGCTTAGTTAGGACAGGAACCACGGGGTGAATTAAATGGAATTCAGGGAGGAAATCTCGGCCATGTCCCCTGAGAGCCCTACATCAGGCGTCGGACTGACGAGGCTTCAACCATGCCCCCCCCCACCCCATCTCAGCACGACCTTTTGCTCACCCCTTTGTTCTGAGAGGTGTTTGCTTCCCTTTCTGCGCAGTGGGTCATTATTGAAGACAAGAGTCACTCGCTTCTCATAACCTAGAGAGCAGGGCTGGCAGGGCATTAGAGAGCAGGGCTGGCAGAGAACAACCCTCTATGATGGGATAGCAGGGTCCCTTGTGAGCACGCAAACCTAGGGTGTCCATATTTCCCAAAGAGAGAACTGGACATCCCCAACCGCTTGCCCAAGTCCCTGCCCCCCCCCATGCTGTTGCCAGTCGCTCGAAACCCCCCAGCCCCACACCAGGCTGTTGCCCGGTTGCTGGAACCCAGCGGGGGGCCCCACATGCTGGAATGCTGCTCCCCCCCCCAGCCCTGCCTCCTCTCTCTCTGCTCGCCCCCTCTGCACCACACCCCACTTTTTTGACAAAAGTGGACATTTATCCTGTTTGCTCTTGCCAGTTGATCAAGTCAGCAAGAGCAAACGGGACAAATGCCTCCTTTTGGGGAAAAAAAAGTCGGGATGGCCGGGACAGGGCTTAAAAAAGGGACTGTTCCGGCCAAAATAAGACGTATGGTCACCCTACGCAAACCCCATATGGCAGCTCTGCACCTCACTGCTGCCATGCCACAGGGCTCAGCCTGGGGCGGGGGGGAGGTTTCTTTTCTCTCTCCAGTTTCCTAATCACTGTCTATTTTATGGCACCTTTATTTCTTTCTCAACTCCTTTCTTCCATTCAATTCTCTGTTCCTCTTCCTCGCCCCGAAATAGCACAGAACAGGCATTCATAGGACTAGAACTATCGGATCTTTGGTATGGATGATCTCCCTTGTTTTGGACATAATCTGGCTTGGATTTCAGCTCTCAGGGGGCACAACAGGTCATATTCACCACTACGCTCTGGCCGTTTTATGCTGCTCTGGCCATGCACGCTGGTGAATCTAGCCTTGTCTCTCTGGGAAGGATGAGAGGTCACATACGTGTGCCCAATGAGCAGAACGTGGCAAGAAATGATCCATGAACACTCACTTGACATTTTGAACTAGCCCTCTGACTTTTTCATTCACTTTCCGTAAGCATGCAGGCGAGTCAGGTTACTGGCAGGAACGTTGGGAAGAAGCAGTGACTAGTAATGACTATGGCAGAACACTCATGGAAAGCTACTTCTCAATTGGTTAGTCCAAAGAGTTCGCTCCAGAGCCATGATTATATTCATCCCAAAAGGAAATCACATGACCTAAATGTGTCCCAAACAAAACAGCTCATGTTCTGAATTGCCAGTCTCCTATGCTGGGATTGATACCAGCAGCAAACAGTTTACAGGTCTCTTATAGACTGAAACTGGCTCCGGTAAACCACGGAGTGGAGAGTTTCAAACAGTGAACAAATCTGTGGGAAATCATGACTTGTTCCCAAGTGATTTGGGAACAGAAAAGAGGACTACATTCAGTGAATACTAGCTCTGCTAGTAAGATGTTCTCTTCACCTGAACCTGGCCCCTCTAAGCTTTCTTCTACAGTAGATGTAACCCTTGACTATTTTGTTTTTCTTCCTTAAAATTTCCCACCATTGTTCTAGCTCTGGGGTTCTCAGTCTTTCCCCTACCAGCCCCCCCCCCAAGCACACTCCCTGCTATCTAGCCAAGACCCACTTCTCTGTACCAGTATGGAAGGGCAAGGTGGTCAGCACCCCCAACACCTGATCAGGACCCCAAATGTGAGAACCTGGCAGACAGCTTAACCATGCTCAGAGCAGGTCCATATGACAATGGTTTACTCCTCATTGGCTCATCTGTGCTGGTGCTCCCCAAAGTTGCTACTTTGAACTGCACTAGAGTAACTGTGAGCGAGAACACTGGAGTGCGTGAGGCCTATGAGAGCGTAGATGGGAAGGTCCAGCTTTGTACTGACTGAGCCCACGTCACTTGTATCTTCTCTGTCACCAGGACCTGATGACTCAGAATGGAATAAGCTACGTCCTCAACGCCAGCAACTCCTGCCCCAAGCCAGACTTCATCTGTGACAGTCACTTCATGCGCATTCCTGTCAATGACAACTACTGTGAGAAGCTGCTTCCCTGGCTGGACAAGTCCATTGAGTTCATCGGTGAGGCAGCTCCCTGGTCCTTTATTTACTTCTTCCAGCTTGTAGAGGAGCAGACTCACCCCTGTGGCGCCTCCTGCTGGGCTCTTCAGGGAATTAGCTCTTCCAGCGCCCTGGAGCACCCCCTGCAGGCCAGTGATCTGCCTGTCCTCTGGCCCCCGTGTCCCTCTCTGGGCCCTGGTGCCCTTTTATCTGGGATGCTGCCCCCTGGCAGTACACCCCTCAGTACTAGGGTCTCCCCTCCATGGGGAACCCCCACCCACTATCCCTACCTCACCTCAGAATAAGGCCACTGCCAGTCATCGTCTAGCCCCACATCCTGGGGCAGACTGCAGTATCAGCCTACTCCTCACTGGCAAGGTTGGGTTTGGACCTGCTGCCTTGGCCTTCCCCTGGGCTGCCCTCTGCAATCCCCAGTACCCCTTGGCCTCCTACTAGGCTGCAGCCTGGGGCTTTCCAGGCTGGAGCTCCCCAGCCCTGCTCCACTCAGGTACTCTGTCTCTAGCTCGCTACAGCCAGGTCCTTCTCCCTCTGAAGGCAGAGAAAGACTGTTTGGCCTCTGACTCCCAGCCTTTTTATACAGGCCAGCTGTGGCCTGATTGGGGAAGCGGCCACAGCTGGGCCATGCCCCAATCAGCCTTGTAGCTTTTCCTTTGCCCCAGCCCTGGTCCCTGGCTGTTTTAAGCCCTTCAGGGCAGGAGCGGGGGACCACCCCGCTACACAGCTCCAGTCTTGATTTTGCTGTGGTGGCCCCAGACACTGGGAGCTGGACTCTTCACTCCTTGCCACTATCCCAGCCAACAAAACTCAGGCTCTTCTTCCCCCAACTCCTCTCTTCGTCCAGAGAGCCCTTGTCCCTTCACCCACAGTGAAACATGCACACTCAGCCACTAGGAGAAGCCTTTCCTCCCCTAGAAAACCTGGCACCTCAACCAGCATCAAAGTCATTTGAAAGTGTGACCTTTGCCACAGCTAGCTAGTTGTGCAAATGATAATACTTTGCACTCTTGTAAGAAAGCCTTTTAACTGAGGGTCTCAGTGAGAAACAAAGGCCAGTGTCCTTATGTCCATGTTATACATGGGGAAATGGGGACACCGAGAGGCCCAGAGACTAGCCCAGGGTCACATAACGAGTCACTGGCAAAGCCAGGGGGAAAACCCAGGAGTCCTGCCTCCCACTCCTCTGCGCTGGCCACTAGACATACAGCCTCACAAAGATGTTCCATGGGGACAGAGGATGAAATGACTCTGTCCAACCTCCAGGGGCACCCCTCTGAAAGCTGTTCTTTCTGTACCATGCTGCAGACAAGGCCAAGGTATCCAGCTGCCAAGTGATCGTTCACTGCTTGGCAGGGATCTCCCGATCAGCCACCATTGCCATCGCCTACATCATGAAGACCATGGGCATGTCTTCAGACGACGCCTACAGGTAGGTGCGAGTGGATGAGGGGAATGATGAAGTACGTGAATGTACCCCTGCTCTAGTAAAGGGAAGCAGGCTGGCACAGGCGGAGAGAAGCTGTCAGAAAGGGTTTCAAAGCATTGCTTTGAATGAATTTTCTGAGTGCTAGTGGGTTACACGCTGCTAGGCTAACACTGGGCCCTGGATAGGGTATATACTTTGTGCCCTACCACAGAGCAGTGCCTGTGCACACCCCTCATTGTTGACCCAGTCAAAGGAAATGAAGGGCTCAGCTTCAAGAAGCAAAACCCTTGACGAGGGTGAAATCTGGTGTAGGCTGGCCTAGCAGCAGGTTGGTGCTGCCCTACATTCATGGGAGGCGGAGGGCTGTCCTTCAGGAGCAGTCTTGAAATATCACAATGGACTGCATGCCATGGGAGTGGGGAGCTGCCCATGGGAAAGTAGAGTGAGGTGGTAAATTTCCTAGAGCCTAAACAGTCCTGGCTTTCTCTGCAGACTGCCCTGAGGCATTGTGGATCGCCCATCACCTGTTTCTTTCTGAGCTTTTGGTAGAATGCACTAGCTTCTCCCGCTGAGGAGGCCGGCAGAGCTAAGGTAGCCTAGCTGGTGGGCCAAAGACCAAGTGACGACCCCATCTGTTTGTCTACCCTTGCAGGTTTGTCAAAGACCGACGCCCATCCATATCGCCCAACTTCAACTTCCTGGGCCAGCTCCTGGAGTACGAGAGGAGCCTGAAGCTCCTCAAGGCCTTGAAGGCCCAAGGTGATAGGAATGAGGGGGATGCCCAGCCAGACCCAGCTGAAGTGCCTGAGAGCAACAGGCACCTGAAGCTTTCTACCTCAGAAAAGGCCGAGGACATATCAAAAAGCACAAGCTTGGCGCCCTCCCGCAGTGAGCCAGCAGGAGCTCCCAAAATTGTCTCACCCACAGCACTACAGCAAGGACTCAATGGCCTACACCTGTCCTCGGAGCGCATCCAAGACACCAACCGGCTAAAGCGCTCCTTCTCCCTGGACATCAAATCAGCCTACTCCCCCGGCCTGAGGCAGGACATCCCAGGCCCCGCTGACACCGGGGAAGCCCCCAAGCTTTGCAAGCTGGACAGCCCTTCTGGACCTAACGGCTTGTGCCAGTACTCGCCTGTGCTGGATAGTCCCGACTGGCCCAGTGGGCCGGACTTCCTGCTAGAAGCCAAGGTGAGGCAGAGGCGGAAACATAGGCATCAGGCGGGCTCCCCTGCCCACGGGATGAGCCTCAATTTCAGTGGGGTGTGTGCCATGCACAAAAGCACCAGTGTGGAGGACAATCTCAAGCAGACACTGCGGCTGAGTCTCCCTGGCGTGGGACAGCAGCCCACACAGCCAGCTGCGACACCAAACTCTGCCGGTGGAGGGGGGGTAGGTGCCTGGGGTGTGCATTTGGAATCACCCAGCACCCCGTCGTCGGAGAACCCCTGGTACTTTAGCACAGACTCGGCGGTGGGCAGCGGCAGCGGCGGAGGGAGCGGGGCCTTGTTTGCCAGCGCTGCCTCGTACTCCTCGTTCAGCTGCAGCACCCTGCAGGGCAGCTGCGAGATCAGGTTGAGGGACAAGCAGAGGGTGGAGCAGAGGGACGGGCGGCACAGCTGGCACGAGGATGCTGCCGCGGAGAAGCAGTTCAAGAGGAGGAGCTGCCAGATGGAGTTCGAGGAGACCATGTCAGAGGGCAGGTCCCGGGAAGACCTGGGCAAAATAGGCAAACAGTCTAGCTTTTCGGGCAGCATGGAGATCATTGAGGTGTCCTGACATTCATCCTGGGGCATTGGAGAGTGAGGGGTGGCTATTTAACTGGGAAGAGGCAAGGTGGGGGTGGGGTGGGGACAGTATTTATACCCGTGTGTGTATTTGCAGGTGCACACATGCCAAAATGAAACAAAGGTGAATGAATTCAAAGTCAGGAAACATGACTGTGCATGCTTAGTGCCCCTCCCCCTTGGTCTCTTTTTTTCCCCTCTCCCCCTCCCCACCCTGGCTGCATTCCCTTTGGGGAGGGAGGAGCCTATTAACCCTTTCACCCCTGGATTCTCTGCCCCCCGGGCAGAAAGTGACTCGCTGGGGTGATGGAAGAGCTGATCTTTGACTGAAGTGGGGGAGACGCCCATCACATCTGAGCACCCCAGCTGGGTCATTCTCAGATTAAAATTCTGAGGGGCATTTAATATTTTCTCTGCAAATGTGCAGTCAAAAAGTAGGGGTGTCTTCATTTAGAAGAAAGCGTTATCCTGACCAATGGGAAATGGCAGAGGCTTTGCTCACCCCAGTTCTCCGTCCCTTGTATCAGGGTGGGGGACGGAATGTAGATGGCTCCCTCCCAAGGGTGGGGTGGGGATATTTGCATTGGCTCCTCCCCCTAAGCCTTTTTCTCCTCCTGGTGCACTAAGTATGCTCTGTCTGTGTTTTTTCTGGCTAAGTATCTTAATAATGCTGCACTACCGCAGCCCTATACATATATAAATATATATTATATATAATATAAAAAAAAACCACACAAAGAAAAAGGTAAATGGTTTTACTGCAATTTTTATTGAGCCGTAAATAATATTTCAATGGTTTTGTTTTTAATTTATTGAAGCTGTTCATTCTGGCAATGATTTGCAGACATTGTGGGGCGGTACTTTCAGCTCTATTTTTACTGTCTATGGTATTTAAATCTGAAACACGAGTTTCTAAGCAATATCCGCGGCCTGTGACTCCTTCTGTAGCGCACGTCAGCGACACGGACTCCCCATTCCCTGCGCGCAAAGCAAAAACGGGGCAGGAAAAATCTTTCATGCACTTTTTTAAAAATGGAAAAAAACAAAAACAAAAATATCTTCTTTCAACACAAACTGAGCAGGAAATGCTCTCCTGAAAGCTGCTGCTTTACCTTTTGGTTCCTATTTGATTCTCTCTTGTCTCCATCAAAGCCATAGAATCTTTCCCTCTCCCAGTTGTGGGACAGAAGGGCTGGCATTGGTCTATGGAAACAACAGAGGATTGGATCAGGGATGCCTGGGATGTGGGGAATGAGGGAGCAGAGGAGGCTTTTCATTAAAGGGGCAGCAACCCATACTGGGTTGTATTAGAGAATTTGGGGGTTACTGGGTCCTTTGGGAGAAAAAATTACTCCCTAGATAATGCTCGAGGGGTTCTGTGGGGGCTGAACTCCTATGAGCAACTGCCTTGCCCACTTGCTCAGGGTGCTTCTGGGGAGAAGGTGGGGGCGATAGTGTCCAGGAGAAAAAGGGAACACTTCTCACTCTTGTGCCATGGGTGAGATTGTGATGAAAAGCCCTTGAGGCCCTGCTTTC
The DNA here is from genome assembly GCF_011386835.1 of Chrysemys picta bellii. NCBI lineage: Eukaryota > Metazoa > Chordata > Testudines > Emydidae > Chrysemys > Chrysemys picta. Next base: position 36,701,023 of record NC_088794.1, on the reverse strand, counting down.
CCCCTCCCAGTGTTACTCCACATGGCTGTCCAGAGGGGCTGAACCCTGGAGGAAAATACAGGCCTCATCCTTAGGAACAAATGGAGTTATTTATTGTAGTACCAGAATGAAGCCCAGGGGGTCCTGAGAACAGCGACAGGTTTCCCACTGCAAGATAGTTAGTTACCTCTGAGTGCTTAGCATAAAATATTGCTCAGTACTCCAGCACCAGTTGTGTGTGTGTGTGTGTGTGTGAGAGAGAGAGAGAGAGAGAGAGAGAGCATGATCATGGGGCATATCCAGCACTGGGGCTCCAGTGGGCATGCAAGTGACATGGGGCAGAGGGAAAACAGTCCAAAGACACAGGCGAAGCCAATGAAAGACCAAACTGAATGGGCACTTCAGGAAGGAAAAGAGAGAGAGGAAACGCCAGGAAATGCATTGAAAGGCTAAGAACCAAACCCAATATTTGGGATGTTAGTGTGAGGACAAGCCCCTCCCTCCTTACCCCACCCCTATCTCCAAACCCACCCACCCACCTGCAGCAGCATCTTCCCAGGCTCAGGTGTGTTGCTAAGAAAATTGGTTTCACTGTTTTTCTTTTCCTGGGATTTTGCTTTGGAGAGTTTCTGTTAATTGACCTTTTCAGAGTAACTGAAGCGAATGATGGTTCGTTCTTACCCAGCAGAAGGCAGGGTGCCAGCCTCCAAGGGAATCCCTGCCAAAAACCCGTCTCCCTCTGGGAGTTCGGGTGGGTAAAGGGTGAGGATTTCCTAGGGAAGGCCTCCTGCGTGGGATTCTTACCTTGATTTATTTTTTTAGAGGTGGCGTCGGGCCCAGGTGGGACCTTTACAATAACACAGGTGTTGAGGAAGGGCCAGGTCCTGCTGTTACTGAAGCCAAGGGTGCAAGAGGGAGCCCTCAAGGAGGCCAATGAGCACACAGTGCAGAAAGCTTCCATAAGTTAGCAAGCGCGGTCAAGAGAAAAATGACAAAGGGGCGCGAGTAGCTTCTGTTCTGATTCTCAGACACGTTTGGCTGCTTCTCCCCTTTATGAAAGTCCCTGTTTTAAAGGGGAGCAAAGCCCTCACCCCAAAAACTGTGTTTCTCCCACGCAGCGGGATGCTTAGACCTTGCTGCTGAGCCGCTGCTTGGTGTTATGGGCACAGATCTATCTCTGCTGCAAAGCACATTTTGCTCTCTGTAGCTTTCCTCTTTTTAATATCGTGCTGGTTTCCAAGCCAATACCTCAGGGGTTTTTGTTCACATGTGTGTTGTGTGTGATTTTTAGATCCCCCCAGCTTTTTTTTTTCCACCTTCCCTTCTTTTTCTTTTGTGTTTGTTTATTTTCAAATCAAACTACACAAGACAAAAATAATGATCTCAGGTTTAAAACTTAACCACAGACCGAAGCCGTGAGGAGTTGCAATAATAATTATAATGTTCTGGTGGCATCAGATTGTCACTTTCCTTATGATCATTGTCTGTCTCTGCTGATGTGCGCGTGTCCTCGGCGGATGGGAGAGGGGAATCTCCAAGGAGGCTTATGACTGCCATTAGGCTTCTTGATTTTTTTTTTAAAGGGGTTAAGTGAGAAGCATGGAAACCTCAAATAATCCCTTCTGGTACCCCAAAATGTGCTGGAGTTGGTAGTGGGGGAGGGGAAAGTTGGATGATTCAATGCATTTGATTTTCCATGTTGAAGTATTAATAAAATACAAGTTTTGATGATGGTTGGATCCCTCTGCCTAACCCATCCCTCTTTTTCCTACAGCTGTTTTGAAAGGGGGGTAGATACTCATTTCAACTCTCTTAAAAAACACAGTATCCATATTTCCAGTGAGCACCTCAAATCAGCATCAGTGTTGCCGACTACTATGTTTTAGGAGGTAGAAGGAACCCTTTCCATTTCTTTCTTGCATCCCCATCCAGCGTAGAGATATGGTGTGTGGAGACAGTGGGGAGGCGGTGATTCTAAGGGAACTGGTGTATTACATAGCATCCCGGCTAGATCGGGAGGTTTATAACAAAGAAAAGATTTCAAAGGGCTTCTTGAGCTTTTAACCACTGAGACCCCACTAACCACTGTCTGCAATATGACCTGTCTCATGTTTTAACCCTTTTTGGGCTGCCAATCTTCTTCTTTCTCACTCTGTCTGTGCTCCATTTTCAGTGAAATTTGAAAAATTCCAGCCAGCCCTAGAGCTGGTCACAAAAAAGAGAACAAATGTTTGTCTACATTTCCCCCCCCCCCCTTTTTAAATTTCAACATATAAATTCAGAGATTCTCAGCCAAGCCAGGTCAATTGGCTGGTCAGCCCCAGACAGCAAGAGGTTACACTGTGAAATATGCCAGCAGGACAGTGTTTCTATGTTCACATCTTACCTATGTTCCATAAGCCTAGTACAGGATCATGCACCCCAAATGGAGAATCCCCATTTATATCCTTGTTGCATTCCACCTGACCTGAAAGCATATACAGAAGTGTCTCCATAGAGAACACACAGCTTCTTAGACCATTTCAACAGTATCGATCAGCATTCCTAAAGGATACTTGCCTTATGACACAGGGAAGAGCCATCCAGCTGCTTTGCGGCAGTAAATGACTCGCTCTTGTTCTGCAAGTCACACGGACATCTGTTCATGTAGGGTCTGCCCTTGATCTTCTGAGGGTTGGTGCACTAGAACTGGAGTTAGTACAGAGACCTCTTCAGCTGTGAAGTTCATGATAGTTTCCCCTCCATGACATGTGACCCAGCTACACTGCAGTGCAGAGGGAGGAGCTAATGAGGGTGCCTTCAGGTAACCCCTCATTCCCATTCACATATTATTGGTTGAAGCTTGGGAGAAGTATGAGCTACAGCAGTTGCAACAGCACCCCAAAGACACAGTCCCTTGCCTGGATCTCTGCTAGCCTCTGTATTGTAAGGGGTATTTCCCTTCCACCACAGCTGGCATTCCATGACTGCCAGCACCAGCTCAGCCCGGAGTTGCTGTCTCCCATGTTTTAACCCTACAGCGTTAGAGAGAATTAAGAGTTTCCTTTGCCTGTTGCGGTGGGTCTTGCCACCACTGCTAGCATTAGTCCAGCCCCACCCATGGTAGCTATAGTGGAGTTCTAGAGTAGATAAGGCACTGGCATTTTTACCACTATGATCTCAAGACTTGGGTGGACTTGGATGACACAGTGGTACACAGGATCCTACTCTACATTATTACCCCCCAGCACTAATACCATTATTAGAGCTGCAATGGTAGGAAATTTGGGGGTTAAAAATATAGTGTAGATGCAACCTAATGACAGACATGACATGAGATGTGATGGGGCTCAACCCCTTAGTCCTGCATGAAGTCACTGCAGAGTGTGCTCTAGGACACATCCGGGCCATCCTCAGCCTGACATTGCAGTCTCAACCTTTATAAATACGAACAACAAGCAGACAGGGTCAGTGAAGAAGAACGACATGAGCAGCTGCCTGCTCAGAAATAGCAGCAGGGCTCTGAACATCTGCCATCTTGTGGCATTTTAGAGAAACAGCTATTGTGGTGCAGGCAAAAATGGGGGTCTCTAGTTTTTTTGTCCAGTCTCCCTCAAAGAACCGTAGCCTGTCAGCAAAGCCCTTCAGCAGCTCTGTGTCTGCACACACTGAGGTGACACCTACTCTGCTGTCCATTCTGCAACCAAGCCAAAGGTTTTAAGAGCCATGGGGCGTTTATAACCCATCTCATCAGTGTTGTGAATATGCTTGCATTTGCCCTGCCCTTTCTGATGGTCCTTGTGGGAAGAGTTGCTCTCACTTGGAGCATTTTAAAGCTAAAACTCTAGAAAAATGTCCTCTAGGGAAGATTCCTGCACTAGCCTCAAGCGGTAGGACTGATCCAAAGCCATTGGACTCAATAGAAGTCTTGCCATTGTTTTCATTGGGCTTTGGATTAAGCCCTACGTGGCTTAATAGATCTTTTCTGTCTCTTGTATCAAGGTTAGTTACCTTGGAGGATTTTATCTGTTGCAATTGGTCCCCATCCCTTACTGTGTTTCTTTAATGAACTGTCAGCTAGAATCTCTGATCCACAGAGTCATTGGGCCTGATTTTGATCTCACTTGGGCATGGTTCACAGTGATGTATCACTCTTGCCTTTAGTGGAGTTACTTCTGATTTACAGCAGGGTAAGTGAGATCAGACTCTGTCCCATTGATTTAAATTGAAGCAGGATTGTCCCTAAGGAGAGTAAATGAGCCCCCCTATTGGACAATCGGATGAATTTATAAAGCATCTGATTGGTGCCCTGCTGATTAGAACATCCAATCATTTCCTGCAATAGCTGCATTGCTTGGAGTGCAGGTGCGAATTGGTAGATTTTCAGCCTTCTTAAGGGCAGCCAGTAAAGCTACCCAGATGGCCCTCCTCTAGAATGCCCCTTATCTTCTAGCTTCTAAAGGAGTGCAAGGCTGAGTCACACTCAGTCAGGCATAACTGGCTAACTCCCTGACACCCTGCAGCATCCCCATTTCTTTTGTCGCTTCAGAGGACTGGCAAGGGGAGGGATCCTGGGAGGAAAGGAGTCGGCAACACTGAAGCCCAAAGGTATTTTCCTAGCTTGTGCTGTGTTCCCAATCTCTCGTCTCTGTGTTTGTTTCTTTTTCTGGCCATGCATCCCTGTCATGTCTCTGTTATAGAAAGCCTACACCCAAAAGAAACCCCTTCTGCCTTCCCTCTTAAACTACCAATAATAAGCTATCAGTGTTGTAATTGCAATCTATGAATTATAGATTTAAGTATTTATTAATTATTATTATTATTATTACTATTATGTAATTTTTTCTTCTTAATCTTTGTATGTTGCTCTTTGGTTCTCTGTTGTGAATAAGTGCAGACCCCCAGCCACCTCTCCATTCCCCACCTGCCTCAACCCTGTACCTGCCCCACCAGTCTGGGGCTGGCTGCACTATACTGTGCCAGGCCTAGCTCATTAGCTGTCCTGGAGAAGGCACACACATGGGTAGGCCCGTGTGAGTGGATTTGAAAGGGTGAAACCTCCAGAGATTCTGAAACCAACAAAGCCCAGGGCAATGCCTTTCTTTCCCCCACACTCACACCCACACGCCTTGGAGTCTACTCAAGTTTGTAGGGAGCAGGAATGGAGAATTCAAAGGCACAAGCTTAAAACTAAAGGAAAATTGACCAGGTTTCCAGGAAACAGTCAATGCACACATGCTCTCAGGGTTCCCCAATCTGGTGGCTGAATCCAGGAAGTTCATCTTTACCAGGAATGGTTTAATGGCCTGGCATCACCAGCTATTTTGGCAGCATTCTCCTCGCTGCCCAAAGCCACCGCACCTTACTTTGGGGAGCAATCCTGGGCTTTCTTGGGTTCAGTTTCCCAGCCACCTGATGATCGTTCTTTGTCCAAGGAGCCACACCTTCTGGGGAATGAGGATGTTCATTTTTAGAGCAGCAGAGCTCCAGGCTGCCCAGAAGGGGCTTAGTGGAAGACCAGCCCATGGGGAAAGAGAGATCTGATCAGACTGGCCTCTAATAATGATAGGGATGCAAGAAGAGAGGGGGAACAGCCCCATAAGTGCATTCATTGCTGGCAGAAATAACTATGGTTTTCCAGCATTAAGAATTCATAGGAAGCAGAGTTAAGATTTCTGAGTAACTGTGGTGGCCAGAACCTGGCACTTGCTTCTTGTACCCATAGACTGGACTCGTCCTGAAGCCTACAAGTACCCAGTCAACTGGGTGAGGAGGAGGGCTGGGAGAAAGTATCAGTGCAATAGGAAGGGAATCCTCTCTGTGCCACAGTATCAAATATTATCTCTTTGACTAGCCAGCCCAGTTAGAAGTCATTTTTAAATCAAGGGGATTAATGTTGCCCTTCTAAGAGCAGCCATGCAATGGCCTATCATCTCTAACATGAGTGTGGTTTATTATAGATAGGAGTCGTCTTTTCCTTGTGCTGTGTTGAATTTATTTTGTCATTCAAAATCCATTCTAGAGAAGCAGAGAAATCCAGTTCAGGCTTTATCCTCTTCTCAGGAGCCATATGTAGAATCCATTCCAGCTCTTCTAGAAATCCAGTTTGGGCTCCATTCTTCCTCTCTCAAGTACATTTCCAGGCAGAGATGGCTAGGGGGTTAAATGGGGCAGGGCAGATGGAGGATCACCTGTTTTGCAGACAATGCTGTGGATTTGGGGCCTGAGGGGCTGAGCACTCCTAGCCCCCATGAATGTTGCTCAGGAGGTGTGCAATACCAGACAGGAGAGCCCCAGACCTTTCATTAGCAAACGCACAGCGTCCCTCAGCAGAGAGATTGGGTCCAGAACGGACAGGGGCACTTGGAATGCATTCTAAGCGCTAGCTGGGGAGACAGTATCTTGCAACCAGCCCGCTGTGTTCCATTCCCTTCTCAGTTAGTCACTGAAACCAAACGCATCTCCTGCCTGTTACACCAATGCTGAAGTCGGATGGCGCCTGGCAGGACGGAGAGACAAGCTCTGCCCTGTCCTGTCTTTATTTATTTATTACCGGAGGCTGTAAACAGCAGTGCTTTTTTTTACCCTCTTTCTTTTCCTTTCTTTTGTACTTTGGAACAACGTGTTGTAATAAATGCCCACATAGATGTTTTAACAGCCGGTGTTGGCTTTGTTCTTTTGATGGTGAGACCATCGTGCTGGGGGTGCCATGGGATCCTATCCTGAACAGTCACTCTTGGGAGAGCGGGCTCAACTCATGGCTGTTGCACATGGAAATGGGTTGGGTGGGATCCATCAGCACTGGTAAGCCCTGCTGGAGATCTGTCCACCTACAGTCCACTGGCTGGAATCTCAAACTAGAGAAATTCAAACTGGTGATCGGGGCACGTTTTTAACAGTGAGGGTGATTCGCCATTGGAACAACTTACCAAGGAATGTGGTTTATTCTTTATCACCTGACATCTTTGCTTCGATGCAGCAATTACTGAGTGAGGGTCTATGGCCTGTGCTATGCAGGAGGTCAAACTAGACCATAAAGGTCCCTTCTGGCCTTAAAATGCATGATCTGGGCATGCCCATACGCCGTCAACGCCCACCCACAGAATGTGAAAAGCTGGCCAGTCTCTGCTTCGGACTGGACCCGTGGAGGGGTGGGGGTGTCCCTGGTCATGACTGAGGCAGAACACACTACACTCCCAATGGCCACAAGAATACAGGAGGGTCAGTGGTATCTGTTTACATTTTTGTAATGCAACCCAACTATGCCCCATCCAAATGAGAGGGGGAGGAATTGTTATCTAACACTCCCACCTTCCTCTTGATCTAGCACTGCCTGATATTGTATCAGCCTGCCCTGGTCATTGTGAGCACAAATTAGTTGGTGTTTGCAAAGTAATTCAGTAATTGCTAAGTATGATAGTTATAGCTTAGACGCCCACATAGATCCAGCCAGGACTGACACAATACTGAGTCAGCCTGGAACTTATCCCTTCGCTAGCTGAATACCTGTCCTCACTTCATTTCAAACCCCTGGGATGTGTAGATCAGTGACCAGTTCTGAAGAACTTTATTAAACTGAAACACAATCCCTCCATTCTCAGCAGCCTTACTATGGGGGAGAGGGCATGAGTGGGCACTGTATCAATCAGGCTCCAGCAAACTAAAGCGCTAATTGACTTTAACACACTTAATAACACTTAGTAACATCTGGAGCCACCACCCATTGCCAAGTGGTAACTGCAGGCACAGCTAAATCTTGATGTCTTGTACAAATCAAACCTTGTCAAACCAGGAGAGCATTAATCCTGATGCAGTCCCGCAGTCCTCAGGCAGATTACCTGGAATGGCTACCACCAGTTAATCGTTCTGGAGCAACAGTGGGATCCCCCACCCTTGTACTTTGCAATGACTGGACCTAGGTAGGATACTTGTTCCATTCTCTGGGCAGTTAGAGGACAGACCTAGAGTGGTAGGGGATTTTGACAACATAGCCGGCTCAGAAGCAGCGAGCAAAACTTTGCCCCACTGCTTGGCTAACTTCACCAGTTATACCTTCAGAGGGGCCAGAGGCATTCTTTCTCCCATGCAGCAATGTCCAGCCCATGGCCAAGGAAGGCGGGAGTTTTTTAGGCAAGGGCAGGAGATCTCTCTCTCTCTCTCTCTCTCACACGCACACATGTTTCCAAGCGAGGGAGCTCCAGATAGCTCCTCCAGAGAGGAGCCCCCCCCAAGTGCAACGTGACTAAGAGCGGATGTGACTCAGGGAGCACAAAGGAGAAGTGCTCCAAGCCCTTATTCATGCCATGTGTCCTGTATGAGTATTCACCCGGCAGTGGCGAGCATGTACCTATTACATCAGTGGTCTGGTAGAGCTGGGAGGAGACTCACAGGCACCACAGAGGGGAGTGTGTCAGATCTAGACGGCAGTGCATTGGTAGAGCCATGTGGGACATTGCACTGTGCTTGCTTACAAGATCTCTGGCCTTATCCGGTGCTGTGAGCATCTTGCTTTCATGACCACTAACCTCTTCTAATGCAGGCATGTGCACACGGGCATTTCCCTTGTGCCTTGCAGACTTCACCTTCACCTGGGAGGCTCCCTGCCACTGCATACACAACACCTGCCATCATGCCCAGTAATCCCTGTGTGTTTGGGATCCCATGTGGCTGCATCACACAAGGTCTGTGACAAAAGGCAGGGTTTCACTCCAGCTTTGCTCAGCGGGCTGCCAAAGGAGAGGGCTGATCTCCATAGGCTTGGGGAGAACTCGATAATTTAGGGATGGTTGTGTCCATCAGTGTAAGACCCACACACCACCTCAGGTGAGAATCAAGCTGTGCCCTTTTGCTCAGAAGGCAGCAGCTCCATCAGCTGCACGGCAGGGGCATCTGGCCCTGGCTGAGCCAGTGGCTGCGGTGTAAGCTGGTCAGTTGGAAGTTTCTCTCCCTTGTATCACAGGTACTGACAGTCTGTCAGGCAGCCACAGAGCCTGGCACTATGGAAGAGTTGGTAGCCTTCCCCTCTCACCTATAGCTACCCTTTGCTGCAGGGTATGTACCATAAATGCGAGGTACCTGCACTCGTTGAACGGGGGAAATGAGCAGTCCCCACATGATATCATGCCTGGTAAACATCTGTCCTTCCCAGGGTCTACCCCTGTATTATTAGTAATACCTAACACAGGCACTAATGGCACCATTGAGGGTCTCTGCTACCTGAGCTCCTTGGCTCTAAGGCTAAAGAACTGGTTTCACGCCCTGAGGCAACGTACCAGGGATCAACCAGAAAGTCAGAACTAACCAGGCCTATTGCATCCATGCTGGAAATGCCTCTGCTCCGGAGAGAGATGGCAGAGATAAGTGCAAGGCCTGGCATGGAAGCACATGTAACAAACGGATGCAGACTGCAGTCCGTGGAGGCTGGCAGTGTAACTCCTAAGACTAGTGCCCTGGCGTGGACATGCTACTGTGCTCGAGACTGGGAGTGTAACTGGAGCATGGCTTCCGCAGTAGGACGGCCCCAGCTCCATCTATAACTAGGAAAGGGAAAGCATTTCTTTTCTGCTAATACTGTTGAAGCAAATCAGCTCTCAGTTTAACCGTCTGACTTGTGTGGCCACGGCAATAGGAGTGTGCTTATGTACATGTGGTTATCATGTCTTTGGGTGCATGGGCACACATGGCAAAATGTGTCTCCTTGTGTGCATGCTGGGGGTGCATGTGAATACATGTGGTGTTATGTGTGCACTGCTCAGGATGTATATGCATGCACGCATGTTGGCCCACATGCCCTTGTGGGGCAGGGGACGGGAAAGGTTGGATGTGTATGTGCATCCTGACATGTCCGGGATTGTCCTGTCACCTTTGCCCTAGTCCCAAGGCAGGGTGCTACTACACCCCTGTCTTGCCTGTCACATTCCATTTGGCCGCAAACGCTACTGCCCGCGAAACACAGGAACGGCCTTTTTCCAGCTCTCCGGCTTTTATTGACTCAGACAGGCTGCCAAGCCTATAAATAAATGTTCTAGTGCTAAATATAGCAGCCATTGAAATAGGCTGCAGCCCATTTATTTAGCTTGTGGCCTCTTTGAAAGCTCGCCAGCCAGGATTAATTCTACCTTAGCTTTGTCCCACACCATGCTGTGGCCACCCATGGAGGGTGAAAGATTGAGTCAATGCAGGGAGAGAGGGAAACCAAAAGTAGCGCACATTTCTGAGGGGTTGAGCAAAAAAGCCTCTGCCAGGCATTCCCTTCCAGAGCCTCCTGGGCCCATATATGTCAGGGATAATATTGTCAGGCTTGGGGTAGCCTCTGAGTGGAGGGGGGGTAATATGGGGAGATGCCTTGGGACTCCTGCTCCTGGGGAGATGGGATCCCTTGGGTAGGAAAAAGTGGTTTGACAGCTGGGGTCTCTTAGGAGAATCTGTGTGGTATATTCCACTCTCCCAGTGGGAGGAGAGGTTAGCAGAGTAGCACACGCTCCATTCTGCTTGTGCGTACCGAGCTGATGGCTGCCCTGCAGATAAAGGGCTCAGGACTAATGGCAGGAAGCTAAACTCCACTTCTGTAATGGAATCTGAAGTCTCATTCCAGCACTCATAATGTACCGTAATGCTGCTTGACATGCCACGCACTTGTCCCCTCCCTGCCGGAGACAGTGGACCTCACAGTTCCCAGTTTGGTTGTTAGCCATTAACCTTGGGTTGAGGGGGAGAAGGAGCCTGGGCTTCCGTGGAAATGCCTGACCTCCTCCTTGACTGGCCACATTTACCTGGCATAAAAGAGTGCCTCCTTCCCCACATCAGAAAGCCATGACTCGCTACAGACCTCAGTGGAACTGCTGCTAGTTTTTCCATGTGAAACCCATTGCTACAAGGTACCATTGAGGCCAAGAGCTTAACAGGACTGGGAGAATAATCAGACATGTTATATGGATCCCAAGAACAGCTACAGTTACAACAATAAGGGTTTTAAAATAGCAGGGATTTGGAAGGGATATGAACCCTCAGGGCATAAGCCAAACTCTAGTTACTGGGGGGTTAGGAGGAAGCTATCCCTGGGGGTTGGTTAGGTTGTAACTGCTGAGTGCAGAGTTTATTGCACCTTCCTCTGATATCTCTGGGTACTGGCCACTGTTGAAGACCAGTTATGGAACTGGATGGACCACGGGGCTGATCCAGGTTGGTGAGTCCTATGTTCTTAATACGATCTTCTCATGCTTTCTGAGGACCACCATGAGACAATTATAAATCAAGGAAATCACCCTTAATGAAGAAGCCAAGCAGTCCTCTTTAACCTGGAAAAGAGAGTGATATTTCCCCCAACAGAGCACTGGACATCTGCAAGGCATTGTGCAAAGATTAATGAAGCGATGACATTCCATTTTCTGCAGTATAAGGGGATTTAACCCATTTCCAGGATGCCATGTAACCCATGGTGTGGAGGGGCCAAATTCATCTTTGGTGTCATTGGTTGTATAAGAGATACACGGTGAGGGAAATATTCTCCTCTCATTTGCTGCTCCATTTAAGTGCAGGAAGAATTGGCACTTGGGAGCCACATTTCCCTTTGTTACACCTGTGCCACTGCACTGAAGTGACTGAGGTGTAACTGAGAGGAGCCTCAGGCCCTGAATTTCAGCTGGTCAGGACACAGTTGTAACTGGTTAAGGAATGGAACTTACCAACTCGGGAGAGAAGCAGTGTGTCCCAGTGAATAGGGCAGTGGATGCAGGTGACCTGGGTTCTATTGCCGGCTCTGCCACTGACCTGTTGGTGATCTCAGGCAAGTCACGTCCCCTCGCTGTGACTCAGTTTACCCATTGTCTATCTTGTCTATTTAGACTGTAAGATTTTCAGGGCCAGGATTATCTTCTACTGCATGTGTATTCAACACCTAGCACAAAGGGGTCTTGATCTTGGTTGGAGCCTCTGGGACCTACTGTAATATGAATAACAATAAAAAGGGGAATTTATTCCACAAATCTGACCCATAGGGCTTAAGTGGTTTGTTGGCTTATGCTGGCCCTCTGAACAGGGGTGGATTTCACCCAAAGTGATTAGCTCACTGAATAAGCAGGCAAGAATTAAACAGGAAATTATTTGTGTTGGTTATGCATTGACGTAACAGCTGCACCTTTCTGGAACAGCCCCCATTCCAAAGCAGAAAATACAGCAGGAAAGAAAGATGAGAACATTTTGCAGCATTAGTACTGCAAGCAGGCACTGCTCTGTGCTCCAAGGCCAACAGAAATAGGACCCTGCTTACCTTGGGCTGTGATGACTCTACTGCAGACCCATGCCAGCAAAGGAAAAAACCCAGTCACTCCCTGGAAAGCTATATCCACTCCTGGAGCAATCCAAGACATTAATAATGCTTAGCACATCTACAGTGCTTTACTAATATGAACTAATCCTCACAACACCCATGGGAGGGAGCTATGTAATTATTATTGTTATTGGGCCTGAACCTCTTCTCACTTACACCCATATAATCTGAATGAACTCTATAAAATCAATGGAGTTCCACTGGTGTAAATGAGAAGAGAATCATGCTCATTATCTCCATTTTACAGATGGGGGACTGAAGCAGAGAGTTCAAGTGATTTGCCCAAAGCTACAGAGGAAAATCAGTGTCAGAGCTGAGTTTAGTACTTGGGACTTTCTGGCTCCTTGTGCTGTGTTGATATCACTAGACCACAGCTCTCTGAGTTATCAGCCCTGATCCTGGAAAGACTTACATATGATATGTGGAAGCCTCATCACAGGAGGGGTTTCAGATAGGTTGGACGAGCACCTGTCAGGGATGGTGTAAGTTCACTTGTTCTTCCCTCAGCACAGGGGGCTGGACTTGATGATTTCTCAAGGTCCCTTCCATTTCTATGTGCTTAACTTTGAAACTGAGAGCAGTCTCATTGAAATCATGGCCATAAACACGGGAAAATCACCAAGCTCATACTGCTGGAATCTCTGCAGCCTTTGACACAGTGGATCGTGGGTGCTACTAAAACAGACATGATGTAGCAGGTGTAGATGGCCTGCTCAGCACAACAGTGGCTCCAGTTGTTCCTCTTCAGCAGAACTCAGAATGGTGATGGGTAACTGCTCTTCCACTGCAAAGCCCCTTGCCTGTGAAGTTCCAGAGGGATCCATACTGTCCTCACTTCTCTTCAATATCTACATGTGACCACCGGGTGACAGAGTGAGCTCAGCTGCCAACCGTATGCCACTGATATTCAGTAACATATCTCATTCTCAACTGATGCAGCCACCACTACTACTAGTACCATGTCAGAAATTAGTGGCCCCTTACAGCCCGCTGATTGGCGGATGCTAGTATTTAAACCAGGAAGCCAGCATGGGGAGCTTTCTAAGCAACAATGCAGACTGTCTGTCTGCCCCTACCCCAGACTCCAGCTTCTGACCCTGATTTGTTCTTGACTTTGCTATTTGCTTGATGTCTATAACCTCATGCCTGATCCCAACTTCCTGGTATCCTGGCTCTGCTTGACTCTGACTCTATTTGCCTACTGCCTGCAACTTGGTGCCTGACCCTGACTTTCTGGCATTCTGACCTGGCTGCTCCGGACCCCGCTACATATCTCCTGACTGCAACTTAGCAGCTGCACACAGGCTGCCCGTGACCTGGCCCTGACACATACAGCCCAGTGGGATCCCATGTGACTCCTCACTAAGGTTGGGTAGCATCAGGATCTAAAAATGCCTTCTTTCACCTTCAGCTTGCTAGGAAACTTCATCCCCTCCTCCTGGACACAGACCCAGCTGCAGTCATCCATGCATTTGTCCCCTCCGGACTGGATTACTGTACCTGAAGCTGAATGTGAAGGCCCCAGCTGGGACAGAAGGCAGCTGCCTCCTTTCACCATGGCTCAGGCCACTGTGAGCACATCAAGCCTATGCTCAAGTCCCTCCGCAGGCTTCCAGTCAGCTTCTGATACCAAGGGTTTAACCCTAGTCTTCAAAGCAGTTAAGAGCTCAAGCCCCAGTTCAATGAAAGATCACTCATGTAGAGCTCAGTGCAAGACTGAGGTCCTAGGTCTTGACTGCACACAGACTTGTACTTGTTTACTTAAGCTAGTTTATGTTAGTTAACATAGGGCTGGTGAGGCCATCCGGGAGCTGGTTGATCCTGCACCATCTGGCCCCAGTATTAAAGTAGTTCTTAAGGGGCCTCACCCCAGTGGAGAATTGGTACAGGTCTGCCCCAGCCCCTCCTCTGAGATGCATTAGTTGTGTCACCCCTGGACAAGCCCTGGGAAGGAATTGTGACTCAGGCACACACACTCCCAGGGCCGTGATTTTTCGGGAGCCCTTTACAAAGCGTAACACGATATTTCCCCCGGCAATGCTGCTGACCAGCATTGCTGGGTGGTGGTGAAGCCAAAGTTCCAACCAATCTGCCCACCTGCTTGGGTGGGGTGGAGTATGCCCACAGAAGCTGCTCTCCAGTGCTTGAGCGAAGAGGCAGGGAGATGGGCTGATTTTCACATCCCCTTACTCTCTGCAGGCATAGGATGGCCAGATGCAATCTTGCTCATTGGAGCAAACAGAGCTACTTGGGGAGCCGGGTGCTTTTCACCATGAGGGCTGAATCAAGCCCCCTATTATTTTATTCACCTCTGCAGGGAAACAGGTGTGGCCTAGTGCCTCCCAGGCCCCTACCCCAAATTCTGCTTATAATCTCAAGGAGCCAGATCTGCCACCTTCACTAACACAGAGTGGAACCTTGTCATGCCACGGACAGGCTCATTCCCGTAGTAATGTACTACTCCATGTGCGGAAAGGTGGTAGAGTCAAGAATCTAGGGGGACTGAACCTGGAACCTCTGCATCTAAAAGCATCAGCGGCTACTGCCTGAGCTAAAGGACCACCCCAGCAGCACACACAAATCTCTAGACATGGTAGATGCACTAGCAGGGGGCCAAAAAGCCACACTGTATTGGCCTGGGTTAGACGAGGACAGCTGGGGATGACAAGCAAAGGACTAGCGGGGATATGGGAAAGAGGAGTGTGAGGAGTTATAGCTTGCTGCATACATGTCCCCTTGGTTCCTTTGAGGAATGAGAGAGAGTGATACAGTCCAAGGCAGCAATATCTGTCAAACAGGCAAGTGCCGTAGAGTGGGGTCAGCCCCGGAAAGTCAAGTGGAGGAAGCAGACTTGCAGAGCACCACGGCAGGCAGGGAAGCAGAGGGAGACCATCTAGGAGATATAGGCAGAGCGCAGAATGGTCATAGGACAAAATAAGATGGCCAACAGTTTCAGAGAGAACATCCCTCTCCCCATGCCCCTAAACCTACTTCTTTACCATACAAGGTGTCTCTCAGAAACAGTGTGGTTAAGAAGAGCCATATCCCTGGCTCCAGGATGGTTCTGTTTTTTCAGTGACTCAGAGCTGGCTGGTGACTCCGTTATTCAGAGGGCCCCATTACTCATCTGTCTGCACTGTCCCAAGGATGAGGCTTGTGTCACTCCTTTAAAGGCACTTTTATTTGCTTGTTTGTTTTAAAAGCCTCCCTCTGCTAGCAGAGCCAATCATCCATGTGAGGATTTACCACTATTTGTTTGCCCCAAAGCCGAGAAGCTTCACCCTTCCACACTGACAGCCTCACGATGCTTCTCTTAATCAGTTCCATGCCAGAAAGCAGTGGTTGGGATGGGAGTGGGGCAAAGACAGGTGCTTGCAAAATCAGGCTTTACGGCACCATGTGCAAATAAAATCCCCTCCTCAAAAATAAATTCTGGAAGCAACATGGATCAGGAGAGGGCACAGTGTGACCTGCAATCCAGATGCAGCTCTTGGAGTCATACAGTGCAGTCAGGACTGCCCTATATTTAATATTAAAGAGCAACTCATGCAACTGACAGCTCCCAGCATGCAATGCTCCACCTTGATGCCAGCAGCCAGGCTTCTCTGTCTCAGTTGTCCCTGCAAGCCATCCTTCCAGATGAAAATGGACTTCTACTCTAAAAAACAACTCTGCAAAAAGGAACCCTTCTTATGCATCTGATTTGCTCTTTGGAGGCATTCTGACTCACAGCTGCTCAATGGGACAAAGTGGGAATTTTCTGTAATATATTTATGAAGCCTATGTATGCCTCAGTTTCCCTCTTCAATTTGCATTGTTACCCAGTGGAGGGAAAAGTTTGAAGTCTGTTCTTGGAGGCAGTGCAGGATATGAGGTGTGGGTATTCATAGAATCTAGAATCACAGAATATCAGAGTTGGAAGGGACCTCAGGAGGTCATCTAGTCCAACCCTCTGCTCAAAGCAGGACCAATCCTCGCAGTCAATACGGTCATAAAGGAACTGGCTGGAACCCATGGAAAGCAACCCCCTATCAATGCATAATCCCACAGAGACAATGAAAAGCCCCAATGGCCAGAACATTGACCCCTAAGAAAACAAACAGCATCCAAGAGGAAAGAGGTTTCCCCCCCCCCCCCAACTCTCAGCAGGGATGCTGAACAGAGACCAGCTCAAGAACAAAGAACTGAGCACCACCAGCAGGGGATAAACTGTCTGCTATCTCCTATGACTGACTACTGAAGAGGTCAAAGAGAGACAGAGAGCCTGAGACCGGAATCCACTACAGCTTGGTTGGTGGTTTGCTCTGGCTTGACCAGAATGGACTATGCTTTAACCTTGATTTCTCTGTGCTCAGGTCAGGACTTCCACTGCTTGGCTCCAGCTGACTAACAAATCCTGCTCCATTTTGAAAAGGCTGTTAGGTGTCACTGCAAATAGTGGGTGGGGTGCATTAGTCTCTGAAGGTGTACAAGTCTCTGACTGGGGGTCTGTCTCAACTGGACTCACTTGGTGTGAAGCAGGAGCCCTAGGAGGCAGTGAGGTTGTGTGGGCTTTCTCTGGGGTCTGCCATACCAAAGGGATTCCTCCAAGAGACTGTTTAAAAGCTGGATCCATGATACTCATATTAGTGGCAAAGATCCATTCTGACTGCTCTTTGCTCCAGTCCAGGCTGGAGAGTCATCACAGCTGCAGGAGAACAAGCTGCTTTCGATTCCTTCTTGTGCCTCATCAACAAAACTGTTTACCCAGTTCTGATTACAGGGACAATCTGTCACACCTGTGCAAACTCACAGGCGGCCGTTGGGCAGCACAGGTGCAGTGAAGGGCATAATCTGAAAACAATGGAGTTGCACTGGTGTCACTGAGGGAAGAATTCATCCTTCAGAGCCTTTATTACCGGTGCTGACGCAGGAGAAAGGAAGGGCCCAGCTTGATTTTGCAGGCTGAATTTCCAGGACTGTCAGTTAGAAAAAGCATATTTTTACCTGTAAAATAAGCACATTTGCTCTGGAAGCTGTTGAGACATAGTAGACTTATGACCCCATGATGCTATTTTCACAATGCCAGTATCAAAACTGAATGGCACTTTGAATATAAGGGCAGCCTAATAAGTCTGACAAAGATATTTTCAGACTCCTTAACTGCCCTGCCAGCAATTGGCGGTGACCTTTGACAATCAGGATGGGGGAGGGGGGCAGAGGAACTGAGTTGGGTGCTGCAGTAGGCAGGAAGCTAACCTTTAACCTCTGGAGTCTGAGCTTTAATTTTTGGCTGGAGGTCAGAACTGAGAATGAGCTGGTTGGCTTCATCCTAAGCTCTCATCATGAAGTCATTGCCCCCTGTTCTGTGGGACTACAGTCCTGGAGGGGCGCAAGGTCTGAGGTACGGTTTGTGATTGTTATTGGTTTGTGGCAGAGCCTTCACTTTCCAGCCCTGTATCCCAAGGAGCTCACAGACTTGACAGATGGAGTCAAGTAGACAGAAGTCAAGGAACAACAAAAAGGATTTTTCTGTACAAATCCACAAGATTCACCATGGACACCATGGCAGAGGTGGATTTTTAAGGATTGAAAAGTGGAGGGGGCAGGGGCCTTGGGGTGGTGGGGGGTGTCATAGCATGCGTAAGGGGCTGTGCAGAAGAGGACCTGGAAGCAGACGAGACTGGCAGATTGTAAGGGGTGGGACGTGAAACTCATGTTGCAGCTCAGGATCAAAGTGTGCAGGTAGATCAGTGGGAGAAGGGGGGCCTGCAGGAAGGGGATTTGTACCTTTGGCACTTACGTGGCTCCTTTTACAGAAGTATCAAAGAGCCTCACCAACTTTTCTAATCATCGCAACACCCCGTGAGGCAAGGGTTTTACAGAGAGACAGAAAGACTAAGTGATTTGCCCAAAGGCAGGCAGGAAAATTTGGGGCTGAGCAGGGATTTTAACCCAGGTCTATGGTTAGCACCTAAGCCACTGGACTGTCCTTCCTCTCCAGTTGTGCAGTGCTTGGCTACTCTACGCTGTATTCATACACTCTTTGTCTGAGTGGTAACAGTGCAAAAGATGGGCCTGAACCAGAATCCCAGCTCCACATAACTGCGATCTTGAGTGAAGCTCGCATCCCAATGTTGGTGTGTTCTTGGTAGCTCGGACACCTCTCTGATCAGCACCATCAGTCGACCTCTGTTCACGGTGTTCTTCTTCACACAGCGCACAGTCAACCTGTGGAACTCCTTGCCTGAGGAGGTTGTGAAGGCTAGGACTATAACAGCATTTAAAAGAGAACTAGATAAATTCATGGAGGTTAAGTCTGTTAATGGCTATCAGCCAGGATGGGTAAGGAATGGTGTCCCTAGCATCTGTTTGTCAGAGGGTGGAGAAGGATGGCAGGAGAGAGATCACTTGATCATTACCTGTTAGGTTCACTCCCTCTGGGGTACTTGGCATTGGCCACTGTCGGCAGACAGAATACTGGGATGGATGGACGTTTGGTCTGACCCAGTATGGCCATTCTTATGTTCACTACCTTCCCCAAGCCACAATAACCCAATAATCCAAGGTGGCTCCAGTGGTCCGGGTGCACTGGCTCTTCAGGCAGCTTTGTTGTTGTTTACTTAGCGGTCTGAAAGGGGATGGACCTGCCAGACAGATGTTTATGGCTCTGCTGTGCCTTGTGGCTGACTGAGCACCTAGCACTCTGGCCGCTGAATTGACTGCAGTGAAGTCATTGCCGGCTCATTTCAGCAGAGACAGATGACATCAGTGTAATGGGTCTGCGCAGTGTAAACAACATTGTAAAGCCAATGCAAATCAGGGCAGGCAGCTCTGTCTCACGCACACCCTGTCATTTACTCTCTCCCTCTCTATCCAAATCAGTCATTTTCTCTTCCTGCTCTCTCTCTGTCTCCTTCATTCTAATACTCTCTCCCTCTCTTTGTCCTCCGCCTCACTCTTTCCTTCTGGCTCTTTCTGCCCCTCTTGCCTCTTCCCCCGCTCTCTCTTTGCTGTTTCCCCTCTCACCGGGCCAGATTCTCAGATATACTATGACAGCTATGGTGGCATATAGGGGCCTTAATTGGAATGTAAACAGGCCCCCAGGAATACCCCCTGCACAGGGGGTCTCTGATCTGGCAGAAGGGCTCTGCTCCCAGCCCCCTGTGGAGGGTGCAGGTCAGGAGCACACTGTGCTAGGGCTGTTTCCTATTTCCCAAACCCTATAAGGGGCCATGGGAAGTAGAGCATACATTAGAGCAGCCCTGAGGCTGCTCTAACTTGCACCAGGGGCTGGACAGGCCTCCAAATTGCCCCAAAATATGGAAAGGAAACTCCCTTGCCCCATTCACACTCCATTCCTGCTACAAGCACAGGAATATAGTAACTAACAGTCAGCGTCACAGAGATTTCCTTTCACAAGTGAAGTCTCAATACCCGTGTCTATACGCATAGGAGCAAACAGAGACTTGGTGTAAGTGGCTGCAACATCTCAGGAGTCCCTGCTTCTGCCATGAACAGCACCCAGTTAGAGCAGGGCTGAGTTTGACTCACAGTTTACAGAGCAAGAATGTTGGAAGGAAACAACAGGATTGAATGCAGAGATCCGAGGTTCCAAAAAGGTCAGGCATCACAGGGCTGCATGTCTGGTGCTGGGGACACAAGGAGCAGCTCCACTCCTTCAGCCGTGAGAGGGAAGTGTTCACCCCGCAGGAGGCCTGATTGATTCTTTGTGCATGTATGCACCAATACCCATGCTCATCGCTGTGTCCACACACACACACACACACACAATGAGATCACCAGTTATTCAGCACCTTTTAAGACGATCTGTGCCACGTGGAACGTCGGCAGTGGGTGGAGGAGAAGCATGTGACTATATACACACCCCACACAAACATATTCATGGTCAGCAAGCGCGTGTGGGGTGGGGGAGAAGCGGGTCGCTATCAGCAGAGGAAATGGAAGGATCATTGGTTTAAGGCAGAAAAATATATTTGCCATGAAAACAGCTTTAACAAAACATCTCCTGCTGCTTGTTATGGGGACATTGATACAGACATCAGGAGTTATCTGTGCAGACTGGAATCCATTACTCAGGGAATGTAATGGGCTGACATTACCTCATCATATCGCTCCAGTTCAGAGGATTACTTCACTAATAAAACAGGCACCAATACATACATACGTGCACATACGGTGTGTAGCACTATGTGCACCCCCACACAAACGTATGCATGGGGAGGCAAGCATGCACACACAGGTGCATGCGTATGCCCCGTACATAAACACATATGTGGGCAGCAAATACACATGGGTGTGTCAAACGTGAATATAGACACATCCCGCATAAACATATGCATGGTCAGCAAGTGTGTGTGTGTGTGTGTATATAACACTAACAGACCCGGGTTGTTGGCAGATGGGATTGAACCTGGGACCTCTAAAGCTTAGTGTCTGAGCCTCTACCGCATGAGCTAAAAGTCACCTCTCTCTTAGCTGCGGCTGTGTCAGACTCATCAATCTCTAGCTGGTCTATGTGCCACTAGAGGGAGACAGAGCACCACACCAGGGGATGGGGGGACACACACACAGACCGTGTGTGTGTGTGTGTGTGTGTGTACACACATTCATCTCCAGCCAGCCACACGTTTTGGCCCAGATTCTCAGATGATGTAAATAGGTGTAGCTTTGCTCCAATTAGCTACATGTGTTTATGCCAACTTGAGACTCTGGGCCACAATTAATCTGTCCTGTTTATCTGGTGGGCAGTTTATGCACTAACAGAGTGCACCCTGTGACTAGTTAAATGTCATAATGTCTTATTGGTTCTGGAACAGCCTTCCAATAGGTGTAGTGGAGGCAAGAAACTTATGTGGTTTTAAGATGGAGCCTGATAAGTTTATTAAGGGGCTTATATGACGGGTTGCCTGCAATAGCCATGGACTGGGCTCTGTAGCCCAGGAGGTCCCTTCCAGTCCTATGTTCCTAGGACTAGAGTCTGGCTCTCTCTAAGGGAGTGAATAGGTTCTCCACGCCCTTCCCTTCCTTTGGAATAGCTCCCAATGCGAGGTGAGAAGGATTCAAGTCAAGCAAGGAAATGTCTTTC
Organism: Chrysemys picta bellii; assembly: GCF_011386835.1. Lineage (NCBI taxonomy): Eukaryota > Metazoa > Chordata > Testudines > Emydidae > Chrysemys > Chrysemys picta. The sequence goes on along the minus strand of NC_088794.1, from coordinate 36,679,649 downwards.
TGAGCTTTATGTGCTGAGTTAGCAGTAAGTCAGTGGATCAAAGAGACGCCAAGGCTTATCCAGACGGGTGGGGAGTGGCATGGGTACAGGAAGAGGGAGACAGCTTCCCAAACTCCAGTTCAAACTCTTATCCCAGGGGCTAAACCTAGCACCCACACCCAGGCTGTGCCCTGCGTCCGTTCCAGGAGAGTGTGGGATCAGGTTCTTCTCTCCTGGGCTGCACCTGCAGTCCAGACCATCTGATCACAGAACTCCAGTTTAGGTGCTAGTTCTCCTGGTTCCCAATACATTGCCAGATGAGGCGACCTTCCGTATGGACCAACTCTGGCCATGGGCTCTAACTAATATCTTCTGCTCGGGATGGCCTCTGGTAAATCCTCAATCAGATTTTCATACCCCACGGGATGGGACTGACTTGGTGAGCATGCTGTAGCCACCATAGCAATGCTTTTCCAAACATCGTCCTTAGCCAGGCCGTCTAGCTGCGACTGTGCCTCGCACCGCCACGCCCCTCCCCAGGCACAATACTGCCTGCCAGGAGTAATGTGGATTCATGTTTAAGGAAGGGGGGTGGAACGTAGTTCTAAGTCCCACTACGTTCAGTAACTCCTCACTTAAAGTCGTCCTGGTTAATATTGTTTCATTATTAGGTTGCTGATCTATTAGAGAACATACTCGTTTAAAGTCGTGCAGTGTTCCGTTATAATGTTGTTTGGCTTTCCCCGCTCCGCCCGCCCACCCGGCGCTCCTGCCGGGAGCAGGGTCAGGGCGCGGGGGCTTTCCCCGCTCCACACACCTGGCATTCCAGAGTGGCAGCGGGCAAGCCCCCGACCCTGCGCCTTGGTTGGAACGCTGGACGGAGCAGGGCAAGCCCCCACACCCTAACCCCGCAATGCCCCTGCCTCAACCAAGCTTCACAATCATCATTGGGGATTACAGTATTAAATTGTTTGTTTAAAATTATTTATATACATATACAGTATAAGTTTTAATGTCTTTTGTCTGGCGGAAAAAAAATTCCCTGGAACCTAACCCCCACTATTTACATTAATTCTTATGGGGAAATTAGATTCGCTTAACATTGTTTTGCTTAAAGTAGCATTTTTCAGGACCATAACTACAACGTTAAGCGAGGAGTTACTGTAAATCAAACTCTAAGGGCCAAATCCTGCAGCCTTACAACCAATGGCAGCCTCTTCACTGACTTCAGTGGGCTTTGGGTCAGGCCCCAAGTGCTCCTCCATTAGTTCTACCGGTGCACTGAGCACCTGCAAGGGAGTGGTGACTGACTAGAAATCTTCCATCACTGACTGATAGGAGGAAAGTCTCTTTGAACTGAGTATGTTAGCTCAGTACGGCTGAGCCCATGGAAGTCCTCAGCTGCCGCTTTACTTACTGTGGGCTGGAGGTGACTAGCTGATGCAGCGTTTCAGATGGGAAAGGGGAGGCTGGTAAGCAGAAGAGGGAAGTCACCTCTCCCCAGTCACATGTGTGCTGCGCTGGGGGAAAGCAGGACACCTCTCCTACTCCTGACCATGAGGAAGCGAATGCGATTTCTGATTTATTTATTTTTTATTTGACATGAATCAGATAATGAATAGGGCCTATCATAAACAAGAATGAAGCCCGTGGAGCTACACCAACTTCTACTGGCTGCAGATCTGGCCTCACTGTGGAATTCAGCTGTGTGTAAGTAAAAGGAGAATCAGGCTTGCAGGTTGCATGTTCTTTCTGTTTATTACCTGTTACCATAATATTTGTGTGTGGCGAGAAACATTCTTCATTCTCATCTTTCTCCTCCTCCTAGATGATCCCTTCCTTAATCAAGCTTTTGTGACATTTATCTGGCAACTAACACACGCCCATACCGCAGGGGAGCTTCTTAAAGGACTCACCATGGTAAGATTCTGACCTCCACACTGTCGATGAACACTACCTTCTCCGCCAGTGGTCCCAAGGTAGTCAAGGAGCCTGATTCTCCACTGCCCTGCATCTTGGACAGTCACTTACATCAGAGTAAAGTGAGTGCCCAGGTGACATAAAGTGCTACTAAACGAGAATAGTCACATTTTACACGTAATTTCAAGGGTGTAAATGGTCATAGTTATTACTTGGATTGCCATAGTTCTTAGAGCAGGGGTCTCAAACATGCAGCCCACGTAGTTATTTCCTGCAGCCTGCCATAGGTGCCAACTCCACCGGCAGCCAAGCTCCCCTCCCCTCCCCCCGCTCACCGGTCCCTGCTCCTCTGCCTACCTCCCAGTGCTTCCTGCCGCAAACAGCCTAAGACTTTCCAGGAGGGAGATGGAGGAGCGTGGACGCCGTGCGCTCAGGGGAGGAGGCGGAGAAAAGGTGGAGCCAGGGCGGGGATTTGGGGAAAGGGTTGGAATAGGGACAGGGAGGGGGCAGAGTTGGGGCAGGGACTTTGGGGAAGGGGTTGGAATGGGGGTGGGAAGAGGTGGGACAGGGGCGGGGCCTCATGGACTAGACAAGCAGTCTGAGGTATGAAGTTCAGCATGTATGATCCTTTGCTGTGAGTAGTTGGGAAGAATGTTTCTTAAAAGTGGCAACGTATTTTGTATAGTTACTTTAAAAAGTTCCTGCCATTACAGCTATGCTGATATGATGATCTTCACTAACCGTCTCAGTGTTACTGACTACATAAGGAATAGTTACAGGAGTTGATATTTTATTAAAACCCCTCTTCGCATTACAGTTTTAAAAAAGTTAATACATTCACTTTTTATAGCATACTGTATTACTCTTCATTTTTTTCATTTTTGACTACACTTTTGTATCGTTGTATGAAAAGGTTTCAGTGATGCGGCCCTCGGGCCAATGTACTAGTCCTCATGTGGCCCTCATGGTGATTTGAGTTTGAGATCCCTGTCCTAGAGGATCCAGCCGAGATCAGGGGTCCATTGTGCTTGATGCTGTACAAAGAGCTTACAATGTACATACACTCCTTTCTCTACCGCATCAAACATAAGCTTGATATATCCACTTTCAGGGACTTCACAGTCAATCCCCACCCTACCTATCATCTCTCACTTGCTGTCGAGATGTTGATACTCACCTGTGATCAGCTCACTACATCAGCCTCCACTGCCTACTTGTTACATTTTCAAACAGGCAGCTTCATGCTTTCTCCCATGCTGCCCCCACACTCTTGGGTGGCGCACCCCATAAACACCTGCAAAGCTGCCTTGTTAGCCTCCTTCAAATCCTTCCTTAACTCGTCTTTGCTGAGAGGCCTACAAAAAACTTGACAATGGTTAGGCTGTCGGTGTGCAGACATCACTGTCTATCAGGCTGACCAGTATTGTCTCACTGTTCAGTTGTACTGCCCCATTGGTCTGTCTGTATCTATCTATTGTCTCTTGTCTGATACTTAGATTGTAAGCTTGTCAGGGCATGGTGTGTCTTTTTGGGGTGTGTTTGTATAGCACCTAGCACAATGGGATCCTAGCCATAGTCATGGAGTTTAAGGCCAGAAGGGACCATCAGATCATTTAGTCTGGCCTCTAGGGTTACCATCTGGCTGGATTTTTTTTTTTCTGGATTTGCCAGTTGCCAGAAAAATAATTTAATCTGCTGGGGTTTTTTAAATGTGGATCTAAAGATTTGCATTATTATCACAAGACAGTTGGATATCTAATGTTAAAAATTTCTGTGTCCAGCTAAAGATGCTGCAGTGTTCCCACTTCTGCAGTTTAAGCAATAACAGATCAAAACGGTTGAAAATACAGCAGCTGTCTTCCCACCAGCACACAAGCACACTGCACGTGTGTGTGAGAGTGGGTTTGAGTCACATGAGAGTGAGGAGACGTGCAACGTTATCACTATTATCTGTATGTGTTCTCTCTAGATACTATAAGTGGCTGTTGAAGGGGGTGGGTTGCGGAATTGCCTTGTAGTTGGGGTTGCTGCGGGCTTGCCTTGTTGCAAAAAACCTGCCACCTCTTCCCTGCATTTCAAAGGTGGTGATCCTACTGACCTCCTGTATATCACAGACGATCAACACCACCCAGCTAAACCCAACAACCAAAATTATACTAAAGTATAACAACCCACTGGAGACCAGACTACTGTGTGCCACAGGCAGAGAATAGGAGGGACCAAGGTGCTCCAGTGCCCCAAGGCTGCCACAGTGTCAGGGAAATTATTAAATGAGAGAGAACTAGATAATCCTGGCAAGTGCCCTGCACCCACACGCTGCAGAGGAAGGCAAAAAACAACCCACGTCACTGCCAATCTGACCTGAGGGAAAATTCCTTCCCAACTCCATGTGTGGCGATCAGTTAGACCCTGAGCATGTGAGCAAGAACCAGCCAGCCAAGCACCTGAGAATGACAATGCTCAGAGCCATGGCCCACCCTGCCCAATGTCCCATCTCTAGCCATGGCCATCCCTGAGGCTTCAAAGAAAGGAGATCAAACAAACCCCAGAATAGACTAGGGGGAGAAAAAAGATCCCTTCCTGACCCCTACAGGTAGCCAGCTGAAACCCTGAAGCATGATCTTAAAGAATACAAGACATAAATAGGAAGTGAGCCCTAGGGCTGCTGAGCCCTGCCCCCATCATCACAAGCAACCCTGGTCCATGATTGGAGTGCATAGGCACCACGTAATTCAAATAATGAATAATAATAAAGGGGAAACAGAAGCAGTGAGAAATGCAACTACTTGCCCAAGATCGCTCAGCAGGTCAAACACCTGACAAAGAAAAATAAGTGTTTTTAGGCAGCAGAACTCTATCCATCCCTCTGAAAGAGACCAGACCTGTTCAAAGAAGTATGAGAGCAACACCTAGTGACAGTCCAATGCAAGTGCACATTTTCTTTTGAGTTGTACAAAATTTTGGCTCTGAAACACTAGACCACAGGAAACTTAACCTTGTTCTGAGTTTTCTCATCAGCTGCAACTGGGCCAAGTTTTAAGCCAAACAGCCCATGTTGTGGGTTTGTGTCAGAATCACTTAAGTGGTGGTGTAGGGTTTTGGTAAAAAAGGCAGTTGAGAAACTTTTCTGTTTTACTGAGGTTTTGGACATCGTGGGGTTCATTTGAGACCGGTGCTCAAACTGAAACTCAGGAGGCCTGTGAATGGGAAAAAACATTTGTAAGGATATAGCCCAGTGGGATTGAGGGATTGACCAGAACTTGAGGTCTGGGTTCTGTCCTGCTCTGTGACTTGGGCAAACCACAGCATCTCTCTGTGCCTCAATTTCCCCTGATGGTACTTACCTTGTCTGCAAAATCCTTTTGAGATCGGTGGATGAAAACTGCTATAGAAGACTCACTTTCATTATTTAAGGACCTCTGTAAAGTCAAAGCTCTGAGTTCAATGCAGCTCTGCTCCTAAGAAAGGGAGGGACATTATTCCCTGGCGAGGCTAGTCCCGATCATTGGGATGACAGGGCCCCGCTGTGCAGGCTGCTGCACAAAAAGACAAGTAATGAAGAAGACAGTCCCTGCACCAGGGAGCTCCCAGAGCACACTTTGGGCAGGGCATACCCAGGGCCAGTGCAACCACTAGGCAAACTAGGTGGCCATTTTGGGCGCTTAGTGGTTGAGGGCGCCTAAAAGCCCGCTCAGGTGAGGAGGTGGAGTGGAGGTGAGCTGGGGCGGGGGGGGGGGGGGTTCAGGGAGGGCCGCCCGCAGTAACGGGGGGGGGGGGTGCACAGGGGAACCACTTCCCACCCAGATCACCTCCACTCTGCCTCCTCTGCTGAGCACACAGCTCCCGCTGTAATTCTCCTCCAAACGGTGCAGCAAGCCTGGGAGGGGAGGAGAATTAGAGCAGCACCGGCATGCTCAACTGAGGAGGCGGAGCGGAGGTGCACTGGGGCGGGCTCCCCAGGCGGGCAGGGTTAGCTTCTGCAGGGGGGGGCTCCCTCAGTGGGTGGGTTTAGCAGCTTTGGGGGGGGGCTCCCTGGGTGGGGTTAGCTGCAGAGGGGGGGGCTCCCCGGTGGGGTTAGCTGCAGAGGGGGGGTAGTTGCTGTGGGGGGCGGGGAGCTTCCCGGGTGGGGTGGGTGGCGGCCTGGGTTAGCTGCCGTGGCGGATAGGGTTAGCTGCTGCGGGGGGGGGGGGAGGGGCTCCTCTGGTGGGGTGGGCATGGTTAGCTGCCACAGGGAGGTGAGGTTAGCTGGGTGGGGGGGTGGCGCAAGGTGGAAGTTTCGCCTAGGGCACGAAACTTCCTTGCACCGGCCCTGGGCATACCCTATCTCCTCCTTGCACAGCATTCTGGCAGCCTGTCTCCCAAGGATGAGGCGAGGAGACCAAAGTTCTTCCTGTGCATGCAGAGGGCCCTTGGCTCCAGAGCCCACCAGAGCTGTTAGCAATGAGGTCATCTCTGTATTATAGCTGATCTAGAGTGTCTGTGAGTCTCTCGGAAGTGTGGCTATTGATCTCCTCCACTTAGACTTCCCCCTCAGGGCTTCAATTTCAGGAAATCTGTCTCCCCTCCTCCCCCATCCTCCAGCAGTATTCTCTCAGGGAGACCTTGGGACTAGCACTGAAAGGGCAGTAGCTGGAAGTGCGGTGAAGGGGTGGGGTTGTGTTTGGCAATTATTGCCTGTTTAGTTTGCCTGGCGGTGTGTTCTGCCACTAAGGGAGGGTAAACGAGAAGCACATTTTTCCACCTAGTGAGTCAACCATGATGGAATTAATGTTCTGCATTGAAGAGACCTGGGTGGGAACTTTAGGGACACCTGGTCATTCAGGATCCCGTGTCAGCAATAAGGGCCAGCTCATGGCTAAGCCCTGTGCAAGGGGAAGGAGAAGCAGTTCCAGCCCTTGCTCCAGGGCCAGCAACGGTGAGCCGGGCAGCATAGTCAGTGCACATCTAATACTGTCAGTGACTCTAGCTTTTCTAAAAGGGGTGTCAGACTGGGGTTACCCACCTTGCACTAGCCCGGGGATGGGGGGAGTGGCAGCACACGCTGCATCCTCTCTCAGGATGGGGAAGCTGTCAATATGGCATGCACTTCCCAGGAGCTCTTAGCAGGAATTCTGGCTCCTTCTGCAGCACATCCCCTCCTCAGCCCTTTGATTTTAAAAAGAAACCTGCACTGACGAGGAGGACGGGAAGCTCTGGTTGGTCTTTTGTCCGTTACTGGGTTTCTTGCGTCCAGTAGGACACTGGGACTAGAAGGGTCATTGATCTGATGCGGTATAGCAATTCTTGGGTTTGAGCTGCAGTCTAGCCCTAGGGTTGATATCAACAGGGTTGTACCCAGAATCCATTGCAGCTGGCCACAAAACTCCACGTTGTGTTCTTCTCTGCCCACAGATAAGACGTGCTCTGATCTGAGGCTCTTTGGAGTGGCTCAGTTGTGAGGCGAAAGTGTATACAAGTTCAAAGAACTATTAGATAGAACATGTTCATGCCACTGTGATTACTTAATATTGATAATCATGCTTTGAGATCCCTGGCAAAGGCTGCTATATAACTGCAAAGGCTTATTACATAGGCAGATGCAGTCACATATTTATTTACGCCACTGCACGTGAAAACAGCTAATTAGGAAGCCAATTGGGTCATTGGTAAATGCGGTCAGCTGAATCCCCCACAAGCTCCTCTCCTCAGTGGACAGGGAAGGGAATTGAAAAGAACAACTCTGCCAACTCCCAGCTTGCCAAGAAGGATACAGTATCCCAGAAGGACCAGGAGAACAGAGCCTGCTACTTCATTTTCCCTGCAGCCAGTGCCTTCTGCCTGTAGAATGAGAGAGAATCTCCCTGTCCCCATAAGGAGAGGCCTCGTCAGAGGGAGATGGTTGAGGGAGTCAGGGTGAGCACGTGGTGATACCGGCTGGATGAAGGCTGTGCAACTCTGGAATTAATTTTTCCTTTTGGCCCAACAAACTCCAATTTTGCTGACCTTTAGTGGCAAGGTATCATTTGCATTATGGTCCTGGCCAACACCCCTAACAAGATAAGGGTGTGACGGGTTCCCCCCAGGGTGCCACCTGAAACTGGGGTACTACTGAGCCCCCTGACCCACCAGCCTGGGCTCACTCACTATACTGCTGTGACAAGCTGTAAAGCCCTCCAGTCTGCACTTTCACCAGCCTGTACTCCTGGAGGAATTCTGTGCCACTGCGCATGCACAGAATTTATGTCCCCCACAGATTACTTTGCTTCCCTGCAGAAAAATGACTTTCCGATGGGGAAGCAAAGGAAAGCCACAAGACCAGTCATGCGACCCTCCCCAGCAGTATGTTTTGGGTGCCCAGGGCAGCCGGCAGAGAGGTAAATCACTGTGGGGTAGGGGACGGGACTGGGGAAGACACAGCTGGTGGTTTCTACCCTGCGCCAGTCTCAGCTGCTAGTCCCAGCTGGGCTGGGAAGGACGGGACTTCCTCTTCCCCTGCACGGCATCCGGGGCCATGTCAGACTCACCCCCAGATTTCTCCTCTGGCTGTAGGAAGCCCTGAAAACTCACTCTCCCTCCCCTGCATGCTTCCTGCACCCTTTGCTCTTCAGCTGCAGGGGTAGGGATCACTGTACAGGAAGCTGCTCCCCCATCCGGCCAACCCCCATACATCCAGACCCCCCTCATACCTGGACCCTCCCACCGAGCCCCATTCCCCCTGCATCTGGACCACCCCAATGAGCCACCCACACCTGGATCCCCACCCTACTGAGCCCCAACCAGCTGCACCTGGATCCCTATCCCACTGAGCCCCACTCCCCCAGCATCTGAAGCTCCCCACTGAGCTCCCCACATCAAGACCCCTCTGCTGAGCTCTATCCCCCCTCACCCAGACACCCCCCCCCCATGCTGAGCCCCAACCACCTTCACCTGGACCTCCCTGCAGATTGCCACACACACAATCCTCTCTCCCACACCTGGATCCCCCGTCACTGAGCCCCTTCACACTTGGATCCTGCCTTGCTGAGCCTGCCTGCCCACACCTGGTGCACCGGACCTGGAGGGGCAGGGTTCTGGGGTGTTTCTGGGGCAAGTCCTGTCCTTGCGCTGTGTCAGGGTTGGGTGCACCCTCACTGGGGGGTGGGGAGAGAGCAGGAGCTACACAGTGGTCTCCCATCTCTGTGCAGCCAGTGGCCTGTGCTCCCCACTGTCATGCTGGAGCCTCCACATTTATTTGACAAATAAGATTTGCAGAATTTTAAAATATTATTATGTGCAGAATTTTTAATTTTTTGGTGCAGAATGCCCTCAGGAGTAATCGGCATTCATACAGGTAGGGACACACCCAGCTGCAGTTACACGCAGGCTCTCTAACCACCAGCTTCCCTCAGGTGTTTCCAGGAGTCATCTTGCATGGGGAGTAAAGAACCACAGATGATGTCACTCCCTGCCTTATATAGCTTTTACATATGGCAGGAACACTTTGTTCCAAAGCTTGGTTACCAGACCAATCTGTGGAAAAATACTGACATCCCAAGATGGAGTCCAGCATCATGTGGCCTGGTCACATGTCCTTGTAGAGTCATAGCGGCCATCACTCACAGGCTGTTTGGAGTGTTGTCAGGAAGGCTCACCAGGTGGGAGATAAGCTTGTCCTAAGGCCTATTGTTTTCCCTAATGGGTCATTCCCAACCAGCTATCTAGACTGAAAGCATCTTGTCTAGTGGGCGTTACCCAGGTGTAATCACATTTGAAATACAGATACATAGTCAGTATTCATAACTTCAGGTACAAAAATGATAGGATAATCGTATTCAGAAAATCATAGCTTTTCCAATGATATCTCTGTGGCATTATCTGATTAAAACATGACAATATCGATCATTGTTGCAACCACTGTTATATATTTGCAACAAATCTTGTACAAAATGTGGCATGTAAGATGACTATGAAAAGGTTATGATTTGCTGAATATGATTATGCTATTTGTATGCATGTAGCATTTTTGTATTTGAAGTTATGAGTATTAGCTCTATATCTGTATTTCAAATGTTTGCTCCTGGGGTAAGGCCCACAAGGTATTTAGCCGGCACAACTTGGAGGGACTATTCAAATTAAGTGACACTTAACTGACAATGGACCATGGGAGACGCCCATCTACACTGAATGGACTGTCCCGTAAATGTTCTGTTTGAGGTATAGATAATGACTTCTACAGTGTCCAAACAAATCATGCATAGACATGTGACTTGCCCATGTGACTCCAAACACTATCTGGTCACCTGTGATTTTCCACTAGCTGTGCTGAGGGCTTTGTTTGAAACAATGGGTTTCCTTCCACATGGCAGAAGCTATAAAGGGCACTGGAAACACCTCCATTTTGCCTCTTTCTAACCAAGGGACTGAGGTCCTTCCTATGATTTGGCAGCAACCAGAGACTTGACTTAAGCCAACAGTTTATTCCATCACTGCTACAAGCCTGAACCAAGAACTTTGCAATTACTGTATGTATTAGATTCCTTTAACCAATTTTAACTCTCACCTTTCTTTATTTTTATAAATAAATCTTTAGATTTTAGATACTAAAGGATTGGCATCAAGTGTGATTTTTGGGGTAAGAGCTGAGTTATATATTGACCTGGGTGTGTGGCTGGTGCTTTGGGACCAGGAGAACCTTTTATTTGATGAGACTGGTTCGGTGTTGGCATCACCGAAACTCGGTGGTATAATACACATGATTGGAATGTTGGTGTGGATGGGTACAACTTGCTCAGGAAGGATAGACAGGGGAAAAAGGGAGGCGGTGTTGCCTTATATATTAATAATGTACACACTTGGACTGAGGTGGAGATGGAAGTGTTGAGAGTCTCTGGGTTAGGCTAAAAGGGGTAAAAAAACAAGGGTGATGTCATGCTAGGAGTCTACTACAGGCCACTTAACCAGGTGGAAGAGGAGGATGAGGCTTTTTTTAAACAACTAATAAAATCATCCAAAGCCCAAGATTTGGTGGTGATGGGGGACTTCAACTATCCAGATATATGTTGGGAAAATAACACAGCGGGGCACAGACTATCCAATAAGTTTTTGGACTGCATTGCAGATAACTTTTTATTTCAGAAGGTTGAAAAAGCTACTGGGGGGAAGCTGTTCTAGATTTGATTTTAACAAAGAGGGAGGAACTCGTTGAGAATTTGAAAGTGGAAGGCAGCTTGGGCGAAAGTGATCATGAAATCATAGAGTTCACAATTCTAAGGAAGGGTAGAAGGGAGTACAGCAAAATAGAGACAATGGATTTCAGGAAGGCAGATTTTGGTCAGCTCAGAGAGCTGATAGGTAAGGTCCCATGGGAATCAAGATTGAGGGGAAAAACAACTGAGGAGAGTTGGCAGTATTTCAAAGGGACACTATTAAGGGCCCAAAAGCAAGCTATTCCGCTGGTTAGGAAAGATAGAAAATGTGGCAAAAGACCAGCTTGGCTTAACCACGAAATTTTGCATGATCAAAAAAATAAAAAGGAGTCATATAAAAAATGGAAACTAGGACAAATTACAATGGATATAGGCAAACAACACAGGAATGCAGGGGCAAGATTAGAAAGGCAAAGGCACAAAATGAACTCAAACTAGCTACAGGAATAAAGGGAAACAAGGAGACTTTTTATCAATACATTAGAAGCAAGAGGAAGACCAAGGACAGGGTAGGACCATGCTCAGTGAGGAGGGAGAAACAGTAACAGGAAACTTGGAAATGGCAGAGATGCTCGATGACTTCTTTGTTTTGATCTTCACCGAGAAGTCTGAAGGAATGCTAATTGGAAGGGAGTAGGTTTGGAAGATAAAATAAAAAAAGAACGAGTTAAAAATCACTTAAAAAAGTTAGATGCCTGCAAGTCACCAGGGCCTGATGAAATGCATCCTAGAATACTCAAGGAGCTAATAGAGGAGGTATCTGAGACTCTAGCTATTATCTTTGGAAAATCATGGGAGAAAGGAGAGATTCCAGAAGACTGGAAAAGGGCAAATATAGTGCCCATCTATAAAAAGGGAAATAAAAACAACCCAGGAAACTACAGACCAGTTAGTTTAACTTCTGTGCCAGGGAAGATAATGGAGCAGGTAATTAAGGAAATCATCTGCAAACACTTGGAAGGTGGTAAGGTGACAGGGAATAGCCAGCATGGATTTGTAAAGAATAAATCATGTCAAACCAATCTGATAGCTTTCTTTGATAGGATAACGAGTCTTGTGGATAAGGGAGAAGCAGTGGATGTAGTATACCTAGACTTTAGTAAGGCATTTGATATGGTCTCGCATGATATTCTTATCAATAAACTAGGCAAATACAACTTAGATGGGGCCACTATAAGGTGGGTAGTATCAGAGAGGTAGCCGTGTTAGTCTGAATCTTTAAAAAGCAACAGAGAGTCCTGTGGCACCTTTAAGACTAACAGAAGTATTGGAGTAGGTCCTGTGATGGTGTTGCTGGTGTAGATATGTGGGCAGAGTTGGCATCGAGGTTTGTTGCATGGATTGGTTCCTGAGTTAGAGTTGTTATGGTGTGGTGCGTGGTTGATGGTGAGACTATGCTTAAGGTTGGCAGGTTGTCTGTGGGCGAGGACTGGCCTGCCTCCCAAGGTCTGTGAAAGTGAGGGATCATTGTCCAGGATGGGTTGTAGATCACTGATGATGCGTTGGAGAGGTTTAAGCTGAGGACTGTAGGTGATGGCCAGTGGAGTTCTGTTGGTTTCTTTTTGGGGCTTGTCTTGTAGCAGGAGGCTTCTGGGTACACATCTGGCTCTGTTGATTTGTTTCCTTATTTCCTTGTGTGGGTATCGTAGTTTTGAGAATGCTTGGTGAAGATCTTGTAGGTGTTGGTCTCTGTCTGAGGGGTTGGAGGTCTCCAACCTGGAGACTTTCATAAATAACCAACCCTCCACATAAATGGACTTTACTAAAATAAGACAGGAGATCTACATTACACACTTCACTTCTCTACAAAGGAAAAAGGACCATAAGCTGTCTAAAATCCTACCTGCCACATGGGGCCACAACAGGGGTACCCCTAACTCACCCAGCAATATCGTCAATTTATCCAGCTACACACTCAACCCAGCAGAAGAGTCTGTCCTATCTCGGGGACTCTCTTTTTGCCTCAGCACCCCCACAAACATGATACAGTTCTGCGGTGATCTGGAAGCCTACTTTTGCCGCATCCGACTCAAAGAATACTTTCAAGATAACACTGAACAGCACACTGATACACAGATACCCTCCCACCAACAACACAGGAAGAAGAACTCCACATGGACTCCTCCTGAGGGTCGAAATGACAGTCTGGACCTATACATAGAATGCTTCCGCCGACGTGCACAGGCAGAAATTGTGGAAAAACAACATCGCTTGCCTCATAACCTAAGTCGTGCAGAACCCAATGCTGAGAGCCTGATGATCACCCTTCCAACAAGGTGAGGGTGAATGGATGATCATGTGCCCCTGAAAATAATTAATGTCCCTGTTGATTTAAAAAACAAACTGTATTTTGCAGCATGCACTCCTGCAGGCTTTGACTAGGCAGCCTGAAAGATCCATCGGCCAGTTGACTGGTGAAACTGACAGCAGCAGGCTAGCTGAAGTCAGGAGAACCTGGCCCCGGCTAGGTACCTCTGGTAGGGTGACCAGATGTCCCGATTTTATAGGGACAGTCCCGATTTTGGGGTATTTTTCTTATATAGGATCCTATTACCCCCCACCACTTGTCCCGATTTTTCACACTTGCTGTCTGGTCACCCTAACCTCTGGCTGGACGTGTTGGTTGTATGCTGCTCTTTCTCCCGCTTGAGTAGGGTCCTGACCAGCCCATTTTTTGAGAGTTGTTCACCTAGTTGGGTTTACAATGCCTGTTTTCCTCCCCTCACAACCCCTGCTTTCTGTAAACCTGCTTCAGAGATGCCCCTAGCCCTGCTGTGCTGCAGCAGGAGAGAACTAAGACCCCCCTCTTTGCCTTCCCCAAGTTGCCAAAATCCTCCCACGTGCACCTTCCTGACTTCCCACAATAACTCTCCACCATGCACTCACCCTTCCATCACACCCACTGCCCTATTCAACGCCTGGGACAAAACAATGAATTGGCTGAAAATATTCAAAGCAGCTTTTCTCACCCCACCTCCTGCTAACCTTAGGAGAAAAATCTTGGGTTTTAATTTGCAGTTGCTTTTTTTCGTATGACCATCAGATGGTGCTATTGAGTCTTCTTTGGTACACAAGTTCTTCCCCGGCTGTCAAGATAACAAAATCCCATCAGAGCTGCCCAATACAGTACTTACTGATGCAATAAATTGATTCATCAAAATCTGCTTCTTGACAAGACTTACATTTTGGATTTCAAGGCAGTTTTGATGCTTAGTGAAACCCTAGTGTAGTTATATTGCACTGGTTTAATACAGGGCTTATGCCAGTGCTTAATTTGTAATGAAAGAAGTGCCAAGGTTCATGCAATTTTTTACCTTCATAACTGATGCAGCAAGCCCAGAGGTGCCGGGGCTATGTACTGCCAAGCCCAGAGGTGCTGGGGCTTAGCCCTGGCATGAATTAAGCACTGACTTACACTGATGTGACTTACCCTGGTTTCTCTATTCTTTCTTTCTTAGAATCATGGAATTATAGAATCATAAGATTGGCAGGGACCTCGAGAGGCCTTCTAGTCCAATTCCTTTGTATTGTAGAGATGGTAAATAATGTTGAATGAGAATTTTTTTTGTCCAACAAAATGCCTTTTTTAACACTGATATTTTTTTCAAGAGACTTACTTTTTTGTAATTTTATTGAAAATTATTGTTCATTGTTTTCTGGTTTTGAAATAAGAAATATTTAAAATTATTTTTAAAATTAAATATTTGTGACATCCTACTAGGTGATTAAGATGACTAAAAATGATGTAAAAATATTTCTTATGTTCAAAATTGAAAATAATCAATGACACATTTTGATTTTTAAAGTAAGTGTAAAAATAATTCTTCAAACTCTACAGGAATGGGAGTGCCTCACACATTGTTGTCCTGAACTGTGACTAGAGCTATGGTAATACAAATAATAAATAACAATAACAATTACAGCTTAGATTGTAAGCTATGGGGACAGAGAGTGTCCTTTTGTTTGTACAGCGCCTAGCACAGTGGGGCTTTCGTCTGTGACTTGGTCTCTTAAGTGCTAACACAATACAAATCACAATAACAACAGTTATTCTTTCCCCTCTCTGTCTCTTGGCCTGTTTGCTCTGGCCATCAGGTGTTAGAGTGGCTTGGATTGCTTACTCAAGACATAGTTATAGTGCTAAAGGGACAGTTGGGCACTACTTTCTCATTTTTGGTATTGTTTGTAGCACTCTCTTAGGAGGTCAAAAGTATTTTCTCTTTCCTTATTGGTTTTGGCCTTTTCTATTTTGCAAATAACCCCCGCTACACACACACTAGCTAGGCATTTAAAGCAGCTGGAGATGTAACAAGGATGTTTATTTACTCCCTTGCTTGTGTACCAGCATCATCAATGTCTGCCCAGATCCAGGAAGGAAGGGTACAAATTGAACCAGTGCAGGGATGGAGATGATGCAGCTTGCACCTCCTCTGTTCAGGGGATGTGGGGCATAGTGTAGCCCCCATGCAGACTGAAGCAGCCCTCAGTGCTACCCTAATTTGTGCCCATGCTGCAGTGGCTTCTATTGGGTTTTGCAGAGACACACAATATCTGAGTCCTAGGCATGCCCTGGCCAGAGATCTGTCCCTCTTTCCTCTGGCCACCCATCATCTGCCCTCGTTCCATGCTGGAACATTCCTGTCTTGGAGCTGTTGCAGAGGTGACTTAGAACTGGAGGAGTTGGCTCTTTGCCTGGTGTAAGGGTCCCCTCAACTGGGGGCTATTCAAATTGGGAGGGGCCTTATACCTGCCCTACCAACCCTTTGTTCCGAGGGGCAGGGCCTTGGCCCCCTTAACTCTGTCCATGTCCCCCCACCCCACCCCGAGCCATCACCCCACTTCCATCCCCGGCTGGGGGGTGTGTGTGCAGACATGGGGGTGGCGAGGTAAAAAGTTTGGGGACCACTGAGGTAAACACTAGTATTTACCTCAACCAAATAACGGCCTTCACTACACTATGTTTTAATGTGTTAGTTACCATCAGGAGTGCAAATAGGGTAGTACTCTCCAGTATGCAATACTGGCAAGAGATTTTTAGCGGGTACAGGGTACTGGAAAGACATGGGATGGGGCTGCACTCTGCTCCTTAAAGCAGAACATGGCTAGGGAGGGCATTCATTCTCTATATGGCTATAACAGCACAATGCATATGCTAACAAATTTAAACAAAGGCTTTGTTTAAGTTTGTTAGCATATTGGGCTGTTAAATTGGTCAGGAGTCCTTAAGAGAGAAGGGATGGAGGAGACAGAAGGTGTTTAAACAGTGTTTTTGATTCTGTTTCTCTCCATTGGTCTGAATTATCCATGACATTCATACTGCATCACATCAAGTCCAAATCATTAGAGGAATGCCTCTGCTTGCATTGACCAGAGGATGTTTGGATTCTGATGTCAGCCCAGTTCTGCAGCCTGACAGGAATCAGGTGTTGTCCCCAATGTACATAGAATTCTTCTTTGAAGCCAAACTAGTCTAACATGCATTTTGCCAACTGGAACTGGAGCAGCAAAACAAAGAAAACAAATGCCTCATTTTCCAGCTTTGTGGGTGAGAGAACTATAAGTGAAGATTATAATGCCAGACACTGATGACCTTAAACCAGCTGCCTCAGGAATCTGCCAAGAACTTTGCTGAAAATATGTTCCTCATCTTAGCAACAGAGCTAAGACTTATCACACATCTGCCCACCTTTATTCGAATGACGCTCCTTCTGATCTGACAGGTCAGGCATTGTCAGTTTCATCTAGAACAATTTACAAACTTGGAATCTAATCCTGTAAACTCCTAATCATTTGATCAATCCCATTGAAGACAATGGGACTATTTGCATGGCTATCCATATTTCTGGTAAGAGTTTCAGGAGTCTGTTCTGTTCCTATAAAGGAAGTTGAATCTCCCATTGAAATGCAATGTTTTGGTACAACAATATCATAATGCAGTTTAGGATACTTAAAATTTGTCTTTTAATAAGTCATATATATGTTAAAATTGCTCCTCATCCAACTCCCCATATTCCATATAAACAGACTGAAATACTACATATTTTGGGGGGAAATGTTTGTATATATAAACAGCCATTCCATAACTGTACTGGAAAATATAGCTGAACTTAATTTTCTATGGAATTTGAAGAAAGTTTAACAGCCCCAATTGTTTTCTCTGTTAATCAGTGTGAACCTGAAAAAATTACATGTCTTCTAAGAGAAAAGAATCAGTCCACACTTACTGAAAAAAAAAAAAATTCCTTCCAACTGGTGTTCAGAAGAGTGCTACAAGACACATACATAACCTCATGAGCAGAGGGCGGAGAGGATACCCTCCCACATTATGACCAGCAAAAATAATAATAATAACTAATAATAATTAATAAAATCTCAAAGAGGCAGAGGTTCACAGATTTGCAAACCTAAACACCTGTGTTATGCTTTAAACCACCTCAGCACCATACCAGGTTTATGAACATTAAAAAGTTAACTGCAAAGGAACGCTGAAACCCCTTAACCTGAATGTGTGCCAGCCAGTATGCCCTCACTGACTAAAGGTGCAGTCACACCTGAACAGCTAAAAATTAACCTTACCCTTTTAGGCTAAGCGGAGTCATGTGACTGGCTCCATCTCTGTTGTTACATAACAGATAACAAAACTCCAGCGGGGCATGGTGCTGGCCCATAGGGTCTCAGGTACATGGTGTGATTTTTCAGAATCTCTTTTGGGAACAGTCATATAGGTGAAATAGCTGGTACTTATGATTATGTTATTTCTATGCATGTATATTCATCTTGATATCTGAAGTTATGAATATTAGCTATGTTTGCTCCTGTGATAACGCCCACAAGCTATTTAGCCAGCACATGAAGGGCCCACTCAAGTTGAATGGCCCATTAAGGAACACTTAGCTCACAATGGACCCTGGAAAACACTTGTCTACTCTTAATGGACTTTTTGTGAATGTTCTAACTAGAATATGGGTCGGGGTGATGGACATGTAACTTGCCCATATGACTCCAAACACCATCTTTCACAGTAAGAACAGATTTCCCTTAACTTGGCACTTGCCAGAAGCTAAAAGGCCCTGGCCTGGAAACATCTCCATTTTGCCTCTTTCCTTCTCTGGCCTCTTTCCTGCTCCAGCCTCTGGACTATGAACATATACTAATGGGAGCATTCTAACCAAGGGACTGAGGACTTTAAGGTAATCTGGAGCCTTCATATTTCCTTGATCCTTTGCAGATGGATTTATGAGTTGGATATGGTACAGAGACTGTTCTAGCCTTATTGATTGCTGATTTCTCCCTTGCAATGGACAAAGATCAGATGCCTGCTGACTTTCTCACAGGAGTCAGCAGCCTTTGATACCTGTGGTATAAGCAACATAGTCCTTGCTGGAGTGGTTTTGCTCTTTCCTCTCCAAATGTCAAAGCCTGTTCCCATTGAACTCAATAGCAAAACTCCTTTTGATCTCAATGGGAACAGGATTTGGCCCCAAGAGATCAGAGAATGTGATTTTGATCAGTTGCTCATCTGTCCAGACACAGTTCTCATGCATGTTCTGCCAGGCTGATTTTGATTGCTCCTCCTGTATGTCATGCTGAGGAAAAGAATAAAACAATCTGGGCTGTAGTTCTATCAAGATGTACATGGCACACACAGTTCTATACCTCTTTTCCATCAAAGCCAGATGGCGCAGCATCTTTGCTTTCCTAGTGCCTGGTGGAGAGTAATACTTAGATAAAGGCAAGCTGGCAGAAGCTTAGTTTGGACATAAGGGAGGCACTGGTAGTATGTTAAGGGAAAGTGAGGTAATTATCCTTCCTATCCTTCTTTCATTTAAGAAGTTTTCAATTTGGGGTTCCGCTGGATCCTCAGTGACACCTGGAAGTACAGGTGGCACCAGGGGCCCAAAGCATCATTTTACAACTGCATCTGTTTAACAGATGCAGTTGTAAAATTTTAGACAGATAAGGGGGACACAGGCACCAACTTCTGCTAGCGCCGGTGAGTGATTGACCCCCCTCAGCCCCTGATTCCACCCCTCCCCTGCCCTGCCCCTATTCCAATCCCTTCCCCAAATCCCCGCCCCAGTCCCACCTCCTCCCCTGAGCATGCCGCATTCCCGCTCCTCCCCCTTCCCTCCCAGAGCTTGTTACGCCGCAAAACAGCTGTTTTGCGGCGGCAAGCGCTGGGAGGAGAAGCGGGGATGTGGCGTGCTCAGGGGAGGAGACGGAGGCGGAGGTGAGCTGAGGTGGGGGGGGCAGAGTGGAGAACTTGGCTGCAATTTTTCCCCGTGAGTGCTCCAGCCCTGGAGCATCCATGGAGTCGGCGCCTATCAAGGGGGTGTCGGAGGGGATGGGGAGAGCTGGGGGTGGGGAGAAGTCACATAGAGGGTCACATGGGGAAGTCACATGCCCTCCCATGTGTCCCTCCCATGAGTGCAGTACCAGCAAGAAATGATTTCTACTTACACCACTGGTTACCATGTTAGCTAACATAGGGGGTAAAAATGCCTCCCTTTTTCCTAGACAAGGCCTTCCTGTTTGAGGGAGCATGGTCTCTCCAGACCCATGACCGCTCCGGGGAACAGCCACGGGGAGGGTACAAATTTTCCCATTTGGATGTAGACAGAGGTGAAAGTAAGCCGGTATGCCCCGGTACGGTGTACCGGCAAGAGCCGGTTTGCCGTACTGGGGCGGCCTGGTTCCCAGCAGGGGCTGGAGCCCCAGGCCCTTTAAACTGCCACCGGAACCCCACTGCTGGAGCCGTGGGGTAGGGCTGTGGGGCTCTGGGGGCTATTTAAAAAGTCCGGGGCTCCTGCTGGTTCTACTGCCCAGACCCTTTAAATAGCTGCTGGAGCCCCACTGCCACTACTCCAGGGCTCCAGCAGCTATTTAAAGGGCCAGGGCGGTAGAAGCAGGGGAGCCCCGGACCCTTTAAATAGCCCCTGGAGCCCCGGGCTGCTGCTACTACCCGGGTGGGGGGGGGCACTTACCTTACAGGGTGGGCTGGGGCTGGCTCTGACTCCCTCAGCCACGCCCCTTCTGCCCTAGGCCCCCCCCCTTCCGGGGGCCAGAGCTGGCCCCAGCGTACCGGTAAGTCACTGGACTTACTTTCGCCCCTGGATGTAGGTTCCACACTTCCCAGCTTCCTCTTGCTCCCTTCCTTTCCTTTGCATGGGGCACAATTCAGAAATGACCAGACGCAGAGATTTGTGCATCAGGACCCACGGCATGAGGCTTTCCAACCAACTGTAACCTCTTTTTTCCAGACAAGTTCAGGTGTTCTTGGTCATTTGTATTGATAATACTCTGCTAGGCAAGGGACTGTCTTTTTCTGTTCCATGTATGTGCAGCACCTGCCACAATGGGGCCCTGGTCTATGAACGGGGCTGTTAGCCACAACCACAATACAAATAAATAATAATAGTTATTATATTTTCAGGGTTGATTTTACTGTCCATGGTGTAAGTAAAAAATATAGCAGCTCACTCTTGTAAAGATTGTTTTGTCTCTGATATTTACATTGGGATTTGTAAACCTGTTAAAACTTCCTAAATAAAGAAATAGTTGAGCTATATATAAAATATAGCAATATGAGAGGGACTGAGAGGACTGGTGGCGGGGGTGGGGGGAAGGAGACAGAGAGAAAATTGAGTTTAGCCAGTGATGAAAATGGCTGCTGGGCAGGGCTGGATGAGTTCCAAGCCCAGTGGGAGCCTGCTTCAATTTCACAGCATAATCTTCTGTGTGCCTTAAAATAACTTCTCTTCTCAATGCACCATGGTCTCACAGAAGCCCAAACAGCAACCTGTGCCACTCCCCCCACACTTGGTGCTGAGTTGTCATCTGGGGGCTATTTTGAGAATGGTGATGGTGGTGTCACATGCATTGCAGGCAGGCCATTGACTTGCATCCTATAGGGCAAGGAGGCTGAGAGAATTAAAGGGACTGCTCTGTAGAGTCAAACCCACGCTTAGTTAAGAAGGTGTGAGGGGTTGGAAATAGGGAGAGTCAATTGTTCCAATTTACAGGGGACCCTGTCCCCTGCCAATGAAATACTGTTTCCCTGATCCAATCTGCAGAGATGGCTCCTTCTTTATTCCCTGGGCTAGTGGCTCATGTGAGATGTAATTACAGAAGAAGCTGTCTGTGCAAAGCATTTCAGACAGACTCCTGTTCTCCCAGGCTTTCTTTGTATTGGAGGGGGGTGGGGGGGTGGGAATATTTTAACACTGTCATGGGAAGCCTCATTTGATCCCATTGGGTCCAGTCCTGTGAGATGCTCCTGGAAGGTGCTGAGTTCACTCAGTTCCCATTGACTTCAGTGGTAATTCAGGTGCCCAGCAACTTGCTGGATCAAGCCCTTTGTTTGTCCTTTTACGTATTAACTAAGTGCTGCTGACAGTCAAAGGAGTTGTGCACATCAGCTCCTTCACTTGGAACTCTGGGCACTCAGCATGTCAGTAAATCAAGCCCTTGGGCTAGATGCTGTCCAGGGGACCATGAATTACACACATCTCCATGTGGCTTGGCAATCCAAGTCCTCCATGTAGGCTTGCAGGTTCAGGGACTGCTCTTACATGATAGGCAACTTCCACATGTTCGTACATACAGGGGCAGGACTGAGCCTATGGCAACACCACCTTGCACTGTGCGCTCATCAGAGCCCAGAAGCTAAGTACGGTCAGTGTGGACAGAGTTTGGGAAAGGTGATGTGTAAGGAACACTACATGCTTCAGGGCATGCAGTTGGTGCATGTATCCCTCTAGATTAGTTCTGGCATCAGGAGGTGCTGTGCTTCAGAAGGTGGTACTGGTGGCTCAGTAAAGGGTGTTTTCCCTCTGGCTTAGCACTGTTCCACTCCCAAGGGCATGGCTTAAGGGGGTGCTATGCTGTAGGTTGTGGTGGTGGCATCAATACAGGGAAGGTAGTCTGCGGGTCACCAGACTTTCAACTTCATAAGACGGCTAAATTCAATATCTTCCATTGAAGCTGATACAGTAAAAGATATTACCTCACCGACCTTGTCTCTTTAACATTACAAGAGACGTGTCAAGAATCTGAAGTTACTTATGGGGTTTTGCAGTGGCAAATTACTGGAAGGAAATATCCGAACGCCCTTCTTGCCTTTGCAAAAGTTCCCAAGGCTCAGTTTGGCTAAAAGTACTCAGGACCTTGAAAAAGAGAATAAAACGTTCTTTAGCTGCTCCTTTTGCTGCCTCGTGTATCTTCTATGTCGAGGCCCAGGGGAGTTTCTGCCATGTGGGAGAGGGATGTTGCAGTAATGAAACAATGCAAACACTTTCTGGGAAAAAATCCAGTGTCTCCATCTTCCTCTAAAACTGGGAGGGGAAAATCATAGGTTCTGCTCCATTTCCCTCAATGGGGGCTCACATCCCACCCTCCTTGAGGGGTGGATATCCTGTCTTTAATTTAAATTTACAGACTCTGTTTCTTACCATATGACCTTCCTCTTTCCCTGATAGATGCTGTGACAGGTTAAATAACACGATAGTTGATAATTAAGCAGGGCCATCCATAGTGAGTTACATTGTATCATAGAAGCTGTAGCTTGTGGGGTACAGTAGTGGGGAGCACATACAAATCTGGGGTGGGAAGCAAGTGTTTCCTGTGAATTCTATCCCCTGGGTATGAAAGTCCTTGGGTTGTAGCATGCAGCTGGTGGTATTCCTGGGACGACGCAGAAGGGCAAGTTGCTGAGCACCTCCTGGGGGTGCTGAGTGGTCCCTTTGATTTCCATTGAAATCAGTGGCAGCTGGGGGACTTTAACATCATGCAGATTCAGGCTATAACACAAATTCCCATTTGCGGACTGTATGTATTCCAGTGCTGGGCATGAGCAACAAGACAAAAGGCTTGTCTACACTTAAAATGTTACTGTGGCCCAGCTGCACTGCTGTAGTGCATAGCGTAGACACTACCTCTGCTGATGGGAGGAATTCGCCCATCAGCGTAGGTAATCTAGCTCCACAAGGGGAAGTAGCTTAGTTGCCAGAAGAATTCTTCTGTTGACCTGGCGCTGTCTACATGGGGACTTAGGCTGGTTTAACAGTGCCGCTCAGGGGTGTGGATCATTCACATCCCTGACCAACGTAGATAAATCAACTTCATTTTCTAGTGTAGACAAGGCCTAAGAAGTTGGATCCTAAACATGAGCCTTGTTGTCTTTAGGGCCAAGAAATCCACTCTGGTTCCAGCCTTGCCTGACTTTGCAAGTGTTTTGACTGGTAAAACCTGGCTGAAATCCACCACAGCTCCTTCCATTGCACTGCGCTGGCCCATCACATTGAGGCTTGGCTTTGGAGAGGACTTCTTTCGCTCTCAGACCCCAGAGCGTTCTTGGATGAGAAGGGGGCTGTCAGATACTCTTCAGGCTACGATGTTGAGGAGACTCATTACTGGGTTGGTGAAAGATCACTCAGATGGGTCAATGTTGGGCAGACTAAATCTGAGTCTGAGTTGTGCTGGCCAGATAGGCTCCACCCAGAGTGACATGTTGCCACTCACGTTTCCCTACCACCTGCGCTTATTCTAGTTCTATAGGGCTCTACAGTACAAGCAGTTCTAAGCCGGCAAACTGACCTCGTAGCGAACCTCCAACCTGAAACCAAATGTCATTTGTCTACTATTCACCTGATCTCTCGCTCTTCTTAACAAAAAAACTATTAACGTATCTACTCGATCATAAGCTGGTTCGTTTATAAGCCGACCCCCCACAAGATGGATAAGTAAAAATGGAAAATTTTTATAACCCATTCAGAAGCTGACCCTATAATTCAGGGGTTAGCAAATTTTGGCTCCCGGGCCAACATGATAAGCCACTGGTGGTCCAAGATGGTTTGT
This sequence comes from Chrysemys picta bellii, assembly GCF_011386835.1. NCBI lineage: Eukaryota > Metazoa > Chordata > Testudines > Emydidae > Chrysemys > Chrysemys picta. Next base: position 36,655,731 of record NC_088794.1, on the reverse strand, counting down.
TTACCTCAAGCGTCCACAGCCACGGAGGTAAACGTAAGTAAACAAAGTGTCCTGGCACGCCAGCTGCTAACCCTGACGGGCCGGAACAGCAACTGGTGGGGAAATTTTTGGGTGGGGAGAAGCTGGGAGTCAGGTGAATAACCCCTGTAACCACCTCCCACATGACCCACCCCTAGCCCGGGACCCCCACACTCTCCCCATCTACGATGACCAGACAGCAAGTGTGAAAAATCGGGACGGGGATGAGGGGTAATAGGAGCCTATATAAGAAAAAGACCCAAAAATTGGGACTGTCCCTATAAAATCGGGACATCTGGTCACCCTATCCCCATCCCATCCCTTCCCACCTTATCTGGGGAGGGCCAGGGGAGGATGTCTCTGGCCTGGCTGGAGCTGCTCCAGCAAGCTGGGCAGCGTGGCCGCAGCCTGCTCTGGCGCCTGGGCAGCATGGCCACAGCATGTTCTGGGTGGCGGGGCTGAGCGGCAGGGCTGCAGCCTGCCAGCCCCGGAGCTGCAGCTGCTTTGGAGGCTGCGGGGAGAGCAGTGTGGCCAGAAGTGGAGAGACTCTGGCCCAGCCTCTTCCCTTCTGGCTGTGCTGGCTGTGCTGCCTCTCCTTGCTCCCTCTGTTGGGAGGAGGGGCTGGGTCCCACCTCTCCTTCTCTATACCTACCTGTTCATAAGCCGCTCCCTGTCTCGGGTGCTTCCCTTTTTTACTAAAAAAATTCAGCTTATGAATGAGTAGATACGGTAGTTTTCTTGTAGGAGGACACCGTTTTCCAGGTGTAAGACACGCATAAATAATTCTAATACTGGGCACTCCTAGATCTGTGAATCTGAAAGCACTTTACAAACACCCTCACAACACCTCTGTAAGGTAGGGAAATATTACCTCAGTAATATTATCTCAGTTTACAGATGAGGAAAATGAAGCAAAGGGAGGTTATTACTCAATCAGTGGTTGATACAGAAATAGAACCCACAAGTCCTTATGACCAGTCCCTTGCTTTAATCACTAATAATAAGTTCTTCTACTAAAGAGGAAGCATCTATTACTCTTTATCTTCTTCTGACTGGGAGACTGGGGCCAGTTGTCTCCAGAGGTTTACTTTAAGATGTTGCTGTTCTTGAATGTAGTATGAGCCTGACTTTCAGAAGGTCTGAGCACCTACCAATCCCGCAGAAGTCAGTGAGAGTTATGGATGCTCGGCATCACTGAAAATTAGACCCCTATGTGCCAGATTTTCAGGTGTTCGGCACCCACCTCCGGGACCAGATTTTCAAAGACCCAGCTCCCAGGGTTTTTTTTAAAAGGCCAGTACCCAGCATGCTGAGCTCTTTAGAAAATTTGGCCCTAGTCTAGATTTATTGTATGACTATAGTACTCTTACTATCACGGGCAGCAATCAATGTTTACAACCAGGCATGATGGTTATTTATAAAATATCAAATGTTCCACTTAGAAAAAGATGTCGTTATTAATATCCAGCATGATTAACAATCACATTGTGAATTGCAGACAGTCCCACGTGGCACGCAACATACACTTGCCTTTTTCAAATGGGTATGCAGGAATTTTAATCGTAACATGAATAATGCACATAGACAAAGACGTTTTGTCCTAGGGAAGGAGTATATGGACGGTGCTGATTTAAAGAGCCACTGCCACATTCAAGAAAACAGCAAAATATCCTCTTTGACCCCAAAATTATCAAATTGTTATGTACTTCTACTAAATATTTATTTTCTTCCATTACTGAATATCAGAATCTGAGAATCAGAACCTCAGATTATATCAATTGGTGTAGTTCTACTGGTTACAATAGAACTATGCTGATTTTCACCAGTTTAGGGCCTGGCTCTGACTGTACAGCTCGTGGTAGTGGGATGAAATTAAGAAAGGGAAAATCAGGATCTAAGAAAAAAAACTTCCTGACCGTGAGATGCACTAGGCAGTGGAAGGACCTTGGTTTGCCCTCTACCACCTGATTTTAATAGGTCAATATGCTCCACCACCTCTGTCTTTGCAGGATATAATATAATATCACATATAATGGCCTATATGCTGACAGAACATTCCCTCTCCAGCCCCCCGCCCCCAAGAATTTGTCTGAAATTATACTCCCGGGCAGTCTCCAATTCCCAAGATACATGCCCGGGGTTAAGGAACTCTGCCTCTCACAAGACCCAATCTCTTTATTCCTTTCCACAGCCTTTGAAGAGGCAGGAATTTACCCCAGAGATAATGCACACTCGGGTACAATATTAATCCCATTATCTGGGCAGGGACAAATCTCAGTTAGTACAAAGAGGGCCCCTCCCAGGGGTCAGGCATTCACCCTTAGAGATAGTACAATGTACTGAGACCCCAACTTAAATATACGGAGTAATACTGTCGGACCTGATCGAGAGTCCAGTCTGCCCCAAGTCTCTTAGGCTACGTCTAGTCTATGAGCTGGGAGGTGGGCACGGGGGGTGATATTCCCAGCTTGTGCAGACGTACTTGCACTAGCTCTCATTGAGCTAGTATGCTAAAAATAGCACAGGCTAAGGGTGGGGTAGCACGGGCAGTGGTGAGTCACAACACGGGATAGCCATGCTGTGAACAGACCCCCTGGGTTCAGGCAGGTTTGTACTCACTAATCCAGGAGATTGGAGAGGGAGGGGTCTCCATGGGAACAGTGCTCCCTCAAACAAGGAGGGGGAGCTCTCACTCTGCTTTTAGCTCTGCTCCCCCTTACTCTAATCCTTGCCCCCCAAATACCATCCCTAGCCATTTGGAGAGAGAAGAGGAAATACCTGAACCTGTTTAAGCTGTATCTTTTTCTCATAATGACTCAACTTCTGGAGAATCTGGCCCGCTTTTCTGCCTCCACACGTCAAGTTATCGGATACGGGGCAGTTTGGGCAAGCTCCAAACACAAGGAGGGGCAGGCCTATCTTCCCTGATGTAATAAACAAATAAAGGGGCAAAGTTCAATTCCACTCGTTAGCAGCCTGCAATGCAAAATCAATGTTTGTTCACCTGTTGTTGCACTCACTGTGGCGCGAAAAGTACAGTAATGATGATAAAATACAGAGCAATGAAATAAAAGCAGTGCACTGGCACGGCCTCATAAAACCTACCACCTTGATTAATTCATCATGGCAATTTATCCTTTACGACACCCTTTTTTATCCAGTAAGTATATAGAAGCTTAGTTAAAAGCCAATACAAAGATCAGGTGAGAGTTCTGTATGAGAAACATCTGCTCTTTTATCAACCTCCTGTTTGTACAAATCTGTTTTGTGCGAAGCACCGGGGGAGGAAAGCAGGAAACATTGTTATTCACACTTGCTCTTTGATTCCAAGGTAATTCTGACCACGCTGAGCTGTATTCAGTGCGCTGACAGATTCCTCTATTCAGGGGCTATGGGGAAAGATGTGGCCCCCCAGCTCAGATTAAGACAGCCTTCAGGGCGGTATTAACTTGTGCTTCAGCTGTACTGAGCCCTATGGGGCTTTGCACAAGTGCAGAACCACCATGCCACAGGTCTGTCCCTTTACCCCTCCCTCCCCCAAATCTGCTCCCTCCCTCCCTCCTCTGACCTATTCCAGAATGTCCCCTGCACCCAGAACTACTGCAGAGGTAATGCAGAACTAAAGAAGCAGTTCTTTACCTGGGGGAGGGCCAGGGTTTGTGCTTGCACTGCAGCCCCTTTGTCCGAGCTAGCCTGGGGAAAAGGGGACCTTAGGACAATGATGAATCAATCCCCTTGTCAATAAACATGATAGTTCATTGAATACCGCAAGAGCCAAAGAGCTTACAGTCCAGATCCTGCAAACCCAGCATGCATGGAACTCCTATTGACTTTTTGCACAGACTTGCCACTGAAGGATTTGCATATCAGGTCCTAATAGAGACCAAGGGCAACAGTTCAGTGTGAGTCAGTGCAGAGACCCCATTCCATCACACATGACCATCTCACTATTTTCCTTGTTTGTTGTATTTGGTTGCTACTGCCACACAAATAATAAGGGCCCAGAAGATCAATGTAGGAAGCTTTCATGAAAGAAATGGGTTGGGTTTTTATGAGGGTTTACAAATAGAAGAGGGACATAGGGATAACAATTGAGGGAACACTGTGCCCTTAAAGCATCCCCTTCTTTCCTGGGCTGGTGAGGGAAAGACTCATCAAGTATGGGAATGTGAAACATTTTGCTTGGCAGAGGTATTTCTGGAGTCCCCAATGCCTAGGGATAGAATGAAGAAAAGAATTATTGTTAGGTATTTTGGCTCCTAGGAACCTTTTAATATATATTTATATATTTTTAGTGACATATACACTAATGCTGTGATGTATTGCAAGATGTGATATAAATGATCAATAAAATAGATTTTAATATTCCTGAGTTCATATTGTGCTGGTAATTTTCCTTTGCCATTTGCAATATATTTTCTTTGCTCCAAACAGGCAGGAAATAGCTAATCAGCGATGACAAACTCATTGTATTAGGAGTCATCTATGGATTAAAATGGGTGTCATATGACTAAACACCCAACTCCTGGTACAATGCACCCCACAGTGAAATTGGATAGAATTCATCCTTAACCACCCTGCCAAAAGTACTCTTAACAAAGGGAAACAAGAAAACATCATTCAAATGAGGGACATCTGTTCTCCAATGTTTGCAGATAATGACTGGATCAAGTGTCTGCATGCAGCGTAATTCTTTTCCACAGATGATTTGATCTGGTATTTTACGAATTCTAAAAAAATCCCCATCCCAGCTTCATACTAGGTATATGGGATTTCACTAGAAAGAAAGGAAACTTTTCCTACCCCACGCCAAGTATTTACAAATGAGAAACAGGAAAGACAGACTCAGGGCAATAAAGAAAAATGTTTTATCTGACAACATACACTTTGAGCTTTGGTCTTTTCTGTCTCTATCATGCTACCTAATATGGCAGTAATGTCCAGTAAGGAGGTTTATTATGGGAGTTAGGCAAAGTAAATGATCTAGGTTATGTCAACAGATTCCCAACTGACTTAAATGGAGGGTTCTGCTTAAAAACTGATGGCACAATATAGCCGTTGGTGAAAAGTAATTCCATCATCTTTCCTCAGCTAAGGGAGAAATACCACTACCAAGATGACATGTATTCTTACCTTTGCAACTTATTTTTAGCATTATGATAACACTATGCACTTCCATTGCATCTGTCATGTGAGCATTTATTACCACTGGAGACACTCTTAATCCTCCCCTCTGATTCTGTGAGTGGAGAGGATCCTGAATCTTTTAAATTGCTGCAAAAACTGTGCCTGGATCAGCCCTAGAGTGTGCAAATATCCATGAAACTAACATTCTTCTTTTTATATGTGGTTAGTTAAATAGTGAACAATGCTGACATTTGAATGGTGGTCATTAGGCTTCAAAATGATTACCTTCCTTCAAATGAACAGAGCGGTTACCATCCCTACGAGCTATGGTTCCAGGATGTCTGCAGACTTGGGCAGTATCATTGCATCTGTTTTCATCTGGTTTACATTTGGAAGGTTAGCTTTGCAACCAGAAGGGCTAAAAACTTCAATGTTTTAAACGAAAGATTAGATTCTGGAGTGTGAGATGCAGCTAATAAGGAAAAGTACTAGCTTGCTGAACAACCATGAGCCAGTCCACTTCAAACCTGGTGTCCCCCTCTGCAACTCTGTGGGGATCTCTAATGCTGATCCAGGGAAATTAATTGGTTTAGTGGACAGACCCACCATGAGTTAAGGGTTTGGAGAGAGGAAACCTAGCCCCCCAAATGAATAATTTAGAGAAAGTTTTGAGAATTCTATCTAGGGTACTTGAGTAGCCCCATTACAATAGCATCAAAGTACCTCACAGTCTTCAATGGTTTTATTCTCACAACACCCCTCTGAAGTAAGGAAGCACGACTATCCCCATTTTGCAGACAGGGATCTGAGACAGAGAGACTAGAGCCCAGATTTTTAAAGGTATTAAGATATTCTGGTGCTCAGTGTTTATAAAGCCTAACTGTTTTAGGCAAATTTCATTTTCAAACCTTTAGGCACTTAAAAGTCTAAATCCTTTCTGAAAATGAGATTTAGGCTCTTAACTTAGCTAGGCTTTGCAATGCTGAGTGCCAGAACATCTAAATACCTTTAAAAATCTGGGCAGAATGACTTGCCCAATGTCACACAGGAAAATCTGGTGGGAGAGCAAGGAATTGAACTCAGATATCCTGAGTCCCATTCCAGTGCTTTAATCACAAACCTTTCTTTTTATACACTCTTATACCATAAAGGGGCTAATTAATAAGTCTGCACCAAGAGCAGGTTAGACAAACACCTGTCAGGGATGGTCCAAATAATATTTAGTCCTGCCTTGACTCCCTTCCAGTCCTATAATTCTATGTCCCTGTTTGTAATAAAATGTATGATGGGGCAGGAGTGCTGGTAGGAGACTAGTATTTATTTGTTAGTCCAGTCACATGACATGGGTCAGGATTACAATAGTTTAATACTCCCATCACACAGCAAAAGTCAGGATCTACTGACTTGAATGGCTACTGTTACACCTGTGATCTAGATAACTATTATTATATTCTTTGTACTTGGGGAAAGTGACCTGAGGCACAGAGAAGCTATATGACTCAGCTAAGATCATACATTGAGTAAATGGCAAAACCAAGAATAGAACACAGCAGTTCTAGATTTAGTGGGTTCTCCTCAGCAGCTTTGAAAATCAGGCCATAGTGTCCCAAATTTGGCATCCAGTAATCAATGGATACTATTGAAAATGTGAGCCCTAGTGATCTGTTTAGGGTCACATAAAAAGTCAGAGGCAGTGCTGGGAATAGAACTCCTAGTGGTACCCTGGAGTCCTTTGTTAAAATTCTGATGCTGTTCTGAAGGGATGGTTTGGATGCTTTCCCTAGCTCACTCATTCTTAGACTGGCTACTGCTAATTTACTGTAGCCAGAGATTATTTCTTGCTGGAGTTCACAGAAATTCTTCTGAAGAGAAATTTTTTGGCCTTTGGAATTGAGCAACCTGCACTAAATGACAGATGTTTAAAAAAACAAACAAACCCCACAAGCCTTTCCCTATGAGGTCTTCGCCTCCGACTCTTCACAATTTTTGCAGTTGAGCATTATGCAGGGCCTATTAATGCAGGCCTTGATCACACAAGCTCTTATGCCCATGACTAAATTTAAGCATTTGTGTAAGCATTGGACCATCATCAATGTATTTTTCAGAAACCAAGTATAAATATTTAGAGCAAACACTTTTCTTTCTTGGTTATAGGAAATGTTGAAAACAAATGAATAGATTCATCAGTCCTTCAACCACATTTTCTCTGTGAGCACATGTAACCCAGGTCCTTGGGATTGTTGTAGGAGCAGCAGTGATCTGTATGCTCTGTATAACCTGTATGTTCAAAAGGTCTGTTCCACCTTTCCCTCCCCCCCCTTTTGTCTCCTCTCCCTCTTTGAATACCTGTGAAGTGGCTTTCTCCCTCCCCCTCTTTCTCCCCCTCCCTCCTGGAATGCTTGTGGGATGAATGGGCTGCTTGAGCAGCTGGAAGATCAGAAGAGCTCCCAGGTAGACAAGGTGTCTGGCACTCTGATTAGGCAGCGATCACACCCCAATGCATGGACACTGCACGAGGTGGAGTGACTTGGCCAAGTCTAGTCACAGGCCATGATACTCTGATTAGGCAGCAATCACATGCCCAATGCATGGACACTGCATGGACACTGCCCGAGGTGGAGTGTGACCAACCAGACGGGGCCAAGCCATCTCTAGTCACAGGCCATGAAGAGCAGGTCCTTAAAAGGGGAAGGGGCAATGTGCTCAGGAGTGCACTCACAAGATTGTACCTCCCGTGAAGGCTCTTCGCCTGGCCCACCTGGCCAGAGAGAGTTTGCCGTGTTGCATTTCATCATGCCTCGGGAAGACATACCTTCATCATACCGTCCATCGCTGCGCTGTAGGACACTTACCTTGAAGGATCCTGACATCTCCAGTGCCTTGCCTGTCCTGGGAGCGTGAGTATGCGAGTGTGAGTGTGACCCCCCCCACACACTTCTTTTGAGCTTAGCTATCAGTATAATAAATGTGCTGCTTTCTGCCAAACTCTGGTGGGTCATTAGTCCTCCCTAAGCTTACTAGCTGGCCTAATTTCGGGTAACAGGGATGTCTCACATATTCTATGCAGTGGTTCTCAACCGGGGTCCGTTACCCCTGGAGTACACAGAGTTCTTCCAAGGGGCACATCAACTTATCTAGATTTTTGCCTAGTTTTACAACAAGCTACATAAAAAGAACTAGCAAAGTCAGTATAAACTAAAATTTCATACAATGACTTGTTTATATTGCGCTATATATTATACACTGAAATGTTAGTACAATATTTATATTCCCATGAGTTATTTTCTAATTATATGGTAAAAATGAGAAAGTAAACAATTTCTGAGTAATAGTGTGTTGTGACACTTTTGATTTTTATGTCTGATTTTTGTAAGTAGTTTTTAAGTGAGGTGAAACTTGGCATATGTAAGACAAATCAGACTCCTGAAAGGAGTAGTTTGGAAAGTTGAGAGACACAGCTCTATAGCAGTGGTTTTCAAAATTTGGGTCACAACCCAGTGCTGGGTCATGGAATGCAAGGCACTAGGTCGCCTCGCTCAGCACCCAGGGACCCCGGTGTCCGGCAAGTAAAAACTAGTAGTCCCTACCTGTTCTGACACCATGCTGCACTCTGGAAACGGCCAACAGCAGGTCCGGCTTGTAGGCAGGGGGGCCATGGGGCTCTGCACGCTGCCACCACACCGAGCACTGACTCCGCACGGTAACCGGCCAATGGGAACTGTGGGGGCGGTGCCTGTGGGCTTGCATGCCACTGCCTAGGAGCCAGACCTGCTGGACACTTCCAGGGCGCAGCGCGGTCCGCGGAGCAGGGGCGGCTCCAGGCACCAGCGCAGCAAGCGCGTGCCTGGGGAGGCAAGTCGCGGGGGGCGGCCTGCCAGTCGCTGTGAGGGCGGCAGGCAGGCGGCTTTCAGCAGCATGCCTGCGGGAGGTCTGCCAGTCCCGCGGCTTTGGCGGCAATTCGGTGGCGGAGACGCTGATGGCGCAACACCAGTGGACCTCCTGCAGGCATGCCGCCGAATCCGCGTGACCAGCAGACTGCCCGCAGGTGTGCTGCCGAAAGCCGCCTGCCTGCCGTGCTTGGGGTGGCAAAAAACATAGAGCTGCCCCTGCCATGGAGCCAGGACAGGCGGGAAGCCTGCCTCTGCACCCTGGCTGCACTGCTGACCAGGAGCCATTGGAGGTAAACCCACACCCCAATCCCCTGCTCCAGCCCTGAGCTCCCCCCCATCCCTGGCCCCACCCCAGAGCCTGCACCCCCTGCCCAGAGCCCTGACCTCCTCCCGCACCCCAACCCCCTGCCCCAGCCCTGAGCCCCCCCATACCCAGAGCCCCCTCCTGAACCCCAAACCCCTCATCCCCAGCTCCATTGGGTCACGGACATCAACAATTTTCTTCAATTGGGTCACCAGAAAAAAGTTTGAAAACCACTGGTCTATAGGAAGTGCATGTAGCCTTTTCTTAGGGGGCAAGTCCACCCCCCTACTAACCAGAACTCAAGAGTCCTAGCTCCCAGCGCTGGGTTTGAGCAGCTAGGCCACTGTGCCTTCTACTAGCAATAGATAACTAACAATATAACTATCATTAATAATTAAAACACCCATAAGGAATGGTAAATAATTAAATAAATAATAACACCCAGCTCTTAGATATACTAATCCCCTAATGGGCAAAACAGTAATAAAGTAAAACCCCATCACAGTGATGGGCCCATGCAATTATTAAACAGGAAGCCAATGGAATGACAAAAACGAGGAGTCCGGTGGCACCTTAAAGACTAACCAATTTATTTGGGCATAAGCTTTCGTGGGTGAAAGCATATGCCCAAATAAATCTGTTAGTTTTAAGGTGCCACCGGACTCCTCGTTGTTGTTGTGGATACAGACTAACGGCTACCGCTCTTATAAATGGAATAACAGTTATTCAGCAGTCCGGATCGGGGGCCTTCTGGTTGCAGATGAGACACCCTGCCGGGTGCGATCCGCACAGTAGGGGCTCCACGTGTCCCCAGCCTGAGCACCAGAAGACGTGGACTACGTTTCCCATAGTGCCCCGGGCGGAGGACACTTCCGGGTTAGCAGCGGCAGGGGGCGGGGCCTGTGTGTTTACTTCCGGTCTCCCTGGGAGTGTGTCTGAGGCTAAGGGACCCGGCGCAGCCTGGCAGCAGGAGCGTGAGCCTGGCCAAGCCGCCCGCAGGGGGGAGAGAGAGAGGAGGGGCCAGGTGGGGGCGGGAGCCAGCCCCGCCGCCGGGGGTGGGGGACGGGACCGGGCAGCCCCATGCGCAGCCCCTGAGGCCGGAGCGGGTGGTGAGCTCGGGCAGGACGCAGGAGCCCGCCCGCCTCCCGCCCCGGCTCCTCCCCGGCCCCGCGCCCAGCGGGCGGCGCAGCAGCGGAGCAGGCGGCGGAGCAGGAGGCACCCGGGAGAGCCATGGACTGGCTTATGGGGTGAGTGGCGCTGCCGGGACCTGGGGGTCGCGGGGGTGCAGCTGGGGGTGGGGGTACAGCTTGGGGTGAGGTTGGGGGCATGGCTGTGCGGGGTGCAGCTGGAGGGTGCTGGCCTGAGGTTGGGGGTGAAGTGCAGGTGGTCCAAGGTGGGGAATCCTCTTGCTCTGCCCAGTGGAGACAGGCTCTTGTGTCAGCACCACAGTGATGGGTCCCTTGCAAATTTCTTCTCAACTAGACTGGCTCGGGAGGGGCAGGGGCTAGGGGCCATGTGTGTGTGGAGAGGCATGGGGATTTCTTGCCTGTCTGTGAATGCAGGTGATACTAAGAGTGGTAAGGAATTTTCCCTCTTATCTGGGGTCAGGAGGTGCCTCTAAGCAGCTGGTGGCCACTGGCTGGTCCCTGAGTGGCAAGGAATACACTGACATGGGGTAGCTTTGGGTGACATGGGAACCTCATGGCCTAGTTTGAAGTACATAGGGATACCAGGGGACATGGAGAATACAGGAATTAGTGAAAAACATCAGAGTGAAAGCCTCTTAACTTTTCCCTGAGCTATGTGGTGCCGTCTGATAATGGCCATAAAATGTAATGTATTATAGAAACTGTTGGTTACACCTCAAAGGTGGCAGTTGGTGAATAGAGGGATGTATTAGGGTGGTAAGGGACTCTGTCGTGTTGAGAAGCATGGGACTCCTGCTAAGGGACAAGAGAAATACATGACTAATCAATTGTTCAGGGCTGAGAAGACAGTACGTATGGTCTCCAGCAGTGACATTGAGAGGAGAAATACTGTATTAGAATGTGCTTATAGGGCTACACAGTATCAAGCTTGTAAAATGTTTGGGGTTATTTTTGGGTACCTTGTCTATTGCTTGCTATGTGGAGGTTTACTGGTTTACAGGGTAGGAGAGATGCAGAAAAGAACTTTCCCTGTTCTGCAAATTAATCTGTATAAGAGCAACTAATTTCTTTCCTTTTTTGGATATAAAAAAGGCAGGCATTGCATGTCTCAACACATTTCTATTAGTGTAGTGAGACTGCTATTTCTGCAGCAGAACTTTAGCTCTGATCTAGGAGTTTGCCAAGCTCTGATCTGAATGGCTTGCTGGGGAGTGGAGGAAGACACCTCAGCATAGATTAAAACCAAATCAGTGCCGTGCCAGGGGACTTGGATAGCATGGGATTAATAGTGCTAATTACACAGAGACAGAAGGTAGAAAGCGATTTGCTGCTGGTTTTATGTTTAAAAATCTTAGTCAGAGAGACACATGTACAGTAGAATGGAGTGACCTGATGTATTATCAGTGTCCCAGAGAAAGAGATTTGATAGCTTATTACAAGAATTTTGCTGATGACCTGTACTCGGGTGAACTGAATAATTGTGTTGCAGAATCAGGTGGGCGGTAAGTTTATGATTCAGTGACACTTGGTCTTAAGTTAGTTGGCTTTGTACAGTAGTTTGATCCTTAGTGTGATGTTTTATCATCTGTGTTGCATCCTCCAGAGTATGACAGCCCAGGCCGTGGTCCCATTTTCTAGTGCTATCTGTGTTGCTAGGTCAGGTAGTATGCTTTTTACATGGAAAAACTACCCAGTTCCACTTCTTCTTTTTCTTAAACTGAAGTAACTGGATAATTGGTAAACTGACAGCATTTGTCTGCCTTGCTCTTTTATTAAGAAGACGGATTTCTTTGGACTGGATATGTCCAACTCTAGATCCAGTTGTCAAGACTCCTATAACTAGTATTAACTGTAATGTTGACTATAAGCTAATGGGCATGAACTCCTGTGCATTTTCTGGGTAGATTGTTAGTATGACTTTCCTACAACAAATTAATTAATAGAAGTATAGTGTTTGAGACATGCAAGGCCTTTTTGTGTGATATGCATTGGAAAGCTGGCATCTTGCAGGTTAGAAGGAAATACTGATATTAGTTACTAATAATGAAGATGTTGGTGTAATTGGGTTTCTTTTGATTGTGTTTTTAGCAACTACTAAGGCAACTAAAGTGTACCATATTTACTTTATATAAACAGATCTAAACTGTCCACAACAATACTCAAGTTTCTTTAAGTGAAAGGAAGCTTCATTTAAAAAAAAAAAAAAAAAAAAAAGCTTATCCCAGTACTTAAACAGAAGACTTAGATGGCTTAAGATGGTTCTTTTTCACCCATTTTGTACAAACTATATCATAAACTAGCCAAGAACCAAACTTTGTGATGTTACTAGACTTTCATTGTGTTAGAATGTAAATTTTCTCATCATTCATATTTTTATGGTGGTTGGAAGTTTGCTATGTATTACTGCTGCCACTGTACATGTAATCTTTCCAGGGTGGGTGAACTCATGTTGGAGTGGAGAACGTCTCTTTGCCTACATTAATTTTCATTGATCCTGGCTTGTCTGTGAATTACACGTTTGTTCTTTGCTGTTACCTGATACTTTTGTTAATGTCCAAACCTTGTGTACATTGCAGTCTTTTGCATTGTCACAGGGTGTGTCTTCACAGCACAGTAAGATCAAGTTATAACTCAAATATTACCCCTATCTTGACTCCTTTCCCCACACACAGATTTATAGTTTGAGAAAACTGCTTTAAGCTCAAGGTAGCTAGCCAGTGGGGGGACTGAAGCTGAGTGCTGCCGAAGCTTGAGCTAGGAACGCAGTGGGGATGCAATAACTTGAGTTACAACATGTCATCAGAAGATAGTCCAGTCATTCTATGCTGCTAATCAAATCACGGTGTGTAACTCATGTTGTTTGGAAATGTGGTTACTCTCACTCGAGCTATGTTAGCTTCAATTCCCCTAATCTGAGTGTGCTAATTTGAGCTAACTGGACTCTGGAGACACATTCTTTGTTTCAAAGTTTGTAGAAGTTTTGTTTGTGTGGACTTTGTGAATAATAAGGGGAAGGAAAACAGTGGGTGTGTGGTTGAGGGGGAGAGAGGGGAAGACAACAACCTCTTAAGGCTTGTCTACACAAACTGCTACAGCACTTTAGTGAAGACACTACCTATGCCAACAGGAGGGGTTCTTCCATCAGTGTAGGTACTCCACCTTCCTCAGAGGTGGTAACTAGGATGAGGGGGAAAATGACCTACTGCTGTCTATGCCAGGTGTTAGGTTGGTTTAACTGCATTGCTCAGGAGTGTGGATTTTTCACACCTCTGAGCCAAGGTAATTCTACTGACCTAGGGCTGGTCCACACTAACCCCCCACTTTGAACTAAGATACGCAACTTCAGCTACATTATTCACGTAGCTGAAGTCGAACTATCTTAGTTCAAACTTACTGCGGGTTCACACGCGGCAGGCAGGCTCCCCCGTCGACTCCTGCTCCGCGAGAGGAGTATGCGGAGTACCGGCGTCGATGGCGAGCACTTCCAGGATCGATCCGGGATCGATTTATCGCATCTAGACAAGACGCGATAAATCGATCCCAGAAGATCGATTGCTTACCGCCGGACCCGGAGGTAAGTATAGACGGTACCCCTAATTTCCTAGTGTAGACCAGGCCTCAATCTGTCGAAGTGGGTGCTTCCATCAGCAGCACTGTGTGTGTCTAAGTGAAAACATTCTTCTGTTTACTGAAAAAGAAGCTTATGGTATTCAGTTTATTACAGCAGAGCTTTGAATAAATGTCAGTCTGCCTTATCTTCAACTAAAACTGCAATTCTTTCCAATCTCTTGTAAGTGAAGGGAGGCGCTGCCGAAAAACCCGCACAAAGAGGGAAGAACAAAATGTTGCCCTTTGGAACACCACAGTTTTTTGAATGAATTTCCTCTCTCACTTCTGCATATTAAGCGTCATCAGTCTGTTTGTTTTCTAATGTCGCTGTGTATCAATGAGACTAATATGGAAAGAGTACAATTCCTTCTCAATAAACTCTTAATACTGTGTTAAATGTGTTAGTACTCCCAAGAACATTTGTTTCCTCATGTTGTTAATCATATTTTTTCTTGAATGCTCTGGACTGGAAAGTGCTCTACATGTTAAACTTTGTATCATTCTAGAAACTGGCTTTCAAAGGCAAATGAAAATTCGTTGTTTAAAATAGAAACTAGGCAGCAACAGCGGCTAACCATGTTCTAGCTTCCCACTATTCCAGCTCATCTCACATTTATTGCACTTAGGCCTCTTTATTCCTTAAAGGTCCTGTACAGTTGAGTGTTGTGTTGGGAAGTGGGGGAAGGGGAAGTTCTAATCATACCACAGAGGGCAGCAGCCTAAGTGTCTCAGATTGCCACAGAGCACTTAATACAGAAATAGAAACTGGAGCCTATAAACAATGATGAATTTGTCAAAGATTAGGCAAATAACAGTAAGCTTGGCTGGCCACACACCAGAGCTTCACTGTGATCAGTTTGGTCAATTGTTGTTCTCTCAAATGCCTTAAAACTGTTGAAGTTCTAGGAGGAGAAGCTGCATAACTGAGCTGTTGGCATACATACAATCACATGTCCGTTTAAGACCCAAATAAATGTCTTATCTTTCTCCTGAACATTGCCATAACAATGTTACTGATTGAAGGGTGTGTTCTTTGGTATATATGTGCAACTCCTATTAGTTACAATGGGAGTTGTGTCTGGAAAGAATAGAACAATAAGTTGTGCAATATCTTGGATCTTTATAAATAGAAGAGAGAAAGCGAAAAATATTCCCATTGTACATAGAAAATATGTACCATGGCTTTGATTGGAGACCACAGATGCTTGGATTGTGGTGTTCATTGACATCTGACAGGAATCTAGGCTATACACTTAGTATTTCATTTTGAAATAGGATTGATTTGCTGTTAAAGATTTTGGCTCTATTTGTAACACTAAATTTAAAGTAGCAACAAAGACAGATATTGTTCATTCAGTTATGAAACCTTTTTAATTTGAACTTAAAATTCTTAATTGTTTTGAAAATGCAGTTGTAAATCTCACAAGCCTTGATTACTCTTTAAATACTGAGTTCTGATAAATAAATTGAAATATCTATGCCCACCGAAGAATGACTTTGAATATGCAGAACAGCTTTACGTTACATAGACATTTTTAAAAAGAAAAACCAGTTTGCCAACAACTACCTGTTAACTACAAATTACTGCTTTATGGAAGGACTGAGGTGGAGGGAGAAAAATGAGTGAAAATTGTGTAATTAAAAAGAACGTCTTTGTATTGCAATAAGCTATAATGTTTCCTTGTCTAATTTTTCTTTGTGCTGTCATCTTTTACCACGTGAAAGACCTTGCAACCTAAGTCAGTTTGCTGTAATCAAATGCTGTCTTTAGACTTGCGTGCGTGGATATTGTTTTCTGTTGACCATGTATCCGTATTCCATCCACAGTAGAGAATTGTGGTCCTTTGGAATGCTGGTAAAATGCAGTGTCCCAATACTGTGTCCAGATGTTTCACAAGGTATTTCCAGTACCAGTAAGATTGTAGAACCTCTGAGTAAGTCTTAATGCATTTGTCCAGACTGCTTCAGTTGGAACTGTTTCAGTGCAAGCAGGATAACATTGTAGCTACGATGCTTCCTTTGATCTTCCCACCAAGCTGTCACAACTTCTTTCCACCAATTCCTGGATCTATACAGGATAGGTGATACTAATCTGGTCTTGCTTTTGCTCTTATTCTGACTCTCTACCTCTTGCTTCTCTCTCTCCCCCAGGGAGGAGTGCAGCACACAACAGCTTATTAAAAGTAACTATTTAATTGTGCAATTTTTATTATACAATAAACATTATTCAGTAAAACTTTACAATAATGTTTTGTGGCCAGTGGATCTTTAGCTCCTGGAAAAAATACATATGTACACATGCTAATTTTACAGCAACAAATGAATTTGTGCCTTACTGTGGGTTGAAATGGCATGGCAGTGAAGTGGTTGCCTCAGCTGTATCTCCCAGACTTAAAATATCTGAAGAGGGCACTGTACACCCTGGTTTAAATCCTCACTCATGCATATCCATGGTATTTCAGTAGCCACTACTCAGACCTCTCTCCCCTAGTACTTGTACATTTCCTGGGGCATTACTACATGTGGTGTGGGAGTGGAGAATATTTAGGCAGCTTGGAGGGCTGTCCTCCCTTCACTCCTGTATCTGACATTTAGAGGGTGAGGAGAAGAGGAAATAGTTCAACAAAATACAGAGACATTATAGAATATAAACCAAGCCCCTTATCTTAGAGTATTGGTACCTGAAGTCAGCAGTGCTCATATAAGACACCAGGTACAGTTTACTTAAGCACTTGTTGCCAGCTCGTGGCCTTCTGTGTTTTGAATGCAATTGAGGTAAAAGCCCTTACCCATCATGATATGTTCACAGTGGGAAGAGCTATTGGACATAATCATTTGGTTACTTCATTGGTTTAATTCAACATAATTGACACCTATATATAAAATCTTTAACACCTACATATAAAATTTCACATGCAACTGTATAAAAATTATATATGTACAGTAATATGTATACACAGTACATACAATTTACTGCCTAGCACACACCTGGTACCACAAATACCTATGCCTGGAATTATGGGATAAGTAGCACAATGTACAGGTTGGAGCAAGTGCTATGTGTGGACACAGTGCATTAGTCTACACAAACACAGTGCATTAGTCTATTACTCAGTGTGGACACTAATCCATGTGATGAAGAATCAATCAAAGAGAATCTCAGCTGCAATGTTCAACCTTGTGCAGAGATCCAGCCCTCTAGTGTAGAAGGGTTTCATGATCTTACCTTTACCTGGATAAGGTCAATGTATTTTAAGTTAAAATGAAGTGGCAAACCTTCCCTTCCAACTAATAGGCTTCTGACTGACTTTCTTTTCCTTCAGGCCACTATGTGGAAGGCTATAACATCCTGCGAGTTGTAAAACTGTGGAGTGGTAGCATTGCTGCTTTGTAGCAGCTGAAGCTAGTTAACAAAACCAGAATTGCATACTACTAACTACAGCACTGTAAGAAGACTTACGAGAATGCAGGATTTCTTTACCTCAAGAATACACAGCTTTCTAATAATGTCTAATTGAAAATGAACTTCAGTAGCATATACAGACTACTATTATGAGGAGAGGTCTTAACACTGAACTACTTTTTAAATAGCTAATAACTAGAGACTAAAGGTGTACAAAGAACACTTAAGTTGCAACACTTCTACCTACGTCTGGCTTTACAAGCCAATAAGAATCAAATATGATAATTTTCAACTGTGCTAGATTTAATTTTGGCTGTGCTTGGACAGATGCATTAAATGTAAGGAGTACAGCATATAGCTAGGAACAGTGAAGAAGTATGTGGCATGCTTTGCAGTCAGGTTGGCTGCTTCCCAATACAAGTGAACAGTTTAAGGTTAAAAGCAATATACTCCTGGCCTGTGCAGAACAGGCATTTGTGTAAGGAAGTATTTTAAGTTTGGGGATTCCTTGAAGCTAACTAATTACAACAGAATGTCCTATTTCTCTTCCCCCCCGCCCCCCAATATGAATAAAATAAAACATTACATTTCTACCCTCAGTTCTGTACATGGCAGTATCAGCATTTCCATCAGCTGACAATAAAAAGGCTAACTTGTTTGCCCTCATTCCTCTTTAGTTAGGGAAACCTTCTTTTTATAAGGTGACTTTGTTCCCCCCACAAAGCTTTGCTAGAACCTCTCTCAGCTGCATGAATATATGCTCATTTTGGTTTTTAACTGACCTCACAACAGGTGTTTCCCTTTTGTATAATCTCTGCAAAATCAGGGTTTCATGAGCTGTTTCTCCTATTTGGAGAGACTTGAAAATAGATTCATGAAACATAGACCTGCACTTCCCATTCATACATATAATACCTAAGGACATGTTAAATCTATGCTCTTTGCACCCAAATAAACTTTGTATGTGTCACTGGACACTCTACCTATCTCTAGACTCTATTAAAGTCTGTTAATGTTCTGACATCTGTAGTAGTGCATAAACAGAGCCACTATCACTTCAGTTCCTTTTAAGCATGGACTATATTTCCACTAACTGATAAGTAACTCTGAAGAAAAATCTTTCGAGCTTCCATCTGTGTGTCGCATACAACGACAAGAAAATAAACTCTTAATAAGCTGTTGGCAATGTTTTCCTCTGACTGAGAGCAGAGGATGAGGAAGCAGGTACTTGTTAATTTAGGTTTAGCTCCTACAAATGACCTCCCCAGACACAGGCCTTCAATGGGTACACCTGGGCAGATTCATTACTAGGCTGTAACTCTTGATGACTTCCACTTGCCAATTTCCATAGCATCTGGACATATGGCAAATATTAGAAGCAAGTCGTGCATTATATTAAGCTGTTTGCAATGAACAGTACAAACAATGAACGCATTTAAACAAAACGTACTGAGCTGATTCTCTTTACTGGTTGCCCAATCATGTATCTTTCCTATTCGCTTAGCGGGCTACTGGAGAGAGACCCTGACTAGCCAAGAACAAGTATTATTGGGGGTAGGCTAGTTATCTCACAGTGGATAACAAAGAGATGGCCTCAAGTCCTTGTTATAATCATTCTGTGGCAAAACTGCAAATGTGGTGATAACTGAATGTTTGTCATGTGAGTAATTTAAAAATTATAAATGGATCTAAAGCAAGTTTTGCCTAGCGAAAACAGGTGTGTAATGAATCTGGGGGGAGAGGGAGGTTTGGGAGCTTTTGATTGAATGCAGCAGTCCTGCCCAGGACAAGTTTCAGGAAGCAGCAGTTTGGATCAGCTCTTTTGGTGGGCTGCATGGCTTTGCACTGTGGGAAGCTTGTGGCATCAGTCACTGACAGTGCGTCTACAAGAATCATTGGATGCCCAGGGACGTTGAGATTGGAAGTGTAAAATTAACAAAATTTGGGATTTTTAAACAGCTGCATTAAGCAAATCTGAACTCTCCTTTGCCAGGTCTGCGTACACTGGGGCTGTTGTTAATCAAAGGCAGAATTTTAATCCAAGTCTCAAAGTGAAATGCTAGTGATTAAACTAGTGTATTACCTTGTATCCTTTTCTGCAGTGCACTGTTTCCATTCCCTAGTTAACAAGATGAGGAGCCTGTGAAGCTTGTTTACTGAAGGCAGTTTTTAAACATCCTTGTTAGTAGTATTCCACCCACTTTATTCTGGAATACAAAAAGCTGAGGCTGCTTCTCTTGCCATAGCAAGCTCTGTAAGGAAGGCATGTGATGCCTTGGCAGTGACACATTGGTTTTGGTACTGTTGAGGATTGTTAAATCAGTGAGCCACACGAGCTCTCCCTAGTGAATGAAGAATAAACTTGGTCTTATTAAATTTTCTTGCCAGAGATTGTTCACACATTTTGGGCAATTGGACTCCTAGAAGTTTCCCCATTCTTGAGACAGCCTCTTCTGCAGGAGTTCTAAATTGCCTCACTTTAGAGTTACACTTGTCATTTTGACTTTTAACCATTCAATAGCAGCACAGAAAGAGTTTTGTTTGTTTTTGTTTTGTTTTTTTAGAGGGGGGGAAAAACAGCGGTTTGGCTGCTGAAGGCAAGTTCTCATAAGGCAAGGCAAGGAGAGAACCTAGTCAGGGCAACAGTTCTTCACACAACCTGTAAAGCTGGATATTTGGCTCCTGTGTCAGAAGGGAGATCAGTGGCAATGGAAATAGGACAGTGGGCATTTCTCCATTATGCACCGCTTACAGTTAAACAGATTATATGAATTCAAGTTTCAGCTAAATGCTTGCTTCTCTTCACAGTGTGGAAGCACAATAGCAAGATCAAAAGAAAAGGGTAAAGAGGGAAGAGTCCTAAATGAATGTTGGAGGCTAGTCTGTGCTCCAGCTTACTATTACCATAATACAAGAACAATGGTGTAGCTGATTAAATAAAAGGGCTGCAAGGATGTAACAGTAATGAAAAGCAATACTTAATAAACCTGTGGAACTGAAAGTTGTATAATACCACTAAAGCAACTTGCTTAGTATAATTCTATAAAGATTAGATCATATTAACCAGAGTGTTCTGGGCATTTATGCTAGCTAGGATAAAAATGGCAAGTGTTTTCTGTCCTCATGTGTCAAAGCATAAGCTGATCTGCCAGAGCCAGCAAGAAACTTTCCCCTACAGAGGTTTATGCTGCCTTCTGAATCAGTCCATCATTGCCGTTGTCCAGAGGCAGGATATTGGACTCGGTGGACCATTGGTCTTTTTCATTATGTCTGGCCCTATGTTTCAGACAGCTCTCTAAAATATATTGAAATATCCTTTCTTCCTATTTGAGAATAGCCTCTCCTCCAATTTAGCTGCAAGCTGAAATATTTTTACTACTTTTACAGTAGTAATAAGTGCACTAGTTCATTTAATTTATTATTTGGAAGTTTTAAAAAATGGCAATTTCATGTATCTGCTCCAGGTTTTAACTTGGTGCTGTCTGTGACTCTCTGAGCATTTGCGTTTCCTTGAGGTCATCATACTGGAGGCTTAAGAAACAAATATCCCTCCTTCCATGCTTTTTCAGATGATGTGAACTTCTGACAGTGTCCCTATTATGGAGCTATGGGTCACTTCTCCTGTTGTCATGTTTCATCCCCACCCATGTTGTAAGTATGGTAAATTACAGCAGCTTAGTCTGTAAAGATGCCAGGATCAGCCTTTGCTCCTGATATTTACTGGTCCCCAAAGTTGTCACAACTTTGAGACCTTGTCTGTCAATGAGCATATGTTAATACTTGTAATGATTTCATGATACTGGGGGAAGGGAATGGACAGAATTGTCTGTTTAAAACACCACACACACACACACACACACACACACACACACACCTGTGCCGCTGCGCCGCCCCCCCCCCCCCCCGGTGACCAGACCCAGTTGGACTTTCTGGAGATTGAACAAATATCCCAGACTCTTGTGACACTTAATCACTGTGGTATTTAAACTTAAGTTGTTTCCATTGTGACAGCTGTGGCAATCTCCTGCAATATCTTTGGGAGATCTTACTGTACTAAGTTTTAGGTATGGTTGTGGGCCTGGAACTAAGAACAGTGTGGGGAGATTAGGTAAATTCACTCAGGTTGTAACACCTCCAGAGAGGTACCACATTAGTGGTCCAGCAAGCTCCTCAGCCATCCCTTCTCAAACTCTTGGATGCAAATTATCTGATTTTGAAATATCTAACTTTAGTACTTCTGTTTTAACATTCTCCAGAGATTAGTGGCATAGAAAGAATGTTATTGCCATACAATGAGCTACATTAGCTGTTTTTTCCCAAATACAGAAGAGAAATATGTATTAAACATTTCTCCCTCTTCTGCATTATTATTGATAATTCTATCTTTTCCATCTAGTAATGGAGCAATGCCATTGTCAGGTGTCCTTTTGTTCCTAATATATTTAAAAAACACCTTCTTATTGTCCTTAATGCTATTAGCCATAGATTTATTCTTGTATTCCTTGGCTTCCTGTATCAATTTTCTACAATTCCTAACTTCTGATTTATACTCATTACTATCAACTTCCCCTTTCTTCCATTTGTTGTATATTTATTTTATTTTTTACAGCTGCCTTCACTTCCCCTCTAAACTAGATTTTTGTGCACAGTCTTCTTTTTCTGTTGTGGGACTGTGGCTTTTCAAGCATCTTGTAAGGTGGTTTTAAATTATTCTCCTTATCATTGACTTGGTTTTTTTGATAAATTTTTCCTCCCAGATGACTTGGCTTATAATTGTCGGTCCTATTAAAACACCTTTATGTTATTGGTCTGGACTCGATTCTGCTTGCACATATTAAATGTGATCAAGTAGTGATCACTTGTACCTAAGCTACCATTAACTTTTAGTTCTGTGATCAGTTTCTTTTTATCTGTTAGGATAAGGTCCAATATAGAATTCCCCTGGGTTGACTGCAACACATTTTGAGATGGCATGTTGACCTCAGTCCTCTCGACTTCATTCTATATTTCTTTCTGGACAGTTTATGTACTGTCGGCTCACATACTGCTTCTGGCTTGTATGCTGAACTAATGGTTCACAAGATCAGATTTTAGTAGACTTTTAGATCTGAATTAGAAGTGTTTGGCATCAGCCAGCATTTCTTTTTGTTTAATCATAACCTCCGTACTCTTGAATGTTTGTTTATAAGCAATGTTAGCTAATTATAATCCCTTGATGGGGCTGAATCTACATCTGGAAAGATACAGTTAAAAGATGAGATCCTGGGCTGGGGATGCTTTTGCTAAAAATAACTTATCACTATTAGGTCTCATCTCATTTTAACACTGAAGTGTAAGTTCTGACCTTTTCTTTTTTCAAGTGGGTGGTGAGGAGAGGCCTTTAGGGAAAGGAAATGTAGTAGCTGTCTTACTTTTAACTCTTAGTTGCATGCTGTAGCAAGTACGTTAGTATATACAAAGAATAAGCATTGACTCAGAAACATAAAAGAAATCTACATGTTTTGAAAAGTTATGAGGTTATTGGCCAATCCTAACTGAGCAGACCAAATATAATTTCATTCCCCTGATTATATTAATGTTGGAAAAATTGTCTTATTATGTAGGAAATATACAAAAGTATTTAAAGTGTTCATGTGTATATGTGAGAGGCAAGGTGGGTGAGATAATATATTTTATTGGATCAAACCCTGTTAGTGAGAGAGACAAGCTTTCGGGCCACACAGAGCTCTTCTTCAGATGAGGAGAGCCCTGTGTGGCTCGAAAGCTTGCCTTTCTCATCAACAAAAGTTGATCCAATAAAATATATTATTTCACCCACCTTGTCTCTCTCTAATATCCTGGTACCAACACTGCTACACAACACTGCATACATGTATATATGACACTCTTGCACTACCAAATGAAATTCAATTGGCTGAATCGGGGTAGGCATAGGGCTTAATAGTTTGCTTGTAGATGACAAGGCTAGCTCAAACAACTAATCAACCAGAGATTGCCTCAAACAGGACCACATCATAAGCTAATTGGGTTGTGTTTAGCTATTAAAGATGAGGCTTTCTTGTTCCTTAAAATTCTTTCCTCACTACAGACTTTGTTTTTAAATCTACAACTTTCCTTGCCTTCCCCTCTCCTGCTCAATAAATTACTATATTAAGATGAATTGATAACCAGCTGTGAACAGATTTAAGTGTGTTCAGACAGGGTTTGCACTCGATTAGCTAAATATAAAATGTAAGACCATGTAAAGCCCTATATCTCTTGTGCTACAACTCTTGTACATACAAGGGTGTCAGGTACCTTCTCATAAGAAATGCACCAGACCTCAGGTAGCAACTCATATGGGCCTTTGTCATGAAAAGTCCTCTACTTTGTAAAACCACTTTGCTTCCCTCCATGCTTTCCCTTCTGGGAGTTAGACATTTGCAAAAGGGGATTTAAGAAGCTCATATGAAGTTGCAACTAACATCTCAGCAAGTGTTTGAAAATAGTTTACATATCTAGGAGCTGAAATGTGAAGAAAGGTTCAGTGGCTTTTTTTCTCAGATCACTTGTGCCAATGACTTGTTTGTACCTTTCCTGAGGATTTCATACTAAGGGTATAGTCATTACATATCTTGTCAAAAGGGGGTGAAAACCCTCTCTCCTTGATTTCTAGCTTATGTGCCTAATGCCAAGAGAGAAACTTTTACCAGATCAGAGTTGTTGATTGCCATCACTCTGATTTACCTCTCCAGCATGCTGTTTGTATTGCTTGTTACTTAATACACCTGGTCAAGGGACCTAAATATTTAATTTGAAGGAACAGCCTTATTTTAAAGATGTTTAGCGGTTATTTACCACAATCCTCCCCCTAAAAATGAATGTATGTTGAACACTGTTGTGTAAATCCTACCTGCACACGGAAATCTCTTAAAAGGCATAATTGATGAATGAACAAATCTGATATATAAATAAAACTTAAACCTTTCTTTGCAGATCAGACCAATTTAATGTGGATATTTTGTGTTGGTGTATTTTAAACTACACTTGTGTTAGTACTCAAAAGGATGAGAACTACGGCAAGAATTTACAATGAATTCATGTGTAAAGATATTGCAGTAGTTGTAAGTATCTCGTAATAATGACAAGAACTGAAGTCACTCAAGGTTATCATGCCCATGCGGGAAAGATTCATAAGTGAATATATAATAGGAGAATTTGATGGTCTTTCCTTGTGTGTTATAAAACCAAGATGTCTTGTAATAGGAGCAAAGGAAAGCTGTGGACCCTGGTGGGAATGTTAGTGGGGGATTAACAAAAGCCTTGTAGCTATGGAGTTAAGCTGGGTTTGTGTTTCCAATGCCAATGACATGTTGATTTTATGCATACTGAGAATGTGTGGGGTTTTTTAAACACAGAAGCAATAGGAAATACTTTAACCTGCTTAAAGTCTATATTTCCATCAGGGCTACTTGTCTAAGTCAATAGCTTTTCTAAGCATAATCTTGTCTCTCTCTTCCCCTTGTTAACTTTTTGTCTGTCTTGTCAATATGTAAAGCTCTAGGCTTGAAGCTGTCCTTCCTTTCTTGCCTTCCCAAAGCTCCAGAATCTCTCCCTTACACAAATAAGTTGGTAACATGTGTGCAGAATACCTCCTGCACACATCCTGTTTGCTGTTTTCTTGTCTACAACAGTTCTGTTAAAAATTTAACTGGAGGAAGTCTCATTCTTGCAGCCAACATACTTGTTCAATGCTGGAATAGAAATGCACATGTTCACGTGTTGCTTATGAGTTTAAGAAAATTCTCTTGCCTGTTGCTGGTGTTTGATTTTTTTTTTTTAGCTTGTTTTGAAATATTTTTCCAGGATATATAATTTTGTTTCAGTTAGCATGTGATCTTGGGGATTGCTTCAGCATACGTGGTAAGAATAAAACAGTCTGATAGTGGTTTGAGTATTCACTCTTATTATGAAACTGCATAACCGCAGGTAAGTGCAGAGAAAAAGTGTCTAGGACAGGAAACTTAAATTTTACCCTACATATGACTCTTTATGTATTTTATACGTGCAGTTGGCTGAGGTGAGCAAGTCTGCAAAATCCAGCTTAGCTGCACTACTCAGTATAGATATATACAACTTTTAATTACTAAACATTTGAGCTGCCTGTTGCTGATGACTCTCTTGCTGGAAGTGACAGTTTCTGATGGTAATAGTATAGCTAGCATCCATTGTCAGATTGTTAAACCGGTTTCCAATGAAAGGAAAAACTTTGTTTAATATATGACCAAATATTAAAGTTTTAAAAGTGGGCACTTTTTGGAAAGTGATAGTGAAATGGCTGTATTTTACATAAGCTCTGTACAGCACCATTCTAAGATTTAGGCTTTGTAAACTGATTAGTATTTTTGGACTGGAGCAGCAATTTGCATGGTATTTCAGTCTTTTTTTATCTTAAATTAGATTAGCATTCTGTTTTTAATGTGTGCAACAAATTGTTCTGCTGCTAAGTGAATAAAGCAAGGCACCTAAACTCTGCAATATTAGACTCCTAGACTATACTAACATGATCATCTAGTCTGGCAGCATCACCATCTCTGCTTTGCTCTGTCAGCACCTATGAGGATATCCAGCAAAAGTCCCTACTTCTAGTTGTCTCCACTTGCTGGTCTTTCTCTTGATATTAAGACATCTGGCTGGTAAACTGAGAATATGGTGTGTATTGGGCCCAGGAATTGATTCCCTTTGTCCAGATGGAAGGCTCTAGGATCAGATGCAGTGTGACTGGGCAGATGTAAAAAAGAGCAGACCTGGTGCACAAAACATTTTTTTTTCCCATTGATTGATGCGGCTTTTATATGTGCAGTGAAATCTTGTTAAGAATACCTGATTCTAGAAGAACAATGGTAAAGAACCCCTCTTCATCACAGATCTCTCCTTTGTGCACCATATGGTGGTAGTCCACTGGTCACGTGACCTGGGAAAGTGAAACCGGGATGTGCAGTATTTAACAGTATCCCCTGCCTTATGTTCCCAGAAGTCTTGCTATGTGGCTGTATGAGTCTTAACTCACAACACAAGCCCACTCCCTACTGTAAGGTAAGAGGAAGGTCTTTTCTTAAACTTATAGAAATATAAACTGTTAATTTATTCCCTTCCTCCTGGTGTGCTGCAACATATTGTACAGCAGCGGTTCTCAAACTGTGGGTCAGGACCCCATTTTAATGGGGTCGCCAGGGCTGGCGCTGGACTTGCTGGGGCTTCGGGCTGAAGACAAAACCTGAGGGCTTTAGCCCTGGGTGGCAGGGCTCAGGTTAAAGGCCCCCACCTTGGGCTGAAGCCCTGGAGCTTCAGCTTTGCCCTCCCCCCCCCCCCCCCTGCTCAGTGTATGGGGCTTGGGCTTGGTCCTCCCCCTGCCTGGGGCGGCGGGACTCGGTCAGGGTCAGGCTCAGGCTCGGTCCCCCCTCCTGGGGTCGTGTAGTACTTTTTATTGTCAGAAGGGGGTCACAGTGCAATAAAGTTTGAGAACCCCTGTTACAGTATGTAAGATCCATTCACAGAAGATGCCTGCAATTGCTGGGTGCAAATAAGTTCATTCAACCCGGCCTCCATTCTGAGAACTTTCTCTTCACCACTTCTAAACATTCTGGCGTTTGTTGCTTTATCTTTATTATTCCTATGCCACCAGGTTGAGAGGCAATGATTTGATACACTTGTTGCAGAACTAAGTGTACTGCGCTCAGCAACAGTGTTTCACAGCTCTCTAGTGTATTGTGAAATGCAGTCCTGTAGGTTTATCCTGAAGCAGCTGTTTTTGTTCTTTAAATGTTTCCGTTGGGGGTGGGGAGAGGGCAAATGGAGCTCATAGCTCTAGAGCCAGATTAGACCAGGCAGGTGAGAGTTTTTTGCCTGGGAAGCCCACCAAGTTTTAACAGGACTAGACCAATGGAGATAGAAGGTGGAAAGGGAGGATGAAGAGAAGTAAGACATTCTATTAAGATTTTCTTGTGGCACAAGAAACCTTCAGAATGTGGGTATCTGCATGTTGTTCTTACTACAGCCCTGTTTAAAGGAGTGTTTAACGCAGGGGTAGGCAACCTATGGCACGTGTGCCAAAGGGGGCACATGAGCTGATTTTCAGTGGCACTCACAGTGCCCGGCTCCTGGCCACTGGTCCGGGGGGCTCTGCATTTTAATTTAATTTTAAATGAAGCTTCCTAAACATTTTAAAAACCTTATTTACTTTACAGACCACAATAGTTTAGTTATATATTGTAGACTTAGAGACCTTCTAAAAACATTAAAATGCGAAACCTTAAATTAGAGTGAATAAATGAAGACTGGGCACACCATTTCTGCAAGGTTGCCGACCCCTAGTCTAAAGCTTGCTGCATCAGCACAGCTGGCTGGGCTGTTACAAAACTGAGTGGGGACACCAGGCCTTGGTGGAGGGGTCAAAGCAGCTGTGTCCTTGTCCAGGAGAGAGAGAGGATGTATGGCTTATTGGATTACCTCTTGTCAGATCATGGCAATACATGCTTCCTAAATCCCTCAGCATAGGGAGGGAGTGGCATGTAATAAGGGATGGGTTATTTTAGGCAAACTGATTTAAACAGCCTTTTTTTTTGGCTCAGTTTCTGCTGGACAAAATTGGAACATTTGTGTAGCAAATGGCAATTTTTATCTTCCAAATATTTTTACTTTTAGTGTATTGCTGCACTCTTTTTGTGGGCAAAAGCTGCATGCCAGATCAAAACTGGACAGAGGTCTTACAGTAGGTAAAGATTAGCTTTTTTTTTTTTTTTAACCTTGGAGGTAGGGGTTAAACATTGGCTTTTGTTGTCATTCTTATTCTCCTCTCCTTCTCTCCCCTATTATCTCCTTTCTTCAAACATACACTGGCTAACCATTGGACATGAAGAGGGAAAATAAGTCCAATTAAACTTATCAAGGTGTGACTTAAGAAACTCGTTTGCGAATGGAAATCTTTAGTGTTGGCTCTTCTTTAGTCTTAAAAAGCTGTGCAACTCCCAGAATTATTGAATTTATATTTGGGGGATTATATCTTTTAGGGTGGGGCTTGCAGCCCTGCGAGAACCTATTGTTGGTTCACCATTAAACTCCAACAGACTCGCTTGCATCTGTATTTTTCCTGTGTGCCATTTGCTCAACATATGGAACAAATTGAACTTTCACCATTGCACCAAAATTGAAAGGAATTGAGGCTATTGCCTTGCAATGTAATGTAAAAAATCCAGCACCTGGGATTGTCTTGGTGCATGGACAGCGTTCTGCAATGTCCAGGTTAGAATCCCATTCCGTACTCTTGTTTCCTGGTCTGGCAGGAGCTGAGATTGCTACACAGGGAGTGAATTCCTTCTCTTATGTGAGCTAGGTATAATGCCTCTTTTCAGTTTCCTCCCTGTATTGGCTGTCTCTGGATAGTGGAAGAAAGACCATTGCAATTTGGGGCTCTGAGACATACGAAGGATGTGTGATTTTAGGGCTCCAACAAAGAGAATGCCACAAGGAGAAGTATTTGACTTGCACAGGATATGTAAAACAACCTCCCTATTCGCTGTGAAAGTGTAAGAACTAGTTTTATGCTGCATAGCTGCAAGTTCTATAGAACCCTGAATTAGCCATCCAGCTCTTTGCAGGTGATGCAAATATAAAACTGAGGAGAGTTGAAAGATGGTGAAATGGCATATAGAAGGCTGACTTGTAACAGAGGCTTATAGTGAGTACTCGGCATACTTTGGAGTATTTTGTTAAAGAAAAGGCACTTTACAATTATTTCTTTAATAATTATTTTTATAATAGGTCATCTGCTCAGGTTTGAGTTCTTTGCAGAGATGCACCATACGTGGCAGTCTCACTTATTGCCTGGGATGTGAGGCTCAAACTCCTGCAGCTCTAATTGCAAACTTTTGTTTTTCTCTCCACCACAGTGTAATTGGGAACATTTCACCCTGGGAGTGACTTTGGCAAGAGGAGAGCCCTCTGCTCGCTGCCCGAGTAAAGCAAACAAACAAATAAGGAAAACAAAAGAAGCTCCCTGCCTGCCCTTCCTCCCTCCCTCGCTCTCCCCTCCATTTGTTGCAATAAAGTGACTGGCATCACTGTGCTATGCTGCAGGAAAGATAGAATGCCCTGTCTGGCATTCCACACAGATGGCCTGGAATCAGTCCACAGTGGGCAAGGGAGAAGATGCCACTCTGTCAGTCCTGCTCTCTTGATTATACAGAGCAAAGGCTAACTTAGAAAAGTATAGTGTCAATTGAATCTATTTCATGTTTCAAAAAAATACATTGCAGTTTTGTCTCTTGGGATATTATTAACTTCCCCTTCTAATTGTCTGAGAGAACCTGGGCTTATGCACCAGATAAATAGCAGTGGGCTTGTGTGTGTTGATGAAGGAAGAGCTCCCTCATGAAGTGCCTCATCACAGAGTGCCAATACATTATCTGAGTAAAGGGCAGGCTACATGGTTTTAAAAGAGCCTCATGAAGAAAACCATTTTTCTGCCAATCACCTTTCTCCTCTCTAAACAGAAACAATTTGCCTCCACCTGTAAGGGCGATCAGGTCACAGCCCCAGCTCAGCAAATACCAGTGCTGTTCCGGGAGTGCTGATCAGACACTGAGGACAGCCAGTTGCTGTACTTCCAGAGTAATTGAATTGTAGTCATGAAAAATCTGATTTCCTCTGGTGTGATTAGTTAGTTCCACAGATACCATAAACCTAGGCTTTGGGTACCATCAGGCATTAATGTCTCCAGATCAAGCCCTAGCAAAATATACATAAACAGTGACTTTGAGAGTCAAGAACTCTAAATCAGTTTTAGGGTTGTGCATATTAAAAATAAGACATACTTCTTCTGCAGGCAATCAGGCATTCCCAGATTAGGTGCTTGTCTGGGTTGCTTTTAAGTGAAGCCTTCCACACAGAACTGGGCTTGCAACTTCTGGCTGTGTGCTGAACAAGTCTATAGATAACATGAGAGTGGAAAGTTTCTCCTTTCCTGTAGCTTTTTATGTTTGTTCAGACACCATTAAGGAAGCAGAACACCCTACTTTTAATTGAAAGATGTGATAAGGATATTTTACATTTATCCAGCAGGCAAAGGCTGTGTTTAGAGTCACGTATTGTTGTCGTAGTTAAAGGGGAAGCTAATCTTTGTTAAGTGAAGTAGATTTTAAAAAGAACAGTGGTAGTGACCTAATGAGCTGATGCCACAACAGTCTTGGTGAGTAAATCTTTTAAAAATACTAGAACTTACCCATAAAACCAATTGAAGTGACCTTTCTTTGTATGCATTGAGAATTTGTAAAATGTCCTCCATCCATACAAACACCTAAATAAAGTTATGGAGCTGGAGAACAGCTTCCAGTGTACACTTAATGACTAGGCAAGTTTGAAATTATGTGATCTTCCCACAAAGTCTATAAAGTCTTTTAAAAACAGAACAATGATGCACTCTTCTCATAGGGAACAATGGCAGCTATAGAGTTATGCTACCTAGATGGTTGGATAAGGCCCCACAGCAGATGAGCACACTCAGCCTGGGCACCTTCATACGTACCCCTGTTGCAAAAGGGCTGCAACAAAGAAAGTGTTCCCTAATATCCACTCCACTCTTTTCCCCTAGCATGCAAAGTTGAACTGCAGCCCCACCTCCTGGTTCTTATAGATCAGCCTCTGGTGTTTGGGGGAGAAGGCGTGGTGGTGGCAGGCAGTGTGGTGTCATGGGTATGGAGGAACCTAGTCATATGTGTGGAGATGGAACTAGATGGGGCACAAGCATGTCTAACTTGGCTGAAGCCCCCGCAGAGCTTACTACTCCTGAGGGAATTCTGTGCCAAAAATATGAAAATTCTGCACACACTCTTAAAATTCTGCAAATTATTTGTCGATAAATAAATGTGGAGGCTCCAGCACGGCAGGAGGAAGCACAGGCCACTAGCTGCACGGAGGTGGGAGATGATCCTGCAGCCCGTGCTTTCCCCTCCCCCGGGACATGGACGCGGTGGTGAGCCTGCACCCGATCCTGACTCAGCACAAGTTCCGGGCCTGTTCCAGGAACACCCCAGTGCCCTGTCCCTCTGCACCAGGCGTATCTGGTGTGGGCAGGCAGGCTCAGCCCAGCAGAATGCAAGTGTGGAGGGGCTTAGTGTGGAGGGGTCCAGATGTGGGTGAAAGGGTTTTTTGTGGTCTGGATGCAGGTGTCTCAGTGGGGGTCTGAGTGCAGAGGGGATCTGGATGCACAAGGGCTTTTTGGGGGATTCCAGGTGCAGGGGCAATGGGATTCTGCGGGGGGGGGGGGATCCAGGTGAAGATGGTTGGAGCATGGCAGGGTTGTCTGGGTGTGGGAGGATCAGTGGGGGGGTCTGGGTGTTTGGGGGAGTGGGGCATGGTGGGATGGTCCAGGTGCAGTGGGTGGGGCTTCTCTGGGTAGGGGTTTGGTGGGGGAGGGGTCTGGATGCAGGGGGTTGGGGTTTGGCGGGGGTGGATCAGGTGCAGGGATGCTCTGGATATGGGGCTGAGGCTTGGTGGAGTGGGGATTCTGGATGTGGAGGGCTTGTGGGGGGGTTCTGAGTGTGTGTGTGGGGGTGAGTCTCCGTGGGGGGGTCTGGGTATGGGGGAAGGTCCTCATGCATGGTGGTTGGGTGGACAGGACCCTCTCCCCCTACAGTGACTCTCTCCCCTGCTGCTGATGAGTGATGGGGGCAGGAAGCGGGAGGGTGCGGAGCTTCCTGCAACCGGAGAGGTTTCTGGGGGTAGCCCCAGCCTTGGCTGCTCCTTGCAGAGAAAGAAGAAGTCCCCTCCTTCCCTGCCAGCAGCCCAGCTGGGATTAACAGTTGAGCCCAGCGCAGGGTAGAAACCACCAGTAATGGCATCATAGGTGTAGTTTGATTGCTGTTTTTGGGAGGGGGTTTGTGCATGTGCCAGTTCCCCTGCCTGACTGGATCTCTACTGCTGCCTGGAGTCATACCTGGGCTGCCAGTGCTGGAGGGGATGGGCCTGCTTAATGGGGGAGCCCCAGCTACTGCCGAGCAGATGCTGCATGCTGGGCTCCCCCTTGCCCCACCCCACCGCAGGCACTCACCATTGTACTGGAAACAGGATGGTGGCCATGCAGGGTGCCCAGCACTCATAGAAGGGGAAGATGACCGGCACTAGGACCCAGGAGGCTGCTGCAGAGGCAGCGAGTCAGAGCAGCCACCCTCCCTCACCCGGCAGGAGAGAAGCTGCTCTATGCCACCTCTTCCGCACCATTCTCGGGCCCAGCTGGTGGGGAGAAGAGCCTAGGGAGCCAGAAACACGTCCAGGGGGAGATCCAGCGAGGGAATGACTGAGCCCGCTCCCTCCCAGTAGGCTGAACAGAGCTAGTGTTGAGTAGCTCAGCACTCGCAGAAAAGAGTGGGGGCAGTGACACGTAACACTGCGTGCCCCCTCTCCTCTCTTTGGGAGGGAAATGCCTCCCTGCCCCCGAAAACTACACCCCTGGGTGTCCCACCATGGCAATTTACCTCTCTGCTGGCTGCTCTGGGCACCTGAAAGAACACGCCTGGCTGCTGGGGGAAGAAAGGGGAGAGGGGAAGCAGCTTCCCTTTGCTTCCCCACCAGAAAGTCATTTTTCTGTGGGGAAGCAAAGAAATCTGTAGGGGCATGAATTCTGCATGCGAGTAGTGGCACAGCATTTCTCCAGGAGTAAGAGTTTACACTTGGCCCTGCTCCAGATTTGTGAATGACATAAGTGATTGTACTGTTCCCCATTGATGGTTAAGGCCCCAATAGAATAAAGCACGGACCTGCAGTTAAATATGTATTTAAATGCTTTGCTCTATTGGAGCATGGGAAGGTGGCAGAACACTTTGGGAGGAAGTAATCTTCCTCTGCCTACAATAAAAAATTCTGGTGATCGCAGATCTGAAACATTATGTTGATTCCTTGGACGGCTAAGTTTGAGTCAAGGTTGAGTGGAAATGATTATATTTTGTTGGGGCTTACTCTGGGTAAAGACATGTGCATGTCAAATATTTTAGCATTGTTTTAGGAAATTTATTTTAGGTGTCACTTTGTTTCAAAGCAGAAATGTACCAAAAAAAGCCCCTAGCCCGGCAGTTATCTTAAAGCATTTGATTTTGCCATGCAATCCCCCATCTCCACCTTTGAATCTCTTAAATCCCTTTTGATATTGGTTTTTATATACCTTCATGGGAGTAAGAGTCCTAAAAATGTCTTCTGTTCACAGAAACGTCTGTTCATATGCAGTGTTGTTGTAGCGATGTTGGTCTCAGGAGATTAGAGGTGGGTGAGGTAATATCTTTTATTGGACCAACTTTGGTTGGTGAGGGAGACAAGTTTTCAAGCTTACACAGAGTTCTTCAGGTCATCTTCTGACCTAATTCACCAGGCCACACTGCCTCCCTAGTCTAATAGATGCACAACACTGTCCTATTCAGGATGACAGTCTTAATCTTGAGTATGGGCTGGGGAGCAGGGCAAGGGAGGAGTTATCTAACAGGACTTCTTAGCAAGTTCCTTTCTGAATGGTGCTTGGAACAACATGGACTAGCTGTAGGATGTGGAAGGAACATCTTCTCTCCAATCCAAGGTAGGAAGTTTGCAGGGAAGAGCAAGTAAAAGGAAGGATAAAAAGTAATTCTGAGAACTGGAGAACTTGAGAGACTGGTAGTCCGATACATAGCCTTTCACCTTGTTCACGGAAGTGAACTTAAAGCTACCACCATCAAATGGTGGTTGGGGAGAGTGTTCAGTTCATAACAGATGTCCAGGTAATAATCAGCACCAAAACTGAAACCTTTGTTGGTATTCTCACCAGAGGGCTGGGGGATGAATGACCTGGGAACTGAACTATGCTTTCATGGTGGCTCCTCCAGGTCAAGGCTACGATGTATTGCCAGCATGGTGGCGCAAAGATGCATTTCTGCCACTCATGCAGTGCCTGTTTTGTGGATCGAGAACTTCAGTTCTTAGAGCTACAAAGTCAACTACTGTCATCAGCCATTTAAAAATAAGCGAGGAAAATATTTAAATATTAAAATGTTTATCATTCTACTTCGGAACATCGTACATTAGTCAATGTTTTTTCCAAAGCACTTATGCACAATGATTATAGGACTTCTGCCTGGACACACCTTACAGAACAGACTATAGAGACAACCAGTCTGTGCAGTCAAGGAACATTGCTGCAGAGCTTTGCCAGCTTTCCCTGTATAGTGCTTTGACCCTGGAACACTGCAGTACTCTTTGGCAGTACTGATTAGAAAAAAAGAAAGGGGGGAAAAATAACCAGAATCTAAGAGAGAAAGAACAGAGCAGAGCTAAGAGGGTTCAGGCGATTACAGTTAACACAAGTCTTCTACCAAAATTTATAAAAGTTTGAAGTGAATCTACTGAAGTTTGATTGTATTAGGATTTAAGTGGGTTACTAAACAATTTATTTAATGTATGTGAGTAAATAAATGGAATAGAAATGGTGGGGCAGGATCACTTTTTGAAAAATTACTGGAATACTCAGGTATTGTTTACCCTTCTCAACCTAATCTTAAAATCCTGAGAGATAATTGATAGCAAAATAATTATTCCTTACATCACTGTTCAGGTATTAGATAGACAAGTTGGGTAAGGTAATATCTTTTATTGGACCAACTTCTGTTGGTGAGAGACCAGCTTTTGAGCTTACACAGAGCTCTTCTTCAGGTTTGGGGACCGTGTTTAGGGTGTTGCAGCTAAATTGTTTAGCATAAGTAGTTGACACACATTTCAAGGGACCTTTCAAGGTGAAGTGGCCCAATTGTCCTGTTAACACATCTCCAGAAGTATGTGTGTGTGTGTGTGTGGGGGGGGGGGGGGGCAGGAGAGGGAAGCAGTGTTCAGATATATGAATCTGGTCCAAAGCCCACTGAAGGTAAAGGGAGCCTTTCCGTTGACTTCAGTGGGCTTTGGATTAGGCCCTCTGAATTTGAAAAGCCAGTTTTATTTTGCATTGTAATAGCATTACCTACATGCCTCCTCAGCTCTCATTCCTGCATCTGTGCAGCCCTTCGTCTCAGAAGCTCTCTTGGAGATTGCATGTGTTCTAAAGTAACATACTGAATATAAATTAGTGCCCCAATTCTCTAGTTACCTGGCTAGCGTAGTCAGGTACTTACGGCCAGTGTTGTGAGAGAGCACCCGTATACCTTATAACAGGAAGTGGTTTCCTTCAAAATAAGTCCACAAATATCTTCCATGATTAAGGACTTATTTTACCCAATTTATAATAAAAACCTTGATGGCAGTGTTACACTCAATTGTTTCATTCTTCACTCTCACAGATGTTTTTGTTTAAGAATACAGACCCATTTCTTTGGGGGAGAAAAAGAACTGGTTAGCCTTTCACAATAAAACTGTGTTTAAATAAAACTTTGGACCTAACCAACCTCCGGAATACCCATTCTGAAATGATCTCTGTACTGCCTGTGCATGAGCATGCACACATACAATGTGAGCATATCTGACACTCCATGCTGCACGCGTTGCCCTGTAGTGGCTGTAACGTACAAAGAATTTAAGTCTAGTACTGCTATGCAAGTCTGAGTTTTTGACAGGTTACCAGGTGTATAAACCAGTACAGGCCATACGGGGGCTTGTATATCAAAGTATCATGTCCTAAATATAGTTAAGAAGAAACAATGTGGTAAAAATAAGGGGTTTTAAGAGCCATGTGGCAATCAAAAGGAAGCTCTCAGAAGTAATCAGCCTTATGCACTAATTTGTTGTGTTTCTTTTTACTGATAGTATATTTCTCTATTTTGTTGCATAAAGTTCCACTAGAAGGTACACTACCACTAACTATCCAACAGGATCCCACAACGTATTAACTGAACACTCCTAACAAGAAAAAGTTAAGGGAAACCCTGGCTAGTGAGACTGCATCTATTTATGAGCAATCTCCCCTTTCACTTGACTTGGCAGGCAAAGGGACGCTGGATGGAAAGAGCTGCATGGCTTGTTAGAACAAGGATTGCTGCCCTAGCCCTATTCAAGTGATTAATGTGAATATTTTTTTAGTGGGGTGAAGCGGAAGGAGATATTAGGAACTAGACTCCAGATAATACCATTTTTGTAGTCATCCAACAGTGATTCTCTCCTGGTAATTACACTTATGGTTTTGGATCAAAAGATGTTATGGAATACATAACAGGAAGAACAATTAAGGCACTGGACAAGGACTTGAACATAAGAATGGCCATACTGGGTCAGACCGAAGGTCCATCTAGTTCAGTATCCTGTCTTCTGAAGAAGTGAGGTTCTTTCCCACGAAAACTTATGCTCCCAATACTTCTGTTAGTCTTAAAGGTGCCACAGGACCCTCTGGTGCTGTCTTCTGACAGTGAGCAATACCAGGTGCCCCAGAGGGAATGAACAGAACTGGAAATCAAGTGATCCATCCCGTCGCCCATTCCCAGCTTCTGGCAGTGAGACTTGAAGTCTATTCTTGGCTCTGCCACTGGCCTGCTGGGTGAACTTTGGCACATCATTTCACCTCCCTGTGCCTTAGTTTCCCTGTCAGTAAAGTGGGGAACCTCCTTTGTAAAGTACTTTGAGAGTTGATGAAAACCGCTATATTAGAGCTAGGTGGTGGTCACTATTATTCATACTTCTAAGAATATCAGCTAGATAAGCAATTGATTGAATAAGAGTGCTTTGATATTAATGTGTGTGAGAAATAGCTAGACAGAGGAATGGATAGATGAGCTACCATTTTCAGAAGGTAACTATTACATTGGTTTACTCTTCAAAAACAGAGGGTACTGCAGGGTGCAGCACATTGTAGAGGTTGGGATAAATGATACCACAAGTGCAGAAGGAAGATTCACTACATCACTAAGGTGGAAATCAATGGTTGGCAGGCACAGCAAGAACTGTCAGCCAATTGATGGGTCCTTTGTGGCAGCCAGTCGGCTCTGTTTAACTAGAGCAACATTTGTCCATCAAACAAGACTTTCATCCAGCTTTGGACAGAATGGTGCTGTGGTGATGACAAAGATGTCTTTCAGTTTAAGATTGCAGTTAAGCTTCAGTGAATCAATCTGCAAACCTTCTTAGGCTCAAGGTATGTCTAGTTTTCTGGAAGAAATTTTGCATTTATCTATTATTTCTGGAGAAGCATGAAGTCTTGGGGTGTGTGTGTGTGTGTGAGTTAATAGATTGACTTGATTATTTTTCTTCCTTTCATCCTGGCCTGGTCATGACACTTCATCCTATTGACGTTGCAAAGCAGTTAGAACACTTTTTGGCCTGCTTCATGAACTAAGTTTATAAATATGCATGCACGGACCTGCACATCAGGAAAGAGCTGCAGGGTGATAAACTACCCTGCTTCTGTATTATTTGAGGGAAGAGCAGATGAGGAGATGAAGTGCATTTTTATGTAGCAGCAATCTTTTTCTAGCTTCAATAGGGAATAACAATCGTTTAAGGGAAAGTTCAATGGAATGTGAGAGAGAGAGAGCTAAGGGAAGGCTTGTAAACCCAGATTCATTGTTCCAGAAGCCCAAAGGAGGAATTGTGTTTGTGATGTAAACTCAGTTGTCTGCCTCTATAAGGAATCTTGCAAATTAAATAGGAAGTGTATTTTAACAGGGGATGTTCTGAACAGCTTTTACTCTGTTTGGTTTAAGTAGCAATTCTTATGCTGGGGCACAGCCTTATTTGAAGAAACAATACTTCACACCGTAATGAAGAACCCAGGCACTTATTGTCTCCTATTTGCAGCCACGGTGTGAACTGGCTAGTGCCAGACCTGAATGCATACTGCAGTGGCAGCAGCAAATCTTTCGAAGTAAACTAAATGAAATGGTTAAGGAACAAATCACTTAAAGGAAGCAAGCTGAAATTTTTGTTTACAGATGTCTCCATCTGGGCTTCCTGAATACCAAGTATGTACAACCAGAATCATTTCCCTAAACTAGAAGTGGATTTTTAAAGCCAGGTGGTCAATGTTGCCTTCACTTTGACTTTGCTACTTATTTCAATGTATGTATCTAACCGTGCTGTAGCCCAAGAAACAAGTGGGGGTGTGCAAAGACCTATATTCTAAATTGTCAACGGTAATGGTCCAACTTGGCTCATCTTACAAAGTTGTTTATAGAAGTAAACAAAAGTCAGAGACAAATACTGGATCCTAGAAGTTAAACTGTGCTGAGGAGTGAGCTTCCCAGTTACAACTACCGCTGCCACCACAATCTTTTGGCCTGAGCCAGAGAGAGAGAAACAGATGACATCACTAGCTCCCTTGGCTTCAGCTAAAGTTTGAACTACAACTAAATGTGAACCTGAGGTTCCTCCTTTCATTCCCTCCCTAATCATTCTCCCTCTTGATGTTATGTCTTCTCCTTCATATTGTTACCTTCTCTTTAAGGGTATGTCTACACTGGAAACTTCAAAGCGCTGCCACGGGAACGCTCCCACAGCAGCACTTTGAAGTGCGAGTGTGGTCGCGCGCCAGGGCTGAGAGAGAGCTCTCCCAGCGCTCCTGGTAATCTACCTCCATGAGGGGATTAGCTTTGAGTGCTGGGAGCGTGGCTCCACTAGCGCTTTAAAGCGCTCAGCCTTGCTGCGCTCAGGGGGGTGATTTTTTCACACCCCCGAGCCAGCAAGTTAGAGCGCTATGTCTGGCTTAGATGGCTGAGACAACTCCACGTTTTGCAGCAATGCTGTGATCTTGTGACCAGAAAGGCAAACTGCAGGCAATGTCTTGCAGTCCCACACTGGTAAAAGTTTGCAAGGTCTCTGTCTCTGAGAGAGACCACATGCATGACTGTAATTTTTCATAGCATCTAGGTTGCAAGCAAAAGTAAGCATCAGAGACTGAATCTCCATTAGGTATTTTTTTTACTATCCTTTCTTTCTCTTTATGGTGGTTGCCTTGGTTTGTGTTTAAGGCAACAGGGTCAGACTTCAACAGCTCAGAAACGTCTGAATTAACTTTCCCTTTTCTTTCAAAAAGGAGAATCAACGCCACCTAAAAAGAAAATAAAATTACAAGGGAAATTTGTTTTGCTTTTTAAAAAGGCCTGCCTTAATTCTTTAAGTTCCAAATGTATTACATGTTTTCCTTTTTCTGTATGTTTTGATAAAAGGTTAAAATGATTTTTAATGGTGGTTGTGAAAATGGCAGTAAACCAGAGATAACTTTTCACAAAATCCTAGACCACAATTAACTTTTGAATGTTGTAACAGTGAAAAAGGGTTTCACTGACACCTTATCCCTTATTGGGACTCCCTTATCAGAACACTAGCCCAAGAGCATAGCAAACAATGCCATATGTTGGTCATAGGACACTTGTAGTAAAGTTGTTTGAATGTATGTGTGTCCACAAGCAAGCATGCTTTTTGCCTGTCTCTCACAAGGAGTTCCTTCACTTGTTTATGTAATTCTCTAGTTTAGGATCTTACCTTCTCTGCCAGAATAAAAGAATGTAAGTGATTCAAGGCTGAGAATTTTCCTTTCCTTTTTGAGGGAGAGATTTTGCTGCTAAGTTCTGTGGTTATGAAACATCACTTCATTTATTCCTGATTTATGAGTTTGTGGGTGGGATTTTTTTATTTAAAACCAAATTTCTCATTGTCAAAATATGAAAATAGCATCTAACGTGGTAAGATGCATCTCATTGGAACATAACATTTCAGTGAAGGAACTGAGGCATTTACCAAACAGGAAGTTATTCTTTCTCTTGTCGCTTGCTTTTATTATTGCCCTTTTATTCTTGCCTTTGTACTTCTGGGCAGATGAGACCGAAGCTAGGAATTTGAGTTACAACCACAACTGACACTGACTTCCTCTGTGGCCTTGAGCTAGTCAGTCTCTCTCATAGTATCTTCATCTGTTAAATGGGGATAACATCTACACCATAAGAGGCTTGTGAGAAATATTGTATTGTTCTTGTAAAGCATTCTGAAGCTATGAAGTGCTATATAAGTGACTCTCAAATGAATCAAGAACAGAAATGTTGAACAGAGGGGATGCTGTTGATACTGCTTTTATCACCAGAGTAATAGAATAACCATGGAGGTTCGTGTGAATGGAAGGAAGTGTGGAGGACTTCCTGCGTTAGTTCTTGTGGCTCGTTGGAGAGATTCTCCAAATTGTTGCACAAGCAATACAGATTGTCAGACTGGGGATAAGTCTTTGGTGTGAAGAAGCAGATTTCCATTTGATGTCGGTTTACATGCCATATTTAGGATGTTGTATTAGTCAAGAAGTTGGAACTACACAATTATGATGACTTGCTAGACCAGTACAGTACACTGCTTGTCTTTTTGCTTTGGTCTCCAAAGATGGTATTAGGAAGTCCTAAAACCATAATATATTATTTCTTAAAAACATCCTATAAGAGCTGCATCTTTAAAATCTGCTTCACCCTTATGGAAAGAGCATCAAATAGGCATTAAATACTTTGAGTGTGGATAAGGGTGTGTGTGTGTGTGTGTGTGTGTGTGTGTGTGTGTGTGTACAGATGCGCGCACACACACGCAGCATCTGATATAAGGTCCCAATCCCTGATTGGGGCCTTTAAGCACCACAGTGATTAAAGATATTAATAAAAAGGAAGATCTGAGTGTAGTTGGCACCACAGTACAGTATCTGTAGACAGACCTCGGACAGTTATTTGCTTTCCCTTATAGATACAAACAGCTTTGATTGTTGTTGAATTGTACTCATTGCTGTCCTAGATCAGATTATGAGGACAGCTTATGTTAGGTATTTGTCTTAACTGCTGCACCAGGGTTTGTAAACTGAATCCAGTGAAATTGTGGTGTATAATCTCTGCCCTTTGGCTGGTGATACAACTGCTGACACAACTGTTCATCAGAATCATGTTGACCTTGCATTCAATATCCTGTATTCTTCACAACTTTTAAAGTAGTCTAAAAGTTAAAGTACATTTGTGTCTGTAGTTCCCTGATCAGCAGCAGTTGCTTAGTTCCCTCCCCCACCTGGTTCCTTTCAGTCAGTAGCACAGCTTTATTTAGTTCTGGGACACCACAAAACTTGGCAATCAAAAGCAGTTTAACTTCAGAAGCTGTACCCTATTTGAGTTAATCATTCTGAAACTTCATATGGAAAAAGAATTTCTCACATGTACTCTTCTCCCTCTATTATTTCTGACTTGTGATTTACTATAAATGTGCCCAAGGACTGTAATGGAGCATATTTTACAAATCTGTGAATAGTCCTTGCATAATTTTTTAAAATTCAGTTTGGCCTATCTGAGCCTTCTGCTGGCAGGGTCCGTTTGGCTGAAATGTGAACTTGAGTCCAGTGAATGAGGCATACCATACAAGGAGTAAGGAGATGTATGCTCCATTTCACTTGTATGAGCTTGGTCAAGTCACTTAACCCCTGTCTCTCAGCCTATAAAAAGGAGATAGTGGTGCTTAGCTACGTTGGTAAAGTGCTTTTAAACATATGGATTAAAAAATACTATATTGCTGTTGGTCAAACCTGCAATGTGATTATGATTTCTGAATCAAAGCATTTTTTATCCTGGTTTTTAATGCTGATTGTATTGATTAGAGGCTAACTGTCTAACATTGATATTTTTGGGTGACCACAGTAATCACTAAAATGGACCACTTGCAGAGTCCAATAGTATACCGTATATACTCGTTCATAAGCCGAATTTTTTTAGTAAAAAAGGGAAGCACCAGAGAAGGGGGTCGGCTTATGAACGGGTATAGAGAGGGAGAGGTGGGACACAGCCCCTCCCCTCAACAGAGGGAGCAAGGAGAGACAGCAGAGCCAGAAGGAAAGAGGCGGGGCCAGAGTGTCTCCGCTTCTGGCCATTTTGCTCTCCCCGAGCCTCCGAAGCAGCTGCAGCTCCGGGGCTGGCAGGCTGCAGTCGTGCCACTTGGCCCCACCCCCCAGAGCACGCTCTGGCTGCACCACCCGGCCCAGCCCGCTGGAACATGCTGCGGCCACACCGCGCGGTCTGGCCTGCCGGAGCAGTCTGCAGCTGCGCTGCCTAGACTGCCGGAGCAGCTCCAGCCAGGCCAGAGACATCCTCTCCTGGCCCTCCCCAGATAAGGTGGGAAGGGATGGGATGGGGAGAGTGGGGGGGGTCCCGGGCTAGGGGTGGGTCATGTGGGGGGTGGTCACAGGGGTTACTCCCCTGACTCCCAGCTTCTCCCCACCTGAAAATTTCCCCACCAGTTGCTGTCCAGGCACGTCAGGGTAAGCAGTTGACGAGCTGGGACACTTTGTTTACTTATGTTTACCTCCATGCCTGCAGACGCTTGAGGTAAACAAACCATCTCGGCCCGCCAACGGCTTATCCTGATGGCCGGGGAGCCAAAGTTTGCTGACCCCTGAATTATAGGGTCGGCTTATGAATGCGTCATAAAAATTTTCCATTTTCACTTATCTATCTTGGGGGGAGGGGTGTGTGTGTCGGCTTATGATCGAGTAGATACGGTACTTTAGAGCTTTTGTTTCAGCACAAAAGATGATTGCTACATATGAAAATGGCTTAATGCTCCTAGCTAACTTTTGCAGTCAAAATGCTACCACTATAAGACTGGCTGATTTTTTTTTTTTTTTCCTTCCATGAGGGAAACCTACGGTACCTGTGGATAACCCCTTGTGAATCATGCAAACTAGAACGCTAAGGGCTTGTCTTTACTTAGGGATAACGAACATTCATTAGCTATCCCACTGTAAAAAACATAGTGGAGACAAGGCACTATGATTTTTCTGCGAGCCTGTTGACCCAGGCTCTGAGGCTCGGTGCCATGGGTGGTGGTTTGCAGTGTAGACATACCCACAGTACCTTATACTGACACAGTAGTGTACCTTTGCGTTCCATGGACGCAGAGGAATGGGGGAAGTGAACTGAAAAGCAGCAGTCTCTGCATATGGAGTGGTAATACATAGAATCTCTATTGGTTATGATGTACCTTTCTGCTGTTTAGTAGTACCAGAGAGTGAAATTCTGTTTGCGAATTATGTTGCTTTAGAAGTGTGCTGAGCTACAGTGCTGCCTATTTGCAGATCTTGGATGCCAGTT
The DNA here is from genome assembly GCF_011386835.1 of Chrysemys picta bellii. Classification (NCBI taxonomy): domain Eukaryota; kingdom Metazoa; phylum Chordata; order Testudines; family Emydidae; genus Chrysemys; species Chrysemys picta. The sequence goes on along the minus strand of NC_088794.1, from coordinate 36,612,172 downwards.
TTCTAAGACTGCTAAATCCAGGCCTGAATCAGAGTAGTTGCTGCTCCTTATTCTTGCTCCCAAATCTTGTTAATCTCAGAACTGGTTCCATAACATTACTTTGAAAAATGTTACTTGTATCTGCCTATCTTCCCATACCTATGCCTGAAGTACACATACTCAGACACCTTGAGTATGAATATGTGGGTACACAAAGACATGGATTACTGCATTAAGCAACTGAGCTATACGTTTTGGGTCTCATGTTCCTTGTATGAGCTGGGAGGCTGTCACACAGCATTTTACAATATCCATTAAGTAACAATAGGTAAACGTTTAGAGGGCGAGTAGTAATATGAACCCTAATGTGAAAAGACATCTTTTTCTTTACACAAGCGACTGACATGAGCATGACTGCCAATGTTCACCCAGTGTCAAGAGCTTACTTTAGTTCCCTGCTGGAAAGAGCTCCGCAACCAAAATCAATACATACGCATCAGACAAGTTGTCCTATGCAATTTGCACTTTGGCGCTGAGCATACAAAATCCTGTTTGAGTCACTGTTGCTATAATGGCTGGAGGACTGAACAGTTCCTAAGGACACAGTTCTAATGAACATCATATTGCATTTGCCCATTTCAACATTTCTATTTTCAGGCGTTGGTTTGTGTTTAAATACAGTTTGTTGTCACCGGATAAACACCAATATTGAATAAAACTGAGCAGCTAAATACAGTACAGTGACACCACTGTTGAAGAATACATCATGGGGAGCAGCCAAAAAAGTTAATACCAGTCCCCTAATGTGCAACATTGGGGCTGCTGAATTACCACCACTGACTGAAAACACAGCAGGCGGCGCATTTATAGAACCACTCAACAAAATCCAACACTCAAATCCAAATTTATAATAATGGGGTGGACAAATGAGACAGTTACCTCAGTGCATAACCACAGATTGAATAGCGCTGCTATTCAAAATACAGAAATAGTGCAAAAAGCAGTCTGGTCTCACATACAATGGGATAGTGAAATAGCACATGGCTGCCCCACATAGAATGGTGTGAGGGGTGCAGGAGGTAACTACTGTAAAAGTGTATTCAAAGTATTTTTTTAAACCTTGCAGATGCTTAAACTTAGTCTTAAAAGAAATAGAGATCTTATGGTTAGGAGGTCATTGCAGGCAATGCTTACTTTTTCCCTACTTTTGGTCTCAACAGTTTATACAGATTCGGGGTATAGGCCTCCTTCTCTTGAAAAGGCTCGCTCAGGAATGGATTCCTACCCCATAGACTATCAACTGGGGTGACTGAGTGTGCAGCCATTTCTCTTGTGCCTGGATTTAAGATTCTAGTTGGAGCTATTTCTACACAAGTATGTGTAGTAAAATATGGGGTTCTCTCTTGGATTTTTTTATACCAATCCAGACACTTGGGTTATAGTTCCTTCCCAGCGCAGATTAAGGCAGAACACAAAGCCTTCTGATTGCATCGTAGTCGGTAAGGGGTTAGCAGTTTCTGTCAGTCTTATCATTGAACCCTGAGAAGATCTCAACGAGAAAACTAATCAGGTAGGAAAAATATCTCCTTTCTTAATAGCTACTTAACCTGGGCAAACTCTAAATTACTCGATGCCATACATACCCTTGCTGTTTGGGTTCTTTATCTGTGTACATTTCCCTCTTAAATTCTTGTTTTCAACAAGACTGACTGAAACTGTTTAGTTTCTCCAGGAAAGTAATAGAAGTAACCTTACAGAAGTGTGTGCTAGATAGATAGTTTAAACTGTACAAGGACCAATATATTGTGATGCTATTTTGAACAGGTTTTATAACACTTGAACAAAATCTGCTGCAGCAGAGCGGAGACCCTGGGGAAGATGTGCACCTTTTTTAACATAGAGCCACAGACGTAGTAAGAGAAACTCCACATTGCATGCTTCCTGAGGTAGGGAGTAACAATTGGGATTTTTTCTAAAGATGAGGAAAACATCATGGTTTAGAGGACAAGGATAGCCAAAGTGTGGTTTATCTAGAGCCTTATGTTGCAGCCTGTAACTTACCTGACTCTTCTCCTCAATATAGAGCAGCGGTCTATAGGGACTAAAAATCCCAGGATGTGTTGCTTCACAAATTCCTTCAGGTCAAGTTAAAACATGCTGGGTTCCTAGTTTTTATGGGCTGTGTGCTTATATTAGTGAGGGCAAATTAAATTGGTTCCTTTTTATGCTAAATAGGCGAAGTCAGTGCAATCCTCAGATGAACAATGCATGTGTGTGCTTAGTTCAGAATGATCACTTTCTCCCAGTGGATTTGTGTTATCCTGTTCTACCCTATTTTCGTAACATAATTCTGAGGAGTCGTCCCCCCGTCCCCCCCCACTCCTTGAAATCAAGATACTTACTTATATTGCCTTGTTTTATAGCCTAGAGGTCTGAGCAAAGCTGCCATTTTCACTGCTTTTATTCACTGTGTTCATGGTTGAGGGGCTGGAAGAAATGAATACAATATCCGGTCGATACAATATCTGGTCGTCTTGAACAAGCATGTCACTTCTGTGGTCCACCGAGTCTTTGTCACTTACTGCTGCGCCTCATAGGAATCTTTGGTCTGGTTTTTAATCAATGTGCAATTGCTTAGGTTGATCTATCCTAGTGGAAATTCTGTAAATGGTGGATTTCAGAAACAGAACATAAATATACATAAAATCAAGTGGCAGCGTGTAGCACTACTGTGTGCGGTGCAGTGACAACCAGCATAAATGGATTGCTTTGGCCACAGACTTCCTTGATGGCATATGCTCTTGCAAGTGCAGGGGAAGTGTTGTAGCAGGCTTAATATTTCTCAGCTGGAGAAACCAAGCTTATGGATGCTGGAGTTAAAGGGTGATAAAAAGTATGGTGATGCTGCCAAGCAGAAAGACATTGTTACAGTGACAAAGCATGTGGTGACCCTCTAGGTTTACAGATACCTGTGCTGAAACTCTTGTGCATATGAAGGGAAGAAAATGGATAGATTGTGCCTAGCAGTTCTGTCTCATCCTCATTGTGCTGACATGGACTTTCTGCTATTATTTTTAGAGGACACACGTGGCTGCATGTGTTTTATGAAGCTCTGCTTGTATTCGTTAGTTTTTAAGAATTCTTTTAAAAAAATACTTTTTAGCTGAGATCCTGAATTCAGTATTGATAGTCTCAGAAATACGCAGTTGAAGATCTGTACTAAAACATTTTGAGTGCAATAATTGTTTTGTGTTTGGGAATAACCATTAAGCAAAGTAATCCAAATTACCACTCTCATATGGTAACCAGGCGGGTTAAGGTTGCATGTCCAAAATGGTAATACAGGCAGCACTGAGAGTAATAAGATAAGATGAGAACAAAGGAATTCACACAATTATAAAGTGTTGTTTTAATCAGGCTAGTTACTGCATTGATACACTTATATGAGCCTACAGTGAATGTGTCTTTGAAACTACATCATGTGCTATATATAGCTATGTTGTATTCCTTTTATAGATAGAACAGAGAAGATGAAGTCCTCTTTTACTGTGGCTTCATCAGGCGGAATCGCAGATGAAGCTTACTTTGAAGGGAGTTTCTCTAGTACTGGGATGAAAGTTCTTATCTATACATAAGTCTGTTTGTTGGAATCAGTAGTTTGGAACCTTGTTTTCCTTAGCAACTAAGGCCTAAGGATGAGTTTTTTGTATTTTCAGATAACAGCTTGCTTGGAAGACGCAATGTTCTTTCCCCAGAGACCATATTCTTTTTAAAAGAACAGATGCAATGAAAAAAGAGGTCCAGGTGTGCAGTTTTGTGTAGGACATAGCTAGCTCCTTAGGTTTTCTATGTATTTTAGGTATTTATGCTGTCGTCCATCACCATGGTATTTGAGCACCTTCCATATAAAATCAATAGCAATGGTGAAGTTTCCAGTGGACTTAATGGAGACTCTGGTACCTCCACTGTTTCAGGGTCAAAATTCTGCTTGGGGTAGGTTATTTTGTTTTTCTTTGGTTGCTGGGGGAGTGGGGAGGAGAAGGTTGGTAGGGGTTTAGGAATAAAATTGGTGTTCTAAAATTGTGAGTACATGGGTGGAGCTGCAGCTCTTTAGTGTATTTTAAAAATTTCCCCAGTAAGATATGGGGAGGTCCATTCGTGTACCATACATGCTGATCCATTGCTTTCTGAAGCAGATGTCAAAATGTTCAGCTAGTGAAGTGTTCTAATTATCTTGAATATTCTAGGGTGTGTTTTTTATAACGAACTTGCAAAGCCACAAAATACATTTATTTGTAGGAAGAATAGGTTTCCTTTTTCTGAGAAGTCTTGCATGAAATTTCTTGGGCCCAAGAGTTAGTATACCTCCCATGGTGGAGGAATACTAAAGCGGCAGCAGCATTATTCTTAGGGACCAATTCCATCAGGCATTGAGCACTTTTGACTCCTATTGACACCAATAGATGTTGAGGGTGCATAGCACTGCAGAGGATCAGGCCTTTGTTTTCTCCACAACCAGCCACAGGCTCTTTTTCCACTGGTAGAACTCTTGTACAGTCATTATTGAAGTCTGAAACTAAGCAATGGATTCTAAATAGCTCTATCACTCTAGCTAGCACGACACAACCTGTTTTTTCGGGGAAGCTGACTTCTTCATGTCTCACCATTCATGCAACTGGGAGAGCAGGCAAACAGCTCCCTCTGCAGCCAGCTAGTTGCCAGTGCTTCTATGGAATCAGCTCAGTATGATGTGGTTGGAGTGTTTTGTATGATTTCTAGGGAATGGAATCAGCCTGCAGCTATGGAAACTTGCTGAAGTGCACAGAATGTTCTTACTTTGAATTTGAAGATTTTTTTGCTGGCTACTGCCAGCTGGGGATCTTGGGCTGAGGGCTGAGATTCAGGCTTCTCAAGTTCCAGGCCAGCAGAAGCCAAGTACACTTCCAAAGTGACATGCTTAGCTCTGTTTGGAAAACGTTGTGCTTATATATCTCTTACAAATTCAAAGACTTCACATTCAACAAACCCAAGCCTTACGCTCCCTAACATCCCCAGCAGATAGATAATTCTGCAAAACTCATTTTGTGCTATTGAGAATGAAACGCTCTACTTTCCAGCACTGTAGGGTTGTTCAGCACTTCAGGTATCTAACATTTCAAACTACTATGAACACTTAAAAACTAAATCTTAAGTTATTAATTAAAATGTAAAAGTATGTTTTTAGGTTCCTCGTGTGTGGATGACTAATGATGGATGACTAATCACAAACCATCCCAAACTACTGGATTGTCATAGAGCACACTCTTATCAATTTAAGAGACTCCTACAGTCATATGTTATAGTGATGCCTTCAGGTATCTTCAAACAATGGTGATGTGGTGTTGCAATACTAAGACTAATCCATGTGAGTTGAGAACAGAATTTCAGCCATAACTCCTGAATTTACTTATTTTTGTGAGTTTAAATTAGATTCAGTATCAAACTGTTAAATAACTATTCCCCGCACTGAGACTTTGAATGAATGTCAAAGACTGCTTGCACCCCCTCCTGTGATAGGGCATGGGTCTCCAGCCCACCCCCCTTGTGATCTGTCATGGCCCTGCAGGTATATTGCACTCCACACCCGTTGGGTCTTTTCAGACAATTACCCAGAACAAATTAGTTTAACCTCTCTCGTGGCGTCTGGTTGATTCACTCCTTCTACTGAGGGGAACTCAGTTATTGAGCCGCTCAAGTTCATGCCTACTCTGGCTCCATGTAAGAGTCCTGGTCAGTTTCCCCTCCTGTTCAGGAGATCCCAGCCATCCTTTCAGAGCTGGGTTGTACTTCCCTCTCCCCAAGATAGGAATGTCCTCTCTCTTTCTTGGAGCTGGAGTTGTACTTTAGAGCAGATGTAGAGTCTCTCGCAGCTTTTTCTACAGATTGCCCTTTTCCCTGCTGGCCCTTTCAAACTCAGGCTGCGAGAGTTCAGCAGGCAGACCTGCTGCTGCTGCTGTCTTCTTCTTGATTGCTCAGGGCCCTGCAAGAGCCTTCTTTCTTCCTGCAGTATCTACAGGCATCTGCTCTGTCTGCTGAAGGAGGAGGCAACATTTATGCTGTCTCCTTTTCCCAGCCCATATCTGATTGGCAGGATGAGGGGGGAGCCCTGCCCCATCTTCTTTGAAAGACTCCAGGTGTATCAGACCACCTCAAACTCTTAAAAGGCCATGCCGCATGACAGGGAGGACTGATCAGTAGGCAGTACTACCCTTAGGAGCCAGGCTACCATGTCACAACTCCCAACTATGAGATACTTCAGTGGTTGTTAAAAAACTATCTCTGGGGTGAGAGGAAATGAATAACTTCCAGCTTTTTGAAGAATTATGTGCGTTTAGGTAAACTTGTTCTGCTGTGAGTTTTGTTAAGGGAGTCTGAGTATCTCCTTTATAGGAAGATACTCTAGCAGAACACTGAACCAAGGTCTCCTACTTGGATGTAGGAAGAAATCAAGTAACTGGATCTTGTTTGTTTTAACAATAAATGTCAATGAGGTTATTGCTTAGCATCTTCATAGTGTCTTTGTATCTTGAAAGTACTTTATGAACATTTACACACTTTGCTTCATTTCCTCATAAAAATCGAGGTGAGACTGTGCGACTTTCCAAAGTTGCATTCGGAGTTATCCTAGAAAGTTCACTGCTTGGATACCATGGTAGTAGGTGCCCTAAAATACATAGAAGTGAGGTAAGGACTTACATGAAGAAACTTCTTTATATTGCAACTTAAATATGATAAACCCTGTAAAAATTTATTGAATTCCATTCTGTTCAGGAGATTAAAGTTGCCCCAGGGAATTTAATTGGTTGAAAGTTTCTACGAGCATGGAAAATGCAGCCTTCTATTTGCACTGGTAAGGTGTGTGTAAAATTGTTGAGAGCATTTCAATTTTCAAGTGTTTCTGGTTTTCGAGGACTATAGCTCTTATTACTGCTGAATAGCTGTACCCATTGTGAAATCTCTTTATTGCTTTGCTAAGTGAGAAGATGAGAGCTCAAGTTCTGATATTGTTAAATGAAAGTGGCATCAATTTTATTTGTACCATGGAGTCGAGTTTTCACTATTATTCATATGAACTTTTAGAATGCGGAGCAAGACTTGAGCAGGGCATTTTCAGTTCTGGAGAGCTTGCTAAAGTTCACTTTCATTAGAGCTTGCATGTATTTTGTGACATGGGTGTGTAAGCGAAAGCATGTGAAGTATTCACTTCCCCAGCAGTGCCTAATTACTGCAGAGGTAGTAGGAAGACTCTAATTTTATTATGAAACTTTTTTTATTTTATAAAATACATGTATTTGAGCAGTTTATAAATCTTTTAAATGTTGATCAAAGCTGGGTAGTGACCTTTGATAAAGTACGTAAATGGGCTGTTTGCAGATTTATTTTTTTTAAGAATGAATAATAAATTGACCTGTGCATAACTAATGCAAAGAATTGTTACTATTGACACAAATCGCACATGAAGAAGAGCTCCGTGTAGCTTGGAAACTTTTCTCTTTTACCAACTGAAGTTGATCCAGTAAAAGATGTTTGTTACACCCTGACACCTCAATATTCACCACTGTCATGTAATTAGGATATGTCTTATACAAAATATGCCCTATGAGGTGTCGTTCTAAAAGTCTTGATCCGCTAGACAGTAATATCTTGGATTGTATGTGATATCATTTTATGTGAAATTATGAAGTTTGGCTATGTATGTGTTGCTGAAACATGTCCTGAGGTTGATCACAAGCAGCCCTTCAGATACAACGGTAAAAAGGCCAAACAATGTTAATGGCTTATTGCAGAAATGCACCCAAGCACAAGGATTAACCCAGGAACTGTGTATAATAGAAACCTCTCAGAGATAGTAGTACACAATGGGAATGGTTTGACCCAGATCACAGCAAAAGAGCTTTCCAGCAGATATAAAAGATATAAAAAGGGGAAATTGACATCCTGGGGGCACCTCACTCTCCCTACAACAACATATCTGGAAACACCTGAGGAACAAGGACTGAACTGTGGGAAGGGGAAATGATGGTCCCAGGCTAGAAGGATCTTTAGCCTGTGTATGAAAACCTGGGAAAGCCAAGGCAACTTGTGCCTTAAGAATCTGCCAGACTATTTATCACTCAGGGTGAGAATTTCCTAATTTATATCCTATCTATCTAGTGTGTTAAGCTCAGTTTGCGTTTTTTGTTTATTTACTAAAGTAATCTTTGTTCTGTTTGCTATCCCTTATTATAACTTAAAATTTACCCTTTGTAATTAATAAACTTGTTTCTTGTTTATTTCAAAACTCAGTTTGTGTCATTCATATCTTTGGGTGGGGGGGAGCTGTGCATATCTCCCTCCACATTGAGGGAGGGGGCAATTTTTGAGTTTGCACGGTACGGAGCTCTCTATGCAGCATAAGACAATATACCCTTGGATCTGCACTCCAAGGGAGGTGGGCACCTGAGTGCTGGGGCAAGTCCCTTAATCTGAGTCTTCCCAGAGCTGATCTCAGTGTCTGTATCTTTCTGCAGCTGGGTGTGGCCCTGCCTCTGTGTTTGCTAGAGGAGGCTTAAGAGCCTGGCTCAGCAAGACCGAGTAAAGGGGGCCCAGGCTGGCGGTACAGGCGGGCTCAGTGGTATCTCAGTACACTAGGTGACACCTTAATGAGGGGCAACCCGTCACAATATTACCTCACTCACCTTCTCTCAGATATTTTGGGACAAACACTGCAAATAGCTGCCAGTGCAGGCAAGGTTGATTTCCAACTTCTATCCTAGCTCATTTTAGTTACTCATAACTTCCTTTTGGGAAATTTCTCTTGGAGTGCAAGTTTTCATTGCTTGCTATAATACCAAAGGTTGAAGTTTTTCTTTGTGGTGTGTTTTTTCTTCTTCTTTTTCTTTAATTCTGCTGTTTTGAATTATGATCTTGCTATGGGAGGGAGGGGAAAACATTTCTCCCCCAATTTCTGATAAGAAGCTTTTGGGCGTGAATAATTTAATTTGAACTACTGGAATTTCTTGAAGTCTCTCAACCTCGATACTGTATTAACTTTAGTTCATGGCATTTAGAGACAAATCCGTTAAAAAAGATCACACTTTTACAAGAAGTTTTCACATATTTATATAAGTAAAGCTAGCATTACTATAACTGAAAGATTAGAGGGGGGAAGCTTATCATTTTGTTTACTTTCTGCATTTGACAGTGCTTCCTGTATAGACTGTTCCGCTGTTTGGGATGGTCTTTAACAAAGCAACCCAAAAAGAGAAAAATAAAATAGATAACTAGGCAGATGTGGGTGGCAAAACTACAAAACATTAGTAATGAGGATTCTGGCACTGGTATCTTATCTGAAACTACATCAATCTCTCTCAAAACAAAATTGATAAGAATCCCAGATGGATGGTGTTGCTTTAATACTTTGTTCCTTTAGGTATTTCATTCATTGCTGTCCAAAAGAATTGCTGAAGGCTCAGTCACACTGACCCTACATGACTTGTATCTGATCCTTTTGGGTTTGTGTGCCCACCTGTTCTTTGTGCTTCCTTTGTCTGTATCCACCTGTTCCCACATCATATACTTAGATTGTCATTGGTGGGCAGGAACCATCTTTTTACGCCTAGCACAATGGGACACTGATCTTTCATGAGGCATCTAGGCACAACTGCACTATAAAGTTCTAGGTAAAAACTTTTGATGTAGTTACTGCAGTATGTAAGTTTGAAGTTTTCCTACCCCCTAAGCTTCAATATTCCCACAGAGAAAGAGAGTCGCTAAGACTTACTAAACACAAGGGATTACAGCAAAAAGGGGAAGTGCTATACCCATTTAATTTTTCTACACTTAAAAGGATGTAGCTGTCACAGCAGTAGTTTTTACATGAATACTTTGTTCACTAGAGGGCAGCACTGGCCCAATTATCTTTCAAATATGAAGAAATGCAATAGTTATAAGTAGAGCCCTGTGAATTTTTTTGCTTTAATAATTTTTTTGGGGGAGGAATTCATTTTACATTTTATCCATGTTGTTCAGGGTGTTGGTGGTGGGGAGGTCAGTCCCTGCCCCCAGGAGGGTGGGATGCCTTGGAGGCTGGGGGTGTGTGTTGCAGAGCAAGCCGGCCTCACACGCATCCTGCAGCAGCAACTCCTGTCCTGTGGGGTTGGGCCTGGCTCCCTGCTCCGGGTTTTGTTCCCAACTCATGGGGTTGCAGCATTACTCAGTTTTGGCCTGGCTTGCCGCCTCTGTCATGATGACAGAGAGGCAGGGCCGGCTCCAGGCACGAGCCTGGCAAGCAGGTGCTTGGGGCGGCCGCTCCGGAGAGGGGCGAATTGCCGCCGCAGATCACGATGGCGGCCTTTTTTTTTTTTTTTTCTGCTTGGGGCGGCTGAAACCCTGGAGCCGGGCCTGCAGAGAGGTGGCTGGGCCAAATTTGAGCAAGTGGAGTTGTGACCCTGTGTGCCAGAGCATAATGCCTGGAGTGGGGAGCTGGGTCCAGCCCTACAGCACAGTCATAGCTGCAGAGTGAGTTACTCTTTTTTTTTTATTTTGTTTGATATGTTTTGTATTTGTGAAAAACACAGGGTTCTAGCTATAAGCAGTGTGTGTGGAAGAAAACCTATTGCGGGCCATTAAGTTTACACACATTCTAGCAAGAAGAGAATGTAACTTTATGCACATTTTCCTTTAAATGTCATTTTAAGATTTTGTTTTAATAAGTAGCCTAAGGAGGGGTAGTGAAGGCTGTCAGAATTCTCAGGTAAGATTGGGGTTGGTCTAGTATTACAAGACAAATAGATTTTTATTAACTATTTTCATGCCCTTCTTAGGCCTTTAAAGTTAGGGCTGCCATATTTTCAGGCAGCTGTGCAGAGGCAGTTTGCAAATGGCTGTGGTTCCACATCCTTTCACCTCTGGATAGAGTGGGTATTGAGCCCAGTAACTATCCGCTTAATGCTGTGCCGCCACTGGAAGCAATGTGCTTGTTACACACTAGGTCTAGGAAGCATGAGTATAATCACAGCTGCTTGCTGCTAGAGTAAACACAAATATTGACTCCAGGAGCATAATGTATTTGAGCAGGTTCTAATGCTGACTCTAGTGAATATGCCATTGGAACAGCAGACAGACATTTGGGCACCTGGTAGATTGCATGAAGAAATTTCCCTGACTCTTTACAGTAAGAAAGCTGTGCCTGGAATCTTTTTTCAGATGATTCGTTTTTGCCATTAGTGCCTTCCACAAGGTGGCACCATACAGATATTCTTCAAGCAAAGATCTTCCTAAATTGAACAACAAGCTGAGAGAGATGGATGGGAATTCCCTGAAATCTCATCAAAGCAAAAGCAGGCTTGGATTGACTATTTTAGCACTTTCTAAATGTAAGGGAATGGGGCTTAGAAAACTGTCAGAAGGATACAGTAAATATTTTGAACTTCAATAGTGTATCGATCCCTTGGGATCCATGATCTAATCTGAGGTTTTGGAAAAGTGTAAAATAGACCATTTATCTATTATTCTAGGTACTCTATTGCCACCTTAGCCTTGAGCATTGGGGATAATTGTTTTATCTCTTTGCCCACTATTGAGAGACTTTGAATGCTTTTCAGGAAGGAAGAGGACAAGGTACGGAGAGGCGTTTGCTAAATATTCTTTCTGATGGGAGCAGTGTGCTTTCTTGGAACAGGCTGTCCTGAAATATGAGCCTGTAATTTTCGTACCCATTAGGAAACTTACTGATAACAGCTACTCTGATAGAGAAAAGAAAAGGCAAACTGCACCTTCCCATTTCTTGAGCAGCTCTCTATTGTATGGAAGAAATCAGGGAAGGTATCTTTTATTGGAAGATAATCCTTCTCCCAATTCCCCCTCCTGCTAGAAGTTCTGTCTTGCTGAAACCTGGAAAAGTGATCTTTCAAAGCCCTATTCCATTTACCAGATCTCGAGGATCCAGACTCCTGCACCTCCCATATCCTTTTCCTTCAGGCTTTAGCCTGACTTTTTTCCACCTCCCATCATATTGGAAAATCCCTGCTGTTAAATTTGTTGGAATGGAATTAATCATCTGCTCATCCTGCCGGGGTTGGTAAGAGCATTCTTTTTATTCACTAGCTACTGCAGACATGTATGGGCATGTATTGATACTCCCTATGCAGGCAAAAACTGGGAAGGGAGTTAGCTCAAAACTGTATGGTGGTGGTGTAGCAGCAGAAGGGAAAGAACAGTCAGCATAATGTTTAGCCAGTGTTTTTCCTGTCTAAGTTTCCTGCCTCAAACGAGCTTTTTCTTGTGGTAATAAGTGCTAGTGGCATTATTGTAACCAACAATTTTGCCATCTGTATGAGATAGTAGTTTCCATCTTTTAAATGCTCTATAAGAGATCCTCAGTCAACAAGACTCACTTCTGTGCAATCCACTGGTGAGGTTCTAGGTGGCAGCTAACATTCCTTTGTCAAAAAGAGAATTAAATAGCATTTCCTTTGGAATCTGTCTTGTCACTTATTAACTGGCTGAAGGAGTCCGAGGACTGGTCTGTGCTTAAAATTTAGATCAACATAGCGACATTATAAGAACAGCTATACTGGGTTGGACCAGAATCCTGTCTTCTGACAGTGGCCAATGCCAGGTGCCCCAGAGGGGATGAACAGAACAGGTAATCATCAAGTGATCATCCCCTGTTGCCCATTCCCAGCTTCTGGCAAACAGAGGCTAGGGACACCATTCCTGCCCATCCTTGCTAATAGTCATTGATGGACCTATCCTGTATGAATTTATATAGTTCTTTTTTGAACCCTGTTATAGTCTTGGCTTTCACAACATCCTTTGGCAACAAAGAGTTCCACAGGTTGACTGTACATTGTGTGAACAAATATTTTCTTTTCTTTGTTTGTGTTATGAGAAGGAGTAAATAACATTTCCTTATTTACTTTCTTCACATCAGTCATGATTTTATAGACCTTTAGCATATTCCCCCTTAGTCGTCTCTTTTCCCAGCTGAAAAGTCCAGTCGTCTTATTTTCTCCTCATATGGAAGCTGTTCTGTACCCCCTTATTATTTTTGTTGCTCTTCTGAACCTTTTCCAATTCCAATGTATCTTTTTTTTTTTTTTTTTGACATGGGTGACCACATCTGCATGCAATATTCAAGATGTGGGCATACCATGGATTTATGGAGAGACCATATGATATTTTCTGTCTTATTATCTGTCCCTTTCTTAATGATTCCCAACGTTCTGTTCACTTTTTTGACTGCTGCTGCATATTGGGTGGATGTTTTCAAAGAACTATCCAGTGTCTCAGGACCTCTTTCTTGAGTGGTCTCAGCTAATTTAGACCCTATCATTTTATATGTATAGTTGGGATTATGTTTTCTAATGTGCATTATTTTGCATTTATCAGCGTCATTCAAGGGTGTAAAAAATTCGCTCCCCTGAGTGCTGTAGCTGTGCTGACCTAACCGCTGTGTAGACTTGGCTGGGTCACAATACTCCCATTGACCTAGCTACCACTTCTTGGGGAGGTGGATTACTTACTCTGACAGAAAAACCCCATCCATCACTGTAGGGAGCATCTGCACTACAGGACTATAGAGGTGTAGCTTCAGTGCCCTAGCTGTGCCACTGTAGCTTCTGTAGTGTAGACAAGCCCTCAGCTGAACCATGCATGGGGGTCCTGTTCCCCGCCTGGAACTATATGCATTGTCAGCATAGCATTGGTCAGATGAAGCGTTAGTGAGCAAGAGATGGGAAGTTAGTCACAGTTTCTCATTTGGCAGTACAGAACTCTTATCACTAGGCCACCAAACTGGACACTGTAACAACTTGGATGAGAACTTCTGACTAGAAATATTTATCACCTGTTCCACCCGCACTAACACAAAGGTGAATACTTGACACAGTTCTATTGTTCTTTGGCTCCCACTGTTGTTGGACAAGGTGAGTGGTGTTAATGTTTAGAAACTTATGAATTCGGAGTGCATTTTTGTTTTCTGACGCTTCTGGGTTATATTTGGCAGCAGATAGTGTGATTTTTTGGGGGGGTATTTGTATGTAATTTTCCCATTCCTGTGTAATTGGGCTCCATTTCCCCTGTAAGTCTTACCTACTTACATGAGATTTGAGAAAATAAGTATATACGCTACAAAGGCAGCAAGGCTGCATGTAAAGACTGTAGGGAAAAAACAGTAGATTGTTTGTTTGTTTATTATAACATTTACTAATTCTTTAGATCTTGTTGAGAGGGGAAGGGGGAAGTAGTTCACATAAACAAATGGCTAGTGGGAGCAGTACGAGGTGGCTGTGTTAAAACACTGGAACAGAGTGTATATGGCTGACTAACTGCAATGACCCAAAGGTACTTTCTGGACTTGCCTGTGTTCCTATGTAGTGCTCTTCAGCAGATCTCAAAACACTTTGCAAAGGAGACAAGCATCATTATCCCAATATTACAGATGAGGAAACTGAGTCACAGAGGTGAAGTGACGTGCCTAAGGTCACCCAGCAGAGCAGTGTCCAAGCTGATCACTGATGTTTCCTTTTGATCCTTGGCAGATCCAGACAAGGAGCCCTTCTTTCTTTAAACTAATTTTTGACAGTGCCATCATTATCTCAACATGTTTTATCACAGGACTGTTATTAAAGAATAAAAATTTTCTGCCCTCCTCTGTTTTTTATATTTTCCTAATTCACCAGATGTTGTAACATCAGTTCATTGCTGTCAGAGTAGAAATATCTGTCAGTATGAAGGGTGTGGCAGGCTGTTTCATTTGGATAGTTTTTATAGAGTTCTGCCCTGTGTAATACAATATTGATTGCAGCACACAGATATAATCTATCGGGAATATAAGGTTAACTAGCAAAGATGGAGCAGTATCAGGTAGGTGGTGACGATGTGAACCAGAAGTATGGTAGTCTTTGCCAGCTTCTGTGGTAGATGTGGCTGAATGTGGGTGAGAAATTTTACTTCTTCTCTCCCACTGTTCTCTGCCATTTTCAAATACTCCACTTCAGTAGTACTCCATTCCATCTCTTTATCAGTACTCGCAGGTTATGGCATCCTTGAATACATAACCTACTGCTTCCCCTTTCTGATATTCAAGGCAATAGTTGAACTAGGCACTTAGAAGGCTCTAGATGCGGACCTGTCAGTGCAGTAAGTCTTAAGGACTGCACAGTTGACCTGTAGCATTTGCTGCTGGCTCCTATTGCTGACAGCTTATTGTGGATTGTAAATGTTACTAAGAGCCCTAGCCAATACCCATGTGAATTTAGAGGGACTATAGATGGCATGTGTCTCTGTGGGGGAATTCTGGGGTAGAAGGAGAATGAGTGGTGGAAGTGAGGACTGAACATATTTAAAAGGCATGAATTTATATGAAACATTGCCTAGTTATTGCTCAGACCCATACATCAGTGACTGGTCCTGGCATTCGTGCTACATCTACCTGACTAACAGATATGGCTACCCGGAGAGTTATAGAATGCAGTTGTCTGGGAGCAAAGGTTTTCTTAGTGCTTAATAGCCAGCAGATCATACACTTATAAGTGATAAGTAAGTGATGAAAGTACCAGGTAGCTTTTCATCTCTAGATCATCAGATGTAATCTGACTGAAGTTGATAGTAACTTAAAGCAGGTGTTGATCAGAATATCCATCACCTGCCAGTCTATCTGTGTATGTAGGTATCTAAATACCTTTGAAAATCTGGTCCTAAATCTGCTAGATGACAAATGCCTGTCTGGCCCTGTATATGCAAACCCTTTCTATTCCAAAGGCCACAGCACCTCCAACTTAAAGGAATAAAACAGTTGTATGCTCTATTAGTTGAAAGGTATTGTCAGTCAAATTTCTGTGAAGTTTTAAAACTTGCTCTTCAAGTGATTGCACATGTCCATTCCACTACAGGTGTGTGCAAACCCAGTGTACAGATGTGGGAGATTTGCCCATAGTTTTTCTTGTTGGAGCAGCCCAAGTGCCCTCTTCTGCTGTGTGCTACTGTGTGCAGGCATAAGGGTGGAGCTGCCCCCAACCCCTCTTACCCTCTGGGATGGTGATTGGCGCTGCTGCTGTTGCCTGTATAAGTCCCTCGCTTTTCTGCTTGTTTGTAGCATCCATGAGTCACTTATGGGCTAGTTTAAGCGTTTTTTCAGTATAGTTTCGTGTTTAGTTTTAGAATTAGTAGCTGTTAGTTTGGACTCATCGGTCCCTGTCTGGGTATTAGTGCTGGTACAGGAGTCTGTGTTGGTCTCCAGGCTTCATGTCCTGTCGCTCTTGCAGTGACTCTGTGCCTGCCAGCTGTATTAAGTTCTTGGGGAAAGTTTGTTACTGACAGATGTGACATTTGAAAGGGATTTAAGCCCCTCCCCAAGAAGGGCAGGCCGGCCAGTTGTGAGTATTTGCTCTTGGATTCAGTGGGTCCATCCACTGTTGGAACCTTTTTTGCTCAGAGTGGGTCCCAGCCCAAGTTCTCATTGGTCAACAATGCTCCGCTGGGTTGGCAGTGCTGATGGACAGGTCTGCATCACTGGTGCTGAAGAAGAGGGACTGTAAATCTTCTAAGGACTCTATAACAGACACTTCAAGATCTTTAGCATGCTCCTGCAAGGACATAAAATCTGTGCTCAAAGAAGAGGTATTCTCTGGTCCAGGCCTCAGGTCAGTGGAGGCTTTTCACTCTGGAGCCCAGGTCATGCCTGTCGAGACCAGCTCCCAAAGTTTCTGCCTTGAGAGAGTCGGCTCAGACATCCATACCGCGGGATCAAGAGTCTTTCCCAGTGCTGTCCATGCCCAAGGCTTATGCAGCCACTAAGGAGTTACTGAACCTATAGGTATCTGTTTCCCTACCTTTAGGACTCTGTCCCAGCACCAGTGCTGAAGGTATCTATGTAGACTGTTCCAGCTCTGATTCACTGTATGGTACTCTCAGACTGACAGTTAATGTGCCTCGCAGATCAGTACCAACTAGGGGGAAGCCACCCATGATGTTGCCAGTGCCTCCACCTTCAGGCTCTGAATCTATCTCCCCAGTGTTGACGGGGTTCTCTCCTTCTTGGTTGGAAGAACCAGACTCCTCATCAGACTCCAAGGTCGGTTTGTACATGTCAGTCTGGACATGTTCAGCAGCCCCTGTTGAGTGCCTGCCCACCATGGTACCAGCCGCAATCACAGCATGGTCCATATCACAAGGACCCATACCCCAGACATAGTTGGGGTCCAGTGACATATCAGTGGCCTTTCAGGAATCCCATCCCCCTATTCCTGTTCCTGAAACAATAAGGGTTTGCTGTTAGTTCCATCAAAGTATACCTAGCAGCTATCTTGCTTTCTGCTCTCCTGTTGATAACCGCTCACTCTTTTCGAATCCTATGTCTATCAGATTTTTGAAAGGTCCGGACAGATTACATCTACAGGTACTGGGTCTTGTTCTCCTAGTTTTAGCAAAGCTGATGGGCCACTCCCTTCAAGATGCTGATAACCTGTTCCCTGACACACTTTTAAATGAAAGTGGCTTTTCTGGTTGCTATTACCTCAGGTAAGAGTGAGGGAGTTAAGTGCTAGTATCAGAACCACCATATACAGACAAGTTTACCTTCATCCTCACCCAAAGTTTCTTACTAAAGGGGTTTTCACATTAACCAATCAGTCTTTCTACCGACCTTCTTCGCAAAGCTTCATTCACATAAAGATGAGGAAAAGCACCGCACTGCAGAAGTGAGATGAGCCAACGTCTTTTACCCGGATCAAATTAAACCATTTAGGCCTTCAATGCAACTGTTCATTGCAGTTGCAGACAGAAGGAAAGGATATCCAGTGTCCACCCAAAGGATCACTTTTTGAATATCTAATTGTATTCGCTTATGCTACCAGTTGGCTAATGTGATGCTCCCAAATAGAGAATTTGCTCATTCAACCAGGTCTGAGGCAAGTTCTGCAGACTCTCTCTGGCTCTGATGCACATCTTGGACATTTGTAAGGTGGCAACTTGGTTATCATTCCATACGGTTGCCTCTTACTATGCCATCTATCAGCAGTCCAGAGATTATGCCAAATTTGGACAAGTAGTTCTCTATTCCCTATTCGAGTAGACTCTGAGTCCACCTCCAGTTTAAACTTCTTGAGTCACAATGGAATGGACATGTGCAATCATTTGAAGAATAAATGGTTATTCACCTTTTTTCTGTAATGGTGTCAATTCCTGAGCCCTCCCTCCTTCCCTCTCTTTATATTCGGTAAGAAGGAACTGAGATCAGGGTGGTTCTGCCCTTTATACCTGGACGCAGTAATGTGAGGGATCAGAGGGTGCTCGGGTTGCCCAATGGGTACTGTTGATGGAAGAATGTCTGACATTGGTGCACTGGGTATGCACACATCTACAGTGGAATGGACATGTGCAACACATCTTGAACTGTTACAGAAACAGGTAAGTAACCATTTCTTGTTTTACCTTCTTTCCCTTTGTAGTTCATCTCTTATTCTTTCCCACAATAGATACCTGCTCTGGTCTATTTTTTTTCTTTCTTCTTTCTTTCTCCCCCCTTCTCCCCCCCCCAAAAAAAAATGTCTGATGGAATTCGTTTTTGTTTTGTTTTTTTTAAATGGTACCTCTTCCCTCTTCTCACCGTTCGTTCTCACATAGGTGTTGGAATTTTTGTCCAGATACCCAATGGCTAGGGACTAAACCTATTAGCCAAAGGCTGATATTAAATTGTAGGGGTGGGGAGGGAGAACATCCAGGTCACAAGCTAAATTCCTCGTCATGCTGCACTCTGTTGGATTCCTACCAGGTTGCTGTCTATGAACCCTGCCTAAAAACTCCAACTTTCATATTACTGTAGTTTCTAGTTAGTAGGTAACTGATAAATGTAAAGCCCACCCACTCCTTATAGCTGTAGAAAGGGAGAAGGTGATCCCTCCAGGTCATGGTGGGGAAGTTCATTGTGTCTGCCTGTGCTCTAATGACTCTGTAGCTAGAGCACTTCATTCACTAGGATTGTCAATCTGGCTCACTTCGCCTATGCTTCATTTACTATCTACTTCAACTGAGGTTGGTATTGTGATAACTGGTTTTAATCTGCCCATAACTGACTTTTCATATACTGGTATGAGGGAGCTATAATTCCTGGGCCAGATCCTCAGCTGATGTAAATCAATGCAGCTCAACAATCATCCACAGGGTATGGAGATGTAAATGTGGACTGAAATCATCCGTGGTGAGGCTATACCTTCAAACAGTTGAAGAAATAATGGCAACAAGGAAGAAAAACAGGAACCTCAAAGTGATTTACCAAGGAGAAGGATTATAATGTGGACACTTCATAGGAGGCAGTGATGTCCTTGTTGAGGACATTGTTTCTGTACTACCTTTGGGAGGTGGGTTGACTCACTTTTGAAGTTGGTATTGCCCTTACAATCAAAATGATCATGGGCTATAGCTGAAAGAGGAGGTACTTGAGAACTGATCCATCTCTGGCTCTCCAAATGGATCAGAGAGAGAAGATTGCTTTCTAGAAATATAAGGTGGTGTTTCATTCACTGTAGTTAAAAGTAAGGGATGCCCATCACAGTGAGCCTTGTGAAGTATCAGAATAAACATGTTGTGTATATTCAATTTCTTTTATGTTTAATCTGGTTTTATTTCTGATTTCTTAATGAAATCTTGTTTTTAATTATACCACACTGTCTGGGAATTTCATGCCAACCATTGCATAGAGAGAAAAGGAGACAAAATGAAGGGAAAGTGTCTAAAGTGTGCCCCACTGAGGGTTCTTGGTCCAAATAACACAGAAGGGAATCCCTTCTCGTAAGGTGTCTGTTGCAGTGCTATTGTCTAATACAGAAAATGCCTAAGGACTACAGATGGCAACAGAGTTCAAGGAGCAAAAGGTGACAACTAACCACATTTTAAAATCTTTTTAAAGTCTATATTGTAGCTCTTCAGGGCCACCCTTTTAAATACTCTGGATGTCATTCCTCCCTCCTGTGCGGCCACTGCTAACTGAGCTCCAGAGTTCACTCAAGCTTTGTTTGTTGAAATGTGAATTGTATTCCTTTAACAAGTGAGAACAAGAGTCATAACACTACAATACATACATTTCCTTTTGTATATTGTCTTCTGTTAATTTATTTGAGGAAATAGCACTTAACCCCTCATCTTCTCTGCAACAAAGAGGGTGATGAAGAGCCCCATCTTGGACTTGAAATATTGCATCTACTTGTTCTGTCACTTCCTTTGAAATGCATAATTTTTCTTACTCCACTTAAAATTGAGAAATTTTTCCTTCTCGGACAGGCTCTAGCCCAAACTCGTCTTTTTCTGGGACTCTACAATTTCATTCTTTGTATTGTGCCTGCATGCCAGAGATGAGGATTTTCCTGCCCCAGGACTACATTAAGATCTTCCCTGTTGCTCCACATTCTGAATGGAGAGCAGGCACTGGTCTAACACTCCTGTTTTGGAGCAGATAATCTTAGACTTTGCAGCATTCAGAGCTGCTAGCTTTAAATAATTTGCATTAAAACCAGCATGGATTCTTGGAAGCAGTGTCTCTCAGCAGTGAATAATATGCACCTGCTGATGTCCTATCCTTTAACCTGAATGGAGCCAAAAAGATCCTAATAAAGCAATGTCCAGAGCAGCTTCTGGATTCACCCTAATTCTTCAGTGTGATTTACTAACAAGCACTCATGAGTAGTTGTTTAAATGTTGTCCTTCCAATTATCCCAGTAATCATGGACTATTTTTTTTTTTTTTTAAATTTATGGGACCACTTTGTAAATCAAAACCACGCTGTCAGCTCTTAACTTCTAATCCCACAGTGGCAAGAGGGAGGTAAATGGAGTGGCTCCTCTGATTTCAAATGGCTTCTTTGCCCTCAGGAGCCTGACTTAGATAGGTATTAGTTTCAGTTTACTAGATAAGGCTTAGGCCATGCCTACACTACCACTTTTGTCGTATATCTTACTCACTCAGGTCATGGAAAAAACACCCCCCTGAGTGACATAAATTACATCTACAAAAGCGCTGGTGTGGACAGAGCTATGTTGGTGCGGAGAGCTTCTCCCACCAGGATAGCTACCGCCTCCCATGGAGGTGGTTTTATTCTGTTGATGGGAGAGCTCTCCTGGCATAGAGTGGCTACACAAGCGATCTTATATTGGCACCGCTGCATTGGTACAGCTGTGTCGCTGTAAGCTTGTTGGTGTAGATGTGGCCTTACTCAGTAGAGTGAGACCTTTAGTACCATTATGAGTCTGCAGTAGTGGTGGTCTGCCTACTTGATTACCTCCAGGAGATTGTTCCTCCAAGTCAGGGTTAAGTTAATTAGCTGGGCATCCGGGGGAAGCTTGCACTATGGCTGAACCCATGTGTGAATAAGCAGAGAAGTCCAGTTTACAGGTCTGTCAGTCTAAAACGTTTTTGCAAGTTGTACATTTTAGACCATTAAAGCAAACAGAGCATAGCATATTTGGTAGGTTTTTGGAATTTGAACATATTCAAATGGGTTAGCAGATTGATGGGAGAAACACAAACTAATTTCTAGATTAGAACAGTTAAATAAAAGCATTTTTATTCACAATTACTAGCTTTTCTTAGTTGGGTGCATAACAATATAAACGCACTTGAAGAATGTCCCCCAAGAATTTCCCTGTTTCTCTCTCCCCCCCCCCCACCCCCCCACCGCCCCCCCCCACCCCACCATGAACCAGACTTGCAATGAGAAGGAGTAGGAATTGGACTTGGTTGGTTGCTCCTGCTGGACCAGAAGCTAAATTTCCTCATTGCTGGCTTGACCACTTCTTTGCCCACTCTGGCTATTCTCTCTGCAGTTGCAGGTCCAGCTTAGGCAG
Source organism: Chrysemys picta bellii (assembly GCF_011386835.1). Taxonomy (NCBI): domain Eukaryota; kingdom Metazoa; phylum Chordata; order Testudines; family Emydidae; genus Chrysemys; species Chrysemys picta. Next base: position 36,590,333 of record NC_088794.1, on the reverse strand, counting down.
GGAGTCTCCTGAGCTGGGAGGAAACGAGTCCCATTTCTGGTCTTCTGTGTCCAGCCAATAGGGAAGAGGTCACTGAAGGAAGTAGCAAGGGCAGAGCTGCAACTGGAGCTGTTCTACCCACCAGCAAACTCTATAAGGCCCCTTGGGGGTTGTAACCTGTAAAACCTGCCACATTGCATTTTAACAACTAAATATCAGGTAAGGACAAGACATAGTAAAATGCTAAATATGATGAGGAGATGAGATGGGAAGGGTATATTGATAGATATTGGTGTATTATCTTGTGTAACAATAGCCTGCTAATGTTGCACGTGAATAATAGCTGCACTGCCCTATGATTAATGGGATGCAGTACTCCAAAGTTGGCATATTTTTGATAATCACTCTACCTGGGTATTGTTTGACTTTCAGACACAAGAAAATGTGTGAAACACTGTTCACTAATGTATTTAACATTGTGGCAGCAATGAAACATTTGAATTTTTGATTGAAGTACAAGAAGAATGTTTTAAGACTGTAGTTCACTCACCAGAGAACTTGTCCCAATAGGCTGTTCTTAAAGTACACAGTCTGATTTTTACATTAATTGTTCAGGGGCAAGCCTCATAACACCACCTTGAGTGGTGGTAGACCATGTGGATAGCCTTAAAGTGATTAGAATTTAACAATATATGGATTTGAGTGTCCCCATAGGAATGCTCCTTTTTCTACCAGTTGTTCCCAGTAAAACATGAACCCTGGAATCCTGGTTTAAGGCATTCCTCTTTATTTGGGAAGTCAGAGTTGGCCTAGTTGTTAGAGCTGGGTTGGTGACTTGACTAATCTGTCTTTCCTGGATATAGTTGCTAATTCCGCCATTCTCAAAGGAGTGTGCTTTGCATGTATTGTGATACTGTTGTATTGGGGCTGCGAGGTTGATGGATAGTTTGTGCATGAAGACCAAAATGACAAAAGTAACAGATGTGATTTGGCTGAGGATAATTGCCCGCTCATTAACAGATGTGTGGTTTAACTCTTGAATGGTGAGCTAAGCACCAGCAAAGGTGCATAGATGCCTGCTTGATGAATGGTGGAAGAACGTTGGTAAAATGGTAGCCATGATTAGTTCTCCAAAATGTTCCTGAAATAGTATGTGACTTTGAGTGACGATCTACAGGAAGTGCATGAAACTGAAACACCGAACTTCAGCATAATACTCAGCTGTTAAATAACAGAAGAGAATATTTGTAAAGTTGTTACAAATGTAGCGCTAAAATGTGCCTGGTGTTTTCCAAAAGAAAACATGATCCCAGTCCCAAACACTGTAGCATTGCTGTTAATCTCCCCAAGACATCCCAGTCGGATGCAAAATACTAGCCTGTTTTCTCCTGCCTTCGCTGCCACACCTTTGAAATGGTGGAATTAAACTTATATAAGGTCACTCCATGATGACTTGGATGGTAAAAAAGCTTGTCTGTCTGTCTTAGGGTGTTGCCATCTGGTACAATTGTCCCAAGCTAGAGATGAAGGTGATGGTTATATGGGATGGTCAGATTAAAATTTGCTCACTAGAATAATAGTTACTTGTAGTTCATAAATGGTTTGTTTTTTCCAGGAGCGGTCTCTTACAGAGGATGGAGACCAAAAGCAAAGGCATTTCACTAAATTTGGAACCAAGAACTAATTGTTGTCAAAGCAGTTTTGCTTTGGAAGAAACTGCTACCTATGCTGTGAAGAAGCAGAAGCTCTGGATGCCTCACATTGGATTCTGAGCTCCTTTGCTTTGTTTTTGGACTTTGCTAGAGAATCAGATAGCTACATGGCTTTGTAGAGAGTTGATCATACAAAGTGTGGCCCTGGAAAGCAGAGGCTATTAAAAGGTTTAAAACACTGATGGAAGACAAAGAGGGTATTGAGGAAAGTTTAGAGAGAAATTGAGAGAGGGCTTTTGCAGTGCAACAGAGCCTTGTCTGTGTGATTATTCATCATGCCTCTCACTGTTCCAACAGGCTGTTGAGAAGCAGGCCAAGAAAAGACTCTCCAAGACCTCGTTCCCCTCTGCTGAAGGTTGCCATCTGGACAGAGGATGGCTAAAGGATTCCTGGAACATATAGAAAGGAATCTTGAGGGCTGAAAATAAATGCACTGTGTCCAGTGGAGACAGGAAGTGTCTGAGACATGGAAGGATAGAGGAGGGGAGCTGCTTAGCATTACTGTACCATAGGTCAGTATAGCAATAACGATGAGAGGCAGATGAGGAAAACCACTGTGCTGCACACAGCCTTCCTTTTCAGGCCTAAATAGAATCCATTTAGTGCTGGTTTTTAAGTCACGGAACTATTTTACCTACCTTGTCTGTTGTTTTCCTGTATAGAAACACCTCCTTTATCTGCCCAAAATAAACAAGCTTTTTAAAGCTCTTACATTCTTAGCTATTAGCAAACCAGTAATTTGAGGGAATTTTGGTACCTAAATGTTTTAGCATAAATAATTTTTCTCACAAACCGAATTTTTCCATGCTTCTGCATCCAAAAACAAAACAAAAAAAAGTTTGACTGGGTTTATATGCCTAGAAAAGGCATCAGGCCTGACTTGCTGGAATGTGGCCTGATCCATTCATATGGAGCAGAATGTGTGCTGCCTTCTCTGTTCTAACATATTCATATTCTCTCCCCTCCCCCCGTAAGGCTAATGAACAAAGGTCTGTTATTGTACTAAGGGATAGTAAATGGGGGTTTAACATTAGTGAAGAACAATACTCTTCCTGCTTGGCTTGTGAGAATGGTGCTTGGAGGGTGTGGTTTGTATGTATAACACACTGGAGCACCTAATCTTTTCAAATCTCTTTCCACCTGCAATGAAATATTGTAACAGATATTTCTTCATTTCTACACATTGTCTTATTTTAATTAAGGAGAACCTACTAGAATCTGGTAAATGTTTGTTTTGTGTATTGTGGTTTTTTCTTGGAGGTAGAAGTTGAAATGAGTTAAGATTATTCCTCTCTCAAGATATTGCAATGCATATGTCTCTGTGCCGCCAGATGTCATTTCTAGTGGGTGCTATGACTAATAACTGATTCTGTGTCAGTGCCCTCTGATCTAAATGGCAGACCTAAACAGTGTGGCTTTGTTTATACCTAGTAATCTGCAGAAGAGGACATAGTTGTAGGAGAGGAAGGGGGGGGGGTACAGAAAGAGAACCTTTCTATATACTACACCTCTACTCCGATATAACGCGAATTCAGATATAATGCGGTAAAGCAGTGCTCCGGGGGGGGGGGGGGGCAGGACTGTGCACTCCGGGGATCAAAGCAGGTTAGATATAACGCGGGAAGATTGTTTGGATCCCGAGGACAGTGTTATATCGGGGTAGAGGTGTATCAAGAACTGGCCCATTAATTTGTTGTTTGTCACACCTGAAACTGGTGTATTCTTATGTAGCTAAAAGCTCACATTGAATCAACAAAAATCCTTTACGCTCGTGAACTCCTAATTGTCAAATGATCTTCAGTTCTGAGTCTTTAAACCATATAAATATTGCATACCTGTTATCTTCTTCCAACAGAACGGGGGGAGCGAGGGCGGGAAGCCTTTCATGCACTGTGCACTTTACGTGTGCCACAGTGACTTATCTACTGCTGGAAGGCTTGCCTTTTGTTTTCTCTTCCTTATAATGACTTTATAGAACTGTCATAGACCTGTTTATCAGGAAGCGCTATCAATATTTCAGTGGCTTTGTACACAGCCAATGTTGGAGTTGTAATTAAAAGAAGTTGCGGGTTAACTCTGCTCAGTAATAAACTGCTCTCCAGTTAGGGTGCGTTTTGGAGTGCAGAGGAAAGAGGTGTGGCTGGTCAATGTTGCAAAGCAAAGCTTGGTACTGAAGATCTGTTGGGGGTGTGTGTGTGTGTGTGTGTGTGTGTGTGTGTAAAACACCATGTTTTCCTCTTTAACTCGACAGTCTTAAAATAGATAATCCCACCTGTCTTAATTCATTGTTCTTCTTCAGTCCCCCTGCACATGGTGGACTTTTTATTAGAATGTATTTATTTTTAAGCATTTTGTGATTTGTAATTGAATAGAAAATAATCTGCGTGTACAGATGTGTTGAAGGGTTGTGCACTGTGCATTGAGAGTTTTTTTCTTGAGAATCTCATTAGGCCTGATCGATGCCAAGCTGCTGCCTCACTTGGAAAGGTGCAGGCTTTCTTGACGGCCTCTGCATGAGGCCCTAAAAGAGGGCCCTCCAATTGGAGCACTCACTGGGTATGTGGGCCTTCCAGCCCAGGTTGATAGTCTTGGGCTCACACTACCTGCTAAAAATAGCTGTGTGGACTCTGAGGCTCGGGCTAGAGCTCCGGGTTTGAATCCTAAGGAGGCAGGTGGGCTTCAGAGCCTGAGCTGCAGCCCAAGCATAACGTCTACACAGGTATTTTTAGTGTGGTAGCACAAACCCCAGTCTGGGTCATGAGATTGGGAAACTTGCTGCCACGGGCTGTTAGATGTACTACTGACATTTAGCCCAAAGAAAAGTAGTACACCTCTACCTCCAATATAACGCTATTCTTGGGAGCCAAAAAATCTTACCGCGTTATAGGTGAAACCGCGTTATATTGAACTTGCTTTGATCCACAGGAGTGCGCAGCCCCGCCCCCCCCACCCCCTGGAGCGCTGCTTTACCGCGTTATATCCAAATTCGTGTTATATCGGGGTAGAGGTGTAGTTTTTTTGTTGTACCTCATGCACACCTTAGTGGTCTAAAAATGTGACTTACTGTCTGTCACAGAGTGGGAGTTTTCTGTAATATTTTGTATGAATACTGCGTGCCTCAGTTTCCCCCATATTTTAGGTGGTGGGAAAAAGTTCTCAGGCATCTTATGTTCAACCCCTTTGTGTGAGTGGCCTCTTTCCCTTGATGAATTCTCTGTTATAGTGAGGTTGTTGGGTAGTGGCCAGAGATAAAGGAGTTAGTCATCCCTTTGTGACTGTGCCAAATTGTGTGTGTATAGGTAGGGAGCAGGGGAAAGTGACCTTCAAATTGAACATATTTAATATGTCTGAAAACCATGCTGTGCTATCTCAAAGTAATTCAGGTGTGTAATACAAAATATATAGTTTTGTGTTTGTAAACTGCCATGCAAACATTACCTACAGAGTAGGCAGTTTTTGATTAGTTAATATACCTCCATTTTATAGATTGGGAGACAGGCACAGCAGTTAAAGGATTTAGGCAAGGACATTGGCAAAGATGAGTTTAGAACTCAGAGATTTGGGCTTCTAGCCCTGTCTTCAGATCGTACTGTTTCTCAGATGTCCAACCAGTCAATTCACTGCTGTAAATTGAGTTTTGCTTTGTGTGAGCTGGGGTGGTTCATAACCCATTATTGTAACAGAGTGAGAGGAAAAAGAACGAGGAGTACTTGTGGCACCTCAGAGACTAACAAATTTATTTGGGCATAAGCTTTTGTGGGCTAAAACCCACTATATTGGATGCATGCAGTGGAAAATACTGTAGGAAGATATATATACACACAGAGAACATGGGAAAATGGGTGTTGCCATACCAACTCTAACGAGACTAGTCAATTAAGATGGGCTATTATCAGCAGGAGGAAAAAAAACTTTTTTGTAGTGATAATCAGGATGGCCTATTTCAGACAGTTGACAAGAAGGTGTGAGTAACAGTAGGGGGAAAATTAGCATGGGGAAATAGTTTTTACTTTGTGTAATGACCCATCCACTCCCAGTCTTTATTCAAGCCTAATTTAATGGTGTCCAGTTTGCAAATTAATTCTAGTTCTGCAGTTTCTCATTGGAGTCTGTTTTTGAAGTTTTTGTTGTTGAAGAATTGTGACTTTTAGTCTGTCATTGAGTGACCAAGGAGGTTGAAGTGTTCTCCGACTAGTTTTTGAAATGTTATAATTCTTGACGTCTGATTTGTGTTCATTTAGTCTTTTGTGTAGAGACTGTCCGGTTTGGCCAATGTACATGGCAGAGGGGCATTGCTGGCACATGATGGCATATATCACATTGGTAGATGTGCAGGTGAACGAGCCTCTGATGGTATGGCTAATGTGATTAGGTCCTATGATGGTGTCCCTTGAATAGATATGTGGACAGAATTGGCAATGGGCTTTTTTTGCAAGGATAGGTTCCTGGTTTAGTGTTTTTGTTGTGTGGTTGCTGGTGAGTAATTGCTTCAGGTTCGGGGGCTGTCTGTAAGTGAGGAGGAGTGTGAGAGGAGTGTGGGGAGTTTGATGACTTAGTAGCAAAACAGCATTAGTAGGAAGAAGGCAATTTGGAAATTTTCAAATGAGAGGTGGATTTCAGATAACTGAGTGCAATGCAGTAGATTGGATTTGTAAGTAACATGTTGGGTTAAAGAACTCTTGATGTTCTTGTCTTGGCAATGTGAATGTAAACAGTCATTCCAAGAATGTAACAGTTAGTTATCTATTCTGGAGCAAATTCAGGTCTGAACTTAACAAGAAATGTGGAGCTTCTCTTGAATGCCTGTAAGATTCTCTTAAAGGAATTTAAAGAGGCTGAGAAAGGGGGTCACGTAGGGGGCAAGGGGTGTATATATAATTAAAGACAGAGCAGAGTTGGTAGTGCCACCTGTAGTTAAGGTTGCTTGACACTTTCCATTTATACGACCCTGTTATCAGTTGCTTAGAACTTGATCAGTTCAAGCTGAAATTTTCCATGCTGGGTGTCTGTCTCAAGTTGAATTTTTTTAAAGTTCCAGGTAAAATGATTGACCTGTTCCTGAGAACAAGATTAGGAAAAACAATACATTGCTCTTGTGGGATTTTGTGGTTGTTTTTTGTGTTCCAACTGTTTCATTTAGAATCTCGTACTAGAGCTCTATTTTGGTTCAGGGACTTGAAATTTGTCTGGGGGTTATTCTAGTATCAGGGGTGCACCTTCTGCAGTTGCATTAAAAACTACTTGGCCAAGTTATGAGCCTTGGAAAATTAGCTGTTTGCACATGCCCAGACTTGTTTAGAATTTGGCAGCTAAATTCTCCAAATATTGTCTGCGCTGAGTATGCTGCAGCCTGGGGCTGAGCAGGACTCACCCTGTAGTTGCTCCTCTTATTGGCCCGGGGCCATAGTGGCATTGGGCACTGCAAAGGAGAAAAGAGACTCTTTCCTGTGCTCTTCATGCTCCCCCTATACCACAAAGGAGGAGGGAGAAACAGTCTTTTGAATGCTGGGAGGGGAGGGGGGCAGAGGAAGAAGGGGTTGCAGGAGCTGGGAGAAGGAGGGAGCACAGCAGCAGGGAACTGGGGGGAAGTACTTGGACACAGAGGGAAAGAGCCAGAGCTTGAGGGACTGAAGTACAGGGGGAGGAGGGTATGAAGTGGGGATACAGTGGAAAAGCTGCATAAGGGAAGGGCACAGGGTCCCCAACCACTACAGTACTCTCCTCAGTCTCTGCATTCCACTGCCACCAGCAAATAGCTGTGAAACTCACTGACTGTGTGTGCTGTGTAACCTCAATTCCAGCATTTCCTAACTTTTCAGTCCTTTACTTTGCAGCCTTAATATTTTTAATGTAATTTTTTGGATGTACTACATTATCTTAAAAGCCAGAAAACCAGAAAAATAAATGATTGGAGAAACATTGGGAGTATAATAAACTGAGGATGTGCCTGTCATAGAGTTGCTCTCTGACAACTGAGTGAGAAGCAGTATTGGGCAGACTTAGGACACCCAGTGTTATATGTCTGTGTGTCAAATCCTGCCCCCGGACATCCGATTGAGGGTTGTGCCTGCCCAGAATCCGAAAAAGGCTCACCTGAGGTTCTCTGACTTCTTCCTATAACCCATCATTTTCCGGCCACAGATGTTTACTATATTTCATTCCTAGGGAAGAGTGCGCATGCGCACGCGCACACACGCGTATGTATTTTTCAGCCTTGAGGTTTATAGACACTGGTTATTAAGGATTGGAGGATGTTGAAGGAAACTAGCTTGTATTTGTGAGCTGTCTGACTGCAAGGAGGCTACGTGAGACATTCTGGTTTTTCCTGTGTATATTTTTTCTAATAACACAGATGAGGCTTAATCGTAGCATAAGTAAACTTATGTTTGTACACCCTCAATGCAGGATATTTCTTGCTGCCCCAGTTTGTCATTCTTGCACTGAATGGTCATAATCTCTGATATGATAAGATGTACGGGGTGGACAGAGATACAGTGTTGTCTACGGGACTGTGTGGCCTGGCGGCTAGCCACTCTATAGCTGTAAACTTAGCTCCACCACTAATTCACTAGTGCTATTCTAAGCAATTTAATTAATTCTCTGCGTCAGTTTCCCTTCAGTGAAATGGGAAATATTTCACCTGCCTTGCCGAAGTGTATAAGGATTCTTAGTTAATTGTATGCAAAGAGATTTGAAAATAGTAACCTTCTGTAATTGGTAGTCTCTCTTACATGAATCAGGTTAAAAAAACAAAAGCAAAAATGTATATAAGAGAGTTATTCCGACACAGCAACTCAAAAGAAAATGATTGTGCAGTTGGCTTTTGCTATACAAGTCTGACAAATAGGGTAATCTCCCCCAATGTCCTGGATAAGCCTTATTGAATTAAGTTAAACTTACTTAATATCGTGGGGCCCATTGTATTAAAAATGCAATTGTTTATGGGATCCTGGGGATTGTATGTAGTTCCATGGGAAGGGTAAAAATACAGCTCCTCCAGAAACTGAGAACAGTGTGGGGTGGTTAGTCAAAGTCACTCCGGTTGTAACATTTCCAGGGAAGATCCAGTCCCTGGAGATGTTCACTTAAACTAGTTCAAACTGGATTCTCAAGGAACCAACAATCAGAGATTTTTGGGTTAAAAACCTGATGATAAACTGACTCATGGCTTTTTTCTGATCCAGCAAAAGGACAGGACCTCTGGTTTACATGGTTTACATCAAAGGATTCAATGGTCTTTGGCCCACTGAGGCCCCACAAGACTTGGGTGCTGGTTCTGAGCTGAAGCTGTGATGAATTTGTGACCACAGGAGAAATCCCTGTGTGACCTTTGAAGGACTAATGACCAACCAAAACCCTTGTTGGAGTGATGGGGTGATCTCTGGTCAGCTTATTAGCATGCGTATATGTTTTTATTCTTAATGTTTTTGTCTGTAATGCTTAATGCTTTCATTTTAAAAATAAATGTGCCCACTTATAATGGACTGTGTGGTAACTTAACTGTGGCAATTACAATGTCTACCTTCTCTGAGTAGAGAAGTGAAGCAGGTCTGCTTAGGCAGTCTGTCTTTTGCTGGAAGATATCCTAGTATAGTCAGGGGACTGTGCAGCCTGGACATGCACTGGTCAGGAGGGAAAGAAATGCTTGTCTTCACCCAAGAGACATGATGGCTAAGAAGCCTGGAGCCTAGAACAGGAATACTGGTGTAGTTGTCCTGAACTGTGACAGAAAAGTCATTAAAGGGATGACCTAAAAACTTTTCCCCTCAGAATAGTTTTAATGAAGAGCTCTTGCACCCAACATCACTTGTCTAAATTATGAAGAGATCTGGGTTAGATAAATCTGAGTAGTTTTGCTTTCTGCCATGGCTATTCACTATCCCCCACCAAGCAGTGGAAAGATTTAGGGTACCCTGTTTCCCCAACCCTTAACTCCAACTCTGTAGGAGTGGGGGAGACCTTGTCACATGCCCGCACAGTACCCTAGCCTTGCAGCTGAGTTCCCTTGCCTCTTTGCTGTTCTATCTTTATTCAGATCTATGGTCCACCCACAGCAGCTAATGGATTTGTGCTTTAGTCTAATACCCTTTTGTTACAAGTCTATGCCTTTAGCCCAAGCAGGCTAGAAGTTGATAACTTATCGCTTGGAACTTCCATTCAGAGAAGTGAAGATAGAATTAAATGGAAAAGGGAAGTGGAAGAACACACAATTCAACCTCAACTACTTTGGCAAGGTGGCAGGAGAGAATTTTCTGTGGTGAGGAAAGGCTGGACCCATTGCCTGGCATACAAGGCATGGATAACGTTGCTGGAAAACTTAGATCAAATGTTGTAGGTATGTGAGCTGAAAGCTGGGAGAATTAAAAAAAGGGGGTGGGGGGGGGTCTGGTTGGCCATAAGGGCAAGCAAGGACATGGCTGAACCCAGGATATAAGATTTTTGTTTAAACCTTCCCAGCAACAACCAAGAGCCTTTCTGACCACAACAAGCATTTTGGCAACTCCAATCTGTTGCATGAAACTTTGTGACTAAGGGCACAGCTACACTAGAGAGTTTACAACAGTGCAGCCATAGGCGGCAACTCCGTGGGTGCTCCGGGGCTGGAGCACCCACGCGGAAAAATTGGTGGGTGCTCTGCATCCACCAGCAGCTCTCCGCTCACTTCCGCCTCCTCCCCTGAGCGTGCCGTGACCCGCTTCTCCCCCCCCTTCCTCCCAGCACTTGCCACTGCCAAACAGCTGTAGCAAGCTCTCGGAAGGAGGGGGGAGGAGCAGGAACGCAGCGCGCTCAAGGGAGGAGGCGGGGAAGAGGCAGGGCCGGGGCGTGGATTTGGGGAAGGGGTCCAATGGGGCAAGGAGGGGGCGGAGTTGGGAAGGGGACTTTGGGGAAGGGGTTGGAATGGGGGTCGGGCATGGGCAGGAGGGGGCGGGACAGGACCGGGTGTGTGTGTGTGGGGGGTAGGGGGTTGGCGGCTCGAGCACCGACTAGCGCTGGCAAAAGTTGGCACCTATGGGTGCAGCTGCATTTCTGTAAGCACTGTAATGTAGCTGTTCTAAGCTGGCGGGAGAGAGCTCTCCCATTGGTTTAACTACTTCAGCCCCCACGAGCGGCAGAAGCTATGTCGGTGGGAGAAGCTCTCCCGACAACATAGCGCTGTCCACGCAGGCACTTATATCGGTGTAACTTATGTCACTTGGGGGTGTGTGGGTGTGATTTATTCACACCTCTGAGCGACATAAATTATGCTGACATAAACTGTAGTGTAGACATAGCCTTAATCTGATATTTTAACAGAGCAAATCAGTTTTCCATGTTTCATCTTTATTTAAGATAAATCAGTCATTGTTTTTTTTTGTTAGTGCCAGGGAGATGGGCTAAGCCACTCCTATAAGTAGTTGGTGGTACTTGGACTGCAGTCTGGCAAAAGCACAGAAAAAAGCTCCAAATTTTGGTGGTGGCCCAGAGTTATTCTGCATTTTACTTCAGGGAACACACACAGACTCCAACACTTACTTGGAATACAATTTTTAGCCCTGGAGGAAGGGTGACTTTGCATTGCTCTACCAGGCACGTCTGATCAGATAACTCATTTCCTCTAGAGAAATCTTTACATTTCATGACTAAGTCAGGTTGCTTTTCACTGGATATAAGAGGCTTGTCATGCAGGAAGTAGAACCAGACAGCAGTTGCGGGAAATGTAGTGCTGGCAATAAGAATTAGTTTTTTAAAACGTAGGGTTGGGAAGATACAAAGTTAGGTTTTTAAGGTTACAATTTACTAAACATCTTGCCGTGGGAGTTGAGCTGCTTTTTTATTTTACTAAAGATTTCTGCTGACAAATTGTAGGGGGAAGAAAAATGCCATTGGCCAGAGCTGAAGGCTTCTCTTTTTATTACCTTAGATTAGAGGCCCACTGAAAGATACCGTGGTTTAGAGTAATGAGGATCGGGCTGGAACCTGAGGACTTCTGAAATCTATTCTTGAGTCTTTCACTCTGTGTGGCTTTACACAAGTCACTAATAATAATAAAACCCTAGCACTGATACAATCCCTTTTAATCCATAGATATTGAAGTGCTTCACAAAGATGAAAAGTAGAACTATCCCTATTTTACAGTTAGAGAAACTGAGTCATGGAGGTTGAGGGTGTCTCTTCACTAGACAGTGTTCTTACCTTCTATGAACTAAGACATGGCAACAAACACAAGGTAAAATCTTAATGAAGACAAGAGTTTGTAATTTTCACACAAGTTAGCAGGTCCAGGCAAAGACTATATAGAAGCCTAGTCTCTGCCTGGACCTGTTAACTTGTGTGAAAACTAGACTGTCTTGTCTTCATTAGGATTTTTTGTATTTGTTGCAGTGTCTTACCTAACATGAGGTAAGAACCCATCTTTTCTCCTAATGAAGACAAGGCCTGAGTGACTTGTCCAAGGTTACAGTGGCAGTGGCAGAGATGGGAACTCCTTTTCCTCTGCCCTTTCTGCTGAACCACAGCTGTTTCCTACCTCAATTTCCCCATCTGTAAATTGAGGCCTTGGCTACACTCAGGACTTCCCAGCGCTGCCATGGCAGCGCTGTGAAGCACAAGTGTAGTCACGCCGCCAGTGCTGCGAGTGAGTGAGCGTGCAGCGCTGCAGGTTCGGATTACACTGGCGCTTTACAGCGCTGTACTTGCTGCGCTCGGGGTGGGAGGGGCGTTTTCACACCCATGAGCACAGCAAGTTGCAGCGCAGTACAGCGCCAGTGTAGCCAAGGCCTGAGAATATTTACCTACCTCCACAGGGGCATTGTGGAGATTAACTAATGTGTGTACAGTAGTTGGGGGGGAGGGAGGAGGAAATGTAGAATTCAGTGTTCTAATATTATTTCCTTGTGTGAGGCCTAGACTCTGACTTGGGTGAAGCATTCTTTCCTTTCCTTGTAGGCTGGGTGATCTGGGTTATGTTTTTAAATATGTCTCCAAAAACCTCATCTTGCACTGGAAACTTCAGTGCTTGTGAAAATATAAATAATAGCGGCCAAAGCCCAACTCAGTGATGGGTCTGTTCGTGTAAGTTTCATAAAAAGGCCAGTGTTGCTCATTTGGGTGATTCATGCTGTTGCTTGTGTCATTGACACATAATATATCGCTCACTCTGCGCTCACATAAACTTTCAGAAAGGCTGTTTTGTGTGTGCAGACATAGTACTATTGGATAAACTGTAAAACCACCACTGAAATTAACTATTTTATTAGAGATGTCAATTTCATATTCCCATCCTCTGAGATGGGATGCTAAACATGTCTGATATATGGCTAGCATGTGGAAGATAAGTGTACGGTGTTTGGTATCATACTCAGTTTGTTCCTTTTTAAAAGCAATTGCCTGTCTATTTTTAGACCTATCAGTGAAATAAAGATTAAAACTGCTATTCATGGGTTTTTTATACAATATAACAGCTTCTGAATGTTTTTAGACCTTTTAAAGTTTTTTCTTTGGATAGTTAACACAGGAGTATGACTGAAAATGCATCCTTACAGTTCTGGCTTCAGCAGCTTTTTGATTGCCTCAAATATCATCATGGTACACTTTTTTATTATTATTATTATTTTTGGTCAAGGCACACAGACTACAATATAGCGAGAACAGACAAATGCCTTTGTTGGTGATGGGTCATCCTCTTTCAGAGACAGACTGAGGACCAGCTTGATTCATAGTTAGAATAGTTATACTCCATTTATAGCTTTATTTTATTATGTGAGTTTTGTTTCTTAATCAAACTCTTGCTTTGATTTGTGTATTGACTATTTAATGATTGTTGTTTTGTTTTTAATTTGTTCATTCTTTTCTCTGGGTCCTAGGCTTACTGCTAAATAAACCACAGGCTTTATTTTGCTATCAAGAGGAGGGAATTGCTAGGGCAGTGGAAGCATGTTCAGTCTAGGGATTCTGAAGGAAGGTAAATGTATTGTTGCAACTGGCTTATCCTTCATTTGGATTTTAAGATACTGTAACTTCTCTCTGTATATTTACTTGAAAGAATCAGGGCTTGTCAAGTTTGCATTGTCAATTAGGTGTTTCTATAAAAAGGTTTTCATCTTACATTCAGGATTGGTACAGATGAATGACTGATCATTCTACTTGTTTAGCCAGGTTTATTTTTTGTATCGATTCTTAATGGGAGCAGTTGGACTCTTGCCGTTTGTGATGGATGTGGACCTGTGATTTATGAATACTGTTTGTTGACCTGATTATTGAGATGTTTACTGTATTAATATATTGGTTTAGTTTAACAGCGGGCTGTAAGGAAAAAATGAGCAGGAATATAAAAGAGCTACTTCTTAGCAAACACTTCATGGGTTTTAAGAGACAGTGGCAGAACCATTGGCTCTGAGAAGTCTGGCTTGACCTCCTGAGCCTCCTGGACTAGTTTTTGACAAGCAGGGGCAAAGCATGGGAACTGACAAGACCAAAGGCTGAATGTAAAGATGCTCTCTCAAGAGAAAAGGTAGTTGTTGGGGAGCTGTTTGGAGAAACAAGACTGACACTGGCACGCACTGGGGAATCTGAAAAAGCTAGGTCTGCCTAGACCACTATCACATGATTGTAGAGTTTTAGGTAAGTTAGACATGTATAGGCTGTCTTTTTAAAATCCTTTTTCACTAAATGGTTTGTTTCTGCTATTAAGATTAAACAATACTTTGTTTTTTAAGAAGTCTGTCTGGCAGCTGTACACAACTAGTTAGGAAGAACTGTAACACCTTTGATCTAGTGACATGAAAAGGAATAGTATAATAGTGTGCTTAAAAGCTCTAGGAAGTACAATCTTGCACTCACTCCCACCCCCCCACACACAGTTGCAAGGGTCAGTTTCTACAAACTTGATCTCAGATTTTTACATCTGTTTATTGAAAAGCTTTAAGGGAAATCACATATAACACTATAGTCAACTGTCTGTGTTCGGCTAAACGGCTTAAATTTCATGGATATAATGCCAAGATTTCCCCATGATTGTAAACTCTTTGGGGCCAGGACAGTGTCTGTGTTCCAGTCCTGATTGGGACCTCTAAGTGCGGCTCTGTGTTAAATAGCTCCAGGATGCTTTAAGAAATCAAATCTCTTATGTGACTCCGGGATAAGAATTATTTTGGTGGCAGAGGCTCGAGGTATGATTGATTTCAGTGTTGATCTCTACGAATGGTTAGTACCTTTGAAAGGGGATAGATTAAAGCACACCAGGGAGCTGTTAGTGTACAGCAGCAGCGGGATCCACACGGACAGTTGGGCAGACTAGTGCAAGGCAGTTTTACACCCCAGCTTATTGCAGACTAACTGTTCATATTCCTTTCATATAGACAAGCCCTCAGTTATGTGGCTGCTCAAGCTTATTACTGAATACCATGTCAGATCGACTGCTGATTTTAGAATAGCTGCCATAGATGCAGGATCATTGAGGGGGAGAAATGTCCTCTGGAACTATACAAAAATGCTTCAGCCGCTGATTTCACTCTATCTGTTGCTGCTGTTGCCCATCTTTATATTTGAGACCTTGCATTTTTGTGTTTTTATTCAAGTTTGATTTATCTTTGAGCAAGAAAAGGAATGAAATGCTGCTATGTGGTGGTAAAAAATGAATGTCAGATTTTCTTCCAGAAACAAGCTGTTTTTTTTTGTCCTGGGAAGGCATATAAATGGGTTTTCTTTGCACTGAAGATGCTAAGCAGATTCTTTTACCTTTTTTTATTTTATTTTATTTTTTGGACTAGGCAATATGTCTGTTCTTGCAACTAATAATGGTGCTTTCTTTTCTTTCTACTTTTTAACCTGAGAAAATGACTTTGCTATATTAAGTGTTCTTGCAATTCTTAAAAAGGCCGACATGATAGTGTCCACATATGAGGCTAGATGGTTCTATAATGTTCAAGCAAAGGGAACACTGGCAAACAAAGAAACAATCAAAATCCACAATAATATCCTAAAAAGCAAGGCTCTTAAAATAGCCCACAGAAATTGGGGGATGGGGGAAAGAGGAAGGGAAAAATAGACATGGCCAAGCTTAATTCTTATGTTTTAGATAAATGTAGTCAGTACAACATTGCTCTTGTTGTCAGCCAAGAATTCGGCCCTGACTACATTAAGAAACTACTGATGTAGTTAAACCAGTGCAAATCTTAATGTAGAGAAGACCGAAGAGTGAAAAGAAGACACTTTTCATAGAAGCATAATCATTCAAGGCTAAACATGCCCTTTAATTTATTGCTGTATTAGTGTGTGAAATTGCAGTCGTCTTGGGTGAAAGCATTCTGTTAGGGACACAGTTCGCACTGTGTATGTGGACACATATACAAGGGCATAAAATACAATGGGAGATAAGACTCTTCTGACATGTAATTCCCTGTGTTTAGGGCCCAGAGTATTGCATGGCCGCAGAACACTTCCCTTGCTGCAGATTTATGCTCCAGAATAAAAAAAAAAGTCTATTCCTTACTGTTTGTGAAGAAACAGTTCTGTTCACATATTCAGGTTTAAATGATGTAATGTTTTCTGTCTGAGTTTGCAGGGCGTTTGCAGCAATCGTTCTGAAAGGGTTGAATTGTCCCCATTCATCTGAGTGGTTATTTGACTCTGAAACCTAAAGATGATGATTGAAATGGCCCTGTTAACTGTCATTGCTGATAAACTTTGCAGAAACACCCTATTAATGTGCTTATTCCCCAATTTCAAACTGTCCACTGAATTGCCAGAAGCCCCAACCATTTGGTTCAGAGATAACTAGTCCCCCAGTAGTTTCTACAATGGAGTTACATATTTTTCAATACAAAATGTCACTTTCATAAACATAGTGTGGTGCACAATAATATAAACTGATTACTGTACTAATTGTATTCACTTGTGTTCATTTTTGTATTTAATGGACTCTCTGACATATCGGGGGTACAATTTGGACTAGTGGGGGTGTGTCACCCTGTCCTGCAATCATGAGTGCCTTACAATGCCTTGCTGAAGTAGCTCCCACCCAGGCCGCTCAAAAACAGCTTTCTGGCATGTAAGCCACACCCTGAGTGTCTGTATGTAACTGCAGCTTGCCAGCTACGTCCTGGCTCTCCCAGCCTGGGTTATACTGCAGGGTGACCCCAGATCTTCCCTCAGAAATGTATGCCCTGTACTGCTCAGCCCTCTCCTGGACTGTACAAATATATATGAAGTCTGTTATTCCTTTGAGGGAATAACAGACTTATATATAATAACTTAAATAGTTACCCAAATACTTCAACTTAAACTCATTGGATTAGATAAAACAGCAAAAAAGGTTTAATAACTACAAAGAGATTTTAAGTGAGTAATGTACAAGTAATCAGGCATACAAGTCAGAAATGGTTACAAGAAAAATAAAGAGAAAACACTTGCTAATATCTACTTAAGAAACTATCTTAGTTGCAAAGCAAACTTTCTCATCACATGCTCGAGCAGATTACTGACAAACTTTCAGGTCAGGACCTCTTCCCCCAAAGTACAATGGCTGTTTCCTTTTGTCTTCTCATGTTCAGAGAAAGCAATGGGCAGGGGGACAGAGAGGGTTGCCTTTTGGTGGTTGTCCCTCCTTTTTATAGTTTCAGTCCCCTTCTTGAAAATAATTTCCATCTGAGACCCAGGAAACCAAGAATATGTGTGGAAGGAAGGATATTCTCTACTGGGTTTTTTACACCTGTTTGAACTTCCTTTGTTTTCCTTCCCTGCTTGATGACTGTTTACTGCTTAAATGCAAATTCAGGCAAACACACATTCCTTCCTTTGTTTAGAGCAGACCTGACTTCTGCCTGGGCAATGCTGTGGGGTTTGGAACATGTGTTAATAACATCATACAAGGGGAATCTTAACTTCACATACAATGTTGCCACACATATTTTACCAGGACAATACTGACCACCAAGTTATGAGTTTTCAAAAGATACCTTACAAGGCATACTTTGTACAAAGTTTACTACAATAGCGTGGGGAGTGTGAATACAAGAGTATATTCCATCACCATCTCCATTTGTAAATGTATCTGAAGCTGGTTCAGAATTCCCAGTTTTTTCGCCCGAGTGGTGCAGAACTTAGCTGTAGGTTGACCTTGTCTGTGCTGAGCAGTGAATTATGCTGACAGTTGATCCTCCTTTCCTCTCCCCAAACAAACATTTGGGGCAGAAAGATCTGTGCACATCACCGTTGGCATACCTGACTAGGGGGCTGCGCATGGGCCACTTTGCTGATCTAGGGGAAGCTTTATTTCTTCTCATCTGTCCAACATATCTGTCCAAATATGAAAGGTGGGTGTATCTTCTATATAGTTTCACTAATACCACTTCAGTGACTCCTTCACTTGCTCTCTTCACTTGTTGGGGTGTGGGAATGAGCAGCGGTGGTTCTGTTGGAGGTCTGAGTCTAGGTCTGTTGTCAATTCCTTTCCATAGAGGAAGGGAAGAAGTGGAGTATCTCTTCTGGCTGCAGTAGGGCTAATAAGGGTGGGGGGGGGGGAGGCACTGAGAGTGAAAAGTTTGTCAAGCCAAGAGAAGGTTGAAAGGGCAATGAATTAGAGGAGAGGGTTCCCTCCATTTTAATGTATGTATTTAAAAAGTGATGTTTTTCATTACTATTAGACTGTTAAAAGTGTGAAGTCTAGACTGATTTTTACTAATATTAATGTGTATGTTGTATTGCATTGTGTGTTACAAAATAAACACATTATCCATATGCATTGTCTCACTTTTTTTTTCTTCAGATTTAAGCTTTATTTTGATCAACATTACAGCCTTCTTGTTGACACTAAATCTTTCTCTCCCTTTCCCCTCTAATGGGTCACTATTAGTGTTTTTTAAAAACAAAAACAAAAAATAAAACCACACACACACACACACACACACACACACACACACACACACACACACACACACACACACACACACACACACACACACAAGACCCATCCTCTTTCTGGGTTGAGAATCTATGTACTTGAGGGTGAAAACATTTTCTACTGAAAGTTCTGGATTTATTTATTTATTTTTAAATATCAGTTTCAAACTTTTTTGTTGAAGTACAGTTGGGCAGATTTTACCAGTCTAGTAGTGAGAGCACTTAGCTAAATTAAATTTAAAAAAAAATCAGATCAAGTTATAATGTTGTGTAATCCAAAACTTCCTAGTGTTTTTCCACTGGGTTTATAACCTCCTAAGTGATCGTCTTGGCCTGGCTTTTTTTAGCTTAAAGTCTCATTCTCAGAAATCTGTCTCCCACTCTCCCTCTGCAGTTCTTCTAGACTTTCCTCCTCCTGGATTGTATCATCGGCTAAATTTTGCAGCAAAGACTCTTATACCAACTGGGAAAACTTGGGTGGAGCAGTTTGGCAAGTCATACAGTTGCTTCCTGTTGTTGGACTGAAGGGGCAGTGCCTGCTCTAAATTACCTGCTTGCTGCTTTTGCACAAAATTAAAATATAAAAATCAACCTTCCCATGTTGTTTCTATTTACACCATTTTATGAACATGCTTCCTTAGTCAGGATCTTGGGTGCTAACCTGAATAGGAACAGCTACTTATTACATACATATGTAAGCTACTGTTAACATGGCCAATTATATCACCAGTCTTTGTGAAGCACAGTAAATTTCCCCCATACTAATTTCCCCCTACTGTTACTCTCACCTTCTTGTCAGCTGTTTGAAATGGGCCACTCTTATTACCACCACAAAAGTTATTTTTCCTCCCTTGGTATCCTACTGTTAATTGAATTGTCTTGTTAGACTGACCTCACACTTGGTAAGGCAACTCCCATCTTTTCATGTATTTATACCTGCTCCTGTATTTTCCACTCCATGCATCTGATGAAGTGGGTTCTAGCCCACAAAAGCTTATACCCAAATAAATTTGTTAGTCTCTAAGGTGCCACAAGGACCCCTTGTTGTTTTTGCTGATACAGACTAACACAGCTATCACTCTGAAACCAGTAACTTTTTTTCACATCTAGCCCAAAAATGTGAAACATTCTCTTTAGTGTCTTGTGTTAACTCTATGTAGCCTCTTTTCAGCAAGGTAGGACCTGTGTTCAGGTCCACCTAGCTGCTTGTTGTGTGCTTTTAGGTATAAAGTTGCAATCAAAGTCAGCCTTATTCCAAGCAATGTTAAGTAGGCTTCAGCTCTGACATTACATTTTGCATTATTTAACTCTGCATGACATTCCCTCCAAAAAAGAGTGCTTCCCGTGTTCATTCACTCACGGACATATTCTCAGTATGCTGCAAAAAGTGTGGGATCGAAGCAGATTATTATTATTATTATTATTATTATTTGGTACTGTTTGGCCCATGTTGAAAACTAGTTCTTTCCTGTGCTTGGGCAGATGCCTGTTAAGAATGATTAGGCAAATGATAAAAGGCTGTTAAATCTAATTTTGTTTGAGTTAAGCTCTGAAATGAGAAGTTTCTGTTTGGTTTTCTTCTAAATTTATAAAATCGTGGCTTTTATCCCTGGTGTAGTGTGGACCCACCCTTTCCTATTTCCAGACAGAGCACTCTGTAGTATTTTAGTTCCTTTGTTTCACTGGACACTGTCCTTGCTTATTCTGAAACACTTGCAGTAAGCTTTTCAGTGTCAATGGCATCTTTACCTTCAATCAGGAATGCCCATTGTATTTAGTTTAAAAAGTTCTCCCCTTAAAAGTAGTGTGGATAAATAACTCTGAATGTACTCTTTGTGGTCTATTTTATATCGGGCATGTCACATAATGGCTTTCACAGCTATGATAACCCTCCTGAACCATGGATGCAAAGCTTTATCTTTTATCTTCTATACCAGTCCAGACACTAGAGCGACAGGATGATATTTCTTAACTAATCCGGTAAAGAACACTTAGCTCTGAAAACTGAAGCAACATCTCCTACATGTACCAAGAGTGGACTAGCAGAGCCCGTTAATTTTAAAAACAGTTATACTGACCACTGGGGTCATGTTTTTTGTGGCAGGTACTTTGACCTTGATAGCACTTGGGGACGTCAGCATCAATGTGGTTAGCTCTGATTCTGATTGGGCATTTTATATTTAGCTGCTGGTCTCCTATAATAGCTTTCAGATGGAGATATTAAAGAACGCATACCCTTGTGCTTCTGTAATCCCCAAAAGAGCACTGGGGAAGGGTGTGAAAGAGGAAAAGAGCATTGATAGGTTTCAGCAGGAGTAGACTTTGGAATCGCCAGCAGCTGGTTGCTGCAATGGAATGCTAAAACTTATTTTTAAAGTAGTGAGATAGCTAGTAAAAACAAAAGGCTCATAAAAATCAGTGGGTAGCTTTAATTTAAATGTGCATCCGTAGAGAAGTTAAGGAACAGCTAAAAAATGTCCATTTGGGGGTAAACCTTTCTGATCTTTCTCCTAACAGGTTATAGTATGGTACAGTGGTTTTTAATTGCCATGAAATGGATCAGTCGTCATCAGAACTAAAGCCACCTCCAACTTCATGTATTTTTACTGCTGGCGCAAATTAGCATGCACCCAAAACCCTTCAGGCCTCTCATTATCTCTGACTGGTCATACGTTCAGTGTTTAGTCAGTTCTCAGTCTTCTCCATGTCACTCTTCTCAGTGAGGTATTTCCTGTCGTCATGACACCTGGCAGAGGACCAGATCTTTGCTCTGAGCCTGGGCTTAGGACTGCCCATCAGGAGGGACTTTCTAGCTTTCTCTGCCTCCAGGTGGCACACGCAGCAAACTCTAGGTCACACTTTATAGCAGAGCTTTCTCAGCATTTTTCTGAAAGATTAAGTAAATTGTCTCAGTTTCTTCCTTAAGAATTTTGAGGAGAAAAACCGTGAAGTAGAACTAAAAGGGGAAAAAAAAACCTGTGGGCTTTGAGGCAGGTCTGAAGGACATCATTAACTCATCTTTCCCCCTCAAATGGCTGGCAGACAGCAGGCTGGAGGAAACCAGCTTTCAGCTTGGATGTGGGCAAAGGTCTGTGCCAAGACAGTTAAGTGGACCACAGTAAAATTGCCTGCCATAGAGTGTGTGGCTGAGGCCTATGCTGAGATGGTGGAGCAGGCCACGTGGAAACTCCATTCACCAAATCTTGACAGCAGGCAAAGTTCCCTTGTAGCAATCCAAAGGAAGAAATTCCTGCTCCCAGCTAGCATATAGGCAAGATCCATGTTAAGATTGTGGAGAGAGCCACAAAACATCCCTCTTCCTGCAAGCTTTTTTTAACGTGCAAGTCCTCAACAGTCATGAAAAGCATCAGCTCCTATGACTTTTCTGATGCTAGTGAGTCACTTGTCTCCAATGGCTAAAGCTCACTCATCAGTCTGTGCATTCAGTCCTCACTCACCTTGGACTCAGGAGCAGGGGGCGTGGTGTAAAATTAACATCCCCTTCCTTGGGAGGAAGATTGACCTACCTTTCCACTTCCAGATTCCAGGGAGATCCCACAGTAGGTCAGAAAGTGGCTACCCTTTTCCTTAGAGAGACCAACAGGATACATACCTGCAGGAAGAAGAACAGGAGTACTTGTGGCACCTTAGAGACTAACAAATTTAGTGTAGCATAAGCTTTCGTGGGCTACAGCTCACTTCATCGGATGCAGGGTGTCCTTTCAGTCTCTCTAATAACATGTTTCCCACCCTTCTCTCTTTTTCTCTCAGGGGTTTGGACCAGGGACTGGCGAAGGTTATTGCTCAGAATCAGCTGTGAGAGGAACAACACACAGTCTTAAAACCTCTCATAAGAGTCTCTCCTCTAAAAAGGAGAAAACGCTAAAACTCAAGCTTTGAGCAAGATACTGCAGAAGATAAATTTAATCCTTTAAGCACAAATGAGAGTCTGACTTCATAGATACTTATGTCTTTAGAAAATGAAATGCCAAAGCCTGCGTGCGCGCACACCGCCGAATCTGAATACAAAAAACCTTGACAATCTTTTTGTGTTGCACAGGGCCCATCAACAGTCATTAAAAACCTTCAGAAACATGGTTTTGAGTGAACAAGTGAAGGGACTATTACAGTCCTCAAACTCCAGCATCGAAGTTATCACCCCAAATTGTCTTTGTTTCAAATGATACTTACTGAGATGGTGTCTGATTAGCCAAACCTTAGTAGACCTCTCTTAAGAGTCTCTCAATCAGCTCCTGGGCTAAGTGGTCTGATTTGTGGATACCTGGCACAATTCTCACTTCGCTTCCAGCCAACAATTGCAGCAAATTGATATATGAAGAACTTGGTTCAGATCCAGTGTTTTATATTTTTTGGGGCTAGTCTACACTGGCAACGCTAAAGCGCTTTAACGTGGCTTGTGTAGTCTTGGCAGAGCGCTGGGAGAGTGCTAAAAAACCCCACCTCCACTGTCTACACTGGCGCTTTACAGCGCTGAAACTTGCTGCGCTCAGGGGGGTGTTTTTTTCACACCCCTGAGCGAGAAAGTTGCAGTGCTGTAAAATGCCAGTGTAGACAAGCCTAAATTCATTCTTGATATTAACAGCTACCTGATGTCGGATCCAGAAAAGCTGGTAATCAGAACAGATCCATACCGCGTGTAGGGGGAACATATCTAGACTCCTGGGTGACCTTGGGAGGATGGGGAGATTGTACCCCATAGTATTGACCTTTTAATTTTATAACTGCTCTTTTAAATAGATCTTGCTGTTTTAGTACCTGACTGGTTTTGTTGTTAGGAAATTTCCTTCAGTGAAATACAATTGAAATGTAGTAATAGTTCAGTAAGTGCTCCTCTAAAAGCATTTGGAGTGATAAGTGTCAACCACAGTGCCATGGAGGTATTGTCCTACAGCAGTGGTTCTCAAACGTTAGCATCCCAAGGACCCCCATTTTGGTTTAAAATTTTTGGCATACTCCAAGTCCCCCCACTCAACCCCAAGCCCTGCCCCCACTCCACCCCTTCCCCCAAGGCTCCACTCACACCCCACCTCTTCCTGCCCCCTTTCCACCCCTGCCCCATCTTTTTCTGTCCCCTCCCCTGAGCGTGCTCCATCCCCGCTCCTCCTCCTCCTTCCCAGCACCTCCTGCAGCTGTTCCCCGGTATGCAGGAGATGCTGGGAGGGAAGGGGAGGAATTGATCAGAGGGGCCTGCGGAGCCCTGGAATACTTTTGTGGACCCCCAGGTCCACAGACCCCAGTTTGAGAAATGCTGGCATACAGCATTTAGGAACTTTCCATAAAAAAGTTACAGTAGCCTCTATTTGTTAGAGTATTCTTTTGCATACATTTTCTATTATGTTTAGTGCGGTAGAGTGAGATGGAGCTAATTTATTCCTATAAACAGTACAATGATTTAATCTACCAATTTTCATTTGTTTTCAAATCTATGAAAATTAATTTTGACTTTAAGTGCAAAATGTTGTCATCCTCTTTCCCTAGTTCTGTACATACTTTCACCATCACAAGTTTTTATTATTTAAAACAGCTGACTTGAGTCAGTTAAAACTGGTGGCCACTGTATAAAGTATGTGCATCAGAACAACGTAGAATTATAGCACAACAGAACATTTGATATGTCAAGGCAGAGGGGGGAACGAGAGAAAGGAAAACAGTATCTGTAAAGTAGAACAGTTAATGCCCCTTATGTATCTCCTCTTCACCACTACAACTTGCATGTGAATTTTTCATCTGAAGTTTTTGCACTAACATTTATGCAAGAGGAAATTCCTTGTGCAGTGACGAACACCATTGAGCTGACACTCCTGCTCATTACACAGTCTTGCCCACTCCATTTATGTCTACACTGCAATATAAACCCAGGGTTTAAACTCAGGCTCAGGCCTAACCCCTCTTTTGTCTGCACACACATCATGCTAACCCAAGGTCCCAGGACCCCACAGGGGTAGAGAGTCCAAGCCTAAGTCAAGCCGGGATCCCAGGCTCTAGCCCTATTGCTTTGCGGTGTAGATGCAGCCCCACTGGATTTGTACCCTGGGAGTCTGCCAAAAATATTCTATAATCCTGTGGGTTGACTTTGTCCTCTGGACAGTCAAATTTGGTGGACAGTCAAGTTTTCCCATAGTGCACCACAAAAGGGCTAGAGCAGCCACGTTTTTTGTAGGGCTAGGAACTCTGGGATATGGGTGGTTGGACTTGGGCCTGCATAATGCCATGTCGATGCTGGAACTCCGGGTTGGGACCCAGGATTCAACAATTCCTAATCTGGGGTTACAAATGAATGTGGACAATAAGCCCTAGGTTAACAAATGCAGAGTCTGCTAACTAGAGTTTTACTAACTCCAGGCTTAGATGGCAGGGTAGAGGTACCCTTGCACATTTAAGGCATGAGGTTATTGGGTGGAATCACATACCTTGTGACTGTGGTGAGGTTCTGCCCTGTGTCTGCATATACGCACATGTTGTCATCTGGTGATTCTCATTAAGTGCATTATGAAATGCGATTTTTGTAGTACTGAGAGAGACAAGGGTAGGGGGTAATGTCTTTTACTAGACCAACTTCTGTTGGCAAAAGAGACACACTTTTGAGCTCCACACAGCTCTTTGTAATAGCATCAGTTAAAATAACAATTTGGAAACTGGTCATGTAAAAATTGCTGCTGGAGAAATAGCCAGAAGAGTTGCTACTGTTACTAGTACAGCAGATGCAAAGTCATGTGTGAGATATATTTTTAATGTTAATGACTTTGAGAAACCTCTCAAGTGGCAAAACTATTCCAGGTCTCTCCCCAAAGAGAACAAATATTCCACCCTCCCACATATATGTGCAGTTTTCTAGCCATAATGAAGAAATTAAAAGGGTTCCAGTAGTTCTTTCTTCACTATTTAGTACAAAATATTTTCCAAGCTTACAGTATTTGTGGGGAAAGCATGTCACTTTCACCATTTGTGCCATAACATCTTGCTCCCTTCACCGGTGGTAAAATAACAAATACCCAGAGAAATTTATTTTCAATTTATGTAACCGATGCTATTCCAGGAGTCGCACAGGGCAGCTCTGTAGTTCACCGCTATCACAGAAGGGTGGGTTGAACAGGAAAGGAAGCAAAGCACCCTAATCAGAGACACTGTAGATCGTGTGATTTATGCAGGGCAGATTGCCCAGGACTGGGCTGCTGGAAGATAATTTTCTCTGCAGTGTGCAAGTGTGACTTCAGAGCTGCGTGTTTCAAACTAGCCTCCTACAAAAAAAAAAAAACCTTTTTAAAGATTTTGTAATTATCATGTGTCCCCCCTCCACACAGCTGTCTTCAGCTTGATTTTTTTTTTAATGACTTTAAGGGAACGTGGACACTATTACTGTGGCTTGTTGCTGAATTACCTTGTATTTTTGAGGTTGTGATGAATATTTGAGTAATAAGTCATAGGAAGAGGGAATATCTGAAGCTGTTCAGACTAACTGGAAAAAGAGAAACCCCAACAATAATCTAGATTATTCCACAAGCTTTTTCCCTTGAAATATGTGTCTGGTGGGGTACCATACAACTCTTTAATCTTCCTATCCAACGGTCAAATTTCTGCTTCTCTTTTGAAAGCGAGGCTTTGTGATTTTTCAGGGAGGGGTGAGGTATTTTACACTTCAAGGCTCTTGTTTGCCTGGGCTGACTTCCTCTGTGCTTCCTGCTAATTGGCTCTGTTGGCTATTTCTCATTGTTCCCAATTGATGACTCAGAGAAACAGGAAAGAGATCCCTTGATTAACAAAAGAAAAGACCTACCAACAAACAGGTGCCTCTGTTCTGGCTAAACAGAGGACAAACCATCATTCTGGATTTTTTCCTAAGATTCCTATCCACAAGCATGAGGCTTAAGAGGAATGGGTCATACACACTGAGCAGGTAAGAAATACACTACATACATATTTATTCCTTTGACTTTTTGCCATTAAATCTGCACAAAAATCAAACCCTTTTTTTCTGGTGATAGGACTTGTAAAACTGCAACAAAAATCAGTGTTTTATCTTTAAAAACAACCAACAAAGTTAGATGTCAGAATATACAACATGCAGCTTGGTTAAATTTTATTTAGCATTTTTAGTCAGCTTTGTTTTAAAGTGTGTGCATCTAGAAGTGGGGTGGGGGAGTGACTCTGAGGGTTGAAGGAATCTGCTCGGTTAAAGATATGAAGCTTTAGGAAGTCTCTCTTTGGGGAAAGGATGACGTTTAATTTTTTGGCTCTTTGTTAGTTATGAGATTAAATTAATTTTTTAGACTAAATTGCAAGTTGACAATGTTCCCTTTAGAGGGAGCATCATTATTTGAAAATATTAACCTTTGTTTTGTAGCAAATAAGCGCTGTTTGCTAACAAGCAAAGTTAGAGCTTCAGATACTTCAAACTGCCCGAGTCGCCCTGTCAAATCTGTGTGTTTAAAAAATATTTTTCTGTTTCAAACAAACAAAAAACATCTTTCCCCTATTGCTGTGTGGAAGACTCACAAAAACAAGGGGTATTAAAGAGACAAGGTGGGTGAGGTAAAATCTTTTTTTAGAGCAACTTCTGTTGGTGCGAGAGACAATCTATCTGTCTACACAGAGCTCTTCAGATCTTGGAAATAACACCATGTAGAGGAAACAGAGCTTTAAAGAAAATATTGTTTGTGTTCATCTAACACTTTTAGTGTGTTAGCAGAAAGATTTGCTCCTGATCTTTGCACGCTTTAGTTTGAAAGGCCATGTTCTATTTGTCAAGTGCATTGTCAGACCTGTGGTTTAGACTGCTTTGGAAGGCAAACTGTAAAGGTCAGCATGCTGGAATGTGATATGGTAAATGAGGGCTTTTTGAAGAATTACTTTAAAAAAAAAAAAAGATTAATTTGAGGCTGCTATGTCAAATGACTGCATATTGCAGGTAGTACCTAGTACACTGAGGTATCTGTTTTCAACTTGGTGCACAGAATGTTGCATGTTTTGTAACTACAAGGGGAACTTGTTCAGCCAGATGAGAGTATCCAAAAGTATTCAGTATGTTCAAAGATAACCCCCACAATCTGCACTTCCATCACCTCACTCAAAATATCCTGAATGACTGGGAGTACCCAGGATGGTGTAAAACTGAATGAATAAAATGTTAGTATGGTTGTGAAGTATAACTAATATAATGTGAATTAACTTTTGATGTAAAGTCAGTTGATTTGTTTGAATCTGGACATGGAAATAGATACTTAATTTTCATAATGAATAGCTCAATAGCTGTGGGTTAAAATTAAATAAAATGCTGTGTATATCGTTTACTGGGGTGGGGATGGCTTGAATTTTGTTGAAACGTTAACCTTAAAACAATAATACAGTTTGGTTGTAGTTTCCTGTATATACTGTACCCCAAAATGTTTTGAACAGATTATATTTTTAAAACAAAATTAGGATAACTTGCAACAGTTTCTGAATTTAGTGAGCAGATACTGACTTCTGTGGAGTTTAGTGTTAAGATTTGACCTGTATGCTAAGTCACATACATTCTGTTTTAATCAGAAATACCCACAAATCTTCCCATTAGGACTATAAATGTCAAAAGTGCATCAGATTTCACTTAAATATAACATTCCAAAGGGGAGAGTATTCTAACTTCATTACTGTCTGATCCCCAGACATTATTTGCATATGCCAACTTGTTCATTAGAGGTAAATAATAGACTGCATTAAACTCTGCTACAGCTTCTCAGGATGCAATTGTGATATGATTTGTTAATCAAGTTCTAGATCTTATTATTCAGTGCTAAGAAGGTAAACAGATACTTATTCAACCCATTTCTGTCTTCAGCAAGTCACGAGGCAGAATTTTTCTTGTGTATAACATAGTAATTCTTTTCATTTTGGCTTTCTTTTAATATTTTTAATGAATGAATGAAGTTGATGATGTTGGTACAGCAATTCTTAATGTTAAAGTTCAAATCAACAAACATCCAAAGACCTATATAAATACTACATTATAACCCTATTCCCTCTTCTCCAACAGCTGAACTAGAATTTCCATGCCTTGATGTTACATATTTAGTTAATATTGTCTCTGAATTGGTCTGAGGCGTGGGCAGTGGAGATTTGACTTTAGGAGGGGACACTGCATTAAGGGACATGTCATTGTACTGTTGCGTGAGCTTATATCATCCTGGAAATCTAGGTACTACTGGCTGACCTTGGTATCTTTTTGTGCTGAAACTTCAAACCCAGGTTTGAATCAACTTGGGAACTTGTCTCATGCTATGGATGGTCAGGGGCTGGCTCAACTTGATCGGCTAACCCAAGTTAAAATACAACTTGTCCCATCTTTTCTATCCTTCACTGCCTCTTGTTAGAGGTGAAAGGTTTTTAATACCTCTTTAGGAATTTCATACAAACCATCCTAAGCTGTCTAAAACCATGGAGGTGTAGTAAAATAGAGGCCTGGTCTACACAATGGATGCTACAGCAGCAAAAGGGGTTTTTCTATTGCTGTAGTTAATCTACGCCCTCAGGATGCAGTAGCTAGGTTGATGGAAGAATTATTTGGTTGAAGTGCCTGGAATAAGACCTTTAAATGCTATTAAATATAATGTAGTTAAATGATAGCTCCTGCTCCCTCCAGACTTCTCGCATATAGCTGTGAACAGGAATCGCTCATAAGTAGCCATAAGCTTGCTTATAAATACAAGGCTCTAGGGTTTTAACTGAACTGGTATTACAGGAGTGTTGTGGACCTGTGTGTGTGTGTGTGTTTGTAAAAAATAAAGTTGGGGTATGGGCAGCGGGAGGGCAGATCTTTATGTAGGCAATGAAGTCTAGTTCAGTGCATTTGTCAAAGGATCCTTCCTGAGGACGATTGTCTGTCTGAATTCTGCCAAGAATGAAGCAGAACCTTAGCTGCCAGCATCTTCTTGGCACTTCTGTGAAGTCAGCTTTGCTGCTGAAATGCTGCTTTGCAATATGTTGCCCATATTTCTTTGCATGGCATATTTTCCTTTTACAAATTGTGTGCTTTTGAGGTCATCCGAACTCTGCTTTATTTATTTGCTTAGTGTTGTACTTACTGGCAATGAAAAATGCACCAGTGCATTAACTTATTCTGTTTGCAAGTTCTGTGTTTTTCAGTAGCTGTTTTCCCTAATATCCTTTCCATGCTAGTCAGCACCTTTCTTCTTGCACAAGAGGCCTGGGAAATCTCTAGCTTTCTTTATTCTGCCTCTCCTTCCTCCATGTGTATTGTTCACCTGCTTGTTTAATTATAGCAGGATGTAAGACCAGGCATGAATGCTGGGAAAAATGACTCCCAATCCACCAAGAGTGAACATATATTCTGAAAATAATGGTGTGTTGGGCTTGCTTAGTCACTGGTGTCCTTAAATCATTAAGGGCTGGTCTACTCACTTGTTTTGTACCACTATCTGTAAAGGTGCCAGTATAACTCTCCACACTATGGGTTAGTACCGTTTTACTGGTCTACACTTGAAAGACTTTATTGATATAGCTCTACAATGCTGTGCCGGCAAAGAGCGTCCAGTGGTGTGGACACAGTTTATACCAGCAAATCTGTGTTTTTGCTGGCATTGCATATTCCAGGCATCCACTCACTCACTCACTCACTCACTCACTCACTCACTCACTCACTCACTCACTCACTCACTCACTCACTCACTCACTCACTCACACACACACACACACACACACACACCCCGCACGCAGGGCAAAAAGCTGTATCAGCAAAAACACAGTTTTGCTGGCTTAAGCTGTGTCTATGCTAGGGGCTTTTGCTGGCACAGCTGTGTTTATCTGCCTCATCACACACCTGACCAGCATAGCTATTCGGAGAAAAGTTTGCAGTGTAGATGTGAGCTACGTCCGTTTCTAAACTGACATGGTTCCAGAGGTATGAAAACTATGCAGAGTCTTAGGGCTTGTCTAAATAGTGCACTCTGCAATTCATGTGTGGTGGTCATCCCAAACTCATGGCAATGAAAATCTTGCAGCATGTTATATGGTCTATGGTCTATACTTTAAGGCAGGCATAGATGGTACAGGGTGAAGATAGCCTATTTCCCAGAAATGAAAAAAATATATATCACAGAAGGGAACTTTCCATTGTTTTTCTGTCGTGAGTGTGCAAGAGCTTGTGGGCTTTCTCGTTATAGGAGCGCTGAACTTCTAATCTGTTTTGTGCTTTTGGAGCATTGCACTAAAAGGGTCGTATTTAGTTATGACAGTTTTATTTTCAGTAGGTCCCAGGTTTGACTTCTTGCTGCTAAGTTAATGCTGGTTGGTTTGTATTACGAGCCCCTGGTAAGAAGAAAAGGAATCCAGGGTGATGCTGCATTGAGCGGGCAGGCAGGATGCAGCCTTGAAAATGCAGTGTTTGCTGTTAACCAGTCAATTAGCACCTCAGTTGCTGATTAACATTCATTTTACTCTCTTGAAAAATCTCTTTATTCAGCCTGCTGTGTCAACTGGCTTTGTTGTCAATTCAAACAGCTGAGACATCAGAGCTGCTTTTTCTCTCTCCAGTGCTATATTCTACAAGACCACTTTGATTTCTCTTGTGTTTGGAAATGCTTGTTTGCGCCTTTCAATACAGTATGTGGTCAGAGGTCTCTGATCATTGGTGGATGCTTTCAGAAGACGAGTGTGTAAGCCAGCATGAGCCACAAGCAGCTAAATAAAGCAATGGCTCTGCTTATGTATTTTTCCATTGTATGGTATGCAGCCAAGTTGTCACTTCTCTACCTGTCTTGTTGAGTTTCTGCTTGGTTTAAACTTTTTTTCCTGAAGCGTGTGTTGTTTAACAATCCAGGAATTGTGGATCATCACAAGAATGAGTGCATTGAGAGCCTGTTGATATTTCTATGGAAATGACATTCTACGCTGCGATGCCTTGTTGGAAAGGGCTAAGAGTTGAGTTTGCATAATCAAGAGCCGTTGGTTACAAATCAGAAACTTAGAGGCAATGCACTGCTTTTTGGGCGTAGGGCAAAGAAGAGGGAATGGTTAAGAGTAACTTGTGATTAACTGAGTCCTTCTGCCGATGTAAACATTTTGTTGGCCCCCAAAATTAATCTCATCTAGACCCTGCTTAGAAGGTCAGAACTAGGGGTGACAATGAATGTGGCTACTGTAGACATTTCCCTATATGAGGAAACTTTTTTTGAAGACTTTTAAAGGAAGTGGTTTTAATGGCAAAAAGACATAAGCTAAGGTGCAATGTCAGCACTGCTCACTGCGTGTTGAAACTCAATCTGAAGGGAACCTTGTTTGTTTCCTGATCAGCGATGGCCATTTGTGCCCGTTTCATACTTATTAATGGGCTGGAGTTAGCAGAGGTTTGGGAAAGTGCTCTTCCATTTTCAGTACAGTAGCTAATTGTGACCGCAACTCATTATAGTCCAATTACAACTGAATGGTGTAGGTTGTACATAATGCTGCTTAGCTGGCACTAAAATGCTTTTTGTACAGAGCAGTTTTAGATCCAGGGTTAAGCGTGTTTAAGGAGAACCGGGCAGTTGTGCATATACATCCAAATCTATACAGTTTGAAGAAACTCTGATTGCAGGGTAGGGCTCAGTGAGATCTTCCTAAATGATCCTAGCATCATTTTTCCCAGCACAGCGAAGCTTCCTTTTCCAAAAAATTGGAATTTTTTTCTGTATCGCTATCTTCCCTCGCCTCCCAGTTAGGTGAAAAGAGTCATGGTGTCGCAGATTATTCCGTGTGTGAACATGTGCACAAAATTCGAAAGGGATTTTGAGTTGGAGGTTATATGTGTTTGCTTAAGGAAAGAAAAGTGTGCATCAGGCCATAGCAAGAATATGGGGAACGTTAGCATGGAGAGGAGAATTATGGTTTGGAAGAATTGCATCTTTCGTGCTAAAGTGAGCTCTGAAATCCAGCAACTGACACCCCACCACCACCACCACCACCCACACACTGCTATTATGTATCCTGGTGCTGCCCCATAACCGGGCTGTCCCTAGGTGGGTGTGGAGCCCCGGGCAGAAGTGATGAATTCGTCACTTCCAGGACTGACCATGCCAGACAATCACACTGGCCCGCAGGGCCCCCCCAAAGTGGTCAACCCGATTCGCCGTACCCATGATTATTATAAAATGTACTACACAGGCTGTAGACTGTGTGTGTATAGTTGACAACCACCTGAGATTCTTTAAACCTATCATGATTAAGGCTACGATTTTGTCACCGAGGTCACAGAATCTGTGACTTCCAGAGACCTCCGTGACTTCAGCCCGTGGGTGGCTGGGGGGGCCCCACAGCTTTGATCCCCCATAGGCTTCTGTGAATTTTTCTTTACTGCCCATGACCTGTCCATAACTTTTACTAAAAATATTCGTGACAAAATCTTAGCCTTAAATTCATGATCTATCTCAGGTGGATGAAACTGTTTTCTGGATGCTTGTTTATTTCCCAGTGCACATAATTTTGTGATGTTGGAGTAGCCAAAGACCACAAATCAGTACAGACCCCTGGACTTGCTTACTCAAGCCAAATTTATTTAGCTGTTGGCTAAAAACATTGGATGTGTATAAACTTGGGTATAGCCCACATTGGCTCTGGCCTGATTGAATAGCATCTTAACACTTCACAAAATTGAATTGGCTGAAGTAAATCCCTCCAAAGAAGGGCTAGAAGCTACCACTTACCTCCTAATCATAAGTGTTGCTAGGTATGATTATTATTGACAGGGTTGTAGCAAAAGGAGTCTTCGGGGGCCATAAGGGTATCTGAAGCCAGGAGTGAGGCCTTCAGAATGAGTGAAGGGAGCCAGTGGGAAGAGGTTTGGCGCCATCTGAAGCTGCCTAAAGAGGGCCGGCAAGGGGTTTTGCAGATAGCACAAAGATGGGAAACCTAGTACTAAGACTGTGACAGAAAAAGCTATTGGGGATGGAGTTCTAGATTAGGAAACTGACCAGCTAAATCATGAACAAAGTGCACTCCGTTTGGGATTGTGGTGGGATGACTGCAGACAGTCACGTTACTGAAGGGTTGTTTCTTGTTCATAGTTTGGAATGTTTCCACAGCGTATTGGCATTGCTTGTTTACTTGAGAAATGGGCAGCTACCATAACCCAGAAGTGGTTAACATCACCTTCCAATATGTGACATATAAACTTTATGCCCCTTAGGATGAGATTTCACTAGGACTTGCTCTGCAAATTGTAGTGTGGTATTAACAAAACTGTTAAAACAAAACAAAACTGACTGAGCCGCCTTCATGGTGACTTGGACTGTATATTTTTTAATGATCAAATATTCTTTAATACCCTTTTGATCAGCCAATTATTCAGATCAGCGGAGCGTGTAATATAGACTTATACTGTAACGTAAGTCTGAAATGGTAATCCTTTAGGCCTTGGCTACAGTTACCCGGTAGTTCGGCGGCGAGCGATCGAACTTCTGGGTTCGACTTATCGCGTCTAGTCTGGACGCGATAAGTCGAACCCGGAAGTGCTCGCCGTCGACTGCGGTACTCCAGCTCGGCGAGAGGAGTACCGCAGAGTCGACGGGGGAGCCTGCCTGCCGAGTGTGGACCAAGGTAAGTTCGAACTAAGGTACTTCGAACTTCAGCTACGTTATTCACGTAGCTGAAGTTCCGTACCTTAGTTCGAATTAGGGGGTTAGTGTAGACCTGGTCTTAGTGCCAGACTTTGTATAAAACAAATTAAAGATTTTTGTCTGTTAAATGGAAAACTTACTTGTTTTAAAGGCAAACTGTACAGTCTGTTCAAAAATGAAAGGATCAGGACACAAGATGGAAAGATGCTCATCTTTATCTTTAATAGACCTCTTAATCTTGTCAGGCTTTAGTCACTCTCCGCCACCTTTCACTCCCATCCTTTGGGAATATTATAAATCAGTGATCATATTTTAAGTGGCTTATTATTTCTAATGGATGATTAATTGTATACAACCTACCAATAACTCTAACGTATACTTAATTTAAAAAGGTTCCAGAAGCAGAAATTGGGTTCACAGCGGCAGCTCACGGTATTCCAGAAATTCTCAAGTCTGTGTTAATGTGTTCTGTCCCTTTTTATAATTCTCTCCCCCCTCCCCCCAGCAAATACTTGTTGTACCTGGAAATCTTTCACTCTTCTTTAGTGTGTAAACAATGCAATGGTGCAACCTCTAGAAAGCTGTCATCTATATTTTAATGCAGAATCTAAACCAATTAAAATGCTCTGATTAGGGCTGGGGTTTTATTTTCAAATAGGTACTTACCATTTCAAGCTTGGTTCAGGATAGGGTGATGGAGAAAAATTATCACTAAATTCCAGTCTTGACATTTCCAGTTGTTGACTTCACATCGCCTCTAGTAACCTGCTCAGTGGAGAGCATTTTGGGGAGATGGGGAAAGGCTTATAGCCAGGGTAATGCATATCCAAAGGTGGAAGAGTGCCCATTAAAACTGAATATTTAATTTACCTATTGGTGTACACCAGAATTACCAAAGTCCTAAATTATAATTATCTAAGGAAAGTAGAGACAGCAGATTAACCCTACTAAGGGCAAGTCTTCACTACCCGCCGGATCGGCGGGTAGTGATCCATCTATCAGATCGATTTATTGCATCTAGTGTAGACACGATAAATCGATCCCCGATCGCTCTGCCGTCGACTCTGGAACTACACCACTGCCAAGAGGCGGAAGCGGAGTTGACGGGGGGAGTGGCGGCAGTCGACCCTGCGCCGTGAGGACGGGAGGTAAGTCGATTTAAGATACGTCGACTTCAGCTACGCTATTCTCCTAGCTGAAGTTGCATATCTTAGATCGATTTTCCCCCCCCCCCCCCCAGTGTAGACCAGGGCCAAGATTCCTACCTTCTCTCCTATGCCAGTGATCATGAATGCCAAATGTAATCACTTGATATGTGAACATTGAACAGACCAAGGATGGTTAATTTACTTCTCTTCAGGTGATATAGTAAGACTTTAACTTGTTCAATAGTTTTTCAGTGAATTCAGGTGTTTAACTGAAACAATATAACAACTCACTTCCTCACACTAGATCTCATGTCTACAATTAGTAGGGATATAAGTTGCAATGTCTTTGCCTCCTGCTATATTAAAAGATTGAGCTTTGTTGTGATCTGTCTATCAAGGCTCTTCTACTAAAGTCACGAAAGGAAAATATAGATGCAAGTTCATTAATGATTTCTCTTCTACTTCTCAACCATCCTCTCTTGCCACAGTGCAGGATGCAATATCAGTAATTTCACTCTGCCTCTAGCTCAGCTAAAACAAAGATGTGCTTTTCTTTGTTTTCCCCTGGGGGAGCACTACAGAAGGGCTTGAAAGAGAGGCTGATGTAGATATAGTGCAGCTGAACAGATGATACCAATACTAGTGATGTCTTAGGTGGTCCCCAGCAGGTTTAAGATTTCGATTGCACTGAATTCTGACTCCTTTTCACTGGTGCGTGAATGTTTTATTGCTATGGAGTCGGTTGTATTTCTTAGCTCTGGGCGAGGTGTTAGTTAATTCTCATTTAGTATTTTCACAACCCTGCACCTCTCTCTTGAGGGACTGACACTTTGGGGGTTCATCAGACCACTAGGGCTCCTGTCACCGCCTGTAACCCTGTTGCTTCTGTGCTTTGGCTCTGACACTAGCAACGTTCTCGCCGCACAGTGGCCTCACTGTGGCTTCCACCAGCCTGGCTAATCCCCTTGCAAGCCTTCCAGTCCTGAATCTTCCCCAAATCATCTTCCCTGCAGCGTCCTTCCCCTCTCGCTGGATACTCACAGAAGTTGTTTGCTGCCTCCAAAGAGACAGAGCACACACCAGCCTTTTAGTTTAACTGAGGACCTCACCCTTCAGTTTAATACACAGCACTGAGATGGTTCTGTAATTAGACAAGAATAAGTTAATTACCAAAGAACAGATATTTAAGTGGTAATAAGTAAGAACAGAAGACACAGATATGATTACAAGTAAAACAAAACATGTTTTCTGGTGG
Source organism: Chrysemys picta bellii (assembly GCF_011386835.1). Lineage (NCBI taxonomy): Eukaryota > Metazoa > Chordata > Testudines > Emydidae > Chrysemys > Chrysemys picta. The sequence goes on along the minus strand of NC_088794.1, from coordinate 36,553,756 downwards.
CTAAAACTTAAATTTCAATAAGTTACAATCTTTGTCAAAACAGGTTTCTCACCTATAGTCCATTCCAGATTCTCTTTGTTTTCAGGCCAAGAGAATCTACTTTTCATGAGCTTGAAGGGCGCTGCTCCCTCTTTGTCCTCCAGGTGATGGAAGCCAAAATGGCATTCTTTCTGTTTATATTTCCCAAAGTGTGCGGTATCTGCTTTTTAAGGGCCAGGAAGGCTTCCTGGGGATGCAAGCTCTATCCCCAGTCATGATCATTTAGCGGACTTCCTCCTGCTCATTTAGCTTGATGGCTTTGTTTACCTTCTGTGTAGATGTACTTGTCCTCTGAGGTATTTCCTGGCTCAGTTTAGATTGGAGACACAGAAAAACAGGCAAAGCATTCCTTTTTCTAAGACAGGTTGGGCTTCTGCACTGCTTGCTAAACAACTTTTAGGAACATGTTTCCAGCACACATCTATAATTCTTTATATACAGCTCATGCATACATCGCACAGTATTATTAATGTCCAGCATGTTACCAGTCTTCATATGATGATTTACATGACACCTTTTAGATACAGATTATGAGAACAGTTTGTTGGGGGCAATGAGTGTGTTGTGGTATGGTGTGCCCTCTGCCAGTTGGCACTGAGGAGGCACATCTGCTAACTCTTCCTTCTTTAAATAAGAGCTAACACTACTTTAAAAATATATTACTCCTAGTTATCATAACTAGGATTATTAGTATTTGCTTTTGAATGTAGGGCAGTTGTGGAAGTTCATATCTCTTTCTTCCCCTCTGGCCCATTTTCAAATAGTTGAAAACTTTGCAAGACTGGAACAGGTATACTAGCTTTTAGTAACCTTTTGGATTGTTGATGCTATTTAAAATGTCCTGAACACAGGAGGTATGGTCTGTGAAAGGGGTATCCTTGGTTATTCAGTGGGTGTCAAGTATATGTGTGCACCATAAAGGAGTCTTGGATCTGAGTTTCTACTCTTGGCTAATCTAGATTGTGCATAAATAACTCTTATAACCAAATTATGCTCTGAATACGATGCAGGGTAAAACCCTGCATGTTGAATCAGTTTTTAAAATATGTTGGGGAGGTTTTTGGAAGTTTTCCTAGGACAGGTTTTTATCTAATGTAGACAAAGATCTAAAAGATTCTCTACTGTGTTTCTGCAAATCAACATCTCCACTTTTGACTTAAGCTAACAGAAAACCCTCAGGGTTTAGCTGTGGGAGCAGTGTTTGTCAAACTCTTCAGATTTTCTGCTAATTGGTCATCTCAGGATTCCCCTAGGTAGTTTGTTTGCACATCTTTCAAACCTGTTCCTCAGTAGGGTTGCTCCAAAGGAGAATTTGCCTTCTGGTTAATTTGAGTTTGAAGCTGCATGTTTCAGGCTCATAAATTCCTGGTATTTAGGTGGTGATTAATTTGAAAGTTTATGTCTAGAAGGGTTGAGGGATAGCAGTTTCTGTAAGTAAGTTATTGACATCCTTATAGAGAGCACATATTACAGTTTGTCCTGGTAGCATTTCTGGGGTTCACCACCCTTTAAGATAGGTTTTTGTTTCTAGGATCAGATGTAGTCCCTAGAAAGAAATGTCATGTCCACTTGGTATCGGATGTATTCTCCAGGACTAGAAACAGCGTGGGCTCATTTGTAAAATGGGGATGATAATGTCTTGTCCCCTTCCTCATAGGAGTGTTAATGACTAGTTAGTTTGTACAGTGGTTTAAGAAATGAAGATTGCTGTGTAAATGCTATATAGTGGTGGTCCAAAGTAAGCCTGAGACATTGTGTTGGGCATATGATGTTTTGACATGTTAGACCAGTGTTATGGATCAAAACTCAAAACCATACTGCTTTTTGTCCCTTTTATGTGAGAGTGATGGAGAAATTTTATACAGAAGAGTCAAACACTGAAAATCAAGCAAAAGTGGTATTTTTTCAGATGAAATGAGTTTTAAATTTGTAACTAGGATCACATGAAATATAAATAATTTAAGAACTGTAGCAGAGCGAGGGGTAAACACCAGTAAATCCAGCCATCCTGTTGCTTACCTTCAAATAATTAATAGCCTTCATTTTTCAGAACAAACCTTAATGGTGCCAAACTCCACCTTTTCCCTGCAGAGTCTGTGTGGGAGAGACTTTTAGATCTAACTGCTATTTCCTGTTTCCCAGACCAGGGAGGGGAAAATCTGGATGCATTTCCTTGTTTTGAGAAACAAAGGAGAAAACTGAAGGCAATGGCTACAAGCCCATTCAGCTCCTGCTGAAACAAGATTGAGTTGAATGTACTGACCGTAGAAGGACAGAGTACTTTATTTTGGCTTTCAGCTAAACCGAACACTACTACAATCAATCTTACTGGTAGCCCTTCTTGAAAATTTTATAAATTGATAGAAAAACTATTACAGTTGAAACGGAGGGCTAGACACTTGTTTTATTATGTCAGTTAGACCCAAAATAATTTCCCTTCGAAACTGGGAAAACAGTATCTTACAGTACTTTTGCAGCAGAACTTCCAAAAATCCATTGCCCTCCTTTTTAACGTACCATCACATATCCAAGGTTGTTTTAGGGAAGTTCTCCAATAACAGGTCTGTGAAGGGAGAATGGATGGAGAAAGACCACACATGCTCATTATTGAAATATAATCCCTTCTAGGGTGTAACACAGAAGCTGGTTTTTGATTGTTACAATACACAACAGTTTAGCACAACAAGCAAAGCATAATCTCTCCAACTAAAACGGTCTTGTAAAGTGATATTGAAGTGTAGGGTTATATTGGGAGCCTCAACCTCAGGCTTTCTTTTCCTGCGGCCCCTCCACCACTTCCACTGACCAATACTCTTCCTCTTACTCCTTCCCTCCTTTAATCTAGATTTGTTTCTATTTTGTAGCTTAATCAATTTTATTTTAATCCCCAAACCCAGTACTTCATATAAGGATTCTTGCCTCATAGTCAGAGTCCTTTGCTAACCTGTGTCCCTTTAATTACTAAGCATATATAACAAAATTGACCATCTCAAAACTTTCAGAGTATTCTTTCATATACTACATGTATATTCTGTGGAAAAACAGCTGTGGCATTATTTCCATTCCATCATTACATAAACAAATATTTAAATGAATATGTATAACTAGCCCAGGAAGCTTAATTCCTGCTCGGCAACCTGCTATCAGTCCACTTCAAACTTTCTCACCCTGATTTTCTACCATCTTGCACTTTGTGCAGACATTTACATCTGTGCACCATGATGTAAAACACTAACAAATCAAAATGATAGTTTCATACCAACTTTGTATTGGTATAGATTAGATTACTATCCAAGGTGTAAAGCAGTGGAGGATCAGGCTCTGTCCACAAAAAAAATCATTCACATGGAAGCTACTTTTTGTAGCTTGAAGCACTTGTAATTCATGCTTAACCTCTGCTTCAGTTAAGAGAACTGTGTAAGCAATAATATTGTACATAATGAGGTATGTAGTTGTGGTTCCATACACATGCTTCACAGACATTAAGACGTGTGTGTGTGTGAGAGAGAGAGAGAATTACTCTGTATATAAATAAATACTAGATTTAAATTTGAAAATAGCTGATAAAGCAAAAAAAAAAATGTGAGGAGGTGGTGGAGCTACCTACTGATTAGTTGTTTTAGGACCCCCATATCGTCCTGTCTATCATTTAAGATCTTTAGTGAGCCCAGTAATGGAACTCCTTCCTTCTCTTCTTCCATCTGCCATGTGGCAGTGCTGGACACTATCAGCTCTTTCCTCTTCCATAGTAGTTTACTAGCAGCTGTTGTATGGCTGAGGTTTCCCCTTCATTTGCTTCTCTTCCGGAAAAAAATATATTTGACTGAATAATACATTTGTATTGTTCATATTTTATCTTTATTGAAAGTCTTCAGATGAATAGCAATGAGCTATCTGGAATATCCCTTGTGGATAAAATGAACACTCATCTGAATTGAGGCTTTCATTCTATTGATGGATTCTGATGGTGATGTAAATGCATGAATCTAGCAAGACCAAAACACCTTTCCCCAAAATTAGAATTAGAAATCATCTAATTCAAAACTCTTTTGTGTTTATTTCTTAAGTCACCAGAAAATCTACCATACCACATGTAAATGATCACGACATAGATGAAAAAATGATTATAATAAATCAACCTTATATCATAACCAAGGTAAAGGCTTTACAATGTCATGTTCAGAAAAACATGTAAATACTAGTTCTGTCTGCCCTCTGTATCTGGGCACTATCATATATTGGAGGGGGACAATATAGTTTAAAGATCATATATTTCAATCTCATTAACACTTTTGTTGTGCTCTGAAGTTACAGACAAATTGCGTCTTTAAACGTTTGTTTGGCCTCATCTCTCATGTGAGCCATTCCTTTAATTACTAAGAATATATAACAAAATAGACAATTTCAAACTTCCAGAACATCCTTTCATATATCACAATACCTGGTTGAATCTTGGATCCACAATTTCACAGATTTGTGTTTCCTCCCTTCTTCCCTTGTGTGCACTGAACAGCTCCAGCTGATTGACCCTTGCCATGGAGAAGAAACCATCTCATGTCCCACTAGCAATTTCTCCCGATGTACAGGAACAGTTGTGCTGTATTGACCTTCAACTGAGTACTTTGGCAGCATTGATCGGTGGAGTTTTGAGTTTCCAATACATGTAATCCTTTTTCCTCTTGCTGTCATTATATATCTCATCCAACCCATTTACACGAATTGGTTGGGGTGTGTACACTAATTTTTTTTTTTTTTTTTGCAGGTAGGCAAATGTGGAAACTTTAGCCAGAGAAAATAAAAAATGAAGTGGTGACATACAATCTGTATTTAAAAAATTGCTAGAGAATGCTATTGAGGGACAGCTGTAATCTAGTGCAGCGTTTTTCAGATGGTGGGTTGCATGTCCCCTGGCGATTCCCCACTCTCAGCTCCTTCCCCCATTACTTTCCCTGAGCAGCGTGCGGTGACATGGGGACCAGGATCTAAGTGGCAGCAGCAGTAGCATGGAGGAAGCAGCCAGAGCCATCAAGAGGACAGTCAGCAGCCTAGTAGCAGTCATGGCCCAGCTTCAGGAAGAGAGCGTCTGGCTGGGTCTGCAGGAGAAAAAGGGGGTGGGTAGGGCTGAGCAGGGAACTTGGGCTTTGGGTCAGACTGGGGAAGGGAGGGTGATGGGGGCTGTAGAGCTGGGGAGAGAAAGGGACGAGCTGGGGGCTGGAGAGGGGAGAACAGTGGTAATGGTGGGTCCCCAAAATAGACAAAATGCAGTTGGTGGGGGTCCCCTTATGTTAAAAATTTGGGAACCACTGATCAAGTGGATTGACGGCAGGGCAAGAAGTCAATAAACCTCTGTTCCAGTCTCCAATCTGCCATGATGTGTCTTTATGGTCTTAGAAAAATTACTTTTCTTCTCTGTGCCTCAATAACCCCTTCTGTATAGTAGGGATAATACTGTGCTCAGATTTTTGGGATGGGAAGAGCTATATAACTGCAAAGTATTTGTTACTCTATTAATGTTTTGATATTGTCACATCCAACGGACATAATTAGCCTTTCTGTAAGATTATTGCATCCAAAAAACTGTTAAAATAACATGGTTACAAAATCAAGCACTTAGAAGTTAGGATATGCCAGAATTAAGGTTGCCTGTTGCTTCCCCAGCCTCTCTGCTCCTATCTACACACCCTTCTGAGCCCCCTTTCCTCTCCTTCCCTACCATTTCTAATTCATTTGTATTCAAAGCCTGGGTGCTAGCAGGGTGAGGAGGGGAGGCATTTAGGGCCGAGAACTGACAATCTCTCATCTCCGTTCCCTGCCCAGCACTGAAGCTTGGGGGAACCATTTACAGGGAAAGTACTTATCATCCGTGGCGCTCTAGGGTAGAACATGCTGAGTTCAGACACTCTTTGGAGAATTTAGCTGACAAACCCTAACAAGTCTCTGAGCAGATGTGAATTGAGAATTTTTCAGATGCTCATAATTTGGGAAAATGTATATGGGATCACATAAAGTTATGATACCAGGGTGACCACCTTCCATATTTCGAGCCCTTGCTCCAAAAGCATGAATACACTAGACCATCTCAACAAAATGGATTTCAGGATTTTTTTTTAAGCCTGGGCATAATGTATTTTTCCCTAATCTCATTCTCTGAAATTTCTGAACCATTTTAGCTGATACTTTCTTAAAATATTCGGCCTTGAGGTATACACCCAGCATGGGAAATTTAAATCCGAGTAGTTGAAGATTGGCAAAGTATAAGCTGCTGAATCCAAGAGCTTTATAATGGGAACTGTCTGGCTACCTTAATTATAGGTAGATTCGGCACAAATGGATTTTTATTTTTTATAATTCTGATGCTTAATGCTGATTTGTATTTTTAAGCATTTTTCATTAACTTTTAATTTTTACAGTTGCAGTAAAATAGAGAGGGGTTAGGGTTAGAGCAGTGCTGACTGCGAGGTTGCAGGGGGCCTGAGACACCTGGGTGTTGGGGAGGCCGTGGTCCTGGCCCAGCAGAGCAGAGACCCCCAGCCAGGGCCACAAGGAGGGAAGAGGGACAAGCCCTTTGGCATGGGAGAGGCCATCCCGCTTTTGAATGGCTTTTGCCTGGGGATGACCCCTGCACTCCTGGCCATGAGTGAGTGAGCAAAACCATGACAGTGGGGCTGCAAAGGGTTCCCTGCATAGCTCCAAGCCCAGTGACATCAGATCCTTGTGGGTATGACTAAGGCTGTGCTCACCAGTTGTTATCGATGGATACATTTTCATCAATTTGTGTCAGGTGGAATCAGTGTTTACTGACTAATGCAGGGGTAGGCAACCTATGGCACGCGTGCCGAAGGCGGCATGCGAGCTGATTTTCAGTGACACTCACACTGCCTGGGTCCTGGCTACCGGTCTGGGGGGCTCTGCATTTTAATTTAATTTTAAATGAAGCTTCTTAAACATTTTAAAAACCTTATTTACTTTACAGATAACAATAGTTTAGTTATATATTATAGACTTATAGAAAGAGACCTTTTAAAAACCTTAATGTATGACTGGCATGCGAAACCTTAAATTAGAGTGAATAAATGAAGACTTGGCACACCACTTCTGAAAGGCTGCCGACCCCTGGACTAATGATTTAAATCGAATTCTGCCACGCCTAACTATAGGTGGCACCAACAGCTCTGTCTACAATAAAATACTAACCCTGAAAGGATGTCTCCTAAACTCCAAGGTGTATTGATTTAAATCAAAATGATTTAAATCACTGATTGTAATCATGATTTTTAAATCAACAAGCGAGAAACCTTGGTTTAAATCAGTTTTAAGCTTGGAATTTTTTTATTTTCCTCAAGAAAAGTTGATTCTCATTGGTATAATTTGGTACTTCTTTTTGGTAGCACAAAGTGTACAGTATATCTAAGCACATCTTTTTAAGCAAACATGTATTGTAACATTTATTCAGATTCTTAATTTTTACTTTTTTTAAAGAAATGCATCATTCATTTTCTGTTTACTAGATTGTGCATTTTTTAATTTATTATTTGTGTCAAGCTACATTTGTATAGAAATTGGAATTAAATTAAAATGCAAAAACCAACATTTTAAAATTTATTACTTAAAGAAAATGACCTTTATGTCCTGGATACATTAGAAAGTAGATTTGTCAAAACATGTTTTTCATTTAAAACTGCTTTATTCAACAAAGGAAGTATTTGCAATTAGCTAATAGAACTGATGGTTTCTGGTCACCATGTCCTTCAAGATTTTACAACAGTAGCTCTCATCTTCTCATACCTAATTTTTCTTCATAGATTGGGAGTTTAAAAACAAGAACGTTTGTTTTCCTCTTATCAGTTTCTCAACTTTGAATGAACTAGTCATTGAACTGAACTAGTTGAATAAAATTAAATGAAGAAAACATTCTCTGTACCTGCAGAAAAGCAGAAGTTGATTCATTTATCTGAAATGCAAGACTGTATAAGGCTACAAAAGCAGAACATGTGCTAAGCTGCTCGTCTGTTGCCCATACTGCTTTTTTGAAAGTACAATCTGCCAAAATAGGAGTTGTGATATCAAAGTTGATATCGCCTGTACAGAAGGGGTTAAACAGTTGTTTTTGTTTTTCCTGTCACATGAGGAAGAAACATTTGGCTTTCGGGTCATGTTGATTGACTTTAATGGAGATGAGCCAATAAATGAAGCACCAAAGAAGTGTTAACCTCAGTTTACATTCGGGTATTAGTATAATACAATTCCTTGAAGGCGGAGGATTACATAAACAAGCTTTGATTTATCTATTAACAATCCACTAAACCTTTATTTGTTTTTCATCCTCCAGTCAGGGTTCAGCAGTTTTTAGAGAATATGGGGTGTGTTTGTGTTGTGTTGGTGAGGCTTTCATTCCCATTATTTTTGTGGTTGAATGCATTTAGCTTTTCAGTCCAGGGTTCAGATCCCGTACTCACAATTAGGATGAATTTAGTATCTATTTTGTTTCAAGTGTAAGCTTATTTGCCTCACCATGCAGTCTGGTAATTCTGCACTATTGCAACCTTTCTGCCCAGGAAAAGCTAAGTACTGGAATAGTTGGATTGTGCAGAATGGATAATATCCACATTATACCTGGCCAGCTAGTCTTAGTAATCCTGTTAGGAGCAACATGTTCATTGTCTCTTTCCCCCAAATCTCCTTCACCAAAAGATTAGAACAAAGTAGGGATGAGGCATTTGAACGTGTGTGACTAAGGGTATATCTTCACTGGAGAATTAACTTATCTACACTCAAAGTAGTCCTCAAGTTAGCATAACTTGAGTGAGAGTAGCCTCTGTGATGTAACATGCTGGTGTTATACTTGTATGTGGCGCTGAGACTTCTAGGGTTCTTAATGCTGTGGTAAACTGAGCTGCTCTGAATTAATTTTCAGTGAATTATGGGAGAACTGGTTTGTCTTTTCTGGGCACCCAGGTGGAATTGTGGGAAGACATTGGTGTAGAGTGACACTAGCCTTTGTCCATACTACAGACTGGTCATGTTAAGAGCTGATGAGTTTTGCTCTCTCAGGCTTTAGTGCATACTCCACCTTGGGCCAGCCAATTTGAGTTTAAACCACCACTGTAGTTCAGTTTGTGTGTTGCTGGGACTAGAGTTAGAGTAACACTTGAGTAATAACTCGACTTAACTTTGTGGTTGAAGACAAGGCCTAAAACAAAACATCTGATTTTGTGTTGTGATCTCCATGGGTGTAGGTGTTATGAGTGATTATACTGTAGTGTCCATGTTAGCAAATGGATTACCAGAGTTAATTTTTCTTCTCAAGAATATTTGATCAGATATAGCAAAACTTGTCTTGATGGAGTCTTGGCCATTGTTACTGATTTGATTAGAGATGCAAAGATTTCTTTTTCTTAATAGAGAGACAAGTAACATTAGTATTCAGAGAAATTCTGTAAAATACTTAAGGGAAACAGTATAAGAGACAATTTTACGGTTGAAGCCCACTGACAGGAAGATTTACAAATAAACCAAGGAGCTATTTATCTTTTTGATTCACAGCACCTCCCCTCTCCTCCAGTACACTGTGAGGATTTCTGATTATAGCTATTACTTTACAGATTATTCTGTGAGCATCTAGTCTTAACTTTAAAGTGAAACAAGCACTATTTTAGATTAAAGCAGAGTGTGGGTTTAAAGCACAATAGTTACTCCAGAATAACTCTTCCTGAGGACACCTGAATGAGTGCCTTTTTCTGGTTTAGCTTTTAATCCATTTTGGATTCCGCTTATTCCAGAAGTGTGTCCATACAGGGCTGTATTCTGGAATAGCTATTCCAGTTGACTTCCCCTTACTCTGGGAGTTGGTGTTACACAGTGATAAATTTATTTTGGTTAACGCAAAGTTTTTTTTACACTAGGGATTAGAGCTAGAACTGACTGATTTTAATGTGTTTTTATCCTTCTGTTCCTGTTAATAAGGAACTGTAATCTCCTTCTCCCTGCCCCAGAAAAGGGTTTTTATAGAATATATTGATTCTCTGAATTTCTAAAAACACTTAAGTGGAAAACTGTTTTTAACCTTGCACCATGTTTTTGTACATTTGTTTAACAACATAAAGGTTGCTCCAATCTTCTGATCAATCATGGTTGCTGTTGTCTTGAATAGGAGCCCACCACAACTGAAGTCATTGGCTCCCACAGTCTAGTTGGCCTTGTACTCAAAGTAAAATGTGCTGGTTTATGTAATCAAGTATGGGTACTTCAGTTGATTCAAGCATTGACTAGGATAAGTATGTAAATAAGATAATACTGGGCTATGCCTATTCTGGAGGATCTGGGGTATTTCAGGCTATTGGAGAACTAACAGAAATGCTTGTGAAGTTTGAATGTCACTCTCAGCACTTTACTACATTCTATTGGTGGCAACTGCTGTTAATGCTCATAGTGTGTACACACATCAAAAGTACACCGTACCCCTCAAACATGCAAGTGCCTATTTTGTGAAAGAATGCTAGTGGAAGCCCCTTTTCTTCTCTCTCCCCTGCTAAACATATACTTCAGACTGCCTTTTTTTTTTTTTTTTTTTTTTTTTTAGAAATGAGACTTTAAGCAGGACTCAGAAAAAGACAGAACACTAATTTTTATGCAAGATTTCAAAAAGTCAACCCGGTTGAGAAATTTTAAAGAGACATGGGAGCCTGTGTGGCGAAAAAGTGAAGAGTGCATGATGCTACTTTATAAAAAGCAGTGAAGTTACAAATAACTGTTTCTTAACCAAGAGTGTCAAGTGGGGAAAAAATATAGTTTTGGACTAAGTGTGTATGTGCATGTATGTATTTTTATAATTTGGGAAAAATTATAAGAATAATTCTAAATTATTATCACACTAAGAATAATTATAAATATTTGTTTTCATAGCAAGTGTCCTGGTCATGATGCAGTTCTCATCAGAATATACTGTAACTGTAAGGGGAAGGTTGCTATTTATACTCCAGAAGGGAGTGTATTTTCCAGAGTTTTGCATAATTTTTAGACCAAAATGTCAAGGAGACCAGGATTTGCTTATTATGGATTGGGGCTAGTTGCCTCATACACATAACCTGCCTTTGTAAGGTGCAGTAAGTAGATAGGAGACAAGTTACATATATTGCAGCTCAAATATTGTTGGCATTATGTCTCTTCTGCACTAAAAGACAAACCTCCAAAAAATACTTTAGCAAACTAGCCCTGATACTAATGCTAATAATTCTCACACATTGTGCATTTCATCTGATCACAAATTACTTTATACACCTTTAACAACCTTCCTATTACAATAGGTAGGTAAATCCCTACTTTACAGATGTGGGCAGAAAAGGAGGCACAAATGGATGCTAAATTCTGACAGGAAGTCAGTTGCATTTAGTGGTAGAGTTGGACTTGGAACATAGGAGTCCTGACTCTCTATCCATTGGAACATATTACCTCTCTTTTCCCCTGTCACCTGCTTATATATCCTGGCACCATTAACCTTTTCTGCAGAGCTTTCTCCTAGTAGCATGGCGTTTTTCATTAGTCATTTAAAAAATAGGATTCTATTACAGCCTTCTATTCTTCTAGAATCCTGTTGGGCATCACTGCCTCATTAATCTGTGTTTGTACAGTGCATAGCACAATGGAGTGTTGGTCCATGATGGGGGCTGCTAGGCACTGAAATAATATAAATAGTAAATAATAATTGGTCTATCTTGTTTTGAGGAATCTGAACCTTTTTTTCAGCCCCTTTCTTTCACACAGTCTGTCCCCTGTTCAGATTGGCTGTTGTTCAAAAGCCTAGATGATGTTGACATTGTTTCATGCTGGTTATAATCAAGGTCTGCTACCTGCATTGGTAACAATGTAGCAGTTATATTGTGGTAGGACATTGGCATTCTGTTGTGCTAGACTCTGTACATACAGATACTAAAACAGTCCTTGGAGCCGATAGTTTGCAGCTTAAATAGACAAGACAGATGAGAGAAGGAAGTAGTAGTATTTTGCAGATGGGGGAACTGAGGCCCAAAGGCTAGGTTATTTGAAATTCATACATGAAGTCTTTGGTAAAGCCAAGAGTTTAACTCCAATCTAAGTCCCAGTTCAATACATTAACCTCAAGATTTTCTCTCTAGTAGAGCAGCCAATTTCGGTTAGGGCAGGTGAATTTTCTTACTACGTAACAGTACTGGCTGCAAACAATCTGCTGCTATACAAAGCTAGAAACGCTGAAAGTGGTGAATAGAGAACTTCACAAACAGTGAATTTCTTCTGTTATCCACTGCTTTTTATTCCTTTCTCTAGCCAGTGAAGGCCCATTTCAGAGCCCTAACACCTAACAAGGAAAAAACGTAAATCTAGACTAGTACATGTGTGTGAATTGGAGATTGTAATCTGAACTAAAAGTTTGGACAAGACAATGGTAGCAAACCAAGCAATGTCACCAAACCCAATAACCAGAGCTCTTTAAAGAGGGAAACTCCCATCCACACCTGCACCTGACTTCGTTTACGTATTTCCCCTTTTTATCTCAATTAATATGATTCTTAATCAGGACTGATCCCATACGCTTTATGTGCCACATTTTTTTTTTTTTTTTTTTTTTTTTTTTTTTTTTTTTGCTGTCTCATGGCCTGATGAGACTCAAATTCTTAAAAGCTTTCTTTATTTTAGTCTTCGGTCAATCTCTAAAGTTATAGCCCATCTGTTGTTTTTTTTTTTCATTTTTCATTGTCTAGATCAAAGTGACAAGCTCTTAAAAACCAGGGTATATAACAGTGCATGCATGTGTCACTATAATAACATCTGTGTCACTGGCATGATTTTTAACAGAAGCATGGGAGGCACTTGCATCATAAGTTCTTTTGAAGTGTTTAGTGTTTTTTCGGGAAGTTACCCCTAGGCTAAAATTACTTACACTAACTCTGAGACCAGGGAGAAAACTTGACAGTTTGAGAAAAATCCACTTATATAAGTTTTTTAAATTGTTATAGTGTAAAGAATGAAATAGTAGTTTCTATCACTTAATCTTTCAGATGCTCTTTGATAATAAAAAATCCTAAATTAAACTTTTGCATGAATTTAGTTCAATAAATTAGTGTCATTGTCTGTTTTTGAAGACATTTTTATCTACATATTATGTAAGTTTAAAAAATTTGAAGACCGTATGCATAGGATTCTGTTTTCTTCTAATTCCTTAATATACCAGACTGCTGTGGTCCAGATACATGTGCTCTATCAATGTCTGGAGAATGAAATACTGAGTACAGCATAAACCAGTCTTAAATTCGAGTACTCTGGATACTGGCCAGTCATTCTTTAATCCAGATCCACTGTACCATGTTTGAACATGTGAGTATTAGATTGCACATTCAGTTCAAATTTTGTGTTCTCTGGAAAGTGTGGTACAATGAGTTGTATAGTCTCCAAGCATTTAAGATGTGAATTAAATGGATAATTGCGTTTAGTCAAGTGTACCAACACTGTCCTCTTTAACATCAAAGTGAAAACTAAATTCATTTTTGTAATTAAGATTTCAGAGATGTGTGAAGATGGAAAATGGGGGTGGGGATGTGCGCATTAAAGTTTACAAGTGCAGAAAATACAACATACTTATCTAGGAGCAAAGTTGCAATTGCTATGGGAGCCATGTCATTACTACTTTGGATGTACAACTCAACTATAACAAAGTGTACGGAGATGGAGTTTTTGCGTTTTCTTGTAATATACATTTAAAATATTTTTCTATTTTTAAAATTTAACTTCCCCTCCCTACCCTATCATTTTAAAAATATATTTGTAAGTTGCCAAAAGTACTTCATAATTAATCAAAAAGATTTCAGCAGTATGTCAGACTTGAGGGTGAACCCTCAAAGTAACAATCTTCAGCATTACTACTTGGGGTTGTATTTCTAACCAATCATTTCTGACTTGCATTTAGCAGTAAGTAGGTCACTGGGATGAGGTACTTGTTAAATTCTTTCTGCTATGTGTCTGCCTCTCTCTCATGCCACTGTCCAAACAGGTTTTACCTTGGGGTTGTAAAGTGGTCTTTTCTTCCCTAAACTGATCTTCTGCAATACAAACAACAGTAAAACAGCTCAAGACCCAGCTGCATCTGGAAACTTTTTGGTCTCAGAAGCTCCTACAATATTTGGTCTTAACTAGACTGTTTATGGTATATTTTACATTGTAGGAGCTGATGTGCACCTATCTCAGCACTGGATTAAGCTGGCACTGCTAGGTGTTTTGAAAATAGGTGAAGGTGCAGCATGCGTGTTCTAGGTGAAGCTAATCCTGTAATGAGCCTAATTGTGAGGGATGCTAACAAATCCTGGGCTTGGGGTGAACCAGTTCATTTTGTGCCTTCAAAGTTTTGTGGCCTTGCTTTTAACAACTGTAGTTGAGAAATTTTTTTGGTAGGTGCTGTGAGTTGCACTTCTGTTTAATCTCACATAATGTAAACTGTGTTTCCACATGTATTTAATATAGCATGCCTGGAGAGAATTCTCCTCAAGCATATCTCACGGTTACTTTTACGAACCCTTGTTTTCCCTATGCCCTCATCTAAGTGTGACATTATCAAATAAAAGCATCTCCAGTAATGCTGCCTGGAGCAGACTGAAATGGGACTGGAATTATAACGCCAAGTAGGGGGAGAAACTTGTGCTTCTTGAATGGTGCTCTGTGTCTGGGAAAACTCCAAGCAGTCTCCACTTATTTCCTTCCACTCCTTTCCCACCCAAAGCATGGATAGTCTTGTCCAATGAGAACTGCTGACTCTGGGACCCTCCCTCTCTGTGCTGATTACACCTTGTAGCCCTCAGCCTAGAATTCCATGACAGCTTGCAGTTTGGCTTCGTTTGCTATGCCATATTGACGTAAAACTGAAAACAGTAGTTGTGTTGTACACCTTACAGGGAGGTTATGTATATGTGTAGAAAGTAGTTCAGAATGTTAAATGACCCTGGGGAGAATTTCTTAGCCAAGTTTTAGAAGCGCAGCCTTTTTATATGAAGCTGTGGTCTTGTGTGTTTGTGGGATGGAAGGAGAACAACAAGAGTCTTTCACTTTAGCTCTTTAATATTAAAATACATTATTGCACTAATCCTTCCTTGGAGAGCAGCCCATTTAAGCTTCAGAATTAGGGCAAGAAAATACAGTAAAAGGAATAGTCAAGTCGGAGATGAAACTCTCATCTGTTATGATCTCCAGAAAAAAAAAAAATGGTTAGGAATGACACAAACTGAGCACACCATTTCTTACTGTCTGCCAGGAGCAACTCACCCATGCTGCACTGAGGCAGATAAGTTTTTTTCAATAAGATGGCTTCCTCTGACTTCACTTCTCTTGGCCTGGTCTACACTGGGGGGAGGAAGAGGGGGTCGATGTAAGATACACAACTTTAGCTACGGGAATAGTGTAGCTGAAGTCGATGTATCTTCTTTCGACTTACCTCCTGTCCTCACGGCGTGGGATCGATGGCCACGGCTCCCCTGTCGACTCCGCTACCGCCACTCACCCTGGTGGAGTTCCGGAGTCGACGGGCGCGCATTTGGGGATCGATATATCGCGTCTAGACGAGACGCGATATATCGATCCCCGAAAGATCGATCGCTACCCGCCGATCTGGCGGGTAGTCTGGATGTACCCTTAGTATGTATGTTGCAGCTATGTGCTGGTGCTTTCAGAAAGATACATGTACCAGATCATCAGTGTACCTGTACCTTTTAGTAGAAACTAAACCTTGTTTGTGGATTATTTTTTTTCTTGTTGAGGGAGAAAGAATGTGGATATCTTTTCTTGAAGGGGAGAGAATGTAGAGAAATGAAGGGTTTTTTATCTTGTCTAAAGTGAATTGTGCCTTCCAACCAGGCACTGCTGTGCTGTCTGATTTGGCATTGGGCCATTGCAAGGTTTTCACTTGAATTTGTAGAATGTAGATAACTTGCATTAATTCTGCACTGAAGACATACCCTAATTCAGAAGACTGGCCCTCCAAAAGCATAGCAGTCCTTAACAACTCTTAGGCTTTTTTTC
The DNA here is from genome assembly GCF_011386835.1 of Chrysemys picta bellii. Taxonomy (NCBI): domain Eukaryota; kingdom Metazoa; phylum Chordata; order Testudines; family Emydidae; genus Chrysemys; species Chrysemys picta. The sequence goes on along the minus strand of NC_088794.1, from coordinate 36,537,682 downwards.
AATATTGATACAGGCAAGAGTGCCATCTGCTGAACCATTATCTTTACTCAAACACCTCCATGTCTTTTAGAAGTGTAGCATCCAAATACAGATCTGACTTAACTCCATTTAGCTAGAGCTCTGAAGTGATCTCAGCACAAGGTGGTATGGGTGGAGGCCTACATACTCGCTAGAAGTTTTCTGATCAAACTACTCATTTTGCTTAGTACATGCAGTAACGCTCACTTTCCTGTTTTTGGTACGGTCTAACTTTATTGAGCTGAACTCTCAATGACTGTCCTGTCTTGCCCACAATTCAAACGCTTTAAGAATTCCTGTTGGCATTTGAACAATATCTTAAAGACTTTTGCAGGTTCACATTAGGCTTCTTCTGACTTCCACACTCCAACTTGCTGCTCTTGCCCCCAACAGAATAGCTGTTTGTTTCTGGTGTTTCAGATTTAGTGAAGATATTATGTACCAATCTCTTCTTTCTGCCTGTTGCAGAGCAAAGCATAGCAATAGCGGAAGCTGAAGAAAGTGGTGGCTGCTCCAAATACTGACTCTTGATCATTGCCACCAGAGCTTTAAGAATACAGTAAAATACTGATCAGTTTAGGTACCATGTCAATGTTTTGAAAGTATTTATCAAATTTGATGAATTTTCTTAAATTCTTGCATCCATTGAATTACAGGGCTTTTATCTCAGCACACTTTGTGGTCAAGAGGGCATGTTCCCTTCCTGACGTTTCTGGGTTGGAGTTGAAAGTACATTTCTGACATCTTTCCTTCTTATACGATCCCCACCCCATCACTAAACTTGTTGTGCCTCTGGGCTGACTTCACTCTTAAGGCCTATGTTAGAGTTGTCATCTCTGAGGCACAGAAAAATCGCCCACTGGCTGTGGGCCCCATCCCACCCCTGCTGGTGGTGAGTCCTATTCCTGAGTGATGGGTCTGTTTCCCCCACTTCAGTCCCGGCGCCAAGAGGAGTTGTGGTGGCCCCGGCAGCCAGCAGGCAAGGGCCTCGCACGCTGCATGCATGCAGCGCAGGGCCTGGGCACTGTCCAGGCTGTGACACTCCCAGGAGGCAAGACTGCTGCATGGGCAGCAAAACAAACAGCGACATGCCACATCTCTGATGGGTAACAGGCAAGACAGTAGAAAAACTGGCCAGGCCAGTCAAAAACTGGCTAGCTGGCAACCCTAGCTCCTCTACACGGAGAGACAATGTGTTCTATGGGTGTGTGATTTTTAAAGTACCCCCATGTGCTTGCTGCACACTAACTGGCCCAAGTAGACCCTGCTAGCACCAACAAAAAGTTCTGGAGTGCGTTTTAAGATAGTATTATGTTAAAGTACACTAGGGAACTTTTTGGTCGTGCCAGCATGGTCTACACAGACCAGTTATGGACAGCATGCTGAAGCACTTTGCAACTCAAACCCCATAGAGCGCACTGCAGCTCTGTGTGGACAAGCCCTCAGTTTCTATCAGGAGTTATGAGACTTTGGATTTGGACAAAACACCAAGTGCTTTTCCCCTCCTGCTGCTGTTGGGATGATAGCAGAATGAAGACTGAAATTACTTTCCAATGCAAATGAGACTTGGAGGTAAACTAAATGATGTAAATGTTCCTGCTGCTAATTCTTGAGTGGTCCCAGAGCACTGGGGACACGTTCTGAGGTAATTAGAAAGTTTACTTGGCAAGGTAATAGCACAAGCACATTAAAGTAAAACAAAAGGGGCAATTAGCTATCTGAATTGAAATATTACATGGCAGGCAGGGACACACAATAGACTGCAATTTAATTTAAAACAGAACTTTACAATCTGACATTACAAGCCCTCATTTCTCATATAAATGCTGAGTTGCACTTTAGCGGCCTCTATTTTTGTTTCTTACGTTATTCGCTTGTCTGAGTGTTTTTGACTTGTTCTTTTCCAAGCCTCTTGATACTATTATACCTCCCTGTGGTACCTGCTTTATGCTGCTTTTATGGAACCCCGAAAGAGGCAAATAAATAGCTAATTGAGCAACAGTTGCTTATAAAATGGTTATAAACACACAAAGCATTATTCATAAGATTGCTAAATATCACTCCTTGGCCTGATGGGTCAACATTCCCATCAGGGTGAGGTCTGAGTGTAGACTGTATCCACCATAAAGCTCTTTGTCTTTGGTCTGGCAGTGGCTGGAGTTAGTATGGAAAGAGTGCCCTCAGTATGCATGTGTTTTGTGAATAGATGTCAGGGGGTGCTCTGCCTTTCCCACTGTCTTTGATTGGTACCTTTTCTTACCCTATGTCATCACTTATGAGATTAACGTTAGTAATTTATCTTGTGTACTGGGAGCAATCTATGCTCAGATATCTGTGATTCTGCTACCATAACAAAGCATAGTGTCTGTAACTGGCCCACGCCCTCACACACCCACTGTGGGGATCTGACACTTTTTATTCTCTAATTTCAGTGCACCTTCCCAAAAAAGCCTCATTATCCCTGTGTGGTAGGAAAGGGCTATATAGGAACCACTTCTCCTTCTACTGAAAGGCACATATGTCCAAGGTGGAACTAACCAGCTGTTAAACAATTGTGCAGAATTTTGAGATAGTATATGAAGACTACGTTTTCAGGATAATTTAAAGGGGAAGAATATAATTATTTGAGTGTGAAGTCTGACACTGGACCTTTAATGTACATCATTGTTGTAATTCAAGTGAATATCAGTATGAACATACATAATTATTTTCAATTATTACACCTTCAAATAAACATGCTGCATTTGAGTACTCCTTTTTTGGATATGACTGTTTTCAGATAAATCTGTTTATTGACCTTATGATCAAAGTCTCTTGTTTTAAAATTCTGAAAATCCAAAGTTACAACTTTCCATGGCACCTAATGGCCATGTTGCACATATGTTTTAAGTTACTAAATTTGACACCATACATAATAAAACATAACTGCTCAAAGTGGCTGCCTTGTGCTTTCTAAAAACCTTTACTTTCGGTTGCATGGGGTATTTAAAATAAGAACTGCGACGCAGAAGCTTTAATTACAAGATGTTACTGGATTTTATGTAAGCATACAACTGTACAGTACAGTCAGCCCAAAGAAGGGATGCAGCTTGCCAAATAGAGAACTGATAGTTGGAGAAATAGAGGAAAGGAAGAGTGCTTCAGGGAGGGGAGAATGTTTCACAAAAGAGAGCATTGAAAGTGGAAGTGTGGTACAGAGGTTAACCATCTGCAAATGGATCAGTGATTACATATGTCAAGGGGAAAAGATCATAGGTTTTCAAATTGTTCAAGTCTGTTTCTTGTTTGACATCCTTCTCAAGAGGTGTATCCCAAAAGTTCCTAAATTCAGTCCTCTATGTGAGGATGTTGAGGCCTTCTATCTGATAGTGTGAATCTTTTAGCTTACTAATGAGGCATGGAGAGGCCAGCTTTCTTGTTAAAATCGTAACAGTGTTATCATAGCGTTTCATATTTATCCTCGTTTGACTTACCTGGAAACAATAAGGTTTTCCCTTAATATTTTGTTAGTGCACTGTAAAAAATTTTAAATGCTTATTGTTTTATGACTGATTTAAAAGGGCTAAATGTCTATGTGAATTTTAGTTGGTGAATAAAGTGTGTGGGTTTCCCTTGCTACTCTGTATTCCTTCTGTGGGTATTCTGCCTCACTCTAGTAGCGTGATTGACTTAATATAACAAGTTTGCATTATTTAGGGGGGAAAGTTTGGGCAGTACCAGACTATTCCAAGAGAGAAGATGATCTTGTGATTAAGGCACAGGACTAGACGTTGGAGAGAGACGTTTTCTTTCTAGCCCTTCCACAGACTTCCTGTGAGACCCTGGAGAAGTCACTTATCCTGTGTCTCAGCTGGATCACTTGGAAGAACAAGGATAAAAATACCTCCTACTGTAATATTCCTCTACTTAACAAGGATATTGAGGCTAAAGCTAATGGATTACAAATCCTGTGGATAGAAGGTACTACATAAATGCAAAACAGTATTCTCCCTGGGCTTTTTGAGTGAGCCACAGGGAGAATACTGGTAGAATTAGATGTCCATAGTCCTCTGATACACATCAGTGGTTTGTGTAGTCACGGCACAGCGCTGGGGGAGAGATCTCCTAGCTCTTTAAAAAAACCACCTCTACGAGGGGCATAGCTACCAGCGCTGGGTGTACTGTCTACACTGCCACGTTACAGCGCTGAAACTTCCAGCGCTCGGGGGGGGTGTTTTTTCACACCCTTGAGCAAGAAAGTTGCACTGCTGTAAAGTACCAGTGTAGACAAGCCCTAAAGAGCAACACACTACTTGCTGATAATGAAGATTAATTATTCCCACTTCTAGCAGGGCTTTCAGCATGGTTACTTCATTAGACTCTGCACAAGCTGCAAACAATAGCATGCTTGCTCACTGTCTTGAACAACCATGATCCTATAATGCCCACTTGGTCTTGTTTACTATTTGCTGTCTATAAATTTGCAAATTGACTGTTACTTCTGCTGATTTTGAACTTCATCCTGGCTCTATCCGGACGTATCTTTTAGGGATTTCACTATCAGGCCTTAAGTTATTAGGTAATTGTGTCTTTGCTGTGGATACTCTTAGGATGCCGCCAATCCCTTCACATCCATCTTAGCTCCCTTCTTCTCCGCTTAAAAATACCTAAAACTTTTACTTTGTAGATGATGTTTTGTTACGTTGTGTTCGGAAAAATTTCTCTTCTCTTTATGTAGAATTTCTCCTTCTGCCTGGGTTTTTCTGCTTGTGGTATTAATTTATTATTAAATTATTGTGCAGTGTCTTGCAGAGCGTGGTGGAGGACTTCATAAGCTGATATTGTTAGAAATGGGGTTTGCTGTGTACCTGAATGCACCCTTGTCTATCTAGCCTTTTGCATTGGGAATAAGAGTGATAAAATATGAAGTTGGGTGTAAAAGTGCTGCTTCCTTTCCTCTACAGGGATTAGTTAATGAAATATGTCTCCCAACACAGTACTGCAAAGAGCTTGGCTGAAAGAGGCTTGCTTATCCCTCACACTACTACTCTTGTCTTGCTGCACGGCTGGCGCCGGTTTGAAAAGGCCAATTCAGATGCTCCCTTATTGGCCCTGGCTCCTCAGACTTGGCTCTAGCTCAGAATGTTTTTTCTTTATTAAAAAAAAAAAGGAGCAGCTGTTTGTCTTTTCCAGCTGAGTTTTTTTTCCCCTCTTTCTCTTGCTGCTTGCTTATTGGCTGAGGAAAAGAGGGAGGGAGGACTGGGTGAAGTAAGCTGTGTACACTCTGTGAATGTGGTTGGACTCGTTTTTACAGGGAGAGAGATTGAAAGAGTGGAGGTGAGGCTGTACTGGCCATTCCTCTCAGCTTTTCCCTCCCGTCCCTCATTTTCTCTTTGTACCATGGTTGGGGATCACTGTAACCTCTCTGGAGACAGACCCGTACTCTCCCAGAATCCCAAAACTGGATTAAGCTGCAAAATGGTTCTACAGGCGGTGGGTAAAGTGCTAAGGTAACAATCAGGTTGTCGTCATTTTAGAAATTAAGGAAGAGGTACAGGGCAGGGAGTTGGCATGCATAGCAAAATGGGGAAAACTTTTAGTTTGGAGCATACTTTATTTTATTTCATTTGATTTCAAAAGCACAAATAAGTGTGTAGTGGGGGAAACTCTGTAAAGACGATGTAAAGTAGAGATGCATTGTGAGAGGGGGATTTAAACAATATTGTGAGGTAGACAACTGGCAAAGTAACCTTTGGTCTTGTCCAACATTTTTAAGGAATGGGGAATCAAAAGCTGTGTTGATTTGCCTCTAAAACTTAATTGGGAGCCATATAAATGTGGAATTTGTATCAAAAACTTTTTGAATTTATACCAGTGTTTAAAACTGTTTGTCAAATGTAATACTCTAGTGAAATAGAGTTTGAAGGCATCTGAGAGGGCTGAGTTTCAAGGGGATGGTTGGTGAATGGCTACTTGTTTTCTTCATTGGTAGTGTTACTTGAGTAAGTAGTTTGACCAAGAATCTACATAATGCACGTGGCTTTTTTGTCTGTACATTGGTAAAGAATATGCTTTAAAAATTAGTTCATGTATTCTAAACATACTGTTACGAGTCTGATTGTACGTGTATGTAAATATCAAGACCAAAAGGAAAACTTTTGGCAAGTATAATACCTTGATCGAGGAGAGTTCTGATCTGTTCTGGGTTGAAAGGAAAATTTCATCACAAATATTAGAAGAAACAGGCTTGATGTTGGGGAAAATGTAGCTTTTTATTTCTATTAACATGTGCTCAAATATCTTTCTAAACTGTGAAGAATTAGTGCACAAGCCCAAAGAGGGGCTTTGTTGCATGCACATAACTTTATTTGGCAAGCCTCTGCGTGCGGCTGTTTCCTCTTATTGATGGCGAATTGTTAAAAATGTTTGTCAACAGAAACATTATCCCACGTCTTCCTTCTTTGATTTATGGGTGCTCTGACACCACAGTCTGCACTGTGAAGATGTTCACTAAACTTGAACTTTGACAACTAAGTAAAGACAGGAAAAACTGGACTAAGATCTGACTTTCATTTCTGCTAGAGAACTTGACTGTGCTTAAGTTAGAGGGGATGCTCTTTTTTTAATTGTTAATTTTAAATAATAGCTGTCTTCCCCTTTTCCTTTTGCTTGCTCTGTCATTCCCCTTTTCATGCTTTTGTCTCTCATTGATACTTTCTAAGGGGTAGAGTTTTGAGGAATGGTAAGTTCCTTTCCCAGCTCTTCAACTAGTTTAGTGTTTCAGAACTGTTTCAGGTTCCGTTCTTTGTTTGCAAGGTTTTTTTTAGGTTCTGTAATTCAGTGTGGTGGTATGCAGTAAGTCCTATCTTAAAACACTTTGGCCAGTAGCTGGCTATTCATGTTGTGAACCTTTTTGAAGTTTTAGTAGCTGTTCTATTGGCAGCACTCCCAGATGTAGATACATTGGTGCCTCTGAAGGAAAATATTGCCAAAGCCTTTGTTCAGGGTCTGTAATAGCTGGTCTTAAATATAGGTAACTTCCCATGACTTACAAGTGAAACATATACATCTGTATGTTTGAGAGCTGAATAATTTTGACAAGTCACAATGAACTTTAAGTCTTACTGATATTTTTTTCCTATTTTGAGAGTGTGTATATTACACTTCTGTATAATTTATTTTTGGTAACCACACTGTAATTTCTTCTGAAGTTACTTGTGCTACTGCATGTCTCATTTTCTAAAGCATATACCATAACTCTAGCATGAAAGAAGGGAAAAGCTGCCATAGTAGGTGTAATGTTTTAGGCCTGGATGTTGAAGAAATGAGATGGATTTTATTTTGCTTCGGCTACTATTGGACAGGTGTTTGTGGATAAATTACTATATTTTGTGTCATAATGCATAAGTACTTTTTCTTCTCCTACATTTGAATACTTCCCAGGACCTGATGGTTCTTGTGTGTCGCTGTCCTTTTTTTGCATTTGCCTGTTTGTCCTGGGCCACCAACTTCTGCATCCAAAAGAAAAAAAAAATGTGAAGTCACCTCACTGTCCCTGCCAGACAGCAGCCCAGCTCAGCCTGTTTGGACTCTGGCCTGGGACTCAGATCTGGGTTTGTTCCCTGGATCTGCTGCAAACTCCTCCTGTGACCTTGTATGAGTCACTTAATCTCGCTCTGCCACAGTCTGTGAAAAGGAATAATACTTCCTTACCTCATAAGAGTGTTGACGATAGATTCATCACCCTATAAAGAGCTCAAATACTAGGATGATGGGTGATAGTAAGAACATAGGTCTGAGATTGGCCTAAGACAGGGGAAGTTAATAGGTGGACCACGGGCCAAATCTGGACTGCCAGATGCTTTCGAATGGACTGTGGGATTTTTTTATTTACTTATTATGATCATTACTGTTGTTGTGGTATAAAAATTTGCTCTGGAGTTTGGACCTTGACTATAACTTGACCAAGAAATTTGGACCTTGACAAAAAATAGACTACCTCGTGTCTAAGGAGTGAGGTATGCAAGTTCGTTGCAAAAATAGTCTGCTAGCACTTCATAGCAACATGTAAGGCCAGTGATGCTATTGATGAAAGTGGGAGAGACATAGGCCTGGTTATAGGAAAAATTTCTTCTTGATGATGATTGGTGTCATTCGTTTGGTACTTGTCTGACTGCAAGTGTAGGACATAAGAACGGCCCTACTGGGTCAGACCAAAGGTCCGTCTAGCCCAGTATCCTGTCTTCTGACAGTGGCCAGTGCCAGATGCCCCAGAGGGAATGAACAGAACAGGTAATCATCAAGTTATGCATCCCGGCACCCATTCCCAGCTTCTGGCAAACAAAGGCTAGGGACACCATCCCTGTCCATCCTGGCCAATAGCCATTGATGGACCTGTCCTCCATGAACTTATCTAGTTCATTTTTGAACCCTGTTATAGTCTAGTCTAAGACAAAATGTATTCAGCACAGTTATAAATGTGGCTTTCTTAAACCATGCCAAACTCTGTTTGTGGTGGTCTACACTGAAGTTGAAGTGGTGTGAACTTCTGAATGACAACCATTGTCAGTGACCAGTAACTTTTCCTGTGTAGATCAGGCCTTGAAACTACTTGTGGAGAATATCAAAGGGACTGCTATTAGCTGGGTGAAGAAAGGCTTGGTGGATTTTTGTGTGTGCCAGTGCTGAGTATGTAAACAGTTTGCTGACCTCTAAGGTTTTGTCTACACTGGCAAAATTAGAATCCTAAATTCCACACTGATTCAGCTCCACTGTTTGGAAGTTTTGATGTGGACGTGGCTCAGCAGTGACAAAAAACAGTGGTAAAATGCCACTGTCTAAACAGACTCCACCATTGCTACTGCTTATGGAGCTGCACAGGCTGAGAATTACAAATGACAGTTTTTCTAGTGCAGATGCATTACACATTAATTACAACAAATATGTTGTTTTACTTAAATGTAATGTTTTATACTTTAACTTTTCCTCTGCACTGCAATGCCCTCCACCTTTGTTTTTGTCTTCTGTTAGGTGGTAATGTAGGGTTAATTCCTCCTTGTTGTCAAGTAATGTCTCCAAACCATAGGGGAGAGACTAGCGGGGAAAGATTAATGTGTATATCTTAAAAATAGTACAATAAAGAGAGATTTTTGGGACAGAGGGAAAAGAGGGAGAATATATAGGGAAGGTGTTAGATAACAAAGTAGGGAAAGAGAGAATGGGATGTCCAATGGTTGAATAGAGGAAAAAGAATAAACAATTGATAACTTAAGAAAATATGAACCGTAATTCTTTATAGGAAAGAAAAAGGGGAAAACCAAGTGAAGCCAGGAAGGCAAAGTAGGGGCAACAAAAGCAGCAGATGTATTGTCCGTCTACTTGCATTTTTTTAAAATGAGACATGCTCTTGTGTTTTAATATTCCTTTAAATTATAGGGGGCTTGTCTTTGAAGAGTTGTGCACAGTGCCTCTTTTTCATCCTGTCCATACTTACAGCCTGCAAACTTTACCCAAAAATTACTAACCCCAGTACAAAGCCTACTAATTTTTGCTGAAGATATAACAAATTAAAAATACCATTAGAACAGTCATAAAGTCATCTCAACATAGCTGACCTGAAGTTGCACATGTCTCTTAGCATGGAGTTTAATAGGATTTCCAGGCAACAGATAAAAGGCTCTCTGATATATAAATGCCTTTTTGAAATATGTTAATTTTAAATATTTTCCCCCAAACATCGATGAACTCTGGACAGTTATTTTTATCCAATTATTGAAAGAAAATTAAACAGATACAATTGTGTACTGTTTCTTCCATTTAGCACAAGATGGAGATGTTGGGGATGGGGGGGGGGGAGAGGAGAGACAAAAATAATTATGCAGAAACATTGTAAGCACACTGACCTCAGTTTACCCATATCATATCATTCTTCAAATATTGGTAAAACTCCATGTACAAGAAAGCAGGAGGTTAGTATAGACTGTTCATCAAAGCCTTCTTTTTAGTCGCCTTGAATAATTAAAAGGTAATAGAGGAAGTAATACTAATCTATCCAGCCCACCTTTCTTTATTCTGTTCCCATTAGTAATTGACCTGGGCCATCTGAACTCTTAATCCTTGCTCTGAGCTGTGTTTTAATACTTTTCAGACAGTTTTCTCTATCTGTGTAAATATTTTCATCATGTGAATAGACACCCAAATGTGATTCAGAACCTGAGTTAGCAGTGGGAGTGGTCTGTGGTATGTCTGCTTTTCCTCTGACAGCTTAGATCTTTTGCAGATAATATTCAGAGATGACTTACTTCATTTATCATGTAGCATCTCTTCCCATGCCTTTGCTTTTCCTTTTAAGTCTCTGCTGAAATTAGTCATCGTGGATAGTCGCTTTGTGTCACAGATATGTTATGATGTAAAATGGGTCTTTCCTGAATTATGTAATCTAACGACCCCTGTTATTGTACATAGTATGCATGGTCCTTTTACATCCGCCTACGTATTTCATCTCTTGGAGAGTCTGTAAAAATAAGCTACTTTAGACTCTTCTTTCTGGCTAGCGTCCCCACCCCCTTTCTTGTGGTAAGTTATGTAAGGCAATTTGCAAACAGAAAAGAATATAAATGTGTGTCTGGTCTCTTATCAAGCTACCGTAACTTGCTTTGATGCTTGATAAATGAATGCATTTTTTTTTCCATAGCCTGATTTGTCTTGGCGTCGGATTCTCATAGTTGTGCAGTATACTTTGTATGTTATACACCAAAAATATTTAGGAATTCAGAAACAAAGCTCCCACTCCTTTAGCCTTCTCTCCCCCAAATGCTACTGGGGAGGTTAAAAAGGAAACACAAAGCATAGTCCTGACATTGTACTCTGGTTTTTTTTATAGTAACCATACTGTAATCTTCTATTGTGCTTTCTTCTTGTCATTGAATGATCTCTCTGCCTCCTGCCTCCCACACCTTTTCATGTTGCTCAGTTAGTTTTCAGGTAAGTGCTGGGGGAAGCAAAGTGGTGTATATATATTGGCCTTTTAACCATGTTAACAAGCTCTATTTAAAAACTATCCCAACTGGTTTTTAATGAGGTTTGAAGTGTGCAGTGCAGATAAGCCAAACAGTGTCTTTTAAAAAATGGTTTTTTTTCTAGCCTAGGTTAAAACACTATTTTAATTAACTGTATTAGCCATAAATGTGTTTAAATAGTGTTCCCTAACATGCTTAAATGTAGATTGGGGGCCATTTAGAACTGTCTAGATTATTTTTGTCTTGTTCTTTTTCTAACTTCCATTGTGCTAAAATAGTTTAAAGGAGAAATATGTGACACATTGTCTGCAGTTGGAGTTCAGTGTCTTACCTTTTAAAGTGAAACGTGATTGCTTTTTAATCAAAATCACTATAGGCTTCCTCATTTCATCATTGCAAAGAGATAGGAAGGAAGTGACCTGGGACTGAACCCTCTCTGACATTAGAGACTAGGCAAGATTTATTTTATTTGCCATTGCATGATAAGGAAGAAATATATAGGGGACTCTGTGGGTGGCTCTTTTCCTAATTTGGTGTGTGAATCAAGTGCTAGCAAAAATGAACTATTTCCGACCATCCCTGGAGACTGAAGTCTTCCGTTTATGCCCAGAACGGATACAGTCTAGGCAGAAGCAGTGCAGGCTTCCCCACACTGTTGATGGGGAGACCACTACTTGAGGGGAAAGGGTAGCTAGTTCTCTAGATTGACTCAGAACGTAAGAACGGCCATACTGGGTCAGACCAAAGGTCAGTCTAGCCCCGTATCCTGTCTTTCAACAGTGGCCAATGCCAGGTGCCCCAGAGGGAATGAACAGAACAGGTAATCATCAAGTGATCCATCACCCATTCCCAGCTTCTGGCAAACAGAGACTAGGGACACCATCCCTGCCCATCCTGGCTAATAGCCATCGATGGACCTATCCTCGATGGATCTAGTTCTTTTTTGAACCCTGTTATAGTCTTGTCCTTCACAACATACTCTGGCAAAGAGTTCCACGGGTTGACTGTGTGTTGTGTGAAAAAATGCTTCCTTTTGTCACCTGCTATCTATTAATTTCATTGGGTGACCCCCTCCTCCTCTCTTGTGTTATGAGGAGTAAATAACACTTCTTTAATTACTTTTGCCACACCAGTCATCATTTTATAGACCTCTAGCATATTCTCTCTCCCCCCCCCCCTATTCGTCTCTTTTCCAAGCTGAAAAGTCCCAGTCTTATTAATCTCTTCTCGTATGGAAGCCATTCCATACTCCTAATCATTTTTGTTGCCCTTTTCTGAACCTTTTCCAATTCCAATATATCTTTTTTGAGATGGGGCGACCACATCTGTATGCAATATTCAAGATGTGGGCATACCATGGATTTATGGAGAGACCATATGATATTTTCTGTCTTATTATCTGTTCCTTTCTTAATGATTCCCAACATTCTGTTCACTTTTTTGACTGCTGCTGCACATTGAGCAGATGTTTTCAGATAACTATCCACAATGACGCCAAGATCTCTTTCTTGAGTGGTAACAGTTAATTTAGACCCCATCATTTTATATGTATAGTTGGGGTTCTGTTTTCCAATGTGCATTACTTTGCATCTATCAGTCCTTACTTTCTTTGCTCATGTGGCCAACAAAATTGCTTCTAGTGCTGGTGGTAAGAGTGGGTTTTTCGATGGTAGTTTTTCTGCTTGGAACTGGACTGCTACTAGCCATCAGATGCTGGGGGGGGCGGGGGGGGTTCTGTCAAAGAATGCTAGCAAGTTTATCTACCTGTTGGGCTCGATTTGAAGTGGTGATCTAGAGAGAGACTCTACATCCTGTTTCCAGCCCACTGAGCCATGCAGTCCTCCATTTCACTTGAATAAGTGGAAGGATATTCCAACTGTAATTCTGTAGAAATGTCATGACCCGCATGTGTTTATAAAAGTGCTTATGTTTGTGCACCAAACTCTTGTGGAGTTAGCTTCATGGAGTGGAATCGGTGTTTCTTCATAGGCACTTACAGTGTTGTGCAGGTATTTTGGTTGCATATTTTTTGTCCTGCAAAGTGGTAGCCACAGCGGGTAGGACCACTAAATTTTTTTTGCTTGTGTATTGAAATAAACCGTACTGTATTTTCCTTCTAGTTGTGTGTGTAAAAAAACAAAACAAAAAACAAACAAATAAAAAAAAGGGGGTTTGTGATTAAACCTTTCTTTCCTCAGCTTTGATGATACAGATATTGATCTTTTTCTAAAGATCAATCCTAGAGGCATTTTGGGACTCTGTGGGCCCAGTCTTTGGGAATAATAAACAGTTCATAGTAATCTTAAACCTTGAAACCGTTCTGCTATCCTCTGTCTCTTGACTCCTTGCTGTGTGTCTGTGTCATAGGAGTTGCTTTACATTTTATTTACTGGTTAATTCTGCCTAGACCAAGTTCTCTACTCCTATGCATACAAATGGTGAACATGCAGCATGAACCTTTTTGAGAATTCCCTGGAAATCTTTGATTTCCCCTTTTATCTCCCATGTTTTAATAACCCATCCTTTTACTGAGTATGTGCTTTCCTTTGATGGGGGAGTGTGTCTTCATCTCAGAGATTTTAAATATGTATCCAGCATTCTGTGTGAACTGAAAGTCCATCTGTGCCATGTTTCCTCATTCTGTGTAAACACTCCCAAACCCTTTACCAAAAGAGTATATAGGCCACAAAATCGGTACTGTTTTTCTCTTGCCGGAGCAGTTTCTCTTGTTTAACTAACATTTTATAACGCTGCTCCTCCAGGGCAGGCTGATGTTTGGAAATATCTTACTAAAACTGAGCTCTTATTGATCGACGCTCTGTCTGAGATATATAGGGCAGGATTTACCTGCCCACCAGTCAAACATCAGTTTGCACTAATGTAGCAAAGTCACAGAAAATAATTAGCAGGTAAGCAATTATTCTGTTGGATAACTAGGAGAAGCAACTTTCTAGTCTTGTTTGTATTGCCTATGTTATCAGGCAGATCAGAACTTCAGACTTCTGTATCCTAAGGTACAGAAAATGAGCCTTTACTTTAACATTTATTTATTATGGTGCTATATAAATGCTTAATCATTTTATTTAATATTTGTGTATATCGCCAAATGTAGAGATATGCATGGTGTTTTAATAGTTGAACAGAAATCTAGTTGGCTTTGTTAAAGTACTTCAATTTGCTTTGGCTCTTATTTTAGTAAACAAAATTTAAATTTATATTTAGTTCTTTGATGACTTCAGAGTATCTGCATTCTGGTTCCGCCACTTTTGGGCCATTAGTTCTAGGGCAGGTTTTGCTGCTGCATTACTTATATCTTGGAAATGTAGAGTTAAGTTTGGAGTCATCTGAAAACAATATTGCAACATCGAGTTCATCTGAAATGCCTGTCTGAGGCCCGTCAACATAAATGAGAGTTGGGTGTTCTTGCTGCTGACCAAAGTTAACAAAAAACAGACTATCTTGTCTTGATGTGCACAGATCCTGCAGTTATGATATGGAATTGAAAATGAGAAAGCGATTCTCTTGTTGGAACTTACTTTTATTGGTGAGAGAAAACAGTGAATTGAAGTCCTGCATCCATTGATTTTTAACTTGTGGACTGCCAGTACATAGTGTGTCTGCATAGTTCTTTGGTCACTGACACTTCATTATAGAAATAAGTGATTGCTTATTCTCCTGAAAGGGAACCTCTGAATGTGGATTAGCCCTGCATCCACCCTTTAGAAGAAAGATAATAAAGTTTTAGGAATTAATGTAAGCCCTTAATGATCTGTATAGGGTTTAGTGAGAACACAGATATTGGAAATCTGTCTGATACTGTTCAACTGAAAATGCCACTCCAGTGCAATCTTCCCATTTTCGCTCCCATCCCCTTTCATCTTAGCCATGTTCCCTCCCACACATTTTTCAGGATGAGTGGGGTTGTTCAGAGCTTGTCCAAGGAGGACAGCTTAGATCAGAGAGAGAAGTTCCCTGGCTAACAGGATCAGGGAAGATATTCCAGACAGAAGGAGTATCATAGGAAATTTTGCATGTGTTTGGGCAGGGAACAATACAAAGTAGGCATACAAGGAAGCAGCAATGAAAGTAACAGGCTCTCCTTCTCTTACCCCGCTACAGAAGTACCAGTACCATGTGTTTATATCTACTTTTCAGTGACAAATTTCTGAGCAAAATAATCTGCATCATGAGCAGGGAGAATGAATAGTTGTACATTTCTCACAGAGTAGCTGATGCAATGAATTAGCAGACTTGGCTTTCTTCTCTGAAGGCAGAAATTCAAATGCCACTTAGATCAAATTTGAAGAAGGGTTTTGGTGGCTCCATCGACTTTCTTGTGGTCACTTATCCATATCACTAATCAGCCTGATTCAGTCTGTGCTCAAGAGTATCTAAAACTAACATAACCGTGTATACCTTGGGTCAGAACTGGGATTTATTGGCAATGCTGAGGTGAGGAAGTTTGCAGTAGACTGGACTATACAGTGAAGGACCAATAATGAAAACCCATTTCTCAATTTTAAGTGTGGGTGGAGTTTTCACCTATGTTTTTCTTGCTTTATCTTTCTGTAGAGTTGCTACCATTTATTTAGTGGCACAGACCTTATAAGGTCTGGAAACCAATATTAATATATGATTGATTTTTATTTTAAATCAGATCCTTAAGGTAGTTTGTCTTAGTTGTGTGCCTTTTAATATAATCATGTTGACATTTGATTAAATGAGTAACTTTAATTTCAATAAGCTCGTTGAGGTAGCTTCACAAGGTTAAAGGTATTTTTTAATTGCTAACAGTTTGGTAAATATCTATAAAATTCTATTACGATTCTTTTCTGTCTCCCATAGTTTGTAACTTTACACAATATTCTGGGGGTCACTTCTAATTGGGATCGTAAATCCCTACTCTCTCTCAAACCAATTAACACTCACCAGTTCGTGTATGTGACAGAATCAGCGGTGTACAACCTGGAACTGTGGGACCACTGTGCCTCCTTAACTCTCCATCCTGGGTCGTCATCTCACAAAGCTTTGCCAGTGACAAGCAGCAAACCCCTCCAGGCACTGAGATCACTCCGCCATCAGCATGTGGAGCCACACACCCAGATAAATTGCATGAATGCTCTCTGAGCCACTCATGAATCATACAGAGAGAGGCCCCAGCCAGTCACTCCTGCCCCCAGCCTTGCACCCTGAAAATATACCTTCTTACACTGTTCAAGACTTCCTTGGATAGTGCAAGCTCATTAATTAGTTTGCCACTTCTTCAAAGGAAAGTGGATATGCACCAGCCTTTGTAATCTGAGCAGAGATTTCCCAAGCACTTTAACCCAAAACACGTTGTTTTAGATAAAATATAAAACAGATTTATTAACTATAGAAAAATATATATTAAGTGATTATAAGTAGCAGGCATAGAGATCAGAGTTGGTTACTTAAGAAATAAAAATAAATTTGCAACCTAAATTCTGCAGACTAAGCAAGATTTTAATCAAGTAGTGTCTCACTCTAATGTTACAGGCAGTTCACAGTTTTCAATACCATTACTCACACTGATCTCCCTTCCAGCTTGGGACCAATCTCCGTAGTTCAAAGTCTGTCTTCCAGATGATCTTCCAGGTTGGGGGAGGAAGTGGCCGAGTGATGTCCCTGTCCTTCGTTTATACTTTCTTCCAGCTGCTAGAAAGATCTTTGCCCAGAGTTGAAGGTTGGGCAGTCCCCATTGTGTAAGTGCCCTCTCCTAAGGAGCATCTGGGAGAGTGGATTCTTCTGGATGGGCCATTAATGTCTGTCTGGCCAGTAATAGCTGTTCCTTCCTTGCAACTGAAATGCTGACTGTGGGCATTTCCCAACCTCATAACATATTTCAGTAACACATATAGCAATACTGTACTTCATAACTTCACATACAGTTCAACAGATCAAGGCTTTTAAAATGATACCTCACAAGACATGCATTGTGCAAAACGTATCATAATCATATGATGATGGTGAATATGGGGGTCCAGGGTGCTACTTTGAGGTACAGAGCGTTACAATGTAATAACAGTTTTTTTAGAAAGTTATCCTTATTTTAACCCTGATTCTATAGGTAAGGTTTTTTAATCTGTAACCCAGCAAAGCTAAAGCTAGTGGCAGAATTTCACTTCACCTTTTTTCCTTAACTGAGACAGCTATAATTTGAGTATCTTGTTACTTAATGTGTACATACAATGTTTAAGCTCTGTAGCAACTTCTTCAGATACAAAATACCCTTTGTGTGTAAAGGGTCCTTACAGCCCAAACTTGATTACTGTATGCTCATGTGTGAGATGAAGTTATCCAAGGTGGAACTGTATCTGTAATGGATCATTCTGGGTGGTAAGAGGTAGAAAGACAGATG
This sequence comes from Chrysemys picta bellii, assembly GCF_011386835.1. Taxonomy (NCBI): domain Eukaryota; kingdom Metazoa; phylum Chordata; order Testudines; family Emydidae; genus Chrysemys; species Chrysemys picta. Next base: position 36,520,288 of record NC_088794.1, on the reverse strand, counting down.
CAGAGGGCAGGTGTGAAAAATAAGTGACTGTCCTCCTCATCCCCTCCCCCCCCCCTCCCCCCCACAAAAGAAAGTAACCAAACCCCGTCAGCTCAAGGCTTTTCATGCCTGAATAGTTAGAACTTGTCCAGTCCTGCTAGAAGAGCTAAAGACAGCCCTTTACTGTTTCTCCTCTCTGGGGAGCTGGAGAGAGAAACAACTATGACTGAGCTCAGTTGAGAGCTGACATGTTACACCATGTTGAAAAATATTTCTTTCAACGAGCTCAGCCTGTTGGAATGAGTATAGTCATTAACTCCATGGGACAATCTCACAGGAACTGTACCTTCCTTCTTCAGTAGTATGGTACCAGTTCCAAATCATCTTTGGGAAAGTATTTTTGTAGATTTCTCAATTGAGAAACTGTTTTAAAAATCCGATTACAAGTATATAGAATTATGTGCACACACATCCACCAACAAAGATGTTGGGGTTGTTTGTTTGCATTTCCAAATATTCCATTTAATCAGGCTAACTATTTAACTAGTTGCAGTTGACATAATTAGTGTTTTAAACAAAAGTCTCATTCAGCAGCAGTTTTTGTACTTTGTACAATAGAAGCGTGAGGAAAAGCTGAACACTAGCCCTGCCCACTATCAAAATTCATTAATGGGATAGTCTTGCAGCCATCCTTAGTTTGCTACAGTTCAGTAGGGTGGATTTTTATCTTCTATAGTAGATCTAGAAACAAGATTAAAGAACATGCATAGTAACCAAAAGAACCTCTTATAATAAGTTATATAAAAGCAGCACATTTAAAGTTTCTTTCTGGGCAGGACTGTCTTCAGACTATTAAATCTGTTTAAACACAGTCCTCATGTCCCATTATATAGCCACTCCTCTCTGAACTGGAGGCGATAATGCATTGTGCATTAACATACTGAAACCTGGCCTCCTAATGCTCTAGCTAAAATTTAAGTCTTCCCTCAAGTTTGTGACAGAAAGATGTTGGTAGGTAGGAATGATTGTTGCTGGCTTTGCCTGCATCTCTAATGTTTTTGCCTTACAATAGCTTTTCTGCAGGCTAGTGTAATACTCAAATCTTGTGCCATGTGATCGTTGCTTGTAGAAGAAAAAGACAACGGAAAAAGCCGAAGAAAAACAGCTGCAGTACAAAGACAAACCAGTCTAAACTCTGCTACCCTTTGCAAACAGCTATCTGTCTGCATTTGTATGTCTTGAGTTACAGAGCAAAAAAGGTCTGTCACTGCTAAAGCCAGGTTGCCATGGTGAAATTATTCCCTGCTATTAAAGCATGATTCTACTCAACTCTGTAAATGGCATTGTGAAATTCCATGTTTAGGATGCCTCAAAGATTTCCTGATCGAATTTGCTCAGTTTACAAGTAGTAAAAGCTAGCTTTTCTAACTGCCAGCCCTATAAACTCATCTGGGGTTCTGAGAGTCCAACTGAATCCTTTCTGGTGTGCGCAGTGTCTGCAGTAATAGGTTCTGTGTGCCACGTTATCTCCCTGGTTTCACCCATGCATCACCATTGTCTTCAATTTCTGTCTTGAAAGAAAACAGAGTTGTATGGAAGTAACCAAGAGCAGAATTTGGTCCTGCCATTAGAGCTCAGTTGTATTGATGATACACGAACCAAAATAAATCCTTCTCGTCCCCCCATATATGTTGGCTCTGCAAGACAGTAGGGGTGGAAAAATAGCAAAGCTTGTTTTAGTCATCAGATACGTCTGCATACACACAGACAGGGAGCAGATTCTTCTAAGATTACACACTTTTTAGAGCAGAACTTTTCTATAAATGTTAAGGGTTGCTGCAATCTGGAGATATTTGCTTTCCCAAAAGCATGGGGGACTAAAACACCTCTTTTCCTGCCAACAGTCTTCATACAGGTTGCACAAGCTTGTCTCTGCGCTTTGAAAGTTCAGTACTCCTGTTGCAGGAGGCTTCCTATCTGCAGTCTGTAACCCAACCAGTTTGTGCCTCTGTTGTGACTCACTTTGTGTCAGTTGAAAACCTCTCCTTACCCTTGCCTGAATCTCTGTTTCTCTCACTATTTCATTTATCTTTGCAATTGTATTAATTCTGTAAAGCATTTTGGGAAAGCTGGGAAAGACACTATACAAAATAAAATTACGATTGTATTTTGTTGCCATAAGACACTGCTTATTCTTACAACAGTGAGTCTCTTCTACTCGGAGTGAAGCTTTTTCTGTAGTACTTGCAAGGATAATTACTTTTTGTCCCATTTTTTTCTTGCTTCTCCCTCAGAGTAAGTCAAAGACATTGCGGTTTGTGTAGATTTTCACAGGTTAACCTGTGCTAAGTTGCGTGGGTGCCAGTCACTAGCTTACACAAGTGCAGCACATCTACATTAGGGCTATGCACCCATTTAGCTACACTGGTGCAAAAAACCCCAGTGCGGACAATAGGGTTACCATCTTTTAGTTTTTAAAAAGGAGGACACTCCATGGGGACCCAACCCCGCGCCTTCCCCGTCCTCAGCCCCGCCCCAACTCTGCCCCCTCCCCTGAACGCTCCGCCCCCTGTTCCTCCCCCTCCCCTGCTTCCCGCGAATCAAATGTTCGCGGGAAGCCTGAAACAGGGAGGCAGCAGGTAGGCTGGGGCGGGGTGCGGCGTGGCCCAGTCCAGCCCCCCCGGGCCGAGCGGCTCCCTTCGGCGGCTGGCCGGCCCAGGCCAAGAGGCTCTGGCCCCGGTGTCTCCCGCCCGGCTTGGCTCGGGCCTTGGGGCACTGGCTCCCGGCCAAGCACTGCGCCCCTGGTTCCTGGCCCCCAGCCCGGCACCGCGCCCCCGGACCCCGGCCCGGCCCTGCGACCCCGGCTCCTGGCCCCCGGCCCGGCCCCGTGTCCCCGGACCCCGGCTTGGCCCCGTGCCCCCGGCCCTGCGACCCCGGCTCCTGGACCCGGCCCGGCACCGTGCCCCCGGCTCCTGGACCCCGGCCCGGCACCGTGCCCCCGGCTCCTGGACCCCGGCCCGGCACCGTGCCCCCGGCCCCTGGACCCCGGCTCCTGCCGAGCACCCCCGGCCCGGCCCCGCACCGCGAGCACCGCCGAGCCCTCCTTCCCTCCCTATTTTCCCGGACATGTCCGGCTTTTTGGGATTTCCCTTTCTGTTGGGATCAGCAAGGTACACAGGTGGCCCAGGAGGCTTTAAGCCATCTTGTAGCCAGGGTGCCCCTCAAACTGATGGGCTGAGCTCCTATGCATGATAAGGCCAAGTATCTTGAGACTGTTATTTCCTGTTATTCAGAACTAAGTCAGCTGCACTGTATTTCTTAAGGGGAAAAGATAATATTTTACTTATTAGATACTTGAAAAAAATTATTGGGAGTGAGAAACTACAAATCTTGCATTCCTGGCAAGCCACATTCAGGTGCCTTTTGAAAAAAGGCATTAATGTGATGATTTCGGGGTGGTCCAGAACTGGTACTGTTTTTTTTATTTTTTTTAATCCTTTTTCATTCTATTTTAGGGAAGTTAGTTCAGATAAGTTTATTGTTTATAACAGTCTTCCATCTGTGACCTATTGCGTTTACCTTATATACACACACAGGTAATGATAGTTCTGTGCAGAGAGCTCTTGAGAATGGTTCAAGGATTTGGAAGAGCAGTAGCCCTCTTACTTCCCCAATGCCTGAATTATCAGAAGGTTTTTTGTAGTAGATGATCTTAGTTTTAGTTAAACAGATTGCACTGCAAAATATTCTTCAGAATAAGAAACCTGCTGAACCCTCATGTTTATGCCTGTTGGTTCAGGCATATGAAGGCTTACTGGTTCCCTGAGGAGTTCACTATGGGTTAGTGGATAGAGTCATAGATGTTGGAAAAGGAGCATTTAAAATTAGTACAGCAGAGCTACGTCATTGAGGCCGTGTAGAATGCTTTTGTTGGGTTGGACAGTTTCCTACATTTTGAGCTGTTGAAAATGGTTGCGTCTGTATTTCAGCACTGCCTCCTGGAAATATATCCACAAAAATGTTCCCTTCTTCCAGCTGACCTTCCTTTCCTCACCCGTGCACATAACTCCCTCTTCAGCCTCTTCTCCCCCGCTCCCCCCCCCCCAAAAAAAAAAGAGAGAGAGAGAGAGAATTGATTGAAGGGGAACGACGGAAGAATGACTTGGGGATTATACAGTTGAAAAGAGTCATCAAAGATAACGGGAAGTTAGCTGCATCCTCTAGTTTTGCAGGGAGAGGTACTGGTGGATAGGAGCTCAGGAAGAAAAACTCTAGTTCAGTATGTTTTACTACAAGAATGCACTCTGCATATTCCTCTAACATTAACTGAACTTTCTGCAAGCTCCGCCTTGCTTTTGTAGTTATTCTTCCTAGTAGTATACCAATGGAGACAGCTAGGAATACCAGGCAGGAGAAGGAGTAGTACCAGAACCTGGACACCAGCAAAGACTTATACAGTAATTGAGTCTCTTCTCAATAGACAGCTGTTCTGATAGGCAGTTATATTTGGCTTGCCAGGAGCACATAACCACTATGTGCAAGCAATGTGATAAGCACTTGTCTACTTATTTCCTTTTTTTTTTTTTTTGTTTTGTTAAAAGCAGGGGGAAAGAGCAAACAGAACTGGGAAATTCTGCTGTACCAATATATACAGTGTGTACCAGATGCACCCTGTTCCTCTTGCTTCCCAGGTGAGGCCAGCTGGAGCTTAATTTGGTCTTAAATCTGTCTATAGAATGTTTATACGCTTTTTTTGAGAAGCAGCATTATGAAATAGTGTTATGGCACTTGTCATCCTTAGCATGCTTGCCATGCCTTGGCACCGGCTGTTTACAGCATAGCACCCGGAGGCTAAGTAAAGATTGCCTTTTAAGGTAAAGAGCCGCTATGAGAATATGAAAGAAAAAAGTTTCCCTGGCATGCAGGGAACATTCTTCCTTCCTCCTCCTCCTCCTCTTAAATAAACTATTAGTAACTTTTAAAAACAGAACAAAAATGAAAAAGCAAGGCCAGGGATGCTGCCAAAGACATTTTATTCTGCGCAGCCCCTTTAGAGCTACACTGTAACTGGATTCTGGAAATGACCCAGGATGGGAGAAGAGAAGAATGAAACTCTGAGGTGGGGTCTGTCAGAGGGCTAGAAAGGGAGGAAAACATAATAGACACTGGGCAAAAAGACTGTCTCCTTCCCTTCCTGATGTCCCATGGAAATAATCTGACCACAACAGTCTACGAAAAAGTTGGCTGTGTTGTAATGGAATCTAGGCTTACTTTGTAATGATACTTTATACAGCCCGTCTATATTGATGCTCTTCCTTTCTTTTCTTTTCTTTTCCTTTCCAACCCTGAAAAATATGCATATTTCCAGACTTCTGTTGATATGCTGGATCTAGCACCAGATAGTGTCTTTCTCGTTGGAGTGGCACTGACTCTAGATAATACAGGCTATGATCCTGCAGAGAAACTTAGCCTTTTAAAATGTACACTTGAAATGCAAAGCCAAATATTACCAGCTGTGACAGGACTAGAGCCCTGATACACAATAGAGCACAGCCCAAAGCAAAGGGTGGTTGCAGCTGCCACTTTGGCATCCTGGCAGATGATGAAACCATACATAGTATATATCCATGCTCTCGTCTGCTATCCTGTGGGGGGAGGAGGAGGAAGGGAGAAGCAGTATCTTAGGTTTTCATTATTGATAGGTAATGATTTTGTAGGGAGAGGAAAACATGAGGATCATCTCAGACTGTTGTCAAGGGCGGTCAGAGTTAGCAGGTGTACTTTGCCTCTTCAAATGCAACCCAGCATTGACAATTGCCTTGCCTACCATAGAAGTAAGTTTTTTGTTGTTGTTGTTTTAAGCCTTTGATTATCAGGGAGCTGCCTTAAGGCGTGAAAATTCACCCCCACCCCCCATACTTAACTAAAGTAAGAAGTATTGTTTTTTTTTAAGTGTGGGGGGGAGGGGTAGATGGAGATTGTGGTTTGGTGGGAAGAGGGGAGAGGTAGGGGGAAGGAAGGGTTGAGAGTGGGAAAGCAGCCACCTCTGTCCTGTAAAAACATCAGTGCTGTTTGCTGCCTCATTGTTCTTGATGGGAGTTCCTTGTCTAGAACTTAAATGGAAGTCATAAATGTTAGGTCATAAACTGTTTCCTTCCTTCTGTGAATAGATTCAAAACTCTGACGCTTAGGCAGAATAACCCTAAGTAGAAATTAACTGATAACTGATTTCCAGTAGAGGAGCCTGGGGCTTTCAATTTTTAATTAATCCCTCATTGATTATGCTGATTATGGGGAAAAGGATAATGGTAATGAAGAAATCTATTAATGGTTCATTTACATTTCCCCATAAAGCCTTGGACTTTCTCATGGATGGCTGAAATCTCTGGTGTTGTCTTCTGCGAAGAGATCACATAGAAGCATGAGATTTTTCTTCAAGTTGTTTATACTCGCTTTCGCTTTTCACCCACCTCCCATTTGATTTATTACACAGAAGGGAGGTGGAGAGAGAAGCTGAAATTAAAACATCCAACAAAATTGTCTTCTTGAATTGCATCCCTTTTGAGCTCTCTTCCCTGCAAAGCATCAAACATGAAGGAATTCAAGGCCTAGAAGATATGATTAAAATATTGGCTCACTGCCTGTATAATTCCACATTAGCTCATGTTTTAAGAGGCCAATTTGTGTCTTTGGAGACTACTGAAAAGGTAGCATCTGACAAGAATGCTTCACACTATAATTTTATCAGTGGATATTAAAAAAATCCTAGATATGTATTCATTCCTTTTTTCTTTTTGAAATCTCAAGAATAAAATCCAGGCAAACAAGTTTTGGCACAGTGTCTGGGTTTATGACATCAATATGTACAGTAGAATGGCAGGGAATGTGTGCAGGTGTAAGGCATTGTAGCATTTCTGGGTTGCTGGGTTTGTAAATCACGCACTGAATTGTTTCAGTGTGAAACACAGCATTTAAATCCACATGTGCATTTCTTTAACAATTTTCAAAACATTAAATATTTTGAAAATGTGCAGACTTTGGGAATTAGTATGTTGGACTACTTTATAAGTAGCTAAATAGATAACTTCAAATAACTTCTTTGATTCATTTGTTTTAAAAATGAAATGTAGTAAATTTTATATGGGTATCTTTTTTGTTTTTAAAAATTGATAAACATTAAGCTTTTGGAAAGATTTTTTTTATTAAATTTGCTCAGTAAAGGTTTTTTCTATGCTATTTTATATCCATTTTTTTAAAGTTTTTGAGTGCACTTAATTTAAAAAATTGCACATTCAGACCACTAAAGCCAAGTGGTCCCAATGTAAGGGAGGTGCTTTGCCCTGAATCTCCTGTTTTTTGTTAGGATTTATCACTGCACAACCTTAATCATGGATGATACCTGAGATCATGATTTAGCCATTTTAAAAAGCATCTATAAATTACTAGCTACTGTGATGTTGTGCAGTCTATATGGTTTTATAAAAACATGATAATAAATGAATATAATGTAATTGGAATATTCTTCATGCAAAAGGTCTCTTGTAAGGTATCATTACAAAGCTTATAATCTACTGAGTGTGATCATCCTATTTGTAGAAATGTACCACTCTTGTATCTGAACCTAGAAATATGAAATATAACTCTGAGGACCTATTGTAATTATGCAAAGTGTGGGCCATTAATGGTGGTTTGGAATCTTAATGATTCCCATTGTCTGCAGATGGCTGTGTTTACCTGTGAGTCTTCCTGTATATGTGTGTGCTGACAAGTGGGTAATGAAGTCTTGCGGTGACATGTGATCATGTCACCTGAACTGGAATCCATCTTTAACCTGGTGCTTTTCCAGTGGGGGATGGGGGGGATGGAAACCCAGAGGGACAAAGGGTTCCCGCATTATGCAAAAGATATATAAAGGGGTGGAAGAGAACAAAGGAGGGGAGGAGCCATCATGAAGAATCCCCTAGCTATCACCTGAGCTGGAACAAGAGCTGTACCAGGGGAAAGAATTGTGCCCAGGCCTGGAAGGTGTCCAGTCTGAGAAAAAACTTACTGGAGCATCTCTGAGGGTGAGATTATCTGTATTCAGTTTGATTAGACATAGATTTGCGCATTTTATTTTATTTTGCTTGGTGATTTACTTTGTTCTGTCTGTTACTACTTCGAACCACTTAAATCCTACTTTCTGTATTTAATAAAATCACTTTTTTCCTTATTAATTAACTCAGAGTATGTATCAATACCTGGGGGAGCAAACAACTGTGCAGATCTCTCTATCAGTGTTATAGAGGGCGAACAATTTATGAGTTTACCCTGTAAATAGATTTATTTGGGTTTAGACCCTATTGGGAGTTGGGCATCTGAGTGCTAAAGACAAGCACACTTCTGTGAGCTGTTTTCAGGTAAACTTGCAGCTTTGGGGCAAGTAATTCAGACCCTGAGTCTGTGCTGGAGCAGACGGGAGTGTCTGACTCAGCAAGACAGGGTGCTGGAGTCCTGAGCTGGCAGGGAAAACAGGAATAGAAGTAGTTTTGGTACATTAGGTGGCAGCTCCCAAGGGGATTTCTGTGATCCAACCCATCACAGCTACAAATCAGTATTTCATTGGCCTCAACTCCAGATTCTTAATCCATCGTCTTCCTTTCTCCTTTTCCTGGGTATTTGGGATGGGTTGTGAGTTTTGAGGCTTGGCTAATGGGGAGACAGGAAACCTGGCACAGAATGCTTATCAGACTTGCTATGTCAATTTCCACTGAAGTATCAAACTCTTTTGATTCTTGGGTTGGAATTTTGACATTGGATTACATTCCCCCAGGGGCGGGAGGGATGGAGGAGACTAAGTGGAGTGTTGCACGCAGGTCTCTGCTCCTTTTCACTGCTTTCTATTATCATCACTTTAGACTTTTTCAAGGTTGTGATGTGATGCTGTTAATAAAAACACCTCAGATAGGCAAGCCACTGGTGACTGCAAAACTAGTTAGTTTGTTGGGAGTGATGAAGCAGATTTTGCCTTTATTAAGTAAATCCAAGTGTTAGATATATTCTGTGAAGTGTCACAACAGCACCTTAGGCCTTGGCTACACTCAGGACTTCAGAGTGTTTTATCCAGCAAACCCATGGTAGCTATTTCTAAGGCCTTGGCTACACTGGCGCTGTACAGCGCTGCAACTTGCTGCGCTCAGGGGTGTGAAAAAACACCCCCCTGAGCGCAGCGAGTACAGCGCTGTAAAGCGCCAGTGTAATCAGTGCCTGCAGCGCTGCACGCTCGCTCGCAGCGCTGCAAGCTACTCCCCTCGGAGAGGTGGAATACAAGAGCTCTTGCAGCGCTGTATGTATTCCACCTCTCCGAGGGGAGTAGCTTGCAGCGCTGCGAGCGAGCGTGCAGCACTGCGGGCACTGATTACACTGGCGCTTTACAGCGCTGTACTCGCTGCGCTCAGGGGGGTGTTTTTTCTCACCCCTGAGCGCAGCAAGTTGCAGCGCTGTACAGCGCCAGTGTAGCCAAGGCCTTAGAAATAGCTACCATGGGTTTGCTGAATAAAACACTCTGGAACAGTGGAATAGTGTGATGCTCAACTTAGACATCAACGTAAACTACTGAATTTGATAGGGAAGTTACTTAGGCCTGGTTTGTGTCACTTAAACTGGTGAAAACCCCATCAACCCGTTTAAATAACTTCAGTTTAACTCAGTAATTTACCAATGCAAGTTACATTGATTTAAACTAGGTTAAACTGCATCTATGTTGTGGGGTAAGGAGGTTGTATTGGTTTCACTAGATCAGTTTTAAAATGGGAGTTAAACCGGTGCAACTTTTTAACATAGACAACAAGCCAGTTTCCACTTGTGAAATAGGGATAATACTTACTTCATATGGTATTGAGGCTAAACAGTTGTTCAGTGCTTTGACCATGCAAAGCTCCAAAGTGGTATTTAGGCCAATGAAGTTATTTGGCTTCTAGTCAAGGAGGATATGAAAGAGGGGTGGGGGAGAGAGATGGGGTTTCAGATCTTGATTAACTGAACAGATATAACAAAGACACCTGGGAAATAGCCGTTTTTTCTAAATCTCATTAAGAAAAATAAAATGCAGCTAGTTAAAGGAAGCAATCAGTGACCCAGATGGCTTGTCAGTCATTGTGGTTGTCCTCTACCTCCTGTTTTTCTAGAGCTATCCCAGGGAGGCTTACAGCTAAAATGTTTTTTTCAGATGAATACAAAGCAGAGAGTATGGAAGCCCTGCTAGAAGCACAGCTGCAATGACTATATTGTCTGGCTCGAGCTAGTTTACTTAACCTTCTTCTAAAACCCTTTACATAGTGACCTCCCTACTGTCTGTGTCCTTTCTTTCTGCACCCCCACCCGCACTCCTTCACAGTCTGATGTGATTTGTGCCTGTGGCATTTTCTTCAACAGAGCTCTTTTCTGATATGACCTTTACTGGGAGCAGTGTGAGGAATTAGTTTGCAGTCTTGCTTTACCTGTGAATAAACACAACTGAGCTGTTTCCTCAGAGAGAACGGGGAGATGTGAACTGATCTCTCATCACAACAGATGAAGAAAAAATGCTTGGATGCCTCATGAAGGATGTTTTCCACTGACATTTAAACACTGATCTGGGGGAAATTTTCAGGAAGCCCCCTTAACCGTACCCAAAAACCAATCAACTAGACTTTTATACAAAAGACAAATGCATGTGTATACTCGGCAGGTGCAACTAAGGCTTGATAAATGTCGATATCAGAAAAGCTTAATTACAGAGTTCTCTCTGGTCTTTGTCCAGAAGGGCATAGGTTGCAGAATTTGAATCAAGACTTGATTTTTTTCCTCAGTGTGGACACTGCAGTGTAGGAATAGGAGTGCTGCTTTTTGATAGGTGCCATCCTTTTTAAGGTCACATTTTTAAGGAGACATTGAATCAAGCTCTCTAGTGATTACCCAGGTAGACGGTGGATTCTGTGATGTTCCTTGAACACAGTGGTATTAATTCCAGTGTCCTGGTTATCACCCTTCCTCTATTTTAAGTAGCTTCTAACAGCGAAGGCTCCAAGAGCTGCTCATATTTGTTGGTAGATACCACTATCAGCGTTTTTTTCTTCACCTGAGAGAATGCTCTGGGATATCTTGAAAGAGGCTACATAAACCATTTTTTTCTTATTTATGTGGCTTTTTTATATTAAATCGAGAATGTGGAAAGGGTTTCTGGACATATGCTTTTTATAACCAAAAAAAGCATGAAAAATATTTCAAGAGCCTTTGGAAATGTTTCATAGCGAGTGTTTTCCTAGAAGCAGCCTCTCAGCTGAAGTAACTGTAGACTTGATTGAAGGATTGGGGTAGAAAGGAGGAGGTAACTTTTTAACCTATATTTGTAGGTAACTATATTTATCAACATTAAATTAATGTATGGGCCTCAATTTGACCAGTTTATTTGGAAAGTAGTACCAACATTTGTGCTCTTACTCAAGTGTGATCACCTTTAAAAATGTTTCTGTAATGTTGTGGCATGGTGCAGTGAACATAAACATGTAAAATACTTAGTACTGGCTATCATCTTCCACACTAGAACCAGCACTTTGCACCTGGGAATCTGGGGTTCACGAAAACAATTAATTTAGCTTTGGTTGCTAGGCTGGAGCGTTGCTTTGCAATTGCACAAGCTTGATCAGTCCAGCACTTGATGTTCTTAAGATTCTCTTGAGTCTAATTATTGTGCACTACAATATTTTTTATTATATATCACCTATTACCAATACACACTGAAAACTCACTGGTAGAAACAATTTTTATGGTGATTCTTCAACACTGCACCGATGCAGCTATGCCCCTGTAGCACGTCTAGTGAAGACGTGCTATGTCGACAGGAGAATGCTCTCTCATCAGCATAATTACTCCCATCTCAACGAGAGGTGGAAGCTATATCGGCGGGAGAGCATTTCCCACTGACGTAGCTTCGTGTAGACACCGCTTTAAGTCAATGTAACATACATCACTCGAGGGTGGCTTTTTCACACCCCTGCATGACATAAGTTGCATCGACTTAAGCAGTAGGGTAGACAAGCCCTCAGTAGCTAAACAAGGTGAGCAAAATTTTTCCTACTGCCAGTTGAAGTTTGATATTCAAGTGTCTTGGTGATATGAATAAAACTTCATATTTTGTGATCATGTATCTATTTGGCCAGTGGGACATTGTCCTCAACTTAATATTTTTGAGAAGGGGACTAAAATATTGGAAAGGGAACTAATTCTTCTTCAGGAAGTTCATCTTCAGGGTACTGGAGATCTAAACTGGGCATTTTGTAGAGGGATTTGGCGCCCATTGCGATGTCTCGATGCTGCAATGACACACAATGGTCGCATGGTCAGCAGCATAAAACGGCTGTTCCTATGCAGAGGTAAACTTTTTTTTAAGATGGAGCATAGCCATTTGTGTGCAGAAACGATGTTCAGAAACTTGCAGACTCAGGGAAAGTAAATTGTTCTGTACTGAAACTGGGGAGAGGCATTGGATGAGAATGAAGTAGGAACAACCCACTTACTCACTGAAAAGCTGACTCCGCACATCTGACTTTCTCCTGTGGTTCCCGCCAGTAGCCTGTCTGCACAACAAGCCAGCTTTGACCTCTTAATCCCTCTTTCCCCCCTCCTCCTTCCCATGGAAGGTTGCTCTTGCCTGATGTGGCATAGCATCATTCCTCCATGTCTTAGGCATTTGATGTAGCACTATCCTATAGAAGAGGCAGGAGTCAGATTCTCTTCTCCCTCAGAGCATTGTTTTACACTAATCTCAGCCAATAGCAATTTAGTGAAACTTTTCACGCCAGCCTGTCTGGGATGAGGACATTGAATGCACCTTGCTGCTTTTTGCTCCAGTTTTAAACTGGTTTCAGTTTTCAAAACACCACCTATCTGTTGTTCTAAATGCCCTGAACCATCCCAAAACATGATTTTATTTTGCGTGTATGGTAATTTCCACTGAGACCCTCTGCACCTGTAAAGGTGCAGGACAGAATCTGCCTACTACGTTGGTTTGAGCAGTGGCGGGGTGATGTAGGTCTCTGCTTGGAATGGAGCAATTCAGTGGCCTTGAGTGCTTTGGGTTAGCTAGGGGCTAAGTACACAGTTTCAACTGGATTTATACTGTTTACTGCAAGGATAAACTGGTTCCAAGTCCGAGTATAGCATTCCTGCAAAAGAAAGAGGTCGAACAGGCTGCTTCATCTGTTTACAGTCAAGATACTTTGATTAAAACCAAAGACTGACTCCTGAAAAAGATTTTCTTCTGGTGTTACAATAGTTTTTCAATGATGAACACTTCAAGTTCTGTGAAAATTCTAGTAGAACTAGAGACAAAACATCCAAATATACCTTGCATAAGTCGGTTTATGTCTCTCAAAGCAGCAAATGCATCTTTCCTGAACCTTTCTCTTGTCTAGAGCTCAACATTATACTTGGAAGTTCACTGCAACTGCAGGGATGAAGGCAAGAGTTACGTTATCAAACCCAGAGTTGTTCTAACTTTGCAGCCCTCCAGAGTTATACCTCTGTCCACTGTAAAACGTAGGATTTTAACATGAAGAAAATGTATCCAAGTTGACACACAATGTCCCCTGGCTGGGAAGTAGTTTGAAGAATTAGTTTGTAGGCCAGGTTCTGTTTGTTAGACAAACTCAGGAGAGAAGTTTTGCAGATTTTTTTAAGCTTAGTTGGAATTCAGTGTTCTGAACAACGGGAAGGCAGGGGCTGAGTGAGGCGAGAAGCAGTGTAATAAATCAGCCAGTCTTTGTATAGCTGGTTTTTAGTTTACTTTCATGGGCCATTTCTACTAAAACATGTTTGGGGTTACAAAAGTCCTCTTTCACAGCCATCTCATTAACCCTTTCATTATTGTAGTTAGACGAAGTGTGACCTTCCCCTAACTGGCACTTACTATGAGATTTCTGTGCATCTGTGGCTTGTAAATACACTACATGTAAAATGTACAAATAGACAAGATGAGGTGTCTTCTGTAGCCTTGAAGATCTCCCTGATTTTTTTTTCTCTTCCTTACAACTGTCTTACTCAAGACTTTGCATGTTGTCTGCCTTCCTTCTGGCCAGTAAGGGGGAAAGGGGATAATGGGGGGGTAGGGGGCGGGGGAAGACAACTCTTCAATGTAAAGTCAGCATAGAGCAGGATTTCTCAACCTCATTGCCACAATCCCCTTCTGACAACAAAAATTACTTCCTGACCTACAGAAGAGGGACCGAAGTCCGAGCCCCACCGCCCTGGGGTGTGCAAAGCTTGAGGGCTTCAGCTCTGGGCAGTGGGGGAATTTAACCTGAGCCCTGCTGCCCAGGGCTGAAACCAAAGCCTGAGCCCCACCGCCCAGGGATGAAGCCCTCTGGCTTCAGCTTCAGCCCTAGGCAGTAGGGCTCGGACTTCGGCTGCAGCCCCGGGCCCCAGCAAGTCTAACACCAGCCCTGGCAACCCCATTAAAACAGGGTCATGACCCACTATTTGAGAACTGCTGGTACAGAGTAATATGAGGCACTCTTACATTGGCCTCCTAGTTTCTACCATCCCCGGGAGCAAGAGATCAGAAATCAAATCCAGGTCTCCCATACAACAGTGCAGAACACTGACTCACTGGTTTGGGCCACGTGAATGTTTAAAGCATTTTTAAAGGGGTAGACTTAGAGTACCTAAGGAGTTAGATCCTGATAGTCATACATCTTTTGATGGAAGAAGGTTCATACTCCTCATTCAGGTTTTACTGAACTTTCAAGTGCCCTTTCTAGGAAGGATGTGTCTGATCCTTTGCAGCCATAATTACAGTTTACATACATCACAGACAGGCACTGTTTAAAGATTCTTTTGAAGTCTATATGCTGTCTGTATACAGCATGACTTCAAGGCCAGGTTTTCTTGGGATAGAATCCAGGCTAATTTCAATAGCACAATTTAAAGCAGTGATCTCCAAAGGTGGAATTGTCTTGCTTTTCTAGATTTGAAAAACATTTTGTCCTAAACCAAGAATGCCTGAGCTAAAATAATCTGAGCATCTGATACCCAACGTTCATGTTCCAGTGCTAAGTGTACAATGCCTATTGTACTTGTTCAGCACTAGAATAGTCCCTTCCCCTTCTAGGTAGGTTAGTTTGTCACTGCAGAGACATGGGTGACACGTAAATAAACAAAAGCTTGACAACATACATTGCTTTTTTGTTTAAAAACCCATCAGGAGCAGTGAGCATGTGGTAGGTCAGCACATTCAAACCATGATTCACTGAAGTCTAGCCACGGGATTATTGGCTTGGGTTGAGACTTATGTCTGCGAACCTTAAGGACAGGTCATAAGGAAAACGGTGGTGACTGGAACAGGCTCAGTTTCTTCTTTGTGAAACTTGATGAGGAAACAACAAGGAGTCCGGTGGCACCTTAAAGACTAACACATTTATTTGGGCATAAGCTTTCGTGAGATGCATGGAGTGAAAATTACAGATGCAGGCATTATTATACTGACACATGAAGAGAAGGGAGTTAACTCACAAGTGGAGAACCAGTGCTGACAGGGCCAATTCAATCAGGGTGGATGTAGTTCACTCCCAATAATTGATGAGGAGGTGTCAATTCCAGGAGAGGAAAAGTTGCTTCTGTAATGAGCTAGCCACTCCCAGTCGCTATTCAAGCCCAAATTAATGGTATTAAGTTTGCAAATGAATTTTAGTTCTGCAGTTCTGTCAAACCGTTGCCTACTCTGTCCCCATATCTACTCTAGCGACACCATCAGAGGATGCAATCACATCAGCCACACCATCAGGGACTCATTCACCTGCACATCTACTAATGTGATATATGCCAGCAATCCCCCACTGCCATGTACATTGGCCAAACCGGACAGTATCTACATAAAAGAATAAATGGACACAAATTGGACATCAGGAATGGTAACATACAAAAGTCAGTAGGAGAACACTTCAATCTTCCTGGACTTTCTATAACAGATTTAAAAGTAGCCATACTTTGAACTAAAAAAACTTCAGAAACAGACTTCAAAGAGAAACTGTAGAACTAAATTTCATTTGCAACTACATCCACCCTGATTGTATTGGCCCTGTCAACACTGGTTCTCCACTTGTGAGGTAACGCCCTTCTCTGCATGTGTCAGTATAACAATGCCTGTATCTGTAATTTTCACTCTGTGCGTCTGAAGAAGTGGGTTTTTTACCCACGAAAGCTTATGTCCAAATAAATCTGTTAGTCTTTAAGGTGCCACCAGACTCCTCGTTGTTTTTGTGGATACAGACTAACATGGCTACCCCCGATACTTGATGAGGAAAAAGGCAAAAATGTGCCATATATGCAGGTCTACATCACCGCTACGCACAGATTTGAACCCGTGTCTAAAAAATGAGATGTCTGTTTTTATCCCAGTCTTTAGTGCATATTTGCCTGCATAGTAAATGCTCAGTTCAGAACACCAGTTTGTCCCCATTCAGGAAAGGTGCAGAACTGGAGTAGTAAGGAGTGCTGCAGCTCAGGAGTGAGCTACAATATACTGCTAGAGCAGGGTTGGGGAGAGCTTGCAAAGCATTTGCTTGTGCCATTCCCTCGTTACCTCTGAATCTTTTTATTGCTCGTTCCCAACACCTTGTCCCCTGTCCGTCCCCCCACCCACCTCCATCACAGGTACAAAATACTGCTGCATACAGCAAAGACTGTAGTAATTTTCATTATAGTAGCTTCTGGAGGCCCCAGTCAAGCTCAGTGCCTCCTTGCAAGTTCTTTGGGGGCAGTGACAATCTCTCACTATGTGTCTTCACAATATCTTGAGCAATCTAAATAGTGCGAAAGATGTAATAATTAAAACAATCTGAAATTCAAGAAGCATCCAAAAGCTTTCATGATTATATTAACAATTTGTAAAGTCACTAGGTATGGGGCTTTTAATTATGTGGGTTTTATTCTTATGCCTTAATAAAAGAAATTGGTGGAAAAAAGCAAAACACTTAAAGGTTGCTTGCTTGCAGTTTTGTAACTCTGAGTTCTTGCAGGGTTGCATGTCTTTTCTTTGCTGGTGCTGATAGTATGCTCCAGGCAAGGCTTCTAACGGCATAGAATCTTTCTCTGTTTGCTAATATTAAAATAAATTAGACCATGTACTACACAAGAGAACACATGCAGTGTACATGAGTGGGGGAGTTTGGATAAATCAGACCATATCAGCGTGCTGTGGCTCTTTACCAGGAGTAATGGTAACATTTCTCTCTTTTTCTAATCCTTTGCAGGAAATCCAAGGGAAAACCAAATGGTAAAAAGCCAGTACCAGAAGAGAAGAAACTCTACCTAGAGCCAGAATACACAAAGTTGAGAATTACTGACTTTGAATTCAAGGAGCTAGTGATGTTACCGCGAGAAATAGACCTCAATGAGTGGCTAGCCAGCAATAGTAAGTAGTATGAACACAGCTCACAGCCTGATGCCCATACCCAAATGGGGCTTTCGTTTACATGGTCTCTTTTTACTGGTTTCAACACTAAAAGCCATTGAATGTTTTTGCATGTTTACTGTGCAATGCAGGTCATAATATCTTGAGTGATAACTAAGCTGTGTTTAGCGTAAACCAACTGTGCTCTACAGGGTGGAAATGTTAGTGCATTTCCCCCTTCTTCCCCCTCTGATTGTGACATTGGTGAGGACATTAAACTTTTTTTTTCAGGTCTCTTTTTAGGACCATCATTTTCCTTTTGAAGGGTCTGTTAAAACTGCTGGTTCAGTTGGAGGCATTGGTCTTCCAAAAACATTTTTAAGACCCTGACTAGCAGGCAAGTCCCAGTAAAGTTCTTTCGTTTTTGTTTTTGGTTTGTTTTAAAGATAAAACTAAAAGTCTTTTAGCTGGATTTGTTTCTCTTGCCATCTCCCATTGTAGTCCTTGTAGAGTTATTTTGAATTTTAAAGTTTACTCAAAGATAGTACTCACAGAAGTGGCTGATTAAAGATTATATGCAGGACTGGCTTTAGGAAGTGCGGGGCCCCGACAGGGATGACTAACCAAAACAAAAAACAAAAAAACACCCTATAAAAAAAACTTTAATTTCTTCCATGTATTATTTACTTTCCATAACTATATAAATAATAAAAGTATATATTATGTACATTGTGTCATATATACTGTTGATCGGTTATTAATGAGCTCCGTTTCACATGTATGGGTCCCCGCCACTCCCTGGGGGTGTGCTAGGGTGACCAGATGTTCCGATTTTATAGGGACAGTCCCCGAGTTTTGGATCTTTCTTATATAGGATCCTATTACCCCCCCACCCCCTGTCCTGATTTTTCACACTTGCTGTCTGGTCACCCTAGGGTGTGCACATGTGTGGGTCCCAGCTGCTCCCTGCCCCCCTCATTGAAGCAGGTGTGCAGGGTTATTGCCCTGGGAACTGCAGGGCACCAGTGGACATGGGTCTGGCTGGAGGTAGGGTCTGGCTGCAGTCAGGGCAAGGGGTGCGGGGCTGGCTGGAGACAGGGGGGTGTGGGGCGGGCGGGCTGGCTGGCTTCAGGCAGGACCACAGGGGGGTGCGGCAGGGGTTGGCAGGGCTGGAGACAGAGGAGTGCGGGACTGGCTGGCTTCAGGCAGGGGGGTGCGGCAGGGGTTGGCTGCAGGCAGGGCAGGGGGTGCAAGGCTGGTGCGGGAAGGGCAGGGGGTGTGGGGCTGGCTGGCTTCGGGCAGGGCCGCAGCGGGGTGCAGCAGGGGTTGGCTGGAGACAGGATAGAGGCTGCGGCAGGGGCTGGCTGTGGGCAGGGGGTACAGGGCTGGCTGCGGGCAGGACAGGGGGTGCGGGGCTGGAAGTAGGGTAGGGGGTGCAGCAGGGGCTGGCTGCAGGCAGGGGGTGCAGGGCTGGCTGTGGGCAGGGCGGGTTGCGGGGCTGGTACGGGCAGGGGGTGCAGCAGAGGCAGATGGAGCCCTGGCCCTTTAAATAGCCGTGGGAGCCCTGGGGAAGCAGCGGGGCTCCGGTGGCTATTTAAAGGGCCGGGGCGGTAGAGGCAGCAGGAGCCCCGGACTTTTTAAATAGCCCCCAGAGCCCTAACCCAGGGCTCCAGCAGTGGGGCTCTGGTGGCAATTTAAAGGGCCTGGGCCCTTTAAATTGCCCCCTGGGGAACCTAGGCCACCCCGGTACGGCACACTGGCTCTTGCCGGTACATCGTACCGGGGCTTGGGCGCAGGGTCCTCTTAGGCGCAGGGCCTGATTCAGGGGAATTGGTTGAATTGGAATAAAGCTGGCCCTGATTATATGCTATGTACATTCCCCACTGCATCTCTATTCTGACCTGCAACATCACCTGCTGCTACTCATATAGCTCTGCCAGTCCTAACCTTCAGTCACACCCAATCACGTTTATTTCTTAGCAGTGCATGCTAATTATGAGAGATTAATCTAAACTGCATGCTGGTTTTGTTAGGTGTACAAATGGTCATTCAGGTTTAGTCAGACACCACACTCACATTTGTATCTTGAGCAGGTTTTGAACTCTGATTTTAAGTCTGTACACTGTAACATTAAGACCCCCAAGTTCAGGAGTGTTAGGCTACTTTACCTGTTAATTTGTGGATTACCTGTCAGTGTTCTGATAAATAGCTTGCATCTTTAAAATATTTATTTTTCCTGTCTTTCTTTTTCAGCAACGACCTTCTTCCACCATATCAATTTACAGTATAGTACAATCTCAGAATTTTGCACAGGAGAGTCGTGTCAGACCATGGCAGTGTGCAATACGTAAGTGACAGCCTGCATGTGTTCACTGTTTGGACTGCTCCAACCGAGCCTCTAGACTCTGTGTGGGTGGGTGTGTAGGTTTTGGAGGGTGTTGGGGAAATAAGGAATGATCTCCTTATGATCTGTTAAGGCCATGACAAATGCACACCTTTCCTGGACACAGTGGAGGGCGGGGAAAACACTGCTGATTCAGTAAAGGAGAGATGACCTCTTGGATAACCAGCTCAGTCAGAAAAGCAGCAGGGTCATACTGCAGAAGCAAAATGCCTTGTTTGGGGTCTTGTGGGGAGGAATGGAAAGTAAAACTGTGCAGACTGGGAAAGTCCATAGAAGGCAGGAAGGATAAAAGAAGAATAGTGAAAACTTCAGGGAACCCTCTCTGGTTGGAATGTGAACCGGGCACCAGGCCATTTGGCAGATAACCTCCAGTCTGATGTGAGCCATTGTCTGCCTCAGCTCTTGGGAGTAGAGGGCACAAGTGGAAGCTTCTCAAAGGGCAAAGGAAATGTTCTGTTTTTGTGTCTTTTCCCTCTGTAGGAGTGATCAAATCTTTTAAGTCTGGCTACCTGTCAGGTGTGAAAGAGAGCAGTGGTGCTTTAATGTGTTAACGACACAGAGGAAAATGCAATTGGCTCAAAGTGGCCATTTTGAAATGGGGCTTTACTGCAAACTGCTGCTCTTGACTGAGAGATTCAGACCTGAGGGAATCTGAGAGCTCCAGCAGGGTGTGATACGCTCCTGTGGTTTTTTCCCCTGATGCATACACTGATAATCCCACCCGCTTCTCCATTATGCGTCTTGAGATCTCTTCAATCTGTAGTGAAGATGGGTTTTCAAGGGGAAAACAAAACAGTAGTTAATGTCTTATCACATCAGTAGCTATAAAGATTATCCACAGCAAACACAGGCCTCTCTATTAAAATGGCTAGTAATAATTGCAACATATTGCTATGTAATGCTAAATAGGTGATTGCTTCGTATACTGTGGCACTTCAGTAAAACTCCAGAGTTGTGTATTAACAGCTCATACTGACATAAGCCTTGGCTACACTTGCGAGTTACAGTGCTGTAAAGCCTCCCCCAGCTCTGTAACTCACTCCCCGTCCACACTGGCAGGGCACTTGTATCTCCCTGGGTGCACCACTGCAGGTACTCCACCTCTCCGAGAAGCATAAGAGAGACAGAAGAGTGGCTACGACTCTCCCCTGTGAGTCTGTACCAGGAATCAACCTGCAGCGCTGTACTGTCAAGTGTACATCTTGTCAAGTGGCCAATCCTCTCCATTGTTGTGACCAGCTGCAGGAATGCGGAAGTGCCGGTTTCAAAGCTTGTACCACAGAGAAAAAGCAAGCAGTTTGCTGTGTGCTTTGAGTGAATGAATGAGCAGGGGGCCGGGAGTCTGGAACTTGCAAAATAGAGTGCTGACACGCTCCAAAAAGCACCTCCCCCCCCCCACACACACACTCCCTGTCACACTCTCCCCCCCCACCCCACCCCACCCCACCCCATCCCGGTTTGAATAGCACTTTGCAGCCACATGAATGCTGGGATAGCTGCCCATAATGCACCGCTCCCAACACAGCTGCAAATGTTGCAAGTGTGGCCACGCCACTGCGCTGTCAGTGTGGACAGATTGCAGCACTTTCCCTACTCAACTGTACGAAGACAGGTTTACCTCACAGCACTGTACAGCTGCAAGTGTAGCCAAGGCCATAGTTTCAAGTAGGGGGTTTGAGAGGCACTCCTGTGTTCATGAAGACAGTGTATGTGAAGTTATAAAGGATACTTTTTTCAGAAGTGAAAATTAACAGCAGGGTAACTTCCAGTCGGAGGCTAAAAAAGAAGACCTCGCTACTAATGATTACCAGGAGGGAACGTAGATCCAATTACCCAAGAAATATGAGCTTTCTGAACATTTTGAAAACAGTCTGGAATGTGGAGTGATAAATCTCCCTCACACAAAAATGAGGATAATCATCCAAAAGCTAGGAAATCAGTGGACAGAGAAAGCTTGTCTCCTTGTAAATGAGATGTTGATTAGCAGGATGAAAGGTACTCCAGTAACTTTTGCCTTCTGGTTTTCTAGTGCAAGGATTCTCAACCTTTCTCTTTCTGAGGCGCCCCCTCCCCCCCCCCAACATGCTATAAAAATTCCATGGCCCACCTGCGCCACAGCAACTGTTTTTTTCTGCAAATCCAGTAGATTAAAAGCCAGGGGGTAGCAAGCAGGGCAATTGCCTAGAGCCCCATACCACAGGGGACCCCATGAAGCTAAGTTGCTCCGGCCTTGGCTTTCAGCCATTGGCGGTGGGACTCAGGCTTCTGCTTTTTGCCCTGCTCTCTGGCTTATTTTGGGGGACACCCTGAAACCTGCTCACGGCTCCCTAGGGGGACCCCTGGCCCCTAGTTGAGAACTGCTGTTCTAGTGTGCTGATTCCTGCTGTAGTCTTTACCATCAGATGAGCGAGTCTCAATAGCTTCTCTGCTTGATTGCAGAGGGAGTGCAGTAGCTAAAGCTGCTATGACATAAATGAAGAAACATCACCTGTAACTCTTGGTGTGGATGTATTATTCTGATGCAGTGTGTTTTTAAATGCTTTCTCGCTCAGCTGTAGCTGTCCCCCCCCAAAATGGAGAGGGAGTTGCTGTTGCATGAATGATGAGAAGAAAGGGGCGGGAAGGAAGACATTAAAAATGTGCTTTAATTTCTTTCCTCCATCCCAGTCACACATCTGACTTATTTTAATGGATTTTTTAGCACTAAAAAGCTTGATAGCTTCCCTCACCGAGTGTGCGCTTCACCTTCTCTGTCTGGAGTGTCAGTGGAGACTGTAATTTCTGAGTATTGATAGATGATATTCTAAACGGATGAAGAGAGAGAAGACCTGCTGTAGCTTTCTACTAGCCAGAAAGTAAGCAGCAGTTGGATAGAAAGTGGCAAAAGGAACTGAATGCAGATCCAGGTGTACAAGAGCAAGTTATTGGCAGGGTGCTGTAGTTTATTACTGCAATACTAAGGACTGATATCAGCAATATCTGAATGCTCTCACTCCTTCTTCATTGCTTAGGGACACTGAAGTTGCAGTTATTTGGTAATAACAGGAAGCAGACTGAACTGGGTGAAATATTGTTATGATCAAACTAAACACAGAAGCAGTTTTGAATTTCTTTCCTATATCCTGGGGTCGGTGAATGAATCATGGCTGCAAACTGCATCCTTGGTATTTGATTTTTCTACTTGATAGCTCTTCTTACCAAACATGTCCCCAGTTATGGGAGGGACACAGGAGTGAGTGAGATTACCCAGCTAGGCGTCTCAGGGCAAGCATGTGCAAAATGTACCGTAGCTTTACTCAAGGCCCTGTTTCAATTCCTTGCTCTGAAAGTACCTCACCCATGCTCATTTTGAATAATCTGTCCATTTTCATTCTGCTTAGAGAGGTAAAGCCCCCAAACCCTGCGGAGTTCCGAAAAAGAACAGTAGCCCACCAGCAGTGCTATAAACTATTCAGTGAATGAATGAGGAATACTGCTCCAGTAATGTTTATGTGCATTTATATCCCACCTTGACTCTGCTCGTGTTGTGAAAATCATGGGTCCTTTTTCACCTTACCATGCAGTGGCAATGTAACCACATATTTACTGCATTGTTTTGAGGAGACTCCCTGATGTAATTTAGTTCAATGGTAGGATTTATTGGAGAAGGAGCATCTGATACTATTGGTTGGAATGTGTAAGTGAGGGAGTCCATAGCATTTACCTTGCTCTTCAACCGCTTTGCATACTACTCCTCTACAAGTACTGCTAGCACTTGCACTTAACCCATTCTTGGCTATATAGGTCTATTTAGATGAGCTCTTTGGGGCCTGAATGTTGTTAGCATGCATTTGTGATCTTATACGTGATTCAGAGAATATACTATTTCATGCCATTGCAAATAATTGGCGGATATAATCTAGCATTGGTTGTACTATCTGGTATAATCTCTTGGAATTAAGTTAAAGCATTTTAGTGTAGAATCTAGTGGTCCATCTAGTTTAGTATGGTATATTACCACATTATAAACTCCTGCACTTTGCATCTCTTAGATACCCCTGATCATTTACCCAGAGCTCTCCTTGGAACCCCTTCCTCCACAAATTTCTAGTCCAGTTTCTCCTTAAGGAAGATTTTGTTTTTAAAAAAGAAGGCTGACACATCAAAGTAACAATTAAGATGATTGGTTCATCCTATGTTCAAAGCCACTTAAATGTTCAGCCTTCCTTGTCTTGCTAGCCTTATTAGAGGCCTCACATTGTTGAAAGTGAACATAATGTAGGGAAGTTACTCTACGTAAAATATCTGACAGTTTTTCTTCTCAGGAGAGCCCAAAAAATTAATAAACTCCAGATAGCTACAGCACCACCAGGTAAAGTGGCCATCTGTAGGGCAGAGGGCAACAGGCAGGGAGACTAATACACTGCACAACAGTAGGTGGAAGAGAATTTCTGGCCAGCATCACCGAGGCAAACTTCTCTCCTGACAAGCAGGGCCATGGAATTTTCAGCATCCAGGCAGCGTAGACCAAAATATTGGTCAGAAAGCTGGGATGATGCTGTCTCGTTCCGGGGTGCAATTCAAAACAAGGAGATGTTGTCACTGCTTATCTTATAATCCTGAGTCCCCAAAATGCTTCTGTTGCTTGTGGCTCCCTGCCTGGTTCATGCGCACACTCAGCAGCCAGCATGCACTCTGTGTTCTGTATGCTGTACAGCTCTGAGTCAACCACTTTGAATCCAACAGCCTGCCAGCAGTAATCACAAACACACTCTTATCTTTACCAGGCTTGGTTAATGTTAGCAGGTGATCCCAACACACCCCCTGTGACGGGTTGGACCCCCCTTTGCGGGGTGCCACCTGATGTGTTGGGGTCCCCCTGAGCCCGCCTGTCCCACCAGTCTGCCCCACACACACACTTTGTGCTGCTGTGTCAGGCTCCAGCGCGTTCGCACACAGGTAGGGACATACCCAGCTGTAAAATCACACAGTCTTCAGTCAGCTCTGTGTGGGAGCGCTCAGGTCTGGGAATTCCCCAGCACTCTGGTGTACACACCCTCTGGAATGTAAACTCAAAATTATATTGTCTTGTGCTATGTAGAGATCTATGCAACGTAAGCTTATGAAAATTGCCCCCTACCTCAATGTGGAGGAAGATATGCATAGCTTTTTGCCCCTCCACCCCAGTTATGAATTGCATAAACTGGATTTTGGAATAAACAAAGAACAAGTTTATTAACTACAAAAGGTAAATTTTAAGTGACTATAAGAGAGAGCAAACAGAACAAAGCAGATTACTGAGCAAATAAAACAAAACACACAAACTAAGCTTAATACACTAAGGAATACTGGCTACAAATAATTTCTCACCCTAAGTGTTGTTTCAAGCAGGTTGCAGCGTTTCTTGAAGGTAAACTGCACTGCTTGCAGCTTAAATCTCCAGGGATTCCTTTTACAGGCTGATCCGTCTCGCCTGGACACAGTCCCCTGCCCTCCTCTTCCCCCAGTTTAGTTCCTTTGTTTCTTCAGGTGTTTTCAGCAGTCTGCTTTCTTGAGTGGGGAGGCAGTGGAGAAGAGCCAAGATGAACTCACTCCCCAGCCTTAAATAGGATTTACATATGGTGGGAATCTTTTGTTTCCTAGACCATCCCCTTCCAGTAGAAAAATACCAGCTCAAGATGGGACACTGTACCAGGTGACATGATCACATGACCTTGTAGTGTCAAAGCAGCATCCCAGGAAGCTTCTCAGGAAGGTGGGAGATTAGCATCTTCAAAGTTCTATTGTCCTCCTTAATGGCCCATCCAGGTTGATTGCCTACTGTCTGGTGGGCGTTCCCCTGAGTACACATACAGTTGTAATTGCTACATAGTCGATATTCCTAACTTCAGATAGAGAAATGATGCATGCTTACAAATTGGATAATCACATTCAGTAAATCAAAACCGTTCACATGATACCTCACATCTTGCATAAAACATATTTTTGTTATGCCATATTCATATTATAAAAATATTTTGATGAAGAATATGGGGTACAGTGCCACCCCTCCAATTTTGAGTTTTCCCAAACCCATGTTCTCTGCAATGTCCAGCCCTCTCCTGCAACATTCAGAGGAATAAGGTCTCTTTATTCCTTTAAAGAGACAAAAGCTAACAGCTTGCCACTTTCTCTAGCGTTAACTACCCTGTTTCCCCGAAAATAAGACATCCTCCGAAAATAAGGCCTACTTACAGTTTTGCCTCTCGTTGTAATATAAGGCATCCCCCCGATAATAAGACCTCCCCGATAATAAGACAAAAAATGTGTACCGTATTCTTCTTCATTGAAAAATAAGACATCCCCTGAAAATAAGACCTAGCGCATCTTTGGGAGCAAAAATTAATATAAGACACTGTCTTATTTTCGGGGAAACAGGGTAACACTTTAATTCAAACAGCACACTGATAGTTGAGATTAATAGTAAAACAAGTTTATTAACAAAAGATAGGCTTTTCAGTGAGTTCAGGTATAAGAGACAGTGAGTTAGAAATGGTTACATGCAAATAAAAGTGAAAACATGCATCTAAAAGTGCAAAACTTAATCTAGCAAGATACAGGCTTTGTTCAAGATGGTTTCTCTGCCCCACAGTTTTCCAGCGGGTCAAGATCTACTCCAGAAGCCTAAAGTTCTGGTTCTTTTGTCTCCTGGAGACCCATTTCTTTTATAGTCCAGTGAACCTTTGAAATGGATTCTTCTGAAGGTTACCCCTCAAAGCAAAGTTTATTCAAGCTGTGAGGATGGTGATGTGGATTCTCATGGGGAAGGAAGCTGCGTGCTGTTTTCTTCTCCCTGCTGGTGTTTGCTAAAATGCAAATTGTTTTGTTTCCTGCTGTCTCCTCCCATGTTAGTTTTGAGGGCCTTGTTTACTGCCTATATGCAAAGTGACAGGTTTCAGAGTAGCAGCCGTGTTAGTCTGTATCCGCAAAAAGAACAGGAGTACTTGTGGCACCTTAGAGACTAACAAATTTATTTGAGCATAAGCTTTCGTGGGCTACAGCCCACTTCTTCGGATGCATAGAATGGAACATATATATATACACACAGAGAGCATGAAAAGATGGGAGTTGTCTTACCAACTATGAGAGGCCAATTAAGTAAGAGGGGAAAAAAACTTTTGAAGTGATAATCAAGATAGCCCAGTACAGACAGTTTGATAAGAAGTGTGAGAGTAGTTACATGGTGAGATAGATTCAATGTTTGTAATGGCTCAGCTATTCCTAGTCTCTATTTAAGCCTAAATTGATTGTATCTAATTTGCATATCAATTCAAGCTCAGCAGTTTCTCGTTGGAGTCTGTCAGCAGGTGGGTATTGTACCACATGGTACCCGCATGGCCCCTACTTACCTACACACCACACAATCCATTGTCTACAGCCAAGCTCTTAGATACAACCGCATTTGCTCCAATCCCTCAGATAGAGACAAGCACCTACAAGATCTCTATCAAGCATTCTTAAAACTACAATACCCACCTGCTGAAGTGAAAAAACAGATTGACAGAGCCAGATGAGTACCCAGAAGTCACCTCCTACAAGACAGGCCCAACAAAGAAAATAACAGAACACCACTAGCTGTCACCTTCAGCCCCCAACTAAAACCTCTCCGGCGCATCATCAAAGATCTACAGCCTATCCTGAAAGATGATCCCTCACTCTCACAGATCTTGGGAGACAGACCTGTCCTTGCTTACAGACAACCCCCAACCTGAAGCAAATACTCACCAGCAACCACACATCACTGAACAAAAACACTGACCCAGGAACCTATCCTTGCAACAAAGCCCGATGCCAACTCTGCCCACATATCTATTCAAGTGACATCATCATAGGACCTAATCACATCAGCCATGCCATCAGGGGCTCGTTCACCTGCACATCTACCAATGTGATATATGCCATCATGTGCCAGGTGCCATGTGCCTGTGCCAGGTGTCCCAGAGGGAATGAACAGAACAGGTAATCATCAAGTGATCCATCCCCTGTCGCTCATTCCCAGCTTCTGACAAACAGACTAGGGACACCATTCCTGCCCATCCTGGCTAATAGCCATTGATGGACCTATCCTCCATGAATTTATCTAGTTCTTTTTTGAACCCTGTTGTGGTTTTGGCCTTCACAACATCCTCTGGCAAGGAGTTCCACAAGTTGATTGTGCATTGTGTGAAGAAATACTTCCTTTTAATTGTTTCAAACCTGCTGCCTATTAATTTCATTTGGTGACCCCTAGTTCTTGTGTTATGAGAAGGAGTAAAGAACACTTCCTTATCTACTTTCTCTATACCAGTCATGATTTTATAGACCTCAATCATATCCCCCCTTAGCTGTCCCTTTTCCAAGCTGAAAAGTCCCAGTCTTATTAATCTCTCCTCGTATGGCAGCCATTCCATACCCCTAATCATTTTTGTTGCCCTTTTCTGAACCTTTTCCAATTCCAATATATCTTTTTTGAGATGGGGCGACCACATCTGCACACAGTATTCAAGATGTGGGCATTCCATGGATTTATATAGAGACAATATGATATTTTCTGTCCTATTATCTATCCCTTTCTTAATTATTCCCAGCATTCTGTTTGCTTTTTTGACTGCCGCTGCACATTGAGTGGATGTTTTCAGAGAACTCGCCACAATGAATCTAAGATCTCCATGCACTGTTCCTGTCTCCCTGCCTCAGCTGGAAGGTGACCAGGGTTCTTTGTGCGTAACTGAACCTTTTGGAATTTCTCATCTGAATTTTAGTCTCTCCTCTGTGGCAGTTGCAGTGGAGGATTGGCACCGCTTCTTTTTAAAGCACAAACCTTGCTGCTGGTCACTCGCTTGCCAATCTGTAGAGTGACACCAAAGGTTTGTGTCACCTCGTCTCTCTGTCCCCAAGACATGTACAATTTCTTTAACCCTGTCCACATCATACACAAATCAGGGCAGCATCAAGAGCGTCTTAACACTTTTTTAAGCACTGTTCCCTCTGCATGGTTCAAACACCGTTTTTAAAATAGGGCCAGATCACGTAGCTAGAGTAGTGTAACTTAGGTTGACTTAGCCTGGTAGTGAAGACAAGCCCTCTGATGATAACTGAGGAGTGTCCAGAACTTGAACTGAGCCTTTCCCTCCTAAAGGATGACTAAGGAATATGAACCCAAGTCTCTTGTCATGACCTTGGTCAAAATGCTTAATTTCTGTCCAAGTTTCCCATTTGTAAAATGGGGATACTTCCTTTCTCCGACCCTTTGTATGTTTAGAGTGTAGTTCTTGGGCATGTCTCTTAACAAATACATGTACAGCACCTAGAACAGTAGATCCCTGATTTTGGTTGGGCCCTCTAGGTTGGGGCAGGCAAACTTTTTTGGCCCTAGGGCCACATCAGATTTCTGAAATTGTATGGAGGGCCACTTAGGGGAGGCTGTCTCTCCCCAAACAGCCAGGCGTGGCCCGGACCCTGCCCCCTATCTCATAGACTCATAGACTTTAAGGTCAGAAGGGACCATTATGATCATCTGGTCTGACCCCCTGCATGCTGCAGGCCATAAAACCGTCCCTACCCCTTCCCTGGACTCTGCTGCTGAAGTCCCCAATCCTGTTATTAGTGACTTCAATCGGCAGAGACCCCTATCTGACCCCCTCCCCCTGCTTCTCATCTCCTGACAGCCCCCCCAGGACCCAAGAGCTGCCCCAAGAGCTTGCTGCCCCAGGAGCTCACAGCCCCGCTGCCCAGAGCATTGCGCCGGCAGTGCAGTGAGCTGAGGCTGTGAGGGAGGCAGTACAGCGGGGGAGGGGCTGGGCAGGAGGGTCCCGCGGACTGTAGTTTGCCCACCTCTGCTCTAGATACTACCATAATATAAATCAGTAATAAACACTACTTTATCATCATTATTATTATTAGACTTCAGATTCACGCCTTTTAATGATTATAATTGTAAATCAAATGCACAGCTTCAAAATGGGGAATAACTGACTAGGTGGTAGTAGTGCTGAAAAGGATCTGGGGCTTACAGTGGATCACACATTGAATATGAGTCAACAATGTGATGCAGTTGCGAAAAAGGCTAATATAATTCTGGGGTATATCAAGAGCAACGTTGTATGTAAGACATGGGAGGTAATTGTCCTCTGCACTGGTGAGGCCTCAGCTGGAGCACTGTGTCCAGTTTTGGGCACCACACTTTAAGATTGGAACAAATTGGAGAGAATTCAAAGGAGAGCAACAAAAGCGATAAAAGGTTTAGAAAACCTGACCTATGAGGAAAGGTTAAAACAAAACTAGCCATGTTTAGTCTTGAGAAAAGAAGACTGGGGAGACCTGATCGTTTTCACATCTGTTAAGGGGTTGCTACAAAGAGGTTGGCGATCAACTGTCCTCTATGTCCACTGAGGGACAGTACAAGAAGTAATGGGCTTAATCTGCAGCAAGGGAGATTTAGGTTAGATATTAGGAAATCCTTTCTAATTATAAGGATTGTTAAGCACTGGAATAGGCTTCCAAGGGAGGTTGTGGAATCCCTATCTTTAGAGGTTAAGAACAGGTTAGACAAACACCTGTCAGGGACAGTCTAGGTATATTTTGTCCTGCCTAGGTGCAGTGGGCTGGACTAAATGATCTCTTGAGGTCCCTTCCAGCCCTACATTTCAATGATACTAATCTTTCTGTTTGGTGGAAGGGAGCTGGTATAGTAGAACCTCAGAGTTACGAACTGACCAGTCAACCACAGACCTCATTTGAAAGTAGAAGTACACAATCAGGCAGCAGCAGAGACAGGGACGGGGGGTGGGGGGAAGCAAATACAGTACAGTACTGTGTTAAACTACTAAAAAATGAAGGGAAAGCAGCATTTTTCTTCTGCATAGTGAAGTTTCAAAGCTGTATTACGTCAATGTTCAGTTATAAACTTTTGAAAGAACCACCATAATATTTTGTTCAGAGTTGTGAACATTTCAGAGTTATGAATAACCTCCAGTCCCAAGGTGTTTGTAAATCTGAGGTTCTACTGTATCTGGGTTCTTTATTAAAATTTCCTGTTGTATTAATAATGGATTTATTTGAAGGCTGCTGCTAATTGATGTGATTAGGGGCCAGTGAACATTAATTAATTATACTTGCTTATGAAGAACTTGTTACCTTTTCTTGGAAACAGTTTGCATGTCCCATGCCTTTGAAACAGAGATCATTCATGTGTTCCGTAGTGCTGGGGGAGAGATGGTAGAGTTCATAGTGAGCAGAGAATGTAAATACAGACATGGGGTTAGATGAAGGGGGATGCAGAAGGGATTCTAACATTTGCCCAAAAATTAGATTGAAGATGGACTAAGCTGTTATGCTAGTTAATAAAGAAATGCAGCAGGTACCTGAGGGAGACCAAAACTGGGTACCTAGCATTATGGTGCCATCTCCTGACAGCAAATGTTATTACACTAAATTAACATTGTGTTCGCCTAGAGGCCCCCCTTCTCACTTCTGTTAATTTTGTTTAAAGCATTGGGAGGGTCACAGAGTATAATTGACCAAGTACTTTATTTAATAATGTGGCTGTGCTTTACCAAGCACTTTGCACTTATAGTGCCTTCCATCAGAGGCTTTCTAAAGCACTTCACAAACGACTAAGCCGTACAGTGTGGTGGGTTTCATTAGCCCTCAAAATGTTTTGGAAAATAGGCACGTGGAGGGTAAGTGACTTACCCAAACCTCACAATATGTCACCGTCAAAGCTGGGAACAGAACTGTGAGAGCCTGCTTTAACAAAGCTGCCTCCTGGCATCATCTTTAGCCCTTTTCTGTGGATTTGTCCTGTTTGGGGAAAGTAACACTGGAGTGAGACAGACCTCCCTTTTGGGCTTGACTTATGGAAGACTTTCCTTTGCAAGTTGTCAGTGTTGCTAGTACTGCTGACAGCATTGAGTGAGCTCACTGGCAGAAGCAGAATGATAAATGGCAAGTGCTGTGCTGTTTTTATAAAGGAGATAGTGTCAGGACTTCCTATCTAGGAAAACATTCTGAAGTGAGTCGCTATAGGAATCCACGGCCTGTACTTCAGTAATGTTATTGGCTTGCTTAAAAGCCCAAACAGCTTGAAAAACTACATTTTGTCTCTTGCCAGGCACTGGGTTTTGGAGTAAGTTTGATATCAACATAGATCTGATAAGTGTCCTTTAAAAAAAAAATCTATCTGCTGCTGCTGAAGTTCTTATAGTTTAGTTAGAATGTCAAGCTACTTGGCCAAAAGCATGTACCTGTGTACTTTTATACGTGTGCTGTAAATCAAACTGAGTGTCCTAAGTGTAACACACAACACTGGCAATTCTCTCCACAGACAGTACTACTGGTATGATGAGCGGGGAAAGAAGATAAAGTGCACGGCCCCTCAGTACGTTGATTTTGTCATGAGTTCAGTGCAGAAGCTTGTGACGGACGAGGATGTCTTTCCTACAAAATATGGTATGTTTACTCTTGGGGGAAATGTCCTCTGGTCTATCTCTTGTAAACTTTCTACTCAGGGTGGTGGGGAGAGTTTTTGGGTTGCTCTTGCCTCTTCTGTCTGAACTCCCCCCACCTCTCCCATAGAAAGTGATGTACCTGCCACCTTATTCCATATCTGTCTTACTGAGTGGTGAATCAAGAAGCCCATCTGGGACTTGAAATGCAAGGAAAAATGCAATCTTAGCAATATAGCCAGGACTCAGCAATGAACAGAATTATTGTACCTTCCAGATGTGATTAACTAGATTATTGTAGGGGAGAGAACAGTCCCCTTGTATTCATCAAGTAAAACGTGGTACCTGCACACTAGAATGGCCAACACACTGGTGGATGGAGGTAATGAAGAGCTAAACAGCTGCCCAGAGTGAGACTTCACTGTTACAGAGATATGTGGTGTGGAGCTACTAGCTGAGTAATAACAAGCATCTGAATGTGGACCAGAGGCATGCCGGGGTGAGACTATCATTCTGGCAATTGAAGCAACTAGCTCCTAGCTAAGCCAGTTGCTTAACCCCGTTTTGCTTATGAACATTTTTAATGTAGTTATTCAAGAGTAATCAGGATCTCGTATTTGCCTACTTCACAAGCAAATGTAGCTGTCACAAAGGAGCCAAATGAGAAGTTGCATGTATGACTGTCCTAAATCCTCCCCTACATGTATGTTTGCTGTCCCTGGGTGTTTGAACAGCACCGAATATAATCTGACTACTCTCATAATGATAATGAAGGCCAGACTGCTGGTCTGGTCTGCACCTAAATCCTGGGTGCATGCTAGGACTTGGGTTGAAAATGAAAACTGACCTCCTCATGAGTGCCATCAAACAGCAGTTGTGTCCTGCACTCTAATTGGAGTGTGCGTATGTTGCCAATTCTGCATGTGCACTCCCCAAAGTGCATTAGGGAGTACAACTGGCTGAGCCTAGCTAGCAGAGGAATATAGCCGTATAGCAACTTGGGCAGGCAAATCTGTTTCTCCTGTTGGTTGGTGCTATTAACAAGGAAACTGAGGAGTCTGTTAAAAGGAAAATAATTTTTCCATCTTGGGTTAGGTGCACGACTCTGGACATGGCACTCAGGTGCCTGTCCACGGGGCAGTATGCAATCTAAATTGAGTTTGTCCAGACTTGTTTTGTAGCACTGCAGCTCCTACTGCAGCATGCCATCGGGCTATAAAAAGTCCTATTGTCTAGGACTAAGTAATCCTAATATCACGAGTCTAAATTAGTGCCTCTAGGTTATGCAGTACATGGTAAATCTTGCAATGGACAACTTTGTAGAGGACTTCATACCTGTACTGCGCACACACCAGGGCCTAGATTTGTGAAATATGGTGACAGATATGGAACTTACTTCAGTTCCCACTCCACCTATGAATGGATCCCCCCAGCTTGCAGGTACTTGCAGCAGCATCTAGACCCAAGCCCAGACATGTGGACTGAAAAATTGGGAGGTGGAGCGGAAGTGCAGTTACAACTGAGGAAGGTGGGCAGGCAGATAAGGAGATGTCTGCTAGGTTTCACTGGAGTTGTGGCCCCCAAAATTGAGATATTAAAAATAATAAATTTTGGGGTTTATTTGCTTCCTAATAAACTTGCAAGAGTTGGCAGCCCTGGAAGGGGAATCAGGAACGGCACTTTTGACTGATGGGCTCCATCCACTTAAATCCTGCTTCTCCATTACTGCTTTAAAGACCATAGCCTGCCTTTTAAAAAGAAATAAGTTGCACCAGTCTGCACGTTGGCAGGGACAGATGCTTCCCCTAGGCTGAAATGATGGATTTGATCACCTAGCACTATCTGTGTGTCTCAGGTTTTCTTTCTCTCCTCTTCACAGGCAAAGAATTCCCCAACTCCTTTGAGTCCTTAGTGAAGAAGATTTGCAAATATCTGTTCCATGTGCTGGCCCACATCTACTCCTCCCACTTTAAGGAGACTTTGGCACTGGAGCTGCATGGACACTTAAATACACTCTACACACACTTCATCCTATTCATCAGGGAGTTCAACCTGGTGGACCCTAAAGAAACCACCATCATGGATGACCTCACGGAGATCCTCTGCAGCAGCGGCAGCGGGAGCAGTAGTAATGGGAGCGGCAACAGCAGCGCAGGAGCACAGAACCACGTGAAGGAGAGATGAGCCTTCCTATGGCGCGAAACTAACATTAACATAAAAACAATATTATATATTCTATATATGTGTGTGTATGTATATGTGCATATATATATATACAGACATACACAGCGATGAAAGTTTAAGCAATTATGCTGCCACCACAGGACGTGTAGTCGTATGGGACTGTACGGAGCTTTTGTTAATGCACCATCTGGTGAGAAGTTGCACCAATCTTCTTTTATTGTTTTCCTCCTGTTCCTTCTTTCTTTTCCCCCTGTCAGATGGCTGACGAATGCTGTTTTTAGAGAAGAACCAGGTTTTTGAGTTGGGGTGCTGTTTCTCTTTTTTTTGGTCCTTTTTCTTCAGTCTTGAGTGCAAGCCCTTCTGTCTTTCTAGGATGGTGGTACTGCCATTTTAAAAATATATATTATGTTATAAGAAGTGACTTTTACTTTGAAGTGGCTTAAATGCAGATTTTGTTTTGGGGTTTGGTTTTTACATAGACTCCCCCTCCCAATTTTACATAGAGTCCCCAGTCAATTGCATCTTGCCCTTTGCTGGCTTATAATGGGAAGAAGAGATGCCTGGCTTGACTGCAGGGGCTTGCTACAAATGTAATGGGTGTGATTCTTCATCTGTCTATGAACCTGCAAGAGGATCCACAAGCCTTTCTGCTTGTTGCTCCAACAAAATACATATACTTGTTTCTCTGCCCCTCCCGTCCCAGGCACACATCCAGGAATAATAGTAGTGAGATCATTGGGGACTGTAAGAGCCACCACCATTTACTTCCCATAGAAAAGGGGGCCAGGGGGAGAAGGGTGCACTGAGTCAGTCACCGGCTGTGATAGAGAGATGGCTGTTGGCATAAAATTATATTGTTGGCTTATTTTTAGTTCATCTGTTCAATAATAATAAAAAAAAATTTCTATCAGGCACGAGCCTTGTTTTTGTCTGCAGCGACACAAATCACTAAA
This sequence comes from Chrysemys picta bellii, assembly GCF_011386835.1. Taxonomy (NCBI): domain Eukaryota; kingdom Metazoa; phylum Chordata; order Testudines; family Emydidae; genus Chrysemys; species Chrysemys picta. Next base: position 36,484,918 of record NC_088794.1, on the reverse strand, counting down.
TGTTTGCTTAAAAGATGCAGAGATGGTTTGCTAGGTGAGTGCATGGGAAACTGTTAGCCTGGCTAGCTCCCTGCACAGAGTCTAATTTTGAAAGGATAATGTCAACCAACTTTAACAAAAACTGCTATTTTCCATCCCATACATTGTATTTTGTTCATTTTATGCATTGCTGCCATAATATAATCAAGTACACACAGAGGGGGCTGCAGTGTGGTAAGAGCTACATATACCTGTTTGTACAGGACCTGTGCTGAACAGTTTGCAATCTCAAAAGTAGTGGGGACGAGGGATATACACACCTGTATGCACTTTTCATGCACATGCACACTTTCATCTCCAGTCTGCATATTGTTTCTAATTACATAAAGACTTCTCACCTGTTGCTTGGCTAGTTTCTTGTTGGCACTGTGGCAGAAGTCTTGAGGTGGGAGTTGGAGAGAGCAGTAACCTTATTAAGCAGTTCAGGGAAGGTGTCAGCTTAAGATATACTCAATCTTATACCTTAACGAGGCTGTTGCAAACATCATTCTTTTGTATGTACTCCCTTTTATGCACCATATTATACAAACAACAGAGCAGCTATTGGACCAATAATTGCTAGCTTCAAGGGACATTCAGGCACTGCTTGGTGTCATTAAAATGGTGGCCATTTTGAAGTTAAGGTAGGGGCTGATCTATTAGGGCTACCTTGAGCATAAACTTTCACAACCCTGTCTACTGGACAGCTGTATGTTCAGAAATGTCATGATATGCCAGCAGGGTGGGCTCTAGGCACCAGCAAAGCAAGCAGTTGCTTGGGACGGCATATTTGGAGGGGCACAAGAATCCAGCATGGGAGCTGAGAACCAACAGGGGGCCCTGGGAGCTGTAGTTCCTTCATTAGCTCCCTGCCTATAGAGCCAGCCCTGGAGCAGGGAAAGAACTACATTTCCCAGCATTCCCTCGGCCGCTAGTAACAGGAAAGGGAGGGGGAAGGAGTATGGAACTGAAACCTGCAATTTGCTGAGAATGGTAGGGACAGAGCCAGCTCTAGGTTTTTTGCCGCCCCCCCCCCCACCCCAGCCCTGGGCTCCCCCCTCACTCCTGTGTTGCCCCAGCCCGGGACTCTTCCCTGCTCGCACCCCCTGCCTCCCCAGCTCTGGGCTCTTCCCGCACCCCCGCTGCTGCCCCAGCTCTGGCCCCCACCCCACCTCCTGCTGCCCCAGCCCTGGGCTCTTCCCCCCCCCCCCCCCACACCCTCTGCCGCCCCAGCCCTGGGCTCTTCCCCCCCCCCCCACACCCTCTGCCACCCCAGCTCTGGGCTCTTCCCCCCGCACCCCTGCTGCTGCCCCAGCTCTGGCCCCCACCCCACCTCCTGCTGCCCCAGCCCTGGGCTCTTCCCCCTTCCCCCCCTCCCACACCCTCTGCCACCCCAGCTCTGGGCTCTTCCCCCCCCGCACCCCTGCTGCTGCCCCAGCTCTGGCCCCCACCCACACCTCCTGCCGCCCCAGCCCTGGGCTCTCCCCCCTCCCCCTCCGCCACACCCTCTGCCACCCCAGCTCTGGGCTCTTCCCCCCGCACTCCTGCTGCTGCCCCAGCTCTGGCCCCCACCCGCACCCCCTGCTGCCCCAGCTCTGGGCTCTCCCCCAGAGGAAGAATTGGGTGAACTAAATGGACAGTGCCCCTCTCTATCTGAAGCCTAGCAAGGGAGGTACATGGATCCCACTAGAATTTAAAATGAAAAGTAAGGAAGGGGAGCTCTACTAGACTGGGCAGCTTTAGATACAGTACCAGGCACGTAGGAGGATTTACACTTCTGAGCCATGGAAGCAGAAATTGACTTTTCTTTTCCAGATTTGAACACCCTCAAAATTCAGGAGTGCTCAAGCTCAATTAGGGCAGCTGTTACTTCATTTCTCCCAAATCAAATATACTGATCCACTGTAACTTGCTGTAGAAAAAGTAGAATAAATTGAGCAAGAAATGCTTCCCAGTGGTTATTAGGACTGGGATTTCTATTTTCAACAGCCATTGCCTTTTTTTTTTAGTTTTAGTTTTATTTGTTTAAAAGGAAGACCGTGATATTGCATTGGCAAATTCCCCATAGAAACAAAGAATGGAACAAAAGAATAATAAAGGCACCTCAACTTTTCCTCATTTATGTAGGACAGTTATAATATGCATCCCGATATCCTCTAATCACACAAGCTGAAAATTGTTCCATTTTACTGCAGTTCTGTAACCATATGGGAACCAATCCTGTCTGTATTCTGTGCACATCCAAAATTCCTGCTGAATGACCCGCCCTGGGAGCAAGTTACCAGTGACCCGGGGCTGGGGCGGCAGGAGGGTGCAGTTGGGGACCCGGGGGAGAGCCCAGGGCTGGGGTGGGGGGCAGCCAAAACAATTTTTGCTTGGGGCAGCAAAAAACCTAGAGCCGGCCCTGTATGCTAGGGGTAGATTTCCCACAATACTGTACCTGCTCAAGGTCAGGGACAGAAGGCTAGTGACTGCCCTTAATCTAAAGGGAAAGCCTCTGCCCTGATGTACAGTACCCTGCCTATGTGAAGGGGAGACATCTGCTATGGATAGTTAGCATCAGACAGTTGCTTCCAACCAGTAAGCTGGTTCAGTAGGACACAGGGTATGTTAGGAATTCATTGATTTAGTGCCTTTATAAAAGTTAGAAAGCTGCTAAATATTAATGCATAAGCCCATGACATCACCTAGCCCCATTTAAACAAAAAAACATCCTCCCATTAAAGGCAGATGACTAAACAGTATTAAATGTATCATGGTCTTCAATTGCAATCTACTGGTAGGAGAGCAGCAGTACAGAGTACAAAAGTGAGAACTAAGAATTTCTCAGTTCTCATCCTGGCTTCCCTCCTAACCTCTGGGCAAGTTAGCTAGAGCCAGCTTCTCAAAAGTAAACAGTAATTTGGGGGACTACCATTTTTGAGAGCCCAACCTGAGACACCCCTTAAAGGGACCTGATTTTCAGAAAGTGCTGAGCATCCACCCTCTGACAATCAAAAGCTATAAAAGTGTTGAGTTGGGTGCCCCAAATCACTGGTCAGCTTTGAATATGTAGGTGTTAGAGTCCAGTTCTGTATTCATCCAAGTTAGGGCAAAGCTTCTGTTGACTTCATCCATTCTGCTTGAATTTCCCTATGTCTAGCATGGGATTAAATTTCTCTTCTACCTAAGAGGAAACTTGTACTGGTGTCTTAAAAGCATTGTAGGCAAGCCCATGTAGACACTTACCTTGGTTTAAAAGCACCTTCTATCTATAAGGTTATGCCAGTTCCTTACCAACTTAAACTACAATTAAACAAAAGCCTTCGGTATGGTAAGGTCCACAGAGCCATTGGACTGAGACATTCCCATCTGCTTGAAGCTTGGGGCAGAATCAGACCTGTCAGGCACTGGCAGTAGGCTGCATCTAACCTCCTGAAGTTCCTGCTAATTTTATCTGCCTCACCAGCAGTCAGCAACTCAGCCACACCTCCCTGCTGTAGCAGTTTATGGAGGAGAATTTCACACTTCTCCCTAATAACAATTTGGTCCTAGCTATCTCTGCCTTTTGATGACATTGTCCTCACAGTTCCACTTGCCCTTCTCTGAGGTATGTGCTGCTTCAAGGATGGATCTAGGCTAGAAAAGCTAGAATCAAAAGAAAGGTCTGTCTCTCCTTGGGGAGCTCAACCAGCTCTGGGGTCAGGCTGCTGCTGCTCACAGGAAAGTAGCCAGACAGGATTGGAAAAACTGCCTCTAGGCACGAACAGACCATTTCCATGAGGGAAGTGTGTCAGATGGAAGTTCATGCCTAAGTCCCTAGAGCCTTCACTCCTGCCTGTGGAGCTCAGTTGCCATCTCCAGCCACGGATGGAGGACACAGCCTGAGGCTTTCAAGGTCAGCTCTCTCTCCTGATATCACCTCTTCACAGACCTTTCAGCTGATCTCTAGTGATATCCCAGGCTGCGACCTCCACCGAAAGAGCAGCCCAAGTGGATTCCATGCACAAGAGAAGGCAGAGAGTTGAGGGAGCTCAATCTTGAAGCCCCAACCAGTGCCTTCCTTGAGAAACCCATGCCGAGGAGGGGAGACAATAAACCCAGCCTCTTTGAGGACAGGGTGATAACTAGTCACTTGAAATATTTTTCGACCATTCTCTGAAGCAGAATTATGGGGACAAACTCCCCAAAAGGAGCTAAATGAATTAATAAAATCAGCATCCAGCTCCCATCCTCAGCTTCACAGAATGCAGCCTGGCAGCTCAGTGCTGGGGAAAAAACCAGGCCAGAGCTAGCTACTGACTCCACTAGGCATGCACAGACCCCCAAAATGGGATTCCTCAGGGAAAGAGGGCAGCTGTCCAACCCAGAGTTAGTGTTTTAATATATATTATTTGATCAAATATATACCCCCATCAGGCAAAGGACTGTGAAACCACACTTAGGAGGCCTGCAGCCACCCTAGACAAGCTATAGCTATATATCCCTTTTTGTACTCGTGAAGGTGGAACAAAAGGATTTTCTACCATACCTAAATGACAGGAAAAGTGTTGGGCTGTCCTTCCCTGCTGCTGTGGGTCACTATTCCCTAGTGTGCAGGTTATTGCCCTCAGCTTCTGTTGCGGATTGCCATGCTTCATCTCAGCTGGCCAGCTGTGAAAGAACAAGCAGACAATATGGGGGCTTTTTGGCCCCTCATTTTTCTTTCTTTCTAACCTTCTCCACCCCGGGCTTCCACCCTGTAAAGCCAGAAGATTCCTCCATTTGCACCAGTCCAAACACATCATGGTAACATCACCAAAGTTCTGTATTGCTCAGGAACTTAGAAATGGGGGTGGTTTTTACCTGGAAGAGCGGCCACCTCACTATGCAAGCCCTTCATGGGGCGCCAAGTCCATCCAGGCAAGCATCACATTAGAGCCCATCTCTTCAGTAGGAAAACTCTCCGGTGACATTATAGGAAAAAAATAGACAGCCGTGTCCTCCTACACATGATGTGCCTCTCCACAAGCATTGCTAACAAGGGTGGGCAGATGGGTGACACTCAATCTAGAAACGCCATGGCCTAAGGCCTTCTCCCTGAGAACAATAGTGGGATATAAATCTTTTTCTCAAATTAGTGCTCAATTCTGTTAGTGCTACAGGGGAAAGTAGAAGTTATTGCTGAGGCATCAGAGGTGTCCACTTACAGTCCTAACAGGACATTATAGACCAGAACAGAGGTCGCATGGCAAGGTGAGTTAGTCCCTGAAATAACAGGAGAAAATAAGTCTTTGCCAATGGTGCCTAGAACAAATGCAGGCAGGGTGCTGAGGCAAGAGCAGCAGCTATCCTCCACAGCGATCTGCATGACTCCCAACCAGCTCAAGCTGGAATTAGGCTCCAGAATGGAGCCACCACTTCTTTCCGTTTCGGAGCAAATGTCTCTTTGGTCAAAACAAGGTGACAGGACACTGTCCACAGAGAGTACCCAGCTATGCAAGAACCACAGGAACAGCTTGGTCTCATTCCCCATACCAAGCAACACATAGAAATGCCACGACATGAATGAAAACATCCAGCAGCTACTTCAGATCAAGACAGAATTGGATTGAAGAGTGTAACCTGTACCCAGAAATATCCTGATATACTGTAGGTCAATTGGATGGGCTGGTGATTGACCTCTCTGCATCTGGACACAGCAACAACATGTCCTATAGCCTCGCCATGTGCTAGGACCTGGAATGAATGACTGTTCCCAAAGCAGAGATTTTTTCTTTCCATCTCTCCCACAGCACCCCGGAACAATGCGAAATATGAGAACAAGAGAGCAGCGTGCTACTGTGCAGGCCTTCCTGGCTGAAGAGGCTCTGGTTCTCAGCTCTGCTTCACCTAACCCTTGACCTTCCACTGCCTCTAGCTCACAGGGGAGGTCTGCTACTGCAAAGCCAATCTTCCATCTGGGACCAGACAAGTTTAAAATGGATATTAGGATGAAGTGATGAATGCTGTTGTGGACCTTAGTGCGGGGGGTTGGCAACCTCAGGAACCGCATGCGTCTCTTTGGCTGCCCCCTTGCGCGCAGCTGTTTTTTGAGGCGGTGTGAGATGGAGGCTCAGGCTGGGAGTGGGAGAGTGTGTGAGGTGCAGGCTCTGGCCAGGAGGCGCTTACCACAGGTGGCTCCCGGCTGGCAGCACAGCAGGGCTTATCAGGCTGCCTGCCTGCCCTGGCCCCACGTTGCGGCCGGCTGCTGGCACATCTCTGCAGCTCCTTGGGGGGAGGGGGCTAGCGAGTCTCTGTGTGCTGCCCGTGCCTGCAGTCACCGCCCCTGCAGCTCCCATTGGCCGGTTTGTGGCCAATGGGAGCTGCGGGGACGGTGCTGGGGGCAGGGGCAGCACACGGAGGCACTTCACCCCTCCCTTCCCCCAGGGACCGCACACAGAGACATGCCAGCAGCCAGCCGCTTCCGGGAACAGTGTGGGGCCAAGGCAGGCAGGCAGCCTGCTGAGCTCTGCTGCATCGCCAGCCTGGAGCCACCTGTGGTAAGCGCCTCCCAGCCAGAACCTGCACCTCGCACCCCCTGCCGCACCCCAGCACCTTGCCCCATAAGAACATAAGAGAGGCCGTACCAGGTCAGACCAAAGGTCCATCTAGCCCAGTATCCTGTCTACCGACAGTGGCCAATGCCAGGTGCCCCAGAGGGAGTGAACCTAACAGGTAATGATCAAGTGATCTCTCTCCTGCCATCCATCTCCATCGTCTGACAGACAGAGGCTAGGGACACCATTCCTTACCAGTCCTGGCTAATAGCCATTAATGGACTTAACCACCATGAATTTATCCAGTTCTCTTTTAAACTCTGTGATAGTCCTAGCCTTCACAACCTTCTCAGGTAAGGAGTTCCACAAGTTGACTGTGCTCTGCGTGAAGAAGAACTTCCTTTTATTTGTTTTAAACCTGCTGTCTATTAATTTCATTTGATGACCCCTAGTTCTTGTATTATGGGAATAAGTAAATAACTTTTCCTTATCCACTTTCTCCACATCACTCATGATTTTATATACCTCTATCATATCCCCCCTTAGTCTCCTCTTTTCCAAGCTGAAGAGTCCTAGCCTCTTTAATCTCTCCTCATATGGGACCCGTTCCAAACCCTTAATCGTTTTAGTTGCCCTTTTCTGAACCTTTTCTAATGCCAGTATATCTTTTTTGAGATGAGGAGACCACATCTGTACGCAGTATTCAAGGTGTGGGCATACCATCGATTTATATAAGGGCAATAATATATTCTCAGTCTTCTTCTCTATCCCCTTTTTAATGATTCCTAACATCCTGTTTGCTTTTTTGACCGCCTCTGCACACTGCGTGGACATTTTCAGAGAACTATCCACGATGACTCCAAGATCTTTTTCCTGACTTGTTGTAGCTAAATTAGCCCCCATCATATTGTATGTATAGTTGGGGTTATTTTTTCCAATGTGCATTACTTTACATTTATCCACATTAAATTTCATTTGCCATTTTGTTGCCCAATCACTTAGTTTTGTGAGATCTTTTTGAAGTTCTTCACAGTCTGCTTTGTACTTAACTATCTTGAGCAGTTTAGTATCATCTGCAAACTTTGCCACCTCACTGTTTACCCCTTTCTCCAGATCATTTATGAATAAGTTGAATAGGATCGGTCCGAGAACTGACCCTTGGGGAACACCACTAGTTACCCCTCTCCATTCTGAGAATTTACCATTTATTCCTACCCTTTGTTCCCTGTCTTTTAACCAGTTCTCAGTCCATGAAAGGACCTTCCCTTTTATCCCATGGCAGCTTAATTTACATAAGAGCCTTTGGTGAGGGACCTTGTCAAAGGCTTTCTGGAAATCTAAGTACACTATATCCACTGGATCCCCCTTGTCCACATGTTTGTTGACCCCTTCAAAGAATTCTAATAGATTAGTAAGACACGATTTCCCTTTACAGAAACCATGTTGACTATTGCTCAACAGTTTGTTTTTCTATGTGTCGGACAATTTTATTCTTAACTATTGTTTCAACTAATTTGCCCGATACAGATGTTAGACTTACCGGTCTGTAATTGCCGGGATCACCTCTAGAGCCCCTTTTAAATATTGGCGTTACATTAGCTAACTTCCAGTCATTGGGTATAGAAGCCGATTTAAAGGACAGTTACAAACCTTAGTTAACAGTTCCGCAACTTCACATTTGAGTTCTTTCAGAACTCTTGGGTGAATGCCATCTGGCCCCGGTGACTTGTTAATGTTAAGTTTATCAATTAATTCCAAAACCTCCTCTTGTGACACTTCAATCCATGACAATTCCTCAGATTTGTCACCTACAAAAGCCAGCTCAGGTTTGGGAATCTCCCTAACAGGGCCGGCTTTAGGCCGATTCAGCCGATTCGGCTGAATTGGGCCCCGCGCTAAGAGGGCCCCGCGCCGCAGCTCTCCACCCTGCCCCCAGCTCACTTCCCCCTCCTCCGCCCCCCTGCTCCTCCCCCTCCCCTGCTTCCCGCGAATCAGAGGTTCACGGGAAGTCTGAAAAGAAGCAGGGGCGGGCAGGCAGCACCAGATAACCCGGGGTGGTGGGGGGCGCGAGAAGGGCTCCGGGGAGGCACGGCCTAGTCCGGTCCAACCCGCGGCGTGGCTTCGGCTCTGGCCCCCGCGGCGCGGCTTCGGCACCGGCCCCCCGGCCCGGCCCCCGCGGCTTCGGCTCTGGCCCCCCAGCCCGGCCTGGCCCGGCCCCCGCGGCGCGGCTTCGGGTCCGGACCCCTGGCCTGGCCCGGCCCCCGCGGCGCGGCTTCGGCTCCAGCCCCCCGGCCCGGCCCAGCCACCGCGGTGCGGCTTCGGCTCCGGCCGCCAAGGGGCTCTGGGCCGGACCCAAGCCTGGCGAACACGGCCGGAGTGCGGCTCAATTCCTGGGGGCGGGGCTTGCAGCAAGCCCCGCCCCCAGGAATCGGGCCCTACTCTTGCTAAAGCCGGCCCTGCTCCCTAACATCCTCAGCCGTGAAGATTGAAGCAAAGAATCCATTTAGTTTCTCCGCAAAGACTTTATCGTCTTTAAGCGCTCCTTTTGTATCTCCATCATCAAGGGGCCCCACTGGTTGTTTAGCAGACTTCCTGTTTCTGATATACTTAAAAAACATTTTGTTATTACCTTTGGAGTTTTTGGCTAGCCGTTCTTCAAACTCCTCTTTGGCTTTTCTTATTACATTGTTGCACTTAATTTGGCAGCGTTTATGCTCCTTTCTATTTTCCTCACTAGGATTTGACTTCCACTTTTTAAAGGAAGTCTTTTTATCTCTCACTGCTTCTTTTACATGGTTGTTAAGCCACGGTGGCTCTTTTTTAGTTCTTTTACTGTGTTTCTTAATTTGGGGTATACATTGAAGTTGGGCCTCTATTATGGTGTCTTTAAAAAGCCCCATGTCAGAATCCCTTCCTACACCAAACTCCCTCCCAGACCCACACCCCCTCTGTACCCAGTCCTCTGCTTTGTATCCAGGGAAGACTGGCACCCAGCAGAAGAGGTGGGAGGTTTGCATGTGGGGGATTCGGAGTCTGATACAAAGCCAGGGTGAGGTTCTCATAAGCACATAATCCACCGCAGCACGGGTGTAGTTATTAGAAGGGCAGAGACCAATCATCCCCTAGGAATCGCACATATTTTACTGTGACCCCCCTACCAGGATACTGGCCTTATTCAGAGCCTCACTGCAGCCCCTGTAGCAAATGCATTTTAACAAACCCAAATCTGAATGCAAGTATTTGCAGGAGAGATGGGTCCAAATTTATTTGTATGTCAGTAACATCAGTAGGCCCAACTGAGATCAGGTTCCCATTGTGCTAGGTGCTGTACAAACGCAGGAGGTGCCTACATTGCACTCAGAAATGTGATTGCAGCTCTGCTAGCTTTAATCTAGCTCCCCTGGCTAAAGATATCAGTGAAGATGCAGCAGCATGGACCCAGCCTGGTTTAATACTGCAGCTACATACCCAGGCTGTGGGCAGTCTGGTACAGTCCTCGCTGAAGCACCTAGATTCTAGTTGCATTGAAAGTATTGGTGATAGGGTTACCATTCGTCCGGATTTACCCGGACATGTCCTCCTTTTTGTGCTAAAAATAGCGTCCGGGGGGAATTTGTAAAGCACTCACAATGTCCGGGATTTCCCCCCTCCCCCGGCACAGCAGAGCGAGCGGCTGGGAGGGCTGCAGGAAAGTCCCGGGCTGGACTCCGGAGCAGCTGGAGAGGAGCTCCGCCCTGCATTCTGAGCAAGTGTCTCAGCACAAAGTGCAGCCCTCCCCTTTTGCAACTGGGAGCGGTTTCTGCCATGCAGCGTAGCAAAACGGGAGCGAGAGCACTTTGTGCTGATACAAGGGCAGCTCTCCCCTGCAACCCGGTCCGGACCAGGGACCGGGTTTTGTTGTGCAGGGCCAGGGACCGGGTTTTGTTGTGCTGGGGAGCTTAGCCACGTGTCCGGCTCGCACAGAGCCCAACACCCTGTTCTGAGCAGCAGGGTAAGGGGGGCAGGAGAAGGGTCAGGGAGGTTCTGGAGGGGGCAGTCAAGAAACGGGGGGGGGGCTTTTTGGGGGGAGTGGAGAAAGTTTTGGGCAGTCAGGGTACAGGTAGGGGGTAGGGTCCTGGGGGGCAGTTGGGGGGGGGTCTTAGGAGGGGGCAGTTAGGGGACAAGGAACAGGGAGTCTTAGGTAGGGGGTGGGGTTCTGGAGGGCAGTTAGGAGCAGGGGTCCCAGGAGGGGGCAGTCAGGGGACAAGGAGCGGGGGGGGCAGGGGGCTGGGAGTTCTGGGGGGGAGCTGTCAGGGGGCAGGAGTGGGGAGAGGGATCGGAGCAGTCAGGGGACAGGGAGCAGAGGGGTTTAGATGCGTTGGGAGTTCTGGGGGGGGCTGTCAGGGGGCAGGAGTGCGGAGAGGGATCGGAGCAGTCAGGGGACAGGGAGCAGAGGGGTTTAGATGGGTTGGGAGTTCTGGGGGGGGCTGTCAGGGGGTGGGGAGTGGTTGGATGGGGCGTGGGAGTCCCAGGGGTCTGTCTGGGGGTGGGGGTGTGGATAAAGGTTGGGCAGTCAGGGGACAAGAGGCAGGGAGGCTTAGATAGTCCTGGGGGGCAGTTAGGGGCAGGGGTCCCAGGAGGGGGTAGTCAGGGGACAAGGAACAGGGGGAGGGTTGGGAGGTCAGGGGGGGCGGGAAGTGGCAGGGGCGGGGCTAGGGCAGGGCTCCTCCCGTCCTCTTTTTTGCTCGCTGAAATATGGTAACCCTAATTGGTGAGTAGTAATAACTTTAATGTGTTCAATTATTATTAGTTGATAAATTCTAATTCTACAAGTAGCTTTGCGTGTGATGCGGCTCTCGAAATATTCTGGTCAAAGACAAAAACAAAAAAATGGCTCCTCTTCTTTGAAAGGTTGCTGACCCCTGGTCTAGTGCATGGTGCAAAGTCCATAGCATAACTACCATGTTGAATAAGTTGAAACATAGCATTAAGTTCCCTCCGGGGGGCCTGCATCTAGGTGTCCAAACAAAAAGGTCAAGTCACTGTAGGCTACTGTTATCTGCGTATTTGAGGACGTTTTATACAAAGTTAGAGTTACAGACCTTATTCCAGCCCCACAAGGCCATAGAGCCTGAACCTGGAACCTCATTCTGCTCCTTACAAGAGAACCCAGATAGAACCCCTGCAGGATGAGTTATTACACTTCCCATCCATTAGAGCAGACCTCCTGGTAGCCACTATCTCCAAACAGATGAGTTTATGAGATCTGGTACTGTACTTTTAATTCAGATGGGTAGTCCTCACATCTGTCATTATGTTCATTCCCCAAGTCAAGCCAAGAAATATTCTTCTGCTGTTAAGGTTGGTTTCAAAGAGGATGGAGCTAGGCTGTTCTCAGTGGTGGCAGATGACAGAACAAGGAGCAATGGTCTCAAGTTGCAATGGGGAAGGTCTAGGTTGGATATTAGGAAACACTGTTTCACTAGGAGGGTGGTGAAGCACTGGAATGGGTTACCGAGGGAGGTGGTGGAATCTCCTTCCTTAGAGGTTTTTAAGGCCCGGCTTGACAAAGCCCTGGCTGGGATGATTTAGTTGGGGTTGGTCCTGCTTTGAGCAGGGGGTTGGACTAGATGACCTCCTGAGGTCTCTTCCAACCCTAATCGTCTATGATTCTAAGCATCAAAGTCCAGTCCTTAGAAGCACTGACAGCTCAGGATAGAGAAGTCATGTCTCCTGTACTGAGATCTGCTAGGCAGCTTCATAGCCATCAATATATGAATTCATCAAAATTGTAGGTATTTGTCATCTTTAGCCAAGGCCTTTTTGTCTCTGTGTGTGTGTTTGTGTGCGCGCGCGTGCAGAAATCTTCTCCATGCTTTAGTGCTCAGGAGAAGATGGCGGATAAAGACTACACCTCATTTTTGTGTGTCCATGTTTAAAGAATGAGCCTGCTTCTACCCTACAGGCACAGTGCTACGAAAATCTGATTGTCATGGATGTGTAGGCTTTGGCATGATGAACACACAAAAACAAAACGTGTTGGTGCTCACCTGAAAATTTCCTGGAGACAAATAGATCATCCAGAATAGAGGTGGAAATTGACACCCAAGGATTTGGGTTTATTGTCATTAGATGGAATTTACCAAGTTCTACAAGATGAAAAATTGCAGCGTTTTTTTCTCAAAGTATATTTCACAGTCGGTAAATTAGGAAAGTAGATTTGAATTACCCTGGATGTGGGAGCAGCCTCAACTAGAGGGAAATTGAGGGGGGCAGGGCATTCCCCAGCTGCCAGTGCCTGACAAGTCTTGTTCTGCCTGCAAGCTGGCTGACGTACCCATTAGAATGGATCTGTGGACTTTATTGCTCAAAGAAATGAAATTTTCAGGAAAGCACACATACATTTCCTAATAAGAGCCTCTATACAGACTTTGTCACTGATTTAACTAAATCCTTTTTAAAACAGATTAAAACCAGTGCAACTTTCTCATGCAGATGAGCCTTTAGTTAAATCAGCTAGTGTGTGTAGCCCAGGCCTTTGTTAACGCACATAAAGCCCTCAAAGTGAACACTGCTAGAAAGGCCTTAGCTAAAAGATAGCTCATCCAGGTCCTGATTCATAGCCCGTTCATGTCAGTGGAAAGAGTCCCAATGACTGCAGCTAACTATGATTAATACACTTTGTCATTAATGTTCTTTCAGTGTTCAGAACATAAAGGGAGCACCAGGTCCCTGCAGCCTGCGACCTGCCGGCTTTGCAGGCTTGGGGCAGGAAGGAGACCCAGCGGTCAGCAACCTGATAATGTAACAGGCTATGCTTACAGCAGTGCTGCTGTAAGATCTCTAGTATAGCTGCTCTAAGCCAACAGGAGAGAGCTTAATTACTCCAGCCCCTGCATGTGGTGGTAGCTATGCACACCGGTGCTTAAGTTGGCATGTTATGTCACTCGGGGGGGTGGCTAATTCCCACCACTGAGCAACATAACTGATGTCAACTTAAGCTGTAGTGTAGCTTACACTGACATTTGTGTACGTTCATGGGTTGGTGTGAACCAGAGCCCACCCCTTCTCTGCCCCACCACAGCACAGCTTGGATTTAATAACAGGATGGTGACCATGTCAATCAGGGCAATCATATGGGGGTATTTACTGCTCAAAATAAGAAAGTAAGGAATGTGCCTGCCCATTATGGGATTCTTAGCAACCCTTCCTGCTTTATTATAATCTCCCTAATGAAGGCAAATGCTGAATTGCAGCTGGAGAAGGGAGATTAGAAAATCCATTGTAACAGGTTAATTATCTGTTATTAGTGTTCATTTCTGATCCAGGTGCTACTCAGATAAATGGCTCGGATAGTTTGTAGAGAGTTGTTTTATTTTGCTTCAGGAGGTAACCGTGTTAGTATGCATCCACAAAAACAAGGAGTCCGGTGGCACCTTAAAGACTAACAGATTTATTTGGACATCTGAAGAAGTGAGGTTTTTTTTACCCATGAAATCTTATGCCCAAATAAATCTGTTAGTCTTTAAGGTGCCACCGGACTCCTTGTTTATTTTGCTTGTTCCACACATAGAAAATGGTGTCTGGCCTGTGCTGAAGAATCACAGTGCCTCTGGTTGTTTGTTTTTAATGTGTTACTGTACAACAGGAAGGCTGCTTTCCAGCTGGTGTGAACTCAGGCTTCCTCCGTATCCTCTCACTCCAATGACACTGTAGCTTGTTTGAACGGTGCATAACAGAAGGGGAAAGAAAGATCACAGCAGACTCTTGGCACAAGAGCTCTATTTTGCTGTCAAAAGATGGAATGTACCCTATTTATTTATTTTGCATACACAGGGTATACTCTAGGGCAGCGTTTCTCAAACTGGGATCTGCGAGGGTACTCCATGGGGTCCGCCTGCCCCACTGATCAACGTCTCCCTTTTCCCCCAGTGCCTCTTGCATGCCAGGGAACAGTGTGCAGGAGGTACTTGGCGGGAGGAGTGGGGATGGGTCGCGCTCGGGGGAGGGGGCAGAAAGAGGTGGGAAGAGGAGGGGTGGGGCCTGGGGCTAGTGGGGGTGAGGTTTGGAGGTCTGTGAAAATTTTTAAATCAAAATGGGTGTCCTCGGGTTGCTAAAGTTTGAGAACTACTGCTCTAGGCTAGGGTGATGTCGTGAGAAGGGAGAAGAATCTATTAAGGTGTCTATGCACACCGGTCACAAGGAGGCTAGTGACACCACTGCACCTACAACCTGCTCAGTGGGAACAGGACACTGCTGATGCTAGGACAATTGAAATCAGGGAGAGAGGAAGCATGGTCTTGAGGCTAAAGATTTGTTTTGTTTTGTTCAAAAGGAATTATTTTGGGAAAGTTCTGTGGCCTGTGTTATACAGGAGGTCAGACTACTTGATCACAATGGTCCCGTCTGGCCTTGTCATTTATGAGTCGGGCACTGGGCAGGGACACAGAAGATCTGGATTCAAATCTCAGTTCTGCTACAGAATTCCTGTGAGACCTTGGGCAAGTCACTTAGTCTCTCTGTGCCTCAATTCCCCACCTGTAAAAATGAGCATAACACCAGTTCCATTCCCCCAGCCCTTGTCTGTTTTATCTAGTTAGACTGTAACCTCTTTAAGGCAGGGACGGTCCCTTACTTCAGGTCTGTACAGCACCTAACACAATGGAGCCTTGAGCTCAGTTGTGACCTCTACATAATAAATACATTAATAATCTAGGGGATCTTGCGAACTGTCGTCTGTTGCAGGATTCTCAGACAGTGGTTGCCCTTTTCCATCTGCATCCTTTCCTTTCACATACAGACTTCACACTGTGTATTTTGCACATTTGAACTGGATTCCTGTAAAGCACCCTACCGTGCAATTCTCAAGGACTACCTGGAAGATTCCCCTAGTGCAGAACATGGCAGCCAGCTTGACAACATTACACCTGCATTTGGTCCATTGCAGTGATCTCCTTTTCTTTTTTTGCATCTAGTGCAATTACAAATGGTAACACAGCTAGGATCCAGACCATACAGAGCCTAGACTAGAATTCTGGAGGCAGGACATTCTTTCAAGAAGTCTTTTGAGTCTAGAGGATGTTCTTAATATTCCAGCTGAAGGTGGTTTGTGGACATTCAGGGCATGCATTCCCTTCAGTGAATCTTCGTCTAGAACACCTCTCCAGTGCATTCTATTCTCAATGTGTCTGTGCGACATCCTATCACAGTGACACCATCTTCTGTGGTTGCTCCTTGGTTGGTCTTCATGAGCTTATTTCTGTTTGAGATCTTCTCTACTGAGAAACAAAAGGGCTTTTTCCTTTTTGCAGGGTAGTGAGCAGAGGCTGTGGGAGTAGCCAGGGGACTGACAGGTTTAACTCCATTCGAACTACATTAGGGCACTTGCAAGGCACATATCTGCAAGCAAACCATTCCCAGCACTTCTGACTAGAGCAAGGAGCACTCAGCCCTGGGCTGGAACGATAACCCTTCAATGCTGTACAGGTCCAAGACTGATTTGTGCATTTCTGGCTGAATCCATCTTAATGTAGCTCTGCTCTAGTGCCCCTCCCGGATGTGAACCAGGCTAGTGGAACTAGATACTGTGTACACACAGCTGAGCACAGGATGTAGCCAATTAATTGGAACTACAACACCAGTCATTTACCACTCAGAGATGAGCTAGCCCATTCCATCATGACAGAGGGATGGTGCATCACTAAGGAGAGACAGCGGCCAAGGGCAGGATTTCTTGCTCTTATCACAAATGAGATCCTGAGATGGGTATCTCCTTTGTCCCCTATAGGGATGGGGTCCCTGAGCAGGGGTCTCCTCTTTTCTTCCTTCCCTCCACGTGCTACGATAAATTCAATGCAGCTGCAACTCCACTGAAGTCAGTGTTCGAGGTATTCACTTTAGCATATTTCTGCTAATCTAAGTGGGCGGGGATATTTCAAACCATGTCTGGCAGAACTGGGTTTTAAAATGGTTGTAGTTGGCATGTTTCAGGTCTCTGCAAACACAGCCAAACAGATCGCTGTGCTAGTCCCCAAAAGCTGTTTATGAGATTGATTCAGTAGCTGCAGCTTTTAACTTAAGTGAAATGGCTAGAGAGGAGTTAAGTTTAATTGGCTGGCATTCTAGACCAGCTGTGCCCAGCCTTTACCAGCATGTGGAATAGTTCTCCATAGACTGTCACGTGGGCGTGTAGGTAGTAATCCTCAACATTGATGCAAAAATTGTCCTCAATAAAATTATTATAATTTATTCTTGTTAGGTTGTTACAAACTTGCCTGAGTATTTAATAAAATTGAAGAAATACTTAAGTGCTTTCATAGATGTGGGGCTTAGAGAAAAATAGCTTTCTTTTTAATTGTTTGTTTTATTAAGCGAAATATTCAAGCTAATTAAAGAAACTTTCTCCTAATAACTGACAGGCATGAGAAGCGTCAGCAAGAATACCTCCTCCTCTCTCATAAATCAGTACTTATCACTCCCAGGTCCCATTGCCAGATGCTAGACTGCAGGTTTATAACTTCTATTTTGTTGTGATATTCTATATAGGTTATTTTATGTAATATTAGAAGATTTAAATTTGAGTTGTGATTTTTGTTTTTGTATAGAGCGTTTGGTAGCAGTTTTAAATTGTGAATTGTGGGTGAAGCTACTGTAGATTGTAATCTTGAGAATTGTTTGGTTTAAAAGGCAAATACCCAACAGGAGTGCCTTCTCAAAGAGCCAAATGTCTCCCCCTCATTAAGGAATGTGACGATATTCCTTTTATAGGATCTCAGAAAGAAGGGATGTGCAGCACCTGTTTGTCAGGACCACAAAAATCTGAGACAGGAGCCTCTTCTCTCTTCATAAAGCGAAACTTCAGTTTTAAACTCACACAAAGAATTCTGATTCCTTTATAAACACTCTGAAGTCTTCAAAAAGTAGTTATCAATAGTTGGCTGTCAAACTGGGAGGCCATATCTAGTGGGATTCTGCAGGGATCTTTCCTGAGTCTGGTGCTGTTCAATACTTTCATTAATGACTTGGATAAGGGAGTGGAGAGTATGCTTATAAAATCTATGGATGACACAAAGCTAGCAGGGGTTGCCTGCAGTTTGGAGGACAGGATTAGAATTCAAAATGATCTTGAGAAATTAGAGGAATGGTCTGAAATCAACAAGACAAAACTCAAACACAAGTGCAAAGTACTTCACTTAGGAAGGAAAAAACAAATGCACAACTACAAAATGGGGAATAACTGGCTAGGGAGTAGTGTCACTGAAAAGGATCTGGGGGTTATAGTGGACCACAAATCGAATATGAGCCAACAATGTGATACCGTTGTGGAAAAAGCTAATATCATTCTCGGGTAAATTAACAGGGGTGTCGTATGTATTACATGGGAGGTAATTGTCCCACTGCTTGGCACTGGTGAGACTATAGCTGGAGTACTGTGCCCAGTTCTGGGTGCCACATTTCAAGAAAGTTTCGGACAAACTGGAGAGAATTCAGAGAAGAGCAAAAGAAAAGGTTTAGAAAACCTGTCCTATGAAGAAAGGTTAAAAAAACTGGGCATGTTTAGTCTTAAGAAAAGAAGACTGAAGGGGGGACCTAGTAATTGTCTTCAAATACGTTAACAGCTGATATAAAGAGGGTGGTGACTGTGTTTTAGGCTATGTATTCCTGGAGGGGAGACGTACACTAACCTTGGTAATCAGAAAAAAATAGTGCATTTAAATTGAAGATTAAAATTCTTAATATTCATTAGGTTGCCTGTCTCAAGACAGCTCCTTGAATGGCTTCTTTAAGTAATTGAATTTAAATACTTTCTTTGGTTTCATAAAAGTTAGTTTAAAATCACTCACCTCTGCCCATTTATAAATGGTTTACATTATTCATGATAAATCAAACAGGACTCACCTAGCCTTAAACAAAATTCCTTGGCCCATCTATAAAACTGTTCTAGTTATTTTGATAGGCTAAAACAGGACTCTCTACTAAGTTTGAAAATAAAATACTATGGTCTTAATTTACCAAGAGAAGAGCATCTCCACCAGAAGCCGACCCAGTCTCAAACACATGATCTCTATTAAAAGCTCTCCAAAGAGAGGCATGCAGAAGAAATTGTAACAGAAGTAACCACTGTTTAAAAACAAGCAATTTTTTCTTCTTTCTTTTCCCTTTTTAATAAGGACACAGTTAATAGTTGTGATAATTTTGCCTGCTTTTAACTGAAGTCTCTGCTATAGCATGGCAGAGAAACCCAAATGACTAAAATCCTTAAATTTCCATTAAAAAAGAATTATTAAAGTTTGGCCTGCCAATTATTTTTTCTCTAAACTGTAAATTTTAGTAATTAGGGGGATAAAATTCCTTGGCACTCAACAACTTAAAACATTCCATTCTACCCTACAATCATTTCCCATTTGCGACTGCATAACACTCCCTTTAAATCACCGCCGGAGCGACCAGCTGCAGAGGTGGCTGGGAACTGCGAGGCTCAGGGGCGATTTAAAGGGCCCAGAGCTCTGGCTGCCATGACCTCAGGAGCCCCGGGCCCTTTAAATCGCTGCCCAAGCCCCTGGCTGCTGCCGCTACCCTGGGGCTCCAGCAGCAGGGTTCTGGCTGCAATTTAAAGGGCCCAGGGCTCTGCTGCAGTAGTGGCGGCCGGGAGCCCCTGGCCTTTTAAGGCACCGCTGGAGCCCTGGGCCGCCGCTGCTGCTATCCCAGGGGCTCCAGTAGCGGGGCTTGGGCGGCGATTTAAATGGCCCGGGACTCCGGCCGCCGTGGACCGGCTTACTTTCATCTCTGGCTGGGGAGTGGGGTGTGTGTAGGGGGCGTGGGGGGGGTGGTGGAGGGCATATGTGGGGGTGGCAAAGCTTACACCTTTAAAGCAAGGACTTTTCGTAAATTTTAAGGCCAGAACAGGCCCCTACAATTCTCCAGTCTTGCCTCCTGCACAACAGAGACCACAGACCCCCATCGAACCTAATGACTTGTGTTGGGGTTAGAGTATCTCTTTTAGACAGACACAGCTTCATTCTCTTTTAGGAAGGACGTGAACAACATTTTCACTGGAACTGTGCGATGATCTAGGGTTCACGACCACTACAGTGCTGTAAACTGAGATTATTGCATAATGGAGCAGAGGGGTAGAAACACTGACAGGCAATAGGGTAACAGAGAGCCCAAAAGCAGAACTTCTCCTCATTCAGCATCAGATCTGTAGCTGCTCTCAGTGTAATACTGTTGAGGTCAAAGGCTCTGTGCAGCTTTATACCAGCTGAGAAGATGCTTATTTCTCTGTCTTTTTTAAAACAAACATTTGTTTGCAAGTTGTTATTCACTTGTATGTCCTATTGCTGCAGCCTGGGCTACACTGATTTCCAATCCACATTCGATGGATCATTTGTCCTTTTCTAAATATTAATTAGCGTGACGGAAACGAAATTCCTCCAGAGAAGCCAACAGAACCCCGGAATTGATTACCTTAATTTGTGCTTGGACTGTCTGAAGGGCTCAGATCCTGCCTTATACCCATCACTGAACTAGTGAGGTCTCTTTATGATTTCTTCTGAGACGGCCAGCTTGGTTAACTCTCACCTGACGCCTCCTTGCACGCTGAGAAGAGCGGGTCCTGCCCAAGGCCTAGGAATGCATTTTGTAGCAAGGTGACACTATAAGAAGTGGATGTTGGGTTGAATGCTGCACAGTGCAGGTGTTGAGGGCTGCATGGATAAGCACAAGGTAAAAGTGATGAGTAAGGCAGGGGGAGTAAGGAGAACCTGACTGTGCATTAATGAGAGGGCTGCAGTACGGACATCATATTTCTCCTGCAGAATCAAGGGCATAACATAGCTAAGGGCCTCATTAGCATGCTGAAAATTGATTGCTTTTAAGCTCGTCTCATCTCACACACATCTCACACAGGCCCTAACTGATCATGGCCCATTGAGCAAGATGTTGTACAAACACATAGTAAGAGAGAGTCTCACACTGCAGACCTGACAATCCACACAGACAAGGTGGAAAAGGTGGGAGGGGAAACAGAAGCATAGAGCAAGTAAGTGACTTAACCAGGGTCACAACGTAGGTCAATGACAGAGCCAGGAATAAAACCCAGGTCTCCCAGTTGCCTGTGCAGTGCCCTGCCCACTAGACCAGCATTTCTCAAAATGTGACCACAGTGGCTGCATGTGACTATCAAGGGCTTTTCTTGTGGTCACAGCCTCCTGGGCTGTGATGGGGCGGGGGAAGCAGTGACCACTCTTCCAGGGCCACCAGTGGGGATTGGGCCCTGCCCCCCTCCAGAGACACAAACACTGGAGGTGCAGGCAGCTGGTGAATTCCCCACTTTCCCTGAGGTGGCGGGGCAGGTTTTGGGCTCCATCCACGTGATAGCAGGCTCTTGTTCCAGACTCTGGTCCCAGGCTCGCCACCCATGCCATCATCCCTGGGCCCCGCGGCCTCCCTGCCCACCTCCCCATCCAGGGCTTAATTTGTCCCAGAACTTGCTGGGGCTGAGTAAATCTGCTGTGAAAAGTGATATTAACAAACACAAATATCTCTTTTCACAGCAGCAGACTTACTATCTAGAAGTTTTTTTCAACCAAAAAAGCAAAAGAAACAACAACAAAAAGACAAGAACATGCAAAGCACCCTATTTGTGTTTCTAGTCTGTTTAGGTCCAGTAAAGAACAGAGACAACTGTACATTATTTTTATTATGAGTCTGAAAAAACCCTACATAAATAAATTACAATGATTTGGACATATATATGTGCATATTTATTTGTTTTTCCTAAAGTTAATTAAGCATTTTAGGAAAAATTGTCAGCGTGGCCACCAGCAAGAGTTGGTGGCTGCACTCTGAGGCCACCAAAAAAATGCGTTGTGAGAACCCCCTACACAGACTGTCTGTATCGTTAAACCTCCATTTCAATGCATGTTATATGTACAATAAAAATCAGTATTTAGTGTTTAAAAATGAATGCACCTGTAATTCTGGGCGAAATGCACAAATGACCCATGACCAGACAAAGAGTGGAAACGTCTTAGAATCAGGTTCTGTAACGGCATCCATGCAGGAGGACCTGCACCCAAAAGGAAATCCATTTACTGCAATGGGGCTCCATGCTAGTGCAAGGGAGGTCTAGCATACTAGCCACAGAGCACCAACTGCTTTACAAACTTTAATTATGCCACAAAACTCCTATGTGATGTAAGACCCACCTGGATTGAGCCTGAAAGCTAAATATTAGTCCCCAGTTATTAATTTATTAAACTAGAAAGGGCCAGATCACATATTACACAATATAGCTGGGTTAGTGCGCAATCAAGTTGTAGAGTGCGGTGTCTATTTACCAAAGTAATAACTGCTGCGTCATTATTTGCTATGAATTATAACTCGGGAGTGTAAATAAAGTTTAATATAATGAGTAGGGAATTCTCATTTTGGGAGATGACTATAGAATAGGCTGGATAATCTTTAAGTAATCTCCTATTTGATGCCCGTGTTAATATCAGTGCAGAGAACAGGGTTAGCCTGATACTTTGACAGGAGTAATGACCATAATCAGAACTGAAGAACAAGCCTTCATAGAGGGGGGTCAGTTTCAGAGCAATAAACCAGGGGGTCTCAAACTGTGGGTCAGGGCCACTCAAGGGGTCATAAGCCTATTACATGGGGGGTCATGAGCTGTCAGCCTCCACCCCAAACCCTGCTTTGCCTCCAGCCTGCATAATGGTGTTAAATATATAAAAATGTGTTTTTAATGGGGGTGGGGGGCTGTCACTCAGAGGCTTGCTATGTGAAAGGGGTCACCAGTAAAAAAGTTTGAGAACCACTGCTTTCTAAACAAAATTCCATTAGCCTTCTAAGACCACAGGGATTGATCTGTGTTCACATGGTACTCTACTGCCACCTGATGGCCAAAGGTCCCCACTGCAGTCTATGTTAGGCACTGATATGGTCCCCGTAAGAGTAATACCTACGTCAGGCCTGCACAACTCGTAAAGCGGTGAGGGCCATACTACTCAAAAGAAAACAGCTGAGGGCCGAACCCCCCCGGCCCCGCTGAACCCCACCCCCAGCGCCGCCCAGCCCCCCCGAAACACAACACCCGCCCCACGGAAACAACTCCCCCCCCCCCCCCCCCCAGCGCTACCCGCCCCGCAGAAACAAGCCCTCCTTCCCCAGCGCCGCCTCACTGAAACAGCGGTATTGAACCTTGGTAATATGTTATAGCGGGCCCCTAAGGTAGTATAATTAAGGTAAAAGAAAAATGTCTTTTTTGCTAGAAGTAGAATAAGATCTTCCCCGCACTTTGTAATCAATTGCCCTGTTGAATGAATGAGGTGGGCGTGGAAGGCAGGCACCTCCAGACAGCTGCAACCCTTGGAGAGGGGATGGGAGCCAGACCAGATCAGTAGAACAGGTCAGCCACTGACTCGCCGCTTGCCTCCTCAGTCCCCCCTCCCCAGGCTTGCCTACTCACCCCCCGCCCACCTGCTCACCCCCAGCCACTGCCTCCTCCCCTCCTGCCACTGTCTGCCTGCTCACCTCCTCAGCACCCCACACCCCTTAGCTCACCTCCTCAGCCCCCGCCACTGCCCGCTCACCTCCTCAGCCCCCCTCCCTCACCTGCTGCTTGCCTACTCACCCCCCATGGGCCACAAAGTGAGCCCATCTACTCACCCCCCGTGGGCCGCACAGCGAGCCCACGTGGGCCACATGTTGTGCAGGCCTGACCTACGAGCTTCTCCATCTTTAGTGTATTTATCCTCACAGCACCCAGGTGATGTGCTATTTTACGCATGGGTAACTACAGTCACACACAAAGTCTGTGGTGGAGCACGGAATTGAACCTGGTTTGCTTGGGTCCCAAGCTGGCCCCCTGACTACTGGACCAGCCTTCCTCTCATTAATAGTGATTGTCATGTCTATGTCACAAAGCAAAACTCTAATGATTTGTTGCAGTACTTCAGGGTCTAGCCCAGAGAGGGGCCAAGCATCCTCATCTCCCATTAATTTAATACGAGTCGCGAGTGCTCAGCCCCTCACAGGCTCAAGCCCTAAATAAAAACGAAATTAGACCTGCCCTATATATTTATCTATTGGGTGACTAAATTCTTCCACAAAAGTGTGAAACAGAGGGATTTTAGTTTAATGCAGGTCTCAGTGTAGCTTTATGCCATCTGAAACTACTAGGACACCTCCATAAAGTTTACGTAACACTTAGTGGGGAGTTACTGGGGAGCTCAGTTTCACCAAGTAGGACTGAAACAACCGGCTTTCATGTTAGAGGTCTTAAAATTCTGAGGCTGTCATTAGGTAAGGTTCATAGAATTGTAGAATATCAGCGTTGGAAGAGACCTCAGGAGGTCATCTAGTCCAACCCCCTGCTCAAAGCAGGACCAACCCCAACTAAATCATCCCAGCCAGGGCTTTATCAAGCCAGGCCTTAAAAACCTCTAAGGAAGGAGATTTCATCACCTCCCTAGGTAACCCATTCCAGTGCTTCACCAACCTCCTAGTGAACTAGTGTTTCCTAATATCCAAATACTTTCATAACTTAAAAAAAAAAATTCTGTCACCCTAAGCACGCACTTGGTGTAACAGCGCTTCAGCCTAAAACCAAGGCTGGGATGGTCTAAGTTGTGCTGCTTCTCTGCACTAATCTACAGAAGAATCCATTGCTGGTGTAAATTAATGGGGCCTTCATCCCCTTCTCCCCCCTTGCAACACTGCACATATTCACATACGGATAGTGCCCCAAACTCACCCACACCCTACTTCCTGGGGGTGTCCTTTATTCTTAAATTAATATGATCAGATACAATGGGAGAATGCTGTCCCAAGGTCCTTCTCGCTTCCATAAGGGACACTCAAATCACTTATACTCCCTGAATTGGAGCTAATGAGATCCACCTGCTCTGGCAGCCAGGGTGTGAAGGCGAATGGCTCTATATTTCCTCCCAGGGCCCTGGTCTACACTGGCGGGGGGGGGGGTGAGTGGGAAGGGGGCGCGAATAGCGTAGCTGAAGTTGACATACTTAGATCTACTCACCACGGTGTCTTCACTGTGGTGAGTCGACTGCTGATGCTCCCCCGTCGACTCCGCCCTCGCCTCTCAGCCTGGTGAAGTACAGGAGTCGACGGGAAGGCACTCGGGGGTCGATTTATCATGTCTAGTCTAGACCCCTCCTGGATCGATTGCTGCCCGCCGAGCCGGCGGGTAGTATAGACATACCCACAAGCAGATACTTGGTCATAGCACTTTTCTCCTCTCCCACTCTGTTCTCCTATTGGTTTCTCTCTCTGTTAAATCGTTTGTACACTGCAAGCCTATAGGTTAAAATGCCTCACACGTGATCTGCAACAAGCATAAATAAAAATGCACCAGCATTGCTGTTCTGTATGGTGCGATGTGGAGTATCAGTTGCTTTTGCTTTTTTCCAGAGCTATGAAGCTCTAGCTAAGTGATTCCCTGTCTGAAATGCCCTTGCATGGTAGTGATGTCAGACCTGTTTTGAATCTGGGTGTGTAAGTTAAGTAGTTTCATATAGTGAATGGTTTGGGGATTTAAAAAATAATCTATAGTTTTCTTTTCTATAGGATTGCAATGCAAGGAAATGCAAAACTGCCTGGCCATGCAATGTGCTACAAACATCACTGACTGGGTGTGATTCTTCTCTCGCTACGGGTTTCACATTAGTGTAGCTCCAGAGTTACATCTGACTTACACCAGTGTGAGAGAGAATGTCCAGTACGGTATCTGAACATCATACTGGGGGTAACAGCACCAGAGGAATGCCTGCTGAGGTGTCGCATGAGGAGGAGCTAGCCACATCAGGGACCCCCAAGAAAACACTGTTAAGTTTTAAAGTAAATTATAGGTGGAATGTTCTGGACCTGCTCTTCCTTTCTCTGACATTGGTGTGAATCAGGAGTACTAATAAAATAGTAATTACCTAGCTTTCATACTGTGCTTTTTATCAGCAGATCTCAAAGTGCTTTACAAAAGGAGCTCAATATCATTAGCCCCATTCTACAGGGGGGGGAAACTGAGGTACAGAGAGGTGGAAGTCACCCACCAGGCCAGGAATAGGACCTTGGTCTCCTAGGCCAGGTGTCTATCCACTTCGCCATGGTGAATCAGTAGTATGCAGGGACAGCATGGCCAATGAGTAGGGCAGACAGGAGTCCTCGACTGGTTCTATTCCCAGCTCTGCCCTTGACCGGCAGTGTGAAGCTGGACAAGTCACTTCACCTCTCTATGTCTCTGATTTTGTCTCTGAAGTGCCCTAAGCCCATTTACAAATAAGAATTAGTCTCCTAAATCCATTAGGCATCACAACACTGAGTGCAGCAATGCCTAAATACCTTTAAAAATCTCGCCCTAAGCTCTGTGGGGACAGGGACTGTTTATCACATATTTGAAGAGTTGGGGCCTCTAAGCTTTACCATAATTCAGACAGTCAACAGAGCTACATCTCTGTGAGATTTAAATCAGGCCATTTGTTTACAGTATCATTCTAAAGCTGGCGTGTTACTCAATGCTGTTTGCAGAACCTCTATGAATTCTTCAAAATAAATCCTTGAATCACACTTTGCCAATGCTTCACAGTCATCAAAAAAGGTGTTTCAAAGCTCACTGCCTCAGACGCATGGAAGGAATATGCTTTGTACAGAAAATGGAACACAATTCTATAGGACACTTTGCTGCAATAACAACATGTGAGCTGGACCAATGTTGGACTAGCAGTTCAGGACTTCCCACACCTGCAGTGGGGGTGGAAGTTTCCCTAGATAACCCTGCTTTGCTTTCCTTTCCTTTCTCTGTTCCTGCTGCAGTGCTACTGCCACCTAATCTCACATGCAAAAATGCGAGGGATGATCAGCAGTGAGGATGAGACTCCTACAGCCAGACTGACTGGGATATAAAAAGGAGAGTGAAAAGTTGGAGTATGAGGACACGTGTTTCCCTTATTCTCCCCAGAAGCTGCACCTATGAGTAGTCCCCACTGCTGAGGCAGAGGCCGCTTAGACCAAACGAGGCTGACACTATAGTTCTGTCTGCAAATGAACTCCTTCCTTTGCTACCATTGCTGACGAGAGCTTGTGCCTTCCCTGCCCTTGAAACTGCATTATCTGCTTTGGCTGGGAGCGCGCGATAATAGCTCCTGACAATGGCAAGAGTTGCTCTGAGCCGGTGGAACAGGAAATCCCATTTCTCAAGCCCTTCAAAGCCTGCCAGGCACGACTCAGCGCAGTGGGCGTTCAGTGAGATTATGGCGCTAAAAATAACCCGCACAATAAGGTGCGCATTAGGCAGAAGAAAAGGACTTACCCTTGGTGTGGGTTCCCCCTCCACTGATGGCCTCAAGTGTCCCCAGCCAGTGCAGCTGCTCGGTTTTATACTCTGAATTAAAACTAGAACCGCAGCAGCAGAGGGTTTAAAAAAAAAAAAATGAAATAGGACGATTAACGGGTGCAGCCAGAGGCTGAGCTACTTTCCAATTTTTAAACACAATCTTTTTTTACTCATGGTTTTCTATATTAAGAACTTGGAAGTGAAATCTGCTTCCCTAGCGTTATGAGTTCATAGGCACGTATTAGTGTTGGGCTGCAGTGGAGTACAGGGTTGCTGACACGGATACTGAGCTCACTGTGCATGGCAATCCCAGCAGGTTTGCTGCTCCTTTTGCAGAATCAACCCCAGTGTTTAACACCCCACCCAAAAAAGGCTTGTTGGGTCTGACCCCGGTCCTACTTGAGTCCATGGGACTAGGATTGGGTCCATAATATATAAATTGCCAGAATTAGCACTACCTGGCAGCCTTACAAAAATGTTGCTGTTATTGTGAATACTGGCCTAGGGGTGCAGTCTGATTGTCTGGACTGTTAAAGATAAATCCAGTACGTTGTATTGGATCAATTTCATTACAGCAAACCTGACTGTGGAGGAAATAACCATATTCACTTGCAAGACCTGGACTGATGTGCATTCAAGTGAGCAACAACTGACTTCTTTTTCAACCCCAAATATTCCTGTGGCCCAATGAATGGTGAATAGTTATACCAGATTGCTGCTTGAGCAACTCATTTGTTAAATGCACATTGCTTATTAAATTGCTTACACAGTATGTATTTATGCCCTGGTTCAATTTCCAATGGTTCGCTTTTCTAATTAGATGCAGCGTTTGTGTATAAATATGTAATATAAAAGGTGTGCATATATATTACAAGCCACACCAGATAGCAAGCACTCAAAAGTTAGGTAATACCAGTATTAAGGTTGCCTTTCCTACCTTAATTAAGCCCCCTTGTCTGTATGCATTATAACATAGTCCTTAATTACATGATCACATATATCCCCCGCCCCCAGGCGGCGGAAAGTCCCGCCCCGAAATGTCGCCCCCCACAGAGGCGGTGGAAGGTCCCGCCGCCGAAATACTGCCGCGGTCGCTGTCCCCCAAATTGTAGCGCCCTAGGCAACTGCCTAGGTCCCCTAATGGGTTGCACTGGACCTGGGCACAGGATGAAACATGCTGTCTGGGAATGAATCAGGGTTGTGTAGTAAAGGAAGCTCTTGGCTGTTTAGACCCCCCCTCCACCCCCGCCTCATTTGTTGAGGAAGCTGGAAGGTGTGTAATGAATGAGACAGAAAGAGAAAGGACGGTCTCATGGTTAAGGCAACTGAATGGCATCCTGGAGAAATGGATTCTCTCTGCCTCTGCTACAGAGCTCCTGCATGATATTGGGCAAGTCACTTAAAACCAAACTTTTCAATGGTGGTCGCTAATTGTGTGTTTTTGGGTGCCCAGCATGACACACCTTGATTGCAGTATTGCTGAGCCCTCACCACTGCAAGTGAGGTCAATAGGAGCTCTACTTGAAATACGTAGAGTGCTATAAAATGTGAAACATTCTGGGAAGTCAGGCCCTAGGCATTTCAAATTGGGCACACAAAATTAGTTGACACTTTTGACAATGTTGGCCTTCATCTCTGTGCCTCAGTTCCCCCATGTGTAAAATGGGGATGATAATATCACCTCACCTGTGTGTTGTGAAGATAATCAATTAATGTTTGGAAAGCACTAAAATACTAGATTCATAGATTATAAAGCCAAAAGGGACCACTGTGCTCATCTTGTCTGACCTCCTTTATAGCACAGGCCCTAAGACTTGCCTGAATTTATTCATGTTTGAAGTAGAGCGTACCTATAAAAAAAAAATCCAAAACACCTCTCTACAGTGAGATCACTGTAGGAAAGACCATGAGAAAATTCATAATTCTGTCTTCTGAGCGGGGGTTTGAATGGTGTGCAGTAAATACTGTATGTGTGTGGGGGGCACACACTGAATGAGGAGGAAGAAAAGAAAAATTGAATAGCCACTCTTTTAATGAGCACCATCCATCCCGTGCACTGAATGAGGCAGGGGTCCTATTGAAATAAATTATATGTGATTATGTAATTAAAGACATGCATGACCACCAGGAGGCTGAGTAAGGTTGCACAGGCAACCCTATTTCAGGCATTTCCTAATGTTTGAGTGCTTGACTTGGCAACTTAGCTTTCTTTTAATGTAGCATTTTGGCATGTAATTATGTATGAATCAGTATTGGGAGGATAAAGAAACCACATGGAAGAACTTACAAACAACGGTTTTGGGGATGGAGGGAGAAGGAGAGAAAATAAACTTTTTTTTTTTTTTTAAGGTATGTGATCAAAGTTTCTCAAATGTCCCTCATTGTAGGCACCAATCATCTACACTCCACACCAATCTGGCATCTCCTGTCACTTTTATAACTGAAAATTATTTAGATCAGAAATGCAGAATCATGAACTTACAGAAAGTTATAGAAAAGCATCATTAGTTATAAAAAGCATCATTAAAACTAAGAGATTGAATTCCACAATTCAAGTTCCCTGCATGAATGATTGTTTTGGGACCCTCGTTTTGGGCCTTTGTCACACATTCCACCCGACCTTTGGGCCCTAACAGCCTGAGAGGTCTGCAAAACCCTTTTCTAACACAGCAGTGACTTTTCCTGAGATTATATTTTTGTTTGAACATAAGCATCAGACATCATCATAAACACCAAGTGCTATGACCTTGGGATGACCCTTCATCCCAGGAGATGCTGTACAGTGTGACGTCTACAGGGGATGTCATCTGCAGCAGAAGTCTACACATTCCACCTTCTGCAGTAGATGTTCACCAAAAGTCTTCCCCACAGAGATGCCGCTGACCACAAAAACATCATCCTAGGAAACTAAGCCTGCTATTGACTTTAACGTGACACTCTGAAGATGCCTTTCTCCACTGACATTACTACGACCCTCAAAAAGTGCCGCCTTTTAAAGATTTTCTCTCTGTCCTGCCCCACAAAGCTTGAATAGCTTACCAGCGTTAGTCTCACCCCAACCATGATGCTATCCACTCCAGAGACTTAATGTGAGCATCTTCCTTGTAAAATACCACGTGCTACAAATTTTAACAAGACAACCTCAGGAGATAGTGTCTGCTATAGTAACATAACCCTCTCTGACTGAGAAATATCTTTTGCTACCAGTATGGATGCAATCCTCCATCCCATTCATACAGCAATTGCCTTGCAGGAGATGCAGTGGCAGTGGTTCTGAAACCATGGTCTCCGGACCACTGTTAGTGTGCAGAATACTTTCTGGTGGTCTGCAAAGAGCTGGCAGGTCATATGATGCTGGCTACAACTCCTCACTTCCAGCTTCTTCTACAGATATTCAAGCAGCTCTTCCCTGAGTCTGAATCTGTGTTAAAGCAGCTGGAGAGATGGAAAAGATGCCAGCTTAGCTGTTCATTCTGCAGGAGAGAAAGCAAAAACTCACCTCTTGGACTGGAGCCATCAGCAGAACGGTTACAATTAACTTAATACTTTTCTCATCTCACTTCTCCAAATAAGCAACAGCTGTGATGGCCATAAGATGGTTTTATGAGGGGTGGGGTCCATGAGATGTAGCCATCAATAAGACTGGGTTGGAGAGCCCCGGCACAAGGTATCTTCTGACTGACACATGGATGTCGAACTGGCATGTTTAGCACAAAATGGGCTGAGCAGACTTACCTACCCCATTATTTTCACCCTCCCCAACAACCCTCTGGAGGCGAGTGCTGACATTTGCCTTTTTTTTAGGTCATACTCTCTGTAAACCAATTTGTTGCAGATTTAGCTTCTCAGCCCATACCACGAAGATTAACATACAACAATGGTTTTCCACTCCATGGGATTTTCTAGGTATCGGACACAATATTTACCTTGGGAAATAGAGAGTGATGTAAACTATCCTTCCCCCTTTTGCATCCTCTTGTGCCCTGGCTAGCACTGAGAGTCATAGAGACGGGAGAACCACATCATCTACTCTTGTCTCCTGTACCTCACAGGCCACCAGCACCACCCAGCACACACACACCGAACCCAACAACCAACATTAGACCAAAGTATTACAGCCTATAGGAGATGAGACTAGTATGTGCCACAGGCAGAGAATAGGAGGGACTGGGCGCACCAATGCCGGAGGTCCCTGCAATGTGTGGCAGGGAAATGATTAAGTGCAATATACCCTTTTAATCCTGGCAAGAGACCTGTGCCCACACGCTGCAAAGGAAGGCAAACCCCCCCCCAAAAACCCAAGTTCATTTCAAGTCTTACCTGGGGGAAATTTCTTCCTGACCCCATATAGGCCCAGAGCATGAACCATGTGAACAAGAACCAGCCAGCCACACATATGGCTTGTGCCTAATGTTGATTAAAGGATTCATCCCACAGGTTCAGCTGCTGGCTGCTCCATCCCTGGTGGCCTGGGTTCACCATGTCAGTGGGGAGCTGGTGCCCCTAAAAAATGGCAGGGTTGGGGCTGCCAATTAGCCACTCCTCCTCCCCCCCCCAAAAAAAATCATGATGACCCCCCCATTCAAAGGCAGCTCTGACTCATCCTCCCCCATAAAATCCAGCAACTAACCTACTTGAGACTCTTTTCCCTTGCCCACGGCTCCTCCTGCTCGTGAGGACACTGCCCCCGACTCTTCTCCATGCTGCCCCTTCCCACCTGAAGGGACACCAGTGGCTCCAATGTTCTGTTCCCCACCAGCCCTCAGCTGTGGAGTCACAGGCCAAACATGCACCCCTGTGTTTTCCCCCTGCAGCCCCAGGCTCCTCAGCATGTCACAGCCACCCTCCCCCCTTGCCAGGTCCCAGTCACCCCCACACTCCTGTTTTCTTTGCCAAGTCAAAGCCCCTCCCCCACAACCATATCAGGTCCTGGCTCCCCAAGTCACATGCCACCCCCACCTGTGCAGGGGTGCTGGAACAATTTGTATAGCGGGGGTGTGGAAAGCCATTGAACCAAACGCTAAATCCTATATGATGGGAACCACTTCAAGGGGGTGCAGCAGCACCTATGCACCCAAATCCCTCCCCCCCACAGCTCCTCAGTCCCCACTCTCCTGAGCAGGTCACACACCCCTTGCTTCTCCCCCCTCCCCATTACCAGGTCACTGGCCTCCCCAGTCGCCAGTCTCTACCTGCTCCTCCCTTTCACGCCCAGGCTAACTCACCCTCATGCAGGTCCTGGGCTGGGGGCAGGGCTCTGCACTGCGCTCACACGCCAGGGCTGGCCCCATGTGGCCTGGAGCCGAGGGTGGCTCACGAGCACGTGCCTCGCCTGGGGGAGGCAAGAAAGTGCTTGTAGACCTCCAGGCCCCTTGTGATTGCTCCGTGTACGCCACACCGCAGGCCCAGCCAACTCCTCCCTCCCACCCCTGGCCCGAGCCCACCTCACTGTGCTGCTGGGGGGAGCAGGCGGGTGGTTTGTTTAAGAACTAAAGGAATTGGGGGGGAAGTGGCAGGGCTGGGGGTGGCAGACACCCCCCCCCCCGTGCAAAACTCGTTAGGGTTTTGTACTGTAGCCACCTCACCAGCCACCCATGAGTAGCAACACAGGAGGCCGCTGTGCAGTACGAGTCCCCAAGGCAGACTAGCTCCTGCTTCCCACTGCAAAGCATCCACCTGCTGCAGGCATTGCAACAAACTGCTACCAGCAGCGCTGCTGGCATGGCTGTTGGATGCTTATGAAATGCACTGAAGAGACCTGCGAAGCTCAAGGTGCAATACCCAGTGGTTTATGTCCCTACTGTAGGAAAGACACTGAAGAACAGGAGGCCCTGTAATCCACAGGACTTGGCATAGTAGGGAGACCGTCAAATCCTTATTTGGGACTTCCAGGGAGCAGCCTACCATCATATCGATAACTGACTGTTCCCATGAAAAGGCCATGGAAAAGCCTGAAAACGAATCAAAACACCATATTCAATAATCATGCAAAGGTAAAAAAACGGCATTCAGTGCACTTCATATTCATTAGTCTTCTTTCAGTTTTTCCTTTGGTGACCTGCTTATGTAAAGAGCAGAATTTCACACCTATTCAACAGCTGGTTAAACACCCCTAAACCCCATGGCACCAATCAAATACATCTCCCTTATGCAGAATGAATACGAATACTAGCCCCATTGAACAGCAGTTATCCCTATGAACTCTCATCACGCTAACTTAGTTCCCTGGAAGATGTCCTAATAAAGTAGCAGTAGGGTCCAATGGACTGGAAGTCAAGAAACCTGGTTCCTATTTTCACCACTGCCACTGTTGCAGTGTGTGTTATAGCTGATGTCACAATTTCTGCTCATTTTCTCTATCCTTAACATAGCGATAGTGATATCTACAGCGCCTTGGTAAAGTGATTTGAGATCATTGCATGAAAGGTCAACATTTTCAATAGTGTCCATTCATTTTGGGTGCCTCTATTTTCTGGCCTGATATTCAGAAATGCTGAGCCCTGACAACTCCAGACAAACTCCAGTGAGAACGGTGAGTGCACTGCTTGGTACCTTTGATAAACTCAGATCTAGGTAACTCGAGATGGCCAGCCAAAAATTGAGGTGCCCAGAATGAACAGACACTCCTGAAGATTGGGGTTTTGGTTTGTGCTGGTCTCTAATTCATATCCACCATTCGCAAGTGTGTTAACATAAGAAACAGATACATATGGTTCAACTACTCTGATTGTTTGTCCTTGCCCTGCTGGGTGGATGCAGGACTCTGCTTGGTCAGGCAAAACATAAATCACTAAATTGTAACAAACCTGTTTAAATTCATGATTAGGAGGAGAGTTGGATAAGTGCAAGCCACACTTCTCTGTCTAGGTTTGAAAGACCTCTGCACAGTACTTACCTGAATCCAGTGCTGGCAGGCAGAGGGATGGATTCTCCACCGTAGACATAAACAGGACACTCAAGAGCTAGTGTCTTTACTGAATGAATTTATTGTTTTTTGAACTAAAGTTGCTCACAGTTATTTAACAAGGGATACATCAGATTTTTTGTCCATTTTAAACTGTTAAATAATGTCAGTTGGTTTCTGTGAGTGTGTGTGTGTGTGCGCGCATGTGTGTCGTTAAAGTACAAAATCGGAAGGATAACAAGAGGTATTGCTTTCGTTTATTCTTATATCTTGTGTAAGTAATCCCCTTCCTGCTTGTACCGCATGGGTTTTGCTGATATAGGTTTTTTTTTTTTTGTAAATTATTATTATTATTTTGTATCGAAATCCCAGCCTTTTGTAGAGGTACAATGTAACAGAAGCATCAAAAATCTATACACAGAGAGAAAAGAGGGAAAAGAGGATGGAGGTGGTTGCAGGAGATCCTGGAGGAGGGGCAGAGAGAGAGGGCAGAGGCAGGAAAGACAACGAAAGCAAAAGAGACTAATTTACAGCAATGTCATGCAATTAAAACTGCCCCCCCTCTTGCACCCTGGCCTCCCCCCATCCCCAGCCATCACCCCCACGGCATCTGACATGCACACAGCAATACAATTTTAAGAATAGGAAAAAATAATAAATTAAAAACAACCCAGAAATAAATAAAATAAATCTCTTCCATTTGGGGGACAAGGAAAGCTCAAGGGTTAAAGGTTACCATCCCAATTGTGCCTTACTTATTTTTTTTTTAAATTTCAAACCTATGTACAAGTGAAACCGGTCGAAGGGGGGGGGACAAAGTAAACAACAACAACAACAACAACAACAAAAAGAGAGAAACTGTCCAATGTTATCATTTAAAAAAAAAAATTCTTGTAGTACAACATACACCCAGAGGAACTCAACAAACAGCAATTGAAGGTCATAAGAGAAGTGCACTCTAATGCTAACCCTACGTTCTTAAAACCTCAGTAAAGAAGTGTTTCTCATTGTGTTTTTTTGTCTTTGACGTTTACAACCGTGTTTGTTTGTTTTAACCTTTGAACTTGGGCCAGAATAAATTACACTTGGTCGTGTAGCTCTCAGGGCAAAAAGACCAAAAAAATAAAATACAAATGTCAAGTTCGCAAGAGGACCATTTAAGGTTTTTTCTACCTTTTTTCCCCCTCTCCCCAAAATAAATAGGAATCAGTGTCGCCTCTACACAGTAATGAACAGAAGATATATCTAACAGCTTAATTTTTTAAATATATATATGTATATATAAATAACCAAGACCTAATAATAACTTAAACACAAAAAACAGTCCTTGCCCACCCGCTCCCACCCACCAGCCCCCTGTCAAAAAAAAAAAAAAGGTTTATAAAAATATCTTGCAGTAATTTTTAAAGTTTACAGTAGCTTCGTGATTCACTTGCCCATAGCACTGACTCCTCGTCTCACTCAGATGAACGAAGTGCCAGTGGTATGCACATGCACACGCATGGAAAAAAAACAAAATTACCCTCTTTTCTTCTTCTTCTGTTTGTTGAAAAACCCAATAAATCAAATAAATAAATAAATAAAAACCAACAAATAAATAATAATACTGATATTGATGCAGCACGAGCGACACGACAATTGCATCCAAATCAGGGTGTGTTGGAGGATCCAGATGGTGGAAGAAGGTCCCAACACGGCAGTGTGGTAGGCGGGAGTTGAAGAGTGGGGAGGAAGATGAAGAAGGAGCAGCAGCAGCAGCGGCAACGGCAGTTGGTGGCAAGAGAGACTGTTCTCAGCTAGGCAGAATCCTTTCCCGCCTCTTTTGCTGCCGTATGTTGCCTTTTCCCTAAGTTTGAATGTTTGTTTGTTTTTGTGTTTGTTCATTCCCCCAACCCCCACGAGAGGATTCCCTCCCCCTCCAGCAGGTCGAAAAGCAAAATGATAAGAGTATAAAAAACAAACACAATTAAAAAAAAAAAAGAAAAAGGAAAGGGTGGGGACAAGGAGGAAAAAGGAGTTGGAGAAAATCCCACAGTGAAACTCCCCGATATTGTCTTGGTTCGATGCTTTGCTTTTACTCACTCCTTGGTGGTTTTGGCTGAGAGTGCTCCCTGGTTTCATTGTTACATTTCCCCTTGTTTCTTGCCCCCTCCCCCCTGCCAGTCTGAGTTCACCTGCACAGACGAATGTTGTCAAGGACAATGGTGTCGCTCCAACAATTGCAACCTGCTTCCAGCCCAGGTTGTGCAATCCCATTACTGAGCAGATCTCCCTCGTGGAGCACCAAAAAGAAAAAGAGAAAAAGTGTGTGTTGGGGAGGTGTTTGGGAGGAGGTGGGGGAGAAACCCATTTCCTGGGGGCAGAGGGGGAGGCTGGGAACCTCAAACAGGACTGGTCCTTGGACAGTCTACATCGGTTTCCTTCCGTCAACAAGTGTCCGCAGAGCACAGAAGGTGAAGCCGTGGCTGACATGTTAACTTTTCGGGATAATTCCTGGTAGCAGAGCGGAAACAAGTGGTGTCGTCAGAAACAGAGAGAGCAAGAACAGAACAAGAAACAAAAATAATAATTTAAAAAACCCAACAAAACATCAGGAGGGGAAAAAATAAAAATAATAATCAAAATACAGGGAGATGTCAAAACAAAAAACCAAAACCAAAAAAGCCACAACCCAAGATCTGGTGAACTGGGTTTTGTCATCTGTGCTACCTTGTCTTTCTTTCTTTTTCTTTCTTTCTTTTTGTGTGTGTTTGTTTCTGAGATATATATTATATATCATATATAAATATATATATGTATATATATACAGTCATTCCTTCTTACAAAATTTGTCTATAGACAGTTTTGTACTGTTGTGGAAAGGTATATACATCCTTCTAGTTTAGAGGCTAGCTTGCTAAGGAATATTCTTTGATTTTTTCTTGCTTTTTGTTTTTTAAGTTATTTAATTTTTTTAAAGGTATTTATTTAAGGTAGGTCTTGTAGGCCGACTGATGAGACCATCTTTGCCTTGTCTTTGCCAGCGGGGTACTTATTGTCTCCTCTAGACCCATAGTCATTAGCATCGGAATCGCTCCGCTTGCTGTTTGCGCTATGCTTGGTTGGCGTGCCGGGGGGATGGCTCACCTGCCCGTTCTTCTCGTCTGAAAAAAGTTGTTTAATTACGTCAAAGAAGTTACTCAATGGGCTGCCTGGGTACACAAAACAGAAGAGACAAAAAAAAAAAAAAAAAAAAAAACAACCACAGAGAGAAAGAGAAAGAGAAAGAGAAAGAGAGAGAGAGAGAACAAACAAACAAATGAACAATGGGATTTTTAACAAGAAGAACGTGATGAGAGATCCAGAGCCACGTGCATGGGGGTGTGTGGAGGATGAAGAGGATGAGCAGCAAGAGGAAGAGTGTTAGGATGGGACACCTCTGGCAGTGAAGAGGCTGGGAGCAAAACATGCCAAGGAGGTGTCCTACTTGCATACCATGTGCTTGGGAGCAGAGATCCTACCTAGCAGGGGAACTCCATGGCTACGTGAGCCTGGCACGCAGCACCATGTTGTGGAAACAGCTATATGATTTGTTTGGAATTACTTGGCAACCCTATGAGTGGACTGTAACCCTCAGGGGATGCAGTTCCTGTGTAACTGCATTGATAAAGGTGGGGCATTAATGCATGATCAACTTTGCCTTGCAGCCTTAGCAACTTCTGTGTTAGACATTATGCTTTTCTTCCTTCCTTTAGTTACGCTGACTGGTCACTCCCTGAACGCCCACTCATCCACCTTCAGCCAGTCACTTGGCCTGGAACAACTATGCATTCCAGGGGAATACGAGCATTTGAGAAGTGAGTAGGGCTGGGATACAAGGGAGCAAACCTCAGCTAGTATGTGTGAGGCTGTGATTCTGCAAGGTTCTGAGCACCTTCAATCCTTGTTGACAACAGCAGGAGTTGAGAATGCTCAGCAGATTGCAGGACCAGGCTCCTGTGCACATGTGGTTTCTGGCTGGGATTTCACCGGGTGGGACCACAAAGCAAGAACTAGTATCTGCACTCCACCCTCTTTAAAACAGTCAATGCGCTTCGCTATTATGGAGCTGGAAGCCAAAGGAATTGCAGGGTCACACGCTAATAGAAAACAGCATTAGGAAACTTTGATGAATTTAGCCACGAGATTGGGGCAAACTCTGGCGCAGATTGTGTGCTGCGCATCTGTCAGAACACAGCCTTTCATGTCACTGCAAAAATCTCTTTGGCTGCCATTTCCTCTTTTTATAACACCCTAGATACGTTTTATTATCATTGCCACATGGTGCTCCGGTGTATGAAGTGTCATTGTCCCATATCCACGTTGTACAATGGAACAACACTCTTCTCTATACCCCCTGAGCAATGTAGTTATACAGACCTAACCCCCCTGTGTAGACAGCGCTTTATCAGCAGGAGAGCTTCTCTCTCACCAAAAAAAATGGGTCCAAAAAAAGTACCTCACCCACCTTGTCGCTCTAATTTTGGGATTACCTCACTTTACAAGGCACAAGTATTATGTAAGGAGCCCTCATTTACCTGCATAACTATAGGCCTGGTTGTGTCTGGTAAGTAGTATAGTGTTTAACTAAGTGCAGGTGCTGGTTCTGTGCACTGAACACAGCTGTCAAGTCCAAGCCACCATTAGCTACTGGACAGGTGTGTCCTAGCTACCTGACTCAGGGTACGTCTTCACTACCCGCCGTATCGGCGGGTAGCAATTGATTTATCCGGGATCGATATATCGCGTCTTGTTAAGACGCGATATATCGATCCCCGAACGCGCTCACCGTCGACTCTGGAACTCCACCAGAGCGAGTGGCGGTAGCGCAGTCGATGGGGGAACCACGGCCGTTGATCCTGCGTCGTCTGGACCCCAGGTAATTCGATCCAAGATACTTCGACTTCAGCTACGCTATTCGCGTAGCTGAAGTTGCGTATCTTGGATTGATCCCCCCCCCCCTCCAGTGTAGACCAGCCGTTAGTCTTAGAAATGGCCCACACCAAAACCTTAGACTCCAACACCAACACCAAACACCTTCAGATTTGGGGGAAATTTGAAACCTGGATCCCAGTTTTGTGGCTGAGATGGGACAAGCCATGAATTTCACACAAATTCCAGTTTGGATTCTGAAATCTCCCCAGAGTCCAGGGGGTGGAGGTTTCAGCTATAGGATTTTTACTGAGGCCCCTCTCTAAGGCTCAGTGAAGTTGTCCTAGCCAGATGGCTTGCAGGCACACGCTCTGTTCAGACTCTTCTCTACTTCTATGTGGTTACTCCCTTCCAATGGGAAAAACAAGTGTGGGCAGGGGGGAGGGGGACAGTCAGGGAATGCAAGTAACACTCAGCCTTGAATGCAGGACTGTGGACAGGGCAAGTTCTTATGTGGCTTTGGAGCCTCATCTTCATACACAAATGGAGTCAGCAGACAGAAAGAATGGAAGAGAGCACTAAAAAAAATGCTGGGTAGGGAGGGAAGGAGAGGGGGGTACTTCTAGTTATTCAGCTGAGCAGTTTATTCAACAGGCTTAGAGGGAAGGGGGAGGGCAGAATAAGCAGAGTTCTCTTGGGATTGGGAAGGTTTAAGTTCTTTGCATAGACAGGTACAGAAGACAAAAGTCTAATTTGCAAGAATGGACCAATAAAACGTTAGTACATTTTATATGTAAATGCTCTGCATTTGGTGAGTCCTGATACAGGATTTTTAATCCTCATATTAAAATATGCAACTCCTCCCCCACCCCCATGCCCTTCTGGTTCTCTAGTGTCTGGAGATTTACTGGGCCAACAGTATTTAATAGCCTACCTCCCCTTTGCCGATATCACTACTGAATTTCTTATAATCAGCATTCTCAGCTAAAATTTTAATGGGAAGTGAGAAATCCTTAGGGATATTCAGAGAGAGCTATTGAAAAAAAAATAGGCCATTTCACTAACCCTTTCTTTCCTTTGCCTTTTACAGTAGCTGAGGTAGGTTTATATTCATTAGAAAGAAGAGACTGAGTGGCGACATGATTGGGGCATGTGCATTTCTGAGTTGGTTGGTGGGGTGGATGTTGCAGAACTGTTGGAGAGGGGAGAAGGCTTGAAAACAAGTACTGAAGCTATGGAGGGACTGGGCATTGAGGGAGTGAAAGAGAAATATCTTTATGCAGAGGGTAATTCATGTGCAGAATAGACTGCCTAACGCCGCAAGAGAAGCTGCAACTGTGAATGGACTGGGTGCAGCCAGCACTAAGAGGAAGAAACTGCAGAACCTGCAAGTGAAGAGACCCTGTCCAGACAGGCTGCATGGACTCCCTCTCAGGACCCCATATTTCATTTGCCACTGCTAAGAAATCTGCTTGACATGGCACCAACGGGGCCAAAGCACTCTGGGCAAAGCCGACATGCTTCACGGAAGAAGAGCGGGTGGTTACACCAGGAACAATGTGTCTGCTTTGACCTCATAAAGAACCTCACCTCCTCCTGCCAGAACTATCAGAAACGAAAAGGAGGTGGGAAGGATTTGGAGCAGCACCAGGAAAGGTTTGCAAGCTGCTACGGCTGCTACAAGCTTGTGGCTTCATAAAACCGTAAGAGAGAGGAGGATTCAGTCCTGCATTGAGTGAAGCAAATGGCAAATTCCCATTGAATTAAATGGAAACTGGTCCTTTGAAGCCATCTCTTTCAAATGTATGTGTTTTTAATAAACTCATCCTTGTGGCGAGTAAGCACAAACAACATCACATAAAGCAAATATTCTGTCAGTAAGACTGTCCTGTGTGCCTCCCTGAGGTAAAGCTTGAGAGGATTTTGGTTCCCCACAGCGTTAGCTTGGTTGTTCCAGGAAAACTAATGGGAAGAGGTGGGTCTTACATTCCATTGGGAAGGCGGTGAGCCCCATTGTTAACCTGACCTGTGTTCTTCCTGGCTTCCCTTGCTGTAGGTTGTCTCTCTGATTCATGTCCTTTCAGACTGCTTCCTGTGTGCCTCTGCTGCCAGTGTTTCCTTTCAGTACCTCAGCGGCAGCTATGGTTTCAGTGATCCATGTGGCAAAAATCCAACTCCTGGCACAAAAAGCATTGAGGCCCTCTCTGACGAGTGGTAACCCATTGCTCTTTAAAATAAACTTTTCTGTTCTGCTAAGCTCAAACTCTCTTTGTTCAGAGGAGGGTTACTTTTTGTTTGCTTGTTTGGTGCTGGCAGACTCCCTGCCTTTCTAACCATAGGAACCAAAACTATAGGACCTGCTCCAAGAGGATATCCAGTGAGAAGTCTAAATTCCTGGCATCATGTGGGAGGGAGAGTTAAGAGTGGCTTGTTCCTCCTCTCACAAATATTATTATTAGGTTATCACCTAGGGGCCACAGTCAGGGATTAAAGCCCCATTGTACTAGGCACGGTGGAGATACATAACAAAGAGACAGTCTCTGCCCCAAAGAGCTCACAATCTAATAAAGCAAGACAGCAGGGGACAAGTGTTTTCTCTCAGTTGTATGGATGTCTGAGGCTTCCCGCTATGTTAGAGGAAGATGACAAAGGGCCCTGCCTTTATCTTTTCTGCCTTGCTAGAGGCCCGTATAAGAATCAGTGGAAATTATCCACATTTTTTCCCCTTGGCCTATTCTATTCCATTTGGATCAACAAGTGAATGGGGAAGAGGCAAAAATCTTAAGGTTGCCACTTTTGAATATGTAGCAAATACGTCGCAGAAGACATGCAGCTGACAATTTGCTAGATTTTTAAATGGTGTCAGTGGCCATCAAAGCCATTCCCCTTTTATTACTGCCCTGACAAATCATCTATTTGGGCAGCTTTCTGTATTTCATTTCCATTTAGTGCCCCTGAAAGGAACTAGCCTATTTGGTCTCCATGTGCTAGGCAGATCCACCAGCAAATGGAGCTGGATTGACAATCCAGGAGACTGATGTCTACTTTTACACAGAAGCACTCCAGCTTTTCCAACAATATGCCTGGCCTGGAAGGACTCCTTTTAGAGGTTTCC
Organism: Chrysemys picta bellii; assembly: GCF_011386835.1. NCBI lineage: Eukaryota > Metazoa > Chordata > Testudines > Emydidae > Chrysemys > Chrysemys picta. Next base: position 36,443,162 of record NC_088794.1, on the reverse strand, counting down.
ATGGCTCATTCAGGTCTTGGCCTCTGCTGACACCGCTGCTGATGGGCCCAGTTGAAGGCAGCATTTGCAGACCGGACACCTATCTGCTAAGGACTGCACTGAGACCATCACACACTATTTGTGTAGGTCTCCAAACCACCATCTGATGATTGTGACTTTCAGTCATCACCAACCTGGGCAGGATTTGAACCCGTAAACTAGAACGCTCCATAGCGTATTCTCCTGCCCAGTCCCCTCAGTCATTCAGTCTGCCATGCAAGAGGGAAGGTTACAATTTGCAATTGGCCATATGTATTCAGGTGGCAATTTCTGCCCCTTTCTTGCACACATTTTCCCTCTCTGGGCTCTCTTGCATCTTTCTTTTCTGCTACATTTCAGGAACATTTTGTACTCCAGAGACATGCAATCAATCATTGCAAACAAAAATCACTACCAAGAGCTAGCACTGGCCAAGTCACTACTGTCACACAACATTACAGTGAACTGGTGGAAGGAGTTGTGTGTGCATTTGAACAGCTGCTGGCAATGCAGAGAGAATGCCAGAAGAGTGTCGGGGGCAGGGGCCTAAGCTTTTGGTGTTGAAAGATGCCCTCTTTGCAAATGGTTTGGCCTTCAAACACAGGAAATTCATCACAGGGAGTTCTTTTAATGAAAGGTTCTTTCTTAAAGCTATGGCCACAGCCAGCATCACGGGCATTGCCACTGTCCATTGTCTTAAAGACCTTTGCTTCCCAATCCCCAACTTCTGTCCACATATGATGCTCCCGGGGCCAGAAAAATATTGGCACCTAAGAACAGGATTCGCCCCTTCCTATCAGACAGCCAACTGTGATCTCACAAGTTCTAAGTTCCCTGAACTGTCCCCAACGTGGCACTGGTGAAAATTTCATTCCTTGCCTCTTGCCTCTCACCTCCTATTTCCTGTGAAGTAATCTCAACAACACCGTGTTTCACTGAAAAGGAAAGCCACTCCTATTTAGCACAGCACAGTGCTGCGACTTTCACATGGGACCTTCAGAGGCACTGACTGACATAAATAAAGTGCAGATTGTATGGTAATATTCCTAATCAAAACAGACATTTCTGAGTTTTCTGCAGGCAGACATATTGCTCTACTAAGAGAGGAAGACACCCGGTGTTGGAGACTTGAAAGTCTGGCCCCATGTGTCACCATAGGGGCTGCTGGATGCTCAGCTCTTTGGAAAATCTGGCCCCAGTTGTGGGTGTTGAGCGCTTGGAAATCTGGTCCCGAGCTCTTTGGAAACTCTGGCCTGTAGTGTTTCTTGTGATAGTTAAATCCTGATTAGATTATGATCTTTTATGGTGGACTTCTCCCCCAGATCCACTCCCCCATGGCTGGGGTTACAATTTGCATCAATATCAATCCAATTGCATCAATTATATATGTAATGGCTGATCGCCAGCAGGATACCGAGAAATGTCAGATTTAATCAAAAATCTGAATGTTCCCTTCTGTCCTGCTCACAGCATGAACATGGTGAGCCATGCCTTCCACTATGGGAGAGCTGCACACATTTGGTGCCCCCGTGTCCCTTCTCTTCAGGGGGTGGGGGCAGAGCAAATGGCAGGGGGCTTCCATAAGGAACAGAACGACTGTCCAATGCCTACAAGGTCATTGTAAGGGAGCTGCAGCTCAGGATATTCTCTGCCACTGCACTCCTGGTTATAGATAACAGTGAGGGGCTCCACATTAGCTATCACAAAGTTGCCCACTTCAGTTGGAGCCTAATTACAGTCTAATCAAGCTTAAACCAGACAGCCACTCAGGATGGTGCTCTCTGACCACTGACACTTGTATACAGCTCAAGTCATCTCGCTAGGAGATAGAAAGAGGAGCCTTTTCTACAGTACAATCACTCACTGTGCATAGAGATACCCTGGATGCTGAGTTTTAGGTCACATGATTCCTTATTCTGAGTAGGAAGCTCTGACCAGCTCTACAAGAAATAAATAAGCAAGAGATAAAAGTGAGCCTGGGATGGGGGAATGATGTGAACAGTAGCTGGACGCTGCTGTGCTTCTACTGAGGTTATGGCATTTCCGTAAAGGTCACTGGCAAACGAAGGACTCCAGGATGATTTATGTTTAACTCTTGGTGACAGAGCCCACAGTTTCACAGTACAAGTACTCAATGCAAGATGTATCAGAGTCGACATGAAAGCTCCTGAACAGCCTGGTGCCAAAGAAGTTAGATTATGAGCGCTTTGGGGCTATATCTCTTGCTATATTTTTGCACAGTGCCTAGCACAATAGGGTGCTGGTCTGACTTGGGCCTTTAGCTGATGCTGTAATACAGATAATAAATAATAATCCTTTCTTCGTTGCCTCACAATCCACGGCCATGGAACTGTTCATGATATAGTCTTAGAGCTTCACTATGGAGTCATGAGACATGAAGAGAAAATGAGCAAAGACTGCCTTCCCTAGAGTGAGATAACCAGCAGCAAAGAGGTCCAGTATGGAGATCAGAAAGTTCACACGGTGAATGGCAAGCACTTCACACAAACCGAGGCAGGAATGGAAAATCAAGTTTTAGATCGGAGGGACATTTCTGAGCCTCCTGCCAGCAGATAACATCTTGCTGAAAGGTGATCATTTGTGACTCCAACAAAATTGGAAATGGAGTGGAGGAGGCACCTTCGGAGACCAAAACCAGTTTCACAGTCAGCTTTAATACTGGTGCAACATCAGAATAAAAACTTGACTTATGGTCCTACAGTTAAAGTGAGTTCTACTCTGATGCTGAAACAACCTGCTGCATTTCTATGTTTATTGTGCTTCAGTGGCTCCAGATCAAATCTGTTCAGTTTACAAATATAAAGATATATATTTTTTAAAACCTTTCACACCTGAGCCCAGGCTTTTCCAGGTTGCACATGATCGTCAGTAAAAACAAAACAAAACAAAATGGGTTCTGCGGGCCAAATTAGACTCTGAGTGTCATCCATAGAACCCCCTTTTCTCCAATGGGATGGGCAGCTGTAACAGGCTGGAACTTGGTAAACAATCTGTTGTCGATCCACCACAAGGAACAGAATCCAGTTCCTTTCATAGCTGTATTGGCTCTGCCTAGCTTAACAAGAGTATAAAGTATAAGTATGAAGCTTATTTTTGTCACTGAAGCAAGCAGATTTGACTCTGAATACATACAAGGAACAGATTTGTTGAGTTAGGTGCTATTTTTCAGATTACAACTTGAAGGTTTTAACTTTTACATGGTAATGTTGGTTTTTTATTACACCAGTATTAATTCACGACAGAAACTGTATTATTCTTTGATTTGAGAAATTCCCCTTTTCCATAAATCAATGGTTCAAAATAAAGAGCAAACGTTTAGCTCATAAGGATATTGACCGTATTATAAGTCAAAATATTTCCTTTTTCCTACAATGAAATATCACAGCGAGCTGATGGCTGTTTTCTAGGATAAATATTTAGGACAGAGATAGCAGCATTTGTATCATTATCAGACATGCAGCCCCCATGGCAAGCTTCTGGTTACTCACTACTATGAACAGTGATAACTCTTTCTTTTTTAGTGCCAGTCACTATATACAAAGTCACCGTTCAGCCCAATGGGCACTGACATCAGGAGGCCAGGAAGCAGTTAAAGGGGTAACATCAGGGATGAATTTGTCCCAGTCACACCAGTTAATAGTTTATAGATGATGCAAAGTGTTTCTCATTCTCACAAGAGCTTTCGGATTCCTGAGCTGGGGGGAAAAAAGAGTCTAATTTGCTTTTAGTGTCCCATTGCCTACAAAATGCTTTCTTTCACTGGCCTTTCCTCCATTCTCCTTTCCCCTTGCTAGTACTGAAGCTGACACTGTGACAGCTGGTGGGCGTGGCTGGGCAGAAGATGAACAGCAGTAGACACACTGTTTAGAGAGTGCAGAGCACTGACTGGTTTTCTGTGTAGTTCAATTAACTTTCAAGCAATCAGTGGAATCTGAATTTCAGTATTTTTGTATGATATTGCTGCTGGTTCCAGGCAACTAACTGCTGCTTAAGGGAGAGGAGAGATTTGCTGTTTGATGTTTTTATGGAGAGGCTGGAGATCTGCCTAGGACATAAATGAGCCTCCAAGAGGAGACTGGGAACAACATAACCCAGGAACTTAAATAATAAATCAAAATGAACCCCCTTCAGAGAAACAGAAAAACTCCTTCCAGTGAAACTGTAATTTAATGGAAAGAGATCATGCGGATAAAAGGTAACAGACCAAATTCTGCTCTCAACTACACTTCTGTAAACCCTATATTACTTCCACTGTAACACTCAGAGCAACTTCACTGAAGTTAAAGAAGTTACTTGGCTGTATTTGACTCAGTGAGGAGATCCTAAACAGGTTTGGACTTCAGGTTCAGATAAACATCTGAATGTTTCAGGCCTGCCATCCTGGATTGGACATCTAAAGGGAGGAGGCTCTCTTGTTTTCATTTCAGGACTTCCTGTTTCTGTTCAGGCCAGAAGTACCAAGAGAGAAACCTACCTCAGTGTATTTGGGCATTTCCACTTCTGCTCTCACCAGGAGGGGCAAATGCACAGGAAGAAAGGAAAAATCTATGTGCGTGTGTTTAAATTTAAATGAAATGTGTGGAACCTCGAGCAAGGTCAAACAAGTTAATCCATCCCTAGTAAAAAGCCTAAACTATGGTTGGTCCCAGAGGGGCAATATCAATCCTCAGAGTCAGACTGGAGCTATGCTGATTGACACCAGCTGAGGCTCTGGCCCATAATGTGGGATCTGTCTTATGCAGTGGACTTCCAGGAGAAAGAGGGGATTACCCCAAACACACAAGGGGGAGCGGAGGAGGGAGTGATGAGGAGAGGAATTCAAGTAGGATTCTCTCTCCGTTGCAGGAGACACCAGGAGGCAGCAACTCAAAAGCAGGGATTGTGGTGCACAGCCTCACCCACAGAAAGGCGACTTCAAAGTGAAGTCTGAGTCAAAGGCGAAAAAGCAAAAATGCCAGCGGGCATGGATTAGAGTGAGGGGAGAAACTCACAAGTGAACAAAGCACACTTGTGCAGTGCAGGGTGAAACTGTGATGAGCCCTGTGTGTAGGGGTATGGATGGGGAGGAACAGGAGTAGGTGTGCGTATGTACAGAAGGTAAGTGAGAGGTATAGGGAGTTGTCAGGGGGTGGGCAGATGTGCAAAAGGAGTGGGAGGAGAGGAGGACATTATGTGAGTCAGCAGGGGCTGGGGAGGGATAGAAGGCAGAAGGGAAGTTCTTACCACATTTGGAAAGTCTGCCAGTCATCAACTCCACACAGTTAGTGGTGTCTGGATCATAGAATGGAAAGAGGAGGGAGGGATGGAAAAACATAAAAAAAAAAAAAGTTTTCCATACCTCTGTGCACAAAGCAGTCATTTAGCGCATTATCTCCTGGACCAGGAAACACACAAAGCTAGGACTTTACACAACCCAGAACCCAGGCGAAACTGTGCCCCCATTTATGCCAGCAGAGCTCCCAGGGTGTAACTGAGAGCACAATCTGCCTCATTACCCCCCATTTGCATCCACTCTCTCATCTCAGTTACAGACGTTTAAAACAAGCAAATAATGTTCTGCAACTATATCAACAAATTAAAAATCTTGAAACATATTGTTTCACCTGGCCAGCCACAAAACCGGCCCTACAAAATCAAGATGGTGTCTAAGCAGCTGATCTGTGCAACACCACCATGTTGGTATAAGCATGTTATTTTGTATGTGATCTAGGTGTCAGCCATACTCTTCCGGCATCCATCCCCCTCACAAAATCACCTCATATACTCCAAGCGATACTCAGTCATAAACATAATTCTCCCTTGCTCGGATGGAGTAGTCCCTTACTCCTATGGATTTTAATGGGACTGCTCGCAGATTAAGGTTCTGTTTAACGTAAAAGGATGGAGGAATCTGCCCGTAAATTGCTTTATGTATGTTTTCTATCAAAATTGCCTGTAGCTCCCATCACCACAGCAGCTAAGTGCTTCTAAACCAAATCCAAGAAACAGAAGGTAGAGTAAATGTAAGTGTTAATGCAGAAAGACCAGCCAGGTTGAACGTGACCATGTGGAACTCCGCCCCAGTCTGTTAGTATTCTGGATTCCCCAGCATTCGGGAACCATGCTCAGAACCTGGGGGATGGTTTCAAAACGCTGGGCAATCCTGAGCGCCCACTGGCTGCCAAGCAGCTAGATGATTTCTAATGCACTTAATTCAGTTTAAGTTCTCTTCTTGTTCTGACTCTCTACCAGCACTTAGATACCAAAGTGATAGGCTTCCTGATGCCAGCCAAGAAGGGGGCAGGCCTGGGTAATCTGTCAGCTCCCCTTTCCCCAGAATCCTGAGAAAAGTAATTAAAAAAGAATGTAGAGGACACCATGTGCCTGAATAAGATGCTCCCCTGATGTTAATCAAGGTGGGGAGATCACAGTAGGTGTTTTCTAGAGACCATGGAGAGCATTTTGGGTCCACTGGCACTGGTCGGAGCAGCAGAGAAGAACTTCCAGAGATCCCCAACACAAAGGTTAGAGTCTGGCTGGCAGAGACGTCAGAGAAATAATACCCACCAGGCATGGGAGGCTCCTGAAAAAGGGTTAAGATTGGGGACGAGGGTAAAAAGGAAGGGGATCAGGGAGTGGAGGAAAAATAGGGTGTATGAGAGGGCCTAGGAGAAGAGGGCAGGGATTGTGATGGAGACCTAGGGCATAGGGGGGTGGGGGGCTCAAGGGAAGGGAGTATGGGACAAAGAGAAGGGGATCAGGCATGTGACGGGGGCCAGGAGGTTTAATTGTCCTTTAGGGTCCTTGGCCATCCTGCCCTTCACAGGGCAGGGGTAGGAGTTAGATGTATTCCTATGTATGTGCTGCACAAACCATGTTCCTCACTGAAATTACATAACAAAATATAGAATTTACTAGGACATCAAAGGTGAGTCTGCAATCCGTTTGGATAGAACTCCCTCAGCTGCCGCAAACGGTGTCCAAGGTTTCCAATAGCAGATACCTCCAACCACAATATCCAGCCCCACCTGCATTGCCTGCTCTTGTTCTGAGGGACACCTCTGACCCCAGAGAGGATTGGGGGGAGGGGTGTTTGACAGCTATGTGCCTGTTTTACTATGTGATTTACAAAGATTTTCTTTTTAATGATATTTTATACCCTTTGGATATTAAATAATATTACAAAACAGTGAGCCCTAGAATCTGGAGCCAGATTGCCAACTCCCAGGTTTTGATTCAGGCCCATCTCAACTACAATCTTCACAAAATTGCACCATATAATCAAACGATGGCACTCACCTGACCCCCCACAGAGCAGGGACAGGCCCCATTTGTGTTCTCTGGCTGAAGTAATGTCACCAACACAATTGCATGCTGGGACATTATTCAGGACTAGTGATCCAAATGGGGCTGGAGGAGGATAACCTTTAGGATTTCTATGCCATAGTGTTCTACCTATTCAAAGTGCCATACAAATGTTAATCCTTACAACAGCCCAGGGAGGTAACTTAGTTTTATTATTCCCATTCTATCTATGAGGAAACTGAGGCACCAAGGGCATAATTTATTCCCTGGAATAAATCCACTGACCAATGGATTTACATTAGGGATGAATTTGGCTCTGAGTTCTTAAGAGATGTTGCAGGACTTTAGAAAAAAATGGTTTTACATTTATGGATCCATCTTCAGTTTAACTGCCTTGAAAGCCAGTGGAATAATGCCAGGGATGAATATGCCTCACAGGCCTTGATCCAAAGCCCAATGATATCCATGGAAAAGTTCCCACTGATTTCAGTTGGTATTAGATCAGGCCTCTGATGTGTAATGGTATATTCCCCTTCTGCTTAGCTGTTGGGGGCATTCACCACCTATTGCTAAAGCTCAGGGAATTTAGTCAATGATTAGCAGATCCAGTCCTTTAAAGAACTGAAAACTAATTCTTAAATGGGAATGTTCATGCTTTTAAGTGATGATCCAACTCCCACTGACTTCAGGACTTCCATGGACTTCCAAGGGAATTGGACTGGACCCTCAGCTGCCAACACTCCACACACAAAGGGGCATATTTGGGTAATGCTTTTGTGGGGTTTCTCCAGTGAAATGGGATATTTCCATGCATTTGTGGATTTGTCCAAAAACTTAATATTACTTTCAATGGATATTTTGTGCAAATACTGCTTATTTTTTAAAAGTCATTTGTGGTCAGTTATCATAGATGGTTTTGCAATCTGATTTAGATCCATCTAATTGTTTAATTGCTGTAAATACATTAATTGAGTGATTTGAATGCAAGAAGACAAATCCACACACACACACACACACAAATGTGATGTGGCCTTGTGGATGCAATTTGAACTTTAATATCTTAGGCATTATATAATATTTCTGTTTCAAAACTATTAATTGCAGCTTATAGACCTGTATGTGATGGATAGGGAAAAATGCAAAAACTCTTGGAATTACAGGAGCATGGAAAAATATCTGGAGGGCAAAAACAAATAACTCATTTTGTTTCTTAAAAATGTTCATCCAAAACTAGAGTACCTGCATTCTGTATGTTGTATAGTACCTGTAACTGCATAGGAAACCATATTTAGTTCTGATGTCTGCCTCATGCATTATCAGGTGTTTTTTTTTAAAGAACACCACACATATGTCCTCTGAACTACAGTTTCCAGAATGCATCAGTTAAATACGGAGTGGCTAAAAATCCTTTCCCTGTCTCCCTTATAACAACCGTTTGAAGAGTTTCAGCCATTTCTATCATACTGTAATTTTGTTCTAATAAATACTCTAGATGATAAAAGTTTCACAACCTAAAAATAGCATTTGTATCCATAGAACATTTAACGAAAACCAACCCAGCAAACTGTCCGCAGCTGGTCTTCTGTCCATGGATAATAATCCAGACCCCGATGCCTGCACGATTCAGATGGCTTGTGAGGCAAATGAGGCTGAATTCCAAGTGTCTTCAGCTATCTGAGAAGTGTGGGTGTGTCGTGTAACTGCACTTCTTAAAGTGTACAATAGATGTTAATTAAAAAATAGTATCTGTGCTGGTGATCTTGGGTATTCCTTACACCACAGAGACTCCTGCAGTCAATCAGATTTCTGATTTAACAAAGACCCTGTTATAAATCAAATCCAGTGTGTTTCATGAGGAGACGGATAAACTGGTTTGCACCAAAATTCAGAGCAGCCCTGAACCTTATTTTTTATTATTATTATTTTGATGAAGTTCTCTTAACTTTCACTCTTTTCTTTTTTCTTCACATTCTCATAGGTTTCTGCACTTCCTATATTTGCCTGCAAAAAAGTCCGGTTTCCGGGTATTTCTGATTTCTGCTAATCCAGGAAACATCAGGCAAGAAACTGTGGCTGTGAGATTTCCAGATCAAGGACCTGATCCTACCAAGTGCTGAGCATCTCCTGCAAGGTGCTGAGTGCCCTTGATTGCCATTAGCTTGCTCAGCTCCAAAGTCGTTCAAGTATGTTTCCCAGCTTTTGGGTGCTTGTCTGAAGTAGATCGTTCTCTCATCAAGGATCTGGATGCTTGAATTTCATTCTTATGGTTTAGATCTTCACCAGTACCCCGTGGTGGAATTACTTCCTTGTAAATTCCTCAGTTGTTATTTACTCAGTCTTTCTAGACTGATGATGAAAATCTGCAATTCCTTTTTCACATTTGGATGTTGCAAATTTCATATCCATCTTCCTAGGTAATCTTTCAGTTTGTTACAGCTCCTGGGCAAAATGTGAGTGCACAGCTATAAAAGCCTATAAACTAATAAAGCTATTTCAGTCAGCTAAGCATCATTTATTCTGCACAGTACATATATCAGTACAACAGGAGACTGCATATGTATATGCTGGATATAAGTAGAGAGATATGGCAGAAAGCATCCACACAGGCTTTATTTTGAGTGTGTGTGTGTGTGTGTGTGTGTAGGCATCTATTTGGTTGTTAACTCTGATGTTGGGAGCTGGAATTTTCAGCTGCCACACTGAGACGCTCTGAAATCATCAGTTACCAAAGAGTTAAAAACTGATATATAGTAGAAAAAAGTAAACAAAGAAGCAGCAAGTCTACTGCAGAGATGCAATGCTGTTTGCCCAGAAAATGGGACAAAAGAGTATGTGGAGAACTCCCGTCTCCAGGAACAAGCCTAAGGAAGGAAAGGAAATGCTAATGAGGGGAAAACTGATGCACAGTGAAATGATCACTGTTAGTTCTCCATTTACCATCGGTATTTATTATTCCTTTGTAAGAATGCACCGGAGGAAAGTGTAGTATACTTTAGCAGAGATTGTACTGGATGGAGACAAAGGCAAAGAGCTGAGACTTTCCCCCCCCCATGAGGATCCTTTTGTTCCAGCAGAGGGTGGTCTTGTCAAGGTCAAGTTTGAGTACGGCAGGTGGAGCAGTGTGTGGAGTGGGATCAAGGCTGAATGCCCAGGGAGATGGTATTCTTCTCTCTCAAACCAGGAGAGAGTGGTCCTTGCAGGGCAGGGCATAACGGCTTTATTGATGTTGCTGGTGTCCCAGCAGTTAGAAATATACAGGCATTAATTCCCTACACTGCCTGAGGGAGTGTTTTGGACTGACATTGGCCAACTGGACTCTGTTTCTGATGTTGAATGGATTTTTACTATATTAATTTAATTTCTACTATGGACTTCATTCATTTATGTATTTAATTTGGGGGAGGAGGGATGTATTTTCTTGCTTCAGAGTTGCTGAGAGGGAATAAACAAAGTGAGTCCCAAGAAGCAGAATGAGGGTATGAAGGGAGGATACTACCTGGGGAGTGAGACCAGAGGGTGCAGAGGTGTGACACAGAAACACACCCACTTATACCAGAGAGAGAGAGACACACACACACACACTGCAACATCTACAAATGCTAATGTGAGCTCAGGGAAATGAGAGACAGAGAAAGGTGAGTCCTGTTCTGAAACCCAGGCCAGCTGGTTTAGTGGGCTGGCATGTCACTTGGTGGATCAATGAGGGTCAGGAGAGAGAATAAACATCAGCATCATGAGCTTACAAGTCCTCACTGATGCTGATGGCATTGGAGACTCTTTCAGTGATGGGTAATCCTGCTCTAAAATAAAGCTGTTGTAACTGATCCTCCCACACCTCTCTCACTTTATACATTTTTGTTCCAATGGTCCCACCTATAACGGCATCTGACCTGGATGTCACGGGACATGGCTTCATAGTTGGTAGGTGTGTGGCAGCAAGTTGAGCTGCACCATACGCCGTGAGTCCCATTGTTTTCAATGGGACTACCAGTGAAATAAGGTGCTATCCAACATGCATAAAACTGCTGGAATGATCAGGGCTGGTAGGGAGACAGGCATAGCTAAGTGAACCACCGCACCGCGCTGCAGAGGCCAAGCACAATGGATCTCAATAACCTGGTAACAGGAGCAGCACTGGGGACAAATTCATGCGGCAGGAGAGGCTGACAATGCCCAGCACGGGGTGTTAACAATGTTCAGGCAGACCCTCTAGTGACCAGCACCCCAGCAGCATGAGACCAGCAGCCCTGTCTTGCTGGCCTCAATCATTAGACTCTAAGCTTCTTTGAAGCCATGGGAGAGGAAGGTAACTGTTTTGTTTCCTGGGGGTGGGGAATGGGCGAGCTCTGTCTCACTCTCTCCTCCTTCTCAGTCATGTCCTCCCCTTGATACTCCCTAAGACGCCACCCTGTGGCAAACCATCCTTTTGAATGAGCAAGGCTGGGCATAGCTCCCTGCAGATCTGCTGGGTAACACTTCTCTGGCTGAGCACTCTGCCTCCACAGCATCCCCAAGCCCCGTGGACAGGCATTCTGAACACAATTGCCCATGTCCTCTGCGGGCTTTGGGAAGAGAGGAAGGAAGCAGAATTATCTTTGCTTTCCACACAGAGAGAGTTGATTAATCCCATGGTAGGTTCTGGGAAGTGACTTCATGACTGTCACGGCTGCCACCCAAGAAGACAAATTCTTCTGCCCCACCAGAGCTCTTTTGGACTAGCTGATGGACACTGACCCTGTCACTGCTCTCTCTGTCTCCCCTCCCCTTATCACAGTTCACCCGCTCCAGTACAGCTGGGGAGATGTGCTCCATGGCTTGCCAGCTTTCAGATGCTGGCTGCCATCTTAATGGAAACAATCCTCTTTTCTCCTTCCCCTAGCATGTTCCCTCTCTCCTGGCCCTAGACGCCAGTCTAAATTTTCCAAGGGGCATCCTTTTTCTCCTTATTGAGAAACACACACATCCTGTTGAACAGAATATTTGACTGCAGGACTGTTTGACTTGGAGTCTTTCCTGTGCCCTGCTGCAGGGGATTCTCATTCTTACTTACAAGAGCCCACCCATTCTGTTCCTGTTGTACATTAGATTTGTATTCATAATCCCCCCTTGTCAGTGACATGGAGGTGATGTTAAGGAACGGGCTGGGTTTCCATTGCTCCAGAGAGATACCCTGGTGAAGCTTTGGATAGAGGAAAGAAATTCTGCATTTATAATTTGGTGTGTGTGTGTGTGTGTGTGTGTGTGTGTGTGTGTGTGTGTGTGTGTGTGTGTGTGTGTGTGTGTGTGTGTGTGTGTGTGTGAGAGAGAGAGAGAGAGAGAGAGAGAGAGAGAGAGAGAGAGAGAGAGAGAGAACAAGGCCGCATGTTGGATCCATTTCCCATAGCATGGTTTGTCTTGAATGCTTTCCCTCACCTCTCAGGCAGACAAATGCATTTTGTTCCATTTGTTCCATGTCACTGAGAAGACTCTCCAATAGGGACATCCTGGCTGCTTTAAACACTTGGAAAAAATAGGGTCTAAATCTTTCTAGCTAGTCTCAGTAGATGAAGCACAGAGGGCCAGGGCATGGTGCTGGTTAGCGAGGTCATGAATTTCTTTAATAGGGTTTGCTCAGCTGAGGATAAGGGATTTCTTCCCTTTAGTGGCAAGGACAGGGGACCTTTAGTCAAACAGCAGGAGGAATGGCAGAACTAGTCTCAACTGGCCAGATCTCCACCACAGGATGCTTCTCTGATCACCCAACTCTCCCAACCCCACCAGAGAGGGCAGGACACAAGGTGTCGGGTGAGGGAAAGGTCTCATTTCTTTCTGGTGTCTGGTTTAATGCCGTAAGACTGGACAGTAAATAAAAAAGCACTTGGTTCCCTGAGAGTAAGTTAACCTAAAACAAATCTAGCTCTAGACGTCCAGCCATTCCCATCTCCTTTAGTGGCTCTTGGGTGGTGAAGAAATCTACAGGAAAAAGGCTAGGCAATCCTGGCAGGAGGAGGAGAGGTGGGAAATATCTGTCCTAAACTGAGTGACAACTTCTGTCTTGTGAAAAACTCTCTCTATAGCCCTCCCAGCTGGAACTGTCTCCACATTTAATTCACTCACCTGCCACACTGTTAGAGCAAGGGCAACAAATCCATTCTTGAAGAGGGCCAAAGTCCATTTTTAATTATAATCCATGGGCCAGGGTATAAATTTAGGACTCCATACCCACCTAAATCCACAGCAAATCCCCCATTCATGGCAATGGCAGGTTTACACAAAGGTCAAGCAGACGATTTGGCCCTTATATGGATCTTTCAATTACTAACATTTTTCACTTGCTCAGTACTTAATGGAGTCAGCATCATTCAAATGGGAACATTCTCTCCATTCTTTCTGCCTTTTCCTTGTCTTCCTTTCCCATCCTCCTTTCTCTGCGTCTCCTCTGTTTCTCCCACTGCATTTCCTTTCCTGCAGTAACTCCCAATTCCCAACCTTCCCAGGGGATTCAACTCTCACATTCTACCCCGTTCCATTCTCTTAAAATGATCAGCAATGAGAGGTAATGCTGACATTTTAAAGTGTCATCTTTAGGCTCTAGAGTGAACACTCCAAGATGCTTAATGGAGTGAGGGCGTTCACACCTCTGAGTGACCATTTCAGGCTGACTGCAGACTCAGGAAGATGACATTGCATTAATTACACTGGAATTTGGAATTTTTTTTTTTTTTTTTTACAAACATTGAAGCTAGAAACTTGCTTTCTAAAAAAATGAAAGCTGAGATCCTGCAGAACCTGAATACACTATGAAGGCTTCACCAATAGATCAACTGGGCCAGGTGTCTAACACCACAACCCATAGCTGGGAGCCACCTTCTGATGCTCAGAAAGCCTTTGCTCTTAACTTCTTGCTAAAGGCAGCTCCAAGCTTTATTCCAGGAGTAGATATAGGGGGTTCTACAGCATTCTAGAGGGGTCTTTAATCTGTTATTTGGGAGCTACAGAAAATCTGGAACTTCTGCTTCCTTTGAGGGGGTACAGATGGCTCTTGGGGTGGGAGGTGGGAAGGGCTTCTCACTTTGGGAAGTCACTTGGGACATTGGAGATGGAGTGTTGAAGGCAGGAGTAGGGTGGATGGAGGGGGGAGAGTTATTGTTCTGTCTGAATGAAGCTAGTTTCTAGTTGCAATCAGAGGGATGTGCTCCCCCCCATCTTTTCTCTCCCCCCAACCCCCCCCCCACGAGAGGCACTTCACCTTCATGTCCTGGCTGAAGCAAAGCACTGAACAGTGAATACAACATACCTGATAACTGCTGCACTGAAGGCTGGTCATGTGTGCTTAGCAACTGTGCCTGAATGGTTTCTACTACCCTCTTGAAGCGACGGCTTGGACCTGCAGGGGAGAAAAGACGCAAACAGCGGTGAGAGAGCAGGAGCCGAATACCCCCATAAGGCACAGGGCATAACACAGGAGGAGGAAGAACAAGCATCTTCCCTTCAATCTCCACCCCTCCCCCATTATCAGACTGATAGTGTGTCTGTGGGCTGGTGTGTGACTGAAGAGCTACTGAATGACCACCACTTTAGAGCTATGACGTGAAGGACTCCATGGAAGAGTCTAGCTTAGATGCTCCTTTCCCATCCTAGTATCTGAAATGCCCTGGGGGCTGGTTTTCTAAATGTGAGGTTTGTTTTCTCTTTTTAATCTCCTCCCTCAGACGGTTCCCCTGCCCTCCAGAATCAAGATTCTCAGTGGGAATTACAGCAGTTCCCTCCTCCAAAGGTTCCTATTGCCAGATCCATTCAAAATCTATTCTAATGGGGGTTGATTGGACACTGGCAATAATTGTATCCATCCTACCAATGCCAAGCCCATCTGTAACCTAGTGGTGCACAATAGCCTAAACCTATTTGCACAGCCCACATCTCCAGAAGGTCTAGTCCCCCTGCCCCTCCTCCCAAAGATTTAAAATCAGAAATGACTCCTCCTTCAGACTTGACAGCTCGTCTGTGGGGAGCAAGTGTGTGTGTCAAAAGGAGGGGAAGGTGACACGAGCCATTCCTAGAGCGGAGGGGAGGCTCTGGTATTGGTGCACAGCCTGGATTTGTGCAGCCACCATCGAGATGGCTCGCTTTGATACAGGACCTGTTTGGGGAGGGAATTTACTCACAGCCTTTGGGGAAGGGGTAAAGGTCTGACTGTGGAGGGAGGAGGAGAGGACCCAGAAGAGAATCCAGGTTAGTTCTGCAGTTCTGAGCCAGACTGGCCTGCCTCTCTCACAGTGTGCCTGGCGGCCAGCTAAGACAGCAGAGTGGCTTCCCTGTTGCTTATGTTCTGGGTAAGGGCAAAAGCCCTGTGGGTGGCCGCACAGCGCCTTGCTCAGAGACACACCTTATACTGAAACAATAAAGCAGGACAGCTGGAGCATTTCAAGTCCAACGCATTGAGCAGCAGTGACTCTAGCACACCTGTCTGTCTGACCACGACAGCATCTGCTTCGACGGTAGTTGCTCCCATTGACCTTCCCTTTCTCTCCCAGCATGCCCATCACTGCCCAAACCACGGGATGTCTAAACTGTCATTCCTCTTCCCTACACCCTCCTCTCCCAAGTTCTCCCTCTCTTCCTGAGTTCTAGGCTTTCATCTTCTCTGCTCCCATGTCTGCCGTCATGCTCCAGCCTCCCCACTGGCAGGGTGAATGCTACCCTGCCCGCAGGCTGCAGCCACTGCGTGGTTACCTGATAAAAGCGTGAAAGTGACTGAGTAGATTCCATTCTCCTTCTGTGCCTCGCCCCCTTCTGTGTATGTTATGTCCACCTGGAACTTCACTGGCTTCTGGAAGACAGCGGGACCCCCCGTGGACTTGTACTCTGCACGGAAACTTGTCTGTGAGATGACGCTGTGACTGAGGCTGGGAATCTGAAACAGGGTGGCAGTAGGGGATGATATGGTCAGAGGGCAAAAGTTCTATTTAAGAAGATCTCTCTTTCTTTCTCTCTCTCGCTTGGCCTTCCCAGCCATTGGAGAGAGAAAGCTTTGCTGCCTTTGGGCTCAACCTTGCAATGAGCTGTGCCCTCTTGTAAAATCAGTGGGAGTTGAGGCGCTCAGCACCTCACAGGAATGCATAGCACTTTGCGGATCAAGCCAGGTTTAAAGCGTGCATACTGGTGAAGTACCTGACATACTTAGAAACCCCCCCTGCTGTACAACTGAGCATAGTGGGTCCTTTGACATCTCCCGAGCATCAGTTCCAGTAGATCCTCACAGCTCAGTGAGAAATGATATCAGGTAGGGGTAGAAAATTCAAAGCAGGATACCAAAGAGAGCCCAGGAAAAGGGATACTCGATAGCTGACCTGGACAGATAAACAGGACCAGAACCTGGGATCTCTACAGGGACTGCTTACCTGTGAAGAGCCTAACTACCCCCCGCCTCCTATTAGTAGAAAACAGACCTTTGAGTGATCTCTAGGGTACCCCTAAGATCTTCACACTTGGGGCCAGAGTTTCAAAACAGTTCAAGGCAAGGTTTTCAGGTGCCCAGCATTGACAGTCAGGGCCAGAATTCCAAATAGGCTCGGCACTCAACATGCTATAAATCTTAGCAAGCTGGCCACTTATCTGGGTGCCTAACTAGGAACGGTGTTCTTCTGAAAATCTGGCCCTAGGGATTCATTTAGCAGGTTGCTGCATTATCTTTAATTAGGAAGCTAGCTGTGAGAGAGAGAGCAGCTGGGGTATTCACAGTGACTACTGGGCACTAAAAGCCAATATACCAGTCCCATATGCGGAGCTGAATTCATGGGCTTCATGTAGGGGAGAGGCATAGTTTAAATAAATGTGTGGTCACTTACAGTGGGTGATGCTCACTATTATGTTATACCCCATGCTTACAGGTCTGTGCTGTGTGCAAAAAAGGTCAGGGGTCTTGACTGCTCTATGGAATGGAATTCATTACAGCAGGTATATCATAGAGATTGAAAATTAGTGCCTTTCTGCAGAAAAACAATGTCATATAGCAAAATATATAAAATAAACTAAGCCCTACCCCCATCTCAAATTAAAAAAAATGTACCTAACTCCCTTAGAACAAAAAAATCTCTCAAATCAATTTCACTCTCATTTCTATTTTCTTCATTTGTACTTATGGGTGGGAGAGAAGAGGGTCTCTGTGTCTGGGAGGAAGGGATGCCCTCTCCCCCACTAATCCCAAAATCCCAGGTGTGGAGACTTTAAGGTGCAGACAGTCAGCATCTCCAACCACAGATATTTCAGCCCTAGGAGAAAATGAGCCTTCTATGTCTGCCAAGTACAGGGGAGATTTAAAATTAAGACTAGAAAGTCTCATGTGAGACAGATTTCCCCCTCCTGGTGCAAGGGATGGAGGGAGCATCCCGAGGATCACTGGGGGACCCAGAAGGAGAAGGGAAAAATAATGTGCCATAAATCTAATGGAATAGTCGATTAAGGGAATTGACTTTCTAGGCACTGCAGCAGCACTTTAAGCTCTGACTGCATTTAAACCCCAAGCATCGGCAGGTCCATGGAAGACTTTCATTTTAGCGCTTTGCAAGTCCCCTTGGGAAATTTGGTACCTCATTAGGCCAGGTTCAAGTGGGAAACAGATGAGCAAAGAATGTGCTGCAGAAATGAACACAATGGGGAGGAATTCCAGGATGTGGGAGCCCTGTCCAAGAATATGTGGATTTAGGATGTCCTTGGAATTGAATAGTGAGAGGAGTCTATAGCACGGGCCAGATTGACTTACCGAAAGGAAAGCGTGCACAATGTCAGCCTTGATGGAGCTTAGTGGTTTATCTTTAATGACCACAAAGATCTGTTCTTCTTTCTCCAGGTTGATAAAGTTACCAAACCAGGATTTTTTGGCAAGCCTGACATGAAGAAAAAAGAAAGAAGGAGTAGATTTAGAACAGAAAAAGCATTTCTTAGACACCTGGCATTTGGACAAACATGCATACGACACAAGGATGATGGGCTGTCATCACACTGTGATGCTGCTACAATGGGTGATGCGATGTAACTCAATCAGACACTAGACTGTGGACCATGTGGTTTTGCTACAGCAGCACAGTGTGATCAGCAATGGACAGCCAGGAGCCGCTGTCGCAGTTCTAACCAAATACACTAATCAATACGACATTTTATACAGTGCATATAAAATCTGCGTACAGATCTCAGAGATCCCCTGCAAGGCTCTTCCTGTGTCTTCTGGCATCATGGTGGGTGCTAGTGACACTGATACTCTGGAGATTTTGGAGGTCATTCCAGGTCAGTTTCAGCCCACTTGAGGTTTTCTAGAAGTTGTGAAGCTCCTAACCTGAAAATCTCCTCCTGGGGTCACAATATTTATTACACCCACATTGCTCTGGGTGTCTCACTCACCCTCCAAGCTGCCATGTCCGTAGGTGAAATTCAACCCTGTGCAGAGGGCTAGCACAAGGCTTATCACCTGGATCGATCGGTCTTCAGCTGTCGTTAAGACTGCGCCGATCACAACATATCCGCTATTCTTCTCGCATTCTTGCCTTTCTTCTCCACATTCGTCCGAAACGTTTAACAATGTCATCTTCCCATCTTCTTGGAGGCCGACCAGTGGTCTTTTCTGTTCTCGCGGGTACCACTCAGTAATGATTGCCGTCCACCTATTGTCCGTGAACCGTGCTACGTGGCCCGCCCATCGTATCTTATTATATCATTAAACACAAGGCTTATATATTACTTAAATCCCACTTAGGGAATCTAAGGAATGCATGGCCCTTGTGCTGGCCTTCTGCCCAGGATGAATTTTACCAAGTATCAAGGGGGAGATATCAAAGTACACAAACCACCACTCTTGGTTTTAACAGACAGTGGCCAATACCTGCTGTTTCCTCAAGCACTGAATGCTGATTCCACCATAAATGAAATTACTTTGTTGTTTTCATACTGACAGCATCATCAAATGTGTATTTCTACTCCGGAGATTTCACTAGCACCGCTTCATCAACATTCACGAGTAAAGTAAAAGGACTACAGCAGAAATGCAGGGTCATTTATATCAATGGGAGGTTAGCCAGGGTTTGAGAGTAGTAGGTGGACCCTATAGAAAGTGTGGTGGAGGGGGAAGATTGCTTCAGTCATGTGACACAACCATAGAATTGTTGGGTCAAATTAATCACAGAGGAAACTGCATTGGAATCAGTCAAGTTACACCAGGGATGGATTGTCTACAGAGATTAGAGATTAAAAGATGTCCACCGAGTCCATCTTCCTGCCAATGCAGGATTATTCCCTGCAGAATATTTTATAGTGACCATGTCAAGTCTGGTTTGCAGTGTGCCAAGCAATGGACTTCCACAACTTCTCTTGGGAGAATGCTCCACAACATAACAGGAGAAGAGTTTCTCTAACCTTAAGCCTTTCTGGTAAAGAGCTATCTGGAGACGGGATTAATACAACTCAGCAATAGGCACCTGAATAAAGATCTGCTTCGCTGGGTAAACAGAACTGGCTAGGTCTAGGCTCCCTGGGGCCAGACTTGCGTTAAGGAGGGAGAGGAACACACTGGAAAACTCATTTGGAGTCTTGACATCTGGGATGGAGAACAAAGTCTTGAAATCAACTGGACTTTGGATTGGAAATCCTTACTACTGGATTGCTCCATGCATCACAGCACTGTCATTTTATTGCCCATTTAATCCACACAGAGGAAAGATCAGAACTGGAAGACAGCTCAGTGCTAATCAGCTTCTGTTTCCATCTACCCCAGGTGACCAAAAGCAGAGTGCAAAAGGATTCACTTGCAGTTTGGTAAATCGCCCTCCTCAGTAAAAGTGGGTTGGAAAACCATAACTCCCTAAAATATTCATAGGCAGCTGTAACTAAGTCAGTGAGCCAAAGATTACCACAGAGAGCAGTAAAGAGAAAGGGCCTCTCATTTAAATGGGTCATTACAAAGCTAGGGTTAGAGTATGAAAGGAAATTACATACTAATGAGCTCATAATAAAGATATCCCATCTCCTAGAACTGGAAGGGACCTTGAAAGGTCATTGAATCCAGCCCCCTGCCTTCACTAGCAGGACCAAGTACTGATTTTGCCCCAGATCCCTAAATGGCCCCCTCAAGGATTGAACTCACAACTCTGGGTTTAGCAGGCCAATGCTCAAACTACTGAGCTATCCCACCCCCCCGTCATGTGCCTCATAATGACAGAACAACTCTGTAGGCTCCCCGGAAAGCTGGGGCAACCACTCCCTGCATGTCAAGGGCCTTTTGCTCATTAGCTGTTTGCACCTGGTGATCCATTTAAACTGTCTGGTTGTCCTAGGCTTGTATCCATCACTTCTGGGGAGGGCCAAGGTGTAAATATTTAAATGCGGCTCTTCTGTGTAAAATAATCATTAAAAAAATCACCTTGTGTGTCCCTATATTTACTAGTCTCTCAATGACTACAGGTAAAAAGGGCTCCGTTTATAGATACAATAACGAGTTGTTTTGCCATTAACCCTGCAAACTCAGCCTGAGATCACAGGGTCCAGCTGAGTTCTTTCCTTCTCATGAATTATCACCAGGAATAAAGGCTTTGCACTAGGCAAGTTTAAGACCTCAATGACGCCTCCGACACTTTCCTGCCTGTAACTGATTGGAATTCAGTAAACAAATTTGTTGGTGATGCACAAGATGGAATAGACTCCAGCTGATTCCCCCATCGCTGTGTTGGCTCTGCAGAGCGCACAGGATCAGAAAACAGTACAACTGACTTCTCTCTGCCAACTCAGCAGATCTGACTCTGCAAATAACCACGGAACAGACCTGCCAAGTAAAAAGCTGCCATTTGTATTTCAGCATTTTTCAAAGCAGAACTGCACTTTAAGGTCTGAAATCCAACTGAAGCTCCTAAGAATCAAGGGCACTCAGCACCTTGAAGGAGATGCTTAGCATCTCCCAGAATCAGGCCCGAAATCTGGCACTGGGAGTCCAGCTTCCCCTTCCTCCCTGCAGCACAAAAGGGATTGGCAGTAATAATCCTCTCACCTCTCTGCCAGTCTCCTTCTCAAAGTGGGGCTTGGGGTAGAGGGACTCTTCTGGGGAAGCACTTGAGATCTTCAGTTGCAGAGTAAAACCAACCAAATGGATGCCCACATGTGAAAACTGAGCCTTGTACTTTTGTTGCTTTAAGAGCAGTAGAAGTTTGAAATGGAAAAGACCTAACATCCCAGGGTCATCTTTCTAGTCCACCCCCTAGCCTGACTGCAAGGTTATTTCTCCAGGTTACAGTATTTTTTCCAGTGCTTTGTCCATTCTCATTTTAAATAACAAGGGCTGAGGCTTTCACCTCTTCCCTCATTGTTTATAGTTCGCTTCTCTCCCTGGTCTCTCAGTAACAAACCCACCAAACTCTCCCTCTCAGCTCTCTTGCGATGGACCCACATGCTATAGACCCTTTCACTATTTCTTTTTTCTAAAACCTATCAGGAGCTGTTTGACCAGCAAGTGGTGAGAGGCCCAGTTCCCCCACTGCAGTTGGTCTTCAGAGCCCTCACATACTCGGAAAGCCCTCTCTAGGTGATGGGAGGGGTCATGGTTTAGACACTGTGCGTGGTGGGCACCGTTTCAGAGGGCAATAACGCTTTTTTTAACTGAAACACAGACTTGGCAATCCTGGGAGAAGCGTGACGCGTGTGGTCTACTGCCTCGTCCTCTGATATGTTCAGAAGAGGGCACATGGAGAGCTCCTACTAGTCTCCAGAGCAGGACTATCCCCTTCCTTCCAGGCACATTTAAAATGACAAATGGTGCTGTTCACCTCCCAGAGGCACACTTCCCTCCTGGCATCCCTCTTGCTCTGTGGCCAAAACAGGCTATTACTTCCCCTTACTCCTCTGCACAAGTGTCTGAGTCTAGGGGCTTGTCTACACTACCGTGCAGGGTTGATCTAAGATACACAACTTCAGCTACGTGAATAGCGTAGCTGAAGTCAACATACTTAGAGCTACTTACCACTGTGTCTTCACTGCAGTAAGTCGACAGCTGACGCTCCCCTGTCAACTCTGCTTGCACTTCTCATTCTGGTGGAGTACCGGAGTCGACGGGAGAGCGCGCAGCGGTCGATTTATCGCGTCTAAACTAGACGCGATAAATCGACCCCCGCTGGATCGATCACTGCCTGGCGATCCGGCGGGTAGTGTAGACAAGCCCTAAGTCACAATCTTGCCCTAAATACACAAGACAGACTAAGGGTGGGAGGAAGAGAATATGATTATCCCCACCCTACAGATGGAGGTACTGAAGCATAAAAGGATTAAGTGAGTTGTCCAAGGTCACACAGGGCATCTGTGGAAGAGTAGCGAATTGAACCCACGTCTCTCAAGACCCAATCCCATCAGTACGTATGTCCAGTTCAAACTGTTCCTTCTATGGTGCCTTAATCAGTCTGCCCTGGTTTATACTGAATCCTAGCTGCCCTCATGTTGCCCAATTTCATAGCTCTGAATTTCTATAGGTCCTTCTGGAGATTTGTAGTTGAGCAGTAAAGACATTCTCTTTGTAAGGAACAGCTAGAAGTCAATTAGCTGTTATTGACAGCCATGGATGAGAAAGGAAGGGGTGTTTCAGGGGGCAGTGAGAAAGGAGGGGATGTCACTGGAGGACAGAATAATATATATCCTGTTTGGAATAATCTGGTACGATGTAATAGATATTGATAAACTTTCCATTGCTGTTTTTGAATAATCATATAAAATTTAATAGAGAATTCTATCCTTGCTGGTTAAGAAAGAAAGAATCTCATTCTCTGTTAAAAAGCGATAGATTTCTACAGTAATTTGTCTAGAACCCTATTGGCAAGCTCCTTATTTGGGCCCTGATTCAGCAAGACACTTAAGCACGAGCACTACTTTAGGCATATGATTAGCTCCATTGATACCAATGGCATTACTCACATGCTGAAGGTTACATGCGTGCTTAAGTGCCTTGCTGAATTGGGGCTCTGGAGATTGGCCCTGCTTTGAGCAGGGGATGGGACTAGATGACCTCCTGAGGTCCCTTCCAACCCTGATAGTCTATGATTCTATGAACACACCAGCTGAGGATATATCCCTTTAGGGTTCATTGCTAATAAATTAACTAGGACTTCTCCATAAGAGAAAAACAAGCATTACCTAGACATGTCATGGTATATTAGCCAATCATGGGGATTGTTGAATGAATGAGAGTCATTAAAAGATGCCATAACGGAGAAAGGAAACACATGTTTATCACTCAGCACATGAGGTCAATAGAGTTCCTGATGAAGATGTCTTTTTTCTTATGGGGAAAACAAAAACAAAACCCAAAATATATAGAAGTGGGCACCGAGAAACAAGACATCTATGGTTAAAATAAAATCTAGTTCATTATTTTTTTACGAGTTTTATTATGTTTCCTGCAGGGTGCAACCCAATTGAACTCATTAATTCAGCAATTATACAGAAAAGGGAGAGAGGGCCTTAGGACTTGACTTGCATCCAAACTGCCTCAAATGACAGACTCTACCTTACCACACCGGCTCTTAAAGGGACAGTGTGAAATAGAGATGGCAGGAGAAAGAAAGAAAGAAAGAAAGAAAGAAAGAAAGATTTCACTCACAGACTTTTTCAGCTTTAATACCCTTAAGACCATTTGACATGAGTATTTCATTTATTTCTTCAGTCTGAGCCTGTTCTCTTTATGAAGTTTCCCTAAGTCCCCCCAGCAGTAAACATCCCATGCTTTAAATACACAACTTGTTCTATTTTTCCTCTTGGACCTCTCCCTCTCTCTTCACTCCTCATTCCCTGTACCGCCACACCCCCGCCCCCGACCATTCCCCACCCACCCTGCTGGTGCAGCTTTGGAAATGGACTGCCCAGCTTTCACAATACGATGCCCTGGCACTAGTAAAAGTGTTAAGGCAATGCCGCTAGCTCCAATTAGAGATCTTTGGACCCCAAATCATCATGAATATTTCACGCACAGAGGGCTAAATCGCCTCGGTTGGCAGGGAAATTCTATGGGCATAGGGTGCACAAACACAAACTGTGAAAATAAAAAGGACTAATTTGGCATCTGTTACCCATATTAGGAAGTGTTTGGAGCACTGCTCTTTGGCAGGGTCTTCCAAGCACACCATGCCGTGATGCACATTTGTGCAATGAAATTGTTTAATTGTGCACTGATTTTTAGGAACATGCATGGTGAATATT
Source organism: Chrysemys picta bellii (assembly GCF_011386835.1). Lineage (NCBI taxonomy): Eukaryota > Metazoa > Chordata > Testudines > Emydidae > Chrysemys > Chrysemys picta. The sequence continues at coordinate 36,418,643 of NC_088794.1, read as the reverse complement.
AAATATCTCCTGCAGCTCCTGGTGCTGCTATCGGGAACTAACACTGCATTCACTATCACAGGCAGTGATGTCTCTGAATTGCTCCAGGAATTACTCTTCACACCCTATCCCTGGGATACAAACTGTGCTATACTAAGTGGAAGTCCTGTGACTGCACTGCTAGGGCCAATTACAAGACCTTCCTCCCAGAGAATGATTTGCTGGAGAAACACAGGAAGAGAGAGAGCAGGATGGTGTTTCAACGCTGGTAAGCTCCGCACTCCAAAGAAAGTGACTGTTGACTTGCATTGACTTCACTGGGCATTGGATTGTGCCCATGGACCCCAGTGGAAGAGCCCTTTCACATATCTAGACCATTTGCTCGAGCCTTTCAGGACCAGGAATGGACTGTGTTCCTATCACACCATTAGCACAGGAAGGAAACCATAAAGTGGTGAGATAAGTAGCGTCACAGTGAATTAATTACTTACTCTGGGGAAGATTCCGGGGTTAAATTGGACATCTCCTCTGGTGTAGGTACTGTATGCACACACACACATAAAGAGGGAGCAAGAAAAAGGAAATGGTAAAGAAATAGACCTTCCTCTTTCTCCTTCTATATCAATGAAATAATCCTTGCACCATACCCCCTTGTTTTCCTCCCATCTTTACATCTCCTAAAAACCACAAGCCAGTCCTGATGTCTAAACATTGGTCTCGTGTTCCTAGATCACCGTGACTACTCTATTCTAAAATATTGATGCTTTCGGGGCCTGACCGAAAGCCCATTGAAGTCAATGGAAAGTCTCCCATTGGCTTCAACATGCTTTGGATCAGGCCCTTAGACTGAGCATATCATTGTGGTGTGTCTGAATCACTTTCTACTCTTTTTTTCTTATTTAATAAATAAATGAGAATCAGTGGTTAACATTCATACTTTGCACAGAGCCTTTCATCTAAAGAATCCCCATAGCCACTGAAAATACACAGGGAATCCCTGCAGACTCTTCAAAGTGCAAATGAGATGTTGGAATGCTGTTACATCAGTCCAGCTGTGTTCGCACCTTGCACAGAAACCAATGGGCTCCAGTTCGCAGAATAGGGTGATGCTTGAGCCAAAAATAAAACTAGCTGATCAACTTTTCCCCTGAGAAGGATCCCTGCATCACTGTCACAATTCTCAGTCCTTCCGTGGCCATCTCAGATTCAGAGTCTCTGATAATCAGGACATACGTTCTAGACCAGGGGTCGGCAACCTTTCAGAAGTGGTGTGCCGAGTCTTCATTTATTCACTCTAATTTAAGGTTTCATGGGCCAGTAATACATTTTAACGTTTTTAGAAGGTCTCTTTCTATAAGTCTATAACATATAACTAAACTATTGTTGTATGTAAAGTAAATAAGGTTTTTTAAATGTTTTAGAAGCTTCATTTAAAATTAAATTAAAATGCAGAGCCCCCCGAACCGGTGGCCAGGACCTGGGCAGTGTGAGTGCCACTGAAAATCAGCCTGCGTGCCGCCTTCGGCACATGTGCCATAGGTTGCCTACCCCTGTTCTAGATCTTCCATTAGCATGTTAGATATTCTCCTTTCTCCACAGAACAGACCCAATACCTTGAGTGTAAAACCATAAGGAATTGGTTTGATTCTGACAGCCTTTGGGGTTATGCATGTGACTTCAGGTGCCCTTTGCCAAAGAGGAAAAAGCTACCCGAATCTTGAAGCAAATAACTTTGTCCATCTTAGAATTCCAGTGTCTGTAAAAACTGTAACATCCCAAACAGACCTGATAGTACTGATTACATTAAGGGATAGTTTACACCAATTACACTCAGGAGAAAAAGAAAAGAAATAACTAAACAGGATTATAAAAACAAACTATGCTGTAGAAGGACAATCTCATTCTATTCCCACCAATTGACCATCTCTGCTTGGGAGAGGGCCAGGCCTGGAATAGCAGGAGTGCTGCGGAGCAAGACTAAAGGTAGGTAGGCTCAGGAGTGAAGTAGCAGGAGATGCTGCAAGGTCATGATTGAGGTGCACTGGCAGAGCTGCCAGGGGGTTGCAGGATGGGGATAGCAGGTGGTGCTGTGTGGGGATTCAGGATTGGAATAGCAAGAGAGGCTGCAGCTCAGGATTGAGGTGCAGCAACGGAGCTGTGCTGTGGAAGTTACCACAGAGCCTGTTCACGCTTATCTTGGCCTTGCATTAACTCCCTCACTCTTACCAACACTGATAGTCACTTCTCCGCAAATGAGATTTTCGGAGTCAATCTGAGTTGCCAGTTTATTGCTGAATACTCACCCCAATTTGGATATCCGCATTCATCTGGAGAACGGACTCACCTTGCAATTTCCGGCGATGGAATCGAGGAGACCCCAGGAAGCTGTTCTTGATTGAGTTGAGCCGTGTCCTCCAGGGCATTCCTCCAATGCTGGGGCTGGATGGTGGCGTTGGGTTGGGTGTGCCTGCTGGGCTCTCCTTTGGCGTATGGACGGGTGTCCCCTTGGGGGTAGGGAGGGGACTTCCCCTTGGAGAGGGGTGAGGGGTGACCTGTATGATGGGGATAGATTTGGTGCTTGGGTCAGTACTAGAAGGGAGTAATCTAACAGGAGACATAGGATTGGCCTGCACTGTAGGAATGGCCAGCTGGGGGCTAAAGCCGGCAGTGGGTGGGCGGCCCTGAGCATTCTGCACAGGGGGATTCTGGGAAGAGGGGGTGTTGGCATGGCTGGCAGGGAGCGGGTTGGATTTGGTAGACTGGAGCGGTTTTTCAGCCAATTTGTTCTTGGATGGCAAAGTCTGCGTCTTTGGGTTGGACTGAAGTGTTGGCTTTGGTTGGAGAACATGTCCAGGCCTGGAGGCGTTCCTACAAGCATCAGGGTCCAAGGAGACTTGGGGTCGGAGGGAAAGAGGGAGGTCAGGAGTCTGAGGGGGGATGAAAAACTTTCTGATAGGCTACAAGACAGACACAGAGTGTCCATGCACATCGAGAACAGTGAGACACGCACACAGCGGGCGAGCAGAGAAAGGAAAGTCAGAATAAACCCATTTGAGTCACAAAGATGCATCATGTCACAAGGAGACACGAGAGATGGAGGTGAAGGGGAGGGCGGGTGGGAGGGTTTGCAAAGAAACAAGAACAAAAAACAAACAAACAAAAAACAAAAAACAAAAAGACATGCAGTTAGCTGGGAACGCAGCATAATCAACAGCAGCAGCAGTGGCGGCGGCAGCAGCAAGAACAACAGTGTCATAACAGGCGTTACCATATTAACCAACCATGTGTCAGCAAAGGAAAACCACAGAGAGAAAAAGAACACAAAGGAAGAAGGGGAAAAAAATTCAAAATAACTGAGGGGAAAAAAAGAGAGACACGCCACACCCCCGGCATTGTTCGGATTGCCCCACGATGAAAAAAGCACAATGCTGAAGGGAAGTGAGGAAGGGGTAATAAGAGCCATTCAAGCCACACAGAAACTGACGAGCGCCTAAGCTGGGCTTGCTTTTTTCAGCTCAAAATGCCCTGATCAAACACAGCAGAGAGATGCAATTCAAAATAAGTGTGTGGTGCACGTGGGGTGGTGGGAAAGGCACACCGGTTACTGCACACACCATTCAGAGCCCCCACTCCCTCTCCTCCCCTAACTCTACAAAACTCACACATAGGCTCCATTCACCCATGGGGGAAAGAAAGAGAAGAGGAAGAGCAGTACCATTTCATCCACCTTCCTCCCCTGGCCTTCCAGAGTGACATCACCCACTCAGCATTAGCTGGGACATTCCTGAACACAGAACACCAGGGGTATCCCTGAACCCTGCGTCAGTTTGGGGTTTGATTTGCAAACAGATAGCTATACAGAGAATCCCTGAAGGTCCCAGCAGGGCTACATGACAGGGAAAGAAGGAGATTTCCCAATCAGCACTGAAAAGACAGAGTCTGATGACACCCTGATTCTGCTGTTCAGAAATTCACTGCTCAATATTTGTTACGAAGTCCCAGTGTCACATTCTCTGGATGATGGAAGTGATTATGTAGTTTAAGGGAAAAAACAACTACTCATAATGCACCATTGAGAGAGAAGAACAAGGGGATAGGACTTTTGTTGTTGTTGTTAAAAAAAAAAAACCTTCCTGGGTTAGTTACAGGGGCTGTCTGGGAAAGTTCAGTTCAGATGAGTTCAGTTAACAGTATAATACACACATTCAGGGAGTAAAATCCTTTTAAAGGGATATTGGCAGGATAAAAACCACATTTTAAAAACAAAATGAATTACCTTATATATTGGTAATAACTAAGGCTGTCAAGCAATTAAAAATATTAATCACAATTAATTATGTGATTAAAAAAATTAATCGTGATTAATCGCGCTGTTAAACAATAATAGAATACCATTCATTTAAATCTTTTTCAATGTTTTCTACATTTTCAAATATATTGATTTCTATTACAACACAGAATACAAAGTGCACAGTGCTCACTTTATATTTATTTTTATTACAAATGTTTGTACTGTAAAAAACAAAAGAAATAGTATTTTTCAATTCACCTCATACTAGTACTGTAGTGCAATCTCTTTATCATGAAAGTTGAACTTACAAATGTAGAATTATGTAAAAAAAATAACTGCATTCAAAAATAAAACAATCTAAAAGTTTACAGCCTACAAGTCCACTCAGTCCTACTTCTTGTTCAGCTGATTGCTAAGACAAACAAGTTTGTTTACATTAGCAAGAGATAATGCTGCCCACTTCTTGTTTACAATGTTACCTGAAAGTGAGAACAGGCGTTCGCATGGCACTGTTGTAGTTGGCATTGCAAGATATTTACGTCCCAGATGCACTAAAAAGTCATATGTCCCTTCATGCTTCCACCACTTTTCCAGAGGACATACTTCCCTGCTGATGATGGGTTTTGCTCGATAATGATCCAAAGCAGTATGGATTGATGCATATTCATTTTCATCATCTGAGTCAGATGTCACCAGCTGAAGGTTGATTTTCTTTTTTGGTGGTTTGGTTTTTGTAATTTCTGCTTCAGAGTGTTGCTCTTTTAAGACTTCTGAAAGCATGCTCCACACCTTGTCCCTCTCAGATTTTGGAAGGCACTTCAGATTCTTAAACCTTGGGGCAAGTGCTGTAGCTATCTTTAGAAATCTCACATTGGTATCTTCTTTGCGTTTTGTCAAATCTGCAGTGAAAGTGTTCTTAAAATGAACAACGTGTGCTAGGTCATCAGCTGAGACTGCTATAACATGAAATATATGGCAGAATGCAGGTAAAACAGAGCAGGAGACATACAATTCTCCCCCAAGGAGTTCAGTCACAAATTTAATTAATGGATTATTTTTTTAACAAGTGTCAGCAGCATGGAAGCATGTCCTCTGGAATGGTGGCCGAAGCATGAAGGGGCATACGAATGTTTAGTGTATCTGGCACATAAATACCTTGCAATGCCTGCTACAAAAGTGCCATGCGAACGCCTGTTCTCACTGTCAAGTGACATTGTAAATAAGAAGCAGTCAGCATTATCTCCTGTAAATGTAAACAAACTTGTTTCTCTTAGCGATTGGCTGAACAAGAAGTAGGACTGCGTGGACTTGTAGGCTCTAAAGTTTTACATTGTTTTATTTTTGAGTGAAGTTATGTAACAAAAAAAATCTACATTTGTAAGTTGCACTTTCATGATGAAAAGATCGCACTACAGTACTTGTATGAGGTGAATTGAAAAATACTTTTTTCTTTTGTTTATCATTTTTACAGTGCAAATATTTGTAATAAAACAATATAAAGTGAGCACTGTACACTTAGTATTTTGTCTTGTAATTGAAATCAATATATTTGAAAATGTAGAAAAACAACCAAAACCAACCAATTGGTATTCTATTGTTTAACAGTGCAATTAAAACTGTGATTAATCTCAATTAATTTTTTTAATTGCGATTAATTTTTTTAAGTTAATCACATGAGTTAACTGTGCTTAATCAACAGCCCTAGTAATAACATCCTAGATTACAAGTACCATTTATGCTCTTAGTTTATTCTTGGCCCTGCACTCAGCTTGCTCATTTGTGGCCATAACAAATATATTTTATTATATTCATTATTTATACTGCTGTAGCCTCTAAAGGCTCTAATCCAGCCCCATTGTGCTAGGCATTGTACATACATATGATGTAAAAGCAATTGCAATCCCAAATCATAGAAAGGAAACCAGACTGGTTCTCAAGTACTAGTACCAGGCTGCGACATTTAAAAATGCAGGGGAATGTTTAAAGCCAAACAAATAAAACTGCTTGCATTGAGGGTCTGATTCAAAGCTCTCTGAATTCAAGGGGAGGTTTGACTTCAATGGACATTGGATCAGACTCTGAAAATTAAAGGAAAACCAATACATTAAAATATTTCTATTAATATTAGGTTTTGTAAAACGCTTTAAAATTAAGACAGCCTGTCTCTTTTGGTGAATTCCAAATCACCATTAGGAATGGAAGGTCAAAGAGATGAGTAATGTGGCTAATTCATGCTGGTCACTATCAGGAAGAGATCATTCTCCATTTCTAATTAATTCCAATGGAAATGGGTTTAAAAGTAATGATTATAAGCATTCCCCTGCAATTTTTACAGCTCATGTAATCAGTGTATGACAGCACGAGAATCAAACTTACAAGAAATAAAGCTATTCTGCACTCTGTTAAACCACTAAAAGTAATATCATTACTTCAATAGATTTACACCAGTTTAACCAAGAGCCTAATTTGGTCCACTAAATTGACTGGTGTCTTCTCATTGCTACAGTTCAGAGAGGTGCAACAAAGTAAACCAAGGTCCTAATCTTGGGAGATTCAAGCATTTTCAACTGCCATTGAATTCGGCACGGTGCAGTATTGTGCCCAAGCAGTGTAAATAGTGAAACACATTTGATTTTGAAAATAGTTTCCATAACCTAAGGTGCATAAGTAAGGAAACTTTTTTTAAACTATATGATTTTTAACCCAACAGTGTCCCTTTAAGACCAAAATCTGACCACCTTAAAATGGTTATGGTCTTCTGAGAATGCCACCTGGCTGCTAAATAGCTTTTAAAAAACATTTAATCAATTGCTCCCAAGTCGTCATTTTAAAGAATAGTCACTGTTGACCAGACCTGCAACCCTTATTCATGTGAGGAGTTCTTACTCACCCAAGTAGTCCCATTGACATCAATGCAATTGCTCCTATGAGAAAGGATTACTCACATGACTAGGGTTTGCAGGACTGGATGCTATTTTTGTGCGTTTCTCCACTTATTCTGCAGCAGTCGTTAATATTATTCTCAGAATTCTGGCCAGTCCTGCTGACATCAGCGAGGCCAGTGCACAGAATAGGAACCTTCTGAAATGGAACCTTGTTGGTTCCTGGTGTGTTAAAGACATGGGAGGGTGGGGGGAACAAAATCAAATGTCTGCCAGTTACAAAACAGGAGAAAAATTGATGGGAAAAGGTTTTGGAAATTAGATGCTTTTAAGAAAATGGTTGAAACAATGGAGAGGTTGGAAAGTCTGCAAAGCTAGAAACCTGTACTTGACAATGTCCCTTTAAGAATATGAATTCACCTGACTGTTTAGGGGAAATAGCAATCTGAAATGCTTCTTGGAGTCATCTACACATGTCCTTAGGTACTTACACAGGTGGGAGTGCACTCACCATCTCATGGAAACAGCTGCTGAGAGTGGGGCTTAGGAAGAGCTGTGAGGTTCCCTGAAACATTCTGGGCCAGACGTCGACATAGCCCCATGAGCTTTTCAGTGAGGACCTAGCACCCCAAGAGAGGCTGCCCACCACAGTAAGGCCTCTGTGCACTAGTATGTGCACCCTCTGACTCTAATAGCTATGTGGGAGGTTTACTGTATATTGCAGGGGGCTGGGGTAGGATGTGAGTCCCCCCCAGCCATCCCACATCCCTTTTCCACTATGCATGCATAGATCTCCAGGCCCAAGCTGGCTCCCAGGCTGGTGGTGATGGTGTCATAGAGGGAGCTGACTTCCACTGCTCTCCTCCCTACCCCAGATACAAAAAGGGAAGACCCATGTGAGGAGGGGACAGTCTGTGCACTGATCGTGGGGAATGATTCCCTGATGTTGTACTCAATCCTTAGGTAGGTGAGCTGCCACTGAAATGAAAGGGACCTTTGCCTCAGTAGGGACTGGCTAAATACTTAGTAAAGACCTCAGGGTTTGGCTTGTTGACAGGAGACAGAAATGAGTACTCTGTTTCCTCAGAAACCCCAGTCTTGTGATGTGCCAATTTCTTATTTCTCTTCAAATCCATATAATTCACCCTCCCCCCCCGAAGCCCTGTCCTCACTAGAGCACCAAACCAGGGTACTTACTACCACATTCAGTAACATCCCCATTCTAGCTAGACCCATGTCAGTCAAGCACAGTTCTGTTCTAAGCAGAACCAAAGTGACATGGTATGGTGCTTCACTGTGACTTTGTTACAAGCAGCTGTATTAGCTGAAGGTGTGCTATAGACAACCCAACGGGGTGTTATGTGTCCCAGCCGTGTTTGGTCCTAAAGGTGGTTATGAGGCTGACGATGGACAGGGCCATAGAGAGACATCTCGGGTAGCACAGGAAACATGTAGGGTAAGAGATGCTGCACATTAATTTCTAATCAATATCTCCCCAATTCAAGCAAATTTACAACCAACCAAGGAAAAATAAAACACTCCACAAATAACCACAGCTCTACAGGCATAGAAGCCAAAAAGCACTGAGCTTGTCTGAGGGAATGGTACCCATAGATCCTGAAGTAATGCCACTTACCCTTGGACTGCTGAGGGGGCTGGTGGAGAGACCAGATGAAGCTCCGCTGATCGACCGAGACCTGAGTGAACACAACAGGGAGAGATGGCCCTCAGAAACCCTGGGCAAGGAACATCCACTGAATACCAGCCACCGCATGCACAGGCATGAGTTGAGGAGCAGCAGGGAGGCTTTCAATAGGAAAAGCACATGGCTCTTCCGTACCCTCTCACTACATGACAAACCTTTCAATTCCCCCCAACCTCTAAGAAATTATGTTCATGCAGAGAGGACCCTGTGACCCCAGAGGTGCTCTGTGAGTGGAGCTGTGCAATGCCACCCATTTCAGGGTCATGAGTATTTGCGCATGGACAGATATTGCTTCCTGCCAGTGTACACTAAAGAGATCACAGCAAAAGCCATTATAAGCCCAGTACTGGTGGTGAGAATTACTCTCTGCATAGTTCCACTTGCTGTGCCAGAGGTAAAAACCCCAGAGATATGGAAAACCACTATCTGTGTAACTCACAAGAGCAGAAAATTCTACCAGGCACCAAAAAAGGTCAAATCTGCAGTGCCCCAGATGCACTATTTTCTTAAATTAGAGGACTGTCCCAGTGAAACCAAAGCTCAGGTCTATAGTGACTGGTTATTTGATGCTGAGCCACCATTTCTAACTTCACCATGATGCCATCCCCTTGACTCTCCAGTGAGATTTGCATCTGAAATCACTGATCTCTTCTGCTCTCTGAGGAACTTCCTCTAGGCCTAGGGGACCACAGGCCCTTCTGTCCATTGGAGAGCTCCTCTCTATGGAAACATCAACTCTTCTGTTCACCAGAATGGCTCTTCTTATGGGATCACCCAGCCATTGCCCACTAATTAGGTTGCCCTGTGGAAGCAATAACTTTTCTGCCCATTGATAAAGTCTACACAGGATCAGTGTCACTTCAATCTGGCATTTTTGGGGTTCCCATATGGGATAACAGACCTTTTTAACCATCAGTGAGCTCTCCTATGGGATCGCCTGCTGTTCTGCCCACCAGTGAGATCTCCTTATGGGATCGCCAGCCATCCTGCCTGCTGACGAGATTCCCAATTTTGGGATCAACAGCCCTAATGTAATCAGGTGAAGTCCAAGCTATGGGACCAACTTGCCCTTCCACCTGCCAGCAAGGTGACCCATACAGAACCACCTCCCCTTACGCTCACCAGCAAAGGCCTCTGCAAAAATTGTCCGTAGTTAACAACAATCAAAACATACAAATGCACTGGGCCAAAACCAGTGGCTCTGACCTGAAAGGTCATGTAGACCAAAAACATGAACAGCTCAGCAATGGAACTTCTCAACAGCAGAGAATGTTAATACAGGAGCAGTGACAAAAACTGTCCCTCATAGCATTTCATGTGGCTTTTGAGCGATTCCTCCCACGCTCAACTGACCCAGAGTGTTGACCAGCTCTAGAGGCAGCTGCTTTCAACTCTCCTCAACTGGAAGGATAGGTGGTCTTGAAGAACAAAAATTTTTGAAGGAGGAGACTATACTGGAGAACCAACACAACCAACAACTAACATAAAAATCTCTATTCACAGTTGGACCTACCAACATGAGTACCATATATATGTGTGCATGCATATAGGCATGTGTGTGTGTGTACAGGAATATAGGTATTAGGGTTGGCAATTAATTGCAGTTAATGCATATGATTAATGCAAAACAAATGAACTAGATTAAAAAATAATCACGATTAATTGCAGTTTTAATCGCACTGTTAAACAATAATAGAATACCAATTTAAATGTATTATAAATATTTTTGGATTTTTTTCTACATTTTCAGATATATTGATTTCAATTACAACACAGAATACAAAGTCTACAGTGCTCACTTTATATTATTACTTTTGATTACAAATATTTGCACAATAAAAAGATAAACAAAAGAAATAATATTTTTTTATTCACCACATACAAGTACTATAGTGCAATCTCTTTGTTGGAAAAGTGAAATTTACAAATATAGATTTTTTTTTACATAACTGCACTCAAAAACAAAACAATATAAAACTTTAGAGGCTGTAAATCCACTCAATCCTGCTTCTTGTTCAGGCAATCGCTAAGACAAACAAGTTTGTTTACCTTTACGGGAGATAATGTCACCTGAAAATGAGAATAGGTGTTCACGTGGCATGGTTGTAGCCGGAGCTGCAAGGTATTTATGTGCCATAAATGCTAAATATTCATATGCCCCTTCATGCTTTGACTTGTAGACTCTAAACGCGAACTAAAAAATACTATTTCTTTTGTTTATCATTTTTACAGTGCAAATATTTGTAATAAAAATAATAATATAAAGTGAGCACTGTACACTTTGTATTCTGTGTTGTAATTGCAATCAATATATTTGAAAATGTAGAAAAAAAATCCAAAATATTTATAACCAATAAATTGGTATTCTATTATTATTTAACAGTGTGATTAAAACTGCAATTAATTGCAACTTTTTTTTAATCTTGAGATTAATTGAGATTTTTTTAAAATCATTTGACAGCCCTATTAGGTATGTGCACATATACATTATATATATTAGTCCTGTAAGTATAAACAGCCTTCTAGAGAACACAAAGCTAATTTAGAGTCCCTGCCCTCGTCTCTCAATTGTATCGCTCTATTATATAAGAATAAGATTATAAATTGAGATTCAAAACGTTTCACATCCATCTATTCTTAAAAAGAAATTATAACATTACCAAAAAAAATCGATGAGCAGTGGAAGAAGGTTTAAATTAACATACAACAAGCTCCATTCTGACAATTTGTGTCGAGTGCAGAAACTCTCCATGGAATTCATTCCTTGCATCTCAATGCAGCCCATCCATCACTGCCATCTATACAAAACAAACTGGCCCAAACTTTGCATTCTCTTCCACCAGTGTAAACCCACATTAACTCCATTGCAGACATTGGCGTTCTTCTGGGTTTACACCAGTGGAAATGAGAGTGGAGTACGGCCTGCTTTGTACATGAGCTCCACTTTTGCTGGGCTGTTTTTATGTTACCTTTCTCTCCCAGTGGGAGTTAGGTGCCTAGGTCTTTTGAAAATCACATTAGGCACCTATCTGCATCTTTAGGCACCAAAGTACCCGGCCTTTTGTTCCCCTCAACACACAATCGTGGTTCGAAGTTGATCTTTAACATTCACCTGAATTTCAGGATAGTTGCTTAAAACCTTCTCCTATCCACTTGACCCCAATCAGGTCTGCTTCCAAAAACCCTGATTTCACCACTCTTATTCCAATCTCTCCCCATATTAAAAAAACAAGTGGTCACATATATATAGGGCACAACACAGCAGGCCCCACCTCCGAGCCCGTTCCTTATCACAAACAGTGGTTTGCAAGAAGCTATAATATACTGAGCTTCCCCCTATCTTAGATGCCTGATGCAGGGGTCAGAGGAGAGGGTTGGAATTAAATCTCATAGGAAATGCATTCAGTATCCACACTACTACTAATTAAATTAGCCTTATTTCCACAGAGTGGCTACTAGTGGTTATAAAGAAACAAGGGAAGAGGTAAAATGGACCCTTTAATGTATCTTGGCTTTTCCACATTGGAAATTGTGTTTGGGAACACAGGGCAGAGTCTAAGGAGCTCATGGATCAATTTTTATTGCTCTTTAAAAAAGAGAGCTGACTATTTTCAAATCTTTCCCCTTCACATGAAAGGGAAGGACAGTTTCCAGAATTCTCACCTGCTTCTTCCTCTTTCTAACGAATTCCAGCATTTAAGTTTACCAATGGGATAAAATTCCCAAGTGATTATGGAAACTCACTTGTGGCAGGCTTTTCAGCTCTCAGAAAAAAAAAAAAGAAAAAAGAAAAAAAAAGCTATTAAGAGAGATTTTTTCCCTCCCAAGAAGACCACCTTCCTTGGGAAATCCATTAAACCAGCTTGTAAAAAATACTGCAGGACGACTTTGCTCTATTCTGCATCTGTCAGCCAGATGCACAGAATCAAAGCAGGGGCCAAACATCAGTCACGAAAACTGGCCCAATGCTGCAATGTTAAGATGAAGGCATAGAGAGAATTTAAATATCTGCATCTATATATCACTGTATAGTGAAAGTGGAAGTCCCCGCAGCAGCACATGAGCACTGAAGACTCCGAACAATCTTACTGTGTGGGGGGAAAGGAGGAACTTGGCAAACCACAGCAGGAAAAGTATCTTTTCTCTCTGAATATGAACTAAGTTTATTTAGCTGAAAATATCTGTTAGTGTGTAACCATCTTAAAGTTTCTAGAGCCATTAAGAATCATTGGAAAGTAAGTATCATTTCTATAATTACTCAAATAATTCCATTCCTTATAATTAATAACACTTTACATTTCTATTACATTCCCGCATGCAGGTAGATCTCCAAGTGTTTTACATAGTGTATGTGCCAGTACTCTGTGCATCACTCTTTGGGTTAGACTACACTAGAAGTGTTACATTGGCACAGCTGCACCAATGCCTTTTTCACACCCCTGAGTGACGTAAGTTACATGGACTTAAGCGGTAGTGAAGAGCTGCCCTTTATCTATTTACTTACCACACTGGAGAGTCTAGTGTGATTTATCACCACCCTAAATAGGTGCCGAAAAAAGTCTTTAGGATGGGATTTTCAAAAGCCCCTAAATCATTTAGGGGCACAAGTCCCTTTAATTTTCAAAGGGCTGTCTGCTCCAAAGTGCTTTTGAAAACCCTAGCCTCATACTACACCATTCTATATAGGCCACATATTTTTCAGAAACAAGCTATTTTAGAAAGTTTTTTTAAAATGTGATTGTTGCTATTTCTCATACTCATCCTCTGGTGAAGCCATCTTCCTTAGCACCATCAGATCGAGTTGTGAATGAAATCTGTATGATGCCATTTACCCTTGGGTCTAAGTAACCTTCTCAGGCTAGGTCTACACTACCCGCCTGAATCGTCGGGTAGAAATCGATCTCTCGGGGATCGAATTATCGCGTCTCGTCGGGACGCGACAATCGATCCCCGAATCGACGCTCTTACTCCACCAGCGGAGGTGGGAGTAAGCGCCGTCGACGGGGAGCCGCGGAGGTCGATTTTGCTGCCGTCCTCACAGCGGGGTAAGTCGGCTCTGATAGGTCGAATTCAGCTACGCTATTCGCGTAGCTGAATTCGCGTATCTTAAATCGACCCCCCCCTGTAGTGAAGACCTGCCCTCAGATAGACCACAGGCCTATTGATTCTCTCAAAGAGCAATCTAAACCCCTCATTAACTCCTAGTACACTGGGGTTCGTTTGTTCAAACTATTCAAAATCTATATAGTTAAGAAAAAACTGGTTTTGTCTCTTTTCTGTCGGCAGTTTCTGAAAAGCACCACCAAAGAATTGTTTTACTTCTGCTTAAAAACAGAATCCAGTGTAGAATCTAAACCAGACTTTACATTCAGTTTCTCTCTGAATAAAACTCATAGATTTTTTTAAATAAGATCACAGGTAAAATTCAGTGCCTCATAGCAGTGGTGAATTCACTATTAGGAGAATGATTGTTTCTAATAAAGTTGTACTGGATGGGGTAAGTTTGGTCCCAGGTTCTTGTATTGCGGCCTTCAAAATGGGCTCGGTTCATGATGTTTAGTGAGTGCGGTATACAGTCCTGTAACCAGCATTTTAGCTGTTCGCAGCCAGGAGCTGTGCTCCCAAGAATGGGAACCTGCAGCATGCATGCACCGTATGGTAGATGCATCAGACTTGCATCCCAGGGTGGTGCAAACAGTGGCTGAGATTTTGGATTTGTCCAAACTCTGTAGATGGCTTTGAAAATCTCAGCCAAACGCATCCAGCCAGTCGCTTGCTCATTTCTTTTACAGCACAAATTAGGTCAAATTAGACACAAACCGAGCTCCTTCTTGTTTTTCACTTGATCGTTTAAATGAAAAATCAAGATTCTTAAACCACAACAAAATGTCTAAAACCTTCCAGAATGCCACACGATCTAATACGTGAGAGACAGCAGGACGGTTGGTCTGTGAACATGCCAAGCCATGCTCTATTACCTAATCTCTCTTTAGCTTTTAATTTTTAGCATCAACCAGAAACATTTTTTCCCCTGTGCAAAGTTGATCACAAGAGTAATAAATAGTAGGGATACCACCAATTATATAATATCAGGATGGCACCTCAGAGTGTGGGGCTGTATTGTCTTATGCCCCAATCTTAATTTTTACTACAAGGCACAACATTTGCTACCCTGAATTGCTACAGTGAAGTCAATGGGTCTAATCCTGGTAGTAAGTCCTACACCTTGTAGTATATGTCTGCAGTTTCAGGCCCTTGGATGCAGACACACATGGGGAAAAGAGTAGGGGGAGAGGGGACTTGCACCCTTCTGCACACCCTAGGTGATGATATTAAACAGCATCATCTTGTTTAATTAGAGTATCCCGGTTACACTTTATATTTAGGTTCCATTTATAATTGTTTTATAAAGGGTTAATAAATCACTAAGAGATGTTATATGCATGTTACAGACCTGAGTAGCACATATTATAGGTGGTTATAGCTACAACATTAGAAGGTGCTATACATGGTTATAACCCCTGGTTCTAAGCATCTACTGACTTGCTGGACAATCTATTACAATTTATTAAAGCATATTAATAATTTATTATCCATTTAATAACTATTAATAAATGAAACTCCATCTAAAGTGTGACCATATTCCTAGTGGAAAAAGAACTTGTGCTAAGAGGAGGGAAAATACCCAGGAATTATTTTAGACCATGTGTGGGTTTTAGCTTCATCTTGGGGGAATGGGGGGGAAAAGGACGTTGTTATTCAAATATCAATAATCAATCAGGTATGCCATACAGACATGAAAAGTGCAATAAGTGGGGAAGGAGTTTTCATTCTCAAAGTGTCTTAGTATCTGCATAGTGTCAGAGATTAGTTTTGTGTTCCCTGACACATTAAAATCAAACAAACAAAAGAAGAAGAGAAGTATATAGAGTGTGTGACTCCAACACACACACACATACACCCCCCTGACACACACACAAATGCTTCTTCCCACATCTCTCTCATTATTAAAAAGTTTCATTTGATCAAGTCTATACATCTATATTTGTTAACTTTGCAAGTTAAAAAAATCTCTCTATAAGATATAACAAGTCCAACAACAGGTATAATCCAAAACTGGAGCTTACCCCAATGCATCAGCACTCGTCATCCTTGGAAGGGGGAAATAAAGAGAGGAGAGAAAGAGAGAGAAAGAGAGGGGTGGGGGACGACGTGGAGGCAGGTGGAGAGAAGAGTACGAAAAGCAAAGTGAAATACTGTTCAGAGAACCGAATGGTCAGAATTATTGCCACAGGTGCCTCCCGCTCAGGAGACCAGGAATGCGAGGGGACAGTTTCATTTACTAGACAATGATTTCCATACTGCACACAAACAGTCAGACTTTTGCATTTGGGAACTGGGAATCGGGAGAGAATATACTAAGGTGTTACGAGAAACCAACACCACCCAACTGAACCAGTCAGCAGAGCTGGGGGTTTGTGTTCCTTGTTTTGTTTTCATAACATCTCTTAGCTGAAGAACAGTTAGATCAGAGTGTTAAAAAGGAGGCTGATCTCTTTGCACCCATTTTGCTCAGCACAGTGTCCCGCTGCCCCTCAAACTGGCCTGGCGAGAAGCATCTTTTTCTATGCATGAACTGGGAATGGTATTGGTCATTAAAATACACATTTCTGAGCCAGTCTGGGAGCCCAGTGAGTGAGACTGTAGGCAAAGTTGAAGCCATGCTTTGATACTAGCTTAATAGTCATGAGGGAGCATTTACTGTGTTAAAATCAGGGATTCAAATTAGCTGGGTCATGCCAGTACTTATCCCTGGGGATGTGATCCTGTACTCCAGAATCTAATTTTTTATTTAAAATAAATCAAGCCTCCAGGCCTTAGAAGTTGCAGAGATAGCCTTCCAATGTGAACAGAGTGTAAACCAAACCTAAAAGAGGTGTGAACTGTTCATTTATCCCCATGGTATGTCGACTCTTAAGCTTGATGGTAGCAATTCAAATATTCAACACTTAATTTTTCATTGCTGATCAAAGCACGCAAGGAAGAGGTAGGATTATTTTTATTAAACTTTCTATGCCCTGATTGTCTTGTGAGCTAGATTGGGAGACTATCAATGTCTATTATTTTTTCAATCTGACCATTGATTAATGTGAAAAACTCTGGTTTGATATTAAACCAAACTCCAAGTAGGATAGAAACATTTCTCTCTCTCTCTCTCTCTCCAGTTTCTGTAACAGGCCCCCTAGCTGTCAGAATTACCCAATGGCAGGTCAATCCTTCACAAGATGATCACCACCATAAATGCCAAATTCAGTATTTGCCAAGTCGATTTCACAGTTTACTTATAAACACAGCCAGATGTGCTTCTTGTTACGTGACTGTTCCGAACGCTGTGCCAGGCAACGTGGGGGTGGATCTTAAGAAAACTTAAGACTCACATACAATTTAAAAAAAAAGTCACTATATTGTACGTTGACAGAGAGGTGGAAAGAAGCATTATAGTGAGTGCTTTTTCATATGCATGAGTGACACTCCATTGGTACTTGGTTTGGAGTTATAATTTGGATAAGATCCTAATTCATATGCATAGGGCCAAACCCTGTTCTCAGTTACATCAGTGAAAATCCATTTAAACAGATGTAACCGAGAGCAGGATTTGGCTCCTAGTGTGTGCGTACATATATAAAATACACCCATACTCACACACACTGTACTGAAATACATACATAATGTGTGTATATAGATTTATTCACTTTTCTTTCATTGTGAGTTATTTTCCCCAAAGGGAAAGGCACTGAGGATTTTAACAAAGAACAGAAAGCCAATTGAGACTAGGGGAAAGGGAGATGGGAAATGAGGTTAAAAAAATAACAAACCCAGGACACAATAGACCCAGCAGCGCAGACATGTGCATTCCCTGCAATATTGAAGCAAGTGAACTACGGAGCTGCAGAAACCCAGATACAGAAGAAGGAAAGCGTTGAAAGGAGCGAGAGGGAGCTAAAAGAGAGAAAAGAGAGAGAAGAGAGGGACAGTGGCCTCAGCTACTAAGACAACCATGTGCATCTAGAGGGGGAGGATCCTTAAAGATGCAGTATTCCTTTTAAAAAAGAGAAATCAAAAAACTGGAGAATGAAATGTTGGCCAACGATTTAGTGGCCACCATGATTAGTTAGCCCCAGAGGGGTCATTTTGCTGGGGTTCTCTTTGCTGCCCTTCCTTCCTCTCCCTGCTCCATTAGCAGATCTGAAGACTATTTCCCTTAGCCTCCCACTCCTTTTCCCATCTTGGAGACCCTTTCAACTTAACACCGAGAAAGATAAAACTGTGGCGGGAGGTGGCAGGGAATGTGCCAATCCATCTCTTTCCTCATCGCTCTCCTTTCAATAAAGAGGCCCCTAGGAGGTTCTCCTGCAGAAGTCCAGCCCAGCCCTCCTGCCCTCTGAAAACATCTCCTCTGTGATGTAGCTAGAAGTGCAGTTGTGTCTTTAGGGGATTCTCCCAGCAGTTCCTGAAGTGTCATCTTCTCCACCCTTTGCACAGCTGCAGAAGAAGTGCAAAGGGAAACCAATGGAGCTGGGGAGACTTAGGAGACAGTTCTCGTGTCACAAACTAGATGAAAAGGCATTTCTTGCTGGGTCTCATACAAGTGAGTACCTGGCATGCTGTCTCAGGATCTGTCCCTTCATCTGCTGGCAAACTCAGTGCTCTCCCTGCTTCTTTTCTGTGGAAGCCGCAGGGCCCTTAAACTGTGTGTTCAATTGACTGTGTCGGTCTGTGAAAGGCTGATAGGGAGATTGTCACCCTCACACATGGGCAGTCTCTAAAGGTTTATATTGAAAGGGCCGTGATTATATTAAACTGGAAAGGTTTCTGTATAAAGGGAAGCAGGGTTCCTCCAGATTTGTTGTGGAACCTTGAGAAACCTTCAACTTTCCTCCCACTTCAGTGCCAAGGAGCAGTCTCCGTCCATCTGGCTGTGGCTTTTGTTGCTGGCCCCTTAACTGGATGGATTTGTGAGTTAATGTCACAATATAAATGCCCAGTATTGTTGTTATTATTACAGACTGTTAATTGACAGGGTGTTCCCTCTGCCACCCACTTTCCCCACGAGACTTGCACATGGCCCAATGGGCAGGAAATCCCATAAAGACATAACCACACTGGCTCAGGGTGCAAGAGATAAGGACTGGGGCAAAAGTCAAGGGTTTTTAAGCACTGTCTTTATCATGTAGCATAGGAGGGCTACAATATGGTGGGGAATTACCCATTGTGTTATAGCTCGCTGTTAGCACCAGAACAGAGCTCCACCACTCTGGTGTTCAGTGTTTCACAACACCCCCTTCCTCCAAAAGGCTAAATTAATTTTGTAAATGAACCCAAGAGTCTCTATTTAAATTCCCAGATTCGGTGGCCTCTCTGCCCCGGCCCCATTTGCCTCTCTCGGCAGCAGTCGGGAGTTGCCCTTTCGCTTATTCTTTCCCAGCTACCTGCAACTATTTCCTGAGCCACTGAGTCTACAGCATCCTGATTCAATCTCACCCACAAATATTCCTTTTCTTTCTCTCTCTGCTCGTGTATCTACAACAGCCTTAAAGAGCCTGCCCCTTGGCTGAAGGCATTTTTCTTCCCACCATTGCTACCGCTGGCTCAGCTGCACTGGAGTTAGCCATGATGGGAGTGTAGTGTAGACAGAGCTCCACGTGACTGCTGGCCTTTAAAGCTCAGTGTTTTCGGCCTTTCTTAAAGCAGGTTCAGGTAAGACGGTGGTTTAAAATACCAGTCCCCTTTCTACACTGGTACTCCCACCATTGTGAACACCCAGGGAGGCTGATACAGTGGTAGCAATAATACGAAATTTTAGGGGGAAATCCTAATACAGACATAGCCTGTGCATGAAGCCTTTGGGGACAGATTCGTATGAAGGGTTGTATATAAAAATACATAGCATTCTACTGCAGAAGACACACACAACCCCCCCCCCCCCCCAAAACACCGCCCACCGTCCCTGGCTCTCTCTAGGCATGAGCAGCTGCATCCCCACATGGAGAAGATAAGTGCTGCATCTTTAAGGTCTCAGCAGTGAGGTAGAGGAGAGGAACAGATTGTCAGTGTTTATACCTTTCTTCTTTGTTGAATTTGGGATTGGCTTCAGAGATATCCAGGCTTTTACTGAACATTGTTTTACTATGGCAGGAACAAAGTGAGAAAACAGAGTTACTAATATGGACATTCATAAAAGAGATTCACCTGAAAGCGTCCCTGACTCTAAGCCCTCCCAACCCACGTCCTCTTTAAAGCAAATCTCCAAAACACTTTTCCTGCTCCTTTCTGAACTATGGCTCCATCCTGAATGGTGCTGATCATCTCTTGAAGGTGCTGAGCGTCCTCAACTCCCAGTCCCACTGGCTTTGGTGAGAGCTGAGGCCTTCAGCACATGGCAGAATCAGACCCCGGTAGAAGTATTCTCTAAGAGTCGACTCCCAGCCTGTCATGGTCTGTGACCTCCACAACAAACACACCCCAACACCCTGCTCCCCATTACTGCACTGAAAACCCCAGCTGGAGTCCACTTGCTCACATTTCTCACTGGAGATCGACCATGCTTGAATGTGAAAATAGCAAAGCCCTCCTTACTGCTGCTGGGAATCTGAAAGCCTTTCCGGGAAGTCATTAACACTAAGCACACACTGGGCACAGATTCAAAACTGCAAGCAGATCGTATTAAAGGCCTCTTTTATTTTTCTACTCTTCATGGCTCGTTCCTGCCAGTCCCACACCCCTCTCCATCCCTCAGAAAGAACCATTCTGATTCCCAAACTTGGTGAGAATCCCAGCAGCTGAGAAGCAGGACTCTAAAAGCCTCGCTAAAGGAGGTCTATGTTATGTGTTAGCTCTGTGTTATGTGGATAGCTGCTCTACACAATACAGCCTGCCAGCACTGGCTGCTATTTCACTCGTGCTATCCACCTCAGCAACCCACAAGAAAAAGAATGGAAGGAAAATGAATAGTTGATGGAATCAACTTTAGGAAGTTTGAGCAAATCTTCTCAACTCTGACCCTTGCCACTGTGAAAATTCTGGCACCCCAGCAGAGGTTCCAGCTGCTGCAGGGGTAGCAGGCGCCACCTAAAGAAGGGGCTGTCCATTTCACAAGATTCTTAGTGCCATGAGGTGTCTACAGTGTTCTGTGCACCTATCCCCTCCCCTCTGACGTTTCTCCTGGCAGGAGTGAAGCTGTGGCTTCTAGGAGGAGCCAAGCAGTCTGAAATGGGTGGGAAAGAAAAGCACTGGCAGTGGTGTAGCTCAGTACCATTCTCCCCTTCAATACATTTGGGCTGGCTAAAAGCAGGATAAAACCAAACCTAACCACCAGATGTGGGTGTTTGTGTGCTTTTAGTGTGTCACATACAGTCAGAGAAACAACAGAGAGCACTTAGAGGGGCCAACGCCATTGTTTCAAGCAGAGCTGGATGTAAGCTGGAAGCCAGTCATTGTGCGGGACTTCACTTGTTCCACTGTTCTTCTCCAGGACTAAGTCACTGAAGGGCTATGTTTTTTCCTAATGCTTTCAGCACAAAAGCCCTTTTACCAACCTGTTGGGTTTGAGTCCCCTATTTCAAGCTTGAGTGGCTATTCTAAGAGGATATCAAACCCATAATATCAAGCGTAGAGGCTCCTGTGGTCCCAGGCTGGGTGCCAAGTGTGTTATTTATCCACATACAACTGGAGGCTATCACATGCATCCCCTTTCTGCAAATAAACAGATGTTCACTGCAGTGGGACTAAAACACAAGTCACAGGGGAGTGCTTTGCCCACTGAGCTAGAGAAGCATCTCTGGTAGCTTATGAAGGAAGCAATAGGTGTATATTTCCTGGTGTTTACAGTCATTCATCTCTAACTAGGACTGTCTCCTCAGTCTCTCTTCACCTTCCCAATGCAGTACAATCCTCCTGGAATAAAGCAGTGGATATCCATCTGCCGAGACTGAGAATACCAGGGCAGCACCACCCCCTGAAAGTCACAGGGCTAAGAAGAAGTGCTGCAAAATCCACCCTCTGTGGGTCACTTGCTGCTGAATACTGTACAGCTAGCCTTAAAAAGCCTGATTCTTGGCTGCAGGCACCTAGCGTTTTGTTACTGACTGTTCTGACAGATGGTGCCCCTATCAGCAGTGCACCCTCCCCAGACACTCTCCATGCAGTGGCATTTGTTAACGAAGCCAGCTCACGTTATAAATCATCACACTGCCAGCAACTCATACTGTGCCATTGTCATCTACAGATGTGGAGAGTGTTTGAGTAATGAAAGCTTGAGCCTGAAATAAAATAGCACCTTCCCCTTAACCTCTTCCAAAATATGCACCACTGAACTGGGCATCATCCCTCATAATGTCAGCGTGTGCCCCTCCACTGTCCTTGATCAGACCTGTATGTTTTGCTTTAGCTGAAGTTGTCTGCTGCACACACACTCCCAGTGTATCCCTTCTGATTGTCCCTGATACCTTTGGCATGAGTCCTGCCTTCTTTAACCTAGAGTCATCCCTCATTGACATGCCGCCAATGCATCTCTCTCCAGTGTCTCTGAGATAATCTCAGACATCCCCCTTGTGTCTCTTTCCACTGATCACCTCATATTGCAACATTTTCCAATTGTGGGGGAAAGTGGGACATTCAAAGCAAAACGAGCCCTTGATTTCCCCTTTTTAGCTTTCTGACACATTTATTATGGACTCACAAGCCAAAGGTGAGAGGTGGCAGGGAGCATTCCAACTATCAGAACAGATCAGGATCAGGCCAGGAAGCTTTACGCTGGTGGAATGATTTGCTCCTAACTCAATTTGTCTGTATCACCATTATTCCTGGTTCCTCTTTGTTGTTCCACCTAGGTAAATGCTCCCCGCAAGCAACTGCAAAGTACAGCAACTTACTAAGGCAACAAACTGTCTGCAGCTGGGGTGCCGAAGTCCGCACAGTGCACCAGTGGCTGTCTCATACATGAGACCTTCATGGGCCAGCAGGGCCTCCAGGTACCAGGACTGGATATGAAAGGCGAGATGGGGAAAAGGTGGATGTTTGATTTTAGTGACTACTGCTTGGTAACAGTTTGTTCCCAGGGTGCTCAGCCTTATTCTTCATTCTACCTTCTTTGACATCAGTGGCCTCTGTGAAACACATGTTTCTCCAAAACAGCTACCTGATCATTATACAGATCCTTTTATTTCACTGTCAGATGGGGGGGGGGGGAGGAGGGGAAATAAAGCTGGGGTCCTGTCTGACCTATGATGAGGAACCTTTCAGACACTGAATCTTAAGGATACCCAGCCATGGACCCCAGGAATAAATCCTAGCAGCTCTCGGGGAATAGCTTTCTTCACTCTAGGGCTAGAACTGCCTCAGTCATCCAATAAGAATCGCAGGCAGTTCTAAGGGCCTCTGAACGTCTTTATTTCATGCTCTTCGCCCAGCTGTCAGCCAGCAAAAGGAGCTTCTGGGCACAGGAGACTCTTCCTGAGCAGATCTTAACAGCTGAGGGAAAAGACCATGTCACAAAAGCTGAGTTACAAGCGAAAGCATTGACAGTCTATGTACGTGTGATGTTCTTGGATACAGATTGATATCTCTCTGTGTAATTCCAAATACACATGCTTCCTTTCTGCCTTTCGTTAGTGTGGCCATCCTGTAATGAGCGTGGAGAACGGCTCCTTGGTACAACACAACCAGAAGGGCAGCTCACACAGCAGTTCCCCTGGGCACACCATTCCCTCCACTCCTCTCCAGCATATCACAACAGCAGCAGTTTCCTTGCAGATGAGAGAACTGGAATGATACATACCCACCACGCTTAAGAAATCCAGTGAGCTATGAGCGTCAGGGCCATACTGAGTTTGACAGCAGCCCTGAGAGGCACCCAAAGGAGTCTGGTAGGGTTTCTCCAGATTCATACTATTCTCATGACACCAGTGTCAAGGGTCTCAGTAGGATTCTGAGTAAAAGGGTTCAGTGGACAGGACCCTCATGCCATGGACAGAACTGATACGATGGTGCCAGTAACCACGAGTGCTGCTGGATGTTTCTACACATGCTGGTGAAGATAGAACATTTTCTCAAACTCCTCCTGTGTAGAGGGGAAGTAGGGGAGGCCAGGAGCACGGGGTTCATCTTTCCTGGCTATGGGGGCTACCTACCTCTGTCCATGCTGTGCCATTTCAATAGCTCTGCGAGCTGGGACCGGCGAACCGCCATCTGTCACGCTGAGAACCTCCATCGACTTCCTTTCTGGCCGCCGCTTCCCATGCCGGTTCAGCATTGGGGAGTCCACACGCTTCCTAGGGGGATCTTTGCACAGAGAGAATGCAGTCAGCTGAGTCTGGCTGGGGCCCATCTCCCCCCACAACCTGGCAGCCCCCACTCAGCAATCCCCCTCGCACCTCTCCCCACAGAGAGAGGGCTGATTGTCCCCTGACGAAGGGGAAGGAACATTTGCAATCTCCTCTTCCCCAAGTCCCAAATTTCACCTCTTCACGGATGCCAAACAATGCATATGTCTCAGATGCTGCTTGCAAACCTTCAAAAATCATCAAGGTTGATCTACCGAGCATGGGATGGGAGGAGAATGAGTGGTGGGGGGAAGAGAATGATATAGCCCTGAAAGTTTGGGGGTTTCTTTCCCCCCAACTTTCTTTTTACATTAAAAATTAAGGTCTTGTCTACCCTGGGTGACTCTATGGTGACTGGAGAGCTAGTGAAATGTATCTATCTATGGTGTTTATATGGCACTGGAGTAACTGAGCACTTCACAATCTGTAATGTGTTCATCCTCACAACACTCCTGTGAGGTAGGCCAGCGCTAGTATCCCTATTTCATAGATGGGGAGCTGAGGCACTAGAAACCAGATTTCTAAAGATATTTAGGCACCTAAAGATGCAGACAAGTTCCTAGAGAGATTTTCAAAAGCACCAACGTGCCTAATTCCCATGGAAATCTGGATCTTTAGTTGCTTAAATACCTTGCAAAATCTGGCCCTAAGTGACTTGCACAAGGTCACACAGGAAATCTGTGGTGGTGCAGGTCTCCTGAGTCCCCAGCTAGTGCCCTAATCACTGGATGATCCTGACTCTGATGGTAGCACACCCATACAGAGAAGGACAGCTGAGCAAGTGAGAGGAGAAGGGATTTTTTTTTAAAGTGAGGCTCTTTAAAATCCTTTTTGTTTGTATCTGTAAAGCCCTATCTAATTCCAATGACTAATGAATATCTTAGAGAGAGGACATTGTTTGCCTCTTCCATTGGAGAGCTCACAACAAACATTCTCTGAGACCCTTCCCCCACCAAAAGATCTGGTATTTCATAGAATCATAGAATAGCAGGGTTGGAGGGGATCTCAGGAGGTCATCTAGTCCAACCCCCTGCTCAAAGCAGGACCAATCCCCAGACAGATTTTTACCTAGTTCCCTAAATAGCCCCCTCAAGGATTGAACTCTGGGTTTAGCAGGCCAATGCTCAAACCACTGAGCTATCCCACGGAAACCCAGTTTTAACATTCCTGATACTTCTATTAATTATTAATTATTATTATTAAAATAATTATCATCATCAATATTGATACTCCGTTTATTTTTGTTACCCCATCCTCCACTGCTACCTCCACCCACTTGTTTGTTTCATCTCTCTCTTATGTCTTGATTGTAAGCCCCATAGGACAGGAACTATTATTTACTATATGTGCAAACAACGTGGAGCACAATGGGGTCGGACCGGTGTGAGGCCTCTAATCATTTTTAATATTTATCATTAACAATAATATGTTTCCTGTTAAAAAGGAAGCAGAAAAACAAACCAATAAATCAAAGAGGCAGCAAGATCCAATACAGGAATAACAGTGAGTGACTTCAACTGCACACAAATGAACTGGTCAAATGTGACATTGGGACAGGGTTTACAGAAATAATTTCTTGACAGTTTTAACGATTGCAGCTTCAAACAGCTAAGTCGAGAAGAGAAGCTGTTCTCCACTTAGTCTTACGTAACATGCTACTGTTGGTTCAAAAAGTAATTGTAGCTGAATCACGAAGCAACAGTGACCGGAATTTAATTAAGTTCAATGTTTTCAGCAAAGGGATGATATCAAAGACTAGCCTGGGGACACTAAACTTTAGAAAGGGAAACTTAAAAATAAAATAAAAGATTAAGCCAGTCTGAGAGAGGCTAACTCAAAAGCAAGGAAAGGAAAATCCTCAAATGCGGCATGGGGGTTACTTTGGCAGAGTAACAGAGTCACATAAGGTATGACTAACCCCCAACAACAAAGGAAGCAAGAAGGGAAGAAAAAAACCAGTCTAATCAAATGCCAAGATTCAAGGGGTAATTTGAGCCAAACCAGATCAAAATAGGAGGCTTCAGCAAATGGAAATCCAGACCCAGTGACACCCATAACATGGAGCATTAAGTACGGCAAGTCAAATGTAAACTGGGAGTTAGGAGAGAGCTAAGAAAGACTATGAAGAGCAATTAGCCAAAGACAAATACAAATTATCAGACATCCTGCAAATATATCAGAAGCGGGAAGCTTGTGGACAGGACAGTAGGTCAGCTGGCCCATCAGGGAGTAACGGGAGCAATTAAGGAGGATAAGGATATTGCTGAGAAACTAAATGATTCCTTTGCATTAAACTCCACCACATAAAATGTTGGGGAGATATCTACCTATTTTTTAAAACATATTAAAGATAAGAAACTGTCCAAAAACTAACAACAGCAAGTCATTAGGTTTGGCTGGGTTATACCCAAGACTTCTGCAGGAACACAAGGATAAAGTGGCTGAGCTGCTAACTAAAATATTCAATCTCTCCTTAAAATCAGTTACTATACCAGAGGGTTGGAGGGCAGCAAATGTTGAGCAATCCTGGGAATTACAGGTCAGTGAGTCTTACTTTAGTTTGGTGTCTTTCTATGTTGGCATGGACATATTCTTAGGATGGAAGACCAATGAACTATGAAGCATATTTACCAAGGAATATTGCTACAGGATGCCACTGAGGTTGTCATCAAAAGCTGAGGTGGTGTGTAAGAATGCCACGGATGGGCACAGACCAAACATTCAGCCACACTGTCTTAAGGACCTACCGAGAGATCGATCTGTGGTGTGCTCAATCTGCAAGTAGGCTACATCCCTTTGGGATTTGCCTTTGAGGTGATGATGATTGATGGTGATGATGAAGAAGTAGTAACCAAGTTGCACTAATAATTAAATACAGTTATCCTGCCACAGGCTGAAGGCAGCTGAAAGCAAGTTGGAGGCAGGCTGGAGCGTGTCATGGTTATGCAGGGTTCAGGAGGTGCCGCTGTAGATTTGGAGGAAGCTGTGTCACATGTTTTGCTTTACAAAGGGCTCCATAACAGGAGGGCTGGCCCTGCAGACTCCCCTCAGCTATCCTTCCACCACATTTTCCATTTAACCTTCAAAGCATCATTTTGCATTGAAGGTTCCTCTGACACAAGAGAAGATCTGTCAGCTTATAGACTCATAGACTCATAGACTCATAGACTTTAAGGTCAGAAGGGACCACTATGATCATCTGGTCTGACCCCCTGCACGCTGCAGGCCATAAAACCATCCCCGCCCCTTCCCTGAACTCTGCTGCTGAAGTCCCCAATCCTGTTATTAGTGACCTCAATCGGCAGAGACCCTCCTGCTAGAGATCCCTGCCCCATGCTGCGGAGGAAGGCGAAAAACCTCCAGAGGCTCAGCCAATCTGCCCTGGAGGAAAATTCCTTCCCGACCCCAAATATGGCGATCAGTAAGACCCCGAGCATATAGGCAAGAGTCTCCATCCTGACCCCTTTTAGCCATTATGCTATTTACCTACCATTGCTTGGTTTTCCTTGACAACTATGTTTTACCATTAAACCATTCCCTCCATAAACTTATCTAACTTAATCTTAAAGCCAGACAAGTCCCTCGCCCCCACCGTTTCCCTCGGAAGGCCGTTCCAATATTTCACCCCTCTAACGGTCAGAAACCTTCGTCTAATTTCAAGCCTGAACTTCCCCACGGCCAGTTTATATCCATTCGTTCTCGTATCCACGTTAGTACTAAGCTGGAATAATTCATCTCCCTCCCTTGTATTAATCCCTCTAATATATTTAAAGATAGCAATCATATCACCCCTCAGCCTTCGCTTGGTCAGACTAAACAACCCAAGCTCCTCTAGTCTCCTTTCATACGACAGGTTTTCCATTCCTCTGATCATCCTAGTGGCCCTTCTCTGCACCCGTTCCAGTTTGAGTTCATCTTTTTTAAACATGGGAGACCAGAACTGCACACAGTACTCCAAATGAGGTCTCACCAGCGCCTTGTACAACGGAAGCAGGACCTCCTTATCCCTACTAGATATACCTCGCCTAATGCATCCCAAGACAGCATTGGCTTTTTTCACCGCCACGTCACACTGTCGACTCATAGTCATCCTGCGGTCTACAAGGACCCCTAGGTCCTTCTCCTCTTCCGTTACTTCTAACCAATGCGTCCCCATCTTGTAACTAAAATTGTTATTGGTCATCCCCAAATGCATCACCTTACACTTTTCACTATTAAATTTCATCCTATTTCTGACACTCCAATTCACAAGCTCATTCAAGTCTCCCTGCAGGATATCCCTATCCTCTTCCGAATTTACAACGCCTCCCACCTTCGTATCATCCGCAAACTTTACCAGCCTACTCCTGCAATCGGTTCCGAGGTCAGTTATAAATAGATTAAATAAAATGGGTCCCAAAACCGAACCTTGGGGAACTCCACTGGTAACCTCCCTCCAACCCGACAGTTCACCCTTCAATACGACCCGCTGCATTCTCCCCATTAACCAATTCCTTATCCATCTCTGGATCTTCAAATCGATCCCCATGTTTTTCAGTTTAACCAATAATTCCTCATGGGGTACAGTATCAAACGCTTTACTGAAATCCAGGTATATTAGGTCCACCGCATTTCCCTTATCTAATAAATCCGTTACCTTCTCAAAGAAGGAGATCAGATTCGTTTGGCACGATCTGCCCTTCGTAAAACCATGTTGTAAATTATCGCAATTGCCACTACCCTCCAGGTCCTCAACTAATTTCTCCTTCAAAATTTTCTCTAACACCTTGCACACTACAGATGTTAAACTAACAGGCCTGTAGTTACCCGGATCACTTTTTTTCCCTTTTTTGAAAATAGGAACCACATTAGCTATTCTCCAGTCTAACGGGACCACCCCCGAGTTTACAGATTGTATCTCAGCTTCCAACCTCTCAGGTACGATTTGCGACAACGTCAGAGGACAGAAGCCCTCCCCGCAGAAGCTAAACTGGTGTTAACAAAATACCAACAAACAAGATTACACAGCAATGCGGAGAGCAAAAGGAGGAAGGTTTCCTGCTTGTGCACTTCTGCTCCCGGTGAAGCTTTGTGGCGAGAAAAGTAATAGAACATTGCCTCAAATGATGAAAAAGAAAACTTTCTCCTACGTCTCTGGGAAAGAGATATCTGCACACAGAGTGAAACAAACACAAAAAGGAAACCAGGAAGGGAAGGGTAGTTTATTGAGATAAGAGTCTGATCTCCCCTTTAGCTTCAACTGGAATTCAGAAGCCTATGCTCACAGCTTGCATCCATTCTTTCCAAGCTGTACCATACAAAGAAAGAGGAAGAGTTCAGTATGTGCGCAGGTACTTTTATTTGGCAAGTGCTCAGGCAACACGCATCTCTGAGGAACGTGGTCTCTCAGAGCAGTTATGATTAAATCCATTACCATTTCCCTTCGCCCTTCCTCTTCTCTCTTTGAGTAAGGTCAGTGCTCGTGGCTAATGAGGAGATATTCATCAGAAGCATGATTACTCTTACTTAAACTTTGCCCCATGTTCCCAGAGACACTGCTGGGAGCAGAGGAGATGGAAACGCCCTCTGGGAAAGGAAGTAGATCTTACTAACACTCAAATAATAATGCTTGGGGAGTCTACAATGTGCTATCACAGCACAGTGCTATCTCTGGCTCAAAGATAGCCTACCTCTATGGGGGAACTCTTTCTCACCCAGTGTAGAAAATTCCAATTCAGATGGTCAGTATTTGAACCAGCAAGTGAAAATGTTGTGGGAGGTACAGGATTGGGAGATGGGAGAAGAGGTATATGACATAGTTAGGGCATGGCTTTGCATTCACTTCTGCATTGGAGGTAATGATTCAATCACCTCTGCTACTACGGTTCAGTAGCAAAAGTATTTTGGTGAGCCCTGTCTCTGTGTTGCAAAATCATCTATCTAAGTCAAAAGTCAACGAGCCACTGTAGGAAGACAGGAATACACAGACATACACATACACACAAAACTTATGTGGTAGTGATATACTGTACATGTGATTAAATAGATAAATTACAGAACCATGTGATAAACTGCATTTATCAGGCATTTTTGACCACATTACCTACACTCTGCCTACTAACCCATCTCCAGCAGGAGCATGCTAACGTTCCAAACTCCCTGCAGCTTCAAGCAGGTGACATTGTTAAAAATCGGCCTGCCAGGTAAGTGTTTTATAGTTTCCTCCACATATGAGATGTCTTGGAAAAACTGCACAGACCTGAGGCCCAGGGCATGAGTCTTGGAGCAGTGACAGATTTAAAGTTCAATATTTCATCACACAGAAGGACTGGGAGAGTCCAAGCATTTCAATGGGATAGGCAGCACTTGCTTCTAGCCCTGAAGGTCATGAGATACTAGATCTAAAAACACAACACTACTATGTCCAACAATGCTATTTCAGGTACTTTTCTAAAATTTTAATAGTTACATATTTTTGATTCCCTTTGAGTCATGTATAGTTGAAGTCACTTAGACCAGCAGTTCTCAACCAGAGGTTTGAGGCCCCCTGGTGGGCCGTGAGCAGGTTTCAGGGGGTCTGCCGAGCAGGACTGGCATTAGACTCACTGGGGCCCAGGGCAGAAAGCCAAAGCTCCACCTCCCTAAGCCCTGCCACCCGGGCCAAAGCTGAAGCTTGAGCAACTTAGCTACGCGGGGCCCATTATGATGTGAGGCCCTGGGCAATTGCCCTGCTTGCTACCCCCTATATGCAGAAAACCAGTTGTTGTGACACAGGTGGGCCGTGGAGTTTTATTAGCACATTGTGGGGGCCTCAGAAAGAAAAGGGCTGAGAACCCCTGACTTAGACTGCAAGCTCTTTGGAGCCAGGAATGTCTTTTAGTTCTGTGTTTGTACAGCATCTAGCACAGTGGGGTCTCTGCCTGCGGCTTCACAATGCAAATAATAAGTAACAATAGTACTACAAGAGCACTATAGTGGTAAAGGAGCACCTGGCTATACAGACAAAAGGATACAATATGTAAGCCCAGTAAACATGTTTGAAAATTGTTCTAAAATATATTTAATATATAAATACTGCAGCGGAACTCATTCTGTACGGCCTGTGCAACTATAACGTGGTCATCTGTATTTCAGGCTGATAAAACCTTTCTAACGCAAATACAAAGGCCTGTTACACTGCCAGAGAGGTGTAAAAGGGCCTTAGTCACGTAGCTGAGAAGCAGACCTTTTACGTTTAGCTCAACAGCAGAGCTGACTTCCCCAGGCTGCTGGAGCCTCAGAGAACATTAGTACCATCATAGCCTGTTTCAGTGGAAAGGGGAGAGAGAATGCTAACAATAGGAAGATAAAGCCAAGAGGGACAGACTGAAATGGGTCAAAGGTGACGGGGACCCCGTTTGAAATACCTATTTCATTCCGAGGGGGCAGGTCCTCATCCTCATGACTGGGATACCTCTCTTTCCGATCAAGGAGAAGAAAATAAATCATTTTCTCTTGGTTTTCTCTGAAAAAAATAAATGAAGGGAGAAACCTTCTAACTTGCTGCAGATGCCAGAGAAAAAAAATGCAGATTACCGTTCCCTCATCAAACGCAATAGTTACAAATGTTCTAAATAACCCAAATCTAATTATCTCTTTTCTTATCTGGCCCCCGGCACCATATTATCTGAATGCCTTGATAACATCAATAGATTTGATCCTCCAAGGCCCCTCTGAGGAAGGCAGGTGTACCACCATTGTACAGATGAGGAACTGAGGCACAGGGTAAATATAAATGAATGGCCCAAGGCCAGACAGGAAGTTTGTGTCTGAGTCAGGAACTGAAGCTAGATCTCCTGGGTCCTAGTCTGGTGCCCACTAGATGATCCCTCATAATGCTTAGGAAAGCTGGCACAGCTCTGGAAACTGAAGTCTTTTATTTACCAACAGATGCAGGCACCGCACAGGCAGTAACCGTGCAAATTCCCCACGCTGTCCTGCCCATGTATGTGAATCCTCACCTGCAGATATCAACTCTGGAGGTTGAGAGAGGCAATTCTACCCTCCATGGGCCATTCAGCCCTTGATCTCTCTAACAAGGATGTCAGTTGCGATGGTAATTTATGTGATAGAGGGGCACCTATACTTTAAGAAATACACTGAGACCTCCCACTCCCTCCCAACTCATTTCCACTGAACAGCTGGGGCAGGAGAAATGACTATCGGTCCCTCCCAATCGGGGCCATCAGTGTTCTAGAAATAAAAGGTTCCATATCCCATTTCTAATCGCCTCTGACACCAAATCGATGTTAAGATTGAGTGAATGCTTACTCTTCCGACAACAGGTCCTGTAAGAGTTTATTTCGGTCGCGGAAGCAGCCTAACGAGTGCATGCTGTCTAACACGTCTGGATCAATGTCCTCCAGGGAAGGGAGAGAACGAATCTGCACCTTTCGAGGAATTGGTTGTTCCGGTTCTGGTTCATTCTTACCCCCTCTGTAATTGAGAGAGAAAGAGACAGAGACACAGAGAGAGAGGTGAACAAGTGAAACCCTTGCTCTGAGATAGAGGCTAAAACAACAAATGGAAAAAGAGTGTCAAAATTCCATTGATATGTCTGGCCTTGCAAGGCAGATAGAAATTCCCTTCAGGACAAGTTCAATGGGAGCTGAGAGTGATCAGCATCTTGCAGGATTGGGCCTGTAATGAGAAACTTCCCTGTTTGGGCAGAAAGGCAGCAAGAGCTCCCATCGTACCAACCCTAAACGAACTAGCAGCTGCTTAGGGCATGGCTACACTTGCCGATGTAGAGTGCCGGGAGTTAAACCAGCCCTCTGAGACCGCAGCAGGGAAAGCGCTGCCGTGTGTTTACACTGTCAAATGCAAGCGCAGTGGCGTGGCCACATTAGCAGCTCTTGCAACATCACAGAGAGCAATGCATTTTGGTAGCTATCCCAGTGTGCAAGTGGCTGCAGTGTGCTTTTCAAATGGGAGGGGTGGAGTGTGACAGGGAGTGTGTTGTGTGTATGTGGGGGGAAAGACAGTGTGTTTTTGGGGGCAGAGAGTGTGTCAGCATGCTGTCTTGTAAGTTCCCACAGTGGCAGGGGGAAAACCCCGACATATGCCCCCACCCCCACCTCTCTCTCTCACACATGCACAAACACCTGTCTCTGCAGTAGGCGCATTCCACAGTAATGGTTGCTTTGTGTCCCGGAACAGATAAGCATGCCGGCTGTAAGAAATGCAGCTTTGAAAGGGGATAGCTGCATGCCTGTAGCCAAGTTCAAAACAATGACCGGAGTGGCCACTTGACTTCAAGGGATTATTGGAGGCCAATCACAGCGCAGTAATGCAACACGTCATCCATACTGATACCCCAGCGTTTCAGCCAAGGCACAGCAAGCTCTATGCTTCTCGCGGATGTGGATTACCAGGAGCGCTCCAGCTGCAGAGTCCGGGCGCTCTAAATGCCTTGCCAGTGTGGACACCTCAGGAGTTAGGGCGCCCGGGGCTGATTTAATGCGCTCTAACTTGCAAGTGTAGCCAAAGCCTTAGTGTCCTGATATCGTACAGTTATAAATCACTCCACTTAGAGGTGCTGCGTCATGAGCAGATCAGATCTTGGGCTAAGTGAAGTTGAACAACTTCCTCCCAAAGTTTGAACTGTGAACAAGTTGACATCACCCATCCCTAATTTTAATAGAAATGAGCTTCAGAGCAGTCCTATAGGGGTCCAAACTTTCCAAAGTGATTTAGGGTACCTCAATTTTCTGGTGCCCAACCTGAGAAATCTTAAATAGGCCTGATGTTCAAAGGCTAGGCACTTTCTAAAAACTATGCTTTTTATTTAGGTACCTAAATACGCATTTAGGGTGTGTCTATACCGCAATAAAAAACCCTCAGCTGGCCTGTGTCAGCTGACTTGGGCTTGCAAGGCTATAAAATTGCAGTGATCATATTCAGTCTTACGCTGGAGCCTGGGCTCTGGGACATGCCCCCCTCATGGGATCCCAGAGTCCAGTCTCCATCCTGAGCCCGAACATCTAACTGCAATTTTATAGCCCACAGCCCGAGCCCCGTGAGCCCGAGTCAGTGAATACGGACCAGCTGCAAGTGTTTTATTGCCGGGTAGATGTACCCCTAGATACCCATCTTTAGACACCCACGTTTGAAAATTCTGGCCCAAAGGACTTGCCCAAGGTCAGATGGCTGGTCAGTGGCAGAGGTGGGAATACAAAAGCAATCAGTAACAGGAGCACAATACTTTTTAAAAGATGACTAAAACAAGCGTCTTATATAACCGTCTCATTTCATTCACTAGAAGCAGGAAATATTGATTATTCACTGCAACAAAAAACTCTGGCTATACTTAACATGCCAAGGTTTCGTTCCGGATATAGTAGACAGAATAATATAAAGTGCAAGCACATCGAGCATCCTTTGAGTTCATTCACAGGGCATCGAATCCTGTAACCTGTACCAAGTTCAGACAGATGGACTTGGTGCTGGAGTTCTTGCAGGAGTTGGGCAGGGAAAAATCCTGCACCTTCTCGAGAGGCTCTATGCATGCCATGGCAGTCTCAGGACTACAATAGCCTTTTCGTATGGTGGTCTCCCTTCCTTATGCAGCGGAGGGGCATGGGCAGTGAATTCACACGTGGTACAGACTCCCCACTGTGGGCTACAGGAACCTGCACCAAATGTCCCTCCGTGCCCTTTGTGGCATGCGGAGTTGGGGGCAGAATTTTCCCTTTGATGGCTGGAGGAAATAATCCAAACGTTCTACAAATAGTCACGCAATTTAACCCATTCTGGGCTTGTGGTGGTCCATGCATCTACACAGGAAAGGGCTGGGGTGCCAGGTGCGCACTTAGTGCCTGGATGGGCTACCTCCATTGCAGGTCACAAGGCACAGGACATGGCAGTCACTATAAGGCCGAACAGGTGAGTGGAGAGAGGTTCCACTCTTCAAGGCACCGGCCAGAGCAGCGGAGCATAGCGCTGAGTAGGGAGCAGGCTGTGCCAGGAAAAGGGCAGGTACAGCTTACTTCCCGCGAGGGAGCAAGAGCAAAGCAGAGACTGAACTGTGAGACTCAGAGTCACAATTCAGCCTCTGTTGTGTGCTGGGGCAGTGCAGCTACGGGCTGCACCTTGGTCAGTGCCAGGGGTACGGTGCCAATCCAGCCCATTGAGGCAGCTAAAATTCATTTCAAAGATGTATCCTCTGCAGTGGTTCACAGATTGGATGTGTTACCGTAGATCTCTGAACGCACCTGGAAAGACTTGCATGGGATTCTTACTCTCTCTCCCATCTCGGTGTAACCAATTTTTTTAGCTCTGGAAAAAGAGTACTCAACAGATGCAGTGCAGCAGATACAGGTAAAGCCAGTTTACACAAAACACACTCAAGGCCTAATCCTGCAGGTGCTTACTGCCAGGTTGTGAAGCCTTTCTCACATGAGTGAGCCGTTACTCAAATAATCCCAGTGAAGTCAATGGGAATGTCAATGAGGGGGCTACTCTGTGAGTCAATGAAGTCAAGCAGAGGTGAGACACAGCTAGCCGTGTGAGTAAGGGTGTCACCATCTAGCCCGTAATACTAACTACCATCAGTAGTTTCACTGGGGACAGATACAGCCATTACTTACATTGGTATAAATCCAGAGTAACACTAAATCAGCATGGACCAGATTTTATCTCCTTTACATCGAGCAGTCCCATTTATTTCAGTGGCGCTCTCCATGGAATAAGGGACTACTTAACACAAGGAAAGGAAACAGAATCTTGCCCTCTGGATTTTCACTAGTGTAAATAGGATCAGACTTCATGGAGACTACTCATTCAGGGTCAGATTCTGACCCAATTTCTTTGGCTGAGTAGAGTCCTACTCCACCTAAAAATCCTATGGAAGTCAATGGGATTATTTGTGGAGTAAGGTACTCCTCAGCAAGAATAAAGGTACCAGAATTCTGATCCTGAGGGTCAGATTCTGATACACCTGATCATGTTGAGTAATACCTTACTCAATGAGCGGTCCTAATCATTTCAATGGCACTACTCCTGGAGTAAGTCATTGTGAAAGGAGAGGAAGGATTATCAGAATCTAGCCCTAGAACAGTAAATGAGTAAGCACTGTGTCTCTGACCCTCAATCATTAAAGTAAATGAAAATGTTGCCATTGACTTCAGTGAGCTATGTGGGATCAAGTGCCCAGTAGTAGGTGCCTGCAGGACTTACCTCTTAGGCAGCTGTGGCTTTTGTTTCATCTGCCTGAAGTTCCTGACTGTCAGGATTGGCTCAGTTAAACGTTCATTATATTACCAGCAGATAACCTCAGTGTAATTAACAGGGATGAAAAAGAAATGAATATTTTCCAAAATCACCTGAGAATTTGCATTTCCAGCCAGTATCCCTAATCGGTTGCAGCGCGCCATCGCAAAGCTTCATTTACATTAGAGTTTATGGCAGGCAATGAGCCATGCCTACAGAGCACTGGTGGCTATCTTTTGTGCACCATGGAGTGCCCTCTCCTTGTGATCTGAACCTGATCATGATCAGACAAAGTCAGGCTGTATATATACTCACAAACTTTCAGACTTCTTCATCAAGTAAATGAAAAATCTGTGACGAAACTGCACATCACCTGCAAGGCTTTCACTGCTTCAGGTAATGAAAATCACCAGCTCTGTGCTATGATTGGCATTACCGTATTGTCTGTTCTCCTCCCCGTCCGAAGCAAATGACAAATTTGTTGCATTTCAGCTCACGTGCATGTCAAACCATGTCACAGGATGACTGCTATAAATCGCACATACTTTTTAAAAGGTCAATTGAAAGTAATGCTGCTTTACAAATACTTCCACCCTTATGAGTGATGGTACATGCAATGGACATGATTCCAACTCATGGTAGGCTTTTCAAACCTTCTCACAAATTTTCTAACCTGAATCTCACTGATACACACAATGAACCTGATTCAGATCTCACTTCTGTGTAAACTCAATGGAATTACACAGGTGCTAATCATATCAGAATTATACTGGACCCTCGCTAGAATACGGCATTTGGGATCCATGCACAGTACCGCGTTAATGTGGGGACCGCGTTAAAATGAATTGCAATTAAAGTAATTAAATTTGGGATCCATGGCCGCGACTGCATTATATACAAATTTGCGCTATATAGACGCACATTCTAGTGAGGGTCCAGTGTAGTACCATTAATTTCCCTTTTTTTTTTTTAGTAAACCTAGCACCTTCTGGTTGTGCCATTATAACTCTGGATGTGCCATGATAGCTCATCTCATCCATCCATTTGGTTTATTGGCAAAGGTGAAAAGAAGTGATGCTCATCTGCTGATTTTCAGCATGATATGTCTTGGGTCAAAAATCTTCTGTCACAAAATCTAGCTGCATTTTGGAAAACATCTCAGTTTAAAAAAAATCCCTCTGAAACACTTGAGTCTGTTGACTATCACATTAGTAGGGGGCAAGTTGGACCAATATGTGACAGCTTGGTGAGTGAGTACTTTCTTTTGAAGGAACTTGTGCTCCAGGAACTTTCAGGGTGTGTGTATGTGTGTGTGTGTGCGTGCACGCAGGTGCATGATTATTCTTAACAACAAGTAAATGTTTTTCATAGATTAACATGACCATGAGTATCCATTTAAAGAATTAAGTGAAACCACTTCTCAAGCACTGAGTACAAGTTTCAAGTCACTCATCGGCCATCTTAAACTATCCATGGCTGTGAATAAAGGTTTTATATTGGATTGTAATGTGCATTAAATCAAATAGATAGAAGCCTAAAGTGCTTCGCAAAGCTTGTGGTCTTTACACACAATTCTGTCTACAGCCACTCTCTTCTTGTTAGCATCGATAGACCATGCAAAGTGAGTGCAAAGAGGACATTAAACACTGCTCGATCAGAATGGTAGTTTTATGCTCCATTTTCACAGGTGAGAATGACTCCATTAGGTGCAAGTTAGTGGAGAATTGGGCCCTCATTGAAAAAGAAAATAGTCTAACTTTTATGGCTGCAAAATAAAATCTTGAAACTGTGACCCTCGTTTAAAGTGATGCAGTGTTATCTTTCTGAGTGCGCAGATAATCTGAAACGATAGCTTCGTGAGGTATGAACAGTTTGAATCTCACTGGGGCGTTAACACTTACGCTTTACTACGAAAATATAAATGATCATAAAAATTTAATTTAACTTCTAAGAATTTCATTTCAGATCCAAGCATGCAAGAAAGAAGGAAAAGGGATGTCAATCAGCTAATGTCATTCCATACAGAGCATGCAAGAAACAAGTGGGATGATCACATTATGAACATCTGCACAATCTATCATAAGCAGCATTTTAGTTTGGAATCTCAG
This sequence comes from Chrysemys picta bellii, assembly GCF_011386835.1. Taxonomy (NCBI): domain Eukaryota; kingdom Metazoa; phylum Chordata; order Testudines; family Emydidae; genus Chrysemys; species Chrysemys picta. Next base: position 36,380,070 of record NC_088794.1, on the reverse strand, counting down.
GGGGTGGGATTTGGTTTGGGGGCACAGTGTGGGAGAATAACACTAAATTCTTTTTTCAATTTGGCATACGATCATCAGTGATGGTTTAAAACAAACAAACAAAAACCCTTCTGTTATAAAACCCCAAATCTTCCTGGATATTAAAAAGCATCATGTCAACTGACAACTCCAGAGAGCTTGAAAAAGCTGCGGACACAGTGCTACATCAGTTCAGGCCAGCTAGCAACAAAACATGTGATCCTGCAGATTGCTGAACATCCTCAACTCCCATGGAAGTCAACTGAGCCCAGTGCATGAATAATGCCCATACAATAAAATCATAGGAAAAATCATTAATAGGCTGTCCCCAGATGAAAGGCTTAAAAAATAAAATGACTGACAGGAACAACAGCATCCTACAAAACATCTCGTAAGCAGTGGTGGCAAGGCTATCGAGACCAGGCTTTCTACAGCATACACGCAGGGAACTTCCAGATGTGCTGACCACCCAGAGGTGTGTTTCAAAGCACCACCTTCTTGTTTATCACTTGCAAAGGATTATTTTTAGTCTTACTGGGATATCATCAGTATAAAGCAAAAGTCCTATTTATCAGTGTTTCACGAAGGACTGTTAGAGTTACACAAAAATGCAAGGTCACTTTAAAAAGCCAGCAGTCTTCCATGCTCTCAAATCATCAGAAGGGAATCGCCTTTTTTTATAGATTTCTTTTTCCACGGCGTGAGGCTGCTGCTGTCAGTCAAGCCATGGAACTATCACTCATCAGCAGGTTATGAGGTCATGAGCCAGCCTCTTAATTTACTGTAAAGAAGGGGGAAGAAGGCCTACGAAGTAGGTGATTGTTTACAAAAACTTATTTTCTAATAATGTTTCTCATTATTCCCCCTATTTGGAGAAAAGCCACAAATGCCAGAGAGGAACCCATGAAAGTCTGCCTGTCAAGAGGGTTTTACTAAGATTTTGCTAGGGATTCCCTGCAGTTACTTGGGTATCCAGGTAAGTGTGTCTGCTAGTCCCTTGCTGTTCACCCAGGAATTACCCTCTCAGGCATAGTACATTCAGAAAAAAAACAGCAATATGTTGGTATGGAAAGTGGCACACAGTTAAATAGGGCCTATTTCAAACCATTGCCACATAGGTTTTTCCTGTATACGAGAGTCCCTAGCCTGAATCTACACAGAGGAGACTGTATTCACTGCATAGGCTAAAACTTCATCTTCACTGGATGTTCCTTCTTTCACCTCCTGGCCCATGCCTGTATGGAAGCTGTTTTCATGTCATCCAAGTCTATCCATTTCACAGATTTCTAGATTACCAGCTCCCTGCAACAGCAACAATATTGAAGACAGTAAATAAGATTTTTAAAAATGTTACTTACATATACCATATGTGTTTCTGAATGTGTTCTAGCTACAAAGAAAGAGAAAACAAGGAGTTAGTACAGCAAAAAAAAAAGCAAAAAAGCAAAAAACAGGAAAACTGCATAAAGCAACCAAATATGAGGGTTGCCCGTAGCTGGGCTTAGGTCACCCTCCTTAGAGTCCGGAAGTAAGAATCTCAGTTGTGATGCCCTGGTGCAATTATCTTAATGCACCCAAATGACGGGAGTTTTACACTGCATACAAAGCATCTGCTGGTTCATCTGCCCCATTCCAAACGGACCTGTCACTCGGGGCACCAAGAACAAAGGAGCAGGAATCACCAGGCACTGGTATAAAGTTTATTTTTTTCAATAGATATAGACACAGTCACAGGGAGGCCATAATGTATCTCCTGAAATGTAGGGAGGTGCACAGGCCATAATGACTGATCCACAGGCAGGGTGTAGAACCCAGCTTCCGCTAGGGTTCACAGGCAAGTGTTCTGAAAAATAAGCTAAGAGGCGCATAATCCAATTGAAGTCAGTCAAAACCTGCTATTGACATACGCCTGCCTACAGGATGGTGCTGCCACTCCAAACTCCAGCCTATTTTCTTATAGGATTTGTTTTTTCTTTGAGACAGGAGATATGTTCACAAAGGTAAGTAAAGTGAGATTTGTGCAGCTTGATTTCCACCAAGGCGCACTCCAGGTGGGCCACATGTTCATTATAACAGCTTCATCAAGACAAAGAGGAGTGAGTTTATGGTAATATAATTTAGTGCCCCAGCACAAGTCTTCCAGACCCCAATCTCCTCTGCTGACCTTGGGTCCTGCAACCCATTCCCACGCCAGTCAGGGACCCTTCACTACATGCTACATCCAAGGGAATGGTGAGACAGTGGTTGCTATGACTGTGGTGCTGGACAGACAATGATAAATACAGTGGAGGACTGGCCAGTTACCAAAGTTTGACACTAGGGATGTCTGCCTACAGAAGGCAGGCTCCAGGGGCTGTGTTGTGGTGGCAACATTTTTCCAGAGCACAGGAAAAAGTCACTCTTCCAAAAGAAACTCCTGCTGAACTCTTCTCCCTAATCAACAGAGAGAACAAGCCCTGCTCAGATATACCCCTACAGCAAATCTAAGCCTGTGTGTCTGCAGCAGCATCCTAGCAGGAAAAGACCATTTGCAGATGCCAAGAGTTTGTACCACACGAGGAACCTTTGTATGTGGGTGTCTGTGTGTGCGCATGAGTGTACAGTGCACACACACGGGCTTCAGCAGTGTACCAGTGAGAGGCAGGGGAGAGTTGGAAGGAAGCTCACATAATGTCTGTAAGATGAAATCAGAGGCCCATTAAACTGGTCAGCAAGAACGGAGACAGCTGTCCTGCCCTTATTACTTTCCACTTCATTTCCAAGCTAATGAGAACTGGCAAGCCAAAGAGAGAGAGAGACAGACAGACAGATGCTTGGAGACAGAGAGAAGGAGACTGACAGAGAGAAAGAGGAAACCGAGGTTTTTGTATGTTATATAACAATGGCTCCTCGCCCTGGAAAGCCCAGCAGAGCACAGGCTGACTCTGTATGAGAGGGTTTGTTAAGTGTGACAGGGGTTTGCCTAGAATCCAAGGACAAGAAAGAAATGCAGTTGTCGGGAGGGTGGAAGGGTAGCTAAGGGAGATGAATGACCTTCTTTAGAACTGAGAAAGAAAGGGTTAAGCCTGCTGCTTCTAACCAGCTAATACCACCATCACACAAAAGGTTCCAACTGGATTCCCCATCCTCCCTTTTACCACCACAGAGCAGAAGCAGCAGCCATGCCTGTGTGACAGTGAGAAGAGTAGGTGTGTCTGCCTCCACTTATCACCAGGAGCTTTTCAATCACTGGAGCTCAGGTGTTTGGGCTCAAAGAGGGAGGAGAATCATGTTTGTTCCTCCTGTTAGGTTGGAGTCGGTGATGTGGACTTAACAGTAGTGGCTTTTAACCTTTTCCACGGCCCCTTTACCAAAAATCCTCTCCCATTTAGCCTTTGGTAAGGGCAGGGTCATGACATCCTGATACCTATTTGCGAGCTGCCCCCTTGAATTAATTAATTCACGCACACCACCATGTTCCAGACCATGGGTCTCAGCCAGGAGAACCCATGCTCTAGAAGACAGCAGTATGTATTCATTAATTTTTACGGTTAGTATTACAGTAGTGCCTAGAAGCTGCAGAACTGATCCAGGACCCCTCTGTGCTAGAGCTGTACAAACACAGAATAAAAAAGACAGTCCAGTTTGTACACCTTCCCTCTTTCCTATTTCCCTCCCAGAGCTCCACACCAGGGATTTAACGTGGCCAATCACCATGTATACTTATAGAAGGCCCTGTTAAAGGGCTGTTGTACAGGTCTCCTTTATGTTGTTGCAACAGCTGCCATTTCACAGGGAGAGACCCCCACAGGATGCATATATGCCACCAGTACATAATATACACCCCAGGGAGGGGGTAGCTATTAATGATTTTGGATGGAGGGCAGGTGATGTGGCTAAGATACATTCAAGTCTCTTTCATGCCTATTTCTTTTACAGTCCTTTTGGTCTCTCTGTGTCAGGTTGTCCTTGTGTGGCTGTGATAAGCAGAAGTGTCAATATGGCTCAGGCAACAGCACTTCAGTTTCCCAGTCAGAGGGGGTCACAAGTTCATGTTCCAGTAACAGGACCTTCAGATGAGACATTAAACAGATGTCTGCTCTGATGGCCATTCCAATTTAAGGTAAAGATCCCATAGCACTTTGCATTTGCCATAAAAACAGGTCCAAAGCTGTATGAGAGCTCTCACTGATTGCACAATGGCTGCTGTTTGCCCACGCAACTGCAGCGCTACCCATATTGAAATAATTATTGTAAAGCACTTTGGGATACCCCAAGTATGAAAAGTGCTTTACAAAAACAATCACTATTCTGATTTGCATTGAATTGTTATTATGATACCATACAAGTGTGCTTGCTGACGCCAACATTTTCCGTTTTGTTTTTTTTTAAAGATAATTAATTAATGCTTTCTTGCTTTTCGTCTGCATTAAAGTGACAGGAGGGGTTATGGGAGGGCGATTGGTTTTGACAAGGAGAAGACTGTAGGCTTTTTAGGATGCAGTGTAGGGGAGGCTGAGCCACAGTGAGAGTTAATTTCACTCCTTCTGCCATCATTTAAACACAATGTTTAAATGCATTTAAGTGACAAAGGCATTTAACAGCTCTTCCCTCAGGGATCTTCTCACTGTTCTCACAGGGGTTTCCCCGAATGGAATGCCATTATATGAAGGCTGTAAAAATGCTCTGTCCCCATATCTTTTCTCCACTGCAGGCACTTGCCACAAGAAGCCATCTCGAAAACAATAAAACCAACCTCTACCTTCACAGAGCCAGTGGAGGCTTCCTCATGCTTGAATGGTGGCCTTGGGAAGGGGGAGGGGATTTCCCAATACCAAAGCTTTACAGAAAAATGCACCATCATAATTAATTATTCTGATTATTTGTACTGCAGTAGCGCCTAGAAGCCCCAGTCAAGGATCAGGACCCCCCGGGCTAGGCACTGTACAAACACAGAACAAAAAGATGGTCCTCCCTAAGAGCTTACAGTCTAGGTACAAGACACGAGACAACAGCAGGATACAGACAGAAGGAACCAATGAGAGGCAGTGGCTCAGCACATCAACTGCCTTAGCGTCGGTGACAGGCCAGAGCTGCAAAGTTCTGATGCAAATCTGAACTCTCCCAAAGTTTGTGGATTTTGGGATGGGGGCTGCAGGTTTGGCCCATCTCTAATTTGCGCTAGTGCAAGAGTTCCCAATGTGCCCCGGCAACAAAGGAGGCAAAGTTTCAAACCTCGATGTGCCATAAATTGGCCCTTTTAATAGGCCAATTCATTTACCAGGCCCCTTCTATATTCAAAAAGAGCTTTATGTCCAAGCATTAGTCTGTTGTATCACGTTAAAATATGGGTTTTCGTGGACAAACAGAACTTAAACTGAAGGCAGAGGGAAGCCCGAGATATTCTGACTAAGGTCAGGACCCTCCTGTGCCAGGTGCTGTACATACACACACAGTCAGTCCCTGCCCTGAAAAGCTTGCAGTCTAAACAAACAAGACAGACAAAGGGAATATCATTATTCCCCCACTTTGCAGATGGGGATCTGAGGCAGAGAGAAATTAAAGTGACTTTCCCAATGACTTAACTAGAAGACCATCTATAACAGTGGTCACTGATCCTGGAGCCTCAGCCAATCGATCGCGATCTCCGAGCTGCTAAAAGTCCAGTGGTGCAGCGGGCTCAGGCAGGCTGCCTGCCTGCCATGGCCACATGCCGCTCCCAGAAGCAGCTGTCTGCTGGCATGTCTCTGCGTGCAGCCCCCTGGGGGAAGGCAGGGAGGGGTGAGGTGGTTTCACGCGCTGCCCCCACACCCAGCACCGTCCCTGCAGCTCCCATTGGCGGGGAACCAGCCAATGGGAACTGTGGGGGCAGCGCTTATAGGCGCGGGCAGCGCACGGAGACCGGCTGCCCCTTCCCCCCAGGGGTCGCATGCAGAGAAGTGCCAGCAGACAGCCGCTTCCAGGAGCGACATGGGGTCACGGCAGGCAGGCAGCCTGCATGAGACCCACTGCGCCGCCGATCGGGAGCCGCCTGTGGTAAGTGCCTCACAGCCGGAACTTGCACCTTAAACCCCCTCCTGCACCTCAACCCCCAGCCCAGAGCTCCCTCCCAGACGCCGCACCCCCTCCTGCACCCAATTCCCCTGCACCAGCCCGAAACCCCCTCCTGCACCAGACTCCTGCCCACAGCTTGCACCCCTCACTCCTGCACCTCAACCCCTAGCCCCAGGCTCAGCAAATGCACACCCCACAGTTGAGAATGTTACATTGATTTGTGACAATCCCTGAAGGATTTTGGATCTATAAACCACAAACAACACTAATAAAAAGTAAAACTCATGAAATGTCCAGTGGATTCTATGAGATTAGGTGCAGTGTGACCATATGACGCCTGGACCCAAACTCCCGCCCAGATCTTGCACCCCTCACTCCTGCACCCCAACCCTCTGCCCCAGGCTCAGCCCGGAGCCCCCTCCCACACTCCGAACCCCTCAGCCCCAGCCCAGAGCCTGCACCCCATCCTGCACCCCAACCCCCTGCCCACGCCGGGTGAAAGTGAGTGAGGGTGGGGGAGAGTGAGCGACGGAGGGAGGGGAGCATGGAGTGAGTGAGGCGGGGCCTCTGGGAAGGGGCGAGGTAGATCCTGGGTTGATCTTACATTCAAAAAGTGATTTTGTGCGTAAAAAGGTTGGAGACCACTGCTCTAGTGCAATGAATACAAGCATCCTTCATGGCAAGCCAAGTGAGCTCCCTAGTGTAGAAGCGTCAGACATGTGCACATTTGATATATTTTGCTGGCTGCATGACAGGACATATACAAATTCTGCAAAATATATGCTTTAATAACATTTTTTCACCCTAGCTCTCATGGTTTCCAAAAATGAAGGGTGTGTAAACAGAGGCAGTGATATCTTCCTAAATCTCAAAGGTGTGAACTGCCCCACCCTCTGTTAATCCTAATGGGATGTTGGCGCTACAGCCCAATGATGGTAGTTTAAATGTCAACATTAACTCTTTTGTTGTTGATCATTTTAGTAGATGGAATGGGGAGTGTGAAGCCCTGTGTGAAGTGGGAATTGCTGTAAGGAAGGAAACTGCATTGGTAAGAAAAGAAGTGAGATAGAAGATAAGGGAGAAGGAGCAAAACAGAGAGAGGAGGAGTAAAAAGGGCAAAAATGGTTGCGCTCCTGTGGGTGACCATATTTTCCGAATGAGCGATGGTGAATATGACATTAAGGTACTGAACAAATTATAAATAATAGTAATAGCTTCAAACTTTGTTACTACGTACCAGCCATATTCTACCCTTGATCTTTGTGCAAATCTCCCATTGGCATGAGTGGGAGATCTGCTGTGGATTGGGGGTAGCATGTAGTCCTACATTTATACGTTGCTCCATGGACCACAACTAACATGGAATCCAGCTCTCTCCTTAGAATGAATTTCACATCCTAGCCCTAGTGCAATAAACAAACAGATCCCTTTTACATGGCTAAGTGAGGAAGATGCTAACACAATGGAAAGACAAGTGTGCCATCAGCAGGCAGTGGAGACAGCAAATTGAGAGCTCCCAAAATAATGAAAATACAGATTGTGGCCAATAAAGAATAGCTCTGCGTTGTGTCCATCCCCACCGGCAGCTTTTATCGCTTGAATAAATTCATTTCACATTCTTATTCCCTGTCCTCAAGATATCATACATCAGACCTGTTTGCTTTTTCCTATGGAAAAATGAAAATAATAGCGTTGGTGTTTGATCAGGATGAGGAGTGAGTCACTCCAGAATGACTTAAGCGTTTTTCCTCCTTTATCGCATGTGCTTTGCTGCATTAAATAATGCCAAAAATTTAGAGACAGCCCTATAAAATGAGCTTGGTTCAAAGGTGAACCTAAAGCCCTGACACACTGAACAGGGTCTAGTGTCTGATACCTGGTTCATCACCATCAGTTCACTGGAACCAGGACCTTTTCATAGATTCCCAGCCCAGAAGGGAGCATTGTGACCATCTAGCCTGACCTCCTGTATAACTCAGAACAGAGAACTTCCCCCAAACAATTCCTAGAACATCACTTTCAGAAAAAACATCCAATCTTGATTTTAAAATTGTAAGTGATGGAGAATCCACCATGACCTTTGGTAAGGTGTTCCAATGGTTAATTACCCTCACTGGTGAAAATTTACACCTTATTTCCAGTCTCAATTTGTCTAGCTTCAACTTGCAGCCATTAGATTTTGTTATATCTTTCTCTGGTAGATTGAAGAACCAATTATCAAATATTTCCTTTATAAGGAAAGTGGAGGACTTCTAAACAAGCTAGTAATCTTTGTATGCAAAAGCACACTAGATAGATCAATCCCTAAATTAATAGCATGTCATCTATCTCAGGTATTTACATTACCTTAGTATCTGAGTGCCTTATCTTTAATGTATTTATCCTCACAACACCCCTGTGAAGTAAAGAAGTACTGTTATCCCCATTTTACAGATAGAAAACTGAGGCACAGAGAGACTAAGTGACTTGCCCAAGGCAATACAGGAAGTCTCTGGAAGACTAGGGAATTGAAGCCAAGTCCCGGGCTAGTACTGTAACCCACTGAGCCATCCTTCCTCTCTATGCCAAAGCTCCCATTGACTTTAATGGTGCAGGATCAGGGCCTTATGCAGCTGAAAAATGCCTATTTTTGTAAAAAAATTCTCTATTTTCATTTTGTTTTTGTTTGAATGGGTTAACCAAGTCATTTTTCTATTAAAAAACTCCAATTTCCCCTCCCCGCCGTTTTGCCCCAGATTTTTATTGAAAACCAAATCTTCAGTAAATGGATAGGTCTGATTACCATTTTGATAATGTTTTCAATTAAAATATAGAAAAAAGGTAAGAAATTCACACACAAAATGAAAAATATTGACAATTTGTTAGCCTTTTTTTTTAGAAAAATGGTCTGTTTTCAAAAAATGAACATTTTTGTTTGAAAATTTTTTGACCTGCTTTACTCATTTGTAGGGGCAGGATGGCTCAGGGAGGATATGAGTAAGAATATACAAAGCCTTTCACCTCTGGCTCAGCGAATAGAACATGACCTGGTTTGGTAAGGAGTGAAACTCAAAGCCCACAGTGCAGCTGTCAGGTAGTATTATAAAGTGAGTTTGGAGGTAGGAGGAGTTCAGTTACTTCCTAGCAGACAGGTGTCTGCTTCCCAAACCCATCATCGCAGCCGGTGCAGACTGATTCTGCTGTTAGCAGTCTCTGCAGAGGCGCCAGGCACTGATCGGAGGAGAGTTTATTTATAAATATTTTAGCAGAATGAAGAACCAGGAGGAGTTTTAAATTTGCATTTCTTTATACATACTCCCACTCAGAATCTGCGAGTTTAGTAAATCTGTATAAAATCATCACTGGGGACTGACAACGTGATTTATAAAGGCCAAGATACCCACAGAGCCAGAAACCTCCACTGAATATCAGGCAATCTTGCTCTTCAAAATTATTTTTATTGCTAAATTTTCAAAATACCCCAAAACATTAACCTGGTATCAGTGACGGACATAATCGTTCCAGCGCATTCAGGGGGTAAGGTCTCCGAGGAATTGGTGGAACTCACCTTGGGTACAGAATCCCAGACGGCTCAACATGATGTGCCCAGGGCACAGGGTACCACAGCCTACCAAACAAAGCATAAGGACTCTAGAAGATATGGTTCCAAGAACCCGGTATGCAGGCTGCCAGAGGACACTATAATGCACCCAGGATACAATGCAGTGCACCCTGAGATTCAGGAGCCTACAATGCATGAACCATTGCTTCACCCAGAAGTGCAAGAGATGCTGATCCCACACCAGGAAGGGGTGAAAGGGCAGTCCTAGCCCTCTAATAGTACATCACTTCTATGACAAACCCACAGTCTGCTAAGCTGAGAAGCCAGAATACCAAGGCTGATTCCAAAATACACCAACTACTTGGCAGTGCCATCATGCCATCAGCAGGGGAGTTTTATTGTAAATGCACACACATTTCATACAAAGGAAAATCAAAGCAGAGTAACAATACAAATCTAAAATGCCCTCATGATTTGCAAGAGAAGGAAGTGTGCTTCTTCCCCAAACCCATATTCACTCCCTTCATCCATGGTTCAGGGATAGGAGCCTTTGGGCAGCTGCACTGTGGAGAATTACTTTAATTGTGCAACAATACATATAGGGAGAGAGGATGTGGGGGAATCCCACACACAGAAACATAGATAGAAAGTCCTGAAAACATACCGATCACATGATTTGCAGTGAATACCCTCTTACCGTGAGACGTTTCGAGGCGTCCACTTCAATCATCCCCCGCAAGAGGTTCTGACAGTCCGGAGGGATGAAATGTGGCATGTGGAACACACCCCGCTTCACCTTCTCCAACAGCTGCCGCAAGTTGTCGTCGTCAAATGGCAGGGCACCCTGCAGGGACATGAGGGAGGAATTGTGGGTGGGAGAGAGGAGAAAAGAGGAATGGGAGAGGGCAAAAGGTGAGAAGTTGAGCAATTTGATGAAAAGAAAAGAAAAGGATGACATTAAGAAAGTCACTATACCATTATAAGAAGTGAAGCACACTTTCTTCACCTGTTGATAATTCCTTAGCATTGCTTTACTTTTTCCAACATGGAAACGGAACCTTGGATGTAGCTTTTTTATATTAAACTTTTTTAAATTGGAAAATGAACAAGAGACTAAAACATAATGCAAAATATGATGTTGCCTTCTCAGGCAAATTCTTAAGACTCGGGGATCCACTTAAATTCAACTCAACATTTAGTAGCAGAGAGGTGATCGGCAACATTCAAGTAACCAAGTTCAGATTAGTGAGTCAATGTGTGGCTTTGGAAGTGGCTTGGCACAAGTCCAAAATGCCATCAGCAAACAATCAAAGTGGGCACTGATTTACAATATGGTTCACAGATTGCAACTGGTGACCACCATCACATTGTTCATTATCTCTCATCTTCCAGAGAGGTAAGAGATGATAACATCTGCCATGCGATGTTCTGAAATGATTCAATATAGACTATTGTTTCTAGGGTAGGTTAAAAGCTGTAAATTCTTTTCTGGGGTCATCAACCAGGAGTTTGTTTGGGACATTAACATTATTCCAGAATTCTTTCCCGTGTGCCCCAGGGTTGAATTAGGATGCTTTAAGAGCTTGAAGGTTCTCGAGGTCCACTGGATGAAACTATGATATGGTTTTATCACAAGCCCACCAGAGAATCTCTCCCCCCCAAAATTACTGGCATGATCCTGGTAGATGTGCGGTGTCCTCGAGTCCCATCAAAATCCATGCAAGTTGCGGGTTCTCAGCAATTCTTACAGCCAGGCTCTAAATGTCAGTGTTTACACTGTATTTACTTCAGTGCATGTAATGCTTGTGTAGGATAATACAGTGTATATAACAGACCGAGACCAACAAATCTATTTACAGAGGCCACCAAAAGCCCATTTGATGCTAACAACCATTAGTCATTACCGATCTGTGTTTGTTCATACTAGTGGCCTAGAAGCAAAAAGCCTCCTGTTCATTACCAATCCCTCCAGTTACCTAGTTCCTCATAACTATTCAGGACTTAAAGCAAAATCAATATTGAGAGTTAGGTACTTTGGCTAATGTAATATAGTTCAAGATAAAATGCAGCATTTCCTGGACGTAGCAACTAAAGGTTGCTAATTACTAGCAATTGCTATTATGGCATAAGACTTTTCGTGGGTGTTTATCTTGATGTAATTAACTTGATGCTTGGCACTGAGCATCAGTGATCGGCTAGTTTCAACCGCTTTAAAGGCTCAGGTTTATACCTAGAAACAACCCAAGACATTTTCCAGAGTCTGTGGGATACAAAATCTCAAAGGGCATCCATCCTGGTGAGAATGAAGTACTCACGCTGATAACTCCCAGGCAGCTTTTCTGGGTCTCTTTTTCCTGTTGTTTCAAAAGGTCAAATCATGAGCTCTTTACTCAGCTATTCCTCCCATTCTTCACTCAGGCAAACTCCCATTGGATGTCAACAGAAGTCTGCCTGAGAGAGAACTGGCTAGTAACTGTGCAAGGACAACAAAATATGGAGCAAGGAGCTTTGCTGTTTGTAACTGTACATGATCACTTGACATATTACAAACAAGACGAATAATTTCATACACATTAAGTCTATCCTACTTGTCACTTATGGCATCCTACTTCTTGTTTATGGGAGTACAAACCAGATTTCCTGTATAAAGCTGAACAGAGGCAAAACTCACTTGATTTCAAGTTCTGTTAAAATGTTTGTCTGGTTTTGGGGTTTCATACCATCTGTGTAACTCAGAACAAGTTCTGTGCAGCTCATGAGCCTTTCACTGAGCCAGGGACAAATTCCGAAACAGTATATTTTAGGTGCCAGGAAAGGAATTATTATTTGTGTGGAAACCAGTTGAAACAGGGTACTTTTGGCTCAATTCTACATTCTCAAATGCAGTTTACAGAGGCTCAAAATTGGCATGAGCCACAGCTGTTACATTTCACTCACTTCTGACAAAACTATTTGAATGAAGATGCATATACATGTAAAAATACGCCACACCAAACCACTTTCCTGATCCTATGAAGGGCAGCCTAGGATCCTCCCTGTCCTGAAGTTGCAACCCTGACCATCCTATCCCTCTGTGGCCAACTGACTTCAGTGAGTTTTGAATCAGGTTCTTAAAGTGCTGCCCCACAATAACAGAGCAAAGAGCACATAGGGAAGCAGCTTTCCCACAATCCCCTCTGCTCTGCTGTACAGGGTGGCAGCCCTTCAAGGTCGAAGTGAAATATTTATCATGCATTCCCTTTTGGGACAGATGCTGAGAGATAGAAGATGCAGCTGAGAGATACAGAAAGAGAGAGGGTACCCAGGAGAGACTTACACCATGTCAGTAGATTTAACATGAAATACAGCAGCATTGTGGGGTTTTTTTTCTGTTTAAAGGAGGTAGCAAGGCTGATGACTCACCACTAATAATGCAAATAAAATGACTCCACAGCTCCAGACATCCGCTTTCCTCCCATCGTATTTTTCTCCCTGGGCAACAGAGATAGAAGTTTACATGAATGCTGGTTAGTAAGAGAATTAGCCATCCTTGAATAATGGGGGAGGGGAGAGTGGGAGACCTGAAGTTTTGATCCCAGAAGCTGTTTCTTGGAGAGCTACCTAAGTAGCAGGCCAGAGCGGCTCATGGGTTCTTGTGAAAATCAGTGTTATGTCCTTGTCTGAGGGATGCGAGAGAGCAAAGCCTACAATATGGGGAAGGGAGGGAATGGCCACGGAGCAGTAAAAGAACTGAGGAGTCAGCACTTAATCAGAAATGTCAGAGATGCCTTCAGGATATCAAGAAGCTGCTTCTCTCCTGGTTAGCTCTTTATGGAGCTCGGAATGGGTCATATTATTTGCTAACTTGTCATGTTTTCTGGCAATTCTCTTCTATTGATTTTCTGAATCACTTGGCTTCATATTACTGCTGTGCATCAACAGGCGGGAAACCTGGTCTTTGGAGCCCTGGGCCACCAGAGCCTACAGTAGCCAGCCTTAGGGGAAGAAGAAAGAGTTGGAGAAGGGAGTACTTCCTATTGCTCAATAGCAAACTAGTAACAGTGCTGACAGTCCAATCTGGCTTGAGGGGATATTTAGGGACTCCATAGGGGACATGGAGGCCCACTGGATGGAAATAACATGGAAAACAAAACCATTGTACTTCTGGCTGGTCAAGCGACTGAAGTAGCTGTTCCACTATGAATGACCTCTGCTCTCACAGTGACATATGTTCATGACCTTTATACTAGTGGTGTAACTCGCTTTTGGGCCTTGTCACATGAAGGAAAATGACAGTTACATTAAGCATTTGCAATGCTAACTGCCTTGGGATCACTTCCTGTAGAGGGTACCTGCCTGCATCTATGTAACGAGTGACATGCTTTTATACAAATGCTGAGAGTACAAGCTAACTTACCCGGATCACTTCAGGGCAGGCATAATGTGGCGACCTGTAAAGCAAAACACAATCAAATGAGCATCTTAACCTATACTTCTTAGATGCATTTGTAATCTGCCTACCACACTGGTATCTGGGAACCTTCTACATAATTTAGGAGAGACAGAACAACACTCCAGTCCCTGACCTCAGTTTAAGCCCGTTTGTGACACAGACTCATACCCAGGAAGTGGCCACCCAGAAGAATAATCCTAACACATAATCGGGAGAAAACCTTTAGAAACAGAGGCAACTTTAATTCAGGCTCTGATGCATCTCTTTCAGGAATAGATTTCTGAGTTCTGATCCCACTTCAGCAAAGCCCATGAAGGCCCACTGTGACCAGGGTCTTGCGGTGAAGAAGCTCATGTTCTTGGGGTCCCATTTGGAACCTAGAGGGTCTAGCTCATATTGATGGAGGCATAGTTGTATGTATTGTCAGTGCTTAGGGGAAGCCCACCTTTCCACCCAACTCTTACATAGCAATACATCCCTAAAAATGCATGAGCTTCTATTAGCCCCCCCAAACCCAGTATGGTAATTTGCCCATCAGCACAGCACTTTTCTGCAGTGAAGATGTAGCCATCAAAGACCACATATTCCCCTGCTCCACCTAGATTAGGATAGAGGCTTCTGGGATGGACACTCACAGGATTTAAAAAGAACTCTACCCATTTTGCTCCGTTCAAATTGTATTATACCATGCAAGGGAGAAGAGGAATGGAGAGCTATACACTGTCCTGCAGTACTGCAGCCCAGTTGCCTCTCATCAGATATTTTTACCTGGCCCTGTGTATAAAATTAAAGGCAGTCATGGCATATGCTAGCTTAGTTTTAAAAAAAACACTTTCAGACCAATCAAATACATGCACCTGAATCATCCCCTGCACCTTTCCAATTATCATGTAATGTCATCTTTAATTTGCTCTCGGCCTCTCCAGTGGGCATAACAGCTGCTAATCCATGATTTTAACATGCGACTTTGTTTTTTTAAAAATGGAAAGGATGGACTTCCTAGATATTACAGCAATGACGATTTACTTTATAGCATCCACTAAAGGGAGCCTCACAAAGCAGAAGGGACCCAAGTTGTCCTAAGCACTTACCCAAGACACTCCTACTGACATCTCCTGGTAATTACAAGGCTGCCCCAGTTGTGTATTTGCCCTTTGGGCCAAAATAATCATGTGGTTGGTGACGCCTGTTTTATGTCACAACGTTTGTAGTTTTATGCTGGGACACTGCACAAATTGTACTTCCATCCTGACACAATATACAGATGCAAAGTCCCAATGTGAGGATTCAATACCATGGCACTGGGAAGATGGATCATGATAAACCCAAGGTATATTTAGGACCCCGAGGGTACGTCTACACTGGAATAAAAGATCCGTGACACAGCCATGGCTGGCCTGGGTCAGCTGACTTGGGCTCCTGTGGCTTGGGCTGTGGAGTAAAAACTGCTGTGTAGATGTTTGGGCTTGGACTGGAGCCCAGGCTCTGTGACACTCCCCCTTGGTGAGTCCCAGAGCTCGGGCTCAGTGCTGAGGCATAATGTCTACCCAGCAATTTTACAGCCCTGCAGCCCAAGCCCTGCAAACCCAAGTCAGGTGGCCCAGGCCAGCTGCAGGTGTTTGATTTCTGTGTAGACATATCACATTGCAAGCTAAGCTTAAGCAACGTGATATAGACCTGTGAAGCAAGGCTCAGCAAAGTTTGGGACAGTTGAAAACTGTCCACAGAAGGTAGCGTTTACAAATACTCTCTCTGTGAGGTTACAAGGGACATTCTAACCAGAGCAATCAGATCAGTAGTCCTCAGATGGTCTTCATTTAGGAGGGAGCTTGTAAATTTAGATTATTGAGTCAAAACTGACTATGGTTCAATTCTAATTTAATAAAAATTGGACTCGGTCTTCATATAGTTGGGTGGATTTGGTACTGGCATGTAGCTGCATATTTGGGAGGGAAAAGGTGGTCATGTGGCTAAAGCATAGAAGTTGGAGTGAAGATACTGGGGCTCTGTTGCCAGCTCTTATGTCCTGCATATTCTTTGGTGAGTTACTTAGTTCTAAACTTGCCATCCTAATAATATGTTCAAACCAAGAAAGCCAACCAAATTAAACCAGTGCTGATGCTGGCAGATGCCATGAATATCCTCATTACTGATCTTGTCCTCCCACTTAATATGAAGCAATTGATGAAGATGGTGAGAATCAAAAACATCAGTCCGCCTGTCTTCAGCCTTTCCTCGGTCCTCACATTTCACTGCTGTACAACAGCGCTGTAGTTTTATTGATCTGCAGTTTCATGGTAACATAGAAGTCCCGATATTTCCACAGAGGCCGCTTAAGGGCCTGGAACATGGCAGTGTCAGCTGCTGCTATATAAACATCCACATCTTTCGAACATTACAATCCCATGTATGATAGTGATAACATAACAATATTCTTGGTCCTCGGCCAAGCTACCATTAATTTCAGGGCTTTGCAGTGGGTCATTTACCTTTGTCAGAAAGAAATTGATGTCAGCGTAAGGTGCGGAGTAGTTTGTGCATGTACATGTTTTTATCTATGCTAGGTACATTAGTCTAGTTACTCTTAAACAAAAATACGCCCAGCCGCACACATGTAACTCCAGAAGCTACAGCTCAGCCATTCTGAGCCTCTGCCAGGAACAGCTGCCTTCATCATCTCCTCCCAAATCCATAACTGTCCTCCCTACTGCCATGGAGCCTTACCCTCCTAGCTGTCCTATCATCCTCCAGTCAGGACACAGAAAAGCAGTGGCAGATTCATCTTCAGCAGATTCATTAGGCTGTCCTCCACTGAACTATTATTGCTTCAGAGATTCATAATAATATGGGATGAGGTTTGGGGGATGCAATGGGTTAATGGACTGGCTTTCAGACCAGCGACCAAATGCATCATGGATCGCAAATGAAATTATTTTGGCGAGTGACAGAATCCCTGGCAGGTATTTCTACACATCATAAAACCACTGCAGAGTTGGCAGTCTCGGTTTAGGAGAGATCTAGGTCAGGGATGAAGAGCAGTAACAGACTTTGGGTTGGAGTCCAGGACTGGACTAGCATAGCAAATTGCAGATGGGAACGGAGGTGCTTAGTCAGAGCAGTGTAAGGGCCCAAGATGGGAGATATAGGATGTGTGTCACTGCATGTGAGGATTGAAAACATCAATTACCGCTTGCAGAACAGAGAGCATAAAAACAGTTTACATCTGACCTGGGACATTTGGTTCAACCAGCCATTCAGTTAAGTCACTCAGGGCTCGCCTACACTACCGATTAAGTCGATGTAACTTACGCTGCTCAGGGGTGTGAAAACATCACATCGACTTAAAGTGCTGTCCACACTGCACTACGCTGGCTCTCCCGCTGACACAGCTTCCGCCTCTCACAGAGGTGGAGTAATTACGTCGATGGGGGAGTGCTCTCCCGTTGGCATAATGCGTCTCCCGGGGCACACCACACTGGGTGCAGGTGCGCCGATGTAGCGCGATAGTGTAGACTTGCCCATAATACTGGACACATTACTGTGAATGCATTCTCTGCTGCCGAGTCATAGCAGCTTTCTATGCAATGTCCACCTGAAAAAGCGCAGGAGGATGTAGCCAATGTGTTAGGACGCGGTTCAGCTGTTTCCAAGAACAAGGGTGGTGAAAAATACATTGTTTTGCCCATGTTAAAAATTTCTGACAGCCTTTTCTATGAAAAGTTCTAGCACTCCCATGGCTTGGAACAGGGACTTGAAATTTGACTGGGGCGTGGCCTTTACATCATGGATGTGCCCGTTGCTTTCTCCAGGAAAATCTGTCCAAATACGGCAAAGTTATAAGCCTTTGAAAAACTGCTCTTTGCATATGCTCAGTAGAGTTCCCATGTGATGCCAGGCAAATCACTTAAACCAAACTTTCCAAAGATGGTCAATAATTGTGTGTTCTTCATTTTTTCTGTGCCTAACTTGAGATCTTGTGGTCTGATTTGCAGAAAGTGATAAGCTGAAACTGAAGTCTTTGGAGCTCTGCTTTGAACATATAAAGTAATATATAATGCTAGCTACTCTGAAAAAGTAAGGTCCTCAGTGTCTAAGATTGGGCGCCCAAAGATAGCAGGTACTTTTGACCTTAATCTCTTTGTGCCTCAATTCCCCATCTGTAAAATGGGGAAAATAAAACTACCTAATCTCACAGGGATGATGTGAAAATAAATTCATGTATGTTTGTGAAGCGCCTAGCTATTATAGTGATGAATGCCATAGAAAAGACCACGAGAAAATAATTGTGTCTTCAGAGATGGGTCTAAATAGTGTGCAGTAAAAATAGCCTGGGGCCACACATTGAACAATGAGATGAAAAAAATATTCCATAGTTGCTCATCAATTGAATAAGATCCTTTCTGTGCATTGAATTAGGCAGAGGCGCTGTGGAAAAAACAGTAGTAATTAAGAACTGGATTTTATGCATAATAGAAGGGGGCTGAGTTAAGGCTGCACAGGCAACCTTAATTCTGGCATTTACTAACATCCGAGTGCTTGACTTCACAACCTTAATAATGTTATTTTAACAAAGCTTTTGTGTATGTAATAGATATATTTATACAGAGAAAGGGTGTGCAGGACATGTGACAGCTTCATCAGAACTAGGACTGGCTCCTGAAAACCAGGATGGGTGGCAACACTAGATTCCTGTCTTGAACTACTGCCTTGCAAGGGGTGTGATCAGGCACCAAAGATAGGTATTGGGGAATCAGGAATCTCTGCTGTGGCCTTATGCAATCAAGCACTACCTTGCTTGCTGCAGATAAAGAGAACACATTCTGTGCCTAAATTCAACTGATAATCATCCCGATTGAGCAGCCATGCTTATTTGATAGATCCAGGGAGTCTGTGGACCTGCAAGGGGTACTGGGAAATGTCTTGCGGGAGAGCTGTGGCAGGAGGCATTGGCTGAGCTGGGGTTTGAAGTGGCTGCTCTTTCTTCCTCCATTATAAAGTGACTGGTGCAAGACTTCTTTTCTCATTCTAAATAAAATTAGAGACAATCATCATCATCATTCTTCCCACAGCCATGCTGCTTTTTGGATTAGGGCAGGGAGTCCCCGTGGAGATAGTTCATTGAGGACCGGTTAACAGGACCATACATTTCTGTACTGACTGCTTCTTCAGGTGTTGGGGTGAGCCACATTTATGTGTCAGCTGCTTTCCCTTAGCTACTGTTCGTTTTGGGCACAGAGATTTGGAGCCAGTCAGCATAGAGACTAACACTGCTCCTGGATTCTCAATCACTCAGCTGCCTGCAGCAATCCCTTTCCATCAGGGACTCAGTTTTTCTGAGCTGGGATAAGAATTGGGAAGGGGGAGGGGAATGATTTCCAGGCTTCTAAAACAGCACAAGAAACAACAGGAAATCAGGAAAGATGATTACAAACTCTCATCAATCATACTTTGACAATGTCTCCTTTTATTCCCTCCATTTTTCAGACTGCCCCTCTAAGATCTTGAGATGGGATAGGGTCCCACAGAATCCCCCAATCTCCTCATATCTTTTCTGAGATTTCTGTAGAAATTATTATAACATATACTACGGTAGCACTTAGAGACCCCAACCAAGATTGCGGCATCATTATTCAAGGCACAATACATACTCACAGCAAGGGACAGTACCTGCCCTATAGAACTCACAAGATAAGTCAGACAAAGGGTGGGAGACAGCAAGTAGTATCATCCCCTTTTATAGATGGGGAACCAGAGCATAGAGAGATTAAGTGACTTGCCCAAGGTCACATAGGAAGTCTGTGGTAGTGCAAGGAATAGAACCCAGATCTCCTGAGTCCCAGTACAGTGCTTTAACCATAAGCCAATCATTCCTCTGAGCTAGGGACAGACAAATGCATTGAGTTACATTTACCATTCAACAATATCACAACACAGCACACAGTGGAGAAATGACTGTTGGAGGGATGAGAGAGCATCTCGGTATTTAATTGCCTGGGTTTTCTTTGCCTGGAAGGGTAAAGACCAGGAAGAGATGAAGAAATCTGAACTAATAAAAGCTGCATCCCACAAGTCCCCAGCTCCATCTGCTGTCTGCTCATAGGCCTCCCCAGCTCTTAGAGGAATACAAAGATTTGCTGTGTTACTTCTGCACTTGAGGGACTGTTTCTCCAGAAGAAGACTTGCCTTGTTGTACAGTTTCTGCAGCAAGTTGTGTTGCCAGTGTCATTATCATCCCTGCAGACCCTAAGCATCGTTCCTCCTCGTCTCAGAGGTCTAGGGACACATGTCGGTTATTCCTCTGCACTGTGCTTGAGGATTTGAGAGATACAGGTTTCCAGTAATGGGGATTTATTACAACTAAGGCCTGACACACAGTCAGTTAGTGACAAATTATGTCAATGAAACAGCGAGTCCACTTCCCTGCTCCTCCTCCATGTCCTCCGACACACATAAACACAATCAGATTGCACTTTTATCATTTCCTTCAGGGACATTTTTATCTGTAGCCATCAGTGCTATAGAAAACAATCTGTGCTGATCTAATGAGTAATTCCCATCAAACAGTAAAACTGAGGCATGGAATACTAAATATCAGCAGCTACATGAAGATAACATTCAGAGCCATGTAACGTTGCCTCTGATGCCAATCGGAGCTTGTCGACCTGAAATGCATCCAAATTATACGTCATACTAGGAAGCTCAACCTGCATCGAATAAGGGTCTGTGACTTCACACTCAAATCCTTATGCCACACCATTAAAAAGTTAGCTTCCCCACATCGATGAATGCCATCTGATCCTCATGCTTCCATTGACTGAAGTACCTGGAGACTCTTTGCATGACTAGCAATGGGAATGTTACTGTTTCATGCCATTATCCATGTTCACAGCACAGACAAAACCCTCTGCAAATTAACTTCTGGATGCCCGAAGAAGCTACTTGTTAAAGCTCAATAACTCAGCCACAATTCAGCCATTTTTTGTATTTTCACAATGGCCGAAAACACCAGCCACAGACTGTGGAGCAAGTGAAGGTAAAACTGTTGCCTTGAAAAGCTCTGATGCTGGTTACTGAACTCTACGAGGGAAGGACAGAAATCTACTGCCTTTCTTTGTGAATATCTGACATGCCATTATATATTCCTTCCTCTCTCCTTTCTTTTATCCCTAAACCAGACACATCACAAGGCACCAGTATCAGCCATGCTGGGCCCCATGCCAGGAGAATTAATGAAGTGGTGTAATAGCTCACATGGAGGCCCAGTGATTGGCGCCGTTCTTAAAATGCATCTGCAAGGCAGGGGATCACAGCGTTGCTGTGTTCTGTTTATTACAGGCATGTCTCTTCCATTCCATTGATTTCTTTATTAGTGCATTTTAAGGCAGCAACATGGGGGTTTGCTCTGCTTGAGGCACTGAGGTTTGAATTCCAGCACTGCTGATGGAAGGAAGGTCTCCCTTCAAGACTAGGCCGGGCTGACAGTGCCATCCACTAACAAGCTCTGGATCCTTGCTGAGTGGTTCCCTAGGAATTTGAAAAGTCCTGGAAGGCAAGGTAAGATTGTTTGTTTGGGTGAGGAAAGAAAGTTTCCTTAGAAGTACATAGAGGTGTTGCAATAACTGAGGTGAGAATTTCATTTCTTACCTGAGAAAGTAGGGTTGAAAGCAGCATTGCTAGCAATAAAATGGAGCCTCACAGTTATTCACCTTTCATCTATGTAGGTATGAATTCAAATCCTGACTTGGGGTACAAGTGTAAAGAACTGGTGGATCTCAATCAATTCATCAACAGGTATTTGTCCGCACCACAAACATCACACAATTATTCACTCCTGGCCTCCTTTGCCCAGGAGAGGTTCAGGACTGGAGAAACAAGGGAAGAATGAGTCAGGCTTGAAATGCAGAGGCAGCATTGTGTGGGGACCCAAGACTGGAATGGAAGAGGTGCTGAATGTTCAGGTTGAGGTGCACAGACACAGTTGCGAGGGGGCTGCAAACTGGAATAGTTGGGGCTGCTGCACATCCAGACTGGCATAGCTGTGAGGGGATGTTAGATTGGAAGATCAGGGACTATTACAGGTCAGGATTGGTGTCAATATGTGTGGGACCCTCAACACTGCAATTGCAGAAGTGCTGAAGGCAAGGAGTGAACAGAACTGTGTGGGAGGAAGACCATGAACTAGACTGCACTATCCATCGCTGAAAACACTGAGCTCATTGTGATGAGAACAAAATTCATACCAAAATACAAAACTTGTGTTGAGTTAAATCCCATATATGGATAATGAAGCTGTAGCCCCTTCATGCTGTTGTTCAGTCTACCACTTGTTTGATGAGAACTCTCTTCAGTTGGAAGTGGCAGCTCATAAGTGACCTTTCATTGGACAGCAAGTGGTCAGGAAAGCAATTCCCTAGTACTATCGGTAGGTGGTGTTAGTGTACAGCAGGTTCCACAAGTGGTGAGCTGGGGTAATCTACAATTGAGTCACTACAAGCACTACCACTTAGAGAGGCCTGAAAAATGGGGGACCTCATTCTTATGTGTTTCAGTGATTTAAGAAGACTATTTAGGGAACCTGGTATTCAGTTTCTCTTTGTAATAATTTTTAGTGTTTATTTTTGGCTGCTTTAGAGACTTGGAACTCCCTAGAAAGTCTGTCATATCTAATGGGTTTACATATGAATTGTAATGGTATAAATTTGATCAGAAATCAGCTGTTCCATTGACAATTAAACCAATGCAAAATATTTTTAAAACCTTCTGTCTCATTTATTGTTTGTATCCTAGATTCTCACCCTATGTGTAAGCATGCAAAACCCAACTACCTTCCACCCTGGTGCTATTTGTGAACAAGCAGTGAAACTGTGGGGAGGATGAAGAAAAAGTGATGAGACTGAGATGTACAACAGACAGTTTGAGCAGGACACAAATTCCCTTACAAATCATTTAAATGTTTTTCTCCCCAGGTATTCTTTTGTAAATCCACTCTTGATAAATGATCACGATTGTTTTATCAATTTTCAGTTCCCCAAGAATGTGATATGGCCAGTGAAAGAAGAAATAGGGCCAACATTTTCAGAAGTGATGTGGATTTTGAGTGTTTCAGTTTTTGTGTCCACCTGAGACATCTTAAAGGAGCCTGATTTTCAGAAAATATTGAGTACTCACCCTCTGAAAACCAGGCCCCTTTAATGCATTCCAAGTTGGACCTCCAAAAATTGAGGCACTCTAAATCATTAGTCAGCTTTGAGAATATTGGTCTAGTCAGGGCCGGCTCCAGGCACCAGCTTAACAAGCAGGTGCTTGGGGCGGCCCAGGGAGGGGGCGGCACCTGCGGCAATTCGGGGCGGCAGGTCCCTCACTCCCTCTAGGAGCAAAGGACCTGCCGCTGAACTGCCGCCGCCGATTGCGGCTTTTTTTTTTTTTTCCAATTGCCGCCGCCGATCACGACTTTTTTTTTTTTTTTTTGCTTGGGGCGGCAGAAATGCTGGAGCCGGCCCTGGGTCTAGTTAACATATCTTATATATAGCTTATGGATTTACTACTGTACTGGGGAAATTCGAGCTTGATATAAGCGACCACAACTGAAATCACTGGGCTGCACAGCATATACATCTATAATCTCCCCCGTACACACATGCACGTACACACGCATGCGTGAAACACCCCACCCCCATCCTACAAATAAAATGTTAGCCCAAAGCTAGATGTGTCCAAGTAAGTCTCTACTTGGGGAGAGCACGTGAGTGGCTGTTCCAAGAGTTCTCTGCCAATCTCTGATTTCTATTATACAGTCTGAGCCACTCACCCACAGCTGGTTTCTAACAAGCTGTCCCCGACCTGCAGTGATGCCATTCCAAAGTCTGCTATCCGGATGTTGTTCTTTTCATCCAGCAGTAGGTTTTCTGGTTTTAAATCCCTGTGGCTGTGGAGAAAGGATTGGAACATGGGTTAAAAAAATTCAGGGCAGCTCCTTCTCCCCAGGATCTGTTTATTTCACTTCACACAAGTTCACTTTTCTCCTCCTGGGGCAGAAGAATACATAGTGTCTGAGATGCAGTCTGTCAGATGCTGCAACCATTAACCAACCATTACTGACCCTCTGAGGGCCTGAACCTGCAATGCCTGAAGAGGTGCTGAACATCTTTCAGCTTCTATGGAAAACAACAGAAATGCAGGGTACTCAGTAGAAGTGGGATCTCAGATGACATTTAAGGCTGGGATATCAGATACCAATTTGTGAGGCAGGAAACAGCAGTATCAACATGTTCTGTGAATGCCAGAAAATTCAGTGACTGATTTTCAGGAAAAGGAAGGCCACTGTATGCATTGCCCAACCCCTCCATAGAGCCTCACTTTAGGAGTTGCTTGCCTAGGTATGTGGCTGTGGGTAATTAGCTGGCATGAGGAATTCCTTTGAGCCCAGAATTCCACAAAACACTGGCTCACAACACTTTTGAAAGCCTCTTTCCCATCTAACATTGACTGCCTTCCTATTTAGCAATAGGGGATGGGCAAGGCGGTGGTGAGCCTTGGACACTGGGTCATGATCCCCAGGTTGGGAACTCCTACCATGGATAAAGGGTATAAATACCTGTCCCTCCTCTTCTCCTTTTCTCCCTTACCCATGCCTGGGGCAGTCATGGACCCACCATCTCCCTTTCATGTTAGCTAGCATAAGCACTTTTAAATAGCTCTTATATAGTGTAGCAGTTAATTTTTAAAAATTTAGACACAAAATTTTGGTCAACATTTGTGAGGTTTTTGTCTGTATTGTCGTTTTTTAAAACTGTTTTTGAGTCACCAATATGGCAGGTGCATCTTAACAACAACAACAAAAGGCAGCATTTATGAGGAGTTCCAGTTGCCCTTCCATGGTCTCTGCTTTGGGTGGTCAGAATATGTCTTTTGGGCCTGTGTGAGAAAAGGTCCAAACCTGAGAACTTAACTCCTCCTGCAGATAAGGGGGGCCCTTTTGATACCCAATCAGAAAATAAATCTGTTGGAACCTGTCAGGCAGGGGCACTGGAAAAATTTGTATAGCGGGGATGCTGAGAGCCATTGAATTAAACTGCAAGCCCTGTATATAATGGAAACCACTTCAAGTCAGGGGGTGCTGCAGCACCCCCCGCACTCCTAGTTCCAGCACCTATGCTGTCAGGGGCTGAAACAAATCAGCATGAGACAAAACCAGTCACGGTCAGCAAGGGTTAAGTGTTTTTTGACAAGAAAGACAATCAGAAACCGAACAATAAAAACCCCAGCTTGAGGGTCAACCCAGTCCTGTGGTTCTTAGGGTGGAACTTAACCTTCTCAAAGGCATTATCTCCCCTTTCCTCCCTTTATTAGACACTCACATAGTCCTGCTCATGAGAACAAGCACATGGGGAGGGGAAGTCGAGCACTTCCTGTTAACCCCTTGTTTAAAAGAACAGGGCAGTGCCCCTAGACTCTATTGCAGAAACATAAAGTTACAATGTTTTGGAAATTACCCCCTTTGTGTTCCTGACCAGGAGTCTAGGGGACATCAATTAGCAACAGCTCCTGAACAATTCAGTTCAGGTTTTATGTAAAAGTCAGTTAGGGTTACCATACGTCCTCTTTTTCCCGGACATGTCCGGCTTTTCGGCACTCAAACCCCCGTCCGGGGGGAATTGCCAAAAAGCCGAACATGTCCGGGAAAATGCCGGCCAGGCACTTCCCCTCCCACGGAGGCTCTGCTCCTCCCCTGACTCTTCCGCTCTGTTTAAGAGCCGAGCTGCCCGAGCGCTATGGGCTTCAGGCAGCCCCCTTGTCTCCGGACCCCAGCCGCCGGCCGGGCACTTCCCCTCCTGGGCTCCGGTGGCGCAGGGTCCGGAGGCATGGGGGCTGCCCGAAGCCGGTAGCGCTCGGGCAGCCCGGCTCTTAAACAGAGCCGAAGAGTCAGGGGAGGAGCAGAGCCTCCGGCCGCGGCGGCTCTGCTCCTCCCCTGACTCTTCGGCTCTGTTTAAGAGCCGAGCGCTACCGGCTTCGGGCAGCCCCCATGCCTCTGGACCCTGCGCCGCTGGAGCCCAGGAGGGGAAGTGCCCGGCTGGGGGCGCAGGGTCCGGAGGCAAGGGGGCTGCCCGAAGCCCAAGCGCTACCGGCTTCACGGTTTGCCGGGCAGCCTCCAGACCCTGCGCCCCCGGCTGGGCGCTTCCCTTCCTGGGGAAGCGCCGGCTGGGGGCGCAGGGTCTGGGGGCTGCCCGGCAAACTGTGAAGCCGGTAGCGCTCGGGCAGCCCTTTCCGCGTGGCTGGGAGTGGGAGGGAGGAGGGGGCGGAGTTAGGGCAGGAAGGGGCGGAGTTGGGGCGGGGCTGGGGCTGGGGAAATGGGCGGGGCCATGGGCCCGTGGAGAGTCCTCTTTTTTTATTTGTTAGATATGGTAACCCTAAAGTCAGTGCTTGCTGCAGTAGTCACTTTGGGAGCATTAGGCAGTTCTGCTCAGACCTCCAGCAAAGTGGGAAACATTCAGTAAAACTGCTAGTTCTTTATCTTAACATCAAGCCTTAAGCCCTCACTTTTAAAATGGCCTAAAGGTTGGCCTCCAGTTTTGCGCCATTTAGATGCCTTACGGTAGGGGCAAATGGGTAATCAGATGCCTGAGTGGTAGCATTTATACCAGTAAATAATTGTATCTGACAAACTGGAGGGCTCTTGGTAAATCAAGCCCTTTGTGTATTAATCAAAGTCTCCTGGTGACCTGGGACACAACAAGTATCAGACATGAAATAAATATTGGGATGAACATATACTTTAGTCTGACACCTTCAGCACACTCTATAGCTCGTGAATGACCAGTGAAAGCTCAGAAAAGAACCTCTGAATCCTGCCATCGAGGACAACAGTCCCTGAGAGATACAAGCTGATCATACATGTGCCAGCTCTGTACTGACCCAATGTGGGGAGGTTCCTGCCCTAACAGTTCAGCATAATGAAGGACACAGAGTATAAGAGGCCTGGGTCTTGTAGTGGGCTATGGAAGTTGGATAATAATGAGGTGGCAGTGCATTATTTGATTACTGTTCTCTAACTGGGATCCAGGATCGATCTCATCTTGCAACTGAGTGCTGAGAAGGTTTCATCCAACAGGGGAGATGGATTAAAGGTTTCCTGTCTCAGCATTAGGGTATGGTGATGAGTGATAACAGTGCTTTGCAAAGTAAGTTGTGGTGATATAATGAAAGGTAACTGGAAAGCTCTCAAAGCTCCAGGCAGACTGTGTCCTTCTGTCTTTTGCAGTAGTTATCCTTGCATCAGTCTCAGAAACTGCTCTCACAGGACTGTTATTAAGGGCTAGTTATATGTAGGGTTGGCAGAACTCCATTTTTCTTTTTGGATAATTAGATTTTTATTTAAAATTTCACAGTTGTGGGAATTATGGGAATATCAGACAATTATGTAATAACTGTAGACTTTGAGATTCAAAAAGAATTTTTTTTATGAACCATTAAAGCAAAAATTGTCAATATCACATGTCAAAATATACAAAGCAAGTATCCTTAAATCAACAAATCATACCTTTTTTTACTATTCATTCCCTAGTCCAGTGGTCCTGAACCTTTCCAGACTACTGTACCCCTTTGGGAGTCCGATTTATCTTGTGTACCCCAAGTTACACCTCACTTAAAAACTACTTGCTTACAAAATCAGACATAAAAATACAAAGTGTCACAGCACACTATTACTGAAAAATTGCTGATTTTCTCATTTTTTCCATATAATTATAAAATAAATCAATTGGAATATAAATATCGTACTTATATTTCAGTGTAAAATATATAAAGCAGTATAAACCAGTCATTGTCTGTATTAAATTTTAGTTTGTACTGATTTCACTAGTGTTTTTTATGTAGCCTGTTGCAAATATCTAGATGAGTTGATGTACTCCCAGGTAGACCTCTATGTACCCCCGAGGGGTACACATCCTCTGGGTTGAGAACCACTGTCCTAGTCCATTTGCGATAAGGCTAATTCAAAAGTCTAGATCGTTGGATTTTCACTCTAAGAAGTTCTCAAGCAGTACTTTTCTCACTTTGCCTACCTGCAAATTTCAGTTATTATTGATGGAAATATTTTTCTGTTGGTTTGTGTGTGTAAGGTGAAATCGATGTTTACTGACATTTACTGATAAAAATCTAATCCTTCCAAGTCTAGTTTTATGCACAGAGGTTGGAGATGCTCCTTTTTGTTAAATTCAGTCTGCTAAATCGCTCATGAAGACAAAGGGCCAATAGCACTGGTAAGAATTCGGTTAGGGTCAGTCTGCCCCCTAATCCCAAACTCTGCTATGCCTCCTTAATTCCAAACCCCTAGAACCTCTCTCTCATAACTGTGTGTCATAGCTCTGGGTTTTGTCATAGCTAGATCAATATATTTCATTTCTGACCTGCATTAAACTCTGCTATTCCAGTCCTCTCTCTCCCCCTTCAGGGGAAGCTATGCCGAAAATATAGATGTTTCATATGTCTGAGTGGAATGATAAATGAAAGAGCTCTACCTGCTGTTGGGTCAGATATGAGCCACGTATGTCCAATATATATAACATGTGCTGCTTATATCTATTGTATATGCTTAAATGAATGAATGTAGTGCTGGTAAAAGACTTGCAGGCTGAAATTCTGTGTTAATCCTAGATTTTTATTTTTTTACGGGAAAACTATTTGCAAAAATGCTTTCAAATATTTTTCCTGTTTTTTTTTTTAATTCAAATTTTAAATTAAATTTAAAAATTTAATTTTAACCAGCTCTACGGTTAATCAAAAATGGGAAAAAACGAAGTGAACGTTTTCTCAATTTCTCTGCTTTAGTCACATTTTTAAATGTTGACATTCAGAATTTCATCAACATTTCAAAATTCAAAAAAATCTGACCAGCTCTCGTTCATTCACAGATGAGATGCACATTCAGCCTTCTCCCACAACTCCCTATCAACACACCTGAACCTGAACCAAAAGGATCACTCTCTAAGGGGCGAAGTTAATCTGTTATTTGTGCCTGTTAGGACCTTGGCCTTTGGCGAAGATGCCAATGACTGACAAATGTGATGGTGATTTCTCTAGGAAGTG
This sequence comes from Chrysemys picta bellii, assembly GCF_011386835.1. Classification (NCBI taxonomy): domain Eukaryota; kingdom Metazoa; phylum Chordata; order Testudines; family Emydidae; genus Chrysemys; species Chrysemys picta. Next base: position 36,350,962 of record NC_088794.1, on the reverse strand, counting down.
TATTGGTATCACCACATTACATTAGCCACTGGAGAGCCTTCATGTGGTTACTACTGTGGGTCCCAATGACCTAGGCCAGATATGAGCTGGTGACTTAAAAACAGAAGACTCAGGAGCATTTCTTAAGCTCGGACTCATACCCATTATGAGTGGTCCCATGATAAACAGTGAAGGAAATTTCAAGAAAATGATGTAGCAGAAGCAACTCATGCAAAAATTCTACCCTCTCCCCATGCCTCATATCTACCAGCCTTCCCAGTTCTATCACTTTTCACAACAGGAAGGAAACACAGTATGAACTCTTAAGTCAGACTCATCCCCAGCCCCCTCACAGTAAGATCTCTCCACAGAACCCTTGATAGCAGGGGAAGGTGAGGAGTGCCATCTATGAAAGAGGGTAACCATGGCTCACTAGCAGCAGATACTCCCTCCCACCTCACTCCCATTGCTACTGGTTCGTCTCCTGCCTTCCCCGGGTTGGAAGCAGTGGAAGGCTAGTGGGGTTATGGGAACTGTAGCACTATTATCCACAACTTGGACTTTATTTTTAAATTAGATCAATCAGAAAAATTAGATGCTTCTGAAATAGCAAAAAAATGACAATAATGTGCCTCTCATTTTCATTAGGGACATGCAGGGGGAAGGGGAAGAAAGAAAGTTACCATGCTCCGCCCCTTCCTCCTCAGGCATGTGAGACCTACTCACTATGGCGGCTTTAGTGAATTTGCCTTGCAGTGGTACCCAATGCATTGCAATGGAGAATTCAGTCCCCTCTTCTGCAGCTGCCCTGATAAAGCCATAGCGGGATGGCCCATGCCACAGCTGGCACTTCGGAAACCATTGGCTGGGACTTCTGGGGATGGGGTAGCGCGAGTGTGAAAGGGGACACTGATTGGCAACAAGATTGTCTCAAACAATCGCTTTGCCCCAGACACCAGGCAAAATAACGTCAAGGGAAATTATTGGCCCTGATTCTCTTCTGTGCCAAGATGCACTCAGAAGTGGAGAGAGGGAGAGAGGGAGGAACTGTCAGGGAGCCATGCATTCACATGCCCCATCCCTGGCCCTGACCTAAGCCTGTTGAGAATTATAGTTGGGGAGCTTTGCTCCCGTCTGTTCATTCCTCATGCAGTTACATTCTTTCCTTCCCTCAATACGCCCCTAAGCCAGAGTGGGCATGGTTGGCATAGGGGTTGGCTCTACCACCTTTATACCAGTTATTATGGTTGTTTAGTAGAAGTCCCACTCAGGGATCAGGGTCCTACTGTGCTGAGCACTGTACACACATATAACAAACAGACAAGCCCTGTCCCAAGTGAGAATTCCCCTCTACCAGGGACAATTCTCAGCTATCCATATGATGTCCCTTTTGTACTGCAGCGTTAAGGGGATAGAACTGAGGCTGAGAATCTGGACCACAATGGCAGGGCTGGAATCGTTGCCACTGGAGACGGGACACCTACTCTGCATTTGCATTCCCCATCCTTGCTATCATCAGCTCCTCTAAATGCTCAGGCTAGAAATGAGAGGGCATGTGGAACAGGGGATGTCTGTTATAATTTGCCGAAGAACCCAGCAGCCTGGATGGCCTAACACATTAATATTCAGCAAGAACTCTCTTGTGCCAAAATGAAACAAAACCCCACCACATGTGATAATTACTTGGCGTTTAATGGAACATTGCCGAATAAATGAACTTAATTTGGTCCCCTTCCAGCTCATCTCTCTGACTCCGTGTCTTACATGACCTGCTTCACCTCTTCGCTCTGCAGGTGAAGTGAGGACTCGTTAACCCTTTTATTGTTCCAGAGGTTGAAATGCCCTAGGGCATTTCTCCACATTGGCTGGAAAGAAAGATTAAAGAAAACCGCCTCTTTGGTGAACAAGCAGGGAAAATTCCCCCCACAGAGTGCTGCATAGGCAGAGAAGGAGAATGAAAGAGAGAGATGCAGCAGCGCATGACAGAAAGCTTGGTATAATCCCATCCAGGATGGCAGTATAATGTCCTGAGCCCCTCAGCCAAGACAGCGGAGTAAGCAGCCTGCTACTAGAGCTTGAATAAGGCAAGACTTTTGGAAGGAGTTTATGTAGATGTGAAAAAGAGAGAGAGTCACTAACCAAGCGATCACAAAGAGGGTACACAGTGTCTGACAGTCTGCAAGGTACTGCTGTAATACACACACACACACACGGTATAAAAAGGGTGCTAAAAAAAATCCTGCAGAGCGAAAGAGGGATGGTGTGAGTGTCCCTGAATTCCAAGAGGGCTCCTGGGGAAATAGTGCACAATTCTAGGGGATGGAGAATAGCAGAAGGATCTGCATTTGCAAACATGCTTCATAGCTCCCCAAGCACTGGCCAGTTCACACTTGCTCTCCAGTCACTGGTCACGCTCACTGATGCTCTCCAGGCAGCTGTCAATCCCTCCATCACTCCCATTTGTGAGGTATCTGTTCTCGTACTCTGAAAATCAACTCATCTGTACTGCAGGCAGCAGCAGCAGCATATGGGTGACACTGGGTTTAATTTACACCTCTTACTGTCACCGGGGGCAGACAGCAGATCTTGGAGGTAAAGACAGATTTGGAATATTGGGCCCAGTGGAGCTATGCCAATTTACACTAGCTGATGAACTGGCCCATTATTTTTAAGTGATTTTGGACATGAAACATTCATATCGGTTTCTATGACAACTCCGTTTAGTTCCCAGATTTCTAACCCAAGATACCCTTTAATTGGAGAAATTGCAGGCCATTTCTAGTACACAAAATCTTAGCCTCTTTGCAAATGTTTTTCCCACTGACCCCAAACCCCAATGAAGTTAGACCACAGAATAACTGTCCAATAATATGCCAGTAAAAAGTGCCTAGTATGCTGTTGAGGCTATATGAATAATTTATTAAATAATAATTAATAATAATGAGAAACATCATTTTTTATTTACATGAGCACCAAAAACCTTTTCATCTCATTTTCCATTGCTCCTGGAAATTTAATAATGACTCAACAGCTACTGTAAATTTGAGGTTTGTATGTGTACCTATGTTTCTATACACAGAAAAATCTTTGGTTTCTGTTAATTAAGCTTGCTCTGTTCTACTTTACTAACAATTTCAAGCTCTGTAAAATTAGTAGATACAGTTAAGGTCAGAAATAAAAGGATAAAACTTTTAACATATATTCATAGATTTTTTTAAGGCCAGAATCAACCATTAAACCAGGGGTCGGCAACGTTCGGCACGCGGCTCGCCAGGGTAAGCACTCTGGCGGGCCGGGCCAGTTTTATTTACCTGCTAACGTGGCAGGTTCGGCCGATCACGGGCCTCATTGGCCGCGGTTCGCCATCCCGGGCCAATGGGGGCGGCGAGAAGCGGCGCAGGCCAGCGATGTGCTGGCCGCGGCTTCTCGCCACCCCCGTTGGCCCGGGATGGCGAACTGCGGCCAGTGGGAGCCGCGATCGGACGAACCTGCCACGTCAGCAGGTAAATAAAACTGGTCCGGCCCGCCAGGGTGCTTACCCTGGCGAGCCGCGTGCTGAACGTGGCCGACCCCTGCATTAAACCATCTAGTCTGACCTCACCCAATTCTGCTTGTAATAAGTAGATGTGCATGACATTGTTGCATTCAGGGCAGTTTTTTCAAGAAGGAAACATGTTAAAAGTTGTTCTCTTTTCTTCAAAGAAGTAAAAGAAAGCATCTCTTCAAAGTTGTAAGTATGCCTACATTTAACATGTCTCCTCCTTGTATTTATGCTGAAGTGCAGTGAGGTAGATCACCCACCCTGCCCAGACAGGGTTAAGGAGCAATCAGCACCAACCTGCTGCATCTCTGTGGTATGTCAGGCCTGGATGTGAGCCCTTAAAAGGGAGAACTCAGTGCAGTAGTGGGGGCATGCTGAAGCAAACAAAGGGCTCAGAGCTTCCAGACTGGGGGCCCTGTGGCACTAACTGACCTACGGCTTGTGAACGCCACCTACCCAAGCCCTCTGAGGAAGAAGATGACCAGGCTGGTTTTCTTTGTTGAAATCCCCCCTCCCCATGCTATGATTAAACTCTAACCTTTTCTCACACTGAGGAGTGGGAACTGAGACTGTCTGCGAGGCCTGACTTGGCTCGGGCTGGGATGCGCCGTGCGTGGCGGAGGGTCTCGTACCTTCCCGGGGAGGCTGTGTTATATTTCTTTTCGTTTAATTTTTTATGGAAAACACATAGGTCAGCTGTAGGCAGGGGGGCACTGAAGACGTTGTGCCTAGGGGCGCGTAAGGTGTAAATTCAGCCCTGCTTGTGTGTTAACAAAGAGTTGTATGAGGAAGGCAGTAATAGGGATGAGCTGATCCATTTTATATTGCTGTCACTCAAGAAATGGAAGTGTGGTTGTTGACCTTAACTGTGTATTTGTAGCTTTTCAGCCTGTGAGGAAAATGGTATTAAAGTAAAACAGAGAAACCTTAACTAACATTAAACAAAGTTTTTTCTGTGTGAATTTCCCTAGTTTGTAAAGAAACTGTGCAAACTGGAACTGAAATGTGAAATGCAATTAATATAGGGCCTGACAAAGAATCATGATAATGTACTGAACACAAAGGCTGCAGTGCGAGTCTGACTATCGAGAAATGTCGGTATTAGATTACAAGCGGACACAGCAACTGAGCAAATCTGTTGTCATGTGTGAAACACATAGGACACTACCTAGCAAAGAACCGTCATCATTGGTTGACGTGGTGTTTTCATGTGCCAATGTTGAAGTCAATGTCAACATTTAAGTAAATAATGCCGCTGGAATTTGACAGATTTGCTGGCATGTACACACATAGGTTGCTGCTGAGTAAATAACGTCATCATATTGTTAATGCTGCACTTGGTGAATCTGCTGCCACGGACAGACAGACTGCTGCAGAGCAAACAATGTTGCCATATCATTCACACTGCATTTTCAAACTGGCACAGCTCAAATCAATTATGAAACAAAATCATTTTTTCTGAGACATTCCAACATGGAAAAAATATAAATATGGTATTTGTGAAAAGGGCAGCTATCCACATCCAAAGTTTAATGTAGAATCTCCATGTGTACTCTTTGCAAAAGGGTTCTGGAAAAGAGTGAGGCATTAGGGACTCAATTTAAAAATCCATCTGTTTTTATTTCCAAAATATATTTAAATATGCGACTCCTCTACAAGTCACAAAGTACACAGAAAATTAAAAGCCTCCCTACAGTCTATTTTGTATGTGTGCAGCAGATATTCCCATTCTTTCACCCATTAAACACAATTCTCTATGCAACATGAACATTGGCTTACCTATTACATTATTATATGTAGATGCATGCATACTATACCGTCATATATTCTCTATTCATATGTGTGTGTGTACGCGCATATATGGAGTGAAAGCACATATAAAATGCTCCACAGCGTGGTGTGGCATAAACATTTTAGCAGCATGAGTGTTAGAGATGTCTCCTTCCTTCACGAGCTCTGAGTAAGGCTGTGATTCTTTCACAGAGGTCGCGGAAGTCACGGATTCCATGACTTTCCGCAACCTCCATGACTTCCGCAGCAGCTGGTGCGGCTGATTTCAGGGCCGCCTGAGCAGCTGGCCCCAGGATCAAGTGCTTGGGCACCCCACGGCCAGTCACACCAGCCACTGTTGGAGCGACCCGGGGCCAGCTGCTTTGGTGGTCCCCAGCGCCAGCCGCACTGGCTGCTGCTTGGGAGGCCCCAGGCAGCTGGTTCCGGGGACCATGCAAGCTGCGGCTGGTGCAGCTGGTCCCGGCAACTGCCCGAGCAGCAGCAGTCCCAGAGCAGCTGGAGAAATGGCCCCAGGGGTGCCTGGAGGCTGTCTGGAGAGCGGTCCCTGGGAGCAGCGGCTGGGGGGCAGACAACCACCTGCACTGGAGCAAGCCCTCCTCCTCCCAGCAGGGGCCCCCTAGAGCAGCGGGGTCCCAGAAGTAGAGATTTAGTCAGGGGTATTTTTGGTAAAAAGTCATGGACAGGTCATGGGCCATGAATTTTTATTTATTGCCCATGGCCTGTGCATGACTTTTACCAAAAATATCCGTGACTAAATCTTAGCCTTAGTTATGAGTGAGTCGTGCAGGTTACCCCAAACAAGTGTCAATAAAACACAATCACACATTCTGTCTATGCTCTGTATTTTACAGAAAAAACACTATTTTAGAAATTATTTATAGAATCTTACTTTTTTTTTTAGTGGTACCATTTTTCATATTCTTCCACCTGTAAGGAGAGCTGTAAATCATAATATCACAATAGCAAGATCTGATATCTTGCAACTACTGGAGGCTAGAAGCAAGAGCTGTGTACCCCAGTGAAAGCTGCCAATTTCCCTTTTTACAATGGTACAGCACCTGCATTGTACTCCTGAAGGGCAGTGAGAGGTGCAACTTTAAACTGGTCACTGTGCAATACTAATTATTCCCCACCACAGACCTCAGGCCAGTGTAGTTTGCGGGACAATTCTGCATTTCAGGAGAAGAGGGGGAAATTTGTTTCAGGTTGATTGAAAATATAAACGAGGATAGCTGAAGCTCAGCGATTTGGGATGTTTAGACTAAGATGGATGAGTGGGCAGAAGGTAGGTGAAGCAGTCACAATATGCGTGCCCGATGAAATTGAAAATAGGAGCATCGCTTCCACATATAGGACTGTATGGTGGCATTCTGTCACAAGCCCAACATGAGGGGCAGTGTGGAGTGGCACCAGAGACACAGTGCCCTTGGCAACGCTAGCAAGCACAGTCTCCCTATGCATGGGGTGTGCACATTTTGTGCTAGCCATCAGGCTGGCCCAGAAAGTGAGCCAGCCCTACACCATGGATTGGTGCAGAGGTGGGGCAGGACTCTGGCCCTGCCCCTCTCTTCACCTCTGCTGTAGCGCTTTAGTGAAGCTGCTACTACGAGCTGCTCCCATCGGTGTAGTTAATCCACCTCGCCGAGAGGTGGTAGCTACGTTGACAGGAGAAGCTGTCCTGTCGACGTAGCGGTATAACTATGTCACTCAGGGGTGTGGATAAGTTTGTAGTGTAGACGAGGCCATAGTCATCTCTGCTTCTTGAGGACACCCCTGATTTCTCACAAACCCTCCCTCCCTGTTAATAAAAGTATACTGCAGTATTCTACAAACCGTTCCAGCTCACAGTGCTCTCACAAGAGCTTCTGGTGCCATTGCTGTGAATCCTGAAGTATTACTTTTATAATGACCCTTTCCCCACCCTACTAGTGGGAAGGATACAAAGCAAAGTAAAACAAAGCTCCTAGTCATTGCCTTCATGCCCGACCCCCACACCCTCCCCGTGTCACACACTTTAGCATGAGCCCCCTCTGCATACACCAGCAGACAGCCTCAGGCAATGAAAGAAGAGGCTCTAGTAATTGGCATTTATCAATATTCATACAGACCCTCAAACCCTCCTTGTGCCATCCTGGAAAAAAAGAACCAAACCAAAATAAAAATAAAAATAAAAATAAAATGAAATAATAATCCTGCTGCTCACTACCAGAGGAATTTTCTCTCAATGTCACCACTGCGTGTGCAGTAATTGGCATGATCAGTTATCTCTGAAGCTTAATAAGTTTTGCCATGGGCCCTTTTCCGTAATCATATTTTTATTTGTCAGCTCACAAGATACAGACAACAAATAGGAGCCTGACCAAAAGAAAAACCCAACACACACAAGAAACACAACTCAGACCAATCACAACATTGGTTGGTGATGTCACATACAGCCAATCAGGAACCTTTTAGCTGTTCTCTCTTATTTCCTTCCAGATTCCCTTCTCTCTGCAGTCTTTGCTTTTTTCTAAATAGAAGGGTGCTCCTCCAGGGGAAAGCTCAGACTGGAGTAGCTGTGAACTCCCCCACGGTCAGAGCCCCTATATAATTTCCTACAGTGACTGTGGCTGGGACTGGAGTAGCTGTGAGGTCCCACACAGTCAGTGGCCAAGGTGTTCAAAAGTGACTACTGAGGTTAGGGATCCTACTTCAGGCCCCTTACAGGACCCTGGTTTTCAGAGTGGTGGCTCAGCACCTGCTGAACACAAGCTCCCTTTGAAGTGTTTCAAAGTGGGCATCAAGGTGGGCAGCCAACATCATTAGTCACTTTTGAAAAATGTGGTCAGTGCTGGTATGACATTTCACTGACTCCTGAGGCTAGGGTAGCAGTAAGCTCCCACATGCCAATGGTCTGATGCCATTTCCTGCACTCCTAAGTGGGGCTATAACTAGGGTCACTGTGAATTCTCCCACAGCCAACCCTACTGCAAAATCCTGTACAGTGACTGTGACTGGGAGAAGCTCCAAGCTCCCACTACACTCCCATTAAAAAAAATAAATGGGAACAGAAAGCTCATACTGATTTAAAATAACATTAAAACAAACACAAGCAAATTACAAATCCATTTTGTTCCTTGCTGGGGCTGTTTCCTTGAAAACCCTTCATCAGACAAAGGCAATTTCTGCCTGTGGTTGAAAGCACAGCTCCCCCCGCATCAATGGCCACTGTGGGGAAACCCTTTCAGAGTCTCTCATCCAGGAATCCTGAGCCATTAATAAATTCAAAGCAGTGAAAGAAGAACTTACCAGGATGCTGAAGAAACTGTAAACCTTAAGAATTTCTCTGTGATTGCTTGCTCCCTCCTGGGGATGGTGGAAGAAGAGGTGGCATGATATTGGGTGGGGGGCACAGAGCTATCAATCTATTCTGCTAGCATGCTAGAGGCACTCACATCCAGTCATTAGCCAAAGGAGAAGCCTTCATTACTCAGTGTGGTCATAACTGGATAACCCAGCTGATGAGATGATTTATCATCTCGCTGCCCTGCGACAGGGCAAGGTCAAGCTTCGTTGCTTAGGAAAGTACATTAAATTATTATATATTTACAAACCTGATTTTTAAAAAACCTTTGGTGGTGACTGCTCATATTCTCACATTTCAGGAGCTGCACGGTTTTCATGGAGGAGGGGGGTGCTCCTGATTCACTGTCGTTTGACTCTGCACTGACAGTGGTAGAGTAGGGGTTGAGGAGGAAATCACAGAAACAGACTCACTTCTTAACAAGAAAGATATTGCCTTAACACCCAAATTTGTTGAAGACGGTAGCTGGGGATCCTTAAAAGAGGCATTCACCATCCTTTAAAAATTCGCTAGAGACCCTTAATTCTCCAGAATTACTTACTCTTTTTACGGCCTCAGCCCCACCCTCAGCCCCGTTTATTAAAGGCAGACACCAGAAGGCATTTGTTCATCTATCTACCTGCGCCACACTTGTCACAATAGTACCTAATTGCCAGTAGATACATATATATTCCCACAAGAGTCATCCGAAGACCACAAACATCTGTGTTAATATGCGTTTGAGTTATTAAATGAATTACCATCAGTTGTGTTTGCACCTTTTTTGTGTGTGCTTCCTGTGAATATTCGAGCGAATTAATTTACCAGCAGCTATATTTGTGGAGACCGTCAATTATAAGAGAATAATGGAGAATATTTGCAGAATATGAATTCTGAATTTGTAAATGAGACAATTGACACCTGAAATCTGATTCTAGGCAGACGCAGGAAAGCCTCCCTATTCAGGAATGGGGCTTAGCAGCAAGCTTAAATGCTTTCCCGAATCATGGCCTCTAAGAGATATGCTCTGCTAGTCAGGAACAAAACCAACCTATGTGTCCAATCAAACGTACCTGGGACCACACTACCCAAACTGCTCCTGAACAAGCTATCATAAATTATTCTCAGAAATGTTAAGAAAATCATGATTCTCCCACTAGTGATTTGCAAGGAGAAAAAGATGTGGCATTCACAGAACAAATTATTTGTTTAGAATTATCTGCCATCAGAGAAAACTTCCCGGGTCTGATGATCCAGAGCCCACTGAAGTCAATTGGGGGGTGTGTGTGTCTCACCATTAATTTCAATGGGTTTTGGATTGGCCCCTCATGTTATTATTGTTCATTGTCAGCTCACCCCATGCTCTGTTGACTATCACAAACCCGTCCGTGCTGACTGCGTATTGTCCTCAGAACTTCGAAATCCACAAATGTGGTCAGTTCAACCTCTGAACTGTTCCCCACCATACCCCATTCTTCTTAATATTGCCCTACAGCTCCTTCAAAAAGGCTTAGATCCCCTCTTCTATCTGAAAGTAATACATTCCCTTAGAAATTTCCAGTTATTTACACAACAAGGGGAGCAGATCAGACACTTAGGTAGCCATTTTCACTATGGATGTATTATATATATATATATGAAGATATACCTATCTCATAGAACTGGAAGGGATCCTGAAAGGTCATCAACTCCAGCCCCCTACCTTCACTAGCAGGACCAAGTACTGATTTTGCCCCAGATCCCTAAATAGCCCCATCAAGGATTGAACTCATAAACCCAGGTTTAGCAGGCCAATGCTCAAACCACTGAGCTATCCCTCCTCCTGCAATTGATTAATTGCAATTAACTCATGTGATTAAATAAAAAAAAATCGCAATTAAAAAAATTAATCGCACTGTTAAACAATAGAATACCAATTAAAATGTATTAAATATTTTTGGATGTTTTTCTACATTTTCAAATGTATTGATTTCTATTACAACACAGAATACAAAGTGTACAGTGCTCACTTTATATTATTATTTTTATTACAAATATTTGCACTGTAAAAATGATAAACAAAAGAAATAGTATTTTTCAGTTCACCTCATGCAAGTACTGTAGTGCAATCTCTTTATCGTGAAAGTGTAACTTACAAATGTAGATTTTTTTTGTTACACAACTGCACTCAAAAACAAAAAAATGTAAAATTTAGAGTCTACAAGTCCATTCAGTCCTACTTCAGCCAATCACTAAGACAAACAAGTTTGTTTACATTTATGAGAGATACTGCTGCCTGCTTCTTATTTACAATGTCACCTGAAAGTGAGAACAGGCATTCACATGGCACTTTTGTAGCCAGAGTCGCAAGGTATTTATGTGCCAAGCGTGCTAAATATTCATATGCCCCTTCATGCTTTGGCCACCATTCCAGAGGACATGATTCCATCCTGATGATGCTCGTTAAAAAAACAACGTGTTAATTAAATTTGTGACTGAACTCCTTGGGGAAGAATTGTATGTCTTCTGTTCTGTTTTACTTGCATTCTGCCATATATTTCATGTTATAGTAGTCTTGGATGATTACCCAGCACATGTTCATTTTAAGAACACTTTCACAGCAGATTTGACAAATGCAAAGAAGGTACCAATGTGAGATTTCTAAAAATAGCTACAGCACTCGACCCAAGGTTTAAGAATCTGAAGTGCCGTCCAAAATCTGAGAGGGACGAGGTGTGGAGCATGCTTTCAGAAGTCTTAAAAGAGCAACACTCAGATGTGGAAACTACAGAACCCGAACCACCAAAAATGAAAATCAACCTTCTGCTGGTGCCATTTGATGATGAAAATGACCATGCACTGGTCCGCTCTGCTTTGGATCGTTATCAAGCAGAACCCGTCATCAGAATGGACACATGTCCTCTGGAATGGTGGTTGAAGCATGAAGGGACATATGAATATTTAGGGCATCTGGCATGTAAATATCTTGCGATGCTGGCTACAGCAGTGCCATGTGACTGCCTGTTCTCATGTTCAGGTGACATTGTAAACAAGAAGCGGGCAGAATTATCTCCTGCAAATTGTAACCAAACTTGTTTGTTTGAGTGATTGGCTGAAGTAGGACTGAGTGGACTTGTAGGCTCTAAAGTTTTAAATTGTTTTATTTTTGAATGCAGTTATATTTTTTGTACAGAATTCTACATTTGTAAGTTCAACTTTCATGATAAAGAGATTGCAATACAGTACTTGTATTAGGTGAATTGAAAAATATTATTTCTTTTTTTTTTTACAGTGCAAATATTTGTAATAAAAAATAAAGGAAGCACTGTACACTTTATATTCTGTGTTGTAATTGAAATCAATATATTTGAAAATGTAGAAAACACACCAAAATATTTTAAATAAATGATATTCTATTATTGTTTAACAGTGCAATTAATTGCAATTAATTTTTTTAATCACTTGACAGCCCTGCATGGGACATTCTGAGGACCGTAGTTAGTCAAATCTGAGGAATATGGATAATCATTGCACGATTACTGAGAAATAACTATACAGTCATTATGCAAATCGCTGTGCTCTCATTGTCTAACAATGGCCCTCAGCCTATCAGAATGGAGGAATCTGCGTGCTGTATGTAGTTATTAAGACACGACTGTGCAGTCATTATGTAAATCACAGCACCTTAGCCAATCAGAGTGCATGGAATTGTATTACTGAGAAATAAGCGTGCACTTACAGGTCAGTAACTGTACAGAAACCCTGTGATTTGATTGGCTGCAACAACTCAATTTCAGTATAATTTAAATTACCCGAACTTGTTAAAGCTGAAGTGGAAACTGGTTCAATTTAAAATGTCATCTGAAAGTTACAGGTTAAACCACACTCAATGGTTAAATAATTCAACTGAGTTAATATGTAACAATAACAGACTGATAAAGAAAATTACTCCCTACTGGAAAGGAAATTAAAGGCAACAGTGACTCAAATGCCCAGAAGGGGCCCAGGCAGGGCTGCCAACTGCCAGCAGGTTTCCCTCTAATCCAAGGAGGCCATAAAATGACTTTGTTGTATTGATAATTGTCCCAGGTTTCTTCAGGGACTAGTCTTGATAAGGCACATATTATTCTCGGTTATTGGCAAGTGCCCCCAAGACTCATGGAAATGAAACACTGGTCCCCCAGGAATCTGATTTTCTTGGTTAAAGCACTCACTATAAATGAACGTGACAGCAGCTGCCCCCTCCCATCATGCTCATCATGGAACAGCAGGCTTGCTTTCCAATGGAAACCAGAAATGAGCCTTTCTACATATATTATAAACAGATCCAAATGAAAATCATGGACAATCTGCATGAACAGTCTATGTGTGACCGATGTGTGTTCACAGAGAGAGCCAAGAAGTAGCAGCAGCAGCATTTATGCAGCACTTTTGGACCCCAACAGCTTTACAACATTAACTAGTTACTAGCAAACAGAAGTATAAGGAGCCCCAGCCCTACTGACTGCTTTGTTATGAGTTTCCAGGCCACAGTCACCACCCATTATAAACCTGCTGTACTCACCATATTGAATGACTATGGCAGAAGTCTAAAGCAGAGATGATTTGTCGGAAGAACTTCCTGGCTTCTTTTGGCGTTAATCTTCCCTTTTTTACGAGATAGTCGAAGAGCTCCCCACCTGACACATGTTCTAGCACCAAATACCTAGGAAAAAAAGAAGACAGGCCTTTGTTAGCACATGATCACACAGATCTCTCTGTCTGTCTCTGTCTCTCTCTCTTTAGGAATTAAACATGTGTGAAAGACTGTGAAATGAGAGAATTGGGAAATTAGCAGCTGTGAACATTTTTAACAGGGTTGGAGTCAAACACTGCTTGGACGCCAGGCGTTCCAGTGATTCCAAACAACGGAACAAATTCAGTTTTCAGCATCCCCAGTAGAGGGATGATATCTGAAAAGCAATAATTCCTCCAAAGATCAAGACGGATAGCGGGCAGCAAATTATAGATGAGCTTCCAGCATAATATGGCAGCTGCAAAAGCGAATGTAGAGTTAGGCTGCATATGCAGAGACATCAGGCCATTAACCAAGGTGGATGGTGATCGTTCCTTTTTTGAAATAGCTTTGGAGGAACTACACTCACATAACTGTGCTCAGTTCTGGACACCTCAGTACCAGACAATGTCGACAAACAAGAGGGAATTTGGAGAACTGCTGAAAATAAACAGGCTGATTTCTGACAAAGATAAACTACACATGTCTAGCATGGGCACTCAGGTAAGGGCTCATTTCTGCAAACCTTACTCATGCTGAATAAGTCTGCTTCACTTGACTAATCCCATTGACTTCAAGGGGACTACTCTTGCATGTAAGTGTTACACAGCGTGAGTAAGGGCTGGAGAATTAGGACCCAAGAGGGAGATAGGATAACTGCACATTATCATTGAGCATTCAAGTACACCTCTACCCCAATATAACGCTGTCCTTGGGAGCCAAAAAATCTTACCGCGTTATAGGTGAAACCGCATTATATCGAACTTGCTTTGATCCGCCGGAGTGCGCAGACCTCCCCCCCGCCCCGGAGCACTGCTTTACCGCATTATATCCAAATTTCTGTTATATCGGGTCACGTTATATTGGGGTAGAGGTGTACTCCAAAAGTATACCAGGCAAAAAAAGGAGGGGAATTATCTAGGGCAGCCCAAAGGGTTATTATGATTGGGGTAATGAGATGCCACCAATCAAAAGAAAACTTAGGAAACATTCCCAGATATTTAGCTTAAGAGTGGAGCTCTATTAGACCATGGAATAGTCTCCCTAGAGAAATAATGGCAGCCCCATCAACTGAGTAATTTAAAACCGGACTAGATACAGACCTGCATTGGCAGGAGGATTGTCTCGAACAGTGTTTCTCAGCCTTTTTGATACCAGGCACCAGCTTGCTGCCTTCCTAAATGGTCAGGGAGATCTCAGGGGCTGGCACTGGTCCACGGACTGATCCTTGAGAAACACTGATCTAGAGAAACAGTGAGGCCTTTTCCCATCTCTACTGTGATTCTGTGCTACTGTACAGTGCTGCCTCCTTCTGTGTACACACAGTACATTATGTATAGGAAGAATAAAGCTTTTATTGGAATGAGTCTGAGATGACCAGCATTACTACGCAGGCCCTCCCAGACTAGTGACACAAAGAGGTCATTTACTGAAGGACCTTTTGTTCTCTGAATGGATTGCTTTGCAGATTTCCCTTAGGGGCAGACCTTCAGAGGTGGCTTTTATGCCCTTGGCTTCAGAATACTGTAATAGGGGAGCAAGCCCACACTCCCTCAATGGGTAACTGCTTTGAAATGCGCTCCATTGCTGCATGGCAGGGCATGCGATCTGACAGCAGATATCTGCTGGGGCAGTGAGATGAAGGTAAATAGGACCAGCAAACATCACCATCTTTTGTTGATACCACAAATGTCACTGGAAAACTTTTAAAACAGTACATTTTAGAGAGCTTTTACAATTTTTTAGGGAGTTATTGTTGTATTCCTTTGTGCATAAGGCAATTCAGCCTTAGTTCCAGTACCCTTAGTCCAACCAAACAGGTCTTAGAGGGAGAGGAAAAGAACAAAATTACTTCAAGACTGAATATTGTCCTTTCAGTGCCTCAGAATGGTATGATTTGAGAGGGAAACTCCAAATTTGGGGGGAGGGGGAGGAGAGGAAAATATTCTTGTGCATTTTTAAATGGTCCTTTTTGAAGCTACTCAGAGTATTATAATATTAGGACTAGCCCTGGAGAGAATAAAGATGGTCCAGTAGTTAGGGCAGCAGCTATAGATTTGGGAGACCTGGGTTTAAATCCCTGCTCCTCTGTAACCCTGGGCAAGTCACTTAAACTGAGAAAGAGTTTTATAACCAGTATTGTGCCTTTGGATATGACAGCTGGTAAGGCAGAACTGAGGTTATGGAATGAAAGGTTTCACGCAGTCAGACGCACTGAAATAGCTCTGGAACCCCAGGAGGACTTTCCCAGAGGAGCCGATACAGACAGGTCAATGTGGCAATGCCTGAACCACTTACACATGCAAACACATGGAGATTGAAGACTAATATGATCCAATGAGGGTACTCTAATGACATGAATATATGCGAGTGCGGTAAGGTGCAGACCATGGAGCATTGGCTGACTCTTTGGGGAGACCTTTATGAAGAAGGACCTCGCTACAGCAACGGAAAGAGCCATTGCTTGTCCACGGTTCTGGGAAAACCTCTAGTGTGTGACAAGGACATGAGAAGATGATTTAGACTCTCTCTCTGTCAGTGGATGATAATACTTCCCTGCCTCACAGGGGTGTTGTGTGGATAAACACAGTAAAAGATTGTGGGTGTTCAGATCTACTGTAAAGGGGGGCGGAATAGTACTCAGTGACCGAGAGCTAGTGGAAAAAAGTTGGAAATTTTTTTGTTTAAATCAAAATTTGAAAAATTCTGACTAAGCTCTAGTGCTTGTTGAAACTCCACAAGAAAAGTTAGTGGAAATTTTGTGAATATTTTTTTCATTAAGATCCAAAATCAGATGAACATTTTTATTGAAAAATCAAATGTTAAAAAATTGTGGCTAGCTCTAATCCAGGCAGAGGTGGTTTAGTGGGCAAATTGCCAGTGAGACCGTCATAAAAGTATGTTAAAATGCAATTTATCATATAGGTATCACCACTGTTTATATGGTACAGATGTTATTGATATAGGACCAGGCTCTCAATCCCGCTCTATTGCTTCTGCACTGCTACATGATGCAAAGGGAGAAAAGACAGCCCACATCTCCATAGTTGGGGATTCCCCTGGCTTGGGGAAGTCCTGAGTGGTCATACAGCTAACATAGGTAGTTCCTATTCCACCTCTCCTGCAGCCTCTGGTATGGGGCATATCAGGGTGTGGGACAGGAAGTGGCATGCCAGTGATCTCCATCCGATGCATAGTCCCTTGGAGACTGAATTTGGATGTATGGGCCCTTTAAGTCTCAGTGGTCCTACACTACCCAGACCTTGGCAGCAAGGCATGTTGGGAAAGAGGATCCCCTATATAAATCAGTCTCTTCCTTGTACCAGAGACTGACCTGGTCAAGTCTTTCCTGTGGCAGACCCAAAACTGGCCTTGGGATCAAATGTAACTGGCTCTCTGACTGCTCTTTCTTTCTGCTGTGCCCAGAAGCAGCAGGATATAGCAGAGAATCTCGCTCAAAGATTTTAGACATAGTACAAGTCAATAGACTTTTTCCCCCAGGGAGGTATAAAGATGTTTATATGTACAAGCATGCAGACCCCACTCTATACAAGTTTCAAATGCAGTTTCAGAAAATTATAGGGCCAGCATTTCTGTCACCCTCAGCAGGAACTGCAAAGCAATTTATTTTCATCAACTTCGTCTTATTAAAAATACTCAGCCACAGTGCACCAACGTGCCGTATGATAAATAAAGCTAATGGAAATACAGGGTGCATTTACAAAGGTATTTATTTTTGTTTACTACCCAGAAGCACCAGATATAATAATGGAAACAAATGGGGGAAACATCTGAAAAAGATTTGTGCCTGAGATGAGTTGAAGAACAAGAAAAAAGCACGGAGACAATGTATTCTGATCTGACAGATCCCCTCATGTGACAGGAGCAAGGAGGGTGACAAACACATTCCCAAATGGTTAAGTGTAAGAAATAAATGCTGCAAGGATCATTCTACAAGTGCAGCATGGTTAATGTTATATCCAGAAGTTCTTAGTTCCAATTTGCTGCTGTACCAGGAAGAGTCACCAACCAACCAACCAACCAGCACATTGGGGTCCTGGTCCATGACTAGGGTTCTGAGGCACTACAATAATACATAAAATAATAAATAATTATTATTTTCCAAATGTTGCAAGTTGGTTGCACCATTGTTAATTATTTTGATTAGTGCACTATAGTTTAGATGGTCCATGCTGTACATATATATAAAAAGAGACTCCTATTCTCAAAAGTTTACAGTCTAGCCAGAGAAGGAAGACAAAGGAAACAGTATTGTCCCTTTTTACAGATGGGGAACTGAGGAACGGAGAGACTTGGTGCTTGTCTCCACTTACGGGGGGAACCACGCGCGGCGCTCAATCCACCGGGGGTCGATTTAGTGGGTCTAGTGAAGACCGGCTAAATTGACCACGGATCGCTCTCCCGTCGACTCCGGTACTCCACTGGAACGAGAAGCATAAGATAAGTCAACGGGAGAGTTTCTCCTGTTGACCCAGCGTGGTGTAGACACCACAAAAGGTTAACCTAAGGTAAGTCGACTCCAGCTACATTATTCACATAGCTGGAGTTGCGTATCTTAGGTCGACTGAGCCCCGTAGTGTAGACCTGCCCTCAGTGACTTTCCCTGAGTCAAACAGTGAGTCCACAAGACCAGCCATCAACTTGCTCTACAGCCCTCATTGACTTTAATAGAAAGCAGTGGCATTGGAAGCTTGCCTGGCTGTTTGCTGATTCAGGGAGCAGGTGAGCAACAGAATATATACAGCTTGTAAAAATGAACAAGGAAAGAGGGATTTTCCTGCTGTTCCTCCCCCCTTCTACCCTTTCCTGACCATGATATTACCTCATGTTACCATTTTGCTTCTGTAGCTGTTCCCAGAAACTAGTCTTGGCTATTGCTTTCCATTCATTGCACGGCCTGAGTTTCACGTAATATACAAAATGGAAAGCAGCAATTTTTAAAGGGTGTTTTTCAACCCTGCCTATGGTAAAACTGATGGTGTCAGTCAAAAGCTTTCCCCCACGGAAACCTAGCTGTAAAAAACACACCATGCATCACTCTCTGAAAAGTCACTGCAGAGAAAACAGAGGCAAGAGACAGCCCCTAGGTAGTATGTCCGCATGCTGTGATGATCGCAACAGGGGAGTATGGAGCCACCCCAGGCAGAAAGACTCTGCCAGAACACTTAGCTCTCCCATCTTGAAAGCACTGTACAAATGTTAACTTATTTAATCCTCTCACTTTCCTTGCGAGAGACACTCTGTAAGGGTCATCACCCTCATTTTACAGACAGGGGAGGGAGGCACAGTGAATTGCCCAAGGTTACATGGCAAGTTGGTCTCAGAGCTGGGATTAGAACTCAAGATTTCCTGTGCTCATGTTCACTAGACCACACTGCCCTGAACATCAATCACCCCTGTTCTCTAGCTTTCACTGCTGTGATTATGGTGACTGCAGCGCTGGCCTCTCCTTTTTGATACATGAGTCCATTTGGAACAAGTGGATTTGGACATAGGCTGCAGCTGCCAGGCTTCCACAACTCCAATTTGCAGCGTGCACACACAGTTTAAAAAAAGTATGAAACATTTCCTCTATTGGGTGAATTCTTAAATACGGGGCAGATTCCCAAAGAGGCCAGGCCATAGTTTCAGAATGCCAGAACCATGCATGCCCAGAATTTCTTTATACCTCTGCCGTGAGCCAATACATGAAATGAAAAATTTCAGGGAAAGCTTCAGAGACGAAGGAGACGAGACGCTGGTGTTTAAAGGAAAAGAAACTGAATGCTTAATAGGAGAAATGATTTCATCCATCAGAGAGGAGCAGAGAGATCATGTACAGCAGCCAAGTGATTCTTCCCAACATGTTTTATTAATTTTATCTATCCCCTTTGCCACTTTTCCATCTGTATCCTAGATTCATCACCCTTCCCAGTCAAAGCTAATAAGCTACTAACCTCACATGGCCTCTAGGTATCAGGTGAGAAGCCTGTGCAGCTCGTAAAAAGAACTAAGGCTAGACTTTTTAAAAAAAATCTCTGATAGAATGTTTAAGGCAACAAAACTGTATAAACCGTGCAACTGTTACAGGGATAACAGAAGTGTGGGGCAGAGGTGGCTGTAAGCCATCTTTGTGCCGCCCAGATTCTGCCTGTTCTAGGAGCTGTACAGCTCACAGCATGTTCTAACTTACAGCAGCCTCCCATGACTGCCTGTGGGCTGTTCTGCTGCCTAGAACAGACATAGCATAGAGCATAATACCCTCTCCTTTTCCTGGCCCCAACATGCCCCTATGCCAGGTGCTGTGAGGTGGGACACACACTGCTCCTGCAAAGGGATATTTTCCTTGGGGCCAAGTTGGTCCTTCATGGCCCCTATATGCCACCAGGGGCTAGAATGTACACCTACAAATGGAGAGAATAGGCCAGCTCCCTCTGGGATCTATCAGAAAATATTTGACAATCAGTAGCTAATGTGTTAAGGTCACATCAACTACCCTCACAGGGTGGTAGCTGGTCATTGGTACATATGATGCCACTATCAGCCCAGACAAATCTATCCACAAAAAACAGGAAACCATGGGAACCTGTGCTCCCAAACTCAAACCAAATCTTAACATTTGTGGCAGCTTGATGAAAATTTCGTCCATTTTCCCACCACCTTCCCCTTCCGCCCCACTCCATTTTCAGGAAATTCCAAGCCTAAATGAAACCATGAGGCACTGCTAATCTCATGATAGCCCTGTCCCGCCAACATTTGTACCATCTTTTCAGACCACAGAGGTTAAGAAAAGTTATGGTGAGGTCTGCAGAAGCAGCCCAGCTTGCAGTTACCAGCTGATAGTGCAATGCTCAGTGAAGTTTCAGCATCATGCTGAGAACAGCACAGTTGTGGGCCTCCTCCACCAAGTTTGGATTCTGAGCCATCTTTTCCTTCAGTTCTGTAGATCTTGGCTCAGGTTCATTTCCGTTGGTGGAAAATTTACTACTAATTCATGAGCTTGCTTTTCATTGTCACCTGCAAACCCCAGCTGCTGGGCCAGACTCTGTATGGCTCTTCCATGCGGGCACTGTGTGGGGAAGGGAGCAAGGAGCCTCCTCCCACCTTGTGCAGCACATGAAAGGGCAGGAGTGAGAACTGAAATCCCTGTGCTCAAAGGGGAGGAGAGTAGGCAGAGCCATGACTCCACTCCTGTACTTGCTGGCTGGCTGCAGGGACAGAGAAGTGTGCTGCACTCCATAAATGGCTGTATGTGCTCCTGCTGCACACTGGGGAGCTCTGGGAGAATGTCTTCGGGTGCTCCCTCTGGGGCAGGGCAGCTCTGTGCCACCCCAAGGCAGGGGTGTGCTTAAATTATCTTAAACAGTCTAGCCCGGAGTGATTTATGGAAGCACAACTCTTATAGAAAGGCAGACTGGCCCAGGAAGAACTAAATCCGTGCATCACCAGGTACCAAGGGCACAATAGCTAAGGAGGTCATCCCAGTCCTGATGATTATAGAGAATGACAGGTTGTTTGCTAACCCTTAGCAGGCATGGCCAGGAATAACACATACATGCCACCTAAGTGTCCCCACAGCAGCTCAGCATTATGTCTTGGTAATGGATATGCAATTCAGATCCCTATTCATATCCCCATTCAGCCCTATAGATCCACACAATTTATGATACATCTGCCCTTATACAAATGAGATCCTTCGGGGCAACACATACATTTATTAAAGTAAATTGAGATCTTTGGATGAAAGATTATAAATACAAAATAACACGTGCATTTATAATACTTAATAACAATATTTTCTGTCACCTTTCATCAAAGGATCTCAATGCACCTTACAAGCGTTTATAATGAGAGTCTTGCCACTCCCCTGTGAATTAGGGAGATTTTATTATCCTCATTTTACATAGGGTGAAACTGAGGAACGGAGAGGGTGTAACTTGTCCAAGGGCTCATAGCAAGTCAGCACAATAGTTGGGAGCAGAACTCCTGACTCACAGGACTGACGCTCTCCCGTCGACTCCGCCTGTGCCTCTCGCCCTGGTGGAGTACCGGAATCGACGGGAGAGTGCTCGCAGTCGATTTATCACGTCTAGACTAGACGTGATAAATAGACCCCCCCCCCCCCCGCTGGATCGATCGCTGCCCATCGATCCAGCGGGAAATGTAGGCAAGCCCCCAGTTAAAAGCCAGGCCAAATGGAAATGTCTTGCACAAAGCAAGTCTTGGGCTTTGATGGACTGCTAAGAAGAGTGAATGCATAAGACAGAGACCTTTGAGCCTGGGGAGTTTAAGCTGATACCATGCCACCACAGTGTACAAGATGAGATGGTCTCTCATTAAACTGAGTTCCAGACCATCAGTGCTTTAGAGATTATTACCAACACCTTGAGCTGCAGAGGGAACTGAACAGAAAGCTAGTGCAGACATGAGACAGTTGTGTGATGAACTAGCCAGAGCTTCTGGGTATACTTCAAAGTTAGTCCTTGCACCGTCCACTTGCAAGAGGAATGATAGCTGATTCCTGACTAGCTGTTGGCAATGGAAGGCAAACTGGACTATCTAGGGACATTAATGGTTCTGCAAACCATTTTAATAAAGGCTAGAATTCGCCTTCAATAGATGATGCAGATACTGTATCTCTCTATTCCCCTTCTTTTCTCACTCCTCCGAAAACCTCTCACTGCCAAAGTCAAAGGCTTGGTCTACACTAACCCCCCAAATCGAACTAAGGTACGCAACTTCAGCTACGTGAATAACGTAGCTGAAGTTCGAAGTACCTTAGTTCGATCTTACCTCGGTCCACACGCAGCAGGCAGGCTCCCCCGTCGACTCCGCGGTACTCCTCTCGTCTAGCTGGAGTACCGCAGTCGACGGCGAGCACTTCCGGGTTCGACTTATCGCGTCCAGACAAGACGCAATAAGTCGAACCCAGAAGTTCGATTGCCAGCCGCCGAACTAGCGGCTGGGTATAGACGTACCCTAAGAGTTGTAGCCAGTTCATTTTCAGGCAGATCACTGTCTTGATCAGGCCCTGGCAGAATAATACTACATATTAATACTGTCTGGATTTGAAGAGAAGGCGATCTAGAAGGCATTAATACACTACTCAAGTGAGTAACTTCTGTGGCAAAATGTGGAAGCAACACTATAAAACATATTTTAGGAAGGGAAAAGTAACTGCTCCTGCTGAAACTACAAGCGGCGGCCAGCACATCCCTTGGCCCGCGCTGCTTCCTGCAGCCCCCATTGGCCTGGAATGGTGAACCGCGGCCAGTGGGAGCCGCGATCGGCCGAACCTGCGGATGCGGCAGGTAAACAAACCAGCCCGGCCCGCTAGGGGGCTTACCCTGGCAGGCGCGTGCCAAAGGTTTCCAATCCCTGATCTATGTACTGATCAGGCCTGGTCCTAATTAGCTTTTGAGATTTTTATTAAATGGTACTGAAAAAAAAAATCCCACCTCACTTAAACCTTGGCAGACAGATGGTTCGTCTGTGCATGCCTCAATCTGTGACCCACAGGGCGAGGTCCTATGGCCTGTGCTCTACGAGATCAGACTAGATGATCATAATAGTCTGTCCTGGCTTTAAAAATCTATGACTTGATATCTGTACTCCACTGTGAGGCAAAGACCTCTGAATAGAAGCAAAGAACAACTTTCAAGATGCAGAAACTTAGCACAGCTTCTACTGGTTCAAATAGGCAAGGCTTTGGGCTTATCTGGTAGAGCTGATGCCCACGGACTACGAAGATCTTGGTTTAAGATTTGGCAGCATGTTCAGCCCTGAGGCAGGGCACTTCAATGATTAATTAAGTCTGTTCTGCGATCTGGCCCCCTTGACTTCTACCTTAATATTTGGCTATTATAAGAGACTGATGAGAAGAATGCTAAGACCAAGGAACGCAGCACAGACAATGGACACTCTAGACTTGACACGGATGCACAGTTAGATCAACATACCCAGTCTACATGGTCAGAGGCTTGAGTCAAATAGTAATTCAACATATAAGAACAGAAACAACCCTACGCCCTCGCCTACCCCAAGTCCACCAGTACCCACACCTCTTAAAACTTCCTGATGGTACCATACGCTTAGGTCACATGAATACCCACTGACAGTCTGTGTGAAAATGTTGGTTGCATCAGGACTACCATGTGCCAGGCATATTCAGCAATCCCAGCAAAAGTCCAAGCAACCAGAAAATAGCAGCCACCCCTCCCACAAATTCCCAGCACATTGCTCATTAGAAACTAACCATTCCTCCCAAACAACTCGACCGAGAGCTAGAAAACTCATTACATTTCAAAGTTACTGTGCATGGGTGAGGGCCTGGTCCCAAATGCCAGGTCTCCAGAGACATGCTTGCAGCAAAATGCAGGCTTAAAGAGTTCTTCTGTAGGCCATCACTCTCTTTGCAAAAAGTTCTACTCCCTACAACTCAGCAGGAAGAGGGTTAAAAACTGCCAAGCCTGGACTGACATATTGTAATTCTTTGATGGCTTTTTTGCTGTGCCGTTTTCTATTGATTAAATAATCTCTATCAGATATTAAGCCCCTTGTTATTGGCGCAGCCTATAAATTATTCAGGAGCTATATAAATTCTTATGGCGGGCATGAATTTTTAAACCCTAATTTGGCGCAGAGCCAGGAGCTCTTTATTCCCCCCCCCCACACACACACACACAAGAAAATGTTTGCACTTGTGATTTTTTCTTAAAGGACCAATTTTAACCATAAGCTGCTTGTTCGAAGGGACTTTTTTGTGTGGTTGCTAATTCTGTTTGGAACAGAGGGATGGGAGCGGGAGGGGGAGAGGTGGGTTATGCCTTTGTGCTGCTCCTACCTTTGATTTATTGGGGATGAAAGGTGTTTCTAGGGCTGCCGTGGCCGCTATTTATGGTGTGTAGTCGTGCATGCCAAAGCACCGCAGTAGTCTCCTACATGGGCGCGTGATGTGGAACACATCCGGCCGGAGGGATGCTCACTACGGGCTGGGCAAGGCTGAGACGACACCCATTAGCTAGCACACTGTCCTCTGTTGCATATCTATCATTGGCTGATCTGGAACCCTGAAACCACCCCTAGTTCCTATTCTTGAGAGCTTGGTGCCCTTTTGTTTACAGGCTTATGTCTCTCTTTGACCCTCACCCACACCATGGAGCTGCTGTCACAGGGACCTGTGTCCAACTTGCTTTCTGGCAAGCAAAGAGTTAACCCCTTGCTGAGCCCCATGATGATACACATGGCAGAGCTGAGGGCCTAGTTAGGCTCTCAGGTGGAATATTGGACCCTCTATCAAAACAAATCAGCAACAAAGGGGCAAAAATTGTTGGGTAAGTGTAGCTCCCCTGATTGAAGTTGTAACCCAGGCTGGGGTTTTCCTGTTTGCCTTCTAGTCAGGTGAACTGGTTTTGGGTCTCTCTTGCTGCACTTGAAAACCCCAAGAATAATAGCTCAAGACTCTCTTTGCAGAGCCCAATGCTCTCCCCCCAACATGACCCAGATGCACTCTGTTTACACTTGCACTCTTTCTTCTGAAATCCATGCAGGGTTTTCCCACGTGGGTCTAATTTCAGAAGCTCGGGCTACCAATAAAAAAAAGACAAACAGTGCCACTCCTCTCTCACATCTCAAATCTGACATCAGGAATCAAAATACTCAAAAAACAGTGGGAGAACACTTTAACCTGTCTGGTCATTCAGTGACAGACCTGCGGGTGGCTATATTACAACAGAAAAACTTCAAAAACAGACTCCAAAGAGAGACTGCTGAGCTAGAATTGATATGCAAACTAGACACAATCAACTCCGGTTTGAATAAGGACCGGGAATGGCTGAGCCATTACAAACATTGACTCTATCTCCCCTTGTAAGTACTCTCACACTTATTATCAAACTGTCTGTACTGGGCTAGCTTGATTATCACTTCAAAAGTTTTTTTTCTCTTAATTAATTGGCCTCTCAGAGTTGGTAAGACAACTCCCACCTGTTTATGCTCTCTGTATGTGTGTATATATATCTCCTCAATATATGTTCCATTCTATATGCATCCGAAGAAGTGGGCTGTAGTCCACGAAAGCTTATGCTCTAATAAATTTGTTAGTCTCTAAGGTGCCACAAGTACTCCTGTTCTTCTCTCTCACATCCTCTTTCACCTCAGCATCACTTTTCAACAGAAATAATCATAATTAAAAGAAAAACAATCAGGAGAGGGCTGGCAACATGAATGCCTCTGCAGACACTGCTGGAACGGCGGCTCTTTGACTCCCGCTGCCAATAGATCCTGCACCTGCCGGACTTGTGAGTTGTGCATGGGCAGGAGGGGGTATTCGGTTTTTATTAATTGGCTCAATGTGTAGCATTCTTATCGCTGCAGTCAGAAGGTTATGGGTTTTAAGTCCTGCAATGAGATTTGGGCTTGTGCCCAGTAGTGACATTGCCCTTCAGGATGGAGGAATGGCTTCTGTTGCATCTGGAGGGGGAGTTCAAGAACAAATGGCTCTTTTCAAAGGCGTAGGGAATAACCCCAGTGGTCTGTCCAGTATGCTCCCTTTGAGTTAAAATGGGTTCTTGTATGGCATGCTTGGACTGGTTTGGATTAAATAATCAAACCTGAGCTGAGAACGGGAATTGAGTCTGAAATGTAAAGGTTAAGAAATGTTGTTGTTGTTTTTTAAAAAAGATATGTCCCTCTATCTTATCAAGTTTCATAGCAAATTCCCATGAGACAACCTGATTCTGTGAGAGAAAACCAAACCTTGGAGGTTCATCCACCACCAGCTGCAACAGCACTTTGCAGTGATGTAGCATCTTTTATTTGGAGAGCTGGAAGGGCCAAGTTTTCACATAACTTCAGTGTATTTGGTGCTGTGCAGTTCTGGAAATCTGACCATGTGTGTCACAACTGGAGCTCCTGGGTACTCAGCATTTTTGAGAGCCTGGCCCTTACTTAGGTGCCCAATGGGAGCTAAGCTCTCCCCAAAATGTGGACCAAACTGTAGAGGTTGTGTGCTTGAAAACCTGAGCTGATGGCCTCTAAAATGGTGAGTGAATAATAGCCTCCCTCCCCCACTTCAAAGAAGAGGAAACAGTGCCCAAAAGTCATCTGACTTGGTCAAGGTCAAGCCATGATTCAATGTCAGAGTCAAGAATAGAAACCAGGTATCCTGACTTCCAGACCTGTGCTCTGTTTCCGGACACATAATGACTACTGAATTCTCATGCACAGTCAGTGCATGATCGGTATAGCTCAAGGTTTTTGGGAAGCCCTTTGAGACACACTGAATAAAGACCACACTTTTTGACCACAAATTCTATTCTCCATGACTTATTCACGGTGTGTTTGCTTTGCATTATGGTCACATCAGGTGAACCTCACTATCAAGTGCTCTATAATACTTTTGTCTCTTGCTGCCTAATTGTGGGGTGGCTGGAAGTGCTGTGGAAGCAGGATGCTTATCCTGAGGTGTGGTGATGTGTCTAACTGTGATTGTCCCACTGAATGGTCAACCACAGCAGTCAACAGGCTGAAGGCATTGAATCAAATCCTCCTTAGCCAAAAGGATAATGGCTGTGAGGTGGGGACGTCTTCCTATACTTTTACATCATGCACATCACCATAGTATCTGCCTCGGCATTGGCCTGGGGTGGAGATTTGTAAATTGGCAGCTATGAAGTGATATGGTCCTTAAGGTTTTGGCTAGAACACAGAGAGCATTTGGAAAGAATCACTGTTAGTTGCCATTATTAGGTCTACAAGGAGATGGGGAGCTAATTAATGTATGTCCTGTGTAGATAAATCTCTAATAATTTTTATATGACTTTACATTGTGCCTCTTCATATAACCTTGTAGTGGGTCTACCCACGTGTGACCTCTGTTTTCATGGGACTTTGTATCAAAGCCTCATTTAGAAGCTTTGCATTGCCCTTGGTATAATATTATAGCCCCTAAGGATAGAATAAGATAGAAGAAAAATTTCTTTTTGCTAGCAGTAGAACAAGAGCTCTTCCCCCCCACACACACACTCTTAATCAATTGCCCTGTTGAATGAATGAGGTGTGGATGAACAAGGCATGGAAGGCAGCTCCTCCAGACAGCCTCAACTGTTGGAGAGGGGCTGGGAGCCAGACCCAAGGACAATAAAACGTGTCAAGTGGGCTCATTAAAGACAAGCAGACATACTGACGGCCTCGGGGGTTAGAAGCAAGCACCTTCTTTTGGAAACACCCTCTTTGCAGCATTGGGACAACACTCAAAAGAAAGCAGCACAAAGGACCAATGGACACAGACACAGAATTTGAATCTGGTATAGATTTGCATAAGAGAAAAGCTGCTATAAAAGTGAGGTGTCTTGCAGAGGACCCCGGGTCTCGTCTTGTCAACATGGGAGCATTGATCCGGATCGGCAGAAGCCCGGCTCCACCCCCTCCCCCATCTAACTCACCTGGCCAGTGAAGTTAAGGGGAGCAACTAATTGGTAACAACAAGACGGAGTGTGTTTGTGTGTGTGTGTGTGAGTGTAAGTGTAATATATTATATGCATATGATACAGTGTTAATGAATACATGTATTACTAATAAATGTGGCGTTTTGCCTTATTCCCCCTAAAAAAATCCTGTGCAGTACTTTAAGTGCAACACCTGTGACTAGCCTTCATGAGCTACAAGATTGTTTAAAAAATAGCCACAGTGAAGGAGTGAGAGTGAAAGTAGAAGTCAGAGTGTGGCCCTGGATGTACTGTCATCAGCCTTCCTGTATAGAGAAGCATGTTAGCATTTATGGTGGTGCTTAAACATAGTTCTGGCTAGACAGGTGCTAACCCAACATCCAGACTCAATGCAAACAAGACCAAAGAGCTAGATAGGTAAAATAGCTAGACAGACAGTGCCCCCTTGAAAGGGTTCTGTTAAGTTCTATCTGTCAGGTGGAGTTCCTATGGAAATGGGATTATAACGCACATTCTGGGCTAAATGGTGGCACTGGGTTTGCTATGCTAAGAGCTCCTTGAATAGCAGGTTAATTGCTTTTGCAAGGTCTGCAGGAAAGCCCAGACCTATTGAATAATAAGATGCATATCAGTGACTTAAAATATGATTTTAAATTGCTCCCTAGTAAAATATGCACTGGCCACTTCCACAGATGAAGGGCAGCATGTTTTTTGCTTCCCCTTATTTAACACATAACAGGTTTTTAACAAGAAACCATTCCCCAGCTCACAGTGTAGTGCTATGAATGGTGTGTACACAGCTCCCTTCTATCTGCATGCTATTCACATCATTTCTCTCCAGGGCCAATTCATGTGGGAAGGGAACTTCTTTATATACAGTAAGAGGGGGCAAAAAATTCTGCTTTCAGATTTCTAAAGGGGTTAGTGTATATGTTGATATCCTTCATGTAACTGTACACCAGGGGTAGGCAACCTATGGCACTTGTGCCGAAGGCGGCATACGAGCTGATTTTCAGTGGCACTCACACTGCCCGGGTCCTGGCCACCAGTCCAGGGGCTCTGCATTTTAATTTAATTTTAAATGAAGTTTCTTAAACATTTTAAAAACCTTATTTACTTTACATACAACAATAGTTTAGTTATATATTATAGACTTATAGAAAGAGACCTTCTAAAAGTGTTAAAATGTATGACTGGCACGCGAAACCTTAAATTAGAGTGAATAAATGAAGACTTGGCACACCACTTCTGAAAGGTTGCCGACCCCTGCTGTACACTGTGCGTACATGTATACTAGACAGAGAATACTGCATAAGCAACTACAAGCTATGAAAGGAATAGGCAGGCAACTGTGAATTATGAGGCTGCAATCCCATCGCAGGGTGCCGAGAGTGTTATAAACCATGAGGGTGAAATACAAGTCACCAGAAAACCCCAGGTAGAAATATAGCCCATATATTTCCACACAACTTATTTATTTTATATGATACATAGACCCACGCTCTGGACCCAGGTTTTCCACACACTTTGACTTGCCACCACCCCTCCTCAGTGTTCCCTGCTTTTCCCCTGTAGATCCCATGGAAAACTTCTGTTGTTGTCCTATCAGCAACAGAACTAAGTTTTGCTTTCACTACACCAGTCTGAGTGGTCTGTTTTGGAATTGGGTCCATGGCATTTAAAGATGACCTGCATATAGCCTGAGTGCCTGACACTCCCTCCAAGAACAAGTGGGATGAGAAGGGGCAGGGTATGTGTGTGTGTGTATTGGGGGGGGCGGGGAGAGATGGATACTAGCAAAGCTTGCTGGATGCTGTATTTGGTAATGGGTTTACATAGCAAACTCCCCCACCCATTCAGAACAGGAGCTTCCAGAGGAACTGTGACTGAGAGGGGTGTCAGTGAGTTGTGATTCCTTTCTGGAGCTCCTTCCCGAGGCAGAGGGAAAACTTAGTTGGGACTCAGGAGAGCTGGGTTTAGTTCCCAGCTTTGCTACAGACTTCCTGTGTGACCTTGGGCAAATCACTTAATTTCTCTTGTCTTGAATAGGACTAAAGGTTTTTTTTTAAAATGTTAGGCATTTAAAAGATACGCATTTAAAAGTCATAAGAAAACAGGAACTGCCAGAATGGATCAGACTTGTGATCCATCTAGTCCAGTGGTCAGCACCAGAGGCTTCAGAGGAAGGTAGAAGAATCCCAAAGCAGGCACATATGGGATAATCTGCTGTCTATGTGGATCTCATCCTGATTTCTCATAGTTACAAAATAACTTACGCCCTGAATCATGATTTTTTAAAAAATCTTTTTCAAAACTCTTTGTTTGCACAAAGTGGTATACTTCAGGTTATTACAGTTCTCTGTTTAAGTGTCCAATCCCTCTTTGAATCTTACTAAATTCTTGGCCTCAGAGACATTATGTGGGAATGAGCTCCATAGTCTAATTACATAATGAGTGAAACAGTATTTCCTTTGATCAGTTTTGAATTTGCT
Organism: Chrysemys picta bellii; assembly: GCF_011386835.1. NCBI lineage: Eukaryota > Metazoa > Chordata > Testudines > Emydidae > Chrysemys > Chrysemys picta. The sequence continues at coordinate 36,320,637 of NC_088794.1, read as the reverse complement.
CCCTTTCACTTTCATCGTATGTCCCCTTTTTCTTGGATTATGAGTGAGGGAGAAGAGAAACTGCATGAGTACTATGCAAGGTACTCCAGATAAGGCTGCACTATCAGTTTATAGTAAGGCATATTATCTGTGTTATTCTCCATCCCATTCCTTATGCATCCTACCATCTTGTTTGCTTTTTTCCACAATAGCTGCACAATGAGCAGATATTCGCACCAAGCACTCCACAGTGATGCCCAGGTCCCTTTTCTGAGTTGATACAGTTAATTTAGAACACTACAAGGTGTGTGAGTAGTTCAAGTATTTCCCTCCAATGAGCATTACTTAGCACTTATCAACATTGAACTTCATTTGCCATTGTGTTGCCCATTCACCCAGCTTGCTTAGGTCTCTCTGAAGTTCCTCAGTCTTTTCTGGACTCAAAATGGACTCAACTAGCCTAAATAACTGAGCCATCTCCAAATTTTGCTACCTCACTGCTCATCCTCCATTCTAGATAGTTAATAACTATATTAAACAACACTGGATCGAGTCTAGACAAGGCCACTGTGCCTCAATTCCCCATCTGAAAAATGGGGATAATAATCTTCTCTTGCTCCCACCCTTTGTCTGTTTTGTCTATTTAGATTATAAGCTGTTCAGGGCAGGGACTGTCTCTAATTATGTGTTTGTACAGCATCTAGCACAATACACCCTGATCTCTGCTGAGGGCTTTTGATGCTCCTGTAAAACAAATAAGAAACAATACTACTAAAAACAACTGGCAACAGTGCCCACTACTGTAGTGTTTTTATAGAGGGCGCTGTACACAGCAAGACACAGTGGAGCTGTGATTTTGCCCTAGGTACCTGGCACGATATTCTGCAGTCATACGGTTAAATAAGACAAATCAACGTGCTGGAAAGGAACTGAAAGCCTTAAGCCTTATAACCAGCTTTGTCTCTCTAAATATCCCAATTAAAAAAACCGAACCAGAGTAGATATGACTGCTACGCTAACACAGCTATGCTGCTGAATTTTTATTATTCTTTTTAAACTCATTTTCAGCGCTAAACAAACTGTGGAAAAAGGATTTGATTCATAGCTGCATTAGGAATCTACTCAACCAAAGCCCCTTGTCACAAATTAAATCATAAACCAAAAGTCAAACATGATTTGTGAAATTAACATTTATCGAGGAAATACTCCCCAGCGCCGCGCTGCGATTAGTCTCTGGCATCTGAAATATCAACCATAATTCATAAGCTGCCTAAGAAACCGTGCCACCGCCACCGCTGTCAAGATGTCAGGTTTGATGGAAAGGCGCTGCGGCAACCAGAGAGCAATTTGTTGCTGATGGTGGGGGTCACAGTGCTTTATTATTTGTGCAAATAAAGTGCAAGTCACATCGGCACCCCAGTTCCCACCTATAATAAGTGCATACACGCACCCTCACACACTTGTACCCGCCACGGACACTCTCTCCCTCTGCTCAATTCAACCCAAGGCCATGCCCAATTCTAATTCTGAATAGTCAGATCTGGCACAGAATTATGCCATTTCTTTAAAATTATATGACTAATAAGATTAATAATAATCCCTTGCATTTCCACAGTGAGTGTGTTTCGCTGGAAGGACTCAACACATCTCTGAAGCAGGCATTATTAGTCCCATTTTAGAGACTGGGGAACTGAAGCACAGGGAGTGGCAAGTGACTTATTCGAGGTTACACAGTGAGTCAGTCGCAAAGTCAGGATTAGAATCCAGGATTCATGGCCAAGATGTTCAAACCTGGCTTAGAGATTTGGGGTGCTTCCATTTTTGGGTGTCTAAATTGAGACACCTTAAAGGGGCCTGGTTTTTAGAGGGCAAGTGTTCACAATTTCTGAAAATCATGCCCTTTTAATGTGTCTTAAATTGGGCACCAAAAGTTATTTTTGAAAATTTTGGCAAAGTTACTTGCCTGGTGCAGTCACAATGATTCTTCAAGATGTGTGTCACTATGAGTGCTCCACTGTAGGTGTGCTTGTGTCCCTGCATTGCTGATCAGAGAACTTTGCTACCTGTGTCTGTTAAGCCCACACATGTGCTGTCTCTCCTCATGCCCCATCACCAGGCCAGCCACCGCGGGCGGGCTAACCCCCCCTCAGTTCCTTCTCTACCACAGTCATTGGCAAGAGCTCAGAAGTAGAGAGGAGGAGGGTGGATTGTGATGCACCCATAGGGACACATGTCGAAGAGCCATCGTTACTGCACAAGGTGAGCAACTTCTTCTTCTTCTTCGAGTAGTGTCCCTATGGGTGCTCCACTGTAGGTGGCTCCCGAGCAGTACCCACCACTGGAGGGCTGGGACTTTGGAGTTGGGTCAGTTACAGATGACAGCACTGTGGAGCTGAAGATGGTATCAGAGGTGGAATCCCCAGTGATAGCATAATGTTCTGCAAAGGTGTGGACTGTTGCCCATGTCACCACTCTACAGATTTCTGAGATAGGGACATTCTTGAAGAAGGCGAGGGATGAGGAGATTGACCTTGTGGAGTGTGTATGAATAGTATCTGGAGGGGTCCTATTGTGAACTTGGTAACTGTCCTTGGTGAACTGTCCAATGCAGTTCGAGACCCACTTGGAGAGTCTCTGGGCTGATATTGCTGAGTCCTTGGATCTTTCTGCAAGGGGGAGGAAAAGCCTAGGGGACTTCCTGAAAACCTTCATCCTGTCCAGGTAGAAGGCCAGGGCTCTCCTGACATCTAGTGTGTGTAATATAGCCTCCCTGTTGTCTCGGTGAGGCTTGGGTAGAAGGTTGGAAGGTGAATCAATTGGTTCATGTGAAACAGGGAGGTTTCCTTAGGGATGAATTTTGGATGTGGCCTGAGTGTAACCTTATCCTGAAAGAATACCATGTAGAGGGGATGTGCCATCAGAGCGGCTATTTTCCTATTCTCCTAGCCGAGGTGATTGCTATCAGGAAGGCCGTTTTCATAGAGAGATATGTAAGCGAACAGGTGGCCATGGGTTCGAAGGCCTAGTCAGTCCTTTCAATGCAAGGTTTAGGTCCCACATGGGGTTAGGGTGTCAGGGTTGCAGGAAAAGATTTACTATACCCTGGAGGAATCTTTTAGTGGTTGGGTATGACAGCACTGAGTATCCCTCTACTGGCTGGTGGAAGGCTGCTGTGGCCACCAGGTGGATTCAGAGAGTTGAGAGATAGTCACAATCTTTTTAGGGTCAGTACATAGCCTGAGATCTGTGGAAAAGCCATGCATGTTGGGGAAATTTGTTGGGAAGTACACCAAATCTGGAACCTGGACCATTTTTGCAGGTAAGTTCAGCGTGTCGAGGACTTTCTACTGTGTAGTTATATCTCTTGTACATCCCTCAAGTAGGAGTTCTCTAGGTGTTGGAACCATGAAACAGGCACGCCTTGAGGCAAAGAATCCCGAGGTTTGGTTGTAGGGTGCATCCTCTGTTCTTCAAGAGGAGATACAGAGTGGATTGGAGAGAGATCGGCAGGCATATCGCGACCTGTGACAGGTAAGGGTACCAGGTCTGTCTCAGCCAAATGGGAGTGATCAGTATGACATGTGCTCCTTTTCTTTTTATTTTCAATAGGACTTTTGACAGTAGGGGAAAGGGAGGAAAGGCATAGAGGATGCCCCTATCCCAGGGGAGGTGGAAAGCATCGCCCAGGGAATGTTGTCCTACCCCTGCTCCATAGTAGTAGTGTGAACATTTTCTATTCAGTTCAGTGGCAAACTGTGATTGGTGTCCCCCACTGCCTGAACAGGTCGTGAAGTATTGCTAGGTTTATCTCCCACTCATGGTCATGTGGGAATTTGTCACTGAGCCTGTCCATTATGGAGTTTTGTGTGCCCAGGAGGTAAGCCGCGGACAGTCCAATGTCGTGAGAGATACACCAGTTCCATAGTCTCATCATTTCCGCATAGAGGGAGGGCAACTTGGATCTCCCTGGTCGATTTATGTAATACACCTCTACCCTGATATAACGCGACCCGATATAACATGAATTCAGATATAACGCGGTAAAGCAGCGCTCTGGGGGGGTGTGGCGGCACGCTCCGGCGGATCAAAGCAAGTTCAATATAACGCGGTTTCACCTATAACACGGTAAGATTTTTTGGACAGCATTATATCGGGGTAGAGGTGTACATACATGCTATGTTGCCTGTTAGCACTCACCTGTGTAATCCTTTGATCAGCAGAAGGAAATGCGCACAGGCATTTCTGACTGCCCTGAGCTCGAGGAGGTTGATGTGAAAGAATATCTCCATGGATGACCATCTGCCTTGTATCATGAGGCTGTTTAGATGCGCATCCCATCCTATGAGCAATGCATCAGTGGTGAGAAGCAACGATTGGGGGGTGGGGGTTTGCGAGAAGAGGATCCCTTTGAAAACACTGGCTGAGTCCTTCCACCAGTCTGAGGAGTTTTTGATCCTAGTGGGTAGTGACGGGGTTTGTCTAGTGTGATTCTGGTCTGTAAACTGAGATGAACCACATCTGGAGGCATGGCATGTGAAGCCCTTCATGTGGTATTACCATTGTGTCTGCTGCCATATGACCCAAGAGTTGGAGACAGTGTCTGGCTGATATTTGTGGGTGGTTTTGAACGGTCTCAATGAGTATGGCCAAGGAGGGGAATCTGTGTTAAGGTAATAGAGCTCTGGCCTGTAATGGGTGGAGGTCGGCGCCTTTGAATTCCAGATGATGCACTGAAATGAGGGTTGTTTTCTGGGTGTTGATCTGTAGGCCCAGTTCTGGGAACAAATCTATTGCAGATCTTGTGATTCAGCGAGCCTCATGGAGAGGCTGGGCTCTGAAGAGGCAATCCTCCCGATAGGGGTAAAACATGATCCCTTGGGAGCGCAAGTGTGTGGCCACTGCTGAGAGAACCTCGGAGAATACATCAGGATGGATTTTAGCCCAAAAGGGAGTACTCTGTACTGGTAGTGGTCTTGTCCTAGATAAATTTGAGAAATCATCTGTGAGATTGAGATATGGAAGTAGGCATCCTGAAGGTCGAGGGCTGAAAACCAGTCTCCCTGTTCCAATGCTGGAATGATCATTGCAGAGTGATCATTTTGAATTTTTGAGGCTTGACAAACTTGTTGAGTGCTGTAAGGTCTTGTATAGCTCTTCAATCTCCCTTCCTCTTGGGTATTAGGAAATAGCGAGAGTAGAACCCTTTGCCTCATAGATGTTGAGCAACTGGTTCTATGGCTCCTAATTGGAGGAGACAACCTACCTCTTGTGATAGTAGACTCTCATGAGAAGGATCTCGTGAGGGACAGGGAAAGGTGTTGTAGAGGGAGTAGGGAGGTAAAATGGATAGATCTGTAAGCCCCATCGGTCTGATGTTATATGTTCCCAGGTGCTGCAGAATGTTGCCAGATGGTAGCCAAATCAGCGGATAGCGGTGGTCAGCTGTAGGAGTGGTCTATTGATGCTTTGACCAACATATCAAAATTGGTGCTTGGAAGTGGATAGCTAGGATGTAGAAGATTGTGGGCCAGATGGTTTATGCCTCGGAAACTTAGTTTTCTTCCTCTGTGGCTCGTAGTAGCACTGACTTGGGTCTTGGGAGGTGCGTGGTTTGTGGTGAGGCTGCGGACTATATTTTCTCTTTTGTGCTGGCACGTAGATTCCCAGTGAGCAGAGAGTGGCCTTAGAATCCTTTTGTGTGTGAAGAGAGGCGTCCATCTTCTCCGTGAAGAGCTTAGTGACTTCAAAGGGAAGGTCTTCAACGTCAACTGCATCTCTTTCGGGCAACCTGACAGAAATACCCACCACTGTGGAGATGGACCTGGCTGCTGTCTTGGCTGCATTGACGGCAGATTGTAGTGCTATCTTGGTCACCAACTGTCCCTCTTAAATAATGGCTTTAAATTGGTCGTGGTGTGACTCAGGCAGCTATTCAATAAAATTGTTCAGTTTTTAATAGTTTCTGTAGTTGTATTTCACTGATAGGGCTTGGTAACTGGCAATTCAAAACTGTAGCGTAGCCGAGGCCAAAAAGATCCAAACCCTTCCAGTCCCTATCGTAGGGAGTAGACCTCATCTGATGTTGATGGCCATGAGAGTTAACAGCATCCCTGTAGTGGGGCGGCTGCCCCACTCCCTGAGAGAGTGGGCTGCAGCAGGCCAGTGCGCCTCCACAGACAGGCAGCCAATTAGACAAGGGCTTATTGGAAGCCAATCGGGGTCCAGATTGGAGACAGCCAATCAGGGCCCGGCTCAGCCCTACCAAAAGGCTGCTCAGGGAGAGGAGAGGCAGTCTGTCCCAGGCCTTCGACAGGGGAAGGTCTGTCTCCAGAGGTGGGAGACTAGCACCTGGGACAGCGCTGGGCAGGCTGGGGGAGCAGAAGGGAACTCTAGCCCATTGTCTGCCAGGCTGCAGGCCTTGAGGGGAAGGGCCTAGCCGGTGCGAGGGGCCAAAGGGGAAGCGGCCCAGGGACGTGGACAGACAGAGGGAGAGAAGGAGGGCAGGATGGCTGCCACAAGAGGGTCCCTGGGTTGGGACCCAGAGTAGTGGGCGGGCCTGGGTCCCCCTCTTCCCCCTTGCCTTACACCTGGCCGACAGGAGTGGCCATCTTGGGCTGCACCAACCCCCTGCCAAGAGGGGTGTGACTTTGGGGGTGCAGTTGCCCACATTGGCCGGGGCACAGAGAGACAGCTGATTGACCCCCCCCCAGAAGGGGGCGAGGATGGACTAAGGGGCACTGCCGGAGGGCAGTGGCTCGAAGAGGACGCCGCAAGTTGGGAGCAACGCAGGTCCACACGCCAACCGAGGGCGAGACGACAGACGGGACACCACCAGGAGGGGGTGCTCTGCTGGACTGAGCTAATTCCCGAGGACGACGAGCAGGGGGGGTTGGGTGGTGAGTCCCAACACTGTTACAATCCCCCATGATGGAATTGGGTGGAGGGTGGGAGAAGAGGAATTCTATCTCCCTTGGTGGGATATAATATTTTTTGTCCACCTGCTTGCAGGTAGATGCCACTGATCCTGGGGTGTGCCATATGGTTTTTGTGGGGTTCAGGAGAGCCTCATTAATAGTGAGGGCAATTTTTGAGGACAAGGATGAATGGTACCAAGAAGTTTGTGGTGGATGCCCTTGACTTCTTCTAGCGGTATCTGAAGAGTGTCTGCCAATCTCTTCACTGGATCCTGGAAGACACGAAAATCATCAGCAAGAGAAGGCGGTGGAGGCATAAAGGCCTCATCTAGTGAGGAGGAGGCTATGGTCACCTCTTCCTCAGTGCTGCCCTCTGGTTTCAGCACGATTTCTTCTGCAGGTTCAGAAACTCTGGATGCTGCAGCTGAGGGGGTGTGTCTCGAGAGTTCTCGAGTGGGGCTAGATGCTCGAGAGGCATGGAGGCAATATGCAGCCCAAGGGTCCCAGTATGGCCACTGGAGTGGTGGTGGCATAGAGCCCAGTGGTGGTGCCCATGGTTGACCGTACCAAGATGGTGGTGGTGGGGCCATCTGGGGATATGCTTAGGGACTCTGCTGGTATTGGGAACCATAGGGAGCCTTGGAGGAGTATTGCAATACTGCCTCCTCTGGTTTGCTGTCCAAGTCTGCAAGAGTGGCGGAGCATGGCAGGGCAGCGGGGAAGACTCCTGTGCCAGATGAAGACTCAGTGCAGAGGTCTTGGTACTGAGAAGAGGAGACTCCGGTATGTCGGCTACACGGAGATCCTTTAGTGCCACTGGCGGTACTGGGAAGGACAGAGATCTAGCTCACACCGATCTCTCTGGTGCTGCATGGGGCATTGATGATGCTAGCAATGGAGTATTGCATTCCAGTAACATCTTCTTAGAGGAGTGCTTACTCCTGTCCTTGTCCCTTGGTGCCACTGACTTGATACCTGTGCCCATTGGATCTGTGGGTGCATCACTGGCACCTGCCGGTGTAGATCTTCATAAGCCTTGGGTACTGGGCTGGGATTGTCTTGGTGCCAATGGTACCGAGGACACCGAGCATGCCGGAGATCATTTATGGCTAGCTCGGGGCTCACCATGGGGACTTCTGAGAGGGCTCAGTGGCTGCTTTCTTCAATCCACAGCCTTTGGATGTTGAGGGCTGTGGGGAAGACTCATGTCTGCCAGGTGCAGGTCCGGAAAGGGTCGGAGGGCTGCCTTCATGAAGATGATCTTCTATCTCAGCTCCCTGTCCTTACGAGACCAGGGCCTGAGTTGCTGGCAGAGACCACACTTTTGTGGAATGTGGCCTTCCCTGAGGCAGCGAATACACTGGGAGTGCTTGTCTGTGACATGGATCACATCTTTGCTGGAGAGGCACTTCTTGAAGCCCAATGAACTGGGCATATCCTTTTGGGGGAAGGGTCCCCAATGAGAAAAAGCGGCAAAAAATAAAGTCTCTTTTTTAAAAATATTTTTTCTGGGAGAAAAATAAGAAAGAAGCAGAAAACTACAATTACAACTATGTAATAGGAGACTAACTGGCTACAGAAATGTAAAGCGAGAGTAATGGTTGTAACGGACTGCGAATAGCTCCGTCTCTAGCCAGGGGCAGTTGAGAAGGAACTGAGGAGGGTTAGCCTGCACTCACTGGCTAGCCTCTTAGCAGGGCATGAGGAGAGACAGCAGATGTGCTGGCCTAACAGAACACAGCTACGGAAGTTCTCAGATCAGCAGTGCAAGGGCGCAAGCACACTACAGTAGAGCACCCATAGGGACACTACTTGCAGTAGAGCATGAATTCCATGCTGTAACCATTAAACAGCACCATCCTCCATGCCGTAAAAGAATCCCATTGTCCAGGAGGGGGTAACAACGCAACCTACTTCAGCAGTTATCTGCACACATGTGCAGAGACCATTTGTTGAAGGCATCTGTAACTAAGAGAAAAGAGATGCTTGACTGTCAATGCCACAAAAATAATGATCTTTTAATCCCAACTCCACCCTGAACTGTTCAGCTTGGCCTTTGTTTTCCAGGCGTTTGTACGTTGTATCGATCACCCAAACGCACGCAGCCCGTCAATGGACAGGTTGTAGATATAAGAAAAAAAGGGTTCACACATGAAAGACTCTTTCACTCAGCCAATAGGAAGCCTGAAGTCTGATCCCAGCCCTCACTGAAATAAACTAGGAGTCTTCCCATTGACTTCAACAGGAGCAAGATTAGATCCCTGCTTATCACCAGTATCTCTTTTTCCTCAATTAAATCAGAATGCATTGGCTATAGAAATTCTATTCCTGTCTGTCATCCCACACTCCCTTTACTGCCCCTCCCTTGCAAAGAAGGCTGGCTTGCCAGGACACTTGGGGCTACATCCTCAGCTGGTGCAAACTGGACTTCAATGGAGTCATGCCCCCTTATACCAGCGGAGGATCTGGCCCACAGCATGTAGCTGAAGATACATGGGAACCAGCTCCACCCAGCACCTGTGACAAGCCGTCTGGTGGCCATTGTTCACCACCCTGGGCAGGCTCTGTCCCAGAGGAGGATTCGGAATCCAAAAGAAATTACTGCCAGGTCTATTAAACTAACCCTTGAACGCCGAGGCCTCACTTCTTGGAATAGGAATTCATTGCTCCAGTAACAAGCTTGGTCGTATGGTCGATATGGGATTATTACATCCATTCAACACACATTCCTTGGTTCAGTGATTACACCCTTATACTGCTGTGACATTAAGGGGGGTCACTGCTGGAACGTGATTTTCAAAAATAGTTTTAAACACTCTCCCCTTGCTTGCAATACCCTGTTAAAAACCTGGAAATCACATTTAACTCCCTTCTGGATTTGCCCTTTTCCATTTGGAAAACATTGATTTTTTTTTTCTTAAGTTGAGCCAAGATTAATGTGTCTTGTTTGTTTGACAACAATTTCGAACTATCTGGTACCTTGTCAAGCCAAAATAATTCGGTCTGTGGACCAATATCACTGATGGGTGTAGACAAGTAGGCCCTACAAAAACAATAGCTATTATTGTTTGGACATTTTTCAAATTAAATTTCTTGGTGAGGGTTTAATTTAAAATATTTAGAACCTGGAGGATTTTATACACCAGATTATAACAGTTTTGAGGTGGGTCTAATTTGGAGTCTACAAACCTGGATTTTGCCCCTCCATATCAGCTAAATATTATAGAAAAAGGCTTGTTTGTAATTTAATTTTTTTTTAAGATTTGAAAGGGGGAAAACAGAAGAAAAGGGGGAATGAGGAAACCAAGTAAATGAAAACCATTCCCTCCTCAATCAAGTGCTGATAGCAGGCCACATGGGCAACAAAGTTTAGAGTGACCTCATATCCTATTCTAGTCTCTTTGTACTGTTATGCATTTCTCCCCCCAAACTCCTTCCCTTCCATTTCCCTTCTGACTCCCTGGCAAAAGTCAATAATACCTACAAATATTTTTTATTTTCATAAACGTCATGCAGCTTTAAAACGTGGGGATGTTCTATCAACTTCAGGATGGCTATTTCCCGCTCCACCTGGAAGAGAAAAGAGAAATAGAAGTGAAGGTTAGAAGGTTACATTAGAAATCATTATACACATTGTCCCCTCTTACCCATTTCCCACTCCTTCTGACCCTCCCTTTCATGCACCAACAAGCAAACAAGCAGAAGCTATAATAATAGCACTTAGCATTTATACTGCACTTTAGAAAACATTAATTCAGCCTCACCATCCCCTCCCCTATAAAAGTTGGTAAATAATACTATCCCTATTTCACTAATAGGGAAACTGAGGCAGAGGATTAAGTGGCATGCCCGATCAGACAGAGGTAGGCACTTGCAGAACCTGGCACAGAATGCAGGAGGTTCCTGGCTCACAGTCCTATGCTCATGCCAGGCCTCTCAAACAACAGAAGGTCTAACCCATCATCCCAACTCCAACTGACTTCAGTGGGCCTTGGATGGGCCCCATTGTGCTAGGCATTGTACATACACAAAGTAGGAGAGAGTCAGGGCCCACAGAGATTACAGTCTAAACAGAGAAGACAGTGGGAGAAAGGAAGTACTAGCATTTTACAGCAGGTGAAGTGAGACACAGAAAGAGCAAGGGATGTGCCCAGTGTTACACAAGAAGTCTATGGCAGACCCAGGAACTGACCACAGATTTCTGGAGACCTAGTCCAGTGTCTTAATCACAAAACCATCCTCTCTCTTCATCCTCGACCTATCCAAAACATGGCGACTCTGAGGGCTTGTCTTCAATGCAGATTTAACTGCAGTTATAAATCGAGTGTTGCCCCCAACTTGAGTCCTGACCACACACACAAACCTGAACTCAAATGTGATGGTGCTTTTAAATAGAGTTGGTTGGCCCCTTGGGAGTACAAGCTGCAGCTCAAGTTAGCACAACTCATCAACAGTTAATACATTCACCCTGTGCTGCTAATACAATCACTCTGTGTTGCTCGATAGTTATATCGCAGTGTGACCGCTCTCACCCCAGATAGGCTAACTGACGAGGAGTTAATTAACCCACAGTGAGTGTTTGTGATGAGTGTAGATAACTCTAGTTAACTCTGCCGTGAAGAGATAGCCTAAGGCAAGCAGTGTACAGGCAAAACCAGGCAATATATATAGGTGCAAGACCAGTTTTCAAAAGTCCACCAGGGCAGGATTAGCCAACCATCCAAAAGACAGATGGAATCTAGCTAGACTTTCTCCCCGCCCCCTCCCCCCCCCAAATACTGTACCTGGTTACCCTGCAGCCATCATCTTCACAATCAAAACACACTGCAATGCTGTGCCAGAGCATCAATCCCCTAATAACCAGACAATCCCCCAGGAACTTCTCCCCACATAGCTTTATTTCTTAGTGCCCCTTAACTTGCTGAGTATGTTCCTCCACCAACCATTAAGCACAGAACTTCTCCCCCTGACAGGCAGGTAGAGCTTTCTGCATGGCACTTTGGGAGCTGTAGTTCTCAAGCCTTAGTGATGAGGTCATGTCTCCCAGAGAGAAACCAGTGAAACTCTCAGCCTTTCTCACATTGGAAGAAAGGGTACATGTGCCTCTGGGACAGTCCCTTTCTGATTCTTTCAAAGTGTTTATTCTTTTCTGCAGAATCAGAAGCCACCTGATAGATCCACTTCCACACTTGTGATCTCAGAAAGTATCTATTTCATAGCTGGAGTGGGAGGAGATATATTAGCAGGCTGCAGTGGAATCAATGACATTCCACAAGAGAGAGATACACACACACACACACACACACACACACAGTTTGTGTGTAAGTATACATGTGGTACTGCAATTCTCATAGAACTCTCCTAAGAGCCAAGCTTCAGTGACACACATTGATTGGTGGTGATAACTCGTAGACATCATCTTCCCATCACCACCACTAAGCAGGAAGCAATTCATGAAAATAGAAATCTGCACTATGCAGTTTTATCCTACAGCAATTTCACAAAAATGCAGCTATTGTACTACTGTGAAGAAGCTGGTTCACCCTGATCCCTTCCACAAAGGCCCAATGTCCTTCATCTCACAAGATAACTGTTGATATTCGGAGGGGTCTCATCAAGTGCTTGGTCTGACACGGTTGCATTTAAGGAAAAAATACCCCCTAAGACTCATTTGTCTTTAGGAAGATGTCTCTGAAATCAATTCCTCCTTCTGTCTCCAAGTCAGCACCTTGGAGAAAGGAGATGCCCAAATATGGCGTGGCTTGCCACAGTGATAGTGACGTGCCGCTACTGGAATGCAAAATCCCTCTAATGCTTAGCGGCAGCTCAGCCTATCTGCATTCATTCCATCCACTCTCCAAGGTCAGGTCAGACCAGGGAGGGTGGGTGGGATTCCACAGTCAGTAACCAAATTGCCAGCCTTTCTGATGACTGCCTGATGAACCTGAACATGTACCCACCTGTCCATGGCAGAGTCCATCACTAACATCACAGTTTATTCCCCATTCTATGTTTTAGCTGGGGAGGTGGGCAGGAGAAGAAAGGGATTTTCTCCTCATGGACACTCTTGAATCACTATGCTATATGAATAGTTCTAGCTAATAATACTGCAAACATGTGTCCTGCTTCTGCTAGCATTGGGGAGACGCCACTGCTGTAAAATACATCCACGGAACATCAGGGCTCTTCTATGGGGCAGTATTGTGTCCTCTTGCCTCCACAGTGCAAACATCCCCTTCCACTTTGACAGACAGATGGCTCAGAATAAGGGTCTGGCACACCCTCAAGTAAGGAGATAAATGGAGCGAATAGAGGTTGGAGGCATGCAGAGGACATGCACCCGACTGGTCAGAGGGCAGACTCCATCAGGCAGAAGGAAAAAGTACCAAAACCTGATGGACCATTAATAGGAGAGGAAGGCAAGATCAAAGATTCAGACATATGACATCTCAAACACCCACAGCAAATGAGACTAAATCATGCAACCATTTTCAGGATGAGAAAATAACTGTATTGTAGGCTCAGAAGGTCATGCAGAGCATCCCCAGAGCTTGGCATTAGCCACACAAGCTCACCTAACTTTTCAGTGCAATTCTATAGCACTGTGCATACACATGCACAATTACCTTTCCGTACATATATTTCCCAGGGCTGAGTCCCCAACACTAGACACCGAAAAGCTCCCCAACTTTTCAGCACATTCCCAAAGCTCAGTCACTGGCATTCAACACACCAGCTTTCCAGAGCTGAGAGACTGACACCACACAAACAACAAAGGTTACCAGGGGATGGAGGGAGGGACAAGGCATTTCATGAGAAGTGTGATCACCGTACAGGCTATGGAACTAAACAGCTGATCTTATCTCTCTTTACAGTCCTCCCTTTAGGGGCTCCCATGACTGTGAAGGATGCTACACCTTGCAGTTGACAAGCCCCGTGTTATCTAATCACAGGGGAGAGTCACTGCTTTTGAAAAAACCCTGTTGTGGCGTCTCTGGCCATACATCCAACATGAATGAGTGAAGGATGGCAGCACCCACCCAAGGTACTGTTTGGTTATTATCCGAAAGCGTGAGCAGATGGGGGCATGAAGAGGCAGAGATTTATGATGATATCACTTGGAGGAAAGAATTCAGTTGTATTACTAGCTGGTCTCCTTGAAACAGGTGAAAATAAGACATTAAATCAACTATTCACTTGCTTCTCCCACAGTCTTATACTCGGAGCACTCCTTTAAACTGGCTTGTGCCAGCTTCAGCAGTTTTGGTGCAGGCCTAAGGAGGGTCCCATGTTTATTTTTGCCAGAAAATGCATAATAACCTTCTGGCATCTGAATTCTGACGGGGAATTTGGGTGTATCTACATTCAGACTCCAAATCTGTGGAGAATGCCAGGCTCGATACACGATGCAGTATTTCAACACAATGAATGACAATCTGCTGCAGGATCACACCGCTGCACTGCAGTCAGCAGTCCATTCTACAAGGCAGCAATGCCCACTGGTTAGAGCAGGGGGGGCTGGGAATTAATACTTTCAGGCTCCAGTCCAGAGTTTGCCACCAACTTGCTCTGTGACAGTGGGCAAGTCACAAGAGCTCTCTGTCCCTTACTTTCTCCATCTGCAAAATGAGGACAATAAAACTTACCTGCCTTTGCAATCATCCGATGAAAGGTGCTTTATGAGTGCAAAATATTATATTTTTATTATTGTCTATGTCAGGATGCTATGTAATGGAAGTAGGCTCTGAAGGCTGTGTGTGCTAGGAAGCTAGAGAGAATGACACAATCTCTGTCCAGCAGCCTAAATATAGCTTACCCTTGGAACTGTTACAGCAAAGTCCTACCCCTCCTCCACTCCATGGCACCACAGAGCTGCAATGAACCATATTCAATTCTCAACTTTCCACTGCAGTAATGAGCGGCTCTCCCAGACCCCACTCTCCCACTCCCACAATAATTGATATGGGTGAGACGTCGCATGTAGCTCTGAATAGTGGGTCGATTGATGCATGGATTAGAAGGGACTAGTAGCACTCCACATAGTTAGCAAACAAGCGGCCCAAGAGCAATAAAGCAGAACAGAACTGGCCTTATATAGGGCACAACTCTGCCTTCTTCTCCTAACCTTTGCCAGCTACTGGGCACACTTTGCACATCCCTGGTCTAGCAGAACTCATGTATCACTGCCCAGCTCTGAGCCAGCAAGGACAAGGCAAGGAAGAGCCCTGTGGGGGTGTCTGCTTTAATGTAGATGCAATTACCAGAGAACAGGCCAAGTCTACAATAGTCTGTGAGTCTGCAGTAAATGAAGAACACACAATAACATTTGTATAATAGTCTTTAAAAAAAGAGGCCTCATCCATCTGCCACACAAACTCTGGGTTCCATGAGAGGTTCCCAGACACAACCTGGGTGCCCTCACCTTGCAGCGGACTATGTCTGTGCAGCACCCCAAATCCTCCAAGCTGGGGAGAGGGGTTACAAAAGTCTGTGCAAGGCTAATAGAGCCACATTGCTGACTTGTGACCTTGCAGGTGCTAATCACTGGTTTTTAAAATCTATGCAGGAAGCTGATTAGCTGTCAGGATGCTCCAGTAACTCGGCTAATAATGGAGAACAGCACGAAGGCAGTGTAACCCTTAGCAGGAGTAATGTAAAACCTTCACTTGCCCCCCTCCGCCTCTACTTCACCCCCCAGAGGGACTCACATCCCTCTGGGTTTAAGCCCATCTCATCTGAATAGTTCTTGGTGATGAGAGGCACTGCACGCTTTCATCTCTTGACTCACAGCACACTGTGCGCAAATGTAGCTATGAGGCCGGGACAGGAGCCAGCAGGAACCATGGGTGGGATCTGTCCGAACAGTATAGAAGAATTGCTTTTCATTCACATTCCTCTGCCTGGTATTTGTGATTGTACCACCTGCCTGGAAAGTGGAGCTGCATGCGTTTGCTAAATGGGCTGGATGGTTGTCAAGCGTTACGAGATGGTAGCTTCTCTGCAAGCTCTTCTGCAACGCTACACAGTCATCTTTAGCAGCTATACTTCCCCGTGAATTGCAGCTGATAGCCCTATACTTAGGATGCCGGGGAACGGGGGAAGGCAATTCTCCTCTCTTGCTGTAGAAGTGCACCAAATCATGCCACAAAGCTGAGCCCCTATTCTTTTCTCCACTGATACCAGTGGGTCCTATATCATGTGAAATGCAGACCTGAGACAGCAGCAAGAGATAGCAGGGAGAGAGAGAAGGGGGAGGGGAAATAAAGCCATGGTAGGATGGTAGGCTACAGGTTGCCCTACTTCCCCTAACCATCGCTAACTTGGGATGTTTGGAGTTTTGCCTGAAATTTTGTTTAGTGTTGACCCTGCTTTACTTTAAAGGTAATTAAACAATTATCAGTGCCCCGCATTGCCCTTTAGTAACTGGTGATGGACACAAGCCAGGAAGATCAAATCCAGATCTGAACTTTCCCAGAGTTTGGGGATGTTCAGATGTGGGGTGAACTTCAAAGGATTCAGAATTTTGGTTCAGCATCCAAGCATTTTGGATGCTGACCTGAAGCTCTTTGGGCTAGAAATCTTGCAGTAACATGGGGCCAGATCCTCCACTGCATGAAATCTGAAGGATGTGCAATCAGCCAAAATGAAACATCAAGAATCCTCACATGAAACAATCTCATCGGTTTCAACACAGCTCCAGAACTTGAGGTGGAGATCCATTGGTTTGTTCTCATAGTATGATTCCAAGGTTCTTAAGGGAACAGGTTTGGTTTGGGGTTGGTTCTTAGTTCATCTAATCTGGCTCATGGTAGTCCCTGCTCAGAACTGCTGTGTTACACCAGGAAGTTCAACACATGTGGTGCTCCATCACACGCCAGACAGTAAACATGTTCCCTCATGGCGTTTAGACTTATTTGCACCGTATGTCTCTTTAAATAGCATCAGGCTTTCATGCATGTGACACTAATGGGAGCTGACAACAAGTGGATTTATTCATTCAGTACGTGGGATTATCTACCACCCAATGGTACATGGCAAAGTGGCTGACGTGCAACTCTCTGACAACACTCAGCAGAATTAGCCCCTCTACGCCAGAAGCCAGCTATCCCCTCTGTGCATCCTGTTGTTACCGGTGATCACCATGTCACAATTTCCATCAATAAGGAGTTCAGAACAAAGGACACAAATCAAGGCGACACTGTTGAAGACGACTGACCAATATTTGACCTGTCTTTCTTTTCCCTCCTTATCATTTTTAAGTGCTGTTTTCTTCTTTTGCCCCAAAGCAAAATGTTCCACTGCTATTTTTCTGAGGAGGAAAAAAACCCACCTGCAGCAGCCCAGCCACCAGGAGCAACCCTGCAATGGCAAACCAGGATCTGCATGGTCCAACACTCACGAGCTACCCTACAGTCACCATCGAACTAAGACATGGGAGCCCTGCACTCACAGCCACTACCAAACCAAAGGTCACTTCACCAGGTGCCTGAGTTCCTTCCGACCACCACATTCATCTGCGATCCAGGGCTCATGAGCAATCCTTTAACTGGCAGTCACTGTCCTGGGCCAGATCAGGTATTTATGTGCTAGGCAGCCCAACATGTACAGCAGGCATGACAGCTCCAGTGCAGAAATGCACAGAGGGGAGTAACTTGGGAACTCATATTCCTAGCTTATATTAGCAGAGGCTGACATTTCTGATGGCTGTCAGACAAGCACTTTCAGTGTGATGGTGTGCAGAGGCGTAGGATGGGAAGGAAAGGCCCAGCAGATGCACTGAGTAGAAAGGGATTGGGCATGCATTGCACGCACACAAAATATGAATGTAAAGTTTGATTTAAAGCATATCAGTTGATGAGATCTTGTCACAAGAGCTGAGATGGAGATGCACAGGCATTAAGGATTTTCGAAAGGACAGCTGCAAACACATGGAGAGTGCGTCTGACACCACAGGCAGGGTCTGAGAAGAGAGGGGAAGACAGGAAGCTCCTAATTCTGGAGGCAGGGTATGGAGTGGCAGGGCGGAGACAAGCTCCTAGCAACCAGGGCAGAATTGGGGATAAGAAGCAAAGCTCCCAAAAACCCAAGGCAGCCCAAGGGGGCTTCTGATGGCCTTGCTAAGGAAACCATAGGGAAGAGGAGCTTCTGATGGCATAAAGACGGGTTGGGAGAGTCAAGAGATGCTCACAGTGATGTGGGATGTATCACTGTCAGTGCAAGGAGGAGGAAGAGGAAGGACAAAGAGGGAGAGAGGGGCAGAAAGTGATTTCTAGAAAAGCCTGAAGAAACTGACTCTTTAGCACCACCTACGTGTCCAATCTAGTCTCTTATTATGTCACTCTCCCTCCCCACTTCCTCTGCTCCACCAATCACGCCGGCATTGTTCATCTCTCTGTCAGTTTCTCAAACAAATGTACCCATGCTGTCTCCCTTGCACCCTCCCGGAAGTAATCAATAGGGTTGTGACGAAGTGGGAATTTTGGTAATGATATCTATGCATGCCTCAGTTTCCCTCTGTGCTTTGTATGGCTTTGCATGGAGTGTAAAGGGTTGAAAAGCTGCTCTTGGGGCAGGGCAGAGGACATAAGGTGTTATGTCACGTAACTGTCCGGGGTGGCATGAAAGTGTCCATTAAAGGACTGTCTGAAACCGACCGATATCAGTGGAAAATCTGGAAAGACAATGGAAATCCCAGTGGACCAGACATTCACACCTAGCAACCAATGACCAAAAGGAAGGAGATTTCCCCCCACCTCTCTGCAGGGAAGCAGAGCAAAGACTCCAGATGGAGAGCAAAGGAGAAAGGTGTCACGTGGCTAGGTTAAGAGCTACCTTTGGAAAGAGACAGACACACACCTGGGACTAAGGACAGAAGAGACAGAGACAGGTAGAATCAGTATGAATCAGGTGACTAATGTTTTGAAAAGGCTACCTGGGGTCGCTGGAAATGCTGAGAGGAACGCAGTACAAGGCTCCCATAGGATTCATGGCAGGGAGCCATGGAGGGAGACAGGGTTCACTGGTACCTGAAGACCCAGCTCTGATGTCTTGGGGCCAACCCCTGTGGAACTGCATGTGTTCTTGGGGCCTGGCACACTAATGGGGTCACTCCCAAGGGATTGGTTACAGGTGGGACACACCTTCACATCTCTCCTTAAAAGCCATCTCTGGTGCCTATAAGAAACCAGCCAGCTAATGATGGTTCCAAGGGAGCCAGCTGCCAGACTAGCTGGAACCTTGGGCCAGATCATCTGCTGATGTAGACTGATCAACACCAGTGGAGGATCCCTTAATCCAATGATAGCAATAATTTGAAAACATGGCAAATATAGGCATAAAATGAGTATGTATTCAACTGCATCCTTCCGCTCCTACTTTGTTTCTGTCTCTTGTCTTCTTAGATTGTAAGTTCTTTGTATGTGCCTTTATGGCACCTAGCACAATGGGGCTCCGATCTCCACGCAGCCTCTGGCTGTTACTATAATATAAATAACAACAACAATAATGTACATCAATTTTTAAAAAGGAATGGGAGCCTTTGATATATCAGCCCCACACATCCATCTCATACTAGTTAATACACTTGGGGAGATGCAGCCAGGTGACTGGACACTCAGTCTCTCAGTGCTCTAAGCAGGACCATCCTTTGAGATGCCTTAGGCCGGCATTGACAGAAGCAGACATAGAAACAGCTCACAGTTTTCCCCTTTTTAAAAAATGTGATGTTGAAGCAGAACTGCAGCTTCCAGGGGGAAATCGGTGACATCGCTCCCAGACAAGCAGCACCACAGACCCTTAGCCGGGGTCTGTGAAAAGGCCAAGGGCTGTGCATGCACAAAACTTGTATTTGCACTTCTCTCTCTGCAATGAACAGGGACCCCAGAAGGGATACCTGGCAGCCACTGACAGAGGAACCAGCTGCTGAAGTTGTGCCAGCCTGTGGAGCCAGTACTCCTGTCTTCAATGAGGCCCGACCGTACCTTCTAGCCCTGCCCTTTTTCCACAGTGAAGCTGCAACAGTGGATCAGGCTGCAGTTTGTAAGTGTAACCCCTAAAGGTATGTCTCCACTGCAGCTGGGAGCATGCCTCACAGCCTGAGTAGACAGACATGTGCTAGCCCTGCTTGAGGTATTGCGCTAAAAATAGCAGTAAAGCCAGGGGATAGCATGGGCGGTGGCTCAAGCTTTGCCACCTAAGTATGTACCCCGGGGATCCAGGTGGGTTTGTCCTCAGGCAGCTACCCCAAGCTGCCACCTGTGCTATGCTACTATTTTTAGCTTGCTAGTTTGAGCAGAACTAGTGTGTCTGTCAACCTGTGCTGGGAAGCATGTTCTCAGCTGCAGGGTAAACATACTCTTAATGTAACCCCTCCCTAAGCTATATTAGCACTCCCAGGTCCAACCTGGCAAAGGCACCCATCCCAGGAGCGAGTTATTCCAACCCAGGATGTTGAAACCAGTCTATTTTATTCATAAAGTGAGTGTTCCAGGCACAGACTGTTTGAGGAATATACTGTGCACAGACACTGCTCCTTGTTACAGCAGTCTCCTGTGCAATGCATTCTCTGTTCTCTCTTGCACTGACTTTGCAATACCGGGAAAAGGATAAACTAGGGACAGATTCCATTCCAACCCCTAGAAATCACTCAGGGATGAATTTGGCTCCTGGACATAAATACCCCTTAACTTTACTGGGAGGAGGGAGATTTGGGATCTGAACCTAGATTCTAACCGTGCAGAAGGGCTGGAGTCCCCACAGCTGGGGCCAGATTTTTCAGAAGAGATCAGTATATTGGGTGCATATTGGGTGCTGATCTCTTTTGAAAAATTTGGTCTCAGCTGTGGGTGTTGAACATTTGAAAATCTGGCCCCATACCTATAATTATACTGGGATGAACTACTATAATGGGATTAAAAAAAACCCTCAGTTCTGAACCCTGCCAACCCTTGCTCTCAGACAATTGGACACTTAAGGGTTAAAATTCAGATCTAAATTTTGAAGCGCAGGCTCACCTCTGCAATAAATCCTTCTTTAAGTGACCTTGTTGAGGGAGATTGGATGGCTCAGGTGATTAGCAACCAGCTTTGAATGATTTCACCTCTAGGCCATTTGCTTGAATCTAGCCAAGGGTAATAGTGCCCAAAGGCCATTACTATCAGCTGTTTGGTGACTCACTGTGAGATGAGTTCCATGGTCTCAGTCCAGTTCCCAGGTGAGAGGTGTCCTCATTATAAAACCCACCAGCGCAATCACAACAACCAGGTACCCTTGCCGGCCGTCCCAGCAGAGATGCAAGCATTTGGATACTGTGGTGACAGGCACTTCAGAAACACAGAAGCTCAACAGCCACCAAAGACTGAATTGGCTTGGAAACTGAACCACCCTCTCAGCCCTCGAAGTGGTCCCTAACAGCTAACGTATGTTGTCTGGGAGAAGCTTGCGCTGCTGTTGTCGATAAATAAGGCTTTAGTGTCCAGGATGGTCAATCCAGCAACTTTTTTCAGCACCAAATTTCATTTAGTAACAAATAGAAATGGCCTGCTCTTGCTATGGTGTTCCTCAGCTGTTTCCTTCCCAGAACCACAGTGCCTGCCAGGAGAAACAGGGGCAGCACAAGAAGACAACACCCCATTGGAACACAACTTCTCTGCAGCCGCACATTGTAGCTCTCGCCTTGGGAGCTAATCTCCGCTGGTTGGTAGCTCAGTGGATACTGCAGGACTCACCCCTCTCTGTCTATTAGAGCTGAGTGCTGAGGAATGGTGTGAGCTCTGAAGCTAAGGACCCCAGCACCAGTTCTGGATGCAAATACTTTCTCTAAGGCTTGGTCTACACTACCCCCCTAATTCGAACTAAGGTACGCAACTTCAGCTACGTGAATAACGTAGCTGAAGTCGAAGTACCTTAGTTCGAACTTACCTTGGTCCACACTCGGCAGGCAGGCTCCCCCGTCGACTCCGCGGTACTCCTCTCGCCGAGCTGGAGTACCGCAGTCGACGGCAAGCACTTCCGGGTTCGACTTATCGCATCCAGACTAGACGCGATAAGTCGAACCCAGAACTTCGATTTCCAGCCGTCGAACTAGCTGGTAAGTGTAGCCAAGGCCTAAGACACTTGCAACATCTGCTGACCCATCCAATATTAGGGACACAGGAAGCAGCAGCAATGCCTCAGTGCAGCCTACAAGTTTTCCATTGGCTCTTACTGTGCCACAAGAGCTGCTAAACATGACACAGCAAGGGAAGGTACAGAGAGAGCAAGAGAAGCAAAACAGCATATCACTCCATCAGTCTCAAAGACATCTGTTCTCACCCGCTGCATCTCCCCAGGTTCGCTCCACAACAAAGGACATTACAACAAACCTCCAGCCCCCCTCAGTGAATACAACGTTGTCCTCTGCCTTGTGTAAGCAGCAGTAGCGGCAGCAAATTAGCCCATTGCTGCCATCACCATCCAAGATCTCTCCTGGCAGGGAGCTGAGTGATCAAAGGCAGCAATGAAGAATAATTTTGTTTCTAGGTTATTTTGACTCTGCTGTTTCTCAAGTGCATCCTTCCCCTCCTGCCTCACTTCCCTCACTCCTGGGGATGTCAGTGACATGCCACAGTCAATCAATATTAACAAGAGTTTCCAGAAGCTAGGGTATCCCCATAAATGTGGCATTGTGGAGAGCGGTTGTTGTGTGTTTGGGAATAGAGAAAATAACCCTGTGATGTTTAGGGCATGTCAAACAACTCCTGCTCAATATATGTTCCATTCTATATGCATCCGAAGAAGTGGGCTGTAGTCCACGAAAGCTTATGCTCTAATAAATTTGTTAGTCTCTAAGGTGCCACAAGTACTCCTGTTCTTCTTTTTCTTCCTCCTGCTCTACATCACCCTGGCTCTCCTTCTCCTCTCTCTGGAAGCAAGCTCCTGATGCCCTTGAACATGTCCTGGTGGAAGGGTCAATGAGGTGCAGCAAGTGAAAGAGGTTTAGTGGCTCCAGCCAAACTAATGCTACCTGAAGACCTCTCCCTTCTTCCCTACCCCCCACACAATACCACACAAAGGCAGACAGCTGTAAAAAAACATCTATTTGCATTTCTGAAGCATTTCAGATGTAGCAAATTTCTCAATCCTTCTTCCCAGTGACATTCACATGAGAGACCATGCTTTTCACATGACTGTACCAGTGAAACCCTAAAAGGCTTTGTTGCAATAAGCTGGGCAGGGGCACAAGAGGGCAGGATGAGGAATGGGGGACAGATGTGAATCTCCAACCCCCCAAAGGTTGACATGTCTCTCAGAGCATTCCCCCTGTTTTACTATCAGTGAGTAGGAAGTATAATCATTGCTACTTTCACTGGGAGGTCGGTAATACGACGTCCAGTGGCCAATTGACAACATTGGTATATGAGTGAATTTGCACAAAGCACAGAGCCTGAAAAACATCAGCACTTAACGGAAGCACCACATGCAAGTTGTCGTCTTGCTCCCAAACAAACCCTCTTTAAATGGAAAATGAGGCAAACACCTGTATGCGACTGTGGTCACTAGGATGGAGCACATCATATCTGATTGTTCCCTTCTTTCTTTCGCCATGGACCTGAAGGACATTCACCAGCTTTCTGCTGTGGCAATGTGCTGGCTATCAAACCTAGATATAAATTTGTAGTCGTTGCTACCTAACCAAGCCATGTGAAAGAAGAAGAAGTGAGTGGGAGGCATGGTAGTAGGACTGCATTGAGGAGACAGGAGAAAAATATCCTTCCTGCTTCAATAGAATATATATATATATAACTAACAATGGCATGAAATCATATATATTAGAAATGGGAATGACCTACCGGGCTTTCTAGTCAATCCCCTGGGGGAAGAATGCAGGATGGAACTATCCTATATTTGTCCAGTCTGGGTGGGATTTTTAAAGGTGCTCAGTGGCATTGGCCTGACTCTGCTCCCATTGAAGTCAGTGGGATGTTTCCTACTATCTTCAATGAGAACTGAGCTAGTCCAACTCTGAATGATTTTGAAAATCACCACCCTTTAGTTTTAAATATCTCAAGTGCTGGGGCTTCAACCACACTTGCTAGCTAGCAGGCTGGAGCTTCACAGAGGCCTCTGGGCATCTTTAGACATTTGCTTTGCAGATCTAGTTCATGCCAGACTGATTGGGCAAGTGGTCAATTTTCTGTCTTTCTGAGATCCTTCATAAATGGGAGACTGTCCCTGTGTCTTAGCAGAGACCTCCTTACCTTCATCAGAGCAAACCAATGCTGTGCACAGTAATAAAATCTCATCAGGGTTTCAGCATCAAAAGGCAGAGGATGCTATACATGTCGTCTTCTGTCTCAACAGAAAAGAAAACTAATTATATCTCTGCATATGAGACACAATTAGCTTCTCTCTCCTATGGAGAAAGCCCTTCTCTGAATGAGAAGCTTTTACTGCCTCCCACACAAGCAGGGAATGGGCGAAAAAATCTGCTGAGGTTTGAAACCATGCTGGGAAAACCCAGCAGCCTCTTTAGATGGGAGGAGGCAGTGTCCACGCTGCTAGGCTTATGTGCAGAAACTTAACGCAGGCATATGCATTGCGAAGGAAAGTAACTCAGAGATGTTGGCTCCGTTCCCTACAGTCTTCTGCATGCGTGGGCACAAACAACCCAGTGACACACAGGGGAAGGCTGATCACTCTGCCATCATATTTATGCATGATGTCAGAGTGTTATGTTACACAGCTGCAAAATATGGCTTTGCAGAGAGTGCTGGGGTTTTTTTAGGAGTGCCGCCAGCCCACCTATCCCCTCCCCCATGAGCTGAGAGTCGCACCACCACAGCTGTACCTCACCTTGCAAACGTAAGCCTGGGTGCAAGATTTGGCCTTTGTGGTTTGTTGCCAGTTTCAACAGAACAGTAGAAAGGGATCCTTCCCTTTGGTAGCATCTAGTGGCTGCAGTTTGCCAGACTGAGGGAAGCTGGCCTGTATTTAGGATTTGGACAAATGCTTCCTATAGCGGATTTGGAAGGTTTCACAGAAGTTTGCCCTAAACCCACGCGATGTTCTGTTTGCTCCAAGAGATTTAGTGACATTGACAAGTTCCTCCCTTTTCCAGGGGGTCTCTATTTGTTGCTGCATGCCACTCAGTCGACGAGAAACTGTGATGAGGTTACTCTCAGTGTTTGTAGCATTTAATGGGAGCTGAAGTGATTTCCTCCGGGTTTTGGTTGTGTTATTCTGTCCTGGGTGGACGATTTGGGGGATTATTCTGGAGGTTTGTCGTTTCCTCAGATTGAACTCTATTGGCCTGCTATGTTCAGAATAGGTTAATTTTACACATCCATACTAATGGCCTAATTTTTTCATTTTAAGGCCTGATTCTGATATTCTTATTCACATTGGTAGTACCTTATTCCACTTGAAGGCACTCCATGGTCTAAAGTGCTAGTCAACCTAAGTACGGGTGGCAAAACTGGCCCTTACTAGGTGGTTTAATTCTATTCTATAAAGTTCTAGAAAATGTAGGACTTTGTCAGACTGGGTTTCCTTGTGTTGCAATTCTAAGTCAGCAGTGTTGCTTTCTACATTAACCCTTTCTGTCCACTGCTGCTTTCTTTCTGAAGCTAAGGTGATTTGTTGGTGCTAAGGACTGTTTCTAACATTTACCTCAGGCTGATGACATTACTAACGGGTAGAAAATATTTTACTTCAATGAAGCATTCATTAGCTTCTGCCATTTGTTGCTGCTTGCAGTGATAGGAGAGGGGAGTGATCTGAGAGGAAGATTTTACATAGTATCTTTTAGTAGATCTGTTTAAAGGATAAGAAACAGATCTATTTTAGAGTATTCTTTGTGTGCAGCTGATAAATGGGTGCAATCCTTTCTTCTGGCTCGTATGTACCCCAACCATCTGCTAGACCTAGTTCTTTCATGAGCTTGCTAAGTTCTTTGATCCCTTATCTGGTGAGAGATCAAGGGATAATCTATCTACAGTGAAGTTCGGGTACAGTTAAAGTCCAGGTGAGATGAGACTATAGTCCACCAGTTTGGGTCTTGACCAACTTAGCTGCAAAAGTTAGAGGAAGCTTCATTTGGGACATGTGCAGTTACACCTTTAATGAAGAACTCTCCCACACACTTGAGGGAGTTTTTCCTTCCTTCAGTTGCCATCAATCCTCCTTCCAGAATTGTCTGATAGTATCTTTGTGAATAAGAATTGGCATCTCCCCCTTTACTGCCTTTGGATTCAGTATGAGAGGAGTAGAAAATGTGTCACACCCAGCCCCTTTTGTACCTTGCATTTTTGTGGTTCCAAGTGCATTTCTTGGAGCATACCAATTGAACGGTGCATGTTTTTCAAATGGTCAAATATTTTTTCCCTTTTTACTGGATTACTGACTCCTCTGACGTTTAGGTCCATGATAATCAGTTGTTCTGTCACTGGTTTTTTTTAGGCCAAGATTTTCAAAATGACTAATTATTTTTGGGTATCTCAATTTCTGGGTGATCAACTGGCGACCCATTAAAGAACCTCAGAAGTCAAGTATGCAGAACTTTCTGAAAATCAGGCCCCTTTAAGATGTCTCAGATTGGATATCCAAATAATCAGTCACTTTTGAAAACCCTGGCCCTAACAAACATGATCTGTCAATTTCCCTTTGGCTGAATCAGATCTTTCTTTCCCTGTTATCAAATGGTGAAGGCGTTGAGAGTACTTTGCTTTGGCTTTTGAATGTTTGTACTTCTTGCGTAGTCTTGTATCACTTTATCAAGATATTTCCTTAATGGATAAAACTTTTTGGTATCCTCTATATCTTTTGGGTCAGGGATTTTACCTTGTATGCCTAGCACAACTTTTTCTGATTTAAGGTTGGCCTGTGTATGAAATAATCCTATTTTCCTTTCTTTATATTGCTGTCCTTCCCAGGTGATAATGCAACTTTTTTTTATTTGTCCTTTCTTGCTGACTCCTAGTGATTCCTGGTGTTCACTTCAAGGAAACAAGGTAAACAACTGAATGTGTCAGGTCACTGACAGTTTCCTGTCAATCTCCTCATGTGTAGGGCCCTACCAAATTCACGGCCATGAAAAATGCATCATGGACCACAAATTCTGGTCTTTTGTGTGCTTTTACCTTATACTATACAGATCTCACGGGGGAGACCAGCGTTTCTCAATTTGAGAGAAGAGAGTTGCAGGGGAGTCATAGGGTTATTTTAGGGGGGTTGCGGTTTTGCCACCCTTACTTTTGCACTGCCTTCAGAGCTGGGCAGCCAGAGAACAGCGGCTGTTGGCTGGGTGCCCAGTTCTGAAGGCAACATCCCGCCAGTAGCACCACTGAAGTAAAGGTGGCAATACCATGCCATGAGACCATTACTTCTGCACTTCTGTCTTCAGAGTGGGCAGGTGGAGAGCGGTGGCTGCTGACTGAGGGCCCAGAGCTGCAGGCAGCAGCGCAGAAGTAAGGGTGGCAATACCATACCATGCCGTCCTTACTTCTGCGGTGCTGCTGGCGGTGGCTCTGCCTTCAGAGCTGGGCTCCCTGGCCAGCAGCCACCGCTCTCCAGCTGCCCAGCTCTGAAGGCAGCAGTGCCACCATCAACAGCACAGAAGTAAGGGTAGAAGTACTGCAACCCCTCCTACAACAACCTTGCAACCCCCCACACAACTCCTTTTTGAGTCAGGACCTCTAGAATTCCAACACTGTGAAATTTCAGATTTAAATAGCTGAAATCATGCAATTTATGATTTTTAAAATCCTATGACCATGAAATTGACCAAAATGGACCATGAATTTGGTAGGGCCCTACTCATGTGTCATCATGGGAGTTGTGCGGAACTTGTAGTGTTCCTCAAAAGCACTATGTGCATAGTAGCCATCCCGCTTTGTGATGCTGACCTGTGAGTGGATGTTTACAGTTTTACAGTTGAAGCGGAGACATTTGCTACCATTAGCCAGTCTGCAGTCTAGTGTCTCTGCTATTAAGAGCCCATTTATAGTCCCTTTTAAGGATGAATATACATGGTCCCGAAACATAGGAGAGCTGGTAGTAGTGGATAGTACTAACTGCCGTTGCTGAGATAGAGTGTTTCTTTAGATTTGAAATAGAACAAAAATAAACAAAAAGAAAAAATCAAAATGAACATAAAAGCAGGATGATGGGTAAGTATGGCTAAATATAAAAACCATCCTGCTAGAGGACTGGGAGAGAGGAGGTGATAGGAGGAACGAGATGGATGTTGTGAAGCATGGCTGTCCACTTCTTGCCTGAAATCAATTTCATCTTATCCATCTCACGGTGGGTTTGTGATGTTCTCATATCAAGCCCTTGGTTTGGCAGTCCTGTCGATGTCTGCCTTCGGAAATCAAGTGGTGAACGACTGCTCTCCTTTTGATCTTGATTTCTATCCACCCATTTTGTTGCATTCTCTTTCTTCTGTGACATTTCTCCCACTCCCTTTGAGACCTAAGTCAGAATTTGAACCCAAGATTCCAGAGGCAACATGTGAATGTAAGAACCTACAGCTGTCTGAGGAGTAAATGAGTGAGCTTGTGTCTCAGACTCTGAACTCCAGTGCGTTGCACTTTTGGGCTAGTCCTAGTCTCATATTCATTTATTCAACCAAAAAGGTTTTCAAGTGACCTAGGGGGATGGCATGTGTGGGTGAATGCGTGCTCACCATATGGGTCCTTCCCATTTTGACTCCTGGGGGCAGTTCAGTCCCCCTCCGAAGATGCCCCGCTAGAAGGCTGCTGCTCTCTGCCTTGTGGCTGTCCCCATAAAACCTTCCCTTTTCAGAGCATACCAGGGACCTAGCAGCTCCAACACACTGGGTAGCACAGCAGTCATTTAACAACTCCAGTGCTGTCTAATACTGTTCACCATACACCATACTGGGAGACTAAATGCAACTCCAGTTCTGCTGCATGTACCTGGTACACGTCTACAAATGGCCTAATTTTGATGGCTCTTAAAATAAGACTGCTCAGTTTTGCAGTCCTGAAGCTGCAACAGCGGGACGTAGCTGTCAAGGGGTTAAAATGGGATTCGCATTTGATTATTAACCAAGGTTGGAGAATTCCCCTCTCTCCTCCACCCTCACCCTCCCCTGTGGCTCCCTGCATTTTCTTTAGGGTTGCTTTTTTCATCTCCAAACCCACCCAATGCCAAGGGATCAAGCCAGGCTGCTCAACTCCTTTGTTCAACGGAGCAGTGTGGGGGCGCGAGATAAGTCTTTGCAAGAGCCACCAGCACAGCTATGATGATTAAGACATCAGCACCATTAAGAACTGCTGCCTTCTGTGCAGTCAGCTTCTCTAAGCCGCCCCCATTCCCCTGCTGTACCGGAGCAGCCCGCCTCTCCCTGGGGATCTCCACAGCTAGTTCTGCATCAGGGCTCATGCTCCTTTCCTCACAAACAGCCTGTCCGCTCATTAATCATTTGAGATGTGGTGGCTACTGCAGCCGCTGCCACTAAACACTGAAGATGTTGTTTCTTCAAGGCTGCACAAAGCTTTTCTGCTCTTCTCTCCCTCCCCTAATGCCTTTAAAGGCAAATTCCCTTCTTTTGTGCCACAGCACAAAGAGACAGAAGTGCTGACCTTTCCAGGACACCCATGATTCCCACTGGATTGCAACTCTTGCAGACTCTGGGCTGGATGCTCAGTTACATTGAGACCCCTTTAAAACACTTAGGCTTGGGCAGCATTAAGAGGCTTTATAACATGCTGAAATGCCCCACCTGCGAAGGTCTCCCTGTACAAAAGGCCTCCCTGATTGGTGCAGAGCTGGGGTAGGGTCTCTGTGTTGACCCCATGCCTAACTCCCAGCACAGGGTACAGATCAAGAACATGGCAGGGACATGCTGGGGAGTATGGGTGGGGTGTACAACACTATACTCCCCCAGGGTATGGGGCCACGGGAAGCAGAAGATAGAACAGCCTCATGGCTACTCTAACCTGTCTTACACTGGGGACTGGCAGCCCCTTCATGGCCTCACAATGTTCAGAGTGTCTTAAAGCTTAAGACACATTTTCCGCTATCGCTTGCACTGGAAGAGAGTAACTAAGAATCATTCTTGCTATTTTTAAGCTTCTACAGCAAATGCAAACCCGTTGCAATCTACAGAATACAGTACCAATGGGGATTCTTTGCTCAGCAATGGATTAGAATATGCTTTCCTGGGGAGGGACCAGTGAGCAAGAGGTGGCTGCCATCCATCCCAAAAATATAAGGTATATTTCCAATCTTTGCCTAGTCGTTAGGACAATTAAGGAGCCCCACATTTATTTTTGGATGTCAGTATATAGCACCCACACACAGTGATGCTGCACCACCAAGCACGGACACACTATAAATCAGAAAAGTTTCTGACATCTCCATGCTGTATCACAATGTGATTATTTTGTCTGACAGGACAAATATAAACAGATGGGGACCTAGAGAGAAACCAAGGGTACTGATTGAGAATGGGGCTGCTTCCCAAAGATGCTAAAGTAAACTCTGATACACTATGGTGGCTATTTTCACCTTAATACACACATTACATCCATCCAAACACACACCTATTAGTGGTAACCTTCAGTCACATGAGGTTTTTTGCTAGATACCGAGCTACCTACCTAGATACTGAGCTACGTAAAGAGCCAAGCATGAACCAGCCCTTTCAAGAAGGATCACCCATGTTTTGTTTCTTTCCTTCATCCCTTCCAACCACCTTTTTTTTTTCATTCAGGACATGCAGTCACTTCAGAGCAGTGGTATTATCATGTGGCCATAGATCCCAGGCCTACATCAGAACAAGTGAGTGGGTAGCTTGTTTTGGAAAGCACTAGCATTAAACTTCTCCCGGTTGGGGATTGCTGTCAATCACTGTAAAGCAACCTGCTTATGCTGGTGTCATTCAGAACAGGTTCTTGAAATGCACACTCCTCTACCCCTTCTGTAACAAATGTTCTCTGAACTGGAATAGTTGAGACTTTCCTGCTTTAGAAGCTGAACACTGAATCAGAACAAAAGAACCTATAGCCAAAATTTCTCCTTAAAGAAAGAATATTTGTTAAAACTCAATCAATCACAGTATTAAGTGATTTCACCATTGAAAAACACCTAAATGCTTTCAGTAATGCGCTCATTTTTAATTGGCGTTTCTACCTATCTCCACCATTTTTAGATATTCCCTGCCAGGGAAGCCTCTCAAGATGCTGAGAACTCTCCACATGGATCCCCTGGGATATGCGATGTTTCCCTTTCAAAAGATGTCCTGTGGGTGGCAGCAGAAGTTAAGGCCTATGTTTTCAGAAGTGCTGACTACTTTTGGGTGCCCAACTTGAAACACTGTGGGGCCAGAATTTCAAGTGCTCCGCACCCACACCTGAGGTCGAATTTTCAGAAGAGCTCAGCCCTCAATGTGCACCAAATGTACTGAACGCTTTTAAAAATCTGGCCCCACCTGTGAGTACTGATACCTTCCGAAAACTCTGCCCACAAGGCCTGATTTTCACAGGTGCTGAGCACCTGCAGCCCCCATTGACTGCCACTGGAGTTGTGGGTGCTCAGCACCTTAAAAAAAACCCAACAACCTCAGACACTAGGTGTCTCCAGAGAACACCCGGAAACAAAGCCACCCAAAATAAATTGACAGCTTAAGTTTTTGGTGTAACTATATAAATTCTGTTGAAATTAGATAAATGTGTCAAAATGGGCTCCTTAGATTTGGAGCCCTTTGAGCTAGAGTTGTGGGGATGCACATTTGTATCTCTAGCTCCGAATCCAACGTTATGATTTTGGTTCTGGGTCAGATTCAAAACAGGAAAAGGACTTGTTTCCAGTTCTGGTTCATATGCAGCTGAACTCTTACAATACCAGCTTGTGAGATTTCAGTGTTGTCAAATCCCAAACCTAAGACTCATTTCTGCCTCAAACTTGAACCCAGTCAAGATCCACATCCAAGCATGACCTCCTTGGCCCATCTTTAGTTAAAATTAGAGCTGTGCAAAACTTGGAAGTTTCTGTTTGCAGGGTTAAAAGTGAACCTTTTGTCTGGTTTTGAACAAACCCAACAACTCAAAGTGAAACTTACTTCAAGTGATCAAATTTTGCCAGGTTTTGGGAAGAAACCATGGAAACCAAATGCATTTTGAATGGTCTCCAGTTCAAACAACAAATCTGTCCAGGTGGTCTCAAAACTTGGTACAGGGTTACAATCCCTGGAAAACCTTTTGGGAAATCTTTCTTGAGTTTTGGCTTGCTTTATAAGAGGTGTGCACAGATCTAGTTAAAACAACATTAGCAGAAAGGAAAGCCTTCTGATTAAGGTGTTCAACTATGATTAGGTGCTGGACTAGGACTAAGAAGACCTGGGTTCAAATCCTACTCTGCAAATAGTTTTTTGTTTTGTTTTGTTTTTGTTTCCTTGGACAAGTAATTTAATTTCTCTGTGCCTTAGTTCCCCATCTGTAAAATGGAGAAAAATTATACATCCTTTCTTCCACCTATTATCTATATTGTTTATTTAGACTGTAAACTCTTGAGGGCAGACACAATCCCTTACATTGTATATGTACGGTGCCTTGCACAAAGGGGCACTGAGGCAATGGTGTAATACAAGCAATAATAGTCTTCAGCCTACAACCCACAGAGAATGTAGGCCCAAAGTAGCACATTCAAAGTACACTATCCAGGCGGGGGTATTTGGCCAAACACTGTTGCGGTAGACTTCCTTGTCACTGGTTTCCTGTTCCACACTCATGGGCAGGCAGGGGACAAGAATCCCCAGGAGTCAACATGCTGCCCACTCATAACAGGGAAGCAGGCAATAAAGGATGGTGCGACATCAGTGCCATCACAGGGAAAGACAGTGCAGTGGGCTTTGGGGATGATGACAGGTCACAGAGAAGGTGGGCTTCTAATAAAAGTAAAGGCCTCATTTTGAAAAGCAGGGAGCTTTTTCAAGACCACAGAGAGAGTTTAAACGATTCAAGACGCATGGAAATATAAAGGTAGGCAACATTCTGGGTCTCCTCAGCAGCGACATGCCATAGGAGTAAGGAATGAGGTTTTATTTTTAACAGTATCTAAAACAAGACCTTTGTTTGTTTGTCATTTTTCATTCCATACAATGCTCTGGATAGAGATCGCTTCCCTTTACTTGATATTTTGGATCGCTTCTTCTTGAAGTGGGAACTGCGAGTGCTGTGCTAAGTAGATTGAAAGGTTTGCTTAGTTTTCAGCTGCAGTTTCCCCAAGTGTCACCTTGTCCTCTGCTGAACTACTGTTTTGTAACATCTTGGAGGTGGAGCAGGCTCCTTGGGGAATTGCCATAGCTATCCTTCTGCCTCCCATCACAACAGTGCTCAGAGACAGGGGTTATTTTTCCACCAGCAGAGGGACAAGTGGCACACTCAATAAAAGGTTTCAGAGTAGCAGCCGTGTTAGTCTGTATCCGCAAAAAGAAGAACAGGAGGACTTGTGGCACCTTTGTTAGTCTCTAAGGTGCCACAAGTCCTCCTGTTCTTCTTTTTACACTCAATAAAGACATGCTAACCAAGGTCTTCAGACCTCTCCACACCAGTCCCAACCTTGCACCTAAACCATAAACCTTAACTAGCCGATCATTTTCACTCTGTGCCACACGTCCTTCAGGGTGCATGAACACAGCTTGCTACACACCAACGGGCCACTTTGGAACTGCTTCAGAACGTGTACTAACGTAGGTGTAGCCGCGGGTTTAGAGCAGCTACAGTACAGTGGTCTGATGAGAAAAATCTGCCAGTATGTGCAGCTTAATGGATAGCGTGTCAGGAAGCGGGAGAGCATAACTAGGCAGCAGAAAGGAGGCCAACTGGGGAACAGCACAATGCAAGTGCTGAGCTCCTTAATCCGTAACAAGGGCGAGTCAGACTCTGAATATTTATGCTTCTGTCTTGGTTAGAGTAGGAGGCAATTCAGATGGTCAGGTAAATCGTGGTTTTTAAACGTTAATATGAATAAGTATATCTAGGATCTTGGAGTTCAGGATTGTTTAACCCACTATAGAGGAAGGGGCAGCTGTGAGCCTCAGACCCACATCAAGGTTTGGATTCTAAGCTCCCCCAAAGTTTGGGATGGGGGAGGGACTAGTTCAGGTCTGACTGTAATTGTAACACAGATCTCTGTATTCAGTGTGTTTTTTACAGCGCCCTTCTTTGTAGTATCTAAGCACTGAACTGGGAAGGGACTGGAGGGCTGATGGGACTGGTAATGGGATAGAGAGTCTTACATCAGTCTGAGTTACCAGCTCAATACCAGGCTAGGTTGGTAGCGACCCAAAGTTGTTACTATTTGCTGGCTTTTTGGTGGCTCATGTTTAACGAGTTCAGTGCTCTCAGCGCAGCTCCTAACGGAGAAGGTTTGAATAGGACATGGAAACGAATGTACCCTTACAGATGGTCCCTGCAGATCAGTACTGTGGCACAATAGTAGGGTAGCTTGCCCTGCCATGCCTGTTCTGTAGCTGAACAGGGATGGATACGTGGAGGGTCTGTCAACCAGGCAGCTTTCACCAACTTCAAATGGACATGAAATAATTTGAAAATGGTGGTGAAGAGGAATCTTCCATTTGAACAATGCCATGGAGAGACAATATTCCATACATCCTGCTTTTTAAGCACCATAAAGGATTTGGGGGGTTCCATCCCAGACCAAGGGCCTGATCCAAAGACCATTGAAGTCAATTGGAAAAATGCCCATTGGCTTCAGTGAGCTTTGGATCAGGCCCTAACAGACCCTGTGTGACTCTCACTACCGGGTCTGCAAAGCTGCACCCAGGGCCTTTTCTGGGTGCTGACGTGAGAGGCAGAGCAGAATAAGCTTGTGTAGCTATCTTGGCCCTGCAGTGCCGACAGGAACAACAGCTTATTTTTGTCAGCAAACTAAGCAGCTCTGACTTGGGAGATGTGTCGGGGGCAGACACGGGCTGGACAAGGATGCCATTTTTACAGTTATGGTTTTTTTCTCATTGGAATCATGCTTCAAGCTTTTCGGAGTGGACCCATCTCACTGTGAAGTCTGGAGGGAGTGGAGGGGATGGGATTCTTAGCTCAGACCAGAGAGCCCTGCTGCTCTCTGCACTGCTCTTTGTTGCCTTCTCTTTGCAAAGCTGCAGCCTCCGCTCCCTCCCCCCCTTCCCAAAAATAAAGCTCTGTGATGTAAAACATTCCTTTGGGGCTGGAGGTGGAAAAAACTAGGACACCATGATTTGGAAAACACTCAGTACTGCATGAAATATTCACTATCGACTAAAGCAGGTTTATCCGGACGAGAAGATGACGGGGGGCGTGTGTGAGGTGAGGATCAATTTCACTGTCCTATGGATTGTTATTCTGGATTCTTTTGATCAAAATAAGCTAAGTATCCTCAGAAGTGTCTGTCTGACCCAATTCTTGTTTCCTCGCCTTTCAGTCCCCATGTCCCTCCTGGTTTATGAGTAAACGAACACTTGTCCTAAGAGTATCCTTGCATAATCCTAAATACTGCTGCTTTTTGGAATGGGACTAAAAAAAAACCAACTGCAGCAGAGAGAGTGTGCCGCCAGGGTGATCCATCATACGTGCACCCGGGGGATGGGAAAGCATTGCAAATGGCTCACCAGTCCCTTAAAGGACCTTCCAGTTCCCTTGGCAGAGAGGAAAGGAACAAAATAAAGGGCATAAGAAGGACTTGACTCTCCTCACCCCGTCTCTTCAATTCCCCATCCTGATTATACTGCATCTTGGGATTTCAAAGTGTATTGAAACTCTGATGCTTTTTTCATTAGGGAAAAGAAAGTTTGCAGAAACGCAGATCACAGGAAGAGGCCCAGAAGACATGGTGAGTGGGAGGCAAGATATTGGTGGCACATTGGTTTCACACTTCAGCCTTTCACTGTTGGAATTCTAGGTTCAAATGCAGCTCCAGCCCTAGACAAAACGAGTTTGGTGGCCTCATCTCTGGACCCAGTTTGAAGTTTATCCACATCACAAAAACACACATACCAGCTGGCATCTGTCAGCACACTAGGCTGTCTCTTTCCTTAGTAATAGGAGGAAGACTCAGGCAAGAGGGTGCTGCAGGTCAGAACCTAGGAGCAAGACAGAGCAGAGGGGGTGGGGTGGGGATTGGCCTAGAATAGCGGTGGAAGGTGCATTGGCAGAGCTGTATAGGGATCCTGGGACTAGAACAGCAAGGGGTACTGCAAGATAAAACTGAGGTACCCTGAAAGAATTGTGAGGGGGACTCATGCAGGATGCGTGCCTGCAGTATAACCTCAGTGCAACCTCTCATGAGCACCAATCACTCATTTCAAACACAAACTAGCATTCAGCACTCAATGCACCAAACAAAAGCCTACCGAGAAAACAGCCAAAGTCCTTTATCGATGGATGCTATTAGCAAAAATAGCCTATTCATGGAACAAACTCCCAAAACACTGAAAAGTAAAAATTACAACAGAAAGCTAATTTACAAGGAATACATTTTCCACTCAACCGAACCCCAAACACATTTCATCAAACAAAGGAGTCCTCTAAATGATCACCTGCTCCAAAGGGCATTTTCCTAATGGCAGCGAGCTTGTGCGCTGAACACTGGTTGCTGTGCCATAACATCCGCTCAAAAGCAGAACAAGAGTGAAGCAGTGATCATCTCATCTACCACATCAAGCCTTCCACTGCCATCAAAGGCAGCTGTTGTTTTATTGCTCTCCTGGCCCACATTCTGCACACTTGTCAGGTTCACCACGCTCAGCAGGGAGGAGGATTTTGATGGATTGATCCCTGGGTCGTTTAGAGTCCATAAAGAGGCATGGATGGGCAGCATACACCCAAAGTAATGGGATGATCAGTGGTGATCCTGCATCTAATTGAACTCAATGGCTGAAAGTGAAAGGTCACTGCCAAGGACTGCAAGTTACCATCACCATAAAGACAGCAGAATCTATTGAGTCCTTTTTTTGCGGCAGGGGTGGGGAGCTCCCAATTTTATTAGGGGTGGGATTATTTAAAGACAGTGCTGCTCAGATGAAGTTTTTGAGATATTTGCCAAGTATTGTTATTATTTGAAGAAGAAGAAGTGAGGTTTTTACTCACGAAAGCTTATGCCCAAATAAATCTGTTAGTCTTTAAGGTGCCACCAGACTCCTTGTTGTTTTTGTTATTATTTGTATTATGGTAGTGTTTAGAGGCTCCAGCTGAGACAGGGCACCATAACACCAGGTGCTGTACGTACCTAGAGTAAAAGACAGTCCCTGCCCTGAAGAGCTTACAGCCGAAATAGACTGAAGTGTAGGAAGGGAGATGGAGACACAGGAAGGTGAAGTGATGGGCCCAAAGTCACTGGCAGAGCCAGGAATAGGAACCAGGCTTTCTGAGTCCTCATCTTGTGCCTTAGATACTGTAACATGCTGTATCTCCAGTGGTCTCAGCTTTTAGTTTCCCATCATGTGCCTGCCCATACTTGACGGGTTCATTCCCCATCAGCGAGGATGGTTTTGTGTGCGCCTGCATGCATATGTACCCAGGTGGAATCTATAATGGGGTGAAAGGATGGACAATAGAGGTGAGTGCTACAGATGGTACAGCAGACTCTTGAGAGATAACGATGGGGAAGGTGTTATAACAGTGCTCATTTTTACACCAGCCTAATTCACTTGATAACAGTTTGCATATAGTTACCTGCAATACCCTGCAAAAGAAATTTGGCTCTTTATGCCCCTTGCTCTTAATATTTACTGTAAGGGGTAACATTTGCCATTATACTCTGTTGATTTAGCTCTTTTATTTTAATTAAAATACAAGAAAATGGTTGCTAATCAGGTGGCAACATTAAAAAAAGGAGCAAAGTCACTTCTTCCAAGCTGCCTCTCTAATCAGGTGTGTGGTTTGAAAGAGAGAGAGAAGCCCCTGACAA
This sequence comes from Chrysemys picta bellii, assembly GCF_011386835.1. Lineage (NCBI taxonomy): Eukaryota > Metazoa > Chordata > Testudines > Emydidae > Chrysemys > Chrysemys picta. The sequence goes on along the minus strand of NC_088794.1, from coordinate 36,282,835 downwards.
TACTCAGGACTGACATCCTTCAGGTCCCTAGTGCTTATGTTCTTGAGGAACCACAGATTTTCACTGTGCAGGCCGTTGTCTCTCTGCTCTCTATACAACATTAAGATGATGAGGAAACCACTACCCAATTGCTATACACTTATTGAAAACCTCCACACACACAAAAAGTCACAGTACACAATGATGAGAATAAAGAGCTGATCCCAGGCAGCACACAGCTGCATCCTTGATAACAGGGGATCCACTTCATGGCAACACACTCTGACCAGCCAAAATGGCCAGCTACATCTTCTCCTCAGCTTGCAGCCTGCTGTCATTAGTTGGCAGCAGCATGCTTCCTAGTGAATAGGCGCCTCTAGAATGGGGACAGCAGCTGGTAGACGCCTGAAACTCAGCTCCCAGCAGACATCAGGTGTTTAGGTAACATTTCTCCTCGCTGAGTAACATGCATTTTCCCTGAAAAACCAGTGCATGCTTGTAACGCTTCCTGCTAGTGATGGGGGCACCTCCATTTCTCCCCATCTGCCGGCAGCATTCTTTGGGAAGGCCTGGCAACCCTAGCTCCGCTGCAATGACAAGTCTTCTCTAGGGGAGGTTCCACCCCCTTCTCTCCCTCACAAGCAGGACTCCTCCCCACCAGCATGAGTCTTCAAGGAGGGTCTGTGGCTCTATCTTCCCCCAGCAACAGCAGGCAACAGTGCCGAGCTGCCCATTTTGAATGTAATGCCCTCTGCAATGCCTCAGAGCACTCATAGCACTTGAGAAGCCCCGCAGGTGTTCAGGGCCTCTGCGTGATGGGGGGAAGCTGCAGGGAGGACCCACACAGGGAGATGTGGTATGGAGTCAACCAGAGCAATCTTGAACTTCAAGGAAGGTGACGGTTCAGGCTGGATTTTACATTGGCTACACTGGTCCAGCCATTCCTAATCACTGGGTGGGTTCTGGCCATGCTCTTTAGTGAAAAGGACGTTTTCAAGGGAGGGGGAGAATACACAAAAAACATTGAGTTTCCACTGTGTCCTGTAAACATGGGTTGAAATGATACAAGTCAGGTGGGCCTGGGCTTATCAGTCTGTCCCCTACTGGCTCCCTCCATATGAAAATGGGTATCCGTGGGATTGTCATCATCTAACAACCTTTTAAATAATGCTTGAGATGGAGGAGAGAACTAGGAGTCAAGAGAGTTAGGTTCACTTGCTGCTTGACCTTGGGCTAGTCATGCACCTACGCCTCAGTTTCCTCATATGTAAAATGGGAATAATGCTACTTACCTGCCTCATAGGAGTGCTGTGAAGATGAATGCATAAATGTTTGTAAAGCACTTTGGAATCCTCTGATGAAAGGCACCATGGTCTAGTGGATAGGGTGCTGGACTGGGAGTCAGGAGACCTGTGTTATTCTCCCAGCTCTGCAACACAATCCTACGCATGTAACTTCACCTCTCTGTACCTCTATTTCCCTTCCTACCCTTTATCTGTCTAGGCTATTTAGCCTGTAATCTCTTCTGGGGCACAGACTCTCTCTCACTGTATATTTTTACAGCACCAAGCCCAATGGGGGTCTCAATCTTGGTTAGGGTCTCAGGTAATAGATATAATAATAATGATTTTAAAAGCCTATTAGATGAACATCCCTGTCCAGTATCACTCTGCTCAGGTACCTTCTGTTACATATACAAAAGATATTGGATAAATGAACATCTGTAAGAAACATAAAGTGATGGTCCCTCTTCAGCCCCACAGCATGAGCTCCGGAGATTAATCACTTTCCTCTTTCTAACTGGCAAAGGGTGTCCTATGGGATTACTACCTACTGCAAACCCAGTTTCCTGGGGGTGACTTTTCTGGGATCACTAGTGCTCACAAAGCTTTTCCTCTGCAGTAGGTGTTAACAGTGCCCCTTACAAGCAACACTTCTGATGCCGGTATTCCCTTGGGGATTTCTCCAGCTGGCTCCTGGTGCTGTCTGCTTGTAATTTATTAGTTTCCCTACCCCTCCTCCCACTCAGGCTCCTTGTAACACAGGCCACCCTCTTTCCTCTCTCCCTGGCAGACAACTAGCAGGCACCAACAGACGGGGGATGCTAGTCCGAACGAAATGGGCAGAGCACCTTGCACAGGTGCAGAGCTCAGGGCAAGTAATAGCACAGCCTGGAATCAAATGCGTCAGCCCTGGGTTAGACTATTTGGCACTTGGCCACAGAGCATCAGCCATGGAGATAAAATGCCTGCCTCTGAGTTCAGCAATGTCAAAAGTGTACTAGGTTCAAAAGGGGAGGAAACTTGGAAACATGCAGGTGAACCAATGCAGGTTTGATGGACCACAAAAAGGGAAGGCCAAGAATGGTACATGCTCCACACACTCTACCGCTGAAAGCTCTGTCCTGCTGACTTTGGCCAATGATTAATGAACTTTCACAGCACAGATAGGTCTGTTCTTAATATGAATCTTTCAGGGGTGAAATCCGGAAGAATGCCACTCAGGCCACATGGAGGATTTGCAGGGAGTGGAACGAATCTTTACTGCCATTTAAATTGTTTAATTGTTGGTTGACATTTAAGCATGGAAACCATGCTGAACACCATCTCCTGACTGGCAGATCTACCTGCAGTGGGAGTAAATCCTATATCCAAGCAAGTCAGAGAAGAATGAAGGGGAGGAGGAAGAAAAGGGAAATTGTCTTAGCATGTTGCTTAATGGTCTATCACCTTGGAATGTCTTTTCCTATCTATTGCTAAGCTTTCTTGATCGCACCCAAACCATAGTCTCTAAGCTTATACTTCCCAGTGAACTTCACAGGTTTTTCCTAATGGAAGGATCCCGTTTTCTATTTTTAAAAGCTTTACTGGGGGAGAGGAATGTCTCCTGGTCTTTGTCCTATGGGGCAAAAATAAATAGCTTGTGTTGCCTGAATATTGCTCCACAATGTCAGCATCTGTACATCATGATGGGCTGTCCTCACCTCATGGCACCCTCAATGAGGTTATGCAACATCACAATCAAGCCCCAAATCAATCCAAGGCTCTGAAAAGGATATGGGACAGATCTGTGAGAAATGGCACATTCCACATATTTTGGGACAGGTAGCAACTCAGGGCTTGTCTACAGCACCACAGCTCCAGTGCTGTGAATTAATGCACTAGCCCTTTTTCCCTTTGGAAACTGAAGATGGTAGCCAACAAAGTTTCTCTTCCTTCGACAACTCACAGTCGATATATAACGGAACCCAGAAATTGCAATGCACATTGTTTAGGTTCATATCCAATGACAGCCTGTAAACAGAAGGCTCCGCTGCAGCTATTAGAGTGATCGTGACTCAGCAGTGAATTACCAGAGATGCCAAAAAGACACATCCCTCTTTCCTCCAGATGGAAGGGGCAGGTGTCCAGATCTTCCCTCTCCCCACTGGTCACATACTAGTCTCCCAAGCCACTTCACAAGGACTGCCATATACTTTGATGCTATTGGCACGTTAGGATAAGCAAGAGGTCCTGCAGGTCAAGATTAAGGTGCAGTAGCAAAGCCGGTGGAAGCTTCACACCTTGAATAGCATGGGTGTCAAGCAGGACAGTGACTGGAACTTTAATAGCAAGGATCTTGCTAGTCAAGATTGAGGTGCAGGAGGTGGAGTTGTGTGGTGGTAATGTGCACATTTTTGACTACATTATGTTAGCCAAATTTACCAGTACCATCAAATTTGCTCAAAATATTTAAAAGAAAATAAGTGTCTGGGGTCCCCAAACGTCTTCCCTTTTTTCAGTTTTCTACCTGGGGTTCATTTTTACATGCCTTTAGATACAGCATCCAGGCTGCTTCACATCTGCCCCACAGACCTTTGGGGGGTTATGCAGAATCCAGTTTGGGAAGCTCTGACTTAGTGGACTTCTGCATGCCTCTCAGAGTCGTCATACACGTTGGCAAAACCAACCGTGTCCAAAAAGGAAGCTCACTCCTTGAGGAACATGCCAAAAAGAAAACCCAGCAGCACTGACTGACACACCAGGATTTTAAAGAGGTTATGCTGCTGTTCGACACCATCTCCACTGTAAATGAGGGCTCCTGCCCAACCCACATGCAAAATGCAAACAGCCTCTGGCACTCTACATATTTACATTATCAGTATGTGTCACCACTCTATATGCACCTGGGCACCGACTAGTTACCCTGGCTAGCACTCTCAGTCATCCAAGAGTCTCCCGTGACACAAAACCCCAGAGCAGTAAATACTCACCTTCTTGCCATTTATATCTTTCCCGAGGAGAACTCAAATGCAGCAACAAAATTTCTGCTTTTTACCCAATTTTTCCAGCTGGGTTAACCAAGGCACACAGAGGTTAAGTGACTTGCCCAAGGCCACGTAGTCAGTGGCTCAGCCAGCATTAGTTGGAGGCAGCATTAGGTGTCTCCAATCTTGTGGTCCTATGCTTTATTCATTGGACTGCAAGGCTTCCTAGTGAATTCTCATATGGCATGTGCAACGCCCAAGGGACAAAGAGATCCTTCTTTTCGACCTTCAGCTGTAACACATGCAAAGCAAGGAGTACACAGGGATGCAACTGTAATGAGGGCAGGTGCAGATGTGGGAATTCTCATTTAGGAGATAAACAGCTGCAATTGGTGGCAGACAGTGCCTGTAAGTGATCAGCTTTAATTAGAATTACTTTTAAGTACACACCAGAGTCTTGGATGGGCAGCAACAGACAGCTCACTGAAAACATGCTTTACACAACCCAAAAAAGAGACCACCAAGTGGGAACCAGACTCTGACTGCAAAAGTGACTTCTCAAACAGTCAAGCTGACCTTGGCTCATAGGAAAATCAGCTCCCACAGAGAAGAGAGAGGCAGAGATACTACAGCACACCACAGCTAAGTGTTTTATTAATGATGGAGATGTAGGTAGGGAAAGCTTCACAGAGCACACCCAGAGAACATGCCTGCCTCCTGGGAGCAGCCCAGCTAAATGCAGAGAGCAAAAATTGCCAAAGAAATGGGAAGAAGGTTAGCAACCAGAACAGAAGGCAAAGCCTGTACTGTTTTTTAGCACCGCTCCCTCTTGCCCCATTCTAAGGGTTATCTACTCAGGGAAATTATTCCTGAATAAGGTAGGGTGTGTAGGTAGTTACTGCGGACTAGCTGATTGCACAACAGATATTCTGGTTAATTTCCCTGTGTAGACAAGCCCCAAAAGGAAATTCCCAAGATCTCAAACAATCAAAGAATTGGGGAAAATTATCCTCCTTTCCATTCAGAAAGGGACGGAGGAGTTAAATAGACATCACCCAAGCCCCTGTGCAAAGCCACACACAATGACCAGCATGTACATACAGAGGAAGCACAGACCTAGGAGTCAGGATATCTGTGTTCTATTGTCATTTTTAACAAAGGCTTCCTGTGCGGCCTGTGAGTAAGATCAGCTTGTCTCTCTCTGCCTCAATTTCTGCACCTGTAAAATGGGGAATGTTGACAATGTGGAGAAAAATAAGTGCCACATACAGTGCACAATTAGTAATGAAAGAGGTGCTGGGGCTCAAGCAATATTTTTACTTTCATAACTGATGCGGCAAGCCCAGAAGTGCTAGGGCTATGTACTGCCAAGCCCAGAGGTGCCAGGCTATGAACTGCCAAGCCTAGAGGTGCTGGGATTCAGCCTTGGCAAGCCCTGGCACAAATGAAGCACTGGCCACACAGGATTATTATTTCACGTGAAAGCAGCCACAAATGGGGAAGGGTAACATGGGCAGGGAGTGGGTATTCATTAGGGTCAGTGGCTCTGAAAAACAGACCATCTGTGTCTTACTCATGTTTAGTGGGGGCAGAGGGGAGTGAGAGACTGTGTTCATACTACTGTCTGGCAAGTTATGTGATGAGCAGAACTTGGAAACCAATTATCCTCTCACGCTCAGCCACTCTCTCTCTCTCTCTCTCTCGAGTAAAATATCATAAAAAAATGAGTTGACTAAGCAGATTATAAACCCTACAGTGAAACAGAGGAGCTGAGAGATGCAGAAGTTTTGAAGGCTTTCTGCTAAACCCAAGTGCTGGCGGGAAGGGTTATGTAAGTGAAATTGGAGGAGAAAGATTCCCTGTCCCTTCCAGCTGCAATGTCCATGAGCTAGAAAGGAAAGCTCCCTGCCCTCTCTCCTGACCTCCTCCTCCCACCCCTTCACACCATTCTGCTATTTCTGCATCTTCACTTCTTCCTGTTACTCAGACCTGGCTGCTAAATAGTCTAAAAATATGTCAGGCAATTAAAATGCCTGAGTCACAGCCATGAAGTTCAGATTGGCAAGTGGGATTGCTGGGGCTTTGGGGTCGGCCACTGTCCGTTGCAGGTCCTGGTTGTGCTGCAGCATCTCCAACTAATCACTTACACATGCCCCATTCTACTTTCTGTAACACAAGTGTAATTTTCATTAAATTACACTGAGGGTGGAACCAGACCAGAGGTGGGCAAACTACGGCCCATGGGACCCTCCTGCCCGGCCCCTGAGCTCTTGGCCTGGGAGATTAGCCCTCGGCCCCTCCCCTGCTGTTCCCTCTCCCCCGCAGCCTCAGCTCGCTCGTGCCAGTGCTCTGGGCAGTGGGGCTGCGAGCTCTTGCCAGACAGCTCAGCTGCAGAGCGCGGCCTGACCCAGTGCTCTGTGCTGCGCCGTGGCGTGGCTGGCTCCAACTGGGCGGCGCTGCTGCCTGTCCTGGGGCTCTGGGCGGCGCGGCTGTAGCACTGCCAGCCACTGGTGCTCCTGGCAGCGCAGTAAGGAGGTGGGGGGGGGGTGTTGGATAGAGGGCAGGGGAGTTTGGGGTGGTGGTCAGAGGGTGGGGGTGTGGATAGGGGTCGGGGCGGTTAGAGGGCAGGGAACAGGGGGGTTGTATGGGGGCAGGTGTCCCAGGGGGGCAGTCAGGAAGGAGAGGGGGGTTGAATGGGCAGGCGGGGGGCAGTCAGAGGACAGGGAGAAGGGGTGGTTGAATGGGGTAGGAGTCCCAGGGGGGCCGTCAGGGGGCGAGAAGCAAGGAGGGTTGGATAGGGGTCGGGGTCTGGGCCATGCCTGGCTGTTTGGGGAGGCACAGCCTCCCCTAACTGGCCCTCCATACAATTTTGGAAACCCGATGTCACCCTCAGGCCAAAAAGTTTGCCCGCCCCTGAACCAGACCCTTTGTGGACACAGAGAGGTCGGGGACAGTGTCATTATGAGAGGACACAACCTCCGGCTTTGCGTGTGCACTGTGCATCTGCACATTTCTAATTGTTGCTTTGCTTTTGCTTGGTGATGGGACATGCAAAAATAGGGCTTGTATGGCCTCTAATGGCTGTTCAATTCAGCAATGTTCATGCCCTTTTTTGTTGGCACTTTGCAAACATTCATGCACATGAGCGTCTGTTTGCCCAATTGCTTGGGGAATGGCTGTTCCTGTGTGAATCACATTACTGGTGTGAGAACAAGAGCATCTGCTATTTGTTATTCATCATCCCTAATTCTTTACTCTCCTGTTTAAAAAATTGCAGTCAGCCAGTCAGAGACCTGAAACAATACCCATGTGACTTAGGAACCCATGCCCACACCATGAAATAATAAATAGCAAACAGCAACGGACGAATGCAAAGGGGTTGCAAACAACTTACTGGCTGAAAATTGCAGGCACATACTTATGAATTCCTCAGATAATTTATTTTCAATGAATAACTCAATCAGCTTTGCAGGGCAATATACTGTAGGGAACAATCCTGTTTTCAGGTCAGTGGGATGGACAAGAGGAGATAAGAGGTCTTTCCCAGCTGTCACTTTTCTGATCCAGTGACTACAGTACACCTCAGAGCGTGAGATAAACCCAAAAGAGAATCCTCCCCACATCATCCAGCAGGATACAGTATAACAGAGAGAACTAGGTAGGTATCATTGACTTGAGTATGACATCACTGACAGCCAATCAGGGAGGAGCTCCTATTGTGTAGTGAGATCTAAAGCCAATTAGTAAATTGTAGGAAGTAGGAAGGAAACCAGCAAGGAAAACCTCATAGACGGGTAGCAGAGGTAAATTTATTAGGCTGCCTGATTGCACGCTGGGCAAGCGCAGGAAGAGCCCCAGGTAGCACATTGAGAATTCACACAGTAACTTAGAGCAAGTAACCAGCTGTAGTGATTTATAGGCTGGCACAGCAGTGGGTGCAGATTACAGCTGTGCTGATACAGGCAGAATTAACTCCTGGAAATGAAATGCCTGCCAGTATATGGGGGGGAAAAAGCAGATGAAAGGCCCTAGAGCACCTCAGATTGGGAATTACACCCTCCTCCACCGTGCATAGAATTGTTTTGCTTCCATTAGGAATCCTCTCTGCTGCTCTCACGGCTTCCCTGATACACAAACCACCCGTTATTACCAATATAAAAAACCAAATCATTATTAAAGAAACATGAGTCTCTAGTTATCCTTGGAGGCAGGCTGCTGAACCTTTCCTGCCTCTTGGTTATACGGTCAAGGGAGGGAAGGCTGCAAGAAATAATACAACAGAGCAAGAGACACCACTGCAGCTGTCAAGCCACCAGGAGCCTAACCACTTTGGAAATTTGCTGCTGCATATTCAAAATGTCTAATGCTTCGTCTTGCAATCGAGTTTCTGCTCAGCAGGCTGGTTCACACATTTGCCTTTCTTTTAAGAGCAGCGTTTCAGGACTGCACTTTAAGAGGCAGATCCTGCTTCAGCTTTGAGGGCTATGGAGGGACCCCTGGTAGCCAAACAGGTGCGGTTTTTCTACATATCCTTGGAGGTATGCAACCCTGCTTCAGACAGGCTCCTTGCAAGGTAGAGTGCAGGGAGTGTGGCAAAAGCCAGGGAAAATGGAGGCAGAGAGATTAAGGCCCAGATGCTCAAGCGTCCAGTAATTTTGGGTGCAGCAGTTTTCAAGTGCCCAACTTTGAGACAACTTGGTATCTCAGCTTGGGAACTAAAAATCAGTCAGCACTTGAAAATGTAGCCCTAAGTGACTTACCCAAGGCCATAGAGAGACTCTGTATCACAACAAGGGTTACTAGGGTTACCATATTTCCACAATCAAAAAAGAGGACACGGGGGGGAGCCCCGCCCTAGCCCCGAGCCTACCCCACCCCGCCCCCATCCACTCCCTCCCACTTCCCACCCCCTAACTGCCCCCCTCAGAACCCCAACCCCCCCTGCTTCTTGTCCTGACTGCCCCCTGCTGAGAACCCCCCACCCTAACTGCCCCCCCAGGACCCTACCTATCCCCTGACTGCCCCGACCCTTATCTACTCGCATGGGTGGCAGGGTTGTAGAAATTTTGGTGGTGCCCAGAACCCCCACACACACCTGCCTAAGGCTCTGGGAGGGGGGAGGAGGTCTGGGGTGCAGGTCCTGGGCTGGGGATTAGGGTGCAGGAGGGGTGCAGGCTCTGGGATAGAGTTTGGGTGCTGGGTGCAGGCTCCGGGCTGGGGCAGGGGGTGGGTGTGCAGGAGGGGGTGAGGGGTGCAGGCTCTGGGATGGAGTTTGGGGGTGGGAGGCGGTGCAAAGGGAGGGGGTGCAGGCTTTGGGAGGGAGTTTGAGGGCAGGAGGGGGTGTGTGGGAAGGGGGAGGGAGTTTGGGAGGGAGTTTGGGGATAGGAGGGGATGCAGGGGTGAGGGCTGTGGGTCTGAGGATGAGGGGTTCATGATGCAGGTTTGGGGCATTGGAGAGGCTCGGGGCTAGGGTGGACGGGCAGGGTAAGGGCAGCCTGTCTTCCCATTAGTGGATGGGGGACGCTAGGACCCGGGGGCAGCAGACAGCAGTTGCTGCTGGCTCTGGCAGTACAAGCAGGCAAGGGAGAGGCAGGCAGGGAGGGGGGGCCCCACAGGGGGGGACGCACGGAGGGGAGGGTGGCAGGTGGAGGCCAATACCCATCCAATACTCCCCAGCTCCCTGACTGCCCCCCCCCCGACTCCCCTTACCATTCTGGCTCCACGTGTTTGCAAACCACGCTGCCCGGTGGGTCGGTTTGTGTGTTACACAGGGCTAAAGATGGAGGGGGGAGCAGGGGAGGGCTCTAGCTGCTGGAGGCCAATGGGAGCAGCTCAATCGGCCCAGCTGGCCAATCAGCAGCCGCACTCTGCATGGGAGGGAGGGAGGGAGGCGAGGGAGAAAAAAAACGGACATTTTAACCTTGTTACCAATTCCTCCCGGATGGCTATTTAGAGACACAAAAGCCGGACATGTCCGGGGAAGTACGGACGGATGGTAACCCTAAGGGTTACTATTCAGGGACCAACATTTTCAAAAGTGACTAGTATTTTCAGATGCCCAGTTTGAGGCCCACCTTCAAAAGGCCTGGCTGTTAGATTGGCTGCCCAAAATGAGACACCCTACAGCATTACTAGTCACTTGTGAGAATTTACAGCAGGGACTCCAGGCTCTCATGGGCCATTTCATCTCTGCAACTGAGCTGAGCTCGACGCAGAGATCCAAGTGGAGGTGCGAAGGTGGCTTTGCACCTCCTCTATCCTGGGGCTTGCACAGGATAAGCCAGCCTAGGGTGCTGCATTAACTTGCACCTAGATGCCAATGACCCCACAGGCCGTTGAAGTAGCCAGGAACTGTGGGAGTATAGGAACACTACAGCCACACAACCCTCCACTCCCAACATGTCTCTTGCATTGGAGTCCCCCATGAGGGCTGCCACAGAGCTTGCTACACTTGCCAAGGACTCCCCCTATGCCAAGTGAATTCCCTGGGGAGGGGGACTGTTATAGTGGCTTAACAGCTAGTTCTGCTGGCTCCTTTGGTATAAAGGAGTGGCAATCATAGAATATCAGGGTTGGAAGGGACCTCAGGAAGTCATCTAGTCCAACCCCCTGCTCAAAGCAGGGCCAATCCCTAGACAGATTTTTGCCCCAGATCCCTAAATGGCCCCCTCAAGGATTGAACTTACAACCCTGGGTTTAGCAGGCCAATGCTCAAACCACTGAGCTATGCCTCCCCCTGTGCAATAAAGGAATTTGGTCCTCAATCTCATGCTCAGTTTATCCTCTGGTCCTGCTCTGAGATTCACAGCTGATATCCCTACAGTAAAGATGCACACTAAAATGAGATTCATCTTCCTGTAACTACTGCAGTGTAAGAACATTGTTATCACAAAGTTTCTCTCTACTCTGATACCAATAGGAACTGAGCTTAAGGGCAAATTCTTTTCGTTCCCACTCATGTCAATGCAAACAACACACTTGCATCTCAGAGCAGAAATTCACTCATAGTGCAAACCTGAAAAAAATGACAAGTGAACTCTGAAAAGAAGAATGGACGCAAAGCAAAACAAATGAAATACAAAAGATCTCAAGGTGATACTAAGGTGATGGACACATCAAAACTTCAGAGACAGAGAGAGTAGGGAGAATGCTTTTATATTTATAACATTGTTTCAACAGAGCCAGAGTGAAAAATAAATGAAAACCGCTAACTAACCCAGCAATCCCCTTGTGTTCACCCGGCATAATCAGATTAAAGAAGGCAGAAAAAAATCATTTAAAAATAATACATAAAAATGAATAATATAAATTAAAAAGCACCACAGAAGTTATGTAAATTGCATGCCACAAGGTTTTGTTTTTTGTTTACGAAGAATGTGTTTTCAATTTGATGGAGAGGCATCATTACGGAGGGAATTCGAGGCATTTTAAACAGCATAGGCATTCATTAAGAATTCATTTTCAACAGGAAGACTGGAAAAATATTAAAATTAATGAGCAGGATAAGGGAGAGGGGGGAAAAAACTTTGAAGATGACAGCTTCTTGCTAAAAAAAAGGCATACTTGATGTTAATCAGAGATGGTTCATAGACCAGCACTACCCTCTAACCCACTGTCAGAGTCTCCAGGCCCGTCAATGTTGCCTCACAGCCCCTATGTGCCAGTCCAGTTTGCCCAGGCAAAAACATAGGTAATCCACCATTACAGGCAGATCCTCCTGCATCACCAAGGTGTTACAGGACAGGGATATGTTGGGGGCATAGGCATTCTTACAACCTGATGACTGCACTGCTCCAGTGGCCACTATGTGGGCTATTTTGAGAGGCATAAATAAAGCCCATGACAACAGGCTAAACTGGTCCCCAGCAACCTCTAAACAGGGAAGGCGGATGTTCAGCACTCTACCATCCCATTTAAGACATCTGCTAAACTTCCACTGGCTTCAATGAAACCAAGATTTGGACATAAGAGAGCCTCTTTCCATCATCTTCTTAAGAGGGAAAAGACAAGTAGCCTAAGCCGTATAAAAGTGATGGGCTTGTGTGCTGTCTCAGGGCTGCCCAAACAGTATAAACCTTGCTGTTAATCAGCCCCCACGTTGTTCTACAAGGATGGCACATGGCAAAATAAATGTTTTGATTGGGGTTTTTTGCCCCCTACTTGTTAATTTTTTTAAAAATTGTGTTCTTAGCTCTGTTGTTTGCACAACCCCGGTGCAGTGCAGTTGAACAGAGGATTGTAATCAGAATCCATGATTTTATTCACACCTCCAACTCCGACTTACAGTGCGTGACCTTGGAAAAAGCCTTATCCACACCATGCCTCCGTTTACTCATCAGTATAAAGATAGTAATACTGATCTACATCACAGGGTGTTTTGTGGCTTAATTAGTTAATATTTATAAAGAACTTTGAGATTCTGAGATGAAAAATACAGAGAACCATCCCCTTTCTAGGTTCTGTATACACTGGCAGTGCTTTATATACTATCGTCCTGATTCTGACATCCATACTCACGTTAAGTAGTACCTTACTCTGCAAGCAGTCCCCTTGGGTCCAGTTCTGCCTTGCCTTATGTAAAGTAGCACGTGCCTACACTTCACAGTTTAAATGGGACAGTCCCAGGCTACGTCTCCACTACAGACCTTAAAGCGGCACACCTATACCGCTACGCTCATGCCAGCATTATTAAATCACCCCCAAAGAGCGGCGTTAGCTATGTTGACAGGAGAGCCTCCCCTGCCGACATAGCACTGTCTACACTAGCACTTTTGCTGGTGAAAATTATGTCGGTGAGGGATATGTTTTTTCAAACCCCTGACTGACAAAAGTTTTACCGACAAAAGTGGTAGCGTAGACAAAGCCCCAGTGTTTTTATGATGACACAGTGTCACAAGAATTTCTTTCGGGGAACCATAAATATGCTGGTTTTTCATTTCATCCATCCAAACATGCTTTTTTTTATTTTTATCAGCACAAAATATTTGTTCAAAACATATGGTTGTATAGTTATACACAAAACAGGGCCATTGTTCAAGGCCAAAGCTTGTCAGGCACAACATTATAACAGGAGCCCAAACCCATCCTCTGGCCCCTTGTGGGGAGCAGAAGGGGCTGGTGAGCAAAAAGATGGGTGGTACTTGGTAGTCCCGCTGTCCCTTGCTTCCTGCTTTGCTATGGTGAAGTGAGGGACACTGTGGCAATGGGGGAAAGATGCAGAGATCAGCTCCAAATGGAGCTTTTCCAAGCCAGGAAGAGCAGATCAAAGAAAGGAGATGGAATGCTGTGTACTCCATGCCCAAAACATATGGCCAAAAAAAGTGTCCCATTATTTGGCATTGGAACTATTGTCACCTTAGCCTTATGGTCCCTTGACACCACTCCATCTTCTGTATTGTACAGTGAGGTCTGGCTAGTACAAGTAAAATAAGACACATGAATAAAAACATAAGCTACAAGAAGATAAAATAAGGGCTTAATTAAAAACAGGTGATAATTTGAGCTGGTCAAGAATTTTCTGTCAAAGTGTTTTTTGATGGTTCCCACAAAATCAGAATTTTGCTACAGAAAATGTGTTAGACATAGGACTTTCAGTGACATAACTAATTCCTTAGTGTTGCCACTCTTACTAATATGGCAATCCTAAATTAATGCCACTGTGTAACAGGATGTTTAGCCCATTAAGATAGGCCTCGGGTCCAGCATTGCACATTTTGCCCAGCCCTGGCAAATGCGAGGAATAGGTGTTCCCAGGGAAGATGGGAATTGTAGGTCTCCACAACAAGTCATGCCAGGAAGGGGGCCAATTTCTATAAAGAGCTTCCTTACTTATCCTACAGAGATGCCTGCAGAGAGTAGGAGCTCTTTGGTCTTTCCAGTGATGAACCTAGGAGTCAGGCAAAGAAAATGCTGGATGACTAAGAAGAATCCCCAACAGAGGAAAGCTAGTTTATTTTGGGACCTTGATTCAGACTCACTGTGGAGATCTGGAGACTCCAGGGAAGTAGGCTGGGGAAAGAGGATGTTTATTTTGGTCTTTGTTTCTTTTGGTTTTGGTACAAGACCACAAGGAGACAGAGCAGGGAATGAATGGACCAGTCCAGGCTAAATCAACAATGGGTCTTTGACATGGTATGCTGAGCAGGGGTGGCTTAGTTTGGCTGGAAAACCAGACAAAGACAAGTGGAAAGGCTGTGGAAACCCTTTTGGGAAAAGGGGGAAGCAATGGGACTGAAGAAAGACTGCTGGAGCGAACTGGAAGAAATGGAGTTATGCAAAGAAGCAGAGGGACTTGGGGCCCAGAAAGGAAATGGGGGTCCAATCCAAGGCCAAAGCTCTCCACAGAAGGTGGGTGGGAGCTCCCTTTCAATTGCCTGACCTTCCAGTGAAACTGTTACACGATAAAAACCTGTGTAGCACCACTATCCAGTCCTCCTCCTTGATTTAAAGGTTTTTCAGTGTCATATTCATCTCTGTATTGTACTCTTCCCAGTGTCATCAATGAAAAGTTTGGGCCTTTCTAGCCATACACAATACCATGGAAAGAGGCACTTTGCAGGGCGGAGATAGCTACAATGCCACGTATGGCCATAGCTCTGAAAAGAACTTCAGGACCTGACTTAAAGCCCACAGAAGTCAAGGGAATGACTCTCACTGACTTCAGTGGGTAGTGGATCAAGCCCTTAATGAACACATTCATATCCATACCAGTGGCTTAGCTGAAATTACAGGTGTCAGCAGCAGCAGCAGAACAGACGGTTTACAATTATATTATTACTTCTGATTAATATTTGCACAGCTTCCTTTACAGTTTGGCATCTTCCACAATAATGTATGAAAATTGGTTGAAAAGACTGCATGAAAATTTTCCTTGAGGACTCAGTTGACCCAAATACACAGTTCTCCTGCTCTGAGTTCCCCTATATGGTGCAGAAAGAAAAACTGTTTCCGCGCTCTCTCGCTCTCTTTTAATTCCATCTTGCTGCATTGCAGGACTGAAATGTCTGAATATCATGCAGTATTTTCTTTTGATGATGCCTGTCCCCAAATTAAAATGACTCCAGTATTCCTAAAACGTCCCAAAAGATCTTTCTCCTGTTATTTGGGGGCGTTAGTACCTTCCTGCAGCAGGTGTGCTTAAAGTAGAGGTTGGTTAGTAGTATGGTTAGAAAAGTGACTACATAAAAATGGTACCTTCTTAACCAACTCCCCTTCCTTGTTGTGTATTTAGAGTCATTTCTCTGCTTAGCAGAGGGCAAAAGTGAGTTGTTAGTACTTAAGTTAGCTCTGCAGAACTAGCACAACCATGACAGAAGGAGCTGGTTTCGGTTCTGGCTCACGTACCATCAATACAACGAACTAGGCATCAATTGAAGAATCTTTGCCTTGAGGTATACACAGGCGCACACCTGTGTTGTACCTTAACTACACCTACAGCACATCTCTGTTGGATAAGATCACTGGTGGTAATGTATAAGCCAAGAAGAACCAAACTTGACTTTCAGAACCCAGGCTGGATGAGTTTGTGAGACTGGCAATTAGAAAAGCCAGCATTTTTCTTCGAAACTTGAGTTCGTTTGGTCTGGCTGCCGTTCAGACATGATAAACAGGGAAGCTCACAATGCCATTCATTTTTATGGAGTCACTTTTCAGAGCATTATTGTCCATGGGTCAGATTCTCCCATGTCCCAATTTCATTCCGTGCTGGGGAGAATCTAGCCCACAGTCAATAGAGCTCTTATTTATGTACCTTGCTATTAGATCTCCGTCTTCAGATTTAGGTAACTCCCAGTCATCTCATCTGGGATACTACTATCCCTACTTCCAGAATTTAGCAGGGGACTGTAGCTAAAACTATATTTGGTATCTGTTTTGTGTAGGGGTCTTAAGACAAGATACAGGTCCAGCTCATGAGTTAGCATAAATCAGAGCAGATTCACTGGCTTCAATGGAGCTAGATCTACTGGCTTCAATGGAGCGGATTTACACCAGCTGACCAGCTGGCAATAACATCCAGGGCATTAGTTATGCAGGAGTGGTGCACTGTGGTAAAGGAGAAGATGAAAGAGACAGGGGAACCAGTGTGAAGTTAAAAGCAAAAGAGGGTCCTGTGGCACCTTTGAGACTAACAGAAGTATAGGGAGCATAAGCTTTCGTGGGTAAGAACCTCACTTCTTCAGATGCAAGTAAAGTGTGAAGTTAGGACACAAAGATGTGGGAGAACACAAGGATAATAATACAACGGAAAGGAACACTGATGGCAAATGGAGTTACAAACAAGCACACAGCACTTAAGAGCAATGAATGTTTGATCTGTGGCCCTCGCTGTTGTCCATTATAGCAATGGGGGTCTTGGTTGAGATGGGAATAAAAGTAACAGCCTGTCTGTGCAGAAAGCCTGCCTGGAGTCCACTTCATCAGCCACACTATGCCTCTCTGAGATCAGCAGATGTGATAATGAAGTTGCTCCGATCCTCCCAACACCCATTTGGCCCAGTGCAGTGTCCAGGAAATTCAACAAGGCAGGAAGAATTTCTCATCCTTTTTCAAAACTGAATTCCATATCATACTTCCACCGGGCATCTAGTCTAACACTATGCAAGAGGCAAGCACTTGCTAACACTGTGGCTTGGAAGCCCAAACACAGGTGACAAACTGGTTCCTGTCTTCCACTCACTCTGGTTCATCAAGTTAAAGAACAATAAAGGAACACAAATAATACATTACACTTCCAGAATGATTGGAAATTTAAGCAGAGGGGTGGGAGATGCAAAAGGATGAGAATACTGAGATGCACACAGAGTAGGGGAGGATCAGAGGCTACATTGCTTTGTGAAGAAGAAAGTTTAGTTTAGCCTATACTTAAATGGATGAGTCTGCGAAGCCAGGCAGGTGTCAAGAGCTGGTAAATCGTGGGCGAGAGGGAATCAGAATGAAAACTGGGAAATGAAGTGAAGGTGAGGGGAAATACTTTGGGTTTTCATTTACCATCTGAGGATGAATATTTATTTTATGATCCTGTGTTGTAGAACTAAATCCCTGGAAATGTTGGGAATTCATCACTGTCACTCCAGTGTAATGCCATGTAACTCCACTGATATCAAGGGTGTTATATCTATGTAAAAGTGGAATAACACAGTGGTGAATCAGACCTTATAAACATAAATGTATTTCTTCTTCCTCGGCAAACGCCAGCATGCATTCCAAAATTACTGTCAGACGTCAAAGGGCTTTGGAGCAAGCAAACAGAACTTAGAGATTGACTCCAATCCTGTTCAAAGAGGGAAAAGCCTGCTTTTTGGGCTTTCCCACTGTGGACACACAGAAGGAGAACATCCCATTTTACTCAGAATACTATGATCCCTGAAGTGTGTTTTCAGCCCAGGTAGCCGCCTTCCTTCCCCTTTTAGTGAGGCAGAAGGCAATTTTTAGAGTAATTTTCAGATGAGTAAGAACCTCAAGATTTAAACCATTGTTATTTGTATAGCATCAAGTGTGGCGCACTGGGCATATCTCACATTGCAGTCTATTTTAGCAGCCATGGCTCTGACCACATTCCCCTTCTAAACTGCTTTTCCAAGAGCACTTATAACTCATTTATTTTTACACTGAACTTATGAGTTCCTAGAAGATTTGATTAGATGAGATTTCATTGGTTTTTCCTCCCCTTTCTGTTAGTACAAACATATCAGAAGACTCACGTGGGGCATTGGACTTTGTGGAGAAAGAGAGGCTAACTTTATAAACAATCAAGCATTTCCTATTGCAATCTATGCCCTGTGGTGCTTTGGGTGGGATGTCGAGATGCCACAAAACTCTCTGCATTCTTCTTGCATCACTGTGGCATGGACTGAGAAAGAGGTGCCCAGAAGCATAGCTGCATTTACCATAATGAATCAAATTGGCTTTGAGCAGCTTAAACCAGCCACTTGACATTAGCATAATAAAGTTTCAGCTTCTAAGGTTAACAGTCTCTGTATATGCACAGATATCCCCCCTGGAAATCACTTAAAAATAAAAGCAACAAAAATCAAATAATCTCATTGAGAAGAGGGATATTATGGTCTAAAAATATATATATAACGGGTGGAGTAAAAGTGCCAGGGGTGAGTAAAGATAATCTCTTTTAGCTACAGGATCAGATAATCTGCGGGATTTATTTCACACAAGAGATGTCATGGGGGCGGGGGGGAGGGGGACACACTCTTGGACCAAATTCAGACCTGGTGCAAGAGGATGAAATTCCATTAAACCAGTGGGAGCTGCATCTGCTTATGCTGTCTGACTTTGTCCTAATATCTTTTATAGAATTTTAAACCCATAGGATTGCTGTATTAAAATGAATTAAAGTCATCTGTGTGATGATTGGCAAAGTCACCTGACTGGTCACATCTTCGCCAGCCAACACATAGTTATTCCTAATTTTCTGGCTATAAAATCCAGGTAATTGTCCCACTCAACTGGTGAGGCATTAGCTGGAGTACTGGGTCCAATTCTGGATGTCACACTTTAGGAAAGATTGGAAAAACTGGAGAGAGTCTAGAAGAGAGCAACAAAAGTGATAAAAGGTTTAGAAAACCTGACCTATGAGGAAAGGTTAAAAAAACTGGGCATGTTTAGTCTTGAGAAAGGAAGACTGAGGAGGGACCTGTCCATATGTTAATGACTGTTCTAAAGAGGACAGTGATCAATTGTTCTCCATCTCCACTGAAGGTGGGACAAGAAGTAATAGGCTTAATCTTAAGGGAGATTTAGGTTAGACATTAGGAAAAACTTTCTAACTATCAGGTAGTTATGCTCTGAGAGAGGCTCCCAAGGGAAGTTGTGGAATCCCCATCGTCAGAGGTTTCTAAGAACAGGTTGGACAAGCACCTGTCACGGATGGTCTAGGTCAGTGGGTCTCAACCAGGGGTCCGTGGCCCTGCGGCTGAAGCCCCAATTGCTGGTGCCCCACACAGGGCTGAAGCCAGGAGGTACAGGGCTAAAGCCCCGATCCCCGGTGTCACCCTCAGGACTGAAGCCAGGAGGCATGGGGCTGAAGCCCTGATCACCAGTGCCCCTCTGGCGCCCCTCGTGGGGCTGAATCCCAGAGCCCCGGTGCTCCCTGTGGGGCAGAAGCCCTGAGCCCATGGGCAGAGTTGGGGACATGGAGGGCATTTCCTTCCCCCCCACACACACACTGCAGCACAAGTGCATTGCAATCCCGGGGGTAGTTCCACACCTCCCCCGCCCATCTCATAGACTCATAGACTTTAAGGTCAGAAGGGACCATTATGATCATCTAGTCTGACCTCCTGCACAATGCAGGCCACAGAATCTCACCCACCCACTCCTGTAACAAACCCCTAACTTATGTCTTAGTTACTGAAGTCCTTAAATTGTGGTTTAAAGACCTCAAGGTGCAGGGAATCCTCCAGCAAGTGACCCGTACCCCATGCTGCAGAGGAAGGTGAAAAACCCCCAGGGCCTCTGCCAATCTGCCCTGGAGGAAAATTCCTTCCCGACCCCAAATATGGTGATCAGCTAAACCCTGAGCATGTGGGCAAGACTCACCAGCCAGCACCCAGGAAAGAGTTCTCTGTAGTAATTCAGATCCCACCCCATCTAACATCCCATCACAGGCCACTGGGCATATTTACTGCTAATAAGCAAAGATCAATTAATTGCCAAAATTAGGCTATCCCATCATACCATCCCCTCCATAAACTTATCAAGCTTAGTCTTGAAGCCAGATATGTCTTTTGCCCCCACTGCTCCCCTGAGAAGGCTGTTCCAGAACTTCACTCCTCTAATGGTTAGAAACCTTCGTCTAATTTCAAGTCTAAACTTCCTGATGTCCAGTTTATATCCATTTGTTCTTGTTCTCATCTCCCGGCCCCTGGGCCAGGTCGGAGGTGGGAAGCTGGAGTCAGGCACTGCAGCTGCTGGTGGGCAGCTGCTGCTCTGGCTGGTGCCATAGAGGGAGCAGCGGAGCATTCCCTTCTCTCCTGCTGGTGCCCCGCGTTGAAGCTGCTCCTCAGCTCCCATTGGTCCCACAGAGGCAGCAGATAAGACCGCCTGGGAGGGGAGACCCGGCTCCGTGGGAGACCCGGGAACAGGGACCGCAGGGGAGTTCTCCCAGCACACAGCCCCTAGTACCCCTCTCCCTGCACCCTGAGCTACCCCCCTGCCTGCACACAACCTCAGCTACCCCCTCCCCGCACCCTGAGCTACCCCCCTGCCCGCACATAGCCCTTAGCCACCCCCGTCCCTGCATCCCTGCACCCACAGCCACCCCATGTGCACACAGCCCCAGCTACCTCCTCCCTGCACCTTGAGCTACTCCCTTTCTGCACACAGTTATAATTTTTGATTGCACCTCCCCGAGGCTCCCCTGAACCCAGAGATGGTTCATAGACAGGCTGGGTGGCCTGCTGAGGTGAATCAGGGGATGGAGGTGGCACTCCCTCCCTGGACCTTGCCATGTGGAGGTGGCTAGAGCCCTGCTGGCTCCCGCCCCCCTGAAATAGAAGTCAAACTACACCTATGCCCAAGGCCCCTGCCCCAAGACCACCACCCCCCGCTGGGCCCTGGAATTTTTATAGCATGTTGAGGGGGGCCTCAGGGAGAAACAGGTTGAGCACCCCTGGTCTAGGTTTACTTGGTCCTTCCTCAGTACAGGGGGCTGGACTTAACTTCTCAAGGTCCCTACCAGCCCTACATTTCTATGATTCTAAAACATCTAAGTCAAATTCAGTTTTGGTGCACGCAGCAACAATCTTGAAACTTCCAGTTACCCAGGTCCTTAAGTTCCTGAATCTCACCAAGACCCCAATTCAGCAAAATGGTCTTAACTTAAAGCATGTGTTCAAACCCATCCCTTTTCAACATAGCACTTAAACCTGTGCTTAAGACCCATAAGACTTAAGTACATGCTTAAAACTTAGCACGTGCTTAAATGCTTTGCTGAATAGGGATAGACTTAATCATGTGCACAATAATTCCTCTACTTCCTGAATCCTCCCATTCTGCTCAAATGGAAATCCTTGATCTCTCTACAATGGGCTCAGTTAAAAAGGATTTTTAACCCTTTTTTCAAGTAGGTAAGAGCTACTTATCAATACCCATCATATGCTAGAACCTGCAATATGTTATCTGCTCGCAAAAAAAAAAAAAAAAAAAAAAGGTAACTTTTTACTACATCTCTGCATTTGCCAGGTGTGTTATTCCGATTGGCTGTTAAATTATTTTCTTTCAAGTCCTCTACTCAGTTCATGCTGGGCAAAATTCTTTCGTTATATTGAAATCAACTGAATTACTCTGAATTCATCCCAGTATAAATGAGAGCAGAATTTGTCACATGAGGGTTCTCGAACCGGACAGAAAATACTCTCTAATTCTATCTAAATTACATAAGCTCTTAGACAGAGAGATAATGAAAACACAAACATTTAGCTTGCATATTTATATGGTAAAAAGCACACACACAAATTATAAGTTAGATTTCCCCTAAACAAAGGCAAAACTGCACTGGAGCGCCATCTAGCGAGGTTAAAAGCTATGCCATCAGAGGAGCTGCACTGGGAGTAGCAAATGTGGGAAATTAGAAGGACAAAAGCTGTATATTCCAGGCCATAAAGTACTGGCTGTGCAGCATTTCAGAGAATTAGGCAGTGCCGTCTGGTGGAACGAGCACATCATAGGCAGTCAAGAGGTCCTGAGTTACAGTCCTGGCTTTTCCACTAAACTTGCTATGTGGTCTGGGGCAAGTCACTTCGCCTTTATGACTCAATTTCTTCATCTGTAAAATGGGGATAACAACATTTACTCCCCTACTTTACAGGGGAGTTACAAGGATTAGTTAGTCTCTGTATAGTGCTTTGATCATGTAATGTGCAATATGAATACTAAGTATTCTTATTCTTATTATAAAATATTCTACTATAGTGAAAAATGTATTGAAAAATCATCCTATTAGGCAACCTACTCTCTTAAGAGAACACCTTAAAGTATCCCCAAACATAGAGAATCTATAGGGGAGTCTTTCCACTGCCTTACTGGGTTTTGGATCAGGTCCATATTGACTGCAAATCTGTTCCATCTTTATGAGAAGATCATTAAGCAACTGATTTTTGGTGGTCCCTTAGTGTTAACTTGACAAGTTTCAGTGTATATTGAGTATTTATAACAGATACAGGAAGCATGTACTATAGGATTTTTCCCTTTGCCTAAATAATCCTGTACTAACCTACATCAGAATACTGAGTAAAGAAATCCTGAATAATAAATGGAACACTAATCATACAAGATTTAGGCAGGAAGAGAGAAATTAGGAAATACTACACTGTTTGTAAAGTCATGATTCACCCACACACAAGTTCAGATCCTCAGCTAGTATAACTTGGCAGAACTCAACTGAATTTACCAATTTACACCAGTTGCATGTAAAGATCTGGCCTATTTGCTTTACAAGCCAGCTCACTCTGAAAACAACCCACCTACTCACACAGTTGAACCTATATACAAGAGGTACCCTCTTTTCCAATGGACAGTCACCACATTCCACACACACACATTCTGATATGATCATATGCTACACTTGTTAATATAACATTCCACTCACTTATTGTTGCTAAGGGCCCTGGACCATTATATAATCATATTAAATAGCAGTCTATTCCAGATTCAAACAGCACCTCATCCACACTGGATTTTTTGCTGACTAGGTGGGAGGAATTCTGCTGTTTACAAAAGGACTGACTGCTCTGGAAACTGAAGTTCCCTATTTAGCCACAGAATAGGAACACATGGGTAGCTGCCGTGAAAGCCTGACCAAACTAGTGTGTCTCACTAGATCTGGTTGAAAATTTGGTGACAAGGAGTACCTGAACTGGAAAATAGGGTTTCACAGAAACTGAAATTTTTCAAAAAGAAAAAACTCATTTTGATGAAACTTGGAGATTTTCCATTTACAAAACAAAACAAAACATTTTAGTAAAAAATCCTGGGTATGTGTTTGTTTTTTGTGGGGTTTGCCCCACTTGCCCACCTTTTGTAATGTTTTCTAACTGGCAAAAGTAGGAAGACAATTAGGAAGTGGGGAAAAGTAAGTTTTAAATTGCACATTAAAAAGGTGTGAAAATGGAGTTTCCCCACTTTATCAAATCCCACTCCCTTTTCCCAGTGAAAAAAGGTAGGGAGTAAAAAGAGGGGGTGGGGGGAATAGGAGAAACACCCTGAAAATTAAAAAAAAAAAAAAGATTTTTTCTTTTTTTTGGTTTATAAAATCCAAATGAAATAACATTTGACGTTGAGGTTTACAATATTTCAGTCCATTTCATTTCAAAATTTCCCATAAGAAAATGAAATGTTTTGATTGAATAATTTCAACATGGAATTTTATTCTCATGAAAAAAATCAGTGGGAAAATAAATCTTTTGTTTTTACGAGTTTTAATCTCAACCCTGAACCAAAGGAGCTGCCTCTAAAGGCGCATCTATGCTCACAAATGGACCAACTTGCAAACAGAGCTCTCAGCAGCAGGTCTTCTTGCACCAGTGCTTAGAATTCTTTTAAAGAAAGCGTCGTTGAAACTTGATTTCATCAAGTCTGTTGGGAGGCTATTTCTGAAAAGGGATATGTGCAGGCTACACTGTGCTTAAAGCAACAACTTTCACTGCAGATTCATAAGGAACGATTACTGGCAATAACAGGCAACAATGGATCAATTTCCTAGTATACATGGGGCTAATAGGTCTCAGCTTTCCATAATGGTATTGAAACTGCCCGTCCCTTCTATACTAGCAATTAAACCAGAGGTGGGCAAACTATGGCCTGTGGGACCATCCCGCCCGAACCTTGAGCTCCTGGCCGGGGAGGCTAGCCCCCAGTCCCCCCTCCCCCACAGCCTCAGCTCGCCGTGCTGCCAGCGCTCTGGGTGGCAGGGCTGCAAGCTCCAGCCGGGCAGTGCGGCAGACTCTGGCCAGGCGGCGCAGCTGCCAGTCCTGGTGCTCTGAGCAGCATGGTAAGGGGGCGGGGAGTGGGGGGGTTGGATAAGGGGCAGGGGGTTCCGGGGGGCAGTCAGAGGATGGTTGGATAGGCATGGGAGTTCCGGGGGGCCTGTCAGGGAATGGGGGTGTGGATAGGGGGTGGGGTCCTAGGGGGGCAGTTAGAGGCAGGGGGTCCCGGGAGGGGGAGGTCAGGGGATAAGGAGCAGGGGGGGTTGGATGGGTTGGGGGTTCTGAGGGGGGCAGTCAGGGGGCGGGAAGTGGGAGGGGGCAGATAGGGGGCGGGGCCCAGGCTGTTCCATACAGTTTTGGAACCCCGATGTGGCCCTCAGGCCAAAAAGTTTGCCCACCCCTGAATTAAACCATTTTCAATACTAGCTGAAAAAGAACCGGGGAGACCCCTTACCATAAGTTTGTGATGACCATATTTATGCAAGTGACCGAAGCACAAGCAAGTTATTCAAGTGGCAATAAAAAGCAATAAAAAGCTTATGCTGGTGGGTAGGGCACTGGATTGGTACCTGGATTCCATTCCTGGCTCTACCACTGGTTTACTGGGGGATCTGGGGTGAGTTTCTTCCCCTCCCTGTGTCTTGGTTTCCCCATCTGTAAAACGGGGATAATGATTCTGACCCCCTTTTGAAAATTGCTTTGACAACTGTGGGTGAAAAGCGCTATACAAGAGCTAGGAATTATCATTATTACTACACAATCACATTTCGTTTATGTCGTGTTTGCAGTTCCTCTTCTTGGGGCACTCTGATCCCCCAGGGTGGTACAGTGCATTATTCCTCCCTCCCCAGGGGCATGGTGACCCACCTTAGACCAGTGGGCCCTGCATTCTTAGTACCCAGTGCAGGGGAGACCTCCCAATCTCAGCTGGCTTTCAGTTCTCATGCTTCCAAAAGCATTTTGGGACTTAGTCTGTCCGTTGTGAAGCAGAGCACTCGAGGTCACTCGCAGACCCTCTCACAGGGAGAGTCAAGAATTGACATCTCCCTTCGATTGCAAAGAAAAGCTCTAATCTCTCCCACCTCCCCACCAGCTTGATTCCTGGCACTCAGCTCTCTCTCCTTAATCCCATGGTCCCTGCCAGGCTCAGCTCCCATGTCCCAACCTTGTGCAGACTTTCCAGGGCTTGCCATTGGTCGCAACGACATGCAAATCAGGTGCCAGGTCCAGCCCCAGTGGCTGTGTGTGTCCCTCAAGCACACAGAAAGCCGTGGAAATTCTACACTTAATGACTGTGCAGTACAGATGTAGATTTTCCTTCCCTGACCATTGTCCCCCTCCATTTGCTTTCAAGCAAGACCACTTCTGAAGGGACAGGACACAGCATGAGCAAAGGCTGCTAGCCACTGGATTTAAAAATCAAGGGGCTGCTTTAAAAGATAGGGAGGTGGATAAAATGAGTATGTAATAACCAGAGAGAGGATAACATGCTCGCTCTCTCACTCACTTTCTCCTGCTTTGAAAGTGGTGCCCTGGGTTGTGAGGGACAACAGGAGGTTAACGAAGGACAGAAGGGATTTAGGAAGGCAATTCTGGGACAGCTGAGAGAGTAGGAGGGTAGAGAGAAATTTAATCAAAGAAAAGAGATAAGAACATTAGAATGAGGGGATTTATTTCAGGGGCATTAGGAAGGAAATCTGAGAAGAAAAAGAAACTTAAAAAGTAGCTTTAGCACAAAATATTTGAGAGATGGGTCACACTGGGCTGACTTCCTCAATAGCAAGTAGTTTATGCTAGACACCACTCCCCCTATACACACGCACACACACACTGCATTTCTACCCACTGATTAACACTACACAGCAGCCTCTTATATAGAATTCATTGTGACGATCTCCCCCTGGATTCCATGGAGGTACTTCCGAAACATTGTAGGATCTGACCCGAGAGTGAATTCTTCTAGGGAAGTTATAAACAGTTACACATCCAAGTGATATCCCTCCCTTTTTGACTTGCTAGCCTTAGTTACTTAGTTACACAGAACTGCAATCTCTCCAGCAGCAAGCAACAGATATCAAGAACTGGGGAGAAAAGCTGTCTAAAAAGCAAACACCCCAGATATAGTTAGCAGCCAGAAGCTTTCCTGGCCCACAGGCATCAGAAGAAACTGGGCACTGTTGTCCTGTTGATTAATTTTGCCACTGCTGAAGCTTACTGATGTCTTTTTTTGGCATTTGGGCCTGTCCTCTTCTCTGCTGGGAACCAGCAGATGATAGTTCTGGGCATGCTTCTGCTTGTTGAAGCAGTGGGAAAGCTGGAGTCAGGAAAAATTCAGGATTGACATGCTGGCTTTTTAGCTGAATGCACAGAATTGGAGTCATGTGGGAAGCATATCTTTAGCGTGCCAGGTGTTTTAAAAGAAGCGCCTAAAAGTGGCACCTGCTAGAAATAGGAGGAGACCTATCCCATGTCTCTTATTAAGACTTTCCCATTTTAGAGGTGCCCTGACTTACCAGAAAGGTGAAAACATCCACAGGCATTTCAGTATGAAACCACTGGGTGACCTTGGTGTAGCCTGGCATATTTGGTCTAAATTTTCAAAAGTGACCAGTGATTTTGGGTGCCCAACTTAAAACACTTTAAAAGGGTCTGATTTTTCAGAAAATTTGGAGCATCTGCCCTCTGAAAATGCAGCCCCTTTTCAGGTGTCTCAAGTTGTGCATCCCCAGATCTCGAGTCACTTTTGAAAATCTCCATTTCCATCTGTGGTAACACATGGGAACCCCTGGAGATGCTATGGAACAAACATCACGCAGTGAGATACTGGCACAAGTGGCAAAGTATAAGTTTAAACTCCTTTCCATCTTCCCAGTGGTCTGTGTTACTGAGGGTGAATATCATCCAACACAACTGTTTCATTGATGTATGCTGCTGCTACTGTTACCCCACAGCACGGAGCCACTGCATAGGCACAGTTTACTATCATGTATTAAACAGCAAACAGGTCAGGAATGCAAGGTGTCCTAATACACAGGTGGGTCAATTATGTACACCACTGCCTTATAGAATATCAGGGTTGGAAGGGACCTCAGGAGGTCATCTAGTCTTTTAAATCACCCCGGAGCTCCCAGCTGCAGAGGCAACTGGGAGCCCCGGGGCTCAGGGGCAAATTAAAGGGCCTGGGGCTCTGGCCGCCGTGGAGCTCCGGGCCCTTTAAATCACCGCGGGAGCCCTACTGCTGCTACCCCGGGGAGCCAGGGCTCGGGCAGGCACTTAAAGGGCCCGGGGTTCCCCGCAGTGGCAGGAGCACCGGGCCCTTTAAATCCCTGCCCGAGCCCAGCTGCCGGAGCCCCGGGGCTCCGGCAGCGATTTAAAGGGCCAGAGGCTCCGGCCGCTGTGGGGAGCCCTGGGCCTTTAAAGCGCCGCCGGAGCTCCGGCAGTGGGGTTCGGGCGGTGCTTTAAAGGGCCTGGGGCTCCCCGCAGCGGCCGGAGCTCCAGGCCCTTTAAATCACTGCCGGAGAAGCTGGTCCAGTCCGGCACGGCATTCTAGCTCTTGCCGGTATGCTGTACTGTACCAGACCAGCTTACTTTCACCTCTGCTTATACCCGAATTAAATAAACTGTGTGGTTTCCAGCATAAACAAGACTAAAGTAAAGTCTTTGCTTCAGCGGCTTGTCTCAGATAAGCAGGGATGTATTATAGTTCTTAATGGGGCCTGGACCAACATTGTGATGCTTGCGTTGGGACTCTATGTGATCGAGACACCTTCAAAACTCAGGCCCTGTGTCTGTGCTCAGGCCATCCTCTTTAAAGACCAACGAAACATTAATCTGAGAGGCAACTCGTGCTATTCCAGTCTCGGTTCTCTCCCAAGCAAAAGCTGCCAGTGAGGCTTCTGGGCTGTGCAATATGGAGCAACACGAACTGAGACCAACAAAATAATTTCATTTACGACCCAGCAAAAGATTTTGAAGTGGCGGGGGAAAAAAATGTGCATTAACCTATTGTGTTGATGCTGAATTGCCCTTGCTTCCTATTGAAATTGCTCCTGAAGCATGTGTGCTCTGTTGCAATGCTGAGGCATCACCAGTCTCCTGTAACTTCTTACAAACTTGCTATGAACAGATACCAGCATTATGATTCCAGGCATGGCAGACATGAAAGCAGAGAAGAGTTGCCTTTGATACACAAATTACATCCAGCCAGAACGGATACTTGCTCTGCCCCAGCACAGAGAGGAATGCCCAACGGGAGTTGTGGTGCATCCATGGCTGACATTCCGATTCTTTGGTCAGCACAGTGCTCAACCTACTACCTGCACATGAAATCCATCCTGGACTTTGTTTTCACTAAAGCTGGGTAGAAAAATTGAGAACAAGGCAAGGACGTGACAAACTAGTCTATCTTTCTGATGAGATGCAAACCAGAGGTCCTGACCCCTTGTGGTTATTACAGACCTCATGTTGCTTTACATAAGAATTTGGCCTCCCTAAAATTTCCCCCTATAGTTCCATCTGGAGAATCATGGCTTAAATTAAGCAGGAGCTGTCTGGAGTAAAGCTCCACTAAATATTTTCAAACCTGTGGGGCAGAAGCCCTGAGCCCTGGCACACCCCAGGGGACTGTAGCCCAGAGCCCCAATGCCCCCTGTGGGGCTGAAACCCTGAGCCCTGATGTCCTTCACAGGGCTGAAGCCCCGAGCCCTGGCGCACCCCATAGGAGGCTCCAGCAAATACTCCATGAGAATTTCAGCCCTGTGGAGAATATACTCTGAACCGTCCCATTTCAAAATTTTAAAAACCCTGGTGCTGTTACAGAATGGCCACTACATTTCTTCTTAATCTCAGTGGTATGGAAGTGATTCATATATACAATCTATAAAGCAATTCCATCAAGAAGAGAGGGGTCACATTCACAGAGGGTGTCTGTGCAGGTGATCAGGGCGGCGAAGATGGTGTAGTCTTAGGACTCAACCAGAATCCAGTCCTTTGTAGTACACTCCTTTATCCAGTAGCTGCAGGCATGGAGCAGGCTTATTCCTGGGCCTGTTCAGTAGTCTGATGGGAGATTAGAGAAACCAGTCTGAAGCCTAGCTTTGGTTTCTTACTCCCTGGGCCAGACGTTTGGTGGGAAAATGATGGAGGCCGTCAAAAGGAATGGGTAAAAAAGTGTCTTTTACAGCGTTCTCACCGGGTCAGGGTGTTAAACTGCATGAAGACACAGATGATATAAAATAGAAAGCCAGGCTTAGCTAAAGGTATACAGACTGTCTGAACCTTGAATTCTGAGACCCAACCATATAGGGAGGTTCTATTTGTCTACCCAGTCATTATGGGCCTGATTTAAAGGCTACTGAAATTAATAAAAAGGCTCCTATTGACTTCAGTAGGTTGTGGATCAGGGCCTTGTAGCACACATAATTGTAAGACCCTGAGTGCTGCCTGAAGGCGGTAGATTGTGTGTGTGTTTGCAATTGGTACCATAGATGTTTGAGCCAGACTGCTGTTATGTCAATTTGTGGAACTAAAAGCAGGAGAAAAAATAGGTCCAATTATTGCTATAACTTGCCCAAATACGTCAATTGATCACTCTAAATTTAGAGAGCGAAAGGCACCATGTACTGTTGACAGGTTTGTTCTTCTGACAGGTACAGCATGTGCTCTTGATTCTTGTTTAATTCCCCTCCTAAAGAATAACTCAAACTGTGCTGAGTTGTGGGTGTGGTGGAAAGAGGAGGAGGAGAGCGATTCTTCTCCACAGGAAAACATAATTATCCAACTTCTTTAACTGCTCAAACAGATGACAAGTGAGTGAGCTTTCAGTGCCGCTCGCCAGTTCCAGATTAAAACAAAACACTCTCCATTATACATTCAGTAACAGATCCCTAGTCCCAAACTCCCTGTGGCAGGAGGAAGCCAGGGAAAATAACCCTTTTATTTCCCCATGTTTTCCATACACCAAGGTGCTTTTTTGTTTCTTTGAACTTAGAAGACAGAATCCCACTTATGAAGTTGTGCTGCGCTAAATGGGTTGTTACTGGAATACAAACTAGGGTCGCAGAGGGGGGCTGCATGTGTGTTTGTGCACTCGAGCTCTTTGACGAGTGCCAATCATTCCGACAGTTTGCTCACCACCTACGCGCTATCAAACACGCACACAGGCATGCACACGCTTCAAATCTGCTCGTCTCCTGAGGTAAAAGAAGACAAACCAGTAGTAATTCTTGAAGCTCAAGATAAACCAAAAAGAGCGTTTCTGTGCGATTGTGTGTATGCACGCAAGTGCACTCAGCAACCAGCAAGACACTACCAGTGTCAATGCAAGCTTGAGTGTGTTTGTGTGCAGGTATGTGTGTATGCACTCAGCAACGTGGAAGCGATTTTCATATAAATCTGACTGTGTGAGAGTGTGTGCGCACGCTCAGCAACATGCAAGATACTGCCTTTGTAAATGTGAATGTGAGAGAGTTTGCGTGTATTTTGGAGGGAGGATTTTATTTCATTTTCCTGTTTAATCAGGATTTTTCCAAGGATATAGAAGTCTTCTGGGTGGTTATCCTTCTTCAGCAAAACAACAACCTTACTGTGATGATGTTTCAAAACCCCACACCCTGGCCAAGGCAGGAGGGGCGGGGGGAGCTATGGTGGGTCACAGGTAATAACTCGGCGAGCTGCATGCGGCCCATGGGCCGTGTATTTGAGACCCCTGTTCTGGAGGAACACTGCCTGCAACAGGAAAAGGAGCGCTTACTAAGGACGTCTGGTTGTGAGCCTGCCCCCACCACTTTTTTTTAAGACATCAGCCAAAAGGTAGAAAGAACCCTGTGAGGGGCACCAGAGGATCGCTTCCATCAGCCCTGAGAGTCTAGGGTAGAGCCCTGCAGCGGTATAGGGATCCTGTGTGTCCCACAGGACCCACTGCCATAATAGCAGGAGCAGGTAAAATGTACTTTGTTGCAGGCTGGATTGGGTGGGCAAAAAAACCCCAGACTGCAGTAATTTGTGGGAAAACAAAATGCAAGTTTAGCTACACCTGCTGGTTAAGTTGACCTTATTATCATTCACTTACAAATA
Source organism: Chrysemys picta bellii (assembly GCF_011386835.1). Lineage (NCBI taxonomy): Eukaryota > Metazoa > Chordata > Testudines > Emydidae > Chrysemys > Chrysemys picta. Next base: position 36,251,599 of record NC_088794.1, on the reverse strand, counting down.
CATTTGAAAAAGAGGCTCAAACTATCAAAAACCTATTGCTATGAGCAGTTTTTCTGTTAAATGTTTTTCAAAACGCAATAATAATCCTGACATATAAATAACTTGAACGATATGTTTCAAAGTTCTAAAAACGATGATTAAGTGGTTTAAAAAAATCCAGTTTTTTTAAAGCAACTTACTTTTTATCATTAAAAAAAATCTGCACCTTTTAAGCAAAATTGTGGTGCATTTTGTTTTGACATTCCGTGTGATATACACATGACAGCAGCTTGTCATAAATAGAGTTTAGCAATGTAAAAGAAGTTTTTCTTTTTTAAAAAAAATAAAAAGGTTTTAATACTTAAATTTAGGAAAGGGATAGAAAAATTTGATGTCTATTATAACAGGAGTTAAAGTATTTTACATGATTTAAGCAAACTTCGTTTTATTCTTTTAGTTGTAAAACTTGTGTCTGAATTCTGTTTATATATTCAATATATTAACCAACCTTTTATTTTTTAGTAGCATGAGGGAATCTATCTCTCTTGCAGGATTTGCAGGCAGGAGTAGGATAAAAATGCAAGAAACAATGCAGGATCAGGTGGGAGCGGGTATTGTGGGCCGGGCTAGGAATGGGATTAAAAACATAGTCCCGCGCAGGGCTCTACTGTGGGGTTTGAAGCAAAGGACTATAACTAAACAGTAGCCATACCCCAAACTGAGGCATTGGGTGTGGTAGTAAGTGACTAAGAGGAAGGGTGGGCGAGGTAGATACACTGGAGGGTAGGGATAGGGTCCAGAGTGACCTAGACAAGTTGGAGGATTGGGCCAAAAGAAATCTGATGAGGTTCAAGAAGGACAAGTGCAGAGTCCTGCACTTAGGATGGAAGAATCCCATGCATCGCTACAGACTGGGGACCGACTGGCTAAGCAGCAGTTCTGCAGAAAAGGACCTGGGGATGACAGTGGATGAGAAGCTGGATATGAGTCAGCAGTGTGCCCTTGTTGCCAAGAAGGCTAATGGCATATTGGGCTGCATTAATAGGAGCATTGGCAGCAGATTGAGGTAAGTGATTATTCCCCCCTATTCGGCACTAGTGAGGCCACATCTGGAGTATTGCATACAGATTTGGGCCACCCACTACAGAAGGGATGTGGACAAATTGGAGAGAGTCCAGCAGAGGGCAACAAAAATGATCAGGTGGCTTGGGCACATCACTTACGAGGAGAGGCTGAGGGAACTGGGCTTGTTTAGTCTGCAGAAGAGAAGAGTGAGCGGGGGGGGGGATTTGATAGCCACCTTCAACTACCTGAAGGGGAGGTTCCAAAGAAGATGGAGCTCGGCTGTTCTCAGTCGTGGCAGATGACAGAACAAGGAGCAATGGTCTCAAGTTGCAGTGGGGGAGGTCTAGGTTGGATATTAAGAAACACTATTTCACTAGGAGGGTTGTGAAGCACTGGAATGGGTTACCTAGGGAGGTGGTAGAATCTCTCTCCTTAGAGGTTTTAAGGCCCGGGCTTGACAAAGCCCTGACTGGGATGATTTAGTTGGTGCTGGTCCTGCCCTGAGCAGGGGGTTGAACTAGATGACCTCCTGAGGTCTCTTCCAACCCTAATCTTCTATGATTCTAAGGTGAGCAGGAGGTGGCCTGAACATAGGCCATCCTACAGTTTCACACTTTCAGGGCCCTGGGCTGGCATCAAGTGGAGCAGGAGGGCCCAGGTCCCCCTACCCATCTCAGATTCCTGGGATGGGCAGGACTAGGGAGTTATTGACAAGGAAGCTGACCCAGATGAACTCCATTCAAGGGGCTCAGGACACACTCATCTAAAAGAGAGACTGGAGCAGCAGGCCCTGACCACTAGACCTGCTTACCGTACAGCCAACCCTCCAACACTTACAATCAATCTATCAATCATGAGAACAGTAAGCAATACAAGCCAGCCAGGGCAGTTTTTCTTAATCAGGAACTCTGACAGGTTTGGTGGTTTTTTAAAAAAAAACTCTTTTTCCTTAAGGCTTTTTTTTTTTTTTTAATATAAGGAAATATTATTTTCTCTCTTATTTATTATTTTGAACACACAAATGTTCCAGGTCTCTTGTGTCCCAGTGTCCTAGATTCATCCGAACACAGTACATTGGCGAAATAAACTGATTTTCTGTTTCTCTGGTAATCTGTACCTACTGTGTGAGATTTTCTGAAGTGGCCTAACTTTGCCTCCACTGCAGTCATACAGTCATTGAGTTTAAGGCTGGAAGGGACCACCAGATCATCTAGTCTGACCTGCTGTGTATCACCGGCCACCGACACCACCCAGCACCTGCACACTAAACCAACAACCAAAATGATACCAAAGTACTGCAGCCCACAAGAGACCAGAGCATTATGTGCCACAGGCAGAGAATAGGAGGGACTGAGATGCACCAGTGCTTAAGGCCCCCTCCATGGCAGGGAAATGATTAAATGAGATATACTCTGGCAAGTGACTCGTACCCACACGCTGCAGAGGAAGGTCACTGCCAATCTGACCTAGGAGAAAATTCCTTCCCCACTCCACATGTGGAGATCAGTTAGACCGAAAGCATGTGAGCAAGAACCAGCCAGCCAAGCCCTTGAGAGAATGCTTGGTGCCACCTCAGAGTCCTGGTCTTCCTTACAAATGGTAAAATTCCAGCTGACTGCAACTGGAGCAAAGTTATGCTAATGGAGAGTCCATCTGAACTCCCCCTGCCCTCCACTGGGTCTAATTCAGCCCTGGTGTAAGAGGATGTGACTCCATTGAATATTTACCTTCTTACACTGGGGCTGAATTTGGCCCTAATGGCCTTGTTTAGCTCTAAAGACGTGTCTACACTGCCCCGCAGTTTAGACTACAGGATTGTATAGACATGCCCTAAAACAGAGAGAGAAAGAGATTAGCTTCTCCCTGAAGTTTTTTTGAACTCCTGCTGTAGGTTTTGATTGGGTCTGTTGATGAGACACACTTGTCTTGAACCCACACAAAATGTCCCTTATCACCTCCTCATTTATGAGGATTTTACCAAAAGCAGGCTTTCAAAACTGAATGACAGAACAGAAAAATAACTAGAAAAGTAATAAACAGGTTCTCTTTCGGTGTACCTTTGCGACCAAATGCTTTTTTGTATTCTCACAGCTGGATCCAAAGCCCATCAAAGTCAATCAGGAGACTTCCATTGCCTTGAGAATGGGCTTTGGATCAGACCCCAACTTAGCCATGGCAGTCAGCTAGTACAGTCAAGCTGATAGTCCAGAGATTCATATGTTTGGAAGCTAGGCATTCCGAGAGAAGACTATGGGTTCTGGAATTCCCTTCCCCGCCTTGGACTGACGGGACTGACCCTTAGGGCACGTTGCAAGGGCAATCTATTTATTCAGTCTCTTCCTGAGGGGAGATTTTCTGTGGGGGTTGGGGAACTGAAGGTTGTTTCAGGTAGAAGGTCTTTATCATTATTAGTTTACACTATATCAGTTATTTAGGGCAAGTATGGTTAGTTTTACAGATTTTTGTGCATGTGCCTAGAAATTCATGGATGCATACATTTTAATGTCAGAAAGGACCATTGTGATTATCTAGTCTGAGCTTCCACATAACACAGGATATCAGACTTCCCTGAATTTATTGCTTTATTTATTATTTATTTATTACTTTATTTATTATTACAAGTCCAATAGTAGTGGTTGAACTGGAGCGTATCATCTAGAAAAAAACATTCATTCTTGATTTAAAATTTGCCACCACAATCCTGGGTAAATTGTTCCACGGGCTAATTACCCTCAATGGTATAAATCTGTGCCTTATGTCTAGTCTGAATTTGTCAAGCTTCAACTGCCAGCCACTGAATCTTCTTGCATCTTTGTCTGCTAGATTATAGAGCCATCTACTATCAAATTTCTGTTTCCCAAGTAGGGACTTTTAGACTGTGATCAAGTCACCATTTAACCTTCTCTTTGACAAGCTAAATGGACAACACCATAAAGCATAAAGCATGCTTTCCAATCCTTTAATCATTCTGGTGGCTCTTCTCTAAACCCTCTCCAGTTTTTCAAAAAACTTCTTGAATTGTGGACACCAGAAGGGGATATAGAAAGCCAGTAACAGTGGCAACAGTGTCATATACAGAGATAATATAACCTCTCTACTCCTACTTGAATTTCCCTGGTTTATACATCCAGGGATCGCATGAGTCCTTTTGGTCACAGCATCACACTGGGAGCTTATGTTCAGCTGATTATCCACCATGGCCCCCCAAGTCTTTTTCAGAAAGTCACTGCTTCCCAGGATAGAGTCCCCCATCCTATAAGCATGGCCACATTCTTTGTTCACAGATGTGTGACCTTACAGGGAAAATTATGAAGGGGGTCCACTCCTCCATACTCCCCCCTGGAGATACTAGCCTCCACTAAAAACCAACACACAAAGCAATATTTAAAATAAATAAAGGACACATGCACCCAAAGAAAGGCAAGTGGAGGTCAATTCTCTGTTGTCAAGCCTGTGCCCGCCTGTGGATTTCTCAGGATCCCTGTGTGTCTAGGCAACTAATCAAAGGCCACCTGTCTCTTTCCCACTCACCTCTTACCTTCCCCTCGGTGCCACAAGCACAGCCTTTCCAGGAAAAACATTTCACATGGCGGATCACCAAAAACACATTGAAATAAAAAAAAAAAAAAAAAGCAGCTGTACATATTTTGACTGTGACTCAGGTGACTTACAGAAACTTTCCAAATACACCTCAACCATATCAGAGAGAGGATTCCCTGTGACACCTACACATACCCACACACCGCCCCAACTCACTGTTTAAACCCAGAAGGGCTCCTTCCTATACAATTTGGGAAGTTATCCTAAGCAGGATGCGTACCTTACTTCCTGTTCTTCTGAGAGTCCCCTTGTGGGAATGGGTAATACTACCATTGGTAAGTTCTTGCTCCAACTGTAGAAATCCAATACTCATGCCCTAGGTTTAATAATGGTGGTTTGAGCTACAATTCAAGATAACGATCATTGAACAAAGAAGCATGATTTGCTTTAACGTTTCATTACCCATGGATAAATACCACATCCTGAATTCTCCATTGCACTAAGACCACTTCACACCACGGTGGCAGAAAATTATGCCCACTTTCCAGCTCATTTAGACTGCTTTTCCATTGCCATGGTACTGAAAAGAGGCTGTAACACACATGAAAATCATGTCCTGTGAGTCTTTCCTATACTCCTGTTACACATCTCTTTCTCTGGAGGGATATATAAAGTTTCAGCTCAAGCTTCAGGATAACACTGTTGACAGGATGCATTCACCAGCCTGTGGCAGTGGCTTAAATCTGCAATTTAGCCAATCAGCTATAAGGCCAATTCTTTATAATAATACTAGCACCCCTTGCTGCATTTATTCAGGGCCCCATGTGTTCCGTGATTCCACTGCTGCAGAACTTGCTATAGAATCCATCCCCCACTGAGAAATTGTGCTCCAGAATCTAAACTTCCATTTAAATAAACACAACTATGTTTCTAGTCCTTATGGTCAGGTACAAAATCTTGGACACATGAACAAAGTATAAGCTCATGCCTGAGTCTGCAGAGAGGCTGAAACAATAGCTCTGAGGAGGTGAAATTATCACATTCATCTCAAAAGGAGTATTAACTCTGAAATCAAAAAATAATAACTTGTCACCACTGTTAACGAAACTCACTGTTGATTATTTTTAGCAGAAATATCCTATTTGTCTGTTTATCTCACAATCCTTAAATGCTTTCCACACCTCTCTAGATGCCAAAAGCCACCGTTGCTCCCAATCCACCTGCCAAAAGCTCCAGCATCACTTCTGACAACTGACATGATGCAGTAAGGTACTGACAGCAGAAAAGTTTGCCACAAATTCAAAATCTGAAAATACGAGGGTAGCATAAATGAAATGGAATTTAACAACACAAAGGCTACTATCCTGTACTACCATTTTCATTTTTAATTAATAAAAAAACCTCCTTTTTTAAATGTAAATGATGCAGAACTTCCAATCTGCAGCACCCCACAGAGTGCTGTAGAATCCAGAATGCTAGCTATGGAGTTCACAAGGTCTTTTGTAGATTTAAAGCGACAGGATGCCACAAACTCCATCTCCCCACAGTGTTTGGAGGATGGTGAATTAGCAGCTCATAGAGTAACTCCGCTCTAGAGGATATACATTTAACATGCAACATACAGGCTGAGATGTTCAAAACTGACTACGCAGCTTAGCCACACAGCTCACGTTAATTTCAATGGGGGTTGTGTGTCTCAATTCCTTCGTTGGCATGGAAAATCAAAACCACAGGTTGCAAATTTGTATGTTCAGTAGTGGCTACTGATTTATGCACATTGGACTCTCTGGGCCAAGTTCTCCTCTTGCTGCCAAATAAGAAGTAACTCCATTGAAGTTAATGAGCCAGGTCCCCATCTGCAATAAACTGCCATAACACCATTGACTTCAACAGAGTTACTTCTAATTTGTAAGTGTAAGTGTCAGTGAGAGAAGAGACGTGAGAGAAGAATCTGGCCCACTGTATCCACAAATCAATGGATGCTACCAAACATGTAGATGGATGATCCAGCTCAAATCAGGTACACCGGTGCAAAAGTGAAGTGAAGTCAAAATCAGGCCCTCTGTCTTTTGTACGGTCTATAACCGTTATAACAACATTATATATTGTTGTTGCTTCAACCTAGATGCAAAGTTCCAAACGTGACAGAGGTGGACCTGTGCAAGAAGCACGGCTCTCGGATTTATCCACAACATGAAAGTATAAGAACACCAAGTGCCTACTCTACAGACAACCCATACACATCTGCTTAGCAGTCTACCTACAATCCAGTCCCTTTGATGGGGCAATGCATGCTCACATTATACATTTACTGCAGCTTCATGCTGCACCACGCCTGCTCGTGTGTCATCTCCACAGCGGCAGTTCTGTTAATTGAGACCAGCTGCTTCAATTCCGAATTATTCTCTCCAGAAATATTGATAGTATTACGCTATGATTAGAAAGCACTTTACCAAATGCCTCTCAATTCTGCTAAGCTCAGATGAGGAGCAGCTGTGGAGAGAAGGGATAGTTCCCCGAATGTACAAAACACACACACACACACACACACACACACACACACACACACACACACACAAGCGCTAGCTGAAAAAAATACTGGAGAGAAAAAGGCTCTAAGAAGCAGATACAGACAGAACAACAATGGCAGCCCTCTGCAGGAGACAGCAGCGTGCTGTGTGGGCCACCAGTGCTTATTTTAGATGCTGAAGGGCAGACTTCTTCCTTATGCTCTAGGGTAAATGGCCACAGTTTCGCATCCTCAATACTGCAGGTGGAAATGTTTGTCAAATCCATTCCAGAGGCAGATTATAAGGCAGGTTCCATGGATCTGGGCCCTGGTTGGGGAGAGTGTCTGTGGAGAGTGCAACATTTGGATCCATTGACTGAGGTGACTGGCCCATTGGCAGAGAGAGCTATGGTCTGCCATTGGGACTGAGAAGCCAGAGGGACCATTTGCAGGGTGGGACTGCCAGCACATAGCCACACACTATCTGGCCCTGCCCTCGGCTTCTTCCATGTGGCTGCTGACTCTGCCCTGTAGGCTCTCAGCCGGCTGGCTGGCAGCAGCTGCACTGTGATGTTGTAGTATGAATTGGGAATAACTGAATTCTTCTCTCCTCAGTTCTTCAGGGGAAGAATTGAGGATTAAAATAGCTAATAGTCCTCTCCAACTTAACTTAAGAGAGCCAAAGGCTCGCCTCTGACTGTCAGACAGCAATCCTGAAAAGACATTTGGTCACTACATTTATGTAATAGATGAGATACCCACTCCACTTCCATATGCAATTGCAGCCTATTGAGTATGCAGTGGAGATCCCTAGTAAGAGAAAGCTCTGTGGGCAGTGATGTGAAAGATTCAGCAGGAAATCACAATACATGGTGTCCTGCAGAGAAGAATTTTGCAGAATCGCACAAGGAACGTGGCAATTTTCAGCACTCATCCCTGGAAACAAGGGCCACCAATGCATTACTGCAGTTTTACACTATTACTGGAGTAACACAACAGTGAATCAGCTCAAAGCAAAGGGATCACTTTGCAATGCTAGAAGTTCTGCTTTGCCCCCCTCCATGAAATATCAATGAGATAAATAACATCTTTGATACAAGACACTGCACATTAAAAGGATCTCACAGTTAACATAAAACTCATGTTAAATACATTCCTTACCAATGTTACTAATTAATCAAAGTATTAAAAGTCTAGTTTAATGTTTGCCAGGTATGCAGTTTGTTCACTTTTTCATTTTACTCCTTAGACAATGAAACTAGACTGGGCAGTTGCCTTTTAATTTCTAGTTTTGTTGCCAGTCTATTTCAGTTCCTGGATTTTGTGGACTAGCACATGGCCAGTTGAGTTCCCAATGCTGCAGGTGGTTGAGGGAAATATATCACTGAAATTCCAAAAAACAAAGGCTGAAGATATTTCCATTCATGTGAAGATATGTTGACCCCCTTTTTTCATTAAAACTAGTTTGGACCTAAAATTAGCAGTGTCTTCCTTCAATCCCCAGTTTTCCTTCCATTCCCAGTGAGGTTGTTGTAAACTATTAGTACTGGAAAATAGCTACTATACACAAGCACACACACAACGAAACTCCCACAGTGACAATAGTGAAAAGATGTATGTGTCTTCCACTAATGTGGAATGTGTCATATGTGGTCAACAATGGACCACAAACTGCACATACATTGGCCAAATTCACTGCTGGCTTAAACCCAGTGCAATTCTGTTGACTCCAAAGGAGTTGCATTCACTCATGTCAGGGTTGGATTTGGCCCTGCTGTTCATCAAATCAGATAAACAAAACAGCAGGTTTCTTTTCTTTTTGGTATCCAAGATTGCTTAATGGTGTTAGTTTAAGGAGCTGGCTATTATTAGCCTGGGTGCAATTCGTTAAATAAGTTCTCCTGGGAATTAGCATTGGGCTAGATCCTTAGACGGTTTAAAATGTCATGGTTCCATTGACATCAGTGGAACTAGGGCCGGCTCCAGGCACCAGCTGAGCAAGCTGGTGCTTGGGGGTGGCAGATTGTTCGAGGCGGCATTCTGCCCAATCCTAGGGCGGCATGGCCGCATTTTTTTTTTGGTGTGTTCCGCTCCGGCCGCCCTGTAGGGGGCAGTGGTGCGGAGAACCAGAGCGCCCTGCAGGGCAGTCCTCTTCCTTCCCTCCCCGCCGACTGGAGCGGAGCCCTCGCGGCAGGCAGCAGGAGGCGGCGCAGCGGGAGGGACCGCGTGGCAGCGTCCCTGCTGTAGCCCTGGCCGCCCCCTTCTCTCTCTCTCCCGCCCGCTCCCACCCCCTCTGCCCCCTCCAGCCGGTCCCCCTGTACCCGCGCTCCGGCCGCGCCGCAGGTTTTTTTTTTTTTTTTTTTTTGCTTGGGGCGGCCAAAAAGCCAGAGCTGGCCCTGAGTGGAACTATACCAATTTACACCAGACGAGGACCTGGTGCATTAGATCAGAGAGCAGAATGAAACGATACCACAGAACAGCAATAAGAACACTCACATAACAGAATAGATGTCCTCACCAATCTCTGAGAGTAACAGGCATCACACACCATCTGGTGGAACTTAGAACCCCAACACATGCGTCTGCCATCGCACAGCAGTAACAGCACTGAGGCTGGCCGTTAATTTTGCTCTTAATTAAAGCACATGCATACTCCTTCTTTTTAACTCCAGCCGCCCCCACCCCTGAATTATTATTATTATTATGCACAGCACAGTCCTAGAACTGACAGGGATGTTTGTTAAACATAATTAAGGATATTAATTTTGCATGGAACAGAAGCCACAGAGCCAAGAACTATACTTTCCCCCCCCTCAAATCTCCCATTAGAAAATTACCTTCATTAGCACCGACTCGCTGAGCTTCTCTCTGTTGACAATTTTTATCGCGACCTTTTGACATGTTACACAGTGAACCCCCAACTTCACAAGCCCTGCAGGAAAAACAGAGAGAGAGAGAGAGAAAGATGGTTAGAGACATCCCCCCGTTAAGCTCTTTGCTGTTAGCATCTTACATGGCAGTTTGGCTATTTATATGCAAATGTTTTTCCATTAGTCCTTCTTACTCCCAGGGAAAAAAAGCCTGTGAATAATGAATAAACTGTAGAAGATCCGGCAGCACTAGGAGTTAACCCACGTCTACACTAGGAACGCTTTGAGAGTATAGCTATATTGGTATACTATACTGGCAAAGCACTTCTAATGCAGACGTAGCTTATACCAGTAAAACTGAGCTTTTGCCAGAATTGCTTATTCCGGCCCCCACTAAGAGAAATGATCTATACTGGCTCAAGAGCAGTTCTTCCCATATAACTATGTCTACAGAGGGGGCTTTTGCCAGCACAGCTATATCGGTCGGGGATCATACCTCTTCACTCCACTGATTAACGTAGCTGTGCTGGCAAAATTCCATAGTGCAGACTTGGCCTAAGATGACTTCCAGGTTCTCCCAGTGCTGCCACAATTAATGGGGCTGTCATCTTTCTATTTCAGTCTCTCCTGCTGGACAAAATGGACATTGTGATGTAATGTTATCACAGCGTGCAAAAGCATCAACATGTTCTGATGCAATGATTCAACCCAATGATGGTTTCCTGACCCAAAATAATTTTCAGGGCAGTTATATGGTCATACATGCAACAGACCATTTATCTAGAGGATACCACAACATTTGGGACAGAGACAAACCTAAAAAAACTAAAATAAAACCAACCAGTAACTGGCACTAGGGGTATCAATAGCTATTACAGATTATAGGGTCAAATTCTTCTTTTATTTACAACAGTGCAAATCTGGAGTAACTCCAATGAGATCGCTCAATTTACACTAGTGTCAAACTAGCATTTGTCCCTTTACCTCTCAACTTCCCTTCCATAAAGTACAGTTCTGCTCTGAAAGGTAGCAGCATAAAAATGACACCTTCTTACTCAACAGATCTACTTCCTGTGTGTATTCAATCAGATCTGCCTGCGTTAGTGACTAAAATAAGTTTTACTGCTTTTTACTCCCATCAGCGCTGCAGAGTCAACACAGCTGCAGGAGACTATGCTGGATTCTATTACTTCTTGTGCATCATCAACAGAATTGTCTACTAAGTTTGAATCAGTGAGACCTGTGCAACCCATGGCACTGCACAGGGGGTCACCAAGGGCCAGTGTGGCCTGTAAAGCCTTTATTATTGCTGATAATGCACAAAATGGAAAGAATCCTGCTTAATTCTCAGAGCCCAGACTGGGGTTTAGAGTTAGGAGGAAAAATCCATCTTTTTACTTATAAGCTGAATATAGTGGATTTGGATCCTTGAGAGACAATGAACATGGGGAGGCCTTTTCACAGACTATTCATGACAAACCACACATCCAGATGGACCCATGTTAGCCCTTGTCTCAGAAAGATCTGGCCCCAGTGGAGTGAACGGGGGTTCTACCACTAAATCCAATGGTTTGTCCTCAGAGGTATGCCTACTTTTTAATCTTACTGTAAATCATAATTTTGGAACTGTGAAACAGAGGTTCTGGGGGAAATACCCTTGTTTATGCCCAAGAAACGAACCCCACCCACCTTCTAGCTCCCTCCCTCTTCTGCACTCTGCTCACCTTTGTTGGAACTTTCTCGTCACACATCCCGTGTTCAGACTCAGCTGGTCAAGTGCTGACACGGCACAAAGCAGTTTTACTTTTCAGCCATAACATAAACGAGTCATAGAAACTAAGAGCTCAGCAATGACAAACCCATTTGAAATTAGGTCCAGCAACAGCCTGCCCACTGCCTTGGGCAACTCCCAGCAGCCAGCTGTGCTACGACCAGACCACAATCCCACATCTAAATTCAGTCTACTCAATAAACTAATAGCATTGCTGGCCCCACATTCACCTCTCCCAGCAGCTGCAATGCTACCGCTGCTGCTCCTCTTTGGCTCCACTCCTTTGACTGGACAGCGACTCCTTGGCACTACTCGCTTGTGGCTATGCACAGATTTACTCTGTGTCCATCGCTTTCCCCTGGCCTCCAATGAGCTCTGAATCTTTTGCAAAAAAAAGTGCATCATGTTTGTATCATCCTTAACTCTCCCCCCCCCCCATACTAAAATACTCTGGCTTAACTTCCAGTTGTATTCTTTGTAGCTGGATTTCCAGCAGTCCCACTGTTGCAATGGCACAACACTGCATTGTTGCACCATGCAGAACACTGCCTGCGAGAGGACAAAAGGCTAACCTGAAGCAGCAGTGTGCTCCCCTAAGGTACTGTGTTGAATTGCTGGTACCTTAGATTGCAGGATCTGAATTTAAATGTGTTGTTCACAATTAAAGATGAGATGGAGATTACTTATCTGTAACTGGAAGTTGTGAGTTCCCTATCTGTATCCCACACGTAGGTAAACGTGTGCCACACGTCCAAGTCTGGAGATTTTTAGTACGCAGTGTCCATTGGCCCACATGTGCACAGTTGCTCTCTTTGTGCTCCAGACAGAGGGCATAAGAGATAGTGCAAGCTGACACCTCTCCATTTCCTCTTCTTACCATGAATCAGATAAGATCCAAAGCAGAGGGGAAGGAGGGGCAGTTAGTGGAATATAAATAGGAGCCATGCATCTCAAGAACTTCCAGTTACAGGTAAGTAACCTCCATTTCTTCTTTGAGGGCTGGTCCTTGTGTGTATTCCACATGTGGATGCCTGACAAGCAGTATACAGACTGGGGCTGGGTGGGTAGATGCAAGGATGCAGTCAGTAAAGATGCTTGAAGAACTGCAGTCCCTACAGCCACATCTGCAGAGGAGGCCTGAACTAGCACATAATATTTTGTGAATGTGTGAATGGAGCTCCAGGTAGCTGCTCTGCACATGTCCAGTATCGGTACCTCCTGGAGCGATGCTGTGGAGGTAGCTTGTGCTCTCCTTTTGGGGGAGGGATATGTGCTAATTGATAGCACACAGTGATGCAAGCAGAAATCCATTCAGAGATTCTCTAAGAAGATATCACTTGTCCTCGTGACCTTTCTGCTATAGTGACAAATAATCTGGGTGATTTTCTGATTGGTTTGGCCCTTTACAGGTAGAATGCCAGGGCTCGTCTGACATCCAGAGAATAAATTCCTTTCTCATCAACAGATGCATGGGGTTTCGGGAAGAAAACCAGTAAATGGATAGGTTGGTTGACATGCAATTCAGAAATTACTTTAGGGAGTAACTAAGGATGATGGCAAAGAGAGTCTTTCTCCTTGTGAAAAATGGTGTATGGTGGGTCAGCATCTTGCTCACTATTCTGGCCAAAGTAATAGCAACTGAAAATGCGACCTTCATGGAACGGTGGGACAGAGAGGATGTGGCCAAAAGTTCAAATGGTAGTCTGGTACCTATTAACAGGATGAGATGGAGGTCGGATTGACCACTGGCAGGAAGGACCTGACTAGGCTTTTCAGGAATCTAACCATTGTTGGATGAGTGAAAATGGAATGCCTGTGTACTGACCCTGACTACTGTAAGATGGACCCACAGTGAGCTAATGGAAAGACCTGAATTCTTCAATGGCAGAAGATAATTTAAAACAGCTGGGATATCTGCAGGTTCTGAGGAAGACAGATTGTGCCTTGCCCAGGCGGAGAAGCGTCTCCATTCAGCTAAGTAGCAGTTCCGAGTGGAATCTTTCCTTCACAGTTGTTTTAATTCTGATGCCTGTTCAAAACCAGGCTGTAAGATCATGTGGGTCTGGATTGGGATGTCTGATTTTGCCATTCTCCTGAACAAGAAGATCCAGGAAGGGGTGGATCCTGACAGGAGGATGGGCTGACATTCTCAAACCAGTCCAGAACTGTCTGGACCAATCCAGTGCTATGAGAATGACTCTGGCCTTGTTGAAATGGAAATTTCTCACATCCTGTGATAGCAGAGGGATGGGAGGAAAGGCATATCTAAGTCGGTCTGTCCATGATGAGAGGAGAGCGTCACCCTAGGAATTGCGGCCCACAGCTGCTCTGGAGCAGCATAGGAGAAGTTTCCTGTTCATTTAGGATGCAAGGAGATCCCACTGAGGTATTCCCCAAGGAGTGAATATCTCGTACTGGACAGAGTTATGTATTTCCCACTCATGGTCTGCAGAGGAGTGCCTGCTAAAAAATATAATAATAATATACACCTATCTCCTAGAACTGGAAGAGACCTTGAAAGGTGATTGAGTCCAGCCCCCTACCTTCAATATCAGGACCAAGTACTGATTTTTGCCCCAGACCCCTAAGTGGCCCCCTCAAGGGCTGAACTCACAACCCTGGGTTTAACAGGTCAATGCTCAAACCACTGAGCTATCCCTCACCTGAAATTGGCTGCTTGAAGCGGGGGCTGATATGGCCGAAGAGACAGGTCTATCACTCTTAGATGGACCCAGTGGATGCTGGTCTTTATGTTTAGGAGTTGGAACCAATGATGATACGAATGATCCTTTTTATTTCATACTTTACCCTCTTTCCCGGGGTTCTCAAGTGATACTGAGCCCTTAGAATTTGCTCACGAAGGCTCACCTGACCAGGATGAATTAGGGGAGGGAGTCTCTTCTTTTAGAAGCACAGCTGGAGGGGGGAATCTGTCCTGATGACAGTTCTAGGCTCCACTCCTAAGCTCGTGCCTGGAGGCTGATGTACCAGGGGGTCTTTCTGGCCCAAATCAGAGTCAGGTCTCATGGCCTTCTCCATAAAGTGTTTCCTCAAACTTAGGCTCACAAGCTGTGTGTGTTCGCAGGGGAAATGAGTGGCAAATGCTGCACTTTGCTGAGATATGTGTTCACACAGAAAGGAGAGGCAGCATTGGTGCTTGTCACTCACAAAGAAGGAGCAAGGACAAGAGATGCAATTCTTGAGCCCCGGGACTCTGGGCACAGTCCCAGTCTGTGGGGAGGGACTCCCTGAAAGGGGAGAAACTAAGCTAAACTAACTATAAACTACTATATCACAACTTTAGCCATGCTAAATATTAAAGCTATTTATAACATATACTTACAGGCTGATAAGAAGGAAGCTGGAGACATCTGTGAACACAGAGGATTTTGACTCAGGCCAGCAGCAATAAGAAGGAACTGAGAGGCATCAGCCCACATTGCCTCTTATGCCCTTGGTCTGGAGCCCAAGGAGGGCAACTGCGCATATGTGGGACAACAGACACTGCTTACTAAGAATCTCCAGACTTGGGCACATGGCACACAGGAGTACTCATGCGGAATACACATAGGGACTGGCACTCAAAGAAGAATGTTCCTTTCTGGTCTATATTACCTTGCACCTTCCCATTCTATAAATTAAATTTCCCCTGTCCTCAGCCATACATCTTGACAAGACAAAACAGGGCCCTTGATCGTAAACATGAGAGGACATCTTATTGGATAGGCAGGTTTCCCTGGCAATGAGAGAAGTGGTATCTGGACTCAGGGCTAATCAGTATCACATTGTCCAGTGCCTCTCCCCGGCCACGAACTTGTCAGACAAAGTCGAAAGCTCAGGCTTAACCATTGCATCGACCCCATTAATAAATGTTAAACACTGAGAAACACTACATGCCTTGTAGAAACCAGATAATGAGCCGGATTGTACTTCCACACTGGTTTCACATTGGGTTAACTTGACTGACTTAAAGGAATTTCTCAAGATTTACATTGGCGTAACAGAGAACAGAATTAGGCCTTACATATTTGAGATCACTGGAATTTCTCTCTCCCTCCAAGCCAAATTTAAAAAATACAAATAAGGAAGGTTGCCCTAGTGCTGCTTGTCTTGTGCCCGACCTGCAGGTAGAGAGAAGATGACATTCTCAAGGGCTCTCAATACAGCACCTTTTTCCAGCCCCAAATTCACTTAACTGTGTATATTTGAAAAAGAAAAATGTAACCTTTCCTTCTGTTTTTTGCTTACCAATGTCACACGATGGCTACGAGCAAGAGACAGAGTGTGTGTGTGTGTGGCCTGCTAGTGGCTAGTCCACGTAAAGGATAAGAGCCTACTACTGCTCGTAGTTAAGCGAGTTGCTCTTTTAGTTCAAGCAGTAAAAGCTCCTGCTTTGGAGCTGAAAAGTCCTGGCTGCTATCCTTCCTGATAACCCATAGTGGGGAGTCGTTAAACAGAGGTGGCTTGTAAGGGGATTTGAACATCTGTGCGCTTCAGGGGAGGGATAGCTCAGTGGTTTGAGCATTGGCCTACTAAACCCAGGGTTGTGAGTTCAATCCTTGAGGGGGCCACTTGGGGATCTGGGGCAAAATCAGTACTTGGTCCTGCTAGTGAAGGCAGGGGGCTGGACTCGATGACATTTCAAGGTCCCTTCCAGTTCTAGGAGATAGGATATATCTCCATTAATTTTTTTTTTTTTTTCAGATGTTTAGGATGAACTTCTTCTGCCACACAGTGTGCGTAATGTGCTAGGTGTGTTATGTTTCCCTCTAGTAGGTAGTCTAGGGGATGAGAACCTAATAATACAAAGTAACTAAAGGAGTTACTCCTGAAGCTGAAGTGATAGACTCGTGATTTGGAGTGGAGGATCCAGGGTTCTATCCTTCCTAATAGGCCATAGCCGAGGCGTTGTTAAAAAAGCCGTGGGTTGATTCCTGTTCAGTTCTTATTCGACAGTAAAATTAGTTAGTGCTTAAGACTCTGAGTTAAAGGAGTTCATTAATTAAAAGTTTGTTTGTACAACACTTTGGAGGTGCAAAGTAGTCCATACATTCTGGCCAGCCACTGGTGTAGCTGCAACAGTGCAATCTCTAAAATAGACAGAATGCTGTAATTTGCACTGGCACAGCTTATCCAGGATTTAAACATGGGCAAGGTGCACTTGTGCAAATTATGCCTTTGCCAATCTATCTTTAGGGTTTGAGCCAGTGCAGCTATGCCAGTAGCAGAACCCCCCCGTGTAGTAGTAATCAGTGTTTTATTACAGAGCCCCTGCAGAGACAGAGATCACTGTGGGAATCAAGAAAGTGCAAATAAAAGGTTTACATAACGATTCATCTGAACATCCCACCTCCATACTTTGCTCCCTCCTTTCTCACTGCCAAAGGGACTTCCACTTTCTATCCCTGGGTACCCAGGAGCTCTGGTGTATCAGCATCCAGGGTCTACAAAATTGGCTGCTACAGAAGAGGATATGATATGCAGACATTTGGTAATTTGTCAGGCTTCCTTTGGCCTCAGCTTCACCAGGAATGAAGCCCTCTACTTTCAGGTTGGGTGCAGAAGGAAGGGAGTGAGGGGAGCTATCATCATCTTTTCATTTATAATTAAAAGCCAGAAACTGAAAATTCACAAGAGCATCTGGCTGTTTTCCACCGAACAGAAAGAAGGAATCCCTGACCGATGATACAAGGGAAAGGCTGACAGGAGAACAAGAAGAGTGAGGGGAAATATCTTTGCCCTTCACATCCTAATGCTACAGTGTCCTACTGACAAACCTCTGGTTAAATCTTAAGCCTAGGGGTGAACTTGAGCTACTAACCGGAGTTAAAAGTTGAGATGCTCTGTCTTCCCTGCTATTCTAACCTGAGTTAGCTAACCCATGGGGGAGGGATAGCTCAGTGGTTTGAGCTTTGGCTTGCTTAAACCCAGGGTTGTGAGTTCAATTCTTGAGGGGGCCACTTAGGGATCTGGGGCAAAATCAGTACTTGGTCCTGCTAGTGAAGGCAGGGGGCTAGACTCAATAACCTTTCAAGGTCCCTTCCAGTTCTAGGAGATAGGACATCTCCATTAATTTATTTAACCCGAATTAAGAACACACTCTCTTTTTCAATGTACACAAACCCATCTATATGGGATTTCGTGTAGTTGGCTGCCTCTTTACTGTTCAGTCCAGAGCAGGACTTAAGGAGAACTTAGGCCTGATTGCCCACTTCATTGCACCTTGCATAGTCATTTATATCAGTACAAAGTGAGTATAAACCCTCACCAGATCAGAATGGTGATTTTTGCGCAGGTGTAAACAACACAAGGTGCAAGGCAGTGGAAAATAAGGTCCCCCGTGTAAAGTGTTAACCTAGGAGCTAGTGAACCAGAGAAAACCACAGGCTCTTTCTGTGGCCATTAGCCCCACTTCTGTTTACTGTGAGAGACACTCCAGGAGTAATAGTGCAGTTATTTTTTCAGTCCTATCCAAACCTTGGCTTCTATTGAGGATGCCAACAGGAGGCAAATTATCTTTTGGGAAAGGGTCAAGTAAAGATCATGAATCAAGAAGTAACATTATCCTTTAAACATTGTATTTATGGTACATTCTGTGTTGACGCACATGAGTTCTCCCGTTCTTCCAGTGTTATAGGAAACTTCATGTGTGTTTCATGGTTCTGATTTTTTGAAAAACTACTATGTAAATGAATGCATTTTAAACATAAATAGCAATTTAGTTAAATTACTCCCCACTAATTAGGGGAGATGTGTTCAGATCTCTGGGAACAGAAAATGAATCAATGCTGTATTTGTAAATACTGATAATTGCCTGTAATGGGAAGACTACTGGGTCTAGAATTGCTGAAAAGATTTAAAATAATTTGATTAAAAAAAGATCGCCTATAAAATGAACACTGTCCATTTCTTCAAATCTAAACTGCTGTGAGCATGGGGTACTGCAGAGCAATCCCCATTTGGGAGCCAATTCTGGGAGCTGTTTCAGAAGCCAGCTCGGTGACCTGTCTGCCCAATTTGTTTTTAATGTTTTTTCTAATTGTTGGGAAGTGCCTCAGCATATACAGGGCATTATTGTACCTTTTAAATCTTTGGTCAAGATAATCAGCTAATGTAAATGAGCATAGCTTCACTGAAGTCAATAAAGATGCGCCCATTTATATCAGCAAAGACTCCATATGTGCATATTTGTTTTTAATATCACTTAATTTTTTCAGAGCTTTTGGACAGTTTGATTTACTTAGATCAGGGCCATTATATCCAGTACCAAGTTAGTGGAGAAGAACGGGACACTTTAAGTGCTAGCATTGTTAAAATTAACAAGTTTATTATTAACTGCCAGTATCCATCTCTCTAGTGGCGACTAAGTGGATAAAAATGCTTTTTTGTGCTAGATAATTTCTGGCATATGAATTGTCACAAATGCTCTACAGTATATTCAGAGAAGCAATACATAAACAACTTTTAAGTTCCTGGAAACTCTAAATGAAACGCCAAAGCCCAAAAGTTACATATGGCCACAGGGTTGAGCACTTCATGGCTGCTGGAAACAGAGTCAAATCCCAACCTCACCAAAAGCAATGGCAAAACTTAGACATAACTGACCAAATCCAGCATGTCAACACTCAGTTCTTACTCAGGCAAACTTCTGCCTGACTTCAATGGGAGTTTTGTCTGAGTAACATATCAGTAAGGACCTTCAGATTTGTGCAGTGTGTCCTGAAAGAGGCAACAGAAATAAAAAGTTCTGGTCATTATGAAATAGTCTGGCAACTACTTTAGGAAGGTTTATTTGAATGTTGAGAGGATCTGCTCTATTCCATATTGAGAAGCACTGGTGGTCTTGCTCAAATCCATATGGGACATCTATCAGTATCTCAAAGCTCACACAAAATCTTGCGTAGTTACCACTCTCTTCTTTGGAGAAACCCAAAGACTGGAAATGCAGGGGGAGGAAAAAGGGACTCAAGGGTTAAAAACAATCATCATTCAAATTGCTGTAGATAATGAAAATCAGGAAATGCTGACACTAGGTATTGCCAGCACAGTGGGTCTGCTCACTGCCCTGCATAGTCAGCAAAGGCAGCCGCCAGAGAGGCTCTGTCTTGTACCTTATACCTAGCTTGTACATCCTGGGCATGTGGGATGAGAATGAGGGAAGAGAATCAAGAATCAGATCAGATGAATGTACTAAGGGGCCCTGGCTACATTCCAGACAATAGTATCCTGCTCAGTTGAATTATCACTTAGGAGTCTGTCCAGACTAAAGATATTGCTCTTGTTTTAATTTTAGTAAACTAATTGCAAATGCTAATGTAGATACTCCAGGACACAAATGTTTGTGGTTTACCTCAGGGCTCAGCCTAGCACTGGCAATGAATTAGTCTGAGTTAAAACTAGAGCAAAAACTACATTAGGCATACCCCAATTAGTCTTATTTTCACAGGGGCCTCAATATGGCTCTGAAAGTCTGCGTATGTAATCACCTGTGTATGCACTTTTCAAGCACTAAAATCTGTGCATATAAATGCTAGAATTTACATACCTATATAAACTGGGATTTGCTTTTGTAAATCCTATCAGGTGTTCCTGACTGAAAAGTACACACACAAATATTTACACAGATCTACAAGCCCCAAAACAGACCACTTCTAAAAATGAAGACCTAAAAGCAGCAAACAAAACTATTCACACACAGTTAGAAGAAGCTGGGGAAAATGTTTATAAAATGTGAGATTTCTACCCCTTACAACAAATATGTTCAGCCACTATGGCTTCTTTGGGGTTAAATCAACTCAGTTACACCAGATGGCAACACTGACTTCAATGGAGTCACTTAGGATTTACACTGATGTAACAGGGATTAGAATTTGGCCCACAGCGACTCAATTTCCACAGCTGTAAAATAAGGATAATACTTACTTACCTACCTTGCAAGGATTCTAGGGGGATTAATTGATTAATCCTTATAAAGAACTTTGAAAAAAACCTAAAGCCCTGTGTAAATTCTAAGTATTATTACTAGCAAAATAGCATCTAAAATACAATTCTGAAAAGAAACATCTATTTCATTTCTTGTTAACAGCTCCTATTTCATTCACCACGTTTTTCTGGTCCGTAACTTGATGGTTCTCCACAGTACATTTCCTACTTTCATAGCTGCATTTGCAATAAGTTTGTGTCAGAGCATCTTGCTTATGGAAAACCATAATTGTTCTTAATTACTCAGTCCCCTCATTGAGCAGATGTTTATTTTTCTATAGCAATTGTTATCTCTAATTATTGTCTTTAAAATAAACACAGTCTTATATCAAGTGACATACAAATTATATGGTGTCAGTTTATAATTGGAAGTGGGGGGTGTGGTGGTTTAATCTACAAATCTAAACAGATGTGGATGGAGGTACCCTGTTCTGTAATGAAGTAATTTGACCATGAGCTGTTCTACAAAGATTCCAGGGCTGGAAGGCTGTTCTAAGAAGCCTGTGCAATAACTGCTTCTAAATTGAATAAACTGTAATTACAGTAGGAGTACAGCCAGAGTTCAAATTTTCAGCATGAGCATGGAGGGAGCTGCTCATCAGTGCCAGGATTCACACTTCCTGGCTCAGAACACAATGGGGATGCATATATCAAATCATTACAGCCTGGATTCACTCTCTTAGGGCTCAAACAGAGCTGGGCTGGGGCGGTGAGGGGAGAACACATATTAGCTCACTAATGCTAGGTTTCACATGATGTGCTGTGGAGATGATGGTGGGATCATCCTCCGAGCAATGCAGGATCAAGACATACAGAACTGAGATCGGCTCTAGTGATTTTATCTTGGTCTCTTGCTTATAATATTTTGCATATCTGTACTTCTTGCAAACCCTTTGCGTCAGCTGCATGGAGTAGAGAATGTGACTGAGGAGTTCCTTTGACATGCTGCCTTCCTCAACTTACTACACACATGCACATGTTCAAAGTGTCCCCCTGAGAAACCAGGGCAGAAACCTCAATGGAAACATTGGTGCCACCATTATTAAAATGCTTTTGTTTCATCAGGTGGAGAAAAAAAAAGCCAACCTAAACAAGGATGAAGTTTCTTGGGATTTTTCGAGAGCTTGTGACTTCCTGCCAGCTGGGCTTTTATTTTAGAACAGCTCTTCATTCCCTCACAAAACACTTGGGGAACTATGCTTTGCTGCCACTGGAGAGACACAGGTGGCAGCTCCCAGAAGACATGTGTGAAAACACCCAGCCAAAGCTCCTCATGGACTAGAGGAGAGGACAGTGGCTTCACTTTTTAATTAAACAGATATAACAACATTACAGAGCTCTTCATGGCTGCAATAGTGAAAACTGCCTTTTTCACAGCTCTGGATGAACCCTGGGAAAACTCTGCCTCTAACCCCAATCTGCCGGCCCCAGAAGCTGAGAGAAAAGAAAAGCCAGCATGGCTCCCATCCTGCCTATAGCAGCCAGATCTATGCACCTCCTTGAGGAAACCTCCTTGAGATCAAAGTCCACCTTCAGACCTCATTAATCCATTACCAGTAGGTGCCTGAGGGCAGCTGTTCTCAAACACAAGGGGAAGTGGTAGGAGGTACATAAGAGCCCGGTCTATCCCTCATAAGATAGCTTTTAAAAAACATGTCAGTGTAATTAGATAGCATCTGGGTACTTGGTCTAGTGATCCATTGAGGAGGATTGATGCTCTAACACAGTGGGTGTCAACCAGGGGCCTGGGGCCCCTTGGGGGGCTGCAAGCAGGTTTCAGGGGGGATGCCAAGGAGGGCTGGCATTAGACTTGCTGAGGCCCAAGGCAGAAAGCCAAAGCTCCACCGCATGGGGCTGAAGCGCAGGGTCCAATGCCCTGTCACCTGGCGCTGAAGGCTGAGTAGCTTAGCTTCGCAGGGACCCCTCTGGCATGGGGCTCAGGCAATTGCCCAGCTTGCTACCCCCTAATACCAGCCCTGGCTTTTATATGCAGAAAAATAATTGTTGTAGCATGGGTGGGCCATGGAATTTTTATAGCATGGGGGGGGGGGGGTGTCAGAAAGAAAAAGATTGGGAACCCCTGCTCTAACAAGGAGGGAACATCATAGGGTGGGATGGGAGGGAGAGAGTGGGGCACAGACTGTTTTTCATATGTTTATTGATGTTTTAATCCTATTTCCTTTGTGCATTTCTCATGTACTCTGCTACCTCCCCCCCGCCCATTTCTTCCATCTTTCCTGTGTGTGGCTCCCTCATGACAAAGGGCCTCCTGCATTTCAGGGACTTGCCTTATATTTTCTTTGTGCGATTCGCTATCTAATGATGTCGTCCTAGGCCTTATTGTTACACTAGCCCCACTCTTCTCAAAATGGCCAGAATGTTCTTCATCCTGCACAGAGTTGTGCAACTCGTGGCCTTGGGCACAACATGGCAAGGGCAGTTTTTTATCCTCCAGTGCAAATGTGAGTGCAGGATATACCTGACACATGTCAGGGTCAGCACTAGAGAGGCTTGACCCTGCACAGCAGAGGTAAGGAACACGGAGTACAAGCATCAAAAGTACGGAGCAGGATGGGGAACACCGGGGACCCAGATTCTAAATCTAGGCCTAATCCAGCACCCACTCATGTCACTGGAGAGCCTCCTACTGCCTTCAGTGGGCTTTGGTGCCAACAAACACCACAGTGTGGTCCCCCAGTTACTAGCAGGAGACATGGCCAAAGAGGAGAGAACACAGCTATTTGTCTTATTTGTATGATTATGATTAATGTGTCTTTCCAGACTCACCTTTCTTCCACCCACACTTTGTCCCTTTTTACCCTGTGCTCTTGAGTGTAAGGGAATAGGTGTGTCAAGGAGACGGAGACTTACTATTGGTCTGTGGAGATGATTACATCTAGCACATAACGTAACTCAGTAGTGCCCATCATATTAGCTGCAGCTTAGTTGGATGGACCATTTAAGGGCAATGCTTGGGACAAAGGGGTGAGATTCACTAGGTTTATCTGGTAGGAACAAGCTGGGAACCGTTCAGTATCCCAGTAGCCTGTAATAATACATGCAGGAGTTTTAGTCCATTAGCAGATATTCCTTTAAAAGGATTGCCCCAGCAAGTGGGGTTTATGTACTCAGTGCAGGGAACCTTTACAGGTAATTATCTAAGTTCATTTCATTGTCATTTTCACCAGCCTTCCAGGTTCAGTTGCAGCACAGAGGGAAACCCTGGGCTTTAGAGTGGGATGAGCTTGAAAAAATAAGAGAAATGCTTGACCATCATCCATTTCCCATCTTCAGTGTCAGGATCCCAAGTTCCCAGAGAGTAGGGTGACCCGATAGCAAATGTGAAAAATCAGGATGGGGGTGGGGGGTAACAGGAGTCTATATAAGATACAGACCCAAAAATCGGGACTGTCCCTATAAAATCTGGACATCTGGTCACCCTACCAGAAAGTAAAAAGCTGCCAGTAACGGACGTGCCCAGGCACACTGCAAACAGGGTCTGAAAATTATCTGCTTCCCATCTCAAATTTTCATGGGCCCTCATCTTTCCAACCCCAACCAGATGGGCAATTTAAGAGTATAATGTTTATTCTATGCATCAAGCATAGGGATCAAACCTCATGATTCAATGTCATCACACACAGATGTAATGTTACATTATCTCAGGGTCCCAGGACAAAGAAGTTGCAACCGAAAAGGGAACCCCATCAAAGTTTCTAGGCTGAGATTTTTTTTTTTTTTTTAAAGGCCTAAAGTTAGGCCCCTCTATTTAGACCATATTTAGCCACCAGGAACTGCAGCATCGCCTCTCAAAAACCACCTCTTTAAAAAGAGACTCATAGACTATACTCACTTTCACACTAAATAAAGACATAAAATAAATAAAAATGAAAGTGTACCACATATGCATAAGTGACAGCCATGTGGCTAATTGAGGAACCACATAATATATTGCAAAGCCATATGATACATTTATTTACCATGAACCTTTGATCACTTCACATGCCCTTTACCCATTAATCAGACTCCACTTGGATTTAGCATTCTGAAGCCATGAGCAACTTCCAACAGCTGAATTTCACCCCCCCAAAATTATCCCTTCCTGAGGCCTAGAATTGCCAAGATTCAATCCTGCACAAATGACTGTTTTTTCTATACTTAAAAATGTCATCATTTTAATGGCTAATACCTTGTAGCTCTACACAGCTAGAAACAGGAGCTTTATCCCAATGGAAGAGGATGATTCCCAGCTTCCCTAAGGGACCTGACACCTCTTCTTACCTAGAAATGGCCAGAGAGATCAGCCTTTACAAGTGTGACATTTTTGATATATAGAAAAGTTACTCTGGGTGATATTTAGACATTTACATAGGTTCCTCTGAGCCCTACACAGCTGAACTCACAGTAACTAAGGCATCTGGGTTTATAGGCGGAAGGCTAAAAGAAATAATCCCAATGCAATTTTGAAATCTCTCTAAAATCTTCCTAAAATAACATACGTGGTATATAAATAATACATGAAGGCATAGGTTGATCATTCATTTGAGATAATCTGAATAATTCAGCTGTGGCTCGGCCACTCGTGAGCAATGTACCCATCTCAAACTCAAGCCAATAAACCCTTTAGAGCACACTCGGCCTAGGTGTTCTGACAATACCAATAAATAATAATGACACCCCCCCTAAGACTATAAATGAAATAGAACAATGTAAGGAAAATCTTCACTATCACAGCCCTCTAGACACAAGTATTAGTTGCCTCAGTGACTGCATCATTATATTGTCTTTTCCTCATTCTTCCCATCTCTGACTGCTCCCCTTGTTGTTATCTCCTCCTGTTCTTGACTTGTCTTAGGCCTGGTCTACACTACAAGTTTAGTTCGAATTTAGCAGCGTTAAATCAAATTAACCTTGCACCCGTCCACAAAACGAAGCCATTTACTTCGATATAAAGGGCTCTTAAAATCGATTTCTGTACTCCTCCCCGACGAGGGGAGTAGTGCCTCGACATTGCCATTTCGAATTAGGGTTAGTGTGGCCACAATTCGATGGTATTGGCCTCCGGGAGCTATCCCACAGTGCATCATTGTGACCGCTCTGGACAGCAATCTGAACTTGGATGCACTGGCCAGATACACAGGAAAAGCCCTGCGAACTTTTGAATTTTATTTCCTGTTTTTCCAGTGTGGAGCGCTGATCAGCACAGGTGACCATGCAGAGCTAATCAGCACAGGTGACCCTGCAGTCCCGGAATCAAAAAAGAGCTCCAGCATGGACCGAACGGGAAATACTGAATCTGATCTCTGTATGGGGAGATGAATCTGTTCTATCAGAACTCCATTCCAAAAGACGAAATGCCAAAACATTTGAAAAAAATCTCTAAGGCCACGATGGACAGAGGCCACAACAGGGACTCAACACAGTGCTCCGTGAAACTTAAGGAGCTGAGACAAGCGTACCAGAAAGCCAAAGAATCAAATGGACACTCACAGAGGGAGAGGCAACTGACGACTGTAGCTATCCCACAGTTCCCGTACTCTCCGAAAACCATTTGAATTCTCGGTTGAGCTCCCAATGCCTGAAGGGTCAAAAACATTGTCGCGGGTGGTTCAGGGTATATGTCGTAAGGGTCCCCCCCCCCATGAAAGCAAAGGGGAAAAAATCGTTTCTTGCCTTTTTTCACTGTCACCGTATGTCTACTGGATGCTGCTGGCAGACGTGGTACTGCAGCGCTACACAGGAGCATCCCCTTGCCTTGCCTTGCCTTGCGGACGGCAGACGGTGCAGTATGACTGGTAACTGTCATCGTCGTCCCGTGGGTGCTCCTGGCTGGCCTTGGTGAGGTCAGTTGGGGGCGCATGGACAAAAAAGGGAATGACTCCAGGTCATTCTCTTCTTTAAGTTTTGTGTAATGGAGATTCAGTCCTGCCTGGAATATCATGCCAGCTGGAGGCTTCTGCCTCAGGCTGCTCTCCCAGTCGGCAGCACCGCGCGGTCGCACCTACCCCAGCCTACCCCTTGCTCCCAGGGCTCACAAACACTTTTTGCTGCAAATAAAAAAAATAAAGCTGCCGTTTAGAACTGTCCCCCAACATACATATCCTGGGACATTTTGTATTTTACCAGTGTCAACCAAAGGCCCACACACAAATGGAGATTCAGTCCTGCCTGTGCTTCTATCCTAATACTTATCACAGATTCCCATTTTCAGCTATAGGCTGAGCAAGTGCAGAATGATGTTCACTCGACTTCGCTGTAAGCCAACCGCCCACCCCTCCCCCCTTTGATCTCTGCTTGCAGAGGCAATAAAGTCAGTGTTGTTTCAAATTCATGCATTCTTTATTACTTCA
This sequence comes from Chrysemys picta bellii, assembly GCF_011386835.1. NCBI lineage: Eukaryota > Metazoa > Chordata > Testudines > Emydidae > Chrysemys > Chrysemys picta. The sequence goes on along the minus strand of NC_088794.1, from coordinate 36,224,533 downwards.
TTACACAAAAGGGGGGATAACTGCCAAGGTAGCCCGGGAGGGGTGAGGGAAGAGGGAAGCAACAGGTGGGGTTGTTGTAGGGGCATCCCTTAGAATGGCATGCAGCTCATCATTTCTGCGGGATGTCTGAGACTCTGACCCGGAGCGGCCGTTTGCCTCTCTGGTTCTTTAGTAGGCTTGCCTGATACTCTAGGCAGGACTGACGCTCCATTAGACAAAACTTAAAGAAGAGAATGACCTGGGGAGTCATTCCCATTTTTGTCCAGGCGCCCCCGACTGACCTCACCGAGGCCGGCCAGGAGCACCCATGACAGCAGCAGACGGTACAATATGACTGGTAACCGTCTTTGCCAACTTGCAAAGGCAAGGGGATGCTGCTGTGTAGCGCTGCAGTACCGCGTCTGTCAGCAGCATCCAGTAGACATACGGTGACAGTGAAAAAAGGCCGAACGGGCTCCATGGTTGCCGTGCTATGGCGTCTGCCCGGGCAATCCAGGGAAAAGGGCGCGAAATGATTGTCTGCTGTTGCTTTCACGGAGGGAGGATTGACTGACGACATTTACCCATAACCACCCGTGATAAATTTTTGGCCCCATGAGGCATTGGGCTCTCAACCCAGAATTCCAATGGGCGGGGGAGACTGCGGGAACTATGGGATAGCTATGGAATAGCTACCCACAGTGCAACGCTCCGGAAGTCAACGCTAGCCTTGGTACATGGACACATACTGCTGAATTAATGTGCTTAGTGTGGCCGCATGCACTCGACTTTATACAATGGGTTCCCAAAAATCGAATTCTGTAAATTCGGAGTAATCCCATTGTGTAGACATACCCTTAGGTTGAAAGCTCAGTGGGGAAAGAGAATCTGCCTTTATTGGTTTCTGGGGCACCATGTAATCATATGGCTGTGTAATAATAATAATATAAAATACCAGACTTTGCCTCTGACTCAGTTTGGGACCTTGAGAGAGTCATTTAATTTTTCTGTGCCTTAGTTTCCCACAGGTAAAACTGGGATAGCAATATTTGCCTATCACAGAATGATGTGAGACATAATTAGGGTCTGACTCTTGTTCTCACTGAAGACAACAAGAGATATAGGGTTTGCTTCAACAGGATCTAGAGAGGGGCTTCATGTTTGCAAAGCTTACAATGCTGTGTCAGTGCAAAGTATTGTTATGTAAAGTATTTACAATGAGATGCACAGTCAGTACAGCCTCAATTCAGTAAGGTACTTAATTGACTCCAATGGGGCTACTCACACACTTAAAGTTAGACACATGCTTAGGTAACTTGGTGGATCAATGCCTAAATCAGGAAGGGGGTAGGAAAGAAAAAGACCTGGGGCTAAAACAGAACTGGCTCTTTAATGTAAGACCTACTTTCACTTTAGTTCATTCTAAGATTCCACAACCTGGAGAGTTTTCTTTAAATACAGCTGCAGATACAACCTAGTGTTAGTTTAAACCCAGAACAAATTCAAGCTTACCATTCACTTTGTAGTCACAAAACCAATGAGATCTCCCACCTCCTTTCAACCCTCCAACAAATGAAGATTTTTAAATTCCAATTTAATTAATATCACAACACGGATGGCATTTCCCAGAACTGGAAATCTCTTGAGGTAGGAGAGGAGGTTTGGTACTGAAGACCCCTATAAAAAAGCCAGAGGATGCACTCTTCACAAAATGAGTCTGGCCACTTAACACTTCATCCAATGGACTCACTGCTGACACAGCCTGCTGTGCCATTCTGACTTCTCTTAATCCCTCACTGATGGATCCCTGACAGGAATTGCACCGACTGCAGAGATGCTGCTCTTTAGTAATGACCCAGAAGAAAATGTGGATACGCTGCACCTGCATCTATGCTATGAACAAAATGCCAAGTACCATAAGCTCACTCAGTGCATCCAACTTCCCTGGGTTTCTGAATCGACACCTGGGTGTCAATGAGGTGCAGGGTTTGACTCCAAAGCCTAGTTAGATGCCCAATCCATCTCCCACATAATTCAATGGAAAGATTCCCATTGACTTCAAATGGGAGTTGGATTGGGCTCTTTATCAGTACTAGAGAGGCACCTGCGCCCCTCTGTCAGGGCAGGAATGTTACGAAGTAGAAAGTGGCCTTGATCAAACCCTGGATCCAAATAGCTTCCTTGATCTTTGGGGAAATTTGGAACCAAATTCACACTCTACACTGAGGCCATCTGTTTCTAACTGGGATTGTTCCTGCATCACATAGGAAAAAGTCACTGTATCACTGCAAGGAACAATCATTAAAAGCATTGGGCTTATCTACAACTCTAGTTCTTCCCCGATAAAAAAATCAATACTAATAACAAGACAGCGGTGATGAGAGCCCTGGGCCTGATTCGCCTCTCGCTGACAACAGTTTTATATTGGTGTCATTCCACTGACATATGTGAAGTTACTCTTGCTTTATACTGATGTATGTGAGAGGAGAATCAGGCACAGGGCTGGATTAAGGCAATCCAAGCCTAAAGCCCACCACTGCAGGGGCCCCCACATAGTTCTCTCTTAGTAGCCCTGTCCCCATGCTATGATCCAGTCCCTACTTGGAGTAGCAATGGCAGGGGCCTCCTTCCTCTCCCAAAGAGGCAGGGAAAGCAGCATGCGGCTCGCTTCATTTTCCTCAGGAGCAATAGGAGTCCCTTCTCCATACATAGAGATGCCTCCAGTATTTTTCCCAGAAGCCAGAGTGTGCCTGCTTAAATTGTAGGCCAAGCCCAATGTACTCTTCTCCTGCCATACAGAGTCCTCTTCTGGACTGGTGATGCCAGGGTCCCCAAGAGTAGTTAACATCCCATTGGATGGACAGTTCACACCTCTCAGAGTCAGTTTCAGGCTCTCTGCCGAATCAGGCAGACATCACTGTATCAGTTACACCTGGTTCATATTTTCAAGTTTTTGTTTGCAACCTTGAAGTCTAGAAACATATATTTTTAAATGAATCCTGAGATTCGGACGCAATCACATGACTCCAGGAGCTAGAGCCCTAAGCACCGGCCTATAGAGGCTCACTGATCTTTAAATGCCTTGCATCCTTCCTGCTCCTCTCTGGCAGACTGAATTAATTATACTGAACCAGGTTGTGAGGCTAGAGCCCCCATTACACAATTGTAAAAGATGGTTTTTCTCATCCCATGGGATTCTCCTCCGTACAAAGAGCAGGAAAGCAAAATACTGTGTTCTCACAATTAGATCACAGACCAAAAAAATAATACAATAGCTCTACATCTTGGGGAGAAGAAAGAACTGAAACCCAAAATCCAGTTTACAAAAGGAAAGCTACTGAAAAAGGATTAAAGGTCAAAACAAACAGACTATTCTCATTTGAATGAACAGCAAAAACAGACTTATCACCCACCCCCGCAACTTCCAAATGTACTATTTTTAATTTGGGAGTAATGGTTTGGGTCATAGTGTGGAAGGCATCTGTCGCTGTCGAGGCTGGGAAGAACAAAAACTGCCAGCTCAGGTTTTACAAGCTGCACCGCTCCTGACTCACTGTGTTCCTTATACAGAGAGCAGGAGGTCAGATTCAGTACACCTTTAGAGCAGAAAAGGCCTCAACTCATTATTTTAAGGAAGTGCTTATGAAATACAATATATTATCACCTCCAGAGCCAGATCAGCTGTGCCTGCAAAACTAGAAAAAGAATTTCAATTTCTTTTCAGAAGAAAAATGTTTACACACACACACACACACACACACACACACACACACACACACACACACACACACACACACACACACACACACACACACCCCTTCTGATACTTAGACACATAACTTAGAATTCCTTTCCAGTGAGTACGAGGCAAAGGATATCATATACATAGAATCCACTTGAACTCAGAATTTGAAGTCGCAGAGACCACTGGCTTTTAAACCACAGCACAGGAGCGTGAAGCAATGCTATCAAAATGTACCTTGGCAGCATGTCCCCATTCCAATTTTTCCCCGCAGGAATCACTCACTGGAGGAAGTGTGGTATGCGGGAGATCTCACAGATAGCCTTGTCTCCACCTCTCCCAGCAGGGCTCATTGGAAAGGTTGGTATAGGAGAGTTCTCAGGGCCTGATCCAAAGCCCACTACAGTCAATGGAAAGCTTCTAATTAATGTCAGTGGCCTGTGAATCAACTTCTCTGTCAAGAACTCACAGCTACCCAGACCCTGCTTGCCCTAAGAGGTGTTACTGTAGGGAATGAGACAGAAGTGTTGATTACAGAGGCCCTCACAGCTATACCAGTCCCAGCTGTTCCCAACAGCAGTCAATGAAGATAACCCCCAATAAGTGTTAACTATTAGCAAGAAATCAGCGTTTTTATTCTTGAATTTATAGGGCATTTAAATTAAAATCTGCAGCATTTCCTCACAGAGGGAGGGATTCTGCTCCACACTGACCTCTGTTTAACACTCGGATACAGGCAATGCATTGGGCTGCCCTAAGCAACCCTATGCTAACCTCTTCACAAATGCTAGTTCAGGGGTGTGGGGCACTACTACGGACCAGTGCTCTGGGACGGTACAGAGAATCCGCTTTCTTAGATGCTTGGCTGCTACATTTTGCTCTCATGTTCAGGGTCAAACCGACCATCAGATTTGGTAGGGTTACCATACGTCCGGATTTTTCCAGACATGTCCGGCTTTTTGGGCTTCAAATCCCCGTCCGGGGGGAAATCCCAAAAAAGCCGGACATGTCCGGGAAAATCGGGACATGCGGGGCCGGCGGTGCGGGGCCGGGGCTGGGGGCGCTGAGCCGGGGGCCGGGGCCGGGGGCCGGCGGTGCTGGGCCGGGGGCCGGGGCCGGGCCGGCGGTGCTGGGCCGGGGGCCGGGGCCGGGGCCGGCACCCCAGGGCCCGAGCCGACCCAGGCTGGAGATGCCAGGGGGGCCAGACTGGGCCGCGCCTCCTCCCCCGCCCCTTACCTGCTTCAGGCTTCCCGCGAATCAAATGTTCGCGGGAAGCAGGGGAGGGGGCGGAGTTGGGGCGGGGACGTTGGGGAAGGGGCGGTGTTGGGGCGGGGGCGGGGCCCCGTGGAGTGTCCTCTTTTTGGACACTCAAAATATGGTAACCCTAGATTTGGGGTGGGGAAAGAATATTTCCCAAGGTCAGATTGGCAGGGACTTTGCAGGGTTTATGCCTTCCTCTGCAGCCTGGGGTGCAGATCGCCTGCTGGGATCATCTGAGCATAACCACCTAATCAACTCCCTGCAACTGCAGGGCCTTGGGCACTGGTGCACCTCCGTCCCTCCAGCTCTCTGTTGTGCACCTCCGTCCCTCCAGCTCTCTGTTGTGGCACACAACAGGTGAGTCTTCTGAGGACTGAAATGTTTTCCTCTAACTGAAGTAGGGGTATCTGGATGAAATTGAATGTCCTGTGATTAACTGCAGGTCAGATTAGATGATATAATGGTCCCTTCTGGCCCTGAGCTCTATGAAGTAGGTCAGTGGCAGAGCCAGAAATAGAATTCAGATTTCCTGAGTCCCAGTCCAGTGCTCTGCCCACTAGACCATGCTGCCTCTCAATTAAATGGAGAGGGCTGCACAAGTGAGAGACCCTAGTGAATGAAGACGCTTGTGCCCTGTGCTCCGTAACAATGGCATGGCTTTTAGCTGATCTCCAGCACAGATTCCAGCTGCAGAAGGGCCTGTGCCAGGTTTTATGGGGACCATTTTTACTTGTGGATCTACACCTTGGCGTATACATGACCTCACCAGCATGCACAGCCACCTCCTCCCTGTCTGTGACATCTCTACTTTGCAGGCAGTGGCATCTTCCTCCTGCCCCTTCACTGTTCTGCAAGCCTCTGCAGGCTCTGGGAGACAGTCAGGGGGCGGGGAAGGGAGGAGAGAAACACAAGGAAATTCAATTTATTTCTCAGATTAGGTTTGTCTAAACTGAGGCTGGCCACAGCTGCAGCCAAAAGGGAAGGACTGGGATAGAGGGCACTGGGGTCCGCTCTAGTCAGATTAAAGGGAATTAAGACATGACCACAGACAGGCATGATTACGATGTACCAAATAGAAGGTGAAATTCACTCAGCTCAGGGAGCCAACATGAGGCCCTATGCATCCTCTAAGCACTATGCAAGGCTGGGATTTTTAAAGGAGCCTAAGAGAGTTAGGCAATTATATCCCATTTGGGCACCTAAATTTCTTAGGCTCCCTTTGAAAATCCCACCCTAAATCCCCTACTCAGGTTGTCTGCTTTGGGATGAATTTCACCCATAATTCATGGGCGGGGCATTGTGTGAACAGTACTGTGTGTGCCAACAATAAAATGCCAAATTGGGAAGAGAAGGTCCTTTCAGGAAGCAGAATAGCAACTAAATAGGCACTTTCTAGAGCAGGCACTCCAGGGTAGGAGGGGATGATGGCTGTGTGCTGGCGAGGGTTTGAAGAAAATCAGGGCAGAAACCGGTCACTTATTTAGCAATGGGGCTAGGGCAAAACGTCAAGAAGCTTTTCTAGACAAAATAAAATGCAGAGTGACTTTCACTATCACCAGTGGCTGGAGGAAGGAACGAGGGAAGCATTCACACTTGGCAGCAAGACTTGGTAAATTGGTAAAACTTCAGTGGATTAGCTCTGTTGAGATCAATAGTGCTACAATGATTTACACCAGCTGAGGATGCAGCCCTCGGAGTCTAACTGATCAGCCCACTGTCTGATATGGACTAAACTAACTGCTGCAAGTGGTCTAGGACCCACCACTGGGAAACAAGTCTACAGTCCACTCTGGACTACAGCCTATCCACTTTGCTTTGTCTGTCTTCCGAGCCTGCATGAGCCGTAGCACAATTTACTAAGCAGGAGAGGGCACAAGGAAGGAAGATGGATCATTTAGTCCCCACCACAGCTGGAGTCAGACAGGATAACAGATGGAGAATCAAGAACGGCATTCTCAAGGGGTGATATATGTGATGTGTGGAAGGACATGGTCCTATGCAACTGCATAGTCCTTAAGTCACCGCAGTATGGGGAATACCTTATCACATGCACTCCATTCTCATTTTAACCATCTTCTCCATTAGATGCAAAGGGCTGTGCATTGAAAATTCACAGAGCACTCGCTTGTCTTTCTTTGACAAATGCTTAGCTACATAAAGGAAGAAGCAAATGAATCAAAGATCAAATGCAACTCTGTCACCACCTTAAAAGCTTCTAGCCACATTTCTCATCAGCAGCCCCCAAGCTACTATTCTGCTGCACTGTCTCCAGATTTAGACGCAGTTGCAGGCTAGAACATTTGTGCAACAATGTATCATGTTTCGTCTGTTCTCACACTATTCTAATTTAAAGGAACAAAAGAACCACCTGGTAAGCTAATCAAGCCACCTGCAACAGACTCTGTTAATTAACCCTTTATTCACTGGATTACCATATTATACAAAGCAAAAACCAAGCAGGAGATATTCCTTCAGGACCAGTAGAAGTTTACAAGGCAAATCCTGTTTAGAAATTACGATAGCAATGACAGGCAAATCAAATCTGGTCTTTATACTTTATGGGCCTGTGTTTGTTTAGTGGGAGTAGGTGGTTGCAACAGAATCTGCTATTATCTGTCTGCTAGCTTAAAGAGCTCACTCTTCCCTGTCTTCTCTGCACAACTGAGTCTTATTGCCCTGTTCTTCGACAGACTACTGTGGGGGCAAGGCACATTCCTTAGTGCATACCGGGATTTGGGGTTCATGTGGGGGCTCCTTGCAACTCCCCCTCTTTAGCCAGTTAACAAGCAATACATTCTAGTCACTTTATAAACCTTTCACTAAATGACATAGCTTCTGTACATACTGCTTACTTCCTGTAGTTTAAATCCTTCCAAAGTAACTCCTGCTCAAATGTACTTTTTTCCTAAATTTTCCTTGGTTTTCACCAGAGCAATGGAACTGAAGTGACAACAAGAAGTCAGAAGCTGCACAACATGGGTGTGGGTGTGGGTGAATGAGCTGTTTGCTTTCCTTCAGCCCTGGCAAGGTCCATTTACAAGAGCCCTTGTACAGCAGCGACCTAACAGGCTCAAGTTAATTTTAGATGATCTGCTCTGTCTATAAGCAGCACAGATAGGGTGACCAGATGTCCCGATTTTATAGGGACAGTCCCGATTTTGGGGTCTTTTTCTTATATAGGATCCTATTACCCCCCACCCCCTGTCCCGATTTTTCACACTTGCTGTCTGGTCACCCTAAGCACAGAAAATGGCCAAGTCCTGTGGACAATTCATGCTTTTATCACCGAGATTTCTGTGAAACAAAGCTCATGTTCCTTCCCCCTCTTTTCAAGGTACATTCCCCAAGAGGGCACTGGGACATACTGCTGGCTATCTCTCTGCCTAGGGTTTTTCATGGACTTCAGCACCACAAAAGGTCGGTTAAGTCAAAGAGCCACCACTTGCCCTTCTCCCACTCTGATAAAGTTTCACTACCCCCCTACAAGCTATTTTCTAAATTACCGAAAGGAGTAACACAGTTAACCCAGGAGAAGGATTAGCGGCACAGGAGGTTAAAGATGGGATTTTCACCTCCGAAGTATTAGGTTCCAATTATGTCTTAGGTCACAAGTTAAATGAGTTTGATGGCCTGATCCTTGTTCCAAGCGGAGATCTGTACTCACGACAAACCCTAGCACAATTCAGTCCGTTTGCAACAGGTCCAGAAATGGAAGGTCAGGACTGAAATGCACTGGTAGAGCTGCACACAGAAGCTTGCATGATGTCTGCTCAGTATAACTGTTGCTCTGTCTTACTTTCATAAGTGCTAAATCTGTACTCCCTCCCTCATGCCCATGTTTGAGCGGTTATCCAAAGTAGGAGCTGGTGACCAGGTTGGTCTTGGAGAAACCGAGGGCAGTGATGCATTTACTGAATGTGCATCACAGCAGGAAAGGATGCCTTAGAAAAGCAATTGCTTCACTGCTTGTTGACATAACTCTCAAGCCTCGAAAAGATAAGGCAACACTTCAGGGGAAATATCTTTAAAGTAGGCTAGAAAACAGCACTGGAAATATTAGTGCTGCATCAACTTATTATTTCTATTAATATTACAGTAGCAGTTAGATACTGAGGTTAGGGGCCCATTGCATGAAACACTGTGGGTCACAGTCTCTACGCTAAAGAGTTTTATTACCTAAATAGATCAGACAGTCAAAGGGCAAGACAAAGGGAATATTATTATCCCTCTTTTAAAGATTTGGAATTGAGGAATAAAGAGATTAAGTGATTTGCCAAGGTATACACAGAAAGTCCATGGCAGAACTAGGAATCAATTCCATGCTATGCTCATATGTCTGGCTGGCTATGGGTTTAGGTCAGATATGTTGGATGGGGGTCAGGGATAGATCAATAGGAGAGAATGAAGGGAAACTCTAGACTCTAAGGGGCATACAAGTGTCAAACAAAAGCATTTAGAGGCTCTGATAGAAAAACAATAAAGGCAAATGGACCCAGTAATAGTGTATTTTCAATTAGAAAAGTTAGAGTCATAGGAGAAATACTTGGGTAATGGACCATCATTTCTATTACATAATGGGCCAAATTCCACTCTCAGTTACATGGGTGTAAAGAGAGAGTAACTCCATTCCAGTCATTAGACTTCCTCCAGACTTATACCAACATAACAGAGCAGATTTCGGCCTATTCTCTCTATATGGATGTGTGTTAATATATAAACTTGGTGAATTGCTTTACAGTTTATGTCCCATTAAAAAAATGAAACGGTAAACTGTAACAATAGCCTGCAGGCTGGGGAAGAAATGTTGGTTTGAGGCAGCAACAGTGGAAAAACAGTAAAAGCCATAAAGGAAAATCTCTCTCCTTTTCACTTTCACTCCCCCAGCCCCATCCTAGCAATAGGGCTGGTCTGCAGCAAATTGATAGACAATATAGTTAGATGTAGCTATTAAAATGGAGAGAGTTAAAGTGCTTCAACCACTGAAGCAGGAAGAGGGAATAATCATCCTATTCACATATCATGTTTCTACAGGCAGCAGCAGGATGACTGCTGGGGCTAGCTTTATGTTGGTTTAGATTGCTTGAATATCCCCTCACCTCCAGTGCACGGGTAGGGCAGGTTTATTGTGCTGCATGTGCTCTGGGACAGAAAGGCTGCCGGAGATGATAAGTGCCGCTCCGTAGAGTAGCAGGAACACTGACTGGCACATGAGGGGAAGTACAGTACAGTAATCTCCCATCTGCACAACACAGCTTTTGAGTCTCTTCCTTTACAGCTCAATGGGTGCATCTGCTGCCCCTTTGCTAATCCTCAACATTGTTTAAAATGCAGATTGGTGCCTGTTATGTCTCTTCGCTCCCAGCATGGACCAGAGCATAATAAAGTAGCTTTAAAGCACATAGACAGTCTTCTATGACAGTCTGCTCTGTCATTCTTTCCTACTTGCCTTTGTGTGAAAACGGACTCTTTGTTAAGAGTTAACCAGCAAGAGGAGATCATTTCACAGCGTAAGCCTGAAAAACCAGTTGGAGAAAAGGTAACCATTTCCACACTTGTGGCATTTGCAATGGCAATTTTCAATTGGTAAAGGCAAATAAAACAAGGGGCATTCAAGTCACTGGAACCCCCTGAGAAAACAGAGCCACGCAAAGCCAGATGAAAAAAGAAGAACAGGAGGACTTGTGGCACCTTAGAGACTAACAAATTTATTAGTCTCTAAGGTGCCACAAGTCCTCCTGTTCTTCTTTTTGCGGATACAGACTAACACGGCTGCTACTCTGAAACTCAGCAAAGCCAGATGTATTTTTTGTTATTAACTGCCAAAAACAAACAAACAAACAACAATAAAATAAATTCCATATTAATGGACCATGCACAGTGATTTTTTTTTAAAATCAGGAAATACAAAAGCTAAAGGGCCGCTAAATTCTGTCCCTTGTTATACAGATGTAAATCTGAAGTAATTCCACTGATTTGGAGTTATTCCAGACTTCCACCTAGTAAACAAGACCAAAATTTGCTCTGAGGGTCCTACACCAGTGAATTTGGCCATTTTGCACATAGAGGGGGCCACAATCTGCCTTCAGATGTGACATCTATCTCCAGGTGAAGAGTGCTGGGGAAGTTTGGAGAGGAGAATTCAGCCCATCATATTTACTATTTCCTTTTTTCTTGTTCAGTTGATTGAATGACTGCTAGTATTGGTCATTCAATGTAACTAACAAGTTACAGATTACATTATCGACGGAGGTCAGCATGTCTTCCACAAATTCTCAGTGTACAGTATCAATGGTACAGATGATGGCAAGAGAGACACCTATGCTTAGGCAGCACAACCAGGGATCACAATACGTTGTCTCTGAAAAGAAGGTGAAGCATCCAGTTCTGGGTCTCACAGCACCATGATATTGGCATAGCGCCATCATAATACCAACATTCAGCTCATCTGTGAAGCCACGTAAGTGATATGCTACCCACTGATGCGCTTTAGGAGGCAGAGCGGACGGCAAGCCTACTTTAGCATCTGAACACAACTTGTTGGAAGAAGCGTCCCCATCCTGCAGTGTCCTCCTTTATTTGAGCCCACCAGAGACCAGACCAGTGACTCCGTGTAGTCCAGATTTGCTGATCAAGGACAGCCGCATACACAGAAAACTTGGAGAATTCCAGAGGGCCTGAAGTTACTTTCCTTTCTTAAAGATGCAGAGGGTTATTTGAGCTTCTGAAAGAGCATGCACCAACTGGTGGCAGGGGCTGGTTTATTTATTGCACACCTAGTATGATTGGCAAGAATGTCACATGGGGAAGATGTGCATGTGTTTGGCTGTGCTCTTCTCCCTGCCCTGAGAAACCCTGGGAGACAAGTGTGATAAATGAAGGGTTGGAGGGGGGAGAGCGCCCTTTTATGGACACCCAGCCAGCCAGTTGGCTATAAAATCCCTCTTAGTAGCTATTCTCCACTTGCTATACCTGTAAAGGGTTAAAAAGTCCACAGGTAAAAGGAAGGGAGTGGGCACCTGACCAAAAGAGCCAATGGGAAGGCTAGAACTTTTTAAAATTGGGAAAAACTTCCCTTTGTCTATTCTGTTATTGTTCTCCGGAGAGAGGGGACAGAGCAGAGACAGGCCTGGGATTATGCTGTAAAAACCTTTTTGTCAGGTATGGAAATCATCAGATCATACCTCAAACCTCCTCATAAATTAGAAAATGTCTAGAAAGACGTGATTAGGTTTATTTCTGTTTATTTCTTATTGGCTTGTGGAGTCCTCTGTGCTAACCCCAGATGCTTTTGTTTTGCTTGTAAACTTTAAGCTGGACCTCAAGAAGGTTATTCTTGATGTTTAATTTTTGTAAGTGGGTTTTTTAAATCTAGCAAAAGCCTAAGTTCCAGATGTATTTTCTTTCTTTTTGTTTTTAATAAAATTTACCTTTTTAAAGAACAGAATTGGATTTTTGGTGTCCTAAGAGGTTTGTGAACATGTTGTTTAATTAGCTGGAGGCAACAGCTAATTTCCTTTGTTTTCTTTCTCAGCTCTTCCCCGGAGGTGGGGTGTGGGTGTGAAAGGGCTTGAGGGTACCTCATAGGAAGGAATTCCCATGTGCATCATAATGGGTTCCAAAAAGGGGGGTTTTGCACTTGGGTGGTGGCAGCATCTACCCATCCAAGGTCAGAGAGAAGCTGTAACCTTGGAAGTTTAATACAAGCCTGGAGTGGCCAGTATTACTTTTTAAAATCCTTGTGGGCCCCCACCTTCTGCACTTGACGTGCCAGAGTGGGGAATCAGCCTTGACAGCATGTCTATACAATCCTGGTAGTGTACGTGTAGCTGCACTCTGCAGTGAAAAGCACATCATGTCCACACTGTAGTGCTTAGCTACATGTGTCAGTGAAAGGCTCTGGCAGAGGGGAAAGGCTCAGAACATAAGAATGGCCATACTGGGTCAGACCAAAGGTCCATCTAGCCCAGTATCCTGTCTACCGACAGTGGCCAATGCCAGGTGCCCCAGAGGGAGTGAACCTAACAGGTAATGATCAAGTGATCTCTCTCCTGCCATCCATCTCCACCCTCTGACAAACAGAGTCTAGGGACACCATTCCTTACCCATCGTGGCTAATAGCCATTAATGGACTTAACCTCCATGAATTTATCCAGTTCTCTTTTAAACGCTGTTATAGTCCTAGCCTTCACAACCTCCTCAGGTAAGGAGTTCCACAAATTGACTGTGCGTTGTGTGAAGAAGAACTTCCTTTCATTTGTTTTAAACCTGCTGCCTATTAATTTCATTTGGTGACCCCTAGTTCTTGTATTACGGGAATAAGTAAATAACTTTTCCTTATCTGCTTTCTCCACATCACTCATAATTTTATATACCTCTATCATATCCCCCCCCTTAGTCTCCTCTTTTCCAAGCTGAAAAGTCCTAGCTTCTTTAATCTCTCCTCATATGGGACCCTCTCCAAACCCCTAATCATTTTAGTTGCCCTTCCCTGAACCTTTTCTAGTGCCAGTATATCTTTTTTGAGATGAGGAGACCACATCTGTACACAGTATTCAAGATGTGGGCATACCATCGATTTATATAAGGGCAATAAGATATTCTCCGTCTTATTCTCTATCCCCTTTTTAATGATTCCTTTCCTCGCTGCCTCCTCCCCACCAGAGTCTTTCCCCGCTGCCAGAGTATTTTCTTGCGGTGGGAAAAGGCTTCAGCAGCAGGGAGGCAGCAGGACATTACACTGCTAAAAACAGCCGTGTAGATGGGGAAGCATAGCATGGGTGAGCAGAGAGCCATGCAGGGGATGTACTCGAATAAATACCCACAATCTTCAGGCATATCCTGCTCTCTGCTCGCCTAAGCTGTGCCTCACTGTCTATGCTGCTAATTTTCCCTGTGCTAGGGAACTGCGTGTGTATGTACACTACACACTGCTGAAAGAAGGGGACAGTCTAGACACATCTGGGAGTAGGGAGGAATCAGGGAACAAACTGTGACCCACAGGTTGACTCTGATTCACAATGTCTCCCAGGGCTACTTAATGGCTGTACCTAAAGTCACAATCTAGTCCATAAACTCTGGCAACTTATGTGTAAAAGTATAATCAGGCAGACCCCAAAAGAATTTGAAGAGCAACTAGCAAAAGACACAAAAACTAACAGCAACTATTTTTTTAAATACATCAGAAGCAAGAAGCCTGCTAAACAATCAGTGGGGCCACTGGATGACCAAGGTGCGAAAGGAGCACTCAAAGAAGATAAGGCCATTGCAGAGACGATAAATTAATGCTTTTCATTGGTCTCTGAAAATGTGAGGAAGAGTCCCACACTTGAGCCATTCTTTTTTGGTGACAAATATGAGGAACTGTCCCAGATTGAGATGTCAAGAGAGGAGGTTTTGGAACAAAATTGATAAATTAAACAGTAAAAACAGGACCAGGTGGTATGCACCCAAAATTTCTGAAGGAACTCAAATGTGAAATTGCAGAACTGCTAATTGTGGTATGTAACCTATCACTTAAATCAGCCTCTGTACCAGATGACTGGAGGATAGCTAATGTAATACTGATTCTTAAAAAGACTCCAGAGACGATCCTGGCAATTACAGGCCAGTAAGCCTAACTTTAGTACCAAGCAAATTGGTTGAAACTATAATAAAGAACAAAAGTATCATAGATGAACACAATATGTTGGAGAAGAATCAACATGTTTTTTGTAAAGGGAAGTCATGCCTCACCAATCTATTAGAATTCTTCGAGAGTATCAACTAGCATATGGACGAGGGTGATCCAGTTGTTATAGTGTACCTGGAAAGCCTTTGACAAGCTCCCGCACCAAAGGCTCTTAAGCAAAGTAAGCAGTCATGGGATAAGAGGGAAAGTCTTGTCATGAATCACTAACTGGTTAAAAGATAGGAAACAAAGGGTCAAAATAAATGGTCAGTTTTCACAATGAAGTGCAGTAAACAGCAGGAACCTCCAAAGGGCTGTGGAAATCTGTGCCGAATGGAATTAGGAGCATTAATGGGGGATGAGGTATGCACAGCAAGTATAAATGCTGATAGAGGGATAATTAATTTCACCATAGCCTGAATGCTGTGTGACATCTCTCTTAAGAAACAGTCAACTTTTACACTAACTACTCAGCAACTCAGTTATTTGTGTTAGTGTCAAGGCTGTGCTCTGCCCTTTCATATCCTGCCTGGTACACTGCTGGCCCTGGGAATGAGCTCCCTTTATGGAAATGACGGCTGATAGGAAAGCAATGCTCAATTTTGAATGCATAGTGGCATCTTCTGCAATTAAGGATTTCAGTCATTCTTGCTGCAGGATTTTTTTTAAATACTTTTTTTTCTTAATGTGGAACCACTAAGCTTCAGGGAATCATTTCAGAATTTGTTACAACTTCAAATTAAAGAGGGTTTTGGCACTGAGGAATGTTCTATGAACTGTCATGCTGGAAAAGAGAGGTATAGTTTAGCATTTCAGTGTGTGGTAAGGGTCCCCATGCAAAGAAGGAGATAGAACTCTTCCACAAAGAGCCAACCATCCCTGCATTTTGCTAAATGGGATGGAGGGATTAGCAGGTGATCCCCCAAGAAATGTGCACGAGCCTCATTTATCCATCTTATCTTTTGTAAACTCTTTCAGACATGGACTCGCTCTCACTACAATTTGAACAAAACTAGTACAATGGAGCCCCAGCCTTTCTTGCTGTCTCTAGGCACTTTTGTAATGCAAATAGTAAAAAGAGGGAGAATCAACAGCTATGATCTCTTTACTCCAAGTCCACGAATCTATGATATACTAGTTACTTTGGGATGTGGCTGAGATGAGCCTGTAGCGGGGCGGCCTGGTTCCCAGGCGCCCCTAGAAGGGATGAGCCAGAACAGCCGCCAGAGTGGGCGGAGCCACCGCCGCCTGTACCCGCCCCCGGAAGTCAAGGGGCGGGACAGGAAGTATAAAGGCCAAGCCACAGCGCTCAGTAGCTGGCCGGCAGCGGGAGAGGACAGACGCTGGTGCCCGAGCTCCCGCGGGCCTGAGCCTGCCGAGAGCCCGGTATCCTGAGGAGGACTGGCCGAGCCTGCCGAGAGCCCGGTATCCTGAGGAGGACTGGCCGATCCTGCCGAGGGCCCGGTATCCTGAGGAGGACTGGCCGATCCTGCCGAGGGCCCGGTATCCTGAGGAGCGGTCTGAGCTTCCCCCCGCCGAGGGCCCAGAGGGAGCGACAAACCTACCTGGTGCTCGGGGCCCGGAGGAGCCCATGATCTGCGACCCAGCAGACGAAACGCAGGAGGAACAGGTACCCATGGAGGAGGAGATGGGAAGTGGCCCGGGGATAGCAGACCTCGAACCCATGTCAGTGTGTTGCGGTCAGGATCCCCACTGACTGCGCGGCAGACGGACTGCTGCGGATAGGGCCCCGGGCTGGAACACAGTGGAGTGGGTGGGCCTGTGTTCCCCCCTGCCACCCCGCGCCGGGTGGCAGTCTCTCCTCCTCCTTGTCCAAGGGGCCTGGGCCTCTGACAGACTATTTGTTTGCTGCCCTGCCCTGACCTAGGGCCTGGGCTAACCCAAACTGACCCAGCCCCTGCTACAAAGCCTGGGCCACTGATTGACTATTGGTTTGCTGCCCCGCTCTGACCCAGGGCCGGGGCTGTTACTTGGGTGCTCAGCCCCTGCCTAAGGACCTGAGCCTTGAACTGTTAATTGTGTGCTCAGCCCCTGCCTAAGGGCCTGAGCCTTGAACTGTTATTAGCTTTGTAGCGGGGCGGCCTGGTTCCCAGGCGCCCCGGGAAGGGACGAGCCCCACCCCGGAACTACTACAGAGCCCTATCCTCTATGTTTTATTCTGGGCTACAAAGAAGAGAAGCGACAAAGAAGAGAAGGCATTTTCTTTAGACTACAGCTGGGAAAAGAGAGGAGGCAAGATGATTTTATGGTAAAGACACAGGATTGGGACTCATGAGGCCCATGGGTATGTACCAAGTCTCAGAGCCCGGACAGCTGGCTCAGGCTAGCAAGGCTAGGGCAGCGAGGCTAAAAATCACAGTGTAGATGTTTGGGCTCTGGCTGAAGCCTGGGCTCTGAGACTCTCCCCCATCTCAGGGTCTCAAAGCCCGGGCTCCAACCCGAAACCCAAATGTCTTCACTCTACAATTTTACAGCCCCAAAGCCTGAGTTCCACAAGATGTGTGTGTGGGTATGTCTATACAGCAACTAGACACCTGTGGCTGGGCTATGCCACTTACGGGCTTGGGTTGGAGCCTGGGCTCTAGGACCCTATGAAGTGGGAGGGTCTCTGAGCCTGGAAGTCTACACAGCAATGAAACAGCCCTGCAGCCCGAACACCTCATATCCTGTGTGAGATGTGGATTTTTCCTTTACCCTTCAGAGATAGCCCAGTATTACCTAACTATAAACCACATATCTTGTCATGCCTCTTTATGGCCGAGGGATTTCCTCTTCTGAACTGGTTTATCCTCGAATTCTACATTGTGTTCTTCCCATGGGCAAGTCCCTTCCCACCCAATGGGGAAGTCAGCAAACAAACCTTTTCCAAATGGCACACCATCCAACAAAGTAGAGGCTGATGTACAAGCCTGTACAGAATATGGTTTGCTCCACAACAGATACATTATATGTGTGGTGCTGATACCAGTAAAACAAATGAGTCTGTAAACAAAGCAGATATGATTCTGCTAGACACATTATGCTAAAATCTCATCTGAGTAAAAATGGCAAAAATCAGGAATAAGGTAACGGAGATCAGTGGAGTTAATCACAATTTAAATCAGTGTAAATGAGAGGGGAATTTAGCTCAATGGGAGAACATACTGGCTATGACAAGGAAGCTGTAATTTCACTGTCACTGTTTTGACCATGACTGTACTCTGAACAATGACAGTGCCAACATACTGCTTTATAGGTTGATAACCCAACTCCCAAATGGATAAAACTATGCAAAGCAGTTGATCCCAATGAGAGAACTGGGGGCTAAAGCTGGATGCACTCAATTCACTTACAGCAGGGAAATCTGCTTTAGGACCTAAGCTCAGTGCACTGACTAATATGAAGTTTATTTTGAAAAACAAACAAACCTATGAAAAATGTTTCAGTCTATGGTGCAAAAAGGAATTACCAGTCAATAATTGGGATCCTTTTACTGGAGACAGTCAAGCTTTTTGTGGAGGATAGGGAACATGCGCACGGACGCACACACACACACAAAAGATTATGCAAATCCAACAAAAATAAAAGATTATGCAAATGAGGACTACTCTGTTGCACACAGGCTCGCATTAGCGAGGGAGGCTGCTCTCTTTCTGTGACAGACAAAGATCACGCTAAGACAAGCTCTTGCCAATTTGAAAAATGGAATTTAGGCTCCCCATTTCAGAATCACTCGGAGTATCTGTGAATGCACCCATGGGGCATCTGAACCAACGTGCCAACACAGCACTAACAGGAATCCGAACAAAATGTATTCATTTACCCCTGAACCACACAGCTTAATTCTCCCCATAGCCACGATCAGAAGTGCTGTTAGAGGGCCAAATTCTGTCCTCAGTGATACCAGTGTAAATCCAGAATAACTCCAGACTTCAGTTTACACCAGATTTATATTAGTGTGACTAACATTGAAATTGGCCCCACTAAAACGACTGTATATAACATTGTGGTATACTGGTGTTCCCCATGTATTCTCTCTGTGATTTCCACATTATTTTTTCTCAGTTTACAAATCAAATAATGATGCCACAGCTAGCTACTTTCTACTCCTTTTAACACCACTAATAATCATCCTTTTGGGGGAATATTATCCCAAAGCTTCTGGGAGGGCAATTCTGGCATAGGGTCTTCTGATTTCCTAGCACCCAGTCCATCTGGTTTTAGGTCTGTTTATAGAACAGAGACTATGCTTGTTGCGTCAACTGAGTACTTCTTTCTGGTAATGGGTAAAGATCTAAAGTGTCTATGCCAAATCTCTCAGATCTAGGAAATGCCACAAGGTACTGTTGACACACCTGTAGATTCTAACAGAGGCAGATTAAATTGCTCCTGAGTGACTTTCTAAAGAGGTCCTAGGAGATAGTATTGGGTGAATTCTCATCTGCCCAAGGGCTCTTCCATACTGTGTTCTGTTACCTCACTTCCTCAATGTGTATCAGCCTCATCGAAAGCCATTTAGAATTAATGGGAATTTTTCCATTGTCTTCAATGGGATTTGGATCAGACTCCATTAGAGCAGTGAGGCACTGGGAGTGTGGTGTCTTCAGTATGCAGATGACACAGAACTCTACAGGCCTGTCTACGCAGGAAAACCCCCCACAATTGCTGGCTTAGTGCACATTAGTGCCTTTGTGCACCTTAGATTAATACACTTTGGAAGTGTACTAAACTAAACTGCCTGAGGATACTCTTAGTGTGCAGTAAGAGTGTCCACACAGGAATTTAGTGCAGAGTAGCTAGTGCACTTTAATTCACAACCAAGCTTAGTGTGTAGACAGCCCTATGCCTTCATTACATTAGGCCCAGACAGCGTTGTTGAGAAACTTGCTGAGATTGGGGCTTGGGTAACAGCTAGTTGGCTGCACCCAAACAAGATAAAATGAGGTAGTCTAGGAAGGATATGGAGCCAAAGGACAGGTTGTTGGATGAAATACTCCCAACATCTTTACCATGTCAGGATCCTTCTCTGCATTCCCAGAAGCAGATAGCTCAGTGTGGATCTGCATGATTTTACTCACTAAATTATTAGAGGTTTCCTCACAACGAGAGGGACTCAGATCAGGCACTGAGTGAAGGCAGTTTGAATTAGCCATGCTGTCCAGCCCTCAAAACAAATGCACTGATTGAGATTTCCTTCCAATCCACTGTCACACCAGCACTTCCTCAGTTTGCTGGGCATTTCCTTATGCTCCATCCATGATTTCTGTGATTGTTAAGCAGGGCTGAAGCATCAAATTATTCAGGTAAAAAGAAAACACTGATGATTTCAACCCACTGATCAAACCACAGAGATGGTCCAAACCAGTAAAACTGGCAGAGGTGAGATGAATGCAACAAGAAGGCATAACATACAGTTAGAATAGTTCTCCTTCCCTACCCGAAACCTCTCTCTAGTAAGTCAAAGGTAAGAGGGAATATTAACACACCCCCACCAGCGTCTGTGAGAGAACGTCCCTCTCAGACAAAAGTTGCCAAAATGTTTGAATATTACTGTTTGACAGCAGCAGCGAGCAGCACCTTTTGGTCAAACAATCTGCCAGGCTCAAGCTTTCTGGACAAAGGTCCAAAAGAAGAAAAGCCAGTGAGTAGGCAGCAGAGATAGCCACCAAACTGTTCTCTTTACCATGTCTCCAATTTGTTCCATCTTCATCACGCCAGCGCAACCCGAGAACTGAATGTTTATCTGAATGGTCAGAAGGTGAAGCATGAATTAGAACCAGTCTATCTAGGTGTGACCTTAGACCACACACACTGAGTTACCATGCCCACCTGAAGAAGACAACAGCTAAAGTTAAGAAGCGCAACAATCTTCTTAGCATACCGGCAGGTTCGTCATGGGGTGCTCGTGCTCCAACTTTGCGGACGTCAGCTCTTGCCAACTCTTATTTGGTGGCGGAGTACTGTGCACCGGTTTGGAGTCGATCGTCACACACCAAACTGGTGGATACGCAGTTACATGCTGCCATGTGTATCATCTCTGGCACCCTGCGTCCGACGCCACTCCCATGGCTTCCAGTTCTCAGCAATATTGCTCCTCCTCATATCAGACGAGAGGTTGCCATTGGCAAGTTATTGGTACGCGCCAACTCAAGTCTGTCACTGCACAATGACCTTTTTAAACCACCAGCTGCATGTTTGCCATCACATCACCCCATTATGGTCTCAGCCGCCACGCCAGGATGTTAGGGAGGAAAATCTCTGGCGGGAGCAATGGATATCTGTTATAATCCCCAACCAGTCCCTCATCGCTGATCCCACAATCTGCCAGCCTAGGTTTGACCTGCCCCATCGCCAATGGTTCCCGTTGAACAGGTTCCGGACCGGGCAAGGTCTGTGTGCAGCCAACCAGTATCACTGGGGCCTTCGTGACAGCCCTTTTTGCAGCTGCGGTGCAACACAGACGATGACGCACATTGTCAATGAATGCCTGCTGACTAGGTTCAGCGGTGGCCTAGAAGAACTGCATCACGCCACTGAAGATGCCATTGCTTGGCTAGCCGACTATGCACACATTAAATAAATAACCATGAAATCATCCAGCAGCCCCCAACTCCATCTCTGCTTCCTCTGCTCAGGAAGCTACTAAATAGGAAATAAGTAGTACAATCTGCTTCTCTCCCATCACCCTCTTGCTCCCACCTGCCACGACTGCAGATCTATAATCATTTCACATTCCACTTTAGTGCTCCTATCCTCTAGCACATGCTCTTGGCCCAATAACACAACAGACAGCTTCAGAGCAGCTTAAAGCTCCTTGCAAGAAAACAAAACAATAATACTTCCTGTTAGATCCTGTCTATAAATGAAAGCAGCATTGCATATCCTAATAAAACAAGAACCAGCACCAATTGCTTCAAACTCAAATCCTTTCAGGCAACTTGGAATAAGGATTTTCCTCTGACAAGCAACTAGGACTTCAATTGCACAACCTTCCATGTAACTGGGCTAAAATCCATCTATCCTCAAATCTCTGCATATACATATTATCCTAAACTAGCCCAAACAACAACTCAACTGATAAGCAGAGGATGAGTGAGAAAGAGACGATGCAGCTCAGTTTCCTAGACAGCTGAATGTCCCACTGTGTGCTGAATTGGCCACAAATAATCACGGGGGAAAAAATAACTGCAGTTTTTCAGCATACCACACTTCACCTCTCAGTAGCCGTTCAATCCTAGGAGATTTTTACTTCCCCAAAAGAGTAGTAGTTCCAAGGCCTGAAAACCAAGTCAGCAGAAATTGATCAAAGAGGCATATTAAAATCTCTTATGAGCAAAAGTTATTTTTGTCTGATGAGCAGAAGATCTCACTCTCGCTTCCTCCCAGTCTCCTTCTCCCAAATGTGCTGACAAAGAAATGTGATGGGGAATTTTGCTATAGACTGCCTGTGAGGATTTGGGTTTTGCAAATTCTAAACCTTGAGGGTAGGGCCAAGGGCTTGGATCCAGGTCCATTTTATCTGAACCACCAAATATTCGGTTACAAGGCCCTGATTTAGATCCATACCTATTAAGCATAACTGCCACCAGGATAACTACTATACTGCTTCATGCCTGCCATTCACCATCATATAAGAGGTGGATGATTTCAGTATACAACTGTAAAGCATCAGTTCTCAAGCTTTTCCACCCCATGACCCCATGTTACAACAGAAAATAGTTTGGGGAACCCCTTCCCATCCAGCCATAAAGTCCTCAGCTCAGCAAAGCACTTAAGCACATGCTGAAATTCCATTCAAGTTCATGTGACTTAAAATAAAGCATGGCTTTGTTAAACAGGGATGGTTTGTTCTATCGGGGCCAAAGAAAGGAAGGGAGGTCATGACTGCCACCACCTCCAGGTGAGAACCCATACTGTAAAACACTTAGGGATTCATTGAAAGAAAGGCAGTAGTGCATAGAGAATAAATGTATGGTCATATATGCTCTTGCTGTGTAGTTTAACATCTTGAGTTTTTTCACTCACCTAACAATGATTATGTTTACACTTGCTATGGAAGTACATTTACAGAATGTTGATATTAAGGTATATGTTGAAAAACAATTTACCCACACATTCAAAACCTGACTGGCCGTGGGATGTAGAAATCCATTCTGTTTTATTTATGCTTTTACAATGTCTTTTTCCGTACACATGTGCTAGCTGCCATCTGCCAAGGCATTTCATGATCATCTCATCCAACAGCTGAACTTCTTATATCATAAGCTCTTCAGAGAAGGGACCATGAGTGCCTCAATATTTGTAGCACAATAGGGCCTGATACTGATCCAGCCCTCTGGACACTGCCATAATATAAGCATTAAATAACAAGAACTCCTTCATTAATAATGGGATGGAGTGTGGTCAAGCAGCTAGAACATTGGAATGAGAATCAGAAGACCTGGATTCTATTCCTTGCTCAAAACGTGACCTTCAGCAAGTCACTACACCTCCGTGCTTTTGTTTTCCTTCCTGCCCTTTGGCTGCCTTGTCTATGTAGACTGTCAGATCGTCAGGGCAGGGATAATCTCTTACTATAAGCTTATACAGCACTTAACACATTTGGGACCTTGTTCTCAGCTGAGGCCTCTAGCCTCCACTGAAATACAAAGGACAGCAACCATCTTCAATAAACATAACAAAAATGTTTTCAGTTTTTTATATTTTCTCTCTGAAGTTAATATCAACACTTCCTTTAACCCAGGCTGATGACACCCCCTAGCTCCTATAGGAACATTTGCAAATTTTTTGTTGAATGTACTTTTAATCCCGGATCTTTACTCACTCATTTCCCACGATTTTTGTTTACTATTGTGTCTGACAAGTTCTAAAAATAGCAGACATTCAATGAATTGCACGCACCTTAATGGCACATTAAACATCCAACAGAATGTAAACATCTCAGATATAGGGTCTTCCCCCCCTAAAACATACTGCAGCATTAACATTCCTTTATGCAAAGGCTCTTGTATTTTAGGTCACAGGGTCATTTGATCCTAACATCAGCTTAAAAAACAAACCCACAAACTCGCCCAACTAAGAATGTGGAAGTGCAAAACATTTAGGTCACAACTCTGCCTTTGTCAGTCTGAACATGCTTGTTATTCCAAGGATAGAAATTCATTATAGAGACAGACTATAAACAAATAGCCACACATGGCAATAAAAAATATGCAGATTTGTTCTGCCTGCCCACACAGTATGCGTATGACTACTTGACCCAGAAATCACTGATATCATCACATAGTCAGTGGGTCAGGAGAGCTGAGAGAATCATTTACAGTGAATAATGTACTCAATGAATTCAGCCTGTCATCTTCCTTGCAGAATGTCTAGTAGCAGATCATAATTTCCTCTGATTATAAGAAGTTACTTGCAAAAGGCTATGATGTGATACTCTTACCCACACTGACTAGCACTTTCCTCTACTAACAACCCCACTGAAGTCAATGGGACCTCTTGTGGAGTGAGATTCTACTCAACATAAGTACGGGTATCACAGTCTGGGTTTTTAATTACTCTACAGACAGATTACAAACACTGTTGTAAGTATTCGATACTCAGTTTTTGAAATTCAGACTATGTTGGTTATTTGTGATGGGTTATGTAAATCATAAGGAATCGGTCTGTTCCCAAACTGGATAAGCAGAACTCTTAACATTAGAAGCATGTCTTAAAGATGTCACTGAGGCTGGGCATCTCAGGGAGAGAGAGCAGTTTACAGAGAGAGGTAACAGATAAGCAAGGTTTGGGATTTTTATAATATTTCAAACCTTTTCCTTTCTGAGTCACCCAGACCTTGCCCAAGGCATCAGTTCTAGAAAAATTAAGCTACTATAAGATTTGTTGGCTGAATACGGAGTATAAATGTATTTTTCTCTTGTAACTTTCACACAAAGTAACTACGTGTGTGTGGGCAGTATATGCAAAGGTATGGTCAGATCATTGGTAGACTTGTTTAATCACCTATGTGCCAGAGTTCCAGCAAGAGATTTTGAAACCCTGACCCACACACTATGTCAAGCAGTGTTTCATCATGTGTAAAATATCCCAAGTGGGTTATTGCATTTCCTGGTCTGTAATTCTCTATCACTATCACAAAGTAATTCATTGTGCATGCCTGGGGTTACTACTCAGACCCTTTTCTAGCTCATTTAATTGCTTCTGTTCCAGGGCTCTAGAAAGGACTTTGGGGATCCCTGTCCCCCTGCTGTGTTACATCCCAGAAAAAGCAGACCACTTGGTGAAAAAATGCCTAAATATTTACGTGTGGTGGCTGCCATCTTGGCCAACATAGCATGAATTGAGCTAAGACCTCCAGAGCTAAAGAGCCAGTCTGTAACAACTCTGTGGATTGGCACAGAGGTGGACCTGTAATATACATGCAAGAGTGGGTTACATACTTATTCAATCAAAGGAAGCTAGGCCCAAATATCTGAAGTCCACAGCAGTTCGAATCTCAGACAAGCTACCCATTACGTGACATCCGACATGTCAGCCAACACACAAGGGACCTCCAGAGCTAAAAGCATGAGCTGCAGTAGCTTGATCTAAAGAACCACAGTCTGGAGCTGGGGGCTGCAACAACTCATCTCCTTTACAGATTGGCTCAGAGGGGGACCCCTACCACACACTTGCCAGTGGTTACACGAGGCACACAATCAGAACTCTGTTCAAATGTTCATGGAAAGCAAAACCAAGATGGAATTGAGAATGTTTAAAACAAGTTAATTTTAAAATCTGAGCCAATACTGTGGGAAATTTCTGAATTAGGTGTTATTGTTTCAGATTCATTTTATTCATACAAATAATAAAAAAAAAGGTAGAAAAGAACAATGGAAGACCAAAGTACATGGCCATTAGCTTCATGTATCTGCTAGAACTGTGTTTGTGGAGGCGGGAAGGGAAGACAGAGGTAGAGGTAAATCTTCATATACTAACCCAGAAAAGAAGGAAGGGTAAAGACGAGCCCAGAGAGACAGAAAAAGAAAAGTGTGACTTTTCATACACTAAGAACAACAAACCAAGTCATCTCAGCTCAGCCATTATTATAAATGTAGCCGTACAAAGTTATTATTAATGATCCTGTCATAAAATACAATGATAGTACTGAAAAATATGCCCATTTCCCCCTAAGATAAATAGATATAGTTACCGCAGTGTATGCAGTACTTTGCTATGCCTGCTCTAGGAAATTCCCTTAATACTGCAAATCCTAAGGTTTGTTGAATTCAAATCTTATTTAGTTATCTAAGTCAATTGGCAGTTCCATGCCATATGTTTCAAGGAGCGCAGGGAATGCCCACATCTCCAGCAATTGGGTGTTTATCCCTTTCTGCAAAATGTGCAAGATGTCAGAGAATTCACAAATTGCTACAGTCAGAGCCCCACTGGAATTCTGTTTGAGTCCATAAGATAACAAATTCCCTGATTTTTTCTCCCTCGGATCCCCAGGATTATTACATAAATCCAATTAAACCTGAGTAGCAACCCATATCCACAAAGAGGGAATGCAGGGCAGTTCTGATGCTGAAGTGAGAAAGGATGAGCCAGGCCCGATTCATCTAACAGGGGCACAACATTTATTGCAGCATTTACCCGGCTCTAATTAGAACCAACATATCTGACAAAATCCTTAGAATGACCCCATTAGAAACAGGTCCCTGCAACTTTCTGCTAACTTGAAGTTAGACTGTAACCTTACAAACTTCTCTGAGAAAGGGACAGGCACATAGCAGATCAGAGAATGAAGTGTGATTTATGCAGTCACAATTTCTCCCTTTATTCCCCTTGCTTGGAAGAGGGAAATCTGAAATCTCTCTCTATAAAATTCATTGATCCTGTCACAAAGTAATAAAAATTTTACATTATAAGCTCTTTGGGACAGGGACCATACAGACCATTTTGTTCTGTGACCGTACAGTGCCTAGCACAGTGGGGTCTTGGTCAATGGCTGAGGATTCTGGGAGCTATAATAATGCTAAATAATAATTATTGCGTATGTGTCAAAGAAGAAAGCTATAGTCTCAGAGTTTCAAATCTCAGTTTATCTTGCACACATACACACCTGCTGCAACACTTATAATAAAAGAAAAAAAATAGCCCTATTTCTCTGCAGTGTAGAGTCTACACTAATGCATGCAAAGTTCGAACTGCAGCATCGATTCAGACTTAGTTGGATTTCAACTCAAAAATCAATTCAAAAATTAAACGAAGGAGAAAATATGCACGCAGGACGGCCTGTAAAATTCAAAAGAAGCCTTTAAAATGTAATTTTCAGATGCTTTCTCAATTTTAATTACAAATAAAATAAATGCAAATTTTGCTTTTCTTTACACTAATTAATACACTAGAGGCTTAAGGGCCTTTATTAACTCTGAGAATTTGTGTTTGTGGTAGTAGTGTTGTTCTTGTTCCCTTAAAAAGATATTCATAAATCAGAGGGAAAACTCTTTGAAGTATGCGGTAGGGACTTCTTCCGCCCGCTCCTTATGCATAACAACTTTTCCAACGTTCTGACCAAAATGCAATTTTCCCCTCCAGCCCTCTGCAGCATGAATCTTGTACATCAGTCAGAACTGCTGGATCTCTCACAGTTTCACTGGAGGAAGGCAATGCTCTGCGCTTGTCACACAGAATATCACTATTGAAGGCAATAGAATCGTCCCAGATTAAAACTAGTGCAATTGCAAGCAGAGCTGGGACCAATGCTCATGATGATTAATATTAATGCATAACTTGTTCCACGTAAGAGATATCAAACTTTGATAGTACTCTACAATGTAAAGTGACACAGTGTTCCACAAAGTTCCACAAAGAGCATCACATTTACAATTCTGGATCAGGCTATGGGACTGCACCTCACAGATGAGTGGTTCTACCTTTGGATGAACCAGGAGAGTCTATAATAAAAACAGAAACACACTCAAGGCAGAATATATGCTGTAATGGAGTGAAATATAAAATAAACAATAACATGAAATAATGAAGAGTTAATTTTATTAAGATGCAAAATGTTTTCTCCTCCAGTGCAACTTTGTAATTGAACAATCCAAGCGTTACAACCGAATAATCTAAGGCTATATCTACCCTATGGAGACTGTACCTGTATGTCAGCATAGCTATGCCAGCATAGTCCCTTCATGTAGATGCAGCCTACAGCAGTGGAAGGAGTCTCTCTGTTGGTGTAGGATGATTACCTCCTGAAACAAAACTAGCTACCTTGATGGAAGCACTCTTCCATTGACATGGCTAGGTCTACACTGGGGTTGTGTCAGCGTAATATACTGTCAGGGGCGTAATATACTTTTTCACACCCGACCAGAGCTATGCTGATATAACTTTCAAGAGTAGGTCAAGCCTAAGAAAAGTTAGTCTCCTAGGAAGAGGCTCTTACGTTCCATGCAAAACTACAGGATAGGGAACATTCACCCAGTCCAGAGTTCAATGAGCTGGTTCCCTATTGTTTTAGAATATATCAAAATTATTATATAGATAGATAGATATAGATATAGATAGATATATCAAAGCATTACTATAAGCCTTTAAGATCACATGGCTTATTGTGTGCTCCAAATATTTCCCCAGGGCCCCAAGAAAAAGCACTGATTACAGCTCTAGAGCTGAACAAATGTAGATGTAGGAAAAACTTACCCTAAATGAGTACCAGGAACAAACTGGTGGGGGAAGGAGGACTGTTTTCACTCCAACAGGATAAGTGCTGAGAAGGTCCCCTATATGTGCAGAGCTTTCCCTTCCTGCATGGAAGTTGAGTCAGCCACTTCCATACTACATCCTCTCTAGTGACTCCGGGGCATCCTCCATGTTCCAGGGAACTGCAAATGTGTAACTATAGGGCCAGTGTCAAACTGGCAGCAGGGCTAGGAGGGACACATATGGGCTGTCTTGACAATCTCTTGAAAAATTAACGCAGCCTTAAGTTACATTACCTTTAGCATAGGGCCTCTTCCATACTCTTCTTCAGAAGGATTCAAGGGGTGGGGGTAACCCAGGAAGCATAGGTCTAATGGAGCCACACAGCTAGTAGGCTGGAAGTGGGGCAGGGAGCTCAGAGCCGGTGTGGAGGCACAAGGTCTATAGCAGTGGCTCTCAAACTTTTATACTGGTGACCCCTTTCACATAGCAAGTCTCTGAGTGCGACACCCCCGCCCTTATAAATTAAAAACACTTTTTTATATATTTAACACCATTATAAATGCTGGAGGTAAAGTGGGGTTTGGGGTGGAGATTGACAGCTTGCGACCCCCCATGTAATAACCTCATGACCCCCTGAGGGGTCCCGACCCCCATTTTGAGAACCCCTGGTCTATAGGTTCTGGGAACCCAACAGCCAACCCTTTCTGCAAGGAAGTAAAATCGGTCAGATACTTTTCCCCAACCCTCCCAAAGAAATGATCTAGGGTGTAGCTTCTCTCTCTCTCTATCAGACCCCCTTCCTCTGGGGGCTTTTCCACATGAGCAGCATTTGAAAAGCAGCTGCTTAACAATTGTAGCCGAGTTTAACACAGCTGTCCTGAGGATTAGTGGCAGGTGAACCCAACCTGACAGGTTCCAGGCCAGTACCTTAACCAAAAGGCCATCCTTCCTTCCTACAAGTCATATCAACACCTTACATAACAGGAACTGAAATGTGTGTGGAAGAGAGAAGAAAAACAAAATAGTCCTATCAAGTTGTTTAGTTCTTTCAACCCCTGTAGGATCAAACCTTAGCTCTCCCAAACGGAGCCTCTCTTGCTTGCCTGTATCCCAAACAGCAATCATCACTCAGAATCCCAAACTGCTCTCCTCACCTACCCCCCCGAGTCATCTGGCTATTGGCAATGATGTACAAAGCAGGAAGACAACAGCCCAGTTCTCATGAGCCGGGTTAGTGCTTTGCGGCTGAGGGTAGCAGAAACTGATTCTGACAAGTTAGCCATGCAAATATGACATGCAAGTCATTGAGCAAGTATCTATATGCAACTCTACAGAGCCACTTACACAGAGACTGATATGGTCTGACACCTTTCATACCCATAGTTAAACCAGTCTCATTTCAGTAACACTTCAAAACAAAACAAAAATACTGTTATCTACTCTGCTTACATTTTACAACAGCAAAATAGCAGGTAAAGCTATGGATTCCACTAAGCTATAAATCCACTATCGTTCCATTCAGATTGCAAAACGACACAGTACTCTATCAGGTACAACCTAGTTTTGTTGTACCCTTTTGCTCTCCCAATGAGCATAGAAGATCTCCTGTTTTTAACTTTGCCAGACATCAGATGCAGGGAAAATGGTGTCGAATTTAAACTGGTTCACAATCTAAATATCTTTGTGAACAACTTCAGGTGGGGACTGCAAGATACACTAATAACAATACTGGCCAAGAGGAAGCAGACGAGCAAGAAAATTAGCTCAGCAACATGGGAGATTTATTTTATTTCTATAATTAGACTGGTAAGGTTTGAATAAATTCTGCCTAATTACAACTTTCTATGGGACCTCACCTTTCAGTCTATGAATGTGTTTTTCAAGGGCCATATTGGAGTTTTATGTCAATATACTGGAGCATGAAGTAGGTCTCTTTGGGAAGGATCTTTCCTTCGGGCATGTTTACACTACAGGTGCTACAGCAACACAGCTGCAGCTATTCTGATGTAGACTAGATACTTCCTATATCCACAGAAGGGTTTTTTCCCATCAATGTAGTTAATCCACCACTCTGAGAAGTGGCAGCTAAGTTAATGGAAAAAATCTTCAGTCAACCTAACCATGCCTTCACTGGGGTTAGGTCAGTTTAACTATGGTGTCCAGAGATGTGGAACTTTTCACCCCTCCCCCCCCCAAGTGAAGTAGCTAAATCGATCTAAATTTTAAGTAGAATCAGGGCTTAGAGAATAGACTAGGACACCAGGCACAGGACTTAGAAACAATGGTTCAAATACATCTATGAAGAGCAAAGGGCATCACTGCCACTTTTGTTTTCCACAAATGTGCATTTTTGGAGGGTGAAGTTGGTAAAGGACAGAATTCATACCCCTAATAGTTCAGCACTCCTCCCTCTCCCAGCTATGTTGTTATGCACAGAAATCATAGCCATGCTCCACACAGCCTTTAAGCAGAGATGCACGGCACTTTAAAGCAGTTTAATGCAAGCACTCATTACGTTTCTGGTGGAAGTCCAGTGACACATCTCTGCAGGATGCCTCTAATTCCCTCCCCTTCACATTTCATTTTGAAAGCCACTGTCACCATCTCACTCTGTAATCGAGGGCAGATAATCTGCCACAGCAGGAAGTCTGGTAGGCTCCTTTTCTCTGCCTACTTAGTGATGGACACTCAACTGCATTTCACTGGAAATGGGAAAGAACTTGAACCTGTGACCTTCTGCTTTAGATGGCAATGTGCTGCTTGCAACAATAATGGCAATATTTTCAACTGAGAGGTATCCCTGACATTTTCCTTCAAGTGCAAGGGGACCACAGCCAGGGAAGGAAGGAAATTCCCAGGGGATATATTATTTTTCATGTTTATTTTCACGCTTTATTTCCTTTCTAGTCTTTGCCATTGGGAAAAGAGAAATGTTCAACTTATAAGGTATAAAAATACTATGGGAGAGGTAGGAATCATAATAAAATTGGGGAGGTTTTGAACCGGTTATAAAAGGCGAAATCAGAAAGACAAAAATCCTTACTGGACCAAACGGACATCAAGAAAAAGTCTTTGTAATTACAGAAGTTTCTAATTGTAGATGTCCTGGAGGGGCAAGCAAAGCCATTGCACATCGTGAAACTCTGCCTAAATTCACTGTTTAACATAGTGAGATTTTGCAAAGACCAAAACCAAGGCAGTTTCTTTTTTTCCCCCCCCCCCATTGTTGACATAGGTAAGGAAGCACAGGATGGATCTTGGTGAAATGCCTATAACATCGTATCTGTAAACAAGACAAAGCTTCTGCATCACCATTAAAATATTTCTATTCAGCAGCTTACCTATCTGGCGGGGTAGGAACGGAGAGGATAGTGGGAGGAGGAGAGGACAAAGGGTAGAAAATTCGGTATTGGGGAGGGAAGAAAGGGGGATGTGGACGAACAAAATGGAATTTTCAGTTATATTAAAGATTCTTGAAGCAGAAAGAAGTTATTTTAAAACTACTAAGGGGTATTAGAACACTCCACTCAGATTCCTATTATATTCTCCATGTGTCATTGCACCTAATACAGAAGGTTTCAGCAATGTGTGAGTTTTCATTATCCCTTCCTATTGGATGCCTAGCTGTTTAAAGGATTTAGCAACTTTACCATTTTACAGTTATTTGCATCCAAAATATATTGCAAATCAATTCCAAGTATTTGACGGGTGCAAGCAGCAGGGGGTTGGGGCAAAGGAGAGGTATTATTTAGTGAGGTTTGGGGTTATAACTCAGTTTAATGGGATGAAATTCAGCAAAAGAAAATTTAGATTGAATATCAAGAACTATTTCCTACAAGCAAGGTCTATTAGACTGAACAACAATCTTTCAAGGGAAGTGGTGGAATCCCTATTGTTCAAGCATTTAAAGTTGGACCACATACTGTTCTGGAGACTACACTTTAGGGAACAATCCTGCATTAGCTTCTGGGGAAGGGGCAAGATGACCTAACAGAGTTTTTCATCTTCCATTTCTAGCATTCTATAATGATTCACCAAGTTCAACTGGAAGGGAAGAGAACCTCCTATAACACATTATATCATACCTCAACATTATTAATTACATTGAAAAGTGATGTAACCAAGCCACCATGAAATATATAAGCATCTCTTGCTGAAACCAATAGCAAAACTGTTATTAATATAAATTAGAACAGAAACAGAGCCTAACTCTGCTACCAAAAATACAAAGGGTTCTGAACCACTCTTATTCTGCTAAGCATTTTATTTTATACTGTTTCCTTACACCCCTCATTCAGGAAGGCGTCCCATTTCAGGACAACATACTCTTAAGTTCCACTGAAGTCACTATATTCCTCAACAGATAGCACTCGCCTTATTGCCTAAAAGGCATTAATCCATACCGGAACTCTGAAATGAATGCAGCATCTGACAAAAGAATGGGGCCATCATTCCTGAAGGGACACAGTCGAGTGGGGATGGAAGACAGAAGTGGGTATTAAAATAGAACACTAAATCCTAGCAACAGTTTAAAGGGATTTTAAAAAGAGAGAGAGAGAGAGAGAGAAACCTTCATGTATTTTCTCTTTGACCATTATAAAACATGGGATTATTTTCCATTATATAACAGCCATTCTGTATAATAGCTGTGCAGCCATAGAACTGGGGGAGTGGGGCTAGAGAAGGAGTCTTTCAAGGGCTCTGTTCACATGGTTTGTGTGACCTTTTCTCTCATTTTGTTTCATGTGGATCCACTGAGATCACAAACCAACTCAAAAGCTTAGGGTGAAAGAGACATGAGCTACCGACTTTTGCCTGGTTTTGGGGTCAAAGACACATGAAACTGTAGAGAGTTGCATAAATTATAATACTCCTGGTTTGGTTATCTGTCTTTCCCAGGGTTTAACCTTAATACTTGCTGAGGGTAAGCACAGAAGTCTGGGACATGAACAGAAGTAAGGGGCCTTTGCTTGTGTGACACCACTGTAATATGTTAGCCAGCATTTACTTACCTCTGGGTAGTAAAGCACAGAGCTTGAACAAATGGTAAGAAATATGTAAACTTGCCAAACTTCCCCCCCTCCCTTTTTCTCCAGCAAATAGCTTAGAGAACCTCAAACTGTTTGATGTTTTAGTATTGCAATATATCCTCTGGCATGAGCTGGATTTAGGGAACTGGCTACAGTTCCACGCAATACCCAAGGTAACTAAGCTTAAGTAACTTCATGCTATAATGATGGCACAGTTGATAGCATTAGTATATGGCCAGAGGTGAGTTTCTCAGATTGCTGATCCAGGGATAAAAGCAGGCCTGTAGTCAGCTACCGGAAAGGCTCACAGGGCCTGCAGTACATTACTTTCTCAGAATTGTGTATGGTCAGGTTACACAACACAGTCAGCACTACAGGAACCAACTGCCCTTTGCTACCTGTGTGCTCACACATTCCACTAGTCCTCAGACTTGCCTTTTGTTTTGTTTAGCTGAAGACACCTGGATTTTCAGTGTCATGCAGCTCCTGTAGTCATTTACACCCCCTTTGCACCAGTGTAGGTGACAACACAGGGTGTGAGGCAATGAAGAGTCAGCCCCCTAATGTCGAAGCTTACATTGGTATCCACTTTGCCTTACGGTCATACCCGCTTCAACAATTTGCTCTTTCTCAGGTTCCCATGTGCTTCAGCCCCCCCTGTTGTTCACATAGTAGCCTATTCTAGTAGTTGTCAGCCTTCCCCTTACATAGTCCCCCTTCTTTCTATCTGAAGCCCCAGTCTAATTTAGCAATAACGGAAAAGGCAGGGTGGTTGTGATCCCCTGGTACCTGTTTGTGAACCCCAGGTTGAGAACCCATGACTTAGTGTAGCTCAGTGGTTCTGAACCTGTTTATGTGGGCCGCAGGTTGAGAATCACAGCGCCCCCTGCCAATTCCCCCCCCCCACTCCGCTATGCCCAGCACACCCAACCAGAGCAGAGCCAGGAGCAGAGAGCCCTGAACACTGGGACCAGGCAGCTGGACCCCGGACCCTGCAGCAGGGCCAGACGCTGGACCCTGAACCCTCCCACGCGGGGCTGGGCTGCGGGACCACAGGACCACCCTCCCCCCCACCCGGGGGCAGGGCAGCCGGCAGCTGGATCCAGACCCCACCGTCCGGGGCCAGGCAGCCAGACCCAGACCCTGCAGCACAGGGCCACACGCCGACCCCGGGACCCTGCCGCACAGGGCTTGGTAGCTGGCAGCCGGACCTGACCCCAGGAGCAGAGACCCACCTAAAACCTGGGGGTGCTGCAGCACCCCGACAAAACTCTAGTTCCAGGATCCCCCCCAAAAAGCCTACCCACAGATCCACTCTCCCTCCCCCTGCTTCCCTGTGGCACTCACCAACCCCTTGCTGGGAGGAGCGCTCATGCAGGCTGCAAAATGCTCTCCCCCTTAGCCAGCCCTGCCCCCTGCCAGACCAGAGCAGCAAATTTCAATTTTTTTTTTTTTTTTTTTTTTAAGCACACAGCTGGGCCACAGCACCTGCAACTAGGATTTCTACAACCTTCGTAGCCAGAGTGCTGTGACATTTTTGGCAACAGCACGAAAGTCACAGGCGGTTATGTAACTTAGCCTCATGATGAAAGTGCACAGTGAAATAAAAGGCCTCTTCATTCCATGACCATGTTCTGACATAGTGGCAAATTCAAGTGGTATTTTTTATTAACCCCATCACAGCAGGCTGGCTAACCACAACATAGAGAATTGCCACCTTGCATTAAGAACTCTTATCTTAGCATTAGAACTGTTACCACAGTCCTGCCTTCAGTAACAGCATATGATACACTTACAGCAGTGATTGGCTTTTCAGCCTCTGGGGATCTCATCATTTCGGGGTGGGGGGGAACCCAACATTATCAACACTTCATAGAATCATAGAATATCAGAGTTGGAAGGGACCTCAAGAGATCATCTAGTCCAACCCCCTGCTCAAAGCAGGACCAATTCCCAGCTAAATCATCCCAGCCAGGGCTTTGTCAAGCCGGGCCTTAAAAACCTCCAAGGAAGGAGACTCCACCACCTCCCTAGGTAATGCATTCCAGTGTTTCACCACCCTCCTAGTGAAATAGTTTTTCCTGATATCCAACCTGGACCTCCCCCACCGCAACTTGAGACCATTGCTCCTTGTTCTGTCATCTGCCACCACTGAGAACAGCCGAGCTCCATCCTCTTTGGAACCCCCCTTCAGGTAGTTGAAGGCTGCTATCAAATCCCCCCTCATTCTTCTCTTCTGGAGACTAAACAATCCCAGTTCTCTCAGCCTCTCCTCATAAGTCATGTGCTCCAGACCCCTAATCATTTTTGTTGCCTTCTGGCCTAATCCTCATTTAAAGTAGGCATTTTCTTTCCTCCCTTTCTCTCTGTGTCAGGAATAAAAAAGACCCTTTGGCCAAAACTTAATCATTTTCTTTTAATTACTGGTCTAAAGCTTCTCAAACTACCATACGTGTACTCTCTCTCTCTCTCTGTTTTTTTTAGGGTTTGCTTGTTTATTTGATTGGCAGCCAAGATGATGATGTGCTGCCAGTTTCTGTTGTTGATGTAGTTGCCTCAACTAATTGAGTCCTGCTGATCAGGGCTGGATAGAAAAATCCTTTACTGCCCCTTTGTAGGATGGGCTGAAGCTCAGTTATGACATTAGGGTTTTTTCCATAATGTTATTTTTTTATTACAAGTTTTCAACCCACAAAACACATTAGCAATAAAACACACATGAGATAAAAAAACTGTATTTTAAAAATAAATTGCCTTCTGCTACTGCCATCCCAGGACAATATTAACATGGAAAAAATATTAAAACTCTAAATTATTTTTTACTATTTACTGACTGTTATTTGATTCTTTATCACATTTCACTCAACTTGGACAACGAAAATAGAATAGCAAACGTCATATTGATTTTATACTAAATTTTATTCACTAGGCTGGACTTCCGATCTTGCAGGGAAATATTTAAATTCAATGCTCTCTACTCTATGCCCCCCAAAACTATTTTCACTGACGTTCACAAGTAAAAATCATGTAATCATGGTAAATCATAGCGGAATTCATAACATTCTTATTTTAAAATATCAACATTTTGGGTCCAATCTTACACTTCTTATTCGTGTGAAGGATGGTCTTCCAGTTAAAGCAGCGGAATGGGACTCAGAAAATCTAGGTTCAACTCCCAGCTTGCCCTAGACTTCCTGTGTGATCTTGGACATGTCACTTAATCTCTCTGTGCCTCAGTTTTCCATCTGTAAAATTCAGATAATACTAATTTTTCATGCCCATCCTTTGTTTGTCTTGACTACTTTAAATGTAAGCTCCTTGGGGCAAGGACTGTCTCAATATATATTTGTATATTACCTAGCACAATGGTGTCCCTTCCCAATCTCATTTGAGACCCACAGGCACTAGAAACAATAAACAATACTCTCATTAATGAGAACAGAGCCAAAAGCATGGGTAGGGGATATCAGGACTGGCCCTTTTCACACTGAACTACCAGTGCCCTCTAAAATATGAACATGAACGATTCTTCCCAAATTATAGTCTATAGAACATTTAAAGGCAATTTATAATTTCCAGAAATGTGCCATCTATCACAATTTTTATAAAATCCTAAACAAAGGAAATTAACTTACAAGTTATTTAAACATGGGCACATTGCACTAATGGCAGCGGTTGATGATGGCACTCACTCCCAGTTGCCTGTCTGATCAATTTCACTGCCTGGCTACACGGCTCCATATTTCAGGATTTTAACAGTATACAAGATGCTCTCTCAAGGATTTTTGACTGGATCCTCTAGGTTCTGTTGTGCAGTTTCAAAACTCAAAATTTAACAATTAAAAAGAAGGAGGGGAAAGTGTATTTGTGAAACTAACCAGATGAAAAATAAGGCTTGCTTTTATATATATAAATAAAATTAAGCACATTGTGTGTGTATATATATGTGTGTGTCATATATATATATATATATATATGGGAAAGTATTCAGAGTGTCACAGCTAAATATATATATGACACACACATATATATACACACACACACATATATAAAAAGAGATTATGAATGGGTGCATCTATCTATGGTATATCTAGTAAGCTACATGAAGTGTGTGAGGGAGAAAGATTAAATTCAATGACTATGTAAATGTGACACTTGAGATTTTAATACAATTAACATCAAGACAGTCAGAGTTAGAGACTCACACAGCAGCTTTCACTCCTTCACTCCCCAAATCTCTCTGACACACGTACGGGATTTTTTATTAAATAATCTGATAACACTGGGCAATGTGACATTAGTCAGCAATTTGGCTCTGATTCAGCAAAGGCATGTGCTTAATTTACAGCAAGTGAGTAATCCCATCCTGATTCAGCAAAGTCCTTAAACATTAATAAATGTCCATTGACTTCAATGGGAGTTAATTATGTGCTTAGATGCTTTGCAGAATCAGGGCCTATAAGAGGCACTGCACTTATTGGTATTGCTCTTCAAGGAAAGCTTTGTAAATAGGTTTAAATGGGGCTTGATTATTTATGTTTTAACTTCACCTTCTTTGATTTGTATAACCTTAGATGTTTACAATGTTGTATGCAGTTTGTTGTAGCAGTGTTAGTCCCATGATATTAGAGAGACAAGTTGGGTGAGAAAATATCTTTTATTGGGCCAACTTCTGTTGGTGAGAGAAACAAGCTTTTGAGCTACACAGCGCTCTTCTTCAGGTCTAGGGAAAGTATTCAGAGTGTCACAGCTAAATACAAGATCGAACAGATAGTCTAGTATAAGAAGTTAGCACATATTCTAAGGGACTTCACCGAATAGTCCCTTAGTTTAGCATAAGTAGTCAGCATATATTCTAATACCTTTCCTAGACCTGAAGAAGAGCTCTGTGTAACTTGAGAGTTTGTCTCTCTCACCAACAGAAGTTGGTCCAATAAAAGATATTACCTCATCCAGCTTGTCTCTCTGTGTTTAGAATGTAGCATATTATATTATTCCATATACGTTAGGCGAATGAAAAATGTTGTTGTAAAATAAAATTTAAGGCCTGACCTATGCTTAAGTTTTTTCCCCCTCACTCCTGACCAAACAGGTCTGACAGCAAGAGCCCTAGTGTAGACGCAGGTATAACAAGAAAACGGTCAATTTGCTGGTATAATTTATTGCATTTGGAGAAACCAGTATAAGCTGTATCTCCACTAGGAGAATTTGCCTGCATAGCTACAGCTATACTAGTATAGGCAAGGCTGAAGAAGCAAAGTTGACGCTGCTGTGAGAACTTTAAATCTGAATTTCAATCCTTTTCTGCAATTAAAATCTCATTCTTAATGTTGCACTAATGTCGTTTTTAGCAATTATTGTTTGTTTGTTTAAATCACCAACACTAAAAAGAGAAAAAAATACATTACTTATATCACAGTAATTCTTAGAAGCCCACATCATGTTAAGTACTATGCAACCATAATAAAAGACTGTCCAGTAGTATCAAAAACTGCACGTGCATTTATTTGAAGGACCGAGCCTCCAAAATAGCCAAGCAGACTCTCCTCAAACTTTCCATAAATAAATAAAATACAGATAACACAGTTTCATCTTTGTGCTGAGAATAAGCATGAAACACCGCGACAAAAGGTATTTGTTTTGGAATGTTAAAAGGCCACTGAAATAGAGATTTAGAATGAAAATGCCATCTCAAGCATAACTATAATAAAAACCACTCACGAATAAGTGCATTCCGCTATGAAATAAAAATGGCAAAGCCAGATGTAGACAAAGAAGAATTCTGAAAGGTAACCAAGACAGTAAACATCAAATGAAGGATTATTCTTATTTGTGAAGAATCCATTCCAGCAAGAAATTGAACCAAGGACCTAGGATTCCAAAAGCAGTAAAGCAACCTACTGAACTGAAGGTAAATCTGCTTTCTCTGCCAATAGGCCTATCTGAGACCTGTAAATAAAAGAGAGGGAACAAAAGATACATGTATAACAGAGACTTTTTTTTAACCTTACAGGTCTTCCATTTGAGTACTGTCCAGAACTACCCCTGATTATCTTTTGAAACTAGTTCAAATCAGACATATTCACACCACCAGTTGTGCACTGTGTCAAATATTCTGCTTCTGCCTCTTCACTTGCAATGCACTGCAACTCTCACACAGCATCCATGCCTCTGCTATGCAACCAGAACGTTACAACACTACCTTCAAAACTGTACAAGTCACTCTTCAGGTGACAAGGTAAGGAAGGTTATTGTTGCAGGAGAAGGATCAGGAAACGCTAAAGCTCTGTAAGTATATAAACTGGCTGGATGAAACAGAGTAAGATTTCTTGGTCCGAAACTTTACCAGGTCCAAAGCCTCCTCTTCCTCCTTCCCTTTAGTCGGTGAAAAATATATGTGCAAAGATGCTGATTATCATGCTTTAATACACGCTTAGGCTCCAATTCAGCAAAGCACTTAAGTACGTGCTTAAGTGTTTTGCTAAATCAGGTCCATAAAGTTACTTTCTGAGGACTAGAGACTGAGTCTTTAAGGTGCAGCCCTGAGTAAGGGATGGTACCTAGGGACCCTCCCTCCCAAGGGCGCATCAGGGGGAACTGTGTTAGTGCCTAGAGGATGGGTCCATAAATCATAGAAATATAGAGCTGGAAGGGACCTCAAGACGTCATCTAATCCAGCCCCCTGTGCTGAGGAAGAGCCAAGTAAAACTAGATCATCCCTGACAGTTTTTTGTCCAACCTGCTTTTAAAAAACTCCACTGACTAGGATTCTACAACCTCCCATGGAAGCCTATTCCAGTGCTTAATTATCCTTACAGTCAGCAAGTTTTTCCTAACATCTAACCTAAATATTCCTTGATGCAGATTGAGCCCATTGCTTCTTGTCCTACCTGCAGCGGGCCTGGAGAACAACTGATCACAGTCCTCTTGATAACAATCCTTAACATATTTGAAGACTGTTATCTGGTCCATCCCTCCCCCTAGTCTTCTTTTCCCAAGACTAAACATGCCCAGGTTTTTTTTAACCTTTCCACATAGGTCAGCTTTTCTAAAAGTGTTCTCATTTTTGTTGCTCTCCTCTGGACTCTAAAGTGTGTAAGATACCAAAACTGGATACCATACTCCAGCTAAGACCTCACAATGTCAAGTAGAGCAGGACAATTACCTCCCGTGTCTTACATACGACACTCCTGTTATTACACTCCAGAATGATATTTGCCTTTTCACAGCTGCATCACATTGATGGCTCATATTTAATTTGTGATCCACTAAAACCCCCAGATCCTTTACAGCAGTACTACTGCCCAGGCAGTTAGGCCCTGCTTTGTAGCTGTGCATTTGATATTTCCCTCCTAAGTGTAATACAGTAAAAGCTGTTTTGTCCAGCATGTTGGGGGAATGGAGGGTGCCAGTAAGTGAAAAATGCCGGTTAACTAAGAGGGAGGGAGTTTGGGTGTGGGAGGGGGCTCGGGACAGCGGCTTGGGGTGTGGGAGGGGATGCGGGGTGCCAGATCCGGGGGCCGCTCACCTTGGGTGGCTCCCCATAAGCAGCGACCTGTTCAGGCTGCTCCTAAGAGGAGACATGGCAGGCGACTCTGCACACTGCCTCCGTCTGCAGGCACCACCGTCACAGCTCCCATTGGCCGCAGTTCCCAGCCAACTGCAGCTGCATTGCTAGTGCTCAGGGTGGGGCAGGGCAGCGCACAGAGCCACCTGCCACGCCTCCTCATAGGAGCAGCTGGAACAGGTTGCCGCTTGCGGGGAGCCGCCCGAGGTGAGCAGCCCCTGGATCCGGCACCACACACTGCCTCCCACGTCCCAAGTCCCTTCCCCCACCCAAACTCCCTCCCAGAGCCTGCGCCCCAACCTCCTGCTGACCCCGCGCCAACTGGACTATAAACCGGAATTTCAAGGATCAATTAAGATCAGAAATGCCAGTTTATAGAGCTTTCTGGTTGGTAAAGTGCTGGATAAAACAATTTTTACTGTACTTTGTACTTGTATTTACTGGGTTTCACCTTGCTTATTTCAGAACAATCCTCCAATTTGTCACGGTCATTTTGAATTCTAATCCTACCATATAGCCTCTTACTCTCTGGCCCTCCTGGCCCAATTGCTCCCAGGGAAAATCATCTCAGACTCAAGCCCTGATCACCTCCAAGCACCCAGTGCCATGACACAAAAAGTCTTAATGTGGGTAGTGTGAGGGGGAAGTCCTCACTCCTTCCTAAGCCCTTGATTGGCCATGTAGAACCAAGACACGGTCTGGCTCTCAGTGAGCAATTTTCATATGATTTCTTTAAAACAAGGCAAAGGCATTCATCCTCTTTCTGGACATATAAACATGCCAGCTATGATGGCTGTGAATTATCCAATCCCTTCCAAAGAAACATTGGTGAAAAAATGTAAGTGTCCCACTTATACATACATTTATTTCTTGGTAGAGAGCAAGCATGAGAAATTTCACCCTGAAAGATAATTTTCGGGGAAAGGTATAAGCGTCTGAGAAGAAAGGCTTCAGAAGGAAAGTGCCACCTCAACCTTAACTGTAGCATTGCTGCTGCAAGGCTATAGTGAAATGCTGAAGTGGCTGTACGCAAAAGGGAGATGGAGGACTGAGTCAGGGAGAGCTGACACAGATGAACAGTCACTTCTTTTGCTATTCAAGGGTAAAAAAAAATATTTTTCCACGTGACAGAATTGTGTCTCTGTGTCATAAATTTCAGAAGGCAAGTGTCAATGCCAGGACTGCTAATGCAGCCTCCAGATGACATTTAAAAAGAATAGTATTAAGTGTTCATACAGAAGGCTTGAGAGATTAGGTACTGTGGAGATAAAAAGCCCATCTATTTACTTATAGGCTAGGTACAACACAATAACTATACTCACCATCTTGGATCCCAGAAATCTGCCTGCCAATACTAATATGGTACAACCTGGCAGGATGCATCAGACAAGCTATATGCACTAATAAGGAAGTGCAATCTTCTCCAGCAGTAATACTGCTTAACTCATTTTATAACTCTCAGACAACACTTCCCAACTTCTGTCTAATTTTTATTTCCTCGTGGGTAAAAATAAAACCACAGTTATTTTAGTGGGTGTTTTAGGGTTTGATTTTTTTAAAATTAGGTCTGTTACTACTTGAGGCTGGAATGTATCCAACAGAGAACGATAAAGAAAACAGGAAGTGATTAGATGATCACTAAACACAGGGCTGTAATGGGAACAGGAAGTGGTGATTGCTACTCATACAGGACCTCCACAGGCCAATAAAACACTTCCAGATAGCATGTGGGAAAGTTTTTCCCTGCTGTCATCACTTGGGAGAGGAAATGGAAGAATTTGATGATGATGATGATATCAAGGAGCTTTTTTTATTTTGAGAGAGAGGCTTACAGTGGCAGACCCTCCCCACAATTTAATACTAGCAGAGACAAGCTTTT
The DNA here is from genome assembly GCF_011386835.1 of Chrysemys picta bellii. NCBI lineage: Eukaryota > Metazoa > Chordata > Testudines > Emydidae > Chrysemys > Chrysemys picta. The sequence continues at coordinate 36,181,714 of NC_088794.1, read as the reverse complement.
ATAAATAAATAAATTAAATTAATGGAGACATCCTATCTCCTAGAACTGGAAGGGACCTTTTTTGGTCTGCTCCTGTGAAATGCAGAGCATCTCCTGACACAAGCTGGAGTTGACGGTGCTCAGCACCTATCAAAATCTAGGCCTTTGTCTTATAAATGTTATTGATTGACACTAAAAGCAATCCAAGTGGACAATTCTATGAACTTGTGCACAATGGGGAGCCTGAGCAAGTGTGGTGAACTCTCTGTGAGTTAAGCACCCCATCTCTCTTGCCATGGAGAGGGCTGGCACATTGTTGTGCAAGGGAGCCTGATGGATCTGGCACTAAAGAGAGCAGAAGTTGTGGATCCGTAAGTCTACAGTAGCGGCTGAAGAGCAGTTCCAGTCCTGCTCTAGTGCATGGGGACAAAATTCTCTCTCCTGCCCCCATGGAACCTCGGAGGGACTCAGTCCTTGCAATGGGACCAGTGCTGCACTTTGTAAGTGGAACAAAGGATGGAGAAGCAATTCTGAACTACTGCATAGCCCCCAGAGACTATGTCTGGAACCCAGTTGCTATCCTGCCATTAGATCCGATGGCACATGGCCACTTCTGATAATAGTTGGAAGAGGGGGTGACTGGTGTCATGCAGCTGGTCTACTTGTCACAAAGGTACTTGGGTCTGAGGCATGGCTGCCTCCCCTATATGGTCTTGGCTAGGATCTATATCTGTTGTGTCCACATACTCATGATCTTCTAGACTGTCTGAAATTAAGCTGAAGTAACAAACTCTTCTGTCTAGTAAAGCTGTCTCTGGAGCTGGAAATTGTGCTTCCCCCCCCCCCCCCCTCTCTGTGTGTTATCCTATTGCCTTTCTGATGGGCTTGCAAAACAACTTGTCATCACTAAGTCTGGTTGTTTCAAAGATTTGGTGTGGGAGTCTCTTCACTACAGGTGAAGCCACCAGGGCCCTCTAGCCACAACAGAGGAAAAGGATCGCACTGATAACTTTACAGCATCCAGGGGAGTATCAGCAATGAAAGAAGCAGCCAAAGATATTTTAGCTCAAGCAAAGCAGTAGAAGAAACAAACATCAGCAAGGATGCTTTAAAAGTTCCTCATTGGAGGAACACCTCAATCTTTCTGTCTCTCTGACCCTGGGGAAGAAGTCTCCCCCATAGAGAATTACAGTGTCTTTAGCTGTTGAAGACTTCACCGAATTTTATAAAATTGAATAGACAGCCTGTTATAACAGCATCCATCCTAAGGAGTTCTCAATCTGCCAAAATAATACCTTCTACTGAAGGATGGCTCAGACTTTGAGGAGAAAGAAAGACTTGGGATTGTGGGTTGCTTCTCCTGAAGCTCCAAAGTCAGTATTGATTAGCTTATTATTCTCTGGGGTCAGTGGGATGTGTTTATAAGGAAAAAGGGGCTGAGAATCAGAGCAGACTAAAACTGGATCTCTGGGCTACAAGAGAATGACATGCGTGCCCTTTCTAACTCAGTCTTTCAGCTCTGCAGTATTTAACCCCATCCTTTGCAGCAGGAATGGTGAATGGCTGAAGTGTTAAAGGAGATAGGTATCTTTGTTGTCACTGGCAGCTCCCTTCACTGTGTAGTGATTGTTTGAGAGATCCCCTACAGTGGAGAATTTTCTCTATGTGGGGACCCAGAAAAAGTGAGGAACCCAACTAGAGGGAGTAAGAGAAACTTCTTGTTAGGGAATCCCTGCTCCTTTCCACACTGCAAGAGAAACCTACTTTAAAACCTCGAGGGGAACCCCTGTAATATCTGCAACTGAGGGCTGACTCTCCAAGGATGCTGATAGACTCTAGGGACAGGCTCTTACCTGGTTTCTAATGACAGTCACAGATAGAAGCAGCTCTTGATCTTGTTCCTTTATCTGCTCTGCTACCTCAGGCTTAGCATGAAATAGGAGATATACATGCTCCAGTGCTGGAGGAAAAGACAGACTGGTTACCCGCATAGGAGCTGTATTAGTGGGCAATGCTCACTTCTTTTAAGATTCTAAGTTGCTTGAGCAAGTCTTGTCATGGAGCAGTATTGTCAGGCAGGCTGGTGTGGTAGTTAGACCAGCACAGAGCCTTGGCTTTGGTAGCCTTGTCTGCCATTTTGGATGCCACAGTTGAGGGTAATTGGAGTATGTAGAGGCAGCCCTCTTCTATTGCCAATGCATTTTTTTGAAAGTATCCCAGAGCCTGCTATAATTAACATTAAATCAATGGTTTCTGGTTACTTCTAAGGAAACATTACTGAAAAAGAAAATTCTGTTGAGAATGTCCAAAACTGCAGACTGGACTGTCTCTGAGCCTGTCTGTTGCCTAAACAGCCACAGGACACTGGTCAGAATGAGGTGAAGGGCAGAATCAAATCAGACGTGGCTGCTGCCTCATCAGTTCTGCAGACTGCTGCCTTTCCTTGAATGAGTGTAAAGTTAACCCAGCTATGAGGATTTCTGGCCACGAACTCATTGGAGAATGCAGTAACTTGATGGCAGAATCATTAAAATCCACTGACCTTAATTACAAGGCCATTGAGAACCACAGAGGCTGTTGGATTCATCACTTCTCAGGACTATTTTATTTAGCTTGCGTGGCATATAACACTTTTTTTTTGGTGGTGGTTGGAGGCAATGATGCAGGGGGATATGGGAGTTATTTTTTATTTGTATTTGCTGCAAATTTATCCCTCTCTTTGTGTTTCCCCTTGAGAAGAAAGGAAATTAAAAATAACAGAAAAACCTCTTAGCCCATCCTTCCCACTATCCACTGATTTCTCTCCAAAGCTGTAAAATCCAGCTGTCCAAATGCTGAAGAGAAGGGCCAAAACTGGAATCTCATTTTGAATGTAATAAATCAACAGTAATTAAAATAGATGAATGATCAAGACTCCAGTCTTTCATTAACAGTTTCAGGGAAGGTGGGGGTTTCCATATTTAGCAAGGTTAGGTATGACCTTTTTTCAAGATACAGTACTTGTTTAACAAATTGAAAACATTGTTAATTGGCCCTGTACATGCATATGGGCACTAATGGGAGAGTAAGGTTATTTAGTGCTGGAAGAAACAAGGTCAAAGGCTGAAACATTCTGAGCCAACTGTGATGTCAATACACAAAACAAAATGTGTAATTATCTCAGGGCATGATTCGACCACCCATACTCAGCCTGTGCAGTGCCCTACTCCGTAAGCAGTCCCGTTGAAATCAAAAGAGCAAGGTACTATTCTATCAGTGAAGGCAGCAGGATCAAGGCCTTAGTGCTCCTAGACTCCTTGAGACAAACTGATACCTGCTGTAACTCCATTCATTTCCGGGGTTTATTCCAGGGATGAATTTGGCACACTGCGTAGGGAAATACAGAGGTGCCTGGCATTAGATGCATCTCTGGTATCAATATCTGACCCTTGAGTAATACATCCCATACATCCTTACTTGGAATAGGTAATTTATACAGTCTATTTGGTCTTGTGGATAACTCCGTGATAATAGTTTTTTGTCCATTTTGTGTTTAATCACGTAACACAATTGTTGATTGAGTATTTTCCAACACCTAACATGCTGAAAGGCTTGAATGACACTTTATGCTGTTATGTGCTACTTAGTGGGATACAACGACTGAGACCCTGAAACTGGGTTCCATTCTTCAGATGGGGAAAAACATGACTGGAAAAAGAAATTACAGCAATGAACACCATGTTCTTCTGTTTGCAAAAGCCAAACGGATCTGCCTCATCATCCAGTGATTGCTAACATTAGTGAACTCACCTTCTCAGATGAATGCAGGAAAGCCCCATAAAGGAATCTGGGGCTCAATGTTACAGAAATACTAGATGACTTTGTATCCAACTAGTAGGTATATTTACACCAGAGAGTGTTTATGGGACAAGGACTGAGCTGAAATTTACAAAGGAAAAGGAATAGAGTTCCATTTGGTAAAGTGTTTGTTCAGACCTGCCAGCATTATTTTGAAAGCCTGTGATTTTGCTATTGCATTAAAACTAAGACAGCCCTATCCCAGGTAAGTCACCATCACTCATTTATTTTCTCTTAAAGTAAAACAGAAATGAACTCTGCTGGTCTCAGCTTGCAGATTTAAAGATGTAATGAGATAGGCTAAAATTACAAACAGAGATCCATCACCCCCAAGTTCTGCATAGTCCATGAAGCACACATGCAGCCTTTAGTGCTCACGATAACCGTCCCTCAGAGTGATGTGCGACAGACTCACCTGCCCCAAAGGACTGGCTTTGTGGGTCAGGACCTGTTTTTCCTCTGTTTGCACAGAGCCTAGCATAATGAAATAATGAGATCTCTAGGCAGTACTGCAATATAAATTAACAGTAATGCTATCCAATTTGAAAATACTACATTAATACCAGAAAAGCAAGACGGCTTACTATGTAAAAGAGAAAATGTTATGTTGTATTAGAAGCTGGCACAGACACCAGACCCACTGAGTAGTAGCTGATAGGACGGAACCAGCAAGTCCGACAAATTAACTTCTGAACAATGCTATGGAAGACAATGCCTGGCAGGCTCAGTCATGGTGACAGAGTCAAGTGGCAAGTGGAGTGATGAAGAAGAGTCGTGTTGGGCAAGCATTAGACCTGCAGTGGGCTGCGAATGGCTGATATGGATGAATGAAACTCCCCCCTACAATTCTTCATAGATCATGCCGTGACACCTTTGCATCGAACATCATCTATGGAATAGTCCGTGTTAGCTGTTCCTACCCAAAATCAAATGCTCTCTCTCTGGTGTGCCTAATTTTCACCTACCTCATAACTCTGCTGTGTTCTCTTGCCCTGCTCTCTAACAAGCCAGAGCTGTGCAATGCTATAGCACACCACAGCTCTTGATTGACTTGACTTAAACGTGGCACAGGAATAGACTTTAAAACAAAACTAAAGGCTTAACCATTTGGACAATTCTTAGGCCTTGGCCCATGGCACTGGGGACCCCGTGTTATTCAGTTAAAAGTCTATTTTAATTTTCCCCCAACCTAAAAATTGAGGATGTGGCACTGAATAAATATCAGGCTAACATTCTGATCTGTCTTGATGTATACTCCATCATGAGCCAACACAGTTGCACGAGGTGTACAGCAGGACAGAATTGGTCCCCAAGGACCTGCTCCTATAGCATCCATTGAATTAAAGGCAAAGCTTCCACTGACTACATCAGCACAGGACCAAGCCTTAAAGGGCCAATTCTGCAAGGTACTGGTGCCTCCTGAGAGGTGTTGAACCCTGTCTGCCCCAATTACTTTAGTGAGAGCTGAGACTGCTTAACACCTTGCAGGACTGGGTCTGAAATTACTGGGATTAGCTCTTTCAATTGCCAGGAAATGTGTCATGGTGCTTTGGTCCATAGACAGGCTACCAACGTTTAATGAATTGGTAAAAATAGTTTAGAGCCTGTCACACTAGAACAGTTTCCTTATGGAGCTAGAGGCTGTCCATACATATTCAAAATGATTTGGAATATTTATTTGGACTATGCTTCAGAATGGTGAAAGGTGCTTCTGCTTCATGATCCATAATGCATCATGCTAAAGCAATTCTTGCACTCTGCATAGTGAAAATAAAGTAGAATACAAACAGCTCAAAGTTGTTTCTTGAGTGGTATTCTCCTCTTTGCTGGCAGTTTGGGAGGGGAAAGAGCAGATGTTAATTAAAAACTGCTAATAAAAATCATTAAAATAAAAGGAAACTGCATGTGGTAAAGATCACAGCACAACTTCAAATGCAATATTTCAGGGGAGGAGCGGGAGAGAGATCTAAAGGAAATGGAAGTATGAATAAATAAAACAGCAACAGTTTCATCCACTTTTCCCCCACTTGCAACGAGGGGACAGGGAAAAGGATGTTGCTATATTACATTCCTCTCCTAGACAGCCTGAATAATTAGTACTTCAAAATACTGTGATGGGTGTTCCAATATAAATGACTCATCGTGGGTAGCAAGCTAGGAGATACAGTTAGTAAAAAAAAAAATTAGGGGGAAAAGGTGAAACTCTGCAAAAGAAAGGGAAGATTGGGGCAGCAGAGGGGTTTGCATTTATTTGTCACTGGTTCAGCATGTTCACCTTTCAGCCGTGGTGCATGTAAGTCTAGCAGTAGAGGCCAGCAGCTCCCATTAGCACTTTTAAGGTTTCAGAAAGACAGAAGAAAAGCATTTGGATGGGGGGAAATAAAACCACTTGATATCAGCACCATGGACAGGGAAAACAGTTGATTAGCCTGCAAATCAAAGGCAGAGTCTCTGAAGTAAGTAAAGCATTTAGCCGTGAATCTCTGACCTAGACATTAATGGAATATGGTGAGCCAGGGCTCAGCGATGCCACCTGGCAAATATTGGTTCCACAGATATTAGTACACAGCAAGACAGCTGGTGACTGAGTAGAAGCCATTGAGCCTAAACATTTCTTGTTAATTCATTCATGTTCTTTTATTCTCTTCTGCTAAATGACAACAGCTTCCAAATGGAACCTAAGCCTGGGTGTCTAAGTCTTTGTCATACTCTGAGCAGTAGAAGCACCACCCATGACACAGACCAGTATTTGCCAATTACGATTATGCATGTGAGAACTAAGACTTCGGCTTCAATGATTAGTACAGTAGGTTCCTCAAAGCTGAGCTTCTGTGTTGAGCCTCATGCACCACTGCTGTCCTTCATGCCTTAAAGGGCTAATGCTCTAAATTGCCATGGATTTAGGGTTGCTCTTAACTCTGGTTTCACAATCATGAGAGTTTGAACAACGCCAAGATTAATAGAAGTTTAGAGAGAGCACAATTAAAGGTCAGGTTGAGGGGATACACAATGGCTGCTTTGCATCACTCAGATAGATTATACCAGTGAATCCATTGAGGTCTTAATCTGATAAACTAAAACAGTTGCCCGGAAAGGTTAGGAAACTCTGACTAGTCCAGTTAACCTTCTCTACCAGATTTTCTAAATGAATACAATCCCCTTCCCCAGTCCAAACATACACTTCCTAGGAAGAAAAGATGGACTCACACAACTAAAACGGGCATCAATCAGTTTCCACCTATTTAATACTTTGCATTTCCATAGCACCATCCATGTCAAGATGACAAAGTGCTTTATAAATATCAACAAAGTACATCTCAACACTACTGAGAGATAGTTAAGTATCATTATTCCCATTTTACAGAGGGGAAGCCTGAGGCACACAGAGGTTTAGTGATTTGTCCGATGTCACACAAGGCAGAATCAGGAATAGAATCTAGATCTCCTGGCTCCTAGGTGTGTGTCCTCACCATAAAACAATCATTTTCCGTTTTATATAACTTATTCTTCACCTGGCAGAATACTGTGTCACATTTTTCTCAATAAAAGCAAGTAAGAGCTCCCTGAAGTGTTCTTGATGGCAGTCTCTCTCTATTCAGAGCAGCTGAGTGAGAAAGCAACATTATACAGCTCAAGTGAGATATCTTCCAAACATGAAATATCCTTCCATCACTCTATTCAGAAAAAAAATGTTTAATGAAATTTCAGGGGATTACAGAAAAACGTGAGCAACAATTTTCTGAAAAAGCATAGTTCTGAGCCATAAAACAAACATTCAAGAGGAAGACTGTTAGTACTGTAAGAGTACTTCAAGGTTTCATATGTCTTTGTTGGTCAAGAAGGAACTCTACCCTTCAGAGGCAAACCTCTTAGAAAATAAGTTGTGTTCATAAACAAAATTCCAGTACACTAATTCCAACACTACACCTCCTCTGACCAGATTCTGTGACCATTATACAATTGTTACTATTTTTTCTTACTCAAGGCCATTTGTGCCATTAAAGTCAATAAGAATTTGTTTGGGTAAGAACTTAAAGAAATACTCAGACAGCACGGCAATGGGCGACTTTATTTTATTATATATTGTGATAGACCCAGACCAGTTGGGAACAGCAGAGTAGCAGAAGGGAGATATACTGGCCACTGGATAAGTAGTTTTCTGTTCCCTGAGTGACCAGAGCAGGGGCTGCTCCAGGCTAATAGACCACCTGACTCCAATTAACCTGCTAAGAGTCAGGTGAGGCAGTTAAGCACCTGACTCTAATTAAGGCCCCTCTGATGCTATAAAAGGACTCACTCCAGTCAAGCCAGGGGGATCCAGAGTGTGAGGAACTAGGAGCAAGAGGTGTGCAAGAAGCTGAGAGTGAGTAGGCATACTGCTGGAGGACTGAGAAGTACAAGCATTATCAGACATCAGGAGGAAGGTCTGGTGGTGAGGACAAAGAAGGTGTTGGGAGGAGGCCATGGGGAAATAGCCCAGGGAGTTGTAGGTGTTGTGCAACTGTACCAGGAGGCACTCTAAACAGCTGCAGTCCACAGAGCCCTGGGCTGGAACCCGGAGTAGAGAGTGGGCCTGGGTTCCCCCCATACCTCCCAACTCCTGATCAAACACAGGAGGAATTGACCTGGACTATAGCTTCTACCAGAGGGGAAGGTCTCTGGACTGTTTCCTGACCCACAGGGTGAATCTGTGAAGCGAGCAAATCCGCCAATAAGTGCAGGACCCACAAAGGTAGAGGAGGATCTTTGTCACTATACACACACACACACACACACACACACACACACACACACACACACACACACACACACACACACAGACCAGAAAAACTGATAGAGAACTGGAAACAAGCAAATTATTAGAAACAAATAATCTATTATGTATTTTTGCCTTTCTTCTTCTTTTCTTGAAGAAGTTGTCAAATTACAGAGTTTATTTGCTAAACAAAATTATGCATGAATTTCTTTAGCAAATAATTCTTGGTCTGCATGTTGGTAGAGCTGCAGCTATTACAAGCAAGTACATAATGTGTGCTGTAACTTACATAACTGGCGTAACCAATCAAACACAAAAGAAGCAGTGTCACGCAGCACATAACTAATCAATACAACAAACTGTGGCTCTAAATTTGTTTTTTGGAAACATTCAAGCTAACAGTGCACTTTTCACAGGAATTCATGGCTAGCAAAGCTCGAGCACTTGAAAGTTGCCAGAAAGCAAACACAAAAGCATCCCGAACGCCATCAAAGTGAAAGTTTGTTCGGGAAGCTGAGTCAATCTTTGCAGAAGATTTTGTTTTCACTCTCTGTTCATCTCTAGTAAGAACATTGAAAGCTGACCGACTTAGTCTTAGTGGGGGTGAGGCAGAATAAGTGATCACTCAACAACAACTTACGTGCTTGATTCTCTTCCTATGACATTCCAAAGAAGGAATGTAATGAATATGAATGGAATATATCAATTTATAGATATTAATAATTAATTATTAATTACACACTACTATGTCCTCTCCTACAGGTTCTTTAATGATCTAACTATGGGGAGATCACATTTTTGTGAGGATTCCTACAGGGAATAAACCGTAACCCTACTTCTCTTGTATCATGATTCTTGTTTCCCTGCCTCCCAGAGTTACAGACCCATCTTGCCCTTTCACTCTTGCTACACATGCCTCAAGGCAGGTAAGCTTAGCTCTGGAGTCCAAAAGGAAATAACAGGCATAACCAAATGATGAAGATATAAAAACAGGGATCAAGCCAAGAAAGCCTCATAGCACTGACCCAGTGGGAGTATAACAAGCAACTCTCATTTGACAGGTGACAGTAACTGTTCAAAAGAGATGAAAAGGGGTACAGATTGTCATTCACTATTAGCTTTAATGCTATTGATGACCATTTCCCATACAAGCAAGTTACTGGCTTAATTAGGCTTCTACAGTAATCTAAAAAAAGGGAACAGCTCGCTCCCTCCTCCACTGTAGACTGTGCAGTAGAGGCACAAAGCACTTTCCATGAGCTTGACAACGAAGGTGTTTCTCTTTGATAGGCTTACAACACAGCAAGAGGCCATCTGCAGTCTGGGAAGAGACAAGGCAGAGCCTGATTAGCAATTCTGTGCAGGTTTCTTATCTTCCATCACCATCCTCCCCTCCCCCTTATTCCCTAGGAAGATGAGTTCCATATTCAAAGCAGCCTGGGGTCTTCAGGCAGAGAAATGTGCATGATTTCTACTTAGCATTAAAGCAGGAATAGAACTCCCAAATTACAGCAGCTGCTTATGACCCTTGAGATGGCCAGCACCACAAGGGATGCAGAGGGTCCCATAATTCATTTCAGGAGCGGCATCAGAAGCAGGGGAGGTTAAATGTGTCACTCCATCACAGCGAGGCAGTGGGGTGGAGGAAGCCATCGTTCATTCTGTCAGCTGCCCACCTCCTTTCACCTAGCATCAGCAGGAGAAAATGGGGAAGATTTCTTATAACCATATGAACAACACAGTGGGGTGTTCGAGGACCTTATGAATTTCCTTTCTAATTCATGTATTAATTGTCTGCACCTGCCCTGCTTGGTTCCTCCATCTGCTGAAGCCTTCTCCAAATTTTAAGTGCCTGGTCCTGCAACTTTTACTAATATGTGTAATGTTGCTGGCCTCAGTGAGACTACCTGTGCAAAGGACTCTTTACACGAGTAAGGACTGCAGAATGGGAGCCTATCTGAATACAAACAATTATAATTAATGGCATGTGGCATTTGTTCCAGCATTTTAAAACCCTTCTCCCTTGACTTCCATAATGGCCAAGGAAGGATTTTTTGCTGAATCATTTATTGATTCAAGTCAGTTTGGGACTTACTCTTCTATTAAAAAACCTTCTTAAATGGATCCCCTCCCAACCATGTCTCCACATGTTCCTATGCTACACTATGGTCCTGTGCATTTCTTTATTTGCCTGAGTTCAACTGAGAGCTTTTCAGGATAGGGAGCCTGTGTTTTTCAATGTTTTGTAAAGGTTTAGGGACATGTATAGTGCTATATAATTAGGTTTAGAAGGATTAGATTTTTATCAGTAAATATTGGTAAATGTCAATTTCGCTGTACACACACACACACACACACACACACACAAATATTTCCAGCGATAATAACTGAAATTTGCATATAGGTAAAGTAAAAAAAAAAAAAATGCTGCTTGAGAACTTATTTGATTTAAGGATATTTACTTTGTATATTTGGACATGTGACGTTTACAATTTGTGTTTTAATTATAAAGCTTTAGCTTATTGAATCTCAACATCTTCTGTCACTAAATAAATTGTCTGGCCCCCATAATTTCATCTGCAAAAATTTAAATCCACAAAAATGATTAAAATCGATAATTTTGCACAACCGTGAAAATGTAAATGGATAAAAATGGAAAAAAGCTTAAAAACAAACATTAATATTATCCACCAAAATTATATAAAAAAATTATGCCAAGCCTATGTATAGTAAACAATAATAGCTTGACAGCAGTACAGTCTTTGGAAATGCACTAGCCTAACCTCAGAATTTTCCCCCAAGATGCTGGTTTGCGGGGGATTTCTCAGGACTTATAGTAGTACCATGGGTCACAGAGGCTACAAATGCAAAAACACAATGAATAAAAAAGAAGGAAAATGGGAAGTCTGAAAAGATTGCATGTCTTGAGCCCTGCCATTGTCCAGATGTACTTGAGATATGAATAAAATAAATCCCCTCTTTTTTTGTTAATAAATTGAATTTTATTTAATGTTACCTTTTCCTTCTATGATAGAGATGAGGGATTGTCAGATGAGATGAAAACTCTGGCATTTCAATTTCCCAATGCAAGCAGATACACAAGGAAGCAGCCAATTTCTAGGAACCTTCAGAAGCTAAATAGGATATTTTCATTGTGTTACATAATTGCAAAAATACACACACACACACAAAAGCAGAGTCAGCAGTTGAAATAACTCTCTGAACCTTGCACAACTTTTGCCTTTCCTTTTCTTCCTACCCCAGACATAGAGAACTCCATAAATAAATCAAAATATTAACAGATGCTCTAATGCAGGTTCTGTCCATTGTAAATCTTCAAGCACTCATCATGAGCTAATTTTGCTTCTTTCCAGAGATTGGAATCTTAAGGAAAGAACTAGTCCACTAGCCTCTTGAAGAAGCACTCTTAACACAAGGCATTTTTCCTCCTTGACAGAGATAACACATAAGCTCATTTGTAACTGTTAAATAAATAAATGTTTCATGTGTTCGGGCTACATCTTTGACAGATTTGCACTGTATTTTTTCCTATGGCTTGAGCAGCTAAATTCAGTAGCCTTGGGCCTCTGACAATCTGTTCCACGTTGCCACAGGTGCTCTTGCAGACAATAGGACAACTGAAGGAGAACATGAGCAAAAGCAAGTGCCAGCTTGGGCACATGAGTAGTGGCTCAGTTGTAACAAAATTTGACACAGATAGGCCCAGAATCCAAAGCATCTTTTCTTCCAGGTGGAATTTAATCATAGGGTTACAGCACCAAATGCAACCTGAGCAGGTTTTCAACAGGGATAATCTAACTCAGAGACCCAGAGGTGGGCAGAGCAGGATGTGCAAAAAGAGAGTTCCCAGCCACCTCTTCTTCCAGAATGTTGAAACTTTTCTGAATGAGAGTCTGAGTGGCACAGGGGATTAGTGTACTACATGCAGGCCCTGATTCAAAGTCAGCAGACACAAATCAGAGTCTTTCCATTGATATCAATAGGCTTTCCATCGGATCCACTGGGAGATGGCTTCAAATCTGTTTCATGGCCTGTGTGTGAAATGAGTTTAAGAGGTCAATAATAACGCAGAAAAGTGGGAGTATTCAATAAATATTTCTGTTCTGTATTTGGGAAAAATAGACGATGTAGTCATATAATATGATAATACCGCTTTCGTTTCCGCTAGTATCTCAGGAGGATGTTAAACAGCAGCTACTAAAGTTATACATTTTTAAATCAGCAGGTCCATATTACTTGCATCCAAGAGTTTTAAAAGAGCTGACTGAAGAGCTCAATGGACCATTAATGTTGAATTTCAATAAGTCTTGGAACACCAGAAGACTGGAAGAAAGCTAAATAAATATTTGAGACAGGCAGCTATGCCATCATTGTGAGGGATGTTGGTGTATAGTGCGGTGACATCTTCCCTATACATATTTACAAGACAATGGTAATGGTATCCACCCCAAACACATTGCCAAACTTGTCCATTTCATCCACACCCATAACAATTTTACATTCAACAACAAACACTTTGTCCAAACATAGGAATAGCCATGGGGTACTATGATGACTTCCCATTATGCCAACCTATTTATTCTTGAGGAAGAATTTCTAGACAAATGCACCAATGATATACCTGAGACACTGAAGATATTTTCATCCTCCAGGCAGACAATTTAAACTCCATCTTAGATTTCCACCACAACTTCAACCCCACCTCCAGTCCATTAAACTCTCTCTGAACGCGCCACTCAGCATCAACTTCCCAGACACCATGATCAGCTTCAGCAAGGGAACCCTACAGACAACCATATACAAGAAATCCACAGATCACCTCACCTACCTTCATAGATCCAATAATCTCCCCAAAACACCAAGAAATCTCTTATTTACAGCCAGGCACAATACCACAGAATATGCTCCAGGAGAAAGTCGAGGATATACACCTTGACACACTCAAAAGCGCCTTCAGCAAACAAGGACACTTCACCTGAGAAATAGATCACATCATGGGAACAGGACAGACAAATACCCCCAAGAGAACCTGCTTCAATACAGAAATAAAAATACCTCTGACTTCACACCCCTACGTGTCACCTACCACTCCTCATTGGAACCCTAGCGGTATCACCAAACAACTACAACCCATACTCAATGGGGATCACATCCCGAAAGAAATCTTTCCTGAAACCCCCTCTTTTTGGCCTTCGAACAACCCCCCAGCCTCTCCAAGTTCATCAACCGAAGCAAACTCCCCACAGACCAGGAAACACCAACTCGAAGTGACACCAGACCCTGCCAGAACAACACATGCAAAACCTGTAGACAAATCTTCACTGCTACAATGATTAACACTCCCTGCCTCCCTCAATACACCTCTCAAAATCCATGGGTCCTATACATGCCTATCACAGCATGCAGTGTACCTCATCCAGCACAGTAAATGCCCCAATAGCAACTATGTGAGTGAAACCAGACAATTACTATGCTCTCGAATGAACTCACACAGGAAAATGATAAAAGACAAAAACACCACATCACCTGTGGGTGAACACTTTTCACAAAGCTATCAATCTATATCTGACTTCTCAGTCCTCATCCTCAAAGGAAACCCGCACAACACTTTCAAAAGATGAGCCTGGAAGCTTAAATTCATAACTTTGCTAAACACTAAAAATCATGGACTGAATAGAGACACTGGATTATGGTTTATTATAATAATCTGTAACCCACTAACAACCCTCCCCCCACCATCTGCTTGCCCTCTTCCCCTGCCTTCCTTTACTTCCTATGACTGGAGGGGTGTTAACAAGACATATCACCTTGAATTGTCCCTTGAAATGTGTGTTAACTAATGCTAAACAATCTGTTCCACCTGGTATTTAGCAGTGACACTCTGTTAGTTTTCCAGACCTGAAGAAGAGCTCTGTGTAAGCTCAAAAGCTTGTCTCACTCGTCAACAGAAATTGGTCCAATAAAAGATATTACCTCACCCACTTTGTCTCTCTAATATCCTGGGACCAACATGGCTGCAATACTGCACAGACTTCTGTAAGACATTTGACTTGGTACCACAGGACATTTTGATTAAAAATATAAAATAAACTTGGCATCCATTAAATGTTAACTGACTAGCCTCAAAATGTAACTGTTAATGAGAGAATCATCAAACAGGTGTGTTTCTAGTGGGGTCCCACAGGGATCGGTTCTTGGCCCTATGCCATTTAACATTTTTATTAACGACCTGGAAGAAAACAAACTCATCACTGTTTGTGGAGGACACAAAAATTGGGTGAGTGGTAAATAATGAAGAGGACAGGTCACTGAAACAAAGCGATCTGGATCGCTTGGTAAGCTGGACAGAAGCAAACAATATGTGTTTTAATGTGGTGAAATGTAAATGTATACATCTAGGACCAAAAAAATATGTAGGCCATATTACAGGATGGGGGACTCTATCCTTGGAAGCAGTGACTCTCCAAAAAAGATTTGGAGGTCGTGGTGGATCAGCTTAACATGAGTTCCCAGTGCAACACTGTGGCTAAAAGGGCTAATGCGATCCTTGGATGCTAAACACTGAGCAATCTTGAGTAGGAGTAGAGAGGTTATTTTACATCTGTATTTGGGACTGGTGCAACTGCTGCTGTAATACTGTGTCCAGTTCTGGTGCCCACAATTCAAGAAGGATGTGAATAAATTGTAGAGGGTTCAAAGAAGAGCCATGAGAATGATTAAAGGATTAGACAACATCCCTTTTCCAGATAGGCTCATCAATCTATTTAGCTTAAAAATGGTTATGGAGGATTTGATTACAGTTTATAAGTACCTACATGGGGAACAAATATTTAATAATGGACTCTTCCCTCTAGCAGAGAAAGGTACCTGATCCAATGGCTGGAAGTTGAAGCTAGACAAATTCAGACTGGAAACAAGGTATAAATTTTGAACAGCAAGAGTAATTAACCATTGGAATAACTTACCACGGGTTGTGGTGAATTCTTCATCACTGACAATTTTTAAATCAAGGTTTGATGTTTTTCTAAAAGATATGCTCTAGGAATTAATTTAGGGAAGTTCTATGGCTTCTGTTATACATGTAGCCAATAAGTCATTTCATCATCAATTTATCATTGTGTTTGGTGTTATGGTCAACTCATATGCTATTTCATACATAATCAATATATGCTAAATAGATTTAAATTGTAGGATTATAGAAGTATAAGATTGACAAGTATTTAGGAGTGATGAGTGTGTATTAGGTATACAAGTAAATCATGGCGATCATAGGTGCTGACTCCGTGGGTGCTCTGGGGCTGGAGCACCCACAGGGAAATATGAATGGGTGCTCCGCACCCACCAGCAGCCAAGCTCCCCCTTCCTCACCTCCTTCTCCCCCCATCCCCCGAGTGGACCGCGTCCCCACTCCTCATCCTCCCTCCCAGCTCTTCCCACCACCCCGCCACCTAACAGCTGTTTGGTGGCACTTAGGACTTTCCGTGAGGGAGGGAGAGGAGTGGGGACATGGCACGCTCAGGGGAGGAGGCGGAGAAGAGGCGGGGCAGGAGCGGGGACTTGGGGTAAGAGGGTGGAATGGGGCGGGGACTTTGGGGAAGGGATGGAATGGAGGCAGGGCGAGGGCAGGGCAGGGGCAGGGCCAGGGGTCAAGCACACACAGGGAAGAGGGGAAGTCGGCACCTATGGTGGTAATGCAAGGCCTACAAGCTAAGGCTTGTGAGATTTTAGCTTAGCCATACTACGCCATAGGCTTTAGAACACTTGACATGAGTAGGTGACCTAGGAATAACCCAATGCCAGTAAGGATATAAGATTACTGGAAAGAATGTACCAATGGGTAATATTCTAGAAAAATATATTGCAAAGTACTGTCCAAGATCACAAGACACTTGATTGTAACATCATAGGATGTCCTGCTTTGACTGCAGGTTACCACAGGCACACGTTGTGCATAAATGCTAATGAAAATAAGGGGAACTAAAAAACAATGAAAAATGGAACACCACAATATTCAAGGGGTATGGAAGTACAGATAAGGAAAAGTACAGATCCATACGCATAAGTTATTAGGTATGGTCCGAACAACAATATAAAATAAGTTACCTGGTTGGGTAAAAGTGGGAAGACCCACAGGAAACCACAGTAGGAACTGTGATGATCTGTATCAAAGATCATCTGTTGGGAGATCCATCAGATGCTAGAATATCTTTGGGGATGTGAGTATGACTACAGTATTAGTCATTGCATGGGTTTTTGAAGGATTTATATATGCATGGGTAATTGTAACTTTATTGCTTTAATAAAACCTGTAGTACAGATAAGACATTGTGATTGTGTCTATGGCCACTATCCTTGGTCTTTGTGCATTCCTGGAGTCTCCAAATTTGAGAAAAGCACCAGAGGGGATTTTCACTCTGGTGAGCTTGAAACTGTGGCAACAGGAGCTGAACCCATTGTGGTCTAATAGAGAATCATTAAATTCAATTCAAATAAAGAAAAGGCTACATGCGGGATGTCAGACTAGATGATCATTATGGTCCCTTCTGCCCTTGGAATGTAGGGAAGTGTAGCGCATCTCATGAGCGTCTGTCCACTTCACAGAACTGCTGAACAATTTGGGACAGTTATGAGCCTCTGATAAGGACAAGGACTGGACTATAGAAATGTGATGCATCCCAGGACTCGGATACATTACCAGGACTATATAGAGGGCTACTATATAGAACAACAGTGTTTGTTGCAGGTCAGCAATGAGATGCATTAAGACAGCACATGTTGGGAGTTTGGGTCTGCAATACACCTAGCCATACCTAGCACTCTCAGTTCTCACTTTATGAGCACTGAAATGTACAACACTTTAAAAAAAACAAAACAAAAAAAACACCTCAGTGTAATTCCTATAACATGAATCAGAAAGGCAAGCTGTATCCAACCAAGCCCAAAGCAACTTATGAACACCCAGAAGGATCCACGTCTATCAGGGAATCAAGCCTTCCCTGCCACCATCTGTCAGGAGTGTTGAACCACGGTACCTCTTTGAGTACTCCACATAGTAGTAGTGCTGTCCTTACAGGCTCAGCTCCCTGGAAGGGACTGACATTATTTCTCGTGCACTGAAGCGGTTAGAGTTGTCTCTTATTTGGTCCTCCCCCAGAGACCCTTCTGCCTCTGTTTTCAGTACTGTTACAAGAATCATGCTGACACAATTCCAAAGGAGAAATTCCATAGACACACTCCATTAAATATAATCACTAAGGCTGGGGTTATCAAAGGATCTTAAAGAGGTCTTCTTAGGCTCCTTTGAAAACCCCATCCTAAAATTATTAGCAGCAATATTTGTTACTTGTATTGCAGCAGGGTCGGAAGGTTCTAGTCGGGACTGAGGTCTCACTGTGGAATACAAACACTTCGGTAGGTAGGGCCACTGCTTTGAGGACATTAGAATCTAATCTGAAACGAAATGCAACAAGTAGCAAAAGACAGTAGGATGGAAGCTGGGAGAAAAGATGAGAGTCAGAATAAAAAGATCATACAGTTATATAGATTGCCTGTTCAAAATCAATGGAATATTTAATCTTCCACAAAATACATGAATAAATAAATACCATCAACTATCCCTGCCTGCCACTCCCCCCAGTCATCATTAGCTGGCAGACAGCTGGTAGGTGTAAAGCAGAAATGTCTGTTAAGGAGAGTTTTGAAGGAGGATGCAGCCTTATGAATTAATTCAAGGAGAGCGATCCATGCATAAGGGGCAGTATGGCAAGAGTGGGGGGAGAAGCAGATAAATAAGCACAGCAGTGGTGGAATAAAGGAGGCAGGGCATGTGATGCAGGGAGAGGAACAAGTGGTGAGGACTTCGAAGGTGTAGAATTGTCTAGTTATTACGTAGTCCTGCCTTGAGTGCAGAGGACTGACTAGATGTCCAGGGATGGACCACATCCCTTCCAGTCTTACACTTCTACGATTCTATAAGAAGCTTGAATCTGATATGTTGGAAAATGGAAGGATTCAAAGAAGTGATGGTGTCAGCAGAGAAGCAGCTGCATAGACTGGAGTGGGTGTGATGCAAGTGTCTGGGAGGCCAGAGAGGAGGACATTGCAGAAATCAGTATGAAAAATGAAGGATACAAGGAAGTCTGCACTATGCTTAAAAATTTTAGGCAGTGACAGTAGGAGTTAAGTTTGTAGGCAAGGAGAAAGAATGAAGCTATTCCACAAAGTTTAGCTCTCTGACTTGGGCTCAAGTAGACCAAGCATTTGCGAAGCACTCCTATAGAAAATCTTAGATCAGTGGCAGACACCCAGGAGAAGAGCTGTCTATTTTGCGGGTCATTTTCTTGTGATAGGTTTATTTCTCAATCTGGACATGATGAAACAACAAACCTATCAGTAAGCCCTGGTTCAAATGTGGACACCTACTTATAGGAAGTGGTGGGGAGTGAGGTTGCCTTTTACACAGCTTCCTGCCCTCCAACCTATGGTCTTCTAACTACAGCAGACTGGCACTACCCATCTTCATATACTGAGAGATGGAAACCCAAACAATGGCTAGAACAGATATTGATAAGTGCTGGCTGGTGTTTACAGGAGATTTCTTTCCAGTAATAAAAACATGCCAGGTACAAGCTTCCACCAGAACCATTTTCCACTAATGAGTAATTAGCTCTCCAAGTACAGCACAGGCACAAATACTAATCAGTATGTGATGTTTACAGAAATAGCAGGTGCCAGGGATACCAAGGCACCCCTCAGTGATAAGTCACTGGAGGGCACGGTTGTGACCTTAGTGAGCTCTAAACAGAAACTATAAGAAGAGAAAAAACAACGAGGAGTTCTTGTGGCACCTTAGAGACTAACAAATTTATTTGGGCATAAGTTTTCGTAGGCTAAAACCCACTTCATCAGAAAAATACAGTAGGTAGGTATAAATATACAGCACATGAAAAGATGGGAGTTGCCTTACCAAGTGGGGGGGATCAGTGCTAACGAGGCCAATTCAATCAGGGTGGATGTGGCCCATTCCCAACAGTTGACAAGAAGGTGTGAGTATCAACAGAGAGAAAATTACTTTTTGTAGTAACCCAGCCACTCCCAGTCTTTATTCAGGCCTAATTTGATGGTGTTAAGTTTAAAATTAATTCCAGTTCTGCAGTTTTGTTGAAGAATCTTTCCTATTTACTTATGAAGTGAGGGTGTGCTCTTAACACTTTTGCATTTCTTTAAAGTGAGGGTTGTGGGATTTTGTTTTGCTTTTAATTGTGATCTGTTTTTACAAAAGGCAACCAGGCACGGGGTGTTGTAAAGCTCATGGAGGACAACTACCTGGGCTGATATAGAATACCCATATGATCTGCAGGGTAACATTTAAGCCCATGCCACACATAACAACTTTCATCATGCTAAGATTCCCAGAATACCATTGGCTATCAAACAGCTGTCTTGTCAGACTGTTAGCTTTGCTGAGTTGTCTTTAGACATGTTAGGTTCCCAACCACCAAAAGTCAGTAGTGTCTTTGTTGAAGCACGCAGAGGGCAGTCATTGGAAGTTGTAATCTCTTTCTTATCAGAGGCTCTACGATTGCTGCCCTTTGTGAAAGGCAAAACTACTGTGAACAGCTCAGTGGTTTTAAGTTTGTTGCCTGGACTTGTGTCTGGGACTACTGGACAGCATTTCTTATTTATTTTTTTTAAAAGCCCTCTAATTTCTCCTCTCTGAAACTCATCTCTGAATGTCATGTTCACAGTCATCTAGGTTTCCAACCGTGACTAGGGATCTTCTGCACTGAGTGTTTGCTCAGCCTCCCTTAGCATTGCTGATGGGTTGGCATTTAAACAAAAGACCAAAAAAAAAAAAAAAAAGACACCAGAGCATGTGAGTGGAGCAAGACTCCAACAATGAACACGCCAACTCACTGACCCATAGACATCTATGACAATCAGAGTCTGAAAATTCCCCTCAGTCTTCACAAGCATGAAAGCAAATATGGTATTCTAAACAGTCCCCATCACCAGTGAACATAGTATTAGTCCTATACTCAGCTAGAGAGTCTCGTATGTATACAAGGTGTGTTTGTAAAGCATACTTACGAAGACAAGTTCCCTGCCTTGTAAAGCTTACAATCTCATTTACAATACAAACAATTAAGGATCCTGCATAGAAGTAGATAACCTCATATGGGTGATCCACAATAGGAGGCTTTGCTCAATAAGTGAGTTTTAAGGAGGGATTTGATGGAGAAGAGAAAAGAATACCAGTGAGTATTCACCCACGAAAGCTTATGCTCCAATACATCTGTTAGTCTATAAGGTGCCATAGGACTCTGTCACTTTTTAAGAGAAAAGAGGTTGCCTATTCCATGGGAAGCAGGAGGCTGCTCCAAGAACAGTGGGTGTTGTTCACCAAGCCAAAGGTGGGAGAAATAGTATGAACGAGAGGATTCGAATAGAACACGGGGTGCAGGGGGAAATGAGAGCGGAGATGTAGGCCAGGGCACAGCTGTTCAGAGTCTTGGAAGTGAAGATAAGGAGCTTGGACTTTAAACAAAAAAAGAAAAGAGTCTTAGGGAATCAGCAGATGACATGGTCAGAGCAGTAATGTGGAAGATACTTTAGCTGGGGCACTTTGGACAGGCTGGACAGAGGACAAGTGAAAAGCAGGGATGCTGGAGGCAAAGCTTGCAAAAGTGGAGGGAAGAGCTGACTGAAACAGAGACCAGACATTTAGTTGTAGTGATAGACAGGATGGGACATATTCTAGAGATATTACAGAGGAAGAGCCATCAGAATTGAGAAGAGAGCGATGACTTGAGAACACCAAGACTGCTAGCCCAGGGGTAGATCCACACTACCCGCCCGATTCGGTGGGTAGAGATCGATCTTCTGGGATCGATTTATCGCATCTCATCTGGACGTGATAAATCAATCCCAGAAGCGCTCCCCCCTCAACTGCGGAACTCCTGCTCGCCGAGAGGAGGAAGCGCTGTCGACGGGGGAGCTTGCCTGCGCCGCGTGGACCCGCAGTAAGTAAACTTAGTTCGATCTAGGAAACGTTGACTTCAGCTATGCTATTCTTGTAGCTGAAGTTGCGTTTCCTAGATCGATCCCCCGCCCCAGTGTGGACCAGCCCCAGGAGAAAGGAAAGATAATGGAGTTACCAACTGTGACAGAGAAGGGAGGGAGCAGGGAAGGTTTCGGAGGAAAGTTCATTTATTTATCAATCAGGAAATTATAATGGGGACAAAATGCAGAAAACTGGCCTGTTTAAAAAGGTTAAAAAAAAAAGAAGCTTTGTAAGAGGCCAGTGCAACCCTTCTATCGGTGCTTACTGCCAACCACAGATTTTGTAAAGGATGGGAGCTTGCAGTGTTTTGCTTCCATCCAAATGGAAATGAATGGGAAAATGCTCATATCTTTAACTTTCTGTCCCTGACATGCGACCCTTAGAACCTCCATGCAATGTCAATACCCTACATTAGAGATTTAGAGTTAGATTGTGATGTTAGGCACAACCATGAGAACGGAGCATACCTCTCCAGGAGTGGACACGCTGCAATTCAGAGCTACAGTTCCCTCCTTGGTTGCTCTCGTGTTACAAGGAGGAAGTAATCTGCTACTGATCTATACAAGGCCCTACTCTGCATTGGCTTAGCTGTGTTAGCCAAAGAGAAAGCCAAGGCTCTACCAACCTACTCCAGAGAGCTAGTAAGCAGGTGTGTAATCCCATTTACTCTTGTGGGCCTGGACCCAATGTCTTGGTATCCTCTGAAGGAAGGTAAGAGGTGGCATTCTTGCTCCCCTGTGCAGGCACATAGTCCAAGTCACAAACAAGCCCTTAAGAATTCCAGAGCATGAAAATAAGTCATACTTCAGAACCAGCTATTAGAGGTGGCAGGCACTAATAGAATCCATTTAAACCTATGGGATTAAACCATAGAAGACAAAAACTGTTATTTCACTATTAAAAATAAAACAACCGCTCATTCTCAAAATACAAGTATAAGAGAATCTAGAAATATCTGACTAAAATATCTTCCCACATCCCTTGCAAAGCAAACAATGCTCACAATTTGTTCCTGGAACAATGTTCCTCTTAACAATAGCTACTGGATTTTGCTCGAAATACAGGACACCATGAAAAGTCTAAAGCTGACATGAAGTCCTCTGTAAGCAGGTAGAATGTCAGACAGGGTGATAACATTTCAACCAGATTCACAGGACTGCTTCAGTATGCCAGAAAATATACTATAGCAAATAACCTTGCATTGGCAGGAGATTGAGTAGAACAATTAATATAAGCGTTCTCTGTCTCTAACTCCCATCACTCAGTGCTGGAGTTTCACTATTATTCTTAGGGGTGGAAGGAGGGGAAATGGTTTTGTGCTGACATTTTGAAATATCTGGCATTCTTGTGCCACAAAGAATTTTATTGGAGCTGGCAAGGCAAAGCATGCAAAAGATTTTCAATTATGGGCTAAGTTCCTGCACTGTTGCCAGATTTGATTTTGTGGTCAAGGTTAAAGAATTAAGGGCCTGATCCAAAGCTCACTCAAGGCAACTTCAAAAGATCAGGCTTTATGTTCTAGTGAGATTGTTGATTCCAGCTTACTTCTCTGTGCCCTTCACTGGTATTGAGTATGTGCTGCTCTGAGTAATTATTCTCTTCTTTTCTTCTGTTTATACAGCATCTGCTATCCCTTCCACTTCAGGCAGGAGTCTCATCTTCTCACAGAACTCCCATGTCTCCCAACCAATGATCTCCCACTTAGGAAACTGCCCAGTAAAAAGGCAGACATTTGTCAGTGGAGGAGGGGATGGGCATGGGGTTTGTAATTAAAAATAAGCATTAACTGACATCACCACGCATCAGATTCTGACACAACCCTCTATATTCATCTTGTCAGATCTACAAGGTTCGGATTTACATCCCATCTCTAGTTTTGAAGTTACTGTGAGTCACAAGTTGCATGTTTCTTTTTGTATGGTTGCTTTTGTCTCTCTTCCTCTCCTCCCTTTCTGGTTGTTTGAGCCAAAACTGACTTTAATATGTATGGCTATTTTATTTATTACACTCGTTTCTAGAGCACCCATCAGGTATCTGTTACATCCACTGAGATGTGGGGCACAAAAGGGGCACAAAGACTTTTGTGAACTGAATGTTGCTTATATGGTTTTCCTTTTTGCATAAAAAGGACATGAAAAGTCAAAGTAAAGGGCTTAATTAATCCTGAGCCTTTTCCTCAGGCAAAACTCTCATAGTGCAGGATTGGGCACGTAGCTATTCAAAAAGCAATAGAGTATAAACCATAAGCATTATTGGGAATCTGCTCTTGGTTTCTTGTATTTCATGATGTCAGTGGAGGGTTTTGCAACCTACTACAAAATTAAAAGAAACCTTACCTATTCCTGATGGCAGAATCTGCACTTCTGCATTCCAGCTACCTTACAAATCTTAGACAAGCCACATTATCTCTCTTTGTATACATGACACAGGACCAGATTACGAAACCAGTCCCTCTGCGCTAGGACTGGTGCATCAGAATGGCTGCAGGAGTCAGCATTTGATCATTCTGACAGGTTGTTTGAAGTGAAAGGGTCAGTTACTGTTCTGGCCTGGGCAACAGAGAAATGTGGAAGCTGTCAGGAAGTGATCTGAAAGAAGCAACAGTCCCTGTTGGTATGTCTGGATGTGTGTCCCCACAGACACAACTCACCTCAGGGGCACCACACAACAGCACTGAAAATGGTTCCAGCACCTGCTGGAGTGAATGGAAAGGGGTTTGAAGGATTTTAACACTTATCCACACTGCAGTTCTGCACAGTGTTTGAACTCCATTCACGACTACATCAAAACTCTTGGTTGTCCCTCTCCCCGAACCCCCTGAAAACACAAAATTAAGCGTAATGAAATATGCACACCTACTAACCCAAACTGAAGAAGTTCTCTTTGTCTGGGGTTTGGAGGCTGATGAACCAGGGCCATCTCTTTGATGTTTTGAAAAATATCAAAAGAACAGACTTCTTATCAACATCATTAGTGCGGCATGAAGATGTTTAATGCACAGAAAATGCAGCACAGTATCCCCCAATGGGCCTTGCCTTGTTTTTATTCCTTTTTAAAAATTTATTTTTGAATCTGTTTTGCAATTCTCATTCCCTGCCCCCCACCCCCTCATTAAATCACTAGTAGTTTTAGGGTGGTGACCAGCTCCTCCTTCCTCAGGGGGTTTCCATAAACCCTTTCCTCTCCTCCACCACGATGAAATGATTACCAACCCCGCTGCAAATTCTTACTGTCCTAGATTATATTTTGTCACACACACACACACACACACACACACACACACACACACACACACACACACACACACTTATTTGCTAAAACTCTTCTTGGGAGAGACAGATCGCGCTGAGGAGTCAAAAGAAGTTTGTGGGGCTTTTATTTTTTTAAATCAATTATAAAGCAAAAAATGGCCCAATTCTTCAAGCTTAAAACTGACGGGGCTAATTGAGGGAATGGGGAAAAACTCAGAATCATCCAAACAAGCAAAAAAGAACCTGTGGGGCTTGGTCTATGTGAGCATAAACCTGTAGGTCTGGGAAATCTGTTTCCCCACAGGATTTTAATAGCAAATATCAATTTAAACCAACCAGAAGGTTAATTTATGAATGAAATACATTGGGCATCTCACCACAGATACTGGACATTAAATACTCCATCCACAGATATAGACCTCAGCTCCTGAACACAGACACACACTGTAAAAGACTGTCACTCTTGTCAAGGAATTTAAGAAGTGACTCAGTTGTGGAAGAAACACGTCAACTTCCTTGAGTGATACTGGCCTGGCCTTGGAAAAGTCCGTAGGAGAAAAATGCTGAGGGTGCCCCAGAAAACCACTGGGGAATCAGCTGGACTCAGTAGGGTGAAGGCTTTGGAGCAGTACAAAGAAATATCACACTAGGATAATAAAAGCATTCCTAGAACCCCCTAGAAGACTCTCTGGGGGTCCTCTAAGAACTTAAAACAAGAGGTCCAGTATCACTAAAATAATTCAGCTGGAGCTTGAAAAAAAAAAAAAAAGATGGGTGAGAGCTCTGGCTATCTGATGGGAAACACGACATTCATTACTGCACAGTAAGGCCTTGCCTATGTGATCATGGTTATTTTGGACACCACCGGAATGAACTTGGGACCTCCAGAGCTAAGAAGCATGAACTTGAGCTGATGAGCCAGGCTCTATATCTGGAGGCTGAAATAGACTCATATCCCCTGTGGATCAGGCACAGATACACCTAACTCCTGCTAAGCTAGGGGTTACATGCTTCCTTGCCCAAAGTCAGCTCAGCTCAAGCATCTGAGCTCCACAGCAGCTCAAACTGCAAATGAGCCTTCCCTCACACCTTGGCCAATACCAACGCTGAAAGTATGAGTCTCTACAGCTTGAGCTAGGACACCCAGCTCTAAAGCCAAGGGCTGCCATGTGAATCGGGCATGGAGAGGGATGTATACACACACATTGACAGCAGGTTAAATCTACACATGGAATTAGCTCCAATTCAGCCATTGTTGTAGCTGCACCAGTGCAAACCCCTTATATAGGCAAAGAAAGCCATAACTTGCATTGATAACTGCTTACCTCTACTTGAAACCAAGGTAAAGTCTACCAGGATAGACTGCAGCCTTCCTTATCTACCTAAGAGGCTAGCAGTGATGCAGCTGCATCAACAGCTGAAATTGGGGTACATTACAAGGGTAGTCTGAAACGGTTCTCAGCGTTCATCCTTTTTCTCATCCAGGCTCTAACTAACATCCATACAGCTTAATTTAATTCTTTCTTCTTGCTGAATTACTGAAGTCCCAACTCTCTTTTTACAGCAGTGAGAACAGGCACAGCTACAGTTTAAGAAAGAAAATACACATGCAGCTGGTTTGATCTCAGCAAAGATATTATCAGGTAACCATGTAGAGTGGTCAAATAAGCCCTAATGTAATGGTGCAGTTACAGCCTCCCAGACAAAACCAAGAAGTCCAGCTTCAGCACTTGAAAAAACACTTTCCTCTCTTATGCTGGAAAAACTGCCCCTAGAAATTATTCACTCCTACTGAACTGCAGTGATAGTAGGTTCTCATCCCCCTCAGAAACAGACAAAGGTTGAACAAACTCAGTGCATCTATTGTCTGCAGCCAGATCCAACCCAATTCCCCTCCAGGAGGTAGTGCAGTCACCTCAAAGTGAACCTACAGCACAAGGCACTTTCATGGTATGAGCTCTCATCCCGTAAGCAGCAGACATATGACTGAACAATCTCACCGCACGAATGGCCAGTAGCCAGGTTCCAACTCAGGCCACCTCAGGAATCACTGGAGTCAGTTCACATTCATTCTGCCACGTGAGGCCAGGAACTGATAAAGTGCTCTTTCTAAGCTGAGCCTCTCACTTTGGCTGTCTTAGGGCTCCAAGCTTATTCCTGCTTAAGCACCTGATCGTTAACAATGTAATTGGTTTCCTCTCGGACCCAGTCACCCTTCACTGAGAGCTCAGGCCACCAATCTGCATTTGCAAATGTCACATTAAGGAGCGCACTGTGAGTAGAGAGAACTTTAAGTATATGCAGCAGCACTGAAAAGCACTGAGAGAGGTGGGTCAATTAAGCCAATTAAATCACATTTACATTTGAATTCAACATTCTAGCATCAGACTGTGTTGCAGTGCCCCAGTCCTCTTTTTCTCCTCCCCACAAAACCTTCCCTCCCTGAGCCAACTATAAGGGACATGCAGTACTTTCATAAGGCTGGACAAGCAAAGAGACCCCTTGCCTAGTACTATCAGGCTTTTATCTGTTGCACACAAATTCATTATAAAAATACAATCATATAAAAAGGACCTATTGGCAACAAAAATCATGGAAATCCCTCTGTTCTGCTGATCTTGATGAATGTTTTGGTGTTTAATCACCCACAAAGCCGATAGTTGACTTTTATACTTCTTTGCCATGAACATTATATTTCATCCCAAGATTTTCTGATATATGGGTATTTGTGTAACTGTTCTCTGTTGATAACACGCAGGGTATAAGCCTATAACTGTTTAAAAATCTGATGTAACAGGATTGTGGCTAGCCTCTCCTGGAGGTACTCAGACGCCAGCGTGAGGGCAACTATACAGATTCAATGCACATCCCCATACCGATTTTTGGGTCAGTGTTTTTTGGATTGCAATCCCATACTGGTTTTGCACAGATCTAGTGCCGTTATATTTTTTTAGTTTTAAAAGAATAGCATTGGGAACTGTTTGGGTAAAATTGATTCAGTAGTTTGAACACAGTGACCTTTCCCCTCTGGAAACCTAGGTTCAAAATTGCTTCAGGAAACAAATGAAATGCATCTGGAGGGTCTTGGTACAGTCTCAAGGAAATATCTGCCCCCACCCCAAAAAAAAACCCATTACACACTTCCACATAAATGCTTGTCCCTGCCACAGAGAGGCACAGACTGGATTATCAGGAGGGTGGCTGCAGATCAGGAGGAATGGTATGCATTTGACAGAGCCGTGTGGGAGAAGTTTGCACAATAGTAGCCTGCACTACTGTATGCCTGGCCCTAAAAGTTATCACTCAGGCATCAAAATTCAACCAAAATGCTTAAAACAACAAAGAAAGACAAAGGAGAAAGCCTCTATTTAGAGATAAGAGCAGCTATTGCCACCCACAACATTCATCTCTGTCACACACTTGATAGGAGAGTAGCTATGATTGGTAGGTTTCAGAAGTACTGTATGGTTATCGGGATAGCTCTGTAATATAAATAGATCACTTTATAATGTGCCTGTACTCAGCTCTCAAAGGCTGTGTTCTTCCTATCCAATACACACAGTTTAATAGCACACTGTCCAGAACTGCTGAACTGGGGAAGGCTGCCACCCTTCACACCCTGAACATATCCTTTGGCTGACAGAGACAGCAGCAGTGCTGTACCGCTGCTAAAGAGGAAGGGCCAAATTCAGACCAGGCGTACGCAGATGTATATCTTCATTGACTTCAGTGGAGTCAGTCAAGTATACTGGGTCTGAAACTGGTTCAATGTGTTTAGCATTCTGGATACACTGTAACATCAAGAGCAATATGAGGACATACCAAACGGAACGCAACAGCTATGGCTGCAATTAGCTGAAATGTTTGTTGCAATGTTTCAGGACAATGCTACATTCAATCCAAAGTGAAATACACGTAACAACCTTCAGGTTCCATATCACTGGTCTTTAGAGAGGCTGTGTATCCATTGGACAGGGCACAGCATTAAGACTCAAGGTACCTGGGTTCTATGTCCAGCTCTGCCACTGGCCTACTGGGAGACCTTTTGCAAGTCACTTCAATTCTCATCTATATCTCAGTTTTCTCATCTGTAAACTGGGGTTAATAATATTTACCTGATGTGTAAAGTGCTTTTGAGAGCCATAGATTAAAAATGCTTTGTAAAGACTAGGTATTGTTAAAGTTCAGGTATGTCTACACCGCAATAAAACACCCATGGCTGGCCCTAGTCAGCTTCTGTGGACTTGTGAAGCTCGGGTTGTAGGGCAATAAAATTGCAGTGTAGATGTTCAGGCTTGGGCTGGAGCCCGGGCTCTGAGACCGTGCAAGGGAGGAGGCTCCCAGGGCCTGGGCTCCAACCCGAACCCAAATGTCTACACTACAATTTCATAGCCCTGCAGCCCAAGCTCCGTGAGTCCAAGTCAGCTGACATGGGCCAGCCATGGGTGTTTTATTGCAGTGTAGACATACCCTCAATGTCTTGGATTAGGGTTACCATACGTCCGGATTTTCCCGGACATGTCCGGCTTTTGGGGGCTCAAATCCCCGTCCGGGGGGAAATCCCCCAAAGCCGGGCATGTCCGGGAAAATCGGGAGGTCAGCTGGGCCCGCGGGGAGCCGGTCAGCCGGGCCCGCGGGGAGCCGGGTCGGCCGGGCCCGCGGGGAGCCGGGCCCGCGGGGAGCCGGGTCAGCCGGGCCCGCGGGGAGCCGGGCCGGCGGGGAGCCGGGTCAGCCGGGCCGGCGGGGAGCCGGGCCCGCGGGGAGCCGGGTCAGCCGGGCCCGCGGGGAGCCGGGAGCCGGGGGGTGCGCCGGGGGCCGGCAGTGCTGGGCGGGCCGGGGGTGGTCGGCCGGGGCTGGCACCCCAGGGCCCGAGCTGACCCAGGCTGGGGACGCCGGGGGGCCAGCCTGGGCCGCGCCTCCTCCCCCCACACCCCCCTTACCTGCTTCAGGCTTCCCGCGAATCAAATATTCGCGGGAAGCAGGGGAGGGGGCGGAGACTTTGGGGAGGGGGCGGGGCTGGGGGCGGGGCCGTGGGCCGTGGAGTGTCCTCCATTTGGAGGCACACAATATGGTAACCCTATCTTGGATGCATTTAGGAGCTCCTTCCATGAGGTACCGAAGCATTTTCAACTCCTACTGAAGTACTGATTATTGAGGGGACTCGATATGTCACCAGATCAGCTCCTAATGAGTTACTCAGAACACATGCTCCTACCATGATGCAGCATAACTTGTCCACCCAGTTCAAGCTTGCCCAAACAAAGTGATCAACCTAAGCATGTGTGCCTTTTTTTCTCTGAGCTCCCTTGGCTATGTGCGGCATGTACTGGTACCCAGTGCAGAAAAGGACAGTGTTCTGGTTTAGCACAACCTTTTGTAGCATTGGTGCTCTTTCCTTACTGAACAGAGGACTAAATATTTTCTCCCACCCCTTGCTTCCTTATTGTATTGATGCTGCAGAAAACAGTGACATTCATTGCGATGATGTTGCAGTAGGTATTAAAAAAAGAGCTCATTTTCTTCAGAGGATGTAGACGCTGCAAAGAAACTAGAGAAACGCCTCATTCCATTTCAAGGAATCATGGACAACAATCACCTGAGAGGGGTTCTTTTGTCTTACCATATGCAAGGAGCAAGATTGCCCTCTAAACTATCCCTCTGAAGTGTTTTTGTTTAATCACTTCAGTGACAGTGCTTTGGCTCCCTCCCTGCTCTGTGAAAGAAGCTTGTCCTTTTCGAGGCAGTTGAAACAAGAACACACATATTGGACAAAGGAAACAAATCTGCATCCTGAGCCTTTTATTGAATGAAAAACTACACTGATGACAAAAGCAGTGGGGATCCTTTCTGTCTTGCTAACATCTGCTTTGTTTATGGTATTAGTGCACTGACCCTATAAAGACAAGACCAATTTAAAGATATGACATTGAGGTTTGCATCCTTTAAGCTGCCTGACTCCTGCATGGGGTGCATGAGGAGGAAGAAGACACAATGTGGTCCTGGCACTAGGGTGACTAGACAGCTAATGTGAAAAATTGGGACAGGGGGTGGGAGGTAATAGGAGCCTATATAAGAAAACGACCCAAAAATGGGGACTGTCCCTATAACATCAGGACATAAATCACCCTACCTGGCACTCACTTGGGTGCAAGGACAGACCCTCTAGAAGCACTAACCATCGCAAAGTGGATGAGGAGGAGCCATGAGCCTGTCTGCATCGGCAGCCACAGAAAAGCATACCACACTCCCCCATGGGCTGATATGCTCCCTCTGAGGCAGTGTGGAGTGAGCTTAAACATCAAACATGCAACATAGTCCTGAGGGCCCATTGACAGGCCAAGATTTCCAAAAGAAGCTCGTGATTTCCATTTGCCTCAGGTTCTGAGTGCCCAGCTTGAGGCACCTGAAAGGGATCCAATTCTCAGAGGGGGAGTGCTCATCACTGAGAAACCCAGGCTGTTTCAAGCTGGGCACATGAAAACAGAAGCACCCCAAAATCACTAGACACTCTGTAAAATCTAGTCTTAATTGTTTCATTTCCTTAATCTGGATTCCTCTCTCTCCACTCGAGTTCAGGCAGAGCATCCCTCAGGGCAAACACTTGCGCTCTGAGAAGACATTTCTTACGTTAATTAAAAATGTGAAATGTTTCACATGATAGGTGCACAGAAGGTCGGATTCCTTCCTCTATGCTCCCAGAATCTTGCAGAATTTCTTTTTATATATCTCCATCACCCAAATATACCCATGCAGAGATGCAGATGAGAGTAGGATAAGCTGTTGCTATGTCAACAGTAACTACCCAGGAGGGAGAGGCAGGTACCCTAAAGGGGAGGGAGGAAAAAAAGAAGCCTTAATTAGCAACTTCCTCTTTTAAGCACAACTACAATGGAAATGTTTACTTTTGAGATGTGGAAATAAAACAGACCTTTCATTAGCATTCACAGTTAGTGGAGATCCGGAGATCTCTTTGCAACGCTCCTTGGCACTAACCAGCTGCATCTGCACCAGGAACAAAACACATGCATGAACACGCACACGCACACACACACGGGAAATGCAAGAGAAGCTCTTTCTTCAGGAGCATGGAAGAGGAGGAGGGGGGATAGAGGGCAGGAGCATGACTCCCATTTGAAACAGTTGCAAAGACTGATTCAAACGGCAGCCTGCCTGCATGTTCCAACCCTCTAAATCAAATCTTGGGGAGGGGGACTCCTGTCTCTAAACAAGATCCATCCTCTCAAGTTGTTCAAATACTGTTAATGGGCAGGGAGCACCAACATGGTGCCAAAATAAACAAATGAATGGAATGGAAAATCAAGTTGGGGAAACTTTACACAGAAAATAGGCCAAATATACTACTCAGGTAAACAGGGACAACTCCATTGGCTTCAGCGGGCTTACCTCAGCTGTGAGCTTGTCCCAGTATACAAAGTTTGATTAGAGCAAGTGAATGCAGCAGGTGAACAAGATTTTTATTTGGGGAAGGCTGAGCATCAGCTAGAGAGGGGAATATTTTGGATATTGTTTGTAGGGCATCATTTTTAACACAAAGTCAAGGGGACAGCTCAGTCACTATAACGTTGGCTAAGTAATTAATGATGCTGCACTTCAGTTTCCCCATCTATAATCTGGGGATGATAATGCTTCCTATCTTTGAGAGCTACAGAAAAGAAGTGTCATAGTATTAAGAATTATTATTCTTTATTAGTATTGAGGAAACATTGAACATTCTTCTGAGTATCACTTGCAAGCACAACTGTGACCTTGCTCTTGACTTTAGTTGGACAGCTAAGTACAGAGACATGTCTTCAGCTATTCATGACAAGTATGTAACGAAACATTATACTCTAAAAATCCTGCTTGTCAGCCATTCAGAAATAAGAAACAATAGATGCATTAGAATCACCTACAAGGAGTAACAACAGTTTCTTATATTTACATAGCAACTATCATCCTGACGGGAATCTCAAGGTACTTTACAAACTCTGATCTTGAGCCCCTGCTAGAATACTTCAGTCATGCGCCAATGCAATTCCATTAAAATCAATGGAGTTACACTTTTGTAAACTGGAGTAACACTTTGATGACTCAGGCCCTACACATACAATTCATTCAATAGTGATGTGCAGCCACCTCTGGAAGGAAATGTGGAAAATGTTTAAAAGTGCACAGTTACATTGCACCACAATTTAGGACAGGACGATAAAGAACACCATATCCAGAAGACTGTGCAGGGGAAATTTCAGACAGACAGAAAATATTTATCCATCCTAGGCACAGGGTCAAACATTCCTAGTCTTGAGAAAAATGCCATGAGATTTTTATGCCCCTGAGAAGTCAGAGTTTCAATTTAGTAAATCATCTGAAAAGTGGCATCTCCTAAAGCACAATGTCCCCGGCATCATACTGGCACATATCGATCTGATACGGATTCACTGGGGAAAGTGCCATCTACTGAATGATTTGACCCCCTCTTTCAGCAGCATCTGGGCTTTCTTTGGTGTTATCCTAAGCCAGTGCTGACCAGGACTGACCCTGTTTAACATGCAAGATTTGAGGGGGTCAGAGCCTAAGCTTGCCTGTTCACATGAGTAACATTAAAGCTTAAACTGTAACATACCTACCTGTGCTCAATGTGGTGGCCCAAGAATAAATTCATTTCACTATCAGCCTGATTCAAAACCCACTGAAGTCAATGGAAAGACTCCCATTAACTTCAATGAGCTTTGGATCAGGCACTAGGTGGGCAAAATGACACTGATGGTGAACACCATTCCTGGTGCTGGCAGGAGTCGGAAGTATAACAGTATCTTTCAGAACAATAGCCCCTATGGGCTGCTCACAGAGCAATAATGAGCTGTTGACACATTCACAGATTTGTTCTGTGAGATGAAGCAGCACTGGATCAGGAGCGTACTGTGGAGGACAGAGCACCACACCTGGGACTGAAGAAAGAGGGTGATTTATTAAGGACCGTGTTGGAATTGCAAGCTATCACTTTAAGATTGAAGAGATTTCCTAGTCCTGCTTGCAAGCTATGGGACTCCTAAGTGAAGCATCTGGGAGCAGCAGTCAATTTGCAACCAGCCTGATTACAGTAAGGTGGGGCAAGCTGTGTCTCTGTTTTTAGGGAGCAGCCTGGTTTGCCTCTGTTTTTTGGGTTCTTGGGTGTAATCATTCAGACTTCTGAGAAATACCAGTGTTACATTGCAACCTCCCAGCAAGAGTATTTATGTTTTTTAATCTAATTTCTCTTTTTGCATGCTGTGAACACAGGGTGACCAGATGTCCCGATTTTATAGGGACAGTCCTGATATTTGGGGCTTTTTCTTATATAGTCACCAATAACCCCCCCACCCCCATCCCGATTTTTCACACTTGCTCTCTGGTCACTCTATGTGAACATAACAAAAAGGAGTAAAGGAAGGGAGAACACTAGACCTACGACTGTGAGAGGAGAGTAAAAGAAAGCACCAGATATGGCATTTGGTGACAACTGGGGAAACTGAGGGCACCAGATGTAAACTAGGAGCAAAGGCAACAAGGAAAGAGAAAGGGAACTAGACCTGGGATAGGAAGAGACAGAATAAATGAAGGAGGGAGGGAGAATATTCCATTGCAAACTTAAGAGAATGCGGCTGGAAAGTATGGGTGGAATGGAGCTAATATTGTTACTCTAGCTCGCAACATTTAATATCTGACTAGCGAAGGAGATCCATGGTCATCTCCTGGGGCTCCTACCTTATCCATCTTCCTGCCTCCATACGTGAAATGCAGGTAACAATGAGATCTTTATGGCTTAAATTATTCCTTCTAGAACAGGATAAAGAATGATATTTATTGAGTCCCAGTGACCTCTGCTTATTGACTCAACAGATTGAACAAATATTCCAGCAAGAAAGACCCACAAATCAGTTGTTTGATTTTACATCCACAGCTGCAAATGGTTTCCTAAGATGGCTAGCTGAAATATTGATAACTAGAGCTGGGAGAATAACCAATCTTTCAGTTCAGTGGCTAAAACAAAAAAAAGTGTTTTTAAAAATTTTTTCAGGTCAACACAAACTGAAAACTTTTTGAATCAAAAGAGGTAAAAAAAAAATCTTGGGTTGAATTAAATGTATTATTCAACGCGAAACAAAACATTTTATTTTGTTCGAGTTTTGGGGGGTTTGCTTTAACTTTTTGGGGGGGAAAATAAAATTCAAGTAAAATTAAAAACAAAGTAATTTCAAATCAAAAAGTCAAAATGTTTCATTTTGAAAATATCAAAACAACTTTTTGTTTTTTTTTCCTTGACTGAAACAATTAGATAAATCTGACAAGAATTCACGAAACTCTTTGGTTGATCCAAATCTGTGATTTTCAGCAAAAAAAGTTTTGTCTGCAAAATTTCATCCAGCTCTACTGATAACCCAATACTCTTACGCTGAGTATAGACAGAATTGAAATATACGTACACAGCACACAACTTGTGGAACTTCTTGCCTGAGGAGGTTGTGAAGGCTAGGACTATAACAGGGTTTAAAAGAGAACTGGATAAATTCATGGACGTTAAGTCCATTAATGGCTATTAGCCAGGATGGGTAAGGAATGGTGTCCCTAGCCTCTGTTTGTCAGAGTGTGGTGATGGATGGCAGAAGAGAGATCACTTGACCATTACCTGTTAGGTTCACTCCCTCTGGGGCACCTGGCATCGGCCACTGTCAGTAGACAGGATACTGGGCTAC
This sequence comes from Chrysemys picta bellii, assembly GCF_011386835.1. Lineage (NCBI taxonomy): Eukaryota > Metazoa > Chordata > Testudines > Emydidae > Chrysemys > Chrysemys picta. The sequence continues at coordinate 36,146,074 of NC_088794.1, read as the reverse complement.
ATGGACCTTTGGTCTGACCCAGTACGGCCATTCTTATGTTCTGTACGTATATTCAACACATGTTGTAGTCTAGGTGGCAAAGTGAGTTAAAACACCACAGGATACATCCTGAACTAGAGTAAGTTGGCATAGCACCACTGAAGTCACCACTGGAGTCAATTTACACAAGTGTTTCCACTCTGCAGACTATTTATTTAAGTAAAGTTTTGCTTATATATGGGAATGATTTTGGTGGTTCCATCCTAGTCCTTAATGGACATTAGGTCACATCACAGAACTCCTTGATTTAGTATAATTGGTATTCTCTGCTCAAGAGAAGCTTAGGACTGGAACAGGGCATTAGGCAGGATTGGAACATAAGGGGAACGGAGGCTCCAGACAGGACTGAAGTGCATTGTCAGAACAATGTCAGGCGTGCTTGGTTCTGATCAGAGCTATTAGTCCCTGATCCAAATACCATCCATAAGAACAAAAGAACAGCCACACCGCGTAAGACCAATGGTCCATCTAGTATCCTGTCTTCCAGCAGTGGCCAATGCCAGGTGCTTCAGAAGGAATGAACAAAACAGGGCAATTATAAGTAATCCATCCCATTGTCCCGTCCCAGCTTCTGGCAGTCAGAGGTTTACAGATACCTGGAGCATGGGGTTGCCTCCCTTACCATCTTGGCAAATAGACACTGATGGGCCTATCCTCCAGGAACTTAACACTTTTTTGAACCTAGTTATACTTTTGGCCTTCACAACATCCTGTGGCAACAAATTCCACAGGTTGACTGTGCATTGTGTAAAGACAATGATTGGAAAACCGTTCCCAGAGAGTAGTTATCAGTGGTTCACAGTCAAGTTGGAAAGGCATATCAAGCGGGGTCCTGGAGGGATCAGTTCTAGGTCCATTTCTGTTCAATATCTTCATCAATGATTTAGATAATGGCATACAGAGTACACTTATAAAGTTTGCAGATGATACCAAGCTGGAAGGGGTTGCAAGTGCTTTGGAGGATAGGATTAAAATTCAAAATCATCTTGACAAACTTGAGAAATGGTCTGAAGTTAATAGGATGAAATTCAAGAAAGACAAATGCAAAACTACGTCACTTAGGAAGGAACAATCAGTTGCACACATTCAAAATGAGAAATGACTGCCTACAATAGAGTACTGCAGAAAGGGATCTGGAGGTCATAGTGGATCACAAGCTAAATATGAGTCAGTGTAACACTGTTGCAAAAAAACCAAACATCATTCTGGATGTTTTAGAAGGTGTGTTGTAAGCAAGACACGAGAAGTAATTCTTCTACTTTATTTCACACTGATTAGGCCTCAGCTGGAATAGTGTGTGCAGTTCTGGGTGCCACATTTCAGGACAGATGTGGACAAATAGGAGAAAGTCCAGAGAAGAGCAACAAAAATAATTAAAGGCCTAGAAAACATGATCTCTGAGGGAAGATTGAAAACTTTGGGTTTGTTTGCTCTGGAGAAGAGAAGACTGAGGGGGACATAATTTTAAAGTACATAAAAGGTTGTTACAAGGAGGAGGGAGAAAAATTGGAAAAGAAGCAATGGATTTAAATTGCAGCAAGTGTGGTTTAGGTTGGACATTAGGAAAAACTTCCTGTCCAGGTGGTTAAGCACTGGAATGGTATAGATCATTCTTAATTCTGCCATGAGTTCAGGGGACTGGACTAGATGACCTCTCGAGGTCCCTTCCAGTCCTATGATATTATGATTATGTGACATATTTCCTTTGTTTGTTTTAAACTTGCTGCCTATTAATTTCATTGGGTGAACCCTAGTTCTTGTGTTACGAGAAGAAGTAAATAACACTCTCTATTCACTTTCTCCACACCATTCATGACTTTATAGATCTCTAGCATATCCTCCCTTAGTTGTCTCTTTTCTAAGATGAGCAATCCTAGTCTTTTTAATCTCTCCTCATATGAAATCTGTTCCATACCCTAATCCTGTTTGTTGCCCTTCTCTGTACCTTTTTCAATTCTAATATAACTTTTTTGAGATAGGGTGACCAGAACTGCACATAGTATTCAAAGTATGGGAATGCCTTGGATTTATATAGTGGCATTATGATATTTTCGGTTTTATTTATTCCTTTCCAATGGTTCCTAACATTCTGTTAGCTTTTTTGACTTGCCGTATGCAAGTCTATGGGAGTAATCCTGTTTACTTAATTGGGTTTTGGATCAAGCCCTTAACCTATCCCCTCGTGTTCAAAAATGTGAAGCAATTCTGACAACTCCTTTATGCACTAAATTGTTTGTAACCATTTGGGGGGGGGGAAAGCACCACTAAGCAAACCTGACGTTAGCCCTCTTACAAAGAAAACATAAAATAAACGAAGTGTAGAGTGTGTGTGAATGTGACCATAGCTCTTTGAAACAGGCAATAAAGTGTTTTCAGACTCTGAAACAATGGTGTTCTGCTAAGTGCTAATCCTCCGAAAGAAGAGGAAGGAGGCTGAGGGAGAGACTGTTTAAATTATTAATATGACCCCACACTTGCCTGCCTGGTTTGAACAAGGAGATGAATTATGTTGAGGGCAATGTTATTTTAAATTACCCTCAGCTAGGTTCCGCAAGGTGTGGAGCTTTTATTAATTTCCCATGGGCTTATATTTAGATGTGTTCACAATCCCTTTCCTTCTTACTAGCCCAGTACATATGTATTTATCTGATCCCAAAACATTTCACACATTAAAAAAAAAGTCAAATAGTGAAAGAGCCGCTCAACCCTAAGAAGATGAGATAGCTGGAGAAACAGCCATGTTACAAAAGGACAACAGCTCATGAGCCTTTAAGGCACAGCCCTGTATGACAGGTTGCAATATGTGGATAGAAAGCATCATGTTTTGCATAATCTACTAGAGTAGGATTCAGTGGACCTGGGTTTTTGTCTCAGTTCACCCAATAATTTCCTTTGTGACCTTGGACAAGACAATTAATCTAACATGTCCTACAGTTTCCCATTTGTAAAATGGGGATAAAAGTTCCCTACCTCTCACAGGTGCCATAAGGATAACGATTGTGAGGTGCTCAGATACTATGGGTGCTATTAATTATTGTGGACGTTGGTATGCCAAAGCAGCTTGTAAATGCTGAATTATTATTCCAGAAAAGCTGTTGTGGCTGTATGACATTTTGTCAGCTAGAACCTCTGCCAGCAGGTCTTTCCATTCCTCTCTCCTTCCTCCCCAATACACACCTCTCACCCAAAGGAAATGACTCTTTAAAAAACAACAGATACATGCCTGTATCTAAGGGATACAGAATTACTCCACAATAGAGCACACTGGGGTCTTGGTCCACATGTAGGGTTCCTCGACATTGCAGTAATACTGCCCGACACGGAACACCATTTAGATTGCAATTAGCACCTGGTCAGGTGCAGTTTACAAAGGACTATTGGTGGTGAACGTACAAAACCAGAGGAAATGAAGACACTTTAAAGGAGCTATAAAGATAAGCGATGGTTTTCTCTCTCCCAATCTTGAACCTTCCCCACTCCACCATCCCAAAACAACCCAACAACTGCAGCTATCTGTTCCAAACTGGGTGGGACATTTTTTAATACTTGCTTAAACAGTGATCTACTGTTGTGTTTTAATTCCAGGGTTAAAATGCATAGGAAACACCAACTTGTCTTCATGAATTTTGGGGAACCATGAGACTGCTGTTGCTACCATTGCTATCGTGGCTACACTGCTATTTATACTTGCACGAGCTCATTGAGAGCTAGTCCTAGTAACTGTACGTGAGCAGGGGAATCACACCCTTGCTTGTAGTGTAGATATAGCCTAAGGGTCCAATTTGCCTCTTAAATTGGCTTTAGAGCAACGTTAAGCCCTTGACAACAGTGGAGTTTCTTCAGATTTGCACTGATCTAGGTGAGAAGAGAGTCAAGTCCTCAGTTCTTTGGATCCTGACTTTTTACATGTTCAGAAGGGAGCTGTTCATATTTACAGCACTAACTAAACAAACAGTTTGATAACTGGAACTACTGTTACGGGAGGTGCACAATATACCAGGTACTGAGATGAGTCTTAAATGAGAGGTTATTCTTCCTTCCAGTTGCCAATTCAGCAGCTGTATATTTTAGTACACTTGCACTCAGGAGATCTGGGTTCCATTCTTGCTCTGCCACTGGCCTTCTGGGTGATCATGGGCAAGTCACTTCCCCTCGCTGTGCCTCAGTTAGCCCCTCTGTAAAATAGGGATGATACTGTCCTCCTTTGTAAAGTGCATTGACATCTACTAATGAAAAGTGCTTTATAAGAACTAGGTGGTATTATTGTAATTTAAGACTCTCCCTAGACCTGCTGTAAATATTCCATACTTTGCATTTGTTCCCATTCACTAGTGCTCTGCTTATATTCTGCTCCAGTCTCTCCAAACTCTTTCCCCCTCCCTTTATCTTCCAAAAAACAAGAAACACTTACAGGACACTTCTGTTTGCAGAGAAGAACATGCAAAGAGCAACAGCTGTTTAAACACTACAACAAACCGTGGCATTCAAGCTTCACCATATCCGTCATACAAGCTAAACTGTCAAGCAGACAAGCACCTTCCTTCAGCTCAGTTCCACATGGGCTAGGCTCCATCTCTGAGGGAAATTAGCTCCACTACCCATAATCGGCTCAAAGACAAGTCCCTCATTTCAATGACAGAATAACCTATAGGATGCCAAAAAAATTAGTGTGTGTGTGTGTGTGTGTGTGTGTGTGTGTGTGTGTGTGTGTGTGTGTAATGGAGTTGTAGCCATGTTGGTCCCAGGATATTGGAGAGACAAGGTGGGTGAGGAAATTGTGACGAGTTGGGTCACAGAAACCCCCTTGGGACTGCCACCTGATGTACCGGGACTACCTCTGAGCTGGGTTTCCTTGGTAGCTTGGGACTTCAGTACCTTGCCTGGTTGTGCCAGACACACTAGCCTGCTACAAACACAGACCCAGGTCTGAATCACGTCCCCCAAAAGCTGCAGGCTTAACTGAAAACAGCTCAAGAAGTGCTCCTGTCTTCAACACCCAGATACCCAGTGCCCAATGGGATCCAAACCCCAAATAAATCCATTTTACTCTGTATAAAGCGTATACAGGGTAAACTCAAATTGTTCACCCTCTATAACACTGATCGAGAGATATGCACAGCTGTTTGCTCCCCCAGGAATTAATACTTGCTCTGGGTTAATTAATAAGTAAAAAATGATTTTATTAAATATAAAAAGTAGGATTTAAGTGGTTCCAAGTAATGACAGACAGTAAATTACCAAGCAAAATAAAACACATACACACAAGTCTAAGCCTACTACAGTAAGAAACTAAATGCAAGTAAATCTCACCCTTAGAGGTGTTCCAATAAGCTTCTTTTACAGACTAGACTTCCTCCTAGTCTGGGTCCAACAATCACTCACACCCCTGTAGTTACTGTCCTTTGTTCCAGTTTCTTTCAGGCATTTCTTTGGGGTGGAGAGGCTCTCTCTTGAGCCAGCTGAAGACAAAATGGAGGGGTTTCCCAGGGCCTTATATAGTCTCTCTTGTGGGTGGAAACCTCTTGTGTTTTCCTATGCAGAATTATAGCTACAAGATGGAGTTTTGGAGTCACATGGGCAAGTTACATGTCCATGCATGACTCAGTTCTCTACAGGTCGAGTCATTGCCCACATGTTAGCCCGAATATTCCCAGGAAAGCTCAGATGTGGATTGGAGTCTATGAAGGTCCATTGTTAGCCAATTACTTCCATTTACTTGAACAACACACTATGTTTCTACAGCAAACACTTTAAATATAAGCATAGAGCCAACGCTCATAACTTCAGATATAAAAATGATACATGCATACAAATAGGATGAATACATGCACTAGATCATAACCTTTGCAAAGATATGTTACATGGCATATCTAGGATAAAACATATTCCAGTTATGTCATATTTACACTCATAAGCATATTTCTATAAAGAATTATGGGGTGCAACGTCACAGAAATATCTTCTATTGAACCAACTTCTGTTAGTGAAAGAGACAAGCTTTCAAGATTCATGTACCTTTTCTCCTGGTCTGGGAAAGCTACTCAGACTGTGGCAGCTAAATATAAGGTGGAACAGATTGTTTAGCATAAGTAGTTAACATATTGTAAGAGACCATAAATGATCACTCCATATCAGGCATCTCAGTCCTCATTCTCAAAGGAAACCTGCATAACTCCTTCAAAAGACGAGCTGGGAGCTTAAATTCATAATTTTGCTAGACACTAAAAATCATGGTCTTAATAAAGACACTGTTGTACTAAGCCATAAATCCAATCTGTAGCACACTAACTCCCCTTTTCTGTCCTATAACTGCAGAGGTGTTAACTGGCCACTTCACCTTGAATGGTCCCTTGAAATACGTGTTAACTACTTATGCCAAACAATCTGTTCCACCTTGTATTAGGCCTTGTCTACAATGGCAAGTTTCTGCGCAGTAAAGCAGCTTTCTGCATTGTAACTCCGAAGGTGTACACACTAGGGTGACCAGACGTCCCGATTTTATCGGGACTGTCCCAATATTACCTGTTTGTTCCAATATTTTGTACTCCGGCGCACTGATGGAGGGGGCTCGCACACCCTCCCCCCGTCTCCAACTCAGCCCTGGCCCCGCCCTAACTCCACCCCCTCCCTGCCCCATTGGATCCCTCCCCAAATCCCCACCCTGGCCCCGCCTCTTCCCCAAGCACGTTGCATTCCTCCTCCTCCCCACTCCCTCCCAGGCTTGCGTGAATCAGCTGTATGGCGGCACACGTGCTGGGAGGGAGGGGGGAGAAGCAGGACACGGCAGTCCGCTCAGGTGGAGGTGAGCTGGTGCGTGGCGGGGAGCTGCCGGTGGGAGCTCAGCTCCCACCAATTTTTCCTATGCTCTGCCGCCGGCTCTCTCTCTCTCTTTTTTTTTTTTTTTGGCTCCACTGGCGCCCCTGACCCCCCCCCCCCCCCCATCCCGATATTTCATGTCTCTCATCTGGTCACCCTAGTGCACACTACCAGAAACTGCACAGTTGTAGTGCTGTAAAAAACCCACCCCAATGAGAGGCGTATAGCTTTCTGCGCTGGGCTACTGCGCTGTGGTGCCAGTGTAGACACCCTGGTCGATTACAACACTGCGATTGGTCTCTGGGAGGTGTCCCACAATGCCTGTTCTCGCCTCTCTGGTCATCAGTTTGAACTCTACTACCCTGCCGTCAGGTGACCAACCATAAGCCCCACTTCTTAAATTCCTTGGGAATTTTGAAAGTCCCCTTCCCGTTTGCTCGGTGACACATGCAGAGTCTCAGTGCATCTTTCCAGGTGATCAAGCCTGCTCCACACACCAGGCGATTCCTGGCTTGGAGCAATGCTGAGCTGCTGGGGAAAGGAGGCTGTCCAGTCCCAGCTGTTCTCCAGCCAGAGGAATTAGGATATCTACAGACAGATTTCAATGCATGACAGAAAGGGGCCACGCCCGGGACGCACTGCAGTGCAGGGTCAAAGTGAAGGAGCTGTGGAACACCTACCACAAGGTGTGGGAGGCAAACCGCTGCTCCGGTGCTGTGCCCACGAGCTGCCAGCTCTACAAAGAGCTGGACGTGATATTCGGTGGCGACTCCACCTCCACTGCAAAGGCCACTGTCAATACTTTGGTGGCTCATGTGCCAGTTGAGAGTGGACCGAGCCAGGAGGAGGAAATCGTGGATGAGGAGAGGGAGGGGGACCCAGAGGCAGAAAACAACCTGGAGGTCAGAGGTGCATGCAGCCAAGAGCTATTCTCCACCCTGGAGGAGGCTAGCCAGTCACAGCTGTCGGAGCTTGGTGAAGTGCCAATAGGAGAGGAGGCCCTTGGTAAGTGGCTTTTGATTTGGGGAATCGCTTAAGCGATTCCCATGCGCCCCCCAGGCACCGCCAACACACTCTTATCAACCTCCTGGCTCCAGTCTGTACCTGCTGCATTCCACTCCTCCCCCATCATAGTCCAGCACTGCGGACTCCTGGTACCCAATGCACTCAACACCCGTCCCTCTGCAGTTTAGCCCTGCTGAAGTACAGTACCTCCTGCACTGTACTCCAAAGGAGAAGGTTGGATATGATACCTGGACATACACAAATCTTTAACTGTCCTGGGACCCCACCTCCTCCTGGGACCCTCCCTTCCCCCCAACCCCTGTCAGTGCTGATGTGTTTTTTTGTTTGTCTCTCTCCTCTGGTTGTTGTTTTTTTAACAAAGGAATTGTTTTGGTTTGAAAGCAATCTTTATTCGATTAATTGAAATCAAACAGAGCCCTGCAAAGCAACAGGCAATTTTCTTAAACCTTCATAGTGCATCGTCTGCACCAATCAAAATCACCTCCTAGAATTACAAGCACTGCACTCCCGAGCATAGCAACAAATATTAGTGGCTTTCAGCTTCAAATTGCTGCCTCAAAGCATCCCTGATCCTTATGGCCTTGCACCACACCCCTCTAATCGCCCTGATCTCTGGCTGTTCAAATTCAGTCTCCAGGTGCTAAGCCTCAGCAGTCCAGCCCTGAGTGAAGCTTTCACCCTTCCCTTCACAAATATTATGGAGCGCACAGCACATGGCTAGAAGCATAGGAATATTCTCATTGGCCAGGTCCAGCCTCCCATATAGGCAGCGCCCGCGGGCCTTTAAATGGCCAAAAGCACATTCAAAAGTCATTCTGCACTTGCTCAGCCTGTTGTTGAACCGCTCCTTGCTGCTGTCAAGGTGCCCTGTGTATGGCTTCATAAGCCACAGCATTAAGAGGTAGGCAGGGTCTCCCTGGATCACAATGGGCATTTTGACTTTGTGATCGTCTGGTCCGGGAAGAAGGTCCCTGCTTGCAGCTTCCTGAACAGGAAAGTGTTCCAAAAGGCATCATGCACCTTTCCAGACCAGCCTGCGTTAATGTTTGTGAAATGCCCATAGTGATCTACAAGTGCCTGGAGAACCATAGAGAAATACTCCTTCCGATTAATGTACTCGGTGGCTAGGTGGTCTGGTGCAAGAACTGGAATGTGCATGCCATCCATCACCCCTCCGCAGTTAGGGAAGCCCATTTGTGCAAAGCCATCCACAATGTCACACATGTTGCCCAGAGTCACGGTCTTTCAGAGCAGGATGTGATTAATGGCCCTGCACACTTCCATCAACACTACTCCAACGGTCGACTTTCCTACTCCGAACTGGTTAGCGACCAATTGGTACTAGTCTGGAGTAACCAGCTTCCACAGTGCAATCGCCATGTGACAGATTTATGTTACCAATCTGCCTGAGGCATCAGGTGATTAGGCTGAGGCCGCAGGATCAGTAGGGGAGGATATGACGGAGCACACCAAGTGACTGAGTTTTAAAGCTTTATTAATAAAATAATAAAATAACAGCAGAGAGTGCTGGGGGTTCCCCACGTCACTCAGAGGAAGGAAGAAAGCGTTAGTGCCCCAAGCCCTAACTCGCTTTCATAGTCACACACGCACTACCCGGGGCTGGCCAAGTCTAGGGTGTAATATACGAAGGGTGTAACGTACGAAGGGGGGGAAGGGGAGAGGCAGACGGGAGTTCTGTCCTGTGCACAGGTCATCTGGGTTCCGCTGTTGAGCTCCGATTTGCTTCAGCTCTCAGGAGGGTTTTAAGTCCTGGGGTCTTTTGGGGGCATTTCGTTCAGGAACCTTTGTCCCCCGTGCTCTTTGTACCAGTCCAACTCCCCCGGCTTTTTGTGGCCTCCTCAGCGTTCCCAAAACGCACCGGTTTCAGGGACATGAGACAGTTGTTTTTCCCCCTCACTGGGGCGGAAGGGTTGGGTAAGGACCAGGTACAGCTGCAGACTTTTTGGCGGTATAGATTCTGTTCAAGTGCCGTGACCTTGGACTAGAGCCGACGTCTTATCTTTGGTCTGAGCTGAGTTGTTGTGTTAACCTGTTCTCTTCTCTTTTCCTCCTCCCTTGGCCTTTCGCAACCTGCAAAGAAATCTTTTACTCCACACTCTCACACCTTTAACCCTTCCCAAAATGCCTTGTGATGCTTGCAGTAGCATTAGCAACATACAATGCTGATCTGCCTCCCGAGGGGACCCTATGAGGGAGGGGGCCATTGGGTTGTGATATTTACGCACTTCAACAGCAGGGTAGCTCTCATTCTCGTGTCCTTGCGCCGCAGGGTTGGGGTGAGTTCATCACACAGTCCCATGAATGTGGCTTTCCTCATCCGAAAGTTCTGCAGCCACTGTTCGTCATCCCAGACGTGCGTGATGTGATCCCACCACTCAGTGCTTGTTTCCCCGAGTCCAGAAGCAGTGTTCCACTGTGGTCAGCACCTCCGTGACTGCCACCAGCAATTTTGTGTCGTAGCTACTACGCATGGCAAGATCAATGTTGAACTCCTCTTGCCTTTGTAGTTTAAGGAATAACTCCACTGCCACTCATGACATGTTAGTGAGAGCGAGCAGCATACTGTTCAACAGTGCGAGATCCATTCCTGCAGACCGAAGAGGCAGAGCGCACAGTACACAAACCATTGAAAGATGGCGCCAAATGCAGACGGAAGCATAGAGATTGCTGGAATGCGAAGCAATGCATCTTGGGGCATTGGGACAGGACCCAGGATGCCCCGCGATCCCCTCTGCCTTCCCACAACTCTTAGTGGCAGAAGAGGAAGGGGTACTCTGTGGGATAGCTGCCCAGAGTGCACCGCTCCAAATATTGCAGCAAGTGCTGCAAGTGTGAACACGCTATTGCGCAGATAGTTGACAGTGTGAACACACAACAGTGGTCTTCCTTCAGCGCTCTCTGAGTGGTGTTGTAACTGCCGACATTGTAACTCTGCCAGCGTAGACATGCCCTTAGCTGTGACATTTTGAATACCTTTCCCAGACCTGAAGAAGAGCTCTGTGTAGCTCTGTCTCTTTCAACAACAGAAGTTGGTCCAATAAAATACATTATCTCTCCCACCTTCTCTGATAGATAGATTATCTAACTATGGGTTAATTTTTCCAAACATAGCCTCCAACTATGCATGCAGAATTTAGCATATGCAATCATTTCCAGTCACATTTTTTGCACCATCACTTGTGATTAATAAAATTTGCACACACAGCCTCTGTCACATTTTGAAAATTTGACCTTATCTCTCTCTCTCTCTCTCACTTTTAGATAGATAGATATGGATAGGTCTGAATCATCAAACCATTGTACCTAAAGTCAGGCTCCTAAATCCATATGGTGTGTCACTGAAACTGAGTTTGTCTCTAATACATGTGGTATCCTCCTGAGATGAAGAAGGCCCAGCCAGCATCTCTGTTGCTGTTACTGCTGCTTGATGTATTCTATTAAACTTTCATTTGCTCATTTTCAATCCTGTCACTGTCTGCATGCAGTGCACAGTTCAAAATCAGTAATCCTTTGGATAGAACTACCCATTTAACAATGGTGGGAAGAGAATTCAACTGGGGACTATGCAGGAGCTGTATTCTTGTCTACCTCTAATACTGCTGCTGTACCCAAGCCATACAGGGCCGGCGCTTCCATTTAGGCGACCTAGGCGGTCGCCTAGGGCACCAGGATTTGGGGGGGCGGCAATTCGGCGGGGGGGGGGGGGGGGTCCTTCTGCGCTCCGGGTCTTTGGTGGCAATTCTGCGGCGGGTCCTTCACTCGCTCCGGGACCCGCCGCCGAAGTGCCCCGAAGATCGGGAGCGCGGAAGAACCCCCCCTCCGCAGAATTGCCGACGACGACCGGGAGCGCGGAAGGACCCCCGCCTAGGGTGCCAAAAACCCTGGCGCCGCTCCTGACGCTATAAATGTGCATCTCTTTATTTTATGGTTTTATATAGCATTCATCATTTTGGTATGAAGCTCTGATGCCTTCTGCTCTTCATGGAGCATGGTAGTGGGCATCTCAGTACAGAGCTGAGTGTACCTCTTTGTGAATATTTTTGTGTGGTGTCCAATTACATGATATGGTCCCTAGAAATGGAACAAGATCACTGCTAACCTTCTGCCCACGTTCTGTACAATGAAACATAACATTCCAAGCATTCCATTCCTCATCCAAGTTAAATTATCATTAAAACTCAGACAATGGGCCTCCATCCCATTCTTCACCCTCTGCACTTTTCTCTATACTCCATCACTCTCTGCTCCTCTGAGAGAGAGAGAGAGAAACACACCTCTCTCTTCATCTCAATCGAGAAAAGAAAAACCTCAGAGATGGCCAGTATCCCACTTCCACACAAAATGTCATGACCGTTCATGGGCTTCCAACTTTGGCTATCTAAGAAAGCCATTGCCTTTGCAATGCAGAATAATAAATCAAATGCCTGAAAATAATATAAATAATGTTCACATGAAATTTCTTAAAACAACAACAACAACAACAACAAAACCCTCACCCTGTTTTAACATCAGACCTTTGACATCCCAAGCACAAAACATGATATGGTTTCAGCGTGTCACATTATTGAACTCAAAGTCTGTGTCAAGTCTTCAGAGCTACTGGCCAGTTAATGTCAACAGCAGGTGCCTGTGCTTGTTTCTATCAAAGTCCATGTCACTTGTGAGGATAAAAAAAAGAAAGAAGAAAAAAAATTATAAATACATTTGACACTGTTTGAAGTTTTTATTACTTGTTTTCACTTATCTCAAACACATTCAAAACTGCTACTGAACTAAATACAACTCCTCTACCGAAGGGGATGGACTAGTCTAGGGCATTCCATAACAAGAGCAACTGAATCAAGCATTTTAGCTGCTGAGAACTTTGCAGTTAAAAACCCCCTGTTCACCATTGTTCATTGTGCTGCATCTTGAAAGGAATGACTCCTGACTGCAGAGTTCAGACCTGAACATAAGCACACGCAGGCCTCACACACCACTAATCCAAAACCACAGCAGCCGTGCATCTTTGCTCTCTAATCAAATCTCAGCTGGGTCGCCTTCTCCAGTTCAGTGAAAAGTGTTCTCCCTGTCTGCCTCTTTCCCATCTCCCTAAACAATACCTTGGGAGAGTGATGGAAGGCAAGAACAAACTATACAGAATCTGCCCAAGAGAACAGTTCCTTGGCCCTCGGCCAGAATACACTCATTCTTAAGAGTGCTCCTGTCTGCAGCCATATCACTTAGGGCTGTGATCTAATCAGCTTTCATAAACTAAGCAGAGTCAAGTCCTGGTCAGCACTTGGATGGAAGACCTCTAAGGAAATCTTAGGGAGACAGAGGTGATGGCACTGTCTTCTTTCCTACAATAGGGAGCCAGGCAGGCATGGCAGTGGCATAGACAGGACTTACCTCCAGGATCAAGTCTTGCCACTTGGCTCAGATCCCTCCTGCACATCTTGGAGACGTGTAGCATTCCACTGTTCTCATGTTATCTCTTAAAACCTTTAATTATGAATGAAATTCAAAGCAATGAAATTGAAAGCTGGGGTCCTCACTGGTTTTGCTCTTTGAAGATCCCAGTGCTCTTTTCCTGAGAGTAGAGATGGAAGCCAGAGGTCCTGGCAAATACATTCTGTCTATGCTTATTCTTGTTCCCATCTTTTCCTAAACCCTTATGTAACGCTACTGAGAGCTGCTGGGCAGCTGCCACATTTCACCCCAGAACCGAGTGAATTGCAGAGATGAGTAAAGTGATTCCTGTATCTAGTTTGGCATCTTTTTCATGAAAACCGCTGTATAACTATACGGTAAATTCCTACCAACCACACCAAATTCTGCTTTCACATACACTGGTGCAATCATCACGTGCTTCAGCAGGATTTGCCCCAGGATGATGGAGGGCAGAATCTGGTCCACTGTCTTTGCCCTCAAAAATAAGGATGGAAAAAACATCCCAATACTATATTGGATCTTCTCTATGCAACTTATTAGGGATGAGATCAAGGTTTTTTCATCCCTTTTAATGAATAACCTCATTATAAGACTTTTATAGGAAGCTTTTTTCACTCTTAAGCATCCAGACCTTGGCTTTCAGTCACAGTAGACTTCTGCTTATCCAAATCCACCAGGGCTTGAAGAGATTTCTGATCTGAGAAATTTTGGGTTGAAACAAAAAGCTAGCTACAGTCTGCTGGATTTCCTGCTTGAGTGAGAAGACAGAAGCCAGAAAGCACAGAAGTGCACAGTAAGCAGACTCCAGACTCTCTCAAATAACCCATTTCAGATATGTGAGCGTCCATTTTATGCATAAGTCCGCAACCACATGTATATAATGCAACCATCTGAAGTCAAGGAGAAGGGATAGAAGAGGAGGAATGAGTAAGTAATGCATGCAGGGAGGCATTGTAATTTTCCGCACTCTCAAGTGTGACAATGTAACTGAAAATGATCAGTGCTGCTGATCTGGTATCCAAATATATGAGCCAATAAAACATGGTATGTTTTTAGCTGACTGTGGCAACTTCCACTTTCTTCAATGCATCACACACGGTGCTACTGAACTGAACCTTCTTCCCCATCCCCGTCCTTCGCTCCTCGATTGCCACTCCCTCCCAACCCGGCCAGTGCCTTTTGGGCTACAATTTTCTTAAATAAAAAAATAGTCTATTAAATACACCCATATAAAAAAGAGCTTTTTAGCAACCCAGCCATGAAATTCATTTTGCTTCTCTGCCATTGGTATGTCAGAAACTCCACATTGCCTTTAATAAACTTCTCCAAGTGAGCGTGCTGATAACTAAACCATGTGACATTTCCGACAACGAGAAGGCAGAAAACCAGAAACAATTACATTACAAAAAATGAAGGGGTGGGGAGGGTGTGTGTGTGTGCGGGGAGCAAGCTGGAGATCTCTCTTGCTGCAAGTAAAGTCTCATTGAGTTATGAACCAGCATTCTCTGGGGAGACAAGTCTCCTTGGCCTAGAGGTGGCCATGTGTCAAGATTCTAATTCCCCCTGCGGTGACCTCATCCTGACATTACAAGAAGGGAATGGAGTGGTAACCAAGTGATGTCCCAAAAGGAGTCAGAGCGGAAGGATATTCCTTGGCTTCACTCAGCCATTCCTAGATATTGTCAAATGGAAGGAATATCTCAATTACCACCAACAACCCTAAAAATAAATGTTATATATAAGCATATATAAATAAAATGAGTCTTTCTTTTTAAAAAAAAAATTCAAGGTATTTAAATTGGAAAAAATCAGGTCACTAATCTTCAAATTAGTAAACATAGCAAGAAAAAGTCATATAAAAAGGTGAAATGAATTAATTTATCTTTATTCAAAATTTGTTGACCTATTTTAATTAAAAAAAAATAAATTTGTTCATGGTGAAAAATGGGCCTTTTTTGAAATTTTTGTAAAAATTCATTTTTGAACATAAAAATGGCCATAGTAGGTCAGACCAAATGTCCATCTAGCCTAGTATCCTGTCTTCCGACAGTGGCCAATGCCAGGTACTTCAGCGGGAATGAAGAGAACAGATAATCATCACGTGATTCATCCCCTCTCACCCATTCCCAGCTTCTGGCAAACAGAGGCTAGGGACACCATCCCTGCCCATCCTTGCTAATAGTCATTGATGGACCTATCCTCCATGAATTGGTCTAGTTCCTTTTTAAACCCTGTTATAATCTTAGCCCTCACAACATCCTCTGGCAATTTGCTGTTTTTCAACAAAATTGGAAAATGAAAAACAGCCTTTTGTTTTTTAATATTTTTCTTTTTCCTTACTTGCCCCTCCTTTCTTCCTTCTTTCCATTTTCAGCAACAAAAATGGGAAGAGCAAAAATGGGGAGAAGGGAAGGAAAAAGAAAAAGGTGAGGGGGTGGGGGGGGGGCCTGGAAAAACCAACTGAACTTCTCTCCTCCAAAAAATAATAATAATAATAAACAAATAAATAAATAAATAACCATCCCAAACCAAGAAACCCACCCGAAATTCAAATACAATTTTTTAATTAAAAAAATGCCTTAAAATGTTTTACATAAATAAAAATGATTCATTTTTGAAACCTGAGGGGGGAAAATGACAGATTGGAAATTTTAAACATTTTTCACAGTGTTTTTTGCTATTTTTCGATCAACTCTACTCCTGAGCTGGAGACTTAAATGGAGCTATGTTGATTTACATCAGCTAAGGGTAAGGCCCATCATCTTAAGTATTCCCCAGCATGAATATCTTTCTAAGTTAAGTAATGAGGCCATTTTATGCAACTACAGACAGCATATGGCATCTGTATTTCAGTTTCTGGTCTAGTCCAAACACACAACAAAGAGGACCAAGGTTGGGTTGTAAATTTAGATAATTTGTAACATTCGTTTTTATATTGTGAATATTGATCCTGTGGGTATCTATTGGGTGCACTGGCAATACCTAAAAAGTAAAGGGTGTTGTTAAAATCTTGACATTTACTGCATTAAAGTATTCATTTTTAGAATCTTTAGAATTTTTAAAATTTTGTACATGTTGGTATCCAAGTGCCTACAGCCCTACAGGCACCACTCACAAATCTCACCTCCCTCCTCAAGATCATTGTAGGCCTCTGTGACGCGGTATGGAATCTGGGGGACACTTGAGGATATTATGAATATTAATATTGTAAAATTGCAATGACTTGTGCCAGATATGCCATGTAAGATATCTGCAAAAATGTTATGATTTGACAAATATGATAATCTCATGTATGTGTTTGTATCACCTTTGTATTATGAGTTATAGATATGTATGGAAGTCTGTATTTCAAACTTAGTTGTGCTATGCTTCTGGGTGACACCCCCAGACAGTTTGGCATTGGCACTGTCTAGCCTGCTTGATGGCCCATTAAGGACCATCAGCTATACAACTGACCCTTTGAGAGAAGGCAGATGCACCTTATGACTCAGCAAGGCATGCCTATGGACAGAACTCTAAGGCTTTCAAGCCATGTGCTGGGCAGCTTGTGTTTGAAACAAAGGAAGCACAGGCCACATGGCAAAAGACCATAAAAAGCAGTTGCATCTTCTCCATTTTGTCTTCAATCCTGCTTCTTACCTCTGGAGTAACCTTTCTACAAATGAAGCTCTGAATAAAGGACTGAATGACCCATCCAAGCTATGGATGTGATCCAGCGGGACTTTCAAGCCAGCAAACTCACCAATACTGTTAGGAACCTGATATATGGACTTTGAAGGCTTTGTATGTATGTAACTGCTTTACCATCTCTCTTCTTTCTTTATAATAAACCTTTAGTTTTAGATACTACAGGATTGGCTGGCAGTGTGGTATTTTAGGTATGATCCAAACCTATACTGACCTGGTAATGTGGCCCACCCTTTGGGGTCAGAAGAACATTTTTGTATATGTGAGCAGAGTTATTTTAAATAACTTCTCACTGTACTGGACTTAGGTGCTGATTGGGAGCCAGAGAACTGGAATGCAATAAAGGGGGCAGTGTGATTTTTTTTTTTGCTTCTTGATAACCAGTGTGGGGAATCAGAAGCACAGTTTGTGACTGGTTGAGGAGAATAACTTCAGTGTCACCCACCAGTCTTGGGAGTATCTGCTCACCCTTTTGCAGCCTGCCCTGACCTTGGCATTTTCAGTGAGGGCTGCCCTGGGCACCCACAGGTCACAGCCTCATTCTCACCTTCCTGTTAGTGGTGTCAATCAGGCATACCTTCTTTTTAAGTCAATGGAGGTAAGAGTGTAAGTGAGTGGTGAATGAGGCCCATCACCTCAATTAGACCATAATAAAATAGAATGTAAAATATGAGAGGCCGTATTTTCCATTGATGTATTAACCTACTGTATGAGTCTAATTTGGTAGAGCAAAGAGCGAGCATGCACAGGAATACACAAATGATTTTTGTAATATTTCTATTAGTTGTGAATCTCACCGCGAATCAAAGTAGCCCACTGGGTGTTCGGCAGGAGACTGACCCCAAGACCACTGAAGTCAAAAGAAATATTTTTACTGATTTCAGTACAGGGTGGATAAAATTTTTTTTTAAATAAACAGATTTTTTTAATTTAAATCAGCTTTTTAACTGAAATTAAATACATTTTTGTTGTTAAATATAAACATATTTAAAATTAAATTTGAAATTATGACTAATTATGCTGAAGCCTAAACTTATTATAATCTATTAAAATCATTTAAATTAAATAAAAATATAAAGTACTGCATATTTATAGCCAAGTTTTAAAGAAGGTCAGACCATTGAACTGGTAGAAGTCACGGGCTCAGCACCTGGAACCAGAGTTTGTTGAAGTGCTAAACCAGCTTTTAACAGCAGCAGCCTCTTCTGCAGGGACAGAATGAATACACTGAAATGAAATATTCTACTAGTTCAGTTCAATGACTAGTTCATTCAAAGTTGAGAAACAGATTGGGAGTTGAAAAAGCAGGAAAGCTGGTTTTCTTCTTCCAATCTATGAATAAAAATTAGATGTGAGAGGATGAGATCTATTAATTCTAAAATCTTGAGGGACATGGTGATCAGAAATAATCAGTTCAGTTCACTAACTACAGAAAATACTTCCTTTGTTTAATAAATCAGTTAGTTTTAAATGCAAAACATATTTTGATAAACTTTTGAGGTAGGTTTTTTATAACTAATCAAAAAATAAAATGATGGTTTTGCATCTTTGTAATTGAATTCCAATTTCCATCCAAATGTAGCTTGACACAAATCACAAGTAAAAAAATAATCAACAATTTAGAAGCAACAGAAAGGGTTAACCCTTGATTGGTATGCTCCATTGAGGCTGGAAAACAATTTGAAAGGATAATTAGACTATAGCATTTTTTAAAAATTGGGGCAGGGAGAGGGAGGGTGGATCTCAAGCCCATCAAAATCTATTGGAGTCTTTCCAATGAGTACAGCAGGCCTTGGATCAAGCCCTTTATGGGGTTTATGGAGTTTTAGAGATTTTTTTTTCCGCCTGATTTTTATTTTATCTTCCTTTGCTGCAAGATTCTGCTCTTGCCCCTTCTTGCTACCTCTCAAAAGTGCTAGCTGAGACGCAACAGTTTAGTCCATAAGCATTCTCAACCCAGGAAATTATTATGAGTGATAAAGGAAACAGGTTAAAACTGGAAAGAAAACAAAGCAATTTTCTGGATCATCATCAAAAAAAAAGTGACCAGAATGGAAGAAAAAGTATTTTTACTTGGAAAAGGAAAAATCCATGGCTGAAGGCAAGTTAACAAATATTTCTACTTCAGTTCATGCTGGTGGCAATTTATTTTCCCAGCATGGCCTCTCAGCTTTAATAACCTGATGTCTCTAAAGCTTTTATTTCTCCACTCCATGTGTCACTGCAAACTCTGGCAAACTGCTTGACCACAGGAAGCTTGTAAAACAACATCAGGACATTCAAAAGCACAAAGCAAGGAGAGGGAAGTAACTTTTCCAAGCTCACTCTAGGAGTAAAAATTATAAGAATAAAAATGGACAATGAATTCACAACATCACATGCAGAGGTAGGATTAAAAAGAAAAGAACAGAGGTGACTGAAAACTGGAATCTTTTGTGTGAATCCCCCTGAACTTTTGTGGTTCAGATAATTGATTTTAAGGCTACAAGGGACCATTATGATAATCTAATTTGATTTACTACATAATATAGGCCACAGAATTTCACCAAACAATTCCTTAATCAAGCCTATAACTTCTGGTTAAGATAGAGTGTAATTTTAGAAAGACATCCAACTATGATTTAAAGACTTGAAATGATGGAGAATCTATCTCTTCTCTAAGTAAGTTGTACCAATCGTTAATTGCTTTCACTCTTGCAGTTTATTTCTAGTCTGAATTTGTCTAGCTTCAGCTTCCAGCCACCCGATCTTGTTACATCTTTATCTGCTAAATTAAAGAACTTTCTACTAAAATGGAACATGAATCAAAGTCAGCACTGGTATAGTAGTGCTAATTCAAAACCTTGATGACAAGGTTTTCCAAAACCAAAACAATTGCAACTGGCTCATTATAAAGATGAGACAAAAGCAAAGCCTTTTATCCAAACTCACCTAAACTTTGGTGGTTAGGATAAAATGGGACCTGGACTCAAACCACACCTGGTTTTGCAAACTCAAACCCCAAACAAAATTTTGCAAAACCAAATGTAAAACAGAACAAGATTGGGAACTACAAAAGAAAAACGGGAATGAGAAAAGTGACAGGATGGCACAAATAAAAAGGCACACCCATTTAATAAAAGGAGGGAAATGAATTCTAACATTGTAGCACACACATCCTGAGAACTTCAGTGATATTCATAGATTATTTGGTAGAGAGCTACTGCAGGCAACCACTAGCACCTGTGTGGCAACAATAACTCACTCCCCTTTCAGCACATAGGATGGGGCAAACTTTATATTAGACCAGAGGTGGCCAACCTGTGGCTCCGGAGCCACATGCGCCTCCTCAGAAGTTAATATGCAGCTCCTTGTATAGGCACCCTTCCAGGGCTGAAGCTATAGGTGCCAACTTTCCAATGTGCCAGGGGGTGCTCACTGCTCAACCCCTGGCTCTGCCACAGGCCCTGCCCCCACTCCACCTCTTCCCGCCCCCCTCCACTGAGCCTGCCATGCCCTTGCTCCTTCCCCTCCTACCCTCCAGAGCCTCCTACCCGCCACAAAACTGCTGATCGGGAGGTGTGGAGAGGGCTGCTGGTGGACGGGAGGCACTGGGAGGACAATGGGGAGAGGGGCAGCTGATGTATTACTGTGGCTCTTTGGCAATGTACATTGGTAAATTCTGGCTCCTTCTCAGGCTCAGGTTGGCCACCCCTGTATTAGACATTAGGGAATCAGTCCATAGCATCCATTTAAAAAACAACAACACAGCAACTGAAACTGTTCAACAACATCTGCATATGTTCAACAACGTCTGTGGCTGTCCATTCACAGCAAAGCTTTTAGAGAGAGAACTACATAGGTCCAGGTTTTCAAGATGTGGCCTCTCTCTATGTCTTTATAAGTGATGCAAGCAATAGGGTGTATAGAAATAAATTCCTAATACCTACATAACTTAATAGACAATTATATCCCGGCTGTATAATTTTACAGATTAGTTTAAAGATTCTACAGAAAGGTTATCATTTTCTAATCAGTCCAATAGGACTTTTCTATGAGGTTCATTTGAATATGGAAATAAGTGCTCACAGTGCAGAAAAATAGAGGTCAGATTGGGCCCATTTGAAAATCTGGCCCATGGCATGCAATTATATATTTCACATGCAAGCTAAATCATGCTGTTCAACCACCCACTAGGGATGTCAGGGTAGGACATTCAGAGCTAAGCCCCAAAGCAGAATAACAGAACACAGTTTGCCCTTATGTACTCTATAAAACTATTGGGGTTACCTAATGTTCTAGTTTGATCCAAAACTGCCAGATCTTTTACACAGCCTGGCAACAGTGCTGTTGCAAAGACTATTTACAAAGAATAACACTGGCAGGGTACATTAACTTCTGTGATGAGGCAGTGGCATCTCTGCTAAAGCAAAATGCGTGGGACAAGGAATGAAGTGGGATGAGAACAGAAAAGAAACATGCAAGCCATAACAAAGACAGAAGCAGAGAAAGGTCTAGGCACACTTTGGAGAAGAAAAGACCAATCCAATGTACAATACCTAGGAAGAAATGTTGTATGTTGTGATTAGAGCAGGAGATTAGGAGCAAGGACTCTTGGATTCTATTACCAGCTCTGTCCCTGCTGCACTGCCATCCTGGGAAAGTCACTTATGGTTCATCCTGTAGCCCTTCTTCAATCAATAGGACCTCTCACATGAGTGAATGCTACCGGATTAGGCCCATTACTCTATATGCCTCAGTTTTACTGTTCTGTTAATACGTTATAGGGTCTTATTTTCAAAAGTACTGAGCACCCTCAACTTCATATTAAGGTAATGAAGCTGCATGTATTCAGCAGCCCTGAAAAAAATCAGACTTCTAATGCGTCCCACCTCACGGCAATGTTGTTAGGATTAATTAACGAATGCCTGTAAAATGTTTAGCGATTCTCAGATAAAACGAACTGGACATTTTAAATTGCTAACACTGCAACCACTGTGCTTAGTCTTGGGGAAGGAGAGAAAAGTGGGGCTTCCAAACCAGGATGAAACAATCTATGTGAAATGCCACAGCAATTTTGTTCTGTTTGGGATGAAAGAGAGGATGCTCTATAAAGCTAAAGACGTGAAGGAAAAGAGGGATTAGCCCATTTAAAATGTGTAACACATTTTCTTCCTGCTTCTACAGTGGAAATTCGAGGAATAAACCTTCAGCAGGAGATAGGGCTTCTTTCACACCTCAACACAAGAGCATGACAAAAAGAGGACCTGAAAAGATGATAGCAGCAGCACCAGCTGCCCACAGTCCCATCTGCCCCTCCATACAGGAACACACACACACACACACACACACACACATTGACATCTTTCACCTGATTAATCCTGTCCCAGGATAGATTAACGCTTATCTGCTCAATATCCATCTGCTTTGTGATTTCTGTAGATTGTAACCAATCCCAGGGCCTTATCAGTGCCACTTCCCCCCCATAGGCAGATGGGAAAAGATGGAAATCATCGCATTCAATTTGTGATGGCAGTCACGACATGCTATCACAGCTGCCTCTTCCCAACTGAGGCTACAGAGTACAGAAATGTTAGTGCACAGCAGCACAGCGAAAGCCTCCTTATCCCTTTCTCTTTGGTTGCTGTTTCTCAGAATTAGTGAATTTAATGAGGAAGGCAACTGCTAAACATCCTATTCCAAAACCAGGTTAATCCAGGAGCACCAGCCTCTCTGCCACTGCAAAGGGTTTGAATGGACTAACTAGGGTTGGAACATTAGAACATAAGAACGGCCATACTGGCTCAGACCAAAGGTCCATCTAGCCCAGAACCCTGTCTTCCGACAGTGGCCAATACCAAGTGCCCCAGAGGGAATAAACAGAACAGGTAATCATCAGGTGATCCATCCCCTGTCAGCCATTCCCGGCTTCTGGCAAACAGAGGCCAGAGACACCCTGAACTATTAAAATGCATCCTTTCCCACATCTTTGGAACTTCACTATATAAGCATCAAAACAACTCTCATTTTCTACAGCAAAATGTTATGCTATGACCTGCCCTCTTCTGACACTGATGCAAAGCAGTGATCTAAAGGTGTCCCCGACCAATCTAACCATCTGGTTCCCCATACCTCCTGCCCTCTTCTCCAGATCTTCTGAGCTGAATACCAAAATTTTATTTTAAACATTATGAGAGGAGCTGGGCAAACACCACATCAAGATGTGTCACTTGTTTGCAAAGGAGATGAGTCCTGGTAATACCTCAGAGTCAAGCAAATACGTTAAAAATTTCACATATGAAAAAAAATATTTTTCTTCGTCTCCATTCATCACCCTTGTGTGTTCCCTCTCTGGAAATATTTTAGTAAATGACTTTACTGGCAGGAAGGTACAGGAAAACAGCAAATTTTAAAGGGATACCATCAACTTAAATAATAAACAATAAAAAGAATATAAAAAAAAAAAAAATCACACTTCTGTCTGAAAATCTCTTCCATTCTGTTGTTATAAGCAATGCCCCTGACTGCTATAATTGAAAGGTATTAGAAGGGAGAGGGGAATTATCTTTATAAAGTTTGTTTATTTGGGCATTTTGTGTACAATCAGTTTCATTCTTTCCACCTGTACAATCATACAATTTCACAGTCTGTGTATATCTTTCACACAGCAACAGGGGAGAAAAATACATTTTAAAAAGTTAGGAAAATGTGATTATAAAATCATTGAAATTGGCAGGGATACTCTGGGATAGGTGCAGACCTGAGACTACTTTTAACTGATAGTTCTAAAGTGGCTATATTCAGGTTGCCAGTGTCCCTTTAGGCAAATACTGGAGAATGTTTACAAAAAGGGTATTTCAAACTGTAAATATGAGTATGCACCCCAGATAGCTAATTCTAAGAATTACATTAATCCTGCCAGAAACTAGAAGTAATACCATGCGACTTACACATCCTGTCAAACGTAAGAACCCTGTTCCAATTTTGCATATTGAATATTTGTATCAAATTGCTCAAAAACAATCTGCAGACCAAGAAATAATTCTGCAAATAATTACAAATAACGAATAAATTTGAAATAAGTTTTGGTCATGTTATAGTGAAGAACATGATATTCAAGTGAAATTGCAGGGGGAATAAATACACACTGAATATACTTTCCCAAACTGAAATTTTGCCAGGACACTGGGTCTAATAACTTTTCTTGTGTTAAATACTCCAGTGGTCAGTACCTCATCAGAAGACACACAGAAAGCTCAATGATAAATGTGATATTCTCAAAGAAAGAATACAAAATTTAACAAGAGACACTGTACGTGGACCATCATATAGTATATAATACCTGAAGGGAGTGGGGGAAGAGAGAGTGAGAGCGTATAATGGTACTTTTAAAAATGTCTACTAGTAGCTCCTTTCCCATAAGACTTCCTGCATTTCTTCACACATGCGGTAAAGCAAACAGATTATAGGGAGCATTATATTTTTAATTATGCAGCACACTGCTGTATACTATGCCATTAGTCCATTAACTCCCTGATAACAGTCTATTATTCCAATAGTTTGTGGATTGTAGCAGCTCATACATTGTGTAATGAGATATTCAATCTATTTTATCATTTATATTCCCCCCGCCCCCCAGTATCACTGGGATGTCTGAGTGCCTTACAGTCCTTAGTGTATTTATCCTTGCAACAGCCCTGTGAGGTAGGGAAGTGCTATTATCCCCATTTTACAGATGGGGAACTGAGGCACAGAGATTTAATGGCTTTTCATAGGTCACACAGGAAGTCTGTGTCAGAGCAGGGAACTGTAGCCTGGTTTCCCATATCCCAAGCTAGTGAGCAAACCACTGGAACATCCTTCATCTGCTTCCTACTGACCATTTAAGACAGAGAGAAGATACCAGGGATTTTCTGTAATTATCAATCCAAGGACAAAAGAACAATCAACGAGAGAGAGAGAAAATTGTCCCATGGGAGGGAGTTTGTGATCTAAGAACTCAAGCAGCTAACATTGCCTAGGACCAGACCCATGGCCTGTGGGTGGTATCAGGCTTTCCTTTCTCTCTCTCAGAGAGCTGGGGGAATCCTGGGACGTGTGGTCCCAGGACTGCTGGGATTCATAGTCCTTCCCAGTGGGACATGCTGTGAAAGGAGGCAGGATAGAAACTACCTCACAATGAGGGAGACTTTGGAGTGTGCTGGCAGTTTTTCCCAGGCCTAGAAAAAATTTAACCCTTCCCTCATTTGCACTTGTTACTGCCAGCCTCTGTGGGAGAATATGGATACCCAGCATGACTGTAAAAAAACTGCTGGGAAGGTTTATTGACTTTTAAAGAACTCTTGGGCATGGTCTCTTTGTGGATTCTCACCTGCTATATACTGCCTCTGAAATGTGTTTTCCCCCCCTCACTTTCCCAGCTGTCACTTTTAGTATAGGGCCATCAACTTCTGCACGGAGACCAATATGCCTTGTACTTAAAGTGCCAGCCTGGAAAATAAAATACAATTTACACGGAAGCCTGTGAACTATCTATTCCTGCACAGCACCATCCCTCTACCAGAGTGTCGCAGGGTAGATATACCCGGCAACAGGGTATCGGGTCATGTGTGGTCAAAAGAAAGGGAAGAGGCTGTACCATAGCTGGTTAGGTCCTATGCTGATGACCCTTACTATAAAACGTGGTAGTATTGCCTAATGACTGGAGTCAATGAAGTCACCCTTCCACACAGGGCAGCGTAACCTAATGGCCGGAGTCAATAAAGCCACCCTTCCAGTCAGGGCAGCGTGGCCTGATGGCCATAGTTGATAAAGCAGCCTTTCCAGTCAGGGCAGTGTAGCCTGATGGCCAAAGTCAATAACACTGCCCTTTACAGGCAGGGGAGCGTGACCCAATGGTTAGAGTCAATAAAGTGACCCTTCTGCTCAGGACAGTGTAACCTAATGACCAGAATAAAGCAGCCCTTCCACTCAGGGCAGTGTGGCCTAATAGCTGGAGTCAATAAAGGTGCCCACTTCTGGAGTACCATGTGGCCTATTGGCTCATTGGGGAAGGGGGCACCACCTAGGGGTGTGTGGCACCTACGGTAGGGGGACTTGGGCCATCCCAGCTCCTCCAAGTCCCAGCCCAGGGCCCTCGTGGGAGTGCTCACAACCAAGTCAGCAGGGATCCTCCCAAAACATGCTGACTGGTTCCCCGGTTCGCTCACCAGAGAAAAGTCTAAATCCCCTGGGCTGCTTCCTACCCTTTCTCCCTCAGCAATACTCCACCGGTTCCCCTAGGTCTTTGGGGTCCTCAAGTGGCGTAGCTTCTACTGGCACGGTCTCTTCTCTGGGCTCGTCAGGCAGCCTGGAGTCCATCTGGAGCTCTGAGTGCTGTGGCTCTGTACTCAGGGCCTGTGGCACTCCCTGGAAAGGACCTGCAGTCTGTGTCCTCCCCCTTCAGCAGCCTCTCCAGACTGAGATGGGCAGCAGCTGCTTCCTTTTATACTCTGCCTCCAGGCTGAGCATGCCTAGCAGAGTCAGAGGGGCAGGGCATCCTCAGGCTGCAAAGTACAGTTAACCTTTTCAGGTCTGGTGCGGGGTAGGTACACCCCGTCACACTGAGAAAGAGAGAATATAGTCCCACTGTAAGGCACTGCTGCTCTCAGAACTACAGGGATATCTGTTGGGGTTGACTGAGCTCTGCTTTAAGGAGTAACACAATGATATTTCAGCACAGAAGACTGTTAACAATGGAACCATTAGGTAACCTGCCCATCCATGTATTAAAGCTCTCAGTTCCCCATTTCAAAGCTGGTGAAACTGTAGTCATTTATCTGCTCAATATTTAAACTACTTATCCGAAGCGCTTTATCAATGTAAAAAAAAAATCTAGTAAAGACTGATTAACCCATTAACTCTTGCCAACAATTTTAAAATGTTGTTAAAAGAAACCAGTAGAAAAACATATGGAAGACAATTTTCCAACAGGCTGCAATGTGGGTTACCTGCCAGCATCTCTCATACTCTATTACCTTTAGGAAACTTTCCAGCATTTCCTTAGCTTAAAAAGTTAGTTTTCTTTGGTAGCTTTTGAAACTCTCATTCTATGCATCCTGCAAGTCAAGTCCAGTACAACCTAATGTCCTCACTGTTTACAGGCTAGCTGGCAAACTGAAACCTTCTACCATTTATTTTCTGCCTTGCAGGTGAATCTTGGTTATGGAGAACAATCAGTTTCACAGGTTCACTCAGGTGGATGAAGGGAAGACATTTAACAACACCTGCTCGTCTTAATTTCGTTTGGGTTTTCTGGAAGAGGGAATATTTCCATAGTCCTGCCAATGGCTTGCTTCCTTGAGTACCCCATGGTTTGAGCCAGGCTTGTTCATTTCCATCACTACCCTGCTTACTTGATCATTTTGTGCAAACGGACTTGCTAGCCCCATACACAAACCTCCTTACTAGCCATGGGGAGGCAGAGAGCAATGGAGGCTGCAGCTTGGTTAGCTTTCTCCTGTGGATTCTTTTGTACTTCTCACCATCGGTGAGCACTTTCAATCTACTTCTCATCCCATGCGTTCTCTTTGCGCTGTCTATTAACTTAGGTCACACGGTGCTCGTACAGCATGATGCTTATATGCCCTGCAGTTCTTGTTCGTAACTTCTGGTACTTGTCTGGTCAATTCTAAATGAGTACTTTTTGGACTCCTGGTGCACTGATTCTGAGCAAGTGAGACT
This sequence comes from Chrysemys picta bellii, assembly GCF_011386835.1. NCBI lineage: Eukaryota > Metazoa > Chordata > Testudines > Emydidae > Chrysemys > Chrysemys picta. The sequence continues at coordinate 36,118,351 of NC_088794.1, read as the reverse complement.
GTCAGTACTGCATGGCAGCAGTGTCACAAGTTATAACAGCATTTGCCCTCCAGGGAGTGTCCGCTTCCTTTTTCACTGTTCCAGCCATGTCTCCATCTTTCTTGAATCCCTGCACTTGCATCTTCTATTCTTCTATATAAAGTTCAAGCTCCAAAACATTTACTATTTCACAACCATCTGCTTCTCTGACCTCCTCTCCCCCTATGGCTTCTCCAGTCCCCCTGGTCCACTCAAGCCTCTACCTTGTCTACACTTTTGCCTCCTTCACTCGCTCATACCTTTGGGCCTTCTTTCACACCATCCTGCCTGGCGTAAACAGTTTTCCAAATAAGGTACATCCAGCCCCCCCACCCTTCCTCTCTGCCGTCAAAGAAACTTCTGTAAATCCAATTATTTTGCTAAGAATTCCAGCTACAATGACTGCACAATACTGTGTTTGCCTACATGATAGCTGTTTGCATTATACCCACTTGTCCCTTCAGTCTGTCATCTCCTCAGAACAGGGAGCTTGCCCTATATCCAGGGCTGGCTCCAGGCACCAGCCCTCCAAGCATGTGCTTGGGGCGGCACCTGGAGGGGGCGGCGCTCACCCGGGGAGAGCGGGGCCGCGGCCGGGCTCGTCGCCCTCCCCCTGTGCTCCAGCCGGTCGGGAAGAGCGGGGCCGCCCTCCCCCGGTGCTCTAGCTGGCCGGGGAGAGCGGGGCCACGGCCGGGCTCGGCGCCCTCCCCTGCGGCACTCCCGGGGTGGGGGTGGGGGCGGCAGGAGGCTTTTTTGCCTGCGGCGGCAAAAAAGCCAGAGTCGGCCCTGCCTATATCCAACAAATCTGACTTGTTGTAAAGCTCTGCGCACACCTAATGGCACCATACTCATGCAACAACACAGTATGTTTAGTTCTCAGGCTTCAAAGAATCACATAAACACAGAGGACTTACAGATGGATGTATTGGTTAATTTGCTGAGTCTCTGGGCTTGTCCACCCATCATGGCAAAGCATGACAGAAGAGCTTGGTGAGATTTGTAAAGCGCTCTAATATGCCATGCTCTAACTGCACCCTATAAACCCTAGTTCATGTTAACATAGTCCTTTCACAGCATGCCAGCAGGGTCTGTCTGGGGCAGTTAGAGCACTGCATGTTACAGCATTTTACAAAGCATACCCCTCTGGTACACTTTGCCGGCGCTGAGGAGACAAGCCCTCTCTTTTTGGTCAAAAGTGTGTCTTGATGATCTACTTTACAAACTAGACACCTGTTCCATTTCTATGACTGTCAAATTTTATTTCCTCTTCTTCTTTAAAAATGTTTTTAAAACACCAAGGTCTCATGCAGATGAATTCTACATGAATATATTATTTTTTTCAAGGTATTTTAGATCTTCTATTGCCAGATACTATATGGAGCATTACTTTGTGCCTCTGCCTACCAGGCTCCCCACCATTGCTTATTTCACAACAGTTTGTTTGGCAAGAGAATCAAGCTGTAGGCATCAATCCATATTTCCTGCTCTCTCTTAGAACGGTTTGTGCTTTTCCATCTGTTTGTCTGACTGGATAGATGTCTAGGAAGAGTAGTGGCACTATCTCCTTCTCCCACTTCCTACATTTATTAAGATTTCACTGGGGAGGGGTGGTGACATTTTGCACTATTTATGTCCTTTGGACCTGTGGCAGAGACACAGGCTGAATGGCAGAGGAGCATCTGAGAGGTCTCTTTGAGAGTTTGGTTGTATAATTTCCTCTGTATCTTCACAAAACACTGAATGTAAATTGTTTCCCGCTATGGGGGAGGGTGCTGATAGTCCCATGGTGGGCGACACCATCTGTGTCTGTTCGCTGAATGTGTTCATATATTGGTGATTCGAACAGAGGCTGCACACACACTGGCAAGATGCACAATGAGTTCTGGGCTCCCAGTTCACATTCCCTATTGGGCATTTATCACATGTGGACTGGCAATGCATTTCTGACATTCACAGGCTTCTCTTGTGGTAATGTTAGCATTTTAAAGACCACAAGCCTGACTTCACTGAACTCAACAGAGTGATGCAGGTTTACACCAGCTGAGATCTGGCTCAATGGCTTCTAAAGAGGAGAAGGACTGGGCCCTGCACCGCAAATCCTATTGCTTCCCCTTCTTGGAGAACCCCATTTCTAATGCAGTTAATGAAACTAAAATTTTGACTTTTTGCCAGGGCAGCTATTGTATCTTATCTCCAACTGTACCACTAACTGTGAATTTAATTGATTTTCTTATATACCTCTGGTTACAGCACTTATTGTTTCACTCTGTTAAGATTTCTGGTATACAGTATTACAGGAAAGGAGAAACAGGTAGGATCCAGCATTAATGGAATAAATCATTTATGAGTTTTACTGTTTCCTACATTTGATCACATCTCTCTTCTTTTATTGTCAGACACAGTGCATAGTGTGTCACCCTTAGGAAGCTTTGATTAAGCTAGGGGGAGAAAAATGGACTTTTAGTTTCCATGGAAGGATATATAAGGGAGACACAAGTCTGATCTGTCCACGGGGGAAAAATCATAATGAAATATTTAAAAAATAAAAACAGGAATACACAAAGACCTATTGTAGCCATAGAACAGGACCATACTGAGATTCCAGAGGAAAAAACAATAATATCTCAATCAATAAACCATCGTCTTCCAGTCTTCTTGCTTGTGTCACACATTTACAATTAATCACTCTATACTCATATTGTATCCTTTCCCTGCTCTGCACATAGACATTGCATGTGTGATTCTCACACAAAAACACTTTGTTAGGATGAAGTTGAGGTTACAGGCACATGTCCGTGATCTGAATGCATATTACTTCCAAATGCAGAGTTTGTCACCACACCAACTGTTATTCTTTTCAAGTAAGTCCTCCGATTATACGATATGTGCTTTGTATATGGAAAACTGCTAGTTCTGTGTCTAATGACACTTGGATAATTGTCTTCCATGTGGTATCCTGGTGTACAGTTGTGACGGAAATGGAATGCACCTCTATATACACCCTACACACCACTGAAATAATCATTGTACAAAATATGCCTTGTAAGGTATCATTTGAAAACTAATAATTCACTGGTCATTAATATCATGGTGAAATGTGTATAGCAACATTATATGTAAAGTTATGAATTCCCCCTGAATGATGTAGGTGGCACTTGTTCAAATCCACATAGCCCTGACTAGGCAGAACTGGTCAAGAAGGCCTATCTTAAACAAAGGGATGTGTGTTCACCTCCGTTTACATATAAGTAGTAAACGGGGTCTTCAGACAGCAAGAGAAGGAAGACAGAGACAAGGAAAATCTGAATTTCAGCAAACACAGGCAAGAAGAAACAGCATGCAACCTTCCACCACCAGATACCATGTTGCCTACTTTAACTAGGGGTAACCCTCAGGCAAATGCATTTCAAAGGGTGACTGAACTATAAAAGTGAGGGGCAAAACACCCCAACGTATCTCTCCCTATCCAACTCTCTCTTTTCCATCTAGGAAGACAAAAGAATCAGCCTATGGACTTTGGGAGCAGATCCTGACCTGAAACTTCGTAGCAATGTTACTGGGAACCTGTGGCAAGAACTTTACCTTGAACCAAGTCTAGTTTGTTAAGTTTAGAAAGCCTTTTATCTTTATTTTTCTTGTAACCATTTCTGACTTTAATGCCTTATACTTGTATTAACTTAAAACCTATCTCCTTGTAGTTAAATAAACTTGTTTTATTCTTTAATAAAAACTAATCCAGTGTTGTGAACTGTGTGCATAACTCCATTTGGGGGAGCAGACTCTTGTATGTTCATCCCGAGAGGGGCAATGGGCCTAATATATCCAGACTGTCCAGGAGAGGGCTGGACAGTGCAGGACACATGTTTTTTGGGGGGAAATCCGAGACTGGGAGTGTGTTGGGGTCATCCCATAAGTAGAAACCAAGGCTGCTGGAAGCCAGAGTGTGGCTGGTGTTTGCTGACAGACTCCTGGGGTCATAGTTGCTGGGCCAGGGCCGTGGCAATACTTAAGCACCCAGGATGTAACCTGCATGCTGTCAGGCCGTTTGTGAGCAGCCCAGGTGGGAGCTACAGCAGCAAAGCATTGTAAGGCAGCCCAGGTTGCAGGGCAGGTGGTGACACCAGCCCCTCACTAGTCTGGATTGCACCTTGGAATGTTGTAACAATCCTATAAAGTGCTGAACAGTTCTTATAACGTGCTTAATGCCTTTACAAGTAGGCAGGATTGAGCCCTCATTGCAGATCATGTAAAGACTGCATTTAGCGTCCTAGCTATCTAAATGGGAATTCTTCTGTGCGCAGCGTGTGTGCCTGTAGAGAAGGACACAGAGCTTAACAATGCACTTAAGATCATGGCATTCTAGTTGCAGTGGTCACTGATAAAATGAAACTTGGATGGATGATTCTTTTGAGAAGTGCAACCTTAACTCTGCATTTCCTGTATTGCTAACCTTTTTTTAAAAACTCAAATGAATCTGAAAGGCAATATGCACTCAGATCACTGATATGTGCCTTCAATTTTAGCTTCACCTCAACAAAAGTTGAGTGTGTGTTAACTTCTGTAGGTTGGGAAGGGGGGAGGGATTCGGGGGATTGGGTTTTTTTTATTTGTTTGTTTAGAATGATCTAAAGTTCTGCTGAAGATCCCTTTCCTTGCAAATCCTAAGAGGTCCACAAGAAAAGCAGCCCAGTCCAGCAGAATTTAGGATGTCTGGGGGCTGAAGGAGTGTATCCTTAGTCTTCTAGTCAAAAAGTCTCCCACTGACCACAATTCCCATCCTTTGTCCTGTGGAGGAAGTCCTGATGCTGCAGACCTCATAAGGTCTACAAGGAGTGAATTCCACTTCTGCAAAACCCATGAATGCTCAGAATAAGGGATCTTCTCCAATAGGGAGAAGCAAGGAGGTATATAAGAGTGCCGCTTCCTTCTTGTTAACTTATGAATTCCCAAAGAACAGCAGCTCTTCTCCTAAGGACTGCATGTAGGGATGGAAGTGCCACTGGCAGGATGCTTGGGACCAGTGGAAGTGGAGGGGAAAAACACCTCCCTACCCTACATCAGGAACAGCTCCATAGAGTAGTAATCTGCTACTGGCCTGCACCAGTAGCAAATTACTATCGCTGTGTTGGTGGCCGCAATAGGAGAGCTGAGCCGCACTCAGGAAGGGGAAGCAGCAGGCACACAGCACCTGCCCCCTCCAACCCCAGGTGCACAGAGCCATGGATCCGGGGAGGCAGCACATGGCCTTAGTCTTCCTTTTATATAACTGAGCAGCTTCATTGGCTAGGCCATGATCCAGCTCGATGAGACTACTTGAGGAGTAAGATAGCGCCCAACAAGAGTACGGGTGGCAGAATCTGGCCCTGGCCAGTGACAGGGTAAGGAAGTATAAAACTATGATTTTCTGCTTCCGGTCCCATGACCTAACCATTCCTTACTCTCCCTGCCTCTTAGTTACTTATTTGTGTGTATATATTAAATGTGGCTCTGAGAACTCACTGTGGAATGGCTATATTTGGTCTTTGCTGGTTTGCTGACACATTGCGGTGGTGGTGTCATTTTTCTTATCATAAATATGCCTAGAGCTTGTAACAGATGCAACTTTAAATGGAAAAAAATAAAATATATATGCTGTCTTGTTATCTCCTGATAATACCCATCACCGCCATATCCACACAGAAAACTTTCAGCGGAGACAGCTACTTTCCACATTGCAATGCAACCGAGATGACAGTCAGAAGTTACTAATCTGTCTCCCTTGTTTCCAGTGAAGCTCCTGTGCATACAGCAGAGAGACTAACAGCACCAGCTATAATGCAGGCACTAAGTAAACACACAGTGTAGGACCCAAACCTGCAAGGTGTGCTGTGCACCCTCAACTCTCATTTAAGTCAATGGGAGTTGGGGGCATTCACAGGATGGAGTAAGCATCTCATAGGATTGGGACCTCAAAAAAGGGATACTTATCAAAGGTGACAGCCCCAAAAGGTGACCTACCTGTTGGCTAATGCTTTTTCCCTGCCAAGCCAGTCCCCTCTGTTCACATTCAAAGGCATTAAAGAGAAATTTACAATAATTCTGTTTTTAAAAAATCACTCTTGTGACTGCACACAAAAATAAAGCAGACAGAGACTGTCTGTGGGGGAAAGAGGAAAAGTATGGTGCATTTCACAAAAACACCTGCAATCTAAACCACAAGTAGTGGCATACCAAATTGGACTGTTCCATTAAGAAAAAAATGGAGTCCTGTCTCCAGTTGCCTCGTATTTGCCATGAGATTCTATTTGGAATTAACTCAGACATACTGTCTGACTGTTAACTCAGTGAAAACCTCATGTCATCAGAGTCCATACTAGTCACTAGAAAGGCAAGCAGTGATGGAGCACCACATTATTTATTTATTATTTTATGGTGGCAACATCTAGCCTTCAGAACAGTTCAGCAGAAATGAACTTCACTGTTACCAGCTCAGAGCAAGGAAAGTCCAAACTCCTTCCTGCTGGGATCCATGCTGCGTTGTCTGCCTGAATGAAAATGCAGCCAGGGCTGGATGCTGTGGCCCCATGGGAAGCTAAGTGCCACTGTGTAAAATTGCTTTGCAATGCACGTGTCCAGCTCAAAGCTGCCTCTGCTCCCTGCACCTTGAGTATCAGAAGGGATTTAATTTTCCTGCAAGGGCCCGTGAGAAATGAACAATACAATGTGCACAGTGGGCATAATCCTTGACTCTTGTTGACGCCACACAGAAATCCATTCTGTCTTCTTCTAATCCTAGCACACAGCCAAAGCTTGCATGATGAAGCTGAAGGGACAGGAACTATTTATAGCCTTAATTTCACCCTGCATCAGTGGATTTTCAGGCACAGGAAACAGAGCTTTTAGCTTGTTTCCTTTTTTAACCTGTTCAGTGCTCACAGCTTGGGAAGTCAAAATAGGTTTATTTCAGAGTGGTTTTGAGCAGGAAAAAAAATTAAATACAAATAGATCTCTGAGTGCTGAAGGCTCGAACCCACTTTTTATTTACAGAACAGGAGCAATGTACAGTTTCCCAATGCTGCCCCTAGAGCTCTACAGATGTAACATGAACCAGGAAATGGAAAAATAATGAAGATCATCACAGCTTCAGCCACTAAAGAGATTATGGATGGGCCTTTAGGCTCCCCCCCCCCCCCCCCGTAACTTTTTGCTATCCTATTTCTGTTCTCTCATTCTGCTGTTAAGGCTGTTGCATTCTCCCTCCTGCCCCACCACAACTCCTTTAAATGTGGTTGCACCACTGCAGAGAATGAGTTTCATGATGCAGCTGCGTAAAGCAGGCAGTGAGCTGCCTGTAGAAGATAACGGACCTCCAGAGAGACTGGTGTTTCTTAAAACCACTAATCCAGAATGCACATAACACCAACCTCTTGCTAACAAAGCAGACAGAACAATTCAGAATGGCTAAGGTATTCTGTGAATTTCATGCCTCTTCCTGTCTGCAAACTGACTGTGGTTTTTGAAAACTTGTTGTTTATTCAATGATATTTTTCACTATTTTTGTTTTCTTTGTGGCTTGCTATTCTCAATCTAAAATGCGAGCTGTATTGTTTAGTTAGGATTGGTTGAAACAGACACATGCTATTGTATCTGTTCCCCGCATTGGAGGGCCACAAATTTTACAATAAAATGTTTGGTGCAAACTGTTGTGGAAAATTAATTTAATATTTGTTGTCTATGAGCATCCATGAGTAGCGGAGCGGCGAACCGCAGCCACTGGGAGCCGCGATTGGCCGAACCTGCAGACGCGGCAGGTACACAAACTGGCCCGGCTCGCCAGAGGCTTTCCCTGCACAAGCGGCGGAACAAGTTTGGGAACCACTGTGCTAGTACATCACCACCAAGGGAAAATCACTATAAACATAAAGTGAAACTGACTAGCCTAGCTTCCTTGTCCAAGCTGAGTGAAGTGTAATGCCATCAGTGGTGAAAACAAAATTAGAATTAAAAAAATTAAAAAGTCATTCAGTTAAAAGGTGCTAGAAACAGAGTTGCAAAATCTTAATTCAAATATAAGATAAGAATCATCTGTCCTTTTGTGGCAGCTACATAAGAGTTTTACATTGTGTGGTCTGTGACAGACCATTTTGCTTTTTTATTTATCATGTGAGGCCAGGAGTTAGTTTGGCTACCAACCAGAGACATTCTTGATGTGGTACATGCCATGTAATCAAAAATGATAGCTACTATCAACACATGTGTAGAAAATAATTGGTTATGGATCTATCTATGTTGTCAAGAAGAAATGAAAATGGTTCGTAATTGGTATCAATATATTGCTGAGAATCAGGGCTACAAATACCAAATTTGCTACGGTTTACATGAAAATTGCAAGAAGGCGGCTTTACTACTGTTTTTCTTGGTTCTGACTCTGAGATACCTTTGAGGAGCGTGCTATCAGTTACTGTGAAGACAGATACACTCTGTAATGATAACACATAAACTTAGATCCACTAAAGATTCAGTATCTGTCTCTTGAGTTGTCATGAACTGAGGGATCAGCCAGTTTGCTTTGCATTTCACACACAGAGATGTGCCTGCATCACCACACTAGTCTCCAGATCCAAACTTCCCAAAGCAAAGTGGTGTTTAGATCTGGTGTTTTGTTTGGGACCATCCCTCGTTCTCTGCAGTCAGGTATTGTAGAGGTGCAGATCTGACTCAACTAATTGGTCAGCATTTCATGGTGAAATACTGCAAAGATACAAACCTCACATCTGAAAACTACAAGGACGTACTGGAGAAATGTTGCTTTGTAAATGGGTCATCAAGGACTAGGAGGGGAGAAGAGAGGGAATTTAGACGTGCTGAAAGAGTTATACATTTCATGCTTTATTATTATTTATATTACAATAGCATCCTGAGGCCCCAACTGATATGGCGCCTCACTGTGCTAGGCACTGTACAAACATGTAACAAGAGACAACCCTTGCCCCAAAGAGCTTAAATAGACAAGACAGACAAAAGATGGGAGGGAAAATAGGCAGAGGGAGGTGAAGTGACTTGCCTGGGGTTTTACAGCACCTCAGTGGCAAAACCGGGAAATAGAACACAGGCCTTTTGAATCCCAGTCCAGTGCTCTATCCACTGGAACCTGTTGTCTTGCTAAGGCACTTTCCCCGAGGTACAAGGGGAACAACTCATACATATGCTATGATTTGAGGAATATGAATTTCTTTATAGTGTTGTGAAGTCTGATCCAGTGGGTGAGTAGACTCACCCTGCACTTCCATACTGAAAGGTATTGAGAAGTAATACCGGACTCCTGTTGCTCATAGGTGCAGGTGCAATGAACAATAATTCAGTATTATTCCCCAAACCAACGTCATACAGTATGGAATGCAGGATGATGCAACCATGCCACCCAACTTAGCTTCAAAACATCAAAGAAACAAACACTCAGTTATTTCAACTTCCTATCCATTATACTTGGCACTTGCATCACACCTTCCATCAAAGGATCTCAAGATGCTTTACAAACATTATGGGCTAGATTCCCTAGCCCCTTTCTGTAGTTCAAAGGAAGTGGAAAGCAGCCAAATCCTCCTGGCATGGGTAGTCTCCAGTGAGTGGAGAGGTAATTGGGGCAGGTGGTTCCCTGGAACTCCTGCGCTAAGCTACCCTGGAGCTACAGACAGTGTAGGACTGGGCTTGGGATCAGGGAGGGGTAAGAGGCTCACTTCTGGCACATCCCTCTGGCTGAATCTGGACCATTAATCCTCAAAACAACTATGTGGGGTAAATTTTATGACTCCCATAGTAAAGAGAGAGAAAACAAAGCACAGGGAAAGTAAGTGTCTTGCCAGACGCTACAAAAAAACAGTTTGTGACAGAGCAGGGAACAAAACTCAGATCTCTTAATTCTTACTCCTTTGCTTCAGCCACAAGATCACCCATCCCCTACAGAACCTTCCATTGATACACAGAAATTGGATGGGATTGTGTGTGACTTCACATTCTGCACTGGAAAGATTTTCAAAGGCTTTTTCAAAAATTGTTTTAATTGCATTTCTGTGCACCTGTCATCCGAAATGTTTATTTTTTTTTTCATTTAGATTTTTCAAGCCAAGGGAGTGGGAGGCAATTCTAGTATCTGAAAAATAAAAATATATCCTTTATTCTCCCCCACCCCCGCCCCACCCCCAGGCCTTCTTTATACTTTCCAAGAGTGTCCTTTTAGGAGGCACAGTCCCAATTTATAAACTACATTTACTGGGCCAGATTCTCTGCTAGAGTAAATTGGTGCAGCTCCACTAAAGCCAATGAAGCTCTGCCAATTTCACACTAGGAAATAATTTAGTCCACAATATTTCCCCCTCTAAGAAGTTTAAAGTCCAAATCATCTTACTTAGGGGTTCAACATCTATCCTTATTTCCTCCTGAAAGTGTCAATATTCACATGGAGTGGGATTTTTAAAGGAGCTGAAGAAAATTAAGCACCTAACCTTCAATGAGAGGTAGGCGCCTAACTCCCTTAGGAGCATTTGAAAAATCCCACTCCTGGCCAAATTCTTCTAATTACACTGCTATAAATCCAGATTTACTCAATGGAGTTAGTCGAAATTTACAGCAGAACTTCATTGGTGCAGTGAGTTCAGAATTAATTACAACAGAGAGACATGTGCATTATGCCTTTCCTGACCTGGAACATTTCAGAATGTATTGATCAGATTAAATTACTGGATTGGAAAGAAGATAGGATTTTGGAGCAGTACATATAAGAAGCCATATAAAAAGCTTGTTGATTTCATAACCAAAATCACAAGTTTCATGAAATAACATGGTTATATACTTGAAGTATCATGCCTCATCTCCCCAGTAGATTTTACCACATCTCAGTCTGGCTGTTTAGATATGCAGTTAATTTGAAATATGCAATCTACACCAAGCAATTTATTGACTTCCCCTCCTCCCCAAATGTCTCTTGCTAATTGCAGTTCAGACAGACTTGCAACCCACTGGCCTTAATGAAGGGAATTTGGTTATATATAGTGCAAATAAAGCAAGACATTTCATGTGGATTCCCAGCAGAAAACCTGCTGTAACACAGAAAGAAGCCTGCAGGGATGGCCTTGCTTTGAGAAAAAGAAATCAATGAATACAAATGGAAATCGCATGACCACACTTGGAAAAATAATTTTAAAAAAGCACCAGCAAGCTAATTCTGTGTGCACCTTGTTATCTGAGTTTGTTACTGTCTCCTCCCGAAAATGGCCAGCAAACTTTACATAAAGGGTTGTTTTCTCACCCCCTTCTCCCAGTCCAGCCCTTTCTCTCCTGCTGGTTCTGCTAAGAAGTCATAATCTGCTACTTGTGACATCAGTGTCTGTTGCTGGGGGGAATGGTTGGCAACATCACAAAGAAGGGATTATGGCCAGCATGTGTGTGATGCTGAAGCCAGCACAGAGATGCAGGGAAGGCTTTGAAGCATGCACCAAGCTTTCACCAATAAATAAACCTAGAATATTTGGGAGCAAGGATCACAACAAGTTAGTGGAACGATTCTGCCTGAGTAGGGTCCTCTCTTGCAGGGCAAACCATACAATTTGTGGGGTCCCAAATATTCCATAGGGCAAGTGTGGGGGGCATCTAGGCTCTGAATGATTTCTCCCCCTAGTCCCTTTTCAGGAAGGAGTAAGGAGGTCTGGAGAAAGGGTTGGCTACAACTTGTTGCACGGCCTTATTAGACATAAGGAATGCGGGGCCCCATCCAGATCCCACTCTGCTACCTATGTCCTCACTTCTCCTACCTATTTCCAGCTTGCCTAAGATTGGTTAGGCTGTAACAAACCCTTTTCTCCCTCATCTATTTATGAGGATTTATGGCCTCTAATGCCCACCCGCAGGTGGATCAAGAAACCAGGAGGGATAGGAGCAATATAATTTTCCAAGTAGGGAGGGCAACTAGGATATTCCGTCTGTGAACTTGAAAGTTTGGCCTAACTGAGAGAGAACATGCGCTTTTGCAGTTTCAGCACAAAACCAGGTGAAACTCAGCAGTTTCCATTGAGTTTGTTCACCCCCACAGCAATTAGTGAAACTCAGGAGGTCTAATAAGGACACAGCACCACCACACGCATGAGAGCAATCAACATAATCTACACACGAAATGGAAACTACTTGAACTCCTAGCAGTCCTGCCAAGTAAACATGCGTACTTGACAAGTCTTCATTGCTGGGTGTCTCACTGCATGTACAGTGGGCATATTTTAGAAGTGCATTTGGGTTTTAGTGGTATTACTGATTCCAGAGGCAATCCTTATATCTAAAATGGAGAAAACCACTGAAACTGGTAATAGCTCTAAAAGTAGAACACCTTTTTAAATTGTGCCTTCTGTACAACCTCAAACAGGCCTGCTTATTGTCATTATAATCCCCTCTCCATTTCCCACTGAGTGATTTTTTTAAAGTATTTTTGGGCACTGTCATAAAGGATACAAAAAATCATCCTGCCAGACTTTTATGCACCCAAGTTTATTCCCTTTATCAGGTATTCATTTAAAGAGGCTTATATGATGATAGAAAGAAACCATGCATGGGTAACACACATCGTATTTATGGCACTTTTAACATGATCTCCATTAAGCAAAGAAACATATCCCCAATAAGGAGTAAACTCCTTTACACACTAGTTCACATGGGTTCCATGTTCTACTGTCCTGGATGCGGTCTTACTTCAGTGTAAACCCTTTGAACATTGTGAATAATTAAAGATGCTAAATTAAATGGGTATTATTCACATTAATGAAAATAAGCCAGGATTTCATATCAGCTGCCCCCCCAGACACCTTTTTTTTTTTTGCTCTCTGTACCCTCTCCCTTTTCCTGACTCTTATTCCCACTTATCCCATGTTTCACAGCTAGTGCCTCCCTTTGAGACAAGCTGGAACAAGAGAGTAAGACTGCCTAGGCCAAACTTGAATCAGTACCAGTGCTAGCACTGATGGAAGGAGGTGGAGACTGGGGTAGCACGAGCATTCTCACTGATCAGGCCGAGAATAGCAAATACCTCATGCAGAAACTGTGTAGAAATAGATCACATATTTTCTATAACAACTAAACACTGGCTGAAGGGATGTTGCTCACACTTCCCAAACGAATTTCTTCTTCAGCACAGCTCAAGCATGGGAAAGTTCAACCCCAAGTCAAATGTTTCAGAAACTTTTCAGTATGTACAAACAGGGAATTATAACAGAAACTTGTTTTGTAACATAGGGGAGTAAGACCTAGCAAGAACCCCCTGCCCTATATTCCACTCTACAGACTATCAAGAGCATGGTTTCAGGCACATAAGAGTAAGCTCAACTACTTGCCTGCTTACTCCCTTCCCAGAACAGGTGGGCAGGAATGGTCTGTTAAAAGGAAAGTCTATATAACGTTAATAGACAAGGTACCAGCAGATGGCACTCAAGAATATGTAGCTTGGTTCCTAGGCTTTGTAGAACCATTAAAACTACTTGTAGTAGCGCACTGAAAATGGCTTCCTTTCTGCAGCTCTTCGCATTACCTCTACCAGGGCAGGGAATTGACAGAGCCTTGGTTTTTCTACCCTGCTTGTCAGCAGATAGGCCTGCACGCAGGTATACACACGTGCTTAACTTTATACATTGCAGAAGACGCATTCAAAGTTAAGCACATGCTAAGTTTGTGCAGGATCAAGGCCTTAATGCTGGTATAAGCCAGCAGTATATTGCTAGCCCCTGGATGCAAGGGGGAAGAAGAGGAAGAACTGTGACTCAGAAGTGTGTGTCTAAATCACAATTCCTTCCATGGCTACACCTGCTGCGGTTCAGCCTGTATAACATCCCTTGCAAAGGACTATGCCTAAAGATATAGTCTAGTCCAGAGGTTCTCAAACTGTGGTCCAGTCTGCAAGCTCCATTCAGGTGGTCCGCGGATAATTCCCTCTAAGGTGTGCGCCTGGGCAGCCACACACAAGAGAATGAAGGGCCACCCACCTAATTAGTGGAGCCGCGCAGGCATGACTCCACTAATTAGGTGCTGGACCCTGGAGAAGATGCACATGTAAGGTGAGGTGGTGTCCTTGGTGGGAATAAGGGGTAGGTGGGAGGGGGCAGTGGGGTGAGAATGGGGGGTGGGGGAAGTTTGGGATGTGCACGGCTGCAGCAGCCAGAGAAAGAGGCGACTTTCTCCAGCTCCAGGGCTGCGGCTGCCGGGGAGAGACGGGAGAGAGACCCCCCCTCCTTCCCCACCCAGCTCGGTAGCTGCCGCGGTGGGGGAGAGAGGAGAGACCTCCCCCCTCCTTCCCAGCCCCAGCTCAGGGGCTGCCGCGGCAGGGGAGAGAGGAGAGACCCCCCCTCCTTCCCAGCCCCAGCTCAGGGGCTGCCGCAGCAGAGGAGAGAGGGCACATCCATCGCATTAGAAAGGTACGACTACTGATATTAAAAAATGAGTTGCGTGCTTTTATTTGTAGAACAAAAAAATATTACTTATTATTATGTTTTTTTATATATAGCGCTTTTATGCAAAGCGCTTTACAATAGTTAGCTTACGGTACAAACAACATTTGGAAAGATCATTAAGTGGTCCGCCGAGACCCTCAGCAATTTTCAAGTCGTCTGCAAAAAAAAAAAAGTTTGAGAACCACTGGTCTGATCCATAATCATTTTATATTGCAATAAACTGTGATTTTGTTGAGAGGATTGTGATGTCAAAGTGGAGAATAAGCTGAATTTGCACAAAATTCATTCAATATTCCATGAAAACTGGTCTGGGGAAATGGAACATCTTTGCCAGGAAAAACAAATCAGTTGCAGGTTTCTAATAGATACCAGCCTTCCCCCTTGGGCCCTTTTGCCTCCACTTTATCACATCTCAGCCTACAAAATATACCAGGAAAGGCCTTAAACACCCTCAGACAGCCAAACTCAGATTATTTACAGTATTCCTGACCACATGAAAAACACATGTGCACCCCGCACATCTGCTGCTATACTCCAGGCAAAAAACAAGGGAGCCAAGATATGCAACAAGACTTCCAGCATGCAAGGTGCAGTGATATATTAGCAACTTACCATCAGGGTTTACACAACCCATAGGGGCAAAAGCAGATGGCTTGATATTACTCCCCAGATCCTGGGCAAATGTTAACACGGTCATAAATCCCTGTCACAAAAATCAGGGGCAGGAAGTGTAAATGTGTGTTTTTATTTTCATACTGAAACGTGTGTGATATATGTATGATGCTGTCTGTTGAACAAACACATTCCCCTTCAGGCACTTCTTCAGTTTTGGTTCCACAAGCTCCAGTAGCTGGGAGAAATAGTGATCCGAATATGACTGGTCAGAGCCTTATGCCAGAATGAAGAAGTTGGAGATGGACGGGGCCCAGTAATATGAATGGATCAAAGGTCAGAGATGTTTTCAGCCATCTCTTTCCCCTCAATCTCTGATGTAATTGGGATAGCCCCATATGAAAAAAGGCAGATGAAAGGCTCTTCTCTGCTCCTTTCAAGAAAAACCCCAATCTTTCCTGTTGTCACAACAGCCCATGCTGCAATAATTAATAGGAGACAGATATTACCTCAGAAGGCTTTTCTACTCCATTACATGGCATTCTTATGTCCAGCATTCTTGGCCTGATCCAAAGCCCATTCAAGTCAAAAGGAGTCTTTCTATTGTCTTCAATGAGCTTTGCCCCTCTAATAGCAATGTAGGTTTTATTTAGGTTTGGATCTGGGGTTTTGGTTTGACTCCCTCTATAGCAGAATTTATACCAGTGAGTCTAGATAATTTTGATGGTTAACAAATCAAACCCAAAGAACCAATTAACTGTGTTTATACTACATACATGTACTGTGGACATCTAAGAGATGCTATAATTTCTCTCTGCCTTCATAAATACCAGAAGGATTTCTTGCTGGAGTGGATGATCCTGATGCCATTTCACAACTGAAACCATGATTTTTAACTTTATAAACACTCCATATTTGCCCTCAATAGCTCAATAAACTTTCCTGGTTTTAAAGAAATAAAAATAAACTTGATGAAGAAACATGATAACAAAGCAGACAAAGAAGAAACTAAAAGAGAACTCAATCACAAACCAAGGTGACATAAAGAAGTGGGGGAGGAATGGGCACTTCCAGTGGCAAACACTGTGATAGCAGTAATGTCTACTGCAAGGAAGAAGAGATACATAATACAGATTTTTTGTGGGGATTACTTTGAGTGTTCTCTATCCCTCCCACCCACTTCCCCACCCAGTATCATGAATGTCAATCTCTACTTCCTTCTCAGTCTATACAGGGGATAGGAGCTTTACTCTCTTCAGCACTCCCTGGGTCTTGAACATGCCAGTTCATCACACTTAAGCACAGAGGCTATTGATCATTACAGTCAGACCTGCAAGTTCCAGTGGCTGCAGGAAGAGAACATGTAGTGATGGCAACTGTCTAAAAAATGGGGAGGTGGCAAGTGAGGGGAGTTAAAAAGTGTGATGAAGTCACTGAGGGAAATCTGGAGAAACCTGCATGGGATGAGCTTTGGGAAGGAGACAGAATTTATGCACCGAGTGCCTGGGTTGACCGGATTCAAAGGAAAGGAACAAAAAATGGCAGTTCAGTCAACTTATAACTTCTCTCACTGCTGGCCCAACAAAGGCGTAGATGTGGCGGTATTTCAGTGTTATGTGGAAATTATTCCTGTATACGTGCAATTGTATGCTTCATTTTGCAGCATAAAGGAATGAGAAGGGCTAAGATCCTCAAAAATGTACAGCAGTGCTGTCTACATTAATAAGTGTGATGCTGTCCACTCATGACAAAAACATTATTTGTAGTAAGCAGCAGTGGATCGGCAACTTGCTGAGCAGGAGTCTTGAATTTGTGTGTAGATTTTGAAGACTTATTGTAGTAAATTGTTACACTTTGAGCACACAAGCAATGGCAGCATTTGTAAAATAGTTGAATTCCTACAAAGACTGGAAAATGCTAGATATTATGAGGGGAAAGTTACAGGCCTGGGCTCCTAACGTTAGGCACCTACATTCACATTCTAATCAGATCTAAATAAGCTATCTGATCTTCAGAGGTTCTGCGTGCTCCACATAAACCAACTTCAGGCACCACTCTTTGAAAATGTTGGCCTTGAATGTGAGATGTGATCAGATATCCTCATTATAAAATCTCTACAAATGTTCTCAACACTTGGCCCCGTTTTTAACTCTTATCAATATAGCTGATTGGAAAATTCCAGTAGCTTCACAGATCAAATTGTTTTTACTTCCCTGCCAGGGATACCATCAGCCTGTACATCTGTTAAGTTGTATTCTATAGTATGTCTCTATACCAGCATTTCTGCTCAATATATTGCTGCTTCACCAGCATTCTCAGCTTGGTGGGAACCATTTTTTATTTGAGCCATAAACTACTTCTATGTTAGATCCCCTTCTTATTCATCAAAGATAATAGTGCAATGATTAAACTAAAAGAAAAAAAAAGCTTTTACACTGTTCCAATCTAAAGTAGGAATAGGGGTGGAGGGCAATTTACAGAGCAACAAAAGAAGAATTGTTTGTATTTAGAACCACCAGGACTATGTTTAATTGAAATCAATGTAAGCATGAGTCTGGGAGAATTATTCAATTAATCAATAAGGTAACGAATGGAGCAATCTTCTCAATGAAACATTCAAAGCCTCCAGCCTAACAACAGAGCATCCAGATTTTCAGTTTACCAAAAAAATGGGACAGACATAGTACAAGAGTTCATAGTTGACGTTGAAAGGGGCAGCAAGAGGGGCGGGGGAGGAGGGGAGGGAGTATGGATTTATTTCTGGTCATTACAACAAACAGAAAGCTCTAACCCGACTTACATTGTCTGTTAGTGTATGGATGATGTTTTTAGGATATTAAAGACTAGCTAAGTGTATCACTTGGCACTCTGAACTGAGACTATCGAATTGCATTAAAACTCTGACGCAGTATTTCTGAAACTCTATTGATAATCCAGCCTAAATCGGGCACAGGAACCCTCTCAAAGCAAAACCACACACTTTTACACAGCTCAGCTAATAATAATAGCAACAGCAGCAGCTCTCTCTCAGGTACCAGAAGTGATTTTATTCAGGATATAGTATACATATACAATACAATGTCTGGCAACACAGGAAGGATTCAGATAATGTCTGTGTACACACACACACATGAACACACACACACGAACAAATCTGCTTTTATGCAAGCAGTCACAACTCTGACTTCAGGAGAAAGATGCACCCACCTGAGTTGATTTTTGTCCCCCACTGACCGCACTCTTTCTGGGCCAGATCATCAGCTGGTGTAAAGCAGTGTCACTCTACTGCATTCAATGGAGCTATGTTGGTTTACAGCACCTGATGATCAGGCCCTATGTGTATCTTTCTGTCTCCATTTGTTTAAGGAGGTGAGGGAGTTCGGGGTGTGGGGGAAATTCCTTTTTCTTCAGCTAATTTAAATGACCCTCAGTTACTATGGTTACTCTGAAGGCATTTGAAGCCCGCCTGCATGACACAATCGGTGAAATGACGAGGCACAAAAATTGATGTTCCCATGAAAGAGGCTGCTCGTCCAGTACTGAAAAGCAAAAGGCTGTGAAAAGCTGATGCTGAGATTGTAATATTTAGTCCAGTGGCTCCACCTCAAAGGCTTGCAGTACTATCACATTAGCATTTCCACTGTAGTTCACTTGGTGACACAGGGCACAAGTGCCCTTTGTTTCAACAAAGCCCAGTGTGTTAAGTTCACTCCAATGAGGCTTTAAGACAATGGAAAAATGTCATTCAAAGAGCAGGAAACAATGAGCTATTATCTGTCCCATTCATCTAACCTATCAGACAGAGAGCAAAAAAGCCTAATTTCTCTAACAAGTTATGTCATAATGTGCATGAGATGCTGTAGAAACTCCCTGCCATGTCTTAAAGAGACAGGATACAGACTCTTTTCCTCCCACCCCTCCACTCTCTGGGGCTGCCACAGTAAAATCATCAACCAAGACTGCAACAAAAGCACTGTTAAGCCACGTTGAGTAGAATATATTAGTACACAAACAGCTCCCCATCTCTCTACAGCATGGCTATTTATACACAAACACCAGGGTAGATATATTCAGCTCAATAAATCCTGTTATTTTAACAACCATCTAGAAAGTGCTGGAGTAACATTTTTTTCTAACACATTTTAATTCACTAACCTGCCCCAGGCTGATTACTCAATAACTTACCATTCTCTCCTCCTCATCCTTTTGCCTGGTACCATCTGTGATGCCAAAATAACTAGGCAGAACAAGGAAGCATTTGTAAATAAAACCTACTGGATGCATTTAGATATACAATTTTCATTAATTAAGAGGAATTGAAGAGGTTTTTTTTTTTTAAAAAAAAAAGCTGTTCTAAAGCTACAGCATTGACTTAAATAAATAAAAAATAGTTGAATGTTGTGTCTTCCTTTGTTTTACTAGACAAGGCTTGAGTTCAAAATGCCATGTTTCGCCCTGCAGCAGAAGTTATACTGACACCTTTGGCAGGACAGAAAATTGCTGTTTTCGGCCCTGATACTGCATGATTGAAGCCCTAGAGAGCTTT
Source organism: Chrysemys picta bellii (assembly GCF_011386835.1). Lineage (NCBI taxonomy): Eukaryota > Metazoa > Chordata > Testudines > Emydidae > Chrysemys > Chrysemys picta. Next base: position 36,098,716 of record NC_088794.1, on the reverse strand, counting down.
GCCACTGACTTTAGCGGATTCAGGATCAAGTCCTTAGGTGCCAGGGCTGTTGTTAGCTCTTTCAGGAAAAACACTGAACTTGTGTTTTGCCACACAAGAGGCTTTGCAGTTCACCATTAAAAGGTGGTCATGGAAGTCTCTAATGCTTCCACTTTGGGCATCTCCACTCAGGAGTTGTGGATCTTTTAGTGCTTGCAAATAAATTAGGTGACAACAAGGCATCCATTCGATATCCTCTTTGTGTTAATCTATGGAGGAAAACTGGGTATTAGATGAAATTTTAGAGCCAAGCCAAAGGGCTCTGTATGGACTTTGCAAACACAATGACCCACAGAATGTAAAGTTCACATTTCAAAAGTAACCTCTGTCATTGTGCTCATAATTTTTCACACCCAAGTTTTTGCATGTACCTCTGATCTGCACATACATATATATATTTAGTGCACATGTTTTTGCATGAATCAAAGCTTGGTCACAAAAAGACTGGGAAGTGCCATTCTAGAGGTGATGATGAGCCCCTTTTGAAAATGGCCCTGAACATTCAAAAGTAGGGATTTATCTTTTGAGGGCTGAAGGAAGAAAAAAGCTCCACAGAAGAAAAGAGCCTTCAAATATTAAGCTATACATCTAGAAGAGAAGGTAAAAGACCAGATTGATAGACTTTGGCCATACAACGGAATATAAAAGAGGCATTGAGATCCTGAGAAGGATGAGAAGCTGCAAACCAAGTGAAAAAAGTGATCTCTTCTGACTGCCTTATTATTTCCTTTCAGAAACAATATACATGGACTCAGCCTATCAGACATACTTCCTTCTACATCTGGCTTCTTTCAACTCTGCTTCTTTCTGCTGACCATCCCCTTGTTCCCCCCACCAGTTCTATCAACTTTTGTGACAGATGTCCTGAAGGCTGGTCGACAAAGGCTGCTTCCAGAGTGCTGCACTGGAGGATTGCAGTGGAGGCAGAAAGTATAGCTAAATAGAAGCACATATACTCGACAGCACCGTGACTGAAGGCAGCAGCAGTGCCAAGGTCCAGGGACAAAACTGCTTCACTCTATCAGCCTCCACAGGGCAGAGATCCATTAACATGGTTTGGTTTCACCAGCTATGCACAGCTGCAGATTAGGGAAAGCAAATGCACTCCAGACTAGCCCTTTGGCCTCTCTTCTGTGGTGCACAGGTATTCTGAAAGTTGCAAGGCATTCAGCCAGGTGCTTAGATAAATTTCCTAGGGTATCCTAATGGTTAATCAAGCCCAAACCCTCCGGCATGCTTAATACAGGCAACTTTATATGTACATATGCAGTTCCTGTAGGGGGGAAGGGGTGAGTAAGGGGAATTTGAACAACTCCTCAACATTTGCATAACATGCTCTATTATTAAGTAGCAGCAGGAGTGTGAATGCCCTGGCTGTCCAGCATCTGCTCTTGTTTCAGCAGACAGAAGATGGTTGGCTAGGCTGCAGAATAAGCAGCAGGAGACCCCTGCATCACCAATCCATTCTTACCTTACAGAAAAGGAAAGGAGCAGGAACTGCATCCATTTTCTGTGCCCACCAGGTCATTGTGACATGAAGATTGCACTCAGCACTTCATGCTCTGAATGACTCTACCCTGGAGGACAGCTCACCAAAGGATGAAGCCCAAAAATCAGAAGAGAAACAGAGAATTGTTCAGGAAAATCCTCTTATAATGAAGCCTTATTTCCAAAACAAAATAATATATTAAATGTCTGTTAAGCCATTTCTCTGTGCTAAGGAACTGAATGTAGACCTCTCAATTTGTGCTTGTAACACAACATCATGGAGGCAACAGGCAGTGCATAAAGGAGACCCAGCATGTGCCCCCTTCTGGCTATTAATGCTTGTGTGTATGGAGGGATGAATTGTTTTTAATAAACCTGAACTTTTCTTTTGCCATTTCCACCTGAGATAAGAAACTTGTTCAAGCTCTTTTTAATGTATTGTCGCCAGTGCAAATGTAACAAATTTCTTTGCTAAACAAACATATACAGGAATTAGAAATGTGCAAAACTCATTGGTTACTCACTTTTCAGGGGTTCATACAAAAATTCTTCCCTATTGTAATGTCTGTGGCGCTTGCATCCTCCTATTTTCCTAGATTTTGTTTAGACTCCCCCCACCCCCCAAGCTGGAGGTCTTTGATTTGGAGGGGGAGGGGGGCTTGATCCAGACCATCTCTACATTGTAATCTTACTAGATTGCAAGCTGTTTGGGACAAGGACCATCTTTTAATCATGGATGCGTTCAGAGCCTAGCAACAATGAATCCTGACCCTTGACTGGGGCCTTTAGGCATCATCCCAATGCAAATTACTAACAATAATAATTTCTAGTGAGAATCAAAACAACTCAAAGTGAAACTCAGTCAATACTACCAAAAGTAGTTGGCTTGGTGTCAAAACTGAAGGAAACCACAACATTTCTTAGTGTCTCCTCCAGACGGTGTTCAGGTTTGCAAAATCTGGCCTGGATTTTAACTTTGTGACAAAACCCCTTCCATAGCAGGACCAGCACGACACCAGATTTAAAAAAAAGTATAATAACTAAGAAAATAATGATGTAATTTCGTTTTTTCAGTTTCGTTAAGTGATGCAAAAAGAAAGAAGGTAACCGGGAGAAAGAGGAAAGGAAGGAAAGAATAAAAGAGGTGAATGATGAAAAAGAAGTTCATTCAGAGGCCTGATCAAACTAATGCTCAGCACTCTGTTTTGCCATATGCCTCTTTATGTGTTGCTCTCATTCTCAGACATGCACAACAACATTACGTCCATCTTCTCTCACTTCTCTCTTCCTACTTCCAACCTCATGAAATGGGAGGAAAGAACCATTAAATAAAGAGGGAAATAGTCTTATTTTCCAGTAATGACTATAAGAGAACTGAGTATAACTGGTGAGATTACCATGTCATCATAGGAGAAAAGATGAGCATCATGCCAGGAGGTGCCTAATAAATATTTAATATCTTTCAAAAGCCTGTTTCTTCTATTAAAACCAAAAACAATGATGGAATCTACCATTTAGGCACAGAAGAACACTAGCCTTGCCCAAGTCGAATTTAAGCAGCCACTTGTAACCAGACAACAGCTGTGGTGAGTAGTGAAATGGGCAGGCTACACTTGCAAGTTTGAAATCCTTACGACCATTGGATAACTCCTTTTCTCCCATCCAATCTTTATGCTATGAATCAACTTTTCACTTCTATGGAAAGACAGCCTGTGAAGCCAAATTGGACTTGGGATTCAGCAAGTGAGGTATCCTGCTTTCAGTAACAGTCAATGCCTACTACTCCAAGAAGAAGAGCTCTGTGTAATTTCAAAAGCTTGTCTCTTACACCAACAAAAGTTGGTCCAACAAAAATATTACCTGACCCACCTTGTCTCTCAAATACCCCAAGGGGAGGCAAAAATACCCACACAACGTTTTTAAAGAATTTTCAGAAGCATTCAGCTTTATCTTAACTCTGATCTCATTGACGTCTATGTTAATACTCGGTGGGAGCAGAGGTAGGTCAACACAAAACACTTTTGAAAATTCCTCTTCTAGTCTTAGGATAACCTAATCCTTATTTATTATGCTCAAAGTCTGGTTATTCCCAATGTGTCACGCCTACAAATGAATGTATCACGAGCACATGTGGCAACAGATAGCACTTCACACCTTCACTTTTCTGCTACTTACTTCACAAAATCCAGTGATATGAATATGTATAAAATTTGTAGTTGGACCCGGATTGTGGTACTTAAATAGAACAGAGAAACATTCTCCACAAGTGAGGAGTAGCTCCTCAAAATTGTGACAGCTATACCCTCAAGGTGGGTGAGTCCAGGAGAAATAAAAGAGAGACTTCTCCTTAAAATATTCCCAGGGAAGCCAGCTCAGTTATTAAGAGATGGCACTAGGTGAGTCGATTTGGGGGAGAAATTTCTGAAGGATTAGAGTCCAAGCCCCCAGCTTTCCAGGGGAATGATCAGCTATTTGAGAGCTAAAGATGTGATTTTCACAACTCAAGCCGGAAGAACCTCTGTTATACTTTAGCCTCCATGATTTCTTCATAAGAGTTTTATGATTATGGCTTCAGGGTGTAAAGCAGAGACCATGGCTATCATGGAAGAAATGAAACCGATACAAGGTGGTACTAAAGTTTTAATGGCCTGTCAGCCTTCCAGTACAACACTTCAGACAGGTTCATCCCCATGTTCCTAAATAGTTATAATGGACAAGCAGTTCATACGTCATTTCTGTCTGTCTGTACATGACTCCGTATCTGTAAGAGCAATGGATAATCAATCATGTAAGTTATAATTCCAATGACGGTCTGAAGAAGACATCATACACCACTGGAGTCATTAGTAGCTGAAGACGGAATACCTCTTCATTCAATTTGTTGCCTTCTTTGCTGTTATTTCTAAGATTAAAGCAATATGTCTTTCCCCCAGTATTTTCAGTTTGCATTCCATGAGTCTCTATTCGCATTTTGCATTCCTCTTTCTCAGACAGAATTCCCACTTATGGCAACAAGAGTTTTACCGGAGTCAGGACTAAGTAAAAACTGAGCAGGGAACACAGGATTTGGCCCCATGTTAGCAAAAAGGTCTCACTGGTATTACTGAAAAGTTATGGGTCAAATTTTATGTTGCTGGAACTCCACTCCGTTCAAAGGAGTGATGTCGGCAGAAAATACTTTAATATTATTGAAATAAGAAAACAAAGGAAACTGACTGAAAAAAGGCAAGTCCACAGAGACCACATCAGGGGACTGGCAAACCCACACAAGCAAGGAAATGTCATCCTTAACTCACCCCATTGTGCACAGGGCCTGCAGCCCAAATATTGTCATTATTATTTATTTATATTACAGTAGTGTCTACAGGTCCCAACCAATAAAAGGGCCCATCTGTGCCAGGCTGCTACACATGCTAAGAAACAGTCCCTAAAAAGATTACAAGGTGTGCACTATTGTGAAACTCCTATAATAATTGGACATGAAGTAATGCAAAGACAGAGAATAAGTGTCCATTATGAATTCACTCATAGTAATCAGGTTAAGATAGAAGCTTGATATTATTTGAACTTTGGGTATTTTATTACAGTACCTCAGGCAAGATACTTCAAGTGAAGGTTCTTGTCAGCATTTCCATTAGAAACCCCTGCTTTGGTTAAAAAAAATTCCCTCTGGACTAAGATATATATAATATATATACACCCACATATCTATAAATATACATACTGCCAGATATTCCATCAGAGGCAGTGAAGAAATGGCCTCACTATGCACACGACACCACAGATTTCATGAAGGGGCATTTATTATAAGGGAAAACAGAACATGTTTAGCGCTTTTCATCTTCCTTCTTCCTTTCCAAAATGAATGGAACTAATCTCTCCACCATCACTCTTTCTCCTTGCCTGTCAATAATAGGGAGAGGTGACTCAGGGAGGCCTCTTTGGTGCCCTGACAGCTCTGACAGCCCTCATGGTTACAGCTCATTAAAAATAGTACAGAGCGTGACACCAGTGCCTTAGAAACCCCTCCCTCATGCCACCCTTTTCACATGGCATCTCCCAACCCTGGCTGGCTGCTCACCTTTTCCTCATGGGATTGGGTGCCTGTCACTCACAAAAACTCAACATCAACACCACCAGTGAGTTAAAATCATATCAAGTTAAAAACTCTGCTCTCTTTTAGCATACATTAATTCAGAGGAGAAGTGGGAGTCAAAGTAAAATATGCTCTAAAGGTCAGATCGAAAGCCACTGAAGTCAGTGGGAGTCTTTCCACTGAATTCGGCTGGCCTTGGATCAAATCCTAGGAACACAGCCACAATAGGGAATATCTTGCCTTAAGTGACCACTTTAAAATATCCCTAAAGTTTCCAGTATTCATTTGAATGACATTTAATTTAAGAGAAGCTTTACTGTCTGACTAATCTTTAGTGGCCCCCTTAGATGGTCACTTAAGAGAGTTTTCACAGTGTATTCCATAGAACTCTGATGCTATGGTGATAAATACTATAGAAAAACCTAAGATAGAGAGATTTAAGCTTGTGAAGGCTGGAGAATTGGTAGCAATAGAAACTGTTCTTTTCTGTTTACAGTCTTTCACACTTATCCGGTGTGCGGACATTGGTAAAGGAAGCTTCAGAACAGCACCTAGAAAACTTGCTCTATTATAGTCTACATAGGATCATATATCGCACTCACCACAATAGTATCTGAGCATCTAAAGGTAGGACTCAAACTCACAGCGTAGCTCAGGGTCAACGACCATGGCATATCATCTTAAACCACTCAGCTTCTTTGATAACTTCAGGTGTTAACCTAATATTCAATGTGCACATTCCTAAAAAGTCAGTGATTCTTCTTTTTAAGGCCTTGGACTAAAGAGTTGGCAGCCAGCTCAAACACAGAAGGAAAGAAAAGCAAGACTCATGGGCTGAACTCCCACTCCAATTCCACTGCTAGGCTGGGATTTTAGTGGTAAGTACCTTTAAGTTCGAACTAAGATACTTTGACTTCAGCTGCGTTATTCACGTAGCTGAAGTTGCGTATCTTAGTTCGAACTGGGGGCTTAGTGTGGACCAGCCCTAAGTGAGAAGTATATGAAGGGGCTTGTAAGGACTCTGAAAAATTACAATGAGGCTTATCCCATTAAACACTTTGTTTTTGAGGGGCCTTATACTACCACTTATTTTTAAGCATATCTCCCCCACTGTGTTAATCAGGGGTTCTCCTGTATATCAAAAGCATGATAATGGCCCCTCATTTTCCCTTCCTGTTTAACTTTCCTTTCTCTCTCCCAAAAATCTTTTAAGATATCTCTCCCTTTTTACAACCCAGTCATTGCACTCCATGTGCTAAATTCTAACCTAACATAAGCCATGAAACTCAAATGGCCTCGAGGAAGTTGCACCCACTTACACCAGGTCTGAATTTCCTCTTAGGAAGACTGTCCTTTTACCCTCTCTGAATGCACAAAGACAAAATGGAGACTCTCCACAAATTCCAGAGCTGTTTGCTCACTGAGGAATAAAGATTCTATATTCCTCCCTCTTTTTCTTTTCTGTCCCGACCTCTGAGAGTTTGAGAGGAAGATTAATAGTTTCTATTGTTCTCTATCAGAGGGGTAGCCGTGTTAGTCTGGATCTGTAAAAAGCAACAGAGAGTCCTGTGGCACCTTTAAGACTAACAGATGTATAGGAGCATAAGCTTTCATGGGTGAATGCCCACTTCATCGGATGCTATTGTTCTCTAGTGACCTACCCATACCACAGCACAAAGCCAGGGTTCCAGTGCACCCAATACACACTTTTCCTCCATCTAGTACAGAGGTTTCAAAACTTATTTGGCCTACCGCCCCCTTTTCAGAAAAAAAATTACTCAGCACACCCCTGGAAATCTACCTTCTTTAAGCGAACAAACAGAAAGATGCAGTGACAAATTTGCATTCTTTTATGTATCTATATTTCTACCTACGTCCTACAATATAGTAAAGAAAGATGTGTTATTAGAATATTACCCACGACATCAGGTATACAGTGGTTTTTGCGTAAGACTGCAAAAGACAACCAAACTAAAATACTAATGAAACTAATAAACTGGGTTTTGATCTTTGCTCAGCATTAGATATATGTATTTGATATTAAATTGTCAAATATCAAACTAAATTTATCAAGAAATAATTAATTTAAAAAAATCAATATGCAATTAAAAATCAGTTAATAGTTTTAATTTAGTTTGCCCTTATTTAAATAATTGTTCCTTATTAACACACGCCTTATTTACCAATTAACACAGATGATTCAATAGATATAAATAAATGTTAACAATTAACAGTTTTTCTACGATTTCATTCCCCTGTTTTCATTAATATTGTAATAAAAAATATGACAAATATATTGACTGTACACTTTAAATAGTACTGTACCGACACAAGTCTGCTACCATTTTATTATTAGTAAGCACTAGAGACAAAGAGACGTACAGTAGATATGTAAGAAAATGTATAAAAATACTCACGTGTAAATTGCTGTTTTATTGAAACAACAATAATACAATTTGCTTTGTATGTGATCCGTAATCCGTAAAGATCGAAGGTATCGAATATGAATAAAAATGTTTAAATACTTATTGCACTATTGTTAACTGCTTTTTACACAATTCAGAAACAATCTAAATTAGATTTCATACATGTCGCCTATTTATAGTATCGTATTGTAAACAAGTCATTAAACGCACATATTCCTGACGATGCATGCTGGACTTCACGACTATGCGTGACACGCTCGCCTGCCAACACTTGCTTGTTAAGAGTTGTTGGCGGACTTGACACCTGATCGGTTATAATTTGTGAATTTATTTGGAAAATAAAGTAATCACTACAACTTTAACTCTATGTTACACAACAGATGAAACATGTACGAACGGTTTTTCAAAATTTTCTTATATTTTCTTCTTTCTTTATGCTTCCACTGCCCCCTTATTTTTATTCAACGCCCCCCAATTGCACCCGAGGCTACTACTGCCCCCGGATCGTTCCAGCGCCCCCCAGGGGGCGGTATCGCCCACTTTGGGAACCTCTGATCTAGTACTATCAGATACAGTATGGCAGTCTAAGGACATACAAAGTAACATTACTTCCCTTCATAAGCATCTATACACTGTAGTGTGCCTGATTGACCATCTATGTCCACAACTTCATTACAGATATTAGACCTTCATCTTATGCCCTTTTCGTACTGTACACCTGCTTCTTTTCATACCTTGTCTCCCCTTGCATACAACTACATAATGCAATGACTAAAGTACTAAGATGAGCTTTTATCAGCCACTCAACTATGTCACAGGAATAAGGATACTTGTTATAATTTTACTCATTTCATATTACTTGTTCCTTGCTAAAATTAGAGATGGACCTAAACCAAAACCTCCAATACGAATATTCCAAACTTTAGGGTATTTGAAAACTTGATGAGAATCCAAATTATGGGCCTTGGGACCATCTTTAGTGAAATTTATTAAATAATAATAAATCCCATAACCTGATTAAACCTGAACCAGCTAGCATCTGCCTTTTTCTCTCCCAAGCAGGCCAGACAGTCTGTGAGCCAGAGACAAAATACACTGCCTATATCATGCCAAAGGCCTTTTTCATGAAAACATCTGTGGTTGTTATTTATCACACATAGAGCTGGCTACCAACTCTTTAGCCCAAGGCCTTAAAAAGAAGAATCACTGACTGTTTAAGAATGTGCACATTGAATACTAGGTTAACACCTGACGTTACCAGACCAGTGCTGCATTTTCATGCAATTACTACTTGGAAATGAGAGCATAGCTATTAAACCAGAAAGGGGGGTGGGGGTGGGCGCAGCTGATGACAGGTTCAGTAAGGGGGTGAGGGGAAAGTAAGCTGGTGCTGTGGTGATTCCCTGATGCCATTACCTCCATAACAGAATGATAATCTCATTCAAGAAATGGATAAGGGGAGGCACTGACAAGGCACACAAAGTCAGACTTATTTTATATGCAGACATTTTTAGACTTCTTTGTTTTGTGTGTGGAATTGTTTAAAAATGCTCCACAAAGCAACTCTTTTCACTCCTCCAAAAGAAAGCAGTTTTTCATTTCAGGCCAGATAATGACCTGAACAATGAAAACTATTTCTCATCACACCTTCCTAGAGACCTCAACTTACAGAAACTCTTCATGCTGGTGACCGGGGCCAAAATTTCAACAAGCAATACTCAACTAACTCTCTGCTAGAGACTTGTCTCCTTGGATGAATACAAACTGAAGTCATTTCATTGAATTTGGTGCCAATCTGGATGGTAAAACTTCAACACATGAAATTACCTTGAAGAACTTAAATGAAATAAAGGCCCTTAAAAGGTTAGAAAGGAATCTACTGGAAAATAGGATTCACATGGAGGATATAAAAGTGGGAGGATCTGTGTGTGGTGGCAGGGGAGATGGGGAGATTTCCCACATTACAATAATGCTGATGAGCGTTTGGAAAATACTTGGTCAAGTGGATCCTAGACACAGTGATTTCTACTGGCTGTTTGCCTGGATACCATGAAGGAGATGGTCATTAGGCAATCTATTTAGATTGCTAGTTAATCAGAAAAAGGTGTGGTCTAGTACTCTGAGCACAACACCCAGAGCTCCTGAATTTTAATGCTGTGTGGCCTTGGCAGCAAAATCCCTTCACTTCTGTATCTCAGTCTCCCCCCTCTGTCAAAAATTGAGATAATACTTATTTATCTCCTTCATAGGGGTGTTGTGTGGATTAAAATAATTAATGGGCTAATTTCATTCCTGGTGTAACTCCCCCAAAGTCAAAAGAGTTACACCAGGGCTGAATAAGACACATTGATTGGAACACACTTTGATGATGAAACAGATTATGTAACTGCTAGATATTACTGCTTGCTTGCTTATTCCTCCCTGAATCACCAAAATGAAACAATATATGAAGAAAGAGAAGCCAGAGAAAACTGGTTCAGGAGCGAAATAAGACTTCCCTTTACTCAGTGCAGCAATTTTTGGAGCTCTAGCCAGTGTCAGCTTCTCACTGGAAAACGGTAACAAACACTTGGCTCAATCCACAGCCACAGTTGAGCAAAGTGATTCTTATGCCACTTTTATGCCTCCCTCTCTCAATTCTGGTGCTAGCCAGGACAGCAATGCAACACAGAGTGTCTTAAAGCTGCTGTTAGTCAAACCAGCTGCTAACAGTCCTCAAAGAGCTGTTCCAACAACCTGGCATTTCTAGAGTGATGCAGTGCTCTTCCACTGGCCATATCCCCTGCTCATCTAACTAGTCAACAACTCTTTGGATGTTGGGTTTTCTGAAGGAAGCTTCAGATGAAGTTTTCTATTCCCTTCTTTTTTCTTAAAAACTTCAAATCCGAAATGGGGGAGACATATTTTGTCTCTTCAGCAGGAGATGCCAGTTGGAGTTCAACTCCACATTTGAAAGAGACTCAGAGAAAACTGAAGATTTGCTTTTGAAGGTCCCTGAGATGTGGTTATGAACTTTGTCAGCTGCCGGGCCTGGTGGACCCTTCGCTGATTTTCTGTCTTGTGAGATGTTACTTCTCTTATATCTGATATTCTTGCTGTTGGTTTTGTTTCCCTGCTTATCTCTTTATAGTTACTCATGGATAAGCATATGTGGGTGGACTTCTGATCATGTAGAATGGCATAGTGAAGTAGGCCTGGAGATATATAGATATAGAAAGAAAACATTCGGTGGGGATAGCGGGGGCTTAGTTAGAGCCCTGCAAATCTGCAGATATCCACTTTATATCTGTGGACCATTTTTGCAGATCGTGGATTGGATACAGATATAAATTTTGTATCCATGCAGGGCTCTACCCTTAGCAATAAGTCCCAAGGTTCAGTGTGCCCACCTTCTCCAGCCCCCATATGTCCAAACCCTTAAGCCATGCCAGGTGGTGGTGGGGAGGGGTCAGAGGCATGGGAGAATAGGGAAAGTATGCAGAATTAAGGTATGTGGTTGTGAGGAGGATTAGCGGATTAGTGCTTGGAGGTTTCCTGTTGAAGTTAAGGAAGGGAATCTGTGATGTACTCAAGCCAGGGACAAGATAAAGAAGTAACACATAGTTGGCATCACGATTCGTCAGGGGACTCAAGTTATCATTATTACAGAGCTCACAGCACGTACCCCATACCATGCAGCCATCACTGAAGCACGAGTAAACATCACAGCAGCATTATCACCCGTCCATGGTGGGGTTAGAGTCCCAGGGAGCCCTAGGGCTGAAAGTTTAGAAGCCCTGTCCAGGCCAGTCCCATTTCACTGAATGGGCCCACAATTCTTTCTAAATGATCCTCCTCCCACTTTGAGATTTACTAACATTCTGTGTTTCTGATGATCTACTTGGAATGAGTGTTTTCATTTTGAAGACATTTCCCAGTCACTGGGTCCTCTGTTTGTGGGGTTGGGTATTAAATTTGTGTATAATATCTTACGGGCAGATTTACAAATGGAGTGAGTAGTCAGCTGCAAACAGTGCTTTGTTATAGGTCTGTACTTCTTATAAGTCTTGTTATGCTTGGAAAAAAATAAAAGTAAAATAAAACTGTCTCCCTCAGTCACTTTCCTCATTCATCTTTTACCTGTTAACCACCGAATACCCACAAACACTGTATGCCAGCATGGACCCTCTCTCCCACTCCTCCACCCACACCCTCCAAACCCTATGCATAAAAACTTCCAAGCAGACCAAATTCCATGATTGCTACATTACTGGTGGCAAACTTGGGTTATTCTTCCAATTTAGATTGTGCCTGATGATTTTATTAGATTTTTATTAACTGGGGGTTTTTTTGCAATTCAATATTTTTAAATTAGCTCAATTCAATGTTTTGATTAAATTCAGTAACAGTTTTGTAATTCAATACCGCAAATTGTTTTAAACCAGTGTTCTAATTTACTATGCCACACACTTTCCTCTTTGCAATAAATAGCTTTTATATTTTGATTATTGTGACCTAATCAATGTGGAATAAATGGAGAGTTTCCAATGGGAACTCAGTGATTTAGTGAGTTTTAAAAGATGCATTAAAAATGAGTTTATGAGAGCTTGAATCACAAGTTAGTTCACAAGTGAAATGAATTTGGTTGTCTTAGTCTGGTCCTGATGGACATTTGTCTCCCTCACATAAAATTCCCACACAGGTGGAAACAATTGTCCTAGGGTGACCAGATGTCCCGTTTTTAAATGGACAGTCCCGTTTTTTGGAACTTTTTCTTATATAGGCATCTATTACCCCCCACCCGTCTCGTTTTTTCACAGTTGCTATCTGGTAACCCTAAATTGTCCACCTCTGCTTATGAGACATGGGACTGATTTACTATAGGTCACAGCCAAGGTGCATCAGCAGGGCTGTGTGAGGTTCCAGCAATGAAACAATGTCAGGTTGGAATTAAGGTGCAACAGCACAGCAAGGTAAGAGAAGCTTACATGCCAGCTGCCCACATTATGCCTGGCTCCACTAAGTGCCCTGAATCCCTCATTTTCATGAGCGTTCTGTGTTGCCAAAATGTTATTCCAAAGAGAAAATATAGGATGCAGAAGATCTGTTTTCACCCCCAGATACAGGGCTAAAATCAGGAGTGGTTAATTCCAACTTCTGCAGACAACCACTGGCACAATGAGAAGAAGGATGGTTTTGCAGTTAAGACACTGGGATGAGTACTTAGGAACTTTCAGTTTGACTCCTGGCTGTGCTATAGACTTCCTGTGTGACCCTGGGCAAATCACTTAATCGCTTTGTGCTACAGTTCTCCATTTGTACAGCAGGAAGACTAATAATTCCTTTCTCTGTCTTATCTGTTTAGACGGTAAAGTCTTTGGGGCAGAGATAATGTGTGTATCATGTCTAGCACAGTAGCGTGCCAACCTCATCTTGGGCCTTCAGGTGCTACTGTAACACAAAATAAATAATATTGACACAGGTCCCTGACACTGGAAAGTCTGCCAGAGGAGACAGTTGTAGTAATCGAAAACTGCTGCAAGTGCCCTACTGCAAGTGTGCTAACAGGTGATCAACACAGCCAAAGTGGGAAGTGCTCACTGGGAAAAGGATATACTAAGGGTTGCTGGGAGATTTGTTGATACAGCTCATCTCCTCAGCAGCTTCCACCAGTGAGTCAGAGGAAGGGTGTAATTCAGAGCTATGAGGGCCTGCATTAGTGAATCTGGCCCCATTATTTAAAAAAATATACTAAGTGCTAAACTGTACGAGTTGCAGATCTGCAATCCATTACCTTAAATTGCAGTCATAAACCAACAAGAAAAAGCTCCAAGGGGTTGTGGGGAAAAGGATAGGGGTGGGTGTCACTCATCCCCTCCGGCCCCCTAAAAAAGAGGCCCACTATCCCTCATCAGTATATTACAACAGAAGAATATAGCAAGAGAAGGGAGAGGGATGCTCCAAACACTGTGAAACCACCATAAACAAAAGGAGCTCTTTAGATTTATAATTCTGCATGAGCTTGGTCGCAATGCCAGGGATCACATGAATTCCTTTAATATTCATATGGACATGACACAGATTTCCATTGGGATAGCTCCTTGTTGGGGACAGTAAGTAAATGAGAGTCTGTCCACTGCCAAAATATCATACAGTAAGTTGTAAATTGTTTACAAGCAATAACAAAGAACATCTCAGCCCAGTAACCTTAACCTGTAGTATCGTAAAAGACAATTCAGTAAATCGTGGCTATATGCAAAATACAATGGAAGGGTGAAAATAAGGAAGCAGACACAAGGGGAAAGAAGATAATTCTATCTAGGCACTAATTTTGTGTTCTCCCTTGCGCTCTCTCTCTCCTTTGTCCTCCCTCCTGTTCCGCCTCCATCACCCACCATGAAATAAGTCTGTTAATTGCTCTGTAACCAAAGCCATCTTTCCCTTGGATTGACTGAGAAGGCAAAGCTACTGTCTAGGGATTACAGGCCCTTTGGTGACAGTTTTAATTCTGGTCAGAGAGAAGAAGTCAATAAATCGTTCTTGCAGAAGTTGTTAGTGACCCTGAGCAAGCCCCGGGAGAAGAGAAGCAATCTCCATCCACTGTAAAATAAAAAAATATATTAAAAAATCCCCAGAGTTCCAAAGCAAGCAAACAAAAACAAAACAAGCAGCTAAAGATTCAGAAGCAGAGGTGGCACAGAACTTGTGCAATCTCCATCTGTGTGACTAAAGAGCAGGAGAATAATGTTTGGTAAACTCAGTAGCTTTGGCAGAGATCTAACCAAAACAAATACCAAACACTGTAGCTTGGGGACAGAGCTAGGCAACCAATGGTAGTAACTGGAATAAGGTGACAAGATGTCCTTGGGTGTCTGATATGTGACCAATCCTTTGCATGGGTGTTCCTTGCAAATTCTGGTTTACCACAAAGCCTCACTGGAAAAACAGTCCCTCTTGGTCAGAATCTAGAATGACTTGGTATTCCTTTCTCAAGGTTGGGGTGGGTGGGACTGTTTTGTTTTTTAAATATTCAGATGGTGTCAGAGAGCTAGATCCTCAGTTTGTGTAACTGATTGTAGCACCTGTGATTTCAATGGAGCCATGCCAATTTACACCACTGAACCTCTGGCTCCCTTGCATATACATACATACTTGTCAGACAATAGGATTTATTCTTTTCACAGTCTAGCTTCTGAGACCATTGGTAACAGAGGATGTTACATCTCCTGGCCCAAATTCTCCTCTCAGCTACATCAGTGTGACCTCACCGATCTCCCTGGATTGCAACCGTGTCGCTGACGAGAATTTTGCACTCTCGTTTTATTTTCAAATTTAAATGGGGTTTTAAAATGTTTGGTTTTCACATGCAACATGGCCCATGTTATTAAGAAAACTCTCAAATGTTAGAAAAGAGGAAATGAAAAGTTAAAGGCTGCACTTCTTAAACAAGGCACTGAAATTACCTTAACTCTGCTCCTTTGGAGAAGCCAGACTGCCATCTTCCCTTGTTTGCAGGCAGACTGTTGGAAACATGCACCACAGAATACTGGTTTTATCACTTGTTTCATATGTACCTATCTTCTATACTAAATGTCCCCATTTGTCACCTCACTAACCTTTTCTCTTTTTATGTAAGCACCCTCATTTCATGTTCTGAGCACATAAAGCTTGTTCTGTGGAGACGTGACAGCTTTGGGGCAAAGTCTCTGACCTTCTCCATTTCCTTTGACCCACTCAGCACAAAGGGAGCAGAGACTGGCTGCAGTTCCCTCACTGGGGATTCCCCTGTTATAGGGGAGTCCCTAGCTTACAGGTGGCTCCTATGCCATCAACCTCTCTCCAACCCCACTGCAGCTCTTGGAGATGAGAGGGAAAGGCAGTGCTGGAGACGTGGCCAGGACACAATAATCTCCAGTAATCCAAGCTGTCAGATAGTCCATTACCAACTGGTGCACGTTACTGCTGACCTTATGATGTGTTGTCTCCTTGATGGCCCCACCTCCGTCCCACTGTTGCACCAAATACAGCAGCTTATCTGACCTTTATTGTCTAAAGACACTTAGAGAATTGGCCACCACATGGAACCACTGGGCCAGATCCTGCATCGCCTGTGAAGTACTGAATACTCTGGGACCCTGGCGGAGAAGTGAGAGATGATTGATTTCAGCATGATATTTGTCTAATCAGGAGTGTGTAATATTCCTGCATGGATGCTATGAATAAAGGTAGCTGGAGCACACCAACCACTGTGCAACTAAGAAGGAGGCATTCTAGTTTTTGTAGCACTGGTAAAATGGGGCGGCATTCCCGCCATTCTTTTTTTTTTTTTTTTTGCTTGGGCGGCATAGATATTGATACATAGGTAAACACTGTGGTGTAGAAAATAGCATCATTTAATAGAATCCACTCTATTGTATCAATTCTAGAGGTCAGGCTCCCAAGTCAGTGGGAATTTTGTGTCTGATTTCAATGGGAGCAGGACTGAGTTCTTTAAGAACAGAAAACCAAGTAACCTCTTTGTGCATAGTAAGATGACAGAAGGAACAAAGAGAATGAAAAGAAAAACACACATGAGCCTTAAAAGCAAAAGAGGAAGAGAGCAGCTAAACCTAGTTACTTGTGTAATTCTATATGGTTTTTCCTGGGGAAAAAAATATTTCTCTATTGTACCTGGCATATCTTAAAAAAACAAATTACAATTGTGTGTCCAAGTCACAGTAGAGGTTAAAAAAAAACCCATCCTGCACATACACAGTTTGTTATTGCTTCACTTCATCATTGACTGTAACGTGAAAAAAAATCAATAAGAACCCAATACGAACACATCCACCCTAATAAAATATATGACTTACATATATCAAAGCCTAACAAGTATGCTTGCATGCTCAGTGGAGAAAATCGCCACATAAAACAATCCCCAGAGAGAACTCCAAAAAGGTGCCTGAGGAAGGGACAAAACTGAGTGATGCCTCCATCAAAGTGTAGAGAGATAACAACTGGAACTTGCTATTACCATGCTGGACCTGATAGGCCCCTGGTCTGATCCACTGTGGCAAATCCTATTTCACATATGTCCCCAAACCGCCAGATGGAACTAGAAAGGATCCAGGTTTGTTGTGGAGCCAATGGCCTGGGGTGAAAATTCTGTATCCCATTACCAAAGCTCTGAACCAACAGTTTCTTAGAGGAATGGCCAATTTTAACAAGAGAAGCAAAGAACTACTTATTTTGAGCTACATTTTCTTTTGCTCTGGCATGGATGCACTTAAGAACAGGAGAGTGTGCAAGGAGGCCCCCATCCCAGCCCTCGAATGACCCTGAGCAAGGGTGAGGGACAGTCACAGGCTCTGTGCTCAGGGCAATAGAAGAAGCCATGGAGAAGTGGGCAGAACATGTATGAATATCAGTTCTTTCTGCAGGTTCTATTCTTTTAAAAGGGAAATAAATGGTTGGGAAGAGCCCTCAATCTGTGCATAATACTACACCGCCTTTTTACTCTTAAAAGGGAGATTACAGTGCAATGTAACAGATATTCTAATTGCTATATTTAATTACAAAAAGAGTAAATTACTCAAAGACAGTGTGTCTCAGCTTAAAAAAAAAAATTTCAATCAGCTAGTAAGCTACAATGTCAACTGTCCGTTCATGCAGATCAGCAAGAAGAGAATTTTGCTTCCATGAGAAATCAGAAATTTTCAAAGCTGATTTAAGTAAGTTCTATATAGTTTTTGAAACAGTGGGTTATTTAACAAGTGGTTTAAGCACCAGTTAAATCACGAAGGACCATCTCCTATGCAGGAAATACCCCTGGGATCGGACAGGAAACTCCATGAGGTTCCCCTGACAATGTTCCTTCCCTTGGCATCAAGCAGGTTTGCTCCACAGAACAAGCAAAAGACACGGTCTCCAAACCAAGTGGATCTTCTGAAATTCACAGGGGGCAGAGCAATCTGCATGAAGGCCATGCATCTCTGCACTGGCCACCATTCAGCTCCCCGGTAACCCAGCTCCAGTGAACACCAGGGAACATCTCTGGCTTCTCAGGTTTTCAAACAGGAGATGAATTCTCTCTGTTCTATTCTGCCTAAGACTTGGGGAGGATCATACAGGGGAGTAAAAGGGTGTAAGTCCTTAGGGTTACCATATTTAACAAATAAAAAAAGAGGACCCTCGACGGGGCCCTGCCCCCGCCCATTTCCCACCCCAGCCCCGTCCCAACTCCGCCCCTTCCCCGCCCCAACCCCGCCCCCTCCTCCCTCCCACTCTCAGCCACGCAAAAAGGGCTGCCCGAGCGCTACCGGCTTCACGGTTTGCCGGGCAGCCCCCAGACCCTGCGCCCCCGGCCGGCGCTTCCCCAGCGCAGCACTCGGGCTTCGGGCAGCCCCCATGCCTCCGGACCCTGCGTCCCCGGCCGGGCACTTCCCCTCCCGGGCTCCGGCAGCGCAGGGTCCGGAGGCATGGGGGCTGCCCGAAGCCGGTAGCGCTCGGCTCTTAAACAGAGCCAAAGAGTCAGGGGAGGAGCAGAGCCGCCGCGGCCAGAGGCTCTGCTCCTCCCCTGACTCTTCGGCTCTGTTTAAGAGCCGAGCTGCCCGAGCGCTACCGGCTTCGGGCAGCCCCCATGCCTCCGGACCCTGCGCCGCCAGAGCCCGGGAGGGGAAGTGCCCGGCCGGCGGCTGGGGTCCGGAGGCAAGGGGGCTGCCTGAAACCCATAGCGTTCGGGCAGCTCGGCTCTTAAACAGAGCCGAAGAGTCAGGGGAGGAGCAGAGCAGCCGCGGGAGGGGAAGTGCCCGGCCGGCATTTTCCCGGACATGTTCGGCTTTTTGGCAATTCCCCCCCGGATGGGGGTTTGATTACCAAAAAGCCGGACATGTCCGGGAAAAACCGGATGTATGGTAACCCTAAAGTCCTTCCTCTCCTCAGATGGCCTACTCAGGCACCACAGGGCCATTACTTCGCAATATGAGCAAGTGGGTGGAGAGTGGACAGAGACAGGGATTTCACCCCAGCCCTCCCAATGGGCTGGCCATCAGAGCTGAGACAGGAGAAGTAAGCTGCACCCTATAAAGGTCAGCAGTAAATTGGAGAAAGCTGGCAGAAAAGAGTTGGGACCCTGAATCACAGTTACTTCCCAATGGAGAGGTGCAATTCCATGCCATCCCTTACTTAAGGGTGAGAACAAAGGCTCAGTTTAATGCATAACTAGTCACTACACCTTTCCTTTAAGGCAGGCAAAAAATACAGCAGCTGAAACGTGGGAAAAGCCATCCCACCCCAGTTCATCTTGAAGGAACTTGGGCAATAAAAAATTTTATCATGAAGTTTTATCATGGAAACATTCAGTCCTCTCTTATTACAGCAGCACCAATGGCCTTGTGGTGCCCTCAGCACAGAAGTGAATTTCACCTTATATGGTTAACAAATTTCTCCATTATTCCAAAGGTAACTTTTGACAGTATTTTGCCATGTTAAAATACAATACTGTGAACCTCAATTATCTCTCTCACTGGTTCCCTATAAGCCTTTGCAGACCTAGCATCCACCCAATTATCTGTGATATTTAAAAGAACATCAGCTTGAAAATTACTTTGCAATCTGAAAAGTTTGCACCTACTATTGTTACAAGTAACCCTAACATTGCTGTAATTGAAAGATATTAGAGAAGATTTTTTTGTTTGGGGTTTGTTTGGGTTTATTTGTTTTGATTTGGGTTTTTTGTTTTTCCCTCTCTCATTTTTCAATCTGTTTATTGTGTATTTGTGATAGCACTTTATGTATAGCCAGTTTCACTGCTTCATTGCTGGCACATACCCATCCTGAACCCCTGCAAAAGTTTTACTAGTAACAGTAGCAACATAGCTGAAACTGAAGAGGCAAGCAGCGGTGTACTGAGAGAAAACAAAGAGGAAAAGCAGTGGTCATGAGCACATCTGATGTGTGCTACTCACAGACATGCCCAAAAGACCCATCTGAACATAAAAAGGGGAGCAAAACACCTTTATCATGGTGGGGGGTTTTAATGTCAGGGCTTAATGCTTAATGGATACACTATCAAAAATGTTTTTAAATTAGATACACCTTAGATATAACGCGACCCGATATAACACGAATTCGGATATAAAGTAAAGTAGTGCTCGGGGGGGGGCGGGGGGGGGGGGCTGGGCTGCACACTCCTGTGGATCAAAGCAAGTTCGATATAACGCGGTTTCACCTATAACGCAGTAAGATTTTTTGGCTCCCGAGGTCAGAGTTATATCGAGGTAGAGGTGTAGTTTTAAAACAACTTAACATTGAGAATGCCACTTGAATGTTCTCCAGCCATTCCAGGTTCTGTGGCATTGGGTACTACCTATTATTCCTGGTTGCTTTCCCAGTGGCCTTTTAAGAAACTGAGCTTTCTTTGCACTATTTTCCCTAAGGGCCAAAGATGTTTTTCAAATCAATTCTTTGTGCATCAGAATCAATTTCTGAATCTCACCATGTCAGGGGAGAAACCTTCTTCACATTGAAGCTAGTCATATGTATGTCTGCTACATGTTATGTGAAATATCTTTTTTAATTCTATAAGTCTCAGGGTTTAATCCTAGTACAAGCAGGAGACATAAATCACCCTATTGTAAAAGCAGAAGTGAGGTGGTACTGGTTACAGACTCTGTTGTGTACACTCTAAACAACAGTCCATCAGCACAGACAAAGGGAGAATGAGATGGACCCAAATTCTCATCACAACTGGGCATCGATAATAAAAAAACCACAAACTTGTGTACTGTTTCTAGTATTGCTTAACTAGGACTTGAGTTGTTTCTAGACTTAGTGGTCCCAATCTACTGTCATTGAAACCAACTGCAAAAATCCCATTGACTTCTGTGGTGCAGGACAAGGCTTTAAGTCAATTTCCAGGAGAAAAACTAGTGGACTTGTGGGGGAAGGAGAAGGGTTTTGTTGTTGTTTTGTTTTTGTTTTTTTGAGGTTTGTGTTTTGCAGAAAGGTGGATGATAGTTTATTGTCTAACAAAAGCTCAGAGGTGCAGCATATCTAAGCACCATTGGAAGATCTCCGGAGATCTTTATGCTGCCAAACTCCCAATCTATTCTGGACCCTTATTCCCCAGGGAGTAATCAGGTAAAGACAGAGTCAAGACTCATGGAGTTTCTAATCTTGTCCATGTGAATAATCCAGGTACAAGAGATGATTTGCCCTAAAAGTCTCCACTCCAAATCAGCAAACGTATCAGTTACTTCCAGTCACTTAATTGTTTCACTAGGTCAGGCAGCCCTTCCCCACATTACCCTGCCCCATTTACTACCTCCACAAAAATGCCCTTCCAACACACAAATGAGAAACAAGGAAGAAGAAAATGTTGCGAACCATGACACAGTATCTTTAATATTACAGCAGCTTTAAAACATGCCAGCACTAATATGAACATGTTTCTCAGTAATAATTTAATGTGACCAAATGAAGCATTTTTATACAAAAGCACATATCAATAGGGCTGTCGATTAATCGTAGTTAACTCACGCGATTAACTCAAAAAAATTAATCATAGTTTTAATCGCACTGTTAAACAATAGAATACCAATTGAAATGTATTAAATATTTTGGATGTTTGTCTACATTTTCATATATATTATATTCTGTGTTATAATTGAAATCAAACTGTATATTATTTTTGATTGCAAATATTTGCACTGTAAAAATGATAAAAGAAATAGTATTTTTCAATTCATTTCATACAAGTACTATAGTGCAATCTCTTTATTGTGAAAGTGCAACTTTCAAATGTAGATTTCTTTTTGTTATATAACTGCACTCCAAAACAAAACAATGTAAAACTTCAGAGCCTACAAGTTGACTCCGTCCTACTTCTTGTTCAGCCAATTGCTAGGACAAACAAGTTTGTTTACATTTACAGGAGACAATGCTGCCCTCTTTTTATTTACAATGTCACCAGAAAGTGAGAATAGGCATTTGCATGGCACTTTTGCAGCTGGCGTAGCAAGGTATTTATGTGCCAGATATACTAAACATTCCTATGCCCCTTCATGCTTTGGTCACCATTCCAGAGGACATGCTTCCATGCTGATGACACTCATTAAAAAAATAATGCGTTAATTAAAATTGTATGTCCCCTGCTCTGTTTTACCCACATTCTGCCAGATATTTCACTAGACATATGTTTGCAATGTGAAGTTGCAGCAAGAGAGGCCAATCCAGTATGGGCTTTGGATCAGGCACTGTCCCTGCGGCATGACTCCGCTGGAGTATTTCAGTTAGTTCTAGGTACCATAGTCCCAGGACAATATTGACAAATGGGAAGAGATCCAGAGAATAAAATTCCTTGAAAGGGAACAGATTTATTTTTGAATGCAGTTTTTTTGGTACATAATTCTACATTTGTAAGTTCAACTTTCATAATAAAGAGATTGCACTACAGTACTTGTATTGGGTGAATTAAAAACACTATTTATTTTTTTACAATGCAAATACTTATAATCAACAATAAATATAAAGTGAGCATTGTACACTTTGTGTTCTGTGTTATAATTGAAATCAATATATTTGAAAATGTAGAAAACAGCCAAAAATATTTAAATAAATGGTATTTTATTAACAGTGCAATTAATTGCGTGATTAATCAAGATTAATTTTTTTAATCGCTTGACAGCCCTACATATCAATGCCAAAATCTATTAACAAAACAAGTCCAGGATGTGTTGGCACAATGGGTTACTGCACTAACTTTCTGTGTCTGTGATCAAATCCTGGTTTCTGGCTGGCAGTGTCTGTTCAGAAAAAAATCAGCATCAGACCAGCAGGAAAGATGCAAACCAGGACTGCAGGTGAACTAGCAGAGATATGATGGAAGCTTGCATTCATCTACCCTCCATTATATTTGGTTCAGGGTAGTGTTAATTCTTCAGTTCTTCATTTTCAAGATCTCTAAATTCCCCCACAAATTAAAAAAATTACTACTTTGTAAATTGTCTTTTACATTGCTATTTAGATTAAGGTGCTATATGTACAGTATATGTGTGTATATAAATACATACCTAGACATATATACACACATATAAAGACCTCTTGCTTTTTACATTTTCCAGCATCAGTCTCTTGAATATAAGTATGGAAATTGGATTTGTGAAAAGGGCTGAGAGGAATCTCTGCAGAGGGAAAATACATATATTGTCAAAACGCTGCCTAGCACTGTATAACAGATTGGGTAGAGGGCAAAGAGAGGAACTTCCAATGATGTCAAAGTGATAGCAGAGAAGGTCTTGAGAGGGTTTTTGTCTGTCCTTGAAGAAAGCAATGTGAGACCTCCGAAATCACAGCCTTTGTTTTTTCTTTTTTGAAATTGTGAAGGGCTGGATCAGTCTAATTAAAATCGTCCATATCATAGATTGAAAAGGTAAAGACCCCTTCTATGGCTTGTTTCAGCACTTTATCTGAAGTCACATGGCTGTGGTTTGTGATCTCATCAGCTCACATAAATTAAACAGGCTAGAGCCAGGACAGTACTTAGATGAGCCCCCCAGGGAAAACTGGTGCTGTAGGAAGGGGAACTGATAATACTTTTCTGTGTCAGTACTGAACTAAAATCCCAATGTGGTGGTAAGGGACACTGAGCAATGGGAGGTGCTGTATTTCAGAAAAGACAAAAATAAAGATACACCTGTAGTCATCAACGATTACAAGGTGCCATGTATTTGCATTTCCCTTGCAGTTTTGATTGAATACCGTATCTGTTACTTCCTATTTGATACTTCCTTCCTACTTAGCTGTTGCATTATACTATTGTGCATTGTTAAACCATCACCACGTCTCACTTCAAAGATGGCTGTACTTCTTCTGCACAGTTGCCATGATTTACAGTCTGTTGTAAATGTTCTGGGTCAGTGGGTTTGTTTGTTTTTTAAACTAAAAGGGCTATATAAATATAAGATTATTATCACTAGTTAAGCACAGTTCTCTCTTTGTTACAGAGCTCAGTTGGTGTTTGGTAGATTTATTCACTTAGAACAGGTTTATATGCATTGAGAGCAGTTTAAAGACTACTATCATCTCCACCCAAGAGACCAGTTATTTCTTTATCAGACAGCTCCCTAATACAATCTCCTAAGTAACAACAGGGTTGGGATCAATCACTACTCAATAAATACATTCCTTTACAACAGATTTATTCTCTGATCAGGGACTGGTTTAAGTTGCCCTCTTCCTCTGTTAATAAAAGCTCCTTGCTGGCAAGCTCAAACCACAAACACAGATGAAGGAGGGTAGTGGCACTGAAAGGTGGAGGAAAGGGGAAGGTAACATATTGGAGATGAGAGAGTTTGACAGCCCATAAAGACAGGGAAAGAAATTAAGAGGGCATTTCTGGCCAGAAGTGACATTGATTCAATGAAAAGCAAAAACATCTGTTTCCTCCCCCTTTCACTAACAAGCAAATATATGCTAACCATACCACTGCATTAGATTCTTCTGATTATTGTCAGCAATATAAGCCTCTGGAGAAGCCTAGACTGCAGCCCCTCTCTGGGTTTATCTCAAATATTTTATTACTAGGAGGATTTTTTTTCCCCAAATTCAACTGTCCCTATGCCGCCACCCTCATCTCCACCTCTACCTCTCTTCACACACAAACAAAGATGATGATGCACAAAGGAAAACATCCACAAGACAATACAAAGTACATGCTGTTGCCCAGTCATTCTCTAGAATTGTCTGTGTCACAATATGACAAACTCACGAGCACGGAAAACGGGGGCAGGAAAGGGAATCTGAGGAAGCAGAATCTAATCATACACACAAAATTAAACCAGCTTTATTTC
Source organism: Chrysemys picta bellii (assembly GCF_011386835.1). Taxonomy (NCBI): domain Eukaryota; kingdom Metazoa; phylum Chordata; order Testudines; family Emydidae; genus Chrysemys; species Chrysemys picta. Next base: position 36,073,859 of record NC_088794.1, on the reverse strand, counting down.
TGCCAGCTGAACTAAACTTCTAAAAGGTTAGAGTATGTTACATGCACCTTCCCGCAAACCCTCATACTGTGTGGACACTTACAAATATGCTGGGATTGTACTTTGTGCATTCACTCAATCACATCTGCAGGCTGCACAATGATGTCAGGTAAAATAGCCAATATTACAGCCATGTTAGCTAGGGAGAACAAGGAACAGGAAGGTGTGATATCTGTAGCGTATTATACTGCTGTAGTCCCCACAAACAGATAAAATTATTGGCCAATAGAGAAACAGCAGTGCTATTTTCTTTCAAATAAAGGAACAAAGTTGTCAAATCACTCCTTACAGTAAACAGTACTGCACCGTTTATCATGATATGTAGTACTTACTCACACATGTAATCCCATTGACTTCAGTAGAACTACATGCTTAAGTACCATGCAATATAAGGGATCTAGAATAACACCCAGTATGGTGTGCAGAACCAACAAGTTCCTCCCCACACTGCACCCAGTCAAACTGTTCAGGTGCGTTAAAAGTTAGCAACCAATACCAGATTGTTATTTATGAGAAATATAGAGTTGGCTGGCGGTTCAAGTTTCCAGTCAGTGTTCTCTATAGATGCTCATGTAATTTACAAGTATAATACATTTAGACACCCCAGAGAGTGAGGATATCATACATGGCAACATAACTACAGCAGAATTTCACCAACGGCCCAATCCTGCATTGACCTTCATGCTAACATACTCCTGCAACCACCCAGAGCACCATTTATGTCAATAGGGCTTTGTGAAGAAGCAAGAACCAGTCCACATAGAGCGGACCGTGTGACTGAGGCTTAGTGTACTGGACTGCTAAAACATGCAAGTCTGTCACAAGGTGAACAAACTCGGTTGAAAAAAGAGAAGCAAGAACACTACATCACAAAATGTAATTGGCTAATTTATATTTCCAGTGCCATAAATGTGCATGGTGTGATGATTTCCCTGCCTTCAGGAGCTTACAGTCTAGGTTCAATAGCACGATAATACTTCTAGTACTTCTTAAAATATATTAAATTTACTATAAGATTTTTTTTTAGAAGAAGTCTTAGAATGTGAGACCTTGCAATGATTCCCAACACAATACCATACTAATCTAATGTTTAGTCTTCTAGCTGATCGCACTTAAACTTCAGCAAAATAATAATGACTTATGTCTTGCACCTTTCACCGGGAAGTACCCCAAAGCTCTTTATAAATTACATACTGCATATGCAGGAAACATTTACCCATTACTGTAGTTAATACAGAAATGCAGCCACATACGTAGTGGCACCTGACAGCTATTTGACATCATACAGCAACACTACATAACCCTTTAGAACAGAAACCAAGAATGCAGAATTCAGTAGAGGGGACAGGGTGGGTAAAATCAGGACAAAGAAATAAAAACAAAGACCAAGATCCAAAATCTACTGAAGGTGTTTCTATTAACTTCAATGGGAGTTGGATTGGATCCTAAAAACACTAGAAACATGGGCAGAAAAATAACTAAATGAGAATCAACTTGGAAAAATGGAAGTGCATGCATCTGGTGAAAATAGTTATAAACACAAATAATCAATAGAAGGGAGAAATCTGTGAAGCAGTGTTGCTGAAAGAGGCCTACAGGTGACAGCAAACTAGACATATGTTTGCAATGTGAAGTTGCAGCAAGAGAGGCCAATCCAGTATGGGCTTTGGATCAGGCACTGTACCTGCAGCATGACTCCGCTGGAGTATTTCAGTTAGTTCTAGGTACCATAGTCCCAGGATGATATTGACAAATGGGAAGAGATCCAGAGAATAAAATTCCTTGAAAGGGAACAGATTTATTATAAAAATCTATCACGAGTTGATCTACCCTATAATTTTTAAAATTATTTTATCTGCTAATCCATACACGCACACATGGACACACACACACACACACACACACACACACGTAGAACTGTTTATTTATTTAGGAAGTTTGTTGAATTAAACATGTAGAAGATTAAATAAAGAAAAGGAGAAAATTAAATCAAACTCTACAGTATAAAGAGAGATACTAAGAAAAATTCTCCTAACATAATGAGATCATAACATTAAGACCCCAATTCTTGTAACTTACAAGTCATTCTCTCGTTTTATGGGATATTTTTCTTCATTCATACATACACGCACTCTCCATTACACATTATAGATAATGTATATAGGAGACTTAATGGAAGAAATTCCAATAGGCATTTCATACAAAATAATAGAAATGATACGTGATATAAGGGAGACTCAGCATGGATAGAAAAATCCGTTTATCAGGTACTCCACAGTATCCCAGCTACTTATGTAAAGTTCAAGCTTTATTATCTAGGGAAGGGGGAAAAGGGAAGTCACAGGCAGGGCCGGCTCCAGGGTTTTGGCCGCCCCAAGCAGCCAAAAAAAAGCCGCGATCGAGATCTGCGGCGGCAATTCGGCGGAAGGTCCTTCGCTCGGAGCGGGAGTGAGGGACTGTCCGCCGAATTGCCGCCGAATAGCAGGACCTGCCGCCCCTCTCCGGAGTGGCCGTCCCAAGCACCTGCTTGCCAAGCTGGTGCCGGGAGCTGGCCCTGGTCACGGGGGAACAAGGCTGCTTATTTGCTCCAATACCCCTATGTGATAAATAAGGCTGCGAGTCTTTCACAGAGGTCATGGAAGTCACAGATTCCATGACTTTCCGGGACCTCCATGACTTCTACAGCTAAAGCAGCTGGTGCGGCTGACCCTAGGGCTGCCCGGGCGGCCCCGGGGCCAGCCGCACCGGCCGCTGCTTGGGCAGTCCCATCCAACTGGTCCTGGTTGCTGTGCTGGAGCAGCGGTCCAGGAGCAGCAGCGTGGGGGGACCTCGGGCCACCATCCCCCAACAGCAATGACAGCCCGTCCGGGTCGCCCTTCTCCCCAGGAGCAGCAGTGACCGCTGAGGCACCCCTGCCCCAAAGCAGCAGAGCCCCTCCCCCAGCACCTAAGATTTAGTAAGCGGTATTTTTAGTAAAAGTCATGGACAGGTCACTGGCCGTGACTTTTTGTTTATTGCCCGTGACCTGTCCATGACTTTTACTAAAAATACCTGTGACTAAATCGTAGCCTTGGTGATAAACCATTACCCCTCCTCAACTCCTACATTTCAAAGAGTCCTCCCTCCAGTCAGACTCTGGACTCACTCCTGAGGTTAGCCCTTACAACAACAATGGGGTTGAGGGGATTACGCTGTTAGCACATAGTGATGTGGAGGTGTGAGAGAGAACCAGGAGTGCACATGTGGAAATTCTTTTACTGTATCCTTCACAGATACATTGACACAGGGGTAAGAATGTTTTTACATTTCAAAATCCATACTCCTTCCAGATCCCTGCTTGCTGCTGGCTGCCTTTAAACAGCAGCTGTGAATCAAAGTTCATATTCTGGACAGTAAATAGAAAACATTATATTAGAAACAATAAGATTCTATATAGCTGTCTCCATAGTTCATCAGGGTCCCAATTCAAATTGAAGGCAATAGGATTCCATCCACTGATTTTAATGAGAGTTGGACTGGGCTATAGAACTCTTGACTCTGCCCACACTAGGATCAGAACCTTGAAAGATACAACTCAAGTTTACACTTGAGTTATTGCTAGTATGGCTTTAGCATATCTTCCTGATGAGGTGGTCTGGGTTCCTCTCCTCTCAGATATTCACCCATTCCTGATAATGAACATTCTCATTATAATCCTTATTTCCGCTGCAAGGGCCCTATCCCACAAATAACAGGCCTCAACTATAGCTGAAATCAATGGGAGTAGAGGGGGCTCAGGACCTCCAAAAGGGCAGTCCTAAATTTTTAACCATTTGACCTCCCAGGAATTGCTTCATCAGGAAATACAGCAGGAACCACTTTTCAGAACACCTGTTACGGAAACACTCTGGCTACAAGAACTCATTTCCAGGAGACAGAGTTCTATCTGTACTTTTCTTTTCATTTATGGAACGAATTTAGTGCTGGTGAAAGGTGCCAGACCACTAGTCTTGAAGACTAAATGTCCTCTATTTAACTGACCATTCTCAAAGGGTTTTTGCAGCTTGTGAAAACAAAGGCCCCATGAAAGAAGACATTTTGAAAATGCAGACTGTGGACATCTATTTCTAATCACGTTTTCTTGACTTTCGCCGTCAGTTTGCCATGTCTTTGCAAGGGGTGTCCTATCCTATCCATCTTCATCAACTTTGGCACATCTTTATCCCTAATTTTACCCAACAGAACGCTTGAGCTTTTATGGGACTGATGCAAGCCCCACTAAAGTCAATGCAAAACACTCACTTGACTTCACCTGGGCTTCAGATCAGACTCTATGTGAGCCTTGTGCTCCTCATGTCTGTAGGAGGATGCTCCTTAATGCACTTTCTGGAGAAAACGACATGAGGCCACATCTTGATTCCATTGAGAGAATGGGAGTTTTGCCACTGGCATCAGTGGGACCAGGTTGTCAAGCCTACGTATACAGCAATTGCTATCAAGGGCACTGTTATTAAAGATGCCAAATTCAAACAAATATAACAATAACTGCAGTTTTTAAGAGATGGCTTTTCCCTTTTTTCCATATTCAGGTTCCATTTTTTTATATTAAGAAAATACACCCCAGTATTCCAAAATAGAGCCAAGAACCAAAACCTGTCTCATTTCTGTATTTAGGTCCTGATCTAGAAAAGTGCTTAAGCATGTGGGTAAGCATTTTGCTTGATCAGGGCATTATACATAAGTATAGACATAATACTAATACTTTGCAGTTGCATAGCCTCTTCCATTCAAGGTCCTCAAAGCACTTGAAAAACACTAATGAAAAAATCCTCAAACCACCCCAGTGAAACAGGCAAATATCCTTTTACATATGGGGAAATTGAGACACAGTGAAGTTAAATAACTTGGTAAATTTCACATAGTCAGTGGAAGTGCTGGCACTAAGACCCAGAAGCCCTGACTCTCAGACAACTGTTCTATTAGGCAGGCCCCATCCCTGGATGGTCTAACTTTTTTACAAAAACTTGATTATTAGCACATACTTAATAGAAACTAAAAATGGGAAAAGGTGTCCACACCTCTTGTCTACAAAGCACAGAACAACAGAATGCAGACACACAAGACCTTCCTATTCATTTCCCAAAGAACAGGCACCAAAGCATTGTTATGAAATAGCCATGGGCTGAAAAAGCATTCTGAGGACAGACAATGCAAATAAGCATGCTGGGCACTGACAATGCAAATGAGTCCACCAAGCATCCTACTTTTGTTGCCCAAATCCCCTTCATCCCATATTGCTATAAAATAGTTTTCAAATATAAAATAAGATGCTTCTAATGTTACAAATATGTATTTAGTTTTTTAATTGATAAACACCTGATCACATTATTATTTATTTGTATTAGGGGGGAACTCCCAGGCTCCAGTTGTGACTGGGGTCCCATTTTGTTGGGAGTCATACATATTCATAAACCGATACATTTGCTGAATATTCGTGTGGGCTGAATATTTTTACAAATGAACATGGACAGCCATTGTCAATAATGAAAGACTATCATCCATTAACTACTGACCATCCCCAAAACAACCCCTTTGGCTTAACCCCTATGACAAGTGATGAACCCTGAAGGCAAACAAAGCCAAGCAGCGGCAGAGCAGTAGGGGTAGTGAGCACTGGAACAGAGGGCGCGTCTGAAAACACTGTCTTCAGTTCCTAGATGTTCAAATCTAGCGATTGTCAGCAAGTGTCCCAGCTGATTTCAGCTGGCATGGTGACACACACGCACAGAGAATATCTCTCAGGTAGCCAGATAAAAATTATGTAAGTCCTTATAGATAGAGTTATCACCCTAAAAAATGCCAGAAACAAAGAGAAAATCTGTGTAGTTTTGAAGACTCAAGCTACATATATACATTATATGCATACCTACATGTGTATGCACAGGGAGAGACACACACACACATGCCCACAGAAATACAAGATATATATACTGTAAGCAGTGGGGTTGAGAAAGATCTTTATAACAAGTTAAAAACATTTTTTTAGAAAAAAGAAGAGGTTATTTATACTGTACACTGGCAAATCTTTCTCTTGGGAGAATCTCTTATGAAATGGATTGCAAAAATCCCAGTCTTTAAAAGACTAAACCACCAAAAGTCTTGCGTGCTCAGTGACTTTGAACATGCCATGTGCGTGAGCTGTTATTTATTATGTTTTCTCATTTCCGCAGTTGGAAATCTTATTATAGCCAATTACAAAGAAAACAAGAGGAGACAATTATACATAAAACTCCTTTGCGCTTTAACAGTTCAGTTAACAGACCAGGATATATAGTTGTGTAAATCCTACATATAGTCAGAGGGCAAGACTTTCTGCTATGAGGCTAAAAGTTGCTTAGATTTTAAAACTATCTGCCCTTGTTGTATGAAACAGACTTCTGTTATCTTACAAACTCATGACAAGTTTATTTCTGCTGTTTCTAACACTGAAAATAGTCATAGTGACCAGATGAGAGGAAGAAAATATCGGGACACCAGGAGCGGGGGAGGTCTGCCGGCAGAGCAAAGAAAAAAAAAAGCCGAGTGCTGCCATGGGAGCGAAATATCGGGACGATCCCGATTTTATCGGGACGTCTGGTCACCCTATTTATATTACTTCTCAGAAAGACATCATGCAAAACATGGGACTGATATTATTGGTTATAGCTTGACAATTGCTGTAAGCACATACCATTCATGTTTCACCACATAGATTTGCTAATGCAGGTCAGAACTGTGTTGCACCTCAATGCTGACCTACAGACTGAGGGAGTGGTGGAATAATAGTCACATCTCAGCCAATGAACTAATATTTATATGGTACAGCAGGCCACCCAACAGCAATTATCTACTGAAAGCCTACATGCAGCCTTGCACTGCCTCATAACAGCATCAGAAACAACCTTAGATCTTTCCCTCTGACACATAAAAAGAGACCAGAGAAGCCCTGGTCTTGGAACAGAAAGATGCAGGAGGGTTCCCCCCCCCCCCCCACCCCCCATTCAAGTCAGTAAATAACTGAAAACAAAAAATAACCACAATAATTATTTTAATTGCATTCTAAACTGCATCATTTTAAAAGCAAGCAGCACTTTTTAAAATAAAAGAGACCCTTCCCTGAGCACATATGGATGGAAGTTCTATTTCCTGCCCAGAGAGTTCAGATCTGGAGGCAGAGTAGCCATTCTATTCCTTTCTGGACTCAAATATAGGAAAAGCTCACTCAAATCAAATTGCTTTGAGTGTGTTCACTTAATTTGCAAGTACAGAGACAAGACTAACCTGGATATTCTACTAATTCCGTAAACCCTCTGACACTAAAGCCTTCCCAAAGGAGCTGAGAGAATCACTGCCTGGCACGGTAATGAAACTCACAACTGACTTGGGAGATTTCAACATCCAAATGGACACAATCTGTTACAACAGCCCCAAAACCTCCTATCCAAACTTTCCACCTGGTAATCTCCAGAGCTAAGACATACAACCAGCCATATCCTGAACTGGACCCTCAAGCTGGATATGGAGATAACAAAAAAACTCTCTAGAACTTTCCATCCTGTGCTAGTTAAGATCTCTTCCCCTTCTAGGCAAATGTAAAATCTCTCCCTACTACAAGGCAAGGGGAAAGTCAACCCGTGGAACTCTTTGCCAGAGGATGTTGTCAAGGCCAAGACTATAACAGGTTTCAAAAAAGAACTAGATAAATTCATGGAGGATAGTCCATCAATGGCTATTAGCCAGGATGGGCAACAATGATGTCCCTTGCCTGTTTGCCAGAAGCTGGGAATGGGTGACAGGGGATGGATCACTGGATGATTCCTGTTCTGTTCATTCCCTCTGGGGCCTCTGGCACTGGCCACTGTCGGAAGACAGGATACTGGGTTAGATGGACCTTTGGTCTGACCCAGTATGGCCATTCTTATGTTCTTATGAAACCAACATCATTGTCTGCCCATGAAATATGAAACTCTGTCAAATACCAAAGCAGACACAGAGAAATCTGTACAACACCAAGAGGTCAAGAAGCTGAAGAATTAAGGAAGAAGAGCCACTATTCCCTGACTACTGTGCACCAAAGCACCTTCTCCCACCAACTGCCCAAACTGATCAGGTCCGTGATTATCAGGTTACTTGCAACAGAAAAAGCTGGAAGGAAGGAAACTTAAGCATTGGTGGCAGAACACACTCTCTTATACAGACAGACTTCCACACACAAAAATTCTGTAAGCCTGTGCCAGTGCCATGAAGGAGCCAAAGAGAGCTACCTCTTTAGCATAGGCAGCAAAGTCATGCCCTACAGCAGTGGTTCTCAAACTTTTCTTTTTGCAGACCACTTGAAATTGCTCAGGGTCTCAGTGGACCACTTAATGATCTTTCCAAATGTTGTTTGCACCATTAGCTAACTATTGTAAAGCGCTTTGGATAAAAGCTCTATATTAAAAAAAACGTAATAATAATTAACATTTTTTGTTCTACAATAAAAGCACACAACTCATATTTTAATATCTGTAGTCTTACCTTTCTAATGTGATGGGATGTGCTGCGGCAGCCCCCGAGCTGGGGCTGGGAAGGAGCGGGGTCTCTCCCTCTTTCCCCCACCGCGGAAGCCACTGAGCTGGGCTGGAAAGGAGGGGCATCTCTCCCACTCTCCCCCACCACAGCAGCCCCCAAGCTGGGGTTGGGAAGGAGGGAGGTCTCTCCCCTGCCACGGCCGCCCCCGAGCTGGGGCTGGGAAGGAGGAGGGTCTCCAATGCCGCAGCAGTCACAGAGCTGAGGCTGGGAAGGAGGGGGGTCTCTCCCCAGCAGCCACTGCCCTGGAGCTGGGGAAAGTTGCCTCTTTCTCTGGCCGCCACAGTCCTGCACATCCCAAATTTCCCCCACCCCCTCTTCTCACACCACTGGCCCCTCCCACCTACCTCCTATTCCCCCCAAGGCCACCACCTCACCTTATAGGTGCATCTTCTCCAGGGTCCAGGCACCTTATTAGTGGAGTCATGCCTGCGCGGTTTCACTAATTAGGTGGGTAGCCCTTCATTCTCTTGTGTGCAGCCACCCAGGTGTGCACCTTAGAGGGAACTATCCGCAGACCACCTGAATGGAGCTCATGGACCACAGTTTGAGAACCCCTGCCCTACGGAACTTTACCTGACTAAACTGTTCTGTTAACAAATTGGCTCCACTCAACTCCAGAACACAGCAGTAGGAGGAACTGTCATCTTATTTCACAAAGATCACCCTAATCTGGGGTGGCCTCTTGGCCAACAACAACAACAAAAAAGGCTGAGAGCAGAACCGAAGCAAAAACGGAAGTCTCCTGAGTGCTCTGTCCATAACTAGCCACCTAAACCACAGTGCCTTCTTAAAGGGTTCATTCCGTTTACTCCTCTCTAGCTTTCTCTAAACACATTTCCCCCTCAACTTGTCACTCTCACCATATATCCAGTAACGCTAATGTAGCTGTGCTAATAATTTCAGAAAGTCCATTACGATCTCCTCCCTTTAATAAGGAATGCCATCCCCAGCCCATTCAAAGACAGAACTGCATAGAGAGTGCAGCATACTGTGAAAACTGTGGTGGTTTGAATTTACTCCCTGGCATAGTTAGAAAATAAGGAAACAACTGATTGCCAAGTATTTTTGTCTTTATGGGTTTTGAAACCTTTTGGTCTTAACACCTTTTTGTTTCTATAGCCTCCCAGGCACTGAAAGTTTAATTGAAACATGTTTTATTCCAAGCTTCTCACGTATCCCTTAAAAATAATAATAAAAAAAAACAGGTTGTTCCTCCAGAATGGATTTTAAAAAAGCTGTATGTATGCATGTGTGGGCCAATTCAGGTGGTGTTGCTTGCAAAACAACAACAGTAATATAGTAATAATATAGCGAACAACCCCCACTGGGCTGAAATGGAACTTCAATGTGTGAAGCAATTTTATATCATTTTCCCCCACCCACTACTCAAGTAAAAAATAGCTCCAACCCAGCTGCAGACTAAACACATTGAGAAGGTGGCAACATTATTTTTCTGCATAAACACCTCTGGTTTTGTTCTTTGCCTAGTGCCTTTTCTTGTGTTATACACTTAATGGGAACCAATCCCAGGGGCAGGGCACTGTACATGCCATCTTCTGCATCAGTAAACACAGGCCTTCTGTTTACATGCAGAGGCATGTTGGGTTCACACACTCACTCAGACCCACACCCACGTGTTTTTGAAATAATTGCTAATTTATAATCACTGCCACCACATGGGTCCCTTTCGTTCCCCACCAATCCAATCTCAAACCGTGCATTCCTCGTCTTCCCCATCCCATTCTGGAGCCAGGGTGCATGGACTCTGCAATGCACTGTGTACAAGTACAAAGCTAATATTCATTTTAACTCCTCATTTTAAATAAAAAAAGCAGGTCTGAATGGCTGACCAGATTCAGTAGCATTCCAGGACACTGCACGCAACTGTTCTCCCATTACTGAGAAATTAACCCAATTTGAAATAAATAAATATATTAAAAGGCGTAGCAATGACAGCACCAGACACCATGCAGGGATAAATGTCTTAATGGAGGTTTAAAGCAGCAACAAAAATCATATACAGCAAGTGATAGCTGAAAATATTATAGGAAATATCAATCATCTCATATCTATGCAAACATTTCCTCATTGCCTGTGTCTGTCCCTCCAGCCTGGCTTTCAGGAATACAGGGCTAGGAGCAATCTCAAAACTTTGGACATTTTTAAAAATGCTTTTTTAATTGTGTGTTTGTTTCAAGTAATTGGGACAAAGAAATGGGGATTTTCTAGAGAAGGCAGTGCAAATATTCTACACCCAGCCTTGAACAGCCTTTCACAAACACCTTCTCAACAACAGCCCCTACAGCACTTGATGGTGACCAAGGTTAATTTCATGGCCATCACTGAGTCAGGGTAATGGAAGGTGTTGTTTCCAGTAGAGACATGACTTCTTTTGGCCACAGTTGCTCTCAACATCACATAATAATGTGCAAAGTCTTATGGCCTGAGTGATATAAACTCATGTCATTGTTCAAATTTCTCTCCAAAAAAGCATTAAGGACTCACAGTTACTAAGGCTTGGTCTACACTAAACCCCCAAATCGAACTAAGGTACGCAACTTCAGCTACGTGAATAACGTAGCTGAAGTCGACGTACCTTAGTTCGAACTTACCGCGGTCCAGACCCGGCAGGCAGGCTCCCCCGTCGACTCCGCGTACTCCTCGCGGCGAGCAGGATTACCGGAGTCAACGGGGAGCACTTCTGAGTTCGATTTATCGCGTCCAGACAAGACGCGATAAATCGAACCCAGAAGTTCGATTGCCTGCCGCCGAACCAGCGCGTAAGTATAGACAAGCCCTAAGAAAATGAAAATGAAGAAGGAATTGAGAAAGAGGGAGAAAATAACCTCATGCTTATTACCTGACCCTGAAATTACAGACACTATTGTGCCTCCTCCTAGAGAGCTGTGCGGCAACTGACAGGGTAACTTTGAGCAATGCCTTTGGGGTCATCAGTCCCTGGAAGGTTTAGGCTTGATGGTGAGGCCAGAGTAAGGAAGATTATAGACTTGGCTAACAATACTATGCCCTGACCAAGCATAGCCAAACCCTTCAGCATCCAGAGCTATGCTTGGACATATCAAGAATAACTGTATTGGCATGGAATGCAATTACCAGTAACTCAGATGTACTGGATGAGTGCATCAGATTTCACTGTAGGCATAAAGACCAATTTTTTCAACTGATATAAAAATGTTATTCAGTTATATATAGAGGGGGACATTGGCCAGGCCACTAGTTTCTCACAGTTCATGGAAGGGGACACAGAGGCCTGACTTCAAGGTCTACACAGATTGCCTTTGTTAGTTATTACACAATGAGCAAGTCAGCTACGACAAGGCCTGTGATATTCCCTTATACTGGGGTCATCTGGTTCTGCCCGCTTAAGTGTCCTACAGTCCCAGTCATCTGTCCAAGCCCACGAGAGAGAGCTAGAGAAGGAAAAACTGTGCTTCAGAATAGAAGTCTTCTCATTTCAGTGTCTGACCCTTTTCTGCTCTCTTACCTCTAGCTCATCATCCCACCAGGAAAATGGCATTACAAAACCCAGCTCTTTTATTAAAGGGCCAGTTCTTATAATTTAATAACCACGATCCTCACTCTGACCTCAAGACAGTCTCCAATTTTGCACATACAAAACAGGGGTGCAGATGGTGCATGCAACTATCCAGGTTTTGTGCATAAATCTTAGAATCACTGAAATGTAGGACTGGAAGAGACCTCAATAAATCATCTAGTTCAGTCCACTGCACTGAGGAAGGGCTAAGTATTATTTAGATCATCCCTTCCAGAAGTTTGTCTAACGTGTTCTTAAAAAGCTCCAAAGATGGAGATTCTACAACCTCCCTCAATAATCTGTTCCAGTGCTTAACTACCCTGACAGTTAGGAAATTTTTCCTAATATCCAGCCAAATCTCACTTGCTGCATATCTCCCTTTCGAATGCACATTTGCACATGAAAAATGAGTGTGTGATCAACCTTCACAGGTGCAAAATCAGAGGAGGTGACTGAAAGTTTAGCCTTATATGTACTGAGGAAGAAATGCAATACTACGGAGACACTATCAGACAGCTTAGGCCTCCCTTCCTCAAAGTGATATATAGCTGAGTAGCCAATTCGACAGAGCTTTAGCTGGGGATTCAGAAGTGTGAGCTTCTATTCCCTGCTCTGCTACTGACCTCCTGTGTGGTATTGGGCAAGTCACTTCACCTCTCCATGCCTCAGTTTACACATCTGTAAAATGATAATACTTACCTCCTTTGTAAAGTACGTTGAGATCTTCAGATGAAAAGTGCTATATAAAACTGTTATTATTATAGTAGTATGCCTTTAAAAAGAAAAATATTTGGGGCCAGATTCTGCCTCTCTTACTCATGCTGAGTAGTACCTTGCTCCATGAGTAACCCCACTGATTTCAGTGGAACTACTTGAAGAGTTAGTTACTGCTCAGAGTGAATAAGGGTGGCAGAATCTAGCCCTTGATAAGCAAACATCCTCTTGGTCTTACCCATGAGCTTAGTTTCAATATTATCCTCTCCACATCTTAAAAATAATAACAGCACAAGCAAAATTGGGTATTTGTGTTGTGATTACAGATAATGTAAACATGCACATCTTCAAGAAGGTCAGCATGTTTAGATTATCTTTTTGTGAGAAGGGCTGGTGGATTTCCAACTTCAGAAAAAGCCATAATATATAAAGTATAAACAGGGCCGGTGCAAGGAAGTTTCGCGCCCTAGGCGAAACTTCCACCTTGCGCCACCCTCCCACCCAGCTAACCCCGCCCCCCCGTGGCAGCTAACCCAGCCCCACACGCAGGGACCCCGCCACCCCCCCCCGCCCGAGGAGCCGCTACCCCCCCCTCCGCAGCAGCTAACCCCGCCTGGGGAGACCGCCTCCACGGCAGCTAACCCCGCCTGGGGAGACTCCCCCCCACCTCCCGTGGCAGGTAACCCCACCTGGGGAGACTCCCCCCACTCCGGGAGCTAACCCCGCCTGGGGCGACGCTCCTCCCTCCACCTCCCAGCAGCTAACCCCGCCTGGGGAGCCCGCCCCAGCTCACCTCCGCTCCGCCTCCTCCGCTGAGCATGCTGGCGCCGCTCTAATTCTCCTCATCCCCCAGGCTTGCGGCGCCGATTGGAGGAGACTTAGAGCGGGGCTGAGTGCTCAGCGGAGGAGGCAGAGTGGAGGTGCTCTGCAGCGGGTAGCGGTTCCCTTGTGCGCCCCGCCCCCCCGTTACTGCGGGCAGCTCTCCCCGCGCCCCCCCCTCCCCCGCTCCAGCTCACCTCCACTCCACCTCCTCGCCTGAGCAGGCTTTTAGGCGCCCCCAACCACTTAGCGCCCTAGGCGGCCGCCTAGTTTGCCTAAATAGTTGCACCGGCCCTGAGTATAAAAGCAGTTAGAGCACGCTGTTATGGCACACATACATAGACCCAATCAAATCACTCCCAAACAAAATGTCCATGCCAATCAAAGCCTAGGGTTCCAGAGCCTGATCTTATGATTGGGGCCTTCAGTAAACTAAAGAAAGTGATGCCTAATTTCACAGACAGATCATGGCGAAACAGGTAAAATTTCTGAATTTCATTCTGGAAATGCAGAGCAAAGGGAGAGATTTTTTTTTAATCTACGTAAGTACACAGCATTGATTTTTACTATAGATGTTTAAAGCTGCAGCTGAAAGAGTACAAATTAAAATGATCTCATGGATGCAAGACCTGTTGCAACTAGGTGCTCCCTTTAGGAACACTAGGAAATGACAGACTGGATCAAATCCATGGTCCATCTAGTCCAGTGTCCTGTCTCCAACAGAGGCTGGCACCAGATGCTTCAGAGGAAGGTGCAAGAAACTCTTGTTCATTGGATTTCTATCCACCTATCTAAGGGTTTTGTACTGCCGTCCATCACCATAGTATCTGAGCACCTTCCAAATCACATATATTTGGTAACAGCAATATAGCTAATGGACTTCATGGACTCCCTGGCTCTTTTTCCTTTTCAGTTTATAAAAAGCTCTGCTTCGTGTAGGTAGCTTTTTTTTATTTTTTAAATGGGGGAATGGGAGCTAGCTGATGTTCCCAATACTATTCTTGTGGGGAAACTTTATCAAATTAGGAAGATTTTGCAGAATTTCGTAAAGGTGCTCAAACTTTGGATTTGTCGAATCTCCTCTGGAAATCTGTTCCACAGCCAGATATGCTCAAGTGAGAATGTCTTGTCCCCGACTCTCACATGCTTAGTTCTGTATTCTGTCCCAGAGGAGCACGAATGTGTGGTGGTTCATAGACAGGGATGTAGTCTCAATGTAGCTGAGACCTGATCCACTAATGGCTTTGAAGATCAAGACAAAGGCCTGAGAAGTAGAAGGACTGGAGCTGAGACCTGATATGGGCACTGTGGTCTAAACCAGGGAGGGGGGAAGCAGTAGCATTTTGTGCCAGTTAGAGCCTTTGCATCATTTCCCTTCAACTTCCTTGAATACAACTTACGTTCTCTTGAGCTGCAGGGACACGGAGGCTCTTGTCTCTCATGGTGTTCCAGAGCCTCAGGCAGGCGCCTTTAGTTTTAAAGAGGAAAAGCACAGAAGGGGGCTTGCTCTGACAGGTTTCTAGCTCAAATCTTCCTGTTGCTTCATTGTGATCAGACTCCTCCTTCATATTCCTGTGACTCCTCTGAAAAAGGTCAAGCTCAGACTCCGGTGACGACTACAAGCCACCTTTTTACACTTCTTATTATTCTGTACGAAGGAAAGCCGTGAATAATTCAGAACTGAAGTAAAAGTTTTGTAAAAAAGACAAATGAGCCCACCCATAAGGAGATTTAGCACTGAATAAGCCAAGAACTGGATTTCAGATTTCATACATTTTCTGCCAAAGTATATTTGCACACAATGATTTCCACCGCTGACTTGGAACAGTAATGTTGCTTTTTCTTTGCTCCTTTGAGGTTTGCTTGTTACTTCCCATATGAAAGCTCAACAGGAAGACAGCCTCCTTGTGGCAATTCTGGGATGGATACATTGGCAAGACGGCATACCCCCCCAAGTCAACAACACTGGGAGACTCCTATAGTCAGTAGCTACAATAGCGGAAGATCTTAGCGGAGTTTATTTATTTAATTAATTAATTAATTACTGTGGGGAATTTTGATTCTGAGTCACTTTTTCTTTCTTTCTGTAGCCAACCAAGAACAAAAACTTCACATGCCAAGCCTCAATGTCTGAGTCAGTAAAAAGGGAAGTGGGAGCATGCAATCTTCACAATAGAGGTCAAAACTTACTCTAACTGCTTGTCTTCTAAATGAGTAAACTATATAGACATTTCCATGGGAGTCTTTGGTGGAGAATTCCCTCTTTGATTCAAGGAACTGGCACAGAAGATGGCAGTTGCTCGCTGCATCATCTCTGCCAAGAATCAGAAATTACATCTGAGCACTTTCTAAAAAGAACAGCAGCAACAGAAGCATCTGTGCCTTTAAATTAAATGGTCCAATGGGACCCTTGCAAGAAAACCAACCATGTAGCAGGACTGTGGTCCTCCAATAAGCAGGGTGCAAGCTTTATGTGGCCTGTGTTTTTGAGGTACAGAAATTAGACTTGTCTAAAGACAGCCATGTTCATGATCAGTTCTAGCATACCTCTCAAGCACCTTATTCCACCAGCTCCTGATGATCCAGCCAGATAAACCAAGCACTTATTAACTAAGAAAGTTCATGATGAATACTTGCTCTTCAGAACCACAGCAGGTAACCAAGAAGAAAAACCAAAGACAGGTCAGAGGCCTGGATCATATCAAACATCAGAAAACAGGAGACACTTTATAACAGATAGGTAAAAAAGGAAAAATGTCATTCTCAGATCTTGTAAAAACTCACTAGGTTCTGCACTAGTATAGCAGCTACACTAATTAGTGACAGATAGATGGCCAGACAGAAACAAAATGACATTAAGTCCAATTCCAAGATCCACATAGCAGAATTGCTGTGTGCGGGAAAAAGCAGCTGTAGTGTTCAGATTGGATTGAGTTGAACCAGCAGCAGCCGGATTCTGAGTTTGGGGTAAGCAGATGTGATCCTGAAATGAGCCATGTCACCACAAATCATTGCTTCTATTTCACTAGCAAGCAATAGGTTAAATTTATCCCCGAAATAACTCCATTGATATCAGTGCATCTACAACACTATGGAATTTGACCCAATGGCTACAGCAGAGTTTATCCATGATAAGGAGACTCTCTGGTATACTTAACATGCAGCCCTATGCTAAATCACAGACCTGTGCGTGCTGTGCTGTAATCTATCAGGATAATTCTAAGTACGGTGTATGACTGAGCAATACACAAATACATTGGCAATAAAAAGAACTGCTGAATTTCTCTTGCCAGCAGAGCTATTTATTAATGGCACTGCATTTGCAGTATAACTATGCCTGCTTCATAAAATATGGAGCTGGATAATAGCACTGATTTTGGCATATATGAGACAACTGTGACTCTGCAAAGGATGGGACAGACAATTAGCACAATCACTGGCCACCAGCTGCTAATATTCATGTCTTCTTTCCTTCCCAAGGTTTTCATATTCCATTCTACCACCATCTTCTTCCATTCCCCAGCTACATCTAGGGTGCAGAGGAGGGCTTTTATGATGATATCTATAAGAGACTTTGCTGAGAGTGAAGTAACAGCCCCCTCATTGTGTTCTACATCTCAAAACTGACCTGGGAACTTTAGAAAATCGAATACACAGTCTGCCATGAAAATGAAGATGAATTGCGAAATCCTGCCCTCCATTCCCCTGACTGCCAGTCACCTTTCATTTTCAATAAAGAGAGAAGGGAATGGACAAAATGAAGCTACTAGGGAGAGAGAGGAAGAGAGAGAGGAATGAAGTTTATTCCAGCCATGCAGCTTATTTGAAGGCTCTCGGATTGAAGAAAAGTACACTCTCTTGCCATGGGCAAAAGCAACTGCCTACTACCACAGTGCTATCAAAGTTAGGATGGAGACATATCTGTCACTGGTGCAGCACCTAATCCATACTGCAAAGCTATAGAACTACAGCTCTTTTCCCTCATCCTATTTCATTAATGCAGTCACAAAATTCTGAGTTTTAGTTGTATAAGCTGGTCAAAATGGCACCATTAATAAATAACAATAAAAATTACTAGTGATTTTGGGTGCCTCGATTTTTTCTGGATAACCACTCTCTGAAATTCAAAGTCCCTCTAAGGCAGTAGTGGGCAACCTACAGCCCATGGGCCACATGCAGCCCATCAGGGTAATCTGATTGCGGGCCGCGAGACATTTTGCTGACGTTGACCATCCACAGGCACGGCCCCCCCGTTCCTGGCCAATGGGAGCCGCAGGAAGCAGAAAAAGGAAAAAGCGCTAGAGTGGCAGACACCTTCCTTTGTCCCATCAATTCCATTTCTGAACCAGGCGCCAGATCTGTGATTTCATATCATTGACTCCACCTCTGCAATGACCCTAGTCACAGAACAATATTGATGAAGGGATGGGAAAGCTCTGATACTTTAAGGCAAATCTCCCTGTTCCCACTAGTTATGCTTTGTTAGAAGAACAAGTAAAGGTGTTGTTGTTTTAACCCTTCAAAGTCAAGCAGAAGTTAGCTTTCAAGACCTCTCCTTAGGAAATCAACAGAATGACCCTCTGTTGTGAATAAACATGGCAGGTGCCTTCTTGGATGCTTTTAAAATAAGTGCTAATATGAATATAAACAGATATCCTATGGAAATCAGGGGAGGCTATCTTCCCCCAAGGGTTTCTGTCTTCCCTCAATTTCATTATTATTTAATTATTTGTATTGCTGTAGCCTGTAGAAGCCCCATGCAAGATCAGGGCCCCATTGTGTTAGGCACTATGTAAACATATAGTAAGAGACAGACAGTTTTTGCCTTGAAGAGCTTACTATTTCAATGGATAAGACAAGCAATGGGTGAGAGAAGGGAAGTACTATTACCTCCATTTTAAAAAATGGGGAATTGAGGAACAGAGAGAGATTAAGTTACGTGCCTGAGAATGTCTGTGACAGGCAGAAATTGAACACACATCTCCTGAGTGCCAGTCCTGTGCTTTAACCACAAGACCATTCTTCCTCTCCAATATCACCCTTTGGAAATAGAGGCCATTTTTGTAAAGTGAAGACCCAGTCCTGTCAGCTACTCCAGGATCACAGCTTATCCCCTCAAAAGAAATCCTCTCTTGAGTAGGCTCATGTATGTCACTTTTTTATGATGTATGTTTTTCCGTAGGTCTATATCTATCCTGGACAATTTGATTCTCCTCTTTTCCAGTTCTTGTTGGTGAAAGGAGAAGACATTTTGCTGCTGTCAAAATCCCACTCTGCTTCAGTAAAGCTGGAAAACTGTGCTTTGGGCAGGACTAGGTTTTTCTTAAGAGTGTGATGGTCAAGACAGCTTTCACTACACATACAGTCCAAATAAAATGATAAAGAAAGAAAAAGAGAGAGCGCGAGAGAGACTCCATTTACTACCACTTCTTGTACGACCATTAAAGAGATCTCAGTTGATACTGCACAAAGACACCAGCTATAAGCAATCTATCTGGTTTTTGAGAAGCAATCGGAAGATGGTCTTGGTTCCTTCTGCAGGACTGGAACAAATATTCCAATTATTCAAATTATTTTCTATGTCCTCACTCATCTCATGTGGACATGCACCAACATTATATTGGGTTTGAAATGCAAGAACCGTGCAAGCCACAATGAAGTCAGTATTTTAAAGGGGCATGAAACATTGTTTGCTGATAAGGGATATAAGGATGGAAAGACTTCAGGAGAAAATTGAGCATTTTTATAATAGGCATCCTCAAAGATAGAGATAAGGGATGGATGGATGGATTTGGATGGGTCTGAAAATATTCCCATTGACTTCAATGGGCTTTAGATCAAGTTCCCATATTCTATTCCTACTTCTGCCACAAACTCCTATGTAGCTTTGGGCAAAACACTTAACATCTCTGAATCAGTTTTCCCACCTGCAAAATATGGATAATGATGTACACTTTACCTCACTGAGAAATTATGAAGCCAAATTCATTAATAATTGTGAAGTGCTTTGAGATCCTTAGAGAGAAGGTGCTGTAGAAATGCAATTGATATATTAATTATTATTAAGAAACTGGCAATTTATGTGTGAGCCTTATCTGAAATCTATACCCAGCATGAAAATATAGAGAGAGCACCCATATGCACAAAAACAAGTAAGAAACATGCAATATACATGACACCTTTACACAGCCGTCACCAACCTACAACATTCAGAACCTCGCTGCTAAAAACTTAGAAACCTTCCTCTCGCAAACAGAACTGCCCAGTATATATTAACTGACATCACTCTCCTCCTTTCTCTGTAAGTGCCGGTCACTAAGAACTGTTGAAAGCCCCAGTTATGGCTCAACATTTCTATACACAATATATTGATCACTTGTAAAACAATGTGACTTTCAGGCCATTTTGTTTAAATTACTGTTGAAACATGCCATGCAAACACGGACTGACCCACAGATGCACTTATTAATGCAGAGAAACTCCCCAGTGCTCCACAACAGAGCTGAAATTAACATCAGTTCCATAGATTCATAGACTTTAAGGTCAAAAGTGACCATTGTGATCATCTAGTCTGACCTCCTTCACATTGCAGGCCACAGAACTTCACCCACCCACTCCAGTAATAGACCCCTAACCTCTGGCTGAGTTACAGCAGTCCTCAAATCATGGTTTAAAGACTTCAAGTCACAGAGAATTCACCATTTACACTAGTTTAAACCTGCAAGTGACCAGTACCTCCTGCTGCAGGGGAAGGTGAAAAATTCCCAGGGTCTCTGCCAATTGGGCGGGGGGGCGGATTCCTTTCTGACCCCAAATATGGAGATCAGTTAGACCAGAGGTGGGCAAACTGATGTGGCCCGCGGGACCGTCCTGCCCAGCCCCTGAGCTCCTGGCCAGTGAGGCTAGCCCACGGCCCCTCCCCCGCTATCTCCCCTCCCCTGCAGCCACACCGCCGGCCGGGCAGTGCTACAGCCAGACATGCTGCTCTGAGCAGCATGATAAGTGGGCCGGGTCCAGGTCCGGGTCCAGGGAGTTGGATAAGGGGCGGAGGGTCCGGGGGGGCAGTCAGGGGACAGGGAGCAGGGGGCGGTTGGATGGGGCAGAGGTTCTGCGGGGGGGGGGGGACGACAGTCAGGGGACGGGGAATGGGGGGGTTGGATAAGTGTGGGGTCCTGGGGGACCTGTCAGGGGGCAGAGGTGTGGATGGGGGCAGGGGGTACCAGGAGGGGGCAGTTAGGGGATAAGAAGCAGGGGGGTGGATGGGTCAGGAGTTCTGAAGGGGGCAGTCAGGGGGCAGGAAGTGAGAGGGGGTGGAGGCCAGGCTGTTTGGGGAGGCACAGCCTTCCCTACCCAGCCCTCCATATAGTTTTGTAACCCCAATGTGGCCCTCGGGCCCAAAAGTTTGCCCACCCGACTTAGACCTTGGGTATATGGGCAAGACTCACCAGTCAGATACTTAGGAAAGAATTCTCTGTAGTAACTCAGAGCCCTCCTCACCTAGTGTCCCTCCCCGTAGCCATTAATAGCTACCAGTAGGGTTACCATACGACTGGATTTTCCCAGACATGTCCGGCTTTTTGATCCTCAAATTCCCGTCCGCAAGGAATTTCCAAAGAGCGGGACATGTCTGGGAAAATAGGGAGGCATGATAAGGGGACCGCCTCCTCCCCGGGCTCCAACTTTCCCGGCTCCCGCTGCTCTCCCCAGCACAGCAGCAGCTGGAGCCTGGAAGGAGGTGGCTGCGAGTTCTGATGCCGCTGGCCGGCGCCACTCGCCTGGAACCAGGGCCCGAGCCGAGCCGGGCCGGAGCCGCTGGGACCGGGGCTGGGGGTGCTCGGAAGGGGCGGAGTTGGGGCAGGGCCAGGGCGGGGAAGGAGCGGAGTTGGGGCGGGGCCGGGGCCCTTTGGAGTGTCCTCTTTTTCCAGGACTGCAATATGGTAACCCTAGCTACCAGTCTCATCACAGGATGAAAAGTCTCAGATTGTAACAGTATAGATATGGTGACATTAGAATATACTTAGCTGGCAGCATGCTTGGAATGAACAAAAATGCAAGAAAAAGAACAGAGGAAAAACAGAGTGAGACAGAGAAGGAGAAGGGTTTTAAAATGTATTTGCCACCTTTTATAAAACAATGCAACCTTTTATAAAAATAAAAATAGACACCTCTCTTGTGAGGATCTCAAAGCAGTTTTCAATTATTAATGAACTAAGCCTCTTGACACCACTGTGAGGTTGATGAGTTTTTTATCCATTTCACAGATGGGAAACTGAGAATGAGATATTGGCTAAAATTTTCAAATTTGGGTAACTGTATTTATTTAATTCCTGAAAGTCTCGATGCTCAGCAACATTGAAATCAGGCCACTTTTATTTAGGTGTCTAAATGTGATATTTGTGCAGCTAGTTATGATATAATACAGATATATGTGTCCAGCTTCAGACACCCAAGTTTGACATAACAATTATTTTCCCAAAGTCAAACTGTGAGTTAACGGCAGAGACAGGAATAGAACCCCCAATGCTGACTTCCCCCAATCCCTTACTCCAATCATTAAACCACTGCTCTCCTTAGCTTGGAAGTGGGGGTCCTGGAAAAGGTGGGCATGTTAAAAGGACAAACTGAAAAGCAAAGAGCTAGATTTCCAAAGGAGCCTTAACTTAGCATCCATTAGATGCATACCCGCTCTCTGAGCATTATCATCCATGTGTGCCAGTGACAATTTATACGCCTAAGTCCCATTGTGAGTTTTGTGCGGATAAATTCTTTTACTTGCACGCACAAGAAACAAGAGTTTCTCTCCCAGAGACACAGGCAAATCTGATCAGGGTATGTCTACACAGGAAAAGCTGTGCACAGACTAGCCTACCTGAGCTAGCTTGAACCCCTCTAGCACTGGTAACAACAATAGTGAAGACAGCGCAGCATGACTTTCAGCCAGGTAGTACAAGCCCGGTACAGGCCTTGGGTATGTACTCTGCTTGCTAGCCCACGGTGCCATCTTCACTGCTGTTGTTATCTGCACTAGCTGGATTCAAGCTAGCTTAGGTAGGCTACCCCATGCACAGCTTTTGCTCGGCAGACATACCCTCAGAAAAGAGTATGTGCTTGCACATTCTCAAATGGAGTTCATGTTTAGAACACTTGGCCCTCACTATCTGTGGTTGATTATGCCAGGTAAAAGTGTGGGCTTAGAAGAATTCACTTCCTATCCTCCTATCAGTTGACATTTGCACATATACACCTATAACAGGGAGTAATACTCAGTATTAGGTTGGAAAAGACTGCAATACATTTAAAAAAAATCTCATGATGATTGGTGGGGGATGGGGGAGAAGTGACAGAAGACTGTGAGCAAGCTTAGGGTTACCATACGTCCGGATTTTCCCGGACATGTCCAGCTTTTTGGTACTCAAATCCCCATCCAGGGCGAATTGCCAAAAAGCTGAATATATCCGGGGAAATAGGGAGGCAGCACAAGCTAGGGTCCGCCCGGCCCAAGCACGACCCACAGGGTCCGCAGCGCAGCCCAGCCGCCTGGCTACATTGGAGCGAGCTCGGGCGGGGGAAGAGGGGGCACAGCCGCAGAAGGCGGCGAAGGGGCCGCTGCTGCTCCTGGAGGCCGGGCGGACCGCGCACCCCAGCCGAGCCTGCAGGACCACAGGGAGGTTGGGCCCAGCCAGCGGTTCGGGCTTCCCTCGCGGGCGGGGACTCCCCAGCCATTGGGGGACCCTTCCTGCGGCCCCATCACCCCGCGCAGCAGGAAGGAAGCTGCGGGGCAGGGAGTGCGGCGTGTGCCGGGGCTGCAGGGACCCGCGCTGCCCCGGTCGCCTCTGAGCGTCTGAAGCCCCCGGCAGGCAGAGGCTGCCGGGTGAGTGGGGGAGCAGGGCAGGCAGGTGGTTGCAGAGGCTGCAGGGTGAGGAGGAGCAGGGCAAGCAGGGGCATAGAGGCGGCAGGGGGGGGCGCAGGGGCAGGACAGATGGGGGGCGCAGAGGCTGCAAGGGCAGGGGGTGCAGGGGCTGCAGGGCGAGTGGGGAGCAGGGGGCACAGAGGCTGCAGGGGTGGGGAGTGTGCAGGGGCTGCAGGGCGAGGAGGAGCAGGGCAGGCAGGGGCAGGGGGGCACAGGGGCCGGGCAGGCGGGGGGGTGCAGAGGCTGCAGGGTGAGGAGGAGCAGGGCAGGCAGGGGCATAGAGGCTGCAAGGGCAGGGCAGGCGGGGGGCGCAGAGGCTGCAGGGGCAGGGGGTGCGGGGCTGCAGGGCAAGTGGGGAGCAGGGAAGCACTTAGCAACCAAGATCAGAGCGGCAGGGAGGAGGGGGAATGCGGGGTGCTCAGAGGAGGGGGCAGAGTTGGGGCAGGGACTTTGGGGAAGGGGTTGGAATGGGGGTGGGGTTGGGGCGGGGTGGGGTCAGGGGCAGGGAAGCGGCGGAGTTGGGGCAGGGCTGTGGGCGGGACCGGGGCCCCGTGGAGTGTCCTCTTTTTTAAATGTTTGACTATGGTAACCCTAAGCAAGCTCTACACACATTATGTTACAGCACATCCACAATAAAATATATATTATAGGCTCCATCCTGCTCCAACTAAAACCAATAGCAAAACCATCACCACGAGAACAGGAAAGGGCCAGAGTTTTATACCATTTTTGTACACTAGAATAATTAAATTATTTTTGGCCAGTATGTTCTAGCTTGGGGGCCAACATTTAAAAAAAATAGAAGCCCAAAATTCGACTCCAAAATCCATATTTAGGCACCTAAATAAAAGTGGCCTGATTTTCAAAGTAGCTGAGCAATCTCAACTTCCACTGAAGTCCCTGGGAGGTGCAGATGCTTAGCACCTTTGAAAATAAGGACATTTTTATTTAGGTACCTACACATATAGCCTAACTTTGAGCACCCATATTTAAAAATCTTGGCCATTTTAACATGTATTTATAAGGCACTCATCCCCAAAGTCTCCTTGTTCCTTGTATTATCTAAACACTATTAATGTGTATAGGATAACTGCTGCTGAAGAGCCGCTATTATTTTTGTAGATCCTACAAAAACTGAAACTATGTATAATTTGAATTGGCTCAGCAACAAAATGTTAAATTATTTTTCAAAGGCTACCATCATATTTACAATTGAGGATATTTTCCAAATCCAATTATAAACAGCTTTAAAGTAGGTCAAATTTGAAGCAATTAACTTGAATGTTGTCCCTTTAACAGGATGGAAGCTGAAAACTGTTGTACTGAGAAGTCACATCTAGTTATGGTGAGGTTGTGTGTGTTTATGAGGCCTTGC
Source organism: Chrysemys picta bellii (assembly GCF_011386835.1). Taxonomy (NCBI): domain Eukaryota; kingdom Metazoa; phylum Chordata; order Testudines; family Emydidae; genus Chrysemys; species Chrysemys picta. Next base: position 36,048,857 of record NC_088794.1, on the reverse strand, counting down.
AGAAGTTTTGTAAAGATTAAGGGCCTAATCCTCTGCCCACTGAAGTGAACAACAAAATGCCTATTCACTTCAATGATGCAGGATCAGATCCTAAAACCATAAGAAAAAAAATTAACCAGTAGCATCTTCTAATACACTCCAGTTATACTTGCTGTATTACTACTAGACAATGGAAGGAGGTTTAAAGAGCTCTGTGTAGATAACCCCTGGCAACTAGCAGGACTTTGGGGATGGGGGGAGGGTTTCACTCATTAAAATAACAGTGTTCTAAAAAATGGTGTTCCATATGGAATTACAAAAGGTTTTCCAAGAAATGAATAGAAGACTGGCTTAGAACATCCAGCATCTTTCCAGTAGCTGGTTGGAGGTTGTTGGCTTTTTTTAAGCATCTTCATAGCCTTATTGGGCATTTTTAAATTTTCCAACTGCTTTTTCCAGGCATGACATCTTACACAAAGCAATGTCTCAGCTGACCCATCCCTAGAAGCAATAGGCTATATCTATAAATCAGCCCCCTTGTCTCTCTCTCTCTCCTTGCACATCAATGTCACCAGAAAGTATCTTGGGACCAGAAGGGCAGCCAAGCCGGTGACAATATTCAAACCACGCCAGTGGGTTAGTGAGCAGCAGTGTAGGTGCTACAGTCTAATGAATCTCAGATGTTTCCCCCTAAGGACACTTGGGCATTTCATATGAAGTAGATCATCATGAAAACAATAGTATGGAGCTGCTTTCATATCATCCTATCCATTTTTTTCAAGGAGTACCTACTGTGGAAGGTCAATGAGTCAGACAAGCTTCAAGGAGGAGGAATATAACTAAAGCTACTAGCATATGTTTATATGGGACATAATGTTAACTCAAATAAACACCCTTTATGGTCTCATTTTAGTTCTCTAGGCAGTAAGACACTAATCTACATCATTACCATAATAACAGGCACTTCCCTCACATATAAATAAAATAATTAAAACTCCATCTTCCCTATGTTTTTGTGTAACACAAGTATCAATTACTCCAGTACATATTAACCCAAGTCCCACAATTAGAACAATCAGGGAAGCATAATGAGAAGAAAATGGGACAAGTTAACTATTCTTCCAAACACTGCAAACTGCAGTGCTGAGCCAGAAGAGGGGGAAAGGGAAGATGAAAGAGAAATAGAGAGGAAAGAGGATGCGGATTTCTAGATAACCGAATTATCAATAATAAGGAATAAAACAAAACTCCACTCCACTTTAATCTTACAAGGCTTGATCCAGTCCTTCAAATGTGAGTCTTTCCTTCAACTTCAATGGGCGTTGGATCAAGCCCACAGAGATTTAGACTCCAGGAATTAGGGCTTACTTGTGCAAGCCACTCAGCACATTCTGCAAAATGCTGGGTGCCCTCAACTCCTATTGAGTTTAGTGAGAGCTGAGAACACTTAGTACCTCATAAAATCAGGCCCTTATTCAGGAAGCTAACACCAAAAAACTAGAGGAATGGAGCTCATGAATCAACTCCAACTCATAAAATGTCTTATGCATCATAAAGATACAGAAAGAAATCCTTGGCACATGTTTCAATAAACTCCCCTTCCTTCCAAAAAAAAAAAAAGTCCTTTGATCTGAAAAATTAATCAGGAACTCAGCAGCATACAATGAATCATCCAGGCTATTTTAAAGCCGCCCTGAGCCCCATGCAGTGAAGGAATCTCTGCCTATAATGCTTTTTGGTGTTTTCATGGCTCCAGGTGCCTCTGCAGAGTTGTGGTGGACTGCACTGGCCTTGCAGTAGTTTTACAGGTTTATGGTTAGGCTTGTCTGTGTTTTGGTTTGGCCCAATGCACAGCCAGTGCCGCTTGATGCTCTTCAAGAGGCTTTCAGTTCTTACTTAACAAAGCTTGCCTCCCACATGTCATATGTATTCAGGCTACAGACTGTTTAGCTAATATCTCCCCTTTTCTCTTCTCCCTCCCCCTCCCCCCGACTCCCACCTCCTCTTCCCCAGAAGAGAATATCCACAATGTGCCTATCGCTTGCAGAAACAGACAGCTCTGCTCCCCCTTGCCATCTGGTCATCCTTTGGTCTCTCAGCTGTCGTCAACATATGAATCCCGTTGTTTTGACTAGTGGGGTCCTAAGGAACAAGCAACAGTGCAGATTACAGGGAGTCAGGATGCCCTTTTCTCTCTTCCTTAAACCAAAAATCTCCCTCTAATTATGTGGGCTGCTTGTTTGTGAAATGTAATAAAAGGCACAATTTTTCCACCTTTTTCATGAGCTGGGAACTATGCCAGCCACACCAGGCTACCCTGTATCTCAGCATATTAACGCATTTAGACATTGACTTTAACTTTCTTAAGAAACATGTTCCTTCTCCTTAATCACCAGCAGGAGATCAGGCCCTCTGTCCTAATCACCAGCCTTCTACCTCCTCAGATTTAAACCTCCTCAAAAATAAAAAGACTGCAGAAGACACACAGCGAGATCCATACAACTATGTCTTCCAGAGGGGATGATAGGTTTCCTAAGCCACTTCCTGCTAAGCTACCCCAAAGTTTGCTCCTTTTGTTTGAACACAGTTTAAAACAAATGATGCTGAGCAGCTTATGAAATATATCTAGTTATTGTGAAAAATGATTATTATGAAGTGAGAAATAATAATATAAGGAGGACATGCTTGTTGGTGCCGTAGCTAAATGGTAATGAACTGCACTGTCATGCAGGAAACCCAAATTAGATTCCTCACTTTGGCCCTTCACTTTCTGGGCTGACAACACAGCAGAGGTAGCAGAACCGTTCAACAGCACCCCTTGTGGTTGATTAAGGAATTACATCAACAGAATCCAAACAAAGGCCTCAATCCCACCTGTGGTCCTTTATGTCTGAGTGGAGTCAATGGGACTCCGCTCAAGAAGAATCTGCTCACATATATCCTTTGCAGGTTCAAGACCTTGTATAAGGGATTGCACAAAGTATGTACACTGTAAGACCTTATGTGTGGAGAGGAAAGGGGGCAATATATAAGATTTGTAGGGTTTCAAGAGGGAAAATAGGATAAAAAATAGAGAAAAAACATTTTTATTACTATTGCATTTGAAGCAGGCTATGTATTTTCATAACCAAACAGCACAGCTTTTCCTGAGATTCATTTCTAAAGCCCAGGTTTTACATAAACAAATTTGCAGCTCTCCCACTGTATCACTAAAATTATTCACCTTTTATTCAAGCAGGAGAGTCACTTGTGCCACAACAGTTCAGTGTATGCGTGTGTGTTTATATGTCTAGCAACTATTATATATTTAAACTTGTGTTTTTGAATATGTTAGCAGAATGCACAGAAACAAGGATGTGTGGAAGGACCAAAGCAAAAGGGAATTTTAAATGCTCCCTTTCCTCTTATACTGCGAAAGGGACATTGTAAAGTTTTGCTATGCCAACATTAGGGGGTATGAATCATTGCCTTTGGGGATTAGTAGCGGGACACAGGGCCTCACACCTCTCCAGTACTTTTGTTCAAATCCCAGCAGGCAGGTAATGACCAAATAATATTCACACTGGTGGCTGTTCACTGGCCTTTAGGAAGTGAGTTGGTGGTCTCACTTCAGCTCTTAGCAAGTCTTCATGTCACAAAAATAGCACTACAATTTTCAGTTTTCACAGAAAGGAATGAATGGGCCCTGGAAATTAAACTGTCCCTTCATGTCTAAAGATGATCCCTCCCGAGTGTTGAGTTACTGCATGGCAATGTGAGGTAGTTTATACTACTACTGCCCATGCTGGACCCGTTTTGCAAATAAGAGAAATCAATTCAGCCACTTTTCTAAGCACCAACCCCTTTACTTAAAATAGAAAAATGGAGGGCCAAATTCTGCAATACTCCTCTCCTTTGCTAGGTGTAGAAATGGATGAATGGTGAGAGGGGGAGCAAAGGCAACTTTAAGCCATGTTTGTACCTCCTGAATGCAATTTAGTGCAGTCCCAGAGTTATGGTGGCTTCCCACAATATAGAATAGCCATGTCACTAGCATACCCCCTATACGGGAGCTATGAAGGGGCCAACCCTACATCATGGACAATTCCCCCTTATACTAAGTGGGAGTCTCAGGGGAAGGGGACAGATTAGTTTATAGCCCCTTTATGCCATTAAAACTGTGAGTTTGGTGAGATTTTTGTTTTGTTTTGTTTTTTCCAAATAAAAACTAGAGCAATTAACTCTAAACCTATTTGCTTAAAAGTGTAACTAATTTAAATTTAAAAGAAAAAAGAGAGAGCATTCTTCAATCCCCACAACCCTTTCTTCCCACACCCTAGGTTCCAGCAGGCACGAACTCAACCTGCTCACTTCAGAATGAACTGTCAAAAAGAAGTTGCTGTTCTTGAGGGTGGAGAAAATGGGGTTTGGAAGGTAAAAGCTAACCGGAGGCTTGGAATGCAAAGAACTTTATTATACAGCTCCTGCAATTATACAGTGCTGAAGCCCTTTAAAATATTTCATCATGCCTGCCCCTGGCACACCTGCATTTATTCCCCATAAAAGCCACTTGATGTGTCCTTCGCTGGTACAGCAAAATGACCTTTAATTCACACAGGCAGGCACGTATACATAAATATATGTTTTATGTCCATTTATATACAGCATATATCTCTCTATAAAATTTTGTCAGAGGATATTTTATCTATACCACTTTATGATTAGCTGTAAATCCCTTGGGATTTTTTGGTTTAAATTCAATACACCACAAATCTGAAAAGAGCCCTCAGTCTCTTTATAGATAAACCAGCATCTGACCCCCCTTCTTATCTGCCCAGCACAGCAGCCTCTCCCAACCTCCCTCGCCATCAGAAAATATATTTTCTATCTCCACAAATTCAAGCCTCTGACAAGGCTTTTCCCCTTTCAAATGTCACCATCATTCCAGTCTCTCTCTCTTTTTTTTTTTAACCTTGTCATTTGCTAGGAAAATACTTTCCCTGAAAGCTGCTGAACGGATGTGTTCCACAATTCTACTTGTAGTCATTTTCCCCCTCCTTTTATTGGCTCCTACTCTTTCCCCATCCTTCTCTCCACACACAAATATCCAACACATGATAAAGAAGATTCAGTTATTAGAGCTACTGGGGTAACAATTGGGCAGTAACAACAGCATAGCATTGCAAGCTGTCCTATTATAAAGTGTAACTGACTCATACTAATCAAGATATTTAGGCTCACAATGTTTCATTAAGACATACTGAAATAAGCAGCCAATTTGCCTCCCAGACTGCTTTGGTATAAACCAACATCTCATTCTGGGGGGTAGAAAATACATCTATTTCTACTGTAGCTCATTACATGAAGGTTTAATACCAAAGTGATGCACATAATTCAGAATGACTGGAAGGCTATGCTCAAAATGAGCAAAGGATCATATGAATATGTAAAGTGAACCACTTGTCAGTCCTAGAAAGAAAAGGAGTGATGCTGGGTTCATTTTTCTCAGGGGACTGAGGTGCATTTTGCAAAGCATTGATGGAAATTTACTCTTCCAGCTTGTTGCATGATACCTGGCTTGTGAAGAGAGGATTTCAATTTCCAGAGATGCCTTTAACCATTCAGGATGGCAGTTCATCAAATATTTTATTGCAATTAGAGACTCCTCCTTACCCAGCTATATCTTACTGAAAGTGAACATAACCTGTGTTACACACAAGTCCTATAGTACCTAACTCCACCATATTGCAGCAACTCCCCACCTTTTCAACCATTTATTTCACCCCTTATTTGCTACAGTAATAGCTCAAAAATGACAATGTCAGGATTTAGATACTACCATGAGACAGATATTAGATACTGGTAGACAGTCAGATGTTATTGTGGACTATTGAATCATGGAATATCAGGGTTGGAAGGGACCTCAGGAGGACATCTAGTCTAACCTGCTACTCAAAGCAGGACCAATCCCCAGGCAGATTTTTGCCCCAGATCCCTAAATGGCCCCCCTCAAGGATTTGAACTCACAACCCTGGCTTTAGCAGGCAAATGCTTAAAGCACTGAGCTATCCCTGCCCCCCTTGAGTTTGGGACAATTACTGTAGAATACTATGGTACATTTTAAAATAAGCATGTGTTACTCCTCGTTATTCAATTTGTAATGGAAATTAGAGGGAAGACTAGAAACAAATGTACCGCTCAGCAAGAGAAATATTTTTATCGTGTGTGGTACTATGCCAAAAGGCATGTTTCAGAACCAGCAGGTGAACCCATCTCAGAGTCAGCTGTCCAAAATAAAACATTCATAGAAATTGGTGAAGTGATATTTGGTTTACAAGGTGCTCAAAAGAGAAGACTCAGTGAAGACAGGTGAAGAGCAATAAAACTAAAACCAATGTATAGGAAAGAATTAGCGGCAAAACCTTTCACACAGGCTCCTTCCATTTCAACAGCCTACAGTGCACCAGCTGTAAGGGCAGATCCATTTTATGCAGTCCCTTTGGCTCCAACTCCTTCTTCTCTCTGAACTCTGACTCCCAGAAGAGGGAGATCAGTCAACCTGGGACAGAATACCTCAGCACCTCAAGTACGATTGCAGGGGCTTTTGTTCACACTTCATGGACACCATCCCTCATCACCTAACAAATGTGGTGGTTGGGAATCTTTTTCACACCATATAAAAGAACAACAAAAGGGGGGAGGGAAGAATCTACTTAAGTTCCCCATTCATTTCTATAGGAAATCTACACAAAGTACTTTACCTCTATAGGTCATAGCTGCTTCCCATTAATATTAACAACACTTGACATTAGCTACACCACCTGGGCAAAAGAGTTCTATCACCCCTTTAAAGTGTGAGGGACTTCAACATCTTCCTTTTATCATAAAGCCAGATCCTGCTCCCCGTGGAGTGCATGGGAGTTCTTCTACTGGCTACTCTGGGAGCTGGATCGGGACTATAGCTGGCACCAATCAGAATTAATTTTTCCGACTGAAAACTAATGAGTCCAATCTTTGGCTTCCACATCCTTAAAGTTCTCTATTGGAAGAGAAGCTGAAAGGTATGTCCCTTTATAAAGGCAAGTCCCTTTCTAAAGGCCATGTTTTTTGTGTAGGATGAAGGAAAATAAGAGACAAGTAGATTTTTTAAAAAATAGATACACAAACTGCAAAGCATGTTAAGGCTGTGGTGACACAAATAAAGTGCAGGAAAATGAAGAGCTAATGAAAATAGAAAATGAAACATATGTTCCAACATGTAGGCACAACAAGGTAAAGTCCCTGAGGTGGAATCCCACGGTAGGACAGGGTCAGAGAAAATATGTAACGTTAACCAGACCTTAAAAAAAAATTAATGGAGATATCCCATCTCCTAGAACTGGAAAGGTCATTGAGTCCAGCCCCCTGCTTTCACTAGCAGGACCAAGTACTGATTTTGCCCCAGATCCCTAAGTGGCCCCCTCAAGAATTGAACTCACAACCCTGGGTTTAGTAGGCCAATGCTCAAACCACTGAGCTATCCCTCCCCCACCTTGATCCAGTAAAGCATTTGAGCACATATTTAAATCCATCCCTATTCAGCAAACCATTTAAGCACATGCTTAAACTTTAAGTTAATGGAATTTAAGCACCTGCTTAAGTGCTCTGCTCTACCAGACCCTGAGTTTCCAGGCTTTTGTTTCCAGGTTTTCTCTCATGTAATTTATGGATGAGAATTTCTGTAAGAGACTGATCTAAAGCCCAGTGAATTCAATGGAAATGTTTCTGCTGACTTCAATGGGTTTTGGATCAAGTCCTATAAAAAAAAAACCCACATACAAAATGTATATACAAGTGATGTATGCATTAGAGTAAGAGTAATAAAGTCCATCTACAGGAAATCTGAATGCATTAGTGAAGAACCCATCAATCCAACTTGCAATACAGGTCAACACTGGAATCAGATCATCTCCAAGGAAGCATATCTCTTTGAATTACATTCTTCAGAGGCTACTGCTTTGAACTGGATTGCAGAGAGAGTGAGAAGAACATCTCTGCAAGTTACACCACTCAGAGCCAAGGGTGATGACAGGCTGATTTACTGCAGTTTCTGCCAATGACTTGCAGCATTAGGAGATTGTCAGAAAGATGTCAATGGAGTTTTAAGGATTGCTTTGTGGAGTCATTCTGAATTAACAGCTAATAGTATGCTCTCTTTTACTGGCTGATGAAAATCAACCACAAAGGAGGAAGGCAATTTTGTGTATCAGTAGTTTTGAATTTTTCAGGTGTAAGTTATTATTAATTATTATTTTTATTATTGCAAACCTATGTGCGTCCTGTGAAACTCAGACAAAGAGAATCCACAAACTGAGAGCTTAATTTTTCCTTTTTTCCCCATAAGCTTTTCTGATATCACATCACAGTTTTGGCACAGCTTTATATTTCAGAGCTAACTCTGAATACCTAGACATGTCACAACACGGCACTGCAATCCCTTTGAGAATGATGGAGTTTTTGCGCATTGTGCCTTCTCACAAATCAATAGCTTGTGGTGAACTCATGATGAGGAAACTCAAAAATTAACTTGTGTCACTGGGTTCCTCTACCTGGGCCAGGCCCTGCACTCACCCAGGTCTCTGCTCTGCAGTGTCTAGGTGTTCTACCACACCAATCTAGTTGTAAGAGTCTCAGCCCTGCAGCCCCCTCAGGGGTTGTCAACCAACATGAAAAGAAACATAAATGAATTGTCCCACTGGTGTGGTAAGGCTCTCTTCCTTCAGACAGGCTTCTGCTAAGCTGTGGCCAGAACTAGACTCACAGGCTAACATGGAGGAATAGTCCCCTCAAAAGGTGGATCAGAATCAAGCCTTTCCTTCCTTCATGGAGGGGCTGCTGGGCAGTGGTCATCTGAGGAGCTCTTGCTTTCTGTCAGCCCTCTCTCCAATAGCTGAGCACTGGAGGTCTCCTCTCCTCACCAACTGTGCTGTGTTTTCCCCCTTTAAACTTCTCCCTCCCAGTCTGACATCTCTTACAGGTGTGGCAGGGCCGTGTCACTTGAACTCACATTAGCTCATTAACCCCATGTGTCGGGTTTGCATACCTCATTACAGTCACCTTAACACAACGACATCTAGAACCAAGCTAAAAACAATATCGTGCTTTGTATGTATCCACTACACAGTTCAAATACAGGTGTGTGCTGCATGTAGAGATAGGCCCGAGAGAAATGAGAAGCTTTATATGGCTGAAAGACAAGCTTAAAAGCCACTTTAAGTTTTACCAGTGCTTTAATATGTTCAGCCTGGGAGATGCTGGACAGTTCCTTCTGTCTGTTAGAAACAGAATCATTTTCTCACTAACACATGATTTCCTGCAGTAGAAAATTGTTCAGACAGGTTACTTCTTAAGGGTCAAGAACAGTATTAGGGAACTGAAAATGGGAGCAAATGCAGTTCAACAAATCATAGTGGTATGAGCCCATAAAAATCACATGTATAATGCCAAAATCCTACTTTTTGGCCTGCACTTTAAGTGAAGACACCTGTTTATATTCATGAAGAAAGTGGTAATACCCGATGTGCGTAAGATTTTTATGACACGAATGTACTCTCAATACTGAAGGAAGAAGATAAAATATTCCCCCTAACGTGTACAGGTGCTGTGAAAGGGAAGGGAAATTCTGTTGTGATTTACTGAGTACTGCTGTAGTTCAGGAAGCTACAAAATGGCAATTCAGCAGAGAAAACACAGAAGGAGTGATAGAAGCTAGTGATACTAGACAATCTTTTAATTCATTTATCAAACTACTAGTAGTTCTCATTTCAAAGCATGTGAAAGATCAAATACTTAGGACAGAAAATTAGATTAATAGAAAGTCACAAAAATTATTGCTTATTGTTGGTATTATGGTAGCATTTATGGATCAGGACCTCAGCATGTTAGATGCTTTACAAACAGAGTAAAAATACAAAAAGAAATACATATTTTTAAATCACTGCAGACTCGTTAGCTTGGCTCTTCACAGCTCTCTTTGTTCACTAGATTTACTATTTAAATGATAAGCTCTTCAGGGCAGGGGTTGTCTCTTAGTATGTGTAAGTACAGTGGAGCACTGATCCAGATTAGAGCATTGAGGCACTACTAAAATATAAATAATAAATAAATAAAATAACTAAGGTGTTTATAACTGGGTGAATTGCCTGTTTATTCCTTTGCTCCCTGATGTTCTGACAAATCAGAAAGTGTGCAAATGCTCAGTGAACATAAGCGCTTCAACTTAGTCTATGCAGCCAGACATGTTTAATATTGGCTGCAAATGAATTTGCTCGGAAGAAACATCCAAAAATGAGGACGTGTGATAAATGAAAGAGAAAAAGTAATTATTTTCACATCCAAACTGACAGTGTCAGGGATCATAGATTCATAGATTCTAGGACTGGAAGGGACCTCGAGAGGTCATCGAGTCCAGTCCCCTGCCCGCATGGCAGGACCAAATACTGTCTAGACCATCCCTGATAGACATTTATCTAACCTACTCTTAAATATCTCCAGAGATGGAGATTCCACAACCTCCCTAGGCAATTTATTCCAGTGTTTAACCACCCTGACAGTTAGGAACTTTTTCCTAATGTCCAACCTAGACCTCCCCTGCTGCAGTTTAAGCCCATTGCTTCTTGTTCTATCCTTAGAGGCTAAGGTGAACAAGTTTTCTCCCTCCTCCTTATGACACCCTTTTAGATACCTGAAAACTGCTATCATGTCCCCTCTCAGTCTTCTCTTTTCCAAACTAAACAAACCCAATTATTTCAGCCTTCCTTCATAGGTCATGTTCTCAAGACCTTTAATCATTCTTGTTGCTCTTCTCTGGACCCTTTCCAATTTCTCCACATCTTTCTTGAAATGCGGTGCCCAGAACTGGACACAATACTCCAGCTGAGGCCTAACCAGAGCAGAGTAGAGCGGAAGAATGACTTCTCGTGTCTTGCTCACAACACACCAGTTAATACATCCCAGAATCATGTTTGCTTTTTTTGCAACAGCATCACACTGTTGACTCATATTTAGCTTGTGGTCCACTATAACCCCTAGATCCCTTTCTGCCGTACTCCTTCCTAGACAGTCTCTTCCCATTCTGTATGTGTGAAACTGATTTTTTTTCCTAAGTGGAGCACTTTGCATTTGTCTTTGTTAAACTTTATCCTGTTTAACTCAGACCATTTCTCCAATTTGTCCAGATTGCACCATGCTATAACACAGTTTGTTCTCACCTATGTAGACAGGATCAATCCATGTTAAAATCATGTTATGTAAGTGTGCTGCACCTGTAGGATATGAAATAACTCTCACTGAAGTCAAAGGGAGTTATGTGAGTTCTGCGGGTGAGTGGGGAAGAACTGGGCCCCAAGGCTGTAACACAATTCAATATTATGGTCATAATATAGTTTGCTCCCATCTACACCTGGAAGAAGACCAATTGTAAGATGGCTGAGATACTATCATCTTTCAACATAGTCAATGTGTAAATGAGCTCGTAGGAAGCACTGGGGGCATGATTTTGTTCTCACACCGTTTTTAAGCGCATTGAATTGGAGTTGCTTCTGGTTTACACTGGTGCAAGTCAGAGGAGAATCAGGCCCTCGCTATCTAGAATGAGAATGTGAACGCTGAGGATTTTTTTATCCTGCCCATCTGCATTTATATCATTTTTTTAAGTCAATCTACCAATTATTTCCCTGTTGTGACAAATAAGAGCTACCACTGTTGACAGGACTTAAGGGCCTAATCCAAATCAATGAAATCAGTGCAGAGACTCCCAGTAACTTCAATGGACTGTGGATCAGGGCCCAATTTGGTGAGTATGACGTGTGAAGAATAGGAACAAAAATAGTTCTGTTCTACAGTATTTCTAAGGCACAGAAGCATGCCAAAGAAGATCCCTCCTGGAATTCAAATGTCAGATCAGAGGAAGCACTGATCACCCAGACAGTCTGCAACACAGTCAGGTCAGAAGCAGACTATTATCGACTTCATAGAAACCTAGGACTGCGTGCAATGCAAGCTGGATCTGAGCTAGAAAAATAAACCCTGAAACTAATTACTATAGTAATGTAAAAGAACTTAAGAAATAAAATATACAGAAGACTGCAGAATGCTCATGAAATTAAGTGTCATCCATGTGACTTTGAAAACTGGAGCAAGAAAACCTAATGCAGACAAAAATTATCCCTGCCAGCAGCTGCTTTATTTATCAAGTATAAGCTATAAAAGAAGCAACCACTGCAGCCTTATAACCACATGCTGCACAGGCAGAAGCCAAGACAGAGTGATTTTATTAGTTTAAGTGCTAAACTGGTCAAGAGATTGTTACCTTTCACCATTTGATAAGTGGCAGCTGGTGAGTCATTCTGAAGCTGTATTCCTCTACCTCCCAGCTCTACAGTTATCGGAAAGCCTAGAGAACCCAAAAGGCAGGACACATTCCACCTCCAAACTTGTCAGTGTGGCAACTGCTAATGCTCTTGGGAAGACCATACTCCTGCAAAAATCAGATGAGCGCTCTCAGGGCTACGGAGGAGCAAGTAGTAAATATTAAACCTGATGGAATTTGCCACCTCAGGGGTGAGAGCTTATACTACAATAGTAATATGTAGCTTTTATACAGCACTTCACTTGTTCAATGCACTTTTTTCAAAACATTAATATAACAGTTCTCATTTTAAAATAATAAAGCTGAGATCACGTTAAACAATAAAGGCATACACAGTAACACACAGGACCAGATCATTAATGGGAGTTAGGTGCCGATGTCACAACACCCTGCTAGTTACAGAAAGGAATACAGACAAATCTCTAGACAGCTTATATTCCAGTTTATTTTGTAATAGAACCACTATTTTTAAAAGAAGGTTTATTCTGGCACCAGGTAACTGACTCAGCCTTTCCAATACACATAGGAAAACAGTAGAGCCTTGCTAAAATGCACTTGGAAAATAGCATATCAGCACTTAAAGTTTTAGGTTTAAGGCCAGATTCTCTCCTGTGGCTGAACTCTATACTTGGTGCAGAGGTGAAGGAGGGCATCAAGGAGACAATTATGGCTGCCTGATTCTGCAGATCAGTTTCTGTCAGCACTTGCAATAGTCAGAGCAGACAAGGGGCTGCTGTAACATACACCACTAATGGACCCTACACCAGTGAAGGATCAGCATGGCAGAGGTCTGCCCCAATGTACTTCCTTCTTCTCCAGACACATCCACTATGGCAGGGGTGAAGGGAGAATCTGGCTCAGGAGCCACCTCCACTAGCTTTACTCTGGCAGGGAGTTCTCTGATGCCTGGGGAGTTCCCTGCTGGCCACTTACAGCCAAAATTCAGGCCTCTTTGCACCAATCTCAGTAAAGGATTAATCTGACCCTTCAGGTTTATTACAATGAGTAACAGTGAGGTTCTGCTGCTACTCTACACCTTCCTCCTCCCCATGCAAGGAGTAGGGATGCCAGTTTTGGTTGGATGTATTCCTGGAGGTTACATCACATGACATAATCTTGAATTAGAGAGTGATCTTTAATTCCCAGAGATTCCAGGACAATCCTGGAGGGTTGGCAACCCAAGCAAGGAGGAGGGGGAGTGGCAACAGCTGTGTAGTCAGCCCCGTTTCATGGCTTCAGTAATTCTTAGGGTCAGGCCCAAGAGATCACATGGCACTCCTTCACTGATCCCTAGCCACAGTGCAAGCCCCTATACCGGCCCCACCTCAAGACTTACTAGGCCTCAGACCACCCCAGTCTTCAGTGGGGCTCTCATTCCCACATTTGCATAAATGAGAAAGGTTCTACTTTACATTGTGGAGCTTTGCTCCCAACTACTGGGGAGCTCATCCAATCAAGACTCCAGGGCTCAGTAGTGAAGGTCTACAAACTATGAGCTTTACTGATCACGTCTGCACTCTGGGTGAAATTCACTCCTTTGCAGACAGCTAGCACAAATCTTGTGCATTATTTAAGGGTCTATTTTATGCGTTTAAGTGGTGCATATCGCTTACGGTGGCCTTCTGCCCAGGACTGAATTTCACCCAATCTCAGCTTCCATGCAGTCATCCACTCCAAAATTCCTGTGCCAACATGTACTAAACTCAGAATAATACCTGGGAAGAATTCTCTGGGGTCAGCCTCTTTTTTAGTTGTTCCAAAGTCCTGGGGCCTGATTCTGATCTCACTTACTCTAGTGTAAAACAGAAATAACTCTACCCAAGTCAGTGAGTAACACTAGTGTAAGTAAGAACAGAATCAAGCCCCGGTCAGAATTTTGCAGATGTTCCCTGCATAATACAGGGCACTCTGCAGAGGGTGGTGGTGGTGAATATTCATTCAAAAGTTGCACTGTAATCAGGTCAAGCACTACGCTGGGAAATAAGAACTGTAATACTTCCCTACACACATGTATGGTCCCATATCAAAGAGAATAGAAGAACTTTCATGCTCAGTCAAAAAGGTTAAAGAAAGGTGTTATTTAAATACTAATCCATTCATCCTTCTGTTCTTTCTAACTGCATTTTTCTAAACTGCTAGTTATTAGGCACTGCTCTTATGTGACAGCTGTACTCTCTCACACCTTCTGGGTAATGCTATTATCTCCTGCGGAGTCTAAATCATAATCCCTGGTTTGTGACATCATAACCATCCCCAAAGCAACAGTTGTGACGTTGGGAGCAGAAGACTCTCAATTTGAATAAACCAAAGGGAAAGTGGATTTAGGAAAGGACGTGGGACAGCTTTTCAAATGGCTCCTATCCAACATGATAAATAAATAGTAAATATAAATAACAGACAAACATAGGGCAACTAAAATGGCTTGTTTTAAGAACCACATGTGATTTACTGAGCCTTGAAGTTACTTTACTTTTGAAAGGATTGGGGATGGGAAAAGAAGGGGGATCTACATTCTAGAGATTAAAAAAAAAAAAATCAAAGTTCTTATTTTCAGCTTCCTGGACCCCTGAACTGGGTTTATCTTTTGCGGCACCTGCTTACATTTAAGAGAGGATATGACAAAAAGCAGGCTGTGGAATCTAATTAATACTGGTCCTATTGTTTCTTTTCTTGTATGCAACCAAAGACAAAGCCAAGAAGCAGCACAATCTGTAGGTTGTTCTAACCAGAACATGCAAGGGATACACTCTTTTTAGCAACTATTTTTTTTAAATAGCTAAATCCATTTTTATTTTCTTTCTAAGCATGACAGAGGAAGACCTTCCGATCTGCAAAGTCAATTCTGAACCACAATTATTATTACTGAGAGACTCTAAGTCCTGAAAATGCCATGTCAAGAGGCATCCATCAGTGGTCAGTGAAAACATTGGATTGTCATTTAAAGGGTCCCCCCCCCATCAATTTAATTAAAATTAAAAAATAAAGAGACATAAATAAATAAGGACTGTATACATCATACCTAGCACAGGAAAGCATGCAGGCAGGCAAGCCATGCCTTACACACACCCTGACAGATCGGGGGCAGAAAGTAAAGGACAAAATGCTTGGGAGAGGAGGTGGTTGGGAGTTTGTTCATTAAATAATTATGGTTTTTAGTCCAGTTTGCTAAGTAAAAGAGTGACTGCATGTTTAGCAGATGCTGCTGTATAAAACTGAATTCACCCAGATACCAACATATTTCTCTCTCTTCCTCCACACAGTACTTCACAAGCAGGATTTTCATGATCAGACAAGCATCCACTGAACAGCTGGACACAGTTTGCTGATTTTAAAGCAATCAGTGATCACTGACCCCAACGACATCCCTTCTCAAATGGAACCACCAAAAAGTATAAACAAATAAATAAATAATCAGCTTGAGGGGATAATAAACAAAATCTTCCATCTGTTCAGTTTTTCCCATTTTCAACTATTCATTTGTTAAGTTGGGTTATTATTTTTTGGAGGAAGGAGGAAGAATTGCTATAGTCAAATATTTCATGGCTATATTGCTCCACTGTCAGGTGGAGTAGTGGAGTGTTGGGGGCGGGGGTTGTTTTTTAAGTTTTCTGGCACAGGAAAGAAACCAAATACATATTTTTGGAGGGACAGGAAAGGTGGCAACTCAAATACCACAAGCATCCTGTTATATATGGTCATAACCTGGCTATCTCTAAAAATATCATTTAGTCCTTAGAAAGCACTTTTGATCTACGGATTTAAAAGCACTTTGCTTAAGAAGTATCATTATTACCATTTTATGGATGAGGAAACAGAGGCAAAGTAAGATGAAGTGACTTGTCCAAGGTCACACAACAGGTCAAAGGCAGAGATGGGAATAGATCTCCAGAGACCCAGTTTAGTGCCTACTTACTTGGCACACTGCCTTTCAATAAATAGAAAACAAGAATTAATATAGCTTTCTAGTACCAGCAAAGAGGGATATAACGGGGAGAAAATTAGGCAACTTAATACAAAAACCCAGTGGTCTCAGTCAAGGGCTTCTTCAAAATGCTATTTTGTTTTGATTTTCTATTTTTCTCTTTGAAAAGATATGTTAGACTGTGGGTATATAATAGAAAGAGAATCAGCAACTAGATACAATAATAATTACCTTTCCCAAATTTAAGATATCAAAATATTTAGCAGATTATTACTTCCCACTATGGCATTAGTAGTATAGATCACTAGAATCTTTAAACCTTGGATGCGGATGTATCAAATTTGTGGTGCCCATTCTAGAGGTGGTGCCAAAGTTTAATTCAGGGATGAAAGGGTTAAGAGGGAAATTTGATCCCTTATGTAGCCCTAGGAAATATACAGTGCATCTGTAATTAATCTGACAGGCTGCATCAGTTCATAAAGGGTGAAACGCACCCCTGTGCAGGAGGCTAGCATAATGCCGATCTATTACTGAAGTCCCTCTTAAGCTTTCAAAACAGGGATATAACAAAGCTAGGTGAATGGATAGCATGATTGCAGATGAAATTCAGTGTTACAAATGCATAATGGAAAGAATAATGGGAACTACTCATAAACACTGTTGGGCTCTAAATTAATTGTAGTCATTCAGGAAAAGACCTGGCCATCATGTTGGATGCTTAATAAAAATATGTGCTCAATGTGCAAGGGTGGTCAAAAAAGCATGCAAAATGTTAGGTTGAATGAAGAATGGGATAGAAAATAATACTTGAAAATATGATAATGCCATCATATAAAACCAGTGGGTATAGCCTCACTTGGAATACTGTGCTCAGTTATGGTTATTCAAAAATAGTAACAGCAGAAATACAAAATTTTCAGAGAGAAGCAACAAAAACAATTAGAGGCATAGGGACATTTCTACATGAAAGTGGACTGAAAAGATTAGGATTGTTTAGTTTAGAAGAGGGGACATAAAAGAGAAATAGAAGATGATGACTGGTTTAGACAAGGTAAATCAGGCATTCCCATTGATATTTTCCCCTTTTTGTTTACATAATTAATAATCAACCTAGAAAACTCCTTGCCACAAGGTATCACTGAGACTAAGAGTTTAGTAGGATTCAAAAAATAATGATATATTTATGTGGCTAATTCCTATGTTAGATAGGATTAAAATAGCTAGTGATATAAACCCTTATATTTCAGATTATAAACTAACCATTAACTAAATGAGGCTGGGAAGAAATTTCCTTTACAGACATTTTATTCCATAATTGCCCACCACAGGGTTTCTACTCTGAAGTATCTGGTACTGGCCACTATTGGAGCCAGGATACTGGATCATCGCTCTGATCCAGTATGACAATTCCTACGTTCCTGCAGTGTCCAACAACAACTAAAGGTGGGCTACGGAGGTTGTGTTTGGGTGTCTGGGTCAGAGGTCAACCAGGGATGCAAGACCAGGGTTCAGTTTTGATGGTGCTGAATTTCATGGGTTGTTCCATGAGATTTTGGCCTCATCCAAAATGGATTCAGAAGACAGGCCCCTTCCAGTTTTGGATCTGACCTTGAGCAAAATCATGTGCATGGCTGGATTCAGATCTCAGATACGAGTACCCCATTTCCCCCATGGAAATTAAAAGGGGTTCAGAGTTGAGGTTTAAACTTTGGCACTTGGTTAAGAACAGCATTTGTCTACCTGTTCACCTTATCACCTAAGTAAACAGTTTATTAATAGGTAAATATTAACTTTAAAAAATTAAAACTCCTCCAGGCTTTTTAGGAAAAATATATACAACTTACAAAACCTGATATGGAGAGTGCTGAATAAAGGGAAGTACCCATGTGAATAAACATAAAATGAAGGATTATCCTTATTTTTCAAGGACTTAATTCCATCAAGGAATTGAACCAGTCACCTTCACTTACTCCCTACCTCCTTCCTCCGACAGTCAGATAAAAATCTGTTTAGCCGGTTTTAAGTTATCAGGATTTTTGAGTGGGAGGAAAAAAGTCACTTCTGGACTAAAGACCAAGTTTAAGAAATTTCAGCCCAAAGGTTAATTCTCTGACAAAAGTGTAAGTGCCTGTAAAAAAGGTGTTTAGATTGGAAGCAGTATCTAACTCCTAGCTATAACGTCATTTCTTTGATGCTATAATAAGAGTGCTGTCAGTTCAAAGAAAGTTTACTAATGGGGAGAAAAAGAAAGGAGACTGGAGAAAAGATTATGGAAGTGATTTCCAGAGAAGGCAACAAATAACCATACTAGGAAGACGTATTTGCAGAAAATGTCTGACCTTATCTACATCTTTAGTCACAAAATTGTTGGCTTAATTGTTTTGTAACTAACGCTTGGAATGAAAGAATCTAATATCTAGGTTTCAGAGTAGCAGCCGTGTTAGTCTGTATCCGCTAATATCTAGGCTCGTTTCAGAATTTAAAATAATTTTTTCGGCCTGTGTGCATACACAGGTACAAATACACAGCTGTTGTAAATTAGTATAGCCCTACTGAAGTCAAAGGAACTATGTCAATTTACATCAGCTGAGGATCTGGCCCATAAAGTCTTTGGGCCTGATTCTACCCTCAGTTACCCCAGTATAAATCAAAAATAACTCCATTGAAGCTAATGGAGTGAAAATGATGTAAGACCTGTATAAGTGAGAAAATAATCAGGCTGATAAAGAAGCTGTGGGTATGTCTATACTACAATAAAAAATCCGCTGCACCAAGTCGAAGCCCATGAGACTTAGGCTCAGAGGGTTCAGGCTGCCAGGCTATAAAGCTTAGGGTGACCAGACAGGAAATGTGAAAAATTGGGACGGGGGTGGGGGGTAATAGGAGCCTATATAAGAAAAAGACCCAAAAATCAGGACTGTCCCTATAAAATCGGGACATCTGGTCACCCTAATAAAGCTACAATGTAGACATTCGGGTTCGGGCCGGAGCCCGGCCTCTGAGACCATTATTTATCACAGCTATCTTCGAGACACCACTGACTTCCTGAGGAAACTACAATCCATCGGTGATCTTCCAGAAAACACCATCCTGGCCACTGTGGACGTAGAAGCCCTCTACACCAATATTCCACACAAAGATGGACTACAAGCTATCAGGAACAGTATCCCCGATAATGTCACAGCTAACCTGGTGGCTGAACTTTGTGATTTTGTCCTCACCCACAACTATTTCACATTTGGGGACAATATATACTTTCAAGTCAGCGGCACTGCTATGGGTACCCGCATGGCCCCACAATATGCCAACATTTTTATGGCTGACTTAGAACAACGCTTCCTTAGCTCTCGTCCCCTAACGCCCCTACTCTACTTGCGCTACATTGATGACATCTTCATCATCTGGACCCATGGAAAAGAAGCCCTTGAGGAATTTCACCATGATTTCAATAATTTCCATCCCACCATCAACCTCAGCCTAGATCAATCCACACAAGCGGTCCATTTCCTGGACACTACTGTGCTAATAAGCGATGGTCACATAAATACTACCCTATACCGGAAACCTACTGACCGCTACACTTACCTACATGCCTCCAGCTTCCATCCAGGACACACCACACGATCCATTGTCTACAGCCAAGCTCTAAGATATAACCGCATTTGCTCCAATCCCTCAGATAGAGACAAGCACCTACAAGATCTCTATCAAGCATTCTTAAAACTACAATACCCACCTGCTGAAGTGAAAAAACAGATTGACAGAGCCAGACGAGTACCCAGAAGTCACCTCCTACAAGACAGGCCCAACAAAGAAAATAACAGAACACCACTAGCTGTCACCTTCAGCCCCCAACTAAAACCTCTCCAGCGCATCATCAGAGATCTACAACCTATCCTGAAAGATGATCCTTTACTCTCACAGATCTTGAGAGACAGACCTGTCCTCGCTTACAGACAACCCCCCAATCTAAAGCAAATACTCACCAGCAACCACACATCACTGAACAAAACCACTGACCCAGGAACTTATCCTTGTAACAAAGCCCGATGCCAACTCTGTCCACATATCTATTCAAGTGACATCATCATAGGACCTAATCACATCAGCCATACCATCAGGGGCTCGTTCACCTGCACATCTACCAATGTGATATATGCCATCATGTGCCAGCAATGCCCCTCTGCCATGTACATTGGCCAAACCGGACAGTCTCTACGCAAAAGAATTAATGGACACAAATCTGACAACAGGAATCATAATACTCAAAAATCAGTGGGAGAACACTTTAACCTGTCTGACTTATGTCCATTCAATGACGGACCTGCGGGTGGCTATATTACAACAGAAAAACTTCAAAAACAGACTCCAACGAGAGACTGCTGAGCTGGAATTGATATGCAAACTAGACACAATCAACTCAGGATTGAATAAGGACTGGGAATGGCTGAGCCATTACAAACATTGAATCTATCTCCCCTTGTAAGTATTCTCACACTTCTTATCAAACTGTCTGTACTGGGCTATCTTGATTATCACTTCAAAAGTTTTTTTTCTCTTACTTAATTGGCCTCTCAGAGTTGGTAAGACAACTCCCACCTGTTTATGCTCTCTGTATGTGTGTATATATATCTCCTCAATATTTATTCCACTCTGTATGCATCCGAAGAAGTGGGCTGTAGTCCACGAAAGCTTATGCTCTAATAAATTTGTTAGTCTCTAAGGTGCCACAAGTACTCCTGTTCTTTTTGCGGATACAGACTAACACGGCTGCTACTCTGAAACCTGTCATTTATCACAGTGTAAACATACCCTGTGTGGCTTGCCAAATTCTGCTCTCAGTCATTCTGATGCAAACCTGAAGTCCACTGGCCTCAAGAGAGTTCTGCCACATGTGCAGCAGCATAAATGAGAGCAGAATTTAGCCCACAGAAGAGGAAGGACTGGGGAAGGGGGGGGGGCTCCTTTACCACAGTTTTACACCACCGTGATTCTACTGGATTCCATGAAGTTAACTCCTGACTGTAAGTGAACTCCCAGTCAGACACTTTGGTGCTAAATTGGCAGTGGTGGCATAGATTTCAAAGGGGATGGAGAGGTCTTGATCCAAGCCTAGATTGCTCCAGCTTGCTTTTAAATAGTCTCTGTTGCTTTTGAAAGCTGTGGTTCAATTTTGCAGTGCTACCGGCGAAGCTGGGAATCAAGCTAAATTCAGATGCATCCAGCAGGGAGAGTTGCTGTGGGGAAAGAGGAAAATCAAAGGGTGAGAGGTAAAGTGATCCTATTTCACTGACCTGGTGAACACCGGTCAATGGAATAAAGGCCTCATAGGCAGGGGATAGGGAGGGGAGGGAAATCAAACAGTGGTGATATTTCCTGATCCTGTCAATAGCTCTTAGTATGGGTGCCAGAGACACAGAAGGAGAGAAAGAGAGATTTTTTGGAATCACAAAAGTAGAAAAAAAAGCTGCTAAAAATGTGTTCTCTTAGTCATCCACTTAGTTTTAAATTATTAAATTCTGCATTTCTGCTGTATGACTTACTTTAAATAAACAGCATGGTTGACAATAAGATTTTGTTTTTTGTCACAGTTATAATTAAGTTGCTTTTGACTAGTATTTTGATATATATCCTATATGTTAAAGTATTTGGTGTAGATGTTCAAATGCAGCAGATTAACACACAGCACAGCTCAGGAGAGGCAGATGCAAAGCTAGTTTATAAACTGCCTTTGTGCTCCCACGATACTGGGCCATCACTGTGCAGGACTGGCGCCATGGAGTAACTTAGAGCAACTTCTGGGCCGCTCTAACTTATGCCAGCTGCTAATAACCTCAGGGGGCAGATACAGTAGCCAGGGTTTTCCAGGGAAAACTCTCCCCCGCAGCCTTGCACCCTCCACTAGCAATCAAGATAGGGCTGGTGTAGAAGTCACTATGCTGACTCTATATCCTAGGACCCTGTGCAACTCCAGTGGTGCAACACAAAACAGCCATAGTGCAGAGAATCTGGCCCTTTGTCTGTAGAACGATTGTACTTAGAGCCACCAAATTCTGAGTTACATAAAGCATCATGAGAAACAGATTACACAATTCTCCTCTCACAATGGTTTTCCACTAGTGTAACTCCATTGACTTGAACATAATGACTCCTGATTACATGGACGTTAGCAAGAAGAGAATTAGGCTCAACCTGGGCCCAATACTGCTGTCACTTATACCACTGTAAATCAGGAGTAACTTCATTGGAGTTACAGCAGGAAAGAAAAAAACAGTGTAAGAGCAAAATCAAGCCCGACTGGTGCCGGATTTTCATGTAAGGCAGCCCATTCCACCAAAGAGGCTGCAAGGTCTGGGACAGTAATATCACTATGTGAGAGCTATGATCAAAGGCTTCTGATTTCCAAATGAACCAGTTCAAGTTACAAAACTTCAAAACACTGGAGAAACAGCAGCTGTGTAATGCTCCCTAACAGGGCAAGTGTCAGGAAGGCCACATTATCACAAACTTCCAGGTATGGGAATGGGAGGTGGGAAGAGGGAAGAGGAACTAAAAACCCAAAGGAGGCATTTTCCTTTCAAAACTTAGTACTTCAAGGTTAGAAGATTATTGGAAATGGAAGGGAAAAGGCATTTCAGACAGACACATAGCTATCACATGTAATGAATGAGAGTTGAGGGAACATCAAGCTAGTGATGTTACTATCATGACTGAGAGGCACTTCTGTCTCTATTTAGGTCATTATAACTTTCTGGATATTCATTAATTAAACCCTTTGGGGTTTAATTCCTCAAGTCTATTCCCAGCCTAAAGTTGAATTTTGCTGGGCAACATGAGAGAAAATTTCATTTTGTCATTTAGAATAATCAAAATGTGAAATATAACCTATTTCTTACCAGTTGAGCTATGACTCACTTTCCTCACAACCCCCCCTCCCCAGTCTAATAACTCAAAAGAGCTTCTTCTTTAAGCTTTGAACTTGCTGTGGGCTTCAGGCCAATTTTGCTCTCAGGGCAAAATCCAAAGGGTTTAAGTGAAACTAAAGTGGCCTTGTGCTGGCCTTCTTCATCAGGGTGAATTTCACCCTTGGTTAGTCACACCAGCAGAAATGAGAGCAGAAAAATGGCCCAAAGTCGTAATTTAAGACAAACACTATGAACACATTCCTTTGGATTGGGGATAAAGTTATAAGCATGCCATATCTGTGTACCACGCATACACAGAAGTGATCTTGCACTATTCACATGCACAAACAGAGCAATACACATGTACTCAGAACAAAGATTCAGATGACAACTGTTAGACCGCTACCTTGCATCCTCTCCAATATGATCTCATTGTTTCCTTATATGCCTCTGTTGGTCTGTTTATACCCATCTGTTGTCCCTTGTCTTATACTTTGATTGTAAGCTCTCAGGGACAAGGTCCATCTTTTTTCTCTATGTTTGGACAGTGCATCGCACAATGGGGAGTAGTCTGCAGCTAGGCGCTACAGTAACACAAATAAAATAAATAATAATAAATAAAATAATAATAGTAAAGATGAAAACCATAACTTCCCATGTCCTGGCTTTTGTGCATCTGAAATCTTCACCTTACCTTTGCATTGTTATGGATTTCGTTAAGATCGTTTCATTCTGGTCTAATGAATGCCAGAATAGCTGCTTTTGCTTCTACTTTTCAACTCCAATTTGACAAAATGTCATCCCTATTAAAAAAAAGATATCCAAGGGCCTGATTTTTTTTTAATGAGATTCTAATAGCACTGCCTGAGATGGCAATAGTTTGGTCTTACTCTGCTTACTGTAAATGACCAGCAACCTGCTGCAGCCATGCGCTACAGTGAACTCATATTTTAAGCTATAAGCAAGAAATTAAATAACTGAAATTGAAACCACAATGTTTTTGGTGGGGAAGGGATATACCAACCCTAGGGAAGAATGTGACTTTTTTCTCATATCCCACTCTTCCGATAAATACATAAGAGTAAAATAAAAAGAGTGCAAGACGTCCTAAGGCTCTGAGCCTTTGAAACGTAGAGGGCAAAAGTCTGCTTTTGTTTATATCATTTTTATACCTGAGTAATTTCATTGACTTCAATGGGGCTACTTCCGATTTACACCTATACAACTGAGAGCAAAAAACAGGCCCCACTGGCATTTGCCTTCTCTAATCATTGATCACTTACACGTTTTAGATCATTGCACTCCTCTAATTTTCCCATTTCCTATTACTTTCTTTCCACACCTCTATGTTAATGTTCAAGGCACAGATTAAAGGGATACTGCCAGTTCAAAAATCATGGACCAGATTCTGGCCCCAGCAACAGGCCCTGTATGCCACTCTGGCAGCACAAATGGGCTATACAGGTGCCCTATCTAAACAGTTAAAGATTCCCTTGTCTTGGAGGCATCCTTGGCTTGGAGGCTTATGTAGAGCTGGCATAAGAAGTATCAGGGATATGCCCAGCGAAAGTGGTGTGGCTGGAGCACTGCTTCGCTCTGGTGAACCTCAACTGGCATAAATGCCCCTTGAGAGGGAAATCCTGGGGCTTTTCAAACTTATGCTGAGGGCTGCAAGGCATATATCACCTTCCACATCTGAATCCTGCACTGAATACAACTCAGACACATCTGAGGATCAGGCCGCATATGTTGCCTTTCTCCAAAAATATATACATATACATTTGCACCTATTTTGCTAATAACATCTTAGATGATTACAAGTTTAAAGAATTTTTAAAATCTAATTTACTTGTCATTCTTAATTCTCTTTGCCTACCTTTCCCATTAGTCTCATCATGGACAATGAAAATCAATGCAGCCACTTTCACTTTTGTTCCGAGTCAATTTCACTTTCAGGCTCCTGATGGGTTTCAAACACTGCAGGTGAAAGTTTATTTGTTGTTTTAAAACAACTGTTTTAATCAGAATTGTTTTTTCCCAAAAAAACCTGAGGAAATCATTATTTCTATTGGTCTTGGGTTTTATAGAAAGCTTGTTAGAAAATTTCAATTTTGGGCAAGTTGCTCATGTCTCTTTTAATAAATTAACTCTGTAGCTACTGTTTCATTTTGACATTTATTATAATTATACAAAACAAAGGGAATTGGTCAAGTTCATTCCTGGTGTTGCTGCAAAGATTTCAGTGTAAATACACCAAGGATGAATTTTGCTCATTATCCCACAAATAGAACTAAACTACTGCAGTGTTCGATTTCCTCCCAAGCCATTTGTGAGCTCCCATTTTTGCTTCTCTATGGAAAGAGACATCATAATGCCAGCTCATCACTTAATCCCTCAAAATAGGCCTTAAGTAATATCTAGGCTTTGTGCTGGTACAGGAGTGAATTTCACCCCTAGGATGCTGATGGGAAGGAAGGGCCACCAGCCCACTTCTCCCATTATCAGAAATACTGCTCCAGCCATCAAGCTTCTGTATAACCACCATTAACATCTGCAATATAGAGGTCACCCCTTATAAAAATTCTTGGATATTTCAATTTTCTCAAGTTCATCATCAGCCCCTTCAGAAATGCCTGCATCTCTAACAATTCAGTCAGCCTTTAAAAATAACCCACCCGCCTCTCCACCCACCTCACTCCCACCCAATCCCTTCACCAGTGACATTTCTGGAAGCCAAAGCTCGCTGAAACAGAATTTGGTGTAAGCATCACGCTGCCAGAGAAGCCTGTCACTATTATAAAGTGGCTGCTTTTATTAACCTGGATTCACCTTTATTCTGGTGGCAGTAAGTAGCAATTTAAAAATTCCAAGGCCTTTTCAAAGTTTCTTATCAGTCAGTCAGAATCTCCAAACAGCATTCTCAAAACACCAGAGGGCTTTTGCCTATAGGAAAATGAAGCTTCTGCATTTTGACACTACAGTATAATTCTATCAGCTTTATAGGACCATAAATAAAACTGACCGAATTATAAATCCTTCATAAGTGGAACACACAGCGTCATATAAACATAGTTTACTCAGTGACATTTTGTTTTAGAGATCAGGGACAAATGCCCCCAAGGAAAGAAATGATGGAAATCAGTGGGGCCAGGAATTGTCAAACCAGGAACATCAAAGTAATTTCTCTTGTTTATGTAATGGGCTAACATAACTTCGGCTTTAAATTGCAGCCGTGGAGACTTCTGCATTTTGCTGTCAAAATTATCATCACCAAAAGGAGAGGCTGTGGAATGAGCAGGGGAAAGGGCAGGGAGAAAGCAAGTTCACCTGGAAAAGAAGAAATAGTCTAGATCCTCAGCTGGTGTAAACCAATGAAGCTACAGATATTAACACTAGCCGAGAGACTGGACCAACTGGATCAAAAAAGCAAGGCTAACCCATAAACTGCAATAATACTTATTACATTTCCATAGTGCTTTGTATGTTCAAATCGCTATATTAACTAATTCCCACAATGTCACTGAAGTAGGTGGGTAAGTATTATCAATCATGGGCATACTTTGGGGAACGAGGAGGCATTCCCCCCCCCCAAACGGCAAGCCTCGGTCAGGCACGGAATTTGCCCCCTCTCTGCATGGCCCCATTGGCCTGACTGGAACTGCCCCCCCCAATATAGAAGTCAAACAATGCCTATGATTATCACCTCAATTTTACAGCTGGGGAAACCAAGAGAGAAAGATGAAATAACTTGCCCAAGGCCACAGTGAGTCAGTAGCAGAGCCAGGTTAGAACTTTGAAACCTTCTAACTCCCAGCTACGTGTTGGTTCTGCCAGACTACATTGCCTTCCAGCTGTGAACCAAGAGAGGAGTAGAACCTGCCCTGTACCAATGCCACCGCTGCCCACCCCCAAATTGTTACCTAAAATAAAATAAAATCCTGCGTGTGTAGTGTCATAGGACAATTGCGATTGCCCTCCAATATCTCTTAACTCAACGGGAGTTTGTGAGCACAGAGTTTGCTACCTCTGGGGGATTTGAACCAATGGTGGAAGGAGTAGTAAAGCCATGGCTCAGGTAACCACTGGCACTTTTGCCACAGCATCACCTAGGCATGCTCTAAACAAAGTTAGTCAGTATGGTTCTGAGAACAGCAATGCCCTATCCACTCTAGTGCTCCCACTATTGCTACCACTCAAGAAGCTGCAATGTTGCTTGATCAACAGCAGGCAATTTCACACAACAATGTCTAGTGCAGACTTGTCAGGAGGCTTCACTGTAGAGGAAGTGTGATAGAATATTGTAACAGCAATTCTGTTATATTATTACTTGCTACGTCTGCTCTTCTTTATTGGACTCATAGTTAAGCACAGACTTTAAGTGCATGCATGAGCTTTGGGGGCATGGAGGGACATCAACCTCTCAATAATTTGTAAAATGTTCTGACCATGTTTTCAATCTAAACTGAACTACTCTACAAAATCAGTTTACTCTGTGCTCTTAATTTGCTCAATTCTTCACTGCAGAGGAAACAACATGCAAATCTGGGCTTCTCTTAACTAGATCATGGCCAGCAGTCTGTGTCTGATATCACCAAGAAATGCGTTTATGGGCCAAATTCTCCTCTCATAAATTGTTCTAAGCCCCTTTGAGTCACTAGGGCTGTACTGGTGTAACTGAGAAGAGAACTTGGCCTACCTAATCAATCAGTGACAAAGATGGAATTGCACAAATACAAGGAGTGAAATAAGCTATAGAAACCAGAAACCCTGGGCCAGATCTCCCACTGGTATAAATCATCACTGATTTCAAAGGCGCTTCCCTGATTTACAACAGCTGAGGATCTAGCCCAATTTTTTTTTTTTTAATATTTGGATTTAAACTATGCTTTGAAAAGCAAATGAGAGGAATCCTGTTTACAGCTGCTGTGCACTGCAGAGCATAAGGATTCCCCAAAGCTATTCAACTCATGGCCATGCCTTTCCAGCAAAACAAATGCCTGTGTTTAGCTGAGCTACGGCGCTTGTGTCATTGCCAAGTCTGAATATAATGCTCAGCTTTGTCTTTGGTGACCATTATTACACAGACATGCATAGAGAACACACAACAGAGATCTCAATCTTCTTTCCTTGTGCAGGAAAGGCCTACTGAAGATAATGCCACTGTATCCAAATGTAGGCATAGTGAAAGCACAGAAAGAGCTGCCTTCCTTCCTATCTCCCCCATGACTGAGACTCAGGGCTTGTCTACACAATTAGTCCACATTAGAGAAGTGTAAATTCTAGTGGTCACTAACATGTTGCTCACCAACTGGCTTGTGTGGACCCTGCTGGTGTGCACAAGAAGTTCACTGGTGTACATTAATGTCACCCTGCTACACTCAGGCCAGTTAGTTCACAACACACTAGTACACACTAGAATTTACACCCCTCTAGTGCAGACTAGTGCATCATGTAGATCAGCCCTCAGTTTGCAAACGTACAGGGCTAGATCCTGGCCTCTATTCCACTTGCTTTGTAATTCTCTGGCAGCACAAAGCAGGAAGAAATCCAGCTTAGCTGGTTGGTTGGAGATTCCCCAAGCATTGGGGAATCCCCACATGGCTCTAGACCACTCTTTCTTCCCAGATCTGCCATATGGGGCATGACCAGGGTGTGGGGGATTTCCTAAAAAGACTTGCTGCACTAGTCCCCATTTGCCAGAACAGCTCCTTGTGTGTGGCCTTTGTAACCAGCTGCAATTTAGAGCAGCTATACGATTTACTACAACTTTAGCTTTATTAATGATTTGTATTATTGCAGCACAAAGAGGTCTCCACTGAGATCAGGGCCTCACAATGTTAAGCACTGTACATACACACAGAAAGAGACAGTCCTCATCTGAAGAGTTTATAATCTAAATAGACAAGACAGACAGAGGACGAGAGAGGAAACAGAGAGGTGAAGTGACTTGCCCATGGTCACACAATAGTTTAGTACTTGAACTGGAAATAGAACCCAAGCTTCCCCTGACTATCTGTCCACTATTTCTCTAATCTCTCTCCGACTGGATCCTTGCTCTCTGCAAGTTTCTACCTGCCCTGGTAGAGATGATTCCATCAGTGATTGCATGGGGGTTAGATGACGACGGTTGCACCTGAAACCATAATATCTTCTGAAGATTCTAGAGAGGTCTTTCTCCTTTAGGTCTTCATTAGCTTTGCTGTGTGAAGCAGCAATGATGGAAAAAGCCAAACATGGTTCTACCCCCTGCTCCATTCCCCAAGGAGTACATAGACTTGAGAGCAACGAACCTCACATACCGCGCAACTTTCCAGTTCAACTATCCCAGGGGTGAAAAACGTCAGTACAACAACTGCAAGAGGAAAAAGAGGGACCAATTCGGTTCCCTGTGAAGTTAGTGGCAAAACATCCCAAATTTAATGAGAGCAGAATTAGGTCTTCAGTGAGGACCAAGTACTCAGGACCTCATGGCTTAAAAGGGACAAATGAATTTCAGATGAAAATGTTGGGAGGGATGAAAAAAACTAGGCTGGTAAACTCACAGGGCCAAACGTATCCTTCAGTGGAGTTACCCTAGAGATAAGGTAGCCCAAGGATATTGAGGGAAGCCCCCATGGGTGAAATTCACCTGGTGCAAATGGCCAGCACAGTGCCTATGAGCAACGTATGCCCTAACTGGAAGGTTTAAGCTGTGCTGGCTTCTTGCACAGGGGTCAATTTCACCCCATTAAAAAGCCTGGAAGCTGAAGTCATCTTTTCCTTGCTGCTTATACTTTTTTTACTATTATTACTTGATTTAACTGCAATACACTGCTCTTCGTAAGTGCAGTCATCTGCCAATTTCACCTTGCAAGTTTAATAGGTTGGGATGTTTTGAAGGAAGCTTTCTCTGGACCAAGCAACAAAATATATTTCCCCGGGTTATCTCAAACATAACTGATTCATAAGCAGCCCTGTGTTTTGGTGCTAACAGGCAGAGCTGGTATGTGGGAGCTCCAAATTCAGGAGCGGCCTTGAGACTCTTCCCGCTTGAGAAGCTCTGACTAGGGTGACCAGATGTCCCGATTTTATAGGGACAGTCCTGATTTTTGGGTCTTTTTCTTATATAGTCTCCTATTACCCACACCCCCGTCCCAATTTTTCACATTTGCTGTCTGGTCACCCTAGCTCTGACTGACGCTGGAGGTGATACCATCAGACTTGGCAAGGCCGTGAGAAAGCGATGCCCATGCGATTTTCTCTAAATCCCTCCTCCCTGATCATCTTTTTGGGGGGCAGCATCATCAGTACACCTGGCTAGAAATACATCTATATTCTTGGCCATACATTGAATGGGGGAGAGGAACTGGATGAAAGAAGAGCAGGAGCGGCAGAATCATATCGAGAGTTACCCCTGGGTCAAAATTAAGGCCCAGCACAGACTGATCACATCACTCGCCAGTCAAAGCACCCGAGTCCATCTCCTGCAGATTAGAATATACAGAGCTAGCAGTAGGTTTCTCAGTGCCTCTTAAAAGTAGGACATTTGTGGACCAATCCAGCTCACTCCCCACCACCTGAGACAAGCTCCTCCATAATTTGTACTTTTAATGGCATTTTGGCTGGAGGACTGAGTTTATGGCCTGTGGGGCCCTACGCAACCACACAGGAATGACTCTGTGGAAACAATGCCTGTTAATACGTTTGTAAAACATTACTGAAAACGCATAACCACACAGATATTTTTTGTCTCCCCAGAAAGCTTGGACTGCAAAACAGTAGTGAAACAAATCACAAGAGCCTCAGGAAACGGAGAGCACGTTGTTGATAAATTGTGCAGGCAGCTAGAAAAGCACTTACTGAATGGATGCCTGAAAATTGTTTCCCACTAACCTCTGAAAAGTAAAAAAAAAAGGCAAACACTTCACTTCAAACACAACCATACCTATAATCCCAATATATAGTTTTGGATTAGATAATTTAAAAAAAAAACACACACACACACAGAGCCACCTTATTAAGACGCTGTTTTGCCACCAACTCAACCAGAATCTCTAAATGTTACAAATCTTGGAGTATGGTTGGTAACAGCAAAAATCCCCTCCAAGTTAATTATCAGAATGCAAACTACCAGACTCCTTCATTATCAAACCAGCCATTAACGAGGCAACAGATTCCTCTCTCTAATTTCTTATCTAACATTCGTCCATAGGTAATTATACCGGGGAATACTCCCATAAAAACTTAAAATAAGGATTTAAAGGTGAAATACAAAGTAGTGGAGGCTTCTTTCTAGACCCATACAAAAATATTTATTTAAAGATGCCATATCTGTAACAGGGTGAGCCAGATCCTAAGCTAAGGAATGCTAGCTGCACCTTGGGGTAGGCATGTATGTAAAAAAGTGGCTTTTAGGCACCTTTGTGTTTCCCCAATCTTGAGTTCAGATGCAGGACTAGTCCTAACTCAGAGCAGCCCCGGGGCTACTCTAATTTACGTTGGCTGGCAATGGCCCAGAAGCTTTTGTGGCAACTGGGGGTCAATCAGGTATAAGGGGAGCACCAGCTATAAGCTCTTTTCCTAAATCGTGCTTTTATACATTGATAGCTGGAGGTGACCCTTTAGGAGCTACTGTGGTGGCTCTACACCACCTGAACATCTCCCTACAGTAAGAGAAGCATCCAGTGGCTGGCTTGGATGACTTTAGGGATGCTTTCTGCCAGAGAACCACAAAACTCCCCATTCTACATAAGAATCATGCCCTGTGCTTAGCTTAGCTTTTAAATATAAACATATGGTGATTTTTATTTCCTCCTCCACTCACTATCCTAAGTTTCCCCTTCAAAAACCAACAACCTCATCAGCACCTGAACGGAATATATTCTTTTGCTGTTTGCTTTGTTTATAGGCTTTGTGACATTATCAGACTTCACAGACAAAAATTCACATATGCACCTGAACTTGGTGCATATGTGAAGAGGGAATTCATTTTCAAATATTTTGTTTTAAAAAATTAAATTGTATTGTAAGTTATTTCAGACGGAGATTGCATCTTCCTATGAATTTGTACAGTACATAGTACAAAGGGGCCTCTGGGTGCTACAGTAACAAAAATAGCACTAAATAATAATACATAAGAATATTTGGAAATAACTCTATATATACAGTGTGCTCTGTTACAGTGTAATTATTCCCTATGTAGATGGCCAGCATAAGTCCTATGCTCAAGTTAATATTCACTTAAACCCAATCTTGAGGAATTAAGTAGGACTTTGGTGGTTGCATAGGTCTTGTGCTAGACTTCTGCACAGGGTTGAATTTCACTCGTAGTGATTTGGGTATGTAAACAGATTTAAAATAAAAACAAATAAAACTTTTGCAGCTCATCATTATGTAAAAGTCATATATACTGTTCATGACACATGCCAATGGAGCTGGGTGAATAATATAAAAATGTTCTGTGAATATTCACTTGAATCTTTAAGTGAATTTGATTTGATCACATTTGTGACCCTTTTGTATTTGTTTTCTGCAAACATTGGATCATTTGAGTCATACTGGCACAAATCATT
This sequence comes from Chrysemys picta bellii, assembly GCF_011386835.1. NCBI lineage: Eukaryota > Metazoa > Chordata > Testudines > Emydidae > Chrysemys > Chrysemys picta. The sequence continues at coordinate 36,016,112 of NC_088794.1, read as the reverse complement.
ATGGGAAACAACTCTTGAAACTGTGTTCAGGAAACCAAATTTTATGTTGGCACATGCAAATATTCATGCTGGAAATGCTTGCACACTCATCCAACCAGGGAACAGAACAGTACTCTGTAACGTATCTGACAGATTGCATCCAACTCCAAGAGCACAACTCAATTCTTTGATTATTGATTAAGCAGGCTCAATCCATTTGGGGAGGGGGGAATCAAAATAACCATTTGTCAAATAAACTGAAATGACAAATTACTTTGAGGAAACCGCAATCTGCTCATGGACATTCCAGAATAAGGCAGGCTATATTCATTGAACAAATTATTTGTGATGAATTATTTGCTTCACTCTACAAATCTTGTGATAAAAGAGTGTTGTCTCATGGACTAAACTCATGTTTAGTCTGGAGAAGAAAAGACCGAGCGGGGACATGATAACAGTTTTCAAGTACATAAAAGGTTGTTACAAGGAGGAGGGAGAAAAATTGTTCTCGTTAACCTCTAAGCATAGGACAAGAAGCAATGGACTTAAATTGCAGCAAGGGCGGTTTAGGTTGGACATTAGGAAAAACTTCCTAACTGTCAGAGTGGTTAAGCACTGGAATAAATTGCCTAGGGAGGTTGTGGAATCTCCATCATTGGGGATTTTTAAGAGCAGGTTGGACAAACACCTGTCAGGGATGGTCTAGAATGGATAATACTTAGTCCTGCCTTGAGTTCAGGGGACTAGACTAGATGACTTCTCGAGGTCCCTTCCAGTTCTACGAGTCTATGATTCTATTTATGAGAACTGAAAAGCTGAGCTATTCTGGCACTTTCCCGCAAACAAAATGAACAGTTTTATCATTTAAGACTGTTAACGCCCTTGCATTGTTTGTAACAAAAACCCCACACTCCTGATGGTTGTTCCATTATGAAGTTTCTAAGAGAAGTAAAAAGTTTGACTCTTACCTATTATAATGGGCTTAATCCTGTTCCTATTGAAGTTAACTGGAGGCATATCTTGTATCAATGGATTTCAGTGGGAGCAGGAGCAGTACCTATTCCTATAAACTGACTATGCATTCAAAGAGCACCACACAATGAAGCTCCCCAAAATTAATGTCTACAAACTCACCCCTGTAATATCAACCATGTATGCCCCTGCCTTGAGTCCACCTCCGCTCAAATCGTCATCCATGTTTCCATCTCTTCTCATTTTGACTATTGGAAGCAAGTCCTAGCTTTGCTGTAGCATGTGCACACAGTCTCAAAAATACTGAGAAATAACCCCCACCAGTCAAACAGCTACATTCGTTCCCTGTGCATTTCAGGATTCGATTCAAACTTAGCCTCCTCATTTTTAAAACCCTTGAACAGACCTCTGTCTCTCTTCATTCCTTTCCTCGGTCCCTCCGTTCACCAAATAACTTACTCTCTACTCCTTTATGTAATCTCAGTACTGTCAATGCAAGTGCTTTCTTTTCAGCTTCATTCCTCTGGAATGGCCATACTGCATCCTCCTCATTCGCTACCAAATCCAGCTCCCATTAGAAGTCAATGATAATTCATTTGATTTCAACAGGAGCTGGATCAGGCCCCCATGCCCCGTCAAATTTCATGTGAAAACCATTTTTTCTCCTTTGTCCATACCATTTCATTTCTCTCCGCTCTTTTTTATGTTATTGATTATTATTATTATTTCAAACAGTGCATCTATTATTTAATTCTGTAAAGCATCCAGCATTACAGTTTGCCTGAAAGATTCTGTATGAAATAGACGTATGCTATACTATAAAGGGCTTCAGGATGTTGGGGAATCCAGAACATTCACTGGACACATTTAAAATACTATACTGGTTCTTCCAATGGAGTCACAAGCTGTCTGTAGATCAGAAATAATTTCCCTCCAGAGATAAATTCTACTGAGAAATGTTTTTAATTTTCCCCAACCTCCCTCATCATGTATTGTCTTCCCCACTGTAGTGACACTAAATGTCATTAGAGTGGGGATGGAAAGGAGGAAGTTGTTTGAGCAGCATGAAAACGGTATTTGTAGAATACAGCAGCACCTGGTGATGTCTGAGATTTAGATATAAAAATGGTCATATAATCCCACTCGTTTGACAGCGTATCTGAATTTTAACAACTCTTGGGCAAAAGGCTAGTTGTCACTTTACAAATCCATTAAGAGCCTGCTCTATTCCCACTGAATTCAATGGCAGTTATGCCACTAATTTTGTTGGAAATAAGATTGGGTCACAAGGCCTTGATTCGGCAATGTGCTTTGTGCAGTCAGACCCCTATGCCCGTGCAGAGCATATAGGAGTCCATTTGCATGTAGCACATTGCAGGATCAGGATCTAAATTAGATCTTTTCTACCTATCATTTGCACTCAATTTGGCAAAGAGGTGTTTGCTAGAATGGTTTTAACACAAAACTTTCAAAAGGCCTGTTTTTCAGATCTACTTAACATGGTAGCACTCATTTCAATCGGAGTTGTAGAGCCTCAGCATCAGACCGGAGGTATCTCACATTGGACACCCAAAGGCTGAGTCACTGAAAATGAATGGCAGCTTTTTGAAAATTCTGCCCTTATTGTATAACGACCTCCTTTCCAACCATATTTAACACTGAGGGTCCAGACATATATAATTGACTCTTATGTCAACATATCTTAGCAAGATTTCATTAAATACTCGTGTTTGTAAAACCTTCATTGCCTGAGACACGGTTTCCAATATTATACTTCCAATTGTGTGATTAGTAATTAGTTCATCTCTTAAGTGAAAGATGTCCTAACAGGTTATCACTGGAAGGTATGCAGATTCAGATAAGACTTATTGCTATGAAGATAGCCTCTCTAATTAAAAACCATGTAAGAAATGTGTTTAAAAATATAAATGGAACTTGCATATATTTGGGGAAAACAGGTCTGAATGGAAATTTCAAATGATTTACATCTCTCCTGCCAGATCCTCAGCTGGTGTAGGTCAGGGTCATCAAATTCAATGGAGCCCTGCCAGTTTACACCATCTGTGGGTCTGACCCCTACAATCTATAAAACTATTCATGACAGTATGGATAACACTGAGGATACATACTTCTATAAAATCAGAAGGGTCTGGCAGGATCATGATTCTACAGCTATACAGCTCAATATCATACCAGTATATGATTGATTATTAGCTGGTATATGTACTGCGTTATATGTACAAGTTGTTGTACTTTATATACAACAGAGTCACCCTCTCAATATGGCAGGCTCATCGTGCAAGCTCTCTAAATGCAGAACTGCCATTGGCTTCAATTGGAATTCTGTGTATAGAATGCCTGCAGAATTAGGCCCAAATATCAGAGAAGTTGTGTGAGTGATACCAAATGGATTTGCAATGGTATGCTGTTTGCTTTCAAACAAACTTGATCAAAGACTAAATTCCAACACAGGATAGTGTTGCTTTGCTTGCAGAGAAAGGAGCATTTCAGAAATTTTAACTGTGCTGTCATTTGGTGCCAGGGCAAACAAACAAAAATAGTACTGAAGTGTATAAGTTGGCCTTTAAATGAAAATGCAGAAAGATCCACTGAAATGCTGAAGCTCTTAGCAAGGAATACATCAATTCCTCATCTCTGCCTTCACTAATAAAAATTCACTACAGTCAATCTGAATTACTGTAGAGGATTTCAAGGGGAAAATAGAGGTTAACAAGGGCAAAAGAAAACTCACAAACAAAATATATTCCTGGAATTAAAAAAAAAAAAGTGTCAGGAATACATGAAAAGTTGATTTCACACAGAATTAGTGGCAAACAGGGCCGGCGCAACCCATTAGGTGACCTAGGCAGTCGCCTAGGGCGCTACAATTTGGGGGGCGGCAACCGTGGTGATATTTCGGTGGCGGACCTTCCGCTGCCTCTGTGGGGAGCGGCATTTCGGGGCGGGACCTTCCGCCACCTAGGGCAGCAGTAAAGCTGGCGGCGCTCCTGGTGGCAAATGGAGAGCAGCCTCTGTTTAATCTGAATAATAAACTTGAATCTCTTCTTAGTGTTCACATCCAATCTGTTTTCTAAGCATAGTATCTCCTGGTGTGTTATTGTAACACAAAGCACATCCTTTTTGCTCATTACTGTTAATTATAGTGAAAAACTACGATAATTAACTGCAGTACAGTGTAACTGGATGAAATGTACATAAACCAACCCCTTCATAGACACCGTTATATATCCTTTACTGTCATCTTTTACAATGACGTTTCCTTATAATAAAATGTTATGAGTGTGGTAATTAAATTATTACACTGCTTCTTATATTCCTGTTCCCTCCTAATACAGATTCCATGAGCTACTAGACCAGTTGCCGGAAACAATGGCAGAGATACTTTGAATTGAGCCTAATACAACAACAAAAGGGCAATTGTCTTACTATGGCACTCCAAATTATTCACATGTAGAATTCTTGTGGTGAATTATTAAGAATTTCTTTTCTTAGCTGTTGTCCCACTCCCAGTATTATTGGAGTGCAAACATTTTTCAGCATTGCGCTGAACCTTCCTTTCTTGCTTTCCAAACTAACTGGCCTTAATCCTCTCTCTGTGACATTAGTCATTCTCAGAAAGCCTGATGTCCCAGCACTGTCGACTCCTCAGGGCAGGCTTTGCCTATCCTTCTTTAAATCAAAATCAGCACGGTCTTTAGCCAGCATTTTGAACTGGATCTGAACCCACTTCTGAATGTCAGTTTTGCCAACTCCCTCCCCATTACTAGATGTCACCAGCTTCCACTGACATCACAGGCACAGTATCTGGGCCTCTTTGCAGAAACCAGCAAGTTCTTGTTCTCTTTTGCAGATATTGAGAAGGAAAACTGCTATAGCTACATGGAGGGCTGAAACATGCCATTTGGAGTTCAGCTGAACATGAAAGCTCCCCTTTCATAGCATCCTTTGTAAGTTTGCCATGAACTGTGGCAGATTCTGTACTTGACACCCTCCCTTATTCCTCTTCCTTTGATCTTAAAAATTATCCAATCTGAGTGCAAGGCAGGTGAGAGCTACTAAGAGGTTTGTATAATATTTAATACAATTGGGAGAGAAGCAAGAGCCACATATCTGAAATAACTTTAGGGTGAAGGATTCTTTCACTTAAAAGAAAAATGAGTGATGTGAAGATCAATGTAGAAGGTAAAGGACTTGGTATAATAGGACTGTATATTTTCCTTCTGCTCGTAAGTATGTTTTGCCAGAGTTTCTTTCAAAAGGCCCCCTACAAAAACAAAACAAAACGCACACACACCCCAGGCAACCAAACAAGCCTTTACTTCCTAATCTTCCGAGCCTTAAACTCTTCAGATGAGCTAAAGAAATGATCACAGCCTGATTCACCACGGTGTTACTCCATCAAATTCAATGGAGTTACACTAGCAAATCGCAGTGGTCAATCAGGTCCTCACACTGCACTGTTGTCATATCACAAAAATGCTGCAGGTTCCCCATCCACCAGCCAAGTTAGCAGGGTGAGGGCTACATGCATACCTGCAATTCTGCACGTTCCCGAATCTGATTAGCACAGAAAATGCAGAAGACCAGAAAGCATCTTTCCCATGTTTAACTATGTACATTTAACACCAATTCAGATTTCACCTCCGTGCATTATCTATATCAAGGGCGGATAAGGTAAGGAAGACAGAGACTGGCATCAGCTACTTTTAAGCTTTATCCCTCCATCTTCCCTGAAACAGTGCATATAATGTGTTTGCTGTTTGCACACACATGCCTGCACAAAGCAGAGACCTGTCTCTATAGATTTGCTATAGTGTAAAATTGTAAAAGGCAACTTTCCTGCTAGTCCAGTTGGTCAAATAACTGCAGAGCCCAAAAGCAACAACCCTGAAAACATACACTCTCCCCTCCTACCCTGCTGCCTGCCTGCCTGCCTGCCTGTCTCTCTCTCTCTCCCTCTCACTAATCACTTAGGAGGAAGATAGGAAGATTATCAAGGGAGAAAAAAAATAACCAAAGCTGCAGATAACCCTTTAGGACCATAGTATAAGGTTACGTGATTTGGAGCATAAAGGTTAATGTGCAGGAATCTCAGATGCAATTTTATATCTATATGGGGAGGGGGGAGGTTGACAAGAAGATGAGGAAGAAAGAAATGGTGATGAAGATAGAAAATGAATGTGTATATCTAGGGTTGGTTTTATGATCAGCTGGAGTGCCCAGCAAGAGATTAGCGATGGAAACAGGATACAGATTTATCATCACCAAGACACTGCAATTTTTTGGTGGGGTATTTTTATCATCATCATCAGGATGGATTTTATAGAAACTACATCTGGAGAGATATGAGTTCATTCAGTAATATGAAGAATAAAGGTAATGTCCACACACAAAAAAAGATAGATACCTTCAGCAGTTGTGTTATTTTAAAGATTTAGAGGGGAAAATAAAATAAAAGTCACTTTCGTTTCAAGACTATATGATGCTCACATCCCATCCATATATTCCAATGGTTGCCATGGGGTTTGTGGAGAGGAGAAGAACGAATGAGGAGGGGGGGGTCATAATCAATCATCTCAGAAGAGCATTTCTCCTTACAGAGAAAGATCTGGATTTTGACTGTGTCCCTAAGAAAATTGCAGACTGCAGAGCTGCTGCCATGCAGGGCAGCGAGGAAGCAGGCAGAGCAGAGGCAGCAGCTGGGGATGGAAACGCCTATTAAATCCTTTAGACAACAGATGGGCAAAGCTTGGCTGGGTTTTTAAAAAACACAATGCATCATGTTTTATTGTCCCACCATAATGAACAACACTTAACACCCACAAGCCCAAAGAAGCCCCCTATGGCTGATTCCACCAACCCTCCCTTCTAAATTATAACCTGGAGACTCAATCCACTTTTGGGGGTCCCCCAACCAAATCAATTTGCCAGACTCCATTGCTCATTGCACCTGTTACTAAAAAAGAACATAAAAATGGGGAAGGCTTTTGGGATTTTTTTTTAACTGCTCTTCCTTCCAATTACTGCTCCCCTGTCCTTGAAGTAAATATAACATCCAGGCAGGCAACCAGCGAGTCCAAATCTTGAATGCATTTAGGAGATCTAATTATGCCACGTAGGGGACAAGCACCTGCTCTCTGCTAATTCTCTCACTACGTTTCCTCTTAATATTTCTTACCATTGTTCCTTTCAGGAAAATCTGATGGGGGCCAGTTTCACAAACAGGGGCTTTTGGAAAATTAAATAAATAAATAAAAACCTCAAACCGCTAGAGTGAATTCTGCTGCTGACCACTTTTTTATTTTTAAATTCAAACTATGCCACGCAAAAACATACCAAACAACACCATCCATTCATATTTTCCAAATAACCACAGCAGCCAGTGCCATAGACTGTACTGTGCATATTCTCTCCCACCAACTGCACCTTAAGGACTACACCCTTTTCAATCATGATGTCATGAAATACTGCTGGTGACTCCCCCGCCTCCCCACCACGTCCTTTTCCTCCTCCTCTCCAGCATACACAGTGCACCTCTCATTTCAATTTAATTTGATTAAAAAGAAAAGGAAGCAAAGTGGGGCAGTGAAGTAACTGACATGAAATTTACCAGCAGCAGGGCATCCCCGATTTCCTCTGCATGCACTTTGACAGTCACCAGAACAACACCCGTTAGCAAGAGGGATGCACACACGGCAACCTATGCTTTTTTTAAATAAATAAATAAATAAATAAATAAATAAAAACAACCGGAAATAAATAAATAAAGGCAAAAATCCATTAGAAATAGTCTCTCCACTGCAGCAGCCAAAGGGAAAACCCATCCCCTCACATCTCCCATCCCCATCAGCTGCTACCGCACCTTATCCCTAGTGCGGCTGCTGCAAAGGAACCAACCTGTCTGTCCTTTGCCCAAGGTTTTCTCCAAGCGATAGGGTCCAACATATTGTGCATGTTGAGCTCCGCTGCCTTCTTTCCCCGTTGATGTCATTTCTACCTGGCTCTATAATTCTGCGCTGTGTGTGTGGCGGGGAGCTGGGATTTCTCTCTCTGCAGTTCTTTAAATTCCCACTTTGCAGCTGTGTAAGCAAAGCACCCTTTCTCCCTCGCTCTTTGCTGCTTTAGTCCACTTGACTGCAGATTTTCTCTTCTTCCTTTTTCCTTGTCTGCCTCTTTCTGTCAGTCTGTCAGCGTGGGATGCTGAGGGCCAGAGCAGCTATTACCAGTGTTCAAAGAGGGGGATCTAGGATCCAAGCCCAAGGAGCATGGTGCTGGTGATCGGAGCTCTGCACGCCTTGTTCTCACTATGAGCTGTTCAAGGGAGAGCTAGAGCGAGAGCAGCGGAAGAGCTGGGGCCCAGAGATCTGAGTGACAACACAGGCAGCCAATCTCCAGCAAAAACTCAGTTCCCCTCTCCTCCTCCCCTCACTACCTTTCCTTTTCCATCAGTATCAGCAGCAGTTGCTGCCCCTGTCTGATACAGAGCATCATAATCAATGGCAATATCAATAAACCCATGGCTATCAGTCTATTGATAAGGAAAATAATTAAAGATAAAAAGGGATAAAGTTATTTTAAAAATCATACGCACACACATATACATCTTTCTCTAAATTACCCACCACTAGGCACCTGCCACTGCAATTCACTGACCAAAAGCGACAATTAAAATAATGCTGAGGTTGTGGCATTATTTATAAGAGGAAAGAAATCTACTTTGGAAAACAAGCTTGTAAGATTTATGGATGCTGGTTCTATGGGAAGTATTTCTATTCTTTTTGTTCTGTAAGGAGTCTTTCAGAAACAATGACTATTATGAAAAACAGGACCTGATCAGGCTCCCAATGAACTCAGGGGAGGGTTTGCTTTGGACTTCAATGGGGGAACATGTAGGACTGAATGTACAGACCAATAAATAAATAAATAGATCCAGCATAACTGGTACTTCAGTTGGTAATTACAACTGAAATGCCAAGGGTGAAACTTGGAACCATGGAAACTTTTAAGCTCTACAGGTGATCTCTCTAGGGCTGTGACACAAGGGTAGGGCAATATAGGGAAGGCTTGTACTTCTGCAGGCCGTGCTGTATCTGTTCTGCAAAGAGGTGCCCTGATTCAGCAAGGTACTTAAGCATGTGTGTAACTTTAAGCACGTGAGTAGTCTCAGCTAAGTCAATGCGATTACTTATGTGCTTAAAGTTAGACACATGCTTAGGTACCTTGTGGATTCAGGACTGTATAAAGGACTTCAGTGTCCAGGACTATCAAGGTAACCCCTTTCAACGCCAATGAAATTCACCCCAAGCCCCCATATTTACTTTCTCTTCATAGGTAGGCCCCATTGTCCATCCCGGAGTGCACCGTGGTTGCAGTGCCCTCATCTGAATGCCTGCAGAAGTGTTGCACACAGCAAGGACTCCTCACTCACAAAGGAAGCGCTTGGTAAACCTGCAAAAGGAAGAAAAAATAAAGAAAAAGCAGTAAGTAAAGAGACTGTCACTAACTATATCAGTATTCACTGCTCATGGGGATACAAATATTTTTTAAACTAAAAATGTTGGAGATAATGCCTAAAGGAGAAATGTACTTTACAGTAAGTCATCCAACACCTATGTATAAATGGGTGTAAAGTCCATGGAAGATCCCTTCTGTGGACCACATCCACAGATGGTGTAAACTGGTTTTAGGCACTAGGCAATGGAGTAATTTTGCCCCCAAAATTGCAGGAGAGAGATGAGGGGAGGAACAGAGAAACTTTGAGGCTATCTATCTGAATGCAACCCCAAAAAGGTCCCAATATAATTTCCTTTCTCCCCAAAAAACATGACTTCAACACTTACGTTGACCTGCTCCTGCCTCTCTTTGAACGGTGCTAGCTTGTTCTAGCTACTGTGCTATATTGCTGCAGCAACCTTCAGTGTGTTGAGTTTCCAACCCTTCCACAAAGTCCCCCAGTCTCTCCTCTTTCCCCTTTCCCCTCTCCCTTCCAGATTTCATAGTATGTGAAACCTTCCCAGGCTCCCCCACTGCCCACGAACTCCTGCAGTAACTTCTCTCCTTCTCCCAAGACTTTCCTTCCCGCAAATGCCAGTCTCATCTCTCCAAGAACCCGTTCATTCTCACCCAGTCCTAAATTTGCCTCATCCTCTCCCTCACCTCCAAGCCCCTCATTCACTCTTCCCCAAACTTCCTCCCCTCTTTTCCCTTTCCCCAAATTTCCCTCACAGCTGCCTCTTAGTGCCTGTCCTCCAGTAACTGTCCCTTCTTCCCAGGGCCCCCGCATAGCTGTGCCCCCTTGTCCGTCCCTCCACAGCAGTGCCCGCTTGTCTCTGCCCCCTTATCCCTCCTCCCACAGCAGTGCCCCTTCCCCCTCCCCCCCACAGCAATGCCCCTTGTCCCTTCCCCGTTTCCCCTTCCCCCACAGCAGTGCCCCTCCCCCTCCCCTCACAGCAGTGCCCCCTTGTCGCTGCCCCCTTATCCCTCCCCCCACAGCAGTGCCCCTTCCCCCTCCCCTCACAGCAGTGCCCCCTTGTCGCTGCCCCCTTATCCCTCCCCCCACAGCAGTGCCCTTCCCCCCCGCACAGCAGTGCCCCTTCTCCCTACCCCCTTCTCCCTCACCCCACAGCAGTGCCCCTTTGTCCCTGCCCCTTTGTCCCTCCCTCCACAGCAGTGCCCACTTGTCCCTTCACCCTTCTCCCTCACCCCACAGCAGTCCCCCCTTGTCCCCGCCCCCTTATCCCTCCCCCCCACAGCAGTGCCCACTTGTCCCTTCCCCCACAGCAGTGCCCCTTTTCCCCTGCCCCTTCACCCTCTCCCCACAGCAGTGTCCCTTGTCCCTGCCCCCCATGTTCCTGTAACCCTACCTGGGGGATGCAGGGTAAGAGAAGCTGCTGCCCCAGCCAGACCACCTCCCTCCAGCCTGGGCCAGACACCTGCTGCTCCCCAGACCCTCACTCAGAGCCAGCCAGGGAGAGACCCAGGCGTGGGAGGAGCAGAACCAGCTACCGACAGGAGTCACAGCTGCAGCTCAGACCGGGGGGAGGAGGGCATGGGGCAGAGCAGTGCCTGCGGACAGGGAGCCTCTGGGGCATCTCCGCTGCCTATTGAGTCCAAGAGCGGATCAGCAGGGGGCAGTGGGAGGGAGGCCGCCATTCTCAGCCTTGGCTGCCCCAAGCAGCCTGTACTCCCCTCTCGGACCCCTCCACTGCCTCTTCTCCCCCAGCCAAAGTCATGAATGGGGAGGCTGTTGTCTCCAAGCTGAAAGTGTATGGAGTTTGAGGGGGGGGGGGAAGATTTCGTCCCCTATAATTAGGCCCACCGAGGCAGGTAGGGTTTGCACTTCTCTTACACGATTGTAGCTACACGGACTCCTGATTTAAGTAAGTTTTAGACCAGAATCAGCTCCCAGGACCCAGAAACAGCTGAGTTATAACCAGCCCATAAAAAATCTAATCCAGGTTATACACAAGACCCAACTGCACACTGCAACCAGCAATATTACCAGCCACAAGCATTTAAAAATTGAAAGGCAGTACCCAAAAAATCCTGAGACTGCCTTAAAAATAAAAAAACCTTAAAATGAAATGTACAGTTTGTGCTCTTTTTATTTGCTTTTTGTATTTTGAGTCTTTTGGGCTCACATTTCCAATCTTTTATCCACAACCACGAGGGCTAGAAACGTACTTTAAAAAGAATAAAAGCTGAGATTCTAATAATCACATGACCTCGGAAGCTAGGAATATAAGAAAAATACAAAATATATTAAAACATGGAAAAATAATGAGCTGGCAACACTAGACCAGGCGTTGCGAGTTTTGCTTTAGTTCTGCGTAGACATCCTTTTACTTTAGTTCTGAGTAGACAGAAGGAATACATCAATACAAATTGTTAGTTTTTCGCTTTAAATACCCAGGCCAGATCCTCAGCTACATTCAGCACAACTAAGGGGGGTGCGCAAAGTGGTTGGAGCCATCCAGCCAGCAATTGAGCCATCAGTGCTATTTAGAGCAACTTCAAGGCTGCTCTATATTATGCCTGGCTGCAATGGCCTCTTGGGGTATGTCTACATGCACACTAAGTCTGTGCTCTGGCTCTGGTTTAAGACCAGGCCCCCCCTTCTGTTCACACAGAAATCAGTCTGACTCGGGCCAGGAACCCCTTTGAATTCTGGATCACAGACCCTGCAAGGAGGATGAATCAGAGCTGTATCCTGCTGTGATGTGGGTCAAAGCCCATGAATTTTGCAGTATGGATGCAGCTAGAGTCCAGGTCACCCGATGTGGGTGCGAAGAGTCTGCCCATGCTATCCCATAATTCCCTGGGCTGTGCTTCCCATCTCTTCCATCTCAAAATTCCCACTTGCTTTCCAGGGACCAGAAACAACCTCCAGGTTCAAATGCAGCTCCGCAGCATTTAACCCTTCATTTCCATACAGACTGCTCAACTGGAAAAACAGTTAACCCTCCCATGTATTAGCTATGGCCAGCACTAAGAAAAAGTCCTGCATCAAGTGTGCTGCTAGTTGGCGAGAGGAACACAGACAGATTCTGGTGAACCTATGGTGCGAAGCAAGCAAAACTTTCAATTTCAGTAAGAGCATGAGAAATGATCATGTCTACAAAGTTATATCTGAGCAGTGTTGGGGATTGACTAGAACAGCAGAACAATGCAAACAGCAAATCGAGCGGCTGAAGACAAACTACAGCAAAGTCAAAGATTCTAATGGCACCTCAGGAACTCCCTGTCTTCCTGCCTCCTTTATGAGGAATTCTGTAGTGAGCACTGAGCTCACAGTGGTGCATGCTATGTTGCCAGAGTGGCTACTACACAACCTAGGTCTGCCCTCAGAGAGCTGTTTGGGGACGGCCCTGAGGAGCAGCCCGCTGCAGAACCAGCATCAGAGTAAGTGCTAAAGGCAGATCCAGATAAATGTCTGCCACTGTGTTTGTTGTTATTAATTTATGCCTGGGAGGGATTTTCAGCTTGTGTTATTAATACAAGCCGGGGTTTTGGTATTCTTCCTTTCACCATCCCTCCCACGTCTGTAATGGAATGCCAAACTGTATTATACTATTCAGCCACTAGGTGGCACTAGGTGCGACTTACCTTACCTAAGACTAGCTCAGCCATACTTGGGGGGTGTATTAAAGGATCTCATGGAAGACACATGTCTTGTATGTGTCTGGGATGAAAGCTCTGTAACCATATCTGGTACATGACACTTCCCCTGACAGCACATGGGATTCAAAATGGACACTGCAAATAAGGAAAAACGTTAAACAAGCAGTTATCATGAAATTCTTACTAGTTTCTTGCTGATTGTTGTAAGTCTGGATTGGGGCTCCACCATTAACTGCCTCATGTACCCCTCCTATCTTATACAGCTCACCTTAAAAATCGGCCATGCCTGCACTGTCCTAGACCATCTGCAAACTGAGTCCCCAAAAAACTGGCTGTTATGAGTCCAAACCATTGCAGGCTTAAATATGAGTCCAAATTACTATAGAGAGTGGCTGGCAGGCAGTGTTAGGAGTTGCTATGGCTGGCGGTCTATTGAGACTGTGCATGGACGCAGGGTACTTGTGAAGAGACTGTACCGCGTCTCCATGATAAATCAGCATCCTGTTGATTTGACCACAAATTTTCACCCATTGCTGACTGGTGATGAAAGCGAATTTCTCATGGAGTAGGAACTTCAGATGGTTGATTACATTCCAAGACAGGGCATACTTATTAGGGCCACCTCTGTAACTCATGAGCCCCCACCATTCCAAGAGGTGCTGGTCAGTCACTAGATTCCTAAATATCATCTCTGTTGGCCTGGAACAGAAGTTCATGCTTTCACTAGGGTACCTCCAGAATATCAGTGTTCTCCAGAGCTTCCCCTGCCTGAAAGGATTGAAAAACCATACCTACTAGTGATTAGACCTCATATAAGTCTTCCCCTGTCCCAGAAAAAAGATGAAGGGGATGTAGAAATCATTTCAATTGAATTTTGTAGTTATACATTACCTTTCAGTTCTGCTCCAGAGGCCGTCTGAAGTAACTGTTGGTTTTTGTGTGAATAAAATAAAGCCCATTGATAAAAGGTATCATCTTTTGACCTTGAATTAAAGCAGCCCCTTTGATAAAGTGGAAAATGTAATTTTTTCATCATGGCCAGACAATGATGTGCTCTTTCGTTTTCCTTTCAAGGCCCCTCCACCACCATAGGGAAACACATGACACCAGGAGCTTGGGGAAGCAGACCCACCTACTGTGGGCAAGGAGAAAGAGGATCCGAGATGAGTTGATGGGAGAGATTCTAGATAAAACACATCAGCAGAGAGAGTTCCAGAAGGACCAGATTGCGTATCAGAAGGATAAGAATGCAAGAAGGGTGGATAGAGAGAGGAAGGGGCTGCACATTGTGAGGCGGGATTGGCGAAGAATTCATGGAGCATGACCACAGGTTGAGGGCAGCAGAAGGAACTGTTTGAGCAATTACTTGCACTCATGGCTACCAGACTGCAGGCTCCACTAACATCTTCACTTCCTGCTCAAGCTGCACACCATCAGTACCCTCCATGCTATTGTGTCCTGAAGACTATGCAGCCGTAGACAATTCAGGGTCTGGTTGGACTATTTCACAGGCAATGAACATTAGCACATGGAACAGAAAAATGTACCTTGTGCATTCATCCACTCCAATCACAGCCTGCACGTATAAAAAGCCCCAGAAAGGCCAAAAAGAACTGAGGGACAGGGGACACCCCAAAACAGTTGGCCATGTCATTTGACAACACACACCTTTCACTGTTTTGGCACTGAGTTTTTGATATTGCGTTGTATGTTTTGATGGCAGCTGTTCTGCCTTTCTGGTTCTTAGATTGGCATGTAAATACATGAGTATAATGAAGTGTTGAATTTGCACACCAGGCTACAATAGCAAGGTTTATTATATGTAATGTTAAAAGTGGCACAAACTGTAATAAATGTTATCAGAAGCCGATTCTCAATGAATGTCATAATAAAAATTAAAAACTGTCATCACAGTATTCCATAAAGTGTCTGTATTTATAAAATGCATAACATCTCCATACATTTCACGAAAGTGTTTACAAAATTCATAATACATAATACCAACATCATTTCATTCCCCCATTCATACCCATTGTGTGGATGGACAAAGCATCCCTGATTTCCATTGCAAATATGGATCTAGCACCAGTCATGATAGGTCCACAGTCTGGCTGAGTGTACTAGTTCAGAAATCCAGCACTGTCTTGAGTCCACTCCTGGCAAAAAGATTCCCCCTTCTCCTTGCACACATTGTGCAGAACACAGCTGGCCACAATAATGCAGACTGCTGGCATCCAAATGGTTTTAAAGACAGAACCAATGAATTTCAATCTACCAAACACACGTTCTACCAGCAGTTACTGATCTTGTAGCGGAACCTTCTTTTGCCAGATCATTTGAAATCAGGATATGGTTTCATAACCCATGGCAACAGTGGGTAAGTAGGGTTCCCTAGAATAACAGTGGGGACAGTGACTCCATTTATAACAATGTCATTCAGTGGCAATAATGTCCAAGCTTGCCCATGAAAGTAAAGTCCCAGTCTCCAGAACACCCTGGCATCATGCACCTTGCCAGTATGTTTCATGTTAATGCCCATGAATCTGTTCCTGTAGTCAACCAGAGCCTGCATAATGATGTAGTAGTACCTTCTGTGGTTTAGGTACTCATGTGCTCCTTGAGGAGAGCAACTATAGGCACATGAATCCCGGCGCAGTTTGGAAAACCCATTCTCTCATAGCCAGCAATTATTTCAGGAACATTTGTAATACCCATCACCTTTGAGTACATCACAGTCATGCTTGCCCCACAAACCTCTGCCATAACAATCCCCATGGCTGATTTGCCAACTCCAAATTGGTTAGCCACAGACCTGTAGGAGTCTGGGGTAGCCAGCTTCCAGATGGCTATTGTGACCCACTTCTGGATCATCATGGCCTCCTTCATGTGGGTGTCCTGGAGCTGAAGAATTGGGACAAGCTGGTCACAAACTTCCAGGAATATTTGCTTCTTCATGGGGAAATTCTGGACCCATATTGGTGGTCATCCCAGGTCTGCATGACAATGTGGTCCCACCAGTCGGTGCTTGTGGCCCTACTCTGGAAGTACTGGTCTACATGGGGGAATTGGCGGCTATGGCAACAGTGGTCCTCACTCACCTGAGCAGCTGCTGGGGCTTTGGTGAGTGTTTGACCCTGTGATCCACCGCCCCCCCCCAGCCACCATTCCTGCAAACTGGGCAAGGGGCAGCCCCATCCCCCACCCCCAGTGAGACTATGGCGAAGGGCAGCAGAGGAGGAAGGAAGCCACATGTGATGGCAGTCCCCTACCCCCCCCCCAGCACCCACCACCCCATCCCAGAGCCCACACCCCCTCTCCAGCCCCCAAACTCTGTCCCGGAGCTTGCACCCAGCCCTCTGCACTTCCTCCCAGAGCCTGCACCCCTCCACCTATCCTGCACCCCACCCCGTGCCCCAGCCTGGAGCCTGCACCCAGTACCCAAATTCAATCCCAGAGCCTGCACGCCCACCTCCTCCCACACACCCTCTCCTGCCCCCAAACTCGCTCTCAGAGCCTGCACCCAGCCCTCCGCACTCCCTCCCAGAGCCTGCACCCCTCCACCCATCCTGCACCCCCACCCTGTGCCCCAGCCCGGAGCCTGCACCCAGCACCCAAACTCCATCCCAGAGCCTGCACCCCAGACTCCCTCTCAGAGCCTGCACCCAGACCTCCGCACTCCCTCCCAGAGCCTGCACCCCTCCACCCATCCTGCACCCCCACCCTGTGCCCCAGCCTGGAGCCTGCACCCAGCACCCAAACTCCATCCCAGAGCCTGCACCCCAGACTCCCTCTCAGAGCCTGCACCCAGCCCTCCGCACTCCCTCCCAGAGCCTGCACCCCTCCACCCATCCTGCACCCCCACCCTGTGCCCCAGCCCGGAGCCTGCACCCAGCACCCAAACTCCATCCCAGAGCCTGCACCCCAGACTCCCTCTCAGAGCCTGCACCCAGCCCTCCGCACTCCCTCCCAGAGCCTGCACCCCTCCACCCATCCTGCACCCCCACCCTGTGCCCCAGCCTGGAGCCTGCACCCAGCACCCAAACTCCATCCCAGAGCCTGCACCCCAGACTCCCTCTCAGAGCCTGCACCCAGCCCTCCGCACTCCCTCCCAGAGCCTGCACCCCTCCACCCATCCTGCACCCCCACCCTGTGCCCCAGCCCGGAGCCTGCACACAGCACCCAAACTCCATCCCAGAGCCTGCACCCCAGACTCCATCCCAGAGCCCAACCTCTCAACCATCCTACATCCCAATCCCCTGCCCCAACACAGGGCCTGCACCCCAGACCTCCTCCCCACACCCAAACTCCCTCACAGAGCCTTAGGCATGTATGGGGCAGAGTTCGGGGGGGGGGGAAGGCTCTGAAAGTTCTGCGCACCACCAAAATTTCTACAAACCTGCTGCCCCTGATACTTGGAGGGGAGGGGAGGAGGCGAGTAGCAAGTCGGTGGATGGGAGTGGGGCATCCATTTTCAGTACTTTAATTTTTGGTACTGCACTGATTGTCTGCTGTGTGCATTAATATAGTGACCCCTTGGTCTTTGAGTGAGGCTTTATACTTGGGGGGGTGAGGAGGCGAGTGGCGAGTCGGTGGCTGGAGGGGGCAAATCTCCCAGGTTCAAAATCTGGGACTGTGTCTGTTGGTCCTTTTTGCTGCTTTTCTCTGGGCTGGGGGTTGTCCCAATGCTGCAAAGAGGGTGTTCCCAAAGGAAGGTGCTTGCTTCTAACCCCCTAGGCTGTCAGTATGTCTGCTCTTCTCTAGTCAGACCACTTGACAAGTTTGATTGTTCTTGGTCTGGCTCCCAGCCTCTCTCCAAGGGTTGCAGCTTTCTGGAGGTGCCTTCCTTCCATGCCTTCCTCATTCACACCTCATTCATTCAACAGGGCAATTGATTACAAGGTGGGGGGAAGATCTTATTCTACTTCTAGCAAAAAGACACTTTTCTTTTACCTTAATTATACTACCTTAAACAAAAATGCATAATGTAGAGATTTATCTACAACTGCATTGATTGACTGCTGTGTGCAGTAATATAGTGACCCCTGGGTCTTTGAATGAGGCTTTATACTTGGGGGAGGGGGGGCGAGTGGCGAGTTGGGGGCGAGCAGGTGGGCAAGTGGCAGGTGGGCAAAGATGTGAGCAGTGAGCCAGCAGGGGTTCTAGGGACGGGCATGGGGGTTTCTGGCAGGGGAGGGAGAAGGTGAAAGGAGGTGAGTGGTGGGTGGGGGACTGACTAGGAGGGACGCAGCAGGCCAGCAGGGGGCTAGGAGGTGAAGAGGGGTGTGATGGTGGGGCCGAGTGGGGAGGGGGCGGGTCCTATTTTACTGCTATGATCTGGTCACCCTATGCGGGCTGTTTCTTCCCCCCCAACCCAACCTTCCTTTTCAGCCCACAGCTGTTTCGGCAGGGCGGCACTGTGGAAGGAAAGTTCGTTTCCGCGGGGTGAGCGGCGCTGGGGAGGATTTGTTTCCGTGGGGCCGGGTGGTGCTGGGGGTGTGTGTGTGTTTCGGGGGGGCCGGGCGGCGCTGTAGGGGGGGGGGGGGCGCAAATTTATATTCTTGCCTTAAGTGCAAAAACAGCTAGTTACGGCTCTCTCTGCAGGGGTAGATTCCTCCCCAACAGCCATAAAGGGCTTCTTAGTGACAGCAGCCAAGGTGAGCTGCAATGACTAATCTTGAAGTTCTATTACTGTAGTATATTATTTGAATGGATTCATGGTGTGTGTGTCCAAATATAGACTGCTACTGTGACAGCCTTGTTTGGAGTTGAGTTGTTTTGCTTGTTTTTGGTGATTTCTGCAAGAAGCAAATTTCCTGAAACTCAGGATTTTGTCTGGAGATTTTTCAATTTACTACTGAATTTCTACACACCGCTCCTATTAATTTTACTGGGAGTTGTGTGTCTAAATCTCCCTGTTGGCCTTGAAACTCTCAACCCAGGATTTTGCATGACTTCTCAGGTGGTCCTGACTGCCTCCAAAATCTAAGGTCTTTTGGCAGCACCACAATTGCCATTATTGTAATGCTGCTATCACAAAAATGATGATGAGAGGAATAAAAAAGAAAGAATTCGGTCCCCGTGGTCTGCAAATAAAACAGATCTTGAATTCTGTCTTGACGTGTCCCTTAAATTTACTTAAAATAAGGGATACTGTAGTCCTGATTTTATAATTATTATTTGCTACCATCTTTTTTCCGCAGTATATATAGAGAAACACCAGATTTGTGAGTCTGTGGGTGTGAGCCAGCCAAGAGGAAAATCCCAGGATTTTATTTTCCCATTGTAGCAAGGTCTGGCGAGAAGCCAAGAGGGTCAGCTGACGAGTTTAATAGCCATTGTCAGTTGATTCTCTTTTAGAGCTGTACTTTATTTGTTACTCACTATTGTTTGTAGTACCCTATTGAAAGAGTGAAAACAACAAAGCAATGTTGTCCCTTTCTTCCTGATAAAAGTTAAAGTTTGCTGTAGTTCAACAGAAACTAACATGGCTGCCATTTGTACACGTCTCTGGTAACTGGCATCACTGGATGAGTAATACCATACCCTGGTTGGGCTATCAGGATGGTTTTTACACAGGATCTTGAGTAATGAAAGCTTAAGTGTTGCCTGCTTGAGTTAGAGGAATAACCTGAAGCAGATTCATTACCTCTTACATGGACCATCCAATAAAGAGAGATAAAACCTACTGTTTCCTTCTGTGGGTTAGAGCCAGCTATGGGAATAATGTTAGTAATGGGAATAATGTTAATGGGCATACGATGCCCAGCTGTGGAGTAAGTTGGTCTACTGGACCAGAGGCTCAGCTGGTGCAATGGCATAACAGCTTTGATTTTAATCAAATTGTACCCATTTATACCAGCCGAGAATTTGGCCCACTGTTTTTAGTATCTCCCACCTAAATAGAGAGTTTCCACCCCCTCCCCTCAGATTTTAAAAGTGTATCATAAAGAAAGCATTGGAAAATTCTAAAATACAAGATTATGGGTCTGATTTTCAGAAATATTTGCACATGCAAATGACCAGTTATTTGTGTAAATTGCCATTTGCATGTGCAAATATCCAAATTGTTCACACAACTACATTAACAATGTGCTGGGTGAAAATAAACACAGATATGTACTTACATATACAGCTTTTGAAAACCAGCCCATTAACTCTAAAAGGCATCTGGTGTTAGATTATAGCAATTTGTAGACAGACCTTATATTTGGCTGGAAGTAAAGGTCAGAATTAAAGGGAATAATATCTGATGATACTGCACAACGGTATGAGCCTTCAAGGAAAAGGTGAGAAACTAGTCAATATTGTCCGTATACAGTGCTACTGATGTAGACTCTAGTTTGTTCCCAGTGGGCTCTGGGGGAATGCACCTTATTGATTTTAATGTTGCTAATCGACACTGCTCATCTCATGATACCAAAGTTGTGAGAATCAGTGTCACAGGTGGAGTATCAGTGAAAACTTGGTTTGTTTTCCACTTTTGCCCTTGAACAGATGAAAGCAAGCCTCCACCAGAACACTAATAAATATGAAAAACCTTGAGGTCCCAGTTATTTATTTGTTATTTTGATTCCACTGGAGGTATGTAATACCTTGCTTTTTGGACTGAGCCAACAGTTTTGGCCTCTCTTCCTGAACTCTGTTAGAAAAATGTTTGGGCACTTCTTCATCCCTGAATAATCAAATGGCTGTTTATTTCATTTACAATAAAATCCCATTTATCTGCACCCCTTTGATTTGAAACGTACTGTTATTTGAATGTAGGTTATGTCCCCTTGGTATGAATTACTTATACAACAATTCCCTCAATTATCTGAAGCCCTGTTCATCCAAATGTTTTTGATGTCCCAGAAACATTTTGAATAAAACAGGATTGTGCCATCGTTGGATGCATCGGTTATCTTTGGGGATGGATGTAGTATGATTCCCTTGACCTTATTCTAGGTCGTCCTGTGCTTAAATGAACAGGTAACATAAATTTAAGCGTTCAGTTAATCTTTTAGTTAATTATCCCTGGCACTGTGTTTAGTGCTTTGATGTGTGTCTTCATTAACTCTTGTTTTTATTGTTCTGTTTAAAAGGATCAACTCCTGAAGATCTCATTCAGAAAGGACTCCCACAGAAGCCAATGGGAGTTTTGCCTGAGTAAGAACTAGGGCTGTCAATTAATTGCAGTTAACTCACGTGATTAACTCAAAAAAATTAATCACGATTAAAAAAAATAATCGTGATTAATCGCAGGTTTAGTCGGACTGTTATGCAATAGAATACCAATTGAAATGTATTAAATATTTTTGGATGTTTTTCTTCATTTTCAAATATATTGATTTCAGTTACAACACAGAATACAAAGTGTACACTGCTCACTTTGTATTATTATTTTGGATTACAAATATTTGTACTGTAAAAATGATGAACAAAAGAAATAGTATTTTTCAATTCACCTCATACAAGTACTGTAGTGCAATCTCTTTATTGTAAAAGTGCAATTTACAAATGTAGATTTTTTTTTAGTTACATAACTGCAATCAAAACCAAAAAACGTAAAACTTTAGAGCCGACAAGTCTACTCAGTTCAACTTCTTGTTGAGCCAAATTGCTAAGGGTATGTCTACACTACGAGAGTAGTTCGATTTTACTTAAAGCGAATTTGTGGAACCGATATTACAAAGTCGAACATGTGTATCCACACTAAGGACAGTAATTCGACTTCGTGAGTCCACACGAATGGGGCAAGCGTTGACATTGGAAGCGGTGCACTGTGGGCAGCTATCCCACAGTTCCTGCAGTCCCCGCTGCCCATTGGAATTCTGGGTCGAGCCCCCAATGCCTGCTCGGGCAAAAAATGTGTCGAGGATGGTTTTGGGTAACTGTCATCATTCAACCATCATTCCCGCCCTCCCTCCGTGAAAGCTCCGGCGGGCAATCAGTTTGCACACTTCTCTGGTGATTGGCAGCGCGGACGCCACAGCAGTGCGAGCATGGAGCCCGCTGCGATCATCGCTGCAGTTATGGCCGTTGTCAACACCTCGCACCTTATCATCCACCTTTTTCAGAGGCAGATGCTGAGAAATCGGGCGAGGAGGCTACGGCAGCACGATGAGGACATTAAGTCTGAGAGGGGCACAGACCTCTCACAAAGCACGGGACCCCGCGCCATGGACATCATGGTGGCAATGGGTCACGTTGATGCTGTGGAATGGCGATTCTGGGCCCGGGAAACAAGCATGGACTGGTGGGACCGCATAGTGCTGCAGGTCTGGGATGAATCACAGTGGCTGTGAAACTTTCGGATGCGTAAGGGAACTTTCCTGGAACTTTGTGAGTTGCTGTCCCCTGCCCTGAAGCACAAGGACACCCGGATGCGAGCAGCCCTGACTGTCCAGAAGCGAGTGGCCATAGCCCTCTGGAAGCTTGCAACGCCAGACAGCTACCGGTCAGTCGCAAATCACTTTGGAGTGTGCAAATCTACCGTGGGGGTTGCTTGATGCAAGTAGCCAATGCAATCGTTGAGCTGCTGCTCTCAAAGGTAGTGACCCTGGGAAACGTGCAGGTGATCATAGATGGCTTTGCTGCGATGGGATTCCCAAA
This sequence comes from Chrysemys picta bellii, assembly GCF_011386835.1. Classification (NCBI taxonomy): domain Eukaryota; kingdom Metazoa; phylum Chordata; order Testudines; family Emydidae; genus Chrysemys; species Chrysemys picta. The sequence goes on along the minus strand of NC_088794.1, from coordinate 35,993,429 downwards.
CTGCGGTGGGGCTATAGATGGAACTCACATCCATATCCTGGGACCAGCCCACCAGGCCAGCCAATACATTAACCGAAAGGGCTACTTTTCAATGGTGCTGCAAGCACTGGTGGACCATAGGGGACGTTTTACCAACATCAATGTTGGATGGCCAGGCAAGGTTCATGATGCTCGCGTTTTCAGGAACTCTGGTCTGTTTAGACGGATGCAGGAAGGTATTTACTTCCTGGACCACAAAATAACTGTTGGGGATGTGGAGATGCCTATAGTCATCCTCGGGGATCCAGCCTACCCGCTAATGCCCTTGCTCATTGGCGCCCTGGACAGTGAAAAAGAACTCTTCAACTACCGGCTGAGCAAGTGCAGAATGGTGGTGGAGTGTGCTTTTGGACGTCTGAAGGGGAGATGGAGAAGCTTACTGACTCACTCTGATCTCAGCGAAACCAATATCCCCATTGTTATTGCAGCTTGCTGTGTGCTCCACAATCTCTGTGAGAGCAAGGGGGAGATGTTTATGGCGGGGTGGGAGGTTGAGGCAAATCACCTGGCTGCTGATTACGCCCAGCCAGACAGCCAGGCGATTAGAAGATTAGAAGGATGCATGCGCTGTGCATCTGGGAAGCTTTGAAAGCTAGGTTCCAGAGTGAGCAGGGTAACCTGTGACTATTAAGTTTGTTTATTCAGAAGCTGAACCTGCCCCCGTTTCTTTACCCAGTTAATGTTGACTATCCTCTCCAGTTACCAATCCCCTTCCCTCCCTTCCAACACACCTTTAAAAATAAAATAAATGAAACTTTGTTCATTAACACCGTTTTCTTTATTAAGGATTTCGCGGTAAAGTGTTGAAACTGGGACGCAGACTGTGGTGGGGAGCGGGTGTAGTGATGGAAAGGATGTTTCTAAACTTGAGGAATGACAGGCTCCTGCTCCTAGAGCGGTCTGCAGTGGTGGACTGGTTGTTTCAACGGAGCCTGCCACCCCTCCTTTTTCGGGACTCTGTGTGGGGGGCTATGTGAGTTTGTGGCGGGGGAGGGCGGTTACAGATCCCCTGCTGCGTGGCTCTGTCAACCAGGCTAAGGACCGCTGCATAAGATCTGTAACCGCCCTCCCCCGCCACAAACTCACATAGCCCCCCCACACAGAACATGAAAACCACCTCCCAGACTGACCAGGGTGCCTAGTGACTGCAATGTGTGTGTGACCTTCTGCTGAACCTGCCCCCGTGTCTGTACCCTGGTAAAGGTGACTGTCCTCTCCAATTAACAACCCCCTTCCCCCGCTTCAAACACACTCTCCCCTAAAAGAACATGACAGAAACAGTAATTAACAGAAACATATTTTTTATTAACAACTACACAGTTAGGGGATGAAACTGGGACAGAGGCTTGGGTGAGGTGCTTTTGGAGTGAAGGAAAGGACTTATCAAATCTTTGGGAATGAGAGCCTTCTGTTACTTGAGCAGTCTGCAGGGGTGGAGTGACTGTTTTCACGGCCCCTGCCGCCCCTCCTTCTTGGGACTTTGGGTGGGGGGGGATGGGACATTGTGGCGGGGGAGGGCGGTTAGAGATAGACTGCAGCGGGGCTCTGTCCTCCTGCCTCCGGTCCTGCAGAACATCTACAAGATGCCGGAGCATGTCCGTTTGCTCCCTCATTAGTCCAAGCAGCGTTTGAGTCGCCTGCTGGTCTTCCTGCCGCCACCTGTCCCCCCGTTCGCTGTGTGATCGCTGGTATTGCGACATGTTCTCCCTCCACTGGGTCTGCTGTGCCGCCTCGGCTCGGGAGCAGCCCATAAGTTCTGAGAACATCTCGTCCCGTGTCCTTCTCTTTCGTCGCCTGATCTGCGCCAGCCTCTGGGAGGGGGATGCCAGGGTAGCTCGGGAGACACTCGCAGCTGTGGGATGGGAAAAAGAGAGTGAATTCCTCAGAAAGATATAGTTTTGCCAACAATGAATATAGTCTTTCTTTGTGAACAAGACCATGCACAGCACCTATCACATGCGCACTCAGTACAAGGTTGAATTTTCGGCCTTCCCATTGAGTGCCTGGGGTCTTGCTGTACAGATCACGCAAGCGGGGCCGGACAACGGAATTCGGCTAGCAGGCGGACATGGTAAGCCGTAGACTTTTGGCTGCTTAAAGCTTAATTTATAGCAGTGCCCTCCTTTCACGTTCCAAGCAATGCTCCTAGCGTTGGCCAGTTCCTGCTGCCGGCAATCGGCCAGCATGAACTCTGCCCTGTCCCACCCCGCTCACGGCTGTCCCCGGGAAAGATCCCTGCATGCTGCCCCTGTCCCGCCTCCACTGCATGGCTGTAAATGGCCGGTTACAGTTATGTAAAGGAACAGGCAATCAGTCCCAATACTAACATTCCCCTAATTCAAAGCAGGTCACCATTAGTGATATCACTCTGATGAGGATTTCGGAGACAGAGAAAGACCACATGCTGCGTGAATGCCAGCAAGCACCAGGGCCGTATGCCGCCATGCTTTGCGAGGCAATGATCCCGGAGTACTTGCTGCTAGCCTAGCGCAGAAAAGTTTCCTACCATGGAGGACACAATAAGGCCTCTCTCCCCAGGAACCTGATGCAAAGGCTTTCACAATACCTCCAGGAGACCTTCGTGGAGATGTCCCAGGAGGATTTCTGCTCTATCCCCGGACATATTGACAGAATTTTCCAGTAGCTGCACTGGCAAGGACTAAAAACTAAAGTGCCTAGGGCAAACTAATCATGAAAAACCCATTGTTAAGATACCATTCCTATTCTGTTCAAAATAAATGTGTAAAACACTTACCTACTGATGTTTCCCCTGATTCATGGTCTGGGTTACCGCCTTCGGAGGGTTGGTAGGGGATCTCCGTGAGGATGATGAAGAGATCCTGGCTGCCGGGGAAATCAACGTTGAAAGCGCTGTCGACTGCCTTGTCCTCCTCATCTCCTTCCTCATCTTCCCCGTCCGCGAACATCTCAGAGGAAGCAGCCGTTGACAATACCCCATCGTCAGAGTCCACGGACAGTGGTGGGGTAGTGGTGGCGGCCGCACCTAGAATGCAATGCAGTGCCTCGTAGAAACGGCATATCTGGGGCTGGGATCCGGAGCGTCCGTTTGACTCTTTGGTCTTCTGGTACCCTTGTCTCAGCTCCTTGATTTTCACACGGCACTGCGTTGCATCCCGGCTGTATCCTCTCTCCGTCATGGCTTTGGAGATCTTCTCGTAGATCTTCGCATTCCGTTTTTTCGATTGCAGCTCCAAAAGCATGGACTCATCGCCCCACACAGCGATCAGATCCAAGACTTCCCACTCAGTCCATGCTGGGGCCCTCTTTCTATTCTGAGATTGCATGGTCATCTCTGCTGGAGAGCTCTGCATCGTTGCCAGTGCTGCTGAGCTCGCCACGACGTCCAAACAGGAAATGAGACTCAAACTGGCCAGACAGGAAAAGGAATTCAAATTTTCCCGGGGCTTTTCCTGTGTGGCTGATCAGAGCATCCGAGCTCGGACTGCTGTCCAGAGCGTCAACAGAGTGGTGCACTGTGGGATAGCTCCCGGAGCTATTAGCGTCGAATTCCATCCACACCTACCCTAATTCGACATGGCCATGTCGAATTTAGCACTACTCCCCTCGTCGGGGATGAGTACAGAAATCGATTTAAAGAGACCTCTATGTCGAAATAAATAGCTTAGTTGTGTGGACGGGTGCAGGGTTAATTCGAGTTAATGCTGCTAAATTCGTCATAACCTCCTAGTGTAGACCAGGCCTAAGACAAAGAAGTTTGTTTACATTTACGGGGGATAATGCTGCCCGCTTCTTATTTACAATGTCACCTGACAGTGAGAACAGGCATTCACATGGCACATTTGTAGTTGGTGTTGCAAGGTATTTATGTGCCAGATATACTAAACATTCATATGCCCCTTCATGCTTCAGACACCATTCCAGACGACATGCTTCCATGCTGATGACATTCATTAAAAAAAATAATGTGTTAATTAAATTTGTAACAGAACTCTTTGGGGGAGAACTGTATGTCTCCTGCTCTGTGTTTTACCTGCATCCTGCTATATATATTTCATGTTATAGGAGTCTCGAATGATGACCCAGCACATGTTGTTCGTTTTAAGAACACTTTTCACTGGAGATTTAACAAAATGCAAAGAAGGTACCAATGTGAGATTTCTAAAGATAGCTACACACAAGGTTTAAGAATCAGAAGTGCCTTCTAAAATCTGAGAGGGACGAGGTGTGGAGCATGCTTTCAGAAGTCTTAAAAAAGCAACAATCCAATGCGAAAACTACAGAACCCAAACTACCAAAAGAGAAAATCAATCTTCTGCTGGTAGCATCTGACTCAGATTTTGAAAATGAACATGCGTCTGTCTGCACTGCTTTGGATTATTATCGAGCAGAACCAGTCATCAGCATGGACGCATGTCCCCTGGAATGGTGGTCAAAGCATGAAGGGACACACGAATCTTTAATGCAGCTGGCACGCAAATATCTTGCAACACCGGCTACAACAGTGCCCTGAAAATGCCTATTCTCACTTTCAGGTAACATTGTAAACAAGCGGGCAGCATTATCTCCTGCAAATGTAACCAAACTTGTTTGTCTGAGCGATTGGCTGAACAAGAAGTAGGACTGAGTGGACTTGTAGGCTCTAAAGTTTTACATTGTTTTATTTTTGAGTGCAGTTATATTTTTGTACATAATTCTACATTTTTAAGTTCAACTTTCATGATAAAGAGATTGCACTGCAGTACTTGTATTAGGTGAAGTGAAAAATACTATTTATTTTGTTTCTTTTTTACAGTGTAAATATTTGTAATAAAAGTAAATATAAAGTGAGCACTGTACACTTTGTATTCTGTATTGCAATTGAAATTGATATATTTGAAAATATAGAAAGCATCCAAAAATATTTAAATAAATGGCATTTTATTATTGTTTAACTGTGTAATTAATCACACAATGAATCATGATTAATTTTTGTAATTGCAAGATTAATTGTGATTAATTTTTTTAATCACTTGACAGCCCTAGAATCAATGTATTAATGGCCCAAGTTCTATGTATATTATATAGTAAAATCCTATTTTCTAAGGCCGGGAGGCTCCAAGTAAAAAAAAAGTTAGGTGGGGCATGATTTGAAAAAGGTTGCAAACCCTTGTTCTAATACTAGTTCATTCACTCAGTAGTGATTGAGAGAAGAGGGTCACCTACTGATTCACCAACACCCCTTCCAGCAGCAGCTGGATTTTCTTTGGAGGTCTCCCTTCCAGATACTGATCAAGCTCAAAGCTATTTAGCCTGTGAGATGTGATGAGATCATGACCTGAGATGCTATGGCCATCACATTTCTTAGTGGGATAGTTTTAGGGGTTATGAACCCCAGAGAATATGATTTTGTAATGGAAGCTTTTACTACAGTATCATGAATGTGAGGCTATATTTATGTTTGGCATGATCAAGGTGTGTTATTGCTCCTAATATTATCGCTGCAGATGCTATTTATCAGAGGTTGAAAAGTCTCCTAAATTCAAAACCCAGGGAATACCAAATAGAGACAATGCAAAATATCAAATGCTGAAGCACTTGAGTACCACAGAGCAGCGGATGGCGAGAAGGGATTTCAGCTCCTTTAAATTTTGTATTTTAAAGCCTTCTTTAAAAATAAATAATTGATTAAACAGAAAAAAAATTAAATTTTTATAGTGCCATTCGAACACCAGAAGATCCCAGTTCCTGGCTCTGCAGTTGACCCAACTTTTCAGAGGTAACGTCAGCCTGTTGGGAAAGCCTGCAGCAAAGTACAAAAGTGAAGATGAAAGTTATGAAGCCAACCAAAAGGTGAACAGCACAGTGCTTTTTAAATCCCCACCTGCTAGCTATATAAAAAACAAAAGACACCCCAACATTATATTGATTAAAATGCTCTGGCTAGAGGAGGAGGGAGACAGCATTGCCTACAGGCTGAATCACCAAGCTATAGGAAGGGACCCTACTCCTGGCTTTACCACTGACTCACAATATGAGCTTGGTCAATCACTTAGCCTCTCTGTATCTCAGTTTCCTTCCCGCACAGGGGACGTGTGAGGCCTGACTGATGTTTATAAAATATTTTGAAATCCTTGAATGAAAGTTGCTTGAGAAATGCAAAGTGCTGTCATAGAGATGAACATTGTTCATTCACTGTTTATTTTTGTTTCATCTGCTTGGAAGTGGAAACTACAGGCACTTAGATAAGTGGACTGAAAGACTGTCTAGTTTGAACTCTGTCAGTTCCACAGTAACTTATGTGTCCTCTTGCTGAAATGCTTCTCTGTAACTTCTTACAGCAATGCTCAGTTAATCCTAATAGATATCCCTACACCTCTACAGCAGTAGCAACGGCACATTCACAGGGGCTATATTGTTTCCTTTTTCTCTAACAGGGAAAGAACATTATTTTCTCAAAGAAGTACTAAATCAGGTCACCTGCTCTTTCTCACTAGGTCACAAACTAGGGACACATTTTTCCTATTAGGCCTAGGTCTAGCTTGAGGGTGGAGTGCACTCCATGAGGGGAAATTCCAGGAAGCACTGTGCTTTGCCTTGCCTTCTGCCCCACATCATGGCTACATCTCTCCTCCGTTATCTGCCAGTTTCCTCCCACCCTTTTGGGATGGCTAGAGCTCCAGGAAATGCTAGGGGATCAGTCCTTGAACCTATAAGATGAAAAGACTGAAATTTTGCTTGGCCTTTATATGGAGGCACAACGGGAGGTCAAGAGTTAGGTTTCTTCCCTTCCTTTCCCACACTGACACCAAGGCCAGACAGGTTGCAGACCATTATGTGCAGACGTGAATAAAAACTTCTAAGATCCATTCTGTGTCATTTTATTATTTGAGACTTATTTCTCATACAGTCCCTGACACTGAACTACTTTATTTTGTAATCACAAAACTATAAAGTACAAAAAGAAAAAAAAATGGCTTTAAGAAGTCCAAAGAGGTTTGCTAAATCTATCATGTTCATTGCTGAAAGGGAAAAAGGTCTCAAGCGTTTACAGCATTTACCTGACTCTTTGAAATAAAGACTGTCAATTCAGTTTGTGTCCTCATCTGCACATACACATAGCTCCCATTAATGTTAATAGAGATTACTTGCAGGTACTGATGGGACACTAGACCTCTGTTCTACTTAAAACTATGCAGAAAAATTGGAACAAAATAATTGTGTCTGTTATAGTGTCTCATCTTTCCCCTTTGCTCTAGGAGGTGTTTTTAAATACCCTAACTTGACAGTTGTTTTGTGCACTGCTCGCTTTCCCACCAATGGGAATTTCTAAACCCTGAGTTATTTCATTAGATAACACCACTTCTATTTAGAATGTCAGACTCAAGCTGCTTTCTCCAGTGCAAAGACTGAATACAGGGCCCGAAGGAAAGTTTTATAGTATCGATTAACTGCAACCATTTATAGAACTGACAAAGAGCTGTGTAAAATGTTTATTCTGACTTTTAGATGTGAGCATTGTGCATCATTTTTATAACACGCAATCTAACAATGATGTATTTTGTTATTGCAGGTCAGAGCAACTTCACCCCACCAGGTAAATCATAAAGGCTGACATTAGTTAGTTCCTAGATAGAGTCATAACTTGTGAGACATGGGTTGATGGAGGTCATATAAGAGGTGCTTCAGTGGGTTTTTCCATTTACTCTCCTTCCACAGGGAAAAGGGAAATATACTCCAGCCCAAGTACCAGCACACAAATCACATGCAAAGAACTAGCATCAGTGCATTTATATAAGTATTGGAAGTGAATGAAATATTCACAGTGAAGTTAAACATGCTCACATTGGGCGCAGGTTCATATTTTACTGAGAATCCAACTGCCAGATCCTTAACTGCAGGAGCATCATTTCAGAAAAATTCAAGCGGGTGGGGGGGATAACACAAATTGTGCTAGCATATAGAACATTACAGAGACCTATGAAAAATCTTGGTGGGACAAACCAAGGTCTGGGGGGAGGGGCAACTATCTCCTTTGCCCCATAGCAATTGATGCCGCTGCTCAGCTGGTGTAAAATGGCTTTATAAAATTGGCACAATTTGACTTCAATGCCTGAAGATCTGATCCCATTTTGGTGAATATTTTCACTAGAAAAAGAGCATTTTTTCTCAAAATGGGGACACTTGAAAAATGGTTTCCACTGTGTAAACATGTTAAACATGTTAAATATCATGATTTAGAAAGTATAATTTATTTATATAAATCCGAAGAAATGGGCTGTAGCCCACGAAAGCTTATGCTCAAATAAATTTGTTAGTCTCTAAGGTGCCACAAGTACTCCTGTTCTTAATTTATTTATATTATGATACTGTGATGGGGTGTACCAGGACTGGAAGCCCTGCTGAAGGCTTTGTGGTTCTACCACACCCTGCCCCAGGAAAAAGCAGTAGAGGTGAATCCCCCCCAAGCTGCTTAGAGAGGCTGCGGGGAAGCAGCCAATCAGAGACCAGCATACTCATATAAAAAGGAGCTGCTGGCCAGAGCAGTTTGGGTGCTGGCTGGAGCCAGGGGAGCAAGGATGATGCTTCTGGTTGTCTGTAGGGCTGGACAGATCAGTGCTGGCCTGCAAGAAAGGTACTGGGGCTAGGAAGGGAAGTGTCCTAGGGAAATGCCGTAACAAATAGTTAAAGGGAAGCAGTGGGTGGCTGCTACTTGTAAGGTCTCTGGTTCAGGACCCACAGTAGTGGGTGGGTAGGTCATCTCTTCCCCCCCCCCAGTCAGCCATAGTTGAAGAGGTTAAAAACCTGAGCATGGGAGTATCCCAGAGAGAGGGATCTGAAGACCTTGAAGAGGGTCAGTAATGCTTGAACTTTGTTATCCCTACACCCAGAAGGGGGCTGAACTATAAAGAGTGACTCAACTGGAGCACCAGGCAAAGAGTCTCCAGGAAGGAAGCCTTGGGGGCACTGCTCCAAATCAGAGCAGTGGACAATACTTGAGCAAGCCCAGGTCAGGCTAAGAGACACTTTGAAAACTAGCCCAGGAGGGGCAATAATCAGGATACTGTGATAGGCCCTGTTGGACAGATTGAGGACCTGAGTCCAAGGATGGGGCTGCAGGCCGATGCCAAAGGAGGGTACTGTGATAGGTCTCATTGGACTAGAACTGAGCCAAGAGAGGGCTGCAGGAAGAGACCAACATAGGGTACTGTGATAGTCCCTGTTGGACTGTTTACCCTGAGGGGGGTCTGGTTTGTGTATCTTTCACATATGGGCTGAGTCACTGACAAACCTGCCTGAGAAGGTTAATTGCCAGCAGGGGCCACTGCAAGCAGCACAGAGGGAGTGAAAATGCTGACACATCAGCCAGTAGGGGCACTCACAAAGGCAAGTGGGTCCCATCACAGATACCACCTAGATGCCCAAACCAAAGTAAGGATGCCACTATTCTAGGTGCTCTACAGATATAATAAGAGGCATTCCCTGCCCCAAAGAGCTTGTAATTTAAATAGACAAAGGGTGGGAGAAAGGAAGGATTATTATCCCATTTTACAGATAGGGAACTGAGGCACAGAGAGATTAAATAATTTACCAGGGTCATACAGGAAGCCCGTGACCAACCCAAGAACTGAACCCAGATCTTAAGTCCTAGCCCACTGTTCATCAAGAAATCTCAGGAGGGCACAGAAGCAGGCAAAAATACCGTGAAACATTTTCTGCAAAAGCACACAGACCTAATAGGCACTATAAAGCCAGGAGTGTGGGATAATTTCCATCTGACTACTGAGGATTTATAATTAAGCTGGCACTCTTTCATAGGAGGTGGATTTTTGCAAATAAAATGAAGTCAGAGTGAAAAATGAAAAAACCAAAGGGCCAACATATTATTCCCATCCATACTATAGCTGAAACTGTGCTAGCAATAACCCTGTTTAAAGATAGCTGTTGCTTGCACTGTCTCAAGATGCGCTGTGGATAGGGCCCTAGGTGACACAGAGATAAATGGGAACAAGGACACACAAGATAAGACAGATGAGAATAGGATATACAAGGAAAGACAATATGAGGTAAAGCTGCAGACAAACTGTGCTGAATCTTAATGTTTTAAAAGTCCTTCCCAAAATGTAGCATGTACATATATGCCACTGGCAAGCCCTGGGCAGGGGTTTCCATTTTGGGGAGTGGTGAGCTTTTGAGAGGAACTCATGTACAGAAAATGAGTGAGTGAGATGTGTTCGTTACAAGGTCACTTTAAATAATTTTCATTCCGTCCATATACTAAAAACCTCTGCCTTATCATGCATTAAAACCATGCTGAAAGGTATGTCAGCATTAGTGATGGTGAGTGGATTCAAATTCTTCCCAGTGGTCTTAAATAACTTATAACTGTTTGGGGAAAATATGCTTTGCTACCTTCATGTTCTCTGTTTGTCTAATTTAGGCCCAGATCTTGCAAAGGCTTACATACATAAGTAACGATAGGCGGGTGAATTATCCCACTGAACTCAGTCCCATTGAACTCAGCCAAAAGTTACTCACGTCCATCTCCGCAGGATCAGAGTATTAGACTGTAAACTTTGTGACCATGTCCTTCTTTTGTTTTCTGTAAAGCATCAGGCAACAGTGCAATATACATTTATTTGTTGTTGCATAACTTTTAGTAATGAACAATATGCAACTAAATACTATGGTAGTTTCTCCAGGTCAGCAACGGTGGAATGTTGAGCAGCATTCCAATACTTCAGGGCTGGCAGCGATATGTGCAGCCAGCTAATTGGAACATATCCACACAATGAGACTGACAGAGTTGTGGGCTCTCATAGCTGATCAATAACGTTTGACTCCCAAAATTATGCACTGCCCCACAGTGGTCCAAACAGGGACTCACAACCCTGCCTCTGTTAATTAGACTGCATCTGCAATGATAGGGCCAGCCCCTTCTTCTCCCTTCAGTAGTTTTCTATCCTCTTATCTTTCACATTTTTACTTTAAATTTAATTGGTTCACATAGTCCTCCTATTCCCCTGCCCATAATGTACTGGTTGGCTAGGCATATGTATATGACTGCCCTCCCAAAGTTAAAAGCCCTCTGTGGTGGGGGTTTACAAATCCCACACTAGAGAACAGGGGGTCAAGGAGAAGCTCTGGGCCCAGTCAGCCCCACCCAGCTGTCCCTGAAAAGCCCGCATAAGCTGGAGCTGGGGCTTAAAAGAGGAAGCAGAGCAGATCAGAAGGAGGTAGGCCATGGAAGAGAGCAGACCTCTGCTTTTAACTCTTGGGAAGGTCCATCCTGGGAACTCTTGCAGCCTGAAAGTGGGACATACTGATCCTGTGCAGGAGGAAGTGGTGACTTTTGAAGGTCAGAGACTTTAATATTTGTGTTCGGTTCTTTAATTTACCCTGTGGGAAGAGGGGACACTGGTAGGCAGCGACCTGGTGAGGCAGCTGCAGAGCAATCCAAGGTGCTGATCTCCACTACCTACCACTGGGGCCTGGATTGGAGCCCAGAGGAGAGTGAGGGCTTGGACGTCCCTCCCAGCCCCTAAAGACAGGATGACAGAAGTCTGCCCTTTGATGGGGAGCCTAACTGGGGAAGACCCTGAAGGTGCAAGCATCCAGATCCTAAAACTCCAACCCAAGAGGGACGGCCTGGAGCCCTTGCTGCTGTCCAAAGATTGCCACATCATTGGCTTCTTTGTGTGTCTCAAACGGGGTGTATTTGAGCCTAAGCTGGCCAGAGTGTTGAGTTGCTGAAAGGACAGACCCTCACACAGCAGTTCTATAGTGAGAAGGGGGAAGCCTGGGATAAAGACAATCTGCCACACCCTGGTCTGACTACTAGCTGGCACTGCCCTATTAGAGACTCCTAAAAGAGATCCTCCTTTACCTCCTACTGGCAGAGACTTGTGTTTTGGAACAAAAGATGTTGGGAATGCTGCATTTTGGTTAACAGTTATGATGTCTATAGGTATGTGAACACAGCTCTGTTGCACTTTTCCATCCTTCTAAGTTTCAGGAGCAACCTGTATCCTGTTGAGCTTTAGTAGCCAGCACCTCTGGTGCGAGGACATGGTTCGGAATCCCCTTTGCTAGTGTAATGAGACTTTTCAGAGAAGATGGTCTGTCTGGCATTTTCAGAGTTCTGCTGGATTCTCTTTGTTCACCGCTGTGGCACTTTGCTGAGGAGAATCCTGTGCCTGCAGCTATTCACAAACCACTGTCAATCAGTCTTCAGCACTGGCAGCAATAATTTTCTACTATCAGCTCAAACTCCCCACAGTCCTTGTGTAATATATAGCATGGCATGAATACTGCACGTATCTGGAACCACAAGACCGCAAGGCTAGATCCTCAGCTGGTGTAAATTAGTACCACCCCATTGACTTCCAGGAGCGTGGTATTTCAGCTGAAAATTTTGTCAGCTTCTTAATCCCTCAGTTCAGCTTTGCCTTTTCACAAAGAAATGCCACTATCCAATGGATTTCCAGCTCCAATCTCTCCCTTACACAGTCTTATATTTAAACAAAGCTGTCAGTAAATTCTCATGCACTGTTTTCATTGTAGCAGCTGCTACCTAATGTGCACGTAACACACTTATGAGGCACTTTGTAGCTGGGACAAAACAGCCTTCTTTGGCTGTGAATTTCTTGATAGGGTGACAATACATTTTAGAAGATCTGACTGCACAGGTCACCTTTTCTGAATGGACTGGGAGTAAAACCAGGAAAAACTGCCCCCTGACTATGGTGCCAGGTAGGGATAATTTGTAAGTGTCTTTCTGTACTGTTGCAACTCTGCAGCTGATTACAGAGGTTAAAACTAGCATAAACAGGACACAGGCAGGGGCACAGACCATGCATTGGGATAAACATGGGCCCTTTTCTATGCTACTGTTTCATGGTTCCTCCCAGCAGCTGAACTGCATCGGTGCAGAAAGACACATTCTCCTGGTGTAGACAGAAGACAAATAGTGTAACAGGTAGAAGTCCCTGAGCAGACTGACCCAGGATGTGTTTTACTGGTTATGTCTTTTGGGGACAGGGGAAGGATAGCACAGGATGGTATCTCTCTGCAACCTCTCTTCTCTGCCAGTCACTAGGGCTCTCTCCTTCAGTGTAGCTGGCGATGCAATGGTTCCCTCACATGTGTAGCACAGCTCGTTACACACCCTGAGGTGGCTTCTCCCTTACTGACTCCAGGGGTAAACATACTTTAACCTGCCAAGGCAAAAAGGTGGGAAAGCATTAGGGGACAAAAAACCAAAATGAGGGATTCACAAAAGTGATTCAGGGAAGAAACTTAAAATGCTGTGGGGTACATCCCTTTAGGGCAAATAACTTTTTCTATAGCCGTAGGCTCATGACTGTATATTTCTGGTGTAGATAACTTTCAGCAATAAAAGTTGAAGGCTCAAAAAATTTTGTGAGGAACTTGAGTGACTTTGGAACTAAACTGAGTAACCTTCCTCAGAATGAGGTGTGCTTATGATGCATAGAGGCGGCTTGTATGAAGCTTTACCAAACAGGTCAAAGTGTAAAATGAAGAGATAGAGAATAAAATATCATAAACAAAATACCCCCTCCCCCCACCACCAAAAAAGCCAAATCAAAACAGCAAGTTGCTTATGGGCATTTTTAGTCCTTTTACTTTTGTTTCCCAGCAGTTACTGCACTTCTCCTGTGCAAAAATAATTTGAGAGACTGTGTCTTTAAAAGGAAAGATCTTTTATTTTAAAGATTTCAGTGCAATTATGATTGAAGCCCTTGCAAATAAGATACAGTTAGCATATAGTGGACAGTCTGGTGTTTGAGCTGTAGGTGGTGATGTTGCTTTATAGGAGCTTAAGTTCAAAGAGGGTAGACTTGTTTAAAGGAACTGAAGCAAATCAGGAATAAATATATTGTATCCCTTCCCCTTGGCTAAGGCAGTCAAGCCCTTCCCCTTTCATTCACTCACTCACCTAAGAAATGAGTGCAAAATATGCAAACCCTTCACTTTTAATATGATTTAGAAAGGGGCAGTTACACCAAAACGAGGTGACCCAATTAGAGAGTTTTGAGCCTTATGATAAACACGGCTATAACTTTATTGATCACTTTTTCATTTTTGTATGTAAAATACTTTGCAGTTATATTGTCTCTTAGAAGATCTCAAAGCACTTTATAAAATAATTTGTGTACATTTATTCTGATTTCAGTACGTAGACATCAGTCTTCCAGACCGAGCCTAATCTAGTGCCTCCTGGAGTCAACTGGCTTCCATGGGCTTTGCATACTGCATACATAGGACTCCCATTGATGTCAATGGAAACAATGCTTGTGTACAAGTTGAAGAATTAGATCTTACAACTATATTCTGTCTTTGAGCCTGCATAGATTCTATTCCCACACAGGGGAGTTTTGTGCTTGTCTCGTGGGGAGAACGTATGCACTAGAACTTTTTTGTGAAAGCACTGGGGGTGGATTCCCCTCTGGTTAATTTCAATTGCTTACTTTGGTGGAAATTAGATGAGAGCCAGTCCCATTGTTTTTCACCACATGAGAAATCACTCTCTCAGGCCCAGCCCTTAAACTGGACCCACAAGCCTCCACCCTCCAAAGAAAGTTTTAGTAGGATCTAAACTAAGGGCTTAAGAGGATTTGGTATTATTTTAAGCCTATTCCTGGGAGGTGCTGGCACTTCCCAGTGCTCTTAACTCCCACAGACGTCAAGAGGAGTTCTAGCTCCTTAACACCAGGCAGGAGATTTCCAGCACCTTCCAGTAAAGCTCCCTCACCCCTACTATATGCAGTGTGGGCAGATCTATGCAGAGTGGCTCAGCAAGTCTCGCTTCTCCCCAATGGCAAGATCCACACGGACATGCTTTCAAGTTAATTTTATCTAAAACTAATTAATTGTCTAAAACAAATAAGGTCTTTTGTGGAGGAGGCTCAGTTTGATAAAAGTATAGGTCACCCAAAGTAACTACCATGGATATTAAAGGGCGATAATAAAATTGAACAGGGATTAGTAATGTATCATCACAGACCACAGTTCTATTGTGAGCAGCAGAGTACCCTTGGAATCCAAGTATAGGCGTGCCTTTATCCTCTTGACAGGCACTGGCATAGGAATCTTAGTGTCCTTAAAACACATATTATCCAGCCCAGATCAGGGTCCACATTCTTCTTTGCCCACTGCTGTAGCTCAGCCACAGTTGTATTAGCTGGTAAGGCAGGAGGGTCTTCTCCAAGACTAAGATTTGAAAGGGTGCAGGGTCACAAGCAAGAGACAACAGCAGAGTACACTGCAACCCCTTGAAGAATGAGAGCCATTTAAATGGCCAGCTGTTTAGTCTCCTGTATCTTTGCGCCAGCTATCATTGTTCATAGACACTAAGGTCAGAAGGGATCATCATGAACATAGTCTGACCTCCTACATGTTGCAGGCCACAGAACCTCACCCACCCACTCCTTTAATAGACCCCTAACCTCCGGTTGAGTTACTGAAGTCCTGAAATCATGATTTAAAGACTTCAAGGCAACAACTTCACACCCTGCTGGAGCATAAATCACTTAAATTTGGACTGTCTGCATTCAACCCCCAGAACACATCCTAGTATGAGGAATTAGCTTATGCTGAAGAGGCTGACCTCACCCAGGTTAGCCTCGGACCACCAGAAAAGGTAGACAAATATCTTCCCAAGAATTTGGACCATTCACTGCAAGTATCAGTTGTGAAAGCATCTGGGTGTCCCCTCACCTTTGAAGATATGAAAACAAGCTAATCAAGAGCAGCAAAAATATCTAATGGCCCTGTGAGCTGCCAGCATCCTACATCCCTCAGGTGGACTTCAGACATTAGCAAAATACTAGTAGGTAATCTTCCACCCATAGACAAGGAAAGAATATCCATATTCATTCTGTTGGACTTCTCTGCAGCAGTTGGTGACATTACACAAATATCCCTGTACTGTCCTCAAGAACTTACAAGGTGAAAGGAAACACTTCTCCCAGGACCCTCCCTTCAGACTGAATCCAGAGAACTGATACAGGCAACTGTTTCTTCCTGACCCTCACCTATAGAGTCCCACACTACCAGATCCTAACCCCCACATTAAGTATATATCTGAAGCTGTTGGGAGAACAGTTGAGAAAATCTGAGTTGAGGTGCCAGTCGTATGTAGATGACACCCAGCTCTACATCTTCCAGAATTCTCAATATCTTGCTGAAATAAACATTTGGATTAAAAATAGTTTGCTAAAGTTGAACCTTGTAATAACTCAGATGATACTGCTTGAAAGAGGGAAGCACCACAAAGAACCTTATTCCCCTAACATCTTCAACTCCCGAGAGCATTTGCCCTCAAATTAAGATGGTCCATAGCCATTTGAATCCCCCTAAACTCTAGTAGCTCCCCTGGCAAAATGCCTATTTAAATGTAACTGACCAGAAGATTGTCCCATTTGTATAAGACACAGATCTGGCCTCTTTGATGTATGTATTAATTCCTAGGTAAGTTTCAATAATTGAAACTGTATGGCTGAAGCCAAATACCCTGAAAATGCTTCACCTTGCAGAAAGCAAAGCAAAACACATTATTCTGGTGGCTTCCTCTTTGTATTGGTATCCCATTCAAAGTCCTCTGATGGGACTGACACTAGCTATTGCTTCCCTTCCAATAATCTCTAGTTGCTTTCCCCAGATCAGATTAAGACATTGTTGCCCTCACTTTATTATCCATTTCTTGTTCTTCCCAGATGTTGGCACATGCTTAGGTCACATTAGCATGTGCCAATATCTGGGAAAAACAAGAAATGGATGTTGGCACATGCTAACTTGACCCAAGATTGTCTTTTGCCTAAATAATCATAATGATTATTAACAACCACCTAATTTCTTCAAACATAGCCTATGCAAAAAGATTTAAATGAATTTTAACTATGCGGAAAGTTTGAAGTGTCTCCAGTATTTGTTAAGGTCATTTGGGACCAAGAAGAGACTGGCACAAATACTAGATTTCTTGAAGGACCTGGTTCTTAATTAATTTTAACTTTAATTACTTAATGGATTTATTTCAAGTTCTCAGAACCTTCTTGGAACCTTTAGATTCACCTTGCAGACCTCTCCCACATGAGCTAATGGAGTAACTGACAGCAGTAGTGGGTTGTCATCCATTATGTGGATCAACATTAGAAGAAGAAGAGACACCTTGCCAGTGGGTTTCAGCAGAAGAATGGTGAAACTCAGGAATCTTGTGTTCCACTCCAGGCGCTGAAGGGATATGTGCTCTAGGGTGCACAGAGTGTTCTGCTCATTTCCCCCCACCCAGCATGAATTCTTCCACACCAACCACTCTGACCTGTCCCTGCCTGTCTCTTCCCCCATCCATGTCCCATTCTTCTCACCTACCCAGTCCCAGTCTCTGCTCCCCAGTCTTCTCATCCCAGTCACAGCCTCCTTCACTAGCAAATCCTAATTGCATCCCTGTGGATTCCCTTTCTCCCCCCACGCCTCATGACTAGCCATTCCCAGTCTCTGCCCCTCCCAGTCTCCCTGTCCAATCAGTGCCAGTCTCTCCCAGTCTTCCCTCCCACTCCCCATATTTCTCCCCTCTCCCACTACTTCCAACCTCCAGTCCCAGTTTCTATCTGCCTGTGTCCACCACCCTTGCAGGCTCTTTGCCCCAAAACTACTTCTCTGCCCTCACCCTACATGTTTGACTCTTATCCCCTCTATATTAAAATCAGGCAGCTTTCTCCACCCTGTTGTCTGGGTCTCGCTGTCCGTATGTTGGTACTCACTGAGAGACCAGAAAAGAGTCTCCCTGCCCTCATTTAGAGAGCCCAGATCCAGAAAAGCCTGCAGCAGCCCCAGAGCTGCAATTGCAGGGATTGGCGGTTGCTCAGTGTGGACAGAATCTTCAGAGAATTTAGTTGCTAAACCCTCAGAAGTCTCTCCTGAGAATGCACAAATTGCAGTTTTTCAAACACTTATAATTTTGGCCAGATTTTCACAGGGACAGCACAAGGCACACTCCTGCCCCAACTTCCCTGCCAAATTTCAGGTTCCTGTTCCAAAGCATGGGGGTGCTAAAGATTTTCAAAGAAAAAGTTGCCAGATTTTTTTCCCCCACCTGGGCTAACCAGCCTCATTCTCAGAACCCTTTTAGCTGAAATAAAAAAATTAATAAAAAACCTGAGGCAGACATCCAATAGAAAAATTCAGCCCAAACGGTTCACATTTGGCAATGTTGTAAGCAACTCAAAACAGAGTCTTATAGCAGAAAATGTAAAGCAACCTTAACAGGTGGTGCTACCATTCCCACCTTTGTAGATGTTACTGTAAGAGGCTATGTTTTTTTTAAAAAAAAATATTTCCCCTACCCACAAGGAAAGAATGTATTCTCAGTTGGGTAATTAGATGGACATGTTCTAGACGTTACAAAAATTTAGAAGTAGGACAGAACTTTAAAGTGTCTTCTCTTTCAATACCATGTTCCAGATGTACTTTCCTCCAGCTATGAGCGTCTCTGGAGAAAACCATTTGCCTTAGTCTTTCCATCTGAAGAAATCTTTGGACAGCAGTGGTGCAAGATTCAGATTTTCAAGGCAGCAAGAGAGAAGAGTTGTGAAACTAGCATCAAGGGAAACACAGATAGCTGCAATAGAGACTCCAGGAGAGGATAGCAACACCTACACAGGTGTCATATCCAAACAAAGCTGAACAAAGTCATTGAGTGCCACGAAAATGCAATTATAGTGGGCAGTGTAATGACACTTTGACAAACAAGCAGGAGCAAAAAAAGACAGGAGAAGACGGTGAGATTGTAGGGAAAGCTGTTCAAGCACAGAACAAAACAAGGTTGGAATTCAGCAGCCAGAACTAGGGGGAAGTCTTACTGTCTGACCCCTATTATGATGAGAGGCATTCTTGTATATGGAATCAGTGTCTCTCAAATAGAATGTATTAAAGACAACTACTGTGTATTGACACTGCTAACTATCAACACAACGGTTACCCTACAGCTCAAATCTCAGCTTTGTGTCTTTTGTTTACCAGGGATCATACTTCATGGAACTCAGTACAGTACACGGAGATATCTTAGGCCCAGATTTTTAAAACTTTAGGAGTTGCAGCACTCAGTGTTGCAATGCCTAACTGATGTAGGAGACTAAATATTTTCAAAAGAGATTTAGGCACTTAGGAGTCTAAATCCCTTCAACTGCCAATGGAATTTAGACACTTAAGTGCCTAAATTCTTTCTGAAAATGTGATTTAGGAGCCTAAATCAGTTAGGTGTTCGAACGCTGAGCACAGCAATGTCTAAACAGTGTTAAAAAGCTGGGCCCTTGTGACTAAACATACTTTAAAGAAAACAGCTCCAAGAGGCCCTGTAATTGTTCAGCCCTGATATCATTCCAACACGAGACAGGAGAATAGATGAGGGAAACCAGAAAGAGAGAGGCCTATAAAGCATATAAATCTGCCTCATTTATTCTTCAGAGGTCAAAGAGCCACAAGACTCAAATCTCATGTGTGTGTATATAAAAAAAAGGCAATAGAAAAAACCATCCTGGGTTGCAATAAATATAAAGAGGATTATTGGATTACTTATTAAGGTTACTGACATGGACAGAACCTGTAGTTCTCTGGGTCTTTAGATCCCAGAGTAACTAGAGCCTGTGTTGCCTACCGTTGCCATACAAAGGGCCTGATTCTCCTCTTCTACTAAAAAGATGTTTTACATCATTTAAATTCCATTGATTTACTCCTGATTCAGGCTAGTGTAGCAAGATGAGAATCTAGCCCGGAGTTGCCCTAAATCCTGGGTTGGAGGAAGTAGTTGCAGGACTGCTGACTGCACTGCAGTGCAATGGCTTTTACTGATGCTCTACTCAGCTAACTGGAGAAGAAAGATTGCTCTCAGGAGTGTGCAGTCACCAAAAAAACACAAACAGCAAATATATACAAGCTAGGAAAAACCTGTTTAAATTACACTTATTAACACAAACAACTCATGCAAAAATACAGTAATAAAGATAGAGGAGCTGCCTGCATTCTTCTCCATTTTTCCCGTGAATATACTGAAAAGAATTGATGTATAAAGAAACTGTGGCAAAAGCAATTGGGCATAAAATAAATGGAGTTGTGTAGACTCATCTGATTGATAATGGGTTATATCAAAACCTAATATTGTTTATACTCATGTGAAATGTGGCTTAATATTCCATGCATTTTTAGTATGACTGTCTTTGTATTTACTTGTTTAATGAAATATGGATCTCGAGACCTTTGCAATGCTCCTGCTTCTGAGCAAGCTTTCTGGAGTGGAAGGTGAATGTGATCAGCCTGAACCGCACCGTGAAATGGGATCATTTATTTATGTTTTCAATTTATTTTTTTTATTAGTTTTTCAAAATTAGGAGAAGTACATCACATATCAGACGTTTCATGAAAGAAAACGGGTGTAGGAGCAAGAGGGCAGAATGGAGTGCTCTTTAATTATAGGTAATAGAAAAATATCTAATAATTATGCTGAGTGTTAATTATTAAAATTAAGCTCATTCAGTGCATGAAGATTGTATTTCTTGAAGTTTGCCTGATTTATGAACTGTGATAAAGTTCCTCCTCTACCTTGGTGGGTCCTGTGCTTGTTGGCGGATTTGCTTGCTTCACAGATTCACCCTGTGGGTCAGGAAACAATCCAGAGACCTTCCCCTCCGGTAGAAGCTATAGTCCAGGTCAATTCCTCCTGTGTTTGATCAGGAGTTGGGAGGTATGGGGGGGAACTCAGGCCCGCCCTCTACTCCGGGTTCTAGCCCAGGGCCCTGTGGATTGCAGCTGTTTAGAGTGTCTCCTGGTACAGTTGCACAACACCTACAATTCCCTGGGCTACTTCCCCATGGCCTCCTCCCAACACCTTCTTTGTCCTCACCATCAGACCTTCCTCCTAATGTCTGATAACACTTGTACTTCTCAGTCCTCCAGAGTATGCCTACTCACTCTCAGCTTCTTGCACACCTCTTGCTCCCAGTGCCTCTCACACACTTCCGCTCCCTGGCTTGACTGGAGTGAGCCCTTTTATAGCATCAGAGGGGCCTTAATTAGAGTCAGATGCTTAACTGCCTCACCTGACTCTTAGCAGGTTAATTGGAGTCAGGTGGTCTATTAGCCTGGAGCAGCCCCTGCTCTGGTCACTCACGGAACAGAAAACTACTTATCCAGTCGCCAGTATATCTCCCTTCTGCTACTCTGCTGCTCCCAACTGGTCTGGGTCTATCACAGAACATATAACTCTATATACTAATCCCCAATATTTAAATAGCTTGTAGATTTTCTATTGGTTTTGTGGATTTTTTTCAACACTATAGTATTTGCTCTTAATAGGCTTGATCAAAAGCCTGCTGAAATTGAATGGGAGTCTTTTATTTCAGGTTGGATTGGTCCCAATAGTAATCTCTTAGAATTTTATCATGTTTATATCATTCAGTTTGTATGATAAGCATTCATTTCCCACTCCCCAAGTCTTATGCAACCCATTTCAAGGGTTTGGCATATTTATTGTGTCTGTCTTGTTTTTGGATCATAGAAACATTGAGTAGGCAAACAAATATCTCTTTCCACCCTACTCTACCTATTTCTTTCCCTACAGGATGATTCCTTAGGCATGGCAAGAGTCAAAGCTGAATGGTTTTTTTTCCTTTGGCTTTGCAAACCTTATGGGCTCACTCTTCAGCTGTGGTCAGTTGGCCTTGGTTTGTCCTGAGTGCCCTTTATAGCAGTCTCAAGATTTCTTTGAAATTGCACTTGGCTGCAAAGACCCTCCTTCCCCATAGGGGCCATGTCACCAGCTAGGGGCTGTTGGTGCACAGTAGTGCCATGTCCATACCTCCTTTCCCAGCCAGGTGGGCGTAAGTGGGGTGGAGTAGAGCCAGCTATGCCAGCCAGTGATTCCTGTACACTAGATGAATCCCCAGGAAGCTGGCTAAAGATCAAAATCAGTATCAGGGTCTCTGTCATGGGAAAATACAGTTTAGGGATGTAGGGCACTGGAAATGGGAGTCAAAAGACCTGGTTCTAATTCCTGGGTTCTAACAATGACCTGCTGTGACAGGTATGGCAGTTTCCTGCATTATCCTTGTAAAACCTTATTAAATTATATTTAAGTATCTTTAGAGTCCATTGTATTAAATGCAGAGGTTATGTATGATTGTGGGCTCTGGGACATGTTATGACCTTTAGAGAATTATATTGAACAATGGGCCAGACAAGAATGGAATTTTGGGGACACAGTGTTCAGTGGCTTTCCTGGAAAATCTCTAGGGGGAGGGGAGTGCAAATTCCTACCTCCAGTTATGCAAAAACCCAGCCATTTGAAGCTCTGCCATAAAAAGGGGACCACTAGCTGCTGTTTACCCATTCCTGGAATCTGAATATCAAAGGCCTGAGCTGTATTAAGGGAAGAATTACCTATCCATGAGTATGCTTGTTCTGAGGTAAAGCGGGTCTGAACTTTGTAACCACAGAAAACTCCCTGCTGGAGTTGTGCGGATGATCACTGGTAAGCTTGTTAGGATGCGGATAGGTTATTGTATTGTTTTTAATATGTTCTCTGTCGTGCTTTTACCTTAATAATAAATGTGCTTGCTTAGAAAGAGCAGTGTGGTAACTTACAACTGTGAGCAATTACGCTGTTTATAGCCTCTGAAGAGAAAGTAAAGTGCAGATGCTGGCCTGTTTACACTGACTGGCTTGCTGGGAATATCATAGAGTAGGCAGGAGACTGTGCAGCCTGAAAAAACCCCAGTCAGGAGAAACAGATGTGAGTCTCTGCCGAAAAGAGGTGATGGCTGAGGAGCCAGGAGCCTAGAGAGGGTGCCCATGGTGGACCATGAGGGGGAAATACAGTTGCAGTTGCCCTGAACTTGGCATCTGCTAAGTGACCTTGGGCAAGTCACTTCACTTCTCTTTGCCAATATTTTCCTCCCACTCTGTCTATTTAGACAGTATATTCTCTGGCCTTGGTTGGGGCTTCTAGGTGCTACTGTAATGCAAATAATAATAAGGATGCCCTTGCAAAGAACAATTCCAAAATAATAATAATAATAAAGCTGTAAAGACCCCAGACTTACTTAACAACTATATAAATGAATTCTACACTGGGACCAGGGTTTACACAACTTCAGAGCAAAGAGGCCTTCTTGCTAACTCAGAATTCATTTGTCACCAGCAGCTCTGATTTCTTAAGATGACAAGAGATCAGTCTGTCTAACCTGCAATTAGGGATGAAAAAAACTCAAACAAACGATTGACTAAAAGATCTGACCTTAATTTAAAAAATCAAGGCTGTGGCGAAAAGCAAATGAAGTTCATTTTCGATTTAATTAAAATGCTGCGATTACAATGTAAATAATTGTGTTTTATTAATCATCAGCATTCAAGCTTGAGACTGCAGCGATACTAAAGATAATTAAGTTGCTGGTGCTGAGTGTGGTGCCTTAATAATTACACAGTAGTTAATACAGAATGCTAACTAAAACTGGGAAGTTCTGCATAGCAATTATGTTATCTAAGGCTGCTAATTATTCATGTTAATTTAGAATGACTTTGGTTGCCTGTGTAGACTAGGCTTGTTAAACTGCAGGTCCCTGTTGTCACTTCTGTCAGATGCAATCTAACTTGTGCTTTCTTTCACCAAAGTGTAACAGCTGACACAATGATGCTTCTCATCGGGGCAATGACATGAAAAGAGGATAGGTTTTATAAAACACTATATCATGTTGTTTGTCATATTTAGCTGGCACACGCAAGAGGAAATGCATTCAGAATTAAGGTTGTCCGGTCCTTAAGAGAACTTTTTCAAGGCATTTAAAATAGTTTTTTTTCCCCTTAGTGTTTTGCATTCTAACATTTAGACTACTCACTGATTCATCTTTTCTGCTTATGTAGCATCTTTCATCCAAGGATCTCAGAGCATTTACAAATATTAATTAGTTAGCCTCATAATACCTTGTGAGATAGGTATTATTATCCCCCATTTTATAGATGGGGAAACTGATATATGGAGAGGTTTAAATGATAGTCTAACTTTAACAATCTCTCCTCGGTATGGGATGGGAAGCAGTGGAGGTGCCCTAGGAACAACAAGCCAAAATGAGAGAGAAAGTTACAGTTACTTCCCTGCTTCCCCTCCATCCTTGATCTGGGAGGAAGTAAGTTACTTCATGGCTTTTTGTGGAGCAGCTTCCTTTCCACTATAAATCCAGACAGCTTCTCTGACTTACTGGAAAGAAGGTGGGGGCAAAGGCAGGCTCTTCCCACTAGGTGCCCACTTGCTTACCATGAGGAGAATGAAGTGAATAGCCACTGCTCGTTTCCCCCCCATCTTTCAGGAGAGAACCTGAGCAGAACCAAGCAGGGAACTAAGGGGGCATCATTCCTCCTGACTCATCTGTCTGGCAGAATAAGGGCTGTGACAGTCTAGCCCAAAGTCACACACTAAATCAGTGGCAGAATCATGAATTAAACAGAAATCTTCTGCTTCATCCACAAGTTCCCCCCCTGAGCTGACCTCATCCTTCTAGTTTAAGAGTATCTTTTTAACCAGCATTCAATCATGAGCCCTGTATTGCTTTCAGCTTGTTTGAAAAGAGGGTATGGAACAAAAGAGGAAAACACCTCCCTCCTCACTCACACTTTATGCATGCAGGATCTATTTTTAATATTGCAAATGAATACATAAGGGGAAACAGAGCCTCTTTGCAATAGAGTGTCAGCAGTATCTAAGGGCTGGTCCACACTGGGGCGGGGGATCGATCTAGGAAACGCAACTTCAGCTATGAGAATAGTGTAGCTGAAGTCGACGTTTCCTAGATCGAACTAAGTTTACTTACTGCGGGTCCACGCGGCGCAGGCAAGCTCCCCCGTTGACAGCGCTTCCTCCTCTCGGCGAGCAGGAGTTCCACAGTCGATGGGGGAGCGCTTCTGGGATCGATTTATCGTGTCCAGATGAGACGCGATAAATCGATCCCAAAAGATGGATCTCTACCCGCCGAATCGGGCGGGTAGTGTGGACCTAGACTAAGATCCTAACCATGAAGAGAAACAGGGATGGCTCTAGTAGATCTGCTGCCCTAGGCAAACCAGAAAATCTCCAGCTTATAAGCCTGCCATCACCCACACATGCTGTTACTTAACAATTGATTGTCCCTAATATTTTGCAGCCCTGGGTGACCCCAGCTGGCAGACCTGGCCCTCCAGAGAGTCTAAATACATCAGCATAGACCAATACCTCTCTTCATCCAGGGCCTCTCCTGAAGTTCTTTCTCTGTCTTTATTCAGTACATGCTCCCATTGGCCAAATCCTGAGGCCCTTTCTCTGTCTTTGCTCACTCCTTTACTCAGCAAATTCTCATGGATTTATGGGTGTCTGGATGTGGACCTCAGGATTTGCCCCTGATATTAAAGTATAAATTACATTTTCACAGAACATACATCATAGATCTAGAAGACAAAATGTTGCTGCCAATCACTCCTGTGCAATCCAACTCCACTCAAGAGGATTACATTGGTGTAAATGAGAGTAGAATTCAGTCCAATATTGGACAGATGAAACTATGCTTAGGGTCTTATAGTCAGTGTAAATTTAAGAGTCCTTGCAGAAAGTCAATAGTGCTATAAATCTGTCCACTTTGGTCTCCTCCTGAAGGCTTTGCTGAGTGGGGATGAAAGACTTCAGTCTGTCATATTTCCATAGATGTCTTTCAGATCCTGTTTTTTGTGGAAGCAAAATTGTTTTTCAAGGAAAACAAATCAAGAAACAGAAAAACATGTATTTGTATTTTGGACAGTTCCAGATTTGCCCAACCTTTCCCAAGCAACAATAATCCTAGACCTAGTGGGATCTCCCACTCAAAGTGCAAAGTAATTTGTGCTACTGCAGTTTTCCAGGCTTTATGGACAACAGGGCAGAATCAAAAATATAAGTCTATGTGGCTCCTCCCCAGCACTCTGGTGGAACTCTAAAGACACTAAGCCTCCCATAGTCTTGTACATGGAATAACAATACCTTGCAAGTATACAGTAAGGAATGGATCTATGAGGACCTCAAAGCCCTTTACAAACATCAGTTATCTGGGCCACTCTTGTGAGGTGGGTCTCACTGTACCAATTTCACAGACAGGTAAACTGAGACACAGAGCAGTTATGTCACTTGGCCAAGGTTGCACAGGAAGTTTGTGGCAAAGTCATAAACAGAACCCAGAAATTTAAATTGACTGCCCAGTGCTCTAATAACTAGACTACAGTCCATTATATTCCTCCATGAACTGTCCCTGAAGCACTGCTGCTATGGACCCCCTCCCTAGATATCTGCTACACAGCATAGAAGCTGTCCTGGATTGGATGCTTCATCTGGAAGACAGAATTGCCGAACTACTAAAGGCCTGAATCAGAGTCCATTGAAGTCAAGGGGAATCTTTTCAGTGGTATGAATGTGGTCAACAAGTGCACGTGTATAAATCACGCAGGCATAACAGAGTCCAGAGTGTGGCCCCTTTGAAAATGTGGTCCTTTAAGCAAATAAGAAAATAGGCCAGCCTCCCCCAAGCACAAGCACAAAGAGATTTTCAAAGGCATCAAGGGCAATTAGGTGCCACCTCCCACTGAAAGTCAGGGAGAGCTGGTTACCTAGCTCTCATTTGTCACTTTGAACATCTCCCCCACAAACCGTTAGAAATAGTGGTGCTCATTCTGATCTCCCTCTCAAAGGAGTGAGAGGAGAAGCAAACCCAGTGAGTGGTCTTTCTGCATGGCTAGGATGAAAATGAAGCAGTTAATCATCACACTGCATGATGATCAGTTTCCTCGAACACCCTGATCCAGTGTGAGATGGATGCACAACCAGATACGTTCTTGCCTGCATAGGCAGTGGAGGGAATTCAAGGTCTATGGAGGGTCTGCTGGCGACAGAAGTTATTAACAGCGTTAGCAATTTGAATAGTCAAATTGATGAGGGGCTTGGGGAAAATGTCAGTAAATTAGAAATCATTAGAGACATTCTAAAAAGCATTGAGGCTGAGCATTTTTTTAAAGGACGTGTTTATTGCAAAGATGACCGAACTGAATAGAGCTAAAAAGGCTTTGTTTAATACCACTTGACTGCAATGCTATATTACACATATTATATATATGCACTCCCTTGAAAGCACAGAGCATCAGGCAAGCAAAATGAGAACAAGAATCTGAGCAGGATGGGGGAGTTGAAACAATTTTTTAATTGCTTCCTGATTGCCTAGGTCAAGTGCTGAATATGGTAAAAAGGAAAAGCAGAAGTACAAGCTTTTCCATTTGATTCTCCCTCCTGCCGCTCTTTGAATGGATTCGGAGAAGCTTTGAATATGTTTTTTGGGGGGGGAAAGGCTTGTCAAGCCTTCCTGCTTCTGTGCCTGGACAGTCTAAAATGTAAGACTACCAATTACTGCAGCAGAAATATTGTGTATTGGTGTATTGTGTAAATATTCCTTTTTTAGCCTAATCAGCAGAAATCGCTGATCTCCACTTTGCAGTCTACCTTCATGATAGTTAATTAACTCACAAAGTTAATTTTGCGCTTATCAGTCCAAAGCAAGGGGACCATGAAATTAACTTAGGGCCAAATCTTGTTTTTCTTACTCAGCCAAATTCCTATTGACTACAGTGAGGGATTTGCTCAAGTTAGGATTGGGTCAGGATTTCAGGATTTGGCCCAGTATGCACTAGTTCCATGTTATATGGTATTTTGTTTTCATTTTCTCCACCCTCCCCCATACATCCAAATGGAGATGCGATGAAACAATCCCGTAAAGACAGAGGGCCCAATTCACTCTCCTGTAATTCCATTGATTTCAGGAGTGAACGTAGCTCAGTGCTTTTAGAATTGGGGGCAATGCCACTGGCATGCCCAAGATTACATTTTACTGGCAGTTTTTCATAGTAGCAAAGATAAGCCTTGTCTGCTCAGTTTTGCCACTAGCCCTTGTTTTTCCAAGTAGTACCTTTTGCTCTTAGACTTGGGGGCTGTATCCCTTTCCCCTTCTTAAGTAACAGTATAGCTCCTCCTCCATCCCTTTTCTTTTCTCTGTCGCGTGTCAGAATGCAGCAAGTCTTGCCCTTCTGAAATAGCCACACAGAATCTCCCAAGAACAGTTTGCAGCCATGCTGAAGAGACACAGGCTGGATATTTCAGTGATGTTCCCTCTCCTTAGTCTCTTCCTTGTACTTCACTCTGCTGCCTGAGTCCTGCTTTATTTGCTTGCAGCCGGTGATAAATAAACCAACTCCATTTAGAAAATACTCAGGCCAGAGCCTGGATTTCCTCTTATCTAAATTCTGCCTCTGCAGAGTTATTGAATATTTCTCACCCTCCTGTTTCTTTTCCCCTCTTCCCTCCTCTATTTTGCACAGTTCAAAGGGCCAATATTTAAGGACATTACAATGAAAATGAGTGGTCTGATTTGCAGAGCTGCTGAGTACCCTAATTCCCATTAAACTCAATGGGGACTCAGCTCCTCTGAAAATGTCAGAAATCTCAAGGTTTACAAAGCAAAAACTAACTAAAACACCCTTTCCCACACCATCTCCTCCCCAGGGCCGGCGCCAGGCACCAGACGAGAAAGCACGTGCTTGGGGCGGCACATTGTAAGGGGCGGCATTCCGGCCAATCTTCGGGCGGCCAGCCCAGCCCTGAAGGGGCACGGACCCCGACCCGGGGGGGGCAGGAACTAGTGATCCCCGCTGCTCATCGTGCCGCTGGGCTCCCCAGGATACGCCACTCCCCGCTGCCTGCACCGGCCTCCGCCTCCCACGCTGCTCTGAGCCCGGCCCGGCTGAGCCGCCTTTAAAGGAGTGGCTGAGCCAGCACCTCCTGCAGCCCCCAGGCACTGGAAGGAGGGAGAGTTCTGCGGTGGCCCGGCAGGCAGCGGTGGCAGGGACGGTTCTGCGGCAGCCCGGCAGGCACCGGAGGGAGAGAGGATTCTGCGGCGGCCTGGCGGGCAGCGGAGGGGCGGGCCCCACTGATCCCGGTGCCGTTTGCACTGTGCCAAGCCCTGCTGCAATGCCGGCCCCACACGGAGGTCGGAGACCCCAGCCAGCGCTGCCTCCGTCGGCCCCTTTGGAGCCTGCCCGGCTGGGAGAGGCACCCCAAGGCCGGAGGGGGGAGCCCCTCTCGCCCGGCTGCAAGCGGACTGCAGCGCCTGGCTGCCCACGGGCGGAGGGAGCGGGCGGGTGCCATCCGGCCGCCTTTTTTTTTTTTTTTCCTGGAGTGGCAAAAAAGCTAGAGCCAGCCCTGCTCCTCCCTACCCCCTCTTTCCCTCATGGGTTGATGGGCACTCTTCTTTAGGAGGCATTTACACAGGGCAATTTTTGAGGCCAGTCAGAATTGGCTTTGTTGATGAACCCGATGTCCCTACAGGGACCTAATTTGCAGCATGGGACTTTGTAATTTCATTCTAGAACAGCATAAAATGGAAGACTAACTCATCCAGAAGGAGTGCATTATATAACAATAACAAAGAAGAATCTGTAGTGACAGTAAAGATCCTTTGGAACAATTATGTTGCAATGCCGTACACCCTCTAACTGGTTTTAAACAACAAGAAAATAAGTTGCATGTTGGGAGGGAGAGGGAGAGTGCAGAGGAAGGGGGAAGAAGGGAAGAAAATAGCCCAGTATTAATAAACCTCAGCTTCTAAATTCACTCAGACAAAAATTAGACATACGGCAGTTGAATGTAAATACCATGTACTGACAAAGTTTCTTCTCATTAGTCCCAGCTTCCTCTTGCATAGGCTTTGATAATGATACCTGCTCTGAAATGCACTGCATCTATAGTGTCACTGGAGTGCCCCCTCAACAAATCTGAAGAGTGGGACTTTTGGCTCAGTGATGTGTCCAGCCTACTGTAGGTCATGTCGGGGGAGCAATACATTTGCATTTTTAGCGCTGTCACTACACTTTTCATGAAAGGTCTGGTCTGGAGCAGAGCTTAGTCAATGGGAGCTGTGGGTATCTTTTGGGATCAGGCCTTGAAATAAGAAGCATCTGTGCAAGTTAAAGGATTATTGACATCTCACGGAAATCTTCAAAAGATGCTGAGCTAGATTAGGGGCTCCATTACTCCATTATGCAGGGGCTATAATGGGACTGTGACAGCCTTGTGGGGAATTCCCTGGGCACAGGAACAGCATATACAGTTCTACACTGACTACTTTGCTCATCCTACATAGGAACCTATCATGGCAGGGCTGGTGGGAGGGGGAGTAGCAGTAGTACTCAGTGCTACAGATATTCTGAGCTGCAGAACAGCCTATAGGCAACCAGGGGAGAGACTGCCATAAATTAGAGCAGCTTTGAGACTATAATTTATTTTCAGGGCTGCTTCAGATGCCAGCCAATCAGGGGTGGCTCTATGTTTTTGCCACCCCAAGCACGGCAGTCAGGCAGCCTTCGGCAGCATGCCTGCGGGCGGTCCGCTGGTCATGCGGATTCGGCGGCATTTCTGCGGGTGATCTGCCGGTCCCGAGCCTTCGGCATACCTGCCGCCAAATTGCCGCTGAAGCCGTGGGACCGGTGGACCTCCTGCAGGCATGCCGCCGAAGGCTGCCTGACTGCCGCCCTCACGGCGACTGCATGCTGCCCCCCACGGCTGCGTTGGTGCCTGGAGCCGCCCCTGCAGCCAAGCCTGGAATCTGGGGGGCACAAAGGTGACTTAAAAAAATCTTTGCCATTCTCCCCATGAGCTGCACCTTCCGTGCTTAGCCTCAGAGGAGACAAAGCACAGAATCTGATCTGTGTACAAATAGTTTTGATAAGGGTGACTTAATGGTCTTAGCATCAGGTTTGAAGCACCTAAGCTTCCTAGAACACTGGAGGCAGATAAATCAGCTCTCTGTGGGGGATTTATATGAAACCTTTAAACCAAGATTCTGTTAGTTTGCAAATGCCATGCTTCAACTTCTGTTTCTTAAGCCTGAGGAACTGAAGGCAACTGGTCACTGTTCCTTGCCTTGTTGAAGCTGCATAAGGACTGTCACCAGGTGAGCTGAAGAATCATCTCCTACTACCATCTTCAGTGCTTTTGGGCTCTATTAGGTCAGAAGAGGTACCTCTTTATTTTCAAGATGCCCTCTCTTTGTGTGAGATCCCATAGCTGAGTTGATATTTAATGATATTCTCAGTGAGGTGTGTGTTTTCCTTCCAGATGAAAAGGTCTGTTACCACATATTGCCAAGGCCTCCATACTTCAATGAACATCCCCTTGTTAATGTATTATCAGTATGAGTACGTGGGAGCACACGATTTACATTCCTATACCATTATTTTCTATACTTTTATCATAACCCCACTTATAAGTCTTCTCCCCAAGCAGTCCTAAGGTGAAGTCCTGGCCACACTGAAGTCAATGGGGCCAATATTTTACCTCTAATCTCTTTTAATGTCATTTTTTATTGAAGATTTTCCATACTGCTAATCATTTTTGTCACCTGCCTCTGGAATCTTTGTATTTCTGCTGCCTCTTTTTGAAGATGGGTGACCAGAACTGAACACAATGTAGCAGCTGGGGGCTGTAATGGGTTAGCGGTGGCCCCTCCCACTCTGGGTCAGCAGGAGGCCACTCCTCCTCACTACATCGCGGGGTGTTGCTCATAGTTGGGGAATTAGCCAAGTCACACTCGGCCTGTGGCTCTAGTCAGCAGTCTGGGCAGAGCGATAGCCACTTGGGGTCTCTCGCCCGCAATGAGGGTAGTGAAGAGTCAGGGCTTAGACCTGTAGTCAGGGGCAAGCGGCAAATAAACAGCTAGTAAGCTGAGCCCGTAGTCAGGGCGGGGCGGTACAGAGTCTGGGTCTCGGGTCTGCACTCAGGGCAGAACGACAAACAAACAGTCCAGAGCCCAGGCCCTTAGTCAGGGCAGGGCAACAAGACCCCGAGGCTCAGGCCGGGGTAGAGCACCCAAACGCAGTCTAGGGGCACTCAGGCAGGGTTAGAGCCTAGTGTCCTAACTCGGCGGACAGTAGGCAGATGTAGGCCCTTTGGCCTATGGAGGGGGAGTACTCCCACTCCGGGTCGGGTGGCAATATAGACGCAGGCCTGCCCAACTGCACCGCGTCCCAGCCTAGGGCCCTAATAGGCGGAGAAGTCTGTCACTGGGTCAGCGGGGATCCTCCCACAACACGTTGACCTAGTCGCAGGCCAGCTCTCAACTGGACGGTTGTATTGTCCCCCTGGGCTACTTCCTATCTCCTCCTCAGGGCATACCTGGGTCTGTAAGGAGTCCTCTGCATCATCTGGGTAGAAGGCCAGTGGCAATCCCAGCAACTCCTTCTCGGCTTGGTCAGGGTGTGGCTCCAGCAGGGTCGGCCAGTCCTCAGTACCACAGGGGTCCACGGCAGGCATCTGGTTCCTTCAGCAGCTGCAGCCCCACTGAGCTCGCAGACCCGCCTTTTGTACTTCCTGTCCCGCCCAGTGACTTCCGGTGAGAGGGGTGAGCAAGGCCTGGCTCCACCCACCAGGGCTCTACATGTGGCCCCTTCCCCTCTGGATCAGTGGGAGGCCACTCCACCTCACTGCAGGGCATATCACAGATTTAGGTAAAGACATTAGAATATTCTCAATCTTACTATTTTCTATCCCATTCTTTATGCATCCTAACTTTCCCCCTCATTCTTTAACTGCCATTGCACATTGGGCAGAGTTTTTCATTGAGCTGTCCACAGTCAGGTCCAAATCTGTTTCCTAAGTGGTTACAGTTATCATAGAGCTCGGCAATGCATATGAGTAACTCAAATTATTCTTTTCCATTTGCATTTCCTTTCATTTGTCAAAGTGAATTTCATTTGCCATTGTGTTGCCCAATTGTGCTGCCTAGTGTTGTTACATACCTTTGACATTTCTCAGCCTTCACTAACCTACATAATTTTGTGTCATCTGAAAATGTTGCTACTTCACTGTTCCTACCATTTTCCAGATCATTAATAAATATATTAAGCAACAGCAGTGCTAGTATGAAGCCTTGGGTCATCCCTCTGTTAATCTTTAGCTATGTTGGAAATTGACCATTTCTTCCTGCTCTTTGTTTACTATCTCCTAGCCAGCTTCTAATCAATAATAGGACTTTACTGCTCATCCCCTAGCTACTTAGTTTCCTTAACAGTTTTCTTCTCGAGACTTTGTTGAAGGCTGCTTAAGAGCTTCAAGTGTACAACATTAGCAGCTTGTTGTTGAATCATGGGATTGTGACATCAGAGGTATGTCGTGCTCTAACAGGATGAAAGTTCTCAGGGTATGCCAGGCTTCATTCCTGTCAGAGACTACAGCCTCCCTTTATCGCTCAAAAAGACACCATCAAACCAAGCAAATGGAGAATTCCTTGATTCACAACCTGTCTATTACAAACAAAAGTTTACAAAATCAAATATGGGATCTCAGAGAAACAGCTGTAGAGCTTGATGCTGAAAACCAGAAGCTAATGAAAGAAAACAAAGAGATAAAAGACCAGAACAGGAGATTGCAAGCCAGAGCAGACTGCTTTAAGACATTAGTGGGAGACCTACAAAGAGAAGTGGACAAGGCCAGGGAGATGGCGGAAGGAAGAGAAGACAAGATTAATAAATTAGAATTCCAAAACAAACACTTGGAGAAAATAAATAAACAACTTAACATGGAAATCATGGAAATGGCCTGCCAGATTTCTGCATATCACAATATCTATCAGGAAGAAGACATATATGGGGTGAGAAACATAATATATGAAAACAAGAAGTGTCTGAAACACCTAAAGATCACCCTAGAAAGTGAAGAGCAGCTGTATGAACAGGAAAAGCTAGAAACGTGCCAGTTAAGGGAGACACTGGAAGAGCTTGACAAAATTGGGGAGTTTCAGAAAAATGACATCATGCAATTGGAAGGGCAGCTGGTAATGCCAACCCAGGAAACAGCATTACTGAGGGTGGAGAACGAGGACAAGTTTCAGGCTGGTTCATTATTGAGGCAAGTTGCTGAAGACAAGTTTGTGGAGAACTCACTTCACGAGCCTAAGAAACACAATTTCCTCTGTTACATTTGGAATCTCTTAAAGCTCTTGCTCACATTAGTGGTTTGGTTGGGACTTGCAGCAGCTTTGGTATTATTATACACCTATGTTTTCAACAATGATTTTATAGCTGACAGCCTTCCACTATTGATTAGTGACCATGACCTTGACATGCTAATACAGATCTTGTCTCCATATCTTATCTGGAAAAATGATGGACTGTTGCCATTTTGAGAAAAGCTGTACAGCTCTGCTGAGCTCCCCATATCATCTTAATTGACTCTATTTCAGTGTCTTGATGCATGAATTCAGCTCCCCATTAAACATTATATTTCTTTATAAATTTTTATTTTAGAAATCCACATAAACAATATAATTCAGTTCTCCTTTAGCTACTGTTCGGCTCACACACAAAGAATTCTAATAGAGTGGAGAGGTCTGATTTAACTTTACAGCAGCCATGCCCATTTGTCTCTATCATACCCTCACCACTTAGGTATTTTCTAATCCTGTTTCAACCAATTTTCTTGGTGCTGAAGTATAGCTTGCTGATCTGTAATTCCCAGGATCATCCGAGCAAAGGAACCAGTAGCTCAGAAATGAAGAGAGAAGAGGGAGGCTGCTTCACTGCTCCAAGACCATTTGTGTGTGGACACAAAGCAGTTTATACTGGGGGGGAAAAAAAACTTTGCCCATGTAGACAAGGTCTTATTTATAGAGAGAGGCCAGTGATGAGATTAGACTGCAAGTCCACAGTATGATGGTTCTGCAGACTAATAAGCTAAAATAACACATACTTTTTTGCCCAAGTCAGTGTGACTGTGCTATACTTCAGTGTGCACTTTCTATATTATGGAAAGAGAAAGCTCTATAGCCACCATCACATGGGTTTTATAACAGCAATTATTATATTTCCCTTAGATGCACGTATAGCACATATAGGGCCCAGTCCCACTGCCACTTCAATAGCAGACTTTCCATTGCCTCGACTGGGTGTTGTACTAATTATCTGCCTCCATTAAAAACCCAGCAGAGCACTTCCCTATCTCAGACAAGTGAACAGAAAATTTAGTTTGTGCTAATCTGGCTAAGGCTGGGTTAAGCATGATACTTGATTCTGGAACACTTCCCTGTTATCTGCCTGTCCCTAAATTTGTTTGGGGAAGGTAACCAGGAGATGTGGGAGTAGTGTTTAGCTGAATGGGTTAGGATGGAGTTTTCATTATGGACATTAGTTCAGATGGTGTCGTGTTTTTACATTTGGCTAATACATTTTGTATGTTCATCTAGAGCAATGGACAGAGGCTTTTTAAATAAAACAAAATAAATACCATTTTGTGGAAGGAAAATTAAATCCTAAAGATCAACATGGCAGTTAGCCGAGCGGTAGCCATCTTGAGTCTTCAGAATTATCCCTGACATTTATGCACAAAGCAAGTCTGCCAAGCAGAAGCTAGCAAATAAACAGTCAACTGAACAAACACGATACCGAAAAGAATCTTAAGGGGAAGAAAAATTGTGACACCATGACATATGTGCAGTGGCTGGTAGCAGTAGTGGTGAGGAAAAATTCCAAAGATGAAAGGGCAAGAAAGCCCCCTTAATCTCCTTCCATCCTAGGTTGTATGACAAGAAAGGAAAGGCTGTGTGGAATAAGGAAAGAGACAATCTGGGAGGAAAGAGGGCAGGTGGGAGAGCATGAAGACAAAGCGCTAATTTCACAGGTAAAGTGAACTAAGAAAAAAGATGCTGTTATGTTTAAGATATTGGAGTAAGACTCAGGAGACTCTCTGCCACTGGCTTCCTTGGTTATTTCAGGCAAATCACTTAATGTCTCAGTTCTCTACATGCATAAAGGGGTAATAATATTCAATTTGCCTCTCTTGGGTATTTAGATGGTAAATTATTTGAGGCAGTGATGTCTCAGGTGTATGTGCAGTGCCTCGACAAGGGGGCCCTATCGTAGTTGAGGCCTTTAGTTGCTATCATAATTAGTAACAATGAGAGGTGAATTGCATGCATTTAAATGGGTACAAGAGCTCAAGTTGCCTAAGCTGCGTGAATTTTCAATTTGTCAGTTGTGAATCAAAGAAACTAACTTCACTTAGTCACCCCTAGCTATAGTGTGCCATGGACAGTGAAACAGAACTCTCCATTACAGTCAGTTGGTAGCATATGTCCACCGGAGGGGAAGGGGATAGCTGGAAAAGGGTGTTTTGACTACTCAAAAAAGAGGATGGTCCAGGAGCACATGGGGAAAGTCATGGGGAAAGTCTCAGGAAGGTAACTTCATAGTAGTGTAAGTGGTTAAATATTAAGAAGATGTAAGATAAACTTGACCCCCATCCCACTTCAGCTTATACCCAGACCACAACAGTTATCCCCAACTTTCTCAGCAGTTTACACAAAACTCTAACAGGCTTCTGAGATCAGCTTGTCAGAACAAATAGCATTTCAGTGTTACAAATGTGTTTTAAGTATTGTTGTCCTTTTTCAACCGGAGTGGCTAGTCAAAGTTCAGGACCCTGGGGATGTTCTAGTTGGAAGCAGAAATTGAAGGAGTCTGATATTTTCTTTGATGCAATCTTGTTTATTTACAAGGAATGTGCAAAGTCCCATGTCTCTGAAAGCAAAAGGAACCAAGAACAAAAAGAACAGTTTCTTTGCTTACAGTCCCCACGCCTCATTAGCCAACACTAGACCAAAAGCTCTCTCTCTCTTGCTCGCTTTTTTCAGAGTCATACTGTGTTTACAGGCTTCTGTTTGGATTTCTTGCCTCTCCCTCTCTCTCTGTTCTTGTCTGTTCTCAGGGCAAGTCTACACCTAAAATGCTGCATTGGTGCAGCTGCGCTGCTGTTGCACTTTAATGAAGATGCTCTAAACCAAGGGGAGAGAGAGCTTTCCTGTCAGCATAGTTAATCCACCTCCTGAGAGATGGTACCTGTGTTGATGGGAGAAGCTCTCTTGCTGACATAGTGCTGGCTATACAGGGGGTTAGGTTGGAATAACTACATTGCTCAGGGATGTAGATTTTTCACACCCCTGAGCCCTGGTCTACACTACGAGTTTAGGTCGAATTTAGCAGCGTTAGATCGATTTAACCCTGCACCCATCCACACGACGAAGCCATTTTTGTCGACTTAAAGGGCTCTTAAAATCGATTTCTGTACTCCTCCCCAACGTGGGGATTAGCGCTGAAATCAACATCGCCGAGTCGAATTTGGGGTAGTGTGGACGCAATTCAATGGTATTGGCCTCCGGGAGCTATCCCAGAGTGCTCCATTGTGACCGCTCTGTACAGCACTCTCCACTCAGATGTACTGGCCAGGTAGACAGGAAAAGCCCTGGGAACTTTTGAATTTAATTTTAGAGCATCTTCATGAAAGTGCTACAGCAGCGCAGCTGCACCAATGCAGCATTTTAGGTGTAGACTTGCCTCTGAAAGCGGTGATTGAAGGGGGGAGGGTGGCTGGCTTACAGGGAAGTAGAGTCAACCAAGGGGGCGGGTTTTCATCAAGGAGAAACAAACAGAACTGTCACACCGTAATCGGCCGCCAGGCGATTTGCCTCAACCTCCCACCCTGCCATAAACATCTCCCTCTTACTCTCACAGATATTGTGGCGCACACAGCAAGCAGCAATAATAATGGAATATTGGTTTCGCTGTGGTCTAACCTAGTCAGTAAACTGCACCAGCGAGCTTTTAAACATCCAAATGCACATTCTACCACCATTCTGCACTTGCTCAGCCTATAGTTGAACTGCTCCTTACTACTGTCCAGGGTGCCTGTGTATGAGCCATGGCATTAAGGGGTAGTCTGGGTCCCCAAGGATAACTGTAGGCATTTCAACATCCCCAACGGTAATTCAGCTGTGAGGGCTGCTCTCATCTTGCTATTCTTGCGCTTCAGGGCAGGGGAAAGCAAGTCACAAAGTTCCATGAAAGTGCCCTTACGCATGCGAAAGTTTCGCAGCCACTGGGAATCATCCCAGACCCGCAACACTATGCTGTCCCACCAGTTTGTGCTTGTTTCCCGGGCCCAGAATCGGCATTTCACGGCATTACCACCCCATTACCACCATGATGTCCAAATTGGCAGGGCCCATGCTTTGAGAGAAGTCTGTGTGCATGTCCTCATCACTATCATGATCGCGCTGTTGTCGCTTCCTCGCCTGCTTCTGCAGGTTCTAGTCTGCATATACTGCAGGATAATGCACGAGGTGTTTACCACGCTCACAACAGCAGCGGTGAGCTGAGCAGGCTCCATGCTTGCCATGGTATGGCGTCTGCAGGACAGCAGGAGAACAGTGTTGCAGCAGAAGCAGTGGATGATGACGGTTAGCACCACGCACATTTCCCAATGAAGAACACACGTTCCTGGGAGCCCATGACAGATAACATGGAGAAATTTGCTATTGAGGCAAGAGCAGGAGAGCAGAGTTGCAGCGTAAGCGGTGGATGACAACAGAGTGCCACGAGAATAGATATTTATAAAGAACGATGAGAGGACCTGTGAGGTGGATTCATGGCACCGGGAGAGCAGAGTTGCAGTGGAAGCGGTGGTTGGATGACGATGGTTAGCAGTCCTACTGCACCATCTGCTGAAAGCAGTATGGCGTCTGCACGGAAAAAAGGCGCGAAACAATTGTCTGCCATTGCTTTCATGGAGGGAGGGGCTACTGACAACATGTATCCAAAACCACCTGTGACAATGTTTTTGCCCCATCAGGCATTGGGAGCTCAACCCAGAATTCCAATGGGCAGTGCAGACTGTGGGAACTGTAGGATAGCTACCCACAGTGCAATGCTCCGAAAGTCAACGCAAGCCAAGGTACTATGGATGCACTCCGCCGACTTAATGCGCTTAGTGGGAACATACACAATCGACTGTATAAAATCGCTTCCTAAAAATCTACTTCTATAAATTTGACCTAATTTCGTAGTGTAGACATACCCTGAGTGAAGTTGTTATACCTATATAGGTCTGCGGTGTAGACCAGATCTCAGTTTCTGTGTGATCTACCTTCCCAACATATGCACGCATCTACCTAAAACCATACTCAGTCAAAAGCTCCTGGGTGGGTTCACACATAGGTGCCGATTCCATGGATGCTTCAGGGCTGGAGCAACCACAGAAAAAAATTAGCGGGTGCTTAGCACCCACTGGCAGCCAGCTCCCCCTGGCCTCCAGTGCCTCCCGCCTGCCGGTGGCCCTGCTGATCAACTCCTCCCCTGCCCTCCCAGCACCTCCTCCCCACCGCAATCAACTGTTTTGTGGTGTGCAGAGGGCGCTGGGGGGAAGGGGAGGAGTGGGGACAGGGCACGCTCAGGGGAGAGGGTGGAACAGGGAAGAGGCGGGGTGGAGACTTGGGAGAAGGGGTGGGGTGGGGGTGGAACCTGGGGCAGAATGGGGATGGGAAGAAATGGGACAGGGATGGAAGTTTGGGGGTAGGGGTTGGGTGGGAGCAGGGCCTGGGGCAGAGCGGGGAGTTGAGCACCCCAGGGCCCGGAGGAAGCCGGTGCCTATGGGTTCACATATACCTTTTGTTTTAGGTGGAGAATTATGCTTACAGTTAGGTGTGAACTCATCCTTCAGTTAACATATCTATCTCAATGGGGTTTTAACCCAACTCATAACAAGGTTTCACACTGCTCATAACAGTATGATAAAACGGTTACTCTTCAAAACACTTACATGTGGCACATATTGCAAAGAGAAACCAAAATCAAAGTCTTCTTGGTAAACTGTTTTAATATTATTTGTAGTTCATATAAAAAATAAAATTGCACAGTTAAACACAAAGCAAAAAAGCAGAACTGGGTTACCTATAGATAATGTATTCAATAGTTTTAGCCCTTTCTGATTTTGGCTTTTTACCTGTACATGTACTGATTGTGTTTTTCCTGAATTTGTTCCTGATTTCTACTAACAGTCTGTGGATTATCTGTGAATTGCACGCTATGATTATTTTTACTTATTATCTGTGAAAGTCATATGGTATTGTTTCAGTTCCTGGATCGGATGACCTAAGCACAAGGCATGCCTAAACAAAGCACTGGGGCTTTGAATCTCTCAGGGGTGATAGATTGGTAGTAGCACTTTAGGGACTGAGCTACAGAAGGCCCAAAGGGATTCTATGATGTTTTCATCTCTTTTTTTAAAAATGAGCATTATATTCGGTTACATGGTCATGGTAAAACGTCAGTTGTACTTTTAATACAGGCATTTTTGTGTTTTAAATAGAGCTCAGTATACTCGTGGGGAAATTCTGCTCCAAAAAATTAAAAATTCTGTGCACAGTATTTTAAAAGTCTGCAAAATTCAGCATATTTTGTCAAAGTAACACAATATAATCATGCCAGTTTCAAGTATTTTGTTAATTTATTTCAAAATACTTGTCAGCAAGTATGTCTGTAACAATACAGACACACAAAAAAATACAGGATTTTTAAAAAAAATAGATTCCTTACTCGGCATATAAATACAGAACTTTAAGTAATTCATTTAAATTACAATACAGAAACATGTTCCCCACACCCCTCAGAAGCAGCGCAAAGGCTTGGGGGAGTCAGGGGTAACTGAAGAGCTGAGGGAGAGGGAAGGTGCCTGGAAGTGAACCTGGAGGGTTGTTGGGTGTGGGTGGGAGAAGTATGGAACAGAATTTTTTGGGGTGGGGGAGGGATTCTTACGGAGTTTGGGAGCCTCCAAATGCAGACCCTGGCTGACCCCTAGCCTCTCCCATTCAGTCAGGCACATCTGCCCCGTCCCCATGTGTCTCTGCACCTCCCCATCCCTATGTGTCCCAGAAGCCTCCCTCCACCATCCCCATGTCTCCTTGCACCCCCTACCCTCTGTCCCCATGTGTCCCTGCACCCCCTTATCTCCCATCTGGCCCTGCAGCCCCCCTCCCATTTAGCCCCTGGCTCAATGCTGTCACCCCACTAGCTCTTGAGCCTGTGGACCACCCAGTCTGTCTCCCCCACTAGCCTTTCTGAACCCCAGTCTGTGACCCTCTCCCAGCAGCCTGGTGTGCCCTGCTGGTCAGCTTTAACTTTTTTGCTGCCCCAGGCAAAAAAAAAGAGCGCCGCCCTGCCGTAACACCCCCCTCCTGAGCGCTGCACCGCCGAAACCCCCACCCGCCCTCCCCCCCCACGCCGCCAAACCTCCCTCCCCCCTCCCCCCAGTGCCGTGCCACCAAAACCCCGCCCCCTCTTCCCCCCAGCGCAGCGCCGCCAAAACCCCCGCCGCCCTCCCCTCAGTGCCGTGCTGTGCCGCCCAAACCCACGCCCACCCCCCCAAGTGCCGCGCCGCCGAAAGCCCCGTCCCCCCGAGCGCCAGGCCGCCGAAACCCCCGTCAACCCCCTTAGTGCCGCGCCGCCCAAACCCCCGTCTCCCCCCGAGCGCCGCCCAAACCCCGAGCGCTGCGGCAGACCGCCCAAACCCTCACCCCCGGCCCCGAGCGCTGGGCCTCGCCAGGCTGCCCAAACCCTGAGCACCGTGCCGTGCCAGCCCCCGCCCTCCCCCAGTGCTGCGCCGCTGAAACAAAAACAAACAAACAAAAAACCTCGAGCGCCGCCCCACCGAACCAAAAAAACCAAAAATCCCCGAGCACCCCCCCGCCACCCCAAGATTGGCCTCCCCTTCCAAGGTGCCGCCCCAAGCATGTGCTTGGTCGGCTGGTGCCTGGAGCCGGCCCTGGTGCCCTGCTCTGTTTGTCCCGTGCCTCCTCATCTGGCCCCGACACGAGGAATGCAGCCTCTTCCCTCTCCCTCTCTGCTGTTGGGCTGCCCCCTCTTCTGGCACCACAGCCCCTGTTTATGCACAGGGAAGTGAGGCACACAGAGATTAAGTGTTTTATGCAAAATGACACAGGAAGTCTGTAGTAAAAGTAGGAGTTGAATGCAGATCTTCTGAATCCCAGGCCAGTGCTTTAACCACAAGACCAACATTAAAAGCCTACTCCCTTGATTTCTCCTCCCCTCAACCACTCATCCAACTGAATTCTAACGAAATTCCGGTCCATCTAATGGTCAGAGCTCAAAAATGGGAGTCAGGAATCCTGTGGTCTGTTTAGTGGTGGACCCAATCCAAATCTCCCTGAACTAGGAGAACTTCAGGGTCAGGGCTGTTTTTGAGCTGAACTCTGTGGCTCAGGCCTATCTCTAATTCTAATTGTGACTCTGCCACTGAATATCCTATCCAGGTAAATCACTTAGGACCAGATTATGGCTACTCCAGCATGAGGGCACTGAGACAGAGGAGGAAGGAGGGTACAGGCTGTCATTTCTCTCTATACTGCACCCACACAGGGGCTTGCCATAATTTATCCGTGCAAAGGAGACGGGAATGAGACTCAGCCATCCTGCAGGCAATGCTAGTGTTCCAAAGTGACGGGATGGGGCTGAGGGGGAAGCCATGGACCTACCTGCTCTGCATATTGACAACTCTGAATGTTGGCTCTATCTGTTGAATGGGCATAGCAAGGGGCCCCCGTTGCTTCTCAAAGGCCTAGGCCTAGATTTGTAGAGGTATTTAGGCATTGCTGCACTCAGGTTGTAACGCCTAACTGATTTTGGAACCTAAACCTAATTTTCAAGAGCCTAAATCCCATCAACTGTCAATGGGATTTTGGTTCCTAAATGCCTAAATCCCTTTTGAAAACTAGATTTGGAATCCTACACCTGTTAGGCATTGCAACACTGAGAGCAGCAAGGCCTAAATACCTTTAATGTCTGGGCTCTAACCCCTTCAGGTATCATCATTTGGGTAGTTGTCTCCTTTCCCTCCCCAGTGCAGCTCTCGGCTCTTAGGAGCCATAATTCTGTCTCAGTTTCTCTTATGAATTAATATTTCCTATCTTACAGAGGCACCGCAAAGCTTAATTCATCGAGGCTTGTGAAGGATTTTGAGGTTCTTGAAAGAAAGATGCTCTAGGAATGCAAAATGGTCAGAGATTGAGCACCTTGCACCTCCCATTTGCTTCCCCTGCGGCTGTGGGTGCTCAGCACCTCTGACAATTAGGCTCACCATTCCTTCTTCAAACACAATACGCCAGGTTCTCAGTGGATGTAAATCAGTATTGACTTCAATGGCTATATGATGATTGACATCAGCTGAATGTCTGGCCCAGACGAGACCTCAAACAATACATACAAGCAGACACTTTCACTGCAGACATCATTTCAAGACTCTTTTAAAACTAAGAGCTCTTTTTCAAGTGGTTTTCTCAGTTCCCCAATAACTTGCCATATTCAGCAGGGAAAGCCCAATGGAAAACTGGAAACAGAAAATCAGATCGCATGTGCCCTACTGTACCATTTAAAAATCATCTTTTCCAAAGGGACTGTAGACTGGGGCGTTTTAAGAAGACAGGGTGTTAATGCTGACAAGTGTACTAGCGTGTAAACAGGGTAATGAAGTTAGTTCTGCTCTGAGTACAGCCTGGAAAACAGAAAATTCCTTTGCAAGGTTTGTGATTAAACATCTAACAGAAAGTAATGATTTGCTTGCAGGCACCAAAAATAAAGAGACAGAGGGAGAGAGAACCAGAGCAAAGAACCTGCTAAATATCACTATTGGAAGCCTTCGTCATCTTAAAATCTTTTTCATATTCACTGTTAATTATAAAAATTAATAGCTATAAGATTGAAGTACCCAGTGGGGGAATGCATGATATTTAACTTGCAGAATTCCCTTTCCCCCACCCTTGACGCCCTTCTTCACTCATTAAATTGGGGCTTATTCTGAAAGGAGGGGGGGTGCACTGATTTGCATGTATTTCCTGTTATGCCAGTGAGAGCACAGGATTAGCTAATTACAAAAGAGAAACGGTTTCACTGCATATAAGCAAAGACTCTGTGTAATGAACTGGAGTGAAAAAAATAACTATGATGGCTTGGGAAGAAATCCATTTCTTCACATTGTAATGACAACAGTGCTTCTCTACTGAGATGGAAGAGGCTCATTAGGCCATCTAGCCAGGTTCCAAACCCTGGTTACACTAGGGACATTGGTGGAAAATTTCCCATCATTGTTGGAAGCCTTAGGGCCTGAATCTCATTTACACAAAGGTCCCTTTATGCTGCTCTGGCATTGAAAATGGGCATTAAAGGTGGTGTAAAGGGGCTTTAGT
Organism: Chrysemys picta bellii; assembly: GCF_011386835.1. Lineage (NCBI taxonomy): Eukaryota > Metazoa > Chordata > Testudines > Emydidae > Chrysemys > Chrysemys picta. Next base: position 35,949,249 of record NC_088794.1, on the reverse strand, counting down.
ATAAATTAGACTCAGGTCATGATATACAAAATGTGCCATTGCCAACAGGGATTTCAATACCTTGTCATCCAACCCTGCTCAGAACAAATCTAATGAACAAGGTGCATTCAATAGTGTCAGCAGCCAGATCCCTGTCTACACTAAGGGTCCCGATATCACCAACCCCAAAACTGGGGTTAGCAATGGTGGGGAAATTGCTAAACATTTCCCTAATGCAGACAAAGTCCAAGGGACCAATGCAGAACTGTTTATTTCTGAGTGCTTTGTCCAGCTTCAAATCACTCATGTGATGGGGCTTCCTGAACTTCTCGGCCATTTGTCTAAGATAATTTTGTTTTTTCTTGCATCATTTCCATCATTTTTCATTTCTTTTTCTTTATATTTTATTTGGGGATTTTGGCATTTTTCTGTCTCTCCTCCATCTTGATTTGGTGAGTCATTTTATATGAGAAAAAAAGAAATCCAAATGAATGGTAAACAATGCGAGGCTTGAAAATGACATCTGTGTAATTAATGGCATTTAATTGAAGGTGGCTATGAGCTCTGATAATTGGTAGAGACATGGCTTTCAGACCCAAAAGCTATACAAGCCCCTCTCCAGGTACAAAGAAAGCTAGAATGTCAAAATGTTGGCCTTTTTTTCAGCCTTTATTTTCAATCTTTAATTAAGGTCATGTTTAGGTGTAAAGTAAGTTTATTGGGATACTATCTTTTTCTAATCAGGGTGTGATGCTACACCCCATATTCTTCATACAGATATTGTTATGATATTAATGTGGCATAACTAAGATTTGTTTTATGCAAGATGGGTCATGTGAAATATCATTTGAAAGGTTATGATTTACTGAATATGATTATTCTATTTGTATGCATGTATCATTTTTTTATCTAAAGTTAGGAATATTGACCATGTATCAATTACAAGTGGGTTTATACCTGGGGAACGCCCACCAGACAGAATGCAATCAGTCTGGATGAGCCATTAGGGAGAACAATAGGTCTTTGAAGATGCTAATCTCCCATATTCATGGGATTCTACAAATGGCCTTTGACTCATAGCTGCTTTGACACTGCAAGGTTATGTGATCATGTCATCTGGTACTGGACTCCATGATAGAATACCAATATTTTTCCACTGAGGGGAGGAACCACACTGGAAAATAAAGGATTCCTGCGATATGTAAATCCTATTTATGACAGGGGAGTGAGATGATTGGGGTTCATTCTTCACTGAATCCCCACCCAGGATGACCGCTGGAAACATCTAAGAAACAATGACAAAAGGGAGGGAGAAGAGCTGAGCCCAGGTTGGAAAAGGTGCCTAGCCTGTGAAAGAAATGCCTAAAACAACACTTAGGGTGCGAAATTACTACTTGTAATCCGTTTCTTTAGTGTATTAAGCTTAGTTTGCATGTTTGTTTTATTTGCTCAGTAATCTGCTTTGTTCTGTTTGCTCTCTCTTATAGTCACTTAAAATCTATCTGGTGTAGTTAATGCATTTGTTTTTGTTTTCTCTAAAACCAGTTTGTGGAATTCATAACTGGGGGGCAAAAAGCTGTGCATATCTTCCTCCACATTGAGGGAGGGGGCAAATGTCATGAATGTATGCTGTACGGTTCTCTGTGCAGTGCAAGACAATACAATTTTGTGTTTGCACCCCAAAGGGGGTATGCACTTGAGTGCTGGGCAATTCCCTAGCTGAGTCTTCCCAAGCAGAGCTGATTTCAGTGTTTGTGTCTCTCTGCAGCTGGGTGTGTCCCTACCTGTGTGTGTGCTGGAGGAGGCTTGAGGGCCTGGCTCAGCAGGACAGTGTAAGGGAGCCCAGGCTGGTGGAATAGGTGAGCTCAGTGGTACCCCAGTACATCAGGTGGCACCTTGGAGGGGGGGCAACCCATCACACAGGGCACCAGAGAATTATTCTATTCAACTAAGAATCTAGATAAAGGATAATCTATTTTAATAAAAGATATGAAGATTTCACTCACCAATGTTCTCCCTAGAGAGGGGATTAGGCTTTGTTTATTTATTTTTTACAAACTTGGGCTGATTTACTCATGATTTCCAGGGTTAAATATTTCTGCCAGTTAGACACAACAGGTTGTAAATTGTGAAGCAACTGTAGGAGCCTACAAGAAGAGAACTGAGGCTGCAGAATATAGTAGTAAGCCCCTAGAAATGCACAACTGAAAGAAATGCAGTGTCTCCTTGCTAGTAGTAAACTGAACATATACCTTAAAATAAGGAAGTCTGTTGCCCAGTAAGGCTGATATCCTCAACTATTCGTTTACTGAATATTTTAAACTATTTTTATTGTTTCTATTATGGTAGTGTCTAGGACCCCATTGTGTTAGGCCCTGTGCAGACAATTAACAAAATAACAGTCCCCGATCTTATAGTTTGGAAAGAGACATCTGTTTGTGTGTTGAAGGATAGGAATATGGGCATCCAGTAACTACACACAGGTTTCATATGCCATTTTACCCTATGTCAACTCATTTTGCTTATTAAAGGACAGTAATGGCTGGGAAGTATAATAATGATTGGGATAGAAAATAGTACTGAAAATATTATAATGCCATGACATAAATAAATGGCATGCCCTCCTCTGGAGCACTGAGCCATAATCTCATAGTTACGCTAGGCACAGATGATGAAAGGAGGGGAGAAGATAGTTCTAAGACATTTTTATTCCCTTTTCTGCAATCCTGGGGCTGGCAAAGAGCAAAATCACCCTGGTATAATTTAGAACACCCCAGGATTGCCGTCAGTCACGGTCCTGCTGCAATGACCCTTATGGAATGTTGCAGAAGTACAGGATTGCTGTGACATAAGAATGCCGTGGCCACTCCTCCTTCTACTATATCCTCCTCCCTATCTCCCACAACAGAACACCATCTGTGTGCTAATACCGCTTTCACTGGGATTGTTCCCCTGGGTGGGTGGAGTTTATGCTTGTCCTGCAGCCCATTTTTGCCAGGGTAGCCAGCACATGAGGCAATAGGGCATGGATCAAGTAGAAGTTATATTCATTTCCTGTTCTTACCAAAGATAGCATTTACATCAGAGATGGGCCTGAACCAGAGCACCAAATCCAAAGCTCCTACCCTTTGGAGAACTTTGGATCAGGATTAATCTTTTTGTTCTGTGTTTGTACAATGCCTAGAACAATGGAGTCCTGCTCTGTGCTTGATCCTTGCCTTTCCTCCAGTTCCCACCCTTATGCCTCGCCTCCAAGCATCAGTTACTAGTCCTGGCTCTGATGCTGGCATGACTTCTGACCTGGACTCTGGCTTGTCCCTTGGCTACTGCAGTACAAATAAATAAAATAATAATAGTAATGAATAATAAATTAATTAATAATAAATTCCAAATGTAAACTTCTACATCCCAGGCCCATCTCTCCAATGGGGTGAACTGGAACACCAAATCCCAGCATCCCCTAACTTTGGGGAGGTTCGGCTTAAGGTCAACTTTGAAATTCACACCTTGTGGAGGAAAATGGGATAAAGAGGGGTGAATTCTCACCATCGCTTCTGCCATAGTTTGCTTGGAGACAGTTTCCTCTAAGGTTGGGTAAAAGGAGAAATTGCACTTTGGTTGACACAATGATGGCTGTTTCTTTAAACAGGAAATTTGCATACTCTAGCCTGTATAAGTATAAATTAGGTTTGGGGCCTAAGTTAGCCTAAATATAGAGGAGCATGGGAAATTGAATTTGCTAGTGTGAGACTATTAGAGAAAAGTCAGAGATACAGTGCTATGGGAAAGTAAGAGTTAGCAAGGACATGATCCAGGGTTATGTTACTGTTATATTTTAGTTATAACTGGTTTGAGCAAGATCTGTGATGTGGTTTTTGGTTGTTGTTTTTTTGAGATTTTGGAAAGTTTAGTTAAAATGCTATGTATACTTATAGTCTGAGAAGGATATTGGCGCAGATGTCAATTTAAATAATCTGTAATGTAAAGAGCCAATAAGGAGGTGGGGGAAAATATAACTATGGTAAGGGATTGTTTAATGTTGCTTATTATTATAATGGATTATAAAAGGAGTAGCCTTGCTAAATTGCAAGAGAGCTCCAATTAACATCAAAAGGGTACTGTTAGGTTCCAGGATTATAAGGCTGTACTTCACTCTGTTGTCAATAGACTGATCACCCATTGATACGCTATTTCATCTTGGAGTATAAGTGTAGTTGTAGTATTGTGTAAGTAGTAATTGCATGCCTGTTGGTTTAACTAATCATTTTTCTTTAAAATAAAGTTTGGTTTTATCATTCAGTGTGTCACCTTGTGGCCCTTTACTAAATATATTTTCTGTATCCAACTTAGAGACTTGAACCTGAAAACGAAGTTGGGTTTTATTGCACCTTTATATTTAGCAATTTAATATTATTGGAAACATTTCAACATAAAAATTACAAAGGTTACAATACTGAATCCAAAACAGCTGAAGAGATTTTTTGTCTAAACTTTCTCTCAAAAAATTCATGGTAAAGCAAGGTAAAACAGCTCTGTGCCTGTTATAGTCTATGGGATATACATGTGTAACCCACAGTTCACTGGTGTTATGTGTCTGATCCACAGAGGATATGCATCTGTAATAGTTTCCAAATACAGGCATTAGTCTTTTAGTTTAAGCTGTAAGAAGTGCACACTTTTAGCTTTGAAGGTGGTTGATTCAGTCCTTAATCATAATCAAGATGGCAGTTGCCACACTTGCATGGAACTTCTGAAGTTGTGTGTGTGTAAAAATAAGAGGTGACAAGGGAGACTAGTTTTACATCTTTTTTGTCTTAGCTGCTAAGTGATCCCTAAAAGGAAAACAATTAGCCGATGTGTCTAATTATATTGTTCCCCTTGCAATTACTGGATAGTCAAGAAATGGGCATGATATCATCAACCAACCATAAAGCTCCTAATGCTTACACAATTCTAAACCTCTTCCATAATTAAGGCTAAAATTATTATGGACCAAGACGTAAGCATTCTGGCCTACTAGTCAGAGCTGGAGTCAGCTCTAATGGGCAGATCAGGCTCCAGGTGGGGGAACAAAGTGAAGTGTCAGCACCAGAGTCAACTGACAATTATCAGAGCCAGGGCTCAAGCCAGAGTCAGGAATCGAAGCTGTGGATCAGAGCCATGGTCCAATACCAAATGCCAGAGCCAATGATCAAACCAGAGTCATGCTCAGAGCCAGGTGGTAACAGGAAGAGAGGCACATGTGCAGGAGCAAAGTAGGAACAGGAGCAAAGGCTGCGGGGGAGGAGGGAGGCTGGAGCAAAGCAGGAAGCAGGAACAAGCAGGATCCAATGCAGCCACAACAGGAAATCACCTTGTCCCTCACACAACTTACTGTGCCCCCTTCTGGCTTCAATAGCATGGTTTGACCAATCGATGGAGCTAAGCTCCAATCAAGGCTCCTTTAGGTGGTGCCTTGGCTGGGAGTATTGTCCTGCTAGCTTCTCAGCCCACCAGGTTTCAGCAGATATTGGGTGGAGGCCAGAATGCAGTGGCTGTCTGAATGCTCCCAGGTTGGGGTTCAAGAGCTCATGTATCACACAAATACATTTTAACAGTTCAAATGGAATTGTTAAAGCCTTCTATTATACCTTCCTGTCAGATTACAATCCAGATGCTTCAGTTGTGCTTCACTCTATTGCCAAGACTATGCAACTCAACCCTGGGTGAGAGGAGCTGCAATCACCAAGACTAAAATAATCACCTAGGGTCTGATTTACCATTGAGTTACCCAGTTTTAGACCATTGACATGTCACAGTAAGACAATGGTGAATCATGACCCTAGTCCTCACCCAAGCTCAGTACAAGGCATGCTACCATTAATTTAGCAATATTATGTATCCTTATTACTTAACTTTTCATCTGGGGGACAGTAGAGGCAGAGGAATATGATGAGAGAGACAGAAACATTTGGTACTGTTAGACTATGGTCATATCCATAGTCAGTAGAAATTAATGGAAACACTCCCATTGACTCCAATGGGCTTTGGCTCAGGCCCATAGTATGGGCAGGAATTGTGTCTTGACACAGATCTCCCAATGCATTCAGTCTTCTCCTGCAGTGATTCTGCTGTTCTTGGCCTTATTCTCTCCCAAGTTGAACTGGCTGTTTATACTTAACTGTGTAGGAGTTTGCAGAGATTGGACCAGCAGACAGGCACCCATAGGATGGGGTGGTGCAAAGGTAGCCTACAGTCCAACTTGGCCAAACCTTGGGTTCTGGGACCCCCGTTCTGATTAAGAAGACTCTGTAACCCACTTTACACAGCCGTAAGTGACTACACAAGATGCAAGCCAGGGGAGAATCAGTATGGTCTCTTAAATGTTTGCGAATCACTATGTATGTGAATGGTAAATAATCAAAATACTTGTGAGCCCGGATAGCTTTGAGTTTCTGTCTCCTGAGGTGGAAGCCTTGTGCAGTGACACTACAGTGCCACTGAGCCAAGCCCTGCAGAAAATTCTGTTATTTTTATTGTAGCGAAGACTGCTTTCCAATAACCACTGACCTGAGACCCTTGTAATGATTGTAGCGATGGTGCTGTGGATGCAGCTATCAAATACCAAAACTAGAGATGGACCCAATGCCAGACATCCCTGAACTTTGGGGAATGGGAGGGACCTAAATCCTAAAAGATCTGGATCAGAACTGCACAATTGGCCCCATCTCTATAATGGGGCAAACCAAAATCCTAGCTCACAATACACATAATAAGATCCAGATCAGAATGTATCCAAAGGAACATAATCTCTGTTTTTTCTAAGGCACCTATAATCATAATATCTATGATGACCCTGTTTCTATAATAAACTGAATCAGATCCCTGAATCCAAATACCCTGCAACCCTGGCAGTGTTCAAGTTCAGGATCCAGATCTGACTTTAGCAGCTTGGGCCAGCTTCTACCAGAAATTCACAGTTTCGTTCACAAGGCTGCCCAGGCAACATCTTAAAAAGGAAACACAAAATTGTTCCAATGCTTGAATGTTCCTGACATCCCGTTGTGCCTTGCCTGCCTCAGCCTTCTTTGCTTTGCTTTCCCAACAAAGGGAGCCATTGCTTTTGCTGGATTGGACTCTAGCCAAGCTTGGAGATTGGCATATCCTTCCAACAGTGCCAAATTTTATCGTCCTACTGATCCCATTTATTCAGCGTGTTAAAACAACAAGCAAACCAAAAACCCAGGAAAGACAAAGTGGGGTGGTAGAAGGGGAAAAGATCCCTTCCCCATGATTACAGACTGTGCCACTAATCTGTTTGGTTTTAAACAACTGCAATCTGAAATTGTTTCTAAAGAGCCTGGTGTGAGCCAGATTCAAAATGAAATAACTCTCATTTTGGGGTGGACTGTGTGATGAAGATGTAGCCATAAAGTGAATAATGATTCAGCTGTAACTTTCAATTTTGTCCCTCGTAAATTGCTCACCCAGGTGTGGAAGCGAATAGAATTTGCTTTTCCCACTTTGGAAAGCTATTCTGAGTTCAGCATGACCAAAGAACAGCCACTTATTAACTGCTCGGCAGTGCTCTTGGCTTTGCTGCTAGAATCCCCAGCAATTGCTAGAAGAACACTTTTGCCAATACTAATCTAGTTCAGTCAGTAACTATGGCCTTGTGATATGAAATTATGTGGCGGGAGGCCTCCTGCTGTTTAACATCTCTGTTTTATGACACTATGTCTGAGATAGTTGTGCGAGGGAGGCAGCGCTGATTTTTAGCATTAGTTTATATTTAATTATTTCTCGACTTACAGAGCTGTATCCAGAGGCAGCTCTGTGCAATATAGCAGGTGTTTATGCAGCCATTTTTCATTCCTTCTTTCTCATTGCAAAGCAGTGGTATGCAACAAGGTCATATGACCTTGAGCTTGTAATAAGCTCATGGCCACAGATATATAGTTGCTATGCATTACCCATTGGAGATAGAACCAAGGACCTTCAGCTTCAAAAAAAGCACAGTCTGCCACCACTTGAGCTGCAGGAGTGGCTTCATTAAGTGTGAATAGTAGCAGGCTTATCCTCTTTGGAGACAATTGCTATAGGGAGACACGATCACAGACATTCAGCCAGTGTGATTCACTTTCATCACGGCACATCACATCTTACAAGCTGGGTTAGATCAGTGCCTGGATGTGAGACTTTCACGGAACACCTGGTTAGAGCTTGCAGTACAATAAATTTCACTTTTCCTTTTGGGCCAAATTCAGACTAGGGTTGAATTTTACTTGCTGAATCAGCACTGAACAAATTAGCTAACATGTGGGACACCATGCTGTTAGAGGTGCTGTCTTTTAAATGAGATATAAAAATGAGGTCCAGAAGACTTAAGAACATAAGAACAGCCATACTTGGTCAGACCAAAGGCCCATCTAGCCCAGTGTCCTGTCTTCCAACAGTGGCCAGTGCCAGGTGCCCCAGAGGGAATGAACAGGTAATCATCAAGTGATCCATCCCCTGTCACTCATTCCCAGGTTCTGGCAAACAGAGGCTAGGGACACCATCCCTGCCCATCCTGGCTAATAGCCATTGATGGATCTATCCTCCATGAATTTATCTAGTTCTTTTGTGAATTTTTTTTGAACTTGTATTTTAAAAGAACCAACAGTGCTTTTTGTAAGAGGAGGGATGTTATTTCTGCAGTTTTGGTCATATTCTATCTCAGGTATCTACCTGTATTCCCCTGCAGTTTCTGTTGCGTGTTTATCCTGATATAAAGTGCTGTGTAGCATTGCTGTGCACTAATAAACACTTGCCATGTTTCATCCCAGAGGTATCTCCATTTCAATGGTGGATAAAGTGGTTCCTTTGCATCCCAACCGAGTTGCAAGGCTTAATGAATCTTTGCAGTGCACTGTGAGATCCTTGCAGGCCACTGAAGTGGAAATTATTGTTCACTAAGGGCAGCCTGCAAGCAGTCTAGGCTTTCCATGTTGTTATTTCATTGCTGTGGTGCATCACCAGGCTTGAGCCAGTACCAGGAGTGGGAGGTGTGCACTTTGCTATTATTTATTGGGTGGTATCTCCATAGAATCATAGAATCATAGAATATCAGGGTTGGCAGGGACCTCAAGAGGTCATCTAGTCCAACCCCCTGCTCAAAGCAGGCCCAATTCCCAACTAAATCATCCCAGCCAGGGCTTTGTCAAGCCGGGCCTTAAAAACCTCCAAGGAAGGAGACTCCACCACCTCCCTAGGTAACGCATTCCAGTGCTTCACCACCCTCCTAGTGAAATAGTGTTTCCTAATATCCAGCCTGGACCTCCCCCACTGCAACTTGAGACCATTGCTCCTTGTTCTTCATCTGCCACCACTGAGAACAGCTGAGCTCCATCCTCTTTGGAACCCCCCTTCAGGTTCCACCCCTAATCATTTTTGTTGCCCTCCGCTGGACTCTTTCTAATTTTTCCACATCCTTCTTGTAGTGTGGGGCCCAAAACTGGACACAGTATTCCAGATGAGGCCTCACCAATGTCAAATAAAAGGGAAGGATCACGTTCCTTGATCTGCTGGCAATGCCCCTACTTATACAGCCCAAAATGCTGTTAGCCTTCTTGGCAACAAGAGCACACTGTTGACTCATATCCAGCTTCTCGTCCACTGTGACCCCTAGGTCCATTTCTGCAGAACTGCTACCTAGCCATTCGGTCCCTAGTCTGTAGCAGTGCATGGGATTCTTCCGTCCTAAGTGCAGGACTCTGCACTTGTCCTTGTTGAACCTCATCAGGTTTTTTTTGGCCCAATCCTCTAATTTGTCTAGGTCCCTCTGTATCCAATCCCTACCCTCTAGTGTATCTACCACGCCTCCTAGTTTAGGTCCCCCTGTATCCGATCCCTACCCTCTAGTGTATCTACCACGCCTCCCATCTGCAAACTTGCTGAGAGTGCAGTCCACACCATCCTCCAGATCATTCATAAAGATGTTAAACAAAACCGGCCCCAGGACCGACCCTTGGGGCACTCCGCTTGAAACTGGCTGCCAACTAGACATGGAGCCATTGATCACTACCTGTTGAGCCCGACAATCTAGCCAGCTTTCTATCCACCTTACAGTCCATTCATCCTGCCCATACTTCTTTAACTTGGCGGCAAGAAGGCTGTGGGAGACCATATCAAAAGCTTTGCTAAAGTCAAGGAATAACACATCCACTGCTTTCCCCTCATCCACAGAGCCAGTTATCTCATCAGAGAAGGCAATTAGGTTAGTCAGGCACGACTTCCCCTTGGTGAATCCATGCTGACTGTTCCTGATCACTTTCCTCTCCTCTAAGTGTTTCATAATTGATTCCTTGAGGACCTGCTCCATGATTTTTCCAGGGACTGAGGTGAGGCTGACTGGCCTGTAGTTCCCCAGATCCTCCTTCTTCCCTTTTTTAAAGATGGGCACTACATTAGCCTTTTTCCAGTCATCTGGGACCTCCCCCGATCGCCATGAGTTTTCAAAAGTAATGGCTAATGGCTCTGCAATCTCATCCGCCAACTCCTTTAGCACCCTCGGATGCAGCGAATCCGGCCCCATGGACTTGTGCAAGTCCAGTTTTTCTAAATAGTCCCGAACCACTTCTTTCTCCACAGAGGGCTGGTCACCTTCTCCCCATATTGTGCTGCCCAGTGCAGCAGTCTGGGAGCTGACCTTGTTCGTGAAGACAGAGGCAAAAAAAGCATTGAGTACATTAGCTTTTTCCACATCCTCGGTCACTAGGTTGCCGCCCTCGTTCAGTAAGGGGCCCACACTTTCCTTGACTTTCTTCTTGTTGCTAACATACCTGAAGAAACCCTTCTTGTTACTCTTAACATCTCTTGCTAGCTGCAACTCCAGGTGTGATTTGGCCTTCCTGATTTCACTCCTGCATGTCTGAGCAATATTTTTATACTCCTCCCTGGTCATTTGTCCAATATTCCACTTCTTGTAAGCTTCTTTTTTGCGTTTAAGATCAGCAAGGATTTCACTGTTTAGCCAAGCTGGTCGCCTGCCATATTTACTATTCTTTCTACACATCGGGATGGTTTGTTCCTGCAACCGCAATAAGGATTCCTTAAAATACAGCCAGCTCTCCTGGACCCCTTTGCCCTTCATGTTGTTCTCCCAAGGGATCCTGCCCATCTGTTCCCTGAGGGAGTCAAAGTCTGCTTTTCTGAAGTCCAGGGTCCGTATTCTGCTGCTCTCCTTTCTTCCTTGTGTCAGGATCCTGAACTCGACCATCTAATGGTCACTGCCTCCCAGGTTCCCATCCACTTTTGCTTCCCCTACTAATTCTTCCCTGTTTGTGAGCAGCAGGTCAAGAAAAGCTCTGCCCCTAGTTGGTTCCTCCAGCACTTGCACCAGGAAATTGTCCCCTACACTTTCCAAAAACTTCCTGGATTGTCTGTGCACCGCTGTATTGCTCTCCCAGCAGATATCAGGGTGATTAAAGTCTCCCATGAGAACCAGGGCCTGCGATCTAGCAACTTCTGCTAGTTGCCAGACGAAAGCTTTGTCCACCTCATCCCCCTGATCTGGTGGTCTATAGCAGACTCCAACCACGACATCACCCTTGTTGCTCACACTTCTCAACTTTATCCAGAGACTCTCAGGTTTTTCTGCAGTTTCATACCGGAGCTCTGAGCAGTCATACTCATCTCTGACATACAACGCAACTCCCCCACCTTTTCTGCCCTGCCTGTCCTTCCTGAACAGTTTATATCCATCCATGATAGCACTCCAGTCATGTGAGTTATCCCACCAAGTCTCTGTTATTCCAATTGCATCATAGTTCCCTGACTGTGCCAGGACTTCCAGTTCTCCCTGCTTGTTTCCCAGGCTTCTTGCATTTGTGTATAGGCACTTAAGATAACTCATTGATCGTCCCTCTTTCTCAGCATGAGACAGGAGTCCTCCCCTCTTGCACTCTCCTGCTTGTGCTTCCTCCCAGGATCCCATTTCCCCACTTACCTCAGGGCTTTGGTCTCCTCCCCCTGGTGAACCTAGTTTAAAGCCCTCCACACTAGGTTAGCCAGCCTGCTGGCGAAGATGCTCTTCCCTCTCTTTGTTAGGTGGAGCCTAGCACTCTGCCTAGCACTCCTCCTTCTTGGAACACCATCCCATGGTCGAAGAATCCAAAGCCTTCTCTCTGACACCACCTGTGTAGCCATTCGTTGACTTCCATGATTCGACGGTCTCTACCCCAGGCCTTTTCCTTGCACAGGGAGGATGGATGAGAACACCACTTGCGCCTCAAACTCCTTTATCCTTCTTCCCAGAGCCACGTAGTCTGCAGTGATCCGCTCAAGGTCATTCTTGGCAGTATCATTGGTGCCCACATGGAGAAGCAGGAAGGGGTAGCGATCCGAGGGCTTGATGAGTCTCGGCAGTCTCTCCGTCACATCGTGTATCCTAGCTCCTGGCAAGCAGCAGACCTCTCGGTTTTCCCGGTCGGGGCGGCAGATAGATGACTCAGTCCCCCTGAGGAGGGAGTCCCCGACCACCACCACCCTCCTCCTCCTCTTGGGAGTGGTGGTCGTGGAACCCCCATCCCTAGGACAGTGCATCTTTTGCCTTCCAATCGGTGGAGTCTCCTTCTGCTCCCTTCCCTCAGATGGGTCATCTAGTCCACTCTCCGCATTAGTACCTGTAGAGAGAACATGGAAACGATTGCTCACCTGTATCTCCATTGCTGGTGCATGGACGCTCCTCTTTCTCCTTCTGGAGGTCACATGCTGCCAAACCTCTTCACAATCCTTCTGTCCCTGCTGCGCCTGCTCCTAATCTTCAGAACATTGTGGCCATAGAAGCATCTCCTGACGTCTGTCCAGGAAATCTTCATTTTCCCTTATGCAACGCAGAGTCGATACTCGTTTCTCCAGCCCTCGAACCTTCTCTTCCAATATGGAGACCAGCTTGTACTTTGTATAGACAAAGTTGCTTCTGTCCTGTGGCAGAAAGACAAACATGGCACAACCTGTGCAGGTTACAACAGCTGATCGCTCACCTTCCATATCACCTTCCTCTTAAGAGCTTCCTCAACTGTTGCAGGAACTACTCAGCGAAACCTGCAGATGAAAGCCTCAGTGAGCTCTCCCCAGGTGAACTCCCAGGCAAACTCCCTCTGTTAGCCTCTGCTGTTCACCGCTCAGCTGGTTCGCTGCTGACTGCCCTTATATACCAGTCAGGCCCACTCAAGGCCCACCTGGAACAAAGCACTCCCAATTCACACTTTTCAAACAAAGCAAGCAAGCAAGCAAGCAAGCAAGCAAGCACACGGTCAAACTGACCAACTGTCCCAGCAGGAGACACTCCGATACTCACCAACACAGCCCCCCTAATGCAGCACTTAGCGTACCTCCTCTCGGACAGCTCCATCACTCACCCAGGGATAAATCCTACTCCTGAAGAGCCAGGTTTGTTGCAGTATGGCTCCATGGACACTACTGCAACCTTGAGCTGTAGTATTCCTCTTCTTCTCCTCCATTTCCACTCATGGGGTGGGTTGGATCCACAGAGCAGCAGATCCATCACTTCTACTTCTCTACAGCCCACCCCTTCCATGACCCCAAAGTCAGCTACATGGGGCCATGCAAGAAACCCCTATGGAGTTGGGCCCTGAACATATGGTGCTCCTCCTTCCTGTGCAGCAGAATTATACCAGTTGTGCAGCAATCAAGGCCCTATGGAGGAAGGGGCAGGACTAGCCTGAGAGCTGAGCACATAGTGATGTAAAAAAGGTTGTGAGCCTGTCCTGTAATTTTCCTTGTGTTGTGTTAATGATTCGAAGCTCAGCCTGAGACTTGTTCTGCTGGTCTGCTAGTCACATGGATTGAGCATGCTCAGTAACATCTGCTGAAGCCACTGCCTTCACTCTTGCCCTCACTATCAACAGGTAGGAGTCTTATGCCTTCGGCCTGGTCTACACTGGGGCGGGTGTCGATGTAAGATACGCAACTTCAGCTACGGGACTACCGTAGCTGAAGTTGACATATTTTATTCCGACTTACCTCCCGTCCTCACGGCGCAGGATCGATGGCCATGGCTCCCCCATCGACTCCGCTACCGCTGCTTGCTCCGGTGGAGTTCCGGAGTCGACGGGGAGCGAGTTCGGGGATCGATATATCGCGTCTTAACGAAACGCAATATATCGATCCCCGATAAATCGATCGCTACCCGCCGATCCGGTGGGTAGTCTGGACGTACCCTTTTCTTTTCTAACCCCTTGGTACAGCACTGGGTTTAAGAGAGTGCATGAACCACATTGACTCACAAGTACCTGACTAGAACTCATTATTGGTAGAAAAGATGATACCAGACTCCAACCTGCATTCCACTTGTGAAGGTTTCGTGTTCTGAGTGTTAGCTAACAAATTGTTTGCAGTAGATTTATAGACAGTGGAACCCTTCAATCTGTCTGACATGAGGCCTGACTTTATTAAAGAGGCACTGGAGCAAAGGTGTTTATATACAGTTATCATTATCATTATTATTATTTATAATTGTATTGCAATAGCACCAAAGAGCCTCAGTCATGGACTAGGACCCCATTGTGTGAGGTGCTGTACAAACGTATGGTCCCTGCCCCAAAGAGCCTACCATCTTGCCTCCCTTCAAGTAGCACCACCCAATCCGCATCCCTTTGGTCTCTCTGCTTCATTCTTGTGTGCAGGACTAGATTGGCAGGAATTCTGATATAAGAATTCTACAGTGGAGAGCAGCGTGTTGTCATCTCCACACCATGTGAGCTTGATGTCCTGCGATCAGAGAGGAAATCAACATACTCCCCAAGCCAAGTGCTTCAAGTAGGGGGGAAGAATGAAGGTACATTCTCTGGCTGTGTACCATATGAGCATTTCCTTATGCAGCGGAATCTCCAGGTAGCTGGATCCACCAGGTTTCCTACAGCTTTCTATTCTGTTCAGGTTTTTATGACATACCGATCACCATGGTATCAGAGCACCTTTGCTGCTCTGAACCAAAATAGTCAGAGCAGGGGTGCCGAGAATCTGCCACAAACACAGTACAATGTATACAGCCAAAAAATATAAATATAAATTGCATGGGATGTGCAATTTGAAGAAGGTGTGGCCTTAGAGGTGGTAGATGTATTTTTTGCCTTGATTATTATTTATATTTAGGCTTGGAGGTATTAGATTTTTATCAGTAAATGTTGATTTCACTGTACATGCGCAGCCCAATGAAAAAATATTTCCATCAATAATAATAGATATTTACAGATAGATAAAGTAAGAAAAATGTTGCTTGAGAACTTATAAGAGTGAAAATCCAGTGCTTGTTACAAATGGGCTAACGAATGAATGGTAAAACCAAGTTTGATTTGTTGATCTAAGGATATTTACTTTGTATATTTTGACATGTAATGTTGACAATTTGTGTTTTAACAATTTATACATTTTAACTTTTTGTATCTTAATGTGTACTGTCATTAAGTTGTCTACCCCACAATAATTTCCTACAACTGTGAAAATTTAACAGATAAAAATCTAAAAAATACTTAAAAATAAACACTGATATTATCTGTCACAATTATAAAAAATACTGAATTCTGCCAAGCCTATTTATATTGCAGTAACTCCCCCTGATGCACTTTGATGCGACTGCCCCACCCAAGCCTGGATAAAGTGGGGTGGATTGAGTGCAAGGCTAACCACCTAGCTTCATAAAAACACCAGTCTGGTCATAAAAACAAAACCAGGCTACCATTCTGGCAAAAATGACCGAGAGGAATGGAAAAGACTGGTTTCTGCCTGATGCACCAGTGTTGGCTTGGGAAAGATGTTTAAAACAAAATAAAAAGTAAAAGTAATATTAGGGGCCCTGGACATGGGCCAGGACCCCATTTTAATAGGCAGTGTATGACAGAAAGATGGTCCCTACCCTGTAAACACTTATAGTCTAGCTAGCAGGCTTAGTCTCTTCACTATTGGGTATCAGGGATATTTTTCAAGCCCTTTATGTATATGAGTATCAAACAAGTCAAGGACCAAGGTGTGTATATGCGTAAGCTGAGTAACCACTGTGTGGTTGTATCACTGTGACCCTTGCTTTTCTCACTCCATGACTTGTGAGTTGTCATGTCTGTGATTTTTAAACTATAATAAGATCTTTGGGCCAGGGGCCGTTTCTTTGTATGTCTTCTGTGAAGGACCCTACACACTTTTCGACATTATAATATAATTAATAATGGAGCCAAAGGACAGGGTGAGAGGGATCACAAAAAGTCAAAGCAGAAGAGAAAATGGGGGAGAGAAGGGAAAGAAGAAGAAGAAAGAGACAAGGAAGATAAAGGAGCACACAAGAGACTAGCTAGAGGACAAAGAGAGAAAATGAGGAGCAGATGATGAGGAAGAAGACAAAGGGAGAGATCACAGAAGGGAGGAGATAAAGGACAGAGGGGAAGAAAATGGGACTTCGAATGAAAGTGAGATGGGGGAAATTTGGCATTTAAACTTTTATTACAAAATAAATTTAATTTATTATCATTTTAGCTTCTTTAATTACTTTTCAACCTTTTTTTAATTATGCCCATATGTTGCCAGTAACAAGGTTTTATGACTTTTGTTCTCTCACCTTTCCCTTGGCTTCCATTCCTATTTTAATTACCATATTCACAATGCATTCATCAGATGTCTCGCATAATATTTTTGCACCAGTGCTTCATGGTTGTAGTGATACTCCACTTGGGGAAACAGTAACACCTGTCTCTCCTAACTGAAGGCTACTTGCAGTTCTCTGGGATACTCACAAGATGGCAAAGCTGAGATTTTTCACAGTGGTTTCAGGGATCCATCAGATAATAGATATGCGTAGATTTGGGTAGCGTTTTATTTATTTTAAAGCATTTTGCAGCACACTTTAAAATGATAACAAATTAAAATGAATAGAATTTAGGTGGAGAAAGTTTATTCCCTCTGAATAAAAAGGAAATGTTTTGCCCAGCAAAAGAGGAAATTTGACTGCAATGAAAAATTATGACAGGAAATCCAGGAAGCTACAATGTTAACCTTTGTACTGCAAATGTATACATGTAAGGGACCGACAAGTCACAGGAAACTATAAATTAATAATGTCACTGTTTTTTTGTGTTTTTCTTTTGGGGGGGGGGGCAAAGGGAGGCAAATTTTGTAGAGGCCAATGATATAGTCTCAAATCTAATCTATTTGAGATTCCTGTGATAAACCCATGTCTCTTTAATTACAACATCCTGATATCTCAGAGGATAAGGTAGTTAAGCCAGCAGTGCTTATAATGAATTAATTTTTCCCTTGCTTGCATGGTACAGAAATGTGAATAGTTATGTGGTCTTTTAATTCTCCTTCACCAACCCCCTCAACATGATATATCTATATCAGGATAAGTGTTGGTTTTCCTTCTCTGGGGGCAGTGCTAAGCACAGTTTTTGTACTGATTTAACTATATTGGTTTAGAAACTGATATAGTTAAAACAACTATAGTGTGGACACAATTATACCAGTATAGGGTGTTCATATCAGTACAGATGATTTCTCAGACTAAAGCAATACACCTCTACCCCTATATAACGCGACCCGATATAACATGAATTTGGATATAATGCGGTAAAGCAGTGCTCAGGGCAGGGCTGCGCACTCCGGCAGATCAAAGCAAGTTCAATATAATGCAGTTTCACCTATAATGTGGTAAGATTTTTTGGCTCCTGAGGACAGCGTTATATCGGGGTAGAGGTGTATTGGTATAAGCACCTTTTATAAACTGATAGCATTAAATCAACACAAAAACTTGTGTTGACTGTTCTGTAGAAGTAAAATCTTCTCTCCAAGCCTGATGCTAAAGTCTCTTAACTCATTAGAGTCACTGAGCCCCATTCTCTATTGCCTTGCCCCTTACTGTAGTGCAGGTGTCGGCAACCTTTCAGAAGTGGTGTGCCAAGTCTTCACTTATTCATGTTAACTTAAGGTGTCGCGTGCCGGTAATACATTTTAACATTTTTTAGAAGGTCTTTCTCTATAAGTCTATAATATATAACTAAACTATTGTTGTATGTAAAGTAAACAAGGTTTTCAAAATGTTTAAGAAGCTTAATTTAAAATTAAATTAAAATGCTGATCTTATGCCGTCGGCCCACTCAGCCCGCTGCCGGCCTGGGGTTCCATTCACCTAGTTCGGCAGCGGGCTGAGCAGGGACCCCGGCTGGCAAGGGGCCGGCAGCCGGGACCCCAGACTGGGGGTGCAGGTGGGAATGTGGGGGTGGTGGTGCAGGAGCTCCCGTTTGGTGCTCAGGGTGGGGGTGGGGATGTGGAGGGGGGGTGCAAGAGTCAGGGCATGGGGCATGGGGCATGGGGGAGTGGATATGTGTGAGGGTGCAGGAGTCAGAATGGGGGCTGGAGGTGTGTGAGGGGGTGCAGGGGTCAGGGTAGAGGGCTGGGTGTGTGTGAGGGGGTGCAGGGGTCAGGTCAGAGGGCTGTGTGTGGGGGCGTTCAGGGGTCAGGGCAGAGGGCTGGGTGGGGGGGGTTCAGGGGTCAGGGCAGAGGGCTGTGTGTGGGGGGGTTCAGGGATCAGGGCAGAGGGCTGGGGTGCTCGGCTCGTGGGGGTGCTCACAGCAGGGGGCTGATGGGGATATGCCCCATCCCCACCTCTTTCCCCAGAGCCCCATCTCCACCTCTTTTCTGCCTCCTCCCCAGAGCAGCGAGCACGCTGCGGCTCCGCTCCCACTCTCCCTCCCCCTCGCAAGGACGATCAGCTGATCTGCTGCAGGGAGAGGGAGTGGGAGGGGGAGGGGCAGGAAAGCACTATGCTGGGGGAAGAAGCAGGGGAGGGGGAAGCTTGGCTGCCAGGAGGACCAAGCTTATGTGCCCCCCGCAGGAGAGAGCGGTGGGCGGGGGGGCTGAGTGGGGCTGGGAACCCGGCAGGCAGCAGCGTGCCATTAAAAATCGGCTCACATGCCGTCTTTGGCACGCATGCTGCAGGTTGCCAACCCCTGCTGTAGTGCTTTATGCCTCTTCAAAGGCCTACTCAAGGGGCAAGGCAATGGAGAATCAGGCCCATCAGGGGGAGGGCACTCAGCACCTTCTCAGATCAGGCTCTCCCCACATAAAGTCTGAGTCAACAGGTTTGTTTACAAGTGTGTGTGATGGTCCAGTGGGGTGTTTGGGGCCTCCTGGTCTGTCTAGCAGCCAGCCTTTCTTAAAAGGAATCTGCATTCCTATCACGCTACTTGACCTCCATAAGTCTAAATACTGCCTTTTTCTACAGCTCGCTGGGTCCTGGAGGTTATATCTTTCCAGTCATGGGGCAGACTATGAGAGGGGCTCTCACTAAGAAACCCTCCTGTGGCCCACTTTCCTCCTTTCACAGCTTCCCATAACATGGTCCAGCTGCATGCTCCTCCATCTGTGGCTGATAGATTGCGGCCTGGTCTTGCCTATGTGGTGTGGCAAGATTTTTTCTCCCTTTGTAGGAATTTGCTTAATTCTTTCCTCCCCTTACTTGGGGCAGGGTACATAATGTCCCTCCACATGGTGCTTTGTGGGGTTCAAGAGATGGAATCTTCTCCACAGCTCCTGGGAAGAAAGAGACTAGAAGATGGATTCATACAACAGTGGATCCACCAGCTATGCCCCTGAAAATCACCCTCACCTCCTGGAGCTGACATAATGGAACCCTTGTGAAGCAGAGTTCTGTGGCATGCTTGGGACATGAATCCAGAACCTCCTCATCCCCCTTATGTAGACTCCTGGAAGCCTGCCCCTCTGTACACCAGAACCCTGCCTGTACCACTGCTACTCCCAGTGGAAAGGCCTGTCCCCACCTCCAAGCAAGCTAAAATGGGAAGGGATATTTCAGAATCCTCAGACTGTGCTGTAAGCTGGAGACACTCACCCCTTCCTCTCCTGTCAGAGAGTTCTGACTGGCCCCCAAACGCCATTCTGCCTCTGATGACCTGCTGAAGGTGCAGCAACTTCACATCACACTAGCAAAGGAGGTGGTTACTTGTGGGAGAGCACTGCTTCCCCAAGTCAAGCTGTTTCAACATATTAAAGCACTATCTCAGCACAACTGGATTATGGGCTGTGCAAATCAGAACTTGCCAATCACAGACACAGGCTTATTATTTTAGGATGACAAGGACACTATGACACCATTGACACAGCTGCCAAGAAGAAGTAGACCAAAATATCTGCTACTGAACTTAACGTCCTCTATGTTTTACTTGCGGGGAACAAGACATGCTTAAATTCTAGTTCAGACCAATATTGTCTCATTGTTTCCTGGTGCCACACCATCTGTCTGAAGCTGTGGTACAGTATATTGAAAACTGTATTAAAACTACAAGCTATCACTTTAAGGGGTTTCTGGTCCTGCTTGCCTGCTAGGGGGCTCTGTAGGGAAGAGTGTGATCTGGGGTTTCAGCAGTCAGTCGGTCGAGAACCAGCTTATAGTAAGGTGGGGTGAGTTTTACCTATGGTGACCAGACATCCCAATATCATCTGGACCCTCCCAATATTAGGGGCTTTGTCTTATATATGCAACTATACTTCCCCCTCACCCCCCTGAAAAAAAGTGTTCCGATTTTTCACACTTGCTATCTGGTCACCTTAGTTGTATCTCTCTGTTCTAGGGAGCAACCGTCTTTTTCCCTTTGTGGCTTTGGTTCTTGTGTGTTAAGGGTCTGGATTTTAAGAAATAAAGGAGTGTTACAGGGATTGACAACCTTTGGCACGCAGCCCATCAGGGTAAGCCCCCTGGCAGGCCAGGCCGGTTTGTTTACCTGCTGCGTCCACAGGTTTGGCAGATTGCAGCTCCACTGGCCGCGGTTCGCCATTCCAGGCCAATGGGGGCTGCGGGAAGTGGCAGCCAGCACATCCCTTGCCCCGTGCCGCTTCCCACAGTCCCCGAGGCCTGGAGCGGCGAATGTGCCAAAGGTTACCGATCCCTGGAATGTTATGTTGTAACCTTCCAGAAAGATTAAAAAAAACCACGACACTCTAACGTCTCAGTTTGTAAGCTGTGAACATAACAGTACACATCTGTTGTCTCTTGTCTTACACTTAGATTGTGAGCTGTTTGGGGCTGGCAGTTGTCTTTGTTTGTATAGCACCTAGCACAATGGGGTCCTGGTCCATGATTATGGCTCCGAGTCATACTGATAATAAAAGAAGGAGGCAGGATTTGATCCTTAATTATTGCATTACTACTATGCTCTGTGAGACAGGAAAGACTTCACTGATGTATCTTGCTCTATGTAAGGAAGATTTGCATTCCTATTTCATAGCCACAATTCTGGGTTCTGCTGCAGTCCCTATATGCTGGTTCTGCAGTCATAGCGGGGTTGCAAAGCTGGTAGATCATCCAAACAGGGAATATCCCTTGCCTAAGGAGGAATTCCCTGGTGAAATAGGGCTAGCAAAACACCTCTGCACTGCACCTTCTTTGCAGCCTCTGATGTAGGGATATGCTGTTGGTATGGCCAGAAGTGGACAGGGACATTCTGGAAGTGTCATGGCCAGAATGCATTGGCTATTTGGGGGCTGTTGAATGGTAATCTCCCATTTTTACAGAAAAAAATCACAAAATATTAAGTTTAAGATAAGTTTGCTTTCCCCTTGGAATCCTTCTCCAGTAGCTTGTAATTATGATTGGGGTTTCTTGCAATGGGAGAGACTTTACAGCTCACTTTTTTATGTTTTAAAGTCTTCCATCCCCTGCTAGGTGAAATTCCTGTATTTATTACCGTTACCATTTTAATGAGCTGAAGTTTTGCATTACTTTGGTTCAAATGCATCAAATGAGCTAATAAGCACACTCAGATTTAATCTTTTGTACCTCTTCAGCAGAAAAACCACAGTAAACAAATGAATAATATTGATCTGAAATGTTGGAAATTACATTAAATGTTATTAAGACACAAATTAACCCCAGAAAGGAAATAAATAAAACCCAGGTCACATTTAAATATTTTTAAATTGATTTACAGTTTTCTTACAAAACTTTCTTTGTCAAAGGCATAGTAACTTAACACACACACGCACACTTTGTTAAAGTAATATCTCAGAGTATTCCCATCATGGCAAATGCACACAAGAAATAATCACAAAGGCATAAAGAATTATGCATGCTGGGAGTGCTTGTAGAAAATTCCAACAAATATATCACAACCAATAGCCAGTTTCTGAGCTCAGTGAATTGGATGTCCCTCTGTTGACTAGGGTGATCAGAGAGCAAGTGTGAAAAATCGGGACGGGGGTTGGGGGGGGGTATTATGTGCCTATATAAGAAAAAGCCCCCAAACTTGGGACTGTCCCTATAAAATTAGGATATCTGGTCACCCTACTGTTGACTACAGTGGAGCAACTCCTGATTTACAGAAATCAGAATCTGGCCCCATGAAACAAAAATAAATAACTGTGGGTTTGTCCATCATGACCAGAACTGAGAATGAGAGAGGGAGCATGCTTGAGAGAGAGAGCACAACCTAGATTAAAGCATAAGGATCTACTCTCATCCAGTTCAAAATTGCCTTCTCAGCTTTTGACTCTAGGAAATTGCCCAGGCTGCTCCTTATCCTGATGTGGTGCTTCTCCCTGAGCACTGGCTAAAGAATAATACGCAAATGACTATTAAAGACTGTCCTCTTCCCAGTGCCAGTCACAGATCCCTTCCCATGTTGTAACTATATACAGCAGTCAACCTCCTGGGAATGAGGCCAGTGGATTTGTTGAACATATGTTCTAACATGAGGGCCCTGTTCTTCCCTGACTGACTGAATGCCAGGCAGCCAGGGAAGAATCTTTAAGTGGATGAACCTGAAACAGGCTTTCCCTGTCTGAACTCCACCGTGAAGGTGCTGGCCATAGAAATAAACATGGACTCTGGCTCATGATCATCAGCTGGAACCATGTAAAACCAACAGTAATTAGGGGTTCAAAGGAGAATTTGGAGACCATATTCGGGTGACTTCCACACACCCCAGAGACTAATGATTAGGGGGAGCTTGCCAGGACCAATAGCCAGGGAGTCTACTTTGGGCCAGATCTTCAGACCCACTATTTTGTGTTCCTTTGCTGGTGCAAAACAATCATAAATTTTGCTGAACTGGCCATTGGAGGAGACTCCCTATCTAGCAGAATTCATGGGTGGCCTCTCTCAGAGCCCTTCTACACAGGGGATGTAGCCAGAGGCAAGAAGGTGTTGCTTTATGTGTTTATACCCTAACAATCCCTGGCTCCAGGATCAGCCCCTTGGGATTTGGGAAATTGGAAGACTGCCAGGGGAGTGGCTCAGTGCTACTGATCACAGGTTCGGGGATAGCAAAACTACCTTTGTTCTGACCTGACAGTAGTCGCACCAAAGAAAAGACTCAAGAAACTGTGTCTTGGCTGGATAGTCTTCTTGGGCCAAATTCATCTTTGGTGTAAGTCAGATGAATTGCATTGGAGTGAATTTGGCCGCCTTTGTTTAAATCTAAATCACGCTTTTTCTAGCTTATTCCCCCTTGTAAAGGCAGGCAGATAGACAAAGCCTTTTATTTTTAATCCATGTGAATGTTCAGTGCTATTGTTTGTTGATGATAGATGCTCTCTTTTTATGGTTCAGTCATAGGGAGAGGACTGCTTTGCTTCATTTATGATCCTATAGCCTGAAATGAATTCTAGTTCTAGCAGAGGAACAGTTTGTAAATATACCAGAGAGCCTGCTAGCCTCTGTCATCAGCTAGCTACTTGGCTTGCATCTGGTGTCAACTGTATTATCTTCCCAACACCACACACCCGCATTTCAGTTATGTCCCATCATGTCCATTTTCTGAGCTAGTAAGACAAGAGCAAGAAGTAGAGGCCTCTCCTCCTCCATACAAGTGCTATGATTGTGCTGAAAAAAAATCTGTTATATATTTGGAATGCTCTTAATTGCACTGTTCTATTTCCAGCTGTTGGAATCTGCACTAGAATTTTAATTAATGACTAAATTCATGCAGCAGATCCAAACAGCAGGAAACAGCTATGTTATTTAAATAGGCTTTGAAATGATCAGATTGTATCTCTCAGAACAGCACTGAAATGAATACTGAAGCTGCCTTTGTTCTTCTGAAAAGACTGGAATTGCATAATAGGTTGGAAGAGGTCAAACACTGAACATTCAAAAAATCACTAAAACTGGGCTAGCTACCATACAGTGGTGGCACACCTGGGATGAGGGCACAGGTGGTTTCCTAACCAAGAGCCAGATCACCCCCACCTGCAGAATATCAGGGAGGAATATTCTGTTAGCTTCCCCATGCAGAGTTTCCAACAGATGGTTCTATGATTGAGTGGATGGAAATTTGCTGAACGGAGAGGGAGTTTGGACTCTGGAAACTGTGGCCCCTTGAGATCTGCACACTGGCGGTGTCTGTCAGGTGGTCCTGTGCCTCCACACTCCTCATGAACCCCTGTTGGTCTGACCCACTCCTCTGCCATTACGGCTTCAGATAGGCCATGATGACAGAACTTCCACCACTGGGGTTGCTGCCCTAGGACACCCTCAAAAAGGACATTCTCTTGGGGAGAGGGAATCTGTGGAAATGCTAACAGAATAACCTGGGAGGTGATATTTCTGTGAGGCACTGTGATGACATTTTGTTGCCATATGATAGGGCTGTTCCACTGCTATGTCACCACATAGTATCAAGTTGCTGTATTCAGCACAGTGGTGATATTTCAGCACAAGGTGACAGTGAAGATGTTCTCCCACTACATATCCTTGCTGCATTACAATTCTGTTTCAATGCAGTGATTAACCGCGATGATGTTGTGCCACATTATAATGTGCTGGAGATATCTTAATGCCCTGTTGCTGTGATGCATCACACCATTTCCGCACAAAGTGATGGTGATGTTTCCTCATCCCATTGCTGTGCTGCGGCCTCACAAGGCTGTTTCAGTGCAGTGTAATAGAGATATCTCATTGCCCTGTCACAGTGGTGCGTCGCCATGATCATTTGGTGCAAGATGACAGTAATGTGGCCAGTCTTCACATTGTTATGCTGTGAAACAATGGTATTTCAGTGCAATGTTTCATTGCTACGCCGCTGCATCACATCATAATCATGTTTCAGTGCAATGTGAGGCTGCTGTTTCATTATCCCATCATTGCACCATGTTTTGATGATGTTTCAACACAAGGCAATGGAGACATTTTACCCTCATTTCACCATGCTACGTCCTGATGGGGTTTCAGTGTAAGGCAATGACTATGTTTCGCCTCCATTTTGTAGCACTGCATCACAGTGAGTTTTTGGCACAAGAGAATGGTAATGGCAATCCCTCCCCCCCAATGTAATGTTGTATCATGCAGTTTCTGCACAATGTGATGGTGATGTACTATATTGTTGCACTGCAGCACAATGATTTTTCTGTGCAAGGGCATAGTGACACTCCACTGCCACGTTGTTCCACTACCTCACAATTATATTTTGGTCTGAGGCAATGGTGTTTAGCTGCTACATTGACATGCTACTTCATAATGGCATTTCAGCAAACTGTGATGGTGATATTTCACTGTCAAATTGTTATGATGTTTTAGTGCAAAGTGACAGTGATGATGTTTTGGTGCCATGTCATCACCTCCTCACAATGCTATTTCAGTGCAAGGTGACCGCGGTAATGTTTTACTCACAGATTGCCATGTCATATCCCAGTGAGTTCAAGCACCGGGTCATCATGACGTACCACAACAGTGTTCTGGCCCAATGCTACCTTGGATTAGGATGATCTGTTTCAGTGCAGGGCAGATGCTTCTTAATAAGTAGTGTCTTATAGTGGCTCACTGGTGTTTCTCTGTGTGGGGGCTCTTTGGAAAGGGCTGTCTTGCTGCAAGGAGGAGCTGTCTGAAATTGAGGCATCTTGGGGTGGAACAGTGGTGTCTCAATAAGGGACAAAGGCATTTCAGGGTTGGGCAGTGGTGTCTTGGCATTCAGTGGCAGTGTCTCTGTGTAGCATAATGGACATTTTGGTGTGTGGCACATCAGAGGTGATCTGGAACAGAGGCATCACAAACAGAATGGCGGATTGTCCTGGGTGAGGCTGTCTCAGTGTGAGGCAGCCAGTGGTGTCTTAGCAAGGTGTGGGAGTTTCTATGTGCAGTGTGGTGGTGCCTTGGGGCAAGGCAATGGCCATTTTGGCATGGAAGGATGGAATCTCAATATGGGGCATTTCAGGACACTGATGTCTCTGGGTAGGGCTGTCTTGTGATGGAGAAGACTGTAATTGCACCAATGATACTGCCAAGAATGACCTTGAGCGGATCACTGCAGACTACGTGGCTCTGGGAAGAAGGATAAAGGAGTTTGAGGCACAAGTGGTGTTCCCGTCCATCCTCCCTGTGCAAGGAAAAGGCCTGGGTACAGACCATCGAATTGTGGAAGTCAACGAATGGCTACGCAGGTGGTATTGGAGAGAAGGCTTTGGATTCTTCGACCATGGGATGGTGTTCCAAGAAGGAGGAGTGCTAGGCAGAGACGAGCTCCACCTAACAAAGAGAGGGAAGAGCATCTTCGCCAGCAGGCTGGCTAACCTAGTGAGGAGAGCTTTAAATGAGGTTCACCGGAGGAAGGAGACCAAAGCCCTGAGGTAAGTGGAGAAATGGGATCCTGGGAGGAAGCACAAGCAGGAGAGCACAAGAGGGGAGGACTCCTGTCTCATGCTGAGAAAGAGGGAAAATCGATGAGTTATCTTAAGTGCCTATACACAAATGCAAGAAGCCTGGGAAACAAGCAGGGAGAACTGGAAGTCCTGGCACAGTCAGGGAACTATGATGCAATTGGAATAACAGAGACTTGGTGGGATAACTCACATGACTGGAGTACTATCATGGATGGATATAAACTGTTCAGGAAGGACAGGCAGGGTGGAAAAGGTGGGGGAGTTGCGTTGTATGTCAGAGAGTGTGAGCAACAAGGGTGATGTCGTGGTTGGAGTCTGCTATAGACCACCAGACCAGGGGGATGAGGTGGACGAGGCTTTCGTCTGGCAACTAGCAGAAGTTGCTAGATCGCAGGCCCTGGTTCTCATGGGAGACTTTAATCACCCTGATATCTGCTGGGAGAGCAATACAGCGGTGCACAGACAATCCAGGAAGTTTTTGGAAAGTGTAGGGGGCAATTTCCTGGTGCAAGTGCTGGAGGAACCAACTAGGGGCAGAGCTTTTCTTGACCTGCTGCTCACAAACAGGGAAGAATTAGTAGGGGAAGCAAAAGTGGATGGGAACCTGGGAGGCAGTGACCATGAGATGGTCGAGTTCAGGATCCTGACACAAGGAAGAAAGGAGAGCAGCAGAATACGGACCCTGGACTTCAGAAAAGCAGACTTTGACTCCCTCAGGGAACAGATGGGCAGGATTCCCTGGGAGAATAACATGAAGGGCAAAGGTGTCCAGGAGAGCTGGCTGTATTTTAAAGAATCCTTATTGCGGTTGCAGGAACAAACCATCCCGATGTGTAGAAAGAATAGTAATGCTGATCTTAAATGCAAAAAAGAAGCTTACAAGAAGTGGAAGATTGGACAAATGACCAGGGAGGAGTGTAAAAATATTGCTCAGGCATGCAGGAGTGAAATCAGGAAGGCCAAATCACACTTGGAGTTGCAGCTAGCAAGAGATGTTAAGAGTAACAAGAAGGGTTTCTTCGGGTATGTTAGCAACAAGAAGAAAGTCAAGGAAAGTGTGGGCCCCTTACTGAACGAGGGAGGCAACCTAGTGACCGAGGATGTGGAAAAAGCTAATGTACTCAATGCTTTTTTTGCCTCTGTCTTCACGAACAAGGTCAGCTCCCAGACTGCTGCACTGGGCAGCACAATATGGGGAGAAGGTGACCAGCCCTCTGTGGAGAAAGAAGTGGTTCGGGACTATTTAGAAAAACTGGACGTGCACAAGTCCATGGGGCCGGATGCGCTGCATCCGAGGGTGCTAAAGGAGTTGGCGGATGAGATTGCAGAGCCATTAGCCATTATTTTTGAAAACTCATGGGAATCGGGGGAGGTCCCAGATGACTGGAAAAAGGTTAATGTAGTGCCCATCTTTAAAAACGGGAAGAAGGAGGATCCGGGGAACTACAGGCCAGTCAGCCTCACCTCAGTCCCTGGAAAAATCATGGAGCAGGTCCTCAAGGAATCAATTATGAAACACTTAGAGGAGAGGAAAGTGATCAGGAACAGTCAGCATGGATTCACCAAGGGGAAGTCATGCCTGACTAACCTAATTGCCTTCTCCGATGAGATAACTGGCTCTGTGGATGAGGGGAAAGCAGTGGATGTGTTATTCCTTGACTTTAGCAAAGCTTTCGATACGGTCTCCCACAGTATTCTTGCCACCAAGTTAAAGAAGTATGGGCTCGATGAATGGACTGTAAGGTGGATAGAAAGCTGGCTAGATCGTTGGGCTCAACAGGTAGTGATCAATGGCTCCATGTCTAGTTGGCAGCCAGTTTCAAGCGGAGTGCCCCAAGGGTCGTTCCTGGGGCCGGTTTTGTTTAATATCTTTATGAATGATCTGGAGGATGGTGTGGACTGCACTCTCAGCAAGTTTGCAGATGACACTAAACTAGGAGGCGTGGTAGATACACTAGAGGGTAGGGATCGGATACAGAGGGACCTAGACAAATTAGAGGATTGGGCCAAAAAAACCCTGATGAGGTTTAACAAGGACAAGTGCAGAGTCCTGCACTTAGGACAGAAGAATCCCATGCACTGCTACAGACTAGGGACCGAATGGCTAGGTAGCAGTTCTGCAGAAAAGGACCTAGGGGTCACAGTGGACGAGAAGCTGGATATGAGTCAACAGTGTGCTCTTGTTGCCAAGAAGGCTAACGGCATTTTGGGCTGTATAAGTAGGGGCATTGCCAGCAGATCGAGGAACGTGATCTTTCCCCTTTATTCGACATTGGTGAGGCCTCATCTGGAATACTATGTCCAGTTTTGGGCCCCACACTACAAGAAGGATGTGGAAAAATTGGAAAGAGTCCAACGGAGGGCAATAAAAATGATTAGGGGTCTGGACCACATGACTTATGAAGAGAGGCTGAGGGAACTGGGATGGTTTAATCTCCAGAAGAGAAGAATGAGGGGGGATTTGATAGCAGCCTTCAACTACCTGAAGGGGGGTTCCAAAGAGGATGGAGCTCGGCTGTTCTCAGTGGTGGCAGATGACAGAAGAAGGAGCAATGGTCTCAGGTTGCAGTGGGGGAGGTCCAGGCTGGATATTAGGAAACACTATTTCACTAGGAGGGTGGTGAAGCACTGGAATGCGTTACCGAGGGAGGTGGTGGAGTCTCCTTCCTTGGAGGTTTTTAAGGCCCGGCTTGACAAAGCCCTGGCTGGGATGATTTAGTCTTTCCACATGACATGTTCCAAAAGAATAGGTTATGGTAAAAATATTACATAATTAAAAATCCTGTTTTTGCAAGTGTGTAGGATGAATTTATTTTATATCACTGTGAGAAGAACTTTTTGGAAAAGTATGTCTCCTTTTTTTGGTTTGGCCTGGACATTTGCCCTATTTTAATTTTTAAGAAAAAAAATGTAATATAGTAATATCTTAAGTTGTTTCATTTTTAGAAATAACTTCCCCCAAAAGTGAAATGCTTCTGTTTACCTACAATTGTATTGTGTTACTTCTTGCACATCAGTATCTGATTAAAGATTAAAGATTTCAATTGTACAGAAAAAAAAGTCTATTTTCAGTTTATTGTCAAACTAATATATTCTAACAAGGTGAAAAAAACACAGAATATAATTAAGTACAATTCATACAAACAGACTAGGCACAATAAGGTACTCAGCAAACAAATACAGCCTTCGTTAGACAGCTGACAACAAAACATTTCATGCCAATAATACTCAATAATCCTTATATTTAACAAACCATGAGTTAAGGCTCAATATATTACACATAAGTGTGGACAATTCACCAAATATAAAAAAGGATTGTGTTGTTGTGGGAAGGAGTCTGACTATGTAAGAAAACACTTGCTCATTTGCTTTAAAAAATGTATTATCATCAGCTGTTATCTTCGGGTGTTTTAATAATTCAGTAAATTAAGTCCTGGAAAAAGTAAGAAAGACCAGATTTACTCCAGCAAAAGAGACCCTGTGAAAATTGCACACAGGACGCCCACGTCACAACATACACACGAACGTTCCTCATACTACACATGAGCATCTATCTGAGCACACATGCATCCATACCCATATTCATTCCAGCATTAGGACTGTGAACAGTCCCCAGCTTTCAATAAAAAGTCGCAGTTTAGCAACCTAAACAGTCGCTACGTGAAGCAACACAATCGCTATAGTGACATCAGGGGCTGAGTCCCTGCATCCCGTCCCCAGCCCCGTGCCACAAGCCCAGCAGAGGCATAGCCGCCGGCACCTTCCCCTCGGCGCACCGCTAATGCACAGCGCCTCCTGCTGGAGCAGCGTCTCCTCTGGGCCGGCGGGCTCTGCGCCCCTCACCCGCAAAGGGCGGGGGAGGCACATCCCATTGCACAGGCGCAGTAGAGCGGTTTGAGAGACATTTCACACGAATTCAGTCCCAGCCATGTCACATGCGCATGCGCTAACCAAGATGTCGCGTCGCTCCCCCAACCCTTCTCAATTGGGGGACTAGCGAGCTGAGTTGCGCATGCGTATTACCCTATGGGGAAGGGGGAAATGAAGGCGCGAACACCCTTGCCGCATGCGCAAGGCTGGAGACCAAAGGTGGTGGGGTCAGTGACAAACCGCCGGACGGCGCATGCGTGTTACTTGCATAGCGGTTCGCTTTTGGAAGCGGCCAAAGGGGGCGGGGTTTGGAGCGGGAAATCCGTTGTGCCACGCATGCGCAGTGCCGGGTAAGCGGGGCGGGGCTCGGCTTGTGCTCAGCTGACGCCGGAGCCTTGGGTTGAGACGGTCGGTTAACGGCGGCAGCGGCCTGTTCGGGCGGAAAGCGGGTCCCCGCCATGGCGACCACCGTCAGCACCCAGCGGGGCCCGGTGAGTAACCGCTACCCAGGGGCAGGGTGTCTCCCCCTTCGTTCTGGGCCCGGGGCAGGGTGTCTCCCCCGCGCTCCCTGTGGGCAGGGGGCCTGCCCTGGCTCCGCTCTCTGTCCCCTCTCACCATGGACCTGGGCCCCAGGGGCCGGGCGTCTGACCTCTCACCATAGCCCACCCAGCCCGTGGCCTTGGGCAGGGTGGCTCCCCGCCATTCATTCCCTAGTGTCCGGGGCTAAGGGTGGGGGAGGGTGCTCTGGCTCCCCATTGCCATCACCCATGGGGGGGGGGGCCCTTCTTCCCACCTTGAGAAGGGCTTTTAAGGACGGGGAGGGTCTCTGTGCCCATCATCCACTCCCCACGTGGCACACCAGGGATGGGAGACTCTGCCTCTTTTCCCAGTATAGCCCATTAGGCAGAGGAGGCGAAAAAGTGACCCCCGGGGAGCCAGAGGGAGCTCAGAGCGGTGTACGGCGTCTGCCCTGCTCTCCTCCCAAACTGAGAAACTTGCTGCTGCTGGGAAGTGAGACGTTAGGGGGCAGCTGTCTGTCTCTGCTGTTTAGGGGTGACAGCTGAAGGGTGTGTGTGAAGCGTGGGCGGGGGTAGGTGAAACTTCAACCAAAAGTTGTGTGGTGAAGAGCCAGTTTACAGCAGTGTATAAGGGTCATACTGGATTTGATTTGAAACCGCCACCTCCTAGGTGTGTGCACAAGTGACACGTTGACATGGGTCACTGTCTACTGCTGCCAGTGGGCTCTACTCACCACTGCTAGATGCTCTGTGACACATCTGATGTAACACGTGACTCAGTTGTACACCCCGTTCCTACACTTTGTGTCCAGTGGCAACACAGGCTAATGTGGGGAAGGCTCATTTTTGAAATTTTATTTTTAATTGAGGATTTTAAATTACTTAACAACCAAAATATACAGAGACCAAACAGTTCAATTAATCTGTGTAAGAGATGCAGAGAGACAAGAAGACTGAGTCATTCCATTAAATTGCTGTACTGTACTTAAAGAACTATAGCTGCCTTTCTCATCTGATGATGGTGATATTCTTTGGGTATCTCCCTAACTCTTTCTTGAATCATCCCATTTCTATTAGCTCTTTCTGAGTGGCCTCCTTTATATAGTGGGTTTTAGTAATTCTATTTTGTTGGGGAGAACTAAAATCTTTATGTGGAATTTTTTTTTTAATCCTGATTCTTTTGGTTGGGGACCTATGCACCACCCCTCCTTATGAAATCCAATTTATCTCCTTAGGTTACAGATGTTCTCTTACTAGTTAAAGGTACCTCAATTTGTTATTTTGAATGTCTTTTCTCTGCAGCTCTTATAGACTGTTTTTTTGGGGGGCAGGAGATTGAAGTTGGGGAAAGATAGATACATTAAGCTTTCTGCTCTCACTTGGTGGTATCACCAAGTGATTTTTAAATGGAATGATCTTTAAAGTTGTTGGTGTACAAAGAGATGAAATTGCAGTGTTACTTTCAAAATAGTAAATGACAGCGTGTAACAGTTCTTTAGAAGAGAGATTTTGTTATAGTTGTGATGCCAAAAACAACTGCTCAATATTTTGTACAAAGCTTGTTCGATCTTAATAGAGAATGGTATTAATCTCTGGTTATTAACTGGCTGAAATTTAGAAGGTGGCTTAAAATATAAAACGTGTTTAGTCAGTGTTTGCTGTTTGCCGTTATCTGGTGGTCATTTGTCAATCTAGAAGTTATTTCATATCTACCTATGTTCTTGATAGTCAATGTTTACATTAATGTGTGCAATGTATAACATAGCACTTGTCTGCTGGATTCCAGATGATTTTAAGGAGAGATTATGTTGATAATGTCCCAGTAAATTATCTGTAATTCAGTGCTATGTATTGATTTAGGCTCTTCTGTACATATCTTTAACACAGTGGTGTGATTTTTGCCTGACTTAGGTAAAACTTTGTTTAACTATCACTTTTTATTTGTAAATGTGAGAACCCCTGGTAAGAGCTCATGCCTTCCTCGGCAGTTTTAACATTCGGGGTTTAGCCCTGTAATGTAATCCTCATCTCTCAGAGAAATGACTTGCAATATATAATTAAATGGTCTCTGTTGAGTCCTACGGTTGCCCTGTCGCTGGAATACATAATTCCCCTTTTTTGATCCTCTTTCCATAGCAAAAGATGCAGTTTCTATATTTCTTTCCCTGTAGCTTGGAAGGCAAACAGCTTTTTCCAAAACTGTACTGCAAGTAAGTAACCACTAAAGGGTGCTAAAGCACTAAACATTAGGTTCCACCCACCCCTATGCTGTGGAGAATGTGACCTTTTTGGTGGTATTAGTTTACCCAAGCAGGAAGAGTTCCAAGGTTCTCAAGTGTGGGTGCCTGGCAGCATATAATATAATTGAATATGCTACCTGCTGACACCAGTCTTTTATGTCCATGCTTCCCAATTTGTAGCTCTCATTTGTACATATTAAGTTACAATCCCTGTCATTTAGTTTATCAGATGATTAAAAACTGAAGTTCCTTCTGACAATCAGTGGCAAAGGTTCAAGTGGAATATTCCTGGCTCTTTTCTTACCATGGTGTCTTGACCAATATTCTTCCTTTCACAACAACATAAGTTCTAATATGTGAACTATGGCTGATTTTTTTTAATGGCAGCTGTTGGTGTTTTTTTTTTTTTTTGTAGTTATTGTATGATCAGTATCTTGTATCTTTAACATGTGCGGTTGATATGAATGGTGCTACCTAAAAAATTCTGTTCAAGCTAAATCTGTGAGATGAAAATATGAAGTTCATGATTCCTTAAACTGCTCCTTTTTGCAGTCAATTTTGTGTAAATTGGCAACAATTTGATGATGAGATACGATATCTTCCAGCTATTTTATCATTCAGAGCTCTCTTGCTAAAGAGGTGCTCTTTCTGGATATAAATTAACATTTGACTTGCCGTCCTCTCATCATGCTCTTACTGAAATGTGTGAGGAATCCCTAATTTAACTATAGTGCAGAGGGATGTACTTGGACCTGAAATGCTAGTGTACAGTGATGGCAAATGTCATCTAGATATCCTGCTGCTTGGTCAAGAATCAAACTTTGAATTCTGCAATAAATTCAGATCTCAAAATTTCTAGCTAGAAATGAGTGGAAGCTTACAATCCCTCCATGCACTTAATATTTTTCATAAAAATATGGTTGAAGCTGAGCTGTAAATGTTACATGTCTTTGAGTCACAGTTGTGATATGGTGGTGATTTCTGTGGTACACTGTCACAGAAAATGCGCAAATTGATGTAGATAATGCTAGTGCTCATGTACTGAAGAAAAATGCTTTCAGAAAGCTACCCTGATTCACCCAAAGGATTTCTGATACGTCCAGAAGCATTGTCTGTTAAGCAAAAAAAACTTTGGAGGAAAGGAAGAAGGTTTGTTGATGTGTGTGCTGATGTAGAAGAATTCAAAACTTGTCAGTGCAATCAGTACTTAAATTCCCAGGATAAGCAATTTCCTCACCCTCAACCTCTCCTCCATACACACACACACAGACACTGAGGCTACATCTACACTAGAAACTTCGAAGTGCTGCCGCAGCAGCACTTTAAAGTGTGAGTGTGGTCACATGCGAGCGCTGGGAATGAGCTCTCCCAGTGCTCCTGGTAATCCTCCTCCACGAGGGGAATAACGCCGAACTCTGGGAGCACGCAGTGCTCCGGTGCTGTCCACACTAGCGCTTTAAAGTGCACAAACTTGCTGCATTCAGGGGGGTGATTTTTCACATCCTTGAGCCAGCAAGTTAGAGCGCTATAAAATGTAAGTGTAGACAAGCCCATACTTTTTTAAAGCAAATCTGAATGTGAATTAGAGGCCTATTCCTACATCAGCATTTTCCACAAGAGGAAACTGAGGCACAGAGGTTCAATGTCTTGTCCATGATCACACGGTAAATCTGTAACTGAACAGTAGAACACAGATGTCCTGGTGTCCAGTGCTTAAACCACTAAAACATATCTCTTCTATGGATCATGATACTAGAATAGTAGTTTTGCATTGTCCGGGCATGATTAGTTTGCATGGGCTACGTGTAGAGCAGCAGTAGGTAAACTGGATATTTCTTCATGTGAAAAGTCATGTCGTATAATACTAACTAAATAGCGCTCCCCCCCCTCCCCCCCAAAAAAGACCAATCAAACAAGAACCAGTTTGTTAATGCAGAATTAAGGTTTTCTGGTGACAGCTAGTCCCCTTCAGAGTGTCAAGGTCAGCAAAATTCAAACTTCAGAAAAAGATGAAATACATATTTTGAGTTTTGCTGAACTGACACTGTGGAAGGGCCCATAGATAGGGCCCTACCAAATTCACAGTCCATTTTGGTCAATTTCATGGTCATAGAGTATTGTGTCCAGTTCTGGGCACCACAGTTCAGGAAGGATGTAGAGAGAGTCCAGAGAAGAGCAACAAAAATGATTAAAGGTCTAGAAAACATGACCGATGAGGGAAGATTGAAAATATTGGGTTTGTTTAGTCTGGAAAAGAGAAGACTGAGAGGGGACATAAAAGGCTGTTACAAGGAGGAGGAAGAAAAATTGTTTTTCTTGACCTCTGAGGATAGGACAAGAAGCAATGGGCTTAAATTACAGCAAGGGAGGTTTAGGTTGGACATTAGGAAAATGGTTTAGGTTGGACATTAGCAAGTATTTTGCTCCCAGTCTTCTAAAATAACTCCCCCTCCTCAACAGATTTAAGGAATATGCCTTCCAACCTTTTTCCAGATTTTGCCCAAGATGGGATTCCAGTTGACAGTGGTTGGGTGGGTCTGGTTCAAAGGACTGTTTCTTATCTCTTGAGCTATTCAGCTGGTGAGACACTTTGAAAGTTAAAAATCTTGTTAACTCCTCTGTAGGTGCATGCACCATGTAGTACATGAGTTCTATGAAAAAGCATATGAGCCTTAGAACTGTTGCTCTAGTTAACCATTTTAGACCTTGTTATGATCTGAGCTGTGGTTTTGTCTTTAACTGTGAGCGTGCGCACACACACATTTAAGAAAAACTGTTTTATTTATCCTCCAATTTGGGAGCATGAGATATGGTCAGCAATCCATGAGGAATTTCAAGTCAGTCCGATTAGTTATATAGATTTTAAAGCTCGGCTGTCCTAAGAGCTCCAAACAGTTAGTTGGCCTCAACCTTAACCATAGCAGAGCTATCTATTGTGCTACAGCTATAATACTTGACACTTCTCTAGCCTCTTTCATTTAACATTTCAAAATTCTTTGCAAACATGAATTAAGACTTCCAACATCTTTATTAGGTAGTTACAGCAGGAACAAAATATATTATCATACTGTTTAGAAACTAAGGTATAAAGCTTGCACAACTTACAACAGAATTCAGATCTGATTCAGTCACTATCAGTAACCCTGACACAATACTGCCTTCATGATATTGGTTCCTTCTGAATACCAGTAGCTGGAGGTACTTGGAACTTGTAGGTTAAACCTTTCCTATTTGAAATTTGATTTTTACAGAATACAAATATTTATAGAGGAGAACATTCAAAGACTTGGTTTTCCGATGCTTGGGAAATATTTATTTTATGTTGAATACCCGTATGCTACCTTTTTCTTAAAAAAACAAAACTCAAAACCAAAACAGACTGAACTTGAGAGAAGCTGCAGGGCAAGCATTTATCTTCCTACACCACCTTTAAGAAATTTATTAGTCATACAGCACTCTTCGCCTTGGAACTTTGTTTTTCTCCTCTTACTAAAATACTGACATGAGGCCCTGTCTGTTCCATGTCGGGAGACCTCTTTACAAAAGTCACTGCCCTGACATGGTTAAAATGCTTTAGTCTTGTAGGCGTAAATGTGCTACTGAATTGCGTTATGACTTTAGATATCAGAATAACTTGATTTTCCTTAATGGTTGCAACAACAATAATTTTGAGGTATATTAACTGTATCACACTTATCAGAAGCTTTTTGAAGTCTATTTTTAAAGACTTTGATGGAAAAGGGAAGTGGGAGGTCAATGGGTCTCTACAGAGGCCAATATATTCTGAACTCTAGTTACTAATAAGTAAATCTTCCTTTCTCTAAGCTGTGTGTTTAAATCTCAACCATAGTGTTGAAATAACCATAGTTAGAATAACTGTCCTTTAAAAGAAGGATCCTGCATGATGAATAAACAGTTTATTGAATTAGGTGAAATGGGTCTAAGCAGATTGCTGAATGCACACAGTTTTGAGTGGGCTTGTTGAGCCCCAGGGGCAGGGTTCTTACATGAATAATTAGATGGCTGTGTTTTCCAACTGTGGCAACATTTCAAAGGTATAACGATTCTTTTCATTTATGTAGCATAGGCATCAAATAGGAAACTCCCAAAGTACATTGCAGGTTTTGGACCCAGTTTTCAAGGTTGAGTGCCAAAATCCCCAATTTTGCTACTTAAAAGGACACCCAAATGGGCATTTAAGGTATCCAAGTTTCAGAATTGACCTCTCAATACATAGTTGCTGCACCTACCATTCTTTGTCTGTAGCCAGCTTTGAAATGGAAATATGCCATAAATTTTTCAGCCAGCAATACTACATATTCTTAATGAAGAAAATCATAACCAATTGAAATATGAAGGTATGTTTAGTTATTAGAATATAAATATTCAGGAATTTGGTTGATTCATTAAAATAGATTTTGAAGTGCAAGAAAATCCAAATCAATCAATGACTGTTATTTTTCAAACAGACAAATTCACTCTACTGATCAGCTCAATTTTATAAAAATAAACTAAAGTTGGTAAGACGTACTACTTCTTAAATGAATCTCTCTACATATGAATTTTCTTTGCTCAGTATTTTTCAATCTAGGAACGAAAATTGTAGGTGTTTACAATTTGAAAGCTTTTCCAGTTCCTCTCAACTTCTGTCACTGTTCTCTGGCTTGTACTCCATATTGTGCATCCTGTTTGGGAACTGGTTTCAAAGCACAACATGGACAACACTCCAACTGTGTATTTTCAGTGTGGGAAACAAACACACTCTGCAGATGATTGTTGGCTCAAAGACCAGCTTTGTATAAACCCCAACTAATTGGGATGGATACAGACAATGCGCAAGTCAGTGCCAAGCGGACAACAGAGAGGATTTTGTGGTCAGCAGCTTGCTGGTGAAACATGGAGTGTGCTGGATGTTACAGCATCTCTTAAACACTATAGTTTAAAAGATGAAATCCAAAACATCTTGCTCTTTTTACAAATGGAAGGAGTAAGACTTAAAAATGGAGATTATTATGGGGTCTGCTGTTTTGATAACTTAACAGGTGAGGGTTTACAGGGATACTTGTCACGTTTCCCCCTCTTGTGTTCCAGGAGCCAGAGTTGGGGAGAGAGGCTTCAGGTTTCCCAGCCTCTCCACACACTGGGGACAGGGGAAGGCCACTTCTGGCCAGGGCTTCCCAGCATATAGCAGGAACAGCTGATCCAAGAGGGCAGTGAGAATTTCCTGTCCAGACTAGAAGGGCAGCAGCAAAGGTCTTTGTTTTCAGCGCCTGGTCTTGGTTCTGGATTTGCATGGGGTAGGAGAAGAGGAGGATACAGTAAATTTCTAGGTATTTTCAAGCCTACCTACACTACTCTTCTAAAGCACATGAGCAACCTTAATTGTGCCTTGTAGTAACACTGTTGAGGGGTGGGGGAGATGGCAAGAAAATCTAAAGTGTTATTTAATCAGTTTAATCTAATTTGGGACCTCAGACACTAAAATGATTTAAGTCTAATCATGGTATAGCATGGTGTTACTACAAGGCACACTTAAGGATGTCTGATGTGCTAACTCTGCATTTCCCTACTGTAACATGTTAAGGTAAAACTTGAAACAAATCTGAACTCTGAGTTCCCTAGGTTTATAATGTCTGCTTTGGGGATAATTTCAATATTTCTATACTGTATTATTTTACTGACACTTACTCTCAACTATAAATCTATTTTAATATAGCTTTTTGTCTTGGAATTCATATTAGTCCTTTCAAATGACTGTACCACCTGCTCTCTATTATTAATTGTTTGTATCACTGTAGCACCCAGAGCCATTGCTCAGGATTGGGGAATTTACTATGCCAAGTGCTGAACAAACAGGTACTGAGGCCTCATTCTATAGTTATATGTATACTGGCAAAACATTTATCAGTCCAATATAGTATTCTAGCAAAACCCTCCTAGTGAATATGCAGTATATACTAGCAGATAGGTGCTTTTGCTGGTATAGGTTATCCTTTTTTGCTAGCTATACTGACAAAAGCACTCTTATACTGAGTCTACACTATGGCTTTTGCCAGCAAAGAAATGTTACAAAAAATCTCTCACATTCCTGATTTTTTTTGTAGAGGCAAAAGTTCCTGATCTGGCCTAAAACAATCCTTACTGCAAATTGAGAACAGGTGCAACCCAGCACTTAGTGCAGTTTTTCTACATTAGCCGGAATATTTTAAGGTTATAGATTTTCAGTTTCTTTGGTAGCTTGTTCTGGTTGCTAGAAAACTTAAAAAAAAAAAAAAAAAAAAAAAAAAATTCTGGCTTGATGAGCTGGCACTGAGGGCAACTGTCATGTTACGTAGAAACTAATCTGTGTTGTGGTGAAAGATTTTTTAGTTCATGCCCTCTGGCATTGACTCCTTTTTAATGGAATCTGTTTATATTAATCCCACTTTAAAACCAAAGAGCTAGCTTGATCTAATGATTTATCATAAATTCCATCGTTCCCTATTGCATAGTGATGGGAGAAAGTTTTTGGACTGTACAGCTGGGTATTTTCAAAGGTGGTGGTCTCTAGTCTAGTTCATAACACAAGAAATAGAAGTTACAAAATGAAATTAATAGGCAGCAGATTTAAAACAAACAAAAGGAAGAATTTTTTCACACAACATAGTCAACCTGTGGAACTCCTTGCCAGAGGATGTTGTGAAGGCCAAGACTATAACAGGATTCAAAAAAGAACTAAATAAGTTAATGGAGGATAGGTCCATCAGTGGCTATTAGCCAGGATGGACAGGGATGGTGTCCCTAGCCTCTGTTTGCCAGAAGCTGGGAATGGGTGACAGGGGATGGATCACTTGATGATTACCTGTTCTGTTCATTTCCTTTGGGGCATCTGGCATTGGCCATTGTTGGAAGACTGGATACTGGGCTAGATGGACATTTGGTCTGACCCAGTATGGCCGTTCTTATGTTTTATATTGAAAGCTGGACTGAGAGGTGAGTAATGAGAACAGATTTTACATTGGTGTTCGAGCATTAAGAATATTTGTTTGTTCCATGTATGAATAGTAAATATGATGGATTATTGCTCACTTACCTGCAGTGACAGAGTCCTGTGGTACCTTATAGACTAACAGACGTATTGGAGCTTAAGCTTTTGTGGGTGACTATGTCTGATGAAGTGAGTATTCACCCACGAAAGCTTATGCTCCAATACGTCTGTCAGTCTATAAGGTGCCACAGGACTCTTTGTCGCTTTTTACAGATCCAGACTAACACGGCTACCCCTCTGATACTTACCTGCAGTGTACGTCTTGCTCTCTAAAATCAGGCTAATGCCAATAAAAGTAGACTTATACGTAGGGTAAGGCAAATCTCTCTTAAAGGAACTAATCATATTTGTTCTGTACTAGTAGCTTTACTATCACAGCCCTATATATTTCAGTAGGGCCAGTTGGAGCCCTTGTTAGGGCTTGCTGACCAGGAAAGATAACTGGCAAGCCATTTGGCGCTAGTGGTAGTATTGTAGGGAAGAGTCAAGAGGGCGTAGGGCGGAGTGGTATGGATTCAGCTCCCTCTTACATTGCTGTGTAGACATACCCTAAGCCAAAGGTTAGTGGGACTTGAGTCAGCTGACTCATGTCAGGGAACCCTGGGCATGAGCATCTACATTGCATTTGAAGCCTAGGTTAAGGATTTTCTGACCCGTGCTCAAACCTAGGGTTCTGACATCTACACTGCAGTGCACAGATCTGAGTTCAAGTAATTCTATCCCAGAGTTCCAAGCGCCACCAACTCCTCAGTGTCTAAACTAGCCCTATGACAGTGTTGCACTGTGGGAAAACTCTCCGGCCCACCCGGTTTCCTAACTGTGACAGTGCCATTGATGGAACTCGGGTGCCCATAAGGAGCACACGAGTACATAAGTTGCATAATTAGCTCTTTTGGTGGCTGTTTCAGTAGAATGACTACAATTTGAGAAGGCTTTATACCGAACTACCATTCAATCTGAAAATGGGTTCTCCATCTCCAGGCTGAGTCACATCGGCAGGAAAATATTCACGTGCACCTGTTCTGGAGATAATTAGGACGTTCGTCTCCAGGGCCATCAAATTATTAAAATGAAACTTTGCAATTTGTAATTTTTAAAATGATCAATGAAGATGTTTTTGTTTTGGTTGTTTTTTTTTATTTTTTTTTCTGTTCAATTTGAAGATTGACATAAATTGTGGGTTTTTGGAGGAAACACCCAGACCCAGTCTGGCTGTTGCTGGCTGCAAAGCAGTCAAGTGCATCCCCTGGCAGCCCCAGAGATCCCTTCGCCAATGCAGCAGGTGCAGGGATAAGGAGGCTGGGGGGGAGTTTTGGGACTGACTCCCACTCACTGTCCTCACAGTGCATGTAGCCCCAAGTTAGGGTTACCACCTAGCTGGTATTTGCCTGGCCTACCCATTTTTTATATGAATTCACCAGTTGCCAGAAAAATAATTTAATTTGCTGTTTTTTTTATGTGAGTCTAAAGATTTGCATTATTATCAGAATCCACTAGGATATCTAATGTTAAAAGTTTCTGTATCCAGCCAAAGATGCTGCAGTGTTCCCACTTCTGCAGTTTAAGAGATAACAGATCAAAATTATTGAAAACATAGCAGCTGTATGCCCACCAAGAGTCAAGTGCACTGCACATGTATGAGAGAGGGGGTTTGAGTCAGGCAAGAGTGAGGCGAGTGGGATGTTATCAATCTTATCTATATGTGTTATCTCTTTAGATACTATAAGTGGCTGTTGGGGGGGGGGGAGGTTGTGGTGGCTGTTGGGGCGGGGGGAGGTTGTGGAGTTGCCTTGGGGTTGGGGGGGGGCTTGTCTTGTGGCAGGGGGGTGCCTTTTTGCATTTCAAAGGTGGTAACCCTAGCCCCAGGGAGGGTAGAGGGGGCCGGGAACAAGGAACAGAGAGCGGAGTGGGACCAAGCGGTTTCCCTGCAGGGAAGGGGAGTGGCAGAACTCCCAGCTCAGCCTGGCTGGGAGAGGGATGACCCCCAACATCCTGGCCAAGAACTTCCTCCTGCCAGTCAGCTTTGCTCCCTGTTCTGGGCAAACTCTACACAGCAGCAATGAGGAGCTGGAGCTGCAGGAAGCTATGGGAAGTTACTTGGGTTGGCTCCCACTCACTGTCCTGACAGTGCACGCAGCCCTACGGAGTGCAGGGGGCACCAGAGAGCAGAGAGTGACCAAGTGGCTGCCCTACAGGGTGTGGGAGCAGCTATACTGATCTGGGAGCTCTGCTGCTCTGTCATCCTGCAGGGCAGGATCTGTGATACTGTGTTTGCAGACCAGTGTTCAG
Source organism: Chrysemys picta bellii (assembly GCF_011386835.1). Classification (NCBI taxonomy): domain Eukaryota; kingdom Metazoa; phylum Chordata; order Testudines; family Emydidae; genus Chrysemys; species Chrysemys picta. The sequence continues at coordinate 35,906,689 of NC_088794.1, read as the reverse complement.
CAGACAATGGGTTAACAGTGATCTGAGCAGCTCCTGTTTGCAAAGGGAGGTGTGGCTTCCATTAGCAGCAGAGTGCAATAGACTGCAACACAGATTGTCAGCATAGAGAGGACTAAGGAAATTGCTGTAAGGAACTCTGGGATACATCCAGAGGACTTCTGGAATCTGAGTGCACACAGGAAAGCAATAGGGCTTAGATCCTAGTCCCAGCTTAACATGGGCTTGGACCCTCCAAGTCTAGTATAGCTGGAGTTTTTTGGAGGTTCTGGAACATACTTATGGAGAAAGAAATTGGCTGGTGGGGATGTGACCAGTGTCCCAGGGGAGCCAACTGAGGTCACTCAATTAGGGTGAACTGCAAAGAATGGGGCAGACAATCCCCAAAGCTGGTGGATATTCCAATACTTAGATTTACCAAAGCAAGCCAAAAGAGCTTCTTATAATACCTTACTGGTTACCCAGAAGCCGACAACATAGTTCCCTTAAAAATAACGATGAGGAGTCCTTGTGGCACCTTAGAGACTAACACTCCTTGTTGTTTTTGCTGATACAGACTAACACGGCTACCACTCTCTAACCAGTTCCCTTAAAGTAACCCAGCCTCAGGTCTCCACCTAGACATCTAAGTCAAATAGGAGGAGGATTACTAAAAATCTTATTCATCATATAAAAATGGTTCTGCCAATCCCAGAGGATTGGAAACGATATCTCCAAGGTAAATGAATATTCCATATCTTAACCGAATACACGCTTACAGCCAATTCTTATTCAACTAAAATTTATTAAAAAAAGAAAGAGAATTGGTTAAAAGCTCAGTATACATACAGACTTGAGCACAATTCTTGAGGTTCAGTTTTGTAACAGAGATGGTCAGCTTTGTAGATGCAGAGAGTTCTTTCAGAAATAGTTCATAGTCCAATGTTTATATAGAGGGTGGTCCAGTCAAGACTGGGATCTCAGTTCATATGGCTTAGGCTTCCCCTGCATGAAGCCTCAAGCAGATCTGAGATGATAGGATCAGGACCCAAGCCATTTTTTTATACAGTTTCAGGCCTTCTTTGACAGCTCAGAATCCTTAGGTGAACAAAAGGCACACATGGGGACCTTGAAGTGGACCCATTTTCTAAGCATCCCTGGTGATGATCCATACAGATTAACATAAGGCAATTGCCTGTTTTTCCACCATTCGCAGATGGTTTGCTATACATTTCAAAGAGATGAATACAGTGATATACTGTTTACAGTTCATGTAAATGTTAAGATGTCCTTTTGATCTCTGAATTAACAGAATACAGCATAGACAGGGACTGTTTGGTTACATTGTTGACCTCTACTAATATATATGTAAATACACAAACATTTTCTCCCCCATGTTTTGAAGGGTTGAATTTGAGTCATTTATCCTGTGGGATGCTTAACCCTTTCTGGTCATGCGTCACAGGGGGACTGCTAGGAATGGAAGGTCTGGACGGTGCGGAAAGTTTCATTCCACACCAACAAACACCTTTTTTGGAGACTGTAAACTTGCTATTTTGTTTGTAGTGGGATTGAATGAAGTCTTCTCAATACCAAGAGGCGATAATCCTGTCTGAGCTATGAGTTGGTTGTTTTTGTGGGTGGGTATTTTTTTTTTTCCTTGCAACTCACCTTCAGCTGGAAAGAGTTGAGTTGATGTTAGCTTGTGGTTTTTTTAGAAGGCTGATTGTGTTCTTTTTTTGAACAATGATTTTGACTTCAGATTTTCTGTTTCGCCCTTCTAGGAGGGTTTTCACTGCATTTGTTTGTTTTCAGCTAGCTAAAATATGTGTGTGTTTGGCACTGGAGAGAGAGAGAATCCCAGGGACAATAGTTTGTCACCTTTTCTTGGGACCCACTCTTAGAAACATAGGGGCTCTAACTCTTCAGGAAAGCATTTGGACTATTGCTTCCATTGCAGGGTCCAAAATAATAGCTTCCAGGTACAGAGCAGGTAGGAAGCTCTTCTCATCACTTAGAGACCACTAACGGTATGTCTACACTGTAAGCATCACAAGTTTCAGCATTGGTTTCACAAGCCTGCCTGGGGATCATGGGTGGATACTCAATTGCCAGCCCATGCAGAGTCCACAATGCTTTGTCTCCATGCTATTCTTAGTGTACTAGTTAGATTAAGGCTAGTGTGGGTATACCTACTTGAGCTGTAGATTGCAGCTTGGATGTACCCTTAGGGGCATTTGACAAACTTAATAGTGAAATGCCTCCTTAGACTGTACAGGGTCATTGAATGCAGTGGTGAAGTTATTTCTTTGCAAATCATCTTTAAAAACAACGGTCGTGGCACAGATACGTCAAAATGTAACTCTTCCTTCTGAACCCTGTTGTCCTACGCTCCTCTATTTTTATATATATATCACACTTGGGTGACCTATCAACAGCATCTCAAGAGTCTGGAGAGGTACCACCAACGATACCTCTGTAATATCCTTCTCATCAGTGGGGAAGATCGCTGCACTAATTCCAGCATCCTCCCTGAAGACAATGTCACCGGCATTGAAACAATGATTCTCATGCACCAACTCTGTTGGGTTGGACATTGTGTGCGGATGCCAGACTCTTGCCTCCAAAAACAAGTCCTCTACTCTCAGCTCAGCACCGTGAGATCTCTGACCATAGGTCAGAGGAAACATGCTTTCATTGCATCTTTGTAGTATCTCAAGAAAACTGATGTGGTTCCAGGATTGGACTCCTGAGTCATCTCAGGACCCATGTGTAAATCCGAAATAGAGATCATCCTCAAATCGGGGGATCGCTGATTATATATAAATGTTTTTATTTTTAAAAGATAATAGTGCTACGTAAAGGTGTGGTCAGGACCTGAGCAACCCCTTTTGGCCTGGCATGACACTACAGGTGTGCCCCATCTGTAACTTCCTCAAGTGGAGCAGCAATAGATTGCCATTGAACAGCCCAGGGGCAAGGAGAAGCAGATACATAGCATTCGGTTAGTGGGTATCTTTTTAATAAGGCTTCAGCCCAAGAATCATTACAACAATCATTTTATTAGGCCCCAGGTATAGAGTCCTGTACTGACAGTCCACACCTAAGTCTCTGAATCAGGTTAGACTTGTATCCAGATACCTTGGGAGCAACTGCCACTCACTGCTTTTCTTCCTTGTTCTGCTTCCTGTTACTGTTGTTCCTAGGCTTCAGCTGTAGGCTCTAGCCGTTTTTTTTTTTAAAGGGTTGGTACCTTCCCCATGCGCGCACACAGGGGCTGTTATAGTTCATGGTTAAGGCTATTATTATGTCACGGAATCCATGACTTCCATTGACCTCCATGACATTTTCTGCCCTGGAGCTAGAGCTCCCAGCCAGTCCCGCCCCCGCAGCTGCCAGCCCCAACCCTGGTGGGGGGACCCTGCAGCTGCCTAACCACGGCGGGGGGTTGACGGACATAGGACTCTGTGCCTGGGTAGCTGTAGGGTCCCCCTGCCTGCCAAGGCTGGACAGCTGTGGGGAGTCCCCACTGCCTGCCGCCTGGGAAGCTGATGGACCCCTCAGAGCTGCCCAGCTGCCGCAGGGGGTGGGGAACCCCCCTGAGATGCCCAGTTGCAGGGGGGGTGAGGAGACCCTGTAGCTCCCACACCCGCAGCAGTGAGGGACCGGGGATCCCCAGCAGCAGTGGGTGCTGAACGTGCCTACCCCTTTTGTCAGGGATTTTTATGAAAGTCAGGGACAGGTCATGGGCTTCTGTGAATTTTTGTTTATTGCCCGTGACCTGTCCATGATTTTTGCTAAAAATATTCGTGACAAAAACTTAGCCTCATTCATGGTGCTTTACAAATTCTACGTTTTGATGTAGGCTCTTGGTACTAGAAAGACTGACTCTTGAACTAGGATGTGAACTTTCATATTGTTGTGTTAAGGGTCAAATAGCAATTATATAAATGTTTAAAATGTATTATCTACTCTTAAATTGAAGCTGACTAAACAAGTATTTGAAGTACACCATTATTCTTTGCATATTTCAGGACTGACTCAGCCAAGAAGTAACTGTCACTTCTGGGCCTTAAAAGTTCTGAATAAATTTACAGAAACTAAATATTCAAACTTCTACAATACAAGACACAGGGCAGTTTTTCAGTTAGTTTTGAGTTTGGGCCTGGCACAAAACAGTGTTGATTGTATTAGGTTTATTAATTGAAACAAACTGTCCATGATCACATTTTATCAATGAACACTGGCAATTGAGATGTCATTACAAGAGATTTTAAATACAGGAACTCCTCACTTAAAGTCGTCCGGGTTAACATTGTTTGGATGTTAAGTTGCTGATCAATTAGGGAACATGCTCATTTAAAGTTGTGAAATGGTCCCGTCTAATGTCGTTTGGCAGCCACCTGTTTTGTCCACTGCTTGCAGGAAGAGCAGCCCCTTGCAGCTAGCTGGTGGGTGGTTGGAACCAGGGTGGACCAGCAGCCCCCCTATCAGCTCCCCACTCTCCTAAGTTCCCTGTGCAGCAGCTGTCCCTCCCCCCGCTGCCATGTACTGCTCCTGCCCTCTGCCTTGGAGCAGCTCCCAGAGACTCCTGCTTGCTGAAGGGGGGAAGAAGGTGTCAGGGTGTCTCCCCCTCCCCCCTGCTCCTGCACCCCGCTTACCCCATCTTCCATAGAACGGGGGGGACACACGCCCAACGGAGGGAGCTTCTAGGCAGGAGCTGCAGGTCTCAGGTCTCAGCAAACTGATTTAATTAACAAGGCAGTATACTTAAGCCTGGGGTCAGGTACTTAAAGGGGAAATGCGCATTTTTTCTCTCACACACAGGGTGTGTCTCTGTCTGCCCTTCCTCCTTTCCTGCTGCCTTGTAGAGTGTTGTGAGAGTTAACCCTTGAGGGCTCAGTCAATTGCTAGTTCATTTAGCAGTAAGCCATTCCCTGGGAAATATCCCACCCTCTGACGACTCCACCACAACCAAGCTTCACAATCATCATCACTGTGTACCAGTATTAAATTGTTTGTTTAAAACTTATACTCTGTGTGTGTGTGTCTGTCTTTTGTCTGGGTGAAAAAAATTTCCCTGGAATCTAACCACCTCATTTACATTAATTCTTATGGGGAAATTGGATTCGCTTAACATCGTTTCACTTACAGTCACATTTTTTTCAGGAACATAACTACAACATTAAGCGAGGAGTTTCTGTACCACATTTGCATTCTGCCATTCTTAACTTAAATTGGCAATATGTGGATGAACATTCTGGTTGTCTTCCTTACCCCTAGCTTTATCAATACATTTCAGTCCTGGCCTGCTGCACCTACTGTTGCTGAGATCCTGACAGTCTTGTTTAGGAGTGTCAGCTCTTGCCAAATTACTTTTCATAGTATCTAAAAGGTATAGCCGCTATATCTTAAAGCTTGTAATTCTCAGACTGTAGCTTAAAGATGTTCTAATTTTCTACAATAAGATGTTGTAGATAAGCATTTGCAAGAATGACAGTGTTGCTCATTTTTGTGGGATACTTCTGAGTGTCACCATTGTCGGGATCTGTAAGGCTCTGTAGAAAATGGAGCAATTTGTATATAATGTTTTAAAATAGATTCAGGATCTTTTATTTAGTGCACAGTTCATATTATAAATATACAAATATTTTGCCTTTGTAGATTGATAGAGGCTGTTTTACCCATTTCTATTCACTTTTTAAGTTGCATCATTTGTTTAGTGGGCTAATTGACACAAGTGGGATAATGTAACACTTTAGTCAAGAGTCAGTTAATGTGTTTAACTTTATCCTTCTATTCTGAGAGTGTTTATAATTTTGGTAAAACTTTCTCTGAGCTAGGACTTGATTAAAAATGAGCCCCCCCCATCTCAAAATTAAAGCCAATGCTTAATGACTTAGCCCCGTATAACTGTTGCTCAGGGGCGTCCAGTATAGGTCTGTGGTGTGGATCTGGCCTAAATCTCCTGCTGTCCTCTGATTCTTTCCCCTTATAATACAAGCATGCACTATAGTCTCTTTCATCTTAAAATCCACCCATGACCCCACTTGTCTTTTCAACTACGATCCCTTCAATTTCTGCCCCTTCTCTTTAATCTCTAAGGTCAATGAACATACTGTATGATTACTGTTTGGAGTTCATCTCTTCCAGTTTCATCCTAACCCCTCTCCAATCTGACTTCTGCCCCGTGCATGTCTCTGACACTGTCCTAGCTAAAGCACAGAACCAGCTCCATTCTCATCCTCATTGATGAGTCATCCATCTTTGACAGTTGACCATGGACTACTTGAAAGCTTGTCCCCTTTTGGCTTCTGTGAATCTGCAGTCTCCTGGTTCTTCTCCTGCCTCTAATTGCTCCTTCACTGTGTGTCCTTTGAAAGATCCTCCTCATCTCCCCTTCCACCAGCTTTCTGTGGCGGTTCCACAGGGCTTTGTTCTTGGTCCCCTTCTCTTTTCCCTCTACATCTTATCTCTGGGTAATCTCATCCACAAACTAAATATCCACAAAACTACCTCATTATCCATCTTTAAATCTCACCTCAAACATCTCCTTTGCCAAGACGGCTAAAAAAAAAACTTGGCAATGAGTAGGCTGATGATGTGCAGTCACCACTGCTTATCATGCTGACTGATATTGTCTTATTTCCTTGTACTTCCCCCATCTGACTGTATCCATTGTTTGTCTCATCTCTTATTTAGATTGTAATCTTATTGGGGTAGACACTGTTTTTTTTTGTTCTGAGTTTGTACAGCAGCTAGTATAATGGTGTCCTGACTTAGGTGCTATAGTAATACAAATAAACAGTATTCCCTATCTATCAGGCTTAATTTAAAAGCAAACTTTTAAAATGTGTGATGTGATTTAAATAAAAATATTACACACAACCATCATAACTCAGCACTGATGTCCAAAGACCTGCATAATAATGCCTTTATAGGTTTCTCTTAAGCATAGCTCATGCAAACTTACCACTTTGTTCATGCCACCAAAATTAGAATAAAAACATGCTGAAGTGACTTGGTGGCCATTTCTTTGTTTTCCTTCCTCCATTTCTTGTTGCAGAACCTTTTACTAGTGGAAATGAGCTATAAATTAGAATCTGATTTGTTTGTTCTACAGGTGTATATTGGTGAGCTTCCTCAGGATTTCTTACGTATCACCCCAACACAGCAGCAGCAGCAGATCCAATTGGATGCACAGGCAGCTCAACAGTTACAGTATGGAGGACCGATGGGCACAGTAGGCAGACTCAGCATCACTGTAGTACAGGTATGATTTGTTGCTCTCTTCTAATACATTTGTTAATCTGCTACATCTTCCAACAGTGGCCCCATGAGATCTGGTGCTGAAATTGAAGTTGCTACACTAATTGGATAACTTAGTTTCCAGCTAAGTGGCTCTGTGTATTAGTCTCTCATTATAAAATATGACCTGCCCACACAGTCCCTAGCAGTGTTTACATACTAAATTGCACAGCATTAACAGTAATGCACAGTAATGCCGTTTTCCTATTTAAAACTTCTCATCAGTATTTACTATTTTGGCCACGTACAGTAATTGAGTGGACATGTGCTTCAGTCATTGGGTTACTAAACCATCAGGAGCAGCAGCTTCCATAACATCTTTTGTTAAAATAACTTTTGGGCAGAAGCTTTTTTTCATCAAGGTGTAAAATAAGATACTGTATGACTGCAACTGCAGCTTATAATATTGGTCCTCCTTTAGTGCAGTTGGGGCGGAACTAGATGACCTTTGAGATCCCTTCCAGCCCTACATGTCTGATTCTATATATAGATATATATCTCATGTCAAAGTGAGAAGTTTTGGTGTTTCTGGGACATTCCCTAGATAACTACTGTATCATCTTAGCCTTCTAAACTTTTGCATTCCTTTCATTAACAATTATCTTGCAATCTAGTGTTGGTTAAGTAAACTCTTCCTCTTTTGGGGTGGGGATATTTGGAAACCAAGCTCCTCGTATAACTTGACTTACGAAATAACAGTTGGCTTCTGGTTAAGAAATTATGATAAAAGACTATATTGGAGAAGTAGATGTGACCTAAGTTGTGCATGGGTTTGAAAGTGATGGGAGAGTCCTTACATTCGATACAGAAGGTTAAAAGGAGCAGTTAAACGAATTTCAGAAGGGTCTGGGTACATTCTAATTGATAGACAAGGTAAATGATTTTTGGTACAGCCTTTTGGACAGACTGCAGTGAGCTAAGGCAAGGGCCAAAGAGGCCAGATGAGGTACAAGTTTGGACTACCAACAGACAAAACATTGACATTATTGGAATCTTAAAATATTTTGCTGCTTCACAGAGAATAATCTTCTGTGCACATCATTCACTTAAGAAGTAGTGTAATATATTTTGCTAATTAGTTCCCTTGTTACTTGTGGGGTTTTTTAAAAGCATTTAAAGAGTCATATTGACATTGAGCCAGAACTAAAGAGGAATTACTGTCGGACACTATGCTATTAATGTGTAAGAATACTGTAAGTCCCAAGACTTGCTTCTTCTAGTCAGCCTTTCATTGCCTTCATTCCAGACACTGTCCATATTTTTGTATATACATTTGTAATTATAAAAATTCCAAAGGGAACTGACTTAACAGTAAACTTTTTCTCATAAACTTTCAGTAGCAATGAGCGGTGTAAACATTGTGGCTTGGGCTCTAAAGCCTAAGGGTGGGATACTTTATCCCCCCACCTTCAGCCCTGGTGGATGCAGGGCTCTGGGACTCCAACTCATCTCTCCCTCCCCCCCTCCCCCCCCCCACCCTCAGAGATGTGCTATTAACATGTTAAAAAAAATAATGCATTTAATGTTGTTTTCAGTTAGTCGCAGGTGTTAGTTGCAATTGACAGTCATAAAATATAGCCTTTACACTAAATTTGGCGCTTTTTTGCTAACCACATTTATTTAGGCAATTGTATAACTTATCCTAGAATCATAGCATCAGAGAAACGTAGGGCTGGAAGTGACCTTGAAGTCAAGTCCAGCCCAGTACACTAAGGCAGGACCAAGTAAATATAGACTATCCGTGACTGGTGTTTGTCCAGCCTGTTCCTAAAAACCTCCTATGATGGGGATTTCACAACCTCCCTTGGAAAGCCTATTCCAGAGCTAGAAAGATTTCCTCTCCCCCCCCCCCCCCATCTAACCTAACTCAGCCTTGCTCTACCCCTGAGGATTGCTTTTTTTATTTGAGTCTCTGCCTACATCATAGGTGGGCCCAGTCAATATCCCCTTTCTATCGTGACAGACTTCTTCTAAACTAATATAGTTTCACTCATAATTAATAAAGAAAATGGCAAACTTAATTTTTTTGTTAATTTTCTTCTTCTTTCTTTGTTTTTGGTTTCTTCCCAGGCAAAACTGGCAAAGAACTATGGTATGACCCGCATGGATCCATACTGTCGGGTACGGCTTGGCTATGCTGTGTATGAAACTCCTACAGCGCACAATGGAGCCAAAAACCCACGCTGGAACAAAGTTATTCAGTGTACTGTTCCCCCGGGTGTGGACTCTTTCTATCTTGAGATATTTGATGAGGTTAGAATTTTATTTTTGCTTTGGTGGTTGGGGCGGGACCTTACAAAGCTGTACTGAGGTGACGTAGCCCAGTGATGTATACCAGCACCTGGAATGTGTCACTTTTTTTGTGTGGGTGGCTCACACTTGAACATATTTTTTTTTTCAACCACAACAGGTAGAGGCACTGTCTTTAATGAGAGCTGAGATTCTGATGTAATTATATGAGTTCTGGAGGGATGACATAGGGGTTGTGAGAGGGTTATGTTAGCCTTAAAGTCAAGTGGTTTCTGAATATTCTAATGTTAAACTACAGTGCAGTACGTAGGAGAATTCTTATATTCTGCACTTTAAACTAAAAATAGGCTGCTCGTGCAGTTCTTTAGGAGATGATATTGCAAGACTTTTCAAATCAGATCACAGCTTGAATCCAAGATGTAAGAGTTTTGGTGACAGTAAATCAGTTAAATGTAGAATAATCTTTGTAGACAAATTTGAATTAAAAAATGATTCCATTAAGAGGTTTGTAGCAGGGTAGTCACCCCACTCCGGTCCAGAGGGGTTAAAAGCAGCCCTGGGAGGGGGCTGTGGCTGGGGCAAGCAGCTCCCTGGCTGAGTGGGAAGTCAGGCTCAGCTGGGACCACGCCCCAATTAAGGTTCAGCTGGTCCTATAAAGGCCAGGACAGCCAGAAGCCCAGACAGTTCTCTCTGCTTTAGAGAGAGAGAAGGGCCTGGCTGCCTGGAGCTGAGAGGTACCTGAGGAAGGCTAAAGGAGCTGGGGAACTCTGGGCTGGGAACCCTCCAGGCTGCAGGCCTAGAGTAAGGCCAGCTAGGTACTGGGGTTGCAAAGGGACAGCCCTGGGTAGGCAGAGGCAGCAGGTCCAAACCCCCCTTTGCCAGTGATGAGTGGCTGACACTGCAGTCTGCCCCAGGGAGTGGGGGCTTGATAGTGACTGGCAGTGGCCTGGTACTGAGGCGAGGTGGGGTTAGTGAGTAGGGGTTCCCCTGGGAGGAGAGACCTAGTATGTGAGGGGTTACTGCTAGGGGGCAGCACCCCAGGTACAGGGGCACTGGGGTCCTGGGAGGGACTCGGGGCCAGAGGACAGGCAGGTCACCGGCCTGCAGAGGGTGCTCCAGGAGCTGGAATGAACTAATTCCCAAAGCAACCAGCAGGAGGTGCCGCAGGGGTGAGTCCGCTCCTCTACAGGGTTCTGGTGACTAAAATTCATCGTACATGATTATGAGCCAGAATCCCAGGTTCACATCAGGCATTCTTTCCTTGCAGCTATAGTTTCCTCCTGCTTCTTTCTGCTGCTGCCTCCTACTTCACTCGTTGAATCTCTTCCTCCCAGCTCCTCTCTTACTATCCTTGGTGCCTAAAACTTTCACTGCTGCTCCTGGTGCATGTGTGGGAGAGACAGTAGCTTTAGAAAGCTATCTATAATGGTAACATGTTAGAATCTTGTACCTTACGGGTATGAAATCACATCTATGGGTTTTCATAGCTTTCAAGATTTTTCTTTCAGTATAATTGTCTTATGTCAAGGTGGCCAATCTTTTGGACAATAAGTGCTGGATAGTGTACTTTGGAACCTTAAACTACTCAAACTCCTGAATAGTCATGGTAGATAGTCCCATGGTTCTCAATGAATAGATGCCATCAGTCTCTCCTTTGAGAGGAATCTGCCATCACACCTAAATAATCTGACCAGCAATGAAGAAATCATCCCTTTACACAAGAGACCTCACACAGTCTTCCCTTTTTTGAGCAAGCTATCAAGAAACAAAACCTTCTGTTCTGCTGGTATCCTGGATTCCTCTGTTAGGGTTCAAGACTTGACATGGTACTTAAATAATGCTTATTCTTGTGGATGATCACCTGCCCACAGACAAGGAAGTACATCTGTACTCAACTTATTGGATCTCTCTGACACTTGATATTGTTGATGACCAAATTACTCTTGTCCTGATCTCAAGAAGCTGCAGAGCCAAACAGAAATGCAGTGGAATGGTTTAGGTCCTTCCTCCTTGGGCTGAATCCAGAGGATTATTGGTGGGCATTTGATCATCTCCAGGGCTTTCCATCTGCAGAATTCAATAAGGCTTAATTCTCTCCCCTCACGTTATTCAAGATCAGTATGAAACCATTAGGAGAGTTCTCATTTACACCAAATGTAAATAGGTCCATTTCTCAATACATAAGTGAAATTGGCCCACTACAAAGCAGCTGTCTTAATCTGGAACCCAGACAAGACTAAGGTGGTGCTGATGGGAAGCATGTTGAAGAACTTGCTTCGTTTTGTAGCATGAGCCACTATCAAGGGCATTTTTCCTTCAGAATAAGTTGGATGCCTAGATAACCACAGACTAATAACTGGTGACCCTATAGGACTCAGACCTGACTGTGGTGGTCTGTGCATTCGTGACTTCCTGCCTTGATTACTGAAATTTGTTAAATGTAGAAATGAAACCACATTCCCTTAAAAAGCTTCATCTGGTTTAAAAAAAAAAATGCAATAGCCCATCTACTTAACAGAACTGTTCACTTTGAACATGTGCTTCGCTGTCTGCCCCAACAGCCTCTTGAATTAAAAAACATTAATTTTCATGGGAGATGTATTCCTTTGGAACAATGGCACTGTGGTGAATATGTGGAAGCTTGTGATTGCAGCAGACAGAACTTTCACAGGAGCTGGACCTGTGGAACTCACTCCCACAAGAGAAATGACCAACATCCTCACTAATAATTCGACAACTACACATAAATCTCATTTCTGCCTAGCTCACCCTCAGTTTCTCCACATAGGCCCATGCATGTGCACTCAAGAGAATCCCTACAAACTAATCAGGGTTTCTTTTACATTCTAGGAATGAAAAAATATGTATTTTCTATCTTTAGATACTTGGTAGGTGCTCACATACTGTTGTATTAGAAATCATAAAAGAGATGTGGGTGTATGGTGAGTGGATAGAGATGATTGCAAATGAATCAAAGCATATGCTTCCTCAAAAAGGAGGCAGTGTTGGTAGGCTCTCTAACTTTTTGTTTTACTTTATACATTCTCTGCCCTCACACCGAAGTTTCTCTGCAGCTCGACCAGTAGTGGTGGTAATAAAAAATTCTACTCTAGCAAATTTATCTAGTGCTGGTTTTAGTAAGTCTGTTTTGGCTTAGAGAATCATAAAAATCAGATGTGGAAATACCTGTTAGACTCGATAACCAATCTTACTGCCATTGTGTGATTGCTCCTTACAGTATGTTTTTAATGCTTTTGTCCAGTTTTGGGTTAAATGTGTCAAGCAATTGGGCTTTCACTGCTTCCGGTTTGGAAGCTTAATTTTGTCCCCTCTCCAAAGAAAATTGATGTGAACAGTCAAGCCATTCAAAAGTAAAACTGGTTTTGCTGAGGGTGGATTTGGAGGCTCCACTTCAGGATTCCAACTGTAGGGAACACTTTTCTGCGCAACAGAGTTGGCAATTTCCCAGGAAAAACTACTTGAAGACGGTGCAGGTAAATACCAGCTTAAACCCAGTTTAAACCTGGAAATTGGGAAAAAATAATTGCATCAGCGTCCTGCAAGTTCAGCAACCATAGAACAAATCTTTTCAAACTGGATACATCCATTCAGAAGTTAGGAATAGGGTCAGTCTATCCACTACATCAAAGTTGGTCTGCTGCTGCCAAATGCTGCGTAGCCAAATGGCCCTGGACTGGTAGTCTGCAACTCTTCATGCTTCTGATGGTTTAATGCTTCAAGCCTACATCGCTTCCTTGTTGTTTTCTATACTGGAATGTTTTTGACTCTTGTTTATATAATATTGAAAACTGAAATGAGTCATGACTTGTTTAACTTTCTTGAGAAAATACCAAACCAAAATATATACATACATTCTGATGTTCTATATTATGACTATATTAGTATTACACCCACTGCAATTTACTTTTATTTGTACAGCCCTAAATAATCTATAAATCTATTGCCTTATGTAACCACAACTTGAATATGTAACTAAAACTAAGTGTAATGTGATGTGTATTAACTACAAATAAAAATAGGAAATGCCTTAAACTGGAACTAATTAGTTTTTTCCTGGGGCTGTAAAAAAACATCTCTGATAAATGCCAGGTTATCCTTGCTGTCTAAAGTGCAAAATAACTTTCCCCTCCTCAAGTTGGTTTCCAGTTTTATGTAGTTTGGATCCTTTAGTGAGCTAAGATAGTGAGGATGAATAGATGGCTAGTAGTTCAAAGTAGCAATACTGCAACTAGAGGCATTCAGATCAATCAGCATTTGAGAACCTACAATATATATCACTTTGGAGCTGCTGTCAGTACAGTCCATACTGATGCCAATGTTGCATTTCTTTAGCATATTCCATCTGTGGATATGAAAGTAATAAGCTGTCTCTGGCTACCCTGTCGCAGCTCCCCATGCTGAAAAGCCATAGTCCCTCTTTTAAAAAGGTACTTAGCTGTATCCTTTCTGGAATACAATCTTCAGTAGGGAAAAATCTTTGCAGGGAATATTGGCTGAACAGCCTAGTGTTTAATTTCTGCTGTCAAAGTTGTGTTGCAAAGGATGGCTTAAAACTGAAATGGGTAAAATGTGACACTGAGACTTGAGTTCAAAGAACGTTAATCAGAAATCATGTTCAGAAACTTTTTTTCTGAAGGCCGCAAGTTTGATCAGCAATATTTTATTTCCAATGCCCTTCAGCGAGCCTTTTCAATGGATGACCGCATCGCCTGGACACACGTTACTATTCCTGAGTCTCTGAAACAAGGAAAGGTGGAGGATGAGTGGTATAGCCTGAGTGGAAGGCAGGGTGATGACAAAGAAGGAATGATTAACCTGGTCATGTCGTATGCGGTAAGCCAAATGCGTTTTTGCCCTCAGGATATGGCTTTCTTAGGGATGGGAACAGAGGAGTAGTCTGATATAATAGAACAGCTCAGTAAACCATGTTTTGTCATGTTGATTTTATATTGTTGAAACCTATTGATGTAAGTGAACCTAATATTTTTAACTGTTCTATCAATAAACACTGCCATTCTACTCAGTGAGAGAGCTGGATGTTGCACTTGCTGTATAGCATGTTATCCTAAAAGGTGGGCACACCATGAGTTGAAAGGAGAAAAATGGTATCCAGATTCTTTGAGGTTCTTCATATTTCCTGGTTTTTCAAAAATGACATGTCCTCCATGCTGTTCTATCTACAGCTGAAGTTTAGTTTTTCTGTGTGAAACTGTTGCTGCTTGTATAACAATATAACCCTTCACCCCTTACAAGCTTTCTAAGTTACCTGTATAGTAGTATTCCTGATTGTTTGTTTGAGTAGGCTTAACTAATCATTCTCCACTTTGAGTATTTTGAGTGCTCCTATAATGATTAGTTTTAATCATTTAGGTTGATGGCACAGACAGCTCAAAATTCAAAATGAACTTTTAGAGTAGCAGCCGTGTTAGTCTGTATCCGCAAAAAGAACAGGAGTACTTGTGGCACCTTAAAGACTAACAAATAAATATGAGCATAAGCTTTCGTGGGCTACAGCCCACTTCTTCGGATGCATCTGAAGTAGTGGGCTGTAGCCCACGAAAGCTTATGCTCATATTAATTTGTTAGTCTCTAAGGTGCCACAAGTACTCCTGTTCTTTTTAATGAACTTTTACTTGGAAGACTGTAGGTTTTATGCTCAACTGGAGACTTACAAATTCATAACCTCAAAAGCCATACGAGGCTAAGAATAGTTTAAAAGAACCTTTATCGAGGGGAAGATGCTGGGAAATCTTTGTGTTGGAAAAATTAGATGGCTTTTGGTCCAGAAGG
Source organism: Chrysemys picta bellii (assembly GCF_011386835.1). Lineage (NCBI taxonomy): Eukaryota > Metazoa > Chordata > Testudines > Emydidae > Chrysemys > Chrysemys picta. The sequence goes on along the minus strand of NC_088794.1, from coordinate 35,891,344 downwards.
CACTGTTCAGATGGGGAGGACTCTACCACTTGTACTTGCAGTGAGTGGTGGAACTACTCTTAAGTACTACTAATTGAGGAGTAAGGGTGGCAGAACTTAAGCAAGAAGCACTCTGCAAACTCAGGACCAACTTGATCTTGGGTTTGACTTGTTCAAAACCTTGGGATCCAAATTATTTATTGATCATGACAAAGATTCCACCATTTTTACAAACAGTTTAGATCACTAAAGGTAGGTATTGAATGACTTAAGCAGTGCCTGCAAAAATTGCCAATTAAAGAAGAAAAGATAACATGTTCAGAGAGCTCAAGGAGCCTTAGACGACATCAACCTTTAAAACACTATGCAAGATGCAATACACCCCCTTGTGGACATGGATAATATGATTTTTGTTTGTTTGTTTTGTTATCTTTGATCAGTGAGAGTATTAGTATTAATGGAAGTTGTACAGTGTCTAAATTGAGACTGCTTTAAACCAAATTCACATTCTTTGGCTCGTCTAAAGTAATCCAGCTGCACTCACTTGATTTTGAGAAATGACTTCCCTTTTAAATAGTAATGGATTAAAGCTCTTTATACAGAATTTACTCTATTGTAAAAACTTTACAATTTGTGAAATGAAGCAGAATTCATGAACGTATACAAGAAATTTTGGAAATTCAGATTATTTCCTACTTCTTACTAATGAGTACCTCCATTTTTATCTGGGAATTGTTACAAAAAGCTAGCTTAATTTGACACGGCTTTGTGGGTTATAGATTCGTTCCTTCAAATGGCAATTCATTTTGCGTACTCATTGACTTCCTGAAAAGTGATATTCATATCTATTATTGCTAGTTTGCTGTACTAGTCAATGTAAAGTGACTAGCAAGACTTGAAGGTTTTGCTCAAATGCATTGTCAACTTTAGTTGTGTTTAACTGTTCTTTTCTGTCATCCTTTTGGTATCAAGTCCATACCAGCTGCCATGATGATGCAGCCGCAGCCAGTGGTCCTGATGCCCACAGTATACCAGCAAGGAGTTGGATATGTACCTATTGCAGGTATGTTCTCCATCCTTGCATCAATTCAGTTTCACTTATAATGCTTAGTCGCTCTTTTTAAATTAGTTTAAATTCTGCAGAAATTCAGAGGCTGCCAGAGAAATACTAAGATAGCATGCTGGCTACTACCAGCTCAAATGGATCCCTTACCTGAACCCACCAAAGATTGGGAGCATCATGGAGATCACTTGTATTGGGGGTTAAGGAAGTGCTCTCTATTCCAAATTCCAATTTCTCATTCTAGAGTATGGCCAAGGGAAGTAGGAAGGTGCAATGGGGAATTCCCAAGGCACTGTGGTGCGGGAGAGGAATCTTCCCCAGAGGCCACAGAGGAGCAGCAGAGCTGCTCTGCAACTTGGGAATCTTGCCACAGGACTCAAGTAGTTTCTTTTGTATTTGTGCTCATCCTCCCAAGAGGATTTGTCAGTGGATCTATATGGCAGCATGTCAATTGGACCCCAACTTCCTTCTGCACAGTGGTGCACAGGAAGCTTCCATGGAGCTGGGATCTGTTACTCAGGGAGTCCTGGCTCCTGTAGACTCTCCGAATCCTCTTTTGTGTAGCAGAACTGAACCACTTCTACTCTGTTGGCAGGGTCTTCTGTGCTCACAGAGGGACAGAATCTACCCACGAGTGCTTCTTTGCAATAGCATGTAGAAGAAAGTTATTTAAAATGGCAGCCAGGATACACAAGTAGCTGAAGACCAACTTTTTCTTCAGAGGGTTTAGCATAGACTTTCTCTGCTGAAATTCACTGCATTATTGTACACAACTGGGACAAGGAGAGAGCCTATACTTTGAAGCAGAGCCCCTTTTATTTTTGTAAAAAAGTAGTAAAAATCAATTAGACTGTGAAATTGCCTTTCAAACTTCGGAAGCAGCATTAAAGTATTTAATAGGCTTTTTGTGATATTTTATTTCTCACATGACATATGGTGTTTAAAAGTTTCATTCTGATATGATATGGACATGGATTCAGGTGCAATAGCTGACTCTAATATAATGTCAGTTTGTGTACATCAAAGGGAAAGACTGAATTCAGTGTGGGTTTTTTGGTTTAAGTTAATAAATGCATTCAAGTCTATGTGAATAAGTGACAGAATGGATAGGGCATGATCATAGCACCAAGGGTTGAACCCAAATTCTGATTCCAAACTCATTTATTAAAGTTAATATGAAGCTTAAATTCCATCAGGAATCTGGGTTACCTGGATGTGGAAGCAAATTTACTCCACAGTAGTAATGTGTACAAGACCATTGAAATAACTGCACATACAAAAGATTGAAGCATTAAACAGTGAGTGTACTAGAGGTTTGCACACTTTGTTGCTTTAGTAGTCCTAGTGCATTGCACCCAACAGGGACTCTGGCATTCTTTCACTTCCCCCTTGTTAAGGAACCCCCTTGCAACACAGTTCCCTCCCTCATGCTGGTGGTTCTGGGTCCCCCAAGCCAGGGGTTCTTTGTGCACCACTGCCTTCTCCTTTCCACTCTCATTTTCTTCCAATCTTGAGGAAGAAGTCTTTCAGGGCAGCAACATTTTAAACTGTATCAGGAACTAAAAATGGGGAGGAGGAAGGGTATTGTTATGTAGCAATGTGTTTAATGGCTACCAGCAACTGGTTCTTTGATCTATAGACAACTAAGAAAGGTGGTTGAAGCTGCTGGCTCTGCTAACCAGATGCTGAAACTGCATGTGCCCCACTTCTTCCTTTCAGCTTTGATTCTCCCCCCTCCCCCTCCTCAAAAAAAAAATCAGTAGGGTTCTGTCCACTGGGAGAGCATTCTCTGAAACCTTGGAATTCATCAGTTCCAGCATTCAAAAGTTATTGTGTTACAGAGAAATGCCATTTAATTGAGTGTTAGACCTCATTTCATCAGCCAGCTAACTAGTTTTGACTATAATTCATATACTCTGAAGTGCAATTCCATTATGATGTAAACCAAATGCATATGTAGTTCTTGCATGTTTCAATTAGAATTTAATATTTTTCTTATTGTAGCTTCAAAATCATTAATGTCATAAAAAAATACTTCATATACAGTACTTGTGAATTTCAGTGCTCCACAAACAAGAGGGTGTGAATGGTCCTGGGAGATTACAACTGAATGCTGTACAGAATTTCTCAAACAGCTCTACAAAAAAATTGCAATGCTAGCCTGTCTGGCCCAGTCCTATTGCATGTTGTAGTAAGGACCATGCCTCCACTAAGAGTGCTCTGGCAGTGCTTAATTTGTAATGAAAGAGGTGCTGGGGTTCAAGCAATTAGGTGCCAGGGCTCAAGCAATTTTTTTACTTTCATAACTGATGTGGCAAGCCCAGAGATGCCAGGGCAATGTACTGCCAAGCCCAGAGGTGCTGGGGCTTAGCCCTGGCACAAATTAAGCACTGAATACTGGTATACTATACTAGCAAAGTACTGGTGCGAATGCAGCTATAGTGGCAAAGTTGCGCTTTGCACTTGTGTAGTAAAACTAGCCCCTACCAACAAAACAAGTTATACCATTAAAAGCACAGGGGTGTGAAGACATGTGGTCCCTGACCTGTATTAGCAGAAGTCTGTAATGTAGATCTGACCTGAGACTTATTGTCACAAGAAAACTAAGCTTTCCTCAGAGTTGAAAGATTAGTGCTTTTCTGTAATCTGATGTGCACACCATCTAGTGTTGTCTGCCCCTTTCCACTTTAATTTGAAAATATTTTAAAAAAATCTTTTGAAGAACTTTTATTGGTGAAACTCTTCAAAGCAGAAAAGTACAGAAATCTGAGATTTAGTGCATATGACCTTATTTATTTCCTATATTAAACGTCTAATTTCCTAACTCATATTTGTGTAGTATAGAAGTGTCCTTATCTGGTAACATACCTGTACTGGTATGGGTGGTGTAGCACACTTCTGCCATGGCTATGGAACACTTGTATGTAGCACTGTACTCATTACTGCTGCATTTGTTTTCAGAGTTAACTTGTTGCTTCAGTTATTACTGTGAATGAAAGTATTAGGAAATCCTGCTTCTCTACTTAAACAATTCTTTATTTTTCAGACCATCATGAATTGCTTTCTTTATTTAACAAATGTCAGATTTTTCCACTGTGTATTAAAAAAAAAGACTCCAAAGGTGACTTAAAAGAAAAATATTACGAACAGTTTAATGGTTTTTATTAAATGCTTCTGATTTTTTTTTTTTTTTAGGGGGTTTGAATTCCAAATCAACTTTTTTTTAATTCAGCTCATTTTGCACATGGCATCTTCCCAAGTTTGCATTTGATAATCTCTGGAAGCTTGGACAGAATCTCAGAGTCAGAACAGAGCAGAGTAGAGAGATACTGAATGTAAAGAGTAATCGATATGCCAGTATCCAGGATACAATTAAAGCTACTCCTGGAGTCCCTTCCCCTCAAGTGCTATTTACTTGTCTCCACTCTAGGTGATACTTTAAACCTACTAATGCTACACTTTGGAATCCCTCAGCTTTTTGGACAACTCAAGGGGTGAATCAGCATACCCTTATTGACCACTACCATCTTATCCTTTATGAGTGATGATATCTCAGCCTCTGCAAGTTCAGTTTCATCTGCAGTGTAGGAACAAGGAAAGAGTTCCTAGAATGACATTACCTCAGACCAGGGGGTCTTGGGCCGAATAACTTGTTTATAGTGTCCAATTCCATTTCACTTTTACTGAAGGGTGTTCTCTCCAGATTTTAAGAGATGATACTACCATGTATAACTACAAGGGCGGAGCCTGCTTATTGCTTAAGGATATGACTATGTCACGGTGGTCAACATCGTCACAGAATCTGTAAATTTTGCCACTTATATGGACCTTGCTGCTGCACATTAACAGTTTTAGTTCACTTTGATCAGCTGCTGTGCATTAACTGTTTGTTAGTTTGCTTTAACCTAGTCCTGTTTCAAACAGGACTAGCTCAAAGTGAACTAATGAACTGTTAATGCATGGCAGCATAGTCCGCAAGGTCGCAATGACCATATCATGAAATTTATCTATTTTTTACCATTAACATTGCGGTGAATTATGCATAATTTTACCATATCATCATCATCCATACTTATGGTAGAAGGCTATGAAATTTTGGATTGCTGTGTCCATTACAGCACGCCCATAGTTCTCAATCTCCTAGGGATAGACAGTATTGTTTTAAAATATCCCAACAGGAGATCTTCACTAACTGGAGTGAGATATTTCTTTCATTCCACAGCACGTTAGAGATGATGGGAACATCACCCATGGAGCTGTAGAACCCCATTTTGGATTCATCGGGTTTTGTACTCTGGCGTGCTAGAACTTCCAATCTTTCTTTCTCTGCTCAGTTTGTCAGATCTCCTGACCCAGAAGCTTTTACATCCTGATTTGAGCTCTTTGCCTAGTGGTTGGTTAGTTGAACAGTTTAGATTGAATTTGAAAAGACCAGAAAATTCTACTTGAAAGGAGGAAATATTCCACCCGAAAATTCACTTTCTGTGAAATGGACCTGGTTCTCTGTCTGGGCAAGATTAAAGGATCTGAACTTCATTATTATTCTGTTAATCTTTTATTGTGAACTACTTGTTTTACATCAAGCAACCTAATCTCTCCTTCAGTTTGGTCAGAATGCACCTGGCTTACAATTTCACTGGTGCAAGATTCCACTATATTCTCTAATCCTACATGAACTGAACATAATTATGTCATTGTGTTGCCTATTGTTCAGGAGTTACCCCCATTCTGGGACTTGTGTGGTGCCTACAAACACAATTTTAGCAGCTCAAATGTTTCCTGGACCATCTGTCTTTTGATGACCTGCATTTCTGGTCATGATCATGTTGGCTTGAAGAGTGAGAGCTATGTATTAATGGTTCAGCCATTATATATAGTGTTCCAGAATGATAAGATAAAGGTATACCTGCATTTCAAATTCTTGTTGAAGGTGACCTGTGATTTCCACATAAACAACTTATCAGCAGGGAAAGCTAGGCTACATTGTTAGTAAGGTTTTAAGTTACTGCCTGACCAGGGCTTTGTAAAACACCTAGATGACTGTCTTATTTGTAGCATTATCTTCACATGCTAGGAAACGGTAAAAATTTCCAAGCAGATCAGAATCTCTCCACTAGTTCATGACATATTAAGGTACATTTTACCAGGCCTCAAATACATGCCTCAGAAAAGTCTCCATTGTTAAGAGATGCAAAGACACTACCTGAAGGTCCATCCATATTTTCACTTGAAGTAACACTAATAATTTGGCCTGTAGATCAGATACTCTGAGGCAAACAGCCTTGCAATCAGATAAGACTCTCCAGATCCACCCCCTTTGTGTCTGGGGACTTCTTGTCAATTGCCTGCAGTGGGGAGTCCATGTAGAATGTGTTTTGAAGAAGATACAGTTACTGTTATCTCACTCAAGATTGTCGAGTCTGACAACATATTGTTAGTGGAAGGAACTAAATATCAGAGGGGTTACATCCTCTGTTTACTTGAGTGAGATTGGAAGGACATAGGTCGGATGCCCCAATTGGCACTTCTTCTCAAGAAGTTCCCTTGCCTTCAAAGTGAATCCAAGGCCACAAGGCATTTAGCCATGCTTGTCCCATTCCCCTTAATGGGAATCATAAAGAGAAAATCTTACACAATGGGGTTTATGAAGTGTTTGTCTACACTGCAGTTAGACACCTGTGCCTGGCCGGTGCTAGTTGACTTGGGCTAAGGGGCTGTTTAATTGTGGTGTAGGGATCCTGGGATACAGCCTGAGCTCTGGGCTCCTCCCACCTCTCAGGGTCTTAGAGCCTCGGCTCCAGCTTGTGCCTGAACATCTACACGGCAATTAAACAGCGCTGCAGCTTGAGCCCTGTGAGCCTGAATCAGCTGGGTAAGCCACAGGTTTTTAATTGCAGTGTAGACATACATACCCTTAATTTCTCCCAGAGAACTACGTCTGCAATTAAGTAAATAGCCACTAGGTGTCATTCTGTTCCAGCAATGATCTTGCAGACTGATTCCTAAGTGAAAGTTTTGGTGATAAGGCTTTTTTTTGTGACTGAAATATAGCAGTAAACACTGCCTCGTGTTTGGGTTTTAATGTCTATTCAGAAAAGTTAAACTGCTATTCTTTTAAAAAAAAAACTGTAAAAATGTCTGACTTCCACAATTTGTTCAATTTAAAAGAGAAATAACTTTCTAATCACTCGACCTGTTATCTGAAAGTCAAGCTATGATCTTTCTGGTTCATTCATCAGTAAAAGACTCTGCATTTGGAACTTGGTGCAAGCAGGACTGTTAATCATGATGTGCAAGCCAGAATAGAATCTCTCTCTCCCTCAGCCTTTGTAGTACTAACTGGAGTAAAAAGTAGGGAAAAAATGGTTTGACACTACAATAAGTGGATGAGACTCGAAATATACACAGGAAGAAAACGTTGAGTAACAAGGGGTCATTTTTACACTGTGATGGGGGAGATGCGCAATACTGGTCTAGAGCAGAAATACTAATAGAATATTTCTGTATGATATTTAACTTCACTTATGAACATTACTTTTGTTAGTAAGAAAAGCATTTTATGCCATCCAATGACTAGTGTTCTCTCCTTGATTTGCAGAGTGGAGCTGTGGTGGAGGTTATACTGGTGTTTTGCTGAAACATCTAACTTTTAAAGCACTATGTTTTTAAAAAACAAACAAACCCGCTCCCCCTCAACTCTGTCATGCAAGTTCAGCTAGGCATGTGATCTACAGAGTAATATACCTTCACAGTCCCAGTCACTTAGGCCCAGACCCTCAAAAGTATTCAGGTGCTTAACTCTCAAATGACTGGGCTGATGAGCTAGTAGTCTAGCAGAGGTAGTAGACTTAAGGCTTGTCTATGCTGGCACTTTACAGTGCTGCAACTTTCTTGCTCGGGTGTGAAAAAACACCCCCCTGAGCGCAGCAAGTTTCAGCACTGTAAAGCGCTAGTGTAGATAGTGCACCAGCACTGAGAGCCACACCCCTTGTGCAGGTGGTGTTTTTTTAACTCTGCCGCGACTACACAAGCCACGTTAAAGCGCTGCCGCAGTAGCGCTTTGATGTTGCCAGTGTAGACTAGCCCTAAGCAATAGGAGCTTGCTTCGTTGAATAGAACATCTACAGCCAGCTAAGGAATAGCATTAATAGGCTCTAAAGGAAGTTCACTTCTGATTGACTAAGGCTTTATCTACACTGGAACCGGAATGACACAACTTGTCATTCAGGGGTGTGAAAAAAACATTTCCCCCACATTTGCAAATGAAAAACGTTGGTGTGAGCAGCGGTTTGACGGCAGGAGAGCTTTCCTGCTGACAAATCTACCGCTGCTCATTGGGGCTGGAAGTTTATCATCAGGAGAGCTCTCTCCTGCTGACAAACAGCGGCTACACTGCGCTACACTTTTAGCATCACGGCTGTAGCAGCACAGCTGTGTTGCTAAAAGATGTGTGGTGCAGACATAGCCTAAGTCAGAACTACAAGACGTTAAAAGTGGCTCGTTAGGGCTCCATCAAGGGCATAGAGTATCTCTTACCAATGAGGCAAATCTAATCTTAGCTTATTGTGCCTACACCTTCTTGCACATCTTAACAAGAGATGCCTTAATTTATGCAGACTCATTCTTCTGAAATTGTAAACTCTGATTGCAGTGACCATTTTTTAATGAAAAGCTCTCTGATAGGAATAAAAAAAATTAGTCTATTACAATATGAAAGCTGAGGGCTAGTATAATAGCTTGTGTCTGTTAAGATCTACAAGTCGCCTTGCTCTTAGTCCACATCAGTATTAAATATTTGTATGCAGTGCTATAAGGATATGTTGCCTTTCATGGAGAAAAGAAAGTCACTGCCACAAGGAAATTGCAGTCTAGGTACAAAGCTTTCCTTCTGATCACCACTTCTGTAAACCACCTCACTATATCTTCAGGAAATCTGATCTGACTGTTGCAACAAGGTACGTCTAATTAAAAGACACTGGAAATATGAAGGCTGGGATCCATAGTCTACCAGCTTTGTATCTGAATTTGCCTGACTCTCATCCTTGGAGGGTAAACTGTTCATTTCCTGGTAAAAAGTAGATTAATGTTTCTTTTCCATGTCTTATTCCTTTCCTACCTATCCTCAGGGCTTGAGTACTTTGCTCTGGGTAAGTCTTCTGAGCTCTTATCTCACCCCACCATATTGGATCGAGAATCTTTGCACGAGCTCATTGAAATTGCTTTTCGTTTGTACACGACATATTGTACCACAGAGCATTGCACTTGGATGTCACAATAAAACAGTTTTAATACATCTGTTTTAAGATTCAAAAGCATCTTTGCCCTGTTGCAGGTGCTAATGGTCTTTTAACGTTTTCTTTTTCTTTTTCTTTCCAGAGACTTCAGAAATAAATGGGATTAGTTATAGTAGTCTACAGATTAAAAATTATTAGTTTTAGGATTTTTAAACTAAAACAGCATGAAAGTAGTAAAGTTTTCCTGTATACTAAAGTCATCGATACACAAAGGCAAGCCGTGCTGGAAAGATGTAGAACAAATTCCAAAGTCATTGACAGCATCTGGTTCAAGTAGTCTTGTGGGCTAGTTCAGGTAGCAACCATTCTTAATGTCAACAAGCACTAATTTTGCACGTGTACCTTTTTTATAGGGGGAGAGAGGACTATCCCAACCCCTGCTACTGTTAAGTTTTTTGTTTTTTTACTGTGGGAGTGGAGGGGACTTCAAAAACTTCTTGGAAGCTCATGTACTAACAGGTTCTCCAGTGACATATTGACAAAGCTTCCTATCCTTTCTTTCCCTTCCCCACCCCTCTTACCTTAGCAGGCTGAAGCCTTACACCTTGCATTCTCATGGGTAAACTTTTTCACCACCATGTGCCTTTTGGAAGCAATATTCGTTTTGATTATTAGTCTTAGCTACGTCATCTGATGCCTATTTCTGTGTGAGCACTACTCAAGGTAGCTGGGCTTAGATTCACAAAGGTACTTCGGCATTGTGATGCTGAGGCGTGCAGCACCTAACTTTTGGGAACCTAGGAACACACTGATTCTCAAAGACTGAGTTAGGCACTTAGGCTCCTTATACACTGAATGGGGAGAGAGAAGTGCCTTAGACCACTATTCACAAAAGCCAGGATGCTAGACAGGAAGCCATCCAAACTAGCCAATGGGAGATGCCAGTAAGATGGGGATGTGCTAAGTCCCTCCCCTCTCACTGAGATAGATGCCTCAGTTTGGACTGCAGGGGATGCCTATCTCTACTAGCAATTTTCAGCTGTGAACACTGTAGTTAAGCATCTCAGGTGTTTTTGCAAGAAGGTAGCCAGTGGAGGAGGACCTCTAGCTTGACTTTTAGCCCAGTGGTCAGGTACTCATCTGGGATATGGGAACCCCCCAATGAAAACTGATTTGAACAGGCATCTGCCACCTCTCAGCTGAGTGCCCTAACCAGTGAGCTATGGGGTATTATAATATGGGGATCCCTCCATTTCTTTTGTTGAAGCAGTTCCACTGTGGATGAATAATTAGTTGTTAGAGCAGGGGATTGGATTCTGGCTCTACCGCATCCTGGGTGAGTCCTTTAACCACCAAGCTATAGAATCATTCTCATGCTTGTGTAGGTCCATCTCTGTGCTCTTATCCCCTCCCCCTCACCCCCCTCACAGTGACTAATTATTTATCCACAGTGGAACCCTAACCACTGGGCTACAAGTTATGAGGGAGGTCCTCCCTCAGCTGTTTTGTGTGAACTTGCCTGAGGTGCCCAATCCGGTAGGCTGTCTCTGAGATGCTTACTAGGCCCTGTGCACGAGTTAGCTGGTTGAACACCTGTCTTTCCTGGTTAGTGAATCATTCTGTTGCTTAGATGGGAGATAGGTGCCCAGACCCTTAGAGTGAGGCAGCAGTGTGCATGCCCAGAGGCAGAAACGGGCATCTAGGGAACTTTTTATTGCAAAAACTTAGATGCCAAGTGAGGTTAGGAACCTACGGGATTCAGCATGAATTCTGTGAATCGCACTGAAGCCAAAAACTGGGACTTTTGCACCTAGGCACTTCATTCTGTGTTTAAGTCTGGAGTTTAGGTACTGTGGTATTTTTGTGACTCTAGGCCTAAGGCACTGGTTTAACAGATGACTCCCTTTCTCTTGAATAGTTTGTCAAAGTGATATACACTGACAAATCCTTAATTTTGAACTCTCAAATAGCTATTGTGACATCCTCAATTTGAACTTAGTATTAAAAAGTCCAGTCCAGTGCCTTCATGAAGGGCTAGATTTCTTCTTAAATAAATCAAATGTCATTTACTAGCATCCTGAATTCCAGATAAAATGGTGTAAATAAAATACAAAGCAACTTGATTGGCTTGGTTCTACTATCTTAGTTAGCTTTGCCAGAGCACCAGAATTATTGTGGGATTGGAGAATGTTCATGTTTTCCATGTCAGTTCATTTTGTAGTTAATGCCATAACTGGATATGTTGAGACAGAATTTGATGTTCTAAAAATAAAATTATGGCCTATAGTTTTTAACACCAAAAATCCCAACACAAGTGTGTCTTTGTACAAAACAAACATTTTGGGAAATTTTCAAAGGTATGAATGAATTAGGCAAAAATTAGTTGGATGCCATCGAAAAGCTCCCCCCAGTGGCATTTCCACAGAACTATTAAAATGGTATAGCCTGCAAGGAGCTATTGTATGTAGTGTCATATTTCATTGTTAAAACTTTTGAGGAAAAGAAATGACCATAAGGCACTTGACTGAACTAAAAACTAAGACGCAAAATATTTGTGTAATGCATTGTGTACAATCTGGATAAAAAAATTTCCCCTTGCTGCTTCTACTGCTGTTCTTAAATGACCACAATATGCTATCAACTGACTTGCTATTTTACATGTTCATTTTTATATTATTGGAATGTCATCGCTTGTGCCAGCATGTTTCCCACTGCAGTCACGCTGATGCTTTAGAGAACAGACTCTCCACTTTTAATTTATACTTTCTATGTAGTACTGGAAGCAAGAGCGTAATGGCAGTGTGCAATTCCAGCTCCTCTGAAAACGTTTAATACTATTATCTTCTGTCTATGCTTGTGAATGAAAAATGAGCTGTTACACAGTATGTTAAATGAAGTTATAAAATTAAAACTACTTAATGTGTCAAGCAGTTTTAGTTTAAAAAAAAAAACTCTTAATCTTAAAAATCTAATTCTTTAACAGGAAGATTGTCATGTAAATTGGGAGTGATATTTGATTTTTATTTAAAAAAACGTATTCTTTAAATTTTGAAAAACTAGATAGAGAATATACAGTAAATGAGACAAAGTAAACTTTCATCATGGTATTTAAATATCACTCTTTGTTTTATGGTACTCAACGTAGTTGTGCTTGGACTAATTTTGTGCACCGAATGAATTTAAAGTGATACAAAATGTTCAAAACCACTTGTCTGCAGTTTGTGCAATAATGAGGGAGAAGATGGAGTATTAGAATCGTTAGGAAAGAAAAATATATTAAACTCTAAAGTTGAGAATATTTATTCAGTAGTGGTTTTACAAATGTCTGATTCAAGAGTTAATACGTTCTTATGACACAGTAGGAAAGGAAACCCTGTGGCCTTTGTGATTCTGACTGTGACAAGACATACAACTTTAAATTTGTGGATTAGCTGATCTGTTTCTATTGTTTGTGAATCACTTCAGAAACTAACTAGAGTGATACTGCCTTTCTTGAGTAAGATGGTTATTGGTTGTGCTATTCACCTGATGCTGAATCTGTTTTGTTTAAGTATTTTTTTAATGAATCTTTTAAAACAGTTTTACAAACTGTGTCTAGAAACTGGTGTTCTATTAAAAGACAACCTGTGGCTGAAAATTAAGGTTTTGAGATCATTTGCACCCCAACTATTTTTTTGACAGTGATAGTAAGAGACCAAAACATTTGATTGGGTTGCTTTACCCATATATGGTGTTGTCTTCCTTGTGCTACACGGAAGCCATCTTCACTGATGAAGGCTTTAGACATGTATATTTAGTTTGTGATGTTTCTGTCAGTTCTAAGTCAAGCTTATTTAGGATGGGGCAAGGTGCCTGATGGGCAAGGCCCTTCATTTTTGTATTTTTCTGGATTTATTTTTCATCCAAACTTTGGACCATTGAAGTACATGAAAATGCACATTCTGTTAAGACTCCAATATATTACGTTAGATAGATCTGTCTGTTAACAATAAATTAGTCTAAATGTAAATGTGATGCTGTCTGTTAAAGTAAGGCAATGTAGTGGAAAATACACATGCACAGATGCAGGTGCATATGTGTATGTACTGTTAATATACAGTTCATGAAATAAGTCACAGCATTAAATAGCTTTTACTTTCAGTTCTCTTAGTTATCTCTATTGTTTTTTTCCCTTTCTTCCTGTCCCCCAATATTAACCTGGACTTTTATCCAGAAGGCTGTGAAGTAAAGTTTTTGCACCAATTTTCCACCTGTTTTTTATATTTTTGTAATAAACACAGATATATTCCTGGATGGGGGAACTCCCCCCACCTCCCCCCCCCAAAAAGGGCCTTTGTGATGGGTTACTTAAGGTGGATGAGCTTTAAATTGCTTTCATGTAGGTCTTTGAAAAAGGAAGGCAATGGAGCAAAACACCTTTTTAAATCACTGAAAAAGGAGGAATGTTTGGAATTGGAACACTTTGTGGTGCATTGGAAAATGTGGGTTCACTAACTGAACAAGATTCTTGTTTAACTCTTGCATGTCTTGGGTTTGTTTATGGAAAGCAGGAGGACTTACGTTTTATTAAGGTATGGCCATATTCATGAAGCAGGGTGGTCTTAGTCCACAAATCTTCTATGGAAAGAAGAGCAGTGGAAAGCAAAATGTTAACTGAAAGATGTAGTTCCTGAAAAGTTTGTGCAAATGGCTGGTTTCCTGCCTGCTTGCTTCAGGGTTGTGATGTAGAGACAAGTTTTTGGTGGAATTCATTTTTGGTAAGTTCTCTTACATATCTGAAGGCCTATGTCAACTAAAGAGATCCTCATTCACTTGCTTTTATTATATTTCAGTCTTTCAAAATCTACAAAAATTCTTAATGGTAAAATGTCAGGTCTTATCGTCAGTAAAGTCAAAGATGATGTCTCTTAAGGAAGGAAAACTTTTACTGGCTTTTATCAGCATTCCCAACATAAGAAAGGCCATACTGAGTCAGACCAATGGTCCATCTAGCCCAGTATCCTGTCTTGCAGCAGTGACCAATGCCAGGTGCTTCAGAGGGAATGAACAGAACAGGGTAGTCATCAAGTGATCCATCCCCTGGTGTCCAGTCTCCGCATCTGGCAGTCTGAGGCTTAGGGACCCTCAGAGCATGTGGCTGCATTCATGGCCATCTTGACAAATGCCATTGTTAAACCTGTCCTTCAGGAACTTTTTTTAGTTCTTTTTTGAATTCAGTTATAGTTTTGGCATGCACAACATCCCCTGGCAATGAGTTCCACAGATTAACTGCGCATTATGTGAAGTATTTCCTTTTGTTTATTTAAACCTGCTGCCTATTAATTTCATTGGGTGACCCTTGATTGTGTTGTGTTGTTCACTTTCTCCACACCATTCATGATTTTATAGACCTCTATCATTTCCTCCCTTAGTCAACTTTTTACCAAGCTGAATAGTCCCAGTCTATTTTAATCTTACCTCATGTGGAATCTGTTCCATACGTTTAATCATTTTTGTTGACCTTCTCTGTACCTTTTCCATTTCTGTTTGTCTCTTTTGAGATAGGGCAACCAGAACTGCATGCACTATTCATGGTGTGGGCTTACCATAGATTTATAGAGTATCGTTTTGATATTTTCTGTTTTATTATCTATCTTTTTCCTAATGGTTCCTAACATTAACCTTTTTGACCGTCATTGCACATTGATCAGGTGTTTTCAGAGATCCATGATGACTCCAAAAACTTTCTTGTCTGAATTTAGACCCCATTTTGTATGTATAGTTAGGACTATATTTTCCAACGTGCATTACTTTGCATTTATCAACATAGAATTTAATCTGCCACTTTGTTGCCCAGTATTGTGAGATCCCTTTGTAACTCTTCACAGACTGCTTTGAACTTAACTATCTTGAGTAATTTTTTATCGTCTGTAAACTTTGCCATCTCACTATTCACTCCTCTTTTCAGATGGTATATGGATATGTTGAACAGCACTGTTGCAGTACAGATCTGTGGGATACACCATTATTCACCTCTCTCCCTGCTGAAAACCAACCATTTATTCCTACCCTTTGTTTCCTGTCTTTTAACCAGTTACTGATTAATGAGAGGACCTTCCCTCTTATCCCATGACAGCTTACTTTTCTTAAGAGCCTTTGGTGAGGGACCTTGTCAAAGGCTTTCTGAAAGTCTAAGTACACTATATCCACTGCATCACTCTTCCACATGTTTGCTTGACCCTCTCAAACAAATAATAATATATTTCCCTTTACAAAAGCTGTGTTGACTCTTTCCCAACAAATCATGTTTATCTATGCATCTGATAAGTCTTTTCTTTGCTATATTTTCAACCAATATGCCTGGTACCAAAGTTAGGCTTACTGGCCTGTAACTGCCAGGATTGCTTCTGGAGCCTTTTTAAAAAAAAATTGGAGTCACATCAGCTGTCCTCCAGTCATCTGGTACAGAAGCTGATTTAAGTTGCAGGTTTACATACCAAAGTTAGTAGGTCTGAAGTTTCGTATTTGAATTCTTTCAGAACTCTTGGGTGAATACCAGCTGTTCCTGGTGACTTATTTCTGTTAATTTTATTAGTTTGTTCAAAGACCTCCTGTATTGACACCTCAGTCTGGGCTAGTTCCTCAGATTTGTCAGCCAAAAACAGTGGCTCAGATGTGGGAGTCTCCTGGGCTCTCATCCTGTGCAGTGAAGACTGATGCAAAGAATTCATTTAGTGTCTTCGCAATGGCATTGTCTTTTTTGAGTGCTCCTTTAGCACCTTGATTGACCAGTGATCCCACCGACTGTTTGGCAGACTTCCTGGTTCTAGTGTACTTAAAAATGTGTTTGCTGGGTTTATTTTGTCTTTTGCTAGTTGGTCTTCAAATTCTTTTTTGGCCTATCTAATTATACTTGATTTGCCAGAGTTTGTTCCTTTCTAGTTTCCTCAGTAGGCTTTGACTTCTAATTTTAAAAATCTGCCTTTTTGCTTCTAAATGCTGCTTTTACTCTGTTTAGGCATGGTGGCCTTTTTTTGGTCCTCTTCATATTTGTTTTAATTTGAGCCTCTATTATGGTGTTTATAAAAAGTTCCCGTGCAGCTTGAAGGCATTTCACTCTTGTGACTATTCCTTTAAATTTCCATTTAGCTTCCTCGTTTTTGTGGTGTTCCCCTTTCTGAAGTTAAATGCTACCTACCATGGTGGCTTTTGTGGTATTCTCCCCTTCCTCTTCTCTCTCTCCCACCCCCCCACCAGGGTGTTACATTTAATTATAGTATGGTTGCTATTACTGAGCGGTTCAGCTGTATTCACTTCTTGGACCACATCCTATGCTAAATCATGGACTAAATCAAGAATTGCCTCTCCCCTTGTGGGTTCCAGGTCTAGCTGCTCCACGAAGCAGTCATTAATGGTGTCTAGAAACTTAATTTTTGCATCCCGTCCTGAGGCGACATATACCCAGTCAATATGGGGATAGTTGAAATCCCCCATTATTATTGAGTTTCTTATTTTTATAGCACCTCTGATCTCCCTGAGCATTTCACAGTCACCATCAATATCCTGGTCAGGTGGTCAGTAGTATATACCTTCTGATATACTCTTATTATTCAAGCATGGAATTTCTAATAATAGAGATTTTATAGCAAGTTTGATTTATCTAAGATTTTTACTATATTTGACTCTGCTTTCTTTCTCATATACTGCCATTCCCCTGACAGCATGAGCTGTCATTCCTATATATTTTGTGTCCTGGTGTTGGTGTCTCATTGATTGTCGTCATTCCACCAAGTTTCTGTGATGCCTATTAAATCAATATCATTATTTAATACCAGGCTCTCAAGGTCACCTATTTTAGTATTTAAACATCAAACATTTTTGTATATGCACTTATAAAATTTGTCACTTTTTAGTTGTCTGCCATCATGTCATGTAACTGAATGGGACTCTCTCATTTGACTGTTTCTCCTCAGTTCCTACTTGTACTTTATCAACTTCTATCTTTCCCTCTTTACTAGGCTATAGAGAATCCCCATTAATAGATCCTCCCCTATAGGATGTCTCTATCTGAACCGTGTGCTCCTCCACACCTGTCAGCTTTCCTTCAGCCCTTAGTTTAAAAACTCCTCTGACCTTTTTAATTTTATATGCCAATAGTTTAGTTCCATTTTGGTTAGGTGGAACCTGTCCTCCTTGTATAGGCTCCTCCTTTCCCCGAAAGTTCCCCAGTTCCTAATAAATCTAAAACCTTTCTCTCTACACCATCACATCATCCATGCATTGAGACCCTGCGGTTCTTCCTATCCCTGCACATGAAACTGGAAACATTTCAGAGAATGCTACCATGTAAGTCCTGGACTTTAATCTCTTACCTAGCAGCCTAAATTTGGTCTCCAGGACGTCTCTCCTATATTTTCCTATGTCATTGGTACCCACATGTATCATGGCCATCAGCTCCTCCCTAGCACTGCACATAAGTTTGTCTGGATGTCTCGAGAGATCTGTAACCTTCTTGCCTGGCAGGAAATTGACCATGCTGTTCTCCTGGTCATAACAAATCCAGCTATCTATATTTCCAATGATTGAATCCTCCATTACCATTACTTGTCTCTTCCTAGTAACTGGGATTCCCTCCCATGGAGAGGCATCCTCGGTGCAAAAGGATACACCAGTTACATGGGAATTATGTTATAAGGGCTCTATCACTAACATGTCTGATAGTGTGAATCGTTGCAAATTTTTGTATGCTGGCTCTTCTTGGTAAGTCTTGTTCAGCAGCTCAAACTCTCTGGATTTGACCATGCTGCTGCAAATACAGCTACCACCTGACATTCTGGATCATGGAGGGACATTTTAAATAAAAATCATATCCCTGGAATACCAGTTTCAAATAAAATAGGGTCAGAAGAACAAATTAACTTCTCTAACTTAAAACCAAATTTGATACAAAAAGGTTCTTTATTTTATAAGCTGCATAAGCAGGAAACCGATGTAGTGTCCAGTACTCCCCAGTCAAAGTTTTTTAGTCAAATGATGTCTTGTACAACAATGCCATAGTTTAGAATGCAATCAATTGAAATAATTACAGAATTCTTTACAAAGGTCTTTAGTGCACCATCCTTGGCTACCAAGATTAGCTTTATAAAAATAAACTGTAACTGTGGAACTCTTTTAGTTGTGTTTCTGAACTTTAGGCATGATTTGAATTATTTACAAGGTCATCAGGTGATGGTAAAAATGTACTTTTTATATGGAGTGTGCATGATTTTTTAGGAACTTGTTTCAGAAAGCCCTGGTTTTAAATATTCCTCTCCATATTACACTGTAAATTTTTCTTTCTTGACTTTGATAGTACTGTGACTTAACAATGTAATGCAAAAGTTCCAAAATAAAATACCTCTGAAGTGGTTTCTGTCCTCTGCCTTAAAAACTGGGACACACAGTAAGGTCAAGGAAAGTGTCAGTCTATGGGAATAAAAACCAGAATTCCTCATCTTGCAGCATAGCTCTGATGTCACATGTTGAACAATTGGATACTATTTATGCGAGAAGAGACATGACCTCAAAATTCATGGGTTTTTTTTTTGTTCACTTATATCTGCTCCCAATCTACTTGGGAACAATGAGTTACTTTAATGCATTCCTTTTTCGATGTAATGGAGCTCATGTTCATGGAAATCTCCTTTTATCAGAGCTCTCTTGATTACCCTTGTCAAGAAACATGATTTCGGACATCAGACTATTCATATAGGATCAGGGTTTGTCCTTAGTTTATTTTGTTTTCAACAATGAAATTTTATTGCATCGAGTTCATTAGTGGTATGGCCTTTACGTGTAACAAAAAGATCCTGCAAACCATGATATAAACCCATAAGGACTTAATAAAAGAGTGCGAACACTGTCTTTTTTTTATTATGTTTTTTGTGTAGCCTGAAATCATAGTACCTGGGTGCCTTTTCTAAAACTGTAGAGCCTGCCTATGCTTGCCTTATTTGTCTAGGTCTTTATGCCAAGCCCATCACTGCATTCGCTGAGTACTTTTGGAACATTGCGCAGAGGGTAATAGTGTGGCTAGTATCAAAACGTAATTATAGGAAAAGTCTTGTTTGCCACAGTCAGATGACTTCCCAAATATCACAATGTTTTTTCCATCTACAAATTAAGTCAACACTTTTCTCTGAAATATGTAGTATAAAGACCCTTTTGTGCCTATTTCGTTTGATCAACAATGAGCATTTTATTATTCATGTAGGAGGAATTTTTAATTTCCTCTGTTTTTGTTTTCAGGAATGCCTGCAGTCTGTAACCCAGGCATGGTACCAGTGGCAGTGCCACCTCCTCCAGTCAACCCTCAGCACGTGTGTAATGAAGAGGATCTGAAATCAATCCAAGACATGTTCCCCAATATGGACAAGGAAGTAATTCGTTCAGTGCTAGAAGCCCAGAGAGGGAACAAGGATGCAGCTATCAACTCGTTACTTCAGATTGCAGAAGAGTTATAGACCCCAAGCCCTGCATTGTCGCTGTTCTTGATGCCACCTTTATTTTGACTTGCCAAGCCAGGGATTTAGCTAGAGGAAGAATTTCCTAACATTCCTGTGAGCATTCTGTCTAAAAGAGATTGTACCCCTTTTTCTCCTTGGATATTTGCACATTTTTTTCACTTTTTCTTCTACAGTTTGTTTTACATATGTTCTACAGAAGCTTTTTTGTTAATACCAGCCTTATCATATGTGGCTATATTGCTTTCAGGGGTGTGTGGGTATGCTGCTTTTTTCTTCCTTCTCTCTGTTTGAAAACAAGACCATGTTCATATGATCTCTCTTAACAGTATGCAGTACAGGATTTACTGCTCTGTTAGATAGGAAGAGTTATGTTTTCTGGGAGTTGGATTTTTTTCTTTACATACTGCTTTTAATAAAATGTTTTTGTTTCAGTAAGCCACCTGTTTCTGCCAGAGATATAAAAAATGATTACACAATGCCCTTTGATTTGTCCTGTGGTGTTCAGTTATTGCTGTGAATAGTCCAACTATCTTTAACATAGTTTTAAATTTACTAACAAGCTGGCTTTCTTGTTGTAGTCTTTAGTGTTTCTAATTAGGTAGCCCCACCCACCTATCCTCGTGATTGGGCACCAAAGCAATATATATCTGTTTGGTGGGCATTTGGGGGCTCAATCCTACCATGTGATGTTGCTGTATTAGTAAAATCTGCAGGAAGTGGTTTTCTATATACAGCAATACACACTGTGCATCAGAGGACAAGATTGGGCCCTAATGTGTTCCTGCAGTTACTTGCACTCTTCTTGCTTCTACATTCCTGTGATTATTCCAAAGGATGAATGCAGAAGGAAAGAATTTATACCTGGAAAATTATGTATAAAATAAGCATTTAATTATTTAAGGAGCTATCTTGTAATAAGAACATTTTTGGGGGTATTTTTTTTTTTTTAAGTATAGCATTTGTTTTAAGAAGAAACATGCTACACTCCTGTTTTTCAGCAAAACTGTCTTTTTGCATGGAGGAAAAAAATACTTTTTAATAAGGAAAGGTTTTTTGGTAGTCTGGAATAAGGAGTAGCAAAGAGCTGCAGAATCTTCAGTAGGTATAAAGTTTTTAAAGAGCTGTTTTGATGATTCATTGAGTTACAGTTGATCTTAACTAATTAAATTGAATTGTATGCATACAAATATCAAAATTATCTTGTGAGATAATGGAAAATCTGACATATCCTAAATTGGCAGATCCTCATAAAGGGGAAGGAGATTGCATACAGTCATTGCCTGTGTTAATGTGTATGCAACATTCTAGCATAGAATTGCAGAGCCTTTGGAGAGGGAACAGATTATACCTGTTTGATAAATTTCTGCAGCTTCTTAATTTTTTTAAAACTGCAAAGCAATGCACTTTAAGTAGTATGCACAAATTTATTTTCAATAATGTGCAATGTGACTCTTCTGGTTTTTGGTGGTGTTTTTAAAACTGTTTTACAATACTTTCTATAATAGCCATAGCTTGTATTTTCTTCGTGTTTGAATGTACACTTGAAATACAGGATCTCAAGAGTGGTTCATGAGAACTTTAGTAAGCCAGGTTTGGAATAAGGAAAGAGCCTTTATTCTCTCTCCTTCCCCTCTTTTTTTCTTCTTCCCCAAGCACAAGATTCTTCAATATTTACGAATAAACTGCTTTCCCCAATATCTTTAAGTGTGGGGGTTGAGAGTTTTTAAAATACAATACCAAAGTTGTCCCGGTTTTTTTCATTGCTTGATTTTTTTTTTTTAACTTCTTTTCATGATGTATCAGACACTCACTTGTTAGTTATGTTAAAAATTCCCCATTGTCTGAGTTGGCAGACTTACATCTTGTAAAAATTTAGTTGTCTTCACATTCTCCCACTGGTTTTACATTTCCCTAAGAATTCAAGGCTACAGTGTCTCTCTCTGCATTGTAATGGGCTATGCAGGTAAATCTTTACCTTTTGCTTCTCTAGAAACAACTTTTCATCAAGAAGCTAGCCTTGCTCCTCTTGTTCGTAACCTCTGTTATCGCATGTTAATCACAAAACTCAACTCTAGATTGAGCATCTGGTTTTTATCTTCATAACACAGCGACTTCTTGTGGCATTGCCAGCCTACACCTTAAAGCAAAAGATGATCATCACTCAACTCCTTGGTAAAAATTTAGGGATGAGTCCCTTGCTATAACACTAGTACAAATGGTATGAATTGCTAGAGTAGAACAATTCAGGGAAAATGTGTATAATAAAGATTTATATATAGTTACTTAGTCTACAGTAGCAGATTTTTCTAAAGCAAGTAGTCTTGGTTTGATCTGTGTCTGGGAAAGTAATTTTGCTGTCACCTGAGATTGTATTGCTAATTCTGTTATGGCTGAAATGTAAGCATAGAACAAACAGCTCTGAGTGCTCTTAACAATTAGGAGGAGGAAGTGAGAATGTTAGACTAACTAGATTGAATTTCTGGGGATCCTTACATTTTCCATGGGACCCCTAGACCTACTGGAAGTCCTTTTTTGTAAGATGCATTTGTTATATGAAGTATAGCAGAGAGCTGCATAGATTGAAGGTGAGTAGTTTAGGAGCAGAATGGCCAATAAATTGGACTCTATGGGATTAAAATATACTGTGTTCATATTAAGAAAGATTGACCTGGGGATTTTAATTCAATGGAGGCTCAAGCATTATGCATGTAAAAAGAAGCCTCCAAGATGCACTACTGTATTTTTTGTCATTAAAATTAACAACACAGAAATCACAAGCCTACTCAATTTTTCTCAATATATGATATCCCCCCCCCCGCACACACACAATTGTTTTGCTGTTTCTTGTCAGTTTCAGTTCTGAGGGATTTTAAACTGGCAAGGAATAGTTAAAGCTAGCAGTTGAGGGTCCAGAAATGCAGAACTGAAAGGCAATACCTTGCTGGGTTTTGTTTTCAATTAAATACATCACATGTTCTGTTGCAGCATGTGACATATATGCTTCATTTAATAGAATAATATGTCTTTATCGTACTTCTGTCACACTCAGCAGCTTACAACCTCCTGGAGCCAAAGCCAGCTGTGTAATACTGGCATCTGCTAAAAGTTAGTGTTGTTTGCACTAGCTTCAATTCTGTCAAGGGTCTGCACTGGCTAAAGATAGGAATATGTTTGTCTAGCTAGATCCTTGCTACTTTCTCTTCAACCGCTGTTCTTGTGTGCTGAAGGTACCAAATGTTTTCCCTTTGCAAATATTACTGCTTGTGTTGGTTGACATGTAATACTGTACAGAGGATGTTTTTGCTGTAATCATTCTGGAGGCATTGTTTCTCACTGTATTGAGGCCCAGTGTCCACATGTTTTTCTTTTATTGTAAAATACATTGACTTTTTTTCATTCTATCTAATTTAATAAATGTATCATGTATACTAAAATAGAAGAATCAGTCCTTTGAGGGAAGCTATACCTCTTAACCTGTATACATTCAGACTAAATAATCCAGCTTTCAGTTTCTGGGGTCAACAGTCAAAATAAAAATGAAGACAAATCTAGGATGGTGTGAAAAATTTTTCACCTCGGATGTTTGCAAAATCTTTGAGCACAATGTTCGGTTTCTATGCACATCACTCTTCCACTTGATGAGTCACTTTATTTTCTAATACCACAGTTACTTGATTGTAGATTGCATCTGTACAAGAATTTAGCTGCAATCAGTCTGCTGTGTTAGTACAGTAAGTGTTTAAAAATGTCCTACAGTGGCTGCATGCACCATTCATAAACAAAAATGTGTACATCTAGAAATTAAGAACGTAGGACAGACTTACAGGAGGGAGCACTCCATCATGGGAAGCAGTGACTCTGAAAAAGGTTTTGGAGTCATAGTGGAAAATCAGCTTGAACATAAGCTTCCAGTGCAATGCTGTGGCCAAAAGAAAATGCAAATCTACTAATAGGTGTGTTTTTTGTTTTTATTGGTATTTTGGATGTTGTTCTATTCCAAGAATATTATCTAGTATTGTAACACCAAAGGAAATTTTGCCCAGAATGAAGAAGTAGAGTCTGCATAATTGTAAGGTAGCTGAAACAAAAATCAACTATATCTGTGTATGAATGACACTCATGTAAGGAGAAGAATGGGCTCCATCATCTCAATGGAATGAAATCTGGTTAGAGAACAGTGGTCTCCTGCTAATGAATAAGTGGGCAACTGAATATTAACTATTAACTATTTTTTGCTGTACATAAGAATTAGTCCTCTAATATAGCTGACAATTTTCAGTTAGTAAAATCGCTAATTATATGTAAAGGTATTGTAAGCTAGTAACCAGCTTATTTATAAGTAGAGTGGGGTGAAATTGTATTGGTGAATAGTTTATTCAGCAAAAAAATGCAGTCCCATTTCAGCCTCAAAAAATCAAAATGTTCTTTTGAGTTCTGGTCCCTATGTATTCCACATGTGGGTACATGTCCTCCATGCATCTGAGACCAGAGATTTGCAGCAAGTAGTGCCCATTGGTCTGCGCATGCACAGCTGCTGTCATCCTCTGACTCAAGAGCATAAAGGGAGGTGCGGACTAAAGCCCCTCCAGTTACTTCTGACCACTTAATGGCCTGAGTTGGAATTCTGTGTTTATTATGATCTTCCTATTGGAAAGGCTGAAACAAAAGGTTTCATTTTAACCAACTCAAAATTTTTGGTTTAGACTTTGGGACACTTCTAACAAAAGCAAAGGACTATATTAACAAAACTCTGGGGGTATTGCCCTCTTTATAACTTTAAGAGGCAGTGGTTAGGGCACTCAGGTGGGTGACCCAGGTTCAGTTGCCCTGCTGCCTGATGTGGAGAAGGAATTTCAATTTCTCTCTCTCACATTGCAGGAAAGTGCTCTAACCACTGGGCTATGGACTAGTCTCATGTGGGGCTTTCTCAATCTTTCCTGTGGAAGCTGTTTGACTTTTTATAAATGAATAGTTATTGGAGCAGGGACTGGAACCACCCACATCCTATGTGAGTGACCTAACCCCTAGGCTATAGACTCATTCACACATTTTTCCTGGCCAAATGATTATTCATTGACATGAGTGACATTGGAGGACTCCCCTAGGATATGGGAGGCCCAAGTTCAAGTGCCTGCTCTGATGATTATTTATAAGAAGTGGGACAGCTTCAGCAGGAGAGATTGAGAAAGCTTCATAGCCCAGTGGGAGACCCAAGTTTAAATCCCTTCTCTACACTACCTGGGGTGCTCTCATCCCTAGTTGAGTGCCCTAACCACTGGGCTAAAAAGTTATATGGAGAGCAGCACCACCAACACCAATATCACCAGCTCTTCTCCACCCTTTCCCATTTTGTGAATCTATTCCTTGGTTTTTTTTTTAAAGTGCCCAGAATAAAAATGTTTTGATCCAACCCAAAAACACTTAACTTTTTTTTGATTTGCCAAATTTCATTTTTGGTTTGACCCAAATCAAAAATTTAAAACCATTTTGTTTTGGAACTGCCAGCAAACTGAAAAATCCACTGTTCACCCAGCTCTATTCATGAGGACCTTTTTAAAATGACGAATTTCTTGTTTTTTGACTGTCTGAGAAACAAAGTCCCATTCTCAAAGTCAACACATTGCTTTACCTAGCACCCATTACTGCATCAATATCCATTCTTTATTTTAAATTTATTTTCTCATATGTTAGGATTGGAACAATGTTTCTGGATTGTAATTAGATATCTATTTTACAATGTTTCTGATTTTCATTCTGAGCTATATCAGTTGTGTGGCAGAAGGAAGATGCATTGGTGGGGGAGGGTGGTGAATCTTTGACCATTTTTCCCCCCCTCTTGGCATACTCCCTTAACTAAGGACTTACTGCTAACACAATTTCATTTCATATTGTGTGCTCTAACTGCACTATCAGTTGGCAGTTGAATGCCAGTTTCCATCCCCATTAAAGTTCTAAAGCTTCTCACTGGGGCTCTTGCATTTTTTCAATGCGCTGTAGTAGATAAGAGGGGAAAATATGAAGATGAATTTGCTTAGGGAAGTGGTAGCATTCTAGTGATTGTCAAAACATCTATTTAGCATTTTAATTTTAGGACTTTTTAGCATTTCAATGCTAATAGAGCAACACAGATGTGGGAAGTCTTTTTGTTGTTTAAGTATTAAAACATTAAAATATACTAACGAAAATATTGGCCTCTGGGAAAAATAATGAAAATACACTATGCATTTCCTTTCTTTTAGAATAAGGGAAAATCTATTGAGAGATTTTTATGCTGGGAAAGTTAAATCAGTAGCCTAATGCAGATTATTTAATTTGTCTCTCCTTGGTCTTCGGTCAAGTTGCTCAAAATCCAAGTTATACCTATTTTCACAGTGCAATTTGTATACCCTGAATGAATATTAACCTTCCTGGCTTACCAAAGAATACATAACTACTTTATATGAGTGTTATTAGGCTAAAATTACATTCCACATACATAAAGTTTGCAGTAATTATACGAAAAGAAATTTATTTTCAGCTTTTAAAAGTGGGAAAGTTATTTCCATTTACCCAGTTTCCATATTTCAAAGTCAATCATTAACTGTCTCTGTATATTGGTGAAGGAGGTGGAAAGGAAGTGTGAACAGTATTGTCACTGGCTAAATGTATAGCCTTAGTGTGGAATGTATATTTGGAAATGAATTTGTTGCACACAGCTGAAGTATTGAAGACTATGTATTGTTTAGGAAAGACAGAAATAAAGGCAAAGGTGGTGGAGTAGCATTGTATATCAATGATGAGGTAGACTGTAAAGAAATAAGGGATGGAATGGAAAAGGGTCTGTCTGGGCAAAAATCACATTGGGGAAGAAAGCTACTGGAGCCTCCCGTGAGATAGTGCTTGGGGTTTGCTATAGACCACCGGGATCTGATTTGGATATGCATAGAGACCTTTCTAATGTTTTTAATGAAGTAAATACTAATGGGAATTGTGTGATAATGGGAGACTTTAACTTCCCAGCTATAGACTGGAGGACAAGTGCTAGGAATAATCATAGGGCTCAGATTTTCCTAGATGCGATAGCTGATGGATTCCTTCACCAAGTAGTTGCTGAACCAACAAGAGGGGATGCCATTTTAGATTTGGTTTTGGTGAGTAGTGAGGACCTCATAGAAGAAATGGTTGTAGGGGACACCTTGGTTTGAGCAATCATGAGTTAATTCAGTTTAAACTAAATGGAAGGATAAACAAAAATAGATCTGTGACTAGGGTTTTTGATTTCAAAAGGGCTAACTTTAAAAAATTAAGGAAATTAGGGAAGAGGATTGGACCAAAGAACTTGTGGCTCTAAAGATGGAGGAGGCCTGGAATTACTTCAAGTCAAAGTTCCAGAAACTATCAGAAGCCTGCATTCCAAGAAAGGCGAAAACATTCATAGGCAGGAGTTGGAAACCAAGCTGGATGAGCAAGCAGCTCAGAGAGGTGATTAAGAAAAAGCAGAAAGCCTACAAGGAGTGGAAGATGGGAGTGATCAGCAAGGAAAGCTACCTTGTTCTGACTTCAATATGTAGGGATAAAGTGAGAGAGGCTAAAAGCCATGTAGAGTTGGACCTTGCAAGGGGAATTAAAACCAATAGTAAAAGGTTCTATAGCCATATAAATAAGAAGAAAACAAAGAAAGAAGTGGGACTGCTAAACACTGAGGATGGAGTGGAGGTTAAGGATAATCTAGGCAAGACCCAATATCTAAATAAATACTTTCCCTCAGTCTTTAATGAGGCTAATGAGGACCTTAGGGATAATGGTAGGATGACAAATGGGAATGAGGTTATGGAGGTAGATATTACCACATCCGAGGTAGAAGCCAAACTCGACCAGCTTAATGGGACTAAAGCGGGGGGCCTAGATAATCTTCATCCAAGAATATAAAGGAACTGGCACATGAAATTGCAAGCCCATTAGCAAGAATTTTTAATGAATCTGTAAACTCAGGGGTTGTATGAATTGCTAACATAGTTGCTATCTAACGGGGGGGGGGGGGGGGGGAAGTGATCTGGGCAACTACAGGCCTGTTAGTTTGACATCTGTAGTATGCAAGGTCTTGGAAAACATTTTGAAGGAGAAAATAGTTAAGGAGATTGAGGTCAATGGTAATTAGGACAAAATACAACATGGTTTTACAAAAGGTAGATCATGCCAAACCAACCTGCTATCCTCCTTTGAGAAGGTAACCGATTTTCTAGACAAAGGAAATGCAGTGGATCTAATTTACCTTGATTTCAGTAAGGCATTTGATAGAGTTCCACATGGGGAATTATTAGCTAAATTGGAAAAGATGGGGATCAATATGAAAATTGAAAGGTGGATAAGGAACTGGTTAAAGGGGAGACTACAACTGGTCGTACTGAAAGGTGAACTGTCAGGCTGGAGGGAGGTTACTAGTGGAGTTCCTCAGGGGTCGGTTTTGGGACCAATCTTATTTAATCTTTTTATTACTGACCTTGGCACAAAAAGTGGGAATGTGCTAATAAAATTTGTGGATGACACAAAGCTGGGAGGTATTGTCAATACAGAGAAGGACTGGGATATCATACAGGAAGATCTGGATGACCTTGTAAACTGGAGTAATAGTAATAAGATGAAATTTAATAGTGAAAAGTGCAGGGTCATGCATTTAGGGATTAATAACTAGAATTATTGTTATAAGCTGGGGACGCATCAGTTGGAAGTAACAGAGCAGGAGAAGGACCTCAGAGTATTGGTTGATCACAGGATGACTATGAGCTGCCAATGTGATATTGCCATGAAAAAAGCTAATGTGGTCTTGGGATGCATCAGGCAAGGTATTTTCAGTAGAGATAAGGAGGCATTAGTACCGTTCTACAAGGCACTGGTGAGACCTCATCTGGAATACTGTGTGCAGTTCTGGTCTCCCATGTTTAAAAGGATGAATTCAAATTGGAACAGGTACAGAGAAGGGCTACTAGGATGATCCGAGGAATGGAAAACCTGTCTTATGAAAGGAGACTCAAAGAGCTTGGCTTGTTTAGCCTAACCAAAAGAAGGCTATGGGGAGATATGATTGCTCTCTATAAATATATCAGAGGGATAAATACCAGGGAAGGAGAGGAATTATTTAAGCTCAGTACCAATGTGGACACTAGAACAAATGGATATAAAGTGGCCATCAGGAAGTTTAGACTTGAAATTAGACGAAGGTTTCTAACCATCAGAGGAGTGAAGTTCTGGAACAGCCTTCCAAGGGGAGCAGTGGGGGCAAAAGATATATGTGGCTTCAAGACCAAGCTTGCTAAGTTTATGGAGGGGATGGTATGATGGGATAGCCTAATTTTGGCAATTAATTGGTGTTTGACTATTAGTGGTAAATATGCTCAATGGTCTGTGATGGGATGTTAGATGGGGTGGGATCTGAGTTACTACAGAGAATTCTTTCCTGGGTGTCTGGTTGGTGAGTCTTGCCCACATGCTCAGGGTTTAGCTGATCACCATATTTGGGGTTGGGAAGGAATTTTCCTCCAGGGCAGATTGGCAGAGGCTCTGGGGTTTTTTTTGCCTTCCTCTGCAGCATAGGGCACGGGTCACTTGCTGGAAGATTCTCTGCACCTTGAAGTCTTTAAACCATGATTTGAGGACTTCAATGGCTCAGACATAGGTTTGATACAGGAGTGGGTATGTGAGATTCTGTGGCCTGCATTGTGCAGGAGGTCAGATTAGATAATCATAATGGTCCCTTCTGACCTTAAAGTCTATGATTAAGTACAAAGCAGACTAGATATAAAATGTGCAAAGCAAGACTTACAATACTGATTTATTCTTCAGTTACTTTGGTAGTGCACGATGGATTATTCAGTTACTAGGAATAGTGTCTGCTCATTCTCTGAGAGCATGAGGCACTGTAGTCTTCTAGGTTGGTGCTGATACAACTTTATGGATTGGAATTTAGGAGTGGTATTTACATGGCAGAGCTGAAGCGCATTACCTCTTCAGGATACACACACAAATCGTTTGCTTAAGGTGAAGGACAATCACTGTCAAATATTTGTTTTGTTTTCAAATTGTTTTACAATGAAACTCCAGATAGAAATACGGAACATTGGGGACACTGCGGGCCAGCAGGAAACAGCTGCTGTGCAGATCTTAGAGTCCCTTGATAAAGTGGAATTCATCTCCTCAGAGAAAATACAGTTAATATGGTGTGAATTTAACAAGTCTTCTGGTTCTTCAGGTTTTTGTTGTTGTTACAGTTTGCATTCTTTCACTGTTTGTTCTTTATTACTGGCTTTTAATAGTACCCCAGCTTAGTGCTTTACAGAAAAACAGAAAACTTCACTATCCTTGTGAAGTAGGTGTCATCGTGTATCGGTGGGTCATGACTTAGGATGCCAGGTTCAGGATGAACTGCTGTAACGTAGGGCAGACTCACCCCAAACTGGCGGTAATTCTATTATTAGATAGACCAATCCAGAAACAAAAATAAACTTCTGTCTCACCACACTGATTAACAAGAATTTCAAACTTCAGTCTCCTTTAGGCATCCCAGCCATTGTTCCATCACTCAGACACTTAACTTCACAAGCTATTATTGAAAACCAATTTCATCAAACAAAGGGTCCTTCGAATCCCAAGTGATCAGCCACATAGCCAGGTCAATATATAACTCAGATTTTACCCAATAATCACGCTTTTGCCAATCCTTTAGTATCTAATAGCTTTATTTGTAAAAGAAAAGAGGAAAAAGTTAAAATAGTCAAAGAAATGATATACATACAATCATTGCAAAGTTCTTGCATCAGGTTTGTAGCAGTGATGGAATAAACTGCTGGCTTGTAAAGTCTGGTAACTTCTAAAAGATTGGAAGGTCCTCAGCCCGTTGGTTGGAATGCTCCTTTTAGTGTAAAGTCCATAGTCCAGAGATCAGAGCAGGAAAGAGGCAAAATGGAGATGCTTCCAGGGTTTTTTATACCTTTTCCTATGTGCCTGACTGCTCTGTCTTAGGCTGTGGGAAATTATAGTTGCAAGATAGAGTCCAGGGTCACGTGAACAAATCACATGCCCTTGCATTCTTTGAGGACTCATAGGAGTAGCCATTACCCATATTCCTGCTAAAGGGTCTACAGCAGGGGTTCTCAAACTGGGGGGTTGGGATCCTTCAGGGGGTTGTGAGCTTATTACATGGGGGCGTGTGAGCTGTCAGTCTCTAGTACAAAAGTTTGAGAACCACTGGACAGGAAGGCTCACTGAGCAGAGAGAGGAGCTTCTTCTATGACCCATTGTGAGAACGCAGTATTCTTTGATGGGCCATCAAATTGAATAGTTCATTCACAATTAGCTGGCCAGACTGCATGTAAATTACCTTGTGGGTGTTACCCTAGGAGCAAACACATCTGAAATACTGGTACATAGTCAATATTCATAACTTTAGATACAAAGGTGATGCATGCGTACTAACAGGATAATCATATTTGATTTCAAGTATCAGAGGGGTAGCCGTGTTAGTCTGAATCTGTAAAAAGCAACAGAGGGTCCTGTGGCACCTTTGAGACTAACAGAAGTACTGGGAGCATAAGCTTTCGTGGGTCAGAACCTCACTTCTTCAGATGCAAGACTTCTGCAGAGTCTTGCATCTGAAGAAGTGAGGTTCTGACCCACGAAAGCTTATGCTCCCAGTACTTCTGTTAGTCTCAAAGGTGCCTCAGGACCCTCTGTTGCTTTTTACATATTTGATTGTAACTTTTCCATTGATATCTTACATGACATACTTTGTATAAGATTTGTTGGAATTGTCTAACAGCATCACAGTAAGTACATATTATCCTATTTTTAGAGGCAGAAACTTAAGGTTTGATTTCTCCAAAGCCAAAGGTGCTATCAGAGCTAATATTAGTGCAGAGGAGTTCATGGCTCCAAGTTGCATACTCAGGCCACTTGGCCATGCCTCTTTAAGACCTTTTCTACACTATAGGGTTGCCATATTTCCACAATCAAAAATGAGGACACTGGGGAGGGGAAGCCCTGCCCTGCTCTACCCCTGCCCTGCCCCGCCCCATCCACTCCCTCCCACCTCCTGATTGCCTCCCTCAGAACCCCAATCCCGCCTGCTTCTTGTCCCCTGACTGCCCCCTGCTGAGAACCCCCCACCCTAACTGCCCCCCTAGGATCCTACCTGTCCCCTGACTGCCCTGACCCTTATCCACTCGCATGGGTGGCAGGGTTGTAGAAATTTTGGTGGTGCCCAGAACCCCCCCCTCCACCTGCCTAAGGCTCTGGGAGGAGGTCTGGGGTGCAGGTCCTGGGCTGGGGATTAGGGTGCAGGAGGGGTGCAGGCTCTGGGATAGAGTTTGGGTGCTGGGTGCAGGCTCTGGGCTGGGGCAGGAGGTGGGTGTGCAGGAGGGGGTGAGAGATGCAGGCTTTGGGAGGGAGTTTGAGGGCAGGAGGGGGGGGTGGGAAGGGGGAGGGAGTTTGGGGATAGGAGGGGATGCAGGGGTGAGGGCTGTGGGTCTGAGGTGAGGGGTTCATGATGCAGGAGGGGGCTCAGGGATGGAGCAGAGGATTAGGGTGTGGGGGGATGAGGGCTCTGGCTGAGGGGTTTGGGGCGTTGGAGAGGTTCAGGGCTAGGGTGGAAGGGCAGGGTAAGGGCAGCCTGTCTTCCCATTAGTGGATGGGGGATGCTAGGACCCGGGGGCAGCAGACAGCAGTTGCTGCTGGCTCTGGCAGTACAAGCAGGCAAGGGAGAGGCAGGCAGGGAGGGAGAGTCCACGGGGGGGGAATGCGTGGAGGGAGGTGGCAGGTGGAGGCCGGGGACCCATCCAACACTCCCCCCGCTCCCTGATTGCCCCCCCCAGACTCCCCTTACCATTCTGGCTCCACGTGTAGGCAAAACACACTGCCCGGTGGGTCGGTTTGTGTGTTACACAGGGCTGCAGACAGAGGGAGGGGGGAGCAGGGGAGGGCTCTGGCTGCTGGAAGCCAATGGGTTATACAACCGTTATACAAGGCACTGGTGAGACCTCATTTGGAATACTGTGTGCAGTTCTGGTCTCCTGGAAGCCAATGGGTTATACAACCGTTATACAAGGCACTGGTGAGACCTCAATTGGCCGCCCAATCAGCAGCCGCACTCTACATGGAAGGGAGGGAGAAAAAAACCCCGGACATTTTAACCTTGTTGCCAATTCCTCCCGGACGGCTATTTAGAGACACAAAAGCCGGACATGTCTGGGGAAATACGGACGGATGGTAACCCTACTACACTACACAGTTTTATCGACAAAAGTCAGGTTTCATCAACAAAACAGTGGAGGTGTGCTCCAACAATGCTTCTCCCACCGATTTAACTCTCCTGCTATGCCGACATAATAAAACCACCTTGACAAGCAGCATAGAGCCTTTTACAACAAAGTTAGTGACAAAGTGTCACATCATATCTTCCCAGCTGACCATGCTGGCTTTCCTCAGCAAACGCCTTCCTGCCTCGAGTACACCAGAGTTACTGGGTCTCTGAGGAGAGGAGGCTGTGCAGTCGCAGCTCCAATCTAGCTGTAGGAACTTTGAGACCTATGAGCAAGTTGCTCATGGCACGGATAAAAAGGGGTACAAAAGGGACATGCAGGAGTGCCATGCTCAGGTCAAGGTGCTGAGGCAGGTGTACTAGAAGGCAAAGGAAGCAACCATCATTTTGGTGCAGCGCTGAAAACATGCTGTTTTTACAAGGAGCTGCATGCCATCCTCCACCGCCAAGAGTCTTGTGGATACTTCGAGGGGACTGGAGGCAGCGGCCAGTGGAGTCATCGCTGAAGACGAAGTGGTGGATGAGGAGGTCGAGTTGAAGGAGGATGTGTGACAGGCAACAGGCTCATCTGGTGGCGTGACGTGGTGTGGCGAGCCAGGACCTCTTTTTGACTCCGGAGGAGTCTAGCCAGTCCCATTACTCCTGCTCTGGCATGCCTGAAACAGGAGAGAGGAGCTCCAGTAAGTACTCATTTTGCTTTGCTGCTGCTGTGATGCTATCTGATTAAAATATGACCATACAGAACATTGTTGCAACCACTATTATATAATTGCAACAAATCTTGTACAAAATGTGGCATGTAAGATGTCTATGGAAGGGTTATGATTTGCTGAATATGATTATGCTATTTGTATCCATGTATCATGTTTGTATTTGAAGTTATGAGTATTGGCTCTATACCTGTATATTTCAAATGTTTGCTTCTGGGGTAAGGATCACAAGGTATCTAGCCTGCACATGCAGCTCTTCATTCCTCTCATGTTCCCGACCTCTCTCAGTCCCCGTTGCATGCCACCCCAGGGACATTTTCTATAATGACAGCTGGACTTACACGCAGCTGTGAGATCCTCACTTCGGAGAGTGCTTCTCGCTCTCATGTCCCTTGTAAGAAATGTTGCTGTCAAGGTTTCTGGTGTAGGGCTTCATGAGCCTCGGGAGTAAGGGATCGGCTGGGTCTCCCAGGATCACTATGGGCATTTCAACATCCCCTATTGCAATCTTTTGGTCTGGAAAGGAAGTCCCTGCATGCAGCTTTCTATACAGGCCAGTGTTCCTGAAGATGCGGGCACCATTTATCTTCCCTGACTACTCAGCGTTGGTGTCAGCGAAACGACCCCGGTGATCCACCAACACCTGCAACACCATAGAGAAGCAGCCCATTCTGTTGATGTACTCTGCTGCAAGATGGTCTGGGGCCAAAATTGGGATATGCGTGCCATCTATGGCCATGCCGCAGTTAGGAAATCCTATTGCTGCAAAGCCATCCAGTACTTCCTGCACATTGCCCAGAGTCACAGTCCTTCGAAGTAGGAGGCGATTAATGGCCCGCCACGCTTGCATTACTCCAAACGAATTTGTGACTGACCAGTCGCAGTCTGGAGTTGCCAGCTGCCACACAGCAATCTCCAAATTCTTTTCCACCATTAGGGTAGCTCTCATTTTGGTGTCCTTGTGCCACAGGGTGGAGGTGAGCTCCGCACAGAGTTCGAGGAAGGTGACTTTGCCCATATGAAAGTTCTGCAGCTGTTGCTCATCAATCCGATCCCACCACTCAGTTCTTGTTTCCTGAGCCCAATACTGATGTGCAGCTGCTCACCATGTGCAGCTGCTCCGTGAATGCCAACATCAGTCCTGAATTTTCTTTCCATGGCACTCAGCAGGTCAGGTACCATGCATTTCTGTTTAGATTCACAACTCATGAAATACTGAAGGATCAGCCGTGTTGTGTTCATAATGCTTATTACAAGACTGGTGAGCAGTGCAGGATCCATGCTTTCAGTCAGAGATGGCGGGTGCAAAGTTTATGAGGGCAGCTGAAAAACGGCGTGAAACATAGTCTGAAGCCCTTTGAATTATGGGATGGAGAAAAATGCATCATGGGGCGGTGATCCCGCCCCCTGTGATGCACTGAGATCCATTTCCAGACCTCCTAGCGGGAGAAGGTGGAGATTTCCACAGAGGTATAGCTACCCACAGCGCACTGCTCTGTCAGCGGTAGAGCACCAACTGTGGCCTTGCTCTGCCGATACAAGGGGGTCATGTGAACATGCACAAGCGATGTAATTACAGCGGTTTATGATCGTTGATGTAACTTAAGTCGACTTAATTCCTTAGTGGACACATTGCCAAAGAAGCCTTCACCTTATTTCCTTTGTTTCTTTACTATTTTTCTCCAGTCCCTCCCCACAAATCCAAGGGGGAATTTTCTGGGGGTCTGTTTCAGAGCTGTGAGAATCCCTATATTTCCTAATTTAATATATGTCCTCAAACTTGAAACTTTTTGCGCAGCTTCCCACAGTAAGAACTGAATTAGTCTAAAGGAGCCAGCACTGAGTGGTGTGTGAGGTAAGCATTTTGTTTGCTTTCTGTAATGCTTGCAGACCTTCTTGGTGTCAAAGCCCAGCACCAGAAACTGAGCCAGTCTCTTGCATGCTGGTGTACCATTAGGCAAGACCTGCAAAATTCTTATAAAAATGTAGTAGCTTGACTACATCCCATAGCCCAAAGAAAGGGCTTCTTGCAGTTCATGAGTCAGGGTTAGTCACAAAGGGATGTAGGTACCTGAATTCAAAATTTAGATCCTCAAAACCCCTCTTCAGCTGCCACCTGATCCTGGAGGTGACTACACTTCTGCTGGCAAAATGCCTCATGTGCTTACATTTCTGCTGGTGGGCATGTGCAAAGCCACCTAAGTCTTGATGCTGCCAAATTGCTTAGCACCTAAGCCATAAAGGAATTCTCAAATTAGGCATTGCCCTGCCTTTCTCACCTGCAGGGCACCATCTGGTAGGCATTTTCAGAAGTGGCCAACTGGTCTGGGGCCTGCATAAAACTCAACAGGTGGTTGTGCTGCCCCTGACCCTATAGCCCAGCTGTTAGAGCACTTACCTGGGAGCTTGGAGACCTGGGTTCAAGTCCCTGCTCCAAATCAGGCAGAGCAGGGATTTGATTCTGGGTCTCTGATATGCCAGGTGAGTGCTTTACCCAGTAGGGTATTGTGGAGGGAAAGGTAGGTGGGAAGAGGATGCCACATCTTCATTTTTGGTGAGAAAGAACTAACTTGGCTTAGGCACCTAACTCCAAGAGAGGAGCTTCATGGCTGGGAATCCCAAGAGGAGATAGGCAGCCCTGTAATGAATTCAAGTATCAGGGGGTAGCCGTGTTAGTCTGTATCTACAAAAACAACAAGGAGTCTGATAGCACCTTAAAGACTAACAGATTTATTTGTGCATAAGCTTTCGTGAGTACAAACCTCACTTCTTCGGATGCATAATCTGTTAGTCATTAAGGTGCCACCAGACTCCTTGTTGTTTTTGTAATGAATTCAATAACTAGTTCGACTAACGCATAACTTGTATTTGGGTAAAGTAGATCTTTCAGAAAGTCATCCAGTCTTGATTTGAAGGCATAAAGAGAGAGAGTATCCACTACTTGCCTTGCTAGTTTGAGAGCGATTAACCATTCTAACACCATTCTTGAAAAAAATTAAAATTATGCCTAATTTCTAATTTGAAATTACCTGGCTTCAGTTTCTAGCCATTGGTGGTTCTTATGCCTTTCTCTGCCTAATTAAAGATCCTTTTAGTACCTGACATTTTCTCCTTATGAAGATACAGATATAGTATAATGAAGTCACTTCTCAACCTGCTTTCTGATGAAGTAAACAGACTGAATTCTTTAAATCATAAGAACACTGTCCCTGGGAGCAGTGTGGGTGTATATCAAGCATTTTAAATAGGTTTGGTGTAATTTATTACCTGGTTTGTGGAGAGTTCTGATACTTTAATTGCAAAATATCTTACCTAATCATCAGTAGGATCATGAATGAAGAAACCCCATCATAGATGTACTCACTGGAAGTGGATGTGTGTATATATTTTAGAAATTTTAATGAACTTTTGTTATTTAACTCTTGTTCTTTCCTGCCATATACAAGCATTAATGTGGTGTGGCCCTTATTCCAAACAACAAACTTGTTTGTGGAACCCAGATATGTTATAGGCTGAGCTAAAGCTTGCTGTTTGGAAGCCCCAAAGCACTACCTTCCCTTTTTACTCACTCAACCTGAGTGCGGCTCAAAGGCATTGTCACTATTCGCAAAGTGGTAAAGCCCTGGAAATTATTTGGTCACTATGAATAGTTGATATGGTCTATCATTGAGTAACACTAGGCTCAAACTCCATATCTCCTCTCTAGTAGCTGCATTCCAGCTGCATAGCCTGCTGCTGCAGCAAAGAAGATTGACAGTATCTCCTAGGGCTGGAACACTCATCAAAATTTGATCCAAAGAGGTGCTTAAGAACACTTACACCACTCTCCCAAGTCTCATGGTAGCAAATGTGACTGCATCACTGATCCAAGCTATTTATTAGGGGATAGTGCCCGTATCTTACCTCACGCACCCACACCCATCTCCAATCTGGTCCATTGTAAAACACTGCTTTGTGGTGGAAGCACAAGTTGCTCAACAGTGATGCAGTCTGCAGTTTATTCTGTGTGTCCTGACGTGCCCATATTGGACCGGTCTCAGTACTGGTCATAGTTCAATGGTCACGGTGAAACTAGGCAAAGCAACACACTTGTGATCCATCATAGTGAATTTATTTTATCTTAGTGCTGTGAAGATGTTTGCTACATTTGGAGTCTTTTGGCTCCTTACAATTCTAAGCCGGTGTACGCTGCTCCAAATAACTTCATTTGTATCGACTAGTAAGGGTAGTCCATCTTCTTTGTGTGCTAGGATCGTGCTCCCTCAAGTCATGTCACTTTAATCAAAGCTCAAGACAAATCTTTGCTTTTCTTTCTTATACTTTCACAAAGGTGATTTATATGAAGAGTTTGATGTAAATTGGTGATCAATTGATACATCTTTTAAATTCTACATGGCCACTTTGGATGGTAGTGGCCCAAAATAAAATAGCCCTGTTACTTTTACTTACAAATGCAGGTTGTGTTTGTGTGAGTAACCAAGGGTTTAAGAGCTGGAGATGGCGGTATTCTGTCCTAGGAGACACACTCTCTGTGGTGTTTCCATAATAAACAGCTCAGGGTAGAGATGCAGAGCACTTCACTGATGCTTAACAACTCTTTGCAAAAGGATGACAATTCTTTCCTCCTCCACTCTGCTAAGCCCCCTGATCCAGATCGCTTTGCTGTAATCAAGCCTGAAGTGTTTCAAGTAGAGGAATACACAATGTGATTTCAAGATTTGATAACAAATGGCAGAAACTGCTTTGTTTGCTCATCTTTTAGATAGAAAAGGTTGTTACCGTAATACTGAACAGCAGGGTAAAACAGCATGGTAACAAAAAAAAAGACCTTGCCAACTACAAAAGAACACTCCAAGTACAAGTATAAGAATTCTTCTTATAAGAAGTTGGGTTTTTTTAATGTTGCTGGAGGTGGAGGGAGGCAGAACCACTGTAGATCTAAACCAGTATTTTCATAAATGGGTGCCCAAATTTATCCTGCTGAATCCATGTGCAAAGGACACAACCCTATGCTCTGGGTGTCCCTAAACCTCTGACTGCCAGAAGCTGGATGACAGAGGGTGGGTCACTGAATTTTGTTCATTTCTGCTGAAGCGTCTGGCACTGGCCACTGTTGGAAGATAGGATACTGGGCTAGATGGACCATTGGTCTGACCCTGTATGGGCATTCTTATGTAATTCTTACCTAATTAAAAGTGGTCTTGTTTTTCAGAAGTGCTGAGTACCCACAAATCCCAGTGAAGTCAGTGGAAAATGCAGTTGCTCAGCACATCTGAGAATATCTTTAATTTTTTTTTAGGTGCCTAAATATGGCTTTAAACGCCAAACTCTGGCTACACAAATTCAAAAATGTGCATTTGAAGTTTTATGGTAACAGTAGCTATGTACAGCATTTTAAAACTGATCCTTCTTTGAGGTGTGTCCTTGTGGGTGCTCCATTTTAGATGAATCTGCATCCCTGTGCCTGCAACAACCATCTCGAAGAACCTCAATTACTGCACAGGGTGAGCAGGGCCGGCTCCAGGCACCAGCAAAACAAGCAGGTGCTTGGGGCGGCACATTTCTAGGGGCGGCATTCTGGCGCCGGCCATCATAGACGCTGACTCTGGGGCATGGGGAAAAAGTGCTCCCACCGCCCCAGCTGGCCTCCGTCTGCTCCCCTGAGTGCACCACCACCGCTCCGCTTCTCCCCCTCCCTCCCAGGCTTGCCACGCAGGAAGCAGCTGTTTCACGCAGCAAGGCTGGGAGGGAGGAGAAGTGGAGTGGCGGGGTGCTCGGGAGAGGCGGCGGTGGTGGAGCGGAGGTGAGCTGGAGTGGGGAGCGGTTCATCTACCCCCCCGTTACTTCCTGCACCCACCCCCCCACCCTAGCTCATCTCCACACCACCTGTTCCCCTGAACTCGCCGCTGCTTTGCTTCTCCCCCCTCCCTCTCAGGCGAGGGAGGTGGGAAGAAGCGGCGCGGCGGTATGCCCGGGGGAGCAGGCGGAGTGGAGGTGAGTTAGGGCAGGAGGTTGTGGGGGGATGGGAATGGGAAAACAGAGATAAGGGGCTATAAGTCTGATCCAAAGGCCATGGTAATCTTTCTATTGATTTCAGTGGGATTTGAATCAGGCTCTATATTGGATATTGCGGTTCAAGTGGTGAGCACTGTAGAGGGTGTGAATTAGTGGATATTTAAAATTTTTAGATCTCTTACCATTTATCTTCTTCAAGCTGCATCTTTTGGCTATCAGGGGGGTCAAGTTGCCTGGATGTGTACAGGTATTGAATCTAGTTAGGTATTTTAACATCAGCTTTGAATCTTACTAACATGGAAAGAAAAGAATTGCCAGACAGAAACAGGCCAAAAGTTTGTCTTGTCTGTTATCCTGCCTTGGCCAGTGGTCTACAGCGGATGACTTTCACATGGGTGAAAAAAAACCATAATGTACTTGTGTGTGATTTTTTTTCCCCATGCTGGTGGAGGATGTTCTGCCAACTGAATTTAGGAATCAGCTAATGCCCTGAAGCATGAGGATTGATAGCCCTTGTAATTTTTATCCTCGCTACTGGAACTGCAGATACTATTCTTATTAATCCTAAACAGTCCATCTCC
This sequence comes from Chrysemys picta bellii, assembly GCF_011386835.1. Lineage (NCBI taxonomy): Eukaryota > Metazoa > Chordata > Testudines > Emydidae > Chrysemys > Chrysemys picta. The sequence continues at coordinate 35,850,990 of NC_088794.1, read as the reverse complement.
AAATGATAAAACCATGGGTGCATATCTCAAAAACACTCAGCATACTGGTGCCAAAATCATGGTGATAAATCTTCTTTGACAATGAAATCCTGTGGGAGTAACTTTAAATTTAGTTTTAAATGCTTGTCATTTTTACTCCATTGTTTGAAACAGCTCGTAATGTAGAAAGTCATTTAAACATTTCCCCTGCTAGCTTCTCTGTGGGGCGCATTTTACTTTAGAGAAAAAGGAAGGATGATTTATGTTGCTTTTCAGGGCTTTGACATAGTCACACAGCATGGAAGCAAAAAAGCTAAGTACCTCCTGGCAGACCTCAGGGCTTATGCATGTGATATAGGTCCTGTAAGATCAGGAGGGAGCCTTGTTGCTGCGTGTATATGATCCTGCAGAAATTAAAACAAAAACACATTGTCTCACTTTCATGCCTCTGTTATATTCAGTGCACATCAGAAACAATTCAGCTCAGTGTGAGTGCCAGTGGCATGTTTTCAAACTGAAGACATTTCTATGACCTTGTTTCAGCAGACAAAATAGCCATACCCAAAATACCCATAGCAGCTGGGAAAATCGGGGGAGCTTAATTAATTTAGTGTAGCAACACAGGCGGTTGTCTGCAAGTAGCATGAGCATAAGGAATGCATTGTGATTGTATCTGCATAAAATCACCCACACTGTTGCTCTGATACAAGACATCAGAACACAGCATCTTTGTTTCTTTGATATTGCTTTTATATTTTAAATGGGTGCTCATTTGTGCTATGATATAGGAGGGAATGAGAGAGAAAAATGAAGCTTACATTGGGGTGAACCTGAATCTCTTCCTGCTGGGCACGACATAAAACCCAGTTTGGTCTTTCCCTGTACCTGATTTAGGAGAAAGGGTGTTGTCTAGATATAGGCTAACCTCAGGATGGATTCTGAGATATAAATCTTAAATTTTCTAGGATATTGGATTTGTGGATTTAGTTTTGGTCTTTCTCTCCTCAAATTAGTTAAAAAAAAAAGTCTAATTTCTTTGAAATTTTTCAAACAAAATGATTTGTTTGAAATATTTGTAGAAAAAGTTGGATTATGGATGAAATATTTGAAGTGAAAAAACATTTTCCTTTTGAATTCTTTGATGGAAAAATAAAAAAATTTATCTTAATCAAACATTTTGTGAAATATTTTGTTTTTGCCAAAACTATACTTTTCCATAAAATAAAATGGTTGAATAATTCTAACCAGCTCTAATCTCTGCATTTAAGGAAAAGAAATAACTAAAATGAAGTATGTAATTATGCAATCTCTGCTAAAGAGAAAATTAGTAGAGTTTGTTATTGATTCCATGGGTTCCCCTGTATGATTTCTTCCCCCACATCAAATCCAATATTTTAGTAAAGATGGGCCACAGACAGGGCCGGTGCAACCATTTAGGCAAACTAGGCAGACGCCTAGGGCGCCTAGTGGTTGGGGGCGCCTAAAAGCCGATCCAGGTGGTGCTCGGGCACCAGCAATATTCAGAGCCGGGGCCCAGCTCCAGCAATATTTGGGGCCATATGTCCCCCCTGGCCCCACCTGCAGCCCCCCCATGCCTTCCCCAAATGTCACCTGGCCCCGACTTGCTGCCCCCCCCCCCCCGCCGCTCGCCTTTCAGGGCACCCGGAGTCTCTGTCCGGGAGCAGAGCCTGTCTGTCTTTAAGGTGCCACAGGACTCTCTGTTGCTTTTTACAGATCCAGACTAACACGGCTACCTCTCTGATAACTAAGGAAGAATCTTAAAATAAAAGATGTCCTCTTTGTGAGAAGATGATGTGCACGTATTATTAAAAAGGAATTTAAAGGAGACTATCCATCCCTCGATGGGTGGAAAAGGAAATGAATTTTTGTGTGTGATGGTGTCAAGGCTGCTTCCCCACTTTGAACTTTAGGGTACAAATGTGGGGGCCTGCATGAAAACTTCTAAGCTTAACTACCAGATTAGATCTTGTCCGCTGCCACCATCCCAAAGCTAGTTCCCTTCCCTGGGTAGCTTGAGAGACCTTCACCAATTTCCTGGTGAATACAGATCCAAACCCCTTGGATGTTAAAACAAGGAGAAATTAACCATCCCCCTCCTTTCTCCCACCAGCTCCTGGTGGATCAAGATCCAAACCCCTTGGATCTTAAAACAAGGAGAAATTAACCATCCCCCCTCCTTCCTCCCACCAACTCCTGGTGGATCAAGATCCAACCCCCTTGGATCTAAAAACAAAGAAAAATCAATCAGGTTCTTAAAAAGAAGGCTTTTAATTAAAGAAAAAGGTAAAAATCATCTCTGTAAAAGCAGTATGGAAAATAACTTTACAGGGTAATCAAACTTAAAGAGCTCAGAGGAACCCCCTCTAGCCTCAGGTTCAAAGTACAGCAAACAGAGATAAACACTCTAGTAAAAGGTACATTTACAAGTTGAGAAAACAAAGATAAACTAAGACTCCTTGCCTGGCTGTTTACTTACAAGTTAAAATATGAGAGATTTGTTCAGAAAGATTTGGAGAACCTGGATTGATGTCTGGTCCCTCTCCATCCCAAGAGCGAACAAACTCCCAAACAAAGAGCAAAAACAAAAGCCTTCCCCCCCCCCCCCCAAGATTTGAAAGTATCTTGTCCCCTTATTGGTCCTTTGGGTCAGGTGTCAGCCAGGTTACCTGAGCTTCTTAACCATTTACAGGGAAAAGGATTTTGGAGTCTCTGGCCAGGAGGGATTTTATAATACTGTACACAGGAGAGCTGTTACCCTTCCCTTTATAGTTATGACAGATGGTTAGGTATGTTATGCTTAAAAATAACTCCTATACTTTGAGTACGTGTTGCGTAAAGGGCAGCTGTAGAGGAGCACTTAAGGGGAGAGCTACAATGGAGGAATTTCATGATGCTCTGAGAACCTATGAAATACTTGCAATGTACCAGGTAGTGCTCTGCTTTTTGGGGAGCAGGAGTGGGAGGGAGGGGAGGACAACAATATATTTCTCTTGGCATCAAATGCTGCCTGATTACGTTAATTAAAAAAAAAGGGGGTGGGGAGGGCGACTGGGGGAGATTGAAAAATAGAGGGTGAGTCCAAGCTTTAAAATTCAGACCCACATATCCTTAGTGTTTAGGGGGGATTGGTTCCATCTTCTGTTCAAAATGAAACTAATTTGGTTAGTCTATGACTTCCCAAACCACCAGCAAGTTGGGTATGATTGACAGCGCCTATTCAGGAGAAGCCGAGGCGGGCACAATGAGACATGCAGCACATCAGGATTGCGATGAGCTGTGGGAAAATATTGTGCAAACACCCCACCCCTACACACTGCCTCCCTTTGTTCAGTAGCACGAGCTTCTCTCACATTCATAAGCGCTACAATTCAGCTAGTAAACACAGAGGTTTACAAAAGAAAAAATTAACCTTGACATTTTCAATGGATTGTTTAGATAAGGAACTCATAACAACTGTAAATTTGCTGTAAAGTAGGCAGCTGTTTTTGGACAAACACTTGAGACCATATTAAGAGACAGCTTACAGATTTGCTTACATAAAGGAACAGGCAAAACAAACCTTGTGCAGAGAGACCAATTAACTGTACCCAACTGGGTAATAGAAGCATATATGTGCATATTTTACAACATGGCCATTCCTAATAACAGTACCCCAAAGCACCTGTATTTAGCAATTTGATTAGATAAACATCCTGACACCCCATTTTCTTTTGTAGACAAGTGCCACTCATGGACGGTTCCTAATGAAATATCAGGACATCAGCTCATCTTTTTGGAAGGTCAAAGTGCACATTTTCTAAATGTATCTAGTATATTGTAACAACTGTTAGCAAAGTTGTCCAGTGCTGATTTTATCTGACATACTCTTGTTCATTTTTCAAATGCAGTATCCTCACTAGTCTGTAACTGCATTGATTTATAGCATGAATACACAATTAACGTTTTCAAGAATTTTGCCATGAGACTGACCTCTACCTCGATATAACGCTGTCCTCGGGAGCCAAAAAATCTTACCGCGTTATAGGTGAAACCGCGTTATATTGAACTTGCTTTGATCCACCAGCGTGCGCAGCCCCGCCCCCCCCGAAGCACTACTTTACTGCGTTATATCCGAATTCGTGTTATAGGGTCACGTTATATCGAGGTAGCGATGTATTTGTTTAACTGTACTTCAAGAGTTAGGTTTCTTCTTCTGATTAACTAGATTAAAAGGAGACATGGTAGCTGGATATATATGGTGTCTTAGCAAAAAACAATGATCACTTTGTCAGCCACAAGTTTATATCTTCATGTTATTTTTATGCCGTTATTGATAGATCTGTGTCTCAGATTCTCACTTTCTTAGAGATTCCTAGCTATTGATCTTTTGTAGTGATCATTCTGTAGCAATTGTTTCTGAAAGATTGTAGTTTTTACAACTGGCATAATCTCAGATATTCCAGTTTGTGGAAAAATTCCCACAAGCTGGAAATTCTGTCAAATTTTCATTTTGGAAACACCAACACATGGTCTTTCCAAAACAAAATTTGTTCTCCATGACTCCAGCAGCAACTGACTGTAATTAACATGATTCTTGTCAGTTTTGTACTGCCCACCATCTGATTGACACTGACAGGGCTTCCAGGGTCCACAGCTCTCGGGAGACTGCACCGTGTGGTCTGTCCTGGGGCCGGAGACCCAAGAGATTCCAGGTTCTGTGGCTTCCGGGCAGGCCTGCCATACAGACTGTACCAGGGCCAGGCCTCCCACAGCTTCCAGACTCCTAGGCCAGCTGGTTCCCCAGGCTGCCAGACATTTTGGACAGCTGTCTTAGAGACTATGGGAATCAGGCAGCCGGCAGAGCCAGCTGGCCTGAAAGTCCAGAAGCCCTGAGCTCCCTGGTCATAGGGCAGTCTGCATGGCAGGGCTGCCCTAGAGTTGCAGATCCTGGAATCCTTGGGGTCCCAGCAGCCAATCAGGCAGATTTTCAATGGAAACCTGCTGCAGTTCTTTGAAAGTTTGTCAAACAAGATACCTTTCTGTGAAACACTTTGGATTTGAGGAATCAACATTTCCTGATCAGCTCTAGCAGCTTTCTCCTCTATCCTGGACTCTCAATTTAGCTGGGGAAGAGGGTGTGGAAACTCCTTAATTAGGAAATGCAAGACTAGTTTTTTCACTTGTTAGGTTTTGGGGGGAAAGGAGCCTGTGTCCCTCTTTCCATCAGTTCTTTTTTATTTTTTTAAGTCATTATTTATATTAAAAAGTGTATTAGGTACTTCACAGACAAGTAGCAAGTTCCGGTTCATACCTCAAGAAGGTCATTTGTCCCTATGCCCATGTACTCTTTGGTCTCCTGGCTGAGGCAACGAGCAAGTATACTAGATGGAGGACTTGCCATAAAAATATTGACATTTACTAATTAAAGAAATCAGTACAATTTTGATGATCTCAATCTCTCTCCCAATGTTCAGATGTCTACAGCACAAAACCCACCACAGCTGGCACTACAGTGTTGCCAGTTGTGTTTTTTTTTAATGATGTCACAACATGTCCACCGAGGACTGCACTGAGATAATCAAATTCATTTCACATGCCACTGAGCAGCCAACTGACAGCAATTAGCTGTGGTCACTACTAACCCAAGTTGAGTAACCACCCACCACACTCTGGACCCTGTAAAATAAAAAATACTTTTCAATAGTGACAAAGGTGATAAGATCTATATTTCATTATCAATGCCTTGAGCCATCCAGTCTCCCTTTGTCTATTGTATTTAAATTTTGTATTGCATGTACTGTAGGATTTCAAACCCTCCCCCCGTGAGATTAGTGAGTAAATAAGTTTCACCTGTACTAAAATTTGTATTGGATGGTCTCCTAGGAATACAGTACTCTGTTGACTGAAACACCTAATCATCACTAGAGGGCAGCTGAGCAACGTTTGAAGTGTAAGTACTAAACATTTTATAAAGTGGCTAAAATAATTGTAAGTGAAGCCAACAAACCAGATAACCTGTTTTGCAGGCTTTGTAACTGGTGAGCACATGAGTAAATCAGAATGTAGGGGACCAAATAGTCTCACAAAAACACCCAAACTTTTGGCCCAATTTTTAAAGGTGATAAGCGCCTGCAGTTTCCATGGACTTCAAGGGGAGCTGAGTTTGCTCAGCACCACTAAAAATCAAGCCGCTGCTAGAACTGTTCACATATTTTGCTTTATTTCTACCATAATCTCTATTGTTTGTAGTTTGGGGGAACTGATCTCAGTAACATTCTTCGTGGACAAGCAGCCACTTACACTACCGACCCAGTGGCTCTCAAACTGTGCATCTGGACCCCATTTTAATAGGGTCACCAGGGCCAGCGCTGAAGCTGAAGCCTGAATCCTGCCACCCCAGGCTGAAACTGACCCCAAAGGCTTCAGCCTGGGGCAGCAGGGTCCAGCTCTGGCTCCGCCCGGGGTTGTGTAGTAATTTTTGTTGTCAGAAGGAGGTCACGGTGCAATGAAGTTTGAGAACCGCTGAGGCGGGTTAATCCTATTTCGTACACTAATAGTATAGAAATAGGATGAGATTTGGTAGATGAACCCCTTGGGCTAGCATTTTTTATGGCTGCTTCTTTTCTTGTGGGGAAGAAATAGAGGATTATTCGGGTGTGGGAGCTTACTGGTCCCCCTCTAACTTTGGATAGAGAGTCACTTCTGTTGGGACCCCTCTTTTTAAGCTTACCTTGAGGACTGACTTCACTTCTGGGCTGGAGACTCACCCTGTTATTAGGGAGACACTGTAAAAGCTTCCTTGTTGGTTTGTATAGAGGAAGTTACTTGAGCTTGTTAAAAATATGAATTAGTAGAACAGCAATTTCTGAGTTTTGAGCCTAATGTCTATGGTAGCTGATTAAGGGGGCTTGGTTTAGGTCAAAGGGATCCGTGTAAGTGGAGATAGGCTTGAAGTGAAACCTTGGATCCCAAATCTTCCTAACTTTGTATATAGGATAGCGGATGAGGGTGGGGTGGTAATTTGGATCCAAGTGTTAATGCTCTGATGTATCTCTACTTACCTTATCCAGGCAAATCACCTGGGAATTCAACCATTTGGGGTAATTATTTGTAGCCATTTAAGGAGTTATTAGAGAACCTAATTATTAAGCCACTTTTTTATATTGTGATTGCACTGTGTTGTGGATCATTTATGTAATGGGTTTATTTGTTGTTTACTCCTCTTTATTACTGAGAAAACTTGTAAATAGTAAAGGCACCTTGTAGTAGATATTATGTGTTTCACAGTTTTTTTGTAGGGCTACCCAATGCAGCTCAATATGTAATTGTTAAGGTCAGAGAAATAAAACAGTTGGGACCTAGGGAAATTAGAAACTTAGAAAAGCCACAAGTAATCAACTGAAAGAAGAAATCCAGGAAGCAGTAATATTGGAGGAGAAGTAGGGCCAGCGAATTAGTTCAGGCTATATGGAGGAGTGGTTCTATGTATTCATAGATTCTGAGGCCAGAAGGGACCACTGTAATCATCAAGTCCAACCTCCTGTATACCACATGCCATAGAGCATCCCTAAAATAATTCCTAGAGCATGTCTTTAGAAAAATATCCAGTTCAGATTTAAAAATTGCTATGATGGAGAATCCACTAAAAGTTAGTAAATTGTTCCAATGGTTAATTACTCTCACTGCTAAAAATTTACACCTTACTTCCAGTCTGAATTTGTCTGGTTTCAACTTCCAGCCATTGGATCGTGTCATACCTTTCTTTGCTAGATTGAAGAGCCCATCACCTGCTTTATTGAACTAGAGAGATAGGCTCAAGGAATTCTATCCCTGTAGGGCATGTTTTCGAATCCTTTAATCACTCTTTTGGCACTGAACCCTCTCCAATTTATCAACATCCTAAATGCTAAATAGCATAGGGCCAAGACATCATCTCTATAACGCCTCTCTTAAGATAGAGTGGAGCTCAAGTACTATTCCAGATTACATTACAGACATACACTTAGGAGTTTAAAATTCTTTAGTGACACATTCGAGATACTTTCTCTCCCAATGTATTTGCAATTTTTCGGTTAAGTAACTTTGATTTAACTCAAGAAACTGTCAGTATAAAATTTTGTGACCATAAACTGAAGAGTTTAATTCCTCCCCCCCCCCAGGCAAAAAATATTACACGAGATCCCATATCGTTAATACTCTGTGGGCCAAAGGGTATAATGCTATTGACCTTATTCAGGGTCTGAATTAGGCCCTCCTCTTATATGTGTTTAAAATTTGTAACTGAATACGATTATTTGAAAAGTCAGTTCTGCCTTTACTTTCCTGCAAAATCCTTAGTTTAGGCTTCTGTGTGTAAGCTGTAACAGCTGCTGATACAGCAGCCACCCAAAACAGTGCAGGCAAATATTAAGAACTGTTGAGGGGAAATGCAGCCAAATTCTTCCCTGGTGTAAGTCCTTGGAAGTCAAGATTTGGCAGGTAAGCGAAGGAAGAAAATGAGTTTAGTTGTAAACTATGGAGCTATCTGTACATTTTAAGTTACCAATATGTTTGGGATCCTAAATAGCATTTTGTATCTTTAAAAACCATTCATAAACATTTTGTTGTTAGCAGAGAAAAAAAATTTAAAAATCCTTCAGACATGTAAAGATGTCTAAATATGTCATTATTGTATCAATGATAAGGAGCAGCAGTTAATTCTCAGGAGCTAGATTGTTCCCTGGTCTAACATGGTAATGCAGGAGAGTAGCAGAGAGTCAGGTTCTCCCAGTCCTGCAGGGCTGCAGTAACACCTTCTAAATCACAGCTCCAGGCATGTGGAAAACAGTGGCTGAGGCCCTGTATGCTGCCCCTCCATCTCAGGAGCTGGTGGACTGGGAGGGAACAAAACCAGAGCTCTGCCCAACCTACATGCCAATCAACAGAGCAGGCTGGCTGTGTGCAAGGAGTATACTGCCCTTGAGAAGGGTTTTCACAAAGGACTTGCCTCCCTGCCCAAGTGCAACTAAGGAGTGGATTTGTAGTTATCTGAGGCATGGACCCTCCTGAGTGGAGCAGCTAGACACATTGCAGCCAAAGTGATCAGATACATGGTCAGGCTAGGTTTCAGCAAGTGAAAACAGCAAAGTCACCAAAATTGAAAATGCTGAAAGTTTTATTAATCATGTAAGAACAAAATGAACAGGAAAAGATTACATGTTAACCCCATACAAAACCTTAAATCCATAGACAATGAACCCCCCCCCCAATAAAATTATTTCTCTACTCACAAATAAATAGCAAAGGACAGTGCAACGTAACTATAAAATTCAGTTTTCTACATGAAACATTAACTCACCATCACCATTATTTTTGTTTTAAAGAGTCATCCTACTACTTCTTGCTAAAACATTAATGTTGTAAACGGTTGACTGGAATAATTGCGAATTCCCATGATGTAAACGGGATATTTGTCAGGGGTCTTCAGTTGTTTTTAGATATACACGTGCACACAAATAACCATAATGGGTGACCCATTGAAACAGTGAGAATACTAAAAAAAGAAATAGGTGAAAAGAATAGAACTAAATGGTCTCCAAACTTCACAGGGGAAATGGTAAAGGAAAGTAATTTTTGGGTTAACTCACGACTCTAACAATGCAAGTTATAATTTTGTTTATCCTTCCCCCCTCAAAAGTTGTATTGTTTAGAAATAAAAATACATATGAAGACTTAGTTATTTGGCTGCTGAATATTCTCATATTTAAGAAGTGAAAAATGGTGATAGTGGAAGCTGAAATAAGTAAGAAACAGAGTTTTAAGCCGGTGCACAGGTTATTTTATCTATGTTGCTTTTGATTTTAACTGCTTTAGACCTCTTGGGTTCTTTTTTCCTATGATCATCTTGTTCTTTTCTGTTCTTCTTCCTTTTGGAACTGTTGTGTGGTTGTGGTTTCTGGAATGCACGCAGTCATGCATTGGCACTGTTCCACATAGACATAGTCATAATTCATGCTTGTTCCATTGCTGCATGTCAGGGTCACCTCTCTCTTGTGGCTGTTGAGTTCCTGGCAGCAGGTACACTTGTGTTGCATCTGCTGTGTTTCAAAGGAATACCTGCCCCACCAGATAAAGAAAAGAAATTATACCCCTCTGTAAAAGTCTTCATATAGCACACACTCTGCTAAATATTGCACACTTTAAAAAAACGTATCTATTTGATAGAGGGCCTGTTCCTGCGCCCACTGTGCTCTGTGGCAAATCTGCCTTTCATTTTAATAGAAGCAAGATTGGGCCCATTATTTCCAGCTTTCAAGCGTGTGTGTGTGTGTAGCTCAATATAAACAGGAAAGATCAAATTTTGTGGTGTTAGTCTGAGTTTTCTAGTGTCTCCACTGGCTTTCATCATCATTTAATGGCAGTTAGTTCTGAGCATGTATGAGACAGAGAGAGAAATCAAGGTGGTCTAAAGAACAACTGATAGGAAGGATGGGCCAATTTATATGTGATGTACTCTATTTGCCAAATAGCCGTAATAGCTTATTTATGAATGCAGGATCTGATTCTCTTTAGTCACAGCAATATATCAGGTGTGACTCTACTGATGGCAATGAATGTAAGTCAGAGGAAAATCAGAACCCCAGTGTGCATCTTCCTCACTGTTGTTCCAATGGGTGCTTTGCTGTCAGATACTCAATACTCTGCTTTGTGACTTGAACAAGGTTTTTACTTCTGTGAGTCTGGTTGTTTGACATTGGGATCGTCATGTTATATTGTGTGTCAGGCAAAGTGATGGGAGATAACTACTGTGGTATAGAGTAAGCACTCTCCCGCTCCCCCAAATACTGACACACACTTCAGACGTACAAGCCATCACACTTAATGGAAACCCTTGCTTTTCAAGTGTATATTAAATTAATTGAAAGTGCATAGGTGAGTCCATGCTCAATACCACTTGAGCAGTTGGATGAAAAGAGGCCACAAAGAGAAATAGATACAAGGAGAGGATATAATGTACTCGCTGCCACTTACACTGAGGAGCTGGCACAAACACCTTCACAGTACGTCAGTTCAATAGGCTCAGAAGATTCACATTCATTGTGGCGGATCACAGTGGAGTTCTTGTGAACTTTGCATTTTGTTACTAAGAAAGAGGAAAAAATAAATAGAAACGCTTCACGTCTCTTCATATTCACAGCTAAGCGAATGCTTAAAGCTGTTCTGAGAGGAAGATGTTTGATTATGCAGGATTCGTGCTATAGGTAGGAAACACACAAGTAATTTAGTTGGGGATTTGAGTTTAAGTCCCAGTCTTAATCTTTCAACATTAGGTCATTGGTAGCAGAGAGCACTGCTGAGGCAGTATAAACAGATCTTGGATGAGATGGGGAGTATCTTGACACTGTCAAACAACCATGTTTTCTCTTTTTCTTTGGAAGGACCAGTCAGTGTAACGTGGGGCCCTTGACAATGAGAACTAAAGAAAACCTGAGTGGGGATCCTGGAGGAAACTTTTACTTCCCCATCCCACGCGAAAAAGGTTAGAAATATTATAATTATACAGAATCTATTGGCAGCAGAACATCAGAAAATAGCTTTACTTACATCCAGAGGTACAGGTTTTGCAGCAGCCATCAGGAGTCAGCTGTACTTCATCCTTCAGTGCAGGAACAAAGAGAGAGCATTCAGAATTAGTGTATGAATGACAAGTCAAGAGCTTTCTAGCACTGGTTAGCATTTTTACCATTAACAGGAGGTGGGCTGTGCAGTGGATATTGAATGAAACCATGGCTGGTGGACCAGGAAGGCTATCTTGCCAGCTTGGTTCCATGTAGTTCTTGAATCCACATATCCAAAAATAAGAGGTAGCAGACTATTAACTGGGAGGACAGGGCTGTTCTGGAGGGATTGTCCATTACAATTGACACTGTGACAAGATTAAGTTCACTCTCAAACCATTCCTGATAAATGGCTGTTTACACAGTGGGAGCCATTAATAACTAGAGATACTGGTTCCATGTTGTCTTGTCTTGTCTTGTATACTTTGCCCCTTGTTCTGTGTAGTAGCACTTAACAAATAGCAAACAATAAAGGACTGATTGAAACTTACAGGCTTGCAGTCCTCTGGGTCAAAGGCAGGACATGTTCTCAGAACTGTGACTGAAACAAGCTGATCTTCGGTTTTTTCACATTTGTAATAGCTGCACGGATTATCTTCAGGCTTCCAGATATCACCTGGCTGACATTGGGAATAAAACAAATTTAGCATTATTGCTTTTCTGATGTGATCAATGATGTAATTATGATAAGTGTAGTGTGATTATTCTGACAAAGCCTGGTGTAGGATTTTCCGATGAGCAATTTCATGCTCTCACCTAGAAGGAACTCATCTGTTCCCTCTTAACTTCCTCTGAAACACTAAACACGGGGAGCCTAATTTTGAAACTTCACTGCCTAGGTGGGGAGCCTAAGGCTAAATCCTAGACCTGCACTCTCAGGTCTGTAGTTAGATGCCTAAAATGTATATTCCCTCCCCCACCCCCACCCCCAGTCCATTTGAGCACCTAAATATGTGATTTAGTTATTCAAATGTGTGTCCAGCTAGAATAAATGTAGAAAATATCCTGCTGTAACTAAAAATGGACATAAGTTGGTTGAGAGCTGTCCCTTGCTTTCGTCAACACTTATCCCCTGTGGTGGGCTAAAACCAAGTGTAATGAGAATCAAAGGAAATAGTTACCTTGAGCACCTGGACAGTGTTGTTAGTCAGCTTGATTGTGCAAGCCACCTGGACACACTCTCCACAGCACTCTCCATCTTTCATCATGTATTCATAACCCTGTTCAAGAAGTGAGAGAGAAAATACATTGAGTCAATAAGGGAGACTTCCATTTTCACCAGTTTAGAAACTAACTGGGAGGTGAAATAAAAAATGGAGCTCACCAGGGGGCAAGTGGTGTCACAGCGGACCAGCTCACATTGCAGAAGGTTTCTGTTGGAGACTGGATCTAATTCAGAACTGCAGCTACATGTCTTACAAGAGTCCATTGGAACAGACATTCCAGGCTGGGAGAAGCCAAAGAGAGAACATTCAGTCTGAGCAAATCTCGTTATTTTAAGGAGATCTACTGTATGTTACCTCATAACGTATGGAGATAATTTAAAGCAATTTTGTGAACATAAAAGATGCTGATACACAAGTGAAATTGAGTTACCCAATAGACAGCATAAAGCAACTATGTTGCACGTAATATATGAAAATGTGGGGCCAGTGCAAAAAGCATGTATAGGAACAAGCTAATTGAAATTATGCAAAATACTTAGGCTAGTAAAGAGATGGCAAGAATGTACCAAGAAAGATCAAAAGAACATGCTGAGTTTGGGTACTACATAAGACTGGTTTGAGCCGCCTCAGTATTTTGCAAACTCATCAATACAACACTTGTCGCAAAAGAAGCTTTCCATTATGAATTGTTTTCAGAGCTGGTGAAGCAGTCATCTCTTGCAAATGGATATTAAAACATCTACCCATTGGTGTATCCAGTTGCATGAGCATAAATATGTACACATTCTTTACACATGGACTTCAGGCCTCTTTTGAAAATTTGACCCAACATCACATTCCAAGATGGCAGCTGTGATCTTAAGGAGAAAATCTTGACTGAGAAGTTAAGGTCTCAACTTGGAGGTGTAGGCCAAAGTCCTAGATTTATTTTTTGAGGGGCTTCCATTCTTTTGCCCCACAAAAAAAGACTTTCAAAATTCTGCTCCATCAGAAAGTTATATTGCCCACATCTGGAATGGATAAAGAACCAATTCACCCCTCTCAATAAAAACGGTTAAGTTTTTACTTTGGCTCCTTGTTAAAGGGGAGCTCCTCCAAACAAAGTCTATTTCAGATCTGGGCTGATGACCAAGGAGCAAACTTGATACAAAGGTTCTTTAATATGTAGGCGATAAAGAACTCCCTCATGGAAACTCCTAGTGAGATGCTCTGTATCAGGGTTTTAGAGAGCTACTGAAATATCAGAGTAGCAGCCGTGTTAGTCTGTATCCGCAAAAAGAAGAACAGGAGGACTTGTGGCACCTTAGAGACTAACAAATTTATTAGAGCATAAGCTTTCGTGGACTACAGCCCACTTCTTCGGATGCATATAGAATGGAACATATATTGAGGAGATATATATACACACATACAGAGAGCATAAACAGGTGGGAGTTGTCTTACCACCTCTGAGAGGCCAATTAATTAAGAGAAAACAAACTTTTGAAGTGATAATCAAGCTAGCTCAGTACAGACAGTTAGATAACAAGTGTGAGAATACTTACAAGGGGAGATAGATTCAATGTTTGTAATGGCTCAGCCATTCCCAGTCCTTATTTAAACCGGAGTTGATTGTGTCTAGTTTGCATATCAATTCTAGCTCAGCAGTTTCTCGTTGGAGTCTGTTTTTGAAGTTTTTCTGTTGTAATATAGCCACCCGCAGGTCTGTCACTGAATGACCAGACAGGTTAAAGTGTTCTCCCACTGGTTTTTGAGTATTTTGATTCCTGATGTCAGATTTGTGTCCATTAATTCTTTTGCGTAGAGACTGTCCGGTTTGGCCAATGTACATGGCAGAGGGGCATTGCTGGCACATGATGGCATATATCACATTGGTAGATGTGCAGGTGAACGAGCCCCTGATGGTATGGCTGATGTGATTAGGTCCTATGATGATGTCACTGGAATAGATATGTGGACAGAACACCACTAGCTGTCACCTTCAGCCCCCAACTAAAACCTCTCCAGCGCATCATCAGAGATCTACAACCTATCCTGAAAGATGATCCTTTACTCTCACAGATCTTGGGAGACAAACCTGTCCTCGCTTACAGACAACCCCCGAACCTAAAGCAAATACTCACCAGCAACCACACATCACTGAACAAAACCACTAACCCAGGAACCTATCCTTGTAACAAACCCCGATGCCAACTCTGTCCACATATCTATTCCAGTGACATCATCATAGGACCTAATCACATCAGCCATACCATCAGGGGCTCGTTCACCTGCACATCTACCAATGTGATATATGCCATCATGTGCCAGCAATGCCCCTCTGCCATGTACATTGGCCAAACCGGACAGTCTCTACGCAAAAGAATTAATGGACACAAATCTGACATCAGGAATCAAAATACTCAAAAACCAGTGGGAGAACACTTTAACCTGTCTGGTCATTCAGTGACAGACCTGCGGGTGGCTATATTACAACAGAAAAACTTCAAAAACAGACTCCAACGAGAAACTGCTGAGCTAGAATTGATATGCAAACTAGACACAATCAACTCCGGTTTAAATAAGGACTGGGAATGGCTGAGCCATTACAAACATTGAATCTATCTCCCCTTGTAAGTATTCTCACACTTGTTATCTAACTGTCTGTACTGAGCTAGCTTGATTATCACTTCAAAAGTTTGTTTTCTCTTAATTAATTGGCCTCTCAGAGGTGGTAAGACAACTCCCACCTGTTTATGCTCTCAGTATGTGTGTATATATATCTCCTCAATATATGTTCCATTCTATATGCATCCGAAGAAGTGGGCTGTAGTCCACGAAAGCTTATGCTCTAATAAATTTGTTAGTCTCTAAGGTGCCACAAGTCCTCCTGTTCTTCTTTTTACTGAAATATCAGTATACGTTAGTATGTTTGGTGTGGTACTACTGTTCTTACCTGGTAAATAGTTCCATTAAGCACACAGACATCTGGTATTGGTTCTGAAAAAAAGAATCAATTATTTAAAAAAAAAAAGAAATGGAAAAAAAAAATCTTTAAAACTGCCAGAGTCTGAATGCACAAAAAAGTTCAGTTTTTCCCCTGGATATAGTTCAGTGAAGGTAACTGGGTTTTTTTTAATGATTATTTAATGTACACTGAACTTACTTTCTTCACTTCTCATAAATTTTTTCTTAACTCCATATCTCCTTTGAAATTGAAATTAGAGCCTTTTATAACCCAGAGGTCAGAAGAAACACAGTAACTTACCACATATATAATTGACACAGCAGTCTCCCTCTGAAAGGATTGTGGCTAGCTGATACCCTGGCTCACAAGTCTTCTTGGTCTGGGAGCAGGCGCTTGTATTGCATCCTGTGGAATAAGCCAGAAGAGAAAGTGCGTAATGGGATAAAGCTAGCAATATGAGTTGTTGTTTTCCTGCTTAGAAGTAATTGGTGCTTCGGCTCCTTGAACATGTGGAGAGCCTAACACAAAGAAGGGCGCAGAACATAACAACGACCATACTGGGTCAGACCAAAGGTCCATCTAGCCCAGAATCCTGTCTTCCTACAGTGACCAGTGCCAGAGGCCCCAGAGGGAATGAACAGAACAGATAATCATCAAGTGATCCATCCCATCGCCCATTCCCAGCTTCTGGCACAGAAAGATTATTGATAACTTCTTTTAAAAACTTGATGTGCATAAAGCTCGAGTTACATTCTAGCATATGGCTGAAGCTTGAAGAAGCTGGAGGGATGTATCCCTAAAGGGAGAGAGAAGATTTAAGAGGATAAATGGCCTTCAACTAGAATGGGAGCCTGAGAAAGCCCTCTCTTTTCCTACTGCTATCAAGCTCCTCCTCAAGTTAGAGCAAATCATCTCTTACTCTATAACCCACAGCAGTGTGATAAATTCAAAAGACACCTCTGTCCCATGGCTGAGTCCTCTGCAACCTGTCTGCAAGTGGCTTGGCTGGACGACTGATCCTCATAGGAAATAAATATGCCACACCATCATAATCAAATCATTTGGTAGCATCTCACATCCCACTCATATTTTTCACAGGACCACTTCAAGCTTAGCCCTCCACTGCTCATTTGTTTAGTTCCAGGCTAATAAACTGTGGGCACATTCTCCCTTTTGACTTCACTATATCAGTAATAAAAAAAAATCTCTAAACAGATAGCACTATATCACATACAGCTACTGGCTCGTGCTTTAGTGTTTGTTCACCTGTTTAGCTCTATTTAAATTAATATTGCCATTCTGAGACATAAAATCTGTGTATAAAGAAACACTGTATAACCCACAAATATGGAGCTAATTTATCAGCTACTTTAAGACTCAGAAAAACCTTTTACCTCTCTTCTCCCCTTCTGCAACAAACACACACCAAAAAGATTTTGTTTTACCAACTAAAAATGTACATCTAACTAACTCAGAAATCAACTTTTGGTACCTAGGTACAGTTATGAATCAATCAAGGAATAATGCTTAATTGTAAGAGCCCTTAGATATTACAGTGATAGTTACTATATGAAAACCTTAACTAGATTAGATTAGCTAGTGAGAGATGTGCAGCTGTAACTGAGGACAATATTTGGCCCACCATATTTTTATGAGCTGGCTATAAAAGATAGTAGCCGGTACTTACTGCATTCCATTTCAGGACAGCATGGGTCTTCTGGTGTCAACACTGGGACAGGTATGAATCCTTCTTTTTCACACACGGGTGTCTCGGGTGTCTTACATGACAGTGACTTACATTGTACAGTAACAGAGAATGGGTCACAGACACACTCCTGGCAGTTACTCTTCCAAATGGCTCCAGGCTGTAAAAATATAAAAAAAATTTATCTTACCTGTTCTCTGATGCTCATGATCATAGGTATTTTTTCAGGGTCAACCTGGATGAAGGCCTCAAAGCGGATAGTAAGATAGACTGTTCATGGAGCCTGATCCCAAGCCCATTGATTTCAATGGGTTTGAATCTGGCCCAAAGAGCAGGCTGAAAATCTTCAGACAGGCTGCTTTCAATTTCCCAAGTTAGGAGACCCATAAATAAATAACATTTCCAATACTTGGCAACGGAATGATACAACACTGGAATTGAAGTACTAGCAATTTATCTGAAGCAATATAGACACACCATTGTGCAATTTGAAGCTGTTACACACAATTCATATTAGTTCTTTTGGGGCATTTGGGGGTTTTAAAATGTGATATATTTTTTTAAAAAACTGGGTGCAGTTGATGACAGAATACAAAGTGTATTGGCTGCAATCAAGTCCTTACCATCATCTCCTTCCATTTTATTTCTGCTAAGAATTTAACCTGCCACAACCTTGCACATTTCATAACAAAGTGAGGACTAAGAGGTGGGAAAATGCAATGAAATCCTGGAAACAGCTGTATTTGGGAGATGTTTCTGGGAAAGATGCCTTGGAGAAAGTGCTGACTGAAATACTCACCAGTTTGGGCATTCCATCTGGTCCCACACAAGCTGAGGGGAATGAAAGGATAAAGATTTACATTGATGCTGATCTGATGACCCATGTGATACACAAATGAATCTCGCTTACCCTTTTAATTAAGGGTTCATAAAGGCACTTTTCAGATATTATTATTGCTACACACTTTATCCACAAAGGATTTACTTTTAAACCTTCATCTTGTCTCATGATTCAGCTCAGACCCATTTTTTTCAACAAGTAGACACAGATGCTAATGCCACTTACCAGTCACTTTCTAAAAAAATGGAAATGGAAATAACTAGCCATTCTCAAGGGGAAGTCAGTTTTGGCACTGAGCATTCACATGTTAAGTGGCTGGTGTATTTACTCCGATGATGATGATGATGCAAGACTAAAATCTGCTATTAGGCTGAGTCTGAAAACAGTCTATGGGGCATTTCACTGGCAGTGTAAATATTATGCAGGTTCACTAAATTCTAGGAATGTAATATAAAATGGCGAGGAGGGTAAAGTAATGGGTTTAATATGCGAATCTTAAACTATGAGGGATCAGGCTTTAAATGTGATATATTATAAGTGAAACACGGTCAGTAGTTTTAGTCCCTAGTGTGAATTTGTCATAATTACAAAACTACCTGTCAGACTGGTTCAGCTAGCAGAATTTGGATATTCAAGAATGGGTAAAGCTGAGCGGGATTAAGGTCCATGAGCAGAGCTGTGTGATAGAAGCTTCCATAGCATTTTTTCACGCTATACCTAGAACTAGGTTGTCCTGTCCATCTCTTTTTTTCATCAACACTAATATTCACATTATTTACATCCTCCTCCAACCCTTTCTCCTTCCCTCCTTCCTGTCCCCCCCAAACTTACCGCATTCTGACACACAGATGTCAGTGTATGAATTGAAGAGAATCTTATCCTTGGGGCAGAAGCATCCTTCAGCAACATGTTCACTTGTATGGTTAACAGTTCTACAAGGAAGAAAGGAATGGATATTAAAGTACATTTTCCCAGCATTATCTGATCAATAACTTTTTACAGCACTAACATAATTGAGGCATGAAGAAGAATTTCTCTAAACAATCAGGTAAGGTTTCCTGAATATATATAAAAAATGTACATTTATACAATATGGTAATCCTTATCCCCAAATATTACAAAACACTTTGTAAACCTTCAGAAATGATCTATGTACGGGAATCATTTTTACCCATCACTGAACTATAGGCAACTCTGAAGTGGAGCACTACATCGACCTAACAGCTCACAGCAATGCTGGGCATGTTTTTCTGTTTAGGAAATAGCAGGAAGTGAAAATACAGCATCCATTTGAAATTGTAGAGGGATTTAGGTAGCACAATGTAATTATCCAAGGAAGAAATTGGCTAGGCCCTAAATGCTGGCCTTCCTACTCACGTGAAAAGTGCCATGGGATTTTTAATAATCAAAGGAGTCAGGACTTCAGTTTCAATGCCACAAATAAAATATGGCATCTCTAGTAACAACACATTGTCACCACTTTGAGGATTTACTCAGTCATCAATGCCACCCTGTCCTCAAGCAGTTGGTTTTTACTACGAGGTCTCCCGTCCAAAGACAGACACAGTTGAACACAGTGACATTACACTAATGTAAAGCTAATTATTTGGTTTAGCCTTACCCGGAATGACAGGCGACAGGATTAAGAGGGCCACATGCATCATACACCTTGCCGTTAGGACAGTTGTATGCTGTGTGGGAGCAAAAATAAAATCAATATGAAAATGAAACATTGTATGAAGGTAAAGAAGCAGAGATGATGCTTTCCAATTGCTTTTAATTTTATGTAGGTGGAGGGGTAACAACCACTGGTGGTCTCACTTCATCAACCCTTTGGATCAGGAAATAGAAAAGCAGAAATATTTTGTAACAGCTACTGAATGATTTTGAACCTCACAAAAGATGTGACTTTGGTTGAATTTGAGAGAACAGCAAAGGTTCAGGGTTGTTTATATTTTATCGGAACTAGTTCACCCATCTCCACAGGAATGAAATTAAAGTAAAGTTTAGATACATATCTATTCCTCCCTCCCAAAATAATGGAAGAAGTTTACATTTCCAGAATAAGTTTGTAATAAGCACGCCATAGATCCAAGGCAAAGTATCTCTTAATGCTCCTTACGGCATTGTCCTTGGGTCTTGCTTCTCCAGTTGGCACAGACACCTTTAGCAGAGCAGAGGGAGGCATATGTTTCCAAGCTGAAGCATGGTATAGATTCATTGGTAATGTGGCATGAATCAGCGATGCAACTCTCATAGAATATGCTGGGCGTCAGAATCTTATGACACTCTGCAAAGAGACTTTAAATACAATGGAAGAGAAGTTTGAGCTGCGCTGCATAATCACTATAAAAATCTAGACTTGTCCGAGTGAAATAATTAAAGGGTAATCAACTGCCTAGATGGTCTTTTAGGACTAAAATACGATATTAGTCCCAGGTGAGTGTTTTATTGACAATGTAATAATAGCCCTTGGTGGGACACAGTTTATATTTAATGAGAATTCTTCAAGGGCAGACTGGGTTTCTAGATAGTGTAACTCTAAAAGAGACTAAAGTGATGCCCAGAGAACCAGCTCTGGTAACAGCCACAACAAACTACACAGCTATTCTGTATTCTTAAAAAACAAACCAAGACTACTTTGCTATTATTACAATCAGTAATGCAGTGTATATTTTCGTTACTAAATGCCACTTCAGAGACCATTATTAAGGCTTCCAAAACACTTTTTTGCTTTTCAATACACAAGATTCAAATGTACCCTAAGCTTGAATTTAACTTACTCGCTCAAAATCAGCTCACAAAGAGGAGAAGTAGAATTGCAGGGCACAGGTGGAGTTGTTGGCGTGGCAGGTGGTACCGGGGGCCTTTCACAATTGGGCTTATTTTCATTCTGAACCTGCCAGGCGGCAGCCATTTCTGAACAAGAGGAAATTACTTCGCCACTTGGCATGCGGCATTCGTCCACTTTGTCATTTGAACATGTGCCTAGAAGAAAACAGATGGAACCAAGTCTGAAAGGTATTGAAGCACTGGCAATAGAGCAACTCAGCATGGCAAGGTAAGTACAAGAGGGAATGTTCACGCTAAATGTAACAAACACACTCAGGGGCTGGTTACCTGATTTTCAGGTTACTACGATACCACTAATCTTACTTGGTCCTAACACTTTATGAAAGACTGAAAGTAGAAATATTCTTGTTAATGTAAATTGCATTTTGAGGTGATGCTGAGACTGGAAATAGTGAAAAAGTGATATGTTCCATAATCCCACTGTGGTTATTTTATTTAATTTGCTGTAGCACCTAGAAATTTAAATGATCAGCTAAAGTGCACCTTACCATAGCATAAATAAAGAAAAAAGTCTCCTGAGAATTGCCTTATGGAAAAGAGGGGATTAAACCACTCTACTCACCACACTGGCCTTCAGTGTTGTGTCCAAATATGCTGAATGGCATTTTCACTGTGAAGGTGAGTCCATTGAAGAAGATGTAAGACTTGATGTCCGGGATTTCAACAACCATGTATGTTCCACCATTGGCAACTGAAATGCCATCTCTGCTGAAGCCTCCACTGATTGGCTCATTGTTGACAAGAATCTAAAACCCAACAAAATAAAAGCAGCTAAAGCACAGGTTTATTTTATGTCTTAGGCAGGGAGACAAGTCTTTGAACACATGATGGCAGTGTTAAGAGTTAAGAAAGAGCAGAGTTCCTCTCTGTAGATCTGAAGATCCCCATTATGTTCCTCATGGAAAAAAAAGAGGCATAAGAGAAAGAGATTACAAAATAATCTCTCTCACACACACATGTGCGCGGTAAACACACACACACTATGGAGTTCTTATGAAATTAAATATAATTACCACATATCTAATGTTGTGTTTATAATCTTTAGCTGTTTTTATACGGTGTTATTAAACAAGCCTTCTCTTATTATTAAAATGTTTTTATTGAAGCAATTTATAAAATGTGAAAATCCATTAAGGTTTACCTTATTATTTTTCTCTCCTTGGTGTATCTGACTGATTAGCACTATTTCCATGGAGTTGTAATTCACAATGATAGATCTAGGGCAGGAGAGTCCATCAGCCACATCACAGAAGTAATTGTCAACAAGGATTCTGAAATTGTATTTGGGCACAATCTGTTTCATCAGCACATATGTGCAGTTGTCATGGAATGTGTAGTGAGTTCCATCAAAAGTCAAGTAGTCAGAATTGCTCCAGCCACTGCAAACACCTATCAGGAAGAAAAGAAAAGAAAAGAAAAGAAAAGTATCTATTTATAATCAAAAGCTAAAAATAGCAAATTTCCTTAATCTGCCAGTCAAAGAAAGATTGGCTGCTGGTACTGAAATTGAAGGTGATATATCATATTTAAACTAAAATCTTTCTCCCTTGTATGACATCTGAAAAAATAAAGATTCTAGAAGCAGAATTTAGTTGGCGTTAAGTATTCATATCCGTTTTTCTGTCTATATATCTAGCTTTATTTTAGCCGATGATCTGGATTATTAAATTCTTACTTAGTGTCAGATGCTACTACAATGTATGTATAATAAATACCAAGCTAGATAGAAAAATCTATAATGTAATGATATACTCTTGTAATTCAAACATTTTAGCCTGATTCTATCTTCTGAGAAAAATAGAGTGCCTAAAGCATTGACTCATCACAACAATATTATAAATTTGTAAACTATAATTTGGCGGGTAAAGCCTGCTATAGTACAACACTAGATGAATCAAGACATTCCGAAAACCTCTTTTTTCTGCAATATTAAAGTATATTGTGCAGCATTAGTGCTTTGCTTGTTTCTTGGTTCCCTTACAGTCACACTCATAGTGGTAGTTGCAGCCATCCTCATCATAGACTTTTATTGGTGGGAGTCCACTTGCACAAGTAATCATCTCTACAGCTGGAGGAAGCAATAGAACAATTCTGTTGTCTCCCTCACAAGTTGCCATAGTGCAATTGTTTAACATCCAGGATTCATTCATCTAGAAGAGAAAAGGAAATTCTTGTACAGATGGTTTGGGTTGAGGCAGAATTTAGATGTCTATCTTAAAATAATATAATAATCAATCTTTGGGATTCAGGTTGTTTCAAGTAAGATTGTCTATGGGTGACCTAGCAAGAATGGAATTCAAAGAAAGTAGGTCACATATCTGAAGAGGAAGCTGACTATGAGTGACTGCCCTTACATATCCGGGTTTAGAGCATAATGAATATTGAAAAAAGTTATTCATGGACATTTTAATGACTTCCGTAATAGGATTTAGCTTCACCCATAAAACAAACACACTTTGGGTGAACAGGATAAAAGTTTAAAAACAAAAACAAAAAAACCCCAGTATAAAAGTTCCGTCATCCAGTTAGGGAATGACAACTATGCTATATGACTTCAGTGATCAATCATACAGCTTGAATATCAAATACGCAAGGAACACTTATAAGGAACACTTTGTAAACAATCTTTAGGATGAAATTTATTTGCATAAAATATTGAGAAATTCTGAATATTGAACAAATTTGTAAAAACTGCAAGTCAGTCTGTGGACAATTTGCAAACAGGAAAAGTTGACAGCACAAGTTCACAAAAAATTACATCTTGCCAGATTATTTTCAAATAGCCAAATCCTGCCCGGACATATACATGAGCAACTCCCAGTAAAATTAATGAAAGTTGGATGTGGGTCTATCTGATGGCAGAATTTGGGTCAATTTTGGGAATGGTGGTGTTGTAGAAAAAGAAAATAGATAATTGGATTACCTTTCTTGGCGGGTCAGCATCAGGGCAACCTGATATTGGAGTAGTTTCTGGAGTTACTGGCACTGAAGAAGATACAGCTGTTGGGGTTGATAAGCTTGGTATTGTAGATGACGGGATTAATGCAACAGGAGTTGTTGTAGGACATGGCCCCTGGAGTCGCTCAATTTCACATCTTTTACTGCAAAGTGCATAAAAACTACAACCAGTGCTATCTGTTCTGTTGTATATAACTTCGCCTATGAAACAAAATTAATAATACAAATGAAATAAAATGGCTGAGTAAAATGTTCAGCAAAAAATCAAACAAACAATATTAAAATGTTTTAACTTGTATGCATTCATCATATTTTTATATAAAGAAAACATTCTCACTTTTAAGTTACACTGTACAGTAAAATATAATTTTAAAAAGGTGAATGCTAATATTGTATCTCAGTTTTTAAAAGCATGAAACAATAAACTCACCGGGAGAAAAGAAATCACCAGACACGTGGCATAAACACGGTGTTACTCTGCTTGAAGTGAAAGACGTACTTTTTTCAGGTGCTTTGTAGGCTGTACTGGGGCCTTCTGTTGTTGCAGATACTGAAGAAGTAAGCCCTGAAAGAGTAGATGTTGGAGGAGTTCTAATGCTTACAGTTGGGGAGACCGCAACAGTAGTGGAAACTGGAGATAAAAGTGTGGTGGTGCTTCCCCGTGATGTTGGCTGTGCTGGACTTGTGGAAAAAAGCATAGTACTTCCAGTGATGGTAGAACCCTTACCCGTGGAGGCTGAACCTGTTCTCATTTCTCCACGTGTGCCTGTCACAGGAGGGATTGTGCCTGTTTGCAGTGGTACTGTACCAGTTGAGCCTGTTGCTTTGCCTGGAGTTGGAGAAGAAGCAGTTGAGGTGATTGATATGGTAGTGAAAACTGGGGGCACAAGCATGGTGGTGCTTCTCTGTAATGCTGCCTGCGTAGAGAGTAGTGTTGTGCCTTCAGTGGTTGTTCGTCCCGAAGAAGGAAAGGTGGAACCTGGTGAAGGTTGTGGACGCGTGCCTGTCACAGGTGGGATTGTGCCTGTTTGCAGAGGTACTGTACCAGTTGAGCCTGTTGCTTTGCCTGGACTTGGAGGAGAAGCAGTGGAGGTGACTGATACGGTAGTGGAAACTGGGGGTACAAGCGTGATTGTGCTTCCCTGTGTAGAGAGTAGTGTGGTGCCTTCAGTGGTTGTTCGTCCGGAAGGAGGAAGAGTGGAGCCTGGTGAAGGTTGTGGACGTGTCCCTGGAGTTGGAGGAGACGCAGTGGAGGTGACCGATATGGTAGTGGAAACTGGGGGCACAAGCATGGTGGTGCTTCGCTGTGATGCTGCCTGCGTAGAGAGTAGTGTGGTGCCTTCAGTGGTTGTTCGTCCCGAAGAAGGAAAGGTGGAACCTGGTGAAGGTTGTGGACGCGTGCCTGTCACAGGTGGGATTGTGCCTGTTTGCAGTGGTACTGTACCAGTTGAGCCTGTTGCTTTGCCTGGAGTTGGAGAAGCAGCAGTGGAGGTGATTAATACTGTAGTGGAAACTGGGGGTACAAGCGTGGTGGTGCTTCTCTGTGATATTGGCTGCGTAGAGAGTAGTGTGGTGCCTTCAGTGGTTGTTTGTCCCGAAGAAGGAAGAGTGGAGCCTGGTGAAGGTTGTGGACGTGTGCCTGTCAGAGGTGGGATTGTGCCAGTTTGCAGTGGTGCTGTACCAGCTGAGCCTGTTGCTGTGCCTGGACTTGGAGGAGATGCAGAGGAGGTGACTGATTCAGTAGTGGAAACTGGAGGTACAAGAGTGGTGGTGCTTCCCTGTGATGTTTGCTGTGTAGAGAGGAGTGTGGTGCCTTCAGTGGTTGTTAGTCCCGAAAGAGGAAGAGTGGAACCTGGTGAAGGTTGTGGACGTGTGCCTGGAGTTGGAGGAGATGCAGTGGAGGTGATTGATACTGTAGTGGAAATTGGGGGTACAAGCGTGGTGGTGCTTCCCTGTGATGTTGGCTGCTTAGACAGCAGTGTGGTGCCTTGAGTAGTTGTTCGTCCCGAAGAGGGAAAGGTGGAACCCGGTGAAGGTTGTGGACGAGTGCCTGTCACAGGTGGGATTGTGCCTGTTTGCTGTGGTGCTGTACCACCTGAGCCTGTTGCTGTGCCTGGAGTTGGAGGAGAAGCAGTGGAGGTGACTGATACGGTAGTGGAAACTGGGGGTACAAGAGTGGTGGTGCTTCCCTGTGATGTTGGCTGCGTAGAGAGTAGGGTGGTGCCTTGAGTGGTGGTTTGTCCCAAAAGAGGAAGAGTGGAACCTGGTGAAGGTTGTGGACGCATGCCTGGCACTGGAGGGATTGTGCCTGTTTGCAGTGGTGCTGTACCAGCTGGGCCTGTTGCTGTGCCTGGAGTTCGAGGAGAAGCAGTGGAGGTGACTGATACAGTAGTGGAAACTGGGGGCACAAGCATGGTGGTGCTTCGCTGTGATGCTGCCTGCGTAGAGAGTTGTGTGGTGCCTTCAGTGGTTGTTCGTCCCGAAGAAGGAAAGGTGGAACCTGGTGAAGGTTGTGGACGCGTGCCTGTCACAGGTGGGATTGTGCCTGTTTGCTGTGGTGCTGTACCACCTGAGCCTGTTGCTGTGCCTGGAGTTGGAGGAGAAGCAGTGGAGGTGACTGATACGGTAGTGGAAACTGGGGGAACAAGAGTGGTGGTGCTTCCCTGTGATGTTGGCTGCGTAGAGAGTAGGGTGGTGCCTTGAGTGGTTGTTTGTCCCGAAAGAGGAAGAGTGGAACCTGGTGAAGGTTGTGGACGCATGCCTGGCACTGGAGGGATTGTGCCTGTTTGCAGTGGTGCTGTACCAGCTGAGCCTGTTGCTGTTCCTGGAGTTCGAGGAGAAGCAGTGGAGGTGACTGATACGGTAGTGGAAACTGGAGGTACAAGCGTGGTGGTGCTTCCCTGTGATGTTCGCTGTGTAGAGAGTAGTGTGGTGCCTTCAGTGGTTGTTTCTCCTGAAGAAGGAAGAGTGGAGCCTGGTGAAGGTTGTGGACGCGTGCCTGGAGTTGGAGGAGATGCAGTGGAGGTGATTGATACTGTAGTGGAAACTGGGGGTAGAAGCGTGGCGGTGCTTCGCTGTGATGCTGCCTGCGTAGCGAGTAGTGTGGTGCCTTGAGTGGTTGTTTGTCCCAAAAGAGGAAGAGTGGAACCTGGTGAAGGTTGTGGACGCATGCCTGGTACTGGAGGGATTGTGCCTGTTTGCTGTAGTGCTGTACCACCTGAACTAGTTGCTGTGCCTGGAGTTGGAGGAGAAGCAGTGGAGGTGACTGATACGGTAGTGGAAACTGGGGGTACAAGAGTGGTGGTGCTTCCCTGTGATGTTCGCTGTGTAGAGAGTAGTGTGGTGCCTTCAGTGGTTGTTAGTCCCGAAGAAGGAAGAGTGGAGCCTGGTGAAGGTTGTGGCCGTGTGCCTGGAGTTGGAGGAGGTGCAGTGGAGGTGATTGATACTGTAGTGGAAATTGGGGGTACAAGCGTGGCGGTGCTTCCCTGTGATGTTGGCTGCTTAGACAGCAGTGTGGTGCCTTGAGCAGTTGTTTGTCCTGAAAGAGGAAGAGTGGAACCTGGTGAAGGTTGTGGCCGCGTGCCTCTCACAGGTGGGATTGTGCCTGTTTGCTGTGGTGCTGTACCACCTGAGCCTGTTGCTGTGCCTGGAGTTGGAGGAGAAGCAGTGGAGGTGACTGATACGGTAGTGGAAACTGGGGGTACAAGAGTGGTGGTGCTTCCCTGTGATGTTGGCTGCGTAGAGAGTAGGGTGGTGCCTTGAGTGGTGGTTTGTCCCAAAAGAGGAAGAGTGGAACCTGGTGAAGGTTGTGGACGCATGCCTGGCACTGGAGGGATTGTGCCTGTTTGCAGTGGTGCTGTACCAGCTGGGCCTGTTGCTGTGCCTGGAGTTCGAGGAGAAGCAGTGGAGGTGACTGATACAGTAGTGGAAACTGGGGGCACAAGCATGGTGGTGCTTCGCTGTGATGCTGCCTGCGTAGAGAGTTGTGTGGTGCCTTCAGTGGTTGTTCGTCCCGAAGAAGGAAAGGTGGATCCTGGTGAAGGTTGTGGCCGCGTGCCTGTCACAGGTGGGATTGTGCCTGTTTGCTGTGGTGCTGTACCACCTGAGCCTGTTGCTGTGCCTGGAGTTGGAGGAGAAGCAGTGGAGGTGACTGATACAGTAGTGGAAACTGGGGGTACAAGAGTGGTGGTGCTTCCCTGTGATGTTGGCTGCGTAGAGAGTAGGGTGGTGCCTTGAGTGGTGGTTTGTCCCAAAAGAGGAAGAGTGGAACCTGGTGAAGGTTGTGGACGCATGCCTGGCACTGGAGGGATTGTGCCTGTTTGCAGTGGTGCTGTACCAGCTGGGCCTGTTGCTGTGCCTGGAGTTCGAGGAGAAGCAGTGGAGGTGACTGATACAGTAGTGGAAACTGGGGGCACAAGCATGGTGGTGCTTCGCTGTGATGCTGCCTGCGTAGAGAGTTGTGTGGTGCCTTCAGTGGTTGTTCGTCCCGAAGAAGGAAAGGTGGATCCTGGTGAAGGTTGTGGACGAGTGCCTGTCACAGGTGGGATTGTGCCTGTTTGCTGTGGTGCTGTACCACCTGAGCCTGTTGCTGTGCCTGGAGTTGGAGGAGAAGCAGTGGAGGTGACTGATACGGTAGTGGAAACTGGGGGTACAAGAGTGGTGGTGCTTCCCTGTGATGTTGGCTGCGTAGAGAGTAGGGTGGTGCCTTGAGTGGTGGTTTGTCCCAAAAGAGGAAGAGTGGAACCTGGTGAAGGTTGTGGACGCATGCCTGGCACTGGAGGGATTGTGCCTGTTTGCAGTGGTGCTGTACCAGCTGGGCCTGTTGCTGTGCCTGGAGTTCGAGGAGAAGCAGTGGAGGTGACTGATACAGTAGTGGAAACTGGGGGCACAAGCATGGTGGTGCTTCGCTGTGATGCTGCCTGCGTAGAGAATTGTGTGGTGCCTTCAGTGGTTGTTCGTCCCGAAGAAGGAAAGGTGGATCCTGGTGAAGGTTGTGGCCGCGTGCCTGTCACAGGTGGGATTGTGCCTGTTTGCTGTGGTGCTGTACCACCTGAGCCTGTTGCTGTGCCTGGAGTTGGAGGAGAAGCAGTGGAGGTGACTGATACGGTAGTGGAAACTGGGGGTACAAGAGTGGTGGTGCTTCCCTGTGGTGTTGGCTGCGTAGAGAGTAGGGTGGTGCCTTGAGTGGTGGTTTGTCCCAAAAGAGGAAGAGTGGAACCTGGTGAAGGTTGTGGACGCATGCCTGGCACTGGAGGGATTTTGCCTGTTTGCAGTGGTGCTGTACCAGCTGGGCCTGTTGCTGTGCCTGGAGTTCGAGGAGAAGCAGTGGAGGTGACTGATACAGTAGTGGAAACTGGGGGCACAAGCATGGTGGTGCTTCGCTGTGATGCTGCCTGCGTAGAGAGTTGTGTGGTGCCTTCAGTGGTTGTTCGTCCCGAAGAAGGAAAGGTGGATCCTGGTGAAGGTTGTGGCCGTGTGCCTGGAGTTGGAGGAGATGCAGTGGAGGTGATTGATACTGTAGTGGAAACTGGGGGTACAAGCGTGGTGGTGCTTCCCTGTGATGTTGGCTGCTTAGACAGCAGTGTGGTGCCTTGAGTAGTTGTTTGTCCCGAAAGAGGAAGAGTGGAACCTGGTGAAGGTTGTGGACGCGTGCCTCTCACAGGTGGGATTGTGCCTGTTTGCTGTGGTGCTGTACCACCTGAGCCTGTTGCTGTGCCTGGAGTTGGAGGAGAAGCAGTGGAGGTGACTGATACGGTAGTGGAAACTGGAAGTCCAAGCGTGGTGGTGCTTCCCTGTGATGTTGGCTGCGTAGAGAGCAGGGTGGTGCCTTGAGTTGTTGTTTGTCCCGAAAGAGGAAGAGTGGAACCTGGTGAAGGTTGTGGACGCATGCCTGGCACTGGAGGGATTGTGCCTGTTTGCAGTGGTGCTGTACCAGCTGAGCCTGTTGCTGTTCCTGGACTTGGAGGAGATGCAGTGGAGGTGACTGATACGGTAGTGGAAACTGGAGGTACAAGCGTGGTGGTGCTTCCCTGTGATGTTCGCTGCGTAGAGAGTTGTGTGGTGCCTTCAGTGGTTGTTCGTCCCGAGGAAGGAAAGGTGGAACCTGGTGAAGGTTGTGGACGCGTGCCTGTCACAGGTGGGATTGTGCCTGTTTGCTGTGGTGCTGTACCACCTGAGCCTGTTGCTGTGCCTGGAGTTGGAGGAGATGCAGTGGAGGTGACTGATACGGTAGTGGAAACTGGGGGTACAAGAGTGGTGGTGGTTCCCTGTGATGTTGGCTGCTTAGACAGCAGTGTGGTGCCTTGAGTAGTTGTTTGTCCCGAAAGCGGAAGAGTGGAACCTGGTGAAGGTTGTGGACGCGTGCCTGTCACAGGTGGGATTGTGCCTGTTTGCTGTGGTGCTGTACCACCTGAGCCTGTTGCTGTGCCTGGAGTTGGAGGAGAAGCAGTGGAGGTGACTGATACGGTAGTGGAAACTGGGGGAACAAGAGTGGTGGTGCTTCCCTGTGATGTTGGCTGCTTAGACAGTAGGGTGGTGCCTTGAGTGGTTGTTTGTCCCGAAAGAGGAAGAGTGGAACCTGGTGAAGGTTGTGGACGCATGCCTGGCACTGGAGGGATTGTGCCTGTTTGCAGTGGTGCTGTACCAGCTGAGCCTGTTGCTGTGCCTGGAGTTGGAGGAGAAGCAGTGGAGGTGACAGATACGGTAGTAGAAACTGGGGGTACAAGAGTGGTGGTTCTTCCCTGTGATATTGGCTGCGTAGAGAGTTGTGTGGTGCCTTCAGTGGTTGTTCGTCCCGAAGAAGGAAAGGTGGAACCTGGTGAAGGTTGTGGACGCGTGCCTGTCACAGGTGGGATTGTGCCTGTTTGCTGTGGTGCTGTACCACCTGAGCCTGTTGCTGTGCCTGGAGTTGGAGGAGATGCAGTGGAGGTGACTGATACGGTAGTGGAAACTGGGGGTACAAGAGTGGTGGTGGTTCCCTGTGATGTTGGCTGCTTAGACAGCAGTGTGGTGCCTTGAGTAGTTGTTTGTCCCGAAAGAGGAAGAGTGGAACCTGGTGAAGGTTGTGGACGCGTGCCTGTCACAGGTGGGATTGTGCCTGTTTGCTGTGGTGCTGTGCCACCTGAGCCTGTTGCTGTGCCTGGAGTTGGAGGAGAAGCAGTGGAGGAGACTGATACGGTAGTGGAAACTGGAGGTACAAGCGTGGTGGTGCTTCCCTGTGATGTTCGCTGTGTAGAGAGTAGTGTGGTGCCTTCAGTGGTTGTTTCTCCTGAAGAAGGAAGAGTGGAGCCTGTTGAAGGTTGTGGACGCGTGCCTGGAGTTGGAGGAGATGCAGTGGAGGTGATTGATACTGTAGTGGAAACTGGGGGTAGAAGCGTGGCGGTGCTTCGCTGTGATGCTGCCTGCGTAGCGAGTAGTGTGGTGCCTTGAGTGGTTGTTTGTCCCAAAAGAGGAAGAGTGGAACCTGGTGAAGGTTGTGGACGCATGCCTGCTACTGGAGGGATTGTGCCTGTTTGCAGTGGTGCTGTACCAACTGAGCCTGTTGCTGTGCCTGGACTTGGAGGAGATGCAGTGGAGGTGACTGATACGGTAGTGGAAACTGGAGGTACAAGCGTGGTGGTGCTTCGCTGTGATGCTGCCTGCGTAGCGAGTAGTGTGGTGCCTTCAGTTGTTGTTTGTCCCGAAGAAGGAAAGGTGGAACCCGGTGAAGGTTGTGGACGCGTGCCTGTCACAGGTGGGATTCTGCCTGTTTGCTGTGGTGCTGTACCACCTGAACTAGTTGCTGTGCCTGGAGTTGGAGGAGATGCAGTGGAGGTGACTGATACGGTAGTGGAAACTGGGGGTACAAGAGTGGTGGTGCTTCGCTGTGATGTTGTCTGCGTATAGATTAGTGTGGTGCCTTCAGTGGTTGTTTGTCCTGAAGAAGGAAGAGTAGAGCCTGGTGAAGGTTGTGGACGCGTGCCTGTCATAGGTGGGATTGTGCCTGTTTGCTGTGGTGCTGTACCACCTGCGCCTGTTGCTGTGCCTGGAGTTGGAGGAGAAGCAGTGGAGGTGATTGAAACCGTAGTGGAAACTGGGGGTACAAGCGTGGTGGTGCTTCCCTGTGATGTTCGCTGTGTAGAGAGTAGTGTGGTGCCTTCAGTGGTTTTTAGTTCCGAAGAAGGAACAGTGGAGCCTGGTGAAGGTTGTGGCTGCGTGCCTGGAGTTGGAGGAGAAGCAGTGGAGGTGATTGATACCATAGTGGAAACTGGGGATACAAGCGTGGTGGTGCTTCCCTGTGATGTTGGCTGCTTAGACAGTAGTGTGGTGCCTTGAGTGGTTGTTTGTCCCGAAAGAGGAAGAGTGGAACCTGGTGAAGGTTGTGGACGCATGCCTGGCACTGGAGGGATTGTGCCTGTTTGCAGTGGTGCTGTACCAGCTGAGCCTGTTGCTGTGCCTGGAGTTCGAGGAGAAGCAGTGGAGGTGACTGATACAGTAGTGGAAACTGGGGGCACAAGCATGGTGGTGCTTCCTTGTGTTGTTGTCTGCGTAGAGATTAGTGTGGTGCCTTCAGTGGTTGTTTGTCCTGAAGAAGGAAGAGTAGAGCCTGGTGAAGGTTGTGGCTGCGTGCCTGGAGTTGGAGGAGAAGCAGTGGAGGTGATTGATACCGTAGTGGAAACTGGGGATACAAGCGTGGTGGTGCTTCCCTGTGATGTTGGCTGCTTAGACAGTAGTGTGGTGCCTTGAGTGGTTGTTTGTCCCGAAAGAGGAAGAGTGGAACCTGGTGAAGGTTGTGGACGCATGCCTGGCACTGGAGGGATTGTGCCTGTTTGCAGTGGTGCTGTACCAGCTGAGCCTGTTGCTGTGCCTGGAGTTCGAGGAGAAGCAGTGGAGGTGACTGATACAGTAGTGGAAACTGGGGGCACAAGCATGGTGGTGCTTCCTTGTGTTGTTGTCTGCGTAGAGATTAGTGTGGTGCCTTCAGTGGTTGTTTGTCCTGAAGAAGGAAGAGTAGAGCCTGGTGAAGGTTGTGGCTGCGTGCCTGGAGTTGGAGGAGAAGCAGTGGAGGTGATTGATACCGTAGTGGAAACTGGGGGCAGAAGCATGGTGGTGCTTCGCTGTGATGCTGCCTGCGTAGCGAGTAGTGTGGTGCCTTCAGTGGTTGTTTGTCCCGAAGAAGGAAGAGTGGAGCCTGGTGCAGGTTGTGGACGTGTGCCTGTCAGAGGTGGGATTGTGCCTGTTTTCAGTGGTGCTGTACCAGCTGAGCCTGTTGCTGTGCCTGGAGTTCGAGGAGAAGTAGTGGAGGTGATTGATAGAGTAGTGGAAACTGGGGGTACAAGCGTGGTGGTGACAGATGAAGTGATGGGAAGTGGGAATGGAGTTGGACTTTCTGTACTTATTGAAGTAGTTGGATGTCCACTAGTTGTGACTGATGGGGTAGATGTTGAAGAGTCACATGGTACATAAGTACAACATAATATTTTGATCTCATAGTTTAGGCAGTTTCGTGGAATCTGATCCCTATTATTACATATGAGTCCAAAGTCTTTGCTACATGTCACGTTTTGGTCCAGGTCGTTTAGTGGTATGGCAGGGTAGCTTTCTGCTCTGCATTCCACATCCCTTGGAGTTTCGCAAACACTAAATCCCTTAGCTCTTATTTTTTCAAATGTTTCAAAATCTCCATCGTTGGAGTCTGTTGGATAGCTGACATCATACCACTCTGACCAAAGGCATACGTTGTGAACACACACTGTTGTAACTGGTGGTGTAGTTGTTGTTCCTGTGGTAGAAAGAAAAAAAAAGTACTTGCTTGTCCTTAGATTCAATATTCTTGTTAATAATTACTGTCTAATGTCTAATTATTACTACTGCATTTGGAAAGATTAGGGTATTAATCTTTCAGAGAATTTATTTTAGGCCACATGGGGGACCTTTATTATCTTAGACGCTGTTCTCCAGCAAAGTGTTTTGGAAGAGCAATTTCAATCACCTGTGTGAGTGCCTGTAGTATCAAAACTTAACCTGACTTATAGTCTGTTTCTCTCTGCTTTTGCAGTTAAAAATATTCCAAGTTATGTCTTGTGTATCCAGGCTCAATATATAAAGGAGTCAATGAATTTTTAAGAGGCACTTTTCTACTGTGTACAGTGTAAAGAAGAGGGACTGATTTTCCACTGTATTATCTCTTTTGTAATCATTTACAATTGATTTCTAGACAATCAAAACGGTACACACACATCACTGTGACTACTAAAGGAAGAAGTCAATGGCAATTGGGACAGTCATATTTAGAACTTTTCTCTTTATTTTAACGTAGGTTTCTGTTGCATCTTGGTATTACTGAGACATTTATGTTGAATAAACACCATCTTGTTCACAGAATGGTTGCTCCTGCTTGATCCAACATTGAATTCATCATGTTGTGTTCATGATATTACTGTACGATGCTATGGATATATTTGTCATTTTTGCAAGTTCAGCATGATGCATCAACTGCAGGATCAAGCAGGAGTAAATGAGCTTTTAGGAAGAAAGCATTAGCTGGTTAAAAAAATCTTTAGCAATCAGGAGGAGTGTCAAAGGACATTCTGAAATACCTTGAAAGTTCCCTCATACTGGATTTTTTAGCTTTGAGATTGCACTAATGTGTTCAGTTTATTTTAAAATTGTTATTTGTTGTCCAGCATATATATAGGGAGAGGTAGTAAAAATGCCCGCCCAGTCTACAGCTCTCTGGGAGCTGCCCTTAAAGCTGCTCTACTTCATGCTCATGGCAGCCAGGGATCTCCAGGGCATAAAGATGAACTAGCTACACTTTCTTTCCTCTGGGAGCACCTGGTGTTGGTGTTACCCAGGGTAACAGTGGGGACTGAGGGAGAGAATTTATAGAAGCTGTATCTCTCTGCACCTGCTGGGCAGAGAATCCTCAAGATGGGGGGTGAGGGGAGCTGCCAGCTGAGTTTCTGACTGTTATGGTAGAAATTACCAACTTACAGTACAAACACGTGCAATTAGAGGAGTAAGTGACCCTTACCCCGCAGTATGCAAAGATTTTTTCAGATATTTTGAGAAATGCATAGAAATACCTGCAGCTCTCGGAGGTAGAACTGTACTAAATGTGAATGGGATGGTAGTTGTAATTCCACTGCATTCAAAGAATGTTCTGGTTATTGTTCCATTGATGTCACAAATTGCACTCAAACACCCTCCAATCCCATCTGTGGTGTTATAAATGACATCCTTATATTTATATTTGTGTTCTTCATAATAGCAATAACATGCTGTAAAACAGAAGAGGTGGAATGACATTGTTAGTTACCTGTCAAATGAAACAAAAGCTCAAGAATTTGTTTTCATTCATAAATTTTCTTTGCCAACTTACCTTCAGCATCAAACTTGCACTCTAAGCCTTCCATTGTGCATGTACTGAAAGAAATAACAGAGAAGAAATGTGAGACTGAAGATGCATGAAGGGTGATGAACTCGCTTTACTGTTATGGTATTTTCACTGAATTTATAGAGACTAATCATAAGCCAGAGAGGAGTTATTCTGAATTACGGTTTGACTTAAGTTCAGAGAAGTACTTGTTTAGTTTCCAGCTAATATTCTCATAGTCAGCTCTGATTAAAATACCTCTTCCCAGCTGAATAGTTAAGAGGAGGAGCTGCTCCCTCTCCACAGTACCTGCAGCGTGTCAAGCTTAGAGGCTGCTTTTTGATTCCTCCCTAAAGCCAGTTCTGACATTGGAGCAGCATGGATCAGAGGGAGGGTTAAGAAGAGGGTCCATTCCTTTCCCATCCCCTTACTGTTAGACCAATCTCTTCTTATGCCATCCCCCTTATAGCCAGTTCATGTCATTTCCTCTGACTGCCATTCTTTCCCCAACCATCTCCCTGATATCAGACCTCAGCTCCTGTGCGAGAATGAAGTCAAAGACCATCGGAAACTACAGAAACAAGTCTTTAGGGAGGCTACTTGTCACATTCGTCAAGTGTTTTGGCCCGGAGGCTAGAAAAGGAAAAAGTCTGAATATTGGATCATATTAGTTATGAACTTTAAATTATATGTGGATGTAGAATAAACCCCAGCAACAAATCTATATTATATATTACATAACTGGGTTTGTTCTATTCTGCACTCTTCTATCATGGTGATGAGTGACCTTATGGGAATATCACCATGAGATAGGAGCACAGAATAGAACAAACCGGGTTATAAAGCACATCATATTTTTTTCTGGGCACTAAGCTGAAGAATTTACTGTGATACTGAGAACAAATTCAACAGAATCAAAAATCACTTCAACAGAATCAAATATTGCTCACTAGTATTACAGAAATTGGTATGTGACAATAAGGGTTCGCTTTTGCACAGGCAACATCCTCACCTTTCCGTGGGATAGCGGCGCATAACTTTCAAACACTGCTTTGGTCCTTTCTCCTTAACATGGTCAGACTGTACATTAAATCTTACCATGACTGACAGTTGTCCCGTGAGTAGAAGCTCACTCCTGGTTTGTGGTAGTTTCCTTTGGCATCGTAACAGCCACAGTTATCAACACACGTCATCTCATCCTCATTGAAATATGGCTTGTTTGCTGGACAGTTTGGATAGCAGCCTGAGACCAAAAAAAAAAAAAAAAAAAAAAAAAAGAGTATAAGCTGGAAGAGTTTAAGCTGGAACTTTAGGCAGAAGGTAATTCCTTTTTATTTTTCTACTTTGGGCTATATTTCTCAGGCACAAGGGCTTTCCAAATTTGTACTCCTTCCCCTGGCTCACTTTCTATGGCTTGCCTTCCTTATAATATGATGAGTCCTTCTAAATAAAAGGAAACTACTGCTTCTGGATTCTTGTTAATGGTTCCTTTGTTGGTTGGCACAGTGTTATTATTTAGCAAACAAGGCTCCCCTAGCCCCTAAGCTGTGAATGTGATGCTAGCCTATGAACCAAGATACTAATACAGTTCTCTCACGTAGCACAAACTA
The DNA here is from genome assembly GCF_011386835.1 of Chrysemys picta bellii. Lineage (NCBI taxonomy): Eukaryota > Metazoa > Chordata > Testudines > Emydidae > Chrysemys > Chrysemys picta. The sequence goes on along the minus strand of NC_088794.1, from coordinate 35,813,978 downwards.
TTATCATTAGGAGACCCCACCAGGCCTGAGTCCTACAAATGTTTTCAAACCCCATGGACCAAACTCTGCCCTCACTTATACCAATGCAACCCACTGAAGAAAATAAGATTGTATGGGGTGTATCTGAAGAGAGAATTTGATGCAACAATGACAGAGCTGGAAAAAAATGGTAACCAGTTGTGCACTCTACAGTAAGCAACATGCTGTCATAGCTCTTTTCACCTTCTAAACCTGGTAACTTATGAAGGCATCTTCCACTTGGATTCCTACAGGTCTTCATGCAGGGAGCTCCACAAGGCTTGTAGTGCCACTCGCATTCCCCTTCTGGGTTGTAATAATCACAGAACAGAGCTGAGGGGAAACCGGAAAACACATGTTCAGAACAAAATGCCTCAGTTTTTTCATAGCTCTCCATTATACCACTACTATACCATTTGGGTAGTCTTGAAAGTCATGAATCAAGAGCTGAAACTGCATAATTGTCAACCCAGTTTGAAATGAAACACAGGGTTGAGAACAAATTGTTGTCATATATTTAATAACATATTTAATAACATTCTCAAAACAATTGCCTTGAAACTGATACACTACTCTTTCAGTCACCACTGAGCTATGGGCTAATACTCACGACAGATTGATGGAGTTCTCCAGGCTACACAGACACCAAATTCACTACATGCTTGAGCATATGCAGCTACTGCTGTACAGAAACATTCACAGTCTCCCCCACTGTCACAAGCACAAGCATCAGTCGTACATGCTTCATAATATTTAGTTGGTTCAACCTGTTAGACAAAGAAAGCAGTAAATGTAAGTTTTACTTTCTCTGGAGTCATCTTGCTTTGCCAGAGTAACGCTTCTAGAATATTAACATGCCACAAAAAGGGAAAATCTGTAACTTTCATTTTCTTGTATTTGCATTGCTAGACAAACTAGGCCCAATTTTCCCATGTGGATGCTGAAACAGTATGTCTAAATCATACATTTGATCATTCACATAAGCAGATTTGCAAACAATTGCAGATTTGAGACCCAAAATGCAGGTTTCAAACAGGCAACTATGTTTGAAAATTAGGATTTGTATCTATGGAAAGAATTAAGATGGCTGCTGATATCTACACTGATTCTTTCCCCCTGCTACTCCAGCATGTTATTAATTAACCCAGGGATAGAGCTTGTGTAACCCAAGAGCTTGTGTAATTTCTGGGTGTTGTGTTCTGTCCCATCTAGTGGCACCAAGACCACTTAGAAAGAGAGATTAATGAGTTTGCTCTACAGCCTTTGCTAACAGCCAGTTGGCTTTTAGCTCATGAGGTAGAGGCTCATGCACTAAGCTCCAGAAATCCCCGGTTCGATGCCACCCGCTGATGACCAGGGTTTGTTGGCGTTACACTTGTATTCTGTACATGGCATATGACGAAAATATTAACTAACCCACACTAAAAATAAAACTCAGACTGACTTGAGATTATCCTTCTTTTACACAAGAAAAACAAGAATGCTTCCTGTAAAATAAACGTTATATTGTTCTACAGGTGCAGTGCCCATTCTTGTTGGGTAGAATAATCCAGCCTGAAATTTACCTATGACAATTCAAGGTGAAACATATGTTAGCTGATGAATTGTGCACCTGTTTCAGAATGTATGAGAACAACCTTCAATGGGGGTAGTTCTTTTGGAATAGGGAGAAAATGGACCCAAATGAAACTTCTGGATAGTCAGCAATTTAGTTAGTAATTAGCTCTGACTCCTATCTTCTAAGGGATGGGTTTCTTCAACAATGTAGTGTATATATTAGAGATGAGCCTCAGTTGTAAAATTCAGAGCTGGATCCAAACACCCAAAGGTTGAGTGTGGGGCTGGATCCAGTTGCTCTTGTTCACACCCATGTTTAGCAGACTACTTGTATTCAATGGAATGTAAGGAGTGACAACTCAATGTCAAGTGCACAGGCATCTGAGGAATATAAAAAGATAGTCTTTATTTAGGAGAATTTTGCTCTGAGGATTTGCTATACCTGAGAGTGACATGCAGCAAAGACTTCACTGTTGATGATGCTGCACTGCCTCTGTGACCAGGACTTCCTATAAGGGTTGGTAGAGCAAGGGTCCTTTGTAGAGTTGGCATCAGGACAAGTAAGAGACACTTTCCAGCTGTTTCCAAACTCCAGCACATCTCCTACCACAGACTGACTTCTGGTGGTAAAGTCATTAATGCCATTGCCATCGAAGTTGCCACACAGGCCACAGACCTGACCCTGTACGTACACACACACACAAAAGGATGATAGAAAATTTGCAGCAACATCACAGACTAAAAGCACCTCTGGAATTCCCTATTTTGCATGTTATCTCTAACTGTTTGGTAATATCCTGACTCTCTGTTTTTTTAAGATAACATACTTTCCACAAAATCTGCTTTTTATCTCAGTAAAAGGACCTGATGACTGGTCTGAGGGGTATATGCCTAGTAATTTATTTAAAAATTTGAACAATAAGAAAATTGCTTTGTTATTGTGCCCCATCACTGGTGAGTTACGATGATGAATCTACAGTTAGCTAATTGCATATTCTTTTGTTTGTCTTGTGTTGTACAGATATACAATAGACATACATAGATAAAACAGCCTTACAAAACTGTCATGAAAATGAGCAGCCCACTCCAGGCACAAAATCTACTCACTTGCTCTTTACCAAAATTAATGACAGTGATAAAAATGAATACTTTGCTTGTCCATCCAAAAAATGTCACCCTAGGCAAGTGAGCAGGTAAAATTTAGCAAGGCTGATGTTAATACTAGGCTGTATGTATGAATCTAAAATACATACATTCCATATTTGTGGGGGGAAATTATTTGATTCTGGTGTATTATTTAGCTAAAGAACTCATAGCATTAGAATACACTTCTACATAAATTTCTGAAGCTGGCTGAACCACTCCCTGATACATTTCCCTAATGGAAAAGTCAGTGTAGTATGCAAATAGGATGACAAAATTCCCATTTCCTATGGTATATAATACCCTTCTCACACATCAATAGCTATGTTGACAAACTCTAGTATAGTGCCACACACTGCCTTTAACATCTGTATTTGAGACATGGTTAAACATACTTCCTATCATTTTACACAAGACTTTCAACTGTACTCTGTTTCCTTTCAATCAATATTGCTTTCTCACTCAAGAGGGATGATAATTCATCATTTGTGTCAATGATAGTTGGCAGCAAACTCCTGCCTTCTTAAGCCTTACCTTGAAATCAGGGCTGAGTTTGATGAAGATGCTGGTTTTCTTATCCCACATGAGGATCAGTCCATTGTTGGTCTCAATAACTAAGTACATGCCCATATAGCGGACTTGGTATGGCATTTGCCCTCCATTTTCTCTTTCTACCACTTCAAGGTGTTCCTCACTGAGTATCAACTCATAGCCCTAAAATGGGGAGAAAAAAATCAAAGGAATGACTAAGGATCAGTTTTTCAGTAATTAGTATGGTTTGTTGGTATAGGAGACACCTCCCAACAACAAACGTTTGGGAATGATCTTAACTATGTCTGTTTTCCATTTTAAAGAGAACAATACTATTTATCCAGCAAAGATGAGTAATTATTCATTTTTGAGGCAAATGAGAAAAATCTAATTTATATAGTTCAAATCATATGACTGTACAACTGTTTTAAGAACATACATTTTAAAATGTTTAAGTCAATCAAAGGAGAGAATGCCTACAATTATAGAGGTACTATAGGGTGCGCCATAAAATGATTTATTTTACATAACTCCCCTGGAAAATTAAATTTGGCCCAAATACTACATAGGATAGCTTTGCCACCAAATAAACAAACAAATAAATAAAGATTGGAAGCACTACCAAATATTTTGTTTGTTTTTGGCTTAAATTGTATTTTACAAACCTTGGAAAGTCTTCACTTCAGAAGCTTCTGGCTCCTCCTGAGTCTCAAATGGATACATAATAAAAATGTTCTTTTCAAAAATGTACCAAAAAAGCTACTCACCACTAGGAAGACTTTAATAGACTTAGAGCAGGTGGTCCCAGTGGAGCCACAGGGGATGTTTTCAGTGACAACTCGAAAGGTTCCATTGACTGTGCTGTTTTTCCCACAGTGGTCCTGAAGAGAGAAATGAAGTTATCAGATGGATAATTGCAATATGGAGGATACAGGTGACTCCACAAGTAGTAATGCTAAGACAAAAGCTCAGTACCTGGACTAATGTGTATTCACAATCTCCATTGAAGTTAAACCGTTTGTCATCAAATGTGATGTAATGCCCATCTCCATAAATAGCGCATGTACCAAGGCATTGTTCACTGGTGCATTTCCACATCCTGTTCTTACACACGCTAAGAAGGAGAAGAAAACATTTAAATCATAAAATTACTCACTTGATGCACATGTAATTCCCACAACATATTTATTTAATTCAGTATGTATCAGTCCTGGTAAATGTTGTGTTCACGCAAGTGTTAAAGTTAGAATTTCTCCAAGCAAACAATTAATGCAAAAGCTCTATATCATCAGCATGAAGGGGTTAATAGGAATATAGATAATATTGTATGAAAACACAAGGCCTGGTAGTAATGGGGGACTTTAACCACCCAGACATCTGTTGAAAAAGTAATATGGCAAAACACAAAATGTCCAGTAGGTTCTTGAAATGTATTGGTAACAGCTTTTTGTTTCAAAGGGTGAAGGAAGTAACCAGGGGAACAGCCATTTTAGATTTGATTCTGACCAACAGGGAAGGAACTGGTTGTGAATCTGATGGATGAAGGCAATTTGGGTGAAAATGATCATGACATGGTAGATTTCATTATTCTAAAGAATGGAAGGAGTGAGAACAGCAAAATAAGAACAATAGCAGATTTTAACAAATTCAGAGAACTGGTAGGCAAGGTCCTGTTGGACGGAAATCTAGGGGGAAAAGGAGTCCAAGAGAGTTGTCAGTTTCTCGAGGAGACAATATTAAAGGAGCAACAGCAAACTATCCCGATGCAAAGGAAAGATAGGAGAATAGTAAAAGGCCAATATGGCTCTATCACAAGCTCTTTAATGAACTGAAAATTAAAAAAAAATCCTACAAAAAGTGAAAACATGGACAAATTGCTAAGGATGAGAGCAAAAGAATAGCAGAAACATGTAGGAACAAAATCAGAAAGGCTGAGGCACAAAATGAGTTACCTCTAGCAAGGGACATAAGACAATGAGAAGAGGTTCTATAAATACACTATGAGCAAGAGAAAGACAAAGGAGGTCCTCTACTTAGCAGGAAAGAAGAGTTAATAATGGACATTATCAAGAAGGCTGAGGTGCTTAATGCCTATTTTGTTTCAGTCTTCACTAAAAAGGTAAATTGTGACCAGATAGTTAACATTATTTATATTAACAACAAGGAGAAAGGAATGCAAACTAAAATAGGGAAAGAGCAGGTTAAAGAATATGTAGATAAGTTAGCTATATTCAAGTTGGCAGGGCTTGATGAAATTCATCCTAGGGAACTTCAGGAATAATTGAGGCAATCTTGGAACAATTAATGAATATCTTTGAGAATTTATGGAGGATGGGTGAGGTCCCAGATGACTGAAGAAGGAAAAAGTGTAACAAAGAGGACCTGGGGAATTATAGATCAGTCAGCCTGATTTCAATACCTGGAAATATACTGGAACAAATTATTAATCAATTTGTAAAAACCTTGAGAATAATAGGGCTATAAGTAATAGCCAACATGGATTTTGTCAGGAACAAACCATGCCACACCAACCTAATTTCCTGCTTTGATGGGATTACTGGCCTAATGGATAGAGGAAAAGCTGTAAATGTAATATATCTTGATTTTAGAAAGGCTTTTGGTAAAGTCCCATATGATATTCTCATGAGAAAACTAGGGAAATGTGGTCTAGATGAAATTACTGTAAGGTGTGTGTAAAACTGGTTGAAGGACTGTACTCATAGAGTAATTATAAATGGTTTGGTGTTAAACTCGGGGGATGTATCTAATGGGGTCCTGCAGAGGTTTGTCCTGGGTCCGGTACTGTTCAATATATTCATTAATGACTTGGACAATAGAATAGAGAGTATACTTATAAAATTTGCCCATAACACCAAGCTGGAAGGAATTGCGAGCACTTTGGAGGACAGGATTAGAATTCAAAATGACGCTGACAAATTGGAGAACTGTTGATAAAATTCAATAAAGACAAGTGCAAAGTACTATATTAAGGAAGGAAAAAATCAAATGCACAACTACAAAAGGAGGAATAAGTGGCTAGGCAGTAGTGTTGGTGAAAAGGATCTGGGCATTATACTGGATCACAAATTGAATATGAGTCAACAATGTGATGCAGTTGCAAAAAAGGCTAATATCATTTTGGGGTGTATTAACAGGACTGACGTAATTTTCCCATTCTACTTAGCATTGGTTAGGCCTCAGTTGGAGTTCTGTGTTCAGTTCTGAATGCCGCACTTTAAGAAAGATGTGGACTATCTGGAGAGAGTACAGAGGAGAGCAGCACACATGAGAAAAGGTTTAGAAAAGCTGACCTATGAGGAAATGTTTAAAAAAAAACAACTGGGCATGTTTAGTCTTGAGAAAAGAAGATGGAGAGGGAACTTGCTAACAGTCTTCAAATATATTAAGGACTTGATCAATTATTCTTCATGTCCACTGAAGATAGGACAAGAAGTAATGGGCTTAATCTGTAGCAAGGGAAATTTAGGTTAGATATTAAGAAAAACCTTCTACCTACAAGTATAGTTAAGCTCTGGAATAGATTATCAAGTGAGGTTGTGAAATCCCTATCTTTGGCGGTTTTTAAAAACAAGTTAGACAAACACCTGTCATGGATGGTCCAGGTAGGCTTGTCCTGCCACAGCACGGGGGATGGACTAGATCATCTGTCAAGGTCCCTTCCACCCCCATTTTTCTATGAATCTGATTCTATGAAAACCTTAAACCCAAAGATTTCCTGGCTCCCACTCTTTGCTTTTACCATCTACCTTGATTGACAGAAAACTGGCTTGTTATGGTTAATATACTGAAAAGTCCATCTGCCAACCCAATCCAATGAACATTTCTTTTCGCCATTGTGCTGCTTATATATGGATCTTTGGAAAGGGCAATGTGGTGGCTCCATGAACCACACAGTTCAATGAATACATACCAGGTGTTGCAGTCAACTTTGATCTCTTCCCCTGGTTTGTAGGTAGCCTCGTTGTGAATACATGGACATTCCTCTTCAGCAACACAGCTGCCTTTACCATCTGACACTAGCCCAGAGGGGCACATGCAGCCAGACATACACTGTGTGCTGTACTGTAAAGCCAAGCAGAAAATGTAACTTACTTACTCAAGTATCAGAGGGGTAGCCGTGTTAGGCTGAATCTGTAAAAAGCAACAGAGGGTCCCGTGGCACCTTTAAGACTAACAGAAGTATTGGGAGCATAAGCTTTTGTGGGTAAGAATGTCACTTCCTGCATCTGAAGAAGTGAGGTTCTTATCCACGAAAGCTTATGCTCCCAATACTTCTGTTAGTTTTAAAGGTGCCACAGGACCCTCTGTTGCTTTTTACTTACTCAAGTAGAGAGAGAGTAAGATTAGGTTCTTAGAACCTGTCTCTGGACTGTTGATTTACATGCAGTTAAAATCAGAGATGGCTTGAAGGAAAATATGGATTTTGCTCAAACATATGGTTGGTTGCTAAAGGAAGATTTAGTGGAAGATAAAACCTGTTAAACATCAACATTTCATGTGTCCCAGTCTCCATAGGTGGTCTATGGATTGTGAAAGTGGGAAAGATATTGAATTGGGTACCAGCCTGACTTGCTGATGAACCTGTGGACCTGCTGATCTGTGTCTGAGAGGATGATAAGTTAAAAAAAGAATAGTTTAATACATTTTTTCTGATGCATTAAGTTGGATTGCCATTTATCTCATGTGATGCTGTCTCATAAAATGACACAGCCAATCACGCTGTTATCATGTTCCTAGCCTTTGTAATATAATTGGATGTGTAAGAGATTATTAAAAAATGCATCACGGCACAAAAAATATTAACAATTTCAATCAAGATTACATCCAGTAATTTTCTACTGAACAGATTGTGCACATGACAAACTTCTGGATGTTTTGCTGAGAACTAGTTCTTGCTAGGTATTGTTATCTGAATTAGATCTACAAAGTCTGATGCATCTCCAGTCAGTACCTATGTGAGAGCTTCAAGTAAAGTTGACTTTTATTTGCTCATGAACTTGACTTTTAGTGATCCCATTGTTAATGCTTCATAGCACGCTTCCAGGGTTTCATTGCACAAACAACAGACTATCAGTATTACAGCTTCAGGACCATATTTGTGAACAATGAATAGTTCTAGTGTACAGGAGTGTCCAGCCATTTCATACTTACACACTGCATGTCAAGCGTCTGGCAGCTCTTCTGGCATTCGGCTCCAGTGGTGCCTGCAGTGACATTTCTGCAGTCGAAGTAGACCATGGGAGGAGCACAAACTAGGGGAGAGAATGATATGAGAGTGATGAGAAAAGGCACCAGAGTTTGCACAACAATAACACGTTTTCAATTTGCTATAAGGAGTCTAGGCTCTTCATATTCAGCACAATTAAAAAAAGAATGCAGGGGCTTATGTGACAGGATGCTATGAATTCCCTAGGAAGCAGCAGTTTTTAATTTATATAATCTTTTAGAAATTACATGTAATTATTATTTCATTACCTGCATGTTAATTTTTGTGTGCTTTTTTTTTTAACTGGTCACACTGTATAGACTGATGTTTTATTTTAAAAATAGTAGATGAAATTAAGCAACGGTTTCCACCCTATTGACTTTCCTGTGTGTTTCAGTTTTGTTCTGTTGCACCAAGAGAAAATGTACGCAAAACCAAGGACAGGCTAGAGAGCAAAGAGAAGCTAAAGAAGGGTTTTTACCTGGGATTTGGTTCACAACTCCAATGCAGCTCAGTTTACCCTGTGCACAAGTGCTGTCAGAAATGGAAGGGAATAATAATAATATTTATTATTTATTATTTTGTATTTCTGTAGCGCCTTCTGTTCTAAGCCCCACATACTGAGCTTCTTTTCTGCTGTTACAGAACTTTCCAATAGGACATGGGATTCTAACATGCCACCTTGTGGTTACAGAAAAAAGTTTCTTGTCAACCCAACAGCTGGTGGTATTTCCCTATGATCTCGGCTATAGATGTCCAGGAAAAATTGTGACCGAAAATGTGACAGACAGTGTTTCCCGGTGAGTTTGATGTTTATTATACTAAAAACCTCTCACTGTGTATTTTTGTATTTTATGCTGGGAAAAATCATTGAATACAGCAGGAATCTCGCCTAAATACAATAGTTCTCATATGTCTGGAAAAATGCACTGCTCTCATAGTCTAACAGAACTATTCTGTGGACAGAGCATTGTATTGACAATCATGCAGGGCTGGGTACAGCCAGCTTAACTGAGGTGTATTCTTTTATTTAGAAAGTTTATACAATGCAGCTTTAGTGTTTTATAAAAGAATCTCTTACCATACAAGACCATCTTCATGAACAACTTCCCCAGACAGAATGGGAGATCCTTTGTAATAACAAGGACATTCACTAGCAGACACACATTTGCCATATTCATCCATGTAGGTTCCTTTTTCACAGGTGCAACCATCAACTGGAATGAACCTGATGTTACATGTGACATCGGGCTCACTCAGAGACCGGCAAGTGGGTTGACAGGAACTGATGGTATAGCTGTAGCTCAAAGATTTGGGACACGAGGTTGTGTATTTGGCTTGAGAAGGAAAAACAAAAACAAAAATTACATTAACGGATTTGTTAGTTCCAGATATTATTTGGTGGGGAGAGAGGGGCAATATGTAGTGTGAATAACATAAACAACAATGCTATATATTTTTTTGTGTATCACATTTTTCAGACAAAATGTATCCCAGCATGCTTTCAGAGTTAAATAATGCACAGCATTATATTAAAAAAAAAAAAGGTAACAGTAGATGGGGGACAAATGAAGTGATATATGCAAATGAAAAAAAGATATGTCTTCAAATGAGATTTGGAAAGAGAAACCACACAACAGGTTGGCAGTTACAACAGAAACCTATAAACCTTTGGTGCAGTCTGAGGCATGAGGCCTCCTGAGGTACATAAATACTCCTGCACTGGAAACAGACATGTTGGATCAAAGAAAACAGCTTGGTGACTTTAAACAACCCTTTGTTTAAACATTCTTTATTTATAAAGTGTTCTGTTTAGAATTAATATTGTTTCTGTGATCTGACACATTCATTTCCATGGCAACCGGTGACAGATGAAACTCTAGTTAACTTAGAGCCTCTGCGGAGAGAGTTAGAGCCCCTTCAGCAGCAGTTGTCTCTTTCCTAGCCACAACTGTATCTTCCATCTGTATTCACCATAACTAACCTCCAATACATTAAAAAAAATAGGAAATTATTGTTAGAATTTTACTTTTCAATATCTTTCCTTCAAAATTTACTGGGAGAGCCCTGGATTGGCTAGAAATTGATATAAAATGATGATTGATAGATAAATTCTACTACTGGTTCTTTCAGAATAGAAGACCGCGGGAGTGGCTATAACACTTACAACAGACATCAGTCCTCCATCCCTCCAGCTGGACTCCTTTGGCAGCACAGGCTCTCACATAGGAAGAGAGGGCAGCACACATGCAGTCCTCACTCTTTTCACAATTACAGGTGTCAAACAGACAGTTCTAGGGGTGCAGAAACAAACTAATTAATCATCACAGAACTGCCCATCCAAAAACAGGTCCTGTTAATTTCTGGTCTTATGTATCAGCTTCTTCTCCATATACATTCAGTTGTGAGCAGTGTCAACATATCTTTAATATTTTCCTACCTCCTTTTAGGATTTTTTTGATATGGCGATAATGGAGACCCCCAAATATTGGCAGTTATTATTGAAAAATAAGAGCCAAAGAATCTATTGTATGCTTCGTAATCTCCCATTTTACCTAAATATATGGATTATTCTGAAGATATTATGCTTTATTAAGCAAAAATTTATATAGAATTCATATATTTTATATACTTTATATATAACTTCCTCTTTATATGTTTACATTTTGGTTTTCTTGCTCTGTGGCAAATAGCAGTTCTTGTTTAACAAAGAGTGTAAAAGCAATTCAGGATGATAAAACCAAGACTGCAGACTGAAATAAGGGTAGGAAATATACACCTAGAGTAAGAAACATATATAGAGAAAAAGAAGTGATGTATTATGCAGATTAAAATATAGACACAGCATAATCTGGGAGACGTGTTTCGGACATTTCTTTCCAAACAGCTGGTTTTAAGTGCACAAGTGCATTGATTGTTTTTTAAAGGAAAAAGAAAAATAGCTAAGTACCGTGTGGTAAACAGCTGGATTCACTGTTAAGTGGCAATTGGCAAAAGGTCCTGTGCTGTCCGTCAGCAATCCGCACCAGTGCTGAGCATACTTTTCTGTGAATAGAGGAAATGAAAGAAATCCATATTACTCTTTTTATTTCATTAGGCTCAAAAACCTAGTGCTAATGTGCTCTTGTGTGACTCATGATCTCTTGTAAACTCAATTCTGAAATTCTACCATAGCAATCACATTGTTTTGCTCACTGCAACATTTGGTAAAGACTTGTTAAAGCCAAAGTTATGAAAAAGCAGTTTCTTACCATGGATTGAACAAAGAATTCACCAAAGCCTTATAAACATATAGCTATTGTACACTCATTCTGCACCAAGTTGTCATCTTATGCACTAAACCTAAGTCTGTGAAGATAAACTGTTGTTGGAAAGTATCCATGATTCTTGCACTTATTTTATTACTTAGCTTCTCTCTAATTTTCTTCTCTTATTAACATTTCTTTCTGATTCCAAATGTATGTTTTACCATGTTTAAAATCTCTTATTTCTTCTAATTTTTGCTTTATGTCAAGTATTTTCCATTAGCTCTGTAGGGAAAACTAGAAATCTAATTTCAAATTGCCCGCATGTCATGGACAATTTTCTATAATGGATTTACCATTTTCTACGCTGAGGGCACAAGGATTCTCAAAGTTATTTTTGATGTTAGGGCATGAAGCTTGTGTTTTCCAGGTATTAGCAAATGCAGCTGCTGTTCCTTCCACTACACCACTTATGGCTCTGAAGTCATCAGTCTCAATATTGTTGAAGTTTCCACAGAGACCTGTTGAAAAAGCACAAAGTTTGAATCATTCATACAAGACCAATGGGGATTTCAGGCAGGTCACTGGTTTTGTTACATTCACTTACCACAAGTCTGCCCTTTGAAAGATGGATCCAGTCGCACAAACGCTTGCATGATGGGTACAAGTTGGATCTCCAGTTGAAGTCCAAAGTTTGTTTCCACCATGATGAAGAAGGATGAGGGTCTGAAAATGGTGACATTAGCTATGGACAAAGAACAGGATAATCAGATTTCAGAAGAGATCAAATGCTGGAAACACCCCATTCTTATGGCTCTTCTTGGATTACTGTTGCAACTATAGAGACCCCTAGTGTGGAGTAAAGCCAAGATATGCTTAAAGTTGAATGAAAAATACAATGCAATATTTGCTTGTGACTGCCTAGGAGCTAGCAAGTGAAGTTTGTATTAAAGTTACACAGGAATAGAATGCTCCTTTTGTCTGCTCCTTCCCACAGACTAATGAATGGAAAAATTGGATTACATCAAGCATTAACAAGAATAATTTTGTTCTAGTGTCTAATCTCGTATCTTGATCATTGCAAGTCCATTGTGGAGAGGAGAATGAGCAGGCTCTGGGTGGCATAAAAATCTTCAGCGAGGATCATTCTTTATGAGGATAGACAGCAAAAACCAAATTAATATCTTAACAAGTTGGACAACGGGCTGTAATGTATCATGAGACTTTGGACCTCTATTGCTGGAATCACCATTTGGGTCAAGAATCATCATAGTGAGAATCTAGTGTGAACATGCTAGGCTATGGGATTCTTCATTATACTGACATCACATCAACTCCTTTGAAGTTTAAAATAATAAGCAGGAATCTAGGTGAAGTTTTGAGAGTGTCATGTATTGGCCCCGGGAGAGAAACATACCTGCTGAGAAGGGCAACTGAGTGTAGATCCAATTCACAAACACGCCACCTCCAGGCTTGATCACAATGATCTGGCAAGGAAGATAGAGATAAAGGAACATTATGTCATGCATTGGTAATATCAGCATGATAAAGAATTTCATGAAAGGGGGTTGATTTTCTGATTTTTTTACCCTTCCTTTAAAATCTTAATTGTCCTTCCTTTTAATCTTCGGTTGCCTTCCCTTCAGAAAGGGAATTGTTTTAAAGAATCATTCTTTGTCCTTTACAGAGCTGCAGCAGTGGTCAGGCTATCTTGGTTTGCAGTGATGCAGAGCCTCTGTATCTGAACTGACTTACAGCTAGTGCAGCTGGTAGTTTTAGGGAGAAGCCAAGAAGATCATGGTGTCATTGTTTACTTAATAGAAAGAGAACTTCTCTCCTGTTTTGAGAATAAAGTATCTTTTCTGACTGAACTAGCACAGGGCTGAACATACTACTTACCTCACTATTATGATAAATAAAGATACATTTATTTTACCTTGGTTTTAAAAACTAATACATATTTTCAGACCTGCAGATCCTTAGAAGGATAAATGCAACTCCCTGACTAGATCTGGGTGAAATTTTCTAGACTAAACTTTTTTTTATGCTGAGAAATGCAGATTCAAGTGGACAAACATTTTCCAAATACGTCGCATTTGCTAAATAGTTTCAATAAAAGAAAAAAGTTTAAACCTTTCATTCTGACATATTCAAAATGAACTGTTTAGATTTGTTGACTCCAAATGACTTTTTAACTTTAGTTTTATTATTTTTTTTAAAAGATAAAAGAACTTGAAAACGAAACAAATCTTTTCATTTTGTCTCAAATGAAACATTTCCTTTGACCTGAATTGAAAAATCAATTATTAACAAAGCTCTATCCCTGACTCATTCTGGCTTAATCTTTATGCTCCCCACATTTTTATAAAATATTCCTGCAGCATTTTCACCACTTGTTTTGGATACTTACAGTTTGTCCTCCATTAACGCTGAGGACTATTGTCTTTAAGCATGTCTCAGTGTCTGTCAAGCCACATCTGCGGAGTTCTCCCAGAACAGCGAATGTGTCATTTTTACAGAGCTGAAAAAACCAATACCAACAACTATTGCTTTAAAGGCTTGTTCCCGGGTCTGAAAAATATTTATTTCTTAGAGGTTGGTCCAAACTTTCCCAAAGCTCAGGGCTATTTTGAACTAGTGTTATAGTGATAGAGACTGGGACTAGTCACAGAATTTGGATCTGGTTCTGGTGTTTAGACTCAAAGTTTTGTTTCAACCCCCTCTAAAAAATGTGCTTCCGCTTCACTCTCTATCCCCATCTTTTCCTGCCTGACCTGTTATGACCAAGGACTAGTAACATGGCAAAAACAGTTGCCACGCAGCAAGGGGGTTGAATTGTATGACAGCTATGAAAATAGACCAAATACAGCAGTTGCTTGCAAATATTCAGCATTTACCAACAATTACCACATCCTGGAATCTGAAATTCATCAGTATTTACCTTGCTCCCAACATCACAACTAGTTAATACAGTTTGCATGAATTGTTGAATATTCTCGCTCAATACAGTGCTCTTCTGATTTAACAGGAAACTCTCCAATGTTCTTTCCTAAGTGTGGTTAGCTTCTCTAGTCCTGACTCAGGCAGCCCTCCCACTCCTTCCTCCATATAACTGCATAGGACTCTATGACCTATTAAAACCTGATGGTGCTTACCTTAGACAAAACATAAGTGCAGTCTCCATGGACATTGTAACGTTTTTCATCATACGTGGAGATGTGTGAACCTCCCTCTACTGTACAAGATCCAGGGCATGGAATGTTTGTGCAAATCCACTGGCCTCCATTGCAGGTACTGGAAGGAAAGTGGAGAAATGAATCACAATCAGCGATAATAGCGTGGAGGAAAGGAGTTACAATGTCATTAAGTTTTGTTGTTTTGCTACTGATGTTCCCATCATATTATTCTTGGCTTCTTCAGGGGAAATCTATGTTTGCAAATAAGTGAGTGGCTGCAGTTTCTTTTGTCTTGGAAAAGTCAAAATACTTCAAGGGAGCAAACAAAGAGAGAGAATTTTAATGGAGAGGTAAGAAACCTATATATCACAAATCCTTATTTTAACTTGAGTCAGAATGCAAAGCCTGTTAAATAATGACACTAAAGGAGACAAACGTTTTTTTGAGATTCTGTTAGAATTGCAGGGAAGTCAGTAATATGCACTCAGAGGTGGTTAATGATGAAATTGTGTATAATAAACCATTAAACTAATTCATTTTACTAAAAAAGAAACAGCAAAATAGGTAAGTTACCAGGAATGGCAATGGGCGTGAAAAGATGTCCCTGGAGCATAAGAGTTGCCATTGTAAGTACAGGAGCACTCCCAAAGGGGGATGCAGCCAGCATTGTTAATGTCATCAAGCACAGTTCCTAAATGAAGAAAGAAACGGATACATTACAAAGGTGTTTTATACATATAGACAATATGCAGTTTTTCTTGTTTTAAAAAGTTTACTACAAATATAAAATACAGTCTTGGAGCTCATAAATGGTCATAGCTCCATTGAAGTCAGGGGACCTATGCCAAATTGCACCAGCTGAGGGTCTTGCCCTGGAAGTCTTAAAATCCCATTGGTCTTTCAAGGGGTTTCCTGCCCTGTAAGGTGAATTCAATTGAATAATACTGAATTGCTGTAGTAAAACCATCTCATTCCTATAAGACGGGTAGCATTTTATGTTCTATTTTGGTCCCTGATTGTTCCTCACTACTTTGCAGATGTTGCATATCTACAGGAAATTAATTATTCAGTCACGTGTTTTGTCACTTGTTGTGCACGGGTAAAGGCCTACCACTTGAAGCCGTGAAGAGGGCAGCTGGAGGAGCCCTGACCCCTGAGAAAGCTACTAAACTCCTACATGTAAATCTGCTAGTGCTCTTTATTGAGATTATGAAAGATGGGAGTAAATAAAAACTTGCCTGGGGGACAGAAGCAGCCATCCATACAGTGATCTTCACAGACTTGAGATCTTTCAGGGTTGGTGCAGGTGTCAGTGCAGGGGGATCCACATTCCTGGTACTGCATGTTGAAAGGACACTTCTTGGCTGGAATTTTAAAGGAAGACAGGTTTCTGAATTCAAATGTAATCCCCATTTGCTACATATTAGAATGAATGCTCATTCAACCTTTCCCCACTAGAGATGAGGCCACACCAAACCCGAGCTCCAAGGATTCCTTGGATTTTGGAAATCTCAATCCATATTTTGTAGTTTAGGTGTGTTTTTCAAAAACTTGTGTGTCAGATAGAACTGTATGATACTGGATTTGTGACTTAAAGTCTGGAATTCTATGGATTCATGAGTAATTGTCTCACAGATCTCTGAGGCATATACTCTGGCGCGTTTGTTTTGCCGTCCCCTCTTTTCAAGAATCTAAATTTCTAGTGAAATTTGGAAGCGTTAATTTTCCAGTGCATATGCATATTTGAGTTCTGTGGAAATCACTGAAGTATCCAATTATACCCTGGGGAATTTAACTCCAGAATTTACATTGATAAATATTAATGACCACAGTTTAACCATAGGGAGATCAGCTGCACCCCAGGATCTGGCCTGAAGTACGGAATTTATATATAAAAGCCCTCTGGAAACCAATCCAGTACTTAATAACATTTAGTTCCCATGAGTCCCCAACAAACTATAGGACTCTGTTGCTGACTAATTGGCAAGCACAGATGAAGGCCAGTTCTAGAGACACTTACGACACAGTTGTGGGGTTCTCCAGTTCAGAGGTTGTCCACCGGCATGGGCGCACTGCCGGGAGTATTCACCAAAGGTGTTACAAATACAGAAGGCATTCTTAGACTGGTCACAGCGGCACAAGTCTTGTTCACAAGACTTAATGTACTCGCTAACCTCAACTAGTGCATTACATTCTGAAAATGCAGGGCCAGTCAATACTTTATGGCAGATGTCATCCTAGAGAGAAAACAAAACAGAACAATTTATTAAATCCACAAATTCCTCAAAATAGAGAACAGGAGTACTTGTGGCACCTTAGAGACTAACAAATTTATTTGAGCATGAGCTTTCGTGGGCTACAGCCCACTTCTTCGGATGCATAGAATGGAACATATATTGAGGAAATATATATACACATACAGAGAGCATGAAAGGTGGGAGTTGTCTTACCAACTCTGAGAGGCCAATTGAGTAAGAGAAGTGATAATCAAGATAGCCCAGTATATATATATATATCCTCAATATATGTTCCATTCTATGCATCCGAAGAAGTGGGCTGTAGCCCACAAAAGCTTATGCTCAAATAAATGTGTTAGTCTCTAAGGTGCCACAAGTACTCCTGTTCTTTTTGCGGATACAGACTAACACGGTTGCTACTCTGAAACCTGTCAAAATAGAGAGGATCAGTTTTTAATATGGTTATCCATTTGTTAAAATTATTCTTTAATGACATCTTGTATTCTCCTCCTTCTACCTCCAATCCCTTCATAGTTTTCTCCATGTGTCCCTCCTGAAACAGGAAAAGAGAGTGGATACATTTAAATGAAAGACACATGAATAAACAAAAAGATCCTTACAAAATTGTCCGTGCAGTTGTTCAGGGAGGATGATGTAGGATCCTCACAGACTTCTGTTGGCCCATCCATCTTTTGCATATTTCCAAACTGCGTGGCAGTCAGCTCGACATCTGCAATAAATACATTAATAATATATAGGATTTTTAATGGAGTTGGTTCTCTTTGAGTTCTTTCATGTAGACATTACATTTGGCATGTTGACAAAATTAACACTGATGCACCATAGACAAAATTAATACTGTGACATCATAGACTCAATTTACTTTGAATGACATCACCCTTCTATCAGAAAACAATTTCAGGAACATGCAAACTGGAATTTGTGTTGGAAAATGACAAACTCATTCGAGGTTAGATGACCCCGTAGTTAGATAACAGAAGAGAAAGTTTTAGACAGGTTTTGAATAGAAGAGACTATTGTGAGCCAGAATTTAGGAGGAAAGGTGAGATTTGAATAAATTGCCTAAAAGCTTTGTAAACAAAATGGTGATACTGACAGTGGGAAAAGAGAGATGGATAGAGGCCTATAGCCAGCTGATTGGAAGAATATATAGAGAGGAGGGAGTGATAAAGTCAGAAAGATAGGATGGGAGAAGGTAGTGTAAAGATTATGTAAATCAGTAGGCCAATCTAGAATTACACTGTGGAATAGGATCGGGCAACTCAGGATCGAGATGTTGGGCTGATGTTTGCATGTTAATTATGGACAAAAATGTGTGCGGCTTTGCAAATATAGTTTATATATAAAATTATATAAATGTAATTTAGAGGTGACATCTTGGAGCATGTTAAAATAGAACATTCTTAACCAAAAATTGTTGTGATTGCTTTGCTTGGTATTGTTATTGTCTTTTGGTCTGTGGATGTATTTCTATATTTAATCATGCTTGAACATCAGTATTTCGCCCACATCTAACTGGCTAACAAATGAAATAAATAGACAACTGGTATACATGAATACATATATAATTCAAGTTACTAAAGATCCAAATGTGCTGATGTTCTCAGCAAATCTTTCAGCAGGTTGGAAGAGAGGCCTGCTGAAGATGTATAACCAGGAGAACACAAAAAAATTGATGGTGTAGAGATTGGCGCTACTAGAAACCAACAGTCTGTCATTATTTTTAACACTTACTGTTTGAAAAGAACTCATTGTACATTGGAATACCATTGAAGTCCCCACAAAGCCCACAGGTATAATTGGCATATTTGTCACTCAGTTCCAGCTAAAATGATGGGGGAAAAGTTGGTAGAAGTTAACATACACATTCCACAATGTATTCAAAATCAGTGCAAGCAGCTGTGCCTGCTACACCTACATAATTTTCATCAGTGTTGTGTAGATGTTTTGGCAGACCAATTCAAACCTGGCTGATAGAATATGGACGAGGTTTGGATATGATTTCTGATTCATCGAATCCAAGTTATTTATGCAGAACTAGTTTTCACTGCAATATCTGTATTATAATCAGCCTTTTTACTATCTATTTTTTTCTTCAGAAAGAAAATCAAATCCACTGTGACACTGAAGTCCTATGACAGTGGAATTCTACTGGAAAATAAAATGCGAGGAGGTGAGTGGCACCTGATGTAATGATGCTATTATGTTAATGAAGTAAGGGAAGTGCTTTTTTCCATTTTAAGTGGGAGGCCTGATTTCCACTAGGAACACAGCACAGTTGCTTTCTTCAGGAATGCATGAATGCAATCATAGCTCTGTAATGGGAGAAATAATCAGCACGGGGAAACAGCAGCTCCCAAACTGCTGGGGGCAAATATATCCAGGGACTAACCATATATCTTCGTACTACCTCTCAAGATTTAGGCTTTTTTTTTTAAAGATATAGAGTTGGAAGGGACCTCAGGAGGTCATCTAGTCCAACCCTCTGCTCAAAGCAGGACCAATTCCCAGACAGATTTTTGCCCCAGAACCCTAAATGGCCCCTTCAAGGATTAAACTCACAACCGTGGGTTTAGCAGGCCAATGCTCAAACCACTGAGCTATCCCTCCCCCTGCAAATATGGTCAAATATTTAGGCAGTTTCTCTTTTGTACACCTTTACCTACTTGATTTGCATATGCCATGGCTGTTTGTGTGCACAAATGTGGAATCAGTGCGTGCAAATGGGTGCCCAAACAAATTCTTAAGCCAGTCAAAAATTTGAGTCTAAATGTTTTAATAGCCTGTTTCCTATTCTCTGAAGCATCTAGTATTTATTCTTACCAGGATGCTGTCATCTTCATTCCACATGAAAACCAGGCCCATTTTGGCAGTCACTTTTATATACATGCTGCTTCTCTCAGCCATGATTCCAGACTGGCTGTAAGGCAGCTGAACCCTGGAGAAAAAAAGTATCAGAGATGCTAAGTATTTGCTTTGCTATGCAGAATACGAAGAAAAGGTTGCTTGTGTTATCAGATGTCCATGTGGGTTCTTCGACAATGCAGTATTGTGGAAGAAAAAGCAGTTTAAAAAAAGATGGGCCCAAGCCACAAAAAATATGGATCTGGATCTGGATTCAAGCTTCCTCAAAATTCAGGGGTATTTTGATCTGGCATTCTGGTTTGGGCCCATCTTTACAGTGTGATATCTTAACAGAAGAATGGCGAGATGGGTGTATGGTTAAAGTTACATGGTTTATCAAAATGCGTAGAAGTTTTTCCAAGAAAGTGCGGAAATATATGCCTGGTTTGAGGAAACAGCTATGTTCAGCACACACAGTGATATGTCTAAACCTACCTGTTGCCATTGACAACAACAAAGTTCTTTGCCATTTCAAAAACCACCCCATCGAGCTTCATGGTGATATGGTTGATAGTAGGAGCATTTTCCACCACAGTGCGCCTGATTTGGATGTTGAAATCCTCATAGGCAGCATTGCAGTGGGATGCAAAGACGTAATTGCAGAGTCCAGGGAAGTAAAAGATGTCCCCATCAAAAGTCTTGAAGTGGAAATTGCCCCACGTACTGCATACGCGGCCATTGTGAGCAGGGTTGAAGGCTGTGGATTGAAAACTCTTTGTAAGAATTTACTGGAAATTCCCTGACTTAATGTGAATATTATTATATCAGTCTGCCCAAGCCTTCATTTCCTTAGTTTATTCATTGCTCTGTCCCCTTCCATTTATTTTCTGTCCGTTTATCAATTGTGACACTATACATAATCAATTTGTCCATCTATCCACCTACTTATTTAACCCATCTCTGTTCCTCCACCCATCTTCTGTCTGCCATTTATAATGTACAACCCTATCTATATTTCTGGGTTTCTACTTATCTATCATATGTCTGCCCACCTATCTACCTATCAATCAACTCATTGTTTTGCCATCATATCATGTTTATCCAGCTATTTGTTCCTTACACCACTGATCTACCCATTTTTTTTGATTAATCAGTCTGTTTCCCTGTTTATTTTAACTTTCTGATCAGTACTTCAGAAAGATGGAGGAATTTTTGAGACTATTTGCTTAACTTACATGTTATTACTGGGCTTGTTGTCAGTGGCGGGATGAAGTTCACTGTTCCAGATGGAGTATTAGTAGTAAATGCTGCAGACAAATAAGAAAAAAAATCAGTATAGAAAGTTTATGGGTGGTGGTAGTGGGAGGAATCCACCCGCCTTAACATTTTCTAACAAAGCAGGATTGCATCCTTATTTTGTAGTCATTCTACTCAGAGAATGTGAGAAAGAGACACTTGCATAACAGTAGGATGCAAGAGAAAAGGAATTTGGTGGCCTCAGTCTAGTCTCCACCTGTCCATATCACAAAACCACCTGTCAGGTAATCATTATCCAGTAGAAATAACTTTTTCTGCCCAGAAGAGTCCCTGGGCCAGAATAGCAAAGGATCAGTGCTGAGGTGCAGAACTCTAAATAAAAGCTTGTACAATTCTTGCTTTCTCCATTTTATGCCTGATTCAATTTGCTGCCTGCCCTTACTTTTATGAAGAACAAAATTCACTGAAAATCATTATATTTACAATTGACAGTGTTTAGAGAATGGTGAACAAGAAAGAGAAAATTTACATTAGCACAAAGGATTATGGAAACACTTCTCAAGAAGTGGCAACAATTATGATATACGAATAGGAGGAATTCTGCAAGCCCTTAATCATGCAAGTAATCTTTACATTTAATAGGAATACTCACATGAGTAAGGGCTTTTGGGATTAGTTCTAATTAATGTAACATTATCATAATAACAAAGCATACAAAATGATGAATGACATAGAGAAGACAGATCAGGTACTTCAGTTCACCCTGTCTGATTATACAAAAAAACAAGGGAAGAATCAATGTAAATTGGCAAATATAAGTGGCAAATTTGAAACTCAGATGAAAAGTGGCAAATTCAACAACATGCAGTTAGGCGGGGGAACTCATTACCACAATATCGCTGAATCCAAGAGCTTATATGGATCACAAGAATAACTAGAGTTATTAATAACAGATACTAACAGACATAAATAATTTGAAAAGGACATAAACCCTCATGTTTCAGAGCTTGAGACCACCTCTAACAATTGTGAGTGAGGAGGAAAACTTTCTTTGGGTGCAGGTTACCCCATGACTGTCTATTGCAGGGTTTCTTGCACCCTCCTCCGAAGCATCTGGTACTGGAGAGTGTGATTAACAGGATACTGGAATTGATGGACCATGGGGGTCTGATCAAGTATAGGGTAATTTTTACATTTATGATTACATAAAAATGTAGGATTTAACAACAATCCTAGTGGAAAACTCACCAAAAATAAAATGTTTTAAAACATTTTAAACTGATAGTGAAATCACGACATTTCAAGAGATGGATAGTTATTATTTTGTTTTGATCTTCAAAACTATCTTCATCCAAATGTTGTTAATTGTACTGGCTTGAGGCAAGATGAAATTAAATCAGTCCAGTTAATACACAACATTAAATATTTAATGGAAATGGTACAAAAATAAAAAGACACAAAGAAATCTCATTTAAATGCAACCATCTAGAAGGTTTGCAAAGTAAAAGAAATAAAACTGTTTAAACTATATCCATATAGAGCCAATTAAATTAGACTTTTTCTTTTCTTTTCTCAGAGCAAAATGAAATATGAATGGGTTCTTACCTTGTTTTTGGGCACAGCAGACACCTAACATAAAGGCCCATACGGACACCCGTATCCCCTGACCAAACCCCATCCTGAGTGGAGTTTGGCACAAGGATACTGAGTCAGATGTTGGTCAGGAGAAATAGTTCACCTGCACTGTCTGGGTCTTATATAGCAGGAAACTTTGGCTTTGCTCCCAGATTGTTTCACAGGGACTGAGAAGGTGAGGTTTGGGGGATAAACAGAGGATGCTCTTTTTTTCTCAGGGACTGACCAAGCTTGTTTGTATTTTGGGAGGAGTATTATTTTTCTAAAGGTTCTGGCTAATAAAGGAACATAACATGAATGACAGTAGAACAATTCCTGTCCCATTAACAGCAGATCCTGAAAAAATAGTCAAAGATCTTTTGAGTCACTTGGTGGTTTTTTGAATGACAGGCAGGTCACCTTATATGTTTCTAGTTTCTGTAAATGATACCAGTTTCCTCTCTGGTGAAAACCAGTTCTTCCTTAGTCCTCAAGAGGATGCAACATTTCAGCATGGGGGACCCTCCTTGCTTTAGAAACAATTTGGTGCCTCATGATGTGGATATTCTTTTTGTGATACGAAGCGACCTGTAGCCCTAAAGGACAGGTACTATGTGAGCACATACAGTGAGAATTTCTCCATGCTGCATAGACAACAAGCATTATGCATCTTCCTGGGGAGATTTGAGCTGTTTTTATCCATGCTTTATATCCTGATTATATTAAAGATTGGTCCAAACCCTGCACTCTGGATCCAAACACTTCAGATTTTCCAGTTGTGTGGCTCTGGGTTTATCTTCCAGGCTTCCAGAGCCCATCGAAGGCTGATTTCTACTGCCAAGGTTTGCAAGTAGAAATTAGGCTCTGTCCCTGCTAGGTTATACCTTCAGTTCTGCCCAACACTTCTTTCCCAGTGCCCCATTTCCACCTTAATTCTCGACTCAGAATTGTTGTCTTATGGGAGGAAGCCCATGGGGTGGACTATTGAGGGGTATTAGTTGGGCGCTTCCCCAGCTGCCTCTCTGTGTCCTGCAAATTCAGGCCACTGTCCCTGTAATTTCACAAGGGTCTAACTGAGGGTGGAACCTGACCCGACCTTCATATTGACATGGGTGGTGAGAAACACTGCAGTCCACTCCACACTGCTCTCACCACCCACTGGAAGTTCAGACCCCAGAAACACTTGCGTGATTGTTGGGGGGCCTGTGGATTCTCAACTCATCATATGACAATGGTAAGAGGGAATCCTGAGAGGGTTGAGGTGAAAACCAGAGAAATTAATTGTCTTCACAAGATTTCCCTCCATTTTGTTTTAGATGCTGGATCCAAATTCAGAGATGAGTTACTGTGAAAATCTGGACCCTACATTTTTACTTTGGCAGTCTGCTGAACTAGAATCACATCCATACACTGCTGAGTCATCCCATTGTCAGTTATGGGTCTGAATCTGCTCTCACGTGCTCCAGTCTGAATCGGAAGTAATTCCACTGAACTCAAGCAACCTAACACCAGTTTAAGGGAAAGGAGAATCAGGGTGATCATGTTTGCGGGATTCAATCTCAAATGTGTTACTCCAATTTTGCTCCAGCTTAACTCCATTCACATCATTGGAATTACAACAGCTAAAAGTGGTGTTACAGAGTGTTGACTGTGGCCCTGTATGTGTATGTTCTGTGTTAATAGAAATCTGTCAAGACCTGTTAATGTACTGATCACAGATATGGACCTGCAAATCCTTTCCACAATTGTTACCTCCAATATTAATAATTTATCATTTTAAAAATGTGAATTAATTTATATTTAAAGAGACAATGTCAACATTTCTGGACTCTTGCTTTGTGCCTTTTAAATCTTCCATTTTAAAATTTACTCCTTTTATTTAGGGAAAAAAACCCATCGATCTTCAAATTTAGGGCTTTGGCATTCTTTAAAACCCTGATGAACTGGGCAAAAGCCAACATGCAGTCCAGTACATTGTGTTGGTCAGGATCACCAATATGGTTATACACCTGTCAGGTATAACATAAACATTGCAACAGTTATCTGTAGTATCTGTTTGCTCTGTTTTTCTGAGCCCACAGAGGAGTGTATTTGATGATATTCCTGCTCTGAGAGCATATTAGAGCTTGATTCTTATCATTTTCAATCTCCTGCTAGTTTGTAAGAATGGAGCTGGCAGACCGAGTCAGGAGTCAGCACCATGTGCATGTATCCACTCTTTCCATGTGCATGCCTGTGTTTGTGTGTTCATTGTGTGGGATGGGGTGGGAGGACTATTGCATCAAAGAAAGAGAGAGTATGTGTGGGGGATAGCTGAAAGATCACATGTCTGATGTGTGTAGGGGGAGAGGAGAAGTCACAACTGTGTGTCTAGCTTGCAGGTGGCTGGAGGAAAATCATGCAGATGAGGATATATGGAAGTGGAGATAAGACAGGTAAATTGTAGGAGAGAGGAAGTTTCCAGGAGAATGGGAAAGTATCATCTCCAGCACGTCTGGTGGGACTCAAACTGGTGACCTCTCACAGGCCAGTCTGGAGCCCTTCTGCCTGACCAACTGGGATATTAAGTAGCTATAATTTCTTACAGCTGAGATAGTCAAAGGAGTCTAAGGAAGTTAGGGGCTGAATTTCAGTGGGAAATGGGCATCTAATTCTCTTAGGCCAGGGTTGGGCAACCTGTGGCTCCGGAGCCACATGCAGCTCTTCAGAGGTTAATATGCGGCTCCTTGCATAGGCGCCAAGCCCGGGGCGGGAGCTACAGGCGCCAACTTTCCAATGTGCTACAGGGTGCTCACTGCTCAATGCCTGGCTTTGCCCCATGCCCCAGCCCCACTCCACTCCTTCCCCCAAGGCCCCTGCCCCTTCCCTGAGTCTGCTGCGCCCTTGCTCCTCTTCCTTCTCCCCCCCCCAGCCTCCTGCACACCACAAAACAGCTGATTGTGGTGGGCGGGAGGCGCAGGGATGGAGGGTTAGGTGCTGATCAGCGGTGCTGCTGGCGGGTGGGAGACACTGGGGGTGGGGGTGGGAAGCTGACGGGGGGCTGCTGATGTGTTACTGTGGCTCTTTGGCAATGTACTTTGATAAATTCTGGCTCCTTCTCAGGTTCAGGTTGTCCACCCTGTCTTAGGCTTTTTTCAAAATCTCTGCTTGCAATTATAAATGGAAACACATTCTCCCTAATCATAATGCTTTCAATTATAACACTCTGCATGCTACTGCATTGCACCTCGGCTCCCTTTTACATTCCATTAAGTGCTGTTAGTACAACTGTTTTTTAACAACAGTCCCATGTAATGTTAAGAATACAGGTTCCTAATGGAATATTTTATTATACTAAAATGAACAAAACTGAATAACACTTTCAAACTTTATTCTAATAGATTTTTGGACTGAATTCCAGATGGTGGCCAAATGCGCAAGTGTTAGTCATAAGGTCAACATGCTAGCCTTTCTATTATACCACGCACGGTATATGATCCCTATCGAGACATCCAGGATGTCTGATGAAATCATATCTGAAGAGTCAGTAATAAGTTGTTTACATCTTCATGGTTCAGAAGCCCTGGAAAATGGAATAAAGAAAAGAAAAAAACCTGGACTTCCTGCCCATAGGACATTAATTTACTCTGTGCCAGTACCTGTAATTAATGTCAATACATCTGTATGTGGAGAAGGCAAATGCCATGTAGTTTTTGTGTTGGCTCAAACCAGTTAAATGTTTTAGATAAATATACTTTAGGCTTGTTTAGATATTTGAACAAGATATCTACAGTATGTCAAATTGGGCATCCTGCTACTGTTGTACATATAGTTCTAGTCAATCTATCGTGTTCTACGCTGTGCTCAGAAGTGACAGAGTTGGCATTTCTGTTTGCCCCCTTCCCTGTAGGTGCCCCATGCAACTTCTGATATTATTGGTTACTAGGGCCAGTCTTGTGTTTGATACCCTACGGTCTGATTCTCCACTTGTGCAGTGATTTGTACTGGTACAAAGTGGACCAGATGCACCACTACATTACTTTAGTTTTAAGATGCTATCATTCCATTGAATTCAATGGAATTACACCTGTCTAAAAGTGGAAGGACATAGTGGTGAATCAGGCCTAGGGAGTGTGAAGTGGATGTAAAATCTGCCACCCACGTATAAATTCTAACTGGGGCAGTGTTTTACAGCTGCTTTGCATCACAGGCGCCAACTTTCCTTGGCACCGGTGGGTGCTTGCGCTCCCCCCGCCCCGGCCCCGGCCCCACCCCGACTCCACCCCCTCCCTGCCCCTATTGGACCCCTCCCCAAATCCCCGCCCCGGCCCCGCCTCTTCCCTGAGCGTGCCGCGTTCCTCCTCCTTCCCCCTCCCTCACAGCGCTTGCCACGCAAAACATCTGTTTCATGGTGCAAGCACTGGAAGGGAGGGGGGAGAAGCAGGATGCGGCGACGCGCTCAGGGGAGGAGGCAGAGGCGGAGCGGAGGCAGAGGTGAGCTGGGGTGGGGGATGGGGCGGGGAGCTGCCAGTGGGTGCAGAGCACCCACCAATTTTTCCCCATGGGTGCTCCAGCCCCGGAGCACCCATGGGGTTGATGCCTATGCTTTGCATAGCTTTAAATTACTACATGAGGTATATGGCTGTAGAGAATCAGAACTATTGTTCTGCAATTGGATGTTTAGAGCCAAACTCTACTCACAATGGTGTAAATGTGGAGTAACTCCACTGACTTCAGTGCAAGAACAGAATTTTCAATTTACTCAGACACACACAGAAACAGTTGTTCTACATCAGCATAGCTCCATGCACTTCAATGCACATGCCAACTGGGGCTCTAGCGGGCCTATAGTTGAGGCTGAAATCAATTGATGCCTCTTTGGTCTCTTGTGACACCATGGTCAGGAGTCAGGACTCCTTCTTGGGGCCAATCTAGTGATCAGTGTATGCTAGGAAACACAAGCACGACTTCCCATAGTTAAGCATGGAACCCTATTTTTATACCCTGGGAGACAATTTGTGTTCAAATCATAGCATGTAAAAAAAATAAATTATCCTAACAAAATGGATTCTGCCAGTGCTTCATGGAGCATAGGGTTCCAGACATTGATGCCCTGTTGGGATAAGAGCCAAAGAATAAGGAAATAGTAAGAAACTATACCTTCAATATTCATGAACATAAGATTTTAATTAAGATCACAGAAGTCAGTGATTCCCAAACAAAGATGTCACTGGGGTAGCTGAGATGCTTATTATTCAGGACATGACATTCAGTGCCACTAAAAGCTCTTAACATTGACATAGCAAAAAACTTGCTTCCCTTGGGAAGAAGTGAAACATGTGCTGAGAAGTGAGGTGCTCTAAAGACGTGAGCAGATGCTTGGTGTAAATGACTGTGCAAGATGCAGGCCAGTGGAGAATCTGGCCCAATGTCTTAGCAAGGGAGCAAAACTACGGCAACACCTAAGTTTAAAAGAGTGCAGAATGCTGGCTGTAGGGTTCACCGTGTCAGCACTAGACAGAACAGTCACAAGGGCCCATTCCCTCGTTTAGACCAGTTTTACACCAGTGTAAATGAGAGCAGCATCAGGCCCATAGTCTTCTGTGGGATTCATCTATTACTTTAAACCCTTGGACACAGATCTTGTCTTAGCGGGTGGAGAAGGGCTGGTGGGGACACAGAGAGCCCTTCCCTCAATGAGCAGGAGATAGCCAAAATCCCACTGGGTGCACTCTATGCTCAGATGGGAAAGGACATGGATGAGAAAGGTGTTAACAATACTAGGTACCCCAATAGGATTGGATCTGGTTTCCTTTCACCACAGCTTGTCATTTGGGGATGATGCTAGGCAGAACATTAATATCATGTGCTCCTATACCTATCTCCTAGAGCTGGAAGGGACCCTGAAAGGTCATCGAGTACAGCCCCCTGCCTTCACTAGCAGGACCAAGTACTGATTTTGCCCCAGATCCCTAAGTGGCCCCTCAAGGGCTGAGCTCACAACCTTGGGTTTAGCAGGCCAATGCTCAAACCACTGAGCTATCCCTCCCCTCCTCTTTCCTTTTCAGCACCTCCTCTTCAGCTCTGGCTTTTCACTACTCTTTGTGGCTACAGGAATGCACATTCCTCTTTAATGTGCTCTTTTACGGTGCGCTGTATTGCTTGGTTTCACTAAATTGCTGCACATTAGTCTCTGCATGAGCACATGTATTAAAAATAAAGTGATCAGGTATTTTGACTTGTAAATGTCAGCTCAAAATGTCATCTGTTATGAAGTGTCTTTGGCTGATTCAACAAGAAATCTTTGCTCTCCAATAAAATAACAACATCCAAGTGAAATTCCAATGTCCACCTTACCCAGTTGCATAGACCTCTGTTTCCAATCTCCTCTGTCTGAGGAATCAGAAACCTGTTACTCATGGTTGAGGCGTCTGGAAAAATTTTAGTTCACTCCATCTGATGGAAAGTGAAACGCAAAAACTGTCACGCTGTAAGAGTTGACTGATTGTAATGGCCTCAAATCAACTAAAGAGTATGCAGCAAAAGAAAAGTTTATCAGCCAAATGGAGAGTTAGTTAAAGTGATATTTGTAGGTTAAAGAATAAATTACACTGGTCTACAATTTTTGAGGAGTCGTCTGCTTCAGAGATAAAATGTGCTATTTATTATGTATTTTGATGTGCTGAATTCAAATATGACAATTAAAACAACTGATTGGCTACTGTTTCTAAGATATTTAAGTTTTTACATTTTATGTCTATGTATATTGTGTAGATAGTAGAGTTTTAATCATAAATTGTAAACCTAGGTCTTTTCATGTGTTTATGGTTGCTTTACATGATAATATTTCACCTGTCCTGTTTATGTAACACTTTAAAAATCAGCAAAAGGGTTATATAAATAAAATTTATTATGAAACAAAAGGCAAAAAACTATTATGTACATAGTTTAGTCCTATTCAGTGTCTACTCGGCGCTTCTTGGCTTGTCTCTTGTATTCATTAAATGGAGCATCTCTTGTCACTGTCCAGCAATAGTCTGCAAGCATTGATGGGCTCCATTTGCCCTGATAGCGTTTCTCCATCGTTGCAATGTCCTAGTGAAATCGCTCGCCGTGCTCGTCGCTCACTGCTACGCAGTTCGGTGGAAAAAAATCTAGATGAGAGTGCAAAAAATGTATCTTTAGTGACATGTTGCAGCCAAGGCTTTTGTATGCCTTGAGGAGGTTTTCCACCAACAGCCTGTAGTTGTCTGCCTTGTTGTTTCCGAGAAAATTTATTGCCACTAACTGGAAGGCTTTCCATGCCGTCTTTTCCTTGCCATGCAAGTGCATGGTCAAATGCATCATCTTGAAGAAGTTCACGAATCTGAGGACCAACAAAGACACCTTCCTTTATCTTAGCTTCACTTAACCATGGAAATTTTCCACGGAGGTACTTGAAAGCTGCTTGTGTTTTGTCAATGGCCTTGACAAAGTTCTTCATCAGACCCAGCTTGATGTGTAAGGGTGGTATCAAAATCTTCCTTGATTCAACAAGTGGTGGATGCTGAACACTTTTCCTCCCAGGCTCCAATGACTGTTGGAGTGGCCAGTCTTTGTTGATGTAGTGGGAATCTCTTGCACGACTATCCCATTCGCAGAGAAAACAGCAGTACTTTGTGTATCCAGTCTGCAGACCAAGCAAGAGAGCAACAACCTTCAAATCGCCACAAAGCTGCCACTGATGTTGGTCATAGTTTATGCACCTCAAAAGTTGTTTAATGTTGTCATAGGTTTCCTTCATATGGACTGCATGAC
The DNA here is from genome assembly GCF_011386835.1 of Chrysemys picta bellii. Lineage (NCBI taxonomy): Eukaryota > Metazoa > Chordata > Testudines > Emydidae > Chrysemys > Chrysemys picta. The sequence continues at coordinate 35,783,332 of NC_088794.1, read as the reverse complement.
CAACTGGAATTGATGGCAAAACATTACCATTATGCAGTAAAACAGCTTTAAGAATCGTCTTCGATGAATCAATGAACAGTCTCCACTCATCTGGGTCGTGAACGATGTTGAGGGCTGCCATCACACCATCGATGTTGTTGCAGGCTATAAGATCACCTTCCATGAAGAAGAATGGGACAAGATCCTTTTGATGGTCACGGAACATGGACACCCTAACATCACCTGCCAGGAGATTCCACTGCTGTAGTCTGGAGCCCAACAGCTCTGCCTTACTCTTGGGTAGTTCCAAATCCCTGACAAGGTCATTCAGTTCACCTTGTGTTATGAGGTGTGGTTCAGAGGAGGAGGATGGGAGAAAATGTGGGTCCTGTGACATAGATGGTTCAGGACCAGAAGTTTCATCCTCTTCCTCTTCCTCGTCTGACTCAAGTGAGAATGATTCTGGTGCATCAGGAACCGGCAGTCCTTCTCCGTGGGGTACTGGGCGTATAGCTGATGGAATGTTTGGATAATGCACAGTCCACTTTTTCTTCTTTGACACACCTTTCCCAACTGGAGGCACCATGCAGAAGTAACAATTACTGGTATGATCTGTTGGCTCTCTCCAAATCATTGGCACTGCAAAAGGCATAGATTTCCTTTTCCTGTTTAACTACTGGCGAAGATTTGTTGCACAAGTGTTGCAGCGTATGTGTGGGGCCCACCTCCTGTCCTCATCTCCAATTTTGCAGCCAAAATAAAGGTGATAGGCTTTCTTAACCATAGTGGTTATACTGCGCTTTTGTGATGCAAAAGTCACTTCACCACAAACATAGCAGAAGTTATCTGCACTGTTCACACAAATACGAGCCATCTCTGCTCACTTTGGCTAAACAGAAATGTGTCCCTTTGTAAAATCAAACACTGACAAATAAGAGAGCACGACACTGTATGATTTCTAGAGCTGATATAGGGCAATTTGTTCAGCAGAGTGATGTAAGCTTCGTTATGATTGCATCATCCATGACTTCTAGGAATAACATGATGCAATTCATATCAGATATGATGCAATACCAGCTTCAGATTGCATCATTCATTGTTTTGCCTAAAAAGCAAGTACTGTCCAAACCCAGTCATAGATTTATTCATAGATCCAGTCAAAGATGTATTTTAGTCATTCCTGGTTTAAATTGAGATCCCTTCCCTTTATAACTCACTTATTCTCCGCCATTCCCAAGTCCAGGGTCGTATATACTGACCCAATAGCATATCTTGAAAACTAGAGCCAATCAACAATTTTAAGCATCATTTTCGTTCTCAGTGACCCAGAATTAGTAAAGTTTGACTACATTTATTTCAGAAGCATTTTGGCTGTAGAGCAGTGTTATCTTAGATGCTCAAAGATGCTCAGATACTATGGGGAGGAGGGCCATATGGAGTCTAGATAGATATGGTATAATAAATTACCAAGGAAAAAACACTGAAAACAAGGTTGAAAGTGTTTTAGTAACACAAGTTTACTTTGTGTTTTTACAAGACCTTATCTTGCTTATAATTAAGAGGTACTCAATCTGAATCCCTCTCTCAGGGGCTGCTTTCCAGTATTACCGCCGGCAGTGAAACTGAAATATGTGGTTTGCGCAAGGGAATGTTACTTGTTCATGCGGGTGATGATACCTTTTCCTTTTTCTTTCTTGTACTTTCCATTTTTCTCATTTTAATATTTCAAGAAACCTAAAGCCTTAAGAGTGAGGCTCTCATTGTCAAAATAACGTACAATTAGTTTGGACCAGGTCACTGGTAGGTGTAAATTAGCCTGGGTCCGTTGAAGGCAATGGAACTGAGTCCAGATTTTTTTGACTCTTTAAATCTAAACTTAACCTCTAAAACCTACAATAGTAGATATTGGTCATTAACATTGGCTTGTATAACAGTAAATATAACATCATCTGTTGTTATCTGATCAGTAGTTCCAGTGCCTGGCATACTCTCTCCTACTTGATTCAACTGTATTTTTTTCTCTTTATGTTGAAAACGTACAAGATAAAAGACATCGATTATACTAACTTAATACAAAAGTCACCTAAGGTGTTTATATCACCTTTAAAACCATGTATATCATAACTACTTCACTCAGACAATCATATCTAAATATAATGGATAAAGACCCATTAATGTAAGCCCTCTCAAATGTAAAAATTAGAATAAATGGGGCTTGGATTCAAACCAATCCTTAGTCTTAGTTTAGGTTTCACAAAATCAAAACCAGCTCCAGTTGTGACCATCTTTTATTTTTCCGAACTTGCAGATGATTACGGGAATTGATTTCAAATGGTACCTGTGTTCAATTAAGTTGAATTAGCAACACCCAAATGAGTCATTTAAATTTTGCAAAATCAAACCACACCAAAGTTATGATTCTTTCTTATCCTCAGTGTGTGGTGGGTTGTAGTAAATTTTGAAGTGTATTTGATCTTGGAGGGAGAAGAGGGGAGTTGCTGCCCAAATACTGTGACAATCATTTGGCTCCCAGGTCTTACTGCCAGCCACAAACCAGCTGCTGCTTCTTACATTGCTTTTTGAAAAACATGCAATCCTTTTGTACAGAGAAAATTAGAAATTGTCGTGCTATGGCTGGCAAATCCACACAAAGAAGTCAAAAGGTCTTTTCTTAGGTTTTTCATTAGGAAAGTTAACTACTATTAGCCCAAGAATTGCCTGGACTCTCCAACTTTGTTTGCACTGAATAAGGTGTCCCAAGTAAACAGAAATGAGCAAGTCATGATCCACCGTTGAATACTTCCTCATGGTGATTAAAACTATAAATCACAAACAAATATACACCCTTATTTAAAATAAAACTATTGACATAAAGCATAATGAAACATTTATACTTGACAATGATACATTCACTGCTAATATATGACAGTAAAGCTGATACAATTATTCATTGTAAGAAATTATCCAGCAAATGTAGCCCTTTTTTTTGTTTGGAGATCATTTGATAACAGATTCTGATTTTTGTTGCTATATCCAGTATTCACAAGAACTGTATCCACCAAATACTAATTGTTTGTCTATGATAGTCACTGCGGTAGTTTCTGACAGGTAGGTTGGAGCCATTCTGCAAACCACACAACATAGAGAGTTTCTGTTCTCAATCACCTGAGTATTATGATTTGACTGCTTTATATATGACATTATCTTGTAAACTCATCTCATCTTGATAGTTCCTGTGTTCCTGGGAGGCCAGTGGGGATTCATCCCTTGTGTCTGGCCATCCTGATACAATGCTGGACATGAGCACTTGTACATCTGTGTCATATATAGTTTGTTCTTGGATTCTTACTAGCTCAGGCCATGAAACTGGTATATAACTAACTTAGTTGATGCTTTCTAGGTCTTTCTGTGTCTTCTGAGGATTTCAAATTCTTCTTCAGTTGCCATATTTTCATGCTGCAAGGTCGCTTTGGATAAGAAGTCAGATATGTACATCTCAGTCCCTTTTTTGTAGCATACATCTAAATTAGAGCATTGCAGCTTCAGTAGCTTGATAGTGTTTTGGGTCTGCTAGCCGTGGATTTTAAAAAAAAGTGTTCGCTAGTGGCTTATGGCTACATTATACTCAAAAGTTTTCCAGTGCTTCTGCATACTGGTTGAATTTTTCACAAGTGAGCACAATTACAAGAAATTCAATTTCAATTTGAACATATCTTTATTCTGTTAGTGATAATGGCCTTGACGTGAAAGCTACCTGCTGTCCCTTTTGTTCGAGTGATGCCCCAGGTCCCATCTCACTGGCTTCCCACTACATAGTTGCCTCTTCATTGGCATTGCAGTATTTTATGATGAAATAATTAATCACAGATCTTTGATATGTATGATAGCTACATCATGTTGAGGAAGCCATGTACATACTGCACCTCTGTCCTTTAGTCACCTCAGGGGTCAGTAGAAAGATGCTTGGAAGAATTTTTGTCAGATAGTTTACAAATCTAGTTTCTGAACTGATTTAATATCTTCAGGTGTGCACAACTGCAGTATTGCTTTTATCTTTTGGTGGTCAGGCTGTAGCCCTTGGGAGCTCAGCGAGTGTCTCATGTAGGAGATTGCAGTCAATTGTAATTTCATTTTGTTTTGTTTTTATTCAGTTTTAGATTTATTTCCATGGCTCTTTTTAGCACACAGATGAGGTTGTGGTTGTGATCTGCCACAGCTTTCACCTTGCTCTCTCTGCATTCATACACTAGAATAGTCTCAGCTATGATGCTAACCCCTGAAAGTCCTGTTAGTACATCTTCCTGGTTGCATTGATATGAGACTGGAGATCAGAAAGTAAGGTGAGGTCTGGAGTCACATCAGGCCAGAAGTGTGTGTGGTTGCCCAGACTACTTCCTGGAGTACCCTCCAGTGTTAAATAGTGAACATGGGCCAATCAGAAGGCCACAGGGTGCTGTCATTCTGGGCCCTTTGGGCAGTACTTCCTGCAGCACCTAATCGCTACAGTGTTCCTTGGATGTGGCTCTGCATAGCCTCCTGGTGGCAATATGGGAATGTCAGCTCTCCTGGGCTCCACACACTTGGGTTCCCTTCCCAAGGATCTTTTTGTTATTGCCCTTCCTCTGAGTTGCTGCCAGACCTGGTGTGTCTTGATGGAACTCTTTTTACCAGGTCAGGGGCATGGATGTGGGCAGCTGGTTCCCAGGAGTGTGCTTTAGGCCCACAGCCCTGAAAATCAAAGAGTTAGTACTGTCTTCCCCCTCTGCAGTTTAGGATTGAGGATAGCACAGACTATATATTTCTCATGCACTTGGGCCTGGATGGCGGGGGTAGCTGTTGGGAAAGGGGTTCTCCATATAAGGTTTCAAGAGAGATGCATGGAAAACAGGATGTATCTTAAGGGATGGCGGGAGCTGCAATTTGAAGGTGACAGGGTTGATTTGCTGACAAATCTGGAATGGTCTGAGGAACTGGTGCCCTAGCTTGTGGGATGACCTGTTTGTATGGAGGCATTTTGCTGCAAACTAAACCTTTTGGCCCACTATCAGAGATGGGCTTTCTTGGCATTGACAGTCTGAATACTGCTTGTAGTCCGTTTTTGTGTCTTCAAAGTGGCTCTTAAGGTCCTCCTGGAGATGAGGAATTCGTTGGATCCAGTTGACGGTCACTAGGTTAGGGGAAGCTGCTGGCAAGGCTAGGTGGAAGTGAGGGTGGAACTTGTAATTTGCAAAAAAGGACCTCTTCCACGTGGAGACATGGTCAGTGTAGTTGTATGAGAACTCGGCATAAAGCAGGAGGGAGAACCATATATCTTGATGGTAGCTGACAAAACACCTTAGATATTGCTCTAGTACTGATTTACGCTCTCTGTCTACCCATCTGGCTGGCTGTGATACGCAGAGAAGGGAAAAGTGCGGATGTCCAATAACTGGAGAATATCATGCCAAAAGAATGAGACAACCTGCAGGCTTTGGTCCAAAGTGATATGGTTCAGAAGCCCATGAAAATGGATAACGTGCACCATCAGGAAGTGAGCCATTGTTTCAGCAGAAGGTAGGCAGTCACAGAGGATGAAATGCACTATTTTAGTCAGTTGGTCTACAATGGTCAAGACTTCACTCATACCATCATATGTAAATATAATGGATAAGGACCCATTAATATCAAGCCCTCTCAAATGTGAAAATTTGAATAAATGAGTCTTGGATTCAAACCAATCCTTAGTTTAGGTTTAAGAAAATCAAAACCAACTCCAGTTGTGACCATCTTTTATTTTTCTGAACTTGCAGATGCTTAAGGGAATTGATTTCAAATGGTACCTGAGTTCAATCCAGTTGAATTAGCAACACCCAAACCAGTCATTTAATTTTTGCAAAATCAAACCACACCAAAGTTATGATTTTTTCTTATCCTCAGTGTATGGTCGGTTCTTAGTGAACTTTCCAGTGTATTTGATCTTGGAGGGAGAAGAGGGGAGTTGCTGCCCAAATGCTGTGAAAATTATTGGCTCCCCAGTCTTACTGACAGCCACAAACCAGCTGCTGCTTCTTACATTGCTTTTTGAAAAACATGCAATCCTTTTGTACAGAGAAAATTAGAAATTGTCGTGTTATGGTCGGCAAATCCACACAAAGAAGTCAAAAGGTCTCTTCTGAGGTTTTTCATTAGGGAAGTTAACTATGATTAGCCCAAGAATTGCCTGGACTCTCCAACTTTGTTTGCACTGAATAAAGTGTCCCAAGCATACAGAGATGAGCAATTCATGGTCCACCCTTGAATACTTTCTCATGGTGATTAAAACCGTAAATCACAAACAAATATACACCCTTATGTAAAGTAAAACTATTGACATAAACCATAATGAAACATTCATACATAATACTGACACATTTACTGGTAATGCATGATAGTAGAGCTGATAACATTATTCATTGTAAAGAAATTATCCAACAAATGTAGCCTTTTTTTCTGTTTGGAGATCATTTGGTAACAGATTCTGATTTCTGTTGATATATCCAGTATTCACAAGAACTGTATCCACCAAATATTCAACTATATATATATATATAAATTATATATATATATATAAATCCACCAAATATTCAACTATATATATATATATATAAATTATATATATATATATAAAATGAATGATATCTTATAGGCTAGATACCCTTACTCACTGTTATATGGTGATGACGGGCTATGACTGAATTTCCATTGCCATCTAAATTGCACAAACTCACCGCAGGTCATCTGGGGTCTGTTTTCTGAAGTTAAACAGTTTGTGATACAGTGGCTGTTGAAATACTTTATTGGTTGGTCTATGATAGTCACTGCGGTAGTTTCTGACAGGTTGTCTAGTTCCTAGAAGTTTGAATAGTAGTCTGCAGTAATGAGGTCGTTTGGAGCCATTCTGCAAACCACACAACATAGAGTTTCTGTTCTCAATCACCTGAGTATTCTGATTTGGCTGCTTTATATACAACATTATCTTGTAAGCTCATCTCATCTTGGTAGTTCCTGTGTTCCTGGTAGGCCGTCGGGGATTCATCCCTTTTGTCTGGCCATCCTGATACAATGTTGGACATGAGCACTTGTATATCTGTATCATATATAGTTTGTTCTTGGATTCTTTCTAGCTCCTGCCATGAAACTGATATATAACTAATTTAGTTGATGCTTTCTAGGTCTTTCTGTGTCTTCTGAGGATTTCAAATTCTTCTTCAGTTGCCATATTTTCATGCTGCAAGGTCGCTTTGGATAAGAAGTCAGATATGTACATCTCAGTCCCTTTCTTGTAGCATACATCTAAATTAGAGCATTGCAGCTTCAGTAGCTGATAGTGTTTTGGGTCTGCTAGCCGTAGATATTTAAAAAAAGTGTTCGCTAGTGGCTTATTGCTCTAGTACTGATTTATCCTCTCTGTCTTCCCATCTGGCTGGCTGTGGTACCAGAGAAGGGAAAATTGCGAATGTTCAGTAACTGGAGAATATCATTCCAAAAGTATGAGACAAACTGCAGGCTTTGGTCCAAAGTGATATGGTCAGAAGTCCATGAAAATGGATAACGTGCACCATCCGGAAATGAGCCATTGTTTCAGCAGATGGTAGGCAGTGACAGGGGATGAAATGCACCATTTTGGTCATTTGGTCTACAATGGTCAAGACCACTGTGTGGCTGTCAGAGATGGGGAGTTCCACTGTGAAATCCAGTGTGACAGATTCCCAGGGTCTACATGGGATACCCAGGGCACCAGGGTGCCAAGGGTCTTAGCACGAAGCGTTTTGGTGCACACACACAGGTCACAGAGTCAATGAAGCTCTGGGCTTTGGTTCACATATGAGGCCACCAGAAGAATCAGAAAGTAGTGCAGAAAGACTTAAGGTGGCCTACGAAGATGTTGTGGGAGAGATGAAGCAGTTCTAGCAGGGACTGCCCAGTGGAATGTATATCTGCCCATCAACATATGTGATCCTGGGTATTGGGGGGAGGGATAGCTCAGTGGTTTGAGCATTGGCTTGCTAAACTCAGGGTTGTGAGCCCAATCCTTGAGGGGGCCATTTAGGGATCTGAGGTAAAAATCTGTCTGGGGATTGGTCCTGCTTTGAGCAGGGGATTGGACTTGATGACCTTCTGAGGTCCCTTCCAGCCCTGATAGTCTATGATTCTATGATGATGCCAGTCATCAAAGGTGGATTTAATGGTGGGTAATTCTTTATATAATATTTCATAATTCCATTTGGCAGGGGTGAGTTTTCTGGAGTATGTGCAGGGGTGCAGCAATTGCTGTGGCCCATGCCTCTGGGAGAGTATGGCTCCAATGGTTACATTGGCTACATTGTCTTCCACTATGACTGCTTGGGCAGGGTCTGGATATGCTAGAACAGGAGTGGAGGTGAAAGCATCCTTGAGCTGTTTGAAGACATGGTGAGCTTCAGGCATCCAAACATATTTGATAGCCTTGCAGAGAAGGTTAGTCATGGGCGCTATTTGCCCTGCAAAGCCCGGAATGAATTGTCAGTAAAAATTCATAAAGCACAGGAAGTGCTGTAACTCCCAGGGGGGCCTGGGCACTACCCAGCTGCGGATGGCATTTACTTTCTGGGGAGTTCATCTTAAGGCCCGCTGGGGTAAGAATATAACCCAAAATTCCTGGGAGGATTGGTCAAAGGTACGTTTTTCCAGTTTCACGTACCAGCCACGCTTCTATACTCTTAACAGGATGGAACGAATGTGGTAACAATGTTGTTCAGGGTTGTCTGAAAACATAAGTATGTCCCTGAGATAGATAACTACATACTCGTCCAGGATGTCTTTAAATACATCATTCATGAAGTGTTGAAACATCGTGGGAGTATTAGTCAGACCACATGGCATTACTAAATATCTGAAGTGCCCACAGCAGGTTCGAAATGCAGTCTTCCGTTCTTTTCCTGCCATAAAGAGTACTAGGTTGTAAGCACCTTGGAGGTCCAGTTCGGTAAAAATTCTGGCAAACTGCACATGGTCTAGCCACTCTGAGATTAGGGGCAGAGGATGCTGGTTTTAGACTATCACCTGGTTTAGGGACTGATAGTCTATGCAGAGGTGTAGCATTCCATCTTTTTTCTTAATTGAAAAGGACAAGAGTCCCTGATGGGGAGGTGAAGTGCCAGATGAAGCCCTTGGCCAGGTTTTCATGAATGTACACAGGAAGGGCTGTCAGTTCCGGCTCAGACAATGCATAGATCCATCCATAAGGGTCCTTTGCCTTAGGTTGCAGGTCTATGGGGCAGTCATAGTCCCCGAGCGGAGGTTGTATATCTGCATTTTTCTTTTCAAAAACATCTGTATAATCCTGATACTTATGAAGGAGATGGGGACTCAGGTTTGAGAGTGGTTCCTTCTGGCTGGCTGCTGCCATCTGGGGTTCCCCTGCGAGTGCTGTCACTTCTGATCGGCCACAGAAGCCCAGGACTGGAGGATTGGGGTTGCCTTCATGTGGCAGGCAGATCTTTTCGCAATAGTCACAGGGGAAACTGATCCTCTTCTCACCAGGAGATGCAAGGAATGTGCTGCTCTAGCCAGGCATGCCAAGAATCAGGGGAAAGTGTGCTGAATGAATCACATTGAATTGTAGCACCTCCTGATGTCCCTTAGGTATAGCCGCTAGGGGTACTGTTTCCTGCATCACTAGTCCCAGGGACAGGAGTCACCCATCTATCATCTCTGTGAGAACTGATGTAGGCTTTAAACAGAGGGGGATCTGTAAGGCTTGAGTGGCTTCAGCATCTATGAAATTATCAGCAGCCCATGAATTGATCAGGGCCCACTGACAGAGAATCAGCTTGGCCCATGGAACATAACTGTATTTGTACTTGGAAGTGTGGGATGGACACACATGTCTTGAATCAGGATTTCCTTGAGGTTTGGGGTAGGGGGGTAGTTTCACAGCATAGTACCCTGGTTGTGCCCTGGCTAGCTCTCCCCAGTACAGCCTGGGTTTGTTTCCTGATTCCTTCCTAATCAAAATCTGCAATGGACAAGAGGCAAGGGCATGTCCTGGTGCTACACAATAAAGTTATTGTGCTGGTACCATTCCTTTTCTTCCAGGGTCAATCGTTGGCAGACCAGATCACCCTGAATTGGTTGGTGGTTGGGCCTGGGGTTTTCAGCCTGGGGTATGGGTGAGGTGGTGGCACAGTTCCCCTCCTCTCCTCATTTTGCTCATGCAGCCAATTGTTGATATAGATAAAGAGGTCAACAAAAGCATCTAAGCTGGCCGGGGCAGTTGGGCTGCCTCGTTCCATTCAGCATTGGCTGTGAGTCTCTAGAACTGGGGAGCGTACGAGGTAGCTGGCTCTTGCCCTTGCTAGAGCCTTCATAGTATGGCTTCTGCTGAGTGAGTACAATGAGGGTTGTCAAAAATTGCAGAAAATGCTCACAGGAAAGAATTCGTCAGTTAACACTGGGATGTCCTGCTGTTTTAGGGGGGAGGCCCAAACCAGTGCTTCTCCAGCTAGCAAACTGATCAGTATTCCCACCCTGGCCTGATCAGTGGGATACATTCGAGGGCGGAGCAGGAAAATGAGACGGGATTGCTTCACAAACCCCCTAAACATCCTGCGGTTCCCATCAAAACGTTTGGGTAGCTGTACTAGAGGAACCCTATTCAGAGGGCAGTTGCCCAACCTGAGCAAAGAACACAGGCTTCTCTTCCTGGAAGCACGCTAGCTGCTCATGGAGTGTCTGATTTTTTGCTAGGAGCTATGCCACTTGGGACCGCAGCCTATGGTTCTTGGATTGGAGCTGAGTGATCCTCTCCTGCAGCTCTTGTCCCCCAGGGGGTCCAGTGGGTTGTGGTAGACCCACTCCTTCCAAATCCTGCTAAGGTGCTTCCATGGAGGGGGTTGAAAGGTGGTCTGGGCAGGGGACTGGGGTGTAGGACGTCTCACCTAGCAGTCACGGCTGGACTGGTGTCAAGTCAAGGATGGCCAAGAGGCAGGAGTCAATGAGCAGCGACAGAGTAATTGCTAGAGCCAGGATAGATAAGCAAGAGTCAGAGTTAGAGTCAGACTGGGGTTGGAGACCGGAGATGAGACATAGCACCAGGCTGGAATCAGGAGGCCAGAGTCAGGGTCAGTCAGGGTGGGGTCAGAAACCAGAGATCAGTAAGCGAGGTGACAGCTGGAGTCGAAGCAAGCCAGAATTCTGTGTGGTTGCCCAGACAATATCCTGGAGCTCCCTCCAGGGTTAAATAGTGAGCATGGACCAATCAGTAGGCTGCAGTTTGCTGTTGCTCTGGGCTCGCTGGGTAGGGCTGCCAATTTCTAATCACACAAAACTGAACACTGAGGCCCCACCTCTTCCCAGAGGCCCTGCCCCTTCCCTGAGGGCCTGCCCCTGCTCACTACATTCCCCCTCCCTTGCTGGTTTGCTCTCCCCGACCCTCACTCACTTTCACTGGGCTGGGGAAGGGGGTTAGGGTGCAGGCGGGGGTATGAGCTCTAGGCTGGGGGTGCGGGCTCTGGGGTGGGGCTGGGGTTGAGGTGTTTGGGCTGCAGGAGGGTGTTCTGGGTTTGGGGGCGCTCAGGGCTGAGGCAGGGAGTTGAGGTTCAGGGTTTGGGCACAGGCTTACCTCAGGCAGCTCCCAGGCAGCGATGCAGTGGGGCTAAGGCTGGCTCCCTGTCTGTCCTGGCATCTCACTGTGCCTCGGAAGCAGCCAGCAGGTCCAGCTCCTAGGCGGGGGGCCGGGAGGCTCTGTGCGCTGCTCTGTGCGCAGCAGTCACCGCCCCCCAGATCCTATTGGTCACAGTTCCTAGCCAATGGGAGTGCAGAGCCGGTGTTCGGGGTAGGGGCAGTACGTGGGAGCCCTGTGGGCCCCACCTCCTAGGAGCCAGACTTGCTGGCCACTTCTAGGGCACAGCCCGGTGTCAGGAAAGGTAGGAACTAGCCTGACTTAGATCCGCAGCACCGCCGACTGGACTTTTAACAGCCCAGTTCGCGGTGCTGACCGGAGCTGCCAGGGTCCCTTTTTGACCAGGCATTCCGGTCGAAAACTGGACACCAGGCAACCCTACGTCTGGGCAGTACTTCCTGCAGTACCTATTCTCCACAGTGCTCTATGTGGCCTCTTGTGGGCAGTGTGGGATCATCAGGTGTCCCGGGCTCCTGTGACCGGGGTTCTGCTCCCATGGATCCTTACGCTCTGCAGTCTGATCCCACATGGCATTCTCAGCCAGCTGTATCTATCTGGTGGTATCCAAAATGTAGTGAGGTAACCGCTTTCCTTATGTACAGTAGCACTTGCCAATAGCCATCTTTGGCATCAAGTACTAAGAATATTTTTGCTTTTGCCAAGTAAGGAAATGTTTCTTCAAAAGTAGGTATTTGGTAGTGAACTCTTTTTAGTGCTTTGTTTAAACTGCTTGGTTCTATGTAAATGCAGAGTTTGCCTGGCTTCTCAAAAGCTAATGTGCTGCTTATCCAACTTATGGCTCTGTGACTTTAGCAACGATGCCTTCTTTTTCCATATGTTTTATTGCTCCCGTTATTTTTTTTCCCTTTTAATGCAATGGTTCCTCTGCAAGGCAGATGCTGTATTGGCTCAATCATTTTATCTATTTCCAGCTGTAATGTGCCTGGAAGACATCTCATTCCTTTGAATACATTTTGGTAACGTTTTAACAGCTTCACTGCAGGGAGGCCACAAGATGTTGTCTGCTCTGATTATGTTTTTTTGGTTTGCTTGTGTGTCTTTTGTACGAATTGTATGTCTCAGGTTTAATGTCACTGTGGTTATGCATTAACTTGTTTTAGCTGAAAGCAGTGGCTTCTGTGATTTTGAACTATCTGAAATTTTGGACAGTATACTTTTCCTTGCTATTCTGCTTGTAATTTACATTGTCCTATGCCATTGTATAATTTTATTGTGGCTTTGCTGGGTTGTAATTACACTTTCTTCTCTTGAACAATGTTGAGGTAGTCTTTGTAGCTTCATACAATCACTGAGGCACAGGGCCGGCTCTAGGTTTTTTGCCGCCCCAAGCAAAAAAAAAATGTGGCTGCCCCCGTCCAAGCCCTGGGCTCCTCGCCGCACCCCCTGCTGCCCCAGCCCTGGGCTTTCCCCTCCCACCCACACCCCCTGCCACCCGAGCTCTGGGCTCCCTCATTCCCCCCACCATGCCCCCCGCACACATCTCCTGCTGCCCCAGCCCTGAGCTCTCTCCTCCACCCCCCACCTGCACCCTCCTTCCGCCGCAGCCCTGGGTCACTGGTAAAACGCTCCCACGGCAGGTCATTCAGCAGGAATTTTTAGATGTGCACAGAACACAGACAGGATTGGTTCCCATATTGTTACAGAACTGCAGTAAAGTGGAACAATTTTTAGCTTGTGTGGTTGGAGGATATCGGGATGCATATTATAAGGCTGTCCTACATAAATGAGGAAAAGTTGAGGTGCCTTTATTAGTCTTTTGTTCCTCTCTTTCTTTCTATGGGGAATTTGCCAATGCAATATCACTGTCTTCCTTTTAAACAAACAAACAAACAAAAAAGGCAATGGCTGTTGAAAATAGCAATTCCAGTCGTAATAATCACTGGGAAGCATTTATTGCTCAATTTTATCCTACTTTTTCTACAGCAAGTTACAGTGGATCAGTATATTTGATTTGGGAGAAATGAAGTAACAGCGGCCCAAACTGAGCTTGAACACTCCTGAATTTTGAGGTGTACAAATCTGGAAGGCAGGTGCTGGGAGGGGAGGGGGAACTGTGGCTCAACGGGGGAGCACGTCAGCACGTATGCAGCAGTGTGTCTGGCGCTGTGCGGAGCCAGACACGCTGGTCTGAGTTGCATGGTAAGGGGGCTGGGAGGTTGGATGAGGCAGAGGTTCGGGGGGGCAGTCAGGGGCAGGGAGAAGGGGGGGTTAGATGGGTCAGGGGCTTGGGGGGGAGTCAGGGGACAGGTAGTGGTTGGATAGGCATGGGAGTCCCGGGGATTTGTCAGGGGACAGGTAGGGGGGTGGGGTCCTAGGGCGGAAGTTGGGGGGGGTCTCAGGAGGGGGCAGTTGGACAAGGAGAAGGGAGGCTTAGATAGGGGTGAGGTCCCGGGAGGGGGCAATCAGGGGACAAGGAGCAGCGGCGCTTAGATGGGGATGGGGTCCTGGGGGGCAGTTAGGGGCAGGGGTGATCAGGGGACAGGGAGCAGGAGGGTTGGATGGGTTGGGGTTTCTGTGGGGGGCAGTCCGAGGGAGTGGATGGTGGCAGGGTGGGGCTACCCTTCCTCCCTGTGGAGTGTCCTATTTTTTGAATGTTAAAATATGGTATCCCTACTCACAGCGCAGCTCTCCATTCATAGCAGGCTGCAGCATGAGGTCTCAGCTACCTCCCTCCCTCCCTCCCCCTCTTTCCTGTTGATAGTGGCCAAGGGAATGCTGGGAAATGTAGTTCTTCCCCTGCTCTAGGGCTGGCTCTATAGCAGGGGTCGGCAACGTTCGGCACGCGGCTCGCCAGGGTAAGCACCCTGGCGGGCCGGGCCAGTTTTATTTACCTGCTGACACAGCAGGTTTGGCCGATCGTGGCCCCCACTGGCCGCGGTTCGCCGTCCCGGGCCAATGGGGGCGGCGAGAAGTGGTGTGGGTGAGCGATGTGCTGGCCGTGGCCAATTGGCCCGGGACGGCGAACCGTGGCCAGTGGGGGCCGCGATCGGCCGAACCTGCTGTGTCAGCAGGTAAATAAAATTGGCCCGGCCCCCAGGGTGCTTACCCTGGCGAGCCGTGTGCTGAACGTTGCCGACCCCTGCTCTATAGGCAGGGAGCTAACCAGGGCCCCCTGTTGGTTCTCTGCTCCCATGCTGGATCCCTGCCGCCCCTGCAAATGGGCTGCCCCAAGCACGTGCTTGCTTTGCTGGTGCCTAGAGCCACCCCTGCTGAGGCAGCACTATCTAGTTGGCATTGAGTTTCCTATTTATCTGTGTGCTGCTGCCTTGTCTTTTCATCTGATGCTAGTCTGAGATTTACAAATCATTTATTTTTGCTGTTTTGCACTTCATTACTATCAGAAACATGCAAAATCTCGTTCTCTGACTGCTTGGTTCCTCGATATAGTGCATTTGTCCCTTTGTTTTTCTTATTGGCAAGCTGTGCCATAATAATTTCTCTTGCAACAATTATTGCATATGACTCTGTATGTGGGATATTTTCCATTATCATGTTTTTCTCTATAGTACCTATAGATATTCATTTGCATTTCATTTGTCTCCTCTGCTTTGTATTTTTGCATTTGCTTTTGCACACTTTCTGTGCATTTTTCCTTATATTTTCGTCCCTTTCCTGAGCTACTTGGTGAAGTATTTCTGTGTCCACGCTATTTATGCTCTGCATTTGGACGGGAGCTTGTTCGCTAGCTTTGCACAGCTCTTTGTAGAGTTAGTGTGGGTTCCCTCAGCATTCTTATTCAAGCTCCTTCATCTTTCATCCCTGTTGATCGTATATAATAAACAAATTCATCTTTTAAGATTTGACAATCGTATGAGTTAGCTATTTTGATCAGTTTGGCAATATGTTGGTTTATTGTTTCTCCAGATTCTTGATTACACATACCTTTCATATGACATTTTTTGTGGGTTGACAATGCTTTTGGAGCACTTCTAGGACTTTACCTGGGTCCTTACAGTGCGGACATGTCCAGATGCAGTTGGAGCACGTGGCAGCCTTTGCATATTACAGGTAATAGTGTGGCTATGGTTATTTTGTTTTCCTTTTTATCCCACTCCATTGCAATTTCATAGTTTTTCCATTGTGATCTGAACAATATCCAGTTGCTAAACATGTCCCTTTTATTTTCCTCTGCTCAGGAACGGGAATCTGGTAGGCTGTCATGACTATTGTTTTCCCTTTGTTCTTGTTTTCAATGTTCTTAGTTTCTGATTTCACGTATCTGGAGGAACTGACTCACTTCTGATACTATGTTCTGTGCTCAAGCATAAAGAGAGAGAGAGAGAGAGAGAGAGAGAGAGAGACAAGACAGTGCAGCCTTCCGGCTTTATTGTGCCTCCACCTATACTGTCCTCTTCTCTCTCATCAAGGACTTCCTGAAAGCATAGTTCTCAAATTCTCTAGACATTGCCCTTCTATAGTTAAGGATGTTATCACAGTATCATGCCCCTTATTGGAAAGCTATCTATTGCAACAGGAATAAGGCCCATCTACCCAGAACTTAGGTCCAGATCTGGTGCTGAGCACAGTCCCTGGCTCTCCAAATACTCTTCACTGCCAGCAAGTAGGGGATGAGGGCAGGGAATGGGTGGAAACTTGGTTCTGCTCGCTGCCCCCGCACTCACTAGCTGAAGTAACTGGATAAGTGTGAGGGAAAAGTAAGCAGCTCATTCCAAGGGCTGCAGTAACTTCCTTTCTTTCTGGAGCAAGAGGCAAGCGGAGGTGATTCTGAGGCATGATGCCTCCTAGGACTATTGGTGGTACAACGTATGCACCACCCCTTGCAAAGGACTCTGTCTATAGCCACAAACTAGCCCTTTACATTTGCAAAGATCTTGGAATCCTTGGATGAAAAGTGCTATGCAAAGATAACTATATTATTAATGATTATTATTATTATGTAATTATATGAGCTGATTTTTATCTTACAAAACCTTTGCCAGCCTTGTATTTCAAATATGAAGGCATAAGGCAATGGATGCTAGCTTACATTAATTAACCTACTGTATATGATATTTCAAAGCCTGATAAAAGAACAATAGATTAACAGGATCTCATGCAAATATACTTCTTTGCTTTTGGGTGGAACTGTAATCCATCCATTATTTTATTTAGTATTTGCTTATCGTAACCTTTATGTATGTGTGTACGCATATGAATGCCATTCTATTAGTTTAACTACAAAGGAAGACATTGCAAACTGCTAAAGCAAATAAACCTAATCGCTGGGGGGGGGGGGGGGGGGGGGGGAGGAAAGGAGGGGTTGGTTCCTCCAATTTTATTTGCAAATCTCCAGAGAGGAACAAAATCTAAATTAGTTCTGATAACAATTGTCCAGAGAGAGAGAGAGAGAGAGAGAGAGAAGCCCTCAAGATATTTAATAATAAAGTTTCACCCAGATCCAGCAGTGTCATATTTTAGGGTCAAGTTCAATAATAAAATGTTGACTGGTTTCTGGACTCCAAAATGCATAGCAAAAGAGCAGAAAAATCTACTGCTTATTTCTTAATCAGCACGAGTCAAATTCTGATCTCAGTTATACTATTGTAATACCATCAAAGCCACTGGCACTCAAATGCCCTGCTGAGGGGTCCAGAATAAGACCCTAGATCAGGGATGGCCAACCTGAGCCTGAGAAGGACCCAGAATTTACCAATGTACATTGCCAAAGAGCCACAGTAATACGTTAGCAGCCCCCCATCAGCTCCCCACCCTGCCCCCAGCACCTCCCACCCACCGACAACCCTGCCAATCAGCACCTCCCCCTCCCTACCCACACCTCCCGATCAGCTGTTTCGGGGGGTGCAGGAGGCTCTGGGGGAGAGGGGGAGGAGCGAGGGCATGGCAGGTTCAGTGGAGGGGGTGGAAGGAGTGGGGACAGGGCCTGGGGCAGAGCCAGGGGTTAAGCAGTGAGCACCCCCCGACACATTGGAAAGTTGGCGCCTGC
Source organism: Chrysemys picta bellii (assembly GCF_011386835.1). Classification (NCBI taxonomy): domain Eukaryota; kingdom Metazoa; phylum Chordata; order Testudines; family Emydidae; genus Chrysemys; species Chrysemys picta. The sequence goes on along the minus strand of NC_088794.1, from coordinate 35,765,708 downwards.
AGTTCCAGCCCCGGAGTTGGTGCCTATACAAGGAGCTGCATATTAACTTCTGAAGAGCCGCGTGTGGCTCCAGAGCCATAGGTTGGCCACTCCTGCCCTAGATGGATAGATTAAATGAAGTCACTCTTGATTCACACTGGTGTAGTGGAGATAAAGTTTCCAGAATGTACTTTTGGGGGAGGCAGGATAGTCCAACAGTTAGGGTGTTCGCCTGGGACTCTGAAGACTCAGGTTCAGGTGCCTGCTCCATTGCATATCCTGTGTGACCTTAGGAAAGTCACTTAGGCTATGTCTACATTTATGGCCGTGTGTAGAGTACAGGCACTACATATATAGCTGCACACCACGGTAAAAGGAAGGCTGCATCCACATTTGTCACTGCAGGCTTAATTCCGTGACTGAGGTTTGCTCTGTGCAGACGAGGAGATGTGAGGGAAGGATGGCTGTAATACATATATGTGGTTCCCTGATTCTTGGGGCCTACCAGGGATTAATCTGTCTATTGGCTTAATTTAGAGCAATCTGAGGGCTGTTTTAATTACACTCAGCTCCCTAGGCTCCAAAGGGCCATTCTGGCAGCTAGGATTGGTGGAATACAGCACTGTTCTGGACATCTCTCATGCAACAGGGGTTACTCAAAAGGGTAGCATAAAACCACTACACTGGAAGAATACCCAGGAGGTTAGATTCACTGGTGCAAAACAGCCAGAAAGGGCTGAGGATGTAATTCTTTGCAAATCAACACAGATAAAAAGACCCATATTATACAAGTCCAGTGCATCTAATATCAATCCCTATCTCTCCTTAATAAGACAAAGAAACTTTCTTTTCCTTAAGACAAGTGCTATAAAGTAACACATCTTCATTCTAAATTAATTTTTAAAAAAATACATATTTAACTATACAATTGGATTTAACAATATTGAAGAATGGGTCCAATCCTGCACTACTTGTTCACACCACAATCCTACTTGATCTTTTGTTTGTCATAAAGTGTAGTATCTATTTAATATTGGACACATCCTCGTTCTGAAGACCATGTTCTTCTTCTGCATCAGCGTGACTCAGCCTTGTGAGCTTTTCCATTTCTAACTACTAACATCCTAAATAGTAGTTTGCAGTGCTGTTGTAGCCATGTGATTGTAGATCAATACAGGATAATGTTGTATATAGGTCAAGGTCAAAGAAGTCATTTTTATAATAATAATTGTAATACTTAGCTCTTACAAAGTACTTTTCATCTGTATATTTTAAAGTGCTTTACAAAGGAAGGTAAAAATAATTGTCTAAACATAACATGAATAACAATAATAATATTAATCTATATCTAAGTAAACCCAATATTCCAGATTTATTTTCAGACAGGAAGGGATTAATCTTCAGATAATACTCAATTACATTTTCTTTATTGGTTTTGCACTATGTCTAATATAAATGTAACCATTTATAGGGGAACAAGAGTGACAGTTGTACTGACCTTTTGTATTCTGATTGTCTTGCAGAATTGCTCTATGCTTCAGCCAATTACAGACAGCCATACATTTACAGTTTTATTAGTGCATATTTATGGATGAGCTGTTTTTAAGTGACTGGAGTGTTTTTTTAAACCTTTTATCAATGGGATGCTATCGTGATTCCATTAGGTATATTATGAATATATGTTTCATTAACAATACTAACAGAAGAGACAAGAACTAAATAGACAGGAAAAACTCCCAACAGTATGTTAATCATAGATCCAATATATAATCTGAATCAGTGGACTTTTGCATATCAGGTTCTTTAATAGCTTTGTAAGGGTAGGGTGGTCATGGCACCCATGCTGAGAATCCAGGTTATGAAGCACACAACTTTACAGGTAACATACGATTTTTGTATGTGGATTGGTCACTGACGCCTGGACAAATACCTAACATCACCAATGAAATTAAATACCTGTTACAAACACTGACCAAACAAACACAGCTAAAGTAATCCCATTAATACCTCAGACAAATGTCCAGAGATATCCAGCAAAGGAACCCCCTAGCACAATTAACTATTGTCTTAGAATTCTGTGGAAGAGAAACCCATTTCTTAATAAGGGAGCTCAAAGAAATCTAAACAACCATTCCCCCTATTATATCTTACTGTAAATATAAAGGACAAGAAAAACTATCTGGGTGATTTTCACCAAGCAATACCTATCTGTAGCATGTCTGATGGAATGCTTGGGTTTTTGACTATAGCAATAAACCATAATAACACACTGGGCATAAGGCAATGAGTGAATGCCTGGGCTGCATTTTGAGGGATAAGACTGAAAACTTAGGCCCCAGTTCAGGACAATGCTTAAGCACATGCTTAAGTCCCGTAGAGATGCTTTCCTGAATTGTGTCCTGAGTGCTTTCAACCACTCAAGAAGTACACTCAATAGTAACTAATCTTTAAGGAATAAAGTGCCTGGCACCAGTTCTGGGTGGTTTCTAGTAATTCTGGAAATATCTTTACTTAATACAAGTAATTTAACATTTTAAAATGCGTGGAGGATTACCTTGGCATGGTCATTTAGCAAAAGCGGGGTCTTTAATCCAAATGTCAAAGTAAAGAGCATTCTATGTCTCATTTAACTTCTTTTTATATTTTGAGAGTGAGTGGGTGCCATCAAAGAAGTAGCTTAGTTTTACAGGCTCCATCTTCACAAGGAATGGAGCCAAAGTTGGGAAATGTGTTTAAACATAGTTCTAGCCAAACTGGTTTCTGGCATAGTGTAGCTGACTGGTGTGTGTCTATGTTAAAAGAACTGAGACCAGGCAAACTGCTTTTGTCTCATCTAGGAACTATTAGAAAACCTTCAGTTTGAAAGTTTGACTTGAACTCAAATATTATTTGGTTCACTGTAAAAAAAAAAATGCAAAAGGAAAAAAACGTTAAATAAAATGGAAATGGGGCAGTGGAAAACAAATACAGAGCAATTGTGAGAAAAGGAGAATAACTCTAAAGAATAATTTCTTCAACAAGTTTTGCATTTTTTCTATTTAGCAAATTATCCTGAACAATGTAGAAATGATTTATATGAATAATGATTGGTCTGTAGATTGTGTGCAAAATTTGAGAAGTGTTGTGTAGTTTTCATTAGATATGTCAAAGTCAATGATATGTTTGATGGCCTGTTTCCCCCCCCAGATAAGATTATCCTTAGATCTTGTCTATACATGGGATTCAGCAACCAGTGGTCAGCAACAAGTGTAGCTGCACTGATGCAAACCCCAAGTGTAGGCAAGGAAAGTAGTCATTTGCACTGGCTGAACTTATCCCCTGCTTGAAACTGGGGTAAACTCAACTAGCAAAATCATGTATCAGAGGGGTAGCCGTGTTAGTCTGAATCTGTAAAAAGCAACAGAGGGTCCTGTGGCACCAGCTTGCATCTGAAGAAGTGAGGTTCTTACCCACGAAAGCTTATGCTCCCAATACTTCTGTTAGTCTCAAAGGTGCCACAGGACCCTCTGTTGCTTTTTAGCAAAATCACAGCTTTCCTTGTCTACACTTGAGGTTTGCACTGGTATAGCTATACCAATGCAATAGAGAAGGTTTTGGAACAAATTGATGAATTAAATAGTAATAAGTCACCAGGACCAGGTGGTATTTACCCAAGAGTTCTGAAGGAATTCAAATATGAAACCGCAGAACTACTAACCATGGTATGTAACCTATTGCTTAAATCAGCTTCTGTACCAGATAACTGGAGGATAGGTAATATAATGCTGATTTTTAAAAGAGGCTGCAGAGGCAATCTTGGCAATTATAGGCCGGTAAGCCTGACTTCTGTACCAAGCAAATTGATTGAAACTACAGTAATGAACAAAATAATCAGACACACAGATAAACATGATACATTGGGGAAGAGTCAACATGACTTTTGTAAAGGGAAAATATTCCTCTACAATCTATTAGAATTCTTTGAGGTAGTCAGCAACCATGTAGAGAAGGGTGATCCAGTTGATATGGTGTACATGGACTTTCATAAAGCCTTATACAAGGTCCATCACCAAAAGCTCTTAAGCAAAGGGATAAGAGGGAAGGTCCTCTCATGGATCAGTAACTGGTCAAAAGATAGGAAACAAAGGGCAGGAATAAATGGTTAATTTTCACAGTCGAGCTAGGTAAATAGTGGGATCCTCCAAGGATCGGTACTGGGACCAGTGCTGTTCAACATATTCATAAATGATCTGGAAAAAGGGGTGAACAGTGAAGTGACATAATTTGCAGAGGATACAAAATTACTCAAGATAGTTACGTCCAAAGCAGTCTCTGAAGAGTTACAACAGGATCTCACAATTTTGGGTGACTGGATAATAAAATGGCAGATGAAATTCAATGCTAATGCACATTGGAAAAAATAATTACAACTATACATACAAAATGATGGAGTCTAAATTAGCTATAATCACTCAAGAAAGAGATCTTGGAGACATTGTGGATAGTTCCCTGAATAGATCTTCTCAATGTCCAGTGGGAGTTGGAAAAATTTAACAGAATGTTAGGAACCGTTAGGAAAGGGATAGATAAATTATACAGAAAATATCATAATGCCGCTATATAAATCCATGATACAACCACGTCTTCAATAATGCATTCAGATCATCTCATCTCAAAAAAGATGTATTAGAATTTGAAAAGGAACAGAGAAAGACAACAAAAATTATTAGGGTTATGGAACAACTTCCAGATGAAGAGAGATTAAAAAGACTGTGACCGTGCAGCTTAAATAAGAAATAAGTAAGGTGGGGAGATATGATAGAGGCATATAAACTCATGAATGGTATGGGGAAAGTGAATAGGGAAGTGTTATTTACACCGTCACATAACACAAGAACTAAGAGTCACCTGATAAATTAACAGGCAGCAGATTTAAGACAACAAAAAGAAGTACTTCTTTATACAACATACAGTCATCCTGTGGAACTCATTCATTGCCTTGGAATGTTGTGAAGGCCAAAAGTATAACTGGGTTAAAAGAAGAATTAGATAAATAAATGGAGGACAGGATCATCAAAAGCTATTAGCTAAGATGGTCAGGGATGCAACCCCATGCTTTGGGTGACCCTATATCTCCAACTGCCAGGACATGGCACTAGAGGGGATGATACAGGATGGATCACTCAAAATTGCCTTGTTCTGTTCATTCCCTCTGAAGCATCTGGCACTGGCCACTGTGAGAGACAGGATACTGGGCTAGGTCGACCATTGGTCTGAACCACTGTTGCCATTCTTATGTTTTTATGTTCTGTACAGCATTTGCTGGCCATTGATTGCTGAGCTGGGCTAAGCCCAAATAGAAATAAGACCTCAGAATTGAGTTTCCAGCATGACTACTGATACAAGTTTACTCCCCAATGCTCCAAGAAAATTTGCTGTTTCTGTGAATATTGCTGTCACTAAACTTACTTTCTAGGATATTTGTGGAGTGACAAACTCAGGCCATATGGCTACAAGAGGGTCATAGAATCATAGAATATCAGGATTGGAAGGGTCCTCAGGAAGTCATCTAGTCCAACCCCCTGCTCAAAGCAGGACCAATCCCCAACTAAATCATCCCATCCAGGGCTTTGTCAAGCTGGGCCTTAAAAACCTCTATGGAAGGAGATTCCACCACCTCCCTAGGTAACCCATTCCAGTGCTTCACCGCCCTCCTAGCGAAAAAGCTTTCCTAATATCCAACCTAACCCCCCCTGCACTGCAACTTGAGACCATTACTCCTTGTTCTGTCATCTGGTACCACTGAGAACAGTCTAGATCCATCTTCTTTAGAACCCCCTTTCAGGTAGTTGAAAGCAGCTATCAAATCCCCCCTCATTCTTCTCTTCTGCAGACTAATCAATCCCAGTTCCCTCAGCCTTTCCTCATAAGTCATGTGCCCCAGCCCCCTAATCATTTTTGTTGCCTTCCGCTGGACTCTTTCCAATTTTTCCACATCCTTCTTGTAGTGTGGGGCCCAAAAGTGGTCCAGCTGAGGCCAATGCTGAATAGAGGGAAATGATCATAGAATATCAGGGTTGGAAGGGACCTCAGGAGGTCATCTAGTCCAACCCCCTGCTCAAAGCAGGACCAATCCCCCAGACAGATTTTTGCCCCAGATCCCTAAATGGCCCCCTCAAGGTTTGGGCTCACTACCCTGGGTTTAGCAGGCCAATGCTCAAACCACTGAGCTATCCTCCTCCCCCCCCATAGGGCTTTTATAGGACTTAAGTGGTGCATATGTAATAATCGGTGGGTGGGATTGAACCTGGAGTCTCTGGAGTTTATGCATGAGCCTCTACTGCATGAGCTAAAAGCCTTGTCCCTCGATCTACTGACAATGCTTCTACTTATACAGCCCAAAATGCTGTTAGCCTTCCTGGAAACAAGGGCACACTGTTGACTCATATTCAGCTTCTTGTCCACTGTAACCCCTAGGTCCTTTTCTGCAGAACTGCTGCCTAGCCACTCGGTCCCTAGTCTGTAGCAGTGCATGGGATTCTTCTGTCCTAAGTGCATAACTCTGCACTTGTCCTTGTTGAACCTCAGCAGATTTCTTTTGGCTCAATCCTCTAATTTGTCTAGGTCCTTCTGTATCCTATCCCTAGCCTCCAGCGTATCTACCACTCCTCCCAGTTTAGTGTCATCTGCAAACTTGCTGAGGGTGCAGTCCACGCCATCCTCCAGATCATTAATGAAGATATTGAACAAAACTGGCCCCAGGGCCGACCCTTGGGTCACTCTGATACCGTCTGCCAACTAGACATAGAGCCATTGATCACTACCCGTTGAGCCCGATGATCTAGCCAGCTTTCTAGCCACCTTATAGGTCCTGGAAGGCCAATATAATAGCCCTAGAGTGTTAAAGGCCCGTTTTCCTACAAGCTGAGAAGGGGTTACCTCAGGTCAATTAGGGACACCTGAATCCAATTAAGGGCTGCCCGAGGCCTTTAAAACCCCCTCCTCTGGGGGGGGGGGGGGGAGAGAGAGAAGCTACTGCCAGTCTAGTGGCAGCAGGGAAATAAACTCTTCCAGACTGAGAGGCTGTGCTCCTTCCCAGAGGGGAACAGCCAAGCCCAAGTGCCTGCTAGGGGAAGGACTGACACCCCAGGGCAAGCAAGAGGACAACACCCTGCCCCAGCGAGGAGGCAGAGAAAGGTATTCCCCTTTTGTTTTTCAGTTTATGAGACGGTTTCCTTTTTTTGTTTGGTGCAGGATCACTCCTTAGGCCGACCCTGGGGCCTACCCTGAAAACACAGCCAAGGGTAGCACAGAAGGGGAAGGCACACTGCCCAGAGTGGGGCTGTTTTACCCCAGGCCTGCCATCGCCAGAGGGGGAAGCGCTAAATCTGGCGAGACGAAGGCGGTGCCTTGCCACAATGGAAAGCAAAGAAAGGAAGGGTCTGAACATAGTAGAAGTAAATTTATTTAAAATTAGGAATGATTTTTTTTTAAATTAATTATCAAGCTTTAATTCTAACACAGTGTGACCCTATCTATCTAACTTGCTGGAACTGTGTTTAAATTGAGTTTAAACATCACTCAATACTTAGTTCTTGACCCATTGTGATTAGGGCCTAAGTTATTGTATGGAACATTTCAAAACTTGGGAAAATAAATGTAAAATGTCAAGAAGCTCTCACCACCAGGAGATTGTTCTTTTGGGTGTAACCATGACACAGCCATTATTTTACCTAATGTTTGCTCATTAAAGGTTAATGGAATGTGTGTGCATTTATGCATAATATTCTGTTAGTTTTAATATATATGAGTACACCAAAATTCATTAAAGCAAATAAGCCTGGTAGGGAATTGTTTCACTCATTAGCTCTCAGATGCTAATATGTGGAGCCTTCCTAGTGGGTCATAGACCGAAACTTTTTCTTAACCAGTTACTGGAGATTTGTGGGGTTGGGAGAGGAAGTTGTCTACAAAAGAATCTTTCTCTTACAAAGTGGTCCACATAGTGAAAAGTGATGACACAGGTGGACAGATTCATGCAAACTTTCCTTTTCCCTTCAAGGTGATACCAGTTTGGTAAACTGTAGGAATTCATAAGGTATTTAATCTGCATTGCCACTGTCCAGATAGTGCCTGCCATTGGGTATTTGGTCTTCACAACTGGATAAGAATTCTGTTCACCCTACATAGGACTTGATTCAAATTCCACTGAAATCATTGGAAAAACTTCTGTGGAAGTCAATGCAAGTTTGATCCCCTTAATTATCTACACTTTGATGGTGAACATATTCCTTTTGTGAAGTATTTTACCAGCTCAAATGGATTACATAGTTCCTATGTACATTTTAGGTACAGTGAAGGACTGTGTGAGTTGAATGACTGCATATCTGCATATTGGATATGAGTTATTGTCCCTAACTATTAATTATGTAATATTTTGGATAGATCATTACTGACTGGTCTCAATTTGTTCCTAGATCTTTTTTTTATCCGAGGCAGAGTTGGTAGCACGTCTCTTTATAACCTGTTTCCAGTTCTTATAACTTTGCCAAACTTAAACAATTTGGATACACATTTCTATGCTGGGTGTGTTCTGTGGGTTCTTTTTTTTTTTTTCAGCCAAAACAGTCCAACTGTTTTTGAGAACAAGGCTAGGGAAAAATATATTATTTTGCCCATATTAAAAAATTCTGATGACCTTTTCTTTGAAAAGTCTTGGGGCTCCCATGCTTTGGAGCAGGGACTTGAAATTTGGCAAAGTGGGTTGGCCTTTGTGACAAGAAAATATCTTAAGCATCCCCATGAAAATCTGCCCAAATTTGGCCATATTTTAAGCCTTTGAAAAAACACAGTTAACACACACATTCGGTAGAGATTTGCTAGAGCATTGCAGCTAAATTCCCAAGAGATTCTGGGATGCTCTAGCCTAGGGCTGAACAAGACTTTCCCTGAAATTGCATCTCTGGGCTGTTGCAGGCCAGGCTAGGACCAGGCACGGAAACTGAGGGTAGGGAGACTCTCTCTCATCTAATCTCAATGAACCCCTGCTGGACCAAGGTATTGTAGAAGAAGAAGCTGCCTGATTTGAATGCAGAAGTGAGAAGAGCTGGACCTGAGTGGGCAGGAATGAGTAGATTGGGATAAGGAGCCTGGGCAGGGAGACTGCAACTGGACACTGTCAGAATCTGGAACTGGGAATTGGGGTAGGAGACTGGGACAAGGAGACTGGGAGCTGGAGGGAGACAGACTGGGAGCTGGTAGGGAGACTGGAATAAGTTGGGCAAGGAGGTTGGACTGAGGGGGAGACTGGGACTGGCAGGGCAAGGATATTGGGTGCTTGGGAGGGAAATGGGTGGAGGAACTGAGAGGCATTGGTTGGGGAGACTGGGGCTGGAGGCTGGTGGAGGGAGGGAAGAGGGAAACTGGTACTGGCAGCTGGGGTGTCAAATGAGACCTAGATTGGCTGGGTAAGGTGACTGGAACTGGGAGTGAGGAGGGAAATGGATTAGAATTCAGTGAGTACCTGGGGGAGACTCAGTCTGAATGGGCAAAGAGACTGGGAACCAATGGGGTTGTGAGAAGGTAGGGGTGAAGGGGAAGGGAACTAGATTTGACAAGGATCCAGAGTATGAGGGGAGAACTGAGACTGGTTATGCACAGAGACATGGTCGAGGAAACCAGGGAGGGAGAATGGGACAGAGAATATGGATGTGGGGAGGGGGATGACTAGGTCAGGTGGAATGGGGAAACACATATGAAACAAGGAGCTAGAAGGGGGAATGTGGGACTGGCTGGGCAAGGAGCCTAGGGACAAGAAGCTAGAGGTTGCGCTGGAATGGGGAGGGAACTGGGAATGGCTGGGCAAAGGACTTGGAATGGGGGAAGACTGAGCCTGGGATGGAGAGCCTGGAGGGGGAAGACTAAGGCTTGCTGGGCAAAAAGACTGTGGCTGGGGTGGGAAGCCTGGGGAGTGGAGACTGGGACTGGGTAGGTGAGCAGAATGGGACTTGCACAAGGAACCATGGGAGGGGAAGAGACAAGACTGTGACAAGGACAGCTTGGAGGGGATGGGACAAAAGTAGGTCAAACTTGGTTGGAAAAGTTTGAAGAGCGTGTGCCCATTAGAGGATACTGCCCTCCAGAGCCTGGAATGGAACTCAAGCTTCCGGAGTCTCACCATTCTTCTGCTGTCAGCAAATATCTGTGAAACTCACTGACAAATATACCACCCCCTCTAATGCTGGTCCCCTTAGAAGATGACAACCTATTGTTGCTATCAGTTACTCTGTTAGCTCAAGTGGAAATAGTCTGTGGGGGGACTCTAAAAGTTCTAGCCATGCTCATGATCCATGTGGTGTCAACATGATGCCATAGGATGGAATTTCTGTTTTTGCAGTTAGCATTATTAAAAATCTAGGAAATTACACACAAAACAACCTACATTTAAAAAAAACACTATTGCAAAGTGAAGCACTGAAAAGTTAAGAAATGCCACAATTAAGATGGCACAATTAATGCTGCCACAAGATTTCCAGTCCAGTTTTTCAGATCAAAGAGACCAAGATAGTTTCAATAAGTGCATAAACATTTGGGGACTACTGCTTATATGAATTGAGCCTGTGAACTTTCCGAGGTTCACCTATCAGTGTCTGGAAGCAAAACAGAAATGTAGGGCTTGTATACACTACTGCTTAAGTAGTTGTAACTTACGTTGCTCAAGGGTGTGAAAAAGCCACCCTGTTGAGTGACGTATGTTATATCGACTTAAAGTGCTGTCCACACCGTGCTATGTTGGTGGGAGACATTCTCCTGCCGACATAGCTTCCACCTCTCATTGAGGTGGAGTAATTCTGCTGATGGGAGAGCACTCTCCCGTTGGCATAGCGCATCTTCACCAGACGTGCAGCTGTGCTGATGTATCGTGGTAGTGTAGACAAGCCCTAAGTGGTTGGCAAAGGGAATCAAGAGGTCAGGAATAGAAAAGGCACTTTATTATTGTTCAGCAAAGAAATCTTTTCACTTGGCTAGTGTGGGTTTATGTTAATGTAAAACAAGGGCATTAGATAAATGGCTGCCGGCTTGACCTGGTGTGAGTGATTTGTACATCCAGCTCATTCATTTCTTTCTAAGCTAAAAGGGGATATGGTTGCCTAGTGACTGCTGAATGGAGGAGTACTAGCAAGGCTAAAACTTGAGGTAAAGGATTTGGGGCCTTGAAGTCTCACCAACTTCTTCCTCCTCCTTCTTTGCTGCTGCCAGCTTAACTGGTGTTGACATGATGGGGCTCCTCTTCAACATCCCATTCCCCCTTCATTGCTGCTGCTATCACTGGGCCCTGAGTAGCCTTTTCCTAGCACTGATGCTGAGATGAAAGAGGAACTGGAGTGATGGAAGGGAGAATGGAAAGAAAAGTGGAACATGTGGTATGGGGAGTGGGAAGACACAAGGAGAACAGGCGAGGAATAGACAGTGAGGAGGGGTGTCTGAGGGAAACATGTGTAAATGGAGAGAATGTAAAAGACTGGTTGATAGATATCGAGCACCAGTGAGAGAGTGAATGTGAGGCGGTGTAAAACATATGCCTCTTGCTAGATAACCACCTCCTGGGCAGCCCTGGGCCCTCAGTTTAAGCTGTCAGTCAGACACACAGAAAGAGTTAAACCCCTTTCTATAAAGATTTCTATTCTGTGTTGTTGTTCTTGGCAAGTCCTGGAAAGAACATCATGCTAGTGAATTTTATTTATCTTGGAGGTGGTGTGTTGACATCCTTGTATCTTGGATACTCCTTTAATTAAATGATACTTCCATTATACTTGCTAGGGTTAAGAAGCAGTTCTGTTTATAATCAGAATACTTCTCATTTGATCTCAAAATTTTGATGAAGACCATCTGTTCCATGGGCACCATGTCTGGTGTTCCACAACCAGCCATTGGAGAACCATTCAGTGACAAAAAAGACTTGCAAAGAGGGCAGTTATCACCACACTGTACATTAGCTAATAGCATACGCAGCCTTATATTCCTATTAATGTCACCCCTATAGTCTGTCTTCCACCTACTCCACTCCACTCTACACCGCTGGTATCTCTTGTCCCTAGGAACTGTCTCATATTTTATGTTTGTACAGCACCTAGCACAAGGTCCCTGATCCTGACAGGAACTGTTACCATTGTAAAACAATAAATACATAATTAAAAATAGTACTAATAGGGCAAAAGACAGAGATGGAAGCAAAATTAAGAACTAGTTCCAGTTCAGCAAAGCATTTAAGTGCATGCTTAAACAAATCCATAGTTACTTCAATGAGACTTAAACACATGCTTGATGTTAAGTACTGTATGGGCTAAAAGGCTTTGCTGAACACGGATGGATTGCTGAATTGGGGCCTTAAGCACAATCTTAACTTTAAATGTGAGTATTCCCAATGATTTCAATGCTTGAAGTTCATGTGCTTGAAGTTAAACACATGCTTTAAATGCTATGCTGTATCAGGGCCTCAAACAGGAGGAGGGTTTCAAGTTCTAAAAGAAAAGAAAACCAAACAAAACACCACCAACAACAGAGTGAAATGAGAACAATTCTTAATGAATCAGGCACAGAAATATGGAAAATAGCAATTTAAGAGGGGACTGGGGTGTGGGGGAAACAGATTAATCTTATTACTCATTGTCTCCCCTAAAGTAATTTTAATTAAGCTTTCTGTCTTTACAAGAGATGTATCTAAATGAAAACCATGGATCCACACCCATCAGGTCCGCTCCAGATCTGATAACCAGGCTCCTCTCTAGTGGATAGCAAACAGTTCATCTCTATTACTCATACTGTGATCTTTTCATCTGACGGTTGTATTTTGATAGGGATTTTCTTTAGCTCCCAGTGATTATGTTAAAGCTCTCAGACTTGACAGTATATGTATCTTGCTGGAAGACCGCCAATGCCACACCTTAAGTGTGGTGTTAGAGGTTGAAAGCTGATACAAGGCAGTCCACAATAGCAGAGTCTGTCTGACTGTTTGCTTTGCGTGCATTCTGTGTGTGCGAAGCTTGTTAAATATTTAAGCCTTTCTGACGCTGAAAAGGAGATTTATTAATAGGAATACATTGACTGTTTCCCATCACTCTCCCCGCTTTTGGAGCATTTGAGAGTAAAGCTGTTTTTCCTGTTAGGACTTCAGCCATCAGTATGGGCTAAATTCACGCAGGGCTTACATCAGTTTTATGTCATCATAACCCCTGGCAGAGGCTCCTGCAACAGAAGAACCAGATTGCAGCAGGACAAAGTAGCTGCAACTTTCCCAATGCTAATGCCAGAGGTTATCAGCACAGTCCCAAAAAGGAGCTTGCATTGGCTGGGAAGGGAGCATGACTCTGGAAGGAGTGTACTAACTCAGTGCCTGCCTGTAGGGTAGTGACTATGAAACTCCATGGCAGGAATTTAAAGATGCCTTTCATAAGAAACCCTGAGACAGAGCAACAGTGCTAACACTGCCACTTCTCCCTTGGGATGAATCCCTCCTGAGAGCCAAAGGCCTTGCTGGCATATATGCTTATAGATCGTGTGCTGATCATATTTTTAGGGCTTGTCTACATTGAAGCTTTTTGCATGAATGTAGGTACATCGGTACAACTCCTTAATCAGCTGCGGGAAAATGCTTCCTCCTTTAACGCTTTGAAGACAAGTTCTGCATACCTCTTAACAATGAGTTTAGAGGCATTGCCTACTCTAGGTTTTTTTCCAGTGCTGTACTGTACTAGTGCAACTCTAAAGGGTGGACTTGTTGCACTAGTGTGAAAAGTGACTTGCACCAGTGTGGCTTACTTCAATTAAATGCATTGATGCAACTCACTTTTTACCCTGGTGCAGCATGTCCACCCTTTAGAGTTGTACTAGTACAGTACATCGCTGTATCTACAGCAGTGGAAATATCCCTAGAGTAGGCAAACCTTTAAACTCATTGTTAAGGGATATGCTGAACTTGTCTTCACATTTTTAAAGGAAGAAGCGTTTTCCTGCAGCCAGTTACTTTATAGAGGCATACTGTGGACCAGTCCTGTCCCAGTTACACAAGTGCAACCGCTCTGACTTCAGTGGGGTGACCTGGTAGCAGTGGAATACAAGATTTGGCTAATTTTTTCCAGTTTCTCAAATAACCAAGTTTGAGAAATAACTTGTTCTGATTTAGGAAGATCTGAGTTGCCTTTGTCAGAGGTAGAACAGGGTGGGTGGATTTTAGTGGCACAAGATATAAGGTAAAAGTTCAGATTAAGTCTGTTATTTTAAACATAGTCTCTCATGGATAATCAAAGAGGTATCAAATCTTTACGTTCACTATGGAACCCTTCCCTTTTGGGAATTTCACTGTATCTTATCCCTAGAAGGCTGCTAAAGTATTCCTAACCTAAAAGGTTATATACATCAACGTATATTGTCCAGCATAACCAGAATCTCTGATCTGAGTCATTTTCTAGATCATACAGGATTCCTAGGGAGAAAGGAACAAAATAGTCTGTAGCCCTCAAGCATAACACCATATTTGTTTCTCTTAGAACAAAAATTTAAATTTCAAGAAACAGAGCAGTGGCTCTTCCTGGGACTACTGAGTGGCAAATAAACCAGCTTTAATACATAGTGGGGAAGAAGCTTCATATATTGGATTGAAAGCAACTACATATACTTCCAGGGATTATAATCACATGTCTTCAGCTTCTTCAAAAAAGTGCAAGTGGTAATTATGATGGTGATCTACAATATTTTAAAATATCTTTGAGATTTTTTTAAAAACAGAAAACAAATGAAATTGCAATAGATGCAGCAAGAAAAACAAAAAAGGTCAGTATCATGCAACACAAAAGATGCAATATAATCAGTAAAAATATTAGTAAAACGAAACTATACATTAAGTGAAGAAACGATAAGAAGAGAAGGAAAGAAAGAGATATTGCTGCAAGAAGAGAAGAGGTATCAGAGTAAATATAACTACTGTTTTAGTAAGACAGGGCAGGAATTGTCCCCACATACAATCTCATTGCTATGTTCCTTGTAATCTATACATTATTCTTTCATGTGAATCTTTTTAATATAAAAACATTATATTTTGCAGCCATAATTTTTATATTTGTTTACACTGACACTATGGCCCAGATCCTTAGCTGTGGCAGGGTTCAGGTCAGCATTGCTTATGCAGGAAAAAAATTGCCTTAAGCCATCTTTGTACTCTCCCAATTCTAAGGCATGCCAGCAGCTGCTTCAGTCCCCTGTGCAACTTGGACCAGCCTCAATGTTGCTTTATGGTCCTGCCTACATTCGAGAAATTTGCACCAATGTGTCGACACCAATACAGATGGTAATGTAGACACAGTGCACTGGTGTAAAATGAGTCTTGCACCAATGCCCCTTAACCTGATAATAACTTAGAGCAGTGTTTCTCAAAGCCGATCTGCCACTTGTTCAGGGAAAGTCCCTGGCGGTCTGAGCCGGTTTGTTTACCTGCTACGTCCGCAGATTCGGCCAGGGCTGTGGCTCTCACTGGCTGCAGTTCACCGCTCCAGGCCAATGGGGGCTGCGTGAAGCAGCGCAGGCAGAGGGATGTGCTGGCCGCCCTTCCCACAGCCCCCATTGGCCTGGAGTGGCGAACCGCGGCTAGTGGGAGCCACGATTGGCCAAATCTGCAGATGTAGCAGGTAAACTAACTGACCTGGATCACCAGGGGCTTTCCCTGAACAAGTGGAGGCATGACTTTGAGAAGCACTGACTTAGAGCAGCCTCAGGGCTGCTCTGAAGCCCCGTCCATATTAGAAAAATGTGCACCAGTGTTACTGTAGTTGTGAAAAATTCTCTAATGTAGGGATTTACACCTGTGGAATCCCTTAAGGATCCATATTATACCCGCCTCTCTTCAATATCTATACGAGACCACTCAGAGAGAGAGTGAGACACAATGGCTCAGATACCACAAATATGCCAATGACAGTTAACTACATCTCTCACTCTCAACTGATGGAACCACCACCACTGCTTCCAAAATGTCAGGATGCTGATAAGAAATCTCTTCTTGGATGAAGAGCAGCTGGTTCAAGCTGAACCCAGGCAAGACTGTGAAGCGAAGTCGGTTCCAAAAAGGAAATACTTTGAAGAACTAGATGAGACGTTGTTTCCACCTTCCATTGAAGGCATTCAATCCCATTTATTGAAGTGGTACAAAACTTTGGGGTCTTGTTTGATGCTCCACTAAGTTTGGATGACCAGGTACCATGAATATTTAAAAATGGCACAGTGATCCATGCATTGGTCACCTCTAGGATGTATTATTTTAATTCACTGTATCTAAAGCTGAAAGTGAAGACAATGACCAGGCTCCAAATGGTGCAGAATGTGACGGCCTACCTTCTCTATGATTTAGACCTTTGTAAGAACATCAGACCTGTGCTCAAGTCCTTCCACTGGCTCCTACTTGGCTTCTGATGCCAGTTTAAAGCTTTAGTACTAATCTTCAAAGCAATTAATGGATCAAACCTTAGCTACATCAGAGGCTGAATTTCAACCTATGAACCACCAAGACAGCTGTGCTTCTTTGGGACAGTGCAACTCATAAAGCCAAGGGCAAAGCGTGTGAGAGCAGGAGACAAAGCCTTCTTGGTAATAGTGATCTGGGTATGAATTAAGCTTCCAGAGTTCAGCTGAATCCAGAGTCTGTCTGTCTCTGTAGGAAATGCTGCAAACCCTTTCTCTTCCAAAAGGTCTTTCCACCATAAAAATGTCATAGCACTGGTGTTGAGCTATGAATCAGACTTTCATGGGGCCCTATAGCTTACCCATGAACCAAACTCCCATGATTCTCTGGGAGTCATGCTAAGAAGAGAAAATGCTAGCTTGCTAAGAATTAGCAGAAAGATATAGACTTTACAAGAATTGTTAAGTAAGGAATATTATTTTTAGCAATGTCCTTACAAAAACGTAACAGATGATTACATTAGCTCAATTTGATGGACTTACTGAAAAGATACAAGTAAATAACAGATGTCTGACTGTGTAATTAGAAATGTATCCAAAAATGTGCTAAAAATATCATGTGTCTGTATGTGAAAAAGAAGAAAAACTGAGGATGAAACTGTAATCAGCTCCTCTTGAAGATTATTTAAGTCTCAGCTAAACACAGAACCAGACAGGAGTGCAAGCTCACTTTCCCCAGTTACAAGGAATGGGTTCTCGCAGACTGTGGTGATGTATATCTCTTTCTCTTATGTGCTGCCTAATTAACAAAACACTTAATAAAGCAAATCAAGCTGACTCTCTCCTGAGGTCTCTTTAATTACTAAATAAATTTAAATCTTACTAAAACCCTCGGAGGTAACACTAGCACCCCTTTGCCCAAAAAAACCCAAAACCTGCCAATGAAAAAACGAAACAAAACAAAAAAGAGGGTGGGTGGGGTGTACAAAAGAAATGAATAAAGTCTAAAAAAAAGGAAAAACCCTATCCCAAGCAGATTTTTACCCAAAAAGGGAGGATGCCAGAGGATCCATGAAGTCTGATAAGAACTTTGCTATTTCTGTCAATTTTACATGGAAGGCGCTTAGATATTGTGACAGTTGGCAGTAGTATAAAACCCTAAAAGAGAGAGGTCCTATTTATTCTAGCTTGTAATGATTTCTTAGGGGCAATGGGGACCATGGGAGCACAGTGCACTCCAGCCATGCCCTCTTCCATCCCCAACACACTTCCAACATGCCCCATGCCAAGAAAAAAGGACTACACAAGGTCCAAAGTGCTGAAGAATCATATTCCTGGAATTACTTAGACACATCACTCTCCCTCAGATGAATATTAAAGCCACAAAAGAGAGGGGCAAAACATCTTAGAACATAAGAACTACCATACTGAGTCAGACCAATGGTCCATCTACCCCAGTTTCCTGTCTCCAACAGTGGCCCGTACCAGAACTTCAGGGGGAGTGTACAGAACAGGGCAGTCAGAGTGAGCCATCCCTGTTGTCCTTGCACAGCTTCTGGAAGACAGAGGTTTAGGGTTGCCCCAAGCATGAGGTTGCACACCTGACCGTCTTGCCTAATAGCCATGGATGGACTATCCTCCATGATGTTTAAAATGTTTAACTTGATGTCTTAATTTTAAATTCATTTACTGTAAAAATTTATGAACCAATAATAACCATATAATCCTAAAGCCAATTCAAAGCCCAATGAACTCAAAGGGAGTCTTTCCATTCAATTCTATTTCTGTTCTATATAGGTTTTCATATTGCCCTCCTCACCATAGTTTTGTAGTTCATTGACTTCTGTGGCCTTTGCATCAGATCCTAAGACCTCATTCAATTTAGCTGCCCAGAGAAATGCTGCAATCTCTAGCTGTAAGATACATTTATAACTATAATTGTCAAATTTTGAACTAAATCTGCTCTTTAAAGGAACTAGAAGGTTATTCCCCACTGCCACAAAATAATGGCTTGTATCATGAGCCCTACCTATTATAATGTATTTAAATAAATTAATTCAATTTCATTCTTTTGATTCAGAGCTATTGTAACAATTCTGTCAGCTTGAAAGAATGCCGTTGGGCTTAATATGTGGCTTGATTCTCTGTTATTTAATGGAACATCTGACTAAATAAAACGAGAAGAGAAATTATTTTTAATGCATTATAGTGAGTTTATCCATGATGCAAATGTTAAAACCCATAATCCTCTGATTGAAGCAATGTGCAGCTTTGTTACTGACAGCTTCGGGATTCTTCAGTGCCTGAGGTCATCACTTTTCATATTCATTTCAATTTTTTTAAAATTAGTGAATGATATGAAAAAAATCCGTCTTTAAAAAGTTGGCAGTATCTAATTATCATGTGTATATAAAAAATAGCATAATTATCATGTGTACTTTGAAATCATGTGTCAGTCTGATTCTCCTCTCACTGTTGCTGGTGGAATTCAGAAACAATTCCACTAAAGGCCAGGGAATTACATCAGTGGAAAACTGGTGTACATGAGAGAATTTATAATGATTAATAACAGCCTCTTACAGGCTATTGTGCCTCCTGGGGATCACAGGTGGTGCTCAATTTGCAAAGAGGCCACACCCCTTTGGGAGTTGCCATGATGACGATATCTGACTCCTCAGGGTAAAATTCCGCTCTCATTTACCCTGGTGTGAATCACACCACATTCCATCCTGGCCATGCCCTCTGTGCTAGGAGTGCTAAGAGGGATGGGATGGGATAGAATTGGTTACATTGGCTGTTCATCAGTCAAGAACTCCCTCATGCCAGGGAAATCCTCAATTGCCCATTTAAGATATCACAAAGGAATTTACGCATGAACTAGGATCTGGCCAGAATGTGCACAAAAGAAGTGTAAGCCAAAGGGACTGTTAGTGTGTGTCTAGTATGAAAATCCATGAACTGAAAAGTGTAATCTAATGCTTTCTGATGGGGGCTGGGGAGGACTCTTTTATCTTACACCTTCTGTTAGTTGATGTTCCTTTCTGACCCCTCAGAATGCTGTGTTCTGTCAGCACTGTTGTTCGGTACTGGCATTGTTTGGCTGATAAGTTTGAGAAGGCAGCTGTCAGTGGTGTTGAGCTGAACACCATTCTTCTTTGAGATCTTGAATGGGTTGATGACATTATCTTGTTGGCTCGGGTTGGTGAACTGCTGCAGCTGATGGCTGATATGGTCCAGGATGAAGCTGTACACGTTGTTCTGGTTATTAATCTGGATAAAACTAAGTCCCTGGTTATTATCAAGCAGCCTCTAGCTCCAGATTACTACCAGCTCATTATTAACCTGTCTGAATGGGACATCAAGCAGGTGGCAGCTGTCAAATATTTGGGCAGTGTCATGGACAGTGCTGGAGGAAGCTTGAAAGTTGTGGACACATATACCAGTGGCTGCTGCCTTATTTTGGGCACATCATGGCCTCTGTTGGGTCATTGTGACATCAAATTTGTTACGAAGCTGCAGATCTATAGAACCATGGTTATACCAACTCTGTTGAATGGAAGTGAAACAAGGGTGCTGAGGAAGGCTGAAGAACACTGGATTGACATTTTTTGATTCTTGTAATCTTTATCTGCTCAATATCAACTGGCAGACCAAAATCAGAAATGAGGATACTCAAAACCGACCCCAGCAGCTGCCTCCATCAGCACTGGTTCAATTTCAGCAGCTTTATTGGTATGGACATATTTTTAGAATGGAAGACCAATGAATTCTGAAGTTGTGTTCCAAGGAATTCTACTGCACAACCATCCGTCACATGGATGTCCGTCCAAGGCTTTGGTGGTGTGACAAAATTGCCAGTGATAGACATAAATTGAATATACAGCCAGAGCACTTTAAGCAACTTGCCAGAGATCTGTCTAGGTGGTGCTCCATTTGCAAAGAGGTCACATCCCTTTGGGATTTGCCATGATGATGATCTGACCTCTCAGAGTAAAATTCCCCTCTCATTTACCCTGGTGTGTGTCTCCACTAACAGCGCTAGCAACAGTGGAATTACTTTGATTTTATACTTGGGTTACCGAGGCCTAGATCTTGCAATCCTAGGGAAGTGCCAGTGTCACAGAGTTCTAGGGAACAGAAACCCCATGAGGTGCTCCAAGTGGCAGTTTCCCTGAATCATGCTATTGGAGTGCATGATTTACTTTTCTGCAGAAGAGGCAGTGGTTTAAACCCCGCCAAACTCTGCGGAACTGTCTTCTCTGTTGGCTTTCCGAACATGTTTGAGAGCCCATCTGCCCTGTCCTTGTCTCTCCTCCTTCTGTCCCCAGACCACCTGTTCCCAACCAGGAACTCCAGACCACAAGATGAAAGGTGGGGTAGGGGCAGGGGTGGTGCCATGGAGGTCGATGACACACAATTCTGCCGTCATGGGAAAAGTGAGGATTCGTGCAGAGGAATTCCCTGTGGGGGCAATAATGTTTAGACAATCTGACCCCGAGATGTTTCCATAGAAGTTGTTCCCACTTACAAGCAGGTTTGGATTTTGCCTAATGTACAGTAGTGCCTGGATACCTAACCTGTTCATTTAAAAAAAAAAAAGGTGAAAGAAAAAAATTACCTTTTCCCAACCAGCTGGAGCATGTTGTTCTTCACTGATCTCCCTTGTGAATTTCTCAACTTCTTCTGACAGATATATGTTTTTCCAGCGACGATGCATACCTGTTGATAGTGGGGAGGAGGGGGCCACAATTTAAAGGTTCTGGTGGTATGCAGTGGAGTTCATGGCAAGGCATATAAACTCTGGCAGAAATCTGGTGGGGGACATGTGACCCAGAGTACCTTCCCCCTCCCCCATGTGTCGCCTCTGGTTTCTTCTGAATTCATATAAAGCTTTCTGAAGACGAGGGGGAGCTATTTGCCTAAACACTCCCTGCTGCTCTAACCCCTACTAAGAATCAATGGTTTGCTGAACTGCTGAAAAGTCAAAGGTCTCTGTGAGCTCAATGACTCAGTGTAACACAGTGGGCACTCACCGCTGCAGCGCCTCCTGCTGGTCAGTCCGGGAATTAGCTCAGTCCAGCCTCGGAGCACCTCCTCCTGGCCCGTTTCTCCCTACCGGTACCTGCTTCCTCATCTCCACCACCTCTGTACTTCAGGCACTTCAGACCCCCTTATCTTGGGGTGCTGCCCCACAGCAACACCCCCACACTCTGAGTCTCCTCTGCCAGGGGAACCCCCCACCCCCTATGCCCACCTTGCCTCAGTGGCTACTGCCAGTCGTCATCTAGCCCCCTTTGTCTGGGGCAAACTGCAGTCTGTAATGACCACTCATCATTAGCAAGGGAGTTGGATCTGCTGCCTTTCTAGCCCCAGCTGTCTCTCTGCAGCCCCCGTACCTCCTTAGGCCTTTCTGTCAGGCCTGAGCTCCACAGCTCAGCTTGCCGCTTCCCCAGCATTGCTCTGTCAAAGGTACCCTGTCTCTCTCAGGCAGCTAGGTCCTTCTCACTCCAGGGCTGGAGTGAGACTCTCATGGCTCCTTACTCCCAGCCCTCTTATCAGGGCCAGCTGTGACCTATCATAACTGCCCAGCTACACTCAGGTACTTCCGTCTTTCTAGTAGATGTCAAGGAACAGGCTTCTGTGAGGTTACTGGCTCAACATCTCTAGCTTGCTGGGTTTGCACGAAAGCCCGGGTGTCCGCGACTTCTCTGGATCAGCACCTCTAGCTTACTGGGATGATGTCAAGGCCCAAGCCTTTGTGAGATTGCTTAGATCAGCCCCTCTAGCTTGCTCAGTTGTCCAGGCAACAGGCTTTGTGAGCTCACTTCAGTAACTCAGCACCTGCAGCTAGCATCTCTGGTGTGAAGGGACAGAGTGGCATGAATCAGCCCCGCTAACTTGCTGGGATGATGTCAAGGTACAGCCCTCAGCAAGGTCTCTAGCTCAGCATCAGTTAGAAGTAATGGAGGAGGAGAAAGACCTTGGAGTCCTGGTAGACCGCAGGATGACTATGAGTCGACAATGTGACGTGGCGGTGAAAAAAGCCAATGCGGTCTTGGGATGCATTAGGCATGGTATATCTAGTAGGGATAAGGAGGTGCTGCTTCCATTGTACAAGGCACTGGTGAGACCTCATTTGGAGTACTGTGTGCAGTTCTGGTCTCCGATGTTTAAAAAAGATGAACTCAAACTTGAACGGGTACAGAGAAGGGCCACTAGGATGATCAGAGGAATGGAAAACCTGTCGTATGAAAGGAGGCTCGAGGAGCTCGGGTTGTTTAGCCTAACCAAACGAAGGCTGAGGGGGGATATGATTGCTCTCTTTAAATACATTAGAGGAATAAATACCAGGGAGGGAGAGGAATTATTTCAGTTCAGTACTAATGTGGACACGAGAACGAATGGATATAAACTGGCCGTGGGGAAGTTTAGGCTTGAAATTAGACGAAGGTTTCTGACCGTCAGAGGGGTGAAATATTGGAACAGCCTTCCAAGGGAAACGGTGGGGGCGAAGGACCTGTCTGGTTTTAAGATTAAGCTAGATAAGTTTATGGAGGGAATGGTTTAATGGGATAACATGATTTTAGTCAAATGAACAGTGTGCCATCGCTGGTGAATAGTATCAATGGCAAATGAGGGTCTGGCTGGAGAATCTTGCCTGCATGCTCGGGGTTCTACTGATCGCCATATTTGGGGTCCGGAAGGAATTTTCCTCCAGGGTAGATTGGCAGAGGCCCTGGAGGTTTTTTGCCTTCCTCCGCAGCATGGGGCAGGGGTCACTAGCTGGAAGATTCTCTGCTACTTGAAGTCTCTAAACCACAGGATTTGGGGACTTCAACAGCAGAGTCAAGGGAAAGGGTTGGGACGGCTTTGTGGCCTGCATCATGCGGGAGGTCAGACTAGATGATCATAATGGTCCCTTCTGACCGTAAAGTCTATGAGTCTATGAGACTATCTTTATTGAGCTGGGCTAAACTCAAGCTTCCTGCAAAAAGAACAGGAGTACTTGTGGCACCTTAGAGACTAACCAATTTATTAGAGCATAAGCTTTCGTGGACTACAGCCCACTTCTTCCAGCATATCTAGTTTCCTGAGCTGATGTCAAATCTCAGATCATTGTTAGTTCTCAATTAGGTTACTGGCTCAGCAACACTGGTGTACTGGGCTGATGTCAAAGCACAGGACTTTATGAACTCACTAGCTCAGCACTTCTAGCTTGCAGATTTGATACCAAGAGATAAGCCACTATGGGGTCACTGGCTCAGCAACTCTAATTTTCTGAGTTGATTTCAAGGCACAGATTTCTGTGGGGTTTAGCACCTGTAGCTTCATGAGCAGAAGCCCAGGCACCAGCTTTGTGAGGGCACTGATTCAGCACTTCACTCTTGCTGGCCTTATGTGTAGCTCCATACTTCATACAACTTTAGCATGTGGTTTGATGTCAAGACATCAGCCTCTGAGAGTTACTGGTTAACAGATGTAGCTTGATGGGCTGATGTCAAGGTTACTGATTCAGCATATCTACTTTTCTAGACTTATTGGAGGTCATTGTAACATTGCATCAACCTTCAGGCTTATGTGAAGGGCCAGATTTCTGTCAGGTCTCTGGTAAGCACCTTTACCATGCGGGGATGATGTCAGGAAGCTTACTTCTGTGATGTCTCTTGTTCAGAACTGTTAACTCACTGGGCTGAAGCCAAGACACAGGCCTTTATGAAGTGTCAAATCATCAGTCACTCTGGATCGACATACTCTGAGTGATTAGTGCTGATCGGGGATCTTCAAATGAATTTTTTCCATCAGAAAATACAGATTCCTCAAAACTAAAACATTTTATGGGAATGTATCAGTTTAGACAAATCTTTAATTGGGAAAGGTGTCTCAGGTCTGGGATGAACTTTCTGGTCAAAACAAGATATGAACCTCCCAGAATAGCCAGTAGGTGAGTGGTTAGGGCATTAAGCGTGGAGGTGGGAGAC
The DNA here is from genome assembly GCF_011386835.1 of Chrysemys picta bellii. NCBI lineage: Eukaryota > Metazoa > Chordata > Testudines > Emydidae > Chrysemys > Chrysemys picta. The sequence continues at coordinate 35,741,322 of NC_088794.1, read as the reverse complement.
CCAGGGTCAAGTCCCTTCTGATTCAGAAATGCTGATTCAGAGAAGGGACTTGAATCTCACAACCCAAGTGAGTGACCTAGCCACCTGTCTAGTCCATATTCTGTGTATTTTTTGCAAAAAAACTTTGAAAGGTCTTGTTTTGCTCCCCATTTCACAATGACAGGAAGGGATAGATGTTTGATAAATTGCAAGGAGAGTTGTTTGAAAATTGACCCATTATAACCTTGTGCTTGTCTTGAATTCTACCCCATAGCTGCTGCCAAGTTTTTGCCTTTATAAAAACCAGCAGTGCATTGAGAAATGGAGAATGGTTTATGCTGAAAAATTACCTTTCTTGGAAAAGAAAGTGCAATCTAATGTTACCTATTGTGCTTTAGAAACTCTCTGCATGGGAATATTGACAAAAGGGGTTGTCTTTAATTGTTGGACCTATCAATCCAGTAACTTCCTTGCTAAAGACAAAGGTTTCTTAAACTTCAGGATCACTTCAGGCAGAATTGTAGAGATGTTTCATACAGATATGTATATTGCTTAACTGTACCTTGTCACAAGGTACGTCATTCAGTGTAGACTTAAATTTATCTTCATTCAGCACAAACCAGATATTACGTGCTGTTTATTACCTGTAGTAACTGAATAATGGGGCTAAAATTCCATTAGGTTGACTGATAAAATATGAGAGCACTTATAGTTAAATAACATTAAAAAGGATAAGGAAAAATAATCTCATATTTCAGGGCATAAAGCAAGTGCTAACTGATGGGGATTAGGAAAAAATTCCCTATGGCAGGTTATGACATAACTGTCTATTATGGTGTTTCTTTTATCTTCACCAAGTGAAATTAATAGGCAGCAGGTTTAAAACAAACAAAAGGAAGTATTTTCCCCCCACAACGGACAGTCAACCTGTGGTACTCCTTGCCAGAGGATGTTGTGAAGACCAAGACTATAACAGGGTTCAAAAAAGAACTAGATACGTTCATGGTGGATAGGTCCATCCATGGCTATTAGCCAGGATGGTGCAGGGATGATTTAGTTGGGGTTAGTCCTGCTTTGAGCAGGGGGTTGGATTAGATGAACTCCTGAGGTCTCTTCCAACCCTAATCTTCTATGGTGTCCCTAGCCTCTGTTTGCTAGAAGCTGGGAATGAGCAACAGGGGATGGATCACTTGATGATTACCTGTTCTGTTCATTCCCTCTGGGGCACCTCGCACTGGCCACTGTCGGAAGACAGGATACTGGGCTTGATGGACCTTTGGTCTGACCCAGTATGGCTGTTCTTGTGTTCCTCTGAAGCATTGGTATTGGCCACTATTATAGAGGCTGCATATGGACTAGATGGACCTCTGAACCGTTCTGGTCTGGTAATTCCTGTGTTCTTATGGCTTGAGCTGGGGCTGTCAGGGTGCCTGCCATGGTGCCTGCCATGGAGCCAGAAACCTGGTGCCAGGAGACCAGGTCAGAGGTGGTCTGGCCTAGTGGTCAGAGCAGGAGTGAGCTCTAGTGATCAGAGCCAGATATAAGAACCGGAGTCAGAACCTGCATGCCAGAGCCAAGGGTCAAGACAGTCAGAACCAGGGCTGAGTGTGAAAACTGTAGTCAGAGTCCAGACGCCAGAGCCAAGGATTGAGACAGAGCTAGTAATTGGAGTCAAGGGTCAGAACCGGAGTCAGGAGCAGGGCTGGTTCAGAAGCAGGAGCAAGGCTGGACAGGACTGGAACAAGGCCAGGTACCGGGCAGGGTCTAGGCCAGAGCAGGTCTGGGTGAAGATTGGGGTCTAGGCTGGAGCACAGCTTGGAGTATGGCAAACACAGGTAAGCAGAGGGTCCATGGGTGTGCGCATTGAGTAGTCAGCATGCTACTGCTGTTGTGTGGCGTAAAGAACCAGCCTGCTGGCTTCCTCAGCCAGCCAGGCAGAGCGGTGCATCAGGCAGCCTAGCTGACCCCTAAGGCTGTCAGGAGACTGAGGACGCACAGCTGCAGGGCCTTACTTCTGACATCTGACAGCCCTGGGAGACCTGTCTTAAGCTCTGGCTCACAGAATTCCAGACTCTTTGCTCTGTGGCAGAAAATCTGGGAGCCCCAGATCCCAAGCTCTGAGGCTTCCAGCTTAGCCATGGCTCCTAGGTGCCTGACTCCTCACCAGTCGACTTTTTTGTTAAGAACTGGAACTAATTTTTTCCACAACTTCAGAATTTCCCATGAATGGAAATTCCAGCTTTCAACCAGCTCTTTTTTTGCACACATCCAGTTAAAATGTCCTGGGCTGAATGTCATTCATAACAGTGTAAATCAGGAGTAACTCTATGGAAGTCATTGTGGTTATGCTGGTGTGAGATCGGAATCAGGTGCTCGGTATACAAGATTAGTTGTCATGCTAATTTAGCTGTTAAGCATTTTGTGGGAATCCACTGCTTCTCACATGTCTGAGTGCACATTTTATAATCTGATACGAGTTTTCTGTGTAATTCACATATCAAATGGGTCTTTGTTTATTGGCTTTTGTTTACCATTGCACTTATGTATATTTACTAAAGCAAGTAAAAAGGGGGAAATTAGGTTTTATTTTATACAAATGGCTATGTCTGCAAGAAAGAGGAGAATAATATGAAAGAAAATAAGTGAATGAATCTATAAATGTTGTATTTGAATGATTTGGGGGATGGTTAATATTATAGGTAAACATCTGCCCCCAGTGGTTATAAATAAGAGCTACAGTCAAGAATTGGTATGAGGAGAGTGTGTGAAAGAGAGGGTAGGAAGCAGAACAAAATAAAGCTATGTTTGGGTGCCAAAGCTTTTTCTAGTACAGAGTTTCATGTTCAGTGATGTGCTAAGTATAAAAAAATAGTGCCAGATTCTGTTCTCAGTTACACCAGTGTAAATCTGGATTAATTCAATTGCAATGGAGTTACTCTTGATATGTAATTGTGTAAATGAGTGCAGAATCTGACCTGTAGTATCCAAAACTCAGTTCTTGTACCTGTGAATGTCTTTTCTTCGGAGTTCTTAAGAAGATAGAGCTGATGCTGCTCTTGTTTACTTCCTGATCTCTCTACCCAATTTATTACAGAAGCCTCAGAATCTCTGCCCACCTGGTTTCTGCTCCAGAGCCCCTCTGACATATGATCACATCCTTACTATGGCTGGATTAAGCACTAGATTCAATAGGCCCTGAGTGTAAGGCCCCTGACTCTGGGATTATGTGATATACAAGATGATGGCACAGTGTTGCAATTTTAGATTTTTTTAAAGCCACTTATGTTGTCAGGAGAAAGCTAGATTTTGTGTTTTTGCCCTTGCTAAAAATAGACACCATCTTCAGTTATCTATAGAACTGAAGCCAGCAGCTGCCCTCAACTAAGATGATTTCCCTTTGCCTACAGCATTGCAGCTGGAATTGCCCTTAGTGAAGATGGCCCTTGGCTCTTATTTCTATTAGGACTGAAGCCAGGCAGCTCTCAACTAAGATAGGAGCCACCTGAGACAGTGAGGAGACAATGGAATGTGGAGAGAGAGGGGGTGTTTGTTTAGAGTAGGTGGAGGTAGAGAAACTTTGGGGGTCAGGGAGGGAGAATGTGAGGGTGAGAAGAGAATGCAGAGGGAGCATTGGGACTTTGGGAAGCAAGAAAACTGGAGGAGCAGAGAAGGAGAATATGGGGGTAAATAGAAATAGGGATTCTGTGGGAAAGGAGCAGGGTTGGGAGAAGGCAGTCAGAGCAGGATGGGGCAGGGAGACCCATGACAGAGCAGGAGACTAAAATAGGGGATGGGGCAAAGAAGGGGAGATATGGGTAGGAAACTGAGAGCGGAGGAGTTGAGTGGGGAAGGGAGGGAAGGGGTATGGAGAGTGATTGAATGTAATGTCCCCTCCCCTAGCGGGTAGAAGAGGATAATTGGAGGACCTCTCTGAGCAGCCCAGCAGGTGGGAGAGGCCTGCATATCTGTGTGTGCATTTCAAATTGAAATTTCAACCTGAAATAATTACACACAATTAGGACTGAACCTTTCCCCTAAAAGCTAAAAAAATGAGGTGACAGACAAAAAAACAACCACCACCAAAATTCATTGATTATATTTAAAAATCTCATGGTTTTTAAATTAGTCTCATGGTTTCTTGGTGGGGTTGAACGCATGGTTTTTGAACTCCTAGGGTTGGCAGTACAGGCAATAGTGCTACAGTAGAAGCAGACTGCTGGCTGCAGGAGAGGCTGCCAGCCAGGCCCTCCTCTCCATTGTATAAATGGCTCATCTAGACCTATCCTGGTAAGTATCTGTGGGTGCCCACTACTGTAAGTCTCAGTGTTCAGCCAGGCCAAGGCTTGCTACCTCCCTTGCTGGCCACAAGTCTCAGGGTTTGGGAAGGCCTCAGACCAAGGAGAAGAGGGGTCCTACACCACTGCTGCCTTTGCTACACCTCTTTGTGTGGACAGGTGGGGATCCTTCTTCTCCCCAGCTCGCTGCTGCTATTCCCATCCCTACTGCCCTCCTCAGTAACCATCATTCCAAGTAGAGGATTCTTTGTGAATGACCTCTGTCTATTACCCCTAAGCAGGGGGTAAGGGAACCAGATATTTTACTGTTCCTAGGCCAGGATTGCCTTAATTCAGGCCAGGAATACCTGATATGTTTTACGGTGGTGCCGGAGGCTCCTGCCAAAAACAGCTACTGGCGTCCTCTGCCCACTCCTTATAGCTGAGGAGACACCAGTAGTGTCTCCTGTGCACCCTTTGTGGGAGAAGCATTGGCCACAAGGGGTGACCTGCCTCATAACTTCACACCAGCTTCTCTCTTATCACCCTCAGAAATTGAGTGACTCAAGTGGATGCTTAGGCCAGAGGAGCTTAGGCCTGTTCTGTTGCCATTCTGCATACATGGTGAGAGAAATCTGGGACCAGGATATAAACCTGACCTCATCCAAACCCCTGAGCAATGCTGTCCTGGGTCTCTTAAAGAGAAGGATTCTGCAGAGGGACTGAGCCTTTGGCCATCTTTCCCCCTCCATCATACTGCCTCTAAAATAGGGAAATGGACTTTGCCCTGAGTCCAGACTGTTGCACACCCAAGCGTTAAAGAATTAGCCAGGCACCCCAAAATAATGAGGTTGGCTTAAAAATCATGAGATTAAAAAAAATGCATGTTGGATTCTTTTTATTTTTCCTCAGGTACTGAGCCTTTAGGGGACACCTGCTTCATATTTTCAAGGTTTTCTCTCTAACTATGAGGGCTGGAAATTTTATTTATTTTTTAGTGAAAACTTAACCATTGGACTCCATTGGCTAGGATGTTAAGAAAAACACTTAAAACTGTAGTGCATTAAAAAATAAAAATAAAAGTCACGAGAGGTGGCAAAACTACCACAAAATACCTAATAGGTCATCTAATGCCAGTTCTTTGGAAGAGAGGACCAGTCTGTTGTTGTGGTATTTAATGACTTGCTCTGGTGCCATCTTGTGGTGCTTTAAAAAACGGTAAATTAATTTGAAGGTTAATGTGTTCATGCTTCTTTGATGTGTGTTCTGTAGTGAGTTATCCAGAAGTTGTTGCTGGCTAGTAAACTCTGAATAGACTAATGAAATTTTAGCTGACACAGGGCTGCTGGGCCTTACATTTTACATACTTTACATGGTTTTAAAGAGGAAATAATGATGATCAAACATTATTTGGTTACATCTTAGATTTCTGGGTGAAAACTACAAAAAATTTGTCAGTCACTCAAACTATAATCAAACAGTATGCTTTAGAGGAGTCTTAGCTACAAAAGTTCAGGAGGGAGGTGGGGAGGGTTCTGTCTCCAGGGAGATTTCTCCAAACTAGGCTGAAATTAAAGACTCCTCTCCAGCTGGAATAATTTCTTTCTTCAATGAACAGTTTTCAGACCTGATGTCTTCGTATTCTGAGGATCATTTTATGTGACATAAGTTACTGATAGCTGATAAGTTGTGCCAAATTCTGTCCTTGTCCCCAGTGTTACTTGTGCTGGGCACAGTCAGAATCAAGGGTTAATCAAAGGCAGAATTTGGCCTACTGACTTGTTAAACTATAACAACAATATAACACTCTTGAGTAATTCTTTCCTTTTTCTAAATACAGTAACTCCTCACTTAATGCTGTGGTTATGCTCCTGAAAAATGCGACTTTAAGCGAAACAATGATAAGCGAATCAAATTTCCCCATAAGAATTAACGTAAATGAGGAGGACGGAGTTAGATTCCAGGGATTATTTTTTCGCCAGACAAAAGACATTATATACATATACAGTATAAGTTTTAAGCAATTTAATACTGTACTCAGCAATGATGATTGTGAAGCTTGGTTGAGGTGGTGGAGTCAGAAGGTGGAAGAGGGTTGATTGTCCCGCTGCTCCTCCTGCTGTTCTTGCTGAACTTTCCCAACTCAAAAAAACACATCTAGAGATTGATGTTTTGCTTTCCTTTTTTTTTTTCTTGGTAAATTTCTTTATGCCAATTTGGTGCAGCTTGACTCACAGCTGTGACCGGGTAAGTGAATAGCCTCTGGCCCCAGAGCTCTGTTGAGGGTGTGGGCCAACAACACCCCGACTCCTAGGCCTGCAGAGTCCTACCCATGCAAGCTCTGCAGGTTTGGGCTCGACAAGGGAGCCAGGCTGAGCAAGGCCCAAGGCCCCACCCCGACCCACCTCTTCTCACCCTCTCCCCCAAGCATGCTGCATCCTCACTCCCAGCCTCCCTGCACTCCACGAAACAATTGATTGCAGCGGGCAGGAGGCACGGAGCAGGAGTGGGGAGGTGCTGATCCACGGAGCCTGCCATCGGGTGGGAGGCGGTGAAGGGTGTTATAACTGAACATTGCACAACTTTAAATGAGCATGTTCTCTAATAGAACAGCGACAAAACAACATTAACCTGGATGATTTTAAGTGAGGGAATTACTGTAAAACAGAATTCAGGTGCATAAACTGTAAGCCTGGTGCCTTCTAGTGTCACGTCAGGTGTATTACACATTCTCTGCACAAGAGAGTTACTGTGACCTGCACAATAAGCTGAGATGCATCAAGAGATCATTTGCAAATTCACTCATGTTTCCACTTTATTTTTGGCTGAATTTTGCATTTAATACCTGTCTATTTGTCAATGTCCGTAAGTTGTGAGAGCCTCAGAACAGGGATCATCCCTCCTTGAATGTGAGGGAAGCACCTAATACGTTGTAGGCACTATCATAAATAAATAGGAGATAGCAAGAATGTAGAATTTGGTGTAACTGAAGGCGAGTAGGCTCCATTAGCTGTCAATGTCACAGCTACAGGAGGGATAGTGCTGCAAGGCAGTGAATTTGTGGCAAGTCTTGACCATTATGGACACAATCCATATCAGTGCATTATCAACAGAATGATTGAAAGAACTACCAGCGTGACAAGGAGAGGAATAAAAGATGAGAGAGTTCATAGGAGGGAGCCATTCCAGAGACTGGAGTAGGGGTGATCCTGAAGGGTGAGGATCTCAGTAAGAGGGAAGATGTCCAGCAAGGCATTGGAAAATGGGAATCACAATAAAGTCTCAGACAATGGATGCAGTGGCCTCACAGCTGAGTCAATGTAATAAGGATGGATGAATGAACTTCCCAGCAAAGCCAAAGAGGAACCCAATGTCAATCCTTAGCTACTCTTCCCAAAGGATTTTTGGTTGAGAGGCTAAGGACAAAGGACGCAAGCATTGTTCATCGCACCTAGTCAGTAGTCACAGTAAGGAGTGTACCTGAGAATTTAGAGTCAAGGAGTGGTACAGAACAAGTAGAAAAGGGGGAGTTTGCTAAGGCAGTTGGGAGTCTCTATTAATGGCCTAATTGGCACAAATCTCTCAAGGACTGGAGCAAGTCCTGCTCTGCCAGCGAGCCATGTGAAGTTGCTGGTGGCATACTCTGAATACACACTGTTTTCAAGTAATGAGAGAAGTTATGTTGCTGAGATTCAGGCTTTGGATAGAGAAAAGATTGAGGGTCATATGGCAGCCCTGTGGCATAAAGTTGGGCTGGTGGATTGAGCTTCCGCTCCTGAGGAGGGTTAGTGTAACTAACCTACTTGTCCATTACTAGGTATCCTACCTTCCCTCCCCCAGAATGAGCTGGAGGAGAAGCATCACAGGTTATTCTTGGAGGAACAGAGACCCAGCATCTAGCCTGTAGATCAGGGGCCGGCAACCTTTCAGAAGTGCTGCGCTGAGTCTTCATTTATTCCATCTAATTTAAGGTTTCGCGTGCCAGTAATACATTGTAACATTTTTAGAAGGTCTCTTTCTATAAGTCTATAATATATAACTAAACTATTGTTGTTTGTAAAGTAAAAAGGATTTTAAAATGTTTAAGAAGCTTCATTTAAAATTAAATTAAAATGCAGAGCCCCCCAGACCAGTGGCCAGGACCCGGGCAGCATGAGTGCCACTGAAAATCAGCTTGTGTGCCACCTTCGGCACGCGTGCCATAGGTTGCCTACCCCTGCTGTAGATAACTCTGTGTTACCCAGAGCAAGCAGGAAAAGGGAGTGTCACAGTTCAGAGCAACAGCACCCGTATTTCCCTTTTGTGGTCCACTATGGGCACCCACTATTCCCAGCCATCATCTCTCTTGGGCAGAGACCTGTGTCTTTCTCCCCTTAGCTGAGGTTTTTCCAGGCTACACAGTTTCCTGCTCACACTGTGAATTTCCCAGAAAGACAGACTGCATAAGCAGACCTGCTTTGCCTATGTTCTGAGGCTATAAATGTCTAATTACCCACAGTTAAGTTACCACACTGATATTTCTAAGCAAGCAAATATAGTGTAGTGTCAGAATAAGATCCATTAAATTTACAAAGGTGGCAAGGTCAGTTTGTTGGAGTTTTAGATATGGTACATTAGGCCTTAAAGTCTGAGAACAGGTGGGTGGCATTTACACAATTTCCATTCTGCCAATCCTAATAAAGAATCTTCTGTTACTTACAAAAAGTGTGTGCGTTTATTGCACCAAAGGCTAGAGTCTCTACACAAAGCACACTTCTAAATCTCGAATAAGGACGGGGTGCCACTCCACGCAGTGACATCCTGAACTGGGGCTGATTAGAAAACTCTGCGGTAGATGGGGAAGCAAATATTATGTAGGGCAAACAAACTGCTTGTGAAGGATTCAGCAAAATGAAAAAAGCAGAGGACACAAAAGTTGCAAAATGCTAAAAGTTTATTAATCATCATAACTTTTTTTCCTCTTAAGAAACAAACAAAACCCAAAACAAAATAGAAAAAGAAAACATCCCACAACCAGATACCCACTGATGCTAGAAAATGGGGGCAACATTAATTGTGGAGGAAATGGTCCAATACACTTATTTTTCCCAGAAACAAAATAAATAGCAATAGTACAACATTTAAAAAAAATCTCAGCTTCCTAGGAAAGAATTTATATTACTATTATTATTACTTTTGTTTACAAAAATCCTTCATATACCCCTTTTGGCAAAAATATATTTCTTCTGTAAACAGTTAACCAAAAACAAATACAAGAATCCAAATTTTCATACATTTACTATGCTGATGATCTCATGTAAACATAGGATATTCTGCAGCAACCTTGTATGATAGGCTTTCTTTCTTTCTTCCTTTCTTTTCTACAACACCACAACCCCCCCCCCAGTATCTTTAAAGTTTGAAGTTTGAGAAGATGCAGTTTCTACAACCTAAACTCTCTTTAATGCTAAAACAACAAACAAGCAAACAAACAAAAAGGTAGGAAGGTGAGCGCGATAGTCTGTGTTTTTCCTGGACTTGAATTGTTGACACTGCCTAATTGAACTGGAATCAGGGGATTTTAAAAGTTGTCTAATTCAGTGCAATGATTAGTCAGTGTCAGGTGGGTGTGTAATGACCGTGACTAGTGAAAAATTATTAATGACCCAGTGATGTTTGTTCTATGCTTGGCCTTGGGCAGTCAGTATCAGAATCACCACAGGGAAAATTTCAAGACAAAAAGAGACTACGATTTACATCAAGGACTTTAGTTAGAGTATAGTTCCACTCACCCCACCCTCTTGAAAGAAAAGCTGTCAGTCCTATAGTACAGCACCGCCGAGAAAAAACAAACCTCAAGATTTCCTAATCCTGCACCTCTCAAGTTAAAAGAAGACACTCAAAGCAATGAGACCCATTGATAAGGGAAGCTGAAATAATTAGGAAACAGAAATTTCTAGCGTGTATACAGGAATTTCATCCGTATGTCCAAGATTCTAGCTGCTTTGGATACTTGTTTATTATTAGGAAAAAAAAGTGAAAAGATTTATTTCAGTCTATATTCTACTCTTCCTGGTTTTGGTTCATTTTTCTGGTTCTGCTCCTGGTTCTAGGACTGCCCTTGTTGCTGCTGGATCTGTTCCTGTTGCTGCTGTTCTTGCTCCTGCTGCTGTGCTGGAGTGGTGGGAGGGGCTTGGGGGATGCACTCCGTGCCTGCACAATCGCACTGCTCCACATGGGTGTATGAGTAATCAGTGGTGCTTCCATCAGGGCAGCTCAGGGTCACCTGTCTTTTGCTGGTCTTGATCTCCTGACAACACTTGCACTTGTGTTGCATCACATTCGCCTCAAGGGAATAGCTGATTGGCCACAAAACAAAGCCAACAAGAAAGAAAGATTTAGAAATACTGCAGCAAAAACCAACAATAAAATACACCCCCATTGCTAGATATCACCAAATATGGTGCCTCTTTGTTGGAAGCAATCGGTTTGACATTATTACTGTGACAATACTGTGGTGAAATATAATTTCAGTGGGACTATTTGTGGAAGAAGTTAGTGCTGCATGTAAGAGTGGCAGAATCTTATGCCCAAATAAATCTATTAGTCTTTAAGGTGCCACCAGACTCCTTGTTCTTTTTGTAGATACAGACTAACACGGCTACCCCCTGATACATTAATACTGTGCATTATCAACCAAAAATCTCAAAGTACTTTACAAAGGTGGCTAAATATTATGTACATTATACAGATGGAGAAACTGAGGTACAGAGGGGCTAAATGACTTAGCCAAGGTCATACATCATCAGTGCACAAATGATGTCCAGGATGAGACTAGCAACCTCATTTTTAAATGGGCAAGAGATCAAGTTAGGATGTCAGAGGTTAAAGGCATTTGTTGCTATACCACCGAGCTTCCATCTTAAGGTAATTAACATCTTGTAACATAGCAGATATCAGAAATTCAAGTCAACACAGTAGAAACAAACACCTGCTTGTTAGGTGGAAATGCATAATTTGCTCCCTGCCACCAATATAATGAATGAATGCCAAGAGGACACAGGGACAATCATATACAAGGAGAGTGAGTAATGAGCTTGTAGCCACTTACATTGAAGAAGTATCACAGTTGCCTTCGCAGTATGTTAGTTCAACAGGCACAGAAGAGTTGCAGTCATTTTGACTGATGACAGTGGTAGTACTACGCAGACTACAAGCTGGAGTGATAAAGGGAAAATAATTGAAAATATGTTTGTTTACCGTATGCAATTATTGATAGAAAACAGAGAGGTGGAGCTGCCATCATGTGTTCACCTGTTTTAATTACATATGGCGAAACGGTGGCTCTTGCTGCTTCTGTTTTCAAGGAGGGAAAAAGGCTCCTGCTCCCTTAAGCACTGGTGCACGGCCCAGACTGAATTTTGCCACGGGCACCTCTTAAATGTATGGCCAGCTACCATGATTGGTGTGTCACTCTATCCTTCGAAGAGAACATGTCCAGCTATGCTGGAGAGTGAGCATGGCCCTGTCCCTTCCACATAATGGCTAGTATTTAGCAGTAGGGAGGGAGAAGCACATACTATACATTGTCAAAGGAACTGTACTGTGTGCTGGGAATGTTCTTTTCCCAGCCACTCCCTATTCCCCTCTCTTGCCCCAGCAGAAGACAAACTGCCTGAACTTATTCTACACAGGCATAATGCCTCAGATCACATCAGCCCAGCCAATATATGTGTGCACCTGCCACCCAATGTGGGTCATATGCTTCAAAGCACTAGTTAGACCATGTATTTTATCTTTACACCACAAAATTAGCATGACTTACTTTTACGGGGTAATGGGCATGATTTGCAGCAGCCATCTTCACTTAGCATGATATCAGCCTGGAATGCAGAAATAGGGGGAAATGATTCAGAATTGGAGCGTATGTACCAACCTGGGGGGTTTCCCAGCTTCCCAAGTTTCCTTGGTGCCAGCAAGAGGTCTGCATTGAGATAGATGCTGATTTGAAGCAAGGCTGGGGGAGCTTAAGCTATTCCAGTGAGGGGCAACTTCTGCATCAGTATACCAGTAATAGGCAGCTTCTTTATAGGCTGGCATTGAGCGGCGCTCATTTTCTCTTTCTACCCTCAGAATTAAGCATTCTAATATTGTATATACTAACCCAACTTTTAAATACTGCATGCTGCAGATACATACACTTCTGAGTGACTGAAGTTGGAGTGTTGCAAGTAAGGGATTATACCAGTATTGGTCACATAGTTAATAAAATACTGACCTTCCACCTATGCGGCCCTGGTTCCAGTCCATCCCAAAATGTTGACTGAGTTGGATAGCTTTATTTCAATCAATTCCCCTTCAAAATAATGTACTCTCTTTCACCTTACTTAGTCTCATTGGGTGGGATTTTCAAAATCACCTAAGTGACTTAGGAGCACAAGTCCAATTCACTTTCAATGGAATTTGTGCTCCTGTATCACTTAGCACTTTTGAAAATCCAACTCCTTTTTGTGTGTTCTGTTCTCTACTCCATGCTCTGTAATCCAGCGCAGCACATAACTTTGGCTCAAGTCAAATTCAAAGGGACCATATTTGAATAGGCTATAATTAGAATTGCATCCCACATAATAGGTATAATCTTTGGACACAGTGTCCTGGTGTTTTTGTCTATCCTTCCCCAGGCAACAAACGTGAGAATTAGAGGAATATTTAGTAGTACTTACGGGATCGCAGTCTTCTGGGTATATGTGTTGACAGGCTTTCCTTACAGTGACAGAAATAAACTGATCCTCAATTTGTTCACATTTATAGAAGGTACAGTTATCACCAGGCTCATGCCAGACTTTTCCAGCCTGTAAGTAACAGTTGTAAAAAATTAATAGAAATCTACGCATTATGTCTTTAAAAAATCCTTTTTTTCATACTATCTACTACAGTGTGATTATTCTGCAAAAAGGTCATTTACAGTCCTTGAGGGCTAAATCAGGGGAGTTCCTGTTGAGGGCTTTTGTAATGTTAGCAGCATAGCTACTATTGTGTAAGTAATAAAACCCAGTTCATTGAAAGTGTGAGGAGACTATATACTACCATTACACTTTCAAGATCGTTTTAATAATGGATTCACCTATCCCTACTCAACTACTACTGAATTACAGTCAAGCGATAATAGTACAATAAGAATTAGCGATACCAAGAAAAATGCAGTGAGTGTACAGGTTGGTTTGGAAGGGAGACAAAGTGGCTGTGAACAGTCTCTTTGTTTTGTCATCAGTCATACCCTCAAGTTGTAATAAAGTGTATATACTCGTGAACTTGGTGCTGAAGACATGTCTGTCTGTAATGACCTATTGTTTCCTTTGTAAAGATATCAAGATACTCTTCCTCTTGAGAAAATACACAGTGGGGCAAACCCTAATACCATTCAAGACAGTGTCAAGATTTCCCGTGACTTCATTGATGCCAGGATTTGTCCAGTAATATTGTAAAGCTTCCAATTGCGATTGGCCACATGCAGCCAGATTCTGCCCTCATGAGAGTGATTCCCATTGAGAGCAATGAGTGCTGTGTTTTCATACCGAGGGCAAAGCCCGGCCCAGTGTTTTTATCTACATTGCTTTTAACATTGAATTCTGAAAGCTATCATTATTGCAGTAGCTCCTAGAAGCCTCAATCAGAATGGAAGCCCCATTGTCCTGGGGACTGGCCAAGCACGGAGTGAGATCTAACATGAGAGAAGACACAGCGAGCGAGTGTGATAAACACCGGGACAGAAAAGGAAAGAAGGAGACTGGAGTTCACAAAACCTTAAAAGCATTAGTTACCTGAAGCACATGGACTGTGTTATCCTTCATCTTCAGTACACAAGCCTCCTGTACACACTTGCCACAGCATTGTCCAGATTTCATCTTATATTCATAGCCCTGTTTGTAAAGGAATAAAAAAGGAATTGCGCTGAGTCAAGGATGCTCGTTTCCTCTCAGGCAGGTTTTTAAATTGTGTGTGATGGGACAAAAAGCAGCACTCACCGGTGGGCACTCAGTGTCACATGGAATGGGCTGGCAGTCAACGATGTTTCTCTGACTGTCTGGCTGTACTTTGGCAGAGCAGGTGCACTTTTCACAGGTACCTTTTGGAATGACAGCTCCAGGCTAAACAAAGTCAAAGGAGGAGTATTAATTGTCAATAAAAATAAATTGCTTCATGTACAGATCTCAGAGATCAGAAATACTGGGCTAAATTCTTTAACCACACTGGAAAATTTGACCCACTTTATTTAACCAGAGTCCCAGTGTTGGTGATATGAGTACCTTATTTTTCTTGGGGCAAATTCCTTATGCTTATGCAGAGGGTGATGGAATGTTGTTTTTTGATGAAGTAATGGACAATGTTTAACTCAGCCTTTGTGCAAAGAATATACGTTTTAGGCCCCGGCTAGGATTCTGAACCAATTTTTGTTCTATTACATTGTTGTGGTTATTTGTTATTACTGTAGCACCCAGGAGCCCCAGTCATGGGCCAGGACCCCATTGTGCTAGGCGCTGCAAACTAATATGTTTTGTGTTAGAGTAAGTAACATATATGTACATACCATGTAGAAAGTTCCATTGGTTACACAGCCTGGTTTTAACTCTGTAAGGGGAAAAAACAAAACAGTGTGATGCAAATGTAATTTTTTTAAAAGAAGCAGAAAGACACGAAAAGCTATCAGTCATTTTGTTGACAAGATATAACAATAGCATGTAACTTCTTTACACGGTGCTGCTCAGACTACTTTCTTCAACATCTTGACAGGTGTGGATAATTCACAAAAGAAGAGCTTAATACTTACTACATGTGAAGATAGTACAACAATTTCCATTTAATACTTCTGGGATTAACTCGTATCCTGGTTGACAGCTGGCCACTGATTCGGGGCACTTGCTAGTGTCACATCCTATGTAATGTAAGACAGAAAACAAGGAGTTCAACATAGTTAAGTACAGAAGATTCTGTATTGTATGAACAAGAACTTCTGAAGTTTCCTCACTGGGCCATAATTAGCACCCTAGCTCTGTGAGCAAGCATGAGGATGGGATTAGAAAAACTTCTGTAAAGCCTCATTTAAAGTTAATGAGCTTTATTCTTAACCTTAATTCTTAAAACAAATAGTTTAATGTTCTAGCTCAGAAGAGCAGATTAGTGGAAACTTCTCTCTCCAGTCAGAGACAAGTTTGAAAGAGAAAATGTATAGGGATCGAGACTCTGGTGACTTTCAGGAATTCATAAAACCTCTACTCCAGTTTGTAAAAGTTCTACAGAGATTTTGTGAAATAGCTTAGAACTTTTGGTGACAGTGGGTTTTTTTGTGGGATGAGGTGGTTTTAGAGAGATTTTGTTGGTGGTGGTATTATTTACTTATTAGGGGCAGTACAGTTTGTTTTCTTCCAACAGTTAAAATAATTGGACATTTCAAATGACTTTTTGGTAGGCATGCTTTCCCTTTGCTGGTGAAATACTTTTTTCTCTCTCTCAGAAATGAAATGTATTTTTTTTAAAAGGTGCTCCCTTCAGACATCTTGTAAATGCTATACAAAAGGTGTGGGGGTCGTGATGGCACAAGTGGGCACTATATGAAGAAAGTAAATTCCAAATTAAATGTTGAAAAGATGCCTCACAAGTTCCCCACGATATATACAGTATTTTTCACATGGAAGAGCTGAGAGGATTCTTACGGCATTCAGTCTGGACACAGCATGGGTCTTCTCGTGTCAGCGACTGGACAGGAACAAACCCTGGGTCATCACAAGAAACTGGCGGGAGTGGTTTACACGGGCGCTTTGTACACTGTACTGTAACAGTGTACCGGTCACAAACACAGTCCTGGCAATTGCTTTTCCACTGGTCTCCAGGCTGTAAAAAAAAAAAAAAAAAGTTTAGAACCAAGTCAGACTATTTGCACTAGTTAACTTGTTCAGGGCTAAAGCTATGCACAGCTGCATCAGCATCATTCATGTTTATATGATTTCTAGACTAATCTTTATGAGGGAACCTCAAACTCTGAAAATCCTTAGAAGAGGACCCCATATGTTACTGAAAGTATCTGGTCATGACCACCTTTCCTTGCATAAATCTGTTAATTCCTAGAGATTGTGTGAAAGATACAAGAAATATAACTGAAAAAGCATAGGGAACACCCATGTGTGTTCTGAATGCGTAACAAAATTCTCATATCAGGTACGTCAGGTTATAAAATGGGTCTTGTAGAAATTAGATGGAATTAAAGAATTGGGACTGCAAAGTTTGCTATCTATAACTAATTTTTCCTCCATCCAGCCCTTCATTTCTAATAAACTTTGCATGCCAAATTCCAGAAAATAAAGGAAACCAATATGCTGGTCCTCTAGGACTGCTATTTGTGCTCGTATTTTTAGAATGTAATGGAAAGATTAGAAATGGAAGAACCCATTATCTATAATTTAGTCATTCATAAAATTACACAGGGTTCCAGAATTCAGACACTTGCATATTTTTTTTTCTAAAATTTAAGAGGGACGCACATTTTCCAAAAATAAATATTCCTCAAAATCTGTTAGAATGTTTGGCAAACCCCATGTTCATAAACCCCCAAATGTTCCTTGAGCTCTACAATCTATATTTGGTAAAACATACTGATTGCAATACTCACTAATTTGGGCTGTCCATCTGGTCCTATACAGTTACCTGAAAAAAAATGAAAGGATAGATATTAACATTAGTGCTACTGAGGTGATGTGGAATAAATGTGATAGGGTTGGGTCAGGGAACTGCAACCAGAAACAGCCTGCAGATAGATCCTAGAAGAAGAGGGCTGACAGATTCATTCAAACATTGATGCTATTTTCAGATAAATACTGAAAACAACACATCAGAAATACCTTTTTGTCAGTTTGAATGTTTCACAGGTTCATAATACACCGAGGACACACTTTAAAATTAAAATAAACAATAAGGTGGGGGCAGGGAAGATGGTAGAACAAATGTAATGTATTCATTTTTCACTTCAGAATACAATGGCTGTAATTAAGGTCATATAAGTGAAATGAATTCTGAGCCCAGTTATCAGTGCACATTTAGCCACACCAAAATGACCAAACTGGCAATTATGATTATCAGTCTGTGCTGAGAAGAGGCAGAGCATTGTTAAAGGAGGAGTGCTACAGGGCAGGATTGAGATGCTTTGGCAGAGTGGAGTATGGGAATCTTGCATGGGTCATAGCAGTAGCAGGTCTGGAATTAGCCAGCATTATTAGTCACTTGCTTTCATAAGCAATATTCACCACATTCAGTATTCTTTATAAAACAATCAAGGGCCCAAACCAACACCAATTGAAATCAGTGGAAAGCCTCCCATTCACTTTACTGGACATTGGATCAAGTTCTAGATAGACAACAACAATGCTTATCTCTTATATGGAATTTTCCATCCGGAGATCTCAGCATACTTCACAAAGGAGGATAACTACTATTATTCCCAGTTTGCAGATGGGAGACTAAAGAACTGGAGAGACTTGCCCAGAGTCAGTGGCAGAGATGGGAATTGAACTCAGGCTTTCTGACTCCCAGTCCAGGGCCCTATCTACTCCTAAAGTAAAAAACATCTTGCTTACCACATCCAGAGACACAGACATCGCTGTTTGCATTGAAGAGAAACTTTCCTTCAGGGCAGAAACATCCTTCAGTTAGGCCAGTGCCATTGTGTTGAACAGCTCTAGAGTGGAAAGAGGCATATGTTAGAGTACAGGTCTCTCACAGTTAAACAGCCAAGTGCAATCCATGCAGGAAGTCACAGCATTTAGATGATGGATACATGTGAAGAGGGAAAATAATTCAGTTATTTTAAGAAGCAATAGAAATTACAGGTTAAATTCTTTATTACTTACTAGATCTGGCTGAATAATGATACATTTTACTCATGAAAAATGCCAAAATTCACCAGATGAATTATTCACTATGATAATAAAGGATCCTAAGTGACAAAAATCCATAAGGACACACTGAACTAAATGGTTTGCTTGTATGTTCTTTCCATACCTTGAATCACAAGTAGCAGGATTAAGAGGCCCACATGGTTTATACACTTTGCCCACTGGACAGTTATATGCTGTATGGGAAGGGGAAAATATAACAAGGTTAAAAAGCTGAGAGATTGCATTTCAGTTTGGGTTATATTTTGTCGAAAGAGGTCCCATGCATCTAAGGTCCCAGGTTTTTAAGTGGTCTTTCCAAACCCTCCCCCCGCCCCGCCCATATTCATTCTGGGTTTCTGTCAATAGAGCACTCAGTGAAGCAGTGAGTAACAATCATGAGCTAGGTTGAGTTGGGATGTAAGACTGTTAGTTTAACCCTTCATTTTGTATCATCATTTTCCACCAATAACTTTCCAATCTTCTCTTCCCCTCTCTGAAATCTCATGTTACTCTCCTGTAACGAGTAAGCGGGTGCTACAATGAAGCGAAGTAGTAGCTCACCCTTTCGCAAAACACAGTTGGCCAGATTCTTAGTCTCAGTGATACCTGTGTAAATCCACAATAGCTTCAATTGCTTCACTGAAGCTACACTGGATTTACATTGGTCTGAGATGAGAATCTGGCCTTTACAGTATCAACTCTGTGATGCTCCATGCTGACAACCATTTGTGAATTAGGTATCCAAAGTTTGTTCCAAATCTGGATCATCTGAATTAATGTTGCCATATTCTATCCACTAAACCACTGAGACAGACCTGCTCATGTTTTTATAGAGATATTAAATACATTGAGTAAGTGTGAGATGCAGGACGAACTTACTGAACAAGACTCCAGTTACTATTTCATTAACACATGTATTTGTTAATGCTGCAGTACTTACGGCATTTGCCCTGAGTCTCTCCTCTCCAGTCAATACAAACACCTCTAGTGGCACACAGAGTGGCATATATCTCCAAGCCGGAACACTGCATGGATGCATTGGTCATGTGACATGCATCAAAGACACAGCCCTTGTAAAAATCTTGTGGTGGTATCACCTTGTGGCATTCTTCAAAGACTCTTTAAACACAACAGAGAAGAAAAAAGTTTCATTTCCCACAGTTGCTATACAAAATCTATTCTTGTCAAAGAGGAACATCACAGTGTGAGCATATTGTCCTTCTCCTTTGAGATGAGTTTCTGACTGAAATTTAATGTGGGAGAAAGACTCCAGAATGGAAAGGCTGAGAAGTCTGAACCATCATGTAGAACATTTTTTATGTACAATGTACACATATTTTAGATTTTTTTATGGGGAAAGGAGTCTGTCTTTCTGTGTAAGTTTTCATAAACCAAACTCATCAGGCATCTTACAAATGTAAAGTGATGTTACTGTTTGAAAAATATAACTTGGTGTGGATAGATATGCCATGGAAAACATGTGGGAGATAGATGATTTTCTGGTTAAAGCACATAACTGCAAGCCAGAAGATTTGGGTTTTATTACTTGCCAGGCCCCTGACTTGCTGATATTCTCCATACCCTCTCCTTAGAGAGCTGTGGAATCATCATGGAGATCTCCTTGGTGTAATCAGGTATGTGATTTCCACTTGCAGAGGACTTCTATTGCATTTGCCCCCCTCTGCAGCTGTCACACAACTGTTTGGCCTTCAGATATGTGCATAAAGCCACCCTAGATTTGGCCCTGAATTTGTTGATAAGGGCTTGATTGGGATATAGTTCTTATCTCCATCATTTTATAAGATTTTTGGATACTTTTGCTTAGTTAAGAAAGAGTAAATTAATTCATTTTTGAATCTTACTCGCTCAAAATTATCTTGCAAAGAGCAGACGGAGGACAGCTGGGAGCTGGAGTCGGGGTGCTGGGTGGTGGTGTTACTACACAGTATCGCTTCTTGTCATCGTCAACCTTCCAGTGGGGAGCCATTTGGGTACAAGAAGAGATGATCTTACCACTTGGCAAGCGGCAGTCATCGATTTTGGTGTTTGAGCATGTACCTGGAAGACCAAACATAACCAAATCAGAAGGGTGTGAGCCACTGACAAAGTGCATAACCCATTACGTTAATATCAAATTCAAAACTGGTATGCATAGTGAGTGGATCAAACTCCTTGTAAGTTTAGATTGCTTGATACTCAAAGTGCATAATTTCCTTTGAGTTTACTTAATAATTGCTTATATAAGATTAAAATTATAAGACAAAAATCAGGTCATTGAAATATTAAGCATTTGAACCTATTTGTTAGAAGCAGATTGAAGTAATATAAAAAAGTAACAATGAATGAGACCCACATTCTCCCTAAATCCATTTACTTTACATTTGAGGAATTTCAGTCTATGGTAAGCTTGAATAACTATCTGGCTCAGGGAATAAACATAGGGAGAGTGAGAAGAGAAGGATTAATGCATCTATCTTACCACACTGTCCTTCAGTGTTATTGCCAAATTTGCTGAATGGGAGTTTCACTGAGAAGATCAACCCGCTGAAGGTGATGGTAGCTCCAATCTCAGGTATTTCAACAACCATGTTGATGCCAAGCATGTAAATAGAAATGCCATCTTTCTGGAAGCCTGGGTTGACAACCGTTTTATTGAAGATAATCTGCATATGGGGTTAAAAATGATGTCATTGCAGGAGTCACTTTTGTTAGACACATATTTTAAAATAATTTGTTTACTAATCTTTATAATCATGTCATTTCATGATGACATATCCCATGTTCCTCATATCCCACACCAGGTTTTTATAATAATAACTCATATTGTTTTTTTTCCCTTTCGATGCTGCTTTACAAGTCCCCGAGTGACTTAGTTGTGAGACTAATTATCAGAGTGGTCCTGTTCAATTAGCATGGTTATGCAATTGGTCATATTCCATCCGGACAGGCTCTATGCTAATACACATTATTTTAAGGCCAAATATAATGAGTGAAAATATCATTTGCGTCTTTTTGTAAGCATTTTTCCTTACAGAAAATGACTAGGCTGTAATTTTTTAAGCTGCAGCAAGATTCATGCCGTTATTCTGTTATAATCCTGTCATCATTGTATAGTCACAATGGACCAAACCATGAGGGGTGTCTAGCACAGGGAGAGCGCCTGGAACTCACATTGAAATATACATTTCACCCATCATTTTTATATGATGACTTGTTTCCTCTTTAAATTAAGCTGTTACTCACATTTGCCACATACAAATTCCAGGTGCTAACAAAAGTGTGGACCTTTGGTTGGTGATATTGTTCTTCAGGAATTATTTCTATGTTAGGAACTTAACTCCTTTCTCATTTGATTGGGATGGAGGAGGGAGAGTTGCAGATCCCTCAAGTACCATTCTGTTTTGACTGGGAATCACTGGGCTACATTTTACAATATGCCCTATTCCAGTGGTTCTCAACCAGGGATATGGATACTCCTGGGGGTACTCAGAGATCTTCCAGGTGGTACATCAACTCATCTAGATATTTGCCTAGTTTTACAACAGGCTACATAAAAAGCACTAGCAAAGTTAGTACAAACTAAAATTTCATAGGCAATGATTTGTTTAAACTGCTCTGTATACAATACATTGAAATGTAAGTACCATATTTATATCCCAATAGATTTATTTTATAATTCTATGGTAAAAATGAGAATGTATTTTATGTCTGATTTTGTAAGTTTTTAAGTGAGATGAAACTTGGGGGTACACAAGACAAACCAGACTCTTGAAAGGGGTACAGTCATCTGGAAAGGTTGAGAAACACTGCCCTATCCTGTCCCTGACAGTGGCTTATGAGTGCTTGGCACAGCTCTGTGTGTGTGTGTGGGGGGAAACACACACACCTTTGCATCTCCCCTCCCACCATCCTGAGCCATCTGAATGCTGGGTCAGTCCCCAAAATGAAATAGGGCAGCATGAAGCCACTTCTAATTTTCACCAACTGCCAACAGCAATTTAGGATTACTGGGGTAAATGGATGCTCTAGTTCATCCCCTTCTCTTCAATTACATCTTCTGTGCCAGCAAATAGGAATGGAATGGAGAAGGAGCTATTGGGGGGGCTTTATGCTCATCAAAGATCTCCATACTCAGGGGGAGATCCCCATTTGGCCAACTAACGTGAAGTGATTGCTGGTTTGCACCATCAGGGGAGAATTGGTCTTCTGGTGTAGATCTGTTCCCCTTTGTATTCATTTTTTGCACACAATATATGAGTTTGCATCAGACAGAAGTCCCCCAAGAGCAATGCATTTCCACACCAGCCCTTACAAAAGACTGTGTCTTAATCAGATCCAAAAACAGAATACCTTGCTTCATTCACCTGCCTCAATAACATATTCCATGGGTTTGTGTCTCGTGCTAGAACTCATAATCTAATCTTACATAAGAATATAAGAATGGCCCTACTGGGTCAGACCAAAGGTCCATCTAGCCCAGTATCCTGTCTTCTGACAGTGGCCAATGCCAGGTGCCCCAGAGGGAATCAGCAGAACAGGTAATCATCCAGTGATCCATCCCCTGTCACTCATTCCCAGCTTCTGGCAAACAGAGGCTAGGGACACCATTCCTGCCCATCCTGGCTAATAGACCACTGATGTTCTTGTATTCCATGAATTTATCTAGTTCTTTTTTGAACCCTGTTATGGTCTTGGCCTTCGGTTGACTGTGCGTTGTGTGAAGAAATACTTCCTTTTATTTGTTTTAAACCTGCTGCCTATTAATTTCATTTGGTGACTTTACTCTTATACTTTACAATACCACATGTTCCCTAGTTTTTGAACTTCCTCACTCTTGGGAATTTAACTCTGACAAATGCATCCACTTCTTTCATAATTTTCTATTTTTCCAGTAAGGATAGCTCTAGCTCTCTAAACCTTCTATTATATGTTTGCTTCTTGAGAATTGGCATAATATTTTTTATCCTATGATGCCCTCTGCCTAAGCATTTCTGTGCTATAATAAACACAAATGCCCTCAATATTTCACATGAGGTTCAGACAAATGCCTGTACACTTTATTTCTGTTTTGCTGAAATAGGAAACTTAATAGGAACACTGCAAAAACGTTAAAGAACTATATTTTACCTTATTAGCCATCACTCCATTATAGAGTTCACGCGTCAGCACTACCACTGTGTACTTGTAGTAAACGATAATGGACCGAGGACAGGAAAGTCCATCTTCCGCATCACAGAAGTAATTGTCAATGTCAACACGGAAGTTGTCATATTTAGGGGTAATCTGCTTCACCAGAGTATATGTGCAGTTGTCAAGGAATGTGTAATAGGTTCCATCGAATGTAATGTAGTGAGGGTCACCCCAGCCACTACAGACACCTGGTAAAGAGGAAAAATGTAGATGCTAAGACTAAAATAGGTTTACAAGAAAGAATTTAGAAAGTTAAGCCAGTAACACAACCTTCTAGATAGCCCTGGAACCATGAAAAACAAATCCCCATATATTCTATTTACGTGTTTTGTGTATTTTCAGTGATGTTCTTCCTTAATTTAGTTGTCACTTACATTCACATTCATAGTGGTAACAGCAGCCATCCTCACTGAAGACCTCTACTGGTGGGTATCCGTTGGCGCAGGTAATGTTCTTTACAGGTGGGCATTTCACTTTCTGTATAACAACTTTGTTATTTCCCTCGCAAGTTGCAGTGGTACAGTTGGATATCTTCCATGTTTCACCCATCTGTTTAAAAAAAAAGGAATTGGTATCACAAGAGCTTACAATTAGGTTTGAGCTTTATACAGATTTTTAGTTCCAAAATGTTATGATGCTTGCAGTGTTTGGAGGGTTATGTTTCTTATGATATATTTCTTCTCTCTAATGTTTGACATCCATGTTTTGGAAATTTTGGTGACAGTTATTGTGCAGTACATTTTACACTACAAATAGATGAGCAGTAGTGGCACCGTTTTTGCTGAAACCTTCTAAAACAATTCAACTCAAAGCAGCTAATCAAGGAAAATGTTGAAACTTATAAAAACTGAAAACAGACAGTTTTGGAAAGGGTTATGCAGCCTTGTCTACAGCATTTGTTCTGCTCTGCCTTATGATAATATCCCTACTACTTTTGTGTCTATGGCAAAAGAAAACCTTAAGATTAAACCCTGGCAGTATGGTGCTCTGTGGCAATGTACCATCTGGTGTTCCAAAGCATAATCAGGTTTCTTGGACCTGCAGTACCAGAGGAATTCTGAGGAGGGCAGGGGAAGCTCTGTGGCAAGGGGAGTGGAGTTCGTGATCCTACACATTTCCTCACAGAATCCTTGTAGATGACACCAGTGCACCGGTGCATGCACAGAACTTCCATTATTTTTCATATGTGAGAAAAGATTCTGT
This sequence comes from Chrysemys picta bellii, assembly GCF_011386835.1. Taxonomy (NCBI): domain Eukaryota; kingdom Metazoa; phylum Chordata; order Testudines; family Emydidae; genus Chrysemys; species Chrysemys picta. The sequence goes on along the minus strand of NC_088794.1, from coordinate 35,716,772 downwards.
TGAGGCTCAGCCAGTGTAAACTTAAATGAGCAACAAAGCCTGGAGATCTCCACTGCTTTATACATCAGAAACAGAGTTGTCAGTCAGTAGAGGAGCAACCCATGTTAGCATGAGAGATCTCTCCCCAATGATGCTGAAAGGGGGGGGGTGACATCCTCCCCGAAACTCCCACCTATACCAAGGCTGCAGAGGTAATTTTTGAAGGTGTGTTTTAACCCAGAGGAATCATATTGCCCCTTTGCCTTTGCAACGTGTATGATACTACAGCCCAAAGGCCATCATGAGAAAGAGTGAGAGCTTGGGTTATGCAAAGGGATGTTGGTCAAGGCACAAGGGAGATTACCACACCGTAAGCATCTCTGTGGGTTACAATGAGGGTAGGCCCAAAGACACAGAGTTTTCCACACTATCTTGAGCATACTCAAGATTTCTCAGTCCAGTGTAGAGCTGTCGTACCCAGGAGTAAGAGGCATTCCCATCTCTTACTCCAGTGTACAGAAGGGGCAAGATTGACCATTACAGAATGGAGAGAAGAAATAGCTATCCACTTCATTTGCAGTAAAAATAATTTGGAAGATTAATTCTCTTTGAAATTTGCAGATACCAGGTTGCACAAATTAACCTGTAATATTCAGACTAACATACAAGAGTTTTATACCAATTTTGCACATTGTCTACCACAAGAATTGTTTAAAAAAATATGTGGTCTTTCAGTTTTAAATAATTTATAATGTTCTTTCCTGCGAGTCCCATTATTATTAAAGGTATTTTCAAGGCTGTACAAGATAAGAGATCGATACCTTTCTGGGAGGTTTAGCATCAGGACACTCAATTTTAGTGGTTGAACTAACTGTTGTAGTGGGAGTCGTAGTTGGTATAGATGTTGAAGTTGTAGGTGTAGTTGTTGTTGCTGTTGCTGGAGTTGTTGATTTACATGGTCCCTTAAATCGCTCCACTGAACATGTTTTACTACAAATGGCATAAAAATTACATCCATCCTTGTCTGTTTTGTTGTAAATCATTTCACCTATAAAAAACAACCATTAGAATACACAAAATACAAAGAGAAAACATAAAAAAATCATTGAAAAATCTGCAATAGTTCAATTTGACTATGTAAAATTTTAATATAATTACAATCTGTACTTTAATTAAAATACCCACTCAAAAATGATGTAAAAATCTGTTTTAAATATATTCTAATAAATTGTTAAAGACTTACCAGATGCATAAACAGCGTCCTCAATTTGGCAAAAGCAGTGAGTAGTTGTCATGGTTACTTCTGTTGTTCCTGTTTGTGTACTTGAGATAGTTGGAGTGGTTACACGTGTGGGCATTGTTGGCAAAATTGAGGTTGTAACAGGACAATTAACATTTTCGTCACAGCACAAAACACGTATCTGATAATTGAAACACATTTTAAATTTCCCGATTTGATCCTCATTTTTGCACACCAGCCCAAAATTGGCATCACACTGCACAACTTGACCGATCTGGTCGATGCTTATGTCCGGGTAGTTTTCTGCCCTACACTGAATATTTTCAGGCTTTCCGCAGATTATCTCTCCTGCAGCCCTTATGTTGTTATAGGTTTCAATGTCTCCTTCTTTAGGTCCAGAAGAGGGGAAATCAACATCAAACCATTTGGACCACGTGCACGTTGGTTGACACTTTGTAGTTGAGGAAGTGGTTGTTCCTGTAGTTGTGGGTATTGGCGATGTTGTGGGGATTTCTGTGGTAGGTAGAGTGGTGGTACCTGTTGTGCTTCTGCTTCCGGTGGTTCCTGTAGTGGTGGTTTCTACAATTGTGGTAGTTGGAGATGCTGTGGAGATCGGAGATGTTGTGATGACTCCCGTGGGAGGCAGAGTGGTGGTACCCGTTGTGCTTGTGCTTGTGCTTGGTCCCTTAGTGGTAGTGATTGGAGTTGTTTCAGAGGTAGTGGTTTCTGGTGTTTGTGTGACTGTTGGTTTAGTAGAAGTGGTGACTCTGGTGGTTGTTTCTGTGACTGTAGTTGTTGGTGTACGTGTAGTTGTGGGCATGATACTTGTGGTTGCGGTTGGGCAGTTAGGGTTCTCTTCACAGCAAAATACACGTATCTGATAGTTGAAACACATTTTAAATTTCCCGATTTGATCCTCATTTTTGCACACCAGCCCAAAATTGGCATCGCACTGCACAACTTGACCGATCTGGTCGATGCTTATGTCCGGGTAGTTTTCTGCCCTACACTGAATATTTTCAGGCTTTCCGCAGATTATCTCTCCTGCAGCCCTTATGTTGTTATAGGTTTCAATGTCTCCTTCTTTAGGTCCAGAAGAGGGGAAATCAACATCAAACCATTTGGACCACGTGCACGTTGGTTGACACTTTGTAGTTGAGGAAGTGGTTGTTCCTGTAGGTGTGGGTATTGGCGATGTTGTGGGGATTTCTGTGGTAGGTAGAGTGGTGGTACCTGTTGTGCTTCTGCTTCCGGTGGTTCCTGTAGTGGTGGTTTCTACAATTGTGGTAGTTGGAGATGCTGTGGAGATCGGAAATGTTGTGATGACTCCCGTGGGAGGCAGAGTGGTGGTACCCGTTGTGCTTGTGCTTGTGCTTGGTCTGTTAGTGGTAGTGATTGGAGTTGTTTCAGAGGTAGTGGTTTCTGGTGTTTGTGTGACTGTTGGTTTAGTAGAAGTTGTGACTCTGGTGGTTGTTTCTGTGACTGTAGTTGTTGGTGTACGTGTAGTTGTGGTCATGATACTTGTGGTCGCGGTTGGGCAGTTAGGGTTCTCTTCACAGCAAAAAACACGTATCTGATAGTTGAAACACATTTTAAATTTCCCGATTTGATCCTCATTTTTGCACACCAGCCCAAAATTGGCATCGCACTGCACAATTTGACCGATCCGGTCGATGCTTATGTCTGGGTAGTTTTCTGCCCTACACTCAATATTTTCAGGCTTTCTGCAGATTATCTCTCCTGCAGCCCTTATGTTGTTATAGGTTTCAATGTCTCCTTCTTTAGGTCCAGAAGAGGGGAAATCAACATCAAACCATTTGGACCACGTGCACATTGGTTGACACTTTGTAGTTGAGGAAGTGGTTGTTCCTGTAGTTGTGGGTATTGGCGATGTTGTGGGGATTTCTGTGGTAGGTAGAGTGGTGGTACCTGTTGTGCTTCTGCTTCTGGTGGTTCCTGTAGTGGTGGTTTCTACAATTGTGGTAGTTGGAGATGCTGTGGAGATCGGCGATGTTGTGATGACTCCCGTGGGAGGCAGAGTGGTGGTACCCGTTGTGCTTGTGCTTGTGCTTGGTCTGTTAGTGGTAGTGATTGGAGTTGTTTCAGAGGTAGTGGTTTCTGGTGTTTGTGTGACTGTTGGTTTAGTAGAAGTTGTGACTCTGGTGGTTGTTTCTGTGACTGTAGTTGTTGGTGTACGTGTAGTTGTGGTCATGATACTTGTGGTTGCGGTTGGGCAGTTAGGGTTCTCTTCACAGCAAAATACACGTATCTGATAGTTGAAACACATTTTAAATTTCCCGATTTGATCCTCATTTTTGCACACCAGCCCAAAATTGGCATCGCACTGCACAACTTGACCGATCCGGTCGATGCTTATGTCTGGGTAGTTTTCTGCCCTACACTCAATATTTTCAGGCTTTCCGCAGATTATCTCTCCTGCAGCCCTTATGTTGTTATAGGTTTCAATGTCTCCTTCTTTAGGTCCAGAAGAGGGGAAATCAACATCAAACCATTTGGACCACGTGCACGTTGGTTGACACTTTGTAGTTGAGGAAGTGGTTGTTCCTGTAGTTGTGGGTATTGGCGATGTTGTGGGGATTTCTGTGGTAGGTAGAGTGGTGGTACCTGTTGTGCTTCTGCTTCCGGTGGTTCCTGTAGTGGTGGTTTCTACAATTGTGGTAGTTGGAGATGCTGTGGAGATCGGAGATGTTGTGATGACTCCCGTGGGAGGCAGAGTCGTGGTACCCGTTGTGCTTGTGCTTGTGCTTGGTCCCTTAGTGGTAGTGATTGGAGTTGTTTCAGAGGTAGTGGTTTCTGGTGTTTGTGTGACTGTTGGTTTAGTAGAAGTGGTGACTCTGGTGGTTGTTTCTGTGACTGTAGTTGTTGGTGTACGTGTAGTTGTGGGCATGATACTTGTGGTTGTGGTTGGGCAGTTAGGGTTCTCTTCACAGCAAAATACACGTATCTGATAGTTGAAACACATTTTAAATTTCCCGATTTGATCCTCATTTTTGCACACCAGCCCAAAATTGGCATCGCACTGCACAACTTGACCGATCTGGTCGATGCTTATGTCCGGGTAGTTTTCTGCCCTACACTGAATATTTTCAGGCTTTCCGCAGATTATCTCTCCTGCAGCCCTTATGTTGTTATAGGTTTCAATGTCTCCTTCTTTAGGTCCAGAAGAGGGGAAATCAACATCAAACCATTTGGACCACGTGCACGTTGGTTGACACTTTGTAGTTGAGGAAGTGGTTGTTCCTGTAGGTGTGGGTATTGGCGATGTTGTGGGGATTTCTGTGGTAGGTAGAGTGGTGGTACCTGTTGTGCTTCTGCTTCCGGTGGTTCCTGTAGTGGTGGTTTCTACAATTGTGGTAGTTGGAGATGCTGTGGAGATCGGAGATGTTGTGATGACTCCCGTGGGAGGCAGAGTGGTGGTACCCGTTGTGCTTGTGCTTGTGCTTGGTCCCTTAGTGGTAGTGATTGGAGTTGTTTCAGAGGTAGTGGTTTCTGGTGTTTGTGTGACTGTTGGTTTAGTAGAAGTGGTGACTCTGGTGGTTGTTTCTGTGACTGTAGTTGTTGGTGTATGTGTAGTTGTGGTCATGATACTTGTGGTTGCGGTTGGGCAGTTAGGGTTCTCTTCACAGCAAAATACACGTATCTGATAGTTGAAACACATTTTAAATTTCCCGATTTGATCCTCATTTTTGCACACCAGCCCAAAATTGGCATCGCACTGCACAATTTGACCGATCTGGTCGATGCTGATGTCCGGGTAGTTTTCTGCCCTACACTGAATATTTTCAGGCTTTCCGCAGATTATCTCTCCTGCAGCCCTTATGTTGTTATAGGTTTCAATGTCTCCTTCTTTAGGTCCAGAAGAGGGGAAATCAACATCATACCATTTGGACCACGTGCACATTGGTTGACACTTTGTAGTTGAGGAAGTGGTTGTTCCTGTAGTTGTGGGTATTGGCGATGTTGTGGGGATTTCTGTGGTAGGTAGAGTGGTGGTACCTGTTGTGCTTCTGCTTCCGGTGGTTCCTGTAGTGGTGGTTTCTACAATTGTGGTAGTTGGAGATGCTGTGGAGATCGGCGATGTTGTGATGACTCCCGTGGGAGGCAGAGTGGTGGTACCCGTTGTGCTTGTGCTTGTGCTTGGTCTGTTAGTGGTAGTGATTGGAGTTGTTTCAGAGGTAGTGGTTTCTGGTGTTTGTGTGACTGTTGGTTTAGTAGAAGTTGTGACTCTGGTGGTTGTTTCTGTGACTGTAGTTGTTGGTGTACGTGTAGTTGTGGTCATGATACTTGTGGTTGCGGTTGGGCAGTTAGGGTTCTCTTCACAGCAAAATACACGTATCTGATAGTTGAAACACATTTTAAATTTCCCGATTTGATCCTCATTTTTGCACACCAGCCCAAAATTGGCATCGCACTGCACAACTTGACCGATCTGGTCGATGCTTATGTCCGGGTAGTTTTCTGCCCTACACTGAATATTTTCAGGCTTTCCGCAGATTATCTCTCCTGCAGCCCTTATGTTGTTATAGGTTTCAATGTCTCCTTCTTTAGGTCCAGAAGAGGGGAAATCAACATCAAACCATTTGGACCACGTGCACGTTGGTTGACACTTTGTAGTTGAGGAAGTGGTTGTTCCTGTAGTTGTGGGTATTGGTGATGTTGTGGGGATTTCTGTGGTAGGTAGAGTGGTGGTACCTGTTGTGCTTCTGCTTCCGGTGGTTCCTGTAGTGGTGGTTTCTACAATTGTGGTAGTTGGAGATGCTGTGGAGATCGGAGATGTTGTGATGACTCCCGTGGGAGGCAGAGTGGTGGTACCCGTTGTGCTTGTGCTTGTGCTTGGTCCCTTAGTGGTAGTGATTGGAGTTGTTTCAGAGGTAGTGGTTTCTGGTGTTTGTGTGACTGTTGGTTTAGTAGAAGTGGTGACTCTGGTGGTTGTTTCTGTGACTGTAGTTGTTGGTGTACGTGTAGTTGTGGTTATGATACTTGTGGTCGCGGTTGGGCAGTTAGGGTTCTCTTCACAGCAAAAAACACGTATCTGATAGTTGAAACACATTTTAAATTTCCCGATTTGATCCTCATTTTTGCACACCAGCCCAAAATTGGCATCGCACTGCACAACTTGACCGATCCGGTCGATGCTTATGTCCGGGTAGTTTTCTGCCCTACACTGAATATTTTCAGGCTTTCCGCAGATTATCTCTCCTGCAGCCCTTATGTTGTTATAGGTTTCAATGTCTCCTTCTTTAGGTCCAGAAGAGGGGAAATCAACATCAAACCATTTGGACCACGTGCACGTTGGTTGACACTTTGTAGTTGAGGAAGTGGTTGTTCCTGTAGTTGTGGGTATTGGCGATGTTGTGGGGATTTCTGTGGTAGGTAGAGTGGTGGTACCTGTTGTGCTTCTGCTTCCGGTGGTTCCTGTAGTGGTGGTTTCTACAATTGTGGTAGTTGGAGATGCTGTGGAGATCGGAGATGTTGTGATGACTCCCGTGGGAGGCAGAGTGGTGGTACCCGTTGTGCTGGTGCTTGTGCTTGGTCCCTTAGTGGTAGTGATTGGAGTTGTTTCAGAGGTAGTGGTTTCTGGTGTTTGTGTGACTGTTGGTTTAGTAGAAGTGGTGACTCTGGTGGTTGTTTCTGTGACTGTAGTTGTTGGTGTACGTGTAGTTGTGGTCATGATACTTGTGGTCGCGGTTGGGCAGTTAGAGTTCTCTTCACAGCAAAAAACACGTATCTGATAGTTGAAACACATTTTAAATTTCCCGATTTGATCCTCATTTTTGCACACCAGCCCAAAATTGGCATCGCACTGCACAACTTGACCGATCCGGTCGATGCTTATGTCTGGGTAGTTTTCTGCCCTACACTCAATATTTTCAGGCTTTCCGCAGATTATCTCTCCTGCAGCCCTTATGTTGTTATAGGTTTCAATGTCTCCTTCTTTAGGTCCAGAAGAGGGGAAATCAACATCAAACCATTTGGACCACGTGCACGTTGGTTGACACTTTGTAGTTGAGGAAGTGGTTGTTCCTGTAGTTGTGGGTATTGGTGATGTTGTGGGGATTTCTGTGGTAGGTAGAGTGGTGGTACCTGTTGTGCTTCTGCTTCCGGTGGTTCCTGTAGTGGTGGTTTCTACAATTGTGGTAGTTGGAGATGCTGTGGAGATCGGAGATGTTGTGATGACTCCCGTGGGAGGCAGAGTGGTGGTACCCGTTGTGCTTGTGCTTGTGCTTGGTCCCTTAGTGGTAGTGATTGGAGTTGTTTCAGAGGTAGTGGTTTCTGGTGTTTGTGTGACTGTTGGTTTAGTAGAAGTGGTGACTCTGGTGGTTGTTTCTGTGACTGTAGTTGTTGGTGTACGTGTAGTTGTGGTCATGATACTTGTGGTTGCGGTTGGGCAGTTAGGGTTCTCTTCACAGCAAAATACACGTATCTGATAGTTGAAACACATTTTAAATTTCCCGATTTGATCCTCATTTTTGCACACCAGCCCAAAGTTGGCATCGCACTGCACAACTTGACCGATCTGGTCGATGCTTATGTCCGGGTAGTTTTCTGCCCTACACTGAATATTTTCAGGCTTTCCGCAGATTATCTCTCCTGCAGCCCTTATGTTGTTATAGGTTTCAATGTCTCCTTCTTTAGGTCCAGAAGAGGGGAAATCAACATCAAACCATTTGGACCACGTGCACGTTGGTTGACACTTTGTAGTTGAGGAAGTGGTTGTTCCTGTAGTTGTGGGTATTGGTGATGTTGTGGGGATTTCTGTGGTAGGTAGAGTGGTGGTACCTGTTGTGCTTCTGCTTCCGGTGGTTCCTGTAGTGGTGGTTTCTACAATTGTGGTAGTTGGAGATGCTGTGGAGATCGGAGATGTTGTGATGACTCCCGTGGGAGGCAGAGTGGTGGTACCCGTTGTGCTTGTGCTTGGTCCCTTAGTGGTAGTGATTGGAGTTGTTTCAGAGGTAGTGGTTTCTGGTGTTTGTGTGACTGTTGGTTTAGTAGAAGTGGTGACTCTGGTGGTTGTTTCTGTGACTGTAGTTGTTGGTGTACGTGTAGTTGTGGTCATGATACTTGTGGTTGCGGTTGGGCAGTTAGGGTTCTCTTCACAGCAAAATACACGTATCTGATAGTTGAAACACATTTTAAATTTCCCGATTTGATCCTCATTTTTGCACACCAGCCCAAAATTGGCATCGCACTGCACAACTTGACCGATCTGGTCGATGCTTATGTCCGGGTAGTTTTCTGCCCTACACTGAATATTTTCAGGCTTTCCGCAGATTATCTCTCCTGCAGCCCTTATGTTGTTATAGGTTTCAATGTCTCCTTCTTTAGGTCCAGAAGAAGGGAAATCAACATCAAACCATTTGGACCACGTGCACGTTGGTTGACACTTTGTAGTTGAGGAAGTGGTTGTTCCTGTAGTTGTGGGTATTGGTGATGTTGTGGGGATTTCTGTGGTAGGTAGAGTGGTGGTACCTGTTGTGCTTCTGCTTCCGGTGGTTCCTGTAGTGGTGGTTTCTACAATTGTGGTAGTTGGAGATGCTGTGGAGATCGGAGATGTTGTGATGACTCCCGTGGGAGGCAGAGTGGTGGTACCCGTTGTGCTTGTGCTTGGTCCCTTAGTGGTAGTGATTGGAGTTGTTTCAGAGGTAGTGGTTTCTGGTGTTTGTGTGACTGTTGGTTTAGTAGAAGTGGTGACTCTGGTGGTTGTTTCTGTGACTGTAGTTGTTGGTGTACGTGTAGTTGTGGTCATGACACTTGTGGTTGCGGTTGGGCAGTTAGGGTTCTCTTCACAGCAAAATACACGTATCTGATAGTTGAAACACATTTTAAATTTCCCGATTTGATCCTCATTTTTGCACACCAGCCCAAAATTAGCATCACACTGCACAACTTGACCGATCTGGTCGATGCTTATGTCCGGGTAGTTTTCTGCCCTACACTGAATATTTTCAGGCTTTCCGCAGATTATCTCTCCTGCAGCCCTTATGTTGTTATAGGTTTCAATGTCTCCTTCTTTAGGTCCAGAAGAGGGGAAATCAACATCAAACCATTTGGACCACGTGCACGTTGGTTGACACTTTGTAGTTGAGGAAATGGTTGTTCCTGTAGTTGTGGGTATTGGTGATGTTGTGGGGATTTCTGTGGTAGGTAGAGTGGTGGTACCTGTTGTGCTTCTGCTTCCGGTGGTTCCTGTAGTGGTGGTTTCTACAATTGTGGTAGTTGGCAGTGCTGTGGAGATCGTCGATGTTGTTGTGACTGGAGTTCTTTCTGGTGTTGTTTTACTCACCAGTGTGGTTTCTTTAGTTGTACTGTGCTTTTTCTGAGTCGTGTTTTGATGTACAGGTGCTGTTTGAACTGTTTTAGTTGTTTGTATTTGGGTAATAATTTTTTTCGTGGTTGCTGTTGTCCTTGTTGTTACTGTCGTTGCAGTGGCTGGGGTGCTTGTTGTTACTATTGGGGTAGTTGGTGGGGTGGTTGTTTCTATTGTAGTGGCTGGTGTGGTTGTTAGTGTCATTGTAGTGGCTGTGGTCGTTGGTTCTATTGGGATAGTGGTTGAGGTGGTTGTTTCTATTGGGGTAGTGGCTGGGGTCGTTGTTCCTATTGGGGTAATGTTTGGGGTGGTTGTTAATATTGTTGTAGTGGCTGGGGTGGTTGTTACAATTGGAGTAGTGCCTGGGGTGGTTGTTACTATTTGGGTAGTGGTTGGGATGGTTGTTACTGTCGTTGTAGTGGCTGGGGTGATTGTTACTATTGGGGTAGTGGCTGGGGTGGTTGTTCCTATTGGGGTAATGGTTGGGGTGGTTGTTAGTATTGTTGTGGTGGTTGTTAATATTGTTGTAATGGCTGGGGTGGTTGTTACAGTTGGGGTAGTGCCTGGGGTCGTTGTTACTATTTGGGTAGTGGTTGGGATGGTTGTTACTGTCGTTGTAGTGGCTGGGGTGGTTGTTACTATTGGGGTAATGGTTGGGGTGGTTGTTGGTATTGATGGGGTGGATTTTACTGTCGTTGTAGTGGCTAGGGTGATAGGTGGGCATGTTACAATTACATTTCTGCAACATTCAATTTTGATCTGGTAATTATAGCAGATTGGTGGGAGTTGATCCTTGTTATAACATATCAGCCCTTCTGTTTTGCTGCATATTACATTTTGCTCCAGCTCATTTAATGGTGTGTCAGGGAATCTTTCTGCTCTGCATTCCACAGCCTTTGGAGCTTTGCATACATTGTATCCTTTGGCTCTTATATTCTTAAATGTATCGAAATCTCCACCATTGATAGCAGACCTTGGGTAACTTACATCATACCATTGTGACCATTCACATAGTTCTTTAAAACAATCATCAGTTGTTGGAGGAACAGTTGTCACAGCTGTTGTAGTTTCTGAGATTGTGGTTATTGCTGGAGTAGTTGTTACTGTTATTGATGATGTAGGTTTTGTTGTTGAAATAGGTGTAGTAGTTGCAGCCGTGGTAGTTTCAGTGGTTGTTGGTGTAGTGATTGTACTTATTATTGTGGTAAATTCTGTGGTGGTGGTTTGAGTAGTGGTTGGTGAAGTAGTTGTAGTTGTAAAAGTGTCCGGAATTGGTGTTGAGGTTATTGGAGTAGTGGTTGGTATTGTAGTAGTAGTTTGAGGAGTTGTCATGGTTGTACTACCTGTGGTTGTTGTAGTTTGTGTGGTTGTGGCAGTGAAAGGTGTAGTTGTGACTGTTGTAGTTTCTGTGCTGGTGATGGATGAATGTGTAGTTCCTATTGATGTAGTTTCTGTAGTTGTAGGAGTCAGTGTGGAAGTTTCTGTTGAAACAATGGGTGTGCCTGGAGTAGTTGTAGTTTCTGTGCTTGTGGTAGTGAAAGGTGTAGTTGTGATTGTTGTAGTTTCTATAGGGGTGGTTGTTAAAGGAGTAGTTGTTTTAATTTCTTTGGTTGTGGTTTCTGTTGTTGTGGTGGTTGAAGGTGTAGTTCTTATGGTTGAAGTTGTAGTTTCTGTAGTTATAGGAGTCTGGGTGGAAGGTTTTGTTGAAACAATAGTTGTGCCTGCAGTTGTTGTAGTTTCTGTAGTAGTGGATGTGGATGGGCAATGACTAAAATCATCACAGCAGAATACTTTTATTTGATAGTTATAACACATTTGGAGCACTCCTTCCTGATCTTCATTCCTGCAGACAAGTCCAAAGGATACATTGCACTGGACAATTTGGCCAATGTTATCAATTGATTTTTCTGGGAATTTCTCGGCTCGACATTCTATATTTTCAGGTTTGCTGCAGATCACTTTTCCTGCTGCTCTAATATCATCATATGTTTCAGAATCTCCTTTATTGTCCAGACTGGGAAAATGGACATCATGCCATTCAGACCATTTGCATTTTGGTTTACAAGGTGTTATGGATGTGATTTCTCCTGTAGTATATACAGTTTCTGTTGAAGGGCTGGCAGTTGTTTCAGGGATTGTTGTTGATGGAGCTGTGGTTGTAAGAGTTGAAGTTGACACACTCGTTGTTTCTGTGACTGGAGATGTTGAAGGAGTTTTGGAGGTCATGGTACTTGTTGAAAGAGTAGTTGTTTTAGATTCTGTGGTTGTAGGTAGTGCTGTAGTTGTTGAAGATATACCGGTTACAGTAGTTTCTGGAGTGGTCATTTTTGTGATGGGTGTTGTAGTCTCCGCAGGCGTTGTGGTAGCAGGAGTTGTATATTCACATGGTACAAAGCTACAGCATAAGATTTTTATCTGGAAGTTGTCGCAGATCATTTGATGCTGATCCTTATTATAACATATTAGTCCCCTTGTTGTACTACATTCTACTTTTTGCTCTAGTTCATTTAATGGTGTGTTAGGGAACTTCTCAGATCTGCATTCAACAGCCTTTGGAGCTTTGCAGACTTTATAACCTTTGGCTCTTAAATTATCAAATGTGTCAAAATCTCCATCGTTGATCCCAGACCCTGGATAGCTCACATCATACCATTGTGACCACTGGCATACTTCACGAACACAGACTGATGTAGTTGGTGTCACTGTGGTTAAAAAACAAAAAGAGTGAAAATTTAGTACTAAGAAATTCAAGCAAATATTCTCCTTTCTATTATACCAAATAGACTGAGCGTGATGTCAGCTATCAGCTGTAGGAAGAGGGGCTTGTCTAGACACCTGCCAAAGGGCATGAGCTAGTATACTGAGCTCAAAAATATATCAATTTATTAGGCTAGTTAAATTATAATGAATATCCATTCAAATAATGAAAATAATCGCAACATCTGAATTTGTTGGTATGCCTGGATTTATCACTTCCAAGGGCATGGCCATTATTTCTTGTGATGTGCTAGGATAAAGAGTAATTACCACATTTCAAAAATAGTTGCCTAAGTTACACATGCATAATTTGCACACTTGGGAAAAAGCATCTTTGCATAACATTTTCCATTTTGTGCAGCATGTTTGCATCTTCTCATGAACATTAAGGCCCTGATCCAAAACGCACTGAAGCTATGGAAAGACATAGTTGAATTCAATGTGCTTTGGAGTAGGCCGCATATGCACCTAATTTATTTGTTATATAAATTTACTGCTCATGAACATGTCACATTGCCTGCACTCCTCTCTATTTGTTCATAGAATAATTACTGCAGGGTTGAATCAGGGGTATAAGTTTCCTTATGCGCCCTAATGTGCTTCAAGTCTGTTTGTAAGGGACCATCTCTTGGGTGGAGAGAGTAGTTCATGCTCCTTGCTGATTCAATGCAGGCCTCTCTGAAACTTCTGAAAAGTTGCCAGTTAATGCCAACTATGCTGGCAGTTTCTGTGATGTAGCACTAAGAACTATACTAAAATGACTAACTAATCTCACGTGTGCTATCAAACAGCCATCAGATGGTCATGACTTTCAGGCATTACCAATCTGGGACAAATTGAACCAGAGATCTAGAGGTGAAATGCATAGTATCTCAGTATTGCAGTCTGAGCAATCCATTTACTAACTGCATTTTCAAAATACTATGATACTGACTGGGATTTTAGGAGAAATTAGTCATTCTGCAATTTAATAAATGAATAATAGGGAATGATTCTATGACTGTGCAGATTACTAGCTGTGGACATTTTCTATATAGCAATTTAAAAAGAACAGTATAGAATCAGTTACCACAACAGTTTATAAAATACCCTTGGGATTGTTTTCTAATGAATCTGTCTGAATTTGAGCAAAGATCATATCAAAACCATGCACAGTGGTTTAATTTTCTATATTTTCATGTTTCAATTTGTTTTCTAGCTATGATCAAAACTATATAAAATATATAAAATGCAAAGAAAAATAGGTCTTATTAGTTTTTGAGTTTCTGATCCATTCGTTAGAGTTATAAGCATGGTTTGGTAGGTAAATTTCACTCAACGGCAAGTAAGAGTACAGTGAGCTCATGTATTCATTAAAAACATACCTGTAGTGGTGGATATAGGTGTTGAAGAGGAAAATGAAAATGGTGTTGTGGTTAAGGGTGTAGAACATGCGTAGACTTTTCTATCAATTGTTCCATTGTGACCACAAGTTGCAATGATACACCCGCCAATACCATCTGTAGTGTCGTAGATGACATCCTCATACTCATATTGCTTTCCATCATATGTGCAGTGGCATTCTGTAAATCAAAGGAGAATGTCATCATTAGATTTCCTGTAATATGGAATAGATTGTTCCAAAAATTTCATGTTCAGATAACAGCTGCTTTGTCAACATACCGTCTTCATCATATTCACACTCAATGCCATTCATTGTGCATTCACTGCGGGGGGAAAAGAGAAAAGAAATATGGGACTGAAGATGCATAAAGGATAACCACATACATTTTACTGTTTTAACTGTTTCTATTGCATTTATATCAGAAGGAACAAAATGAAGTTCATGGAGAAAAGTTGTGTGGGTAAGCTCAAAAAGACCTAGAATGTTCTCATCCATCCTGTGATAGAAGGGCCCTGAGCTCTCAAACTGGTGCACTTCTGCTGCAGAAAGGCAGGATGGGCAGGCTCCTTTCAATCTGCAGACAGGATTTGTAACACCATCTGTGCCTACTAACAATACCCTGCACTGCATCCCTTCCAAAGGGATCCACTGACCACTTCCCCCCCAGTGGAGGGGAAGTGCAGCAGGGATGGTGGTGGAGGAATTACTGTTGCTCTTAGGTTGAAATAGCTGCCAGAGAGTCTCTTTAGCTGCTCTGCAGCCTAGTAAGGAGGATTCCCTCTCCTCAGCCCTCGATGGTACGCCCCTGTGAGAACACAGTCCGTTTACTCAGGCTGTGCACAAAGATAGGGATTTCTCACTTACTAATTAAGGCCTAAATTCAGGTACCTTTGTTCACACTAACTAACACTGTACTCCGCAAGTAGTCCTATTGACTTTGTGGAGTAAATTGCTATTCAGCATGAGAAGCATATCAGAATATGTCCCTAAGTAAATATCTGTGTAACGAAGAAATCAGTTACAAAAAATAAAACATATAAAAATACTGAAGGACTCTCCTAGACAGATACATGCCAAGACAATAGCAAAAACAAATGAACAGAATTAAGCTATAGAGCAATTTTAGATAATGATTTCAATAATACCTTGTCAATTTGTTTCCTAAATGCAGTATAAAGAAGATCTTTTTTTTTAAGGATAATACAGAATGTGCAATAAAACAGAGAAATATGCTTCAAGCAAATCACTGCAAAGGAAAGAATTTCAGATCATGATCCTTTCCCTTCCCAGTCCCAGAAATAAAAGTGGTTTATGTACTCATTAGTAATTTATGCACAGTAGGCACAAGACCAATTCCTGTTAGCAAACAATGGAGTTTAATGGCCAGTACATTATGTTAGGATCCTCCTAAAATCCTCATACAGCTAAGCTTACCATGATTGACAGTTCTCTTCTGAACGAATGGGTGTTCCTGGCTTGTAATATTTTCCCTTGGTATCGTAACAGCCACAGCTATCGACACACTCCATATCATCTTCATCAAAATAGGGCTTGTTCTCTGGACACTTTGGATAGCATCCTGCAGTAACAAAGAGAGTTATATTGACACTGGATCTCTTACACTGCGGGTGTCTCTAGACAACTGTCTAAACTCTGCATTGATTTCTTGTCAAGGGTGGAATTTCACCCTTAGTGACATGATGCATATTGCTGCCATAGCATACATTTCTCTGAGAGTTTAAATGCAATAATTTGGATTTTAATCCCAAAGAAGATCATGACCTCTGTAGAGAATTACACACAATTCAGAAAACTCCATAATCACTAACCTGGCTTGTACTTTCTAATATTATTAACTATATTGAGAAGTAGGAATTTTAGTTTAGGAATTTTTAATTAGCTTTTACAAGTAGAGTGAGATATATATAATGTATTTTACCTTCCAAGCCTTGTAACTCATGAAGGCATTTTCCACTTCGGTTCCTGCAGGTCTTCATACAAGGAGACCCACAAGGCTTGTAGTGCCACTCGCATTCCCCTTGCGGGTTGTAGTAATCACAGAACAGAGCTGAAAGAGGGCAAAATGGGTGAAAATATTACATGTAACAAAATGTTTCTAAAGTGCTTCATAGCTATCCATATGCTGTGTACAAATCCCATAATACTAACATAATTCTGCAAGTAGTAAACAGTAGTTATCCTGTTTCTAATTCAATATGATTATCTTAATTCTACAGTTGTATTGACTTCAGTGCTGGTACACTGACAGAACGCATAAAACTCAATTAACTGGAACATAAAATTTTCAGCTGCTACTATGCATTGCTATTACTTACACTGTGACAGATAAAAGCTGTGTGTGTGTTTGTGTGTATATATACTATATATATATATAGTAGGATGGCAGTGGTATATCACAATCTGTAACTAGATAATACAGTAATTTAACAACTAATACAATCACTAGGGCACAGTTTTATTTTAATCATATCTACAATTGGAGATGTGTAGGGAGATTGGAAAAGGAAGTTTTGTAGATAGTTCTATTGATAATTTACTGTTTGCTTTGGACTATTTTGCTATTTTCCAGATTGTAGTGCATCTCAGGAACAGTACTATACGCCTCTTCATTTCTTCCTGTGTTTTTTTCCCCTTCTCATTCTTTATTTCTTTTTCTCCCTCTCCCTCCATGAAGTTATGGGGTAATACTCACGACAGATAGATGGGGTTCTCCATGCAACACAAATGCCAGCCTCATTACATGCTTGAGCATATGAAGCTACCGCTGTACAGAAACATTCACAATCTCCCCCAGTGTCACAGGCACAAGCATCAGTCACACATGCTTCATAATATTCATTTGGTTCAACCTGTTAGAAAAAGAATACATGACATTTAATTTTTGTTCCATGCATTTGTCATCTTGTTTTGCAATAGCAATTCCCTCTCCTCCTAAAATTTCAGTCAAATGTTTGAAATGGATGCTGTTCTTTTCTTTTTCTCTTGTAACATCGTTCCCTATAGCAATGGAACTACATGCAGAATAAATTATGATTTTGGAAAAAAAGAGTCTAAATTGGGGGGGAAATGACAAGAATTGTTTTTAATAAAGTCAAGTGAAGACATCAAGTGTAGGACACGCCTAGCATTAGTAATCATAAGAGAAGTGACTACCCTAACAGCTGTGGAACATTACAAATTAATTGGAAAAAATAATATAATTAGATTAGTACAACCTATCACAACCATCATCCTGTTATCAATTAAATGTATTATCAGAAGCTAATCCTGCTGGACGGAATAACACATCCTGTGATTGTCCCATGTAAAAAGGGTTATCTGATGACGTCTGTACAAGTGTCACATACTTCTTTGATGGACCGGCTTACTTGGCAAAAAGAGAAAATGAATCTCAGTGAAATTTCTGCATAGTCCTCCTGGAATTAGCTATGAGTCCAGTTTGGTCTTAAAGGACCTGGTCCAGCTCTCATTGAAGTCAAATCTTTCCATTGACTTCAGTGTGAAACTGGATCAAGCCCATGATGCTTCTCCCACAATCAAACGTACATGTACATTAAAAAACAGGTAGAGCATCCTTATGTTTAGTGCAGGGAGTGGCAACGCAAAGTGCACCACGAAGGTATTCTGTATATAATATAATCCCTACTTAGAAGGATTCCACCTGAGGATTTGCTATACCTGAGAGTGACAGGCAGCGAATACTTTGCTGTTGATTATGCTGCACTGCTTCTGGGCCCAAGAGTTCCTGTAAGGGTTTGCAGTGCAAGGATCCTTGTTGCTCTTGGCATCTGGGCAAGTAGGAGACACCTTCCAGCTGTTTCCAAACTCCAGCACATCTCCTACCACAGACTGACTTCTGGTGGTAAAGTCATTAATGCCATTGCCATCGTAGTTCCCACACAGGCCACAGACCTGACCCTGCATAGAGAAACAAACAAACTGATGAGTGCTAATAAAATGTATTTGCCAGTATCTGTGATTAACTGAAACTCTGACTTTTCGGATTTAATGTAGACTTTGCGTCTTCAGTGACAGCCTCACACTTGTCCCTGAAGATGCCTTTACCAAAAAATGTACCCTTTTTTTTATTGTACTGAATCCTGTCTGAAGAAAGAAGTAAAGTAGACACATAATTTTGTTCTTAGTATTTAAAAAAAAAAACGAATTAACTATTTTTATTTCATTTTGAATATACCTTATTAGTAATGACCTTTAATGAATGTTCTGCTACTATTTAGTTATGAAATCATTATGTAATTTGTGGACATGAATGATGTATTTAGAAGCAGCTTATCACCCCACTATATTCTGTCACTCTAAAGGATCTATTTTGAGACACCACCGAAAGGCTGATTATATGCAATAGGAATTCATTCAATCTTGCAGTTACAATCTTACTTATGTTTCACTGCACTTCCATTTTCTCCTTCAAGAGATAACACCATAGTGTATCCATAACAGTTGATCCCAGTCACACAGCTCCTAAAACTCACCTTAAAATCTGGGCTGAGCTTGATGAATATGCTGGTTTTCTTATCCCACATAAGAATCAGCCCATTGTTGGTGTCAATCACCATGTAGATGCCCATGTAACGGACCTTGTATGGCACTTCCCCTCCACGGACCTTCTCTATCACTTCAAACTTTCCGTCACTGAGTACCAGTTCATAGTTCTGAAATAGGAAGAAAAGCCAGTTAAAAAACCAACAGATTTAATATATCTATAACTATCTGAATTATTCTATAGCATTTCTTCCTAAGATATCACGCAATTGCTGGTAGCAAGTTTGGAAGGCTACGAAAGGTTATGCTGTCTGATTGGATATTTTTACAGTGAGATCTACCTTGGACAATCTATTGTGCATCCTACTCATGTCAGAGATCAGATACACATGTTCTTTCCCACAGTTTATCAAAGAAGCTACTCACCCCTAGGAAGACTTTAATGGCCTTTGAGCAGGTGGTCCCAGTGGTTCCACAGGGGATGTTCTCAGTGATCACTCGGAAGGTTCCAAGGCTGGTACTGTTTTTACCACAGTAATCCTGAGAACAGGAGTTATAGTTAGTGTTAGTAATACAAGGTCACCACATGTAGGAACACAAGATACTTTTAGTGGTGTAATAATGCTAGGAAAGAAGCTCAGTACCTGGACCAGTGTGTATTCACAGTCTCCACTAAAGCTGAAGCGTTTGCCATCAAAAGTAATGTAATGACCATCTCCATAAACAGAGCAGGTTGCCAGGCAAGGTTCATTGGTGCATTGCCACATTCTGTTTTTACAAGTGCTAGGAGGGAGAAAAAAGTCCAAATGTAACAAAAATACTTAACATATTAATTTCTCCTTATATAGCCAGATGTAAATTTGATTCAGAATGTGTCTATTCCAAAATACAGTAAACCTATGGTACTGGGAAATAGGGCTTACTCATGCTAAACAGTAATCTATCGTAGCTCTGGACCAACAGCACATGGACCCCATTAATTCCCAAAATTTAATTTATTTTCTGATTAAATGGGTGATATGATTGAGAGCCATTTAAAAACCTTTTGGATTTCAAAACCTCTTAGAATTTTTTGAGATGTATGCACCATTGAGGGACTGCATACAGACTGAGCAGGTATAAAGTTTTCCCGTGCAGCTCTAATGGAGAAGAGGGCATATAAAGCCCATCGTTGTCCTGCTCATTTACTAACTATTCTTGTTTGGTTTTGGAAAGAATGAAGAGAGCCCGGGTTTTTTTTTATGCTGAATATTAGATTTCAACATTAGATACCAATGCGGAACTAACTACTAACCCTCTTGCAGTGAAGGATCGCATTGCCAACCAAATTCTAGTGCACAGGCTATGTGTATATCTATCATCACCTTCTGTTGCATGGAATATGAGCCCCACTCAAGTGTGTGCTGTAAGTCTTAATTCTGCTACAGCAAAATGAGATTCTCCTCAAGTTTAAGCGACACGGACATGTACCTTTAGGATTGTGAAAACCATAACTATTCAACATATACCTACCAGGTGTTACAGTTGACTTTAATTGTTTCTCCTGGATTGTAGGAGGCGTCATTGTGAACACATGGACATTCCCCCGCAGCTACACAGCCACCTTTGCCATCTGACACTAGACCATTAGGGCACACGCAGCCAGAGACGCACTGTGTGCTGTACTGTAAGAACCATAGAGAAAACATCACTTGATAAATCATGTCAGTGGAAAAGAAACATTCAACTACAACAGCACAGAGTGTGAGAGATTTAATTTTGGTCAGGATATGAAAATGTTTTCAAGTGGGCATAAGGAATTGGCACTTACGCATCCCATATCAAGAGTCTGACAGCTCTTCTGGCACTCGGATCCAATGGTGCCTGCAGTGACATTGCTGCAGTCAAAGTAGACCATGGGAGCTGCACAGACTGCAGGAGACAAAAGCCATAAGACATTTGGGATCAAACACAGAGTTATCAGTTATTGCTACAGTAATAATTTGTCATGAATATGCCTCCAAAGAGCCCTGATTTTAGAGTTAAGCCAAGGAACACAATCTAGTTACAATGCTTCAGTTACTGGTAAATAACCTTCATTTGCTCTGTCACACATTTTAGCTCTCTGCTGAAATGATTTTAGCCATGGAATTGGGCACAAGGCTTTGTTTAGAATTATAAATGACCTCAGATATAGGAGCTCATTGCCTTTGGTTGTAAACTTGGGATACAATTCTTCATAATTGTTAGTAAAGAAAATTTACAACTAATTTACACATTACTTTGGAAACAAAATCCATTTGAATCTTTATATAATATATTTCAATTCAGTTAATCCTGTAATAATTGTGCTATAATTAATGGGACAGATTTTAGAATAGCAGATGCATAGTTTTCACGTGCAATGTAACGGCATGCACAAATGGCCAGTTAGTTACAGAACTGGTCATTTGCATGTTTAATTACCCCCTCTGCAAGCACAGAGATGGTAAGTGTAGCCAAATCCTGCACTCTTTATTCAGTTAAAACTCCCACTGACACCCGTGGGAAATTTTTGTTTGAGTAGCGACTGCAGGATTGGGTGCCACGTCTTGGATAAGCACCTGATAATAGCTGTAGTATTAAACATATGAACCAGAAGTATGGCCAGAGCCCTGGCCATGCATGTCATTAAAAAAATTGCCATTGGCACATGAACAATATTTGGATCTTAATGTTTTTTTCTTCTACTGTACGGAGAATGGAGTCGGTGGCATGTTATACTTTTGGGTTTTACCTAATACCTACTGAAATATGTGATAAGTGCTTTGAACCACCTTTCAGTTGTTAAGAAATACATCTTACCATCATTTCTTTGTTGAAAAAAGAAAGTGATTCTTGTTACTATATTAACAGCTGTGTTATTTTTCTTTATTTTTTGCTTCCTTTTGCTGATTTTCATTTTTAAGAAGTCTCATAGAAATTTGCCTTTTGGAGAACAATTCATAAAGGACACCCCTCACCCTATATTTATCAAGTTACCGGCATCCAGTAATTTTTGCTTTTTAGGAAATTCAGTGGTTATTATGTACTCCTTAGGGCACTTTTCTTTTTTATCTGTAACACTATGACAAGATCTTATCTTGCTCTGAATTAGATCCTTTAGTTCTTGTCATATTTTGTTTCCACTATGTCACAATATAAAGAATGGTACTTTGCATTTCAAAAATTACATCCTCGCTACTACAAAACTGCTATGCAAATGGTTTCTGATGCGTTAAT
Source organism: Chrysemys picta bellii (assembly GCF_011386835.1). NCBI lineage: Eukaryota > Metazoa > Chordata > Testudines > Emydidae > Chrysemys > Chrysemys picta. The sequence goes on along the minus strand of NC_088794.1, from coordinate 35,695,319 downwards.
TTCCCTACTGGGTTTCAAATGTTTGCTGTCTTCATCATTGTAATAAAACTGAGTTCACTCAGAAGTGTGAGAGGGAATTAAAATAAAGCTTAAAGGGATTATACCTGGTTCTGGTTTCACTCTCACGCAGTCCAATTTTCCATGTGTGCAAGAGCTGTGAGAAAGAGAAGGGAATTATGTTTGCTTCAAATCTTAGTTAGTTACATGGAAAGCTGCTTCTATCTTGCCATACATCCAGTGTTTCCTATGGAATCTGGAATACTGAAATGCCACCTTGTGGCCAGAGATAGAAAGTGTCCTTTCAACAGAACCGTGTATATTGTTTGCATATAATTTCTGTGATAGCTGTCCAGAAAACAAACAAGCTTGTGCCTTATGCTAAGGCAATACCACCCAGTCAGTTTGTTGACATAGATTATTACACTTAAAAAGTTTCTTCTGTAATATTATTCATTTCACCAGCATTCCTCATTTTAAGTACAGGGAATATTAAACTGGTAGACTTTTTTAATCTGGAAGAAACCTTTTAAATTCAGGGAGAAAATATGGCTAATTGAGTTAGTTGACTGGATTAAAGAAAGACTTCTAAACAAAGACAATCCTAAAAATTCATGAGTAATTGTGATTTTCACACTGAAAATTCTTAAACGGGGAGAGAAACTCATTTGACTTGAGTAGACTTCATAAAATATATATGATTCCATGATTGCCAGTGTCCAGCCCCAGGGTTTTGTTAAAGAACCTCTTACCATATGACACCATTGTCATGAACAACCTCTCCAGAAGGTAGCACAGATCCTTTGTAATAACAAGGACAGCTAGTAGCGGGCACGCATTTGCCATTTTCATCCATGTAAGTTCCATTTGCACAGGTGCAGCCATCAACTGGAGTGAACTTGATGTTGCACGTGACATCGGGCTCACTCAAAGATCGGCAAGTGGGTTGGCAGGAACTGACAACGTAGCTGTACGTCAGGGATTTGGGGCACGAGGTTATGGCTTGAGAGAGTAAAATAAAGTAAGTTACATTCATAGCTTATTTAATGATGGCTATAAATGCCAAATTTTGGATATATTGTGTATGATAGATCCTGTATGTCCACAGATTAAAACTGAATGGATGAAATTCTGCAGCGAGGTCAACAGTAATGTAATTTACATGTCTTTTGTACTTCTACTACAAAATTTACCCCCACATTACTATCTCGGACGGGTACACTAGAGAACCCCATTGCTGTCAATGAGGTTTCTTCAGTTTAAACAAGTGGAGAATTTAGCCCATATTAATTTGTACAGTTTATTTTTTCTGTTTGTTTATTTTCCTCCTTCCACCATCAGTATATTAAAGTAATAAAACTGGAAGCATTCTAATTATATTAAATCGACAGTAAAAGCCTTATGCTCCCTGATATTTCCTTGGGACTTTCATTCAGTGTAGGCATGATTCTCATGAAGCATCTTCTTTAAAAAGAAGAACAGGAGTACTTGTGGCACCTTAGAGACTAACAAATTTAAATTTGTTAGTCTCTAAGGTGCCACAAGTACTCCTGTTCTTCTTTTTGCGGATACAGACTAACACGGCTGCTACTCTGAAACCTGTCATCTTCTTTAAGTAACTTCCTACTTATCGTTCATTATGTCCCCCGTTACTTATACCCCTTAGATTCAATAAGAGAATTGTTGATAGAACACCATCAAACTTTTGTTTAAGATTTGACTGGGAGAGCCCTGGATTTCTTGGCAACTGGTATAAAGGACCCACCGGCTGATCATTTTTAACCAGTGAATGGTTTTAAAACTTACTGCAGACATTGGTCCTCCATCCATTCAACAGGACTCCTTTGGCAGCACAGGCTCTGACATAGGTAGAGAGGGCAGCACACATGCAGTCCTCACTCTTTTCACAGTTACAGGTGTCAAACAGACAGTTCTAGGAATACATATAAGACTCATTAGTAATCACTGAACTGCCCATCCAAAGAAATTTCCCTTTAAGTTTTTGCATTCACATGTCAAAATCACTGGCTCTATTTAGTCTTATAATGGATTATAGGGCCAAATTCTACCTTGATGTATTCACTTTGCAACCTATTGGACCAAATGGTGCTCTGATTTACCCCAGTATAGATCTGAAGTATGTCAATGGGTTTATTCTGGATTTTCATCAATGTTATTGACAACAGAATTTGGCCCATTAATGTCTGTATATTTATACCTGTATAAAAATCTAAGCATTTCCTTCTTTGCAGTCAGTTATCTAAGAGTGTTTCAGACATGCAAATTTAGATTACTTCTCCGCAAGGGAAATTACCCTGAGTACTTGCCAGAAAGATGCAATCCTTTACAAGGAAGTAAAATAGATGCCTGCAGCTGTATTTTTATGTTCCCCCTTTTATTTGAGGAAAAAAATAGTTTTACTATTTACATCAGATATTTACAATCAATGCAGTGTCATATACAAAGTGAAACAATTAAACTTATCTTCCTGATAGTGTAAAGAAAAATGCCTACTTAGAGAAGGAGTAGATTACATGAAATCAAATTACAGTTAAACCTTATTGTAGCCTGATGAACTTGTCAGAAGCAAATTGGGTGTCTAAACCAGCTCCTCCTGTTTGGTATGTGTTTCTCTTGGCACTTGGTATCAGGGATCAGACTCTTATTGGTGCTATTATAAAGGTGAAAGAAATAACTAGCAAAGTACCGTGTGGTAAACATCTGGATTCACTGTTGAGTGGCATTCAGCAAAAGGTCCTTGAGTATCAGTCAGCAATCCACACCAGTGCTGAGCATATTTTTCTGTAAAAACAGAAAATGCTATGAATTCATGTTTCACTTTATGGGTTAAATTCTCTTCCCAGTTACATCACTGTAAGCCCGTTGTGTTCAGTGGAGTTGCAGAAGCATAACAAAGAGTAGAATTTGGCTCTGTATTTCTTCAAACACAAAAAACTGCCCACTCTCTTTGTACAGAAATATGAACGTGTCATAAATTGACTGAAGCTAAATCACAATGGCTGCCTTTGATTAAGCTGGTAAAACTTGAGCTGGTGTTTTGAAAAAGGAGATTTTCAATGTGGATTACTAATGGCTCAATTCATATTAGCAGCAGAAAGAGTGGCTTGTGGACCTTAAAAACTTAAGTTCTTTATTGGTTAGAACAGAAGATTGAGAGCCTTGAACCAATGAATTCTCAGTATGATTCATGACTCATTGTGTGGCACTGGGCAAGTTACATACAGTCCAAACATACAAAGTTCTGAGCACACCACACCTTCTAGATGGCACTTAGCATCTTACAGGATGGAATGATAACCTCTTCAATGACTCAGTTTCCCCATATGCAAAACGGGAATCTTAACACTTCACTTCTTAACTCACAGAGCTATTGTGATGCTCTAAAATACTCTATTAGTCTTAAGTATTATTATTATTTATTAAGAGAAAACCTCAGTCTTGTCTAACAGAAAATGGGTAGGCAAAATTGGATTAGTTAAAATGAGTCGCAGCATCCTGTTAATATTTCTTACAGTTAAATAATTGCTTTGTTTTTCAAGCTAATCTTCTTTTATGATTTAATTTTTAAAACCATCTATATGTAACATGGAATTTAGAATCTGAATTCATTTCTGCTACCTATTTTTGTCAGATTTGTTTAGTCTTCTAATTATAGAAGAAATATATTATTATAACGAACATACCATTTTCTATGCTGAGGGTACAGGGGTTCTCAAAGATGTTTTTGACATTAGGGCAATCACCCTGGATTTTCCAGGTATTGGCAAAAGCGGCTGCTGTTCCTTCCACTACACCACTTGTGGCTTTGAAGTCATCTGCTTGGATATTGTTGAAGTTTCCACAAAGACCTTAGCGGGAAGCAGAAGGATTTTGAATCTCTCATACAAGATCAAAAGTAATTTCAATGAGTGAGGTCACAACCTGCTCCTTCCTGATTACACTCTTGTTCAAGACCCATGTCTCTGGGTTGCTGGTACAACCTTTGTACCTCTGAAAGCTTTCTCTCAGGACATTTTCCTGTGAATATCAGACTAACCCGGCTACTTTTCCTATCGCTATTTCAGGGGCCCTGCAGAACTCTTCAAAACCCACTGATTGGCTATGCTTTCGACTTCTGGGTCTGAAACACCACTACACTTTTATTGGATCAGAGGAAACATAACATAAAAGTAAAAATAGCATTCAGTGACCCTTCTACTTCTTACTCCCAGAGAGAAAGCTTAATCTTATAAAAGCTCAGCCGTGCTTCCTTTCCTGATCAAAAGTCTAATTCTCTGACTCTCTCTGATCCTGCTGCCTGTCTCCCACCCAAACAAGCAGTCTGGGTGGTGCTTCTCCTCAGTAGGAAAGACACATATTAGATAAGTCCACTTACCACATGTCTGCCCTTTGTGGGACGGGTCCAAGTTTACAAAGAGTTGCATGATGGGTACAAGCTGGATCTGAACCTGAAGCCCAAAGTTTGTTTGTACGATGATGAAGAATGATGAAGGCCTGAAGATAGTGACATTGGCTGTGGACAAAGAACACAATAAACCCATTTTTGTATGTGATCAAAAATCAAAACAACTGTCCATTATTTACAAAGATTCTCTTTATACTAAGCTTCTGCTACATGTAGTGCTAAGCTATCACTTGGAGAAAAAAAGGAGAGTTAATTTGAACTGGATCTAAAATCTGGTACAAAGTTAGTCTATTACTATTCTAGGTACCAAGCAGGCAGAACACGCCTCCAGTCTCGTAATTTCTTTGGAACAAGGAGAAGAACGTGAATTTCTGTGTCCAAACAGACTTTGGCTCTGGGAGAATTACCTAACATGATGTTGTCCTAGGATCCAATCTGAAAATACTCAATACACATATAGTACTTGTACTTCCTGTATATGTGGGTAAGAAACTAAGGAGGTACAGATAGAGTGAAAGGCTTTAATGATGAACAATATTCTTGAAAACAGGCAGAAGAGGCATAGGGCAACCTAATGGCTCAATCAGTTGTAGGCCTGGTTTTTGGGGCCCAGTGTATTTGCTTTTTACTCTTACAGCACTAGTTGGGTCTGGAAATATCAGCGTGATAGTGTATGTGTGTATAGAAGATGTTCTCTAATGGTTACATAACAATATCCGATTATCTCCAAACTGAAAAATGCTGAATGAGCAAAAACAATTATTTTAAAAATAAGAGGTTACTGCAGGGTAACTGACTTCAGAATGTAACGGAGAGTATAAGCAAAGCACTAGGCTAGCCAAGTCAAAGTCCGCGAATGCCACAGATGTCTCCTAAAAGAACATACCTGCAGAGATGGGCAACTGGGTGTAGATCGTATTCACAAACACGCTGCCAGAAGGTTTGATCACAACAATCTGACAAGAAGAAAAAGAGTGATTGGCAAGCAGGTTTAGGAACTGTTCAGCACTTTCCAAATATTTCATATCTAGTATTGTTCAAGATGAAGAAAAAGGCCGGACGCTTGATATAGTGAAAATCAACTTTTCAACACAACTTTTTTTGTTACTATACTATTTTCTATAATTGTTATAACTAGCAATTATTTAGAAAATCTGTATAAAATGTAAATGCCAGAGAACTACCAGTATCTTGACTTCCATTGTCTGCACTGCAGTTTCTTTTTGCTTGATCAAGGTTATATCTTATTTGAACAGAAATCAATGCTGACTTCCTAGCTTCGCTGTTCTTTTTTGTGCATGCATCTACCCCAAACAATACATATGTGTGTTTGTTGGTACAGGATTTGGGATCAAGGACCATCCATGTTCAAATATTTTTCCATCTGGGCACAACATAAGGCTGAACATAGTTCCTACTGCATCAGGAACAGAAGTTGTGGTGAGTCTAGTTGGTGATGGGTAACACTTTTTGCAAGCTACAGATCACTCATGTTTTTCTCTGGTCTTCAGTTTAAGCCCATCCTTCCCACCCACACCTACCTACGCAATAACTGTCCATTTTAAGGTTTCAGAGTAGCAGCCGTGTTAGTCTGTATCCGCAAAAAGAAGAACAGGAGGACTTGTGGCACCTTAGAGACTAACAAATTTATTAGAGCATAAGCTTTCGTGGACTATAGTCCACGAAAGCTTATGCTCTAATAAATTTGTTAGTCTCTAAGGTGCCACAAGTCCTCCTGTTCTTCTTTTTGTCCATTTTAAAAGCATTCAGGCCAAAGGTTGGGTATCTGTTTTTACTACGTACAGTTTGTCCTCCACCTATGCTGATGGCTACACCTTTCAGGCATGTCTCGGTGTCAGTTAGGCCACATTTGCGGACTTCTCCTAGAACAGTGAAGGAATCGCTGTCACAGAGCTGAAAAAAAGAAAAAACAAACCTATTAGGTGAAAAGGGATCAATATCAAATAACATTCTGGGTAAACTTGGTCATTGTAAATTTTGCTCATTCCTTCCCTTTGTCTCTCTTCCTCATATGCACACCCATTTACACTCACCAAAGTAAGCTGGCGTAAACACATGCAACACAATGAAAAGTGTCAGCTGACCATGGCATTAAATACTTGAAGTACCCATGAGGAGATTTCAGGAGCCTTAATGTTCAGACATTCCTAGATTAGCAACAGATATTTTTGTGGCATTCTCTTTTCAGTTAAAATTTAACTTGACCTTACTGAAAGTGAGGTTGTTTTATCTCATAAAAAGGATTTCTAGCACACAGCTGTTAGGTGAGGAAAGATAATTCTTTGTGTGTGTGTTATTTTTAATATTAAGTCTTTATTACTTTTTTTACAGAAGTTATTATATATAAGTCAATGACAGTGGTATATAGGGCCTGACTTTTGCAGTGACTCTGATGGACTTTCATTCAGGTACATAATCATTACCACCCCCATTCATTCCCACATCCTGTATTCCATACATATCACAGTCCCCAGTTATTAAGTTATCTAAACCACACATACACATTTTAGATCCTACTCCTGAATAAGAGTTCTTAGTCTTTTGCTCTGAGACTGAACAGTTATGCATGTGTAATAGGAAAGTTGATAGTCAGTTTACATGAGAACTATAAATGATGCTTCTGACATGAAGAACATTTAATCAAGGAAGGCAAACTGTGTGCAAACTGGATTAAGGGTGATAATGGAGGCAGAAAGGAGGGTTAACTTTACTCAGAAAGAAAAAATTACAAAACACAGGACAGAGGAGATTTATTTGAAAATGTATAGTAACCATCTGCAGGTTATATTGAAGGGGTCTGGAAAATGCAATGTAATTCATAAGCAAACCTCCCTCCCCCTAAATAACAGACATTCCTAATGTATTCAGCTACCTGATTAAGTCTTTGCATTCGTTTATTCTGGGCCTGTTCCAAAGCCCATTGAAGTCAAAGGAAAGAATCCTATTAATTTCATTGGTCTTTGGATCAAGCCCCATGTTGAGACTTCCAGTAGCACTAATTAAGTTGCATCCTCTCTAGTTAAAGAATCTGCCTATACTAAGTTGCATTGGCAGTAAATGCTCAATTACAGTTACCTTCGTCAGGATATAGCTACAATCTCCAAAGAAGGAATAACGTTTCTCGTCAAATGTGGAGATGTGGGAACCTCCTTCAATGGAGCAAGTCCCAGGGCAGGAAAGGCTGACACAACTCCACTGGCCTCCAGTACAGGTACTGAAAAAAAAGACAAGAGATGTTTGTTAAGCTTGAGTGACACAAGCTTAAGAAAAATGGGAGAAAATGTGGACAGATGACACCTTCATTTCCCCCCTGCTGTTTTTATCACTGTTTGCAAGTAGACTAACTGATATTGCATTGTGTCAAGTATTAGGGGGTAGCTGTGTTAGCTTGTATCCACAAAAACAAGGAGGAGTCCGGTGGCACCTTAAAGACTAACACATTTATTTGGACATAAGATTTCGTGGGTAAAAGGGAAAGTTACTCCTTCTCTTCATGTGTCAGTATAATAATGCCCGCATCTCTAATTTACACTCCATGCATCTGAAGAACTGGGTTTTTTACCCATGGAAGCTTATGCCCAAATAAATTTGTTAGTCTCTAAGGTGCCACCGGACTCCTCATTGTTTTTTTGATATTGCATTAAAAACTCAATATGAATAAGGGAAAGGCATCTCCGTCTTCATGGTAATGATGTTTTAACCTAAAGCTATTCATTGTAAATCTTTGGACCAAATTCAGCCCTTGTGAAAGTGGAAGCAATTCTATGGAATACCAAGGAATTTTTCTCATACTGAATTTGGACTCTTACCTTCATTAGCATGAGACAAAATTCAGAGCATGTTAAATAATTCTTTACAAATAATAAATTTTGTGTTTTTATATACATATACACATATACATACACTGAAGTAATATTTAAGCAGCTACGGGGAAGCCATCAATTCACATCCAGAAGCTGTTATATGTGTACACATAATTTCACTATCCATGTAATACACTGTGTCTTCAAATTTAAAATGGTGCTTATATAGAACATGCATATTTCATGCTGGAGTCCACCACTGGATTTACCATCAGATTAGGCGTGAATAAAGACGGGGAGTGGTTGGGTCATTACAAAACCTAAACTTAATTTCCCCAATACTAATTTCTCCCTACTGTTACTTACACCTTCTTGTCAACTGTCTGTAATGGGCCACTCTCTTACCACTTCAAAAGTTATTTTTCCTCCCTTGGTATCCTGCTGTTAATTGATTTATCTCATTAGACTGACCTCACACTTGGAAAAGCAACCCCCATCCTTTCATGTATTTATACCTGCTCCTGTATTTTTCATTTCATGCATCTGATGAAGTGGATTTTAGCCCACGAAAGCTTATGCCCAAATAAATTTGTTAGTCTCTAAGGTGCCACAAGGACTCCTCGTTGTTTTTGCTGATACAGACTAACACAGCTTCCCCTCTGAAACCTGTCACTGGATTTATGTTACTGAGGGCTGATTTGAGCATTCAGTGACTGGATTTGATCATATTGTTAACGTGCCTGGGTTTGAAAATGAGATTACTCTTGTCTAAATTCAAGTTTTTGTTCTCGTGTACAGAAAGAAACCAAGGAGATAAACAACTTCAGTAAGTATTTTAAGCCAGAAGCTTCAGACTAATATATTCATTCCCAACCCCTGTGTAATCAGTGATTTCTTGCCCACTGCCAACAATTATTAGGTAATGCACAAAAAAAGGAAAAGATTTGACAAAAATAGTAGGTTACCATGAAGTGCACTGGGATGCAAAAGAAGCACCTGGACTATACGTTTCACCTTTGTAGGTACAGTGGCACTCGCTGAGAGGGATACAGCCAGAGCTGTTAATGTCATCAGACACGGTTCCTAGAGGAAGAAATAGTAAGTTATTCACTTTGTCATGCTTTCCATGTTGTTTCGGAGCACAGCTGTAGAAGAAATCGTAAAATATGTTGTGTTTCTTTTTTTATTACAGATGAAATGCAAAAATAAAAAGCATTGTAATAATGGAATCTCTGCTATCTACTGACTGCTGCGGCTGTGTAACCAATCAAAGAGTGGCAGAAATCCTAGAGCTCCTTCACTCTGTGATACTCTGGTAAGTGCCTTGGTGAGATGGGCCTTGCTGATTTGAATTGCAAGATGACAGAGTGACAGGATGTAATGGAGCAAACATCTATAAATTCACATGGGGACCCATTTGTAGTGTAAACACTATACACCCTAAAGCAAGCACATAGTAGTCTCAGGGAGACTAGTTAATTTATTCTGACACGAGATGAGGACACGAGGGAGCACCACATGTGACCACACGTAGCATGGGCTGAAGAGCAGGGATGGGAAATATGATGAAGATGATAAATTCACTCCAGTCAGCAAATATTCTCAGCACGAGAACTTAGTTTGCATGGAGATAGCAGGCAGTTACTGTACCTACAATTACAAATTAATGTCCATTTATCATGCATAATTCCTGAAAATGGCCTGATCTTACAACTGCTGAGTGCTCCCAACTCCCAGTGTTTACAGAGGGAGAGGAGGACAGGCAGCACTCCACAGGAAATGTTCATCACCTTGGAGGATCAGGCTCAAAGTTGCTAATGTCAGGAAACATTTTTGTGGGCAAAAGGTGAGTAAATGTAATCTACTTATTGTACACAGTGGCTAAGGAAGCTGCCAGGTTTAGAGAGTTCCATCTCTAGTATGCTGTCATATACTAATTTCAGTCACTTTTTTGGCACATCAGATGCATGTCCTGAATAAACCCCTGTCATCTGAAAGGGTGTTTCCATTAACATAGATAGAAACTATGTACATGTCTCAAGGAAAGAACATGGAACTTCCTGTAGCTGTGGAAAGAGCATTAAAAGATATAATGTATCCAAGGAAAGCTGCTAAACCTGTACATGTAAATGTGCTGGTGCTTTCGAATACGAGAAAAGGAGATGAATATAAACTTGCCTGGGGGGCAGACGCAGCCATCGGTACAGTGATCTTCACAGAGGGCTGACCTTTCAGGGTTGGTGCAGGTGTTAGCACAGGGGGAGCCACATTCCTCGTGCTGCATGTTATAAGGGCACGTCTTGTCTGAAAGTAGAAAAAAGGATAAAGAGTTCTTAATTTAATCCCCATGTATTGACTTTTCTCATTTAAACCATGGAGAGGTGACATCTGTATCTGATGATGAACTCCTTAGGAGATGTGCTGATATCTGCAATTTGTTATTGAGTCCTCTGGGGAATACTGGCATCCCCGGTCACTGCAAAATGTTTAAAACCTTTAATTCCTGTAAGGCCCTGATGCACTCAGGTTGAAATTGACTTCGTGAAAAGTATGGTATATAGGCCTTTTGAAAGCTGTCCGCACAGGAGTAGATTTCACACTATTGGAATTTGTTGGTGACTAGTTGCAAGCATAGGAGAAAGCATCTTCTTGAGATACTTACTGCACAGTTCTTTAGTTCTCCAGTTCAGAGGTTGTCCACCGGCATGGGCGCACTGCCGGGAGTATTCAGCAAAGGTGTTACAGATGCAGAAATCACGCATAGACTCATCACAGCGGCACAAGTCTTGTACGCAAGAGTCAATGTAGTCTTGAACGTCCACCAGTGCATTGCAGCTCACAAATGCTTCACCAGTCAATACTCTCTGGCAGATAGCACTCTAGAAGTGAAAATAGTGGTTGTTAGAGCAACAGTGTTTACAAAACGCCAAAGAACTAATTTTTATTTAGATATTTTAAAGTATTTTGTTCCAAAGACATCCCATTGTCTTCATTTTGATTCATGTTATGTTTTCCTACTCTTCCAAATTTCCCCCAAATTAATTCATTGATGTAAGAAGAGGGAGCAAAGATATTTCAATGAAAAACAAAATACTACAGAAAAGATCCTTACAAATTCATTTGAGCAGTTTGAAAGAGAAGAAGATGTAGGATCCTCGCATTGCTCTGTGGGTCCATCCATCTTCTGCATATTCCCAAACTGCACGTCAGTCAGCTTGATGTCTGTAACAAGCAGTTAAAAAAATATTATGGCACTTTTATTGGCTTTGAAAATGCAGTGCTAATTTTGTGTGGAGATTGACCCTTATGATGTTGCCCGTGGTAATCACCATGATAGCAAAAGGAAAGAGTGATGAAGAAAGTGTGAATAGCTGGCAAGTGTTTGGTGTTGAAATATTAAAAAAAAACAGGAAATCACTCATTACAGCTTTATACCCTATGCCTACTATAAAAGTGTTAAATCAAAGGACATAAAATAGTGCATGTCAATATTAAACATCAGTGTAGTTTAATATTAAACATCAGTATAGTTTCACAACTTATCTGTGGATCAGTGCCCCATTCTATTGAAACAAATACTATTAAAGCAAAGAAAATCAAACCACAGTGCTTAATAATGTTGTTGTTACTTACTGTTTGATGTGAACTCATTGTAAATTGGAATGCCATTGAAGTCCCCACAAAGCCCACAGGTCTGATTGGCATATTTCTTATCCAGTTCCACCTAAAAAAATGGGGTAAGTGAGTTACACACAGAGTTAAAATTTATAGTGTATTCAATGTTAAGGATGGAATTCACCACTATCCAGAGGTACTACATACATCCCACTTAGGTTTTCAAAATCAGTGGTGAATGGACATGGTGCTAGCCCTCGACACGGGGTGAAATTAAACCTAAATCAATGCAGTAGTTTGGTCAGACAGGTTTTTTTCATTAGATATGGGTGTTTGGGTGAACAGTATGATGGATTAAACTAAGTCTGGTCTATTTTATAATAATTGATTTCTTATGATCACCGCAGGACTTCAGGATGGGAGTTGTGGCTACTTTGCTTCACTGCAGTCTCCTCCCCTGGTGGACTTCCCACTGCTGAAGTTCTGCACCATTGTTTATGCTACTGAATGCCACAGGGGCTGTGAACATCAAAGCAGTGGTGTATTTAGTATCTGAGGAAGATTACATTTCACTAAAAAGATCTATTAGTGGCTTGGGGAGAATGGTGATTATAAACTGAGCTCTGAGAAAAGAAAGGAAATTGAAAGCATAATAGAGTAACACAATGCAATGAAAATGGATAAAAATCCCAAATCACCTAATCTCTGGCTCATAAAAGCCAGAATAGTTTAAAAATAAGTATTCTTTGCAACATCTGGAATGTACACTTACCAGAAGGCCATCCAGTTGGTTCCACATGAAGACCAGGCCCATCTTGGCAGTGATTTTCAAATAACCGCTACTTCTCTCTATCAGGATTCCTGACTGGCTGAAAGGCAGCTGAATTCTGGAGAGAGATCAAAGTGCAATTAAAGTAGGAGTACAGAATTTGACATCCAGTCTTTGAGACATTTTTAATTCAACTGAATAAGGAATTGGCTAGTAATACGCATTGCTAAATATGAACTGCACAAGTTTATAACAATCTTGGAAACCTTCAGTTGGATAATCTCCTATGCAGTTGCTCTCCAAAGTGCTGTGGGTTCAGTGTTATTTTCTGGTGACATTCCTTTTCAGTACATCTATACATGATGTTTTAGTGTATAAAATGCAGGTCTGTCTGCTATATGATATAATTCAGACAGTGCTATGCCTGTCTGTTGTTTAACAAATGCACGTCAAGTGCTCTGCTATTATTATTTTAAAGCCTTAAATAATATAGGACTAGCTTCTCTGGAGGGAATTTGTTCTTTTTTGTTCTTTCTTCATAACTAAGACTAGCACAGTTGAAATGGCAGAGCTGGAATTGCTGGACTTCCCCACATGCAGTCTTAAAGGAACAAGATGAAAGGCTTTCTAGTGTAGAACTGGAATCACTGAGATACTTTCCCCCTTCACATTTACACTTGTGGCATCCTTCAGGAGGGAAGGCTCAGGACTCTTGTTCTTTTGCTAATATGTACTGTGTCTTTCTTTCTTACTTTCTTTCTTTCTTTCTTTCTTTCTTTCTTTCTTTCTTTCTTTCTTTCTTTCTTTCTTTCTTTCTTTCTTTCTTTTCTGCTGCAGTGTCTGGCTTCTTGTATTCTTGATCTTGGATTTATTTAGGTATTTTGCTGTATTTGTTTTTATTCTACCTTTATTTTATGGCACCTAGAGGCCTCTAAATTACAACAGTAGAGTGGGGTCTGGAGTGCCCCTGAACTGCATGGCACATAGATCAGGAGGTAATCTGTAAAGGTGGAGTAAAGCTCAGCTCTGTACTCCCCTGTTTCTGCTGCTGCTCTAAGAAGGGCCTATCCCCTTACGCTGTTTTAGAGCAGCCTGAGGGAATGAGACTGAAATAGGCATCCTTTCAAACAGGCCATTGGGACAATATCAATGGTGCCAATTTCATGAGATAATAAGACATCTGAACTTACGGGTTGCCATTGACCACAATGGAGTCTGAGGTCAGTTCAATCACCATTCCGTCAAGCTTCAGGGTGATATGGTTGATCACAGGAGAGCTTTCCAGCATAGTGCGCCTGATCTGGATGTTGAAGTCCTCATAGGCAGATTTGCAGTGGGATGCAAAGACATAGTTGCAGAGCCCGGGGAAGTGAAAGATGTCCCCATCAAAGGTCTTGAAGTGGAAGTTTCCCCAGGTGCTGCACACACGTCCATTGTGAGCAGGGTTGCCAGCTGTGGATTCAAAACAAGTTGTAGGGCTGTACTGAAAATTCCAGTGTAAGTCCCTCTATTCACTCACTGGCTAATTCGTTTACATATTTATCCATCTATCTAAACATTCTTTGTTTTATCTTCTCATCTAGCTATTTATTTATTTGTGTATGTATCATTCATTCTGTTAACTTTTCTCTTTAGTCTATCCATCTCTTCACTTACCCTACAGTTCTGATCAATTTCTCATAAAGACATGGCATTTGTTTAACTTACGCTTTACAGGCAGCGTCGTTCTCAGTGGTTGGATGATTGTCACTTCTTGTGGTTTAGTTACTGGTACAGAAAAATCTAAGAAAAAGAAATACAATTATCACTAATTCAAAAGGTTCAATAAACAAATTGGCAAACACAGATATGGATCTCCTAGCCTCATTAGTGGTTAAAGGTTTTTACTGCAAGTAATGCTCACTGGAAAATTTCCAAGGGAGTCTATTGATGGCTTAATGCCACTGCATCAAATTTTGGTTTCCAATGTAAACTGTAATTAATAGCCGGATCCTGACAACCCTTCCTCAAGTCAGTAGTCCTTTCTCACACAAGGAGCCCAACTGAATCTGACCCCACCTGCCCAAAGTAGGTATCCGCAAGCTGATACCAATTTAATCCTTCATCTACGATAGGAACTATACAAAAAACCTCAGGCAACACAATGGAGATTAAAGTTATTCACAACCTTTGGCTCCCAGCATATGTAAAAGTGGAAAACTGTAGGAGGGTTTCAATGGTTGGGGTTGAGAAACCACAGCAGAACTTGTTTAGATCTCATATTCTTTTCTTAGCCGGAAGTACATGTATACACACACACTCACATACAGCCAACTTCAGGCAAACAACAAATTCTTGTAGAATTCTGCAAATCCTTAATCACGAATCTAGTGCTTTTTCACACAAGAACTCCCATTTGCAGGATCTGGCCCTAAGTTTGCTGTGTTCATCCCTAGCATTTCTTCTTTGGTTCCAGTATTGAATGGACTTGAGATTCACAGAAGCTGCAATGTAGTTTCTCAACACCTACTTCTGAATCCTCACTACAGTTTTCCACTTGCACGTAGACTGAGAGGCAAAGGTCAAGAATGGTTTTAATGTCCCTTAAAGCTCCTTCTGAGATTTTTTTTAAAGCTCCTGGAGTAAATGAAGGATGATATCTTTATTATCATAAATAAATCATAACATGGCCCACACGGTATCACCCAGTGGTTGCTCCATCTAGACCAATGATTTGTGGTTGAAACAGAGCATCTCTTTTAGAAAGACAACTGGTCTTGATTTAAAGACTTCAAGGGATAGAGAGCCCACCATCTCCATTGATCAGTTGTTACAATGGTTAGTTACACTCAAGGTTAATAGTGTTTGTCATATTTCCAGTTTGAATTTGTCTACCTTCAGCTTCCAGCTGTTGGGTTTGTCAAGGTTGCTAACTTCAGATTAGGTTATGGTTCAGATTTTCAGGCTGATTAGTTAAATTATAGTGTAATAAATTTACTGGAGAAAGGAACAAGGGACATTTTGTTAGAATTTTTATACAACATGGTTTTTGTTCTGACAGCAGTGTTATACCAACAGCCAATACACATCCCTTATCTTATTACATGTAACTAATATGTTCCAACAAGCAGCATAATATATTTTATACACAAATCTGCACTATCTCTGGTGCATGTACTGCAATACTTTTCATTTTCTGCCTTTTCATGAGTGATGCAGTTATCTCAATAGAATGAAAAAGAGTACTTTTTATTACCGATTATCAAATATCTTTGTGATACACATGTACACACACACCTCATAAAATACACCTTGTAAATTTGCAATATGTACCTATTACGTAATTATAGATTAGATAAGTGTGTAGCTTCAATGGGCCAAATCCTCAACTGGTGCAAATCAGTATAGCCCCACTGACTTCAATGGAGTTTCACCAATTTATACCAGCTGAGGATCTGGCCCTACAGTACCAATTCCAGGGAGCTGAACATTGTGTATAGAGAATTGTTCCTCTCCCTTCATTTAAAGGCATAGTACACTTTAATCACTCTATGTCTATTGCAATGAGTTTCTAAGACAAGATTGGCTGAATTTAGATTGTCAAATAAATAAATAAAGTAAAAAAAAAACACTTACAGTCTTGTCCCTGCTGGACATAATTATAGTCATCATAATTTGCTTGTTGGTCCTCATATTGGGCTTTGACTGGAGGAAAAAAAAAGTTACTTTGGGGGATTGTGCTCATAAATTCGTCAGTAACACCTGGTTGAACAATACAATCTGCAAAAGTAGCATTCTTTTAGGCAGGGAAACTGCATGGTAAGTGTGGTTTGTTATGCTGTGGCAAATACAAACACACACTCACACAGAGGCAAAGGCTGTGAGGGCGAAAATATTTTAAAAGATGAAAATGGAGAATTTTTCTCCTTAGCTACAGTTCAGATCAAAAAAGATCTCTAGGTCTCTTGTGGTATGATGGCTGGTACGCTTTTTTTTTTTTTTTACAGAAGTTGTTATATATAAGTCAATGACAGTGGTATAGAGGGCCTGAACTATGCAGTGACTCTAATGGACTTTGCTTGAGGTGCATAATCATTGCCAGCCCCATTCATTCCCACATTCCCTACTCCATACATATCACAACCCCTCCCCCCCGTTATTAATTTATCTTAAAAAACACACACACATTTGAGATTGGATTTGCAATCTATACATTTTTGTCCTAGGTGTCAGAACTGAGTAGGAGTTCTTAGTCTTCTGCTCTGAGACTGAACCGGTATGCATGTTCATTGGGAAAGGGTAATAGGAAGGCTAATAGTCAGAGAGCTTTTTCCCTATGCTTCCCCTGAGCAACCTGCTAGCTGGTCACTTAATCTCCACCAAACTCTCACCCTCTCCTCCTTCAAATCCATTCTAAAAACATGCACCTGTCTACCAACTATCAGGTCGGCTCCTCAGCAGTGTAAGTTGGTATAGTTCCATAGACTTAAAGGAGGTGGCCTGATTGACCCTAGCTGAGAACCTGACCCATATATCTCTCCTTGAGCCAAATTTTTCTTTTGGTTGTAACAAGGAAAATTCTACCGAAATCACTGGGATTATACCAATGAAAACTGAGTGGAGAATTTCTCTCTTTCTTTGCTAGCTACACTGTACCCTCTCTGCCCTTCTAAGCTATTTAGAGCAAAGGCTCCATTTGATTCTTTGTTTTTCTGAATTTGTACAGTTGAACCATCTGCAAAGTCCTATGTACATCTTGGGAACTATAGAAATAATAACAAATAACCAGAGAAGGGTATAGAGAAGACTGTTTTATACTGGAAGAACCCTTTTTAGAGCGAGAGGGCCAACATATAAGCTGTGTTACTGGGAGTAGAATTTGACCCATAATAGTTGGTTTACAACTTCAAACACCAGTAATAATAAC
Source organism: Chrysemys picta bellii (assembly GCF_011386835.1). Taxonomy (NCBI): domain Eukaryota; kingdom Metazoa; phylum Chordata; order Testudines; family Emydidae; genus Chrysemys; species Chrysemys picta. The sequence goes on along the minus strand of NC_088794.1, from coordinate 35,677,782 downwards.
TAACATACCCAGAAGCAATGTGGATAGAATTGGGGAGCTGATAGATTTATTTCAGATAATTGATTGGGCCCCCAACTTGTTCAAAATAATAAAAACAATCCCGAAGATATTCCTTTCATTCCTTTGCGCCATCATCTCAAAATATAAAGCTGCACTCAACCCCTGTTTAACAAAAAGCACTGCTTAATGAAAACGCAGAATACTGAGGGCACAATACTGAGGGTAGCTCTTGAGCAGACATGGGGAGCACCTGAGCTAAAGGCAGGCAGCATCCTGTATTCCTTGAGTGTAGAACAACTGCTGGCACCACCACTGAGGCTAGTCATCCCAAATGGGTGAGGCTGACATGGGCTGAGGCGTTGCCATGGCCCCATCTGCACTAGCTGGATGTCTGAGGCTGGCCCTGGAGCAACACACTCTGCACCCTTTGAAAGGGTGTATCATTTGATCCTACTGTGTGCCCTTCCCTAGCTTTCTAGCCCAGGGAATCATTCTGCTTCCCTCTCAGTGCACATTCAGCACAATTTCTATGCCATGCCAAATACCCATGCCCATTGTCAGTGGCTGGTAATGGCACAATTAATCCCTTGGTGTAATAACAAGGTTTAATAAAGGTTAGCGTGGAACTGCATAGGAGTTAGGAAGAAGTAAAAATATTCATTAGGATGTGTGCATCAGATCAAAAAACACTAGATACTAACATTTTCTGAGTTTAGCCATGGAATGAATTAACAAAGGGCACAGTGAATAAAAGATTATACAGAATGTGAATATAAAATATCTTCTTAGACGATAGAAGGCTAGGCCTGTGCACTCTGGATCCTGGTTTCATGAATTCATTAAAAATTATCCTTTGAAAGACAAACTTTGGACTAATCCCTTATGTCACCTTTACCCAAAGTCTCAGTGATAATTATGACTGACATTAATATCAATAGCAGCTTATTTTGCTGATAGGGTGACAGTTAAAAGTTAATGATAAAATCCTAAATGCCTTTACTTAGGGCCCAGTTCTGCTCCCCTTAAGATCAAACCTCTTAGGTTTTACATTAACCTTATGCAGGCAAACTGCCATTCAACCAAAATTCTTATGACATTGGGTAGATTTTAAAAGTGGCTCTAACAGGATGACATTTGGCAGGAATAGTGCCCTTGATTCATATATTTTTTTGCTCCATAAGAGCCTTTGGTTACAACAAGAATCTTGGCACCCATGGTCTCTCGTGTTACACTCTGTACTGGCTCTTTTTGTGTCATCTTTTTCATCACACCCTTTCCCTCCATCACAAGAGGCTTTTCAGCTAAGATGATCTACAGTATTTAAGTCAAGTTTATATTTCAAATGAGTAATGTGCTCGCTCATCACTGTATGTTCTCTATAGCCTATGACTGCTCTGTTACAGCTAAATTAATTGATCACATTTGTTGTCATGTCTATAAAAACAGGCTTCATTTGTTGTTGGAAATTAGGTTTCTATATGATTATTCATAATCATAATATTATTATGAACTTGCCTGGTTCAGAGCATTTGAAAATTGAAAGCAAAAGAGAACTGGTGAGATTGGTATTTATCCAGCCATAAAAACTCAGGGATATATTTCTCTAGGAAATGTTTAAGGAGTGGAAAGCACCAGTTTGTCTATTTTAGCTCTATTTTGTGATATATTAACGAACATAACATTTATACAAATTCTTTGACCAAGAGGTGGAAGTGTGAAGCGTTTTGAATTAATGGAGTGGAACAGCAGCAGAAACGAAAAAGCTGTGAATTTAAGGTTTAATACTAGAAGGATTGCTATCACAGGGAGCCAATACCAGATATTATGCAAAGCTTGCAGTCTGTGTTATTAACTTGCCATGTTTTTAACAGCCTTCCATGTTCACATTTGAAAAAACAACAACTATTGAAACTGGTAAAAATGACCAGCTAGAATAATTATATGACTAAATTCTACTCTTAGTTATGCCAACGCAACTCCGTTGACCATGGTTTTTCAATTCATCCAACTGCTTTTCCTGGGCTTGAGAGCAATATGAAATCAGTGAAGCAACATTAGTAAGGAGAGGAATAGAAAAAGACATGGAAATCTCATTTACGAACAAAATCTTATTAGTTGCACAAAGCAAAGAGAAACCACTGAAAAGTCTTTCCAACTGCAAAGCAAATTATAAGTTCTCTAAAGTAATAAAAATAAAAAGCAACTATAGCCTCCTACCTTTGTTCTGCATAAAGGTGATCACTAATATTGGTATCCATAGTGGTATTCGTACCCCCCAGCCTATGCCCATCTTGATTGGAGTTCGGTAGGAAGTACCGAACTATAGGCTTCTGAAGAGGCACTTGTCTTTAGACAAGTCTTATATAGCAACAGAATAGGCTTTGGCACAGTTCCCAGATAGTTTCACAAGGTTCTAAAAAGGTGGAGCTTCAGGGATTTTACCTTTCCTCTGCAGGTGCACAGGTAAACAAAGGATGCTCTAGCTTCCTCACGAGCTGGCCAAGTGTATTTGCATTCTGGGAGGAGTGCTATTTTCTAAAAGACTTTTCTACTGAAGGAATTCCAAGTGAGCAGCAATGAGGAACAGTTATGCTCAATCTTACTGTCTTACAGTTATTACAGATCTTGCAATAAATATAAACCAAGAATGACTTTTGGGGAGTCGGGGACGGGATTTAGAATGAGAGAGAGGCAGTTTTTTTATTATCCTGATTACAGCAGATGATTTCAGTCTAATTTTTCAAGTGAGCAAAACACTAACTTCTTCTGATCCAAGCTGTGTGATAAAACTTTTCATGTTTGGGACCCTTGTCTTTTGAGAAGAGATTTTGTGCCTCGGTGTATAAATACTCTGCTTCTGAAGATGAAGAGACCAAGCACACTGAAGGCCAACAGTTATCCACATGTCAGGCACAGGACAGGAATATGCAGTCAAGCTCTTCAGTGCTGGATAGTCAAAAACTAATACCCTCCATAAAAGGAATTCTTATCCTCAGAGGTGCTTCAGTCAGTGTTGGATCAAATCTGTATCCCTTCTAAAGGCTTGTCAACACAGGGAATTATTCTGGAATAGTTATTCTTTATTAACTCTGTGTTGATGCTCTTGTTCCAGAATAACAGTTTAGTTTAATAGTTTAATGTTGGAAATGGATTAACTTTTAAATTAGCAACCTATCTTATTCTGGATTAATTTTAATGTGTAGATAAGACCTAAGTAAACATAGCTAATTGAACAGATATATTTAGGTATATGTCTATCCATACTGAACATATGTATTTCTCTTGCCCCAGATAAAAGACAGTTTATTTTATATAATTTGGTGTACATTTCCTTGTTGCACAAAATAAATGTTTTAGTAGCAATGAATTTAAGAAGGTTCCATTATATTGGGAACAATGTGAATGTGAACAATGAGTTTTTGTAAATAGGTCAGTGTATTTATTTAAAGGTCTATTACTTTTCCAAGTTGTCTTTTTATTGTAGTTTACCTTTCAACAGGTCTAGTATTGTCACAGGTATCCTTTCTAGTGGGCTCTGTTTATATTTGGCGAATTAGATGATCAGCAGTTAGGGGACAAAAGTAAAAGGTTCATATTTTATCCATTTCCAAGGTGATAGAAGGGAGGTGAGACACTGCTTTCCCTGCACACTTTTAAAGTTCACGTGGTTTATTGGTGTTATAATAAATTGACTATAGGTAAATAAACATAGTGTAGTGAAGAAAACAATTGGTCAAATTCTGCCATGAATTACACTCTGTGAAATTCTACTCAGTGGGAGTTATAAATCAATATAGCATTTGGCCCCAAATCAAAGGGTGACAAAAATGACTAAAGATACTTTCAAACAAGAATTGTACAGTCAAAAATCTCAATAAGTGTCATAAATATATATATATATATAAAACAAACACATTATTGAACAGTTACTCAGTTGCTTAGCTCCAGGGTGAGTCAGGATTTCATGTTCTGGCCCTGTAACTTTCCATATCTTTGTACTATACCATATTAAATATATGCTGCAGTGGAGACTAGTGAGACAATTTGTTCATGATAAATTAAATCACCAGTATGATCAGCTCATCTATCTAACACTCTACCTTCCAATCATCTCTTAACCTGGAATCTCTTTGTAGAGTGTTGAAGGAAGAAATGTGGAAATTTAAATTCACACAGATTTGGTGGAATTTTATATAGGTATCCAGACTTGTCTAATTGTTGGATATAATAACTCATTGCATAACCTAACTTCATGAGCAAAAGGTTCATTAGAATCACAAGAACAGCAATTATCTGGATAATTGTAGATAAAGATTTAAGTAGGTAACCAAAAAAACAAAACAAAACCCTTATACTTCCTCCACCTGTAACCTAGAAGAACCCATTCAGCATAGAATAATCTGCTGAATCTTTTTTATCATTTACACTGGCCTATACTGTCCTCCTGCCCAGTCCTGTTCCTATGATATTCAATGGGGGTTTTGCCATTGACTTTAATGGAAGCAGGATTGAGTTTGTCACTGCACTTTGGTCATATGACTATTCAACCCCAAGTTATTTTATCCGTCTCAGATTCCAAGATAAAAAAAGATGATTGGTCAGTTGCTACTAATTTTTCATTCATTAGAATTACAGATATTGCTCAGTTAGTTTTATATCCTGATGATAAAGTGAATTGATCTACCAGCCCCAAATAAGGCTTGCACCAAATTATCCAGGTCAACGACCAGTGATATTTTATAACCATTGTCACCTGAATGTCCTATGTAAAGCTAAAATAAAAAAGAATGGGATATGGATCTTGTTTGTATTATGCCATATCTTTGTCAAATATGGTGCCATTAATCCATTCTGTTATCTGTCAATGGCTGTATAAAACTGATGGGATTCAAACCCAAACCACCGTAATACCTAAAATTGGAAGTCCCATCCCACACATAAATATTTTCCCCCATTAGACTGCAAGCTCTAATGTCTGTAAAGTTCTTTGAGATCCTTAGAGGGGAGTGCTACCAGAATATAAAATATTATCATCAGAATGTCAAGATAGCAGCTTCCTCTTTGATCACTAATTATTATTTTTTATTTTATTTTAAGCTTTACAAATACTGTAACTAGATGTAGTGACTATAAAATCTTTTATATCACATTGCAATTTTACTTTAGGAAGGAATTTGGCCATAGACCAGTCCTAATGTCCCTAAACCGGGAAATACCATTTACTCAGGCTTAGTAAACAGCCCACATTTTTGAAAACTTTGCATTTTAAATACACCCACACTCTCGTAATAACACTATTACTTTTTTTAGACTACTGGGAAAGATTTGAAATTTTATTACTGGCACTAACCTGGTCAAGTGGATCTTGGTATTAGCACAATAATGTGAGATTACTATAAATTCCCAATGTAACCCTGCACTTGTGTCTAAGTGCACTACAAACTGGAATGAGTTTTTTTCCCTCCTTATTAAAACATTTCTAGTTGAATCTGCACTGTTTTAGCCCATACATTACTTGCACCTTTCCTTTCCTGCAGGTCCAGTTCCAGATTTCTCTTAGGATATATCTACACTAAAGTCTGAGGTGAGATTGCAGCTCAGGTAGACATACCCACGCTAGCTGTAACCTCACTGGCTTGGCTAAAAATAGCAGAATATATGCAGTAGCATGGGCTTCAGCTCAGGCTGTACAAGCATGCCGGGGTCCCTCAGCACCTATTTGCATTACTAACACGGCCTTTTTGTGCATGCTAGTGCAGGTAAAGCTAGCATGGGTATGTTTACCCAAGCTGTGCACACACCTCAGATTGCAGTGTAGACATAACCTCTGTCACTCCCAAAAATCTTGCATGCAAAAAACATGACTTTCCTCTCTGCTGATTGGTTGCTTGCTCCAACCCCCTCCCTCACATTTTCTTCACTTCAGCCTCACTCCACCTGCCTTCCATTCTTCTCTGAATTTTTCCTGTGATGCTTTCCTGGGGATACCCGGGGCATGAGGCACCTGACTACCACCCGTCACACTTCTCTTTCCCTTCTTTCCTCCCCAATGCCTTTTACTTTTTGCCCTGTAATGCTCCCCCTACCTTGTTTTTTTCTTTTGTTTAATCCATTCCTGTCTTCCCTCCTCCTCCAGCCCTCTCCTATAATATGTTAAATAAGTCTGATAAATACTGATAAAATAAACAAAATCTCATCCAAAATTCATTCATTCTATCTATCTATCTATCTGGGCTGTTGATTAATCTCAGTTAACTCATGCAATTCACTCAAAAAAATTAATCACAATTTAAAAAATTAATCGTGATTAATCGCAGCTTTAATTTCACTGTTAAACATAGAATACCAATTGAAATGTATTAAATATTTTGGATGTTTTTCTATATTTTCATATATATTGTAATTGAAAAAAAGTGTATATTTTTATTAAACTATTTGCACTATAAAAATGATAAAAGAAATAGTATTTTTCAATTCACCTCATACAAGTACTATAGTGCAATCTCTGTGTTGTGAAAGTGCAACTTACAGATGTATATTTTTTTTGTTACATAACTGCTCTCAAAAACAAAATAATGTAAAACTTTAGAGCCTACAAGTCCACTGAGTCCTACTTCAGTATTTGTATTGGGTGAATTGAAAAATACTATTTCTTTTTTTACAGTGCAAATACTTGTAATAAAAAATAAATATAAAGTGAGCATTGTACACAGGAGCGGTGCCAGGGTTTTTGCCGCCCTAGGTGGCAGCGCTCCTCCTCTGAGCATTCGGCGGTGGGGGTCCTTCCGCTCCACGTCTTCGGGGCACTTCGGCGGCGGGTCCTGGAGCGAGTGAAGGACCCGCCGCTGAATTTCCGCCGAGGACGGCAAAATGCCGCCCCCCAAATCCTGCTGCCCTGGGCAACCACCTAGGGTCACCTAGTGGAAGCGCTGGCCCTGATTGTACACTTTGTATTCTGTGTTGTAACTGAAATCAATATATTTGAAAATGTAGAAAACAGCCAAAAATATTTAAATAAATGGTATTCTATTATTGTTTAACAGTGCAATTAATTGCGTGATTAATTGTAATTAATTATTTTAATCGCTTGACAGCCCTACTAATTATATATTCCCCCCAAATAGTGATATACCATATTGCTGCCATCTGTCACCACAGCTATTTGTCTTCTTCTCAGAGCCTAGCTATAGAGCTGGTGCCCTGTGTGAGAGCACACGTGGAACCTAATAAAGGGTCAAAGCTGAGAGATTTTTTTCAGTGGATTTTGATAAGCAAAATGAAAGCATCTTGTTCAAAAAGAAGATGTTAATAGAAGTCCCTCCTTTTGCCACCATACTATCTGGATGCCTCCATGATAGCGGAACACATATGCAGATGAGTAAACGCATGTACTCTTGTCTATTTTGTAAACACAGGTGCTGCGATGGCAGGATACACACGTGCATATTGAAGAGTAAGAGTGGGTCCTTAGAGGTAATTGGTAAATATTCATAAGCACACAGAAGTGCATTGCATTTGTAGGTACATGGCTAAATTGTTATAGGACTATGAAAGGGCAGTAGGTTGTATATGCACAGATACCCAGAAGGGCTTGATAGTGATGGGCAATTCTCAACAGTTTTGGAGGTTCTGTAGAGCGTAAAGAAGTATCTAAAAGCTGGGCTAGTTTGCTAAACATTATTCTAATCCACAGTTTTTAAAATCCTGTATATAGTAATCTATTTCCAAAGGGGTCAGGATTGAACACCTCCTTCTCTGCTGTGAGGAAATTTCGTACCTGTGAGGAAACTACAGTACTTTCCTCTCCTGACAGTTTCTTCTGAAGGAGGAAGCCTTCCTTTCTGATTCTCAGTAGCACCTGTTTGTGGTACGAAGGGAAAAAACCCAGGGCCATCTTTTCATTCATTCTGGGCAGCCACTGTCCTTCCCACCCCCTATCACTATGGCAGAGTAATTTCAGCAGCCTCTCTTTCAATCTCTGCTTGTGGCGATTATACAGAGTCCCTGGGACAATACAGTGGGGATTCTTCGAGTACAGAAGATTGATTAAGCAATACTTGGGGCCACACACAGGGACTGCTGGGGCACTGGGCACTAATGAACAATTTAGGAATGGTAAAGTCTTGGGCATTTCATAGAGGAAGCTTGAGGATTGCAGGTGGTCAGCAGGGCCAGAATGTAGGGTCCTGGAGATAGTGGGAGGCAATAACACCGTGTTGGGACTTCCCCCATTCCAGCGGTAGGTCCTTAACTGAACTTTTACAAACCTTAAAAATAAAGAGATGCAAGAAGGGTCGATTCAGAGCTCATTACAATAAAACCTCTTTCTCCATCGCTAATGGATGGTAAGGATACATGGTGGTGCATGGTACTTGTGCACAGAAACAGGGCATGCTGGTTGGACAGAACTCCAATTATTTGTGAAGGGTGTATATTAGTTTTTCTTCCCACAATGCCTTGCAAGTATACCCATTAGTGTAAAGCACTAGCCCCCTGGCCTTATCCTAAAAGTGCTCTCCAAGTGTAAATGTAATCTGACAAATGTAGATAAAGGAAGCCAGAAACTGAAGAGTGTCACAGAAAAATGCTGTATATAATTAAACAGTTTGAGAAATGTATTGGATTTTTAGGTGTGGTTGTGAGTGTTAACGGGGTCCCCATGGAGTTCTTTATCAATTCTGTTCAAATATTAGCATTTATTATAATAAGTAAAGGCATTGTACTGCTCTGGCATGCTCTTCAAGGGCAATCGGAGCTACTGCACTGGGTGGGTGAAATGGCAGTTTTTCATAAAGTTTTTGGTTGGTTTTTCTGCACTTAGCTATTCAGTTTACAGAATGGTACAATAAGATGATGCAGTATTGATAAGAAATATCCTTATAAAAAGATTTAGCTTTATATTCTTCTCCCTCTTTTAATTGTAGGAACAGAAGAAAGAAAATAACAATTGTACAAAGGCAAGTCTCTATTCTAGTGACTTCTTTTCTAGAGTCCTGATACTGTTATTGTGCCTTTGCATTACCAATTTATAACCAGAATCCTACCTTCACACTTGAACCTCAGGGAACAGCAGTGATAACAGTTTCATACACACTTTTGAAATCCTCTCAACAAAGCCGATTTAGGAGGCAGTAATTATAAATGTTCCAGTAGTCTTAGAACTGGAAGACAAAGTTCAAGCCAAATGCAGACCTGGAAGTTTGTATTGTCGTTCTTCCATTTCATTCGACAACTGGATGAAGGTTCTGAAGAGCAGTGCAGCACAGTGGTCTCTCACTTTTACGCCTTAGCTCCAGTGCCCAGAAAGAATATTTTAGTGAAAGAGAAATAACCAAACAATCCTCTGATAGAAGTGACAGGAAAATCTCAGAATTACATTGAATGAGACAACAGTTAAACTGCAAAAGATGTAGAAGAAACTAAAATAAAAGAAGAAATGTAGAAGCAGAGATTCCACATTGAGACAATATCAGTTTAAACCTGAAAATCTTCTGGTCAGTTTTCTTTATATTTTGATCTATTTCAAGGGAGACTGAATGGCTGTGGAAAGTGGTAGTGACTTCTGTTGGTCACTGGCCTAAATCTACACTAAGGACCAATCCTGCAAGCACATATGAGTAACATTAAAGGCCAATAGCACTATTCATGTGGGTTAAGTTACTCATGAGTGTAAATTTATAGAACTGAGTTCCAACTCAGCTTGAAAGTTGTTACAATCTATTAGTTGTTTGATAGTCTATGTGAATTTGAGTTGTTGAAAGTCTCAGCAAAGAAAACCAAGAATAAATGGGCCTGGAGAAAGAACTAATTACTGCCTCATTCTAGATCAGAGTTGAGGCTCATTAGCACAACTGACTGTGATGTGCTTGTTCTGTGGATAAACATGGGACTTCAGTTTTTAGTGGTGCCAATCTAATACCACTCATTAGAAATAGCTTCTCTTTTTGATTTTATCATGACACAGCTGTTAAACTGTTTTCAGCATGCTAACGCCCTTATGACTACATGGGTTCAAAAATGAATGTCTTTTAATGCACCCAATTCCCCCTCTGGGTCTCCTTGGTTCCTCTTTTTGTTCAGTGGAGAAAAATAAGATACCTATAGTGGTGGCTGCATGAAAGGTCTGGATTATCCTAGTTAAGAGATACCAATTTCATCCTCTCCATCATGTAAAAACACCTATATGGAGCAACCCAGCCTTGCAAATAGGTAACAAATCTATAATTTGGAAGAACTGACTGAGCAGGACTGACCGAGCAGGATTTTCCAATTAGTCCATAATGAGGGCTTTGTCCCATTTCTCACGATAAAGCAGCACTATGACCTGCCACCATCAACAGAGCGGCAGTACTTACAGTTAAAACACTGGAAAACGTAATAGTTTGGTCCAGACATGCTAGGACTGCCAGAGGCCCCAGAATTGCTTGCTAGTAACTTTAAAAATGCTTCATAAATTCCCCAGACTCATGTCCACTAAGTACACTTTGTTACTGAAGAGGAACTCCATTAGTCTGGAATTCTTTGTGAAAGCAAGGGAAAGGGATTTATCAGTCCTTAAAAAAATCCCAATGGCAGCGCATATTACATAATGTTAAAAATATCTTTGTGGATCTCAGGCTCCACTTGTCAGAAAATTTGATTCAAAATGTACTGAATGCCACAAAGGTTGCAAAAGATATAGGCCTTATCCTCTGATGTTTGTTGGTGCTGTAATAAAGAAAAAGGGACCTTGAGACACATGCTATGGGAATAGCTAAACAGCTGTGGAAGGAGATGGACACAAGTGTTAAAATGGTGCTTATGGGTGAAATCCAGGTCCCATTTAAATCAATGGGAGTTTTGCCATTAATTTCACTGAAGCCAGGATTTCATTAGGTTTAGACCCAACAGTTCAATATAGAAAAGCAAGTAATATTTATTTCGATTTTCCTCAAGGTAATTTTTTTTAAAGGAATCTGGATCTTTTCAGTAGCTGAACATGGAAAACCTGCTCATGATGGAGTTGGGGTTTTCATTAATGACCAAGAGATTACATGGTAAATTAGAAGAAAGATGTTCTTAAGGATGGGGATCTTACGCTTGTTGAGACTTACACAAGTGGGAAAGATTTATATGTTCCTAATGCAAAGCTAATGCCCATTTATCCCAGAGCTGATTCTGCAGTCATTACCCATGTATGTAAACCTTCTTCATGCAAATAATCCCATTGACATCAATGAACCTAATTAGGTAAAGAAGGATTTCTCATGAAAGAAGGATTCTGGACCCTAGATTGTTAGCTATCTCATTCTTTAGTTTTGAATATAATCCTCTAAATATACATAATAAATATGTCTAATTGGTCTGCTTGTTTTATTAAGGTATGCTAGGAGCATTCCATCTTGGAATGCTAAAGTACGATATAAAACAAAAATGTTGTCAGACTTGAGCAACTAGATTTGTACTTTATGAATCATCTAATACGTCAGTGAACCAAATTTCTATTCATACTTTTATGGCCATTTTCCTGTTTTATTAACCTGTGTTCTTAATAGTGACTTATTCAGTATTTGTATATTATATAGTAGAATTTTTATTGACTGAAAATCCCTCCATTGAGTCGGAATGACTGCAGAAGTTTTGGATGCAGTAGAAGTTTATTCTATTCTATTCTCCTCAACACCTAGACTTAAAGTTGAACATTTAGTAGTAAGAGGAAGGAGGCCTGGAACATTTGTGATTGTTACTGACATTATATGAACTTGCTGAACAGATCTTCAAAATCTGCAGTAGGTATACAGCAATGACTTTTTTCTATCTTGTACATTAAGAAAATTGTTGACTAAGTTCTGATTGCAGAATCTTCATAGCTGGCAATAAACGGACAAGAAAGAACCCTATTTGAAATTCAGATTACTGACTAAGCCTGGGGTGCTATCAGTTAGAAAAAAATATATTGTACTTGTAAACTGCTCAGAATCTATCTAGAAATCAAACAATTGAAACTATGGTCAATGTGATTTTTTATAGTTACTTTTTATAGTAGAACCGCACTTTACGTATTTATTTTCTATTTAGATAGATTTATTATTTACATTTTTGCCTCTTGATTGTCGATATCTGGTTTTCTTTAATCCAATACTTTGGTATGGCTATTATAGACACAGTGTTAAATTGAAACAATACTAGTCATATTTTAGCATCCTGACATCTGGGCCCTATGCTACGTTATCTCAAGGCCTATTTGGTGGATAGTTAGCTGTAGTGTGTGATTTTGAGCGGGGGCCACTTATAATGCTGCAGATCAGAAGAGTCATGATACCATTCATGCCATATTACAAAAAACCCTGATCTCCCACTGAGTGCATTAGTTTATATGTTTTTATTACACTATGTTCAGCTTTTTAAGGAATTTGTTTATTTTAACTTACTCATGCCATTCAGTTTTATTTAGTACTTTGTTCTTCATTTCAGATTTAGAGTATCTAATCAGAACAGAGTAGAGCGGAAGAGTTACCTCTTGTGTCTTGCTTACAATACTCCCCAGCTCACTCCCCAGGTGGAGAGAGTAAGTACGGTAATATCACATGACAGGTGGATCACGTGTCTAAATCAGGCCTCTGAGGATAGATGAGAGGCCTATGGAGAGCTAGAAGGCAGAGGGAAGAGGAGGATGTGGGCCCTCTCCAAAGGGGGAAGGACAGAGTCCAAATATGAACTCAGACTTTGGTAAGGTGGAGCATGACAATTTAAAGAAGTAACCTTCCAAATGTATGTAAAACAATTCAGTGATATCTACACCTATACCCCGATATAATGCTGTCCTCAGGAGCCAAAAAATCTTACCGCATTATAGGTGAAACTGCGTTATATCGAACTTGCTTTGATCCGCCAGAGCGCACAGCCCCGCCCCCCTGTAGCGCTGCTTTACCCCATTATATCTGAATTCGTTTTATATCGGGTCGCATTATATCGGGGTAGAGGTGTACTTAATTTGCAAAAAGACTGAAAAAATAGCTCAGAGAAAAATATAAATAGATCTCATTCATCTCAATGAAATGGTAACTATGAAACCTAATAATGACATTTTAAAGGAAACACTGTTTCACTGGTAATTGATATTTTTGGTCAAAATAATGTGGGTAGTAGAAATTGACTCTAAAGGTTCACTCATAGGCAGTTTACAGCTATGGGTAAAATTAATCATGAACCTGTACCTAGCATTTGTGCTACTCCTGCTCTTGTTTTAGATTCAGAAGAAAACAGAGGAGCGACATCCCCTTCATCACCTCTCCAGACTCTATGGAGATCCTAAATCACCCTTCATTTTTGTTTGGTCTGGTTTTCATGTTTTCACCCTTATGGCTGAGATTTTGCCTGTGAAAAAGGAGTATAGTTGAGAACTACAGAATAGGTCTCTGTGAGAAGATGACTTTCTTGGAAATTGAAAGTGAAGTACAGCATTTCTATTGTGCACCACCAGGCCATGCATGAGAAGGTTATCTCATTTTAATATTGACAAAAAGGGTTGTCTTTGATTGTTGGCCTTATCAATTCAATAACTTCCTTGATAGAGACAAAGGTGCCTTAAAGTGCTCCATTGCCTTTGCCTCATTTGCAAATACTAGCAGAGGCATTGATTTGTGCGATGACTCCAGGAAGAAGTAGAAAAGTTTACAGTAAATTTCATAGTAGATGATTAGATCCCAGACTTTCTGAGACCAGTGCAGCTCAGAAAATTAACTACCTCCTTCTTCTGTTCCTGAGCAGCAGGGAGAGAACCAGGAAACGTAAATTTGCTTTTATGGTGTGGGTCCTGATGATTTGGATCACCTTTGTATGCTCATTCGTTCTCTGAATCATTCAGACAAACAGGTGGGAAATGTTTTCTTTCAAGTTTTGGATTGAATCCAATGAATCTGGAAGCTTGGTTCTACACTGGTGTAAATTTGGAGCAAATCCTTTGAAGTCAGTGGAGTAAAGCTAATAAGGCTGTTAATACAGTCCCACATGACAGGGAAATGTGGTCTAGATGAAATTATTACAAGGAGGGTGCAAAATTGACTGAAGGACTCTAGTCAAAGGGCAGTTATCCTTTCGCTCTCAAACTGGGGGGACTTAGCTAATGAGGTCATGCAGTGGTCTTTCCTGTATCTGGTACTATTCAATATTTTCATTAATGACTTGGATAGTAAGATGGAGAGTATGCTTATAAAATCTGTGGATGACACCAACCTGGAAGGGACTGTAAGCATTCGGGAGGACAAGATTAGAATTCAAAACAATTGCACCAATTGGAGAATTGGTTGGAAATCAACATGATGAAATGCAATAAAGACAAGTGCCAAGTACTACACTTAGGAAGGAAAAGTCAAGTGCACAACTACAAAATGGGGAATAACTAGCTCGATGGTAATACTGCTAAAAAGAATCTTGGGGTTATAATGGATCACAAACTGAATATGAGTCAACAGTGTGATGAAGTGACAAAAAAGGCTCATATCATTCTGCGGTGCATCAACAGGAGTGTTGTATGTAAGACATAGGAGGTAATTGTCCCACTCTATTCAGCCCTGGTGAAGTCTTAACTGGAGTACTGTGTCAAGTTCTGGGCACCACACTTTAAGAAAGATGTGGGCAAATTGGAGAGTCCAGAGCAGAGCAACAAACATGATAAAAGGTTTAGAAAACCTGACCTATGAGGAAAGGTTAAAAAAACTGGGCATGTTTACTCTTGAGAAAAGAAAACTGAGGGGGGAACCTGAGAATAGTCTTCCAATATGTTAAGGGCTGTTATAAAGAGGACAGTGATCAATTGTTCTCCATGTCCACTGAAGGTAGGACAAGAAGTAATGGGCTTAATCTGCAGCAAGGGAGATTTAGGTTAAAACTTTCTAACTATAAGGGTAGTTAAGCACTGGAATAGGCTTCTAAAGGAGGTTGTGGAATCCCCATCATTGGAGCTTTTTAAGAACGGGTTGGACAAACACCTGTCCACGATGGTCTAGGTATATTTGGTCTTGCCTCAGTGCAGGGGGCTGGACTAGCTGGCCTCTCAAGGTTCCTTCCAATGTACGTTTCCATGATTTAGTTTAGTTTAGTACGTTTCTAGCACATTTAGAAAAATCCCCTACTTAAAGATGTGAATGAAGAAATTTTATCAGCTAATGCTGCAGTCAGATACCATTTTCAGAAGCAGTATGCTAATAACTGTATTTCTTGAAGGCCTGATCCTACTTCCATTGAAGTCAACAGGATCAGGAGCAGGCCTCAAATAAATGCAGTGGGAACTGCAACATTATGAAAAGACTTGATCTTTTTTTGGTGGTGATGGGGGCTATAAATTAATCATCCTTCTCACAGAGAATTGCATTTCACTGCATTTAGACACCATCTCACAGTGGATGTATTTGTCAGTCTAGGTAAGGTGGGGGTAAACCTACATAAGAACGGCCATACTGGTCAGACCAATGGTCTATCTAGCCCAGTATTCTGTCTTACAACAGTGGCCAATGCCAGGTGCTTCAGAGGGAATGAACAGAATAGGGAATCATAGAGTGATCCATCCCGTCGTTCACTCCCGGCTTCTGGCAATCAGAGTTTAGGGACACCCAGAGCATGGGTCGCATCCCTGACCATCTTGGCCTATCCTCCAGGAACTGTTTTAGTTCTTTTTTGGCCTTCACAACATCCCCTGGCAATAAGTTACACAGATTGACTGTGTGAAGAAGGACTTCCTTTTGTTTGTTTTAAACCTACTGTCAATTAATTTCATTGAGTGACCCCTAGTTCTTGTGTTATGTGAAGAAGTAAATAACACTTCCTTATTCACTTTGTCCACACCAGTCACGATTTTATAGACCTCTATCATATCCCCTCTTAGTCGTCTTTTTTGCAAGCTGAAAAGCCCCAGTCTTTTTAATCTCTCCTCATACGGAAGATTTTCCACATCCTTAAACATTTTTGTTGCCCTTCTCTGTAATTTTTCCAAGTCTAATAAATCTTTTTAGAGATGGAGAGACCAGAACTGCATGCAGTATTCAAGGTGTGGGCATTCCATAGATTTATATAGTTGCATTATGATTTTTTGTGTCTTATTATCTATCCCTTTCCTAATGGTTTCCAACATTGTTCGCTTTTTTGACTGCCACTGCACATTGAGTAGATGTGTTCAGAGAACTATCCACAATGACTCCAAGATTTTTCTTGAGTGGTAACAGCTAATTTAGACCCCATAATTATGTTTTCCAATGTTCATTACTTTGCATTTATCAACATAGAATTTAATCTGCTATCTTGTTGCCCAGTCACCTAGTTTTGTCAGACCCCTTTATAACTCTTCTCAGTCTGCTTTGGATTTAACTATCTTGAGTAATTTTGTATCATCTGCAATTTTTGCCACCTCACTGTTTACCCCTTTTTCCAGATCATTTATAAATATGTTGAACAGCATTAGTCCCAGTACAGAGCCCTGGGGGACCCTGCTATTTACCTCTCTCCATTCTGAAAACTGACTATTTATTCCTACCCTTTGTTTCCTGTCTTTTAACCAGTTACTGCTCCATGAGAGGACCTTCCCTCTTATTCCATGACTGCTTACTTTGCTTTGAGGGACCTTGTCAAAGGCTTTCTGAAAGTCCATGTACACTGTATCCAACAGATTACCCTTTGTTGACTCCCTCTAAAAATTGGCGAGGCATCATTCCCTGATCTTAGCAATAATATTAGCACCCAATCCTGTAACCCTTACTGACCACAATGGAGCTATACTGTTTCAAGACAGCTGAGGATCTGGGTCACAGTTTAAAGTAAGAGCTGCAGCTGACTCAGCCCCTTGGAAACAACACTTTGCATTTAGGTTGGATGCCTGTTTAATGAGTTGTATCAGCCAGCCCTGTTATAATAATTGCATTTTCAAAAGCTTTAAATTACTTTATTGTTCTTGTGATCTAATTACTGCTCTGTCCAATGGGAAAAACAGCAAAATTCTTTGTACACATTATACTCTGACCACCCATTGGGCCAGAGCTTCAGCTGGTGTAGCTCAGTTGACATATATGTACATGTATTTATGTTGATTAACCCAACTGAAGAAATGGCTCATGTGTTGTAAGTGGTCAATTGCTATTTATTTCCGGGGCTCTGAGCTAGATTTGCAAATGTTCCCAGATATTGGTGAAGTAAATTCTGCAGGTTTTTCTGTGACATAATAATGGGCCAAATCCTTAGATGATGCAAAACACAGGGTGTTCCATTGACCTCAACAGAACTATGGATTTCTAGCAGCAATGGGATCTGGCTCATAAAGTTTTCTGATATTAAGTTAAACATTATCTACTCAATGATTTCTTTGCTGATATCTAAGCTGTTCAAAAAATCTTCTTTCACTCTCCCGCAATAGGAACAGAGCCTGTACTCACCCATGCTAAAGCCGGAATGTAATAACAACAGACAAACCAGTTAATCCCAGTGGACCTGGGGAGACAGTCTGCCCTGACAAACTATTTATTGCTCATCTTCCAGCAGACAAGCTGGGAGAGATTCTCACGGTTCCATAATGCTGCTAGTGTTGCCACTAAACCCCTCTCTTTTTATTGTTTAACTTAAAAAGTTTTTGTAGGAAAGAAGAAATGCAGACGTGCAAAACTGGCACTTTGCTCAGGGCTTTAGTAATCAGAGGTATTGACGGACGGGTGATTTAT
The DNA here is from genome assembly GCF_011386835.1 of Chrysemys picta bellii. Taxonomy (NCBI): domain Eukaryota; kingdom Metazoa; phylum Chordata; order Testudines; family Emydidae; genus Chrysemys; species Chrysemys picta. The sequence goes on along the minus strand of NC_088794.1, from coordinate 35,660,101 downwards.
GCTGGTTCCCACCTTGGTAAATATAGTGATAGAGCCTGATTACCTGAGAAACCTGGTCAAAGCCACAATTGCAAATGAATCGACAAATAAATGGGGCCAAGGGCACTGCCTCTATGTAAACAGCAAGGACTGATTCACACTGTACAGTAGAAACAGAAGAGATTAGCCAGGGTAAACTCAATGAAAATCTTAAATACACAACTAGTTCTGGCCAACATATGAGGCAGCACAGAAGAGATTTGTGCAGTTAGTAATCAAGACTGTAGGTTCAACGTGAATGGAGGGTGGGGACCACAGCTACGGCAAAGATGACGATTGTAACTGCCCCCGCTCTAGCTGCAGGACCTCAATCTCTTTTCCTATTTATCACACCCTCAGAACAACGTGCTTCAGGGGCCTAGGCATGTTTCATGGTGTGAAAGCCATGTTTGATGAAATACTGGAAGTTTGAGACAATGCTTGTGTTGGCAACACTCTGTCTTTTGCACCTATTCAAGCTGTGGAAGAAACTGTGTGACACACAATGTCACAGAAATATCTCAAGATAAAGATCTCTTTTGCTGTGCTTGTTTCTCTTCATTCCAATAACCACAAAGAATAAAACTACACTTCATGCAAGTGCTACTTCAGAAATGAACCCAGGCAGGAATGCAGAGGGGATTTTCTAAAGTGTGCCTGCTCCGGGAATATACACTTGCCCTCACTGGTTGAGCAGAGAATTTGGGGATATTGAGGGCATGTTGTGCAGTGTTAGCTTCAGACCTTAAAGTCTAGTTAGAATCACAGAATATCAGGGTTGGAAGGGACCTCAGGAGGTCATCTAGTCCAACCCCCTGCTCAAAGCAGGACCAATTCCCAACTAAATCATCCCAGCCAGGGCTTTGTCAAGCCTGACCTTAAAAACCTCTATAGAATCATAGAATATCAGAAGGGATTTTCTTACAGCACTGCTGTTCCTTAGGGATGAAATTTAGCCCTGTGCAGTGGGCCAACACAAGGGCAATGTACTGCTTAAGTCACTATTTTGAGTGGGACTAAAGTGGCTCATAGGTCATGCTGGCCTTCCACATAAGGGTGAATTTCAGCCCTCAGCATGTTCTGAATCATTTCTGCTTAGCTTACTGACATAAAGAAGTTATTAATTCTTGTCAGCAATGCAGATCCAATACACTGTGTACAAGAAAGCCAGGTGTTCTACCCTGCATCATTCACCATCCATTGCTAGCTAGATTCTAATTTAGTTATCTGTATTATTGGTGGTAACTTTTGAAGCAGAAAGAACACTGATTGATTTTCAGGTAGCTTCTTGAACATGCAGTCCTAGCAGGAAAATCTTGCTTTGAGTTACAGACCAGGGAGAATACAACAAATAGGAAATGCCAAGAGGTCATTTTTAGAGACACCTTTCTGATCATAACCACATATTACTGTGGGGAGTAGCACCTGTCATTATTGCAAGACCCCACCCAAATAAGGCAAAAGAAACAGCTGCAAAATATTGTATATGATGTGAATGTTCTTTCTTGTCAATCAATAGTCAGAGCTGAATTTGTGCCAGGGCTTGCCAGGGCTGACTCCCGGCACCTCTGGGCTTGGAAGTTCATAGCCCTGACACCTCCAGGCTTCCTGCATCAATTATGAATGTAAAAAAAATAGCTTGAGTACTGGCACCTCTTTCATTACAAATTAAGCCCTGCCAATCAAAGTGCTCAAAGCAACCTCTGGTTTTAGCCCCAAAGCTCAGTCTGACACTTGCTTGTTCAAAGCATAGTTATGAATGGACAATTTAATTTTCTAGTTGCTAAAAGTGGCAGTTTAAAAGGTAGCAGGCGTTATGGGACAGATCCTTAGCTGGTGTAATTCAGCATAACTATAGTGAAGTCAATGGAGCTATGCCGGCTGATTCCAGTTGAAGATCCGGCCTATAGATATCACTCAAATTATATCCACTTATCCTTCATTTAAAATGTATAGATGGATTCCTACCAGCCCACAATCACCCACACAAATAATCTGTAATTATTTTCTTGTCCTTAAAGTTTGTTACTGTCGATGTTACTTCAGCCTCTGTGGTAGACCTGGACCTAGACATGGTCACAATCATGTTAGCTGAGACATGCAGCAAATTGCATGGCACCATAAAGGGCTGACCCTGTTGTTGACGTCCGTCAATATATGTATCTGGATAGGTGCTAATACAGTTAAATGAAATTCCATTCAAGTGAATGATCTGTCAAGACAGCACAAGCTATACTGCATTCTAGGTGCAGGTTTTCTGGCTGTACTTGCAGTTAGACAGCATTAAAGGTGTTTTTTTTTTTTAAATTAGTATATAGAGTGCCTGTCACCAGACCAACACCTTCCCATCTTGGCACTGTACATCTGCACTGTAGATGTGTTTGTGTTTTCTACTGGAATGAGGAGGGAATTCTTGCAGTGACATTGTTTTTGAACAAATGATTATGTTACCACATACTTAGTGTGCAAATACATAAGACTTCCCCAGCAGATGTACAGCATTGCCAGAAAGATGTTCTTTTCTGTATGCAACTGAAGCACCAAACCAACACTTTTAAGCCAAATATCAATGGATGTGAAGTCTGGCCTATTCAGAGCTGTATGTATCAGAACAAGAACAACAATGGAATGAAAGTATCTGCCAAGTTGGTAGGTTGACATCAGGTCTTTGGTAAAGACTTAGTTTATCTGTCCAAGCAATGCTAGTTTTTATTAGGATTCACAGCATGTCAATCACACACAAAAGAAATCTGGCTCTCTGTCCTATGTTTTGATTGATATCACTGAGTTTGAACTTGTGCGGGAGGGAGGAATGCCTTTTGTATGGTTTTCAATTAAAAGCTTATATGGATCAGTAAGTGTTTCTGTGTGTTTATGTAATGTGAAGTGCTCTTTCCCTCATACTTAAGGTATAGAAACAAAGTACAGTGCTAACACTTTATTTTCTCCATACACAAATATCATGCTTTATGTCTATATTAACCATGTAGGGCCCAAATCTGCAGTCTTTATTCAGGCAAAACACCTCCTGCATGTATTTCAAGGACTGCAAGATCAGATCCACTGGTTTCACTAGGTGTTTTCCTGAGTAAAAAATTATCAGTGACTGCAGAATTGGGCCCTGAGGTGTTACTCACTGGTTCAATGTAAGTACATAGGATTACATCTTATCACTGGTATGTTTGTGCTGTGGAACCCAACCGGAGCTAGATTGCTAAACTGGACTCAAGCCCACAGAGGGCCAACATATGCCCTAAGCAGTAGAGCCACATAATGCTGCAGTGGCTGACCTACAGCCAGGGCCGGCTCCAGGCACCAGCTTAACAAGCAGGTGCTTGGGGTGGCCAAGGGAGAGGGGCGGCACCTGCGGCAATTCGGGGGCGGCAGGTCCCTCACTCCCTCTAGGAGCGAAGGACCTGCCACTGAACCACCGCCGCCGATCGCGGCTTTTTTTTTTTCCCAATTGCCGCCGCCGATTGCGATCGTGGCTTTTTTTTTTGCTTGGTGTGGCAGAAATGCTGGAGCCGGCCCTGCCTACAGCTTTCTTGTGCAGGGGTGGACGTCACAGACTCTGACCCAGATCCTCAAAGCTACTTAGATGCCTGAATCCCATTTAAATCATTGAGTGTTAGGGGCCAAAAAAAGGTATCTATTTACCTTTGAGGATCTGGGCCACTGTCCCATCTGGGCACTGAGAATGGCAATGAGGTCCCTGGTGAAGGGGGAGACTGGGTCCAGGCGCGTAGGGTGCAGACCATATAGCCTTGTGTGATAAAGCAAAGCAGGATTCTGATGACCAAGTTAATATTTGGCCAGGAAAAAAATAGAGGAATTTAGATTATATTTATTTTTAAATAAAATTTATAGTGAGAATTCTGCACTTGTGCTAATTGGACTAAAGTGATTATTTATACAACAGTTTAATCTGTAAACAGCTTGTGGAATTCTCATTTCTATTTATCATAATTTTGCTATAGTAAAACATTTCTCCTTCAGTGCTCTTCTTCTTTCTTCTTCCATTTATTTCTTATTTGTATTTTGGGAGAGCCTAAAAGCTCCACCAAGGCTTTGGCCCAATTGTATTAGGCACTGAACATACACAGAAGATGGTCCTAAAGTGCCCTTCTACTTGGTACTGTAGAGAAGTCAAAATCCTTGGTTAGATCAGTCTGCTGCTGTGGGAATGAATTAACGATCCAGGATTACATAGCAGAATCTTAGTTAATCATTGTCTAAGAGGAAGAGCCAGGCTCTTTATTGAGATCCAACTTCTTTTCACCACTCAGAAGGTGCAAAGGGACTGTAGTTTAGCCACAAATCCAGCAAAGAATTCCAGCAATGAATTCCTTGCTGGTGTAATAATCACCGAACACTGCCAATACCAAGAGTGAGCCGGCATGACTTCGCACAGCCACAATGAGGAAGAGACCTGAAGACTTCCTCTGTTGGACCTTATCCCCTGAATCCACCGAACCGAACTGAATTCCACCATATGAGGGTCATCTTATCCTCATTACCCAGCCCGCTTATTTATACCTATGATTGCCTGTAACTCCTGTATGAGTGATGTACCTTCACTGCTTGCTGACTGTACCTTGATTCATACACCTTATACCCCCCCATTGGGGATATTGCAGACTGTATGTGTTGTGCGCTATCCAAAATCAAAATACTAACATCCCCCTATACTCTGTATGTTACCCCCGATGACTAATAACTGAAGTTTCAACACTCTGTATCATCTATTTTTAAACATTTTCTAATAAAATATTTTGTCTCTTTCCTGTCCCTTCTCCCCATCCAAACACATTGGGGTAAGGTGTGGGAAGAAGATGTGGCAGCTATCTTTCCAGCCTAGATGCTAGCCACCAATAGTGCAAAGGGATGGTGGGGCTGTGGCAGCTAGGTGAGAGGGAGACAGCAATAGAGGGACTGGGGGCAGAAAGGAGAGAATGGAGCAGTAAGTAGAGGCTGGCTGAAGGCAGCTTGGTTATGCTTGTGGTGGGGTCTTTTGTAGGAGTGGCAGAACTTCTCTCACATTGGTTTAAAGGGTGGCCAGGAGGGATGAAAGCAGAAGCCCTTAGAAGAAACACTTCTGCCTGACCTGTGTGTGTGTAAATCCCCTTTCTTCAAAGAACTCAAGGCTTCTTTTTTCCATCAGCCATAGACCTTCAATGGTTGATTTGCAGGCAGCTGAAAATGGCAGGCAGTGCCCAGGCCTAGCTGAGACTGGATTTATCTACCACTTCAAGCCCTCTGGCTTCTTCACCAAATTGTTTTGCTTATATAGTGTAAAATCCACTTTAGTGACTGGCTGACTCACTGGTATCCGACCAGTTCCTCAGACTTACCTTTAACTGAAGCAGCAATGACGCAAAGAAAGTAGCTGCATGAAAGTCAAACTTTTGGAGAGATGCCATCTTTGAGTTCAGAGCCATCCAATAAACTTTATTGTGGGTGACTTCAAGGAAATCCTGTTGAGAAAATTTTATTTGGCTCTTAATCATTCTTCAAACCTGAACCACAACAATTGAAACTTAGTACAGAGTCTTTTCAAACATTTGAAAAAATGACTTGAAGGGGAAAAATAAGTAAAAAAAATAATAATCCTGAATTAGAGCTGAATTTCAGATAATTAAACCAGGCCTTCATACTGAATGTTTCATAGCAAACAATTGTAGGCCAAGTTCAGATACATTATGAACAGAAAAATTCCATTGACATTAGTGGAGTTGCACCTGCTACACCAGATCTGAACTTAGCCCAGTGTTTACAGGAGAGCAATTAGTACATCTACCATATGTTCAATTTATAAACCACTCAGAGAAACTAAAACATTTTAGGCTGGGACTTTCAAAGGGGCTGAAAGGAGTACAGCACCCAACTATAATTCCCTGGGAACTAATTATCTAACTCCCTAAAGCTCTTTTGAAAAACCCCAACCCTAAAGTGTAACATCTGGGAATTATGTATGAAATTTGCCCTCACTGCAGACTGCCAGGGCAAGGCCTATGCTTAGGGCCCTATGAAATTCATGGCTACGAAAAACACGTCACAGACTGTGAAATCTGGTCTCCCACTGTGAAATCTGGTCTTTAGTGTGCTTTACACTATACGGATTTCACGGGGGAGACCAGCATTTCTCAAATTGGGGGCTCTGACCCAAAAGGGAGTTGCAGGGGGTTCACAAGGTTATTTTAGTCATGGTATTGACACCCTTACTTCTGTGCTGCCTTCAGAACTGGGTGGCTGAGAGCGGTGGCTGCTACAGAAGGCCCAGCTCTGCAGGCAGCAGCGCAGAAGTAAGGGCGGCAATACCATACCATGCCTCCCTTCTGCACTGCTGCTGGCGGCGGCTCTGCCTTCAGAGCTGCACTCCCGGCCAGCAGCCACCGCTCTCCAGCTGCCCAGTTCTGAAGGCAGCGCCACTGCCAGCAGCAGCGCAGAAGTAAGCGTAGCAGTACCTGCAATCCCCCTTACAATAATCTTGTGACCCCCCCACAACTCCTTTTTGAGTCAGGATCCCTACAATTAACACACCATGAAATTTCAGATTTAAATAGCTGACATCATGAATTTTACAATTTTTAAAATCCTATGACCATGAACTTGACCAAAATGGACCGTGAATTTGGTAGGGCCCTATCTATGGTACACTTAAATCCCACCTATAGTCCCAAAATATGGGACTGAAGTGAGGCATAGGCCTGTTGTATTGATTTTAAGGGCCAAAAGACTGAATGGTACTTATAAAGTCTTTTATTGTTCAAGATTAAAACAGTGATACTTTGATTCCTTAGATTTGGGGGGCTGACAGAGGCCTTGGTTTACTTGATATTTTGGCAAATACCCCATAGCATGTATTGTAAAGTTGAAAGTTTATTGATTAACCACAAGAAGGAAGAAATTAAAAGAAGCATTTATACTGGAACTGAAATTGAGTGGTTGTGCAAAACAAATGTAATTAAAACCGTTGAAGTCTCTCTCCTTTTGGAGGCAAAATATTAGAGGCTCTTATTTTCAGAATAATTGTTCTTTGATGAAAAGGAAAGGGTTAATTTTACTTTCAATCCTGAGGTGTAAAGAGTATTCACTTCTCCTGTTTCTAACAAATAGACAGACGCAAGGTGGAGGAGAGATAGGATATAAAAGCCGAGGTGGGGGAAAGACAGCTTTTGTTGATATCTTTAGAACCCTTGATGGCCAGTCAATCATGAATGGATACTTTGGCTGACAGATTGACCGAGGCATCTGTTGCCTGAACACTGACTTACATTCTGGTCAGGGATGTCATTTGATTTGGTCTTTTCTTCTTATACAGGACAGGACTGTAGTAATCTCATCTTGCAGTGCTAATGCAATGCAGTTGATTTCAGGATTTGATGAAAAGCCAAGAGACTAAGAGAAAAGATAGGAGGAAAGAAGTGTGGGAGGAAGCAATACAACAGGAAAGAAACAGAATAGGCCCTTACATGCCTTTGAGATGCTGGCAATTATGTATCCCCATTGATAGGCTGAGGACTGGATGTCATGGTGATATTTTCAGAACTCACAAGCAAAAAACAAAGCTCCTTGAACAAGGGCAAGGTCTGTTGGGCCTCCTCTCAGGAAGAAACTCTTTCAGTCTGGTCTGCCCATCTATCCTGGAGTCAGGGAAGATGAAATGAGAGAAGATGGACTGGATGGAAGATGAATTTTTTTTCAAAGATTCTTTTTAAGAAACCCCCCTCCCCCAAAGGGAAAAGTGGGTGGCATAGTTCATCCCCTCATTATTTTGTTCACCAGTTAGGCCTAATATCCAACACACCAATTTTGGTCCATTAACTTCTGGCTCCACATCATCTGTTTTTACCAGACATGATTTCAACAGTCCTTGAATCATGTCATCAGGCCCTTTTGGTTTGGGCTGATCCAGTTTCTCTGTTTGGTTTTCTTGCAACTGTATATAACATTTAATTACTGAAAACAAGTTGACCTATTTTCCATGGCTAATTCCCAAGCAGGCAAAAAGATATAGGTTATTGTGACATTTTATGAACTAGCACATACTTTTTACATTTGAGCTTACTATTGGGGAAAATTTTTAGATCCACTAATCACAACAGGCCTTATGCTGACTCGTGTGCAAAGGCGAATTTCACCCAGTGAGAATAAAACATGTTATTCTAACACTTGTGATACCACCACAAGCCTCTTACGCTCATGCTTAAGGGAAAATGTTAGGGGCCAAGTTCTCTGCTGGGGTCAACTTTCAGTGGAGCTGCACTGGTTTATAGTAGCAGAGAATTTGACCCTATGCATTTTTTTCCTGCTTCAGTAAATATATATATCAAAGAGGGATGGTATAACTCAGAAACATTTGTGCCAGAAGGTTGCTATCTTTTTCACACATTAGACTACAGCCAGGTCCTCAGCTCTTATAAATCAGCATAACTCTATTGATTTCAGTAGAAATGCACTGAGAAACACATGCTGAGGATTTGGCCCATACTGTAGTACCAGTGAAGTGCCAAATGGAGCCACCCTTTATAAGAAATGTTAAACTAAGGTCCTTTATGTTCACTTCTGGGGCCTAGTCAGAGGTGGACCTGAGCTGGAAAATTCAGATCTGGATTCTGGAGTGTTTGGATCTGGGCTACATTCTTTTCTGTTACCTGTGGCTATAGCCTGGCCTATACTTATACATACCTATACAGCTCCGTTTCACAGGTATGTAAAGCAAGGCTTCAGTTATTTTTTAAAGTTTGCAAATATAAATTTAGCTGCTGCTGGCTCCAAGCAGGATCAGAGCATGCACCTAAGAGGAATGGAGCATTGCAAAATGGCAGAAGTCCAGGAGAGGGAGCATGGTGAGGGGACAATGATAGGAGAGTAGATGACATTTTGTGCCAATATATAAAAAAGGGCAAACATAATTACAGACCTGGGTAATTGTAGGCCTGTCAGCCTGACATTGATCCCAGGCAATATAATGGAGCTGCTGATACAGGACTCGATTAACAAAGAAGGTTAATATAATGAATGCAAATTAATATGGGTTTATGAAAAATAGCTCCTGTCAAACTAATTTGATATCTTTTCTTGATGAGATTACAGGTGTTGTTGATAAAGGTAATATATTTAGACTTCTGTAAGGCATTTGAATTGGTACTAAATAACATTTAGATCAAAAAACTAGAACAATATAAAATTAACATGGCACGTGTTAAATGGATTAAAACTGGATAACTGATAGCTTTCAAAAGGTAAATGTAAATGGAGAATAGTCACAGTATGGGTCTGTTTTCAGCAGGGTCCCACAGGGAATGGTTGTTGGCCTATGTTATTCAATATCTTTATCACTGACCTGGAAGGAAACATAAAATCATCACTGATTAAGTTTGCAGATGACACAAAAACTGAGGGAGTGGTAAATAATGAAAAGGACAAGATCATTGGTTAAGAGTGATTTGAATTGCTTGGTAAACTGGGCACAAGCAAACAACACACATTTTAATATGGCTAAATGTAAATATATACATCTGGGACAAAGAATGTAGGCCATACTTACAGAATGCGGGACTCTCTCCTGGGAAGCAGTGACTCTGAAAAATGTTTGGGGGTCATGGTGGGTTATCAGCTGAATGTGAGCTCCCAGTGTGATGCTGTGGCCAAAGAGCTAATGTGATCCTGGGATGCATTAACAGGGGAATCTCGAGTAAGAGTAGAGAGAGGTTATTTTACTTTTGTATTTGGCACTGATGCAACTGCTGCTGGATTACTGTGTCCACTTCTGGAGCCCACAATTCAAAAAGAATGTTGATAAATTGGAGTGGGTTCACAGAAGATCCGTGAGAATGATTACTGGATTAGAAAACATGCTTTACAGTGATAACTAGATTGATCTCCTTGAGTCTAACAAAAAGAAGGTTAAGGAATGATTTGATTACAGTCAATAAGTACCTACATGGGAACAAATGTTTAGTAATGGGCTCTTCAGTCTAGCAGAGAAAGGTACAACATGATCCAATGGCTGGAAGTTGAAGCTAGACAAATTCTGACTGGCAATAAAGTGTACATTTTTATCGGTGAGAGTAATTAACCATTGGAATAATTCACCAACTGTCCTTGTGGATTCTCCATCACTGACCATTTTAAAATCAAGATTGGATGTTTTTCTAAAAGATCTGCTTTAGGAATTATTTTGGGGGAACTTCTATTGGTTGAGCCATCAAGGAGGTCAGACTAGAGGATCACAATGGTCCCTTCTGGCCTTAGAATACATGACATAGAGTTGTGCTACCAGACCTTGGAATGTGGAGGAGGCCAGAGAAGGGAGTTCTTAGGGGTGGAAGGCTAGGAGATTGGCAGGGAGTGGAGAAGGGATGAATAATAATAATTAATAACAATAACAATGATTATTATTTATTATTATTATTTTATTTATTATTGCTATTATTTATTATTTGTCTAGTGGTAGCACCTAGGAACTCCAGTCATGGACCAGGACCCCATTGTGTGGGGCACTGTAGAAACACAAAACAAAAAGACAGTCCCTGTCCCCAAAGAACTTACAGCCTAAGTATAAGACAAGAGATATAGAAATAATGAGACGATATCAGTCAGCATGATAGGCAGTGGTCTCAGCACAAAAGGAGGTACAGGGGATCAGAGGGCATGGAAACAGTGTGTAGTGGTACCTATTCACTAGAATATACACAATTGGGAACAATAATGAGCTGTGAAAAAAAGGTGAGGCAAATTTCAGTAAACTTTTGCAGAGAATCTTTTGAGGAATTTGTCCAGCTCAACTGAAAATTGACCCATTTATTAAATGAACAGATCTGTTCTGATACTATTCACATCTTACTCATCTGTCCTTGTAGATACCTTCCATCTAATGGCAAGAACAAGCGTAAGACACAAAAGTCAATGCACCTATGTAGTGAGGCAGTATGGCCTCCCTCTGAGCCAGAGGGGTCTGAACCACCCTCCATGCCCAAGTGGGCAGAGCCTGGCCTGCCTTGCTCCTCCCGCTGGAAGTATGTCACCAGGGCAGCAAGTATAAAGGGTGGGGGCCTCCCGCTCAGTTGGAGCACAGACACCGAAGGAGGCAGACGGACCCTGCTTGACCTGGCCGCTGACCCTGCTGCTGAGCCCAGCGGCACCCAGCCCGCCGGGGAACCTGCTTCTGCCACAAAGCTGCTGGGACTGCTGCTGGCCACCTACTCCGAAGAGGTGGAGGACGCCACACTGGTGCAGATACACCCCGAGGGGAGGGGAGGGAGGCCCAGGGACAGCCGACTTTAGTCAGGCTGTAGTTCTGCCTGAGGCACGGTTGGCGTTTTGTGGCTGGATCTCCTCTGACCCAGTGGTGGACCACTCTGCCACTGTTAGGGCCCTGGGTTGGGGTCCAGTGGAGTAGGGTGGGCCCGGACCCTACCTACCACCCCACCACAGGCGGTGGCACCCACCCCTCGCCAGGTCCAGTGGCCTGCGCTCGTTGATTGTCCCCCGAAGCTAGGCTGCTCAACCACTAGGGTTTGCTTCGTCTCTGCAGCAAGAGGCCAGGACTAATTGACTGCTGGGTGTGCTCTCTCTCTGCAGCTAGAGACCAGAGCTCTTTGGCTACCGGGTTTTCTCTGACTCTGCAATCCGAACCCAGAGCTAATTGCCTACTGGCTTTGCCCCATCTCTGCAGCAAGAGACCAGGGCTAATTGACTCTTGGCTTGCCCTGTCTCTGCACCAACGGACCAGGGGTGATTGACTCCTGGATTTGCTCTGGCCCTGCAGCTAGAGCCCAGAGCTAACTGACTGCAGGTTTGTGCTGTCTCTGCCTACAGAGGCTAGAACTAATTGACTACTGTGTTTGCTCTGCCCCTGGCTGAAGGGCCTGGAGCTACTTGTTGACTGTGCAGACTCTGAGCCATGCCAAAAGGACCCAGAGACCATAGACTAAGCTGTGCACAGCCTCTGTGTGCAGGGCCCAAGGGCTATAGAAAGTTGGCTACTTAGCCCGTTAGACTGGTCAGGACGCTAACGCCTAACGCTAATTCTCCTGATAGTAGGTAGCGGCCCCGACGATGTAGGGAGGTAGTGTGGCCTCCCTCTGACCCAGAGGGGGAGGGACAGCCACCATAGCAGTACAACCCTCCACAGCCTGTTCTGTCAGGTTATCAGCATTTTGAAAGAGCATAAAAAAGGAGAAAATTAGTTATGAAACTGGGTACAAAATGGGAAAACTCTCAAGGAAAACATTCCACCCCATACTGAAAATTGACACTTGAGAGGTTGTTGGAGGTCAGGATTAGGTCAAGGAGGGAAAGGAGCTGCATTTTACAACACTTTACCCTCCAGTTGTTTGAGTTCAATCACTCATCCACGGCTAATGTCTTCCTGCGTTTTATGGGAAATACTATTGTGTAATGACAGAGATGAGGCTGACAAGGTGCATAACTCTGATGGATCTATCTCTTCATTAAATCAGATGTTCCTCACAAACCTGTGTTCAGCACCATTTTCCCTTATTGTACTAGGGGCTGGTCCACACTAACCCCCCACTTTGAACTAAGATACGCAACTTCAGCTACGTGAATAACATAGCTGAAGTCGAAGTATCTTAGTTGGAACTCACCGCGGGTCCACACGCGGCAGGCAGGCTCCCCCCATTGACTCCGCATACTCCTCTCGCGGAGCAGGAGTACCGGCATCAACGGCGAGCACTTCCGGGATCGATCCCAGAAGATCGATTGCTTACCGCCGGACCCGGAGGTAAGTATAGACATACCCTAGGATAGCTGCGGATCAGGACCTTCAACTTCTGACAGCCCCTATCCACTGAGATTTCAGCAACCGCACCCAGGAATAGCAGCATTTTGTGGTGACAATGGTGGTAGCTATGGTGTAATAAAAATGCCACTTATTTTACCAATATAGACATAAATAGATATGGTCTTTGGGGGCCACTCCCCCTCCATGAATTTGGGGACTCAGAAATGACCAGGTTCATCTCAACTTTAATTACAAAACTGCAGGATTTTTTGCCCTTTTCATTATAAAAATGTTAGTGAAAATATAACCCAATTGGACTGTGTTGGATAGTGCTGGGACAGATTTTGTGGTTTAACCATCAGCTAATGCAGATGAATGTTCATTTTTTTATTACACTGGACAAGACATCCATTAATAGGTAGTTGGCCAGCTGCCTGAACGATCAGAAAAGTGAGAAGTTCAATAGATATCTTGAGAGTTAAACTGCTTAGTGTACATTTGAAGTTATTCAAACATGTGAAAAATCTACCAGATGGATTTTCAGCTTTATGACCTGTTCCAACTAAATCTGATCTTTTTGAGATGCTAGTCACATCACTTAATGAACTGCTGGAAGGCTCTCATATACCAGGGTGATGGGTTTGAAATAAAAATCAGAATAGAACAGAATTCAGATCAGATAAGAAATTTAAAAAAATGGAATTTTTATGGTAGCATCTAGAGGTCCCATTGTGCTGGGCCCCCATTGTGCTGGGTACTGTACATACTGTGGCAGAGCTCTGACCTTGCTCCCCGTGGGTCCTGCGCTTCTAGGCGGTATATGCTAGCCTCAGTGGCTCACTGTGTCCCTCCATGTAGCCCTTCTCTCTCTAGGGCCAGGTTTACAGTCTACTGAGCCCTTTTCATCATAAGCCAGCATGGAGGTTGGTGAGAGTACTCCCAGTCTCTGTTGTCCCTAGGGGCTTGTTTCAGAACAGTTTAGCCTCCTGTACTGACAGCAGGGCAGGCTCCAGGGTTTTGGCCGCCCCAAGCTGCCAAACAAAAACAAAACAAAACAAAAAAGCCGTGATCGCAATCTGCGGTGGCAATTCGGCGGGAGGTCCTTCGCTCCGAGCAGGAGTGAGGGACCCTCCGCCGAATTGCCGCCGAACAGCTGGACGTGCCACCCCAAGCACCTGCTTGGTAAGCGGGTGCCTGGAGCCAGCCCTGCTTGACGGGGGCCTGACTTCCCTTCCCTGGAGGTGTTCCTGTAGTGGTGGGTTGGGGGGAACCCGGGCCCACCCTCCACTCCGGGTTCTGGCCCAGGGACCCTAATGGTAGCAGCTGTTGGCAGCCAACCTTTCACTGCCAGAGTTGCTACATTTCCCTGGGCCACTTCCCCACAGCTCTCCTGCTTCTCCCTTCTTCACCCTTACCTTAGGGTTCCCTTATCAATAACTTGAGGGTGTCCTCATTAACCTGCCACACTTCCTCTCCCCTGACTCTCCTCTGCCTGACTGGAGTGAGCCCTTTTTATAGTATCCGCAGGGCCTTAATTAGAGTCAGGTGGTCACATTAGCTTAATGGCCTCATCTGACTCTTTGCAGGTTAATTGGAGTCAGGTGTTCTCATTAGCCTGGAGCAGCCCCTGCTCTGGTCAGTCAGGGAACAGAAAACTGTTAATCCAGTGGCCAGTATATCTGCCTTCTGCTACTCTGCTGTACCCAACTGGCCTGGGTCTATCACAATACACATAGTGAAAGACAGTCCCTGCCCTGAAAAGCTTACAACCTAAATACAACAAGACACCAGGGATACAGAAGTTATATGACTTGCTCAGGGTCACAGAGCAGGTCAGCAGCAAAAGAGCCAAGCTGTCCTGAATCCCAGGCCAGCGACCTAACCACTAGTTCGTGCTGTCTCCCAACTCTGCTTTTCATTACCCCTATCCCATTAGACAACCTTCCCATTTTATACAAAAGTCAGAATTCTAGTGTTTGGGAGTTTTTCATGCTTTGCTCCTGAATTTTGATGGATCTCTAATGCTTGAACAGGGCAGCCCAACTTTTACCAAATTATTGTCTATCGCAAATGTGACTTTCTAATGTGAGACTATAACTACGCCTCACCCTGGCAGAGCAACGTTTCAAAGCTTTTTAACATAATATGCTCTTTTCTGTAGCCCAACAAAGAATTAGGCTCTTTAATAATTCTTGTAGCTGAAAATATTTATGCTGAAAAACCAATGATTAAAGTGATTGGTTATTCTACAATAGAGTATCCAGGACAACATTTAGAGCATCCAAAATGTCATGCTTAACAAAAGGATTCACAAGAAAAATTTTAACTTCATTGCTAGACTTTCCATGGAATTGCATTTACTGTCCCCAAGAACTAGGTTCCAAAAGAAAGTAGAAGGGTAGCATAATGGTATCCTTTTACAGATGCAGAGAGCCATATTGGCAGGGCAGAGGAGCTATAGCCATTATTTTGACCCATTGGCTGGAACAGCAGCTATCTAGGGAGTGTTGCTGCAGCTCCACAGTTTACCTACAATTCTGCCCACTTCCAACCTATGCAGAGCTCCCCATACCACCTTATTGCTTAGGCAAATCCAAAGCAGTGCGGACCAACGCATGTTCATTTTCACCATCTGAATCACCAGCAGAAGGTCGATTTTCTTTTTTGGTGGTTCGGGTTCTGTAGTTTCCACATTGCAGTGTGGCTCTTTTAAGACTTCTGAAAGCATTTTCCAGACCTTGTTCCTCTCAGATTTTGGAAGGCACTTCAGATTCTTAAACCTTGGGTTGAGTGCTGTAACTATCCTTAGAAATCTCACATTGGTACCGTCTTTGCGTTTTGTCAAATCTGCTGTGAAAGTGTTCTTAAAACGAACATGTGCTGGGTCATCATCCGAGACTGCTATAACATGAAATATATGGCAGAATGCGGGTATAACAGATCCGGAGACATACAATTCTCCCCCAAGGAGTTCAGTCACAAATTTAATTAAGGCATTATTTTTTTAACAAGCATCATCAGCATGGAAGCATGGCCTCTGGAATGGTGGCTGAAGCATGAAGGAGGCATATGAATGTTTAGCATATATGGCACGTAAATACCTTGCGACTCTGGCTACAAAAGTACCATGTGAATGCCTGTTCTCACTTTCAGGTGACGTTGTAATTAAGAAGCAGTCACCAGTATCTCCCTTAAATGTAAACAAACTTGTTTGTCTTAGCAATTGGCTGAACAAGAAGTAGGGCTGAGTGGACTTGTAGGCTCTAAAGTTTTACATTGTTTTGTTTTTGAGTGCAGTTATGTAACCAAAAAAAATCTACATTTGTAGGTTACACTTTCACAGCAAAGAGATTGCACTACAGTACTTGTATGAGGTGAATTGAAAAATACTATTGCTTTTGTTTATCATTTTTACTGTGCAAATATTTGTAATCAAAATAATAATATAAAGTGAGTACTGTACACTTTGTATTCTGTGTTGTAATAGAAATCAATATATTTGAAAATGTAGAAAAACATCCAAAACTATTTAATAAATTTCAATTGGTATTGTATTGTTTAACAGTGCGATTAATCACAGTTAATTTTTTTTAGTTAATCGTGTGAGTTAACTGCGATTAATTGACAACCCTAATAAGGATATACAGAAAACAGAGTGTACGACGGTGAAACTTATAATAAAACATCTAAAATAAACACAGCCATACCAAAGAGAGTCAGTCAGGCCCTAAAAGTGAAGCAGAAAGCATAAATAAGGCAGGATAGAAATGAATAGCAATCAGATGAGAAAAACTCAGCTGAAAAATTCAATCTGTCTTGGAAAATAAATGAGACCATGGAAAGCCACATTTTTTTTAGGAAAGAAAATGAAGAGGAAATAA
Source organism: Chrysemys picta bellii (assembly GCF_011386835.1). Classification (NCBI taxonomy): domain Eukaryota; kingdom Metazoa; phylum Chordata; order Testudines; family Emydidae; genus Chrysemys; species Chrysemys picta. The sequence continues at coordinate 35,643,451 of NC_088794.1, read as the reverse complement.
AAATAAGGATGCACGGAGCAGTCCAGAAGTGTTGACCAGTGTCTTCACAAAGGCCTATGCCCTTATGTCAGACCAGCAAGAGCTGAGCCAGATATGTCACAGAGGCCTAACCCTTGATAACCCCCCAGCTAAACAGAGTTGCAGAACCAGTAACCCTCACAATGCTAATGGTGCAGCAACCTCACTGGGTACATCTACATTGGCTGTGGCAGTGAGTCTCTGAGCCCGAGTCAACAGAGACTGACTTGTGTGGCTTGCACTACCACACTACAAAGAGCTGTGTAGAGAGCACTTTTAAGACGCAGCTCAGGCTCTGAAGCCCACCTCGCTTCCTAGGCTTCAGAGCCCGTGCTCCAGCCCGAACAACAACTTGGAAGCACTGCATACACAGCTATTTTTAGCATGGTAGCGTGAGCCCTACAAGCACAATTCTATTGACCCAGGCTTGGAGGCTCATTGCCGTGGGCTGCCGCGAGCTGGGTAGACATACCCACTGCGGTTTTGGCCTTCACAACAGTAGCTGGAACCACTAAACCAGAGCCTTCACAGAAATCGGTATCTTGAAGTCATCGCAGGGAGGTGAGGTTTATAGATTGCTTTGCAAACTCCGTAGAAAGGTTCTCATTTTCTCTTCATGTCTATAGGACTTTTCCATCTGAAGCAGCACATTTTAAAATAGAGAACAAGGTGGTGCCCTGAACAAGTGCTGTAAGAAGACATTTGCATCACTAGCAAAACTTGATGAAAAATCATGCTTCCACCAGTTAGGCAACAAATGTCATGTAAGGGGATTCTAGCAGAGCTGGTTAGAAATTTTATTTTTCGCCAATTTTTTTTTTTTTTTTGGCAAAAATGGTTTTTCTTGAAACCGCCCAAGCCCCCAAATGTCCATTTAATCAAAAAAGCCATTTTTCCATTGAAAAAATGTGTTGATGGAAGATTTTTTTTGCTGCCTTAGTTGCTAATGAAACTATAAAGTGAAAAGAGAAATCCCTCGTGTTGCCCACTGTACGATTTAGCGTGTGTTTTCGTCACATCTTTGTCACCAGGATAATGCTACTGTAAGATGCCATGATCAACACAAGGGTGAAAGAGAAACACAGCCCATAGAAATGTGTGAGACCAAATGTGGGCAACATCCTTGCTGCTATTTTAAGAAACACCTTGTGTGATTTGATAACAGCAAATTTAATGTGCAGACCCACCCACAGACATGTACGCAGTTCAATTTTGTTTATCGACAGACCTGAGCAAACATTAGCAGAGGAAAGTCCTTTTCTGCGGATAGTGAGCCATCAAAGTGATACAGAAAAGACTTCCAGCTGCAGCCTGCATATGAAGGAACTATTCACACAGGACTAGCTGCATTTTCCGGGTGGTGTAATCAAATTTATCTTTTTAAAATAAAACTGCACGAGTAAAAATAAAATCCTCGTGTATGTTTTCCTCATGAGCTTTCTGCTCAGTAGGATCAGGTTTCACAACTACTTCTGGGCACTGTCATTTTAGATGCAGATATACTGCACATTCTGTACAGGACAATGAAGCTGTATGAGGTCATGACCCAGTAATGGATCAGAACTCATTTTGAAGAAACACGACGTGATGTACCAATCTTTCCTCAGTGTCTGCAGATCTGGGAGGCTGGAATTCATCACACTGAAGCCTTTTATACTCCGCATTCAGAGCTGCCAACAAGCCATTGTGCTCACTCGTGCCTCTAAGATGGTTTCATAAAGTGTGTATTGTATACAGAGTCCAGACAAAATGGTTCAGACTGAGCTGAGCCTTTGCTGGAGATGAACCATTTTTGAGATTCAAAAGAGCTAGATTAATTTTTTATTAAAAGTTTTGCTTCTTTTCATATATCTGTATGTAATTCCTGATTCTATCTGGGATGAGAGGTAAATGGGTTATAAGAGGCTCTTCCAGCTTGATTAGTACCACAATGCACCAGAAATCTCTCAAGAAAGAATGTTTTGGGAGCTTTCCAGCCCAGTTTTGCAGACTCATGAAGCTTTGCTAAAGTTCAGACGCTGTAAGATTCTAAACTTTTGAATACTTGCCCTTCTCGAATGACCATGGTTAGCTGATGAGTAGCATATTGCTTCACTACCCTTCTTGTTTCTTGCTCAAGGTACATATAGATGTTTATTAACAAGTAGGTAATACCATTCTTAATAAACTTAAAAACGTATAAATTATGCCCAAATTGTTCCAGCTACATCTGTGAGCAGAAAGGACACTCTCTGGGTGTCTAATGACAGCCTTACATTTTCTGCTGTTAAAACTCTGATTCATGTGTCCGCTAAAATATCACTTATAAAGTGGGGGCCCTTAAAAAGTTTCTTTTTATCTTTTTTACCATTGATTAAGGTATTACCAGTGGGAGCAGCTACTACTCGTATTTGGAAAGGGGAATGCCACTAATGCTAACACCAACAAATACAAGGTCAGGACCATCCATCTAGAAACAGAGAATGCAAGTCGTACTTACCAAGCGGGGTACTATATTCTGAAAAGTGGTGACTCTGAAAATGTCTTAGGGGTCATTTTAGATAAACAACTGAACAGGAACTCCCAATGTCATGCTGTGGCAGGAAGAGCAAACAGTATACTTGGATATATTAATAGGGAATTATTAAGTAGGAGTAGGAAGGTGATATTACCTGTGTATACGACACTGGTAAGATAGGTACTGTAATAATTTGTCCAGTTTTGATGTCCACACTTTAAAAAGGATGCTTAAATATTGAAGGAAGTTCAGAGAGGAGCTACAAAAATTAATTTGCAGTCTGGAAAACATGCCTTACAGTGAGTGACTAAAGGAGCTCAAGCTACCTAGTTTATTGAAGAGAAGGGTAAAAGATTACTTGATATCCTTTCACACAGGAAGGAGATACAAATATCTTTAACTGAGCAGCCAAATCAAGCAGTGAGCTGTGTAATCTAGCAGAAGCTGACATGAGTAAATTTAAACTGGAAATAAGATGCACATTTTTAAATGGGGGTAATTAACCTTTGAAACAGATTACCAAAGGTAACAGTAAATTCTCCACCACCTGCTGTCTTTACATCAAGATTAGATGTGAAAAGATATGCACAGGTTATTGGGATAGATTCAGGATTCACTGGATGAAATCTACCACCTGTGTTCTTTGAGTATGAACTTCATGTAGTGAAGTGACATGCCATCACTGTATGTGGTGGATCATGGCATGGGAAAGAGAATAGTTACAAGAAAATAAATGTATCTGTAAGGAGCCTAAATCCCTAAAAACTCCAAAGCTAACCAGACAAGTTAGTTGTGTGTTTACATGCACAGTGTTGAGTTTTGACAAGGGACAACTTTTGTTTTCCCCAGGGAAGTGGGTGGTAGGTTTCTCTTTTCTTCTGGAGGGGAGAGAAATGGAGATGGCAGATTTTACCTCTTTGCCACTCTGCCCTCCAGGAGAGGGCAGAGGGAACGAGCAGGGTCACAGCTCTTCCTATACAAGAAAGGATGTAGATAAGAGACTCCTAGTTTGAGTAACTCTTCTCCCATTAGGTGCCAATTCTGTTCCAACTACTGTTGGAAAAATGCTTCCTAAATGATGGTCAAGTCCCTCTGAAACGGATTTTAATGAGGCTGAGATCTAATTTAATTCTCTTTGCTATATAAATACAATAAACCAGTAGGGCACCTAGAGCCTTGGATAGGCATATTTATTATTTTAAATCTAAATAAATAAATACACAAATTCCTGTGAGGTCTCTGGATCAACATCTGTAGTTTGCTGGGCTGATGTTAAGGTTCAGACCTCTTTGAGGACACTTGTTCAGCAGTTTTAGTATGCTTGGCTGAAGTCAAAGTCACACACTTTCGTGAGGGCACTGGATCAGCATTTCTAGCTTGTTGGGCTGATGTGAAGACTCAAGCCTCCGTGATTTCACTGGCTCTGCACCTCTATCTAGCAGTCTGGCCTGGTGTCTAGGAGGTGATTCTCTGAGGTTACCTACTGAGCACCTCAGACTTGCTGATGTGATTTCAAAGAAGAGACTTTTGTGAAGATTACTGGTTCAGCCCTTTGCCTTATTAAGCTGACGTCAAAGCGTGGGCCATTGTCAATTCACTGGCTCAGCAAATCTAGCTCGCTCAGTTCACTGGTGTAGCAGCTTTTGAATGCCGGGCTGTTGCCATAGAAATACACAACCCCTTCTGAAGTTACTGGATTAGCATATCTAGCTGCTTTCTGGGCTGAAGTCAGAGAACGGGTCTCAGTGAGGTCTCAAACACAGCACATTTATCTTTCTGGGATTATGCCAAGGAATAGACCTATGTGATGTCACTGGCTACTGGGGGCTAGATTGGCTGCTAAGAAGGCTGCCAAGATTTGCTATCCCCATCTACTCTCACAGCTACCTAATGATTTCCTTAGTTCTAGCCTCTCTCAGAGCTGGGCAGGTAGTGAATTGGAAAGGTGTCAAACACTGGCTGCCTCACATTTGTTCATTCACCTCTCCTCTGGCCCCAACCAGCAGCTGTGGTGGCAGCAACAGGGATACATTCCACCGCTGGGAAGAAGACATATGTGTGTGTCAGCAGGGGAGAGAGGACCTGTTGGGGAAATAGCACTGTTGTGTTGATAAGGGACCTGTCTCAGTCCCAAAGGGTTATGATTAGCGTATGTAGCAAATCTTCAAAATTCACAGAGAAGTCAACATTTTTATGAAAATATTTTCCCTTTTTTTGTCACAATTCAAAATTATGATGAAAATGTCTTGGAAATTTTTCAACATTCAAAATTTATCAGCAAATGCATCATTACCAAAATATCCCATGAAATGTTCATGAAAATATATCCAGTTTTACTGCCAGCTCTAGGAAAGTCCTAGTTTACTGTTACAATATTAAACAGCTAAGAGTGGTCTGTGATTTTGTGTCAAGTTGTCTGTGACTCCTGCCAATTATACTAACCTATTAAAAAAAAACCCTACCCTTTTATTAAACACATAGTGACAGAATGGGAAACAGTTAAAGCCTTTGAAACTTACAAAGTAAGACTTCCTCTTTGACTTTTTCCACTATTCCTTCTTCCTTTAGTTGTATAAAGTCTTTTAAATAGACAATTCCATATTTAACAGTTTAAATTGGTTTTTAAAGTTCTTATTGGGGAAAACAGTCTGTTCAGATGCTCTTCTATTGCTTTTGTAGCCCAATCCTGATTTTTTTTTTTTAAAAAAAGATAAGCTAAAACAAAACATACTTGGGGTGGGGGAGAAAGTGCACAAAAAACAGAAATAGACAGCTTCTATCTCTGTATATTTCATGCTTGCAGCCTAGCTGCTGGAAAATTACAGGCCCAGCACATGGGATTGAGCTAAAAACATTATTTATAAGCTTGTATTTCTGATTATAGCATGGTTGTGTGCAGCTTGATTCTTATTAGAGCTCAGGCAAAAAGAGGGAGACAGGAAAGATGTAGAAGAAATGTGCGTGCTTAAGGCGATGCCTGGAGATAACAAACTTGGGAGGGGAGATAACAGGAACCTTAAGTTCGCCTCCTGGGTATTGCTTAGAATTCAGCCTAGCTCAATGGAAGTGCTGATGTGATCTGGCTCTCTCTTCTCTCCTTGGCCTCAATCCTGCAAGCACTTATCTGGATGGTTAGCTTTACTACTATGTGTAGCCCCATTAAAATCAACAGGGATATTCATCATTCATAACTTTGAACATTTGAAATGTTTTAAAGATTTTGTGAAAATGTTGAGTTTTGCTGCACAATGAACACAACTTCAAAATTTCAATTTTTTCCATAAAATTGTTTTTCCAGTTTTTGACCAGCTCTGAGGGTGTGTGTGTGTGTGAGAGAGAGAGAGAGAGAGAGAGAGAGAGAGAGGAAAACATTGCAAAGGAAAATATGTAAAACATAAACCCAGGCACTAAATGCTGTAATCACAACTGTATGGTTATTGTGTAGGGTTACTACAGGGTAGAGTTAAGGTTGTTTGGCTGCCATAGCTTGTCTTTTCATACTTTAATATGTTTGAATTTCTTTTAAGTGTAAACCTCTAGGTTTCCTGGGTTTGTAATACTTGGTTTTGGGATAATTAGCTTTTATCCTTAAATTAGTGATATATACTCTTAACCTTAACATAATTTTTATCTTAGATATCCATTGGCTTCTGTGGCAGTCTGAGCTGGATTTTGCAGTCTAAGCTGTCTAAGCATTGAGGCAGAGCTGTCATTTATGTCTTGTCAAATGCACAGCTAGAATCTATTCAGTTCCTTCTCCAGTGCTCTAATAAACAGATCTTTTAAACCTAACCTTTTTTTTTATTAATACAAGACTCTATGTCTGGAAATCCCCTTTTCTATTGAAAATAAATGTGAGCAAATATTTGATGCAATAATTAAACAAGACCTTCCAGATTTTTACAATGGTTATCACTGCTCTGAATTCCTATTACTCATAAAAGAAATATTTAACTGCACTTCCTTACTAAAAGAGGCTTAAGTACTTGTGGTTACCATCTGTGGGGGGAATGGACTTTGATTTCAGAAATGAAATAAAAGATACCAGCCTAATAAGCCTTATAGATACACAATAGCCAGATGGCCCCGACAGCTTCCAGACACCAGCTTCCTCCTCTATTATCGCATCTGGCACGGGAGGCTGGGTTTTCCTTTCTTTTTTCACTTGCCTGCAAAGCAACTGGAAATTAGTTTGATTTGTTCATATTTTTTATTTTAGAGAGACGCAAAATAGGTGTAGTTTATTAATAAAAATAAATATTTAATGTTAATTGAGGCTGTGTGCTAAATTATCAATGGCCAGGGAAGCAAAAGTAGACCCCTGTGGTAGCCAAGCTTTAGGTCTGAGCATACTGAATTGCAGACTTTGTCTCCCAGTCCTTGTTTAGGGCATCATTCTTCCCACCAAGTCAGTAACTACGTAACAAGGAGGAAACGTTGCTAGGTTCAATTAGTGGCGTTTCCAAGGAATTCTTACACTGAAGTGGACCAGCCTCTTCTGCTGCAGAACTCAGGGTAACCTCAGGAAGGCAAGAGGCATCCATGCAATTGACATTTGCCCCTGCTCTGACGCCTGGCCCCACACATAGACGCCAACCCGTGGATAGTGTGGCTGCTCCTGTAGTGCCCCCATAGAGGATTCCACAGTGCAGAGAGGCAGGACAGCTTAAGGTAATACCGATATTAATGCACTTCTGCTGGTTTCCTATGTATGTTTTGGAGGAGCTAATCCAGAGCTCAGCCCCTTCTTCTCCTCAGCCTGTCACCTTGTCAAGCTGTCTGGAGTAGGTTGTGACAGGGCAGACTGTCAAGGGACAGGGCACAAACCCCAAACTGGTTGTATGTCTATAATTAGATTTCACCAACCAAGTAACAAGTGTGAACTCCTAAAGCACTATAACAGCCTTAGCATGGAGTCAGAGACAGTCCCCTGGGGTACTTCTCTATCTTGCTACTGAGTAAAGCCTGCCTTTGTGATAGGTGGTCCCTTACAGCAAAAATCACAACAATATTCAGGTTATTCCCAGTTGCAATGGACCAGTCAGTTACCCAGGTCAATGGTACCTTAGGTCTCTCACCAGAGACAATGCTTGTAGCTAATCCTGTAATAAACTAACTAAAGTTTTATTAACTAGGAAAAAGAAATGACTTGTTTACAAGGTTAAAGCAGGTAAAGATACACACACAAATGAGTTACAGTCTTAGGTTTTAAAAGGTAATAGATGCTGATATAATAAGCAAGGTCTATATGTCCTTTAGAGCTAATCGAAGCTAAGCAGCTTGGGGATCCCTTGCTTATGCTTAGAGATATTTCCCTGTCCAAATTCTAAGCAGCATAATGATAACAATTCCTCTTTGGCAGGGATTTTTAGCCCTTCCCCCAGTGTTCCGGTGTGATGTGATAGGGCTTGTGCACATACCCTCTTCATGGGTGCGGGGGAAGCAATCAACAAAGTCTTTTGTTCACTGATGTTCCACAATGGTTTGTCCGGTGTCTATTGGCCTTCTTTTGTTGGGGAAGAGATGACACCTCCTGCAGTAAACTAGTATTTCATACTTGGTAATGTTTCTCTCCTGACTGGGGTTTTTTACAGTTTTAACAAACACTTTTATAGTTAAAGAACAAACACTTAAATATTACCTTATAACATGGTATACAGGTATTATAAGTAAGCCAATGTTTTAGTCACAGGTATTTTTAGTAAAAATAATTGTCAGGTCACGGGCAGTAAACAAAAATTCATGGCCAGTGACCTGTCCATGACTTGTACTATAACCCTGACTAAATCCTTGGAGTGCTGCAGGTGCTCCTGGAGAACTGTGGGTGCTCGGGGGGGGCAGAAGACCAGGGGGGCAATGTGGGTGCTTGGGTGGGAGTAGCCTGGGACCCCCGCTCGTGCTGGAGGAGGGGGGAATTGGTGGGGTTGGCGGGCTCGCTACCTGGCTTTTTGGCAGTGGTGACATGTCTCTCCCTAAGCTCCTAGCTCTGCACGCTGCCAGCTCCGCAGCCCCCATTGGCTGGGAGCCAACCGCACCAGCCGCTGCAGAAGTCAAGGAAGTCACAGCAAGTCACGGAATCCGTGACAAACTCGCAACCTTAATTATAAGTACAATTAATGCATGCCGCATCCTACAAGCATTTCATAAAGTCTAAACACTAATTACATTCTTAGAACTCTAATATCTATTTTAACAATACTAACCACACAAGCAACCTAGACTGGTTTCTGGCTATGCATTTGCCAGTGTTCAGTGAGGCCAAGGGGCCTTGGCATGAGCTGGCACCTGCTCTGCCAGCGTCACACACCTCTCCACTATTTCCACTTTTGTGGAACCTCTATGGAGAGGGCCAGAGAAAAAAGGAGCCCATACTGCACAGGCAGCACTCCACTCTTGTCTTCCCAGTCTAATTTAGGATTTTCTAGAGTACCCATTACCAGCTAGTGTGTATATATATTATAGCTTTCCCCATACTGGGTTTGAATCAGAAACTTCAGATGAAACCCATAATGGGGAACCATCTGAGCCAAAGCTAATGAAAAAAAATAATGCTAATAATTCATGTAGATTTAAAGTTCAGGCTAATTGTGAAGTTCGGATCTGATGGTCTGATCCAGGGTTCTGGTTTGGCTAATAATTGAGATAAGGCAAGGTGTAAGGTTCACATCCTCAACTTGTGTAAATTGTTGTAACTGAACTGAAGTCAATAGAATTATGACATTTTACACCAGGTGAGGTTCTGGCTGGTGGGTTTTAAAATGGCCATACCTAGTCCACACTGACTGAGCAAACAGTGTCTAAACTATGTGTGGAAACACTTTAAACCCCATAAATACTTAAAATCAGGCTGACATGGTTTTATCTGCGGTGTAGAAAGATCCAAAATCTTCAACTGTTGTTATTAAGTAAAGAGAACCCACCAGACTGTCATACCCGAGAGTACATACCATACAGGATATAGTTATAGCATTGCCATTTATTTTATATAGTCTGTTGACTCTGGGTGACTCATATTTTATGACCTTACAGAGGTGATAACAATCTGTGTCTCAAAAGGCTAAACCAATTAAGAAAAGCCCTGCTGTCTGATAACCTGAGGTGAGTATTAAAGGTGGTGTTTTGAGACTTGGTGTCTAATCACTTCTGGCTTCTTACTGAGCAGCTGTGTGAAATTATCCAGCCTTTGGCAAACTTTCCCTACGAAAGATGCCTATTGCATCTGAAGATAAATTGTCCTTTACTTGTTCACTGCACTGAAAGGTGGGGCCCATCTGCTTGTGGGAATCAGTTTTCTGAGCACTTAGTATTGGCGTATTTGTTTTCCCATCAGTTATGATTTAGTGGTTTTGTATTTTCTGTAGTCTGAAGAAGACAGAGAAAGACAAGTGCTGTCTTACCCAGAATAAAAATGTGAGTTCCTAGATTACTGACTTAAATTTTGATTCACTTGTTTTCTGACCAGTAAAAGTCAGCAATTTATACCAAATTGAGGCAACTCAGTTTTCAAAATTGTAAATAGCAATTTCCACAACTTTCATATCTAGCAATTTTACAAGATGCAGTATTTTTTATAGAACCCCAAGAGGTCCAAATTCAGCAAAACCAATGTGATCCCTCTGATGTCAAAGCTGCTGTAATAGAGGAGAATTTGGCTCATATGTTTTGATGCATAAGATCTCATTGAAAAAGCTCCCTTCTCTAAGGGCAGACATTTATTGTCAAAATGTCTAGTGAGATACTGCTGACATCTGAAGGAGTCAAACTCATACTGTTGTCCTGTGAAATTCAGGATCTCTCATTCAAAAAATGGGTGATTTTTGTTTTGTTTCCTCATCAAAGACAACTCTTTCATATAGGAGGAACAGAAGTTTATGCCACGCTGAAATGGCAACTACCAACTATTCTGTATTCTAGTACTCTGTAATCAAGTCTTTCAGTTTCTCTTTCTCTAACTCTTCACTCGTTACCTGAGGCATTATATACCCCTTCTCGTGCCATGTAACAATGGCACCATCTCTTTATAAGGCACAATACTAATGATATCTCACAGCCTTTTTTCTTTCACTTATATTTAGTATAGTAACAAATACTGCAAGCAGGATCATGAATATAGCTTGCCTACAACTCACATGCCATACGTGCAATATTAATGGTTAGTGATTACTAATTAGATCACTCAATCTTTAGTTCTCTTACTTTTTCATATAGTGGGCCAGATCTGATGACAGAGATCCTCTCATGGGCAACTCCCCACTGTACACTCCACATTTTCTCTGCAACAGCTATGTTTCTTGGTTAGAGATTGACTCATGCCCAAATCCAGATTTTGGGGAAGACCTGATATGGATCTAAATTCCATGACTGAGTCCAGTTTCTATGATGCACCAAACCAAAATTGCAGAACCACCATCCCAACAAACTTTAGGAAAGTTGAAATCTGGGTCTGGATCTGAAGATGGCAGCTAAGATCATTCTGTACTAAGGACAGATTTGAGAAGACAAAGTCAAAATCAATTCACTTTAGTTCAAAAGGTGAGGATGCCCACCATTTTGTATTAGTGCAGTATAATTCTGCTCCTTGGGCAAAGGACTTTATATTTATTAGAACAAAATCTCCTTCTGTTTAGGTTCTGCAGTACTATGTAATGTACTTTGCAATTTGTTTCATTCTCCTGTTGTTTTGCTACCCCATCAGATGTTGGTGTCCTGTCTTCTCCACACATTTGACCACTGTTGAATTTATATGAAGATAAAACTTGGCAAAGGGAGATATGAAGCAGCCATGTGGAGTGCAGAAGTACTTAAGGTGTTGTTGTTGTTTTGTATTTGGTTAAGAAAGCCTCTGGAATCCCTAAAAATGGCTTGAATTGCATTACAAACAACAGGAAGTATCACTCCTTGAAGAATGACAGAAGTAGCACCACCAGGAAGTTTTTCTTGGAGAACCAAAAGGTCACAAGTTGAGAACCACTATTCTACATCATTGCAGTTCTGTGGTGCCTAGCAACATGCAATCAAAACAGAATTAGGAATAAAACTCCTTGTAGGGTGAAACACGCCTTATCAAAATCTACCACGCCTGCTTCTAGATTTGGCTTTGCTGTTAGAATTTCAATCTGTGATAGTAGCGAGGTGTGCCAGTAATCTTTTATAGACTGCTTCATCTGAAATTTTCACAAATGGAACATGATACAACAGTCCATAAAAGAAACAACTGAATAAGAGATTTATCGGACAGCATGAAGGCCTAGGAGGCAATAGTGCCAGCTAGACTGTGAGAAAAAGAGAGACCAAGAGTGTGGTTGTGATGTTCAGATGCCATGGCGATAAGTGCAATAATTAAACTCTAGCTAGACCAGCTAAATAGGTAGATGGATTGCATTAGAACAAGATATTGGGAATTTGTAACTCCTGAGTTCTAATCCTGGCTCTGCCACTGATTTGCTATGTGACTTGGGCAAGTCCTTTCAACTTTCTCTGGGACCGATCCTCAGCCAATGTAAAATAGTGTATCTCCATTGAAATCAGCTATGCTAAACAATTCAAGTAGCTAAGTCTCCTTGTGTGTAAAATGGGCCTAATGATGCTCACTCATAAGAATTAGTTAATGTTTGTAAAGTACTTTAAAGATGGGGTTAGAACTCAGGACCTTTAATCTTAGTAAAGTTATAACACAGCCTTGAGCTGAAAGTAAAGGTGCATTAGCTAGGAGCAATAGCAGACTCTGATCGTCTATCGACTAGCCACTGGGGGGTGGGGGTGGAGAGAGGGGAAGAACGGGACACCACACACATAGCCACACTCCTCTTACCAGGCGAAGCTTCTGCTAAGTGTCTGAGGTCCGTTGCTTTGAAACCTTCCTCAGCACAGATTGATGGAGGAGACCGAACTTGAGACTTTCAGCACCAAAGGCACAAGCCACTTGAGCTAAAAAAGTCACTTAATTAACTGTCAGCATTAACAGGCTCTTGTTCACTGCTTTTAGCCAGACATTGCAGTGGGGCATCAAACGTCACTTATCTAGCATGTTACATTAGTTTAAAAAAAAGTATATTTGTTTTTCTCACCGTTCAATATATGTTTGAGGTTGTTTCTCTATTTATAGGTTTATTTTTCTTAGATGCAGAAATAAATCTGTCATTACAGGCCAAACTTTTACAGCGCTTTTGCTTTCACACAATACACCTTTCATTTTCAATACAAACACTACAAGTGAGCCACTACCCACACACTGTGACTTCCTCCATCATTAGTTTAATCTGACAACACATCAAGTTTGCTTTTGCCACACTCAGTGTTTCTTATTTTTGTCTTTGGATAAAGTGAGTGGGAACTCCAGACCTACAAAGAGTCTTGGAGTACAATGAAAGGAGGCAGAACAAAATGGGTTTAATGATGACATTGCCAATAACTGTGTTACTGTGACAGCTGCACAATTAGAATATCTAAATCAGATGTTATACCAAGTATTTTATTTTAAGGGGTGGGAAAACTTTATGAGAGAACCCTTGCCATTTAGAATTTGGGGCTATGCACACACCTATAAAATGAACTATATCAAACATGTGGCCCTATCCAGCAGTCTTTACATGGACAAAACTCTGATTGACTACTTTCCCCTGCTCTTCATTGATCTCTCTTCTCCAAAGAAAGGCAGTTCATGGACTACAACTCTTCTGAAGGTGGGACAGTACTGTAGTCCCACTAGGATGATGTGAAATGTATGTTCTTAATTTGGTGCCGAGATATCATGGTAACTCCTGAAATAAAGATGCTTGAACAGATAGAGTGGAAGGATCAGGCCCAAACATTGGGTCAAATCCGCACCTGGTGTAAAGCCATGTAGTTCCACTGATGTCACACTGGAAACAATTGGTTTATCATATTGTTTTCTTACAGAAAGGATCTAAAAGATCAAAGGTCTTTATTTGACCTTTGAGTTTTGTTATGAATCGTACAATATCATAGTTCCACATGTTAAACAACACGACTTATTTGTGATCTCTTGACCTTTTGGAAATGGTAAGTATGGTTCTCAAGCTGGAAAGATGGACAGCACTGGGGTAGAGGAAATTATAGAGTTCTAGCAGATATATTCTACAGCTGTTATACATCCAATTCTCCATGTGCAGGTTTCCATTGTGAATCCATGTAGTCATAGGACGAAGCTCCATGACACCATTCTCAATTCCTCCTTTATGGTAACGTGGATGGAAAGTATGCAGAACACAGCTCTGTTCCCCAAGGGCTTTGGATTACCCACAATCACCCTCCCTTATAGGATTTGTCTCTTTCACCACACGGCAGAACCATGAGTTCCTGCCTTTTTGGCCCTATGCACTTATGGGATATGGACAGGACTTCAGCGTCTCCATGTACCTATGTAAATATTCACTGCCAACTGCTGAATTTGGGCTTGCCATGAGGTTGGAGGAAAATCCCACATGAATCTCCCTGATACTCATTTGTATTGTACTACTGTATTTAAAAACTTCAGTGTGTTGCTACCTGAAAACTGAGTTGGACTGACCATCATTTTAATAAAAAATATTGATTGATTTAAACCAGCTCCATTGTCCCTTGGTCTGTGTGGCTGCCCAATAATGCACATACCCCTGTTTTCCTGCATGGCCTGCCTGGACCTGGGATTTCGACACACAGCAGTAAGTGGGTGCTACTCCCTCCATTAAACAGTGGGCAGAGAGTGAGCAGAATATGGGCACTGTCCCACAAAGCACCAGCTGGCACATCTGAGGCAATGCAGGTATGGATCAGCAGCCAATTACTACCCCTCCCCTCTCCCTGCAGAAGCAGGAAGGGCATTGTGCTCTTTGAGAGAAATTTTTTCCCTCTTTTGCTCCTGGCATGACTATTCTACCCAGAGTCCTATGCAAAAGGGTAAAAGGAAAATCTAGCCCTAAATGAGTCACATGAGTATTGTGCCCAGACATGCATTTCTCCTCCTGGGGAAGTATCAGATTATGTAACAAAGTGATGTGACACAGAGTAGCATTTCACCATGTAATATGCGTCACATTGGAAATCCGATTCCCTTCCTGGTTTTGTAAATCATACATTTGTAAGGGTCACTTAAGAGAATCGATGGGCTTTTCCTTCCGCAAATACAATACTTAGAAGGAATCATCTCCAGCTTTAATTAAACCATCACAAAAAAGGGGTTTATAACTACTATGATAAAGTGAAATTTTGAAATGTGGAAAATAAACCCAACAACTAAGAAGGATATAAACAACATAACTTACAATACAATGCAGTGGTTTTTGGTCTCAGTTCAAGAAAACATTTTCTTCAGGCTCAATTCAGTTTCACTCACACTTTAATTCAGTCAACAGTTAAAGTAATGGTTTTAAGGTTCGATTTCAAGATATGGGCCAGATACGCTGCTAGTGTATATCAGCATAGCTCTATTGATTTCAATGGAGCTACAATCATTTGCACCAGCTGAACATCTGATCTGAAATGATTAGCAGCTTGGAGTAAGACAAGAAGAAAGTATGAGAGTTGGATCAGAACTAGTGAAAAAGTATTCCCTTGCCCTCCAACTCTGGAGAGTTGTGTGATGTGGCTAAGGTTGGAGGAGCAGAGTGCTCATCAGGGAGTAGATCAGAGAGGAAGACTTGAATGAGTTCATGTGAGCTTGGGAAACCAAGGAAGCAATTTTGAACTGGATTTGAAGATAAACAATAAGGCAAAGCCAGCAATGGAGGATGAAGATATGTTTCCCTTGCATACAGCACCTTCAGAATCCAGAAACAATTGTAGTTTATAGCATGGGACACACAAGTAGTCAGCTGGTATAACATGGTATACCTCAGCTGGATTGGGTCTTAGGTTTTAGGAAGAACATACAATATTTAAGATGGAAAATGATAAAGACAAAAATAAGTACTTGAAGCTTGAGAGGTAGGTCCTGTCCGCTAAGATTCAGGAAATGGACTTAGGTAACCTACATTTCTCCCCATCCAGTACATTTCTGATTTTTAAAAATTGTTTCCTTTGTGGGGAAGATTTTTCCATCTTCAATTTTGGGAAATCTGATTAGAGTGGGGAGAAAAAGATTTCCCTTATGTCATCTTGGGAAATGTTTACTCTGCTTAAAATACCAGAGCAATCTTTATTTTCTGACCGAGAAGCATGAGTCATCCATTGGGCTGCCTCTGACAAGTTGAAGTAGTGGAACTCTGTCTAGTTTTTTTATGTCAAGTAGCCTCTTTCTATTGCTGGTAGGGGGAAAGGTGAATGGATGACTAGACTCTTCGTGGGGCAGAGAGGAGGAAGAGGGGTTCAGTGAGTGAGTGTGGGAAAGTCTATTGACCACAGTAGTATTTACCTGCCTCACAAATGCACCCTCTTGACGCCACTTTCAAGAAAGCTTCACATCTTTTGTATTCTGACTCACCTTGTGTAAAGTCATTGATTTTCATTTACCTAAACTGTTTATTTCATCTGTTAATTTAACCAAGAAGGCAACAACATCTCAAACATTAGCAACTAACGCAATTTGGTGCCAGGAAGTCTTGGTATTCCTTTCCTACTAATTGGGCTTCACTCCACTGTTTCTCCCAATAAGGCAAGAAAGGAAGGCCATGCCAAAAACAAGCTGTACTACAGTCTCTGAAGAACAGGCCAGATCCTCAGCTGACATAAAAAAAGCATTGCTTCTTTGACTTCAGTGGAGCTACCTTCAGTTTAAACCTGCTAGTTCATAAACTCTTTAACTTTGCCCAAGAGAATATATAGATACTTTAAGAGGTTCATTGGGCTAAACTCAGCTTCGAAGATAGACTCCCAGTTAGTGTTCATCAAGATCATTGAAACTAGTGGGGAAAAGAATCCAACAGGAAAGTCAAAGTCATGAATTCTTTTTTCTTATCCCTGGACAGTTCAGTTTAAGGTGGGAGATTTGCACCAAGTCTAATGCATCACTTGGCTATTTTAAAAAATCAATTAAGGATAAGTCTTGTGATACTGAAATTTTCAGTAGGACTCAGGACATGCAAGTTCCTGGAGATGAGCAACACCTTTCCATCACAAATTCAAGTTTGGATATAGGTACTTCCAGAAATAAAGCCTCTGGAGGCAGTGTGGTCTAGTGGCTAGAGCATCTGACCAGGACAGAGGAGAACTGGATACTATTCCTGGCTCTGCCATTGATCTTGGACAAGTCACTGCAGCATCTTGCCTCAGTTTCCTCAATCTGTAAAATGGGAATAATGATACTGATCTCATTTGTAAAGTGCTTTGATATCTAAGGATAAAAAGCACTGTACAAGAGCTAGATATTATTCTGACAAACCAAATTACATGTTTCCACAGTGTCTGTAGATGGTCAGAATAAGACTAAATGGCTACACTGGGATTTGTGAATCTGTGAACTTCCTGCCCTGTAAGGTGGATGCTTGGGAGCCTATAAACATAGGGGAAAATGAATAATACGAGTAAGCATTTGTACTGAAGCTAAAAAAAGGTATAGATTTTAAGAGAGTCTGAATTTTCCTGGTGCACCTATACCGTTAGTTGTCCTCAAAAGTAATATGCAAGTCTGATTCTCATTTTCTCCTTAATACCAGGGCCGCTCAGAGGGGGAGGGCAAGTGGGGCAATTTGCCACAGGCACTGGGCCCCGCAGGGACCCCTGAGAACATAGTATTCTATAGTATTGCAACTTTTTTTTTATGGAAGGGGCCCCTGAAATTGCTTTGCCCCAGGCCCCCTGAATCCTCTGGGCGGTCCTGCTTAATACAGGTTTTTTTCCCCTTTGGATTTGAGTTGACTTGTATCTATACCTTCAGTTGATAAGGTACAGATACAAGTCAATGTGGGTGGGTAATTCTTCCAAGAGAAACCTCTTTTTAGATTCTCATTTCAGCTCTACATTTTTGGTAATGTTTTTCATGTATTTAATGTAAGAGGAAAGTGGAAGGGAACATTTAATTCTATAACTCTTGAAAGTAGATAAGTTAGCTAGAATAAAAGAGAACCGTTAAAGTTTCAAACAGAGAGGAGCACAAATCTGAATCTGCAGGTATGGGCCCAGCTTCCATTTTTTGTATCCACACTGGATTCAAAACCCATAAGGTGGGTCCAGTCTTTCAGGGTCTGAAATTGTTCCCACCCTCTTTTCTTTACCCACATGTAGCCCAACAAAGATCCTCCTTTCCTCGCTGACAGTTTGTCCCCCTGGGCCACACAAACTTTTCCTTTTTATGGCTTGATAACTGGCCTGAAATGACCCTCCAAACCCACATATACTGGCAACAGGAAGCAGCTTGACCCAGCTGCAGCCTCTACAGCCACTGGGTGTATTATAAGTCCAAGAAATTATTTTGTGGTTGCTAGAGAACTATTGCCAAACAATCACAATATAAAAAACAATAACATTTGCACAGGGATTGTCCCATTGGAGCATGCTCAGTACAGACTTAGGGTTTCTAACAGTAAATAGCTATTCTCACATGGGCCACCAGGTGACAATAAGCATAATAAAAATATGCAGAACATTAGACTCCTCCTCCTTTAAATTATTAGCAATAATGAATGTAAAATGTTAACATTATAACAAGAAAACCAAACCGCCTAAGTAAGAGGTTGGGATAGCCTACCACAATCCTCAGGCAATTACAAGGGATGATTCTACCCTCTCTAGCATAAATGCCTTACTACTACAACTCCAGTCTGTTTCTAGGTTTGGGAGCTCTTCTGGAATGGTGCAGTGGAAACAACGTGGGCCTTGATGAGTAGCAGATGCAGAAGGGCTTTTTGATATTATATCTGTAACTGCAGGCTTAACTTCCAAGTTCACTGTAGTTATTGGTAAGGGGTCCTCAGCCAACTCACTATTTCTGGGTGTGGCAATTGGGAAGTCTAATGACTCTGTAACATCTGGTACCTCAACATATTAATGAGAATTCTCTACAGGTAACTCCTCATGGTACTGCAGATAAACCTGATTGTGATGTCTATGACTATGCTTCCCATCTGGTAACTCAGTCACCCAAGAAAGTGGTCCTGCCTGTGCTATGACTAACCTGATAACCAGTGAGGGCCATTGCAAAAATGTAGTGTATGTACTGTGTTACCTACACCTAGTATTATTGGTGATGCTAATACATCATAATATGTCCGCTGTGCTGCCTGGTCTGAATGTATAACAAATTGCCTTCCATATAAGAAATAGTGGAACTTCTTTACCCCCCACTGCTAGCTGTTCTCATTCTAGTTGGGAATAATTTTTTTCTGCTGCAGCCAGTGACCTTGATGCATAACTGATGGGACACTTAGATCCATCTGACATTTAGTGAGGCATCACACGACAGTACTCTTTGGCTCTCATAATGAACTAAAAGATTTGATGACTATAGCAATTTCTTTGCTTCTGCAAAAGCTGGGGTTTTTTTTGACCCCACTGGAACCCAGGTACTTTAAAATCTTGAGTCTCAGACTTTTTGAATTAACCTGTAATACACACATAACACAATTTACACATCCCCTTTCCCAATCTCCTGTTTGTACCTTTTTATTTGCGTGCAGTGAACCCACTCCCGTCCTCCATTCTCTGTACCCAATAATAGCAGACTGGGCCCTAATTGGTCAAGGACAAGATAGGGGCCCTTCCATTTAGGAGCTGGGAATGGATGGTGTTGAACTGGAAGCTTGTACATCACTAGATCTCCCACCTTGGGTAGATCACGCTCCCCGGGCAGGTCATACCATGCTTTGACTATTTCTGCTCCTTGCTTGTCTTGGCAGGCCACTGCCTGCTGTACCTGTTTTACATGGTCGATTAGAGTTAAAATCCATTCTTGTGTTAAGCCGTGTGTAGTGACTTCCCCAGGTACTGGGGTAAATAGATTTTCCCACCACTCCATGGGCCTTGCCCTGAGAGCCTCATATGGAGAAAATCCTGTGCCCTTTGATTCTTAGGCCCTTATTCTCATTAAGACAAAGGGCAGTAACTCTGACCAGTTTTTTTCTCCCATTTCCACTCCCTTTCTTAGCTCACTTTAATGGTGCGGTTCATGCGTTCCACCTTCCCTGCAGCCTGTGGGTGATAAGCAATATGGAACAATTGTGTGATTCCAGTGAGGGCTGATAGCTCCCCTAACAGATCTGACTGGTAAGCAGCTCCTTGGTCTGAGTCACTCACCTTTGGGACCCCCCAGTGAGTGAATATCTCATTTACCAGTATTTCAGCAGTTACCCAGGCAGTTTTGATACTTTTTTGGGAAAGCTTCCACCCACCTGCTGAAAGCATCTACTACCACCAACATGAGTCTTTTTTTCTGTGATCCAGTGGTAGGGGTCCTGTGTAGTCAATTTGTATTCTTTCCGAAGGTCCCCTTGGGGCTTGTCTCATTAATTCTCCCCTTAGCACCTTGTGATGTGGGTTGTGCCTGGCAGTCCAAACAACGTTCCAGATGTGATTTTAAATCAGCTGCCATTCCTGGCCACCAGCACAACCTTTTTAAAGTTCCCTGTGCCTCCTCAAACCTGAGGTGTCCCCCTGACAAGATCCCATGCACCCAGCTTAAGAAAGCCATCCGGCTTCCCTGAGGGCACAGCATTACTGGTCCCTCAGCAGTTAAAACACCCCAAATCCTTTAAAATAATTTAGAAAACAATTTTCTGTTTTTAAAAGAAAAAAGCAATAGAAGGGATGTTTTCGTTAAATGAATTTGAGTTTTGGGGTTTTGAAAACCAAAAATATTTCCATTTTTAATTTTCCAGGTTTTTGTCCAAAAACTGGAAAATTTTGAACAAAATTAAAAATTTCATTTTGTTCAAAATTTTCTGCAAAAAAATCATTACAAAAGACAATTCTTCTTCAACATAAAGTTTAGATGGAAAATTTTTCACCCATCTCTATAGTTTGGCTCTTCTGCAAGAGATGGTTGGAGGGAACCTAAAGATTCACACACACACACTTTTTCCTTGTAAACTGACCGCTCAGTTTGGGCTGCATCATCTCACTTATCCTCCCCAAAATCCCTAGACCAGACCTTTGCACAGAGGGGGGTGATTACCATGGAAACAAATTTGGTTACATTTGTGAGAGAAGTGGAAAACAATCACTTTGCAACCCACCCCAAAATGCTAAGGCCGGTTTTACTTGTTCAGTCGTCTCTAAGCCACGCTCACCATTGCTGCAACCGCAGCAGCTACTGCAAGGCGACTCTGTCCCTGCAAAAATGGCTCTGGCCCCCGACTTGGAGTGCTGTTGGCAGGGCCCTCTCCTCTCCCCGATCAACAAGAGCATAGGCATAGTGGCCTCCTTCCCTGAAGGGTGGTATCAGGGACAACCCCCAGTGCTTGCTCCACTAGTCATGGTGTATGGATAAGTGGAAAGGACTTGCTGCAATCTTCTTCTATCAGACAGAGAGGCCACTGCTTGGTGATATTTGAAAGCCCTCTCCCCATCTCGAGCAGAGGGGTCTTGGAGTTAACATCTCGCAGAGATGTGTGAGTTCAGACTTCTCAGAGTTATTGATTTAGGCTGACTGCAGGCTCAGGCAGATGTCTCTCTATCCATTACCCCTGCATCCGATTTTCTAAGTTTTCTTTGCAACCATGAGGGCTAGAAACTCCTTTTTAAAAGAAAGAAAGAAAGAAAGAAAGAAAGAAAGAAAGAAAGAAAGAAAGAAAGAAAGAAAGAAAGAAAGAAAGAAAGAAAGAAAGAAAGAAAGAAAGAAAGAAAGAAAGAAAGCTGATTCCAGGAGCTGGAAACATAGGCACAGGCCCATAGTGCCTATGCCTTAAGCTGGCCCTGCTCACAAACTTCCATTCACCACCCACTCTAGTCGTGCAGCGGCTAGGCCAACCCGCTGCTGAAATGTGAGGGAGTCCTGCAGCCAATGCAGCTTACCTCTCTTCCTAACACGGGCTTCATGCACAGACTGAAGAGCTGGTGTGGGAAGCGAGCCTAGAGCAACTGTTCTCCCACCCATCAACTGGAGCAGAACTGCTGCCCTGCACTTCCAGCAGTCAGGGGATGCCTGCCCACCCATCAAGAGGAAACATTCCCGAGCACACAACTCAGCTCGAAGGGCCCAACCAGCCATCCTATACTCAGAGACTGTAGCATGACCCGGCTACCACTAATGCTGCTGCTGGTCCAGTTAGCAGAGCTACCCAGAGGGGCCTCTGAAGAGAGGGAGACATGGTGAGTCAAGAGGTACTGGACCAGGAGTGAGGGTGGAAGAATAATTGGAAGGGCTAATCTGTTTAGGGGAAAGGGGTGAAAAGTTTAGTGGATTAGAGGTGGAGTGATGGAAAGAGTGATGGATCTGGTAGGAGGAAATGTATGGAATTCACGGATTTTAGGGGTGAGATGGAAGGACGGTTGTTATATATATTGCTGACTGGGGCAGAACAGTGTTTAAGAAGCCCCTTGTTAAAATGTTGGTAGCACATCCTTCATTGACTCTCTTCTAATAGTGTCAAAGCCAAATGACTGGTTTGAAGGCAAGGCTGGTCATCCTCTCTCGTTCTCAGCACCTATGGGGCTTGATAACAAATTAGTTAAATACAACCATTCAAAATGTAACACACTTGTGAGAATCCTTCCAGATTTCTGACCAAGAGGTTCTCAGTAGAACCTGCGAGGAAATGGATTACCCATCCCTTCAAAAATTAAAAAAAAAACGAAAACTTGACATTTTTTGCAAACCAAAAGTCCTAAAAAAATTCTTTTGTGTCAATTGTAACATTTTGTTTTAATAAATTTGAAACATTCTGTTTCTACATCAACCTTTTAATTTTTTCCAGTATTTTTCAATGTAAAATGCCATAAATTTAAAAACAAAAGGCAATTATGAACAGAAAATCAAAATGTTTTGATTCACCAGTGCTACTGTGTGCACACATAGTACCACAGAGTCTCTGCAAAATTGGCTGTGGCCCCCACTAGGAGTGCCCTCTCCTCTCCCAGATCCAAACATCTCCAAACAAAACATTTCAACATTTTCAGAACTTCTTTTCCAATTTTTTTCTGAAACAACAAAGCCGTGGAAACGGACATGTTCCCATGGGAAATTTCAGTTTAAATGAGTCAGCATTCGCCGATGGAAAAACATTTAATAAAAAAAATATTCTTGA
This sequence comes from Chrysemys picta bellii, assembly GCF_011386835.1. Classification (NCBI taxonomy): domain Eukaryota; kingdom Metazoa; phylum Chordata; order Testudines; family Emydidae; genus Chrysemys; species Chrysemys picta. The sequence goes on along the minus strand of NC_088794.1, from coordinate 35,620,822 downwards.
CCAGCTCTAGTTCCAAGTCTTGTTAGAATGTCACTAGATTCAGTTATCTCTGTATGACCCTTAACAATGGGAACCATAATGGACCCTAGGCATGTAATCAAATCTCTGAGCTGCCCTGTGGCTGTCTACAAACATGTTAGGTCGAATCCATCTGTAAGTTACTGTTAGTGTAAATGGGCTTTTATCAGTTTGTTTAAGTGCTGGCTCTTAGCTTGTGAACTCTTTTATTTGTTATATAATAAGTTTGGCTTTGGGAAACTACAGGTAATTGTAAATATACATTCCTGGTGATTCAGATAAGCCTCAGAGCTGCAGATCACTCTTATTTGCCATATAAAATTCAGTGGCCTAAAGAGAGAACTGATTAGCAAAAGAGGTAATTGTTCTTTACAAATAAGAGTTTCCTTTGACATTTAGTAGTACATGAATGTCTGAGATAAATGCTAGATAAATGCTGATAGCTTCTGATACCTGCCATAAAGCACCAGAGAAAATGGAACAGTAACGGTAAGTGCAAAGCTCCGTGTTGCCTTGTCTCATTGCATTAAAAGCAAGCGTTATCCCTTTCAGAACTGATTGTAAAATCTAGAAGCCCTTGTTTCTTTGTCTGGAGCTGGAGGAGCCATGCTAATTGCTTGGCAAATCCTGTTCTTTCCCACCTCATGAATGCAGACGGTCCAAAAGCAGCAAGAACCAGTGCATTTGTGCTGCACCGGGAAGCAAGCTGGGGATGAGGGAGCAAGCTGTTGGGAATTATGATTCCTCTAAAAAAAGAACAAGAGTACTTGTGGCACCTTAGCGACTAACAAATTTATTAGAGCATAAGCTTTCGTGGACTACAGCCCACTTCTTCGGATACATACAGAGTGGAATAAATATTGAGGATATATATATACACATAAAATTCCTCTGTGCAACCAGAAGGGGATTTAAGGGGCAAGGCAGGGATAGGCCTGGGGAGGGGGCTGTCACTGTGCCCTCATGCCTACCCCCCATAATCCCTCTCCTCCTTCTATCGCATTCCAGCTTATCCCCATGCCATTTTAACACCCTCTGCCACCAGACAGGCAATGATTTTAGTGGGTGCTGAGGAGCATATTAGTGGCTCAGGAGGAGGAGACAAGAAAGTACTAGTACTTCCTTCCGTAGTCCACCTGCCAAACCTCTCACAGTCTGATCAACCACAGGATATTCATGTGCCAGTGGGTCACCTCTACCATCCCAGACTGCCCAGCCCCCAGAATTCCTTAACTCACCCATGTTTTGACCATTTAAAAAACAAGCACTGCACCCCGCCCCTCCCAAAGCACTGTTCAGGTAAAGTTAAGGTTACGGGCACATGTCAGTCATTTGGGTACATGTCACTAGATCTTGGCAGGAACTAGATTTTTCATTTTGTGGGAGATCCATGATTTTGACATTTTTTCCCATAGTAAAGCAGAACAAAACAAAACAAAATTTGAAATTTCTTACAAAACAAATATCCAGAAAAAATAGTGTTGGGTCAGTTGAAAGGCTTCATTTTGATAAAATCAAAACGTTTCATTCTGATTTGATCTATTTAAGATTTTTGTATTTAATATATAAATAAAAATAGGAAGTGAAAAGTCATTTTAAAACAGAAGATTGAAATGTTCCAATCAGAAACAAAGTGATTTGACCTTATTGAAACGCTTCTTTTCCAATTTTTCTTTCGAAATTACCTTTCATCAAAATGGACACATTTTCTCAAAACATTTCGCTTTTGATGAAGCAGCGTTTCCTGATTGATAAATGCTGTGTTGGAAAATTTCTGACTAGCTCTAAATGTCATCTTTCATGTTTGTTAGAGCTAAAAACCCTCGTAAAGTTGAAACCATGGAAAATGCAGAGTGAATGTTGCACTTCTCAAATAAGGCCCACAAATCATTCAGCTCCTCCAGCAATGCCCCAAGGAAAACAATAAAATATAAAGCCTTATCCATCCATAACGGACACCTCCATGTCACTAGTAAGCAGACAAACTAGAATGCATGATTTTAATCATACAGTTGTTGGCCTGCTTCACAGCTTTCTTTACATAGAACTGTACAATAATTTTTCAAACTCCTAATTACACAAATAATATTAAGTCAGTTATTCCCAAATCTTCAGGGCTCTTAGCACAGGGGCTGCTCAATAGTACACAGGATTGGGTTCTATGATTCCACGTGACATCAAATTATCTCAGTTTCATTAGACACAGAGCTATTTTGTCTCCATATAGACAGCCAGATGAGAGCTACTCCAATTTTCACCAGCTCAGAAGCTGACCCATAAGCCTCAACGGTCATGCTACTAGAACAACTGCATGAAAAACCCAAAGTTAATGTAGTGTGATATCATCTGACATAGTGTTGAAGATATGTACATATGAAATGTTAATAAAACCAATGTTTGGTGGTGCATGTTTTCATCATGTCACCTGCACAGATGGACCGATGGTAGGCTTAGGCTGGCATCTCTAAAAGGTCAGAAATAAAGCAGTTTGGATGCCCTGTTTGAGAAAAACAACGAGGAGTCCGGTGGCACCTTAAAGACTAACAGATTTATTTGGACATCAGCTTTCATGGGTAAAAAACCCACTTCGTCAGTTGCATCTGAAGAAGTGGGTTTTTTACCCATGAAAGCTTATGCCCAAAATAAATCTGTTAGTCTTGAAGGTGCCACCAGACTCCTCATTGTTTTTGTGGATACAGACTAACATGGCTACCCCTCTGATACCTGTTTGAGAAATGCAACTTTAACGCTACAATTTTTGGATTTAGTAACATTTGAAGTTTTTTTTTAAGTCTCATATTCTTGAAGGGTCATTTGCATTGAAACCATGATATGCGCCTTCAGTCTTAGTTTCACCTTTAAAAAGTAATTTTGTGTGAGTATTCATAATTGCATTATTTTTGCACATACAGGTTATACTGTACATTTAACGATGAATGAATAATAATGTTTAAAAGTTTGTATTCTAACAAGCCATTGTCATGAAAACTAGAACTCTTAACTTTATAGTCCTGGAAGCACAGTTTTTACTGTTTTAACCTTTCAAATATTGTGTGTGTTGTTTTCAAGTAAGCAAGAGTGGAAAAAGAATGCTCCCCAGTAGCTACCATCACAAGCATGGTAGAAAATATCCAAAGTAATATGTGGAACTTGCAAAAGAATATTGGGCCAGGGTGTCAGTAATGGTATTGGTTAGAGCCTCCTTTTCTTGCCTGTGTCTCCTCCATTCCTATTACTAAATAGGAACATCGAGCAAGGTCCTGAGCTGGTGTAAACTGGGATAGTTACAGTGAGGTCCATGGAGGTACGCTGAATAACACTAATGGAGGAGCTGCCCTATGATGTTTATAATCCTGTAAGTATGACAAGCAGTGACTTGTTTTTTCTTTTATTTGTAGTCTGGTAGCAGCTGAAGACATCGTACAAGCTTTATGTTTGTTATATTCGTTGAAAAGCACAGAAAAGCAGTAAAACGACAAACAGTTTCACTGTGAGCTGCATAAATGTTTCACCCATAAATGGACAGAAATATCGAAATGATCAAGTCATATTTTATCAGGCATTGTCATGATCCTTTCCTTGGGGTCCTCCCTGACTGCCACTCTCAGAGTTCTATCATGCAAAAAATATTGCCATTTACCTCATGATTTTGTTTTCTGTAATTCTTGTTGGATAGGAATCACACCAAAGCTTTGATCAGAGCTGTAGCAATGACCACCTGTCTTGGGTGAGGTCCATTCTTAACACTGGCAAAGTGACCACTTAGAATGTTTAAAATGCTTTCACTATAGATGCACACATGGCCTTAGTTAGCTGCTGCCCATTTTGGGTACTTTTCTCCAACAGTTCCTAAGTATTTCATTCACTACTACAAACTGTTCCATAGCGAACTGCAAGATGGTCCATCTATCACTCTAGGGAAATGGATTAATTGTCCAGTGGGCCATAGGAACTGAAAGGACCTTGTCCCTATGCAATAAGGCAAAAAAGGAAAACTCCAGTAGCCTGCAGCTACCTTCCCACCCTTGGTGAATATGCCTGAAAAGTTACTCTAGGCGTTTGTGCAGCGTACATAGTGTTAATTGCGTGCCTCTGAACTGTGAAGAGTTAGCAAACATTGGCAGACTGAGGCATTTTTTTTAAACTATCCAAACACTTGTAAATCAGTGGTAAATAAAATGTTTCCAGGCGGATTAGCAGAAAATGATATAGCCTGACTGTTTATTTTACAGCTACCACACTGAACAGGATTGTCCTTTCCCATGTCTTGGAGGTGGAGGAAGGTGGCAATTTATTTGTTCAGGGGACCAGTTCAACCCTGAGCAGTGTTGCTTTCACTTGTGCTGACCGATAATGATCTCTGCTCAGTCATTATGCCAGCCACTGTCTGCCAGAGTTCATGCCAGTCATGTTCTTGCCATGACCCCACCACACAGACAAGCTCCCTATAGCAGGTGCCACAATGGTGGGTGGCACAGAGCTAGCTACAAAGGTTCTATGCTCCCAGGGATTCCTTCATGTTGAGGGATTCCTCAGCTGGCCAGCAGGGGCTGTATAACTAACCATTTGTGCCACACAGTAGTGTAAAATGGTCATTGCTTTGCGGGGGTCCCTGTGACGTAGGGCCCCAGCCAAATACCCTGCTTGCTACCCAGTAACGCCGGCCCCAGCAACAATCTTCAAGAACTTGTGGACATCTCTTAAAATCACAGAGTCCATGACCTCCTTGACTGAGTCATGGCCTTAGTCATTGTCCCTGGCCAAGCAGTTCACTAATAGTATGTGTTATGCAGAGACTATGGCCCACCGAGCAAAAATTATTCAAGTGGGAATAAAGTCTTTCACCAGCAACTTGATACAGTGCTACCTTTCTGCCGCAGCAGCCATAGCTTTGCACTCACTCTGGAGCTAGGAAGGCAGAAGGTTTTTATAGGGAAACCGGATTGCCCATCAGCTTCCAGGGTTGTTCAGGTGGAATGCACCCTTTCTTCTCTCATCCCTGTGGAAGATTAAGAGTGGTTAGTGGTATCCAGCTCACTTTGGCTCTGTAGTGGTGACAATAGTAAAACTTACACCTCTGGAGCTTCAACTGTGGTGAGGCACTGTGAGCAGTTTGGCATCACTACCTGCAAAGGTCATGGATCACTTGATGATTGTCCGTTCTGTTCATTCCCTCTGAAGCCCCTGGGTTTGGCCACTGCTTGAAGACAGGATACTGGTCTAGATGGACCACTGGTCTGACCCAATATGGCCGTTCTTGTTGATGTGCTTTAATGTATTTGCCCCCTCTTCACCCCAAATTTAAAATGCTCTTTCTTGCTTGAGTACCAAAGAGCAGTAGGACTGCTAAATGCCGTGCACTGAAAATATAACTGTGGGCACACTAGAGGTTGTGCCAGTTTAGCTGTACCAATTAAAAAAAAAATCACACCTCTAACCAACACAGTCTTCCTTCAGAATGAGTGTGTCCACAAATCACTTAAAATCTTCTTTAGTTGATAAAAGAGTGATTGTGATGCTTAGACTCCTTTTCCCATGAATGAGGCTCCAGGACACAAGCAGCACAGTAGGCTGGAGGTGTGGGACTAGTGAATCAGTTTTAATGAACTGTGAAATGTCAGGTTATTCCCCAGATCCTATGCAGAGTAGTGGGCCTGTGAGGAGGGGCTAATGAATTGCCCCACTTATGAACTGTGAATTCTCCAATTATCCCAGGGATGCAGTGCAGTGAGCTTGGGAAATGGTGGGGTTAGCAAATCACAAACACACACACACACATCACCCAATGAGGCACACAAGCTGGGCACTGGGTAAAGTGTAATCAATATTTATTACTTATTGAGAAATGTATTTTGCATAATTGTGTTTGAGTGCTCTTTCCTTAGAACCTCTTTTACAGCACTTTGTGGTTTATGCATCTGCTTATAAATTATTAAGATATAAAAGCATTGCATGGGTTTGTGGACACCAACCAAGAGTCCATCCTTGCTGAGTGGTTTAATAGGATGTATACATCACTGGTATTTCATGTTGTTCCAAACAAGTCTTGCCCACATGCTCAGAGTTTAGCTGATCGTCATGTTTGGGTTCGGGAAGGAATTTTCCTCCAGGACAGATTGGCAGAAGCCCTGGGGGGTTTTCGCCTTCCTCTGCAGCATGGGGCATGGGTCACTTGCTGGAAGATTCTCTGCACCTTGAATTCTTTAAACCATGATTTGAGGACTTCAATGGCTCAGACACAGGTTTGATACAGGAGTGGGTGGGTGAGATTCTGTGGCCTGCATTGTGCAGGAGGTCAGACTAGATGACCATAATGGTCCCTTCTGACCTTAAAGTCTATGATTCTAAGTTTAGTGGGGTTCAAGCCTGGTGGTCTGTTGAGACAGAATGCAGATGATAACAAGGGTTGTTACTGACTTCTAATTGGTTCTGTCATTACTCACGGTACTTAGATAATGACACACGGGGTGCATTCTCACTTTGAAACACTTTTTACCCAGTTGATTTGGTTGTATCTGGAGATGCTACACTGATGGGTGGCAGTACAAAACCCTCAGACTGAAATATATTCATTTTTCCTCAATAAAGGCAGTGGCAGATGGTGTGCTTCAGGACGTACTAGACGTACTAAGCACCTGTATACTCTACTGTATTATATGCTTTTTACAATAAATATATTAAAAGAGTGAGCATGGGATAATGGAAAATCTTCCAGGAAATCTGAGTCATGGGGATAGTAGTTTTACAGATATGCCTGTCATTTGAAGAATATGAGAAAGATCAGACAAAAGAAGCAAAGAGACTTGGAAAATACAGATGTTTTCAATTCCTGTAAAATGCTTCGAGTTTTAGCCTAAAAATACATGGAATTGAAAGAACCGATGGATGTTAAACTTCTGTTCCTATATCAGCTCTTACTGCAAAAATTGCTTGTGTCTTCTAAAAGTCTGTAAAATATAAAGTTTAATGACTATATTTAACATTCACCTTGGAAAAAACCTGTGAGAGCCAGTTATTTTCCTTCCACCCTATGAACAGGACCTCAATTTCTATACGCTTAAGTACCATGTTGGATCAAGACCTCAGAATGGGGAAAGAGATACTGTGTAGGCAGTACAATGCTTTTGGAAACATTTGAAGGCTTTGTGAGTTCATTCACCTTCTGTTCTTGGGGATCTTCTATGCTTACCTTACTTGTAATACCGGAAGTAGCTAAAAAGCTAGCAAAAGAAACAACAGCTGAGGATACCATCACATAGAGTATGTAATTGTTGGGCTAGTTCTGGTAATGACTTTGCTTGTTCCGCAGGATTGTGGTGGTTGTTTAAGGGTCTGCAAAAAATTACGGGCTTCACTGAAGGAAGATCTCATCCCTGGCTGTGAGCAACCTTATACCTGGCCAGGAATTGCAGGAAAACTGATGACTGTTGCCTTAAGTTCTTTATAATATTTTGAAATGCTTTCCCTTTCCTATAGGTCGCTGGCCCAATGTCAACCAAGAATTAAAATGTCCAATTGTTTGAATTTATCTTATGGTTTCTTCTTGAAGTTTCTAGGATTTTGATAAAGGCAATAATGAACCTAGATCTGACCTCACAAGGAGTGGAGGCCATGCTCATTCTCCAAAGGGGCTGGGAAGGCCAGTTCTTCAAGTAAATCTGTTAGCTTTGGTTAGGGTGCTTGTCATGTATGGGCCTTCTTCATCCTCCAGGATTTCAATTAGTTAAATGTTAAATATTGACTAGGGCTGGGTAAACTTGGCAGCTTTGAAAAGTTAATTCTACTTCAGGCTTCAGTAACTTTTCTGCAGAAACCTGGGCCTCAATTTTTAATCCCTACCAGCTCCCTCAGGCACAGTGGATCATCTGTGCATGGATTTAAGGGACACAGGATGGTACATTGTGACTAATTTTGTTATAACCACACATTAAAGGCACTGACCCATTAGTGCAGAGGCAGCTAGGAAAGCAAAGAGGTGATCCTAAGCTCACTGAAGTCAATGGAAAGAGTCTCACCATTGATTTCAGTGAGCTTTGAATCAGGCCCCAAATGAGGGACCCAAGCTCCATCCCTCACTTCAGAATGAACAGTGTTTGGAATTGCTGTGTAAGTTGACTGAAGGAACAGCATTGACAAGGCTCTGAAGAAGGCTGCATCAAGTTTGTTTTCACCAGAAGGGTGGTATGGGACAGGAAAAAATTAAAAGATCCTCTGGATTCAAAGAAGAGATTGGAGTACCACCTAATGCGTGTGACAAAGAAATAAAGCAAACACCAGAGGAATTCATAGTGACTGGCCAGTTTTTGTAAAATGTTTCCAAACTAGAAGCTGAACTGTCTTTCTGGATGGAACTTTGACAAGGATGTCATAATAAATCAAAGGCACAAAGGACTATACTAGATATCTATCAAACTTGCTGAACCACTTTAGTACATGCAGGTGTGTCAAATTTACTGTACCTTGCCTGTGGTTGGTTTATGATACAGGGATTTTAGCCATCAATCTTGTTGTCTGGAAGAAAACAATTGGCCCGCACGGCATAACTAATATCTATGGAGGCTATATGCCAAAGGGTATTGATTAAACTGAATGACAATAACATTGTACAGCAGTGAAATTTCAATAGAGAAAAATGTGCACTGGACATCCATCACTGTAATACCTTTGCCCAAACAGCTATATTTTCAGGGGAGTAGCAGCTACACACAGGAGGGTATTAAAACAAACAAGAAAATTAAAAAGTGGTGCAAGCCATTTTGGATTAATCATTTAGTGATCTCTACTGAAACGTCAATAATTAACAACAGTGACCAACCCAGCATATCTGAGCTAGCACAATAATTTGTTGTTCTTAGTACAGGGAAATACTGCAAAATCTTAGATACATCGGAGCCTGAGGGAAAGCCACTTGACTTCATTGGACTTTGAATCAGAGCTATAGTGATATTAACTGTTGGCAAATGCAGACTTATTAAAGGGGAGCACATTTTTTGCTTTTCTGTGATTGATAAAGATGACCTGAAAGGCTTTTTGATTTGATTTTGGGTTTTTTGCATCACCTGTCTTCCTGTCTTTCCTGTGCTCTGTCTGTGTTGAAGGAGGACAATCAAAAAGGTGAAATAAAAATGAAGATTATACAGAAGAATATTCATGTTATGCATTTGGCTTTCAATCTGCAAAGGACCTAACAAAATTGAGCTATCATCTTGCATTATTTAATTTTCCTAAAAGGCTGATATCTCAGCATTCACTATTACCGATAGCCCTTGCAGCAATCCAATGACCATAATCTCCTTACTTCTCTTTATCACCGATAAATGGATTGGAAAAATTCTGTCCCTTCCTTTTAAATCCAGGCATTTGTTTTTTAAACTATTTATTTTCAAATTCTTCATTGCGTTGGTGACGCAGTCACACACAGAAAGTTCAGTAGTACATACTGGTAGCATTGTAAATCAGCCAGAGAAATTAATCCAAACTTTAAAAAATGCATAAGTGGAGCCAGGGCACTGAGGTGATTAGACCTGATTAAAAAACTGTATTAGTGTGAAGATTTTCTTTTTCTTATATTAAAAAAAATGGCGATTATTTTCTGGAGAAAGAGACGTACTTACCCTCTCCAGGAAAGCAATACCCAAGAACAGTTGCACAACCCACTGAATGAAGATTTTCATTATCCTGATATTTTATATATAAAAAATGATGGCTGGAACTGATGTATATGACTTCTTTGCTGTGACGGTTAGCTTTCACAATTTAAGCCAGATCAGGACAGGTTAATACTTGAATAGCAGCCTCTATGGAAAATACAAGGTGATGTAGTTAGTGGTATAGGTGATTCAGCAGGGGACACACTAACATTTGCCTCATGATTGGTAAGAAGGGCTTTAACCTAGGAGGTGAGGGGACAAGGTTGGGAGAGACTTGTGAAATCTCCACACCAGGCTTCAACACATGGGCGCAGGAAAACCAGCTAAATGAAGATATAGTAAGGGATAATGGAACACGATAAACTAGAAAACTGGGTGATGTCTGAGAGAAATAACTGAAATGCTTATACACTAATGCAAGTAGTCCGGGCCTTGAACCCTATAACTCAGTACTGGACTAAAGCCCCCATCATAGTGCTATAGGGCACTGCATTTTATAAAGTGTCTTTCTTCAGCTAAAGTGTGAAACGGAGGTCCCAATTGCTTGCTGTCCCTTAAAGATGGCATGTGAGCACCTAAATGAAAAGGATGTTAACCTGGTGTCCGGGCCAGATTCCAATTTGAGTAATTGTATTTGTCCTACCTAAATTTGCCCTTTATTTTCAGTTGCACAATTTTTTTTCCTTTTCTTCTGCTAAAGTAAACCGTAGTAATTTCTGTGTTATGTGTCCGAATTTCAGTGGTGGAGGCTGTGATCCCTGGACATAGCTTGTTAATCACTTTGTAAAGCACTTTGGGATGAAAGACACTATATAAATGTATTGTTATTATACGCTCACTTGTGGGTTTGGGGAGTGGAAGCATTATTTATATATTTCTATTCCCCTCCTAGTTTGGCCCTGACTGTACTAATTTTGTGAGTGGGTAGACTCAGGAGGACTGTAATTATTTTATTGACCAGCCTTCTGCCCCAACTGTGTCAATAACATATGTTATTATTGGGGAAGGCATTTTATAGTGAAGCCAGCTACCAAAAGACCTATTCCAAAGCTTAAATAATTGAAGAGGGTGGTTGATGTTCTCAAATAGTTAAGCTGCCTGTGTTACTAAACTGGCTTTGCAAATAATTTTGCTATGATGGTAAGTGAGCATGGCTCCCTTGGCAGTAGTGGAAAGTGTGTTAATCAGAGCCAGATTGAAAACTATCCCCATAGAGGGTACCAAATGTGGTTCTGGACTACAGATTGTGTTGTGTGGGTGCAAATCACGCTACTTATTTTTAGAGCATGTAGAGTTTCTTAAGCTGGTTTACAAATACTAATGTGGCCAGGTTAGTTATAATAATGTATGAGGACCCTTTAAGGCAGGATACAGGACCAGAGCACTGCCCCCTGTCTTGATTTTAGTCCAGAATGAATGGAGTTCTGGGAGTTGTAGTCCCCAGTGAAGGGAGTTAGAGGCTGTCGCAGCAAGGAATGCTGGGAAGGAGTTTGAGGAGACACGAGGCCTGAACCAAAGCCCTCTGAAATCTGTGGAAAGACTCCCAGTGATTTTATTTGGCGTTAAATTAAGGCAGTAGACAGCTCCTTCCCTAGTCTCTCCCTGTTTTGAAAGACAGGGATACTGATAGTAGTTGCCACTCCTTCCCACCATTCCATGCTTTTAACTCCTATCAGCCCTGGGAACTACAACACCCAGAATTCCACTCATTCTAGGCCACAACCAGGAATATGGCTGAGCAGGCCCTACAGCTTGCCTTAAAAGGCAAGCACATGCTACTACACTAGGCTTTTCTACCATCTGTTTATGAAGAGAGTAGTGTCGGATGAAAAGTGATGTAGTAAATAACTTCCAGTTAGATAATGCCTTTCCACCGAAAGGATCCCAAAGAGATTCACCAGTGATATACACTGAAATGCAGCCAGACAGTGCATCAGGTAGTTTCTCATTCCTTGGGGAGAAGTTTATGCAGAAATTTAAATTGTGTATCATAGGCCTCTATGGAATTTTCGCCTCTGACATTTCATAGCAGGGGAGAGAACCTAAAAAAGGCACATGCCAAAGTGGAATGTAGAGGAATGTAAAAGCTTCATGGAGACCTGAGTGTTGACGACTCATGCAAGGAACTATCCCCATCCCTTTTTATTATATACTAATTATGTAGCATCCTAATTGCAAATAAGATAAAAGTACTTGCTCTGAGGAGTTTACAATCTAGGATCTTAAAACATAACCCCTGTTCCTGCAAAGACTTCAACACAGTATAATTTTAAGCACATGCATAAGTGTTTGCAGGATCATGGCTTAAATCTCAATTACCCCTTGATAAATTCTGTTTGGTCAAGAGCTAATCCTCAAGGACTTTTCTTTTTCATTTGTAGCAAAAATAACTGCACTGGGGAAGTGTAATATATTCTCTTTTCACAAAACCAGTGAAAAAGTTTGTGGGCCAGATCCTCAGCTGGTGACTCAAATGAAATGACATTGATTTACACCTGATGATCTGGACCCATTTTTTTTCTTATTGTGTTTTCAGTATGAACTGCCTTTGCAGCTCTAGAAGTAGAGAAAGGGCTAAAATCAAAACCAAAATGAAGGTTTTTGATCATGGCCCATGCCTTTATAATAAACTGAGTTAAACCAAACAACTCCCCCCCTCCAAATTTTGAAATATTTGAAATCCAGATCTGAATTATTTTATGGCCTGAGTCCATTCCTGCCTGGAAGTCACCAGCAGCGGCGTGAGTTAACTAACAGGTGAAACACTATGAGATAAACTCTGCACCAGGCCACACTTGTGCAATCTGGTTCATAGATTCCAAAGCCAGAAGGAACCATTATGATCATTTAGTCTAACCTCCTGGATAACACAGGTTATAGAACTTTCTCAAAATAATTACTAGAGCGTATCTTTTAGAAAAACATCCAATCTTGATTTAAAAATTACCACTGACAGAGAATCCACTATGACCCTTGGTAAATTGTTCCAATGGTTAATTATTCTCACTGTTAAAATTCTTTGCCTTATTTCCAGTCTGAATTTGTCTGCTTCAACTTCCAGCCATTGAACTGTGTTATACCTGATGCAGTATCAGTATTCAAATCATGGATTTCAATAAGTCAACACGCGGTTTGGCTAGTAGTGCATGAAAATACCTGATAATATTTTAATTTTACAGAGTATATGTACATTGCTTGAATGTATTTATTTGAAGCTGTCAGCTGCTCAGGTGGCTGCTTGGGAATTGCAGTCAACTTCCTCCACGGCAATCAAGAGCCAAACAGGATGCTGTGTTAGGCAAGGTTTTCAACTGACATTAGGGAATTTTGGGTTAGATCCCAAGATGGCAGAAAATTTTCATGGAATGCCAGACACCTGGTCAAACCCATGAAATAGATATACTTTAAATGCTACAATTTTATTGAAATTTTAATAAATATGAGTAAACTTTCTGAAGAGATAAAACATCCTTGTTTCATTAAGAAATAACAAAGCCCATTTTGACTTTTAGTTTTTACAAACTAATGTTTTTGATGTTTTATTAGGAGCTCAGAGTAGACACAATTCCTCTTTGACTCAAACACTCTTAGCCTAGTGAGTTCTTTGGGTTTCTTTGAGTGCATATCCTTATACTTGTAAAAAGCGACAAAGAGTCCTGTGGCACCTTATAGACTAAGGCCTTGGCTACACTGGCAATTCACAGCGCTGCACTTGCTGTGCTCAGGGGTGTGAAAAAACACGCCCCCCCCCCCGAGCGCAGTGAGTGCAGCGCTGTAAAGCGCCAGTGTAATCACCGCCTGCAGCGCTGCACGCTCTCTCGCAGCGCTGCAAGCTATTCCCCTCGGAGAGGTGGAGTACTTGCAGCGCTGGCGGCGCGACTACACTCGCGAGTGTAGCCAAGACCTAACAGACGTATTGGAGCCTAAGCTTTCGTGGGTGAATACCCACTTCATCAGGACTCTTTGTCGCTTTTTACAGATCCAGACTAACACGGCTACTCCTCTGATACTACCCTTTTACCTGTACACTAACATGTTAATCCAGACCATTGGGCAAACATTCGCCTACAGTATGTGACAAATTGCTCAAAGCGCATAAACTAGAGCTGGTTGAAACATTTGCAACAAAACAAGTTTTCATTGAAAGATGCAATTTCATTTAAATGTATGTTTCACAGGAATGTGTCAATTTTCTGCAGGAAAAAGTCATTTCAATGAGGTAAAAACAGTTCTTTTTTTACTTTATCTTTTTGATTCATTTAGTTTGGACTTTTATATTAAAGTGGTAATATTAATATTCATATTATATGTAAATAATTGTATTTAATATTTTTTATTTAATATAAAAATCAAAACAAAATCAATCAAAATGTCTAGACAATATATTTTACCTTATTGAAACAACATGCTTTTACCCTATTACAATGAAACATTTCAACTTTATCAAAACAAAACTTTCTAATGGGCTCCAAATTGAAAATTGTTTGAATTTTCATTGAGCAGGAAATGTTGACATTTCGGCAACTGGTTCTGATTTAGAACAAATTATTTTTCAAAGTGTCAGCATTTCCCATGGAATGGAAATTCTGGTTTCTGACCACCTACACAATTTCAGTACATACAATGAAATAAGAAGTAAATATGACTGCTACAAATATATGAAGTGGTTAACAAAAAAAAAGGGTTGCTTTGTCACTGACACTGCGTAGGTGTACAAAGGGTTGGGGAGAGTGTGAAAGGAGTCCTCACCACTGTGAGCGGTTGCACCAGAACCAGCCATTACGTGGAAGAGGCAGTGCAAGCATTGTTCCATGATGGTGCTGCTGGCCACACTAAACCCTGATTCTGCAAGGTACTGATGGATGTGCTTGTCTTTACACACATCAGTAGTCCCAGGGAAGTCAGCAGGACTAAATGCATGAGTAAAGTTAGATACATATTTTAATTCTTTACTGCACAGAGGTCCAAGTGAGGTGATTGTAAAAACATGATTATTGCCTCAACTCCTTCCCTCCACACCACTCAACAAAGCTGAATGGGAGCAGGGAAGGAGCACATGGTGCAGCATGCCCAAAGGTAGCAGAGCTGAAACTGCAGCAGCATTTCCCTGGAAGGATTCTGGCTGCATGAACTAGCATTCCTCCTACAGCTCTCGCTGCAGTGATACCACTCCTCCCTCTTAGGCCCTCCACATCTATCCAGGGCTGTGCCTTAAAGGAGCAGTTTTGCTTCAGATCTCAAGTTAGGTTTAGGTTATACAACACTCAAACAACAGAACTTGAGTGATCTGTGTTACTCCCAGTATTGATCCTTCAGAATGACCAGACAAGGGAAACATATTTGGTCAGGTAAGGACTGTGTCCATTTGTTGGGAAAGGGTTCGGGCCTAATGTATCTCTCTCCAGAAAATTTCCGGGAGTGTGCAGAAGGGAAGAATGGATGGGACTGAATGGCACTGGCAAGCTCCTTCTACCAAAACTGTCTCTGGATATTATTCGTCATAGCAGCCCCGTTATTAATTAGAGATCATTACAAGCATATGGCCTTTAGTAAAGGAATGACATTTATTAACAAGTTAAACAAGATGGACTTATCTTCTGTTTCCATTAGGTGTCAACATTTTTGAGTTCTTTATACTGCATAGACTTTCATTATTATACTTTTAAAGTGGCACTTGTTTGATCTTTGCTATTAACATAAAGTGATAAGAAATCATTATGGTAACCTGTGGTTTGTTAAAATGGCTTATCTTTTTTTTACCTTTTATCTTGTTATGCTACCCTCGTATCTCCTCTGGACTTTGTTTATTGATGGGATTCCAATTAATTATCTGTGTTTGCAAATAATATAACAATTTGCTTCCTGTTAGAAATGTTGGAGAAAGCTTTCAGATGCTGGTTCTTA
The DNA here is from genome assembly GCF_011386835.1 of Chrysemys picta bellii. Classification (NCBI taxonomy): domain Eukaryota; kingdom Metazoa; phylum Chordata; order Testudines; family Emydidae; genus Chrysemys; species Chrysemys picta. Next base: position 35,605,250 of record NC_088794.1, on the reverse strand, counting down.
CTATAAGGATAAACTCCTGCACTCTTAGTTATTTTAAATTCATTTGTGCAGCATCTAGCACAATGTGGGTCCTGATCCATAACTAGGGCTTCCAGGAGCTATGGTAATGCAAATAAAATAATAATAATAATAATGAATATAATTCCTATCACCCTTTCATTAGCACCCATTTGAACTGTGGACCAGATCCTTAGCTGATGTAAATTGGCATACATCTATTGAAATCAAAGGGACTCTGCCCATGCTTGAAAGTAAGCACATTCATGAGTGTTTGCAAGATTGGGGCTTTCACGTGCATTTCAGCTGAAATTAAGCTGAAAGCCATTGACTTCAGATTATTTTAAGGATAAACTGGTCCAGTATATTTAGCTCTTTTTTGCATTGTTTTATAAGCTTGTATACAAATGAACAGGGAATAGATTGACAGGATTATGCCTGTTATCTAAGCAGGAAGAGCGGGATCCTTTGGATGAAATTGTTAGCCACTGCGTAAACAGGCTTTATACGGGGGTCCAAATCAGAGGTAGATTCCCTCCCTGAACCTGAAGCCAGGACACCTCTCCAGCTTGTCTGCAGCCTATTCTTTCCCCTGAAGGCAAAGTGCATGGCAAGTGGATTCATGCTGTTCACAGACCCATTGGCCATGTCCTCAGCACTCGTCTTGCCAGACAAAAGCACCCCTATACATACTCATGGAGGGGGCCACTGTGGAATCTCTTCTGCACACCTCTGTGCACTCTGGCCCTGCCATGCAGCGATAGTATGGCCCCTCCACCACAAGCCAGGAGGAGTTTCTACTAGTGCAGAATAATGGACATTTGGGATATGTAAAAGTTATAAAATCAATGGACAAAATTCATTTTGAGATCCAATGTTAATTAATTTTTTTCATCAAATACTCTATTTAATTTATCATTAGTAATATTGGTACTGAGTCTGAAATGGCTAATCTAGTCTGATCACATTTAACTCTAAACTAAATTGCCTTTCATACTGGGGGAAAGACAAGCACTCATTAAATCAGCAGGTCATATACTGGTGGTGTAGCATTTTGCAGAAACCTGACTGTACTAGATATTGAAGAGTCCTAATTAGAGAATGTGGGATTTATGTACTTTTGACCCAGAAAGCTGTTGAGTAAGTACCTATGGTGAGAGCAACAATATATTTGCTAGACTATATAGTTACAAGGAACATGCTGTGCCACTTTAGGTTGGCTCTATAAGAGGAAAATTCTTCCCCCATATAAGTTGAGTAGTTAGACTATGTGGTGGGGGCCCTGGAATAAAGGAATGCTCCTCACCAGGCAGGGTACTGAGAGGGAAACTTATATGTGTGTGCTCATACAGCCATCAGCCTGCATAGATCCCATGGCTCCTGCACTTCTGGTTCATTAGAGGCAACGGCTGGTGGATTTGTGCAGGTGACTAATCCACCGTCCTCACGCAAAGTCCTCCCCTGCCCTTCTGCCCCCAATCCACTCCCACAGAACAGCACATGAAGTCCCAGGATATGTTTTCTGTGGCATATGGAGGGTGCATGCTCTTTGCAGGTGCTCTCAAACATTTTCATCCCCTTCAGCACGGGCTGGACACTCAACCTCTACCTGTCACTGTACAACAAAACCTCAAGGGATGGATTCTCCCTCTGATGGAGGCACTTTGCAGTGCATCAGCAGCCCAAAGTGGCTGTGAGACAATGGTGATAACTAGTAGAGAATTATCCTTGTGCAAGGTAACTTGCTGGTAGTGAAAATCTGGCAGAGGTGGCTGCACCAGTCACCACCCCCATTATCCCCTGTGTGAGGGCAGGAAGGGCATGTCGGGGGTGAGGAGTAGACTGGGTGGGCAGTGAGGGGAGTGGGCTTAGTGGAACAGTGTCCTGCTAAGTCTGATCTTCTACTGGTGTAAGTCAGAGCTATCCTTGTACAGCTCTAACTTGTGCCTGGGTTGAGCAGCCCTAGGTCAGGGAGCCCAAACCAGGTCCCCCATCTTCAATCTGTCCAATCAGGGCCTACATATTTAGCACTGCCCCGCTCACCTTTTTTGCCTTTAAAGTGCTACCAGTGACTTCACAGCATATACATATTGTACTGAGCACAGTTGTACAAACACAGGATCATTTATTTGCTATCCTGGAATGTTTATCAGTTTATCAGTTTGTTCCCTTTTGTTAACATAAGAAATTTCACACAACCAAGTGCACTGGTAAAGTGGGGAGCACTAAACCAGCTCACATTTGTTTCACTGCTCCCAATCCTCGAGACTCCAAAGCAATAAGGTGGAGCAAGTAGGATTGGAAAAGTAAGAGAGACAGCATTCAACGGAAGGTTCCCTGTTCTTAATTACTCAATTGGTAAATCATAGATTCCAGATCAGATGCTGTCTTGTGCCGAGATCTCAGTGGTTGTGTGAAATCAGGCATAGAGGATTGTCAGGAAACCAGTTATGGTTCCCTGATTCTTAGAGAGAATCTGCACCAGCCATGGCTGCTTTAACTTATGCCAGCTTGGTACAGCCCCGGTTGCTGCCATGGTGAATGGTGTGTGAGTTGGCTGAGAGTTCTACCCACCCACACATTGAGGGAACTCTCAGATGGCTAGCTACAATCAGATTTGGAATTCTTTGCACAGCCAGATTGGAGCAGAAAATCTGGCCCTCTGATCTGAGACTCCTTAGATAAAATTCTCCTCCCACATAGATAACATTCACAAAAGCCCCATGCAACCTTAGCCTCTGAGAACTCCTTTCCCAGTATGTCTAAACATATGCATCTAGTTAGATGATAGCTTTGACCTAATAATCCTCTCACACTAGTTTTTCACTGGTGTAACTCCTGTGATATTGATGGAGAGACTTCTGATTTACACCAGTGTAGCTAGAGAATCATTGCCAACATATCTCTGTAAGCCTCCGTTTCTGTTCCAAAATGAGTTAGTGTTCCCGATTCAGTCGAAACAAAGATATTTTCCCCACAGTTAAAAATAATAAAACCATTTTCCTTTAGAATATTTAATGCAAAGTGTCAAGCAAATTCCAGGATTTAAACTATGGGAGTTTGCAATAACCTTTTATAGTCTTTCCATGTCATAATGATTCTACCTATCTAGGAATGTGATTCCTGCCCTGATCACAAATTCTATGCAAAAAACAATTGAGAAACAAATTAAGTTTAAAGGCAGTGGCTACAGCCAAGTCAGTAATTTCAGAGACCTGTTTTTTTGACATGATCCAAGCAAGTTAGAGCTGCTGAGCAAAAGAACTCACAAAGGCCTTTGCTTTGGCATCATTCTAGCAAGCCAGTGGAGCTGAACCAGAGTCCTCATAGAAATTTGTACCTTCTTATCAACCCACCAACTGGAGTTACTGATCCAATGACTCCTGAGACCTATACCTTAGCAAGCTACAGGTTTTGAGCCAGCAATCTCACAGAGATCTGTGCCTTCATCAGACTAGCAAACTGTAGATTTTAAGCCTGTCCCTTGACATGAGACCAGCAAGGGAGATGTTCTGAACCAGACACCTTTCAGAAGTCTCAACCTTCACAAAAGCCCAAGAAAACTCCAGCTGTTTACCTAATGCCCTGTCAAAAGGCCTGTACTTTGACATAAGACCAGACCAAGGGGCTCTGCCAGTAACTTCACAAAAGCTTGGTTTCAGCCCACCAAGCTAGAGATACCGAGCAAGAGACGTTACAAAGGGCTGGTCCACAGTAAGCCCCCAGTTCGAACTAAGATACGCAACTTCAGCTACGTGAATAACGTAGCTGAAGTCGAAGTATCTTAGTTCGAACTTAAAGGTAGTTACCGTGGGTCCACGTGCGGCAGGCAGGCTCCCCCGTCAACTCCACCTACTCCTCTCGCGGAGCAGGATTACCGGCGTCGATGGCGAGCACTTCCGGGATCGATTTATCGCGTCTAGACAAGACGCAATAAATCGATCCCAGAAGATCGATTGCTTGCCGCTGAACCAGCGGGTAAGTATAGACGTACCCAAAGGCTTGTGCTTTGACATGAGTCAAGCATGCTAAAGCAGCTGGGCAAGTGAGATCAGATACCCAGAACTTAATAATACCTCAACAAGCTAGAAAAGATGACTCAGAGACCTCTTTTGAGAAATCTTTGCATTGCCATCAGACCGGCAAGCTAAAGGTGATGAGCCAGTAACGCATAAAGCCTGTGCCGTGACAACAGGCCATCATCAGCCCATAAGTGCACAGGGCTTGACTGAAGCTCAAAAGCAACCTCTTGGATCAGGATATCAGGCTGGATATTTCTTGAGACCAGGTTCTCACCACATTTAAATATTTTCTGTCAGCAGTCAAACACTAAATGCCAAAAGAATGTTTTCACAGGATTTTGGTACTTCTGGTGAATCCAGTAATCCCATACAAATGTGGAAACAATAGTTAATTTTTTTTAAAAAGGAACTCATTTAACTACAGTGTTTTTAAGCTCAAACAATGTCTGGATCAGATTCTGTTCAAGGTTTTGATAAAGATTCAGGTATTTTTAGCTGAATCAGATCACTCATCCGTCACTTCTGCCAGGAACTTTGTATTGAGGGTTTAATCCTCCAAGGCACTGAGTACTTCTGTGTGGGAACTGATACCTCTCAGTATAGCTCAGAACATTGCAGGATCAAGACCTGAGTTAGGAAAGTGAATGATCACTAACTTAGCATAGTCTTAAAGTGTTCAAAGAAAGAGAGATTTAATACAGCATCCTATTTGAAGTCTGGCATCAATTCACATTCTGACTACAGGGAGGGAAGACTGGGTTGATATTCAAGAGGTATTCTTGGTGTTCTTGGACCTCTTTATCTCTGGTCTTCATGCGCAGAATCCAAGCACAGCCTGTGATGAGAACCATCAGTTGATTTAAGACAAATGAACTAATACTGTGATGATGTGTTAGAAATTTCTGCCTGGATGCTTTCAGTGCAGAGAGTCTAAGAAATGATGGATGCATTGTAAAGGATACAGAGAATTGTGACTCCTTTAGTAAACAACTCTGTCAAAACAGAGATTAGGTCAGTGTATTTTTCTATCATCAAGCCTACTGGGAGATCATCACTAATCCTTTTGGTATTGTGTCTATAAAAGCTACAAAAAGGGAAGAACACGGAAAATATTGTAGGCAGAAGTATGGATGTGCAGTACAGCCTATTACCCATGAAGATGGCTGGTTTGGAAAGACCAGACATTCACTGTCCTCGGCTTCCATCAATTTAATATTAAACATAATATTTTTCTGAGTTGATAAGACCTAATCCAAGGACAATTGTTTAGTTTTCCTGGGTTGCATGTACCGCTCGGCCTCCTCTCCACCCCCACTGTCCATTAATTTAATGGTAATTAAAGATAGGGCAAAATGGAGATAATAGTGAACAACTGGCCTAAGCAGGTAGGAGCTGCACTTTTAAAACAATTTATCATTAAAAGATGCATTTAAAAATGAAGAATAGCATAATGTGCAGTATTGGAGTTGCATCAAGGGATCCTTGGTATTCTGGCAACAGTGGATACAAAAATATTCTAAGAAGTATGAGTATAATGGGGGAAAACAGATAAACGTTTCCTACTAAGTCAAATGTAAGCAGCATGAAAGATTTCCAAATAAGGTGCTGTTATACTTTGTTCTTAATAAGAGGTATCATATTCAATTAGGTTAATAACAGTTGAGTATAGATGTGTGTTGAGAGAATAAAGAACTTTAGAATTTATACAGTCTGTTTTATTTATGTTATAGGAACATTTTCCACACACTGTTTCATCTAGTCAAGATGGCTGTCTCTACTGCATTCAGTGGATGGTAGTAGCAGCTGAGGGAGTACAGAGGTGTTTAGGCCTGCATACGTAGTGATGAATAAACTGGCCCTCCCCGGCTCAGCCCTGCCACACCTCTGAAGATGCTTCTCTGATCTACTGTAGAGTCCTCCCTGTGTTCACCCACAACTTGGCCTACATTTTGCTCCCACTGCATTCGGTGCCTTGGGTTGGTGAGTTATAAATACCAACAACCTTTCAGGAGCTCTTTTCCTTTTATGATTAAGCTAGACATCGAGATGGCAACACAGAGATGCCAAAGATGAGGAATTGAAAATTATGGGCTTGACCCAAAGCCCCTTAAAGTCTTTCCATTGACTTCAGTGGCCTTTGGATCTGGCCCTATGGCATCAACTTGGCCACTTGACACAGAGAGCTGAAGCCATTCTCTACCAGTGCAATGTTATGTCTCACAGAAGTTTGTTGGTTCTAGCTTAGTCCTAATAATGCCACCCAGTCATAAGGCTAGATGTGAAAATGGTGCTGCTGGAAAAAGGCAGGTGTGCATGTCAGGAAGGAATCAGTGACTGCCATCAGAGATCAGAAGTAATATTTAACTTGGCATTTGCTGACAACGTAGTTGAAGTCTGTTCTGAAAAGTTATGGAAAATTTCCTTAATCGTACCTTTTAAGTACTGTTTCTAGGCTAACCCTTTTTCAGTTTTAAAGCAGTTAGATTCTGTATTCCAGCAACACATGAGCATACCAAGGCGCTGAAATATAAACAAGGGGAAGTCAAATTTGGGGCTTACCCTTGACACAGTCCTTCAGTGTAAGAGGCCCATTAAAGCTTTATTTGTCACGTGATGGACTAATGTACACGTAGAGAGGCTGAGAAAAGTTTTGTAACATACATGTAAATCAAGTCAGATGGCAGAGCTGTCAAGTATCTTTAAATGATTTGTCAGAACAAGCTAATTCTAATTAAATCCCAAGCCCCCACCCCACAAACTGAGTTGTGACTATATCCCTGAAAGCTGTTCAAGATTTAACTTAATCTGCATGTGTCTTATACAGTAGTAGTACAATAGGCTAGTAGTAGGTCTATATAGCTTATGTAGCCATATAATGCTATGGCCATATAATACTATGCAGTACAGACACCTGCATATGTAGAGAAGGTTAATAGTTGATCTTTATGGCCTATAGAGCCATATAATGCCAAGCACCTCCAGGGATACTGCACTGCAGATAAAAGTCAACCTACCAGACAGTCTCCTTTTCAGTTCCCTAGCTGCAACTCCAACGGCAGAGCCAGTGCTAGCCCATTGGGGCCCTAACCAGGAATATCCTGCCCCCCGCAATACTAAAACAGGCAAGTTCTTATAATAAAAAGTGAATAGGTGGCCACCTTGAGCTGCTTGGGCCCCTAAGCAATTGCTTAGTCTGCTTGTGCCTAGAGCTGGCTATGTCCTCCTGATTCTGGTACCACTAGGCTATGGCAGAGATTACATTTCCTAACTATCCACCCATGTTCCCCATATGGAAAAGTTATGCTTCAGCTCTACTTCTTGGATTCCTGGCCCATGCAGTGGGAAGAACCCAGTGGTACGTGTGTAGGGAGCTGGGACCCAACAAATATAGAGTGTCACAAGATCTGTGGCCAGCCCTGATCATATGCAAACATAAATTTGTGCAAGAGAGGTCAAGCAACAGGTAGAATGTATGCAGGCTTGTATTTGTTCATGGACTGAGATTAAACCAAGATTTTCATGGAACTGAACTGTGCAGAACATATAGTAAGACTGCAAGTACATACCAGAACAGCTTAATGATCACAGAGGATTGTGGGGAGGGAGAAGAAAAGAAACATAAAAGCTATTGGTCAACCAAAGCGTGAGCATGATCTTGTTATATGTTGGCTGCTGCTGAAGAGTATGGAGGGCACCATCTTTCAGTGTATTTCTCCTAGCTATTTTCATTGTGTAGGTGAGTTTCTCTCTCAAGACAGATCTATGCAACTTCTCAAGCGTTTCCATACTGTGGTGGACATTTTGATTTTAGATGTTGTTAACATAGTGAACTGCCATTTCAGTGAGCTATGTAAAACTGAGCTGTCTAATTAACTGAACATGCAGGATGCAGTTGGGGTTCAAATAGAACAGATATTAAACTTATATCCATGCAGTTTATCCCCACACAGTACAGAACATGCCATATTATAGACATGGTATGCCAGAAGGAAGCAGTGTCATGGAAAGTCTTTGATTTCTTGAAATGTTAGGAGGAAATTATTAAGAATTTTCTCAAGGGTGAGATCAGCGTGATCAGATTCTGTGCCAACCCCAATGACCTATAACAAGAAAAGTTTTGACCTTCCCTTTGGTGTACAAACCATTAAACCAATAATGCACGATGTCTTAACAGATCTCTTTTCTTGCTGGACTGGTTGCAACATCTCTGAATCTTTACAATTTGTCAATAGCTACTTCACATCCCATTAACCCTTCCAGCTCTAGAAGTGGTATGGACTCAGGGACTATGATGTTTCTCAAGCTGCCTAGTGCATATCACAGATTTCTCTGGAATGTGAGGTCATGTGCTGCTTCTGCAGATGCATCACAAACTCACCATACACAGGATATGAAAATGGCAATATTAGAGAGTGGGGGAATACAATTCATTCATGCTTTTTGCAGTTTACAGCAGAGGAGCCATCAGATTTTATTTTCTCTCTTTTGGTGTATGAAATAGAGAGGGGTTCAACATGTCGAGAATCTGAACATTCCAAAGTTTGGCTTGCTTGATCCCAGGATTTGGTTCAAGCACATTGGAAACTTTTCTATTTTTAGTGGAGGGAGGTGAGCTCTGGAATATGTGTAAATGGGAGCTTTATTTATCTATGTATAGTAACTCAAGATGATGCCTATTGCAAGCAGAGACAACCATAATAAACCCAGTCTAAAGCTCCACCTTTTAAAAAAATATCTTCCCCCCACCCTTATTTTGGTTGAGGGCTAAACTTTAGCACCCGGGGTAGAATTACAGATTGAGGGCCAGGAAGGTGATTTTTCAGTCCAGCTCTGTACCACTGCAGAGGTATAAATGGACCCAATGGATGGCAGAAATGTCCCCTGGAGAATGCCACTGGCATAAGAGAATTCCCTAGAGAGTGTAGATCTTCCCAGTGTAGGGGATGTGTCAGGGATGTATCCAACGAGGGAGTTGCTCCCTTGGGGGCTACTGCATTAGAGATAAAATTAGAGCAGCTCTGAGGTTGCTTACTTACAGCAGGGAGGAGCATGCTTAAAGTTAAGCAGATGCTTAAGTGAGTTCCTGAACAACTATGGACTTAAGCACATGCTTACATTCTGTCCTGAATCAGGGCCTAAAAGATGGTTTTCCAGAATTTGTTTCTCGTATGTCAGTTACTGTATTCAACACAGTTATTACCGCACAAACACAGTCCTAGCTATTTGCAGAAAACTGAGATGATAAGGGTTACTTGAATTCAAAGCAATGCCTTTGACTTTTTAAAAACAATTTCAGTAGGGTTACCATATTTTGTGCCTCCAAATGGAGGACACTCCACGGCCCACGGCCCCGCCCCCAGCCCCGCCCAACCCCGCCCCCTCCCCAAAGTCTCCGCCCCCTCCCCTGCTTCCCGCGAATATTTGATTCGCGGGAAGCCTGAAGCAGGTAAGGGGGCTGTGGGGGGAGGAGGCGCGGCCCAGGCTGGCCCCCCGGCGTTTCCAGCCTGGGTCAGCTCGGGCCCTGGGGTACCGGCCCCGGCCGACCACCCCCGGCCCGCCCAGCACTGCCGGCCCCCGGTGGCCCGGCGCACCCCCCGGCTCCTGGCCCTGCGGGCCCGGCTCCCTGCGGGCCCGGCTGACCCGGCTCCCCGCCGGCCCGGCTCCCCGCGGGCCCGGCTGACCCGGCTCCCCGCTGGCCCGGCTCCCCGCGGGCCCGGCTCCCCGCGGGCCCGGCTGACCCGGCTCCCCGCCGGCCCGGCTCCCCGCGGGCCCGGCTGACCCGGCTCCCCGCCGGCCCGGCTCCCCGCCGGCTCGGCTCCCCCGGCTCCCCGCCGGCCCGGCCGACCCGGCTCCCCGCGGACCCGGCTCCCCGCGGGCCCGGCTGACCCGGCTCCCCGCCGGCCCGGCTCCCCGCGGGCCCAGCTGACCCGGCTCCCCGCCGGCCCGGCTCCCCGCGGGCCCGGCTGACCCGGCTCCCCGCCGGCCCGGCTGACCTCCCGATTTTCCCGGACATGCCCGGCTTTTGGGGATTTCCCCCCGGACGGGGATTTGAGCCCCCAAAAGCCGGACATGTCCGGGAAAATCCGGACGTATGGTAACCCTAATTTCAGTGATTTTGCCCTTTTCACTAAGACCAACTTATAATTTTTCCTTTAAAAAATGCAGTAACATTTACAGTAACAAAACAATAGCCCTAGTTATCAGTTATAATTGCAAATCACTTTGGCAGTGCATGTGGGGAGAAAGGACTTTTATTGCTAGAATTTCCTTAATACTTTTGGGATTAGACACAACGAAGTGAACAAGACTTAGAGGAATGCTTGTTATAAAGCCACTGGGAGTATTTGTTTAAATCCAACCCACCATGACTCTTAAATAAACAGCACACAAGAGAGGATTGGTTGATAGAAAATAACTTCTCTTTTTAAGAAAAAAGTGTCATAAATATGGTAGTGCTGACAAACTAATCTAGCCATGGTCCATCAAACATTTTCCACTCCATATTTCTGATCTGAATGTCACTTCATGGCATTGCAAACATTCCGTCAAACCTGGAAATTAAACACTTTGCTTCTTTTTACCTGCAGCAAATTGAAAAATTAATCATGTATGGTAGACTCAGGAAATTTTCTTCTAGCCTTCGGGTTTCTAAATCGTAGAAATGTCTGTGAGGGCCATAGACTATCCCAGCTTCGTGGCATAAAACAAGTATTTTTTACCATATATTCCAGGAACATTATTTGATTATATTTTGTCATAAATGTGGTGCTCTACTAGCATTCAAAATGGTGTGCATCTCTGAAAGTGGGTGAGTTGTATGCTACAAAAAAGGGCCTTGTATAGGAACATCATACAAATTGGGCAAAATACAAACATTCTACACTTCAAAAATTATCTCTCTTTTCCTGCTGTTAATGCATTATAAATGGAATTCAGTTGGACTTCGACATTGTTATGGATTGGATTCAATCCCATTAATATTGTACGTAGATATTGATTGTGGTTAAAGCAATATTGATTGAACAAATAGTTCACCTCCTTTAAAACTGTTCTTGTTAACATATTAACAGCGATAATAATACATTGCATTTATAACAGTGCCTTTCTTCATGAAGGATTCAGAAGTTCTCTGTGTAACAAACTTTATGCTTTAACTGCAAATGCATATGTTAATTTACCATTAAGATGATGCATTTAAAATGTATATTTTAACAGTGAGAAAATGGCAAAGGTCACCTTTCTACACTAATATTAGCCTCGTTATTTTGCAAATACATAAGATTTTCTATTTCTGTTTTTCTTGTTAAATATGTAGCAGCTTAATATATTTCTGTTTAAGTTATAAAAATATATATCACAAAAATTAAACATGCAGGATACATGCATGATAAATCAATATTTCTGTAGGAATTTTTCATTTTCCAACTTTTTTAACTGTGCCAACTGGTTTTTGTATTTGATTATCTTGGTTTTTTAAATACAAGAGGTCTGGGGCAGAAGAAATTAACCATATTTTTAAAAATAGCCTTTAAATGGTTCAAACTTTTTTCTTAATTTGACACTTCATTGAGGAGAATGGGATAAAGATTGAGGAAGTGCATCCATCTAATTGAAACGATGAGGGTGAATGAATTAACACTTCAGGCTGATGATATTGCTTTCCTGGAGGGACTTTTCTGCAAGGTTGGGATAGTTGGGCAGCAGAACAACAGTTTAGTTTCTGATGGTGATATTGTGGTCACTGAAAGGATGGAAAGTTGGGCCTTCTCTATATGCAGAGTTGGACCAATGTAACTAAGGAGATGCCTTCATGGCTATAAAAGGTCTGTTTTTATGTCAAGATTCCTAACTCAAGATAGATATCTCAATGTCAAATCTTAGTGGAGACAAAGCCCAGGTAGTTTTAACCTCAATGCAGCTAGCTGAGGTAAACCCCAGATAGGGGGTGTACAAATGACCTCAACTAGCTACACTGAGGTAAAAACTATCTGTGTCTTGTCCCCACTAGGACTTTACATTGAGATAGCAATCTTGAGTTATGTATCTTGATCAGGATGAAAGTAGCACAGACGAATTACCGGTACGGGGACCAGCTCCGGGCCCCCAAAAGGGGCAGGGCCTCAGGTGGAAAGGGCGGGGCTGGAGGGTCAGCTTCCCTCAGACAGCCCATCCATGCTCCCTGGCCCACCCCTCCCAGGGCTCCAGCAGCAATTTAAAAGGCCCCAGGGCTCCGGCCATTGCTGTGGTAGTGGCGGTGACAACCAGGAGCCCCGGGTCCTTTTAAATCTCCAGGCCCCAGGGCAGCTGCCCTTTTTACCCCCTCCCCTCCCCATTGGTGGGCCAGACCCGGGGGAGGGGAAGACAAAAGGGGCAGCAATGTTAAAGTGCTGCCGCGGCATCATTTTAACGTTGGCTGCATACGGGCTGGTACCGGTGGCCACTTCTTACCGGTACACCGTACTGGCCCATACTGGCCTACTTTCACCCCTGATCTTGAGGCAAAAATACATCTTTTTTGTACAATGAAGACATAGCCTAAAGGTGAGATTTTTAAACGGTTTAGTTAAATTGGTACAGAAGTCTGTGTGGACACTCTTATTTTGATTTAAATCAGGCTTATTTTGGTTTATCTTAAATCAATTAGGAACAGGTTTAAGCTAAACCAAAATAAGTCACTCTTAAACCTAAAGTACTCACACGGGGATTTGTACCAATTTAACTAAACTGGTGCAAATTTGTGCATAAACAACCCTTTTGACCCCATGATTAGGTAATAACCAAGGATATGTCTACACAGAAAAAGAAGAAAAAAAAACCCAACCCACAGCAGGGAGTCTCAGAGCCTGGGTCAAATGACTTGGACTCATAGGGGTCACACTTGTGGGGCTAAAAATATCGGTGTAGACATTCAAGCTTGGGCTGGAGCCTGGCTCTGAGACTCACCTACTCCTCACTGGGTTTTTCCAGTCTGAACCCAAATGTCAACACTGCTATTTTTAACCTTGCATGAGTTTGTGTCAGTTGAACTGGGCTCTGGGACTTGCTGTTGTGGGTTTTTTGCTGCGTGTAGACGTACCCCTAGGTACATTCTTATTAACCCGAATAGTTTCATTGAGTTCAATGGAACTGTTCACAAAAGAAAGTAAAGTCCATAACTGTTTGGAGGATAGAGGCCTTAATGAGTATTTAAATGAAAAAAAGAGAGTTTTCAGAGCACACCGAACACAAAGGACAGTCCCTGACTGTATGGGACCCACATAGGGTTGCCAACTGTCTAATTGCACAAACACAAACACCCTTTTCCCTCACCCCACCCTACCCCCTTCCCCGAGGCCCCGCCCCTGTCCTGCCCCTTCTCTGAGGTCCCTCCCCCTGCTCACTCCATTCCCTCCTCCCTCTGTCGCTTGCTCTCCCCTACCCTCACTCATTTTCACCAGGGGGTGGGGGGTTGGGGTGTGGGAGGGGGTGCGGGCTCTGGACTGGAGGGGGGGGCCTCAGGGTTCAGAGTGTGGGAGGGAGCTCCAGGCTGAGCTTGGGGCAGGGGTTTGCGGTGCAGGAGGAGGTGCAGGGTGCAGACTCTGGGGGCGAACTTGGGTGCAGGAGGGGCTCAGGGCTGGGACAGGGGATTGGGGTGCAGGAGGGATGCAGGGTGTGGGCTCTGGGAGGGAATTTGGTTCCCCAAGCACAGACTCCACAACTCCCATTGGCTGGGAGCCGCGGCCAGTGGGAGCTATGGGGGCGGTGCCTGAAGGCAGGGGCAGCACGCAGAACTGCCTGACCGCCCTGCGCCTAGAAGCCAGAGGGACATGTGGTTGCTTCCGGGAGCCGCACAGAGCCAGGGCAGATAGAGAGCCTGCCTTAGCCCCACTGTGCCGCCGACCAGAACTTTAGTGGTCTATTAAAATCTCCTGTATTGCTTTCAATAGCCACCGGGAGATTGAGGCTGATTCCAGGAGACTCCCAGCCAATCCGGGAGGGTTGGCAACCCTAGACCCACAGCTTTCTCTTGTCCCTGAAGTTAAGACAAGATTTTCTTTGAGATGTTGGCTATGAGTAGTTCAATGAGATAACGTCCATCATGCATGTTCTGTTTAGGTATTTATGTGGCTCCCATTACCAAGGTATTTAAGCACAATCTTTAATTTATTTATACTCACAACACCCCTAGGCAGTCGGGAAGAACTATTCTCCCAATTTTAAAGTTGGGGAATGGAGGTACAGAGATACTAAGGCCTGGTCTACACTTAAAACTTTGATCACTTAGCTACTTTGCTCAAGGCTGTGAAAAATTCACACCCCTGAGAGACATAGTTAAGTTAACCTAAACCCAGTCTAGACACCACTAGGCTGAAGGAAGAATTCATCCATTAACATAGCTAGCACCTCTCGAGGGGATGGATTTACTACAGTGATAATAACAATCCTTCAATTTCCATAACAACTGTCTCTATTACTGTGGTGCAGCTGTGGCTGCTTGTATGGACATATCGTAAATGACTTACCAAAAGTCACACAGAGTCCTTATGGTAGAGCAGGAAATCAACCCCCACATCTCCCCAGTCCCGACATAGCGTTCTAACCACTGGGGCTTCCTTCATTTACAGCTAGAACATTTGGGTTGGGCAATGAGGATGTGCACCGTGACATCACAAACAGGATGGAGCTTCCTTAAACTTTGTTAAAAACAATAATTCAGCCAATGTTTGTTGAGCATGCTCAGAAGTGATTTTGATTCACATACACTATTATCCAAAGTAGATAGCAGATGTAACACAAAATGGGTATGGTTTATATGCCAAGTTTCAAGGTTCATCCGTTCTCTTTCTTTCTTGACATAGATTTTTAGTGGTTTTCTTATAGTTATTACAACAATAATATCTCTCTGACCCCCTTTAACATAATACCTCCCTGCCTAAAATAAGGACACTTTACAAAAGCTAGAAAAGAAAGTTGTTAGGGGAATCGATCACAAGGACAAATAATGCTAGATGAAAAATACACACTGAATTGCTGGATAGAATGGTGTGGTAATTTTTTCCAGCAGGAAAATCCATATTTGGCTGAGGCTAAGCATGGAAAATATCTGCTCCAACGGAAACTTTTTGGATAGTTACATGAACAAAAGAAAAGAGGTGGTTCCAAAGTAAACTACTTTGCAGCCTTGATACTGTGTTCTTTACCTAGCAAGCAGCATAATAATAGGAATGGCATATCCATCGCTGAAATGCAGGGCACTTCTGGGGCAGCTGTTTGCGAACACACAACACTGACAACAGCTTAGGATAGGAAAAGAAATATATCTTATTTACAGCAGCTGAAAGTACAGGGCAAATTTAAGTAGGCAGAGTGGAATTACCCAAACTGGAATTTGGCCAAGATTCCAGAGCTAACACTGCTACTCTTGGGCATTTTAATGGCCACAATTTAGAAATAAATAGTGAACACTGTTTGAGATCCCAAATCATTAACAGAATGTATGTGTAAACTTTTAAAATTACATATGTAGCCAGGTTCCTTGACTATTAACCTGATCCTGAATAAGTAACGTACGATGAAGTATGTTAACATTTTATGGTAACTTTGCCTTAATCAACTGTTTTAAAACCAAAACACAAATAAATTCAGCTTTTCTTGGTTATGACCATTGTTTTTATGGTCTTTGAAAAAGACCATCTGGAAGCCTTTGAACAGAAATGGTTGTACAATTTGTACAATGGTGATACTTATTATTATTTATTATTTGTATTGCACTAGCCCTAAGGGTATGTCTACACTGCAATTAAAAACCCATGGCTGGCCCGTGCCAGCTGACTCAAGGTCTTGGGGCTTGGACTGATGGGCTGATTTATTACAGTGTAGACATTTGGGCTCAGGCTGGAACTGGGGCTATAGGACCCTGTGAGGCAGGAGGGTCCCAGAGCTTGGGCTGCACCCCACAGCTCCCTCTGGCTGCGGTTCTCAGGCAATGGGAGTTGTGGAGTTGGTGCTTGGGGAACCAAACTTCCTCCCAGAGCCCACACCCTGTACCCTTCCTGCCCCCCAATCCCCTGCCCCAGCCCTGAGCCTCTCCTGCACCCAGAGCCAGCTGTGGGTCTCTAATTGCAGTGCAGACGTACCCTTAGAAGCCCCAACAAATTGGGGGTTTATTATGCTTGGTGCTGTACATACACAGAGTGTGAGCAAGTCCCTTCCCTGAACAGCTCACAGACAATATAAAGGGTGAGAGATAAGAAATATTATCCCCACTTTACAGATGGGGAAACTGAGCATTGAACCACAAATCTCCTAAATTCCAGTTCAGTACTGTAACCACAAACCATCCTTCCTCCCTAACCTGGGCAATTGTTGCCCTAGACAATTTCAGGAATACGTGAGTTGGCATGAAGGGGCATCTCGGCCGGCCAGAATTCCCCTTTGAGGGGCAGGCCCTGGGACACACATGTTGTAGTGGTAGCTCAGCCATCCTTGGAGTGGGCGCAGCATGAGCTGGGTAATTATAGGCCTGTCAGTCTGACATCGATCTCTTGCAAGATAATGGAATAGCTGATACATGACTTGATTAATAAAGAATTAAAGGAGGGTAATATAATTAATGCCAATCAATGTGGATTGATGGAAAATAGCTCCTGTCAAACTAACTTGATGTCTTTTTTTGATGCAATTACATGTTTGGCTGATAAAGCTAATGGTGTTGATGTAATATACTCAGACATCTGTAAGGCATTGGACTTGACAATGCATGACATTTTGATTAAAAAACAAGCAAAATATGAAATTAACATGGCACACAGCAAATAGATTAAAAGATGGTCAACTGATAGGTCTCCAAAGGCAACTGTAAATCATCTTCAAGAGAGTGTGTGTTTTAGTGGAGTCCCTCGGGAAGGTGGGTTTTGGCCCTACACTCTAACATTTTTATCAATGACCTGGAAGAAAACACTATCATCACTGATAAAATTTGCAGGGGACACAAAAATTGAGGGAGTGATAAGGAATGAAGAAAACAGGTCACTGATGCAGAGCAATCTGGATCGCTTGGTAAGCTAGGCGCAAGCAAACAGTATGTGTTTTAATATGGCTAAATGTAAATGTATATAACTAGCAACAAAGAATACAGGCCATAGTTACAGGATGGGGAATTCTATCCTGGGAAGTGACTCTGAAAAAGATTTGGAGGTGGTGGTGGATAATGACCTGAACATGCTCTCCCAAAACTGTGGCCAGAAGGACTAATGTGATCCTTGAATGTATAAACAGAGGACTCTTGAGTAGGAGTGGAGGGGTTATTTTACCTCTATGTTCGGCACTGGTGTGATCACTTCTGGAATACTATGTCCCAATTCTGGTGCCCACAATTCAAGAAATATATTGATACATTGGAGAGTGTTCAGAGAAGAGCACAACAATGATTAAAGGATTAGAAAACATGCCTTTTAGTGTTAGCCTCAAGGAGTTAAATCTATTAAGCTTAACAAAGAGAAGATTAAGGGGTGACTTGATTATAGTCTATAAGTACCTACATGAGGAACAAATATTTGATAATGGGCTCTTCAGTCCAACAGACAAATGTACAGCATGAGCCAATGGCTGAAAGTTGAAACTAGACAAATTCAGACTGGAAATAAGGTGTAAATTTTTAACAGTGTGGGTAATTAACCATTGGAACAATTTACCAAGTTTTCTTGTGGATTCTCCATCACTGACAATTTTTAAAATCAAGATTGGATTTTTTTTTCTAAAAGATATACTCTAGTAATGGTGGGGAAGTACTATAGTCTGTGTTTTACAAGAGGTCAGACTAGATAATCACAATGGTCCCTTCTGGCCTTGGACTCTACGAATCTATGAGTATGCACCATACCCAGCCAACCTCAGTGGCTAATGTTGAGAAGACAGAAGCCTTGCCTTCTCTCCAGCCTTCCCTGCTGTTTTGGACAGCTGGTCCGTGGTGGAGTACTAGAAGGGAGCAGGCACTATGCTGCGTAATGATATTGTAGCAGGCCATTCTACAGAGTACAACGGGCAGGAGAAGCTCCTTGTACCCATATGCAAGGATCAGCCACTATCTATTCCTAAATAAGTGTGTTTTGATCTTACTCCAAAGAGAAGGTGGATTCCTTGTATTGAAAAAGTTGTCAAGCATTGTCTTCTCTGTTGAAAACATGATGTTAGTAATATAATCCCCTTAATAAATCAGAAGTCTGGACACACATCCCTGAAAGTAACAAAGGAAGCAATCAAGGGCATTTAGGGGGAGTGTGTTACGTGATCTTGCTGAAAATGTTGAGTTTAAGATACAAAGATTAGCCTTTCATAGATTAATGAGAATCGAGAAGTCCTAGTAATGTTATTCATGGAAGAAGGGCTCCAAGTTCTGCCCCTGCTTTCCTGCCCTGTCAGCTTAGGACTTCAGTGCCCTGGTTTGAGCCAGACTCGCTAGCCTGCTGCAAACCCAGACCCAGGTCTGAATCATGTCCCCTAACAGCTGTAGGCTTACCTGAAAGCAGCTAACAGAAGTGTTCTTGTCTTTAACACTCCGATGCCCAACTCCCAGTAAGGTCTAAACCCAAATCAATCCGTTTTACCCTGTATAAAGCTTATACAAGGTAAACTCATAAATTGTTCGCCCTCTATAACACTGATAGAGAGATATGCACAGCTGTTTGCCTCCCCCAGGTATTAACACATACTCTGAGTTAATTAGTAAGTAAAAAGTGATTTTATTAAATACAGAAAGTAGGATTTAAGTGGTTCCAAGTAGTAACAGACAGAACAAAGTAAGTCACCAAGCAAAATAAAATAAAATACGCAAATCTATGTCTAATCAAACTGAATACAGATAAGATCCTCACCAGTTCCAGAATGCTCCCTTTTACAGACTAATCTCCTTTTAGCCTGGGTCCAGCAATCACTCACACCCCCTGTAGTCACTGTCCTTTGTTCCAGTTTCTTTCAGGTATCTTGGGGGGTGGAGAGGCTCTTTCTTTAGCCAGCTGAAGACAAAATGGAGGGGTCTCCCACAGCCTTAAATAGACTTTCTGTTGTGGGCGGAGACCCCCTCCTCTTTCCTATGCAAAGTCCAGCTCCAAGATGGAGTTCTGGAGTGACCTGGGCATGTCCATGAATGACTCCCAGTTTCTTACCAGGCAGCAGCCATGGGTCACATGCTATCTTGAATGTCCTCAAGTAGACTTCTTATGTGGACTGGAGCATTCCAAGATTCATTGTCCTTTAAGTGTTTCTTGATTAGGTATTTAATTTCAACATTCCTTTCTTCAGGAACTGACCAAATGCTCTACTAAGGTTATTTAGAAATCAAGCCAGTACCCAGCCAATATTCATAACTTCGAATACAAAAAATGATACATGCATGCAGATAGGATTAATAGATTCAGTAGATCATAACCTTTGCATAGATATGTTACATAGCATATGTAGCATATATAGATTCAGTAGATCATATTCCAGTTATGTCATATTCCCATAAAGCATTATGGGGTACAGCGTCACAATGGAGTAAGTTCACTAAAGAAGATTTATTGGGAGGCCCACTATAGATATGGTTTAATTCACTAGTCAGTTTCTTCTCCAGGATTCAAATGTATTTTAGGTCACAAATGAAATGGGCCGGTTTGTTGCCAAGCCACTGCACACTGGTAAATGAACAAACTCCAATCAGAGAGATCCAAGGCCTAAAAATTAGTCATCGCTGAAGCAGTGGCAAAATGCTATGGGCAGAAAACAAGGAAGGAACCTGCACTGGATAGCAAATGAGATTCAAATTGAGCCCACCTCAGGGAGTTACTGTTTGTAAATATATACCATCCTTTTTGGATATTTGGTGATTAGCTCTGTGGACCACAAGCTCAGAGGTTTCCTTGGGTTCAGTAACCAAGTTGCCTCTTTACTGCTTTCTCAGAGGGGGATAGAGTCCTCCTAAGCCCATAGTGTAACAGGTCTGCTCTTACTGCATCATTGGTGTTCTGGGACTCTCCCTCTGGTCACGTTTGGGGCCTCTGTGCCAGCACTTTGCTGTATATGTCCTCTTCTGCTGGATGGGTTCTGCTGCTGTGAATTTCAGATTACATGAACCCCTCCAGCCACTCAAACCCATTCCCTAGTATTTCTCAGCTGCTGCTGGCTCAGCTCCCTGGCTCACTTCTCAGGCTGCTCTTTCCACTAGAATTAGCCCAACTAGCTACTGCACCCACTCCTCCGTGGTTCCCCTGAGCCTCTTCCAGCCCCACCATACACATGTCTCTACTAGGCAACTCACCACTCCTCAGCCCAGCTCTAAACTGGTTTCTTCCCCCACTTCGTAGAGGCCACCTTCTCCTGAACCCAGTTCTTCTGGGCTCTGTCTGTGGCCAGCCATGCTACCCTGCTTTCTGGACTTCTTTTTGCAGCTAGATCCCCACCTACTGACTCCAGCCTTCTGATCTCTCACACACACCAGCCCTTTGTTTGAGTTCTCAATGACCTAAGCCCCCATTCCTCCTTCTCCATTGTTCTGGATCATGCAGTGCTCTCTACTGGATAGATAACGATCTTGGTCCCTGAACCTTCAGGAAGAACTGTCACTCAACCCTTTTCCCCTCTACCTCACAGTAAAGAGAGCACCCGGCTACTCATTAATGAACCAGCAGTTTCCTTACACTGTGGGATAGATTCACAAAAATATGTAGGTGTGGTGATGCTTAGCATCACCTTGCCTAACTTTTAGGTGCCTAGAAAATCACGGGGATTCATAACATCTGTGTTTGTTGCCTAGGGTCCTAATACAATGAATAGGGAGAGATACGCGCCTCTGAATGGGATTCACAAAAGCCAGCACACGAGGCCACTTCGCACCTAACCTAGCCATTGGGAGATGCCAAGCCTGGGGGGGGGGGGGTGCCCTTCTAGAGCTTAGCACACACGTGCCTAAGTCCTACCCCTGTTTTGGAGATAGACACCTAATTCCAGGCTGGAGGGAGGCATCTCCCTCTGCTTGAGTTTCTCGGTTGCAAACTCCCTCTTGGCATTAGGCGCCTATGCTCTTTTAGCAAGAAGCCAGGAAGGGTGAGGGGAGGAGAACCTCCCTTATAACTTTTAGGCAAATGGTTAGGGTACTCATCTGTGATGCAGGCGACCCCTGGTTCAAGCCCCCCCCCCCTCACTAAACCCAATAATCTGATGGAGCGCTCCCTTAGTCTCTGCCGTTGAAGCTGTGAATGAATAATGAAAGACTCACTGAGCCAGAGAGAGCACACAAGAATGAGAATGACTCTGTAGCCTGGTGCTTAGAGTATGTACATGGGAGACCTAGGAGTCAGTCCCCCTGCTTCAATATTTTTTTTTAATTTATGATCCAAAGTGGAGCAGCTTCAATAGGAGATAATGAGGGACCCCAAGCACCATCAGAATATCCCCCAGCCTAATGGTTAGAGCACTCCCTCCATATCCCTCTTCAAATCCCTCCCCCCTCAGATGGAGAAGGTACTTGAACTGAAGGTCTCCCACACCCCAGCTGAGTACCCTAATCAGTCAGCTACAAGTTATGTGGGCTGTGGGCATGGCACCCCTCCATTTTGTGTAAGCTTGTCTAGTGGGGCCGGAGCTGGTAGGCGAGCTCTGAGCACGCTTACTAGATTGGCTGCCTAGCTCATCTGCAGGGCCCTAACCCCTATCTTCCCCAGGTTCATGCATTGCTTTGAGGCTTAGGTGTCTGGACACCTGCTGTGGGACTGCAGTGCAGAATCATAGGCGCCTAGGGAAATGCAAAAATGTAGGCCCTGAGTGATTTTAGGCAACTACAGGGTTTGTGGGTAGCTGAGTGTGTTTTTTTGTGAATCCCAGTGCGGCTTGATTCAGGGATTTAGGTGCCTAAAGTGGCAGTGAAGCACCTAAGTCCTTTTGTGAATCCAGCCCTATGTGTTTGCATATGCAAAACTCACTGTATTCACCCCAAGTTTGGGTTTTGAAGTGGAGCCCAATGACAGATGAGTGAAAATATTCAGAAAGATGAGAACATGAGAGAGAACTCACAAGAATGAAATGGTTAACACCTTAAAGTCCGTTAAGGAAATCCTTCTATATAGAGAGAAAGGTAAGAACTCAGAAAACAGAGTTTTGTTTGCCTGAGTAATCTTTTTCAGATTTTTTAATCAATAACATTAAATTAAATATATCCGTTTCCTTGTAATGAATTGAATACAGTAATCAAGCCTGTGGAGATGATATAACAAACATTGTGGCTTGATGGAATTTTGCAAGGTACATTTGTGCAAGGAACCCTTTCTAAAACTCAATAGCAACGAAATATATCCTATCATTAGGGTAATTCATTTGTGCTTACATTAGATTTTGAAAAAAGTAAAGGCTTTTAGCAACATAAAAACTTTGACTCAACACTGCACATATGTCTGAGAATTTTCTCAACTCTCCATATTGAATTTTTCCTAAATCCTATGTGGTCAGTAAAGCAGGAGGTTAGTGATGCTTCAAAGGAAATGCAAACGTGATTGAATGATGTATTAATTCTATTGAGCATGAGTTTTCAAAAACAAATGTTATCAAATGCATCCAACAACAACATTAGTGACAGTAGTTCACTTCATTAATGCCTGTCATGCCAGCATCCCAAAGCATGTCACAGTATAGTAAGATTACAGCCCAGTTTGCAGGATATACTAAATGGAAAAACATCACACTAAGCTTAGATTAAAGTGATAAAAAATGTTTGTACCACAAGTAAAACAGGGGAGAGGCTCTGAAACCCATGATTATGACAACTACAATCACTGAATGTAAGATGACAACAACTGTGGACTTCTAAAAAGGGACGCCTAATGAGATCTCAAAGCATGGGATGGAGCATAAGGAGTAACAGCAGTAGCTAGATAAAATTCCATAGCATGTGTTATAGAGGTCAGACTAGATGAACAAATGGACATGTCTGATCCAATCACCTATGAATCTGTAGAAACGAAAGGTCACTGAAAGGGCCAGACCAAATTAATGCAATGGCATTATCACAAATTAGGATGGAAGAAAATATAACTGGAAATATGTGTGATGACGAATGCTGGGTATTACTAAGAACCCTGGCAGTAGCATTCTACTAAGGCCAGGTCTACACTAACCCCCTAATTCGAACTAAGGTACGCAACTTCAGCTACGTGAATAACGTAGCTGAAGTTCGAAGTACCTTAGTTCGAACTTACCTTGGTCCACACTTGGCAGGCAGGCTCCCCCGTCGACTCCGCGGTACTCCTCTCGCCGAGCTGGAGTACCGCAGTCGACGGCGAGCACTTCCGGGTTCGACTTATCGCGTCCAGACAAGACGCGATAAGTCGAACCCAGAAGTTCGATCGCTCGCCGCCGAACTACCGGGTAAGTGTAGCCAAGGTCTTAGTCTGTAATCTGAGCACAATCACTGAAGTCTGGCAAGAGGATAGAGTTCAACTCTGATTTTCCCAGAAAACATGTCATCGTCCAGGAAGACCATGTTCAAGCAAGTAAGTAATACCACCTCCATTCA
Source organism: Chrysemys picta bellii (assembly GCF_011386835.1). NCBI lineage: Eukaryota > Metazoa > Chordata > Testudines > Emydidae > Chrysemys > Chrysemys picta. The sequence goes on along the minus strand of NC_088794.1, from coordinate 35,581,709 downwards.
TAACTTGTTGCACTAATCCTAGGTCTCATTTCTACAAATTAAAATTATTCAGAGACCAAATTCACAGGTATGCTTTGCTTGCTTTGCAATGCTGAAGCATACCAGTAAAGCTGCCCCACCTGTCATAGTTGTAAAGTTACAGGATGGATCATTTAGTGAAATTGTACAGGAAGAGGATTGGGTGTGTGTGTGTGTGTATATTTGTTTGTGTTTTAAATAGGGAATATCTTTACTCTGTTACTCACTTTTCTTTTATCCTTTGGGCAGGGCTGGGTTAGCCATTGACCCATGCCTAAGGCCTAAATTCCTGAAGTCATCAGATAAGATCAGAATCTCAGCTTCCATTAAAAAATATAGGTGGGAATCACAAGAAGGATTCATGTTGCAGCTTCATGTTGCAGCACCTAACTTTTAGGTGTCCTGCTGCCAAATAGAAGTCATAACCCTCAGTTAGGTGCCCAGTCTCTCCCTATACAATTCATGGGCAGAGTTAGGCACTTAAGAATGTGATTCACAAAAACCAGCACGCTCAGCAAGGAGCCACCTAAATTAACCAATAGGAAATGCCATCTAGAGGGCTGTGGCCTGAGCTCTACTCCTCGAAGGGGTTAGGTGTCTAAATCCAGACCAGAGGGAAGCACCTTGCTCCATTTGGGAGTCACAGCTGTGACTTTTCTTTTTCAAGAAAAGGAGGACGTGGTCTCATTATAACCTTTAGCCCAGTGATTAGAGCACTCACTCAGCCAGATTCGAATCGCAGTTATGTGGAAAGTACAGAATAGCCCCACTGGCTTCAGAGGAGTTACTCTGGAGTCACTCACCACAAAACTGAGGTCAGAATCTGGCTGAGAATCCATCCAGATTAAAATCATGTAGCCATCATTTATTGGAATGAACAAACTATTTGACATGTGCTCAGTGACATCTCCATCTGTGTGCCCCTCTCAACTGCAATCATATTTTTTATATTCCTTCCTGATTTCTAATGTCCCTAGCAAATGCTGAATGTATTGACAGTCAGCAGTTATATTTGCAGTTTAAGACTACAAATAAAACTCTCTCTCTTAAGGAGGAAAGACTGAAACACAAATGTTTTTCAAAACAATTGCCTTTGTTAAATCTGTTGATCTTTCCACCTTCTTGTGTTGACTCTCTGGGTGTATATGAAGGCAACGAAGGCAATAAGGAAAGTGGTCCTACACGCTTCACTTGAACAGTTCGAACAGCTTAGATTCTCAGCAAACACTGATGATTATTTTCAGAAGTATCATGGACACAAGTGGAAATTAGTAGATCTTTATTTCTCAACAAGTCCTATTTAAAATTCTAGAAATGCTGTGTCAAAAGGATCAGTGTGCAAGCAAATGGGTATATGATTAATGTAGTTAGTATTTTATACTAAACACAAGGTGACTAACTCTCATTCACACTGATTTTATCCCAGTGCAAGTCCATTGACATTGAGAAATAAAGATTGAGAAATAAAGATCTTCTACTAATTCCCACTTGTGTCCATGATACTTCTGAAAATAATCATCAGTGTTTGTTGAGAAACTAAGGGATCTAGAACTGTTTGAACTGTTTAGTGAAGCGTGTAGGATCACTTTGCTTATTGCCTGGGGTGCCGTCAGATACACCTGGAGAGTCAACACAAGAAGGGTGGAAAGATCAACAGATTTAGCAAAGGCAATTGTTTTAAAAAAACATTTGTGTTTCAAGAACCCATTTCTCCTCTTTTATTGCTAGTGTAAGCGAAAGGAGAATTGGGCCCTATAATCATGGAAAGTGGATGAATCAGACCTGACACTTCACTGCCTTATATTTTGTGTCATTGTTTTCACAACAGGTTTAAATGCTAACCAATCAGAATGGCAATGTTTTATATCTGGTTTGCCCTCCTTTTGCACAGTGTAAATGACCGCACCAGGCACAAAAAAAGTGGCTGACCAGGCCTGCCATATTGAGTTGTTAAAAATGAGCTTTAGAGTTGGGACATAATATAACAGAACGTTATCAAAGCACCAGAAAGGTCCTTGGAGCTACTAATAGCAGTAACATGTTATGTTATCCTGTTAACGTGTTCTGTTAACAGCAGTACTGTGTTCTATGGTGCCATGTAGGAACAATCAAACCTTGATGTACTGAATAACTGGTTGATTTTGTAATGTGGGATATTTTTTATTTAATTTATTTGCAAATGCTGAAAAAGGGAACCTATGTGTAGGCTCTAAACACACTTGACATAACTTAAGGAATACATCATAGAAAATATCCTAAGTGCAGCAGTACAGTTTTATGTAACCCATCCCCAGACAGTCAGGCTACTTAAATAATCCCCATCCTGCCATAAAATTCCCCAGTCTAACTTTTTTCTGCCATTTTCAAATGCCTTGATGGACCTCAGAGCTAAGCTATTTCAGACCAAAGGGGCTGGGGAGTGAATTCCATAGCCATGGGATGCTCACAAAGAACACCCTGCCAGAAGCCCCTACACCCTTTTTTATACCAACAGAAAACCATCTTGAGCACCTCTGCTGATCTGAACTGTGACCATATGGTGTGAGGAATGAAAAGGCCAAAATTTCATAATCTGTGCAACAAAAAAGACTGAGGTTTTACTTTTTTATGAAGGACAGAATCCTGTCATCAGATGCAGCCTGAGCAGCTAGCCTGTGTGGTGACACTCTCCTTAGGGGCTAAATGTGGGGGATTACGGGGCAAGGCACTGGAGAAACTTCCACTCCACCTGGTCCCCTTTCCTTGTGGTGAAACAGTTGGTAGATCCATATAGCCATGAATTCATCAGCCCCTTCCACACCCCATAGTCCCAACGTGCAGCAAAACTTAGTACGATTTCATGGAGCTGAGCTGTGAAAGAGGGGCAAAATTTTCACCCCAGTAAAATCAGTGGCAAAACTACCATTGGCTTCACTGATATACAAGATTCCCCACATCCTACCCATTCCCGATGTACTGGAACCACTAGGGTTATATAGTAGATGGGTTGTGCCATGCCCCTGGAAATGGAAATTCCAGGTAACTACATTTTAAATGTTCTTTTCTTTTCATTCTTGTCAAAAAGTCAGATGGCAAGATGTATTATCCACAACATATATCCACTGCCCCAAAGGACGAAAGGGATAGTAGAACCAAATACTCACATATATATGTTGTGTGGCATTGTCTGTCTTTGGGATGTGTTATATATCATTATCATTAGAATTGTCAGAGCCAGCTTTAGGAGTAGGCTAAATAAGTGGCCACCTAATTTCTAGACTCCTACTAGCCACTCCACTCCCTCACCAGCTGGGACAACATGAGTGGGGATCTACCCCTTTAAGGCCCCTCCACTTTGCCCTGCCCCCTATATTACTGTGAGCTATTTCAGAGGCCATGAGCCACCACATTCGCATGGCTCTGGTCCAGCCCAAATCTGCCCACCCTCACCATGAAAGCCAGGGACAGCACAAAGTGTATGTGTGACTTTCCTTTAAGGTTGCTGCACACACACACCACTAATCAGCAGAGCCCTGTGGCAATAGAATGTTAGCCTTGAAATTTGTTTAGCGAACATCCCTTTAAGAGAGTTAATAATCTCTAGTCCTTTGAATTTTAAAATATTTGAACAATTCACTTCCTGAAGTACGGGCATACAGCTGAAAAATGTATTTCACCTCTAATTCTGGTGCTGTTACTGTGGTTCTGTAATATCATAAAATTGCTTAAAACATCAATTGTTATTTGTGGTCACGATAGGGTGACGTACATATGGGTTATTTACAGACTCCATGGATGCTAGTGGAAATGACACATAAAGATGTTGGGAAAGTGCAGTCAGAAGTTTCTAAAGCCATCAGCATATATTTATTCACACCAAAGAACAACAGAATTGAGTCATTTTGTTAAACAGATGTGGCATGTATTAAATAAACAACCATTTTGTATTTCCTCCAAAACAAGCTGTGCAGATGAGCCAACACCTTTCTGCACATTCAAAATCCTCTCGTAAGCCAAGATTAAATATTTTAGTGTTTGCTCTGGGATTCTTGACCACAGAAGGAGGAAAAAAACAATTCTATTTCTCTAATTAGTAGCAATCCCTTATACTTACATTAATATAATCAATTTTATCTAAATAACCAGAGCTTAAGGTGTTTTGCAGACTGTATATAGCAGGGGAGGGCAAACTTCGGCCCACAGGCTAGATCCGGCCCCTCGGGGCTTTCAACCCAACCCAAGGGATTGCCAGCCCTGTGGCACAGGGGGCTAAGGGAGGCTTCCTGCCTGCCCTGGCCCCGCGCCACTCCTGACACCATGTCCCTGTGGCCCCTGGGGGAGGGAGGGAGGGGCACACGGCTCCGTGTGCTGCCCTCGCCTGCCGGCACCACCCCCCGCAGCTCCCATAGGGCGGGAATGGGGAATCACAGACAATGGGAGCTTCGGGCCTGGTACCTGCAGGCGAGGGCAGCGTATGGCAGAGCCGCCTGCCCCACTCCAACCCCTGGAGCCACTGCCGGACATGCTGACCACTTCCAGGAGTGGCGCAGGGCCAGGGCAGGCAGGGAGCCTGCCTTAGCCCTGCTGCGCGCCACTGTCACCCCAGAGCCGCTCAAGCGGCGCCGGGCCAGAGCCTACACCCTGAACCCCTCCTGCACCCCGCACCCCAACCTCCTGCCCTGAGCCCCCTCCTGCACCCTGCACCCCAAGCCCTTTCCCTGAGCCCCTTCCTGTACACTGCGCTCCTTTCCTCACCCTGCACTCCCTCCCGTACCCCAACCCCCTGCCCTAGCCCTACATTCATGGCCCTGCATACAATTTCCCCACTCAGTTGTGGCCCACAGGCCAAAAAGTTTGCCCACCCCTGGTATATACACACTACCTATCTATCCATCCATCCATCCATACCAATTAACTAGTTGAGTAAACCACTACCATAGGCCCTATTTATTATTTATTACTAATTTATTTTTATTGTAAAGCTCCTAGGAGCTCAATTTATCATTCAGAAACCCACTGTGTTCCGCACCATACGTCCACAGAACAAAAACGTGATCCCGTTTTACACTAGTGTTACTCAGCTGATTTACACAAACGTAAGTTAGAAGAGAATCATGGCTGTAGGTCTCATATACTGTAGAATTCAGATTATTTCACCACCTGTGCAGTGCAACTAAACCATTACGTCTGGAGTGGACTGCAACACATATCTGCCCGTGACAGTAATATTACACCAGCATCTTAGCACCAGATGTGAAGAATAACCCTATTAAAATTATACAGGAATTTTAGCCATGTTAGATAATGGCTTCTGAGCTTCTGGTTTGGTCAGGACAGAAAAGGTCTTCTGAGTCATGCTAACTAGGGACTCCATGCTAATTTTAGTGACTATACCGTCCAGGGCATTGGTTATATTTTTCATCTGACAGCTGACACTTCCAGTAGTACAGGGCCAAATTAGCAGGATGCTGTGGAATTGTTTGAGTAATGACTTAACAGGGAAGGCACCAATTACTGAATAACCAGAACTAATTCTTGCTGTACCCGGCATCTCATCACGGTGCTGATCCTACTCAAGTTACAGGATCTGACAAGGTACCAGTTCAAAGTGGTATGCCTGGAAATTTTTCTGTTTCCTTGTGACTCAGTCAGCTCCTCTCCAAAAACAGTCAAGCAGATTTGTGGCTCCATGTTTTTGACTGAACCACACATGTTTAGTTTTAGTTTGTCCCGAAATAGAAGCCTTAAAGATCACTACATTTCTTCCTGCCTTCTATACTTTCTTTCACTTTTCCAAATTCATAGACTCTTCACTCAATTAACCAAATATTTATCATCATATAGTCAATATGGTCACCATCTGCCAATGATTTACACCAAAATTTTCAAACTGGGATGCTGAACTTAGGCAGCTAGATCTATATGCGGGCCCCTAAGTGGCCTGTTAGGGTGACCAGACAGCAAATGTGAAAAATCGGGACAGGGGATGGGGTGTAATTGGAGCCTATGTAAGAAAAAGACCCAAAAATCGGAACTGTCCCTATAAAATTGGGACATCTGGTCACCCTACCTGATATTCAGAGCTTCAAGCTACCCATATCAAACTTATTGTAAAGTGGTTTTGAGTATAGTGAGTGTGAAAGCTGCTGTGCAAAGACCAACTCTTTCCCATTCCCAGGGAATAAAATATCAGAGGTTCTGCACCCAGTGCCAGACATTTGTTAACTATCTCACTAACCTTAGCAGCACAAACTCAGAGTCTCAGGCTCTTGCTATGGAAGCTCAGTGGTCAATATACTCAGTGTAATCTATTACCTAACCGTAGATGAAGCTCACAGTCCGGCAGGACTCCTCACCCAGACATGAGTAGATGGGACGATTAATCCAGTGCTTAAGCACAGAGGTGAATGTCCAGAAGGCCCTATAAGAAAGACAAAGGTCCAGCTACAAGAACAAGATATCAATGATATTTTAGAATAGTAGAAGTAGCTGCTCCATGGCTTCTCCCCTGCTCCTGATCATTCTGGTTCATCAATGAGCTATAATAGATGAAGGGGAAAATCAGACACATGCAAGTCTTATGGTGCATGTAGCGGGGTGGTCACCTGCTCCTGCCTTAAAAGGCTTAAAACAGCATGGGGGGAGAGCTGTGGCAGGGAAGGAAAAGCAGGGCTGATTGGGGAAAGCAGTCTCAGTTGGGGGCCATGCCCCAATCAGGCCAAAGCTGGCTTAATGAGGGCCCAGCTGGCCCTTATAAGAGGGCTGGGGCCAGAAGCCAGAGACAGATGTGCTCTCTCTAGCCTTTGAGAGGGAGGGGCCTGGCTGCTGGGGAGTGTACCTGAGTAGGAGCAGGGCTAAGGGAAGGCCAGAGGAGCTGGGGAGCTCTGGCCTGGTAAACCCCCCAGGCTGAAGGCCTAGTATAAGACCAAATAGGTACTGGGGTTGCAGGGGCAGCCCAAGGGTAGGCAGAGGCAGCAGGTCCAACCCCCCTCCCTTGCCTGTGATGCGTGGCTTATATACTGCAGTCTGCCCCAGTGAATGGGGGCTAGATGGGGACCGGGCAGTAGCCATATACTGAGGTGAGGTGGGAATAGGGGGTGGGGGTTCTCCTGGAAGGGGGGAGACCCAGAAACTGTGGGGTTACTGCCAGGGGGCAGCACCCCAGTAGAAAGGGACACCGGGGTCTGGGAGGGACAAAAGGCCCAGCGGTAGCAAAACCCCAGCCTGCAGAGGGCACTCCGGAGCTGGAAACGCTAATTCCCTGGACGACCAGCAGGAGGTGCCGCAGGGGTGAGTCCCGCACCATTACAGTACAGCACCCACTTAATTCTAGTTCAGCAAGAGCTCAAGGCCTATTACCTGCAGACATATGCTAGTCAAGTGAAAGAAGCAAAAAGAACCTTCTTTTCAGCTGCAGTCGAAGTCTCCAAGTCACAACAAGCAAAACTGTTCCATAGAGTAATCTGACTAATTGACTTGGAATTCTTCGACTTTACTTTGTTGATATAATCAACAGAATCAGAGACAGTGTCACTGATTACACTTTTCTGGGTATGGTTATTAAAAGGTTTTAGAGGTAACTAAATGCCAGCAGCCCCTGTGTTAATATCCTGGTTCCTTCTTAATTGGGCTTTAGCAGGGCTGGCTCCACCCTAAGCAGCCAAAAAAAAAAAAAAAAAAAAAGCCACGATCGCGATCTGTGGCGGCAATTCGGCAGGAGGTCGTTTGCTTCAAGCGGGAGTGAGGGACCGTCCGCCGAATTGCCGCCGAATAGCTGGACCTGCCGCCCCTCTCCGGAGCGGCCGCCCCAAGCACCTGCTTGCCAGGCTGGTGCCTGGAGCCGGCCCTGGGCTTTAGACATGGATACAACATAGAGATAGCCCTGATTTAAATGACCTTCTTTTGGTATGGATTGAAAACAAACCTCCATGCTTATGCTGCTAGTTCTCTCAAAAGCCTTCAGCATCATTAACCATATGGTAGTTATACAAACAAGGCCTACTAGAAGTAAACAGAGCACCATTTCAATGAATTAATTCATTCCTTTCAGACTGATGCTAGAAAGTCATGATGGGATTGGTATCTGCTCCTCTTTATCAAGACCTCTCACTTGTGAAGTCCTGCAAGGATCAATACTTTCACCTATCCTCTTCAACATACATATTAGATGGCTTGGAAAAATGTTGAGATGACTTCATTGTCACCGTATGAGGATGACATCCAACTGTATGTCTCCTTTCAACCTTGATAATCTATGCCGTCATCAAAATATCCTGATGCCTGGAAAAAAGAAGCAGATGGAGGAAGAGCAGCAGTCTGCTCATCTGTTTCTGTATGTATGTATGCTTTCAAAACTTGCAGCTCTAGGCTTGAGTTGAATGTTGTTTGACACAATGACAGTGAATTGATGTATATCAGTAAATGGCTGCTAATAGGTGATGTGCCAGCAGCATTCACAGGTGGAAACAGTCATGGAGAATAATTCTCTGAGGAAAGGTGTTGCCTTTCTTTTAACTCACCATTTGTGTGGACTTTTGTGACATGGCCAAGCACCTGTATTCCAACAGCTTAGAGCAGGATCTGGGCAGAGTTGTTGCACTTATCAGAAATCTCCAGGAACTTTAAATCTTGTTTACAAAAGTGGTGGAGCCGTTTGCTGAAGGATTTCTGTTCTTTTTTGGTATTGTCTTTAAAAATTAGATAAATGCATTGCAAATAAATAGCTTGAGAAAGAGGAATGGTGGTTGCGTGAATAAGGCACTGGCCCCAGGAGACCTAGGTTCAATTCTCAGGTCTGTCAGCAAATCTCTGTGACCTTGGGCAACTCAATATCATTCTGCCTCAGTTCCTTATCTATATAATAGGGATTATAATAAATATTTTCTCCCACTGTTTTCTCTCCGTCTCTTACTATGTGTATGTATAGCATGCACAATGGGGCACTAATATCAGTTGAGGCTGCTATAGGCTACTGTAATGTTTCAGAAGAGCAAAGAAAGAGGAACTTCCTGGATTGTGCCCTGGCTTCAGTTCTCACAACAAAGTGAAAAACACCAGCATTTGAAGGATAGTAAATTAATTCTTTGTTGATAAACACATTGCAGGGAGTACTAGCAACCTCTCCAGGGCTGGTCAAAAAATAAAACATCATGCTGTAGGGAGGGGAGCAATTATCATTCTTTTCTTCCCATTCTTCATTGTATGAGTTTCAGCCAACAGGAGGTGAAGGGTGGAATTAATGGGCATAGTTCCCATTTCCAAGTGAGATCTTTGTATGATCGGCCTGTCCGTACTGGGACATCTAATTATCCAATTCAGAAAGTATGGATAACATTGACTATTGACCTGAGACAATCAGATTACTAGTCTGACATAGATTTTAAGGCCAGAGGAACCATTATGATGGGCTAGTGTCCCCCTGAGAGTTCTTTCAGGTTTTAATCACAGACCACAACCACGCCACGTCCCTATCAACACCATTCTTTATTATATTTGTTCTGCGGGTCACAGCCTGTAGTGTTATTTACAGGTATCTACATTCTACAGCCAGCTTCCTCACTTGCTTTTAGAGACAAGAACAGGAACAATGCCAGCCAGCCAGCCTGTCTGTCTGTCTGTCTGTCTGTCCGGTGTGTTCATTTGTTTGTCCGTCCTTCCTCTGCCTTTCTTTGGGCTCTCTCCTCTCCAGCACTTCCTTCCTGTCAATTTATATAATTCCACCTGCTGAGGTTGCTTCCCCTTCAATTAGCCCATCACCTGTAGTTTTTCTCAGCTAATTGACACCTTCTGTCAACTACCCATCTTCCCATTAGGTCCTGATTAATATATACTGGTGGGTATTAGAGTGACAGGATGTTGAGTTAGCTCTTGTCTCAGCACACCCAGTTACATCTAGGCTGACTTGCATAAGACAGGACATAGAATTAACCTGATTAGTCCTGTATCTAGCCCAGAACCACGTCAAGTTATCTTTTTGGGACTTTACAGCGGAAGCAGACATACAGAGAGCACACAAAGGCCATTTTGGTTCTCACTCGGCAGAGGTGGAATTTGTTACATAAAGGGCCTGGCGGAGAGTCTAACTGGTCATGCAAATTTTCATGATGTGGTCAGAAAGAGAGCTGGATTTACATCACTCTTTCCATGACAATTTGGCACATTTCCCATGCTAATAACCCAAAATGAGATGAATCAATCTGAAAAAGCTGTGGAACCTTATCATGAGCAAACAGAGGCATTCATAAAATTGACAGGGGTTGTGGAGAGGTGAGGTTGGGGTGGTGGGAAGAAGCTGCAATATCCTCTCTTCTTGCATAATCTCAGAGAGGCAATGCGGCACAAAAGACGGAGAGAGGGTCATGAAAGGGTCAGGGCTAGAACAGCTAGGCTATGTGCTAATCCAGTGTATTCCCTTAGCAGCCTTTGGGAACTAAAGCTGCACCTTGGCCCCCCAATGGAAAACTCTCAGGGATGGCAGAGAAATCCTTAGCTGCCCATTTAATGTAGCTTTAAACCCACTTGGAGTTGCCAGAGTGATGAAAAGGGGCCTTAGGTCAAAATCTGGCACACATTTTTTTCATGGGGGCAGAATGAAATCACTGCTCTGTACTACAGTGCAAAAACAAAAGACAAAATAATAGCCTATCACAAATAATGAACAGAATAATGTTCCCAGCACTAGTCCTGTTTAAAATCAGGATGGAGGGGTCAATTGCTCAGAGTCCTGAGATTGGATGAATTTTGATATGTGATCTACAACCTCCAAGTTCTTCCAAAGCCTGTCCTTGAAAACCTGGCAATACATGTGTTCATTGTTACACCCTTAATGGAGAGAGGGGCTTTGAGTGAAGTCTGGTTGATACAGGTGTAGATAATATTTCTTTAGTCTCTTTGTGAAGCTTATAGATCTAATGTTCCATCTGAAGTGCCTCAGGGAGTCTTTTTAAAAATGTGCAGTCAGCATTTGTGTGTGCCAGGCTAGCTGAAAATTAATTTTGGCTTGCACTTTTAATATGTAAAGTTGTAAATATGTTTATCCTCTGTATTATCCATTTTTTTAAAAGATAACGTCCTGCTGGTGACAAGTTGCAGAATGAGTACATTGCAGAATGAAGTCCTCTGTTAAATCATAAGAGGACATCACAGTAAACAGCACAGATTCCCCCATAGCACCTCTCAACAATGCTCCACAGGGATCTCCTTTAGGAAAAGGAGGGAAATCCAGATGCCCATCTCACTTCAAACACCTCAGAATGCTAACAACAAAGTCAATGGTGGTTTTTGTGTTGTAGACACTTGGCAGTGGAGTAAGACTAAATGCCAAGTGGAGTAAGAACAATAAGTAATTTCTGTTCTAAGAAGGCAGATATTTTTCAATTCAGGATTTAGCTTCCCTCACCATCAATTGTTACCAACACCACAACATGTTAAACAATTGTGTCAATGTGTAGATCTTACACTGGTTCCGACTGAAGGCTTATTATACTGGCACCGGCCCTTTTATGAATGGTAAGAGCCTGATACAAAACCCAGTGAAGTCAATTGATGGCCTCCATTTTGTTCAGTGGGCTTTATATCAAAGCTAAGGAGAATGAATGTTCTGATATAAGTCTGATGGAGTGGATCTGCAGACCAGAAAAGACCCACACTCATGAGAGAGACAAGCATTCATTAGAGAGACTTTTCCATGCATCTGTGATCAAACCATAGCCTGCCCCTGATACATATACTTATATAGTTGGTGTCACTGACACACAGGCTGCTGATTGTCTTTCCCAGGGAGGGAGTATTGTTGAGAAACAGTGAAAATAAATGGGAAAATGAATGTATAGTGGGCAAACCTAGAGGGTTCCCGTTCAGAATTAAGCCCAACTGTTGTTCAAAAGAGTCTGAATAAATTAAGCCCAACTGTTGTCCAAAAAAGTCTGAATAACCAGATTCTTTTGGAGTACAAATCAGAAAGATTTTATCAACAGATACTTTTATCTTAGTATCTCTGTAAAAGTTACTGAATTTTAATAAGCGATGCCCCGAGACATTTGTCAGAGGTAATAACAACACTGAAATCCTCAGATGGGAAATTCTATGTAAGTGCAAAGTGCTTTATGAACATTAATGGATTAACCATCAGACAGGCTGGTGGGATAGCTAGCTATACTTATCCTCATTTTATATATGGAAAAAGGGAAGTTCAAATAAGTTAAGTGACTTGCCTATGATCTCATAGGAAATTTGTGGAAAAGTTGGACACAGATCCCAGATCTCCTAACTCTTGGTTCTGTGCCTTAACCGCATGATGATCCTTACTGCCTTGCAGGCTAGTTTCTGTACTAGTTTAATGCCACTAAAATAACTTTACTGCTTAATATTCAAACAAAATATTTCATGTTTACATTGAAACTTTCTCATTCTAATTGTTAAGCCAGTGTTAAAACTGTGCTGAGCCAAAATGGGTGCAGTGTTCTTTTAAACAATTCCTTCTGTATTTACTGGATATTTACAGTCTACAGCCTTTGTTTTTAGTTCAAGATTATAGATAGCAGAACAGATTTATATCAATACAGCATACTGTAGCTAATACTAGAAGTCCCAGGAGCTGATTCCTCAGTAGGCTGACCTGCTCAATGGAAAGCCATACAAGACAATAGAACCTCTCCCCAAATAAAAAAAAAAGATTAGATACAAGGAACAATGTTAATGCAACCTTAGGGCTAAGATTTTAAGGCCACAAAAGATGGGGAAGTTGGATTTAAGGTTCCCATGGCAATCCCTGTGCAGTGTGCGTAAGTATTCTGATGTCTTCAGGACATGACTACATGATGCTGGACAGCATGATGTATTCTTAGGCAAATATTTATTTTACTTATATGGGTTAGCCAAAGGGCAGCACTTCCTGGAGTATTGCCTCAAGGCTGTCCAGTCAGTGGGATCGCTTTTAAAATATACAAAGAATGACTTCTGGATGAAACTAGCTTAGCATAGCTCCTACTATCTTGGCTGAAAGGTGGTGTGACTTCGGTTCCTTTGGTGACTTCTGATGCTTCCAGATACTGAGGGTCCTGAGGTAATGGATGTACATAAAATCAGCCCCCAGGATAACTCCACTGACTTCCATGGCATTACACCACAGATACATTTCACTCACAGTGACTAGCCATTCGTTGGATGGGACAAAGTGGGTCAGTCTGTGAATGTAAAACAGAGCAGCCTTCACTGTGTATATGAAGGGGTTGCGGATGTGTGTGAAGAAGCTGAGAAGTGACCATGCAGTAGTCTTGTCCCCCACAGTGGTTCTACTTTCAGGAGGTCAGGGGGATCTTGTACAGGAGCTATTTGCAGTCCCTTTCCCTGATCTCACTTCACACTCCCCTCACCCTGTTCCTCCCCAGCCACTGTGGGTGAACTAGCATTACGAGGGGGACAAATGGGGCCCAGCCAGAGCCATACCTCACCTCCTCCCAACACCCAGACCTGTGCGGGAGAGAATACTTCTTCCTCTGGGGACACTAGAACACAGGAGCTGCCTCCTCTCCCCTCCACCCACATGTGTCCTTGGGGGGAAATAGTAGGAAGGAGTCAGCCAAAGTCTCCAGCTGGTAGGAGCAACTGCAGAAGCAGACTAAGCAGGGACCATCAGACATCCTAAGAACTTCCTACAGTTTTGATCAAACTTCCTCTGCCCTGTGCTGATTGGCTGCTTGCTCTGACCCTCTCTCACCTCCCAACCTCTTCACCCCAGGTTCACGCTACACCTGCACCTCTTCTCCCCGGCTCTGCTCCCCTCACTCCTCTTCCCACTCCCCGGCCTCTTGCAAAAAAATGCCTGAGGCTTCTAACTCCACACAGGACTCATTGCTAAGAATCGCTAGCAGAGATAGGCACCTCCCTGCAGCCCAGACGTCAGTGCCTATCTCTGTGAGAGGGGAAGGTCTTAGCACACACTCCTCTTGCCAGCATCTCCCATTGGCTAGCTTAGGCGACTCCCTGCCTAGCTTGCTGGCTTTTGTGAATTGCAGTCGAATGTGCCTCTCTCCCCCCATTCATTGTATAGGGAGCCTGGGCACCTATCTCAGACTTTGTGAATTGCAGTGTGTTCCTATGATTTTCTAGGCACTTGAAAGTTAGGCGTTGGATGCTGAGCATTGCAATATCTAATTACCTTTGTGAATCTAGGCCTTTCCCCTGGCTGTTGCCCCTTATGCTTTTGTAAGTAGCAATCATAACCTCTTCCCTGGGTCTTCTTTTCTTCTGACAAAATACGACCAGTTGTCTTAACCTTTCTTCTTCAGATCCAGGGTCTATGCTAATGTCCTTTTGTACTACCAGATCAATTCAAAAGGCAGGGAGACATTTGTCATGTCACCTGCTCCTGAGTTGAGGGAGCAGAAAGGTAGCATGGAGTCAGCTACATTTTCCCTGCCCTTCTACAAAGTGTTTTGCTCCAGTGCAACTGTGCATTTAACCAAATATGCCATCTAAAGCTCAACAAGTCCACTTCAATGTCGGGCTACCAGACACCATCATTTATGAGAAGTTGCATTGTACGGCTGTTGTTCAACATGGCAGGTTGGAGCTGGATTGATTAAACAAAATATCATGCCTACCCCCGGAGGTTTGCAGGTGCACCAGACGTCCAGAAGGACAGCATCTTGCAGACTGGAATTAGCCATCTCTAAGCTAAAATCATGTTACCCAGCTAAAAACCACCTTGCATGCCAAAGATAAATGGGAAAATATATCTTTAAGTAAAAATGTCATTATAAAAATGTCTCATTGTGTGTAAAAGACAGAATGAAACCAGTTTTAAGAGCATACCTTGTGACATTAGTGGTTGTTTTCCCCCCAACACAATGCAGGGGTGGTGAGAGTTTTTCACTAATGCCTTTGTTAAGCTCTCCTAGTGGGAATGATTGATTTACAGAGTTCACATGCATGTCTCTCTGACTGCCAACAAAACCTATTTGCCCTGCACAATTTAATGTGGGATTCCTCACCAAAGGGAGACAGGTGAAAGAAATGTCTTTTTTAGATTTTTGTTGCAAAGTGTGTGTTATTTGACCAATACCAGCAGGAGCACAATCCTTGACAATGTGAAATTTGCCAAGAAGCCTTGTTAACAAAGGATTACCACATGCCCTTTCCCAGGGTCAAACTTATTATTACACAAAGACGGGTATTCTGTATATTATATTTTTTCTTCTTGCATTTTAAACTAATGTTTTAAATCAATAATGTACCAAATGCCATTCTTAACCTGGCTACCAGGCACATTCAGCCCATGCTGCTACAGTTGAATTTTTTTTTTTTTAATTTTAAACTTTGATGAATGAATATAATGAAATGAGAGAACATGGGTCAGTTCCTCAGCTGGTGTAAATTCCCATTGATTCTACTTCTCCATCTTCAGTGTATGAAACCAGCAACCTAATTTGTGATGAAATGTGGGACATGTATATTGTGTCGCATGCCCTGAATATACAGAATATAATGTTTTAAACTAGTTTTAAAGGATGTTTAATTAAATAAACCACTTTTGAAAAAGAAAGCTGGAAGAACAAATTCTATCACATGCAACCATAAGAATCCCCACATGGGTCAAGAACAGAATTTAAACCCAGGCCCTGAACAGGGGGTTGGACTAGATGACCTCCTGAGGTCTCTTCCAACCCTAATCTTCTATGATTCTATGATTCTATATCCTCAGTAGAGACCAGGAGCGGCGCCAGGGTTTTTGTCACCCTAGGCGGCAGCGCTCCTCCTCTGAGAATTCCATGGTGGGGGTCCTTCCGCTGCGCATCTTTGGGACACTTCGGCGGCGGGTCCCGGAGCGAGTGAAGGACCCGCTGCCAAATTTCCATCGAAGACCCAGAGTGGAAGGACCCCCTGCCGCCGAATTTCTGCCAAGAACGGCAAAATGCCACCCCCCAAATCCTGCTGCCCTAGGCGACCGCCTAGGGTCGCCTAGTAGAAGCACCGGCCCTGTAGAGACTATGATCACTTGAGTTTAAGGAATACCAGTGAATCTCTCCCTGGATCAGCCACTGGAGGAGACTTGGTACATGTGTTGCTCATGGGTTACACAACTCTTTGCGAGGGTGAAGTAAAATACTAAAGATCAGAAATCCTGGTTTCTATCCATTGGTGCAATACAGTGATTAGAGAGAGGGTAACCAAAGCACATAGATGGCACATTCAACCCTGAAAGCCTGAGTGTGTAAGACTTGGGTCTGCCACATTAGAAAGTAGTCTATTCCCAATTCTCTCTGAACATACTTTATGCAAACGCTCATTAAATTGTTGATGCAATAGGAAGCTAATACTAGACTGCCTTTTAGAGTTGGGATAAGAGGCCTTGATTAGTTATAAGAACTGAGTGGCACATAAAAATATCTACACTAGAGATGAGATTGGCGCTTAAGGTCTGCTGGCTAACGGCTCAGCATGCTTTTCCCTCAGGCACTCGGAAGGGACTCTTTGGGGTGTGTTTGCAATGCCTTTGCAGTGTAGCAGGACAGGCAGCATGATTGAGTCAAAACGTGGGCCATCTGCATAACCTGCCACACTTACAACTGTTATTGCTCTTAATGGTCTTACACCAATTTATACCAGCTAAGGGTCTGGCAAATAGACAATGTAGAGAGTTTCTTCAGCTTTCTTCAGTAACACGATTTCTTTAAAAAAGAGAGAAAAAAAGAAAAGAAATTAGTGAATTTTGTGCTTATCACAAGGGACAGCTCAACTCCTTCAGAGAATGACATCCTCTGTCTCAGTGGTTCTCAACCAGAGATACGTGTACCCCTGGGGATATGCAGAGGTTTTCCAGGGGGTACATCAACTCATCTAGATATTTGCCTACATTTTATAAGAGGCTATCTAAAAAGCACTAGCAAAGTCAGTACAAAGTTAAATTTCATGCAATGGTTTGTTTATACCACAGTTGCCAACTTTCACGTGGTAAATAAGCACCCCGACTTTCACAATAAGCCAAAAATCAAGCTAATCCCATTTCAAAACAAGGCCAAAACAAGCCAATCCCTAAGAACCCCAACACTCTATATGACTAGATCCCCCCAGCGTGCAGTCTGGAACTGTGGTGGGCCCGCTGTGGACCCCTGACTCTCTCCCCACCCTTGCCCCTGCTTGCTGGGAGCCGATCAAAAAAAAGAAGCAACAAACTGCAACAAGCAACAAGCCAAAAACTAGCCAACAAGCAACTCACAAGCCAATTAAGCCAAAAACAAGCCCAATTTCTGCGTTTTTTTCCGCAGGTTTGGCACGTCTGGTTTATACTGCTCTATGTACAATACACCGAAATGTAAGTATGATATTTATTTTCCAATTGATTTATTTTATAATGATATGGTAAAAATGAGAAAGTCAGCAATTTTTCAGTAATAGTGTGCTGTGACACTTGTATTTTTATGTCTGACTTTGTAAGCAAGTAGTTTTTTTAAGTGAGGTGTAACTTGGGGGTAGGCAAGACAAATCAGACTTCTGAAAGAGGTACAGTAGTCTGGAAAGGTTGAGAGCCACTGCTCTATCTAACCCCACACATTTTAATTCCTTCTACTATTCATTGCATTTGATTAATCTTTGTTTGTATCACTCAGCCATGTGACAAGCAGTCGTCTTACTTAGTTACTGGCTAGTTTCATGTGGACAGCCACATCATCCCGGCCCTTATTTGCAGTGTAAGCAAGGAGGCCCAGGATTGAATAACCCATCCATACCAGAAGTAGTTCATCCACAGTAGGATGAATGGGATATCGGTGGAGCTGTATGGGGAAACTTGCGGTAATGAAGTCCTCCCAGTGAGCCATATCACATTAACACTTATTGGCTCCCATGTGGTCAATCGAAACAAGAAGGCCAAGGGTTTTATAGGCCCAGAGACTGAGCTACCTTCTTTCCCCCCACCCTTGAGTGGTTCATAAAGAACAGGAATAAAGTAATATTGGTAGAGCAATGTGGGGGAGCTTTGCTGGCATGAGACCAACTCACCTGGCTGTTTGCTAGAGCCAGGGCTGAGGGAAACAGAGAGAGTATAATTAGATACAATAAAAAAAAGGAGGCCCTGAAATGCCTCTGCCAGTGCTGTAGCTAAATGGAGGACATTGGTCTGCAGCGCTGGCCCCTTCTGTAAGCAATACATTCACTAAACTAAAATAATTTTAAAGAAAGCACGTTGCTGAAGAAAGTGCTTAAGTGGTATATTTTCAAAATAGGGGCTTTCGCTTTTTAATTGTATCCAACCACAAAAGCAAAATTAAAACGTTTTAATTTAATGAGAAGCTGGATATGAGTCAGCAGTGTGCCCTTGTTGCCAAAAAGGCCAAGGGAATATTGAGCTTTATTAGTAGGAGCATTGCCAGCAGATCGAGCGAAGTGATTATTCCCCTCTATTCGGCACTCGTGAGGCCACACCTGGAGAATTGCGTTCGGTTTTGGTCCCCCCACTACAGAAGGGATGTGGACACGTTGGAGAGAGTCCAGCAGAGGACAACGAAAATGATTAGGGGGCTGGGGCACATGATTTACGAGGAGAAGCTGAGGGAACTGGGGTTATTTAGTCTGTAGAAGAGAAGAGTGAGGAGGGATTTGATAGCAGCCTTCAACTACCTGAAGGGGGGTTCCAAAGAGGATGGAGCTCGGCTGTTCTCAGTGGTGGCAGATGACAGAACAAAAAGCAATGGTCTCAAGTTCAGTGGGGGAGGTCTAGGTTGGATATTAGGAAACACTATTTCACTAGGAGGGTGGTGAAGCACTGGAATGTGTTACCTAGGGATGTGGTGGAATCTCCATCCTTAGAGTTTTTTAAGGCCCAGGTTAACAAAGCCTTGGCTGGGATGATTTAGTTGGTGTTGGTCCTGCTTTGAGCAGGGGATTGGACTAGATGACCTCCTGAGGTCTCTTCCAACCCTAATATTCTATGATTCTATAAGTTTAAAAAAAAATTGTCTCAGCTGTAGTGATATGGGCTGACTGCAGCTAGTAGCCAGGCTCAGAGAAGAATAAATATATTACTAGTTTAAAATTAGAATGTAATTTTCCTTCTTCTTACATTTCAAAATTGCCATGGGCTGAATGCCCTTCTCTGCATGATTATTAGGGACATTCAGCATTGCTTGCCACCGCAGAGGTAACTGAGTAAGAACAATGTGCAGACTATTGAAGTGGTTGTGTAAGCTTCCCTACACTGTCCCACCGACATGCCTCACTCCAGGATGAGCCATTCTGGGCACAGTGGAGGGAGAAGGTCATTCATGTGCTATGCCCACTCAAATCCTGGGCCTGCCTGGGTAGACTGACAACCAGGGTGCCAATAAATACCAGTTTAGTATGTCTGTCCATGTGGTACTGCCCTGAGACCATCTAAAACATTTACAAAAACAGCATTAAATTACAGTTAAGGCTACTTAGCACTCCACACTCTCAATGCTTTAAAATAAGGAAATTAAGTTTCTTCATATCTACATCATTAGTCACTTAAAAACATAGGCACATCCCTTTTGAATATGCATTCTGAGGAGTGAAGTAATGCTATAACCATATTTATATATTTTAAAATGTATATTATTATTCCTGCAGAAGAATCCTAAATAGTTCTTCTTAACCTTAACTACAACTATGACCACTGCTGGAATATTGTGTCCTGTTCTGGTGTCCACAATTCAAGAAGGATGTGGATAAATTGGAGAGGGTTCAGAGAAGAGCCACAAGAATGATTTAATGATGAGAAAACATGCTTTATCGTGATAGACAAGAGGAGCTCAATCTATTTATTTTAACAAAGAGAAGGTTAAAGTGTGACTTGATTGCAGTCTATAAGAACCTACATGGGGCATAAGTATTTGATAATGGGATCTTCAGTCTAGTAAGGAAAGATATAATACCATCCAATGTATGGAAGTTGAAGCTAGACAAATTCAAACTGGAAATTATGAGTAAATTTTTAACAGTAAGGGTGATTCATGGTGGATTCTCCATCATTGGCAATTTTTAAATCATGATTTGATATTTTTCTAGAAGGTCTTTTGGGGAAGTTCTATGCTATGTGTTACACAATGATCACAATGCTCCCTTCTGGCCTTGGAATCTTTTCTGCAGTCTTAAGCTATTTGTTTCTACAATCAGTTATTTTTATCTATTATCTGTGGTCCTAGTTAAGGTTATGAAGCACAATTTTAAAAACGTTATACATTTTTACAGTGGATAAATGAGATTATGTTGTATTATTTAATGCTTTAGAATCTTTACTGAGAAGAGACGGGCAGGTTGTGGTTTTGTATTATGTAGAGAAACTGGAGAGTAAGTGACTTGACATTTCCACTCTTCTCTTGATAGACCCTGATCCTGTGATGTGATGGGGCTCCCTGTGGACACTGCTGCCAGCCTACATGCATCAAATTGCAGGATTGGGCCATAGATGGGATTAGTAATTCACAATCTCTAGATCTTGTGTGGAAACTAGGATAGCAGCAAACTCCAGGATGCACCTAAAAAGTGTACTGACCTGCCTTGCTTGTAAACTTTACATATGTAACAGTGGTGACATCTAGTGGTCAGCTTTTGACCATGGTCAACATCACATTATCTTAATTCCTCTGTCCCATGGCAGATGCTAGAATAGTAGTTGATTGTTTATAATGTAGCTAGTAGTCACTGCATGATAGGATGTAATGAACAATATTGTTTGGATTTCAGTCTCTCATTGGGTACCAATGAAGACAGTCTGCCAGTGTCACCTTAGTTCTATAGATATTAGTCTATATAACAACCAACAAGCCAGAAAAGAACAGAATGGTGTACAAATAACCATTTGCCTGCATTTACACAAAAGGTGTGTTTTTAGAACTGCATTGGGAAAGTCATTATTGTAATGCGCAGGATGCAATAGAAAATGACACCTCGCTTCATGTCTTACCAAAATCCTCAGCCAAGTTTGTGCACAGCTCAAGCAGATAGTTCAAAGGTGGTTTTAAGTCATTTTGTGTACCCCTGACTTGACTCTGGACTAGGCTGGTCTGTGCATGTAAGTTAGGGAAGTTGTTTGGCTGTTCTAAATCACACTAGCTGCTAATGGCCGGAAGAGTCAGTCACTGATTGTCAGGGTGCAGAGAAACTTCAGCCACACCCCTTTCTCCCTGGCAATGTCACCTACACTGGATGCAGGGAGGAGAATGATGCTGGTGCTATTATGCTGGCTTTATGATACCACAGACTCCACTAGGGCCATCTAAACCAAAGCAGCCCATACACAGGAGATCCCCTAGGATGCTCCATGAAGCCGTGTTGGTTATTTGGTAGGTGTTGTTCTTCTCTGCCACTTAGCATGAATGCATTATCACAGGAGAATGCTAGGGGATTCTTGGTGCTGCAGGGATTTGGCTGAGATGTACAGCAGAGATCCTGACCACTCATAGCAATAAGAGATCCCCTTATGCTTATTCATAAGAGTAGGAGTTCCAGCCATGGTGCTAGACAAATTACAACCTGTCACTCTGAATTCCTCCTTACAGTTTCAGCTGGTTATGGTTATTCATCGCTGCTTTTTCAACTGAATGAGTGCTGTGAAAAAGCTGCTGTGTTTTACTGCAGAGGTGAATCAAGTGTAGGTTGAATATGTATAGTTCTTTCAGGCAGGGGCTAAGTTTGCACAGCACCATATATCTCTACAGTTGCATATAAATAGCTTATAAAGTACTTTGGAATGAAAGACACTAGCATACATATCAGTTGAGATAAATGCCACAGCAGAATATAACAGCTTTCAAATGTAGTTTATTCTACAAACATTTAGAGCAGCATCCTTTAGTAAATTTCCACAATTGCACAGATTACTGGAAGGAAAAGCAAAGGAGGGAAGGAACCTCATTAAAAGGTCAGTGAACACTCACAGCTATGTTCTAAACTATTCACAGGTGAAGCATTAAAAATAGATGTTTCTCCAGCACTTTGTCTTTATGGCTTTTTCTCCTGGCATTTTGTCTCCACACAGTCACACTCATCTACATGAACATATGTGTATTCGATTCTCTTCCTCTTAGAGCAAATCAATTCCACCTTCATCTCATGGCTCTTTGTTTCATGGCAGCAAGTGCATTTGTGTTTCATTTTACTGTCATCAAAAGCATACCTGGGGGAACAAAACTAATAGATCAATCAATTAGCTATCGCTTTCCTGCTCTTCATTACCATTAGCTTCCCCTAGAACTGTGAGTGGGGAAGGAAAACTTTAGTGTTTCTTCTGCTTGTAAGCAGCAGGGGGAAAAACAATATCAGTAACAGTCTATTCTCAGGACATTAGTAGTCCTGGTGGGCCTGATCCGAAGACCTCTGAAGTTGATGGAAAAACTCCCACCTGAAGTAAGTGGGAGGCTTTCCATAGACTTAAAGAGCCATGGACCAGGCCCAAAATGACCACACAGAAAGGAAGAATCAGCCTAATGCAGAACCCAAACTGCAAGTAAAAAAACCAAACATTTAAAAATGTGTAAGTAAAAATGTGTTAGTTAACCTGTTAAACATGACCTATTTACCTAGCCTAGATCTGGCAATCCTAGTGACAAAACAGACAAGCATGACATGTAGTCTCATGGCTAAAAAGCTGGCGCTCTGCTCATCCAGCTTCCTTTTCAGAGGATCAAGGAAAAGGGTTAATGGAGATAGTAGCTGTGATCCTGCAGGAGAAAGAACATGACATCACAAGACATCACATAAGCATAGAGAAGCAGTTTCTTACTTACACAGAGTATGTACCACAGGACCCTTCACATGAAGGCACTAGGACAGGAGCTGCTGATTTACAGCTCTTGTGAGTGATGTATTCTTTTTTCAGCTTCAGTTTGCAAACATTTGACAATGGGATACCTAGGAGGGAAGGATCCTATTAGCCTTACTCAGATTAGAGTTAAAGCACTGAGAG
The DNA here is from genome assembly GCF_011386835.1 of Chrysemys picta bellii. NCBI lineage: Eukaryota > Metazoa > Chordata > Testudines > Emydidae > Chrysemys > Chrysemys picta. Next base: position 35,558,788 of record NC_088794.1, on the reverse strand, counting down.
ATATCTGCTAAGCAACCAAGTCTTGTCTCTGTCTTCTTAAGAACAGTTAGAGTTCAAATAGCCAAGGAGAGTTTAAAGGCCCCAGTTGAGCAAAGCATTTACACACTTGCATAAGTATTTTGCTGATTAAGGATAGTCTTAAACAATGAGCTTAAAAGCACATGCTTAACTGCTTTGTTGGATCAGGGCCCGAGGCAGATACAATTGTATATTTTTTATACAGCCTACATTTCTGTAACAACATTTGTTAGCTAATTGTCACTTTTATGGCTTTACAGCAGCCAACACTGTTTAGCATAGGTCCTACAGTAACAGAACCATGCTTTCTATGCAGTTCCTACACGCCAGAATCCAGAACATATTCTCTAACAGGTTACATCATTCTTTCATCAGGAACTTAGTCTAAACTATAAATATCTCACTTCTTTATAAAACCAAGAAAGGGAGAGCATGAAGATTTTTCCAGTGGCACCACTTTGTTTTATTAGGCTGGTTTTGAGCCTAATAAAACGAAGAACTGAGCACCTCCCGAGAAGTGATAACTGCCCTCACATCCCACTGACTTCGGTGGAGTTGAGGGCATTCATTACCTTGCAGGATCAGGGCCACAATGAATGGAGAGCCTGACAATGTTTGATTAATGAATCGCTGGATTGACCATACTCACATGTCTTACAACATCCATCTGAAGTTGTCGCAACAGTTCCCTATATTGAAAGCAAACAGAACCAGAATTGCTCAGATTCTAATCTTAGATGTGCACGTTGCAGACTGAACAGCAGCAATAAGAGACTTCTAATAATGAGACACAGTGCCCAATCAATCCACTGGTCCACTATCACAAAGCTGCTTGTATCATTCACTTATACCGTTCCAGCTACAAAATACTCACTGGGACACAGTTTGATGGATCAAACGCTGGGCAGGATATTATTGTGCTAGTCAAAACAAACTGGCCTGATGACTGAGTGCAATTATACAGAGTACAGTTATCCTCCAGAACTTTATAGGTCTTCCCAACCTGAATAAAGCAGAAAAAATAAAGTTATCCTGAGACAACACATGATCCAACATAGGGACAGGATTTTTCTTCTGTCTTGAAAGGTATTAGCAACTCCTGAAATTTCATCCTGCATTAACTCCCTTAGGATGCTTTGACAATCCCATCTGTAATTGTTACCTGAGTTGAAATAATCAAAGGCTCATAACAGTAGGGATATTAAGAGACATACCAAGGCCCACAGTTATGCATTGATGAGTGTGGTGTTACTATTTATGGGAGAAGATAGGCATGGAGGAAAATCCTTTTTTTCCTTCTAGATTTTTTCCAATTTTCTTTTTTCAGCAGGTAGAGGGGGGAAAAGAGCATGAAATGGGAAGTCAGCCTTTATAACAGAGATCAAAAGATTAATAACAAAATATAGCTACCTTTGGACAAAATTAACTTTTTGGAGTTGGCGAAAGTAGTCTACATATCAGTGACCAGGGAATACAAAAATCAAATAAAGGAGATGCTGGATGTCAGAGCTACCATATAAGCCACTAGTCACTGTGTCAGTGCACAGGCTGGTTAAGATTTTCGCCTGTTCTAAACATACATTTTGCAGTGCAGCAGAGAGAAAGACACTAGTCTAAGACTCAGGAGACTTTGTGTGGCCTTCGTCAGGTCTGTCAGTCTCTGTCCAAGCTGCCCATCTGTAAAATGGGGATAACACTTCCTTACCTCACAGAGGTACTGCATGAATAACTCAGTAATGATTGAGGTGCTCAGATACTGTGATGGGGGGAGGGCATATAAATACCTAGGTAGATTCACTTCAGAAATACTTTATTTCATAAAGGCATTAACTTCCTCATGCTGCAACACATAGTGGGACTCAGTTTTTAAGCAGAACTCTCCATTGAAGTTGACGGGAAACTGTATTTCTAAAATGAGGGCCCAGTGTCATATTGCAATTCCTTGGCGAGCAGGGGAACACACACACACCTCAATAGTCACAATGCCAGATGGAAGCTTTGCCACACAGGCCACCTGCACACACTGGCCGCAACACCTGCCTTCTTCTCTGGCGTAGCGGAAACCCTGGGGGCACAAATGCACCATCATTTAGCCACATCACCTGTGGCTTACCTGTGAAGAGCATTCAGACAAAATCCACATTGCCCTCCTTCGTGCAATGGGGGAAAAAACCCAACAGCCCTTGATTATACTTCTGTTTTTTTTAAGGTCTTTTGAACCCCATTGTTTGATGGAGTATTTCAAACCTGATGCTTAGACCCTCTCAGTCATCATATCAGCTTTTAATACTTTCCTAAATAGCCACCCTTTTGTCAGGGGCATCATCCCAGGTAATATGCTATTTCCTATCCTTATCGGAGCTGATATTCAAATCAGGCCAAAATATCTAACTCACCACATGTTACTTGCAAGATCCAAAGACAGCACTTTCCACAGGTATGGTCACTATTTCAGACTTGCTGAGAAGACTGAAGGTAAGATTTACTTACAACTACTTTCACCTATTCCTCCTGTGTGGACTTCAGTCCTAGAATGAGGCATGTGTGGCTTCATCTGCATCATCCAGGGAGGAGCTAGAATGTTGCAGTATGCTTGGCCTTATGTAACCAGGGGTGGGGCAGAAGATCAAGCTTTTCTGTACTCGCATTCAAGTTATATATTCAAGATTTTAAATACAGAGAGCTAGATTCAGCAAAGCTATTGCAGAGAGATTCAAGCTACACCTCCCAGTGCCAGGAGAACTTTGTCCACTGAAAGAGCAAATCATCCCTGTGGATGGTAGCTGGTGTTTGCACCACTGCCCTCCACGGTGGTTCTACCAGAGAGGTTTAAGATTTAGCAGAGCACCATAATACTCAACCAGCAAGAGCTGCCTCAGAAATCCATGGAATCAGCAAACTCAACTGTCATGGAATTAGTCCATTGTCAACAACCAGCACCATCAACTTTTTGAGTAAATTTGGCATCTTTTAAATACATCCCCTGTGCTGTTAAGTGGAGTTCAAAATCCTTTTGTACCACCATAACAAACTCTCCTACCAGAACTCACTAGTGGATCTGGCTCAAGGACTTTTAAAAATCTTAACATACAGTATGTATATTGCCTACAAACAACTAATCCATTTAATTTTAGAACATTTAGTTTCATTGGAACATCTGTATCTGAGCCAAATCAGAATAGTTTTTCTAACATTTTTACCATATAGTGGTGATAGCCATCACCAAGGCAACTATGCAAACACCACCTTTCAGTGACTTTATCTTCCCCATTAACCAGCTTGTGGGTGGCGTTGCCATTTTATAGGAAACCCCTTTCCCATCATGCCTTTCTGGGACAGGCCCCTTAAATTTGCCAGAGACAAACAGCGACAGCTCTAAAGAAGTCATTTTGTAATTATCAGCTTGCTGCATCTTCCTCTCTTTAAGCAGGTTAAGTACCTATTATGTTTTATTTTTTTGATTGCTGAGATGGCACATCCCCCACCAACCACTGCTCTTCACCTGAACACAAACCTAGTTTTAGTTTAGCAGAGAGAACTACAGCGTTGAAGTTACTTACCTGCCGGCAATCAGTTGAGCATTTTACTGGCGTGCACTGAATTTGGTTAGTTTGTGTAGCAGGGTCCTGCTTTTCAGTGCACAAACAATCTTCACAAGAGTTTTTAGGCACCATTGTCCCTGGCTTAAAATAATGAGGAAAGGAGAGGGCAGAGGGAGAGTTCATTAGCCTCTAAAACACATGTGCATTTCTCTGTAAAATACTAATAAATTACTATATTTGGCTTTCACTTTTTGGCACAAGCTTTTGACTTGAACACCTTCCAATCTCTAATTAGCATACCATCAATATCACAAAATTAACACTGTACTAGAATAACATTCCAACAGAATCAAATATGCTAAATGTAGCTATTACTTCAACATCTGAGAACTTCCCTTTCCATTTCCTTCTACAGTTTGACCAATTAGCTACTCCTAAAACTTCCATTGATACTTGAAATTTTGTATTAAGTTATTGCCTTCGGCTACATTTCTGACATCTTAGTCCTGAAATACAGGGGAATATCTCTTTTATGATAGAAACTGTTGGCCTCGTGATCACTATTAGGCAATTTCTCGAGTAACACATAACACCTAACTCTTATGTAGCACTTTTCCACCAGTAGTTCTCAAAGTACTTTACAAAGGAGATCCATATCATTCTCCCCATTATTATTATTTATTATATGTATTACTGTAGCACCTTGGAACCCCAATCATGGACCAGGGACCTGTTGTGCTATATGGTGCACAAACACTGGAACAAAGGAAAGTGAAGCACAGACTTGTGAAGGGATTTGCCCAAGGTCACCCAGCAGACCAGTAAGAGAGCCAGGATTAGAACCCAGGCCTTCTGAATCCCAGTCCACTACTCACTAGGCCGCAATAAGAAACGATGGGTCATTTTAGTCTGGGGCTTTATGTTCATTGAAATGAAATCTTTAGGTGAATTTTGATCATTACAGGTTCATGGTATCTTGAAATCATGACATGCCAGCCCACTGAAAGAAGTGGCAAGTCCTACCTTATATTCAACTCCTTCAGAAACACATACACTTTTTGGTACTATAAGAAAGATGGAACAAAAAGGATGTTGTAAGAATGATGTCGTCAACATGTATTAGTTTCATATTTCTTAATTGTCTGTTAAACAAGTTGTATAAAACAACTATACAAATCTAGTAACCCTAATACTCAACACAGGAAGTGCAGAATGGCTGGGATGTGTTGCTAATTTCCATCCCATTGCCCACGTTTAGTGCATGAGGGGAAAATTTCACCTACCAGTATTTCCCATCTGGCAAACACTGTTTTCCCCCTGTGTTTCTAATCACACTTGAAATTAGCAGAGATTAGCTTCTTTACTTTATTGTTTGTGACAGCATCATCAGCATTGACCAAAGACCAAATGGGGGTTTGGATCACACGCATGATATTGTAGTTGTGTATTATAGTTCTCTGACTAAAAACTAGCAGATGGAGTACATTTTGGGACTACATTCCAAGATGAAGTCCCCTTCAAAATAATGAAAGCCAGCATATAGTAAGGAAATATACTTACTACAGGAAAAAATAGGACAACAGCCATCCTCAGAAATAGCTACCACTGGCTGGAAGCCTAAATCGCATTGTCTTTTGATGAGAGAACAGGACTTTACATCACATTCTGTAAATAGAAAATGTAGACAAATCGAGTCATAGCCTCTTTGATGGGGTGTATCAGCCCCACTCTGGACAAGAAGGGTTAACCCATATTGTGGGCAGAGAAAGCCACATCCTCTCATCACTGCTGGGCATGCTCCAACTGGATCTTCAGGATAAAAGGGAGCAGCCCAGCCCAGTCAGGGCTGACCGCTGAAGAGGGAGGATGCACATTGAAAGCTCTCTTCTGAGAGCTGCTGGAGCCCCAAATCACAGAGGTTAAGCACACCGAGACCTTGGTGGATACCTAGCTGCCTGCAGAAGTCTGAGAGGGGACGAAGTTACTGGGAGCTTTTCAAGCCAATGACCCCAGAGGCCCAGTTTCATTGGCCTCTTTGGAGCTGGTGACGTTACGCCCCCATATTCTTCATAGAAATATTGTTATGATATGATTATGGCATAATTAAGATATGTTTTAAGCAAGATGGGTCATCTGGTGTATCATAGGAAAGGTTGTAATATACAGAATGTAATTATCCAATTTGTGTGCTTGTGTCATTTCTGTATCTGAAGTTAGTAATATTGATTATGTAACAATTACAACTGTGTGTGTACTTGGGGAACGCCCACCAGACGGTAGGCAATCAGCCTGGATGGGCCATTAGGAAGAACAATAAGACTTTGAAGATACTAATCTCCCACCTTCCTGGGAAGCTTCCTGGATTGCTGCTTTGACACTGCAGGATCATGTGATCATGTCACCTGGTATAACACCCCCTCCTCCAGTGTTTTTCCATTAAAAGAGGGGGTAGGGGTCAGACTGGGAAACAAAAGGTTCCCGCCATATGTAAATCCTATTTAAGGCTGGGGAGTGAGTTAATCTTGGCTCTTCTGCACCGCCTCCCCACCCAAGAAGGGAGACTGCTGAAAACACCTGAAGAAACAAAGGAACTAAGCTGGGGTCAGGGGGCTGAGTCCAGGCGAGACAGATCAGCCTGTAAAAGGAATCCCTGGAGATTTAAGCTGCAAGCAGTGCAGTTTACCTTCAAGAAACTCTGCAACATGCTTGAAACAACACTTGGGTGAGAAATTATTATTTGTAGCCAGTATTCCTTAGTTTATTAAGCTTAGTTTTGTTTTATTTGCTTAGTAATCTGCTTTGTTCTGTTAGGTATCTCTTATAGACTCTTAAAAATTACCTTTTGTAGTTAATAAACTTGTTTTTTGTTTATTCCAAAACCCAGTTTGTGCAATTCATAACTGGGGGGGTGAGGGTGGAAAGCTGTGCATATCTTCCTCCACATTAAGGGAGGAAGAGAATTTCATGAGCTTATGCTGTATGACTTTCTATACAGCGCAAGACACTATAATTTTGGGTTTATACTGATTGCAGACTCTGTGATTCTACAGCTGGGTGTGTCCCCTACCTGTGTGTGTGCTGGAAGGGAGCTGGAGAGCCTGACACAGCAGCACAGAGTGTGTGCGGGGGAGGGACCCACGCTGGTGGGACAGGCGGGCTCAGTGGGACCCCAGCACATCAGGTGGCACCCCAGAAGGGAGGGTCGAACCCATCACAGAGCTATCATTCCAAAAATGACGATCCTTTCTGTAGACAAGTCAATGTCACCCAAGGCCAGCTCCACAGTTTTTGCCGCCCCAAGCAACAAGAACAACAACAACAACAACAAAAGCCGCGATTGCGATCGGGAACTCTACCGCCGCCGCTTCATTCTTTGGCGGCAGGTCCTTCCCTCCGACACCAACTGAGGGACCCGCCACCAAATTACCGCCGAAGAGCCGGACGTGCCATCCCTTTCCAGGGGCCGCCCCATGCACCTGCTTGCTGGGCTGGTGCCTGGAGCCGGCCCTGATGTCACCGATTTCTTACCACACACTGTCTCTGGACAGCAGGGATCTTCTGAATGGGGTCGTGTTTTAGGAACAAATCCTTCTTTAGTGCAGTTGACTGGCAGAGACTTAACACAAGAGTGGGGTGAACAAGAGATATTCAAGGTCGCCTCATTGCAGGTGCAGTACTGACAATCATGTTCCCATTTCTCTCCAGGCTGTGCAAATAAAAAAGTGATAGTTCAATCAATGAACAGAACCTAGAAGTAATAAATTAATGAGAAATGAGGGTCTGCTACAAGCCAGAATCTCTTATCCTAAGGTCTGGTGTTGGGCTGTTTATATGAAACCCTAGAGACTCTTAATTCCAAAGGGAACTGAAAAGATCTGCATGATAGAACATGCTGTAGCATCTTCCCTTTCTCTGCAGGTGTGTGTGTTGGGAGAGAAACCTGAAGGATCTACCAAAAAACAGTGATTTTCATTGGCTGCCAACTTTGCATCAGTATCTCAGATGAGAATTGGAGTTATGAAGCATGGTCAAAAGTCAGAAGGCCCATTGTTTTCCCCCACTATTTCTACTGCACATTGGTATTGAGTTAAGCATTAAAAGAATGAAAAATTCTTGCAATCATATTTACAATCGGTGAAGGCATCTGGCTATTGTGTAAAACAGTTATTCAAAGAACACTTCTTCATAGATCCTATTCCTTACCTGTTTCACTAATCCATCAGGTCCAATACAGCCTACAAAATAGAACAATTGAATAATTATGAAGGTCAATTCAAGAATATAATAGAGCTGGAGAGAGTGGCAGAAGCAGAGAGAGAGAGAGAGAGAGAGAGAGAGAGAGAGAGAGAGAGAGACATACATCAAAACCAGGATCTGGGAGGCTTTGAAAAGGGGACCTGAAAAGAATGAGCCATGGCTGAAAAGCACAGGTCAGCCATCCAAAAGATCTTGAAGATTTTCTGTTTATTACTTCCTGACTCAAAGGCTCATCCTTCTGCATAAAAAGAGGGGGGCACATTCCCCCTTAAGAACTTACCAGAATCATTTCTGAGCTGGCCAGAAAAGGCCACCCAAAGGCTACATTAGACACTTTCTTTACTTTTCCCCAGAGCTAAGCATACTGTACACTCAGCCCCTGGGTGCAAAAGATCAGGCTGGTGAATTGCAATATGGACTCCTAAAGTGGTAGTTTTAAGCTGGTGTTTCATCTTTTCCCATGTTTTATCTTTTCTTACCGCAGACAGAAACACAAATGCCATCAAGATTATTCAGCAGGATCTTTCCATCAGGGCAGTGACACCCTTCAACAAGTACTGGATCCTTATCTTGCAAGGGGATGGTGGTTTTCCTACATGTACATAAGGAAAGATGAGTGACACTGAGCTATTTTCATCCACTTTTTAGGGCTGATGTAACACAGAATTTTGAGTAGAAATTTGGCCTAGGGGAGTTAGGCACCCAAATCCCATTGGAATTCTGACTCCCTTCAGCTTTTTTGAAAATATCGGCCTTTGCCCTTGGTGCTTAGTAAATGTCCCACCTGTTGAAGCACGTGCTTCTTTCTGTTCCCCCGCATGGCTTGTAGATCTGATCCTGAGAACATTTGGCTTCTGTGGAACATTTACAATATGCAGATTAGAGTGCCAGTTCTGTCTAACACTCGTGGATACAAATTATAATGTATTAGATAAAATATCCCACCCAGATGAAAACACTAAGGAGGTTGTTTCCACTGAGGGGTTCTGTTGTGTTTGCAGTCGTGTAAGCTAATTATTCTAGTAATGTAGAATAAATGGTTCTGACAAGAAGAGGCAAAACAAGCAGAGGGAAACCAAATGTATTAAGCAATATTGCCATCTAGTGATGAAATTGTAGTTAATATTTTAACAAGCTAAAAACCATTAATGAAACATTGAAATATAGCCAAGTTCTGATCTTCTTCCCCGCCCATGATATACCCTTGAATACAAGCATTACGACAGTGCCTAAACTAGAATGTTATGAATGATGGGGCTGAATTATTAAGCCAAATTCTTCTCTGTGACATAAGTTCAGAGTAACTCCACTTAAGTCAGTGGGGTGGCTATTTATTTATGCTATTGTAACAGAGCAGAATCTGGCCTGCAGACTTTTTTAATGCAGTGGATTGTCTAGGACTCCGGAGCTGCTCCTCTAACTGATTAGAGAGTGTGTGAGGATGCAAGCATGCCTGGAGTGTGCACTGAATAGGGCTGGTCAACATTTTTCTGTGGAAACTGATAGCAATTTTTTTTTTAACCAAAGGGGGGAAAAAATCACAGAACGTATCTGCTTTCCTCAAATATTTTTGATTTGTTTTGTCAGAAAGCCAAAAATCTGAAAATAAAAAAAAAATTCTGTTTTTGGCAGTTTTCAGTTTTTTGATAAAAAAAATAAATTTTCAGGGGGGACAAACATTTTTAAACCTACCCTGGTGCTGAACCATTCAGAAGACACTATGGGCCCACATTCTCTCCTCATTTACATTAGTTCTGCACTGGCATAACTCCACTGATTTCAATGGCGCTGGTCCTGATTTGCTCCAGTGCATGTGAAAGAAGATGCAAGCCCTGTGTATCTTCCAAAATGGGAATATACACATTTAAACAGAAAGAGGAATAGAATAAAATAGCTTCCACTCCAGCAAAGTCTTCCCCAACTCACCACACAGCCCGTTAGTTTTGCTCCTCCAGTCAACACAGATTCCATGGAATCCACACAAGGCTGCATAGGTCTGAAGGCTTTGGCATTCTGTCTTCTGGGGTAATGCTGAGCAGCCATCCACAACACAAGCCTCATAGTAAGGTCGAGGGGGAACGGCACTGTGACAGCCTGTCAAATTCCTTATTAAAGAAAGACAAGGAACTTGTTTTTCATAGTGAGTGTTGGCAATTTCATAACAGGAATTCTACTCAGAAACAAGCATCCATCAAGAAAAACTGTCTAGCTGAAGACCCGACTTTAAAACATTCTGATGGGAAATGTTCCCTCGATACCAGATATCCAGCATAACTATCAATGGAAACAAATCAGATTTTCATCTCAATTAATGATGACTTCTGTCTCAACATTATTTATAGCACCTTGTATTCCCAGGGTATGTCTACACTGTGGCTGGCAGCGAGCCTCCCAGCCCAGGTAGACCAACTTGCGCAAACTCTGCTTGAGGTAGGGTGACCAGATGTCCCAATTTTATAGGGACAGTCCCAATTTTGGGGTCTTTTTCTTATATAGGCTCCTATTACCCCCCACATCCTGTCCCGATTTTTCATACTTGCTGTCTGATCACCCTAGCTTGAGGTAGCATGCTAAAAATCACAGTGTGGCTACTGCAGCTCGGGTGGGAGCTCAGGCTCTCAAGCCCACCTGACCCCCTTGGTCTGAGCTCAGGTGGCTAGCTTGAGTCACCACCGCAGCCACAGTGTCCACATTGCTATTTTAAGCACAGCAGCTCAAGCAAAGTTAGCACGAGTCTCTCTATCTGGGCGAGGTGGCTCACTCCCAGCTGCAGCATAGAGATACCCCCACTGAGCTATCTGATAATAGATTGAAACATGACAGTAAGGCTCCTTTGCAGCCGTAGTGCTGTAACTCTAGGTACAAATATTTTTCCATGGATGTGCTGTTTCATTTTGGTAATCTTATTTTTAATAACAAAATTATTTTAAAAAATTAACTATTTGAACATACTTGATAGTGCCCATTTAATTCACAGTTTGCAGGCAAATAATCAAGATACCCAAAAACGTTGGCCTGAGTTGTCCAAAGATGACTACTTATATCGAATGCCAAACTTTAGACACCTTAAATCCCCTCCTCAGAAATCAACTCTGGAGTGTCCAGTCTCTGAAAATCAGAGTCCCAAACCACTAGCCACTGTTTAAAATCTGTGCCCTCCATGCCTGGCTAAATTTACCATTCTTTAATTTACTTTATATTTTAAAGACAATTCACCCAGTCACCTTGTGAAGTACAGAGCTGCCTTCTTGTAGAACTGATTATGTACATAACACACCCGGGAGTGTGTCTTACCAGATGAGTTTACAAAGAGCACTGGGAGCACAAGCTCCCACTTTGGATAATGAGGTCTCTGTCCAAGCTGGCGCCAGGGTACTTAATTCACAATTTCTGTTGGTAGGATCTGGCACTCTCCAGTCTAAAGCCATCTCTCTGAAGGAGTCTGCAATCTCACCATTCCTCTTCATAGCATCATCAGACTTCTGGTTGGTGCATGTACCTGACAGCAATATAAAGGCAAGTTGCGTAATGGTTAAAGAACACAGAGCGCTTCTATAAGAGAGGACAGGGATATCCACACAAAATGAACAGGGAAAGTTTTAACTCCTGTTGGAAGGATGTCAGGCACAGGGCCTTGCTTGAGTTCATAGGAAGAAAGTGTCTGGAGGAGGAGAAGGCTAATATAGCTAGCTTAGCATTTACCTGTGATAAGTACAGTTAAAGTGTCAGCTAATGAATTCTTCCAAGTGGCTTAAGTGATTGAGACAGTTCTGCCTAACACAGGGCTCCCTAAGGTCTCCTAAAATGGACTTCATGAACATTCTTGAGCAGATATGATCAGGCGATGGGGAAAGAGTGAAGGAACACTCTCTCTCTCTCTCTCTCTCTCACACACACACACACACACACACACACACACACACACACACACACACACACACACACAAACCCCTCCAGACACCACCAAATGGGAAAGGGTAAAAGGAGGTGACTTGAGACTCTCTTACCACCCTGATCCCACTGAATAGGAAGAAACATGTTAAACTGTAGTGCTAAATAATCTTAACCTGAGATAACATAACTTTGATACAAATAAGGGAAGAACAGTTGGTCTATCTGTTAATTAAAACTGAATGTAACACTTACCACATTGCCCAAGGGTATTGTTATAAAAGGTGCTGAAAGGGAGTTTTATGTAAAACATAAGTCGTCCATAGGAGACATACAGTTTTTGTTCAGGTATTTCAACCACAACGTAGAGGCCAGAACTGGTTATGATGATACCATTCTTGGAAACATTTGGCACAACCTTCTTATTGTTAAACAGAACCTAAAGGGGCAAGTCAAAATCCCTCCTTGAACATCCTTATTATGTTGCTTAGTATATACATTTTATATTTCTGGAAGGCATGGGGTAAATTCTGCCCTCAGAGAATTCTGCAATCCCTCCAGGGCTAGACGGCTGGTTGTTTGTTGCCTTTCAAGCATTAATATTTTTGTTATTGACTTCAGGGAAAATAATAGCAGCAAAATAAGACATGGTGGTAATTTGCAACAAGTGTGATCAATTTTCATCAGACTGTTTTTCTGGATCACTCACTGTTTCATTTATGGTCATTTCCTTACGATCAGAAATTGAATAGATAATATCAAAAACCCCACAACTGATTTACAGTATATGGCTTATATCATCAAGGGGCTATTGCTTTCAGGCAAGAGAGTACCGGTAAATCATGGGCCTGATCCAAAGCTGAAGTCTCACTGGAAATAATCCCATTGACATCAGGGTCTTTGGATCAGACTTCGTAACAGCAAAGCCCCAAATGGCATTATTTATTATTGAGGAACAAATATATACACCAGACAAATATTCACTAATATATGGAGTAATATCAGGCTCTTGAAATAGGCTGGATAGTCAGCCCTTCAGTCTGACACCCTCCAGCAAACCACAGAGCAGGTAAGGACCTGCAGTGCAAACTTCCCTATATCGCTATGCTAACATGCCTTAGCCCTAACCTAGAGGGACCACCTCTAGGTGTAAAAGAATAATGTAGCTTCCAGACCTTTTCAATTGGCTTTTCTGTTGAAACTCCCAATCTGTTACCATAAATGTCCCTGCTGTAAGAAACTGGGTGACCCCACCAAATCTTTAATGGGACTTATTTGTATTTTGCGATAGGAGAACAAGATCCCACAATGCTAGTTAGTACCAATTGTGGTGATTGTTTTTGTGATGTAGGTGCTTATCACTGGGAACTGGACAGAGAGCATCAAACAAGTTTGACAGGGGCCACTGAGCAGCCAGAGAGGAACAGATAATAAAAGGGGATTAAATTTCCATGAATTTCCCACCCACACATCTCCCATTTCATAGCCCTTCTCTACAGTCGAAATTTTATAATCTGCAAATTTTCATTGACATTTTCCCAAACTAACAAGGAGAGCAAATATTTCACAGAACTGTTTCTGAATTCCCCCACTACACCCCCACCCCAATTTTGATCAGCTGTATTCTTGATCCTGATTGAGCCCACTAGGCAGTAGCATAATAACAATACCCAGACAGATACTGTAAAATACATTACCAAGTTGGTTTCTTTCCTATGTTCTACTGCTTGTGTCAGAATCACCATGGAATTCTTATAAAAAATGACAAGGGACTTTGAGCAAATTGCTCCATCAGTTGTACCACAGTAGTAGTTGTCCATGTGAATCCAGAAGCTCTGAGAGTCAGGCTGGATTGGCTTCACCAGGAGATAGGTGCAATTCCCCTGGAAATTATAATATGTTCCATCGAAAGTCACGTAATGTTCATTTCCCCACCCACTGCATACACCTAGAAAGTAGAGACAGGCTTAAAGTTTGGTTTACTTTGGGCTTTCCCAATGTATGTTTTGTCAGTGACATTTGAATCCTGCGACATTTGATAGAGTTGCATTTTGTCACACAATGTTTCTTTGGCCAGTCTCATAGCATGACTTTTTCTTTGATTTCATCTCCACTGGTTTACCCATTTTAGCGGTCTGGTTTTGTAGTTCTACCAGGTTCCCCATGCCATAACAAAGATGAAGTGTCCTCTAAGAGAGGGCCACAAGAAAAGTTGTATAATAAGATATAACATATTTCGGTTTCCTACACATCCCTGATCCGATACAAACACTTTCTATATCCTCTTCTTTTAAAACTCACTCACATATGGTCCTTTCCCATCCATTCTATTTTCTATTCTCACTCCCCTACTATGCCATATAGCCCATTGCTATTCCCTTCACTCGCTATCCTCACTCCCATATCCCTTCCCTTTTAGTCTCCATACCCAAACAGTCCAACATCGCATCTCAGCAAACCCTGCTCACCTGCAGCCATTTCCACATCTGTATACCCCACACCTATTATATACAGTCCTATCCTCTCTTCATCTCATCCTATTCTGGTACATCCCTGCTCCCTTCAGCTTCCCATCTCCCCTACTTATTGTATTTACTCCCTTACAATTCCTTCCTAATATTAATTTTAGAAAGCTACACAATAAAAATGTTTGGTTTACGTTCTCAAACTAGTTTGCTTCTGCCACAGTGATATATACATTTATGTATGGAGCAACCCCCTTGAACCAAGTATAATGCAGAGCACAATTGGAGCACATGGATGTACATCACTTGAGACTCAATTGAAACACCTTATGAAAGTCAGAATCTCACTGCAATATTACTTACACTGACACTCAAACACTTCACAGCAGCCAGTTTCATCATAGTGTTTTGTGAGTGGGAAACCATTGACACAGAGGTTTAATAGTTGAGGAGGGCAATTCACATTGGACAGTTTAATATCATTTCCACCTCCCAAGCAAGTGGCAATTTGACAATTTCCGAAGTCCCATGATTCATTAAACTGTTGACATTTTAAAAGAAAGAGGAAGGGAGGGATATGCATGAGAAATTAGAGTCATTATCAGAGCTTTAGTACATGTACTGAACAGGTCACTCAATTAAAAACCTAGCATGCAGAATTTACTATTCATTCATTCTTTAACTCTGGGGCTCTTAAAACATACTATATGTAATAATCAATGATGACTTCATACCTATTTCCATGCTATACAATATTTTGTATAAGACCCAGTGTTGAAATCATGACCACTTCTGATCTTTAAAGACCAGTTTGAAGGAGTAGTTTCCTTGTTTAGTTTACAGCTTTCAGAGAGGGCACAAATATCATCCACCTTTGCATTGCCCAGATGCTCTGTTGCCAGGTGCAAGGCAGAGCAGTCTCATGGATCATGTTGTTGTGTGCCATCCATAGCTTGGTATGTAATTTTTGTTCACTCACCTTTCTAGGAGGACTGAGATATGGACAGTCTCTCATAGGAGTTACTTTGGGAGCAGATGTGTTTGCTGCACTTGCAGGAGTGTTTTCACAACGTCCATTCTGTAAAGCTGAATCACAGTGGTTGCTGGGCTGCTCAGGAGCTGTGCTCGGTCTTGGAGTGGTTGCACATTCTCCCTGGATTAATTCACTCTGACATGAGGCATTACATATGGAGTAAAAACACTGACCCAAACCATCAGTTGTCTGAGATATAATATTCCCTGCGAGACCAGAAAGTAAATTACTAGAATTGAATTGCACATGTGTTTGACATTCTTTTCCAGTAATGTTGTCATGAATTATCAGTCTCCATGTGGCACAGTAGCACTCTGAACCAGAAAATTTCTCTCTTCTCCCACATTAGCTACAAGATGAGCAGTAAATTTTACTGGCTTGGGATGACTATCTACAGTACATCTCATGGCCATAACCAGTTGTGATAGTCAGTCTTCAGTTCTCTGAATCCACCATAGCTGGCCTCATCCCAATGGCAGAGACTGGGAGAGCCTCTCATTCATTCAACATGCAACTCTTCTCCTCCTAGACAAGTACATTACTCGGAGTTGTAAATGTATACCAGAGAGAAGCATTTGGCCATAAGGTAATGTTTGCTAGTTCCACTGTGTGAAGTGTTCACAAAACAAAGTCAAGGGGATGGATGGCTCAGGATGCTGGCAACAGAAATAGCATGGCCTTTCATCAACCATCTTTGGGAGAAAGTTCATATTCTATTGTGGATTTTGAGCCTTAAGTTCTAGAGAGTTTGGGTCCAGGGTTTGTAATGTAGTCCACTGAAGACTGGATGTGGATGAATGGATCAGATCCAAATGCATTACAATAGAAAAATACAGAAAGAGTATCTGGCTACGGTATTTTGAGAATGACCAGTTTAAGGATATTTTAGCCAGTTCAGAGATCTGACTGGCTGAAGAGCAATGATTGCTTTATAATTAGAGAACTGACAACTCCAGCAGCGGGAATGTGTATTTGCTCAAGAGCAGGTATTTTACTGAACAGCCAAACGTTTCTACCTATATACAAAAGTGACAAAGATGAAAGAAAGATTAATTTAGACTGCTACTCACCCTGAGATATCAGCTGTCCATTTACATTGCAATAGCATGGGGATGCCCCTGTTACTGCTGGTGTTGATGTGGTAGAAGGTGCTTCTATAATGTTCCCTACTCCTACAATAATTAAAAGCAGGTGACATTCTAATCCTGCATCATGAACCAGAAGATGCTAAATTTAATCCCCCATCATATATACATTCTATGTAACTGCAACACATGGAAAAAACCAAAGACTATAGAAAGAGGAAAAGTCAAATTCACTGGTCTTCATTTCCCTAGATCCCTCTTTTATCTCTCTTAAACAAACCCTTTTTGCCCTTTCCAATCCTCCAGGACCTCACCTGACCTCCGTGACTTTGGGGAAGTGATTTCCGATTCTTCATCTGTGCTTCCCTTGGGTTTGGGCCCTGTTGATTTGGAGACATGCAGGTTATTCAGGTGGTGTTTAACCAGCCCACTTCATTCTGCCTTTGACTTCTCTCTTTTTTTAAGCTGTTATTCCATTACATGTCCTCTTACTGCTATCTCTGCAGTGAAGAGGCTACTGAGCTCTTTGCTCTATCCCTTGTCATTGGTTCTCCAACCCGGTTGCATAGAGCGGCTATACTCTCTTTTCCCTTGTCCAAATTTATATCTTTGGTCTTTGTGCAAGAAGCAGTACATTGGGTAATTTTACTCTTTTATTTTGCTTTCTTTGCTATATTAATGCTTTGTAATTTCTCCTTCTTTCCATTTATTTGTTTTTGGTTGATTCCTGGTTTCAATTTCAGGTCTTTAAAAAGCCTTGGGTGCAACCACATTGATCTTTCACTCCCTCCCTGCCATGTTTTCTTTGCAATGGGAGTATTTTTTAGTTTGTCTTAAATATGGGGCCTTCCAGAAACAAACAGCTGGCTGGAGGTGCTTTTCTTTGCAATGATGATCCATGCGGATTGGCTGACTTCTGGCTGCAGGGCAAGTGTAGCAGGAATAGTGCTGTGAGGAATTAGATGGGGCCAGGAAAAAGGTTTAGAACAAAGAGTTGGCATTAGAGCTATACAATATTGGTACTGTTGGCAGCTGGGTGCAAATTAGAGCAGCCCTGGTGCTGCTATAAAAGATGTACTGGGAATCTGCAAAAAATGGCATTAAACCATCTTTGCCCCCAACTGTCTGGTCCTTCAGCTCAGCCAGACTAGAGAATGTGACTCCATCTCTCTGAGACTTGTACAGTCTTGAATTATACACAGCTCTTACACGTACACTGTATTATACATATGGTATTTTTTAAGGACTAGGAATCTTGGCACAATTTTAAACTTTGATATCAACTAAAATACACCAAAATTTATATAAACAAACTCTAGTACCTGACTCCTGTATAGCAGGCACCACTGTAGATGTTCCACAAGGAATGAATGTTCTAATGATATTCCCATTAGGGCCACAGACAGCCTTCCAGCAGCTGACCCCATCTGTTTGACTGTATATACTTTCATTTAAGGTGTAGGTCTTTTCCTGGTAGCAGCAGAGGCAGTCTGAGGCAGTGAGAGGGTAAATGCAATGGCAGCAGATAACATAACTCCACAAACCGATATGAACAAAGACAAAATAACCCAGATTTGCCGTAATCCACCCCAGACCATCAGCTGTAAAGTAAAAGGTGCTCATGGCTGCAGCATTCACTCCGTTTCTTGATGCAAAGATGTGCTTTAGAATCTAAATTTCATTTTTTAAAAAATAGATCCCACTTTTGCACCACGGGTGACCTGAAAGCTGGCTTGACTAGCTCCCTTGTGTAAAGGGAAATACTGGATCACAGAGTCATTAGTAGCATAGAACTGCGATTTTAAGCCATCCCTGCGCATAACAGGCATTCCCAGAAGAAAGTGGGTATAGTTGGGATGTCCATATGCATTGGCAAGATCCTCTATGGCTCAGGGCTTTCCAGGAAGCTATTGGACACCAACATCCACCAGCTAACAGGGCAGGTAACCACTATCAACAATTTTAAATACACAAAAAGCTTCTCAGATCTCCATGAAATGTGTGCTGAAGGGAATAAAGGGGAAGCTGTGTGATCCAATGAACAGAGCATGAGACTGGCATTGCAGAGAGCTGAGTTCTACTTCTAGCTCTACCGCTGACCTGCTGTGTGACCACAAGCAAGTCACTTTACCGCTGTTTCCCCTCCCAATCTTTGTCTGTCTTGTCTATCTAGATAGCAGGCTCTTCAGGGCAGAGGTGGCCTCTCACAATGTGTTATGTACAGTACCCGTCACAGTGGGCCCCATTTCTGCTGGGGCTTCTTTGTGCTAACAGAAAACAATTATTAATCATTAAGCTGACAGGAAGGTTACCCTTGGAGTCCTCTGTGCACAGTTTTTCTTTAGGGTTGCTGTGGACAAACAACAAACAAACATGATTAGTGCTTTATTGCCTTAAATCCTTACAGAGTAGCAAAATACATTCACAACTGTATCCAAATAAAAAGAGAACCACCTGAACTGCAGAGATTCCCTACTAGCAGAGCCCACATAGTGCCTGGCTAATAGGCAATCTCTATCCAAACCTCTTACCATCCCATTGACCTACCATGACATGCAGTCGAGCAGTGAGACACATTCCCTTCGTTCCTCATCATAATATGGCTTTTCAGTGCTGCATTCTGGGTAACAGCCTGGAAAGTGAACAAATAGCATGGAGTCTTTTGTCTGAGTAGTAAAGACCCAAATGCAAACACACACACTGAAATAGCTGTAAAAGATATGTATTTGTCTTCACAGACAGAGCTGGACTTCTTCATAAATAGATCCCCTGTCCCCTCTTTTTCTCTCCCTATAACCAGCAACTATTAGTTGACTCTAGATGACCAATGATTCTCTTATAAACACAGTATTAGTGACCCTCTAACTCTGCAAGACTTTGAAGGCATCAGGCCAAGTCTGTCCTGACTTACACCCCTTGATGTCAATACAGTCACATGGGGAGTAAGGGAAGAATTTGGTCAGTGGTGCTCTGGGGCAGTTTGATTAGTCTTCCAAGGAAAGACAAATTGACCCCATTGCTTAAGACATTCAAAACAAGATTGGACTAGTTTAGGCCCCTACAGTAAAGCACTTAAACATGTGCTTAAGACCCATCAAAGGCAAACAAGAATTACCTTCTAAACTATACAGCAGGTTACCACATTTGCCCTGTGGATTCCTGCAGGTCTTTAGGCAGGGGGCTCCACATGGCCTATAGAACCATTCGTGTTTGTCAGGTGGATTGTAGTAATCGCAGAACACAGCTGAAAGAGAAAAAATGCCAAATCTCAGATAACACTGGTCTACAATTTTTGAGAAGTCGTCTGCTTCAGAGATAAAATGTGCTATTTATTATGTATTTTGATGTGCTGAATCCAAATATGACAATTAAAACAACTGATTGGCTACTGTTTCTAAGATATTTAAGTTTTTACATTTTACGTCTATGTATATTGTGTAGATAGTAGAGTTTTAATCATAAATTGTAAACCTAGGTCTTTTTATGTGTTTATGGTTGCTTTCCATGATAATATTTCACCTGTCCTGTTTATGTAACACTTTAAAAATCAGCAAAAGGGTTATATAAATAAAATGTATTATGAAACAAAAGGCAAAAAACTATTATGTACATAGTTTAGTCCTATTCAGTGTCTACTTGGCGCTTCTTGGCTTGTCTCTTGTATTCATTAAATGGAGCATCTCTTGTCACTGTCCAGCAATAGTCTGCAAGCATTTGCCCTGAAAGCGTTTCTCCATTGTTGCAATGTCCTGGTGAAATCGCTCACCATGTTCGTCGCTCACTGCTCTGCAGTTCGGTTGAAACCAAGGCTTTTATATGCCTTGAGGAGGTTTTCCACCAACAACCTGTAGTTGTCTGCCTTGTTGTTTCCGAGAAAATTTATTGCCACTAACTGGAAGGCTTTCCATGCCGTCTTTTCCTTGCCACGCAGTGCATGGTCAAATGCATCATTTCGAAGAAGTTCACAAATCTGAGGACCAACAAAGACACCTTCCTTTATCTTAGCTTCACTTAACCTTGGAAATTTTCCACGGAGGTACTTAAAAGCTGCTTGCGTTTTGTCAATGGCCTTGACAAAGTTCTTCATCAGACCCAGCTTGATGTGTAAGGGTGGTAACAAAAATCTTCCTTGATTCAACAAGTGGTGGATGCTGAACACTTTTCCTCCCAGGCTCCAATGACTGTTGGAGTGGCCAATCTTTCTTGATGTAGTGGGCATCTCTTGCACGACTATCCCATTCGCAGAGAAAACAGCAGTACATTGTGTATCCAGTCTGCAGACCAAGCAAGAGAGCAACAACCTTCAAATCGCCACAAAGTTGCCACTGATGTTGGTCATAGTTTATGCACCTCAAAAGTTGTTTCATGTTGTCATAAGTTTCCTTCATATGGACTGCATGACCAACTGGAATTGATGGCAAAACATTGCCATTATGCAGTAAAACAGCTTTAAGACTCGTCTTCGATGAATCAATGAACAGTCTCCACTCATCTGGATCGTGAACGATGTTGAGGGTGCCATCACACCATCGATGTTGTTGCAGGCTACAAGATCACCTTCCATGAAGAAGAATGGGACAAGATCCTTTTGATGGTCACGGAACATGGAAACCCTAACATCACCTGCCAGGAGATTCCATTGCTGTAGTCTGGAGCACAACAGCTCTGCCTTACTCTTGGGTAGTTCCAAATCCCTGACAAGGTCATTCAGTTCACCTTGTGTTATGAGGTGTGGTTTAGAGGAGGAGGATGGGAGAAAATGTGGGTCCTGTGACATTGATGGTTCAGGACCAGAAGTTTCATCCTCTTCCTCTTCCTCGTCTGACTCAAGTGAGAATGATTCTGGTGCATCAGGAACCGGCAGTCCTTCTCCGTGTGGTACTGTGCGTATAGCTGACGGAATGTTTGGATAATGCACAGTCCACTTTTTCTTCTTTGACACACCTTTCCCAACTGGAGGCACCATGCAGAAGTAACAATTGTTGGTATGATCTGTTGGCTCTCTCCAAATAATTGGCACTGCAAAAGCATAGATTTCCTTTTCCTGTTCAACCACTGGTGAAGATTTGTTGCACAAGTGTTGCAGCATATGTGTGGGGCCCACCTCTTGTCCTGATCTCCAATTTTGCAGCCAAAATAAAGGTGATGGGCTTTCTTAACCATAGGGGTTATACTGCGCTTTTGTGATGCAAAAGTCACTTCACCACAAACATAGCAGAAGTTATCTGCACTGTTCACACAAGTATGAGGCATCTCTGCTCACTTTGGCTAAACAGAAATGTGTCCCTTTGCAAAATCAAACACTGACAAATAAGAGAGCACGACACTGTATGATTTCTAGAGCTGATATAGGGCAATTTGTTCAGCAGAGTGATGTAAGCTTCGTTATGATTGCATCATCCATGACTTCTAGGCATAACATGATGCAATTCATATCAGGTATGACGCAATACCAGCTTCAGATTGCATCATTCATTGTTTTGCCTAAAAAGCAAGTACTGTCCACACCCAGTCATAGATTTATTCACAGATCCAGTCAAAGATGTATTTTAGTCATTTCTGGTTTAAATTGAGATCCCTTCCCTTTATAACTCACTTATCCTTCGCCATTCCCAAGTCAAGGGTCGTATATACTGACTCAATAGCATATCTTGAAAACTAGAGCCAATCAACAATTTTAAGCATCATTTTCGTTCTCAGTGACCCAGAATTAGTGAAGTTTGACTACATTTATTTCAGAAGCATTTTGGCTGTAGAGCAGTGTAATGGATAAGGTCCATGTTCTAATTCTTTAAAGCAAGAGGGCTTGTTAGTCATGCACCTGCACATCGGTTAGGATTTTATCCTTCTAATCTTGAATATAACTCGCTGTATGGACAGTACTTCTTAATGTGCATTTCCATCTGCGAGTACTTACGACAAATGCTAGGTCTCCTCCAGTCAATACAGACACCAACTCTATTACAGCTCCTTGAATAAGCAGCTACTGAGGTACAGAAGCATTCACAGTCTCCCACGCTGTCACAGCCACAGAAGTCAGACACACAAGACTCATAATATGGCATCGGGTTGATCTAACAAAATAACAAAAACTCTGTTATAACACATATTCTTTCTCAGTACTTTGTCTTCAGAGGAGACAAAGGGCTCTAAAAATCTGCCATTCAGTGTCAGTTTCTTTGGCAGCATTTGGATGAGCCTATGAGGGATATTTATATCTTAAAGGTATCAGGCTATTTGACTAGCATTTTAAGCTGCCTTGTTTTCATTTGCTTGGATTGTTTTGGTAGAGCTGGACCTTATAAATTGTGTGATTCAAATGTATAAAATGATGAAACCTGCACTGAAGGTATCTTTAGAACATATGCTCTGTAGCATAGGACTAGAGCTGTTTAGAACAGCTATCTATTGTGAGACCTTTCTAATAGGCAGGTATCGCTTCAAAGTAGCTAGGATAAAATCCTGGGTCCACTGAATTCAACTGGGCCAGGATTTCACTTGTCTTTGGCAACCATATGCTATATTATCCTAAAGGTTTCCAGCCAGTTCTTAGATATTACCCTCTTCTAGCCAAGCATTATCTTTTGGGTCTTTGGTCACTTAAAACAAGTTTCATTCTATATTTCCTTGAGAAGGATACAATGGGATTTCACTGGTGTAACAGTGAAAGGGTGGTCTATGTAGCCCTTCTACTCTTACGTATTTATGTAGCTCTCTTCAATAGTAATAGGATTTGTGTATGTAAATCTGCTGCACAGAGATGACAGAAAATGCCTCTGAAGTGTCAAGAGTATTGGGATAATGAGAGAGATCACCTTACTGTGGCAGGCCCCAAAGACATTGCTCTTGATAATGCTGCAGTGCTTTTGTCCCAGTACAGATTTGAAAGGCTGATCAGCACACAGGTCAGTCATGTTTATGTTTGAGCAGCTGCTGGTGACTTTCCAGCTGTTCCCAAACTCCTGCACTCTCATCTCCACTGACTGCCCTCTGGTGGTAAAGTCATTCTTTGAACGGCCATCAAAATCACCGCAAAGGCCACAGACTTTGCCCTGAAGAATTTATACAGATTTTAAAACAAAATGAGGTCTGTTTTTGCACAGAAAATGAACTAACAAACTGCTAGTAAAAGCCTAGTAAAAATATTTGCAAATTCCAAACATTCCTGAAAACATACCAACCTGCAGAACACATCTTGGAAAGAACTGAGGTATAAGTAACAAGATGTAGCCATTAAAGGCCTGTATAGTCCTGTCCTGGCTTTACATCTAGCTTCAATAATTTGAATATTTCATACTGATGTGATCATGAAATAATGTAACTATGCCAATAAATTAGTGCCCTCTTACTCATTAGAATGAATCTGTTTTCATGCCAGGATTTTTAAACAGGGGCTCCATTTTTGCAGGCATAATTTTTAGATGAACCCTCTCCGCCTCCAAAACTAAAAAAAAAAACCTCTGACAATTCATTAGTGAAAGAAAAGCTGACAGCACCATTAATCATTTGCACATAATCAGGGCCAGCTCTGGCTTTTTTGCCGCCCCAAGCAAAAAAACCAAAAAACAAACAAAAAAAACCCTGCGGGGCGGCCGGAGCAGCGAAGCAATAAAAACCCCAAAAACGTGCGGGGCGGCCGGAGCCAGGGTGCAGGGGGACTCCCTGCACTGCAGATGTGTCCTGGCAGCAGAGTGTGTGCCCCGGCTACCGGGGGAGGGGGAGGGAGCGACGGGGGGGAGAGAGCACGGGCGGGGAGAGAGAGAAGGTGGGCGGCCAGGGCTTCCTTCAGCGGGGCACTCGCCACACAGCCCCTCCTGCTGCGCCACCTGCCGGGAGGGCTCCGCGCCACTCCGGTCAGCAGGGAGGGAAGGACGCGGGCTGCCCTGATGGGCTTGCTGCAGACCTAGCACCAGCTGGAGTAGACGGAGCATGCATCCTGCTCCCAGCAGGGCGCTCCCCTCCTCCACGTGGGGCAGCTGAAGCGGCGAAGCAAAACAAAAAAACAAAAAAACCTGCGGGATGGCCAGAGCAGCAAAGCAAAAAAAAAAAAAAAGGATTGGAGGGAAGCCGCCCCTTAGAATCTGCCGCCCCAAGCACGAGCTTGCTCGGCTGGTGCCTGGAGCCGGCCCTGCACATAATTTGCCCTCATAGAAATGGAGGCACAGTTTGAAAATCAGTCCCTCAATTGCTGCACTTGTACCCACCTGGAAAGAGGGTGCCACTAGAACAATTACTGTGGTCTTTTGGTCCCACATGAAGGTCATTCCCTGGGATGTTTCAATCACAATATAAACCCCCCTGAGATCCAACTTGTAATTCTTTACAGCATCTGGCTCAGTGGTTATCTCCTGAATTTTTCCTTCCAGGAGTCTGATTTCAATGTTCTAGAATAAGGAATTAAATTGCACTGAAGGAAACAAGAATGCAGTCACAACTGACTAGGAAACTTTTATCCCATTCTGTGCAGGAGTCTCATTCAGATCCCTGCATCACACCCCATCCTATTTCTTCTACCCTTGAACCTCTGCATCTTGGCCAAGGTCCCACTGGGACAATTTATACCCATGCACCATCACTGAAGTCTACAGGGCAGAATTTGGTCCCATGACTCCATGGCCACAGAATCTTTCAGGGTAGCTTCCTCAAAAAGCCTTTTCTTGGTCACAGAAATCCATTTCTGCTGGAAATTCAGCTGCCATCTTGAGTTCTGCCTTAGCAGCTCCCTGAAGCACACACTCAGATGTGCTGGATTTCTCTTTATTATGCCTGCCTGTCTCTTCCTCTTCTCATCCCTTAAATGTCAACACTCCCTTCACACATTCATTTGTTGCTGTCTTCCCTGCTTCCCTCCCATCTCTAGCTTAAATACCCAGTCCCCCTGCACCTGCTGATCTACTCCACATGCCAATCCCTTCCCACCCTCACCTACCACTGCTTTTTGGCCATAGGGCTTCATTTGGGACATCTCTAATATTAGCTGCATCACAGTATTAGGGTATAATAAATTCATTACTCACAAAATTAAGTCAGATATCCCATTCTATCAGCTCCTCCCACATAATCCAGAGTTAAGGTTGGACTCACCTCCAAAATCAATGTGATCTTCAAGGAACAGATGGAGAGTGATTTCCCACACGCATTGTTTTGAGTTACAATTCGGAAGGTGCCATCATTGGGGTTATTGGGGCAAAAGTCCTTATACAAATAAAGAATAGCATATCTGATCTTGTTATCTGACTAGTGCATGTCTTAGGAATGTCCACGAGGGAGTTGTAAATGAACTATATTTCTAACATTTGACTCCACATTTCTTGTCTTTTTTGTTGTTGTTGTTGTTCAAAAAAAGTTACAGATGGGATTTTCAGAAGCACTCAGCATTGGCCTATCTCGTCTCACATTGAAGTCAAGGGAAAATTTAACAGAGTGAAGAGCTAGGTTAATGCTGAACACTTTTATAAGACCCCACCTGACATGTCCAAATATATACAGTAAAACCGTTCTGTAATGCATTTTTCACTCTACACAGGCTCTTCACTATAAGCAGAACTGCAACCTCTACATTTCAAAACACTGAAATAATAGAGGCCTTGATTTCTACCTCCCCGCAAAAAGAGTTTCACTGCATCCAAGGTCACTAATATGCAGGTTTAACCTTCATATGTTTCATTCACAAAAAGGTGTTGTCACTTTTGGACTGTCTGTGCTGTAGAAGCATTTGGTTTTTCAAGTGGACTCAGAATTAGCATACTCTACAAAACAGTGCTGTTACTGAAGTCAGTAGTGTTACACCAAGGATAAATCTGGCCCTCAATTATGTTAACCATCTAATAGCACACACCCAACAAACAGAACACACTGGAATCAGGCTGGCATTATTTGGATGTGGGTTGGGAGGGCCAAATTCAAAAGGAAGTGTAAAGAAATCTAAACTGGTTAAACATACAGATTACACTACTTTAAGGCCAGATCTCTTTATTGGTGAGTGGTTACATAGAAGCCAATGGTCCAACACAGGGAGTAAGGCCATGCCTAGACTAGGAAAACAGGTCATTTTTTAAAATGTTAGCTAACACCAATACAGACAGGATTTTACGCCTTTAAACACATGCTTGATGGTTGTGGTCAACCCTAAGCTTTCACCTAGTATTTTTCTAGTCTAGATATGGCCCGTGAGTATCAAAATCTGGCCCTTAGAATCTCCATCAATTCTCCAAGGATACATTGCAGCCCCTTCACATCACCTCTGAACTGGGCCCTGACGTCTAGCTGAGTTATGGGTGTCTAAATTAGGGTAAATTGGTGGAAGGAAGAAAGGTATTTATCAGGAAAAGTAATATGATGGCATGGGCTGGTGACACCAACTGTGCTACCTACACTCAACTCTGAATGTGGCCCTGAGTCAGCCTCCACACCTTTCCCCCCAATATCAAGGGACAGAGAGTACCCCCAATGTCATTATTATCTCCTCTCAGATTTCCTTTTTCAGTTAGCTTGGCAGTCTTAGCAGAGAGACCAGGGAGAGTGAGCCATGGTACTCAGCTGCCAGTCAGAACCTTCTCTTACAGATACCTATGCATTATTCACTCAGCTCAAAATCCCGTGTCCTGTGCTCAGTCTCCTGTGCTTCATCTCTCCCTGGAGAGGATGCCTCCTACTTCAACCCAGAGACTGAAGTAGAGTTTATAGTTTAGTGTCCCAATTCTACCAGAGGCAATGACTAGTGCATCTACATGGCACAGGATTCATCAGTCTTGCTCTACCCCTAAAATCTCTCTGTGTGATAACTTAGAGGGAGACACCAAGGAAGTAACTGCCCCTCCTGATTGCCCTGCCCTTTTGTGGTGGAACATCACCAGGTCTGATATAGTTTGGGATCTCCTATACCCATGCAGAGGTAGAGGGGCAGGATCGGTGCCTATTACCTTGTGTGTGATAGCCATCTAGTTACTCAAACAGCACTGCAACTTGAGCCTGTGAAGAGCAACAGCTCTCAGACAGGTAATGATGCTTTGTTACCTGAGCTAGGATATAATCGCAATCTCCCATGAAATCAAACTTTTCTCCATCGAAGCTCAAGTAATGTCCATTTCCATACACGGTGCACGTTCCCTGGCAAGGGTTCTCTGTGCAGTTCCACTGTCTGTTATTACATGTGCTAGGAGATGGAAGGCAAAACATTACGATCTTTACATCAAAGATGGTTTTACATAACTCTGGGTAGATACAGAATTACTGAATATTTAAATTAATCCCTTTTAGTGGATCACAGAACACAGTGGCCTCTCATATGAGCAGTGTTGGACTGTAAGCTACTTTGAGGCCTTGCTTTAATATTGGCTTAACAATCACAAAAAGAACATGAATGCTGAATATTGAATGTCAAAGCCGGGCTGCAGGCAGCCAGATCTAGTAGTTAGAGTCAGAATCCACAATCACAAGACAGAAAGCAAAAGTCAGCAGGATCAGGATAGCAGGAGGTCAGAAGCAAAAGACAAACTGGAGATCAGAAACAAAGTTCGGAACCTGAGTCAGGTCACCAGCGAGAGCAGAGGCAGGAGACAAACTGGAGGTCAGGAACCATAAATCAGATGGGAGGAATCAAGCCGGGTCAGAACACTAGGAAATTAGGCTCAGACAGTAGTATGCATACAGTATAGCAGGGTGAGCCCAGTTGTTCAGACAGCTTCTTGCTGCTGGCTTCAGTAAAGGCAATCAGCCCTGGGAGTGCACCAATTGGACATCGGGGTGGAGCCTCATATTAAAGCTAGGATTCATTGATCCTAACTAAGCTGCTGCTAGGTGGAAGGTTGGAATATAGCTGCTCTTATAGGCCTGGGTTCAAGACTGTGGATCATGTCATTGAGACACATATTTGACCTCTACATTTTGATTCTTTTGGTTGTTTAAATTGCATTAAAACAACTAATACTATTTTCCCTTTCAATATTTGTTCCAAGACCTTACATACAATTGAGGTCAAACTAACAGGCCCATAGTTTCCTTGATCACTTTTTCCCTATTTTTTTTTTTAAGTAGTAGAAATTGCAATTCTCCAGCCATAGGGTATAAAACCTGAGTTTACAGATTAATTAAAAATCCTTGTTACTGGGTTTGCAATTTCATGTGCCAGTTCCTGTAATATTTTTGGAGGGAGATTATCTGCTCCACCCCATTTAGTCCCATTAAACTGTTTGAGTTTAATGTCCACCTCAGATGTGCTAATTTCTACTTCCATATTCTCATTTCCATTAGACACCCTGTCACTTCCCCTAAGATCCTCATTACCCTTATTAAAAACTGAGGCAAAGTATTTGTTTAGATGTTGGGCCATGCCTAGATTATCTTTAATCTTCACCCCCTCCTCAGTGTTTAGCAAGGGTGGGCAAACTTTTTGGCTCGAGGATCACATCTGGGTATGGAAATTGTATGGCAGGCCATGAATGCTCACAAAATTGGGGGTTGGGGTGTGGGAGGGGATGAGGGCTCCGGCCTAGGGTGCAGGCTCTGGGGTAGGGCTGGGGATGAGAGGTTTGGGGTGCAGGAGGGTGCTCCGGGCTGGGACCAAGGGGTTCAAAGGGCAGGAGGGGGATCAGGGCTGGGGCAGGGGGTTGGGGTGCAGAAGGGAGTCAGGGATGCAGGCTTTGGGCGGCACTTACCTCAAGCAGCTCCCAGAAGCAGCGGCATGTTCCCCTCTCCAGCTCCTATGCGGCGGTGCGGCCAGGCGGTTCTGCGCGCTGCCCTGTCCGCAGGCGCTGCTCCTGCAGCTCCCATTGGCCGTGGTTTCCAGCCAATGGGAGCTGGAGCAGCGTGCGGAGCCTTCTCGTTGCCTCTACGTGTTGGAGCCAGAGGGGGGACATGCCGCTGCTTCTGGGAACCGCGCAGAGTGGGGCAAGCCCCTAACCCCGCTCCCCAGCTGGAGCACCAGAGCGGGACAAGCCTCAGACCCCGCACCGGTGGGAGCTCGAGGGCCGGATTAAAACGTCTGGAGGGCCGGATGCTATAGAACCTTGTACTATTAGTTTTAATCTCCTTTGTAAGGTCCAACTCTGCTTGACTTTTGGCAACTGTCACTTTTTCCCTAGGCTTTCTGACCTCCAAGAGATAGCTTTCCTTGCTGATCCAGCCCATCTTCCATTCCTTGTAGATGTTCTGCTTTCTCTGTTTGAGATGCTTGCTCATCCAGCTTGGTCTGCAACCCTTCCCTATGATTTTTTCCCCCTTGCTTTGGATGCAGGCTGCAGCTTTGACTTAAAGTAATTCCAAGCCTCCTCCACATTCAGATCCTTGAGTTCTTCAGTCCAGTCCACTTTTCTAACTAGTTCCTTTAATTGTTTGAAGTGGCTGGTCCCTGTGTAGAGGGGTTGGTAAGGATGGAAGCCGCCGGCAGCCTCACCCCTGTATACCTGTGTAATGAGAGGCCACATCCCTGAACCAGGCAGGGATTTTCATGTTTCATGCTCCAGGCAGGTTATGTGCATGACCAGTTCACAGAAGTGGTCAAAAGTAATTTAAGGGGGAGATGATACCTGTTGTTGCTATATATGCATATGAATTAGTTCAATGTGGTGCAGACAGGAAAGGGTAACACCTTTCCCCTTTTATTCCCAGTGGAAGTGTGGGGGTACTGAAAGGAAGCCTCCATAATGGATGGGAAGATCCAGCACTGATCTCAAAATACATCCTGCTTCTGTGCATTAACTCTCATTGTTTTACTGGCCTGCATTTTATGAGTTATTACCTTATGAAGAAACAAGTTATAAGACTTTGTGGAATATCATACCATGTGTTACAGCGGACTGTGATACTTTCCCCAGGGTTATAGAAATTTTCTCCATGGACACATGGACACTGGTCCTCAGCAATGCAGCCCCCTTTACCATCAGATACAAGCCCATTGGGGCACAGGCAGCCAGAGACACATTCTGTGACATACTGTGAACATACAAATACAATGCAAGGTGATGTATTAATCATCCAGGAAGGAGAAAGAAAAAGCGGAGACAATTAGTTCTGGTTGCTACGTTGCAGTTGCCAAATCAGAAGCCGTGCTGGAAGCCTTCTAAGAATCAGATCTATGAGATTCACTTGGAACCCAACTATTTTACAGATCTATGATTTTCTGTACATTAATTTATTCTATACCAGTGGGAAATAAGATTTTAAAAATCGTCAAATCAGATTGCTGCATATCCATTAACATGACAATACAGACAGGGCATGATACAAAGTGGGTAGCTATAGCTTCTCTATTGTTATCAGTGGAAAAGATGGTTTGTGAGCAGTGCAATGTTAGCATTTGTTAAGCACGAGCATGCATGCAAAATAATAAATAAGCCATGCATCTTCTTTTGATATGAATTTATCCCCTTACACACTGCATATCCTGTGTCTTACAACTTTTCTGACACTCAGATCCAATTGCTCCTGGGCCGGCAGAACTGCAGTCGAAGTAAAACATAGGAGCAGGACAATCTACAAGAGGGAAAAGCCATTACAGAAGGGTCAGTTGGTGAAACTGGAATGGATGCCATCAAACAATTTGTGCCAGCCCAGACATTTCCCAAAATACATAATTGAGCATGTCAGTTAGGATCGGGGGAATTTCTTTTATACAATTTTGAGCTGTTGGCTGAATTCAAAAAGTGAAATTGACAGACATTTTTTGTCTTTTCAGATGTTTTCCCCATTGATGAACTTTACAGAGAGTAAATATTTTTCTTTTTCTATAAAATGTAAGATTAATACTCCACTGATTTTCTTTATGAAGATCAGTCTCCAGAGGTCTCAACTGTACTTGTTCAGATGTAATATTTTTTCTCAAAATAATTTTCCAATATAAACAAAAACATTCACAGAAAATTTTCATTTTGGTTGAAGTGTCTTCATTTTGAAGAAAAAACAGAAACAAAACATTGTACGGTAAAATGTTTGGGTTTTGGTAACATTTTTCAGTTTTTATTTTTTAAAAACTGATCATTTTAAGTTAAAATGGTTTTGGAAAACAAAAAAAAATTGTTAAGTTTTCTGTTTAGTTATTTGTTAAAAACAAAAATTCAAATCAGATGGTGTACTGGAAACTCCTGTCCCTTTCCCCTCATGGGAAAAGGGTTTCTAGCCTTATACTGGGATGTGTGTCAAATACAGCCTGGAAATCCTTTGGAGCAGTCATTCTGTAACTCTCAATCCCACATTGGTAGTGTTGAGAGACTTCCCATTTAGAATCCTCCACCCTCTTGCCATTGGTTATCCCCATATCTGTGCCCTCCCACTTCGGTATAGAAGGGGAGATGCCAGGCTTAGATAGGAGCATGCTGCAGACAGCAGCTGCTCCCCCCTTCCTCTTGATCCAATGAACCTTGCTTCCACGTTATGGTTTGAATAGACTCAGGGGGACAGGGAAGCATGGATCCCCCATCCTTTCACACCTGTCAGTTTCCACTGGCTTTAGCTTCTCTCCACTGAAGGATGGAGTACCCAACCCTGGACACAGGAATCCTTTGAGTCAGGTGCTGGCTTAAACCAGAGAACCAACTCTGTCAGGAGCAGAGCCAGTATGAAGCTACTGATACCACTTGTATCTTGTATGACTGATTTTTTGTCAGCCTATTAGGGATCCAGGGAACAAGCAGAAATATGTATATTGGATGACTAAATAGCCTAGCCTTTGAAAGCAAAGCCAGCACTTCACACTGACAGTCAACGCTGAAAAAAAAATCTGCTTCCACACCTTTAGGATGCAAAAGACCAAGTTCCTCCCTGAGAGGTCTTCTGAGGGATCAGTAACCAAGCAGTATTAAAAGGTCTTTATATTTTTTATCTATAGCAGATCAATGGCATGATATAGAATTGCTTGTGAAAAAACTCATTCAGACATATTCATTTGTACACAACTGGACAAATTCCTCTACCCTGTCAGAGACTGGAATTATTTGTGATATTGGAATAAATGCCCTTTTTGGAAAAGAAGAAACACAGAGGTGATAAGCACCACACAAATTCTAGATTTGTATTCATTTGAGATGATGTGTTCAAAAGGACAGGGAGTCCAAATAAACCATCTTTCCATCTTTGAAGGACTAGTTATTAAGATGACCTGAAGCATCTAGAAATGAGAAGTACCCTTTTCTCATCTCATGAACTTTGAGAGATATATCTATTTTTGAAGAGTTCAGCAAGTTTGATGACATTTTTATAAAGAATGTTATCAACAGGCTAATACTCTATAATTAACACATTTCAGGGAGAAGCAAGACATGCATACAACACAGCTATGTGTTAAAAAAACTGACAAATACATTGAAAACCAATTTAAATTCTAAATTACAGCTCAATGGTAAAATTTAGCAAAATCTCACCTTTTTTCATTATGGCTTCTCCAATGCAGTCTAATCTTCCTCGAATACATTTGCTAAAGATATTTCATAAAATGAGAAACTCATCAGTTCTTCTCACATTCATACGAGAAAGCCAACATTATCTAAAAGCTCTGTCACTCATGTGAATATCAGTCACACCACAGTGCGTGGTTCATGTAATCACCCATATGCCAAGATGGAATTGTCACTTCAGAGAGAGAGGAGGAGAAGGGCATACAACTCTTAGGTTCTGTTCTCTCACTTGCAACAGACTTGTTTTATATCTTTAGGCAGTTCACTTCAGCTTTCTGCATCTGTTTCTCCATGGTACTTACCTACTTAAGAGGGGTCTTGGGATGCTAAATTAATTAGTGTTTATAAAATACTTTGAGATCCTCCCATGAAAGGGGCTATATAAGTGCACATTATTATAATTAGCGATTCTGTTATTCGGTGTAATATATTGAGCTGGTTGAAAATGCCAGTTATTTGTCATGGAAAATTTAAATCCTTTTATTGTTTTAGTTTTTGTCAATTTCTTGATTATTCAATGCTGGAAAATGTTGATTCTCAAAGGCCATTTTTGGCTCCAAAGCATTCTGTTTTTGAAAATTGTAAAAATGTTCTGTTTTCCTTTCTCATTTTTCATTTCAAAAAGAAGAAATTTTCAGTAAAAATATTTTTTTTCCGTAAAAAGTTGTAATACTGGCAAAAAGCTATTTTCCACCAAAATTACACAAAAGTGAAATTTCAGTCAATCCTAATACTGCATGAGGAGTAATCCTGAGGCCAGGCCATTCATAAATCTACCATTGTGTCCCACATTTGCTTCCACCCTACCACTCTTTTTTCTTTTTCTGCAGCTTTTTATTGCTCCCCCCCTCCACTGCCCTCCGACCTCCCTGCTAATGTCACTTCTACTCTGATAGCCCCTCGGACCTCCTGACTTCTGATCAACTCTCCATTTCTTCTCGCTTTCCATGCACTCCACCCCTGCCCATTACAGCTAATCTCTCTACTTGCTCCTACCAATTATGTGTGGCTCTCATCTCCCATGTTATAGAAGCCTTTTGTTCATTCTTAGAGCACTTGGACTTAACCACTTTGGGGTTTGTCCATTGGACCATGGTGGAACCTGACTGAGTATTGTCAAATATAAAATCTCATCATTCCTTGGTGTGATATGAATTCGTTCAGAGATTATTACTCTCGTGGGCTGCAGTGTACGTTTAACATGACAATCCATCTACCATACATTCTTCAGTTCATCTGAAACAACTTACCACATGAGTTTGTCCTCTTGGAATGATTTCCCAGCTTGAATTGTCTTGTCTTTGTAGTAACATGGACAGTCTTCTGGAGACACACATTCATCAGCATTTAGGTAGGTCTCCTTGGGACAACCACAGCCCTCTACAGGAGTGCTCTGGACATTACACAGCAGATCAGGCTCGCTCAGGGAGCGGCAGGAGTGGTTACAGAACTTCACATCGTAGCTGAATACCATCGTTTCAGGACAGTCCTTAGAGACATCTTTACAATACAAATAAAATAAGGACTGAAAAGGGCTTGTGACCTGCAGTGTTAAATTATCACTTCTGCTCTTGATGTAGGCGATAACTACATATACTTTTCCTCCTAACGATGAAGGCTCTCTCCAAAGGAAAGTGTTGGAACCCGCCTTACCTAAGGTATTTAGAATTAATTAGCCAAAACTCTGAAATATATACAATGCTATCACATGTCAGGGTCCAAATACTGCATACCTCTAATCAGGGCCGGCTCCAGGGTTTTTGCCGCCCCAAGCAGGCACCCCTCCCCACCTCGCAAAACAAAAAACAAGCAAACAAAAAAGCCGCGATCGCGATCTGCGGCACTTTGGCAGGAGGTCCTTCGCTCCGAGCTGGAGTGAGGGATCCACTGCCGAATTGCCACCGAAGAGCCGGACGTGCCGCCCCTCTCTGGTGTGGCCGCTCCAAGCACCTGCTTGGTAAGCTGGTGCCTAGAGCCGGCCCTGCCTCTAATATGTCCCTATGTTTAAAAATAAACTGGTGTTCTGCTTTACTAATGAGTGTCACAGTTCAGGGCAATTGAACCTGGATTTCCTCTCTGTGGTCCAGCAAGGGCATGCAGGCTCCTTAGCTATCATCTCTCTTGGGCAAAACCCCACATCTCTCTCCCTCCTGACAGGCAGAGGTGCTGGAACAATTTGTATGGTGGGGGTGCTGAGAGCCATTGAACCAAACTATAAACCTTGTATAGAATGGAAACCACTTCAAACCAGGGGGTGCGGCAGCACCCCCAGCACCTGTAGTTCCAGCACCTATGCTGACCAAGGTTTTTCCAAGCTGACAGTTCCCTGTGCTGTTCCCCAGCAGGTCAGACTTCCTAAGCAGACCTGCTTTGCTTTTTTCTCTAGATTTAGAAACAGCATAGTTGCCTGTTACATTACCACACTGCTCTTTCTGAGCAAAAACATTTATTCTTAAAGCGAAAGCATTAAAGAAAACAAATGAAAAATAATAAAAGAACCTACACACATGCTAATGAAGCTTACCGGAGATCACCCTCCCCTGCCCAACCCCAACAAGGGCTCTGGTAGGAGTCAGTCCTTCAAACCCCACACAGGGGCTTCTCTGTGGCTACAAGTTCATAACTCCTTTTGCTCAGAACAAGAACCCTCATGAATAGGTCAAGTCCTTCCAGTTCTTCCCAGGAAAGACTAGGGCCTCCCTTGGGTAGAAGGTCCTGTCTGTTTGCTGGATCAGAAAGCAGGGCCTGAGTCAGTTTAAACTCACGCTATTTTATCCAAAAGTCCTTTCTTTGTCTGTTGATATCTAAAGCATCCAGTTTGAACCAGTATATGCAAGCCTCTCCGGGTGGTGGCACCCCTCTGGAGGTGTTATAACCTGAGAGAATTTGCCTAATTCTCCCCCCCACACACACTGCTCTTTGCTCCTGGAGGAGCTGTGGTCACCCTCTCCCATGAAATTACATACAGTCCCTGGCCCACAATGATACATAAACTTAGTACAGTAAGATCTACCAAAGATATGAGACTCTCCAATTAGGAGTAATTTGAAAAAAAATAAATTAACACTATTATTGTACGTGTTAAGTTGAATGGGCAGCTGCCAGAGAACTCTCTGTTTATGACATGCTGTTGCCAAGGACACTACATGTAGATTCTAGAAGCTCGCTGGAGAAGAATGGAAAGACGGAATCACTCTTGGAACATCCTTTGGGAAAAAGAGAAGCAAAGTCTTTTGGCTTCTCTGCGTGGACTGAAAGGCAAAGTATCAAGTCTAACAGGGCTCAGTTATGCTTCTGAGCAAGTGGACGGCTGATCAAACTGCATGAGCTAATGGGGAGGGCATCTTCCAATCTCTACACCAAGTATGTGGTAAAATAACCTTGGCTTACACTGAGAGGTAAGTATCAGAGGGGTAGCCGTGTTAGTCTGAATCTGTAAAAAGCAACAGAGGGTCCTGTGGCACCTTTAAGACTAACAGAAGTATTGGGAGCATAAGTATTGAGAGGTAAGTGGCTCCTGCCATTTTAGCTTGTGCCAGATTACAGGGAAGAGCCAGAAAGGTGGATATAACCGTAAGGTGGGGCAGTGCAGTGTCCTCTGCGGCTATTGGTGAGTCCAAGGGCCTCTAAAAGGGAGTGAGACTTGGTGGTGTTAGGCAGTGCAGGTCTAAATATAATGAAGGGCTGGGCCAAAATTTGGAGCCATCAGAGGGACAAACGCTGCTCCATCCTCCTGTTTTTGCTGAATAAGTAACTAGAGCTCTACTGTGGGGTTTTCTGAGAAGAAGATGTTTGATTATACTGTTCACTGTTAAAGATGTGTAACCTTTGAGGTTTGAACTGCCTTGCATCTGGCTGCAGTCCTGCCCTTTTTTAATATCTCTGCAGTATCTGAAAGAGCTTTGGAAATCAAAGCAGTGTGAAACACCAGTGAAATGGAGCACAATCTGGCCTATTTACTCATTCTCTCATGAATAATGCTGCCCAACAGACTTTATTCTTAGCACTGGTATGTTCCCAAAAGGGTACTTATTCTTCTTTAAACAAGTCTGAAGGCAAAGAAGTATTGTGAAGGTTGAACAATCAGTATTTTTTTCCCAGCCTTAGAAGGTAAATTGGGTATTGTTTGAAGCTGATATTACCAACTTCATCATGAGTGAATGGAGTTTTGTTTCTTAAACCAATGCTACAGCTCTCTCCTGCTTTTCATAATGTAGTTCTTAACTTTTGGCACACACTGAAGTGCATCTTGTTCCACAATTCTTCATCTGTCAGGAAAGCTTTCAATAGACAGGCACTGTATATAATACATACAGCTGTATATTTCTATTCCAATCAGCTGTAGAATACACTGTGTTCCTTTTGAATTACTGTATCAAAAGTTTGTTAAATTGCTTGTACTGTAATTTTAAATTCTTTCTACAAGTCACTACTCTAATTACATTGTTTATCACATCTGGAAAATTCAAGTCGCTCAAAGGCATGTAATTAACCAATAGATAGACAAACTATAGTAGATCCAAGGGGAATCTAAATTGCATATATACCATTATCTTATAGCTTTATATTCAGATTGGTTTCCAGTCATGAAATCATTCATAGGAAAAATGAGAGATCTTCCAAAACTGCTGTCAATGAGCAGCTATTCTCATACCAATCACTTGGGAATTATTGCAAACAAGCCGCACTTATGATAGCAAGAGTTAATCAGGTGAATCCTCTGATCATCAATGGAAGAATGGCAATGCAGAAATAAAAATGAAGGTAATGGAGAAATTATCCTGGGTGTTGATCCTGATCCAGTACTCAGCGGGGTCAGTGGAAGGTGTCCCATTAACTTCAACAGTGAATTGATCAAGCCCCAAAGGAGTAACCCCATTTAGCAAAAAGAAGTCTGTGATGTAATATATACCCATTTATAAGCATAAATGCATTTATCCATATATACCCCCCCAAAGACTATTGAAATGGTCTATAAGAGACACAGATATCTAGTAGTAAGATCAGAACACTGAAAACTAGGACTCCTATATTATTGCTGTCGATGCTACTGACTTGCTATGTGGCCTTTTGAGAGTCATTTAATCGCTTGGTGCCACAGACTACCTATCTATACAATGGGGATATTAGTACTTAAATTACAGGAGAGTTTGTGGGCTGAATTAATTAATATCTATGAAGTACGTTATGATCCTCAGATGATATGTGCAAATACACTTTATGCAAGAAACTATTACTTTAATGTAACATAAAACAAATCAGTTTAATTAAAATGGTGCAAGTTTGTGTATAGGTAAGGACTGCGGTGTAATGGTAGATGTTGTCGGTCAGAAACTGAACAGAAATGGATCTTATGGCAGCCAAGACTAAAATATATTGGGAGTCCTTTGTATTCAGAGTTTGCCTAATTCCTGCCCGTGCTAGGCCTTGATTTAGCTAAGGATATTAATCCCTCATTTTCATGAATGCTAAATTCATCCATTATTCCCATAGAAAGAACACACAAGGTCAGACCCTCATCTGGTTTCAATCAGCATAGCTATTTTGATTTCAATGGAACAACATCAATTTACAACAAGCTGAGGATATGGTCCAGAGTATACTTCTATCCTATTTCTAAGATACCTATCACCTTGGCACGTGAGCACAGAACATAGTTGTTTCAACAGCGTAAGAGCTCCAAAATGTGTTCTCCTGTGCACATACAGATGTTAATATGTTACACATACCACAGACCCCATGCCTCCAGCCTTTCAGGTGTACTCCTCTTGCAGCACAATCTCTGGAGTACGTAGAGAGCACGCTACACAGGGCCGCTTCACTCTTCTCAGCATTACAAGTGTCATAAACACAGTTCTAGGCAATACATAAGGAAACTGATATTATGATGAGAGCCCGAGCAGCAGAAACAAGGAGCCATCTTAACTATTTATATGATCATGAACTCGTTGTCAGTGAGACTTAACCCTCAATATTTGAAAGCCAAAGAATGTTCCTTTTTTGGATTACAAAGAGAACAAATTCAACTTTATTATGGGACAGTGCTTGCAACTTTTAAGGTACACAGATTATTGCCTCCTCATAACACACATTTGGTTAGCTGAGACTGAAACCCTGATCCTCCCTCTTAAAAAACACGGCCTCTACCACTGAGCTAAAGCAAGAGCTCTGTTAGCTATCACCTACAGAAATACCCTTATGTTCTTTCTAAGCTGCAACCAGTCAGTAGAAGGCAACATGCTCATATAGTGCCCATGCCTGCTCCTGCCTATATTAATGGGAAAAGCTCCCATTTGACATCAGTGGGAGAATTAGGCCAATAACTCTCACTGAAATCAACAGGAGCAGCAAAATTATCCACAACAAAATTCATTCCTGGTTTTGGTTAATTGCAACCTATTTTAAACATAGCTGGCCCATGAGTTTTCAATGAGATTTAATAATTTGGAACATTTGAAAGGTAACTTACAAGCCATTTTTTAATTGGACCCAAAGGCACATTGGACAAGTCAGAGTTAAAATCCCGGGTGATCTAAGTGATTTGTATAAAAAAAACACTAGGTTTTTTTTTCAAAAATTTCAGGAACTTCTTTACCTTCAGAATAAACATGGCTATTTTCAGCCCAAGTCAGTTTTTCTGTATCATAATTACAGAGGTGCAAAATCAGGGCTTTCTAAGGACAGTTTGTTGCAATTTTAATAGGGAGTGACTAATGTCTCTTCACCACAAAGAGTATGATATAAAAGCCGCTGATGTTGAATATATTCTTTTTTTAGATCTGAATTTTAAATGAAGCTAAGTGTGAATCCAAGATGTTTCAGAAGCACTGAACTGTATTATAACATCTTTCTTGGAAGATTCCTTAAGTAACATGTTAGATTACCTTCTAGGTATAAACAAAGTGCACAGAAAGCTTGTGTCTTACCTCCATCTATTCAGTTTCTTTTATTTAGACCTTGAGACCTACAAGTCTTATCATTTCACAATGAAAATGAGCTAGCACCATTTGTGGCAAGATATCAAACTAGTTAGTTTAAATGCCTTGCTGGTTACTAAAGCACCAGTCCAGCAAAACACTGAGGCCTATGCTTCACTTTAGACATATGAGCAGCCCCATTGACTACAATGGGGCTATGCATCAGAGCTCATCAACATTTTTTTCATTGGAATCTTTTTGGTGAAAATGGGTCTGTGCTGTTGTCTAATTAAAATAGAATCATGCAAATCATTATTTCTACCATTATTATATAATTGCAAGGCATCTTATACAAACTATAACTCATGGCCAGAAAGGGTTAAACAACTTGCAAGCTGAATGACCCAAAGCCAACTTTAAAGTCATGTTAGAAAGGTATGCAAATGGTAATTAGGGCCATTCATGGTAAATAGGCTAGAACTTTGAAATGCAAACCTATATTGTTAGAAGTTAGAAGCAATACTGATAGTGTGTATCTTAAATGCTATCCAGGTAAACAGACTGTTCCTGTCTGTCCCTATAACTATTAATTCAGAGATCAAAAGGGAATATTAACATTTAGATGAATCTTGGGTGAATGATGATAGTCTGCCTAATGGATAAATTGCCCTATGTTAATTTGTATAACTAATTACTAGTGGTGTTTAGGAAACAGAAGGTTACATCAAAAGTCTATTGTTTACCCAGGACTGTATGGTCAAGAGGAGGCTAGAAAACTGGACTATTTCTGAAAGAACTCTTTGCAACTACAAAGCTCACCATCTCTGCTATAGAACAGGAGTACTTGTGGCACCTTAGAGACTAACAAATTTATTAGAGCATAAGCTTTCATGGGCTACAACCCACTTCTTCGGATGCATCTTATATAGAGCTTATGCTCTAATAAATTTGTTAGTCTCTAAGGTGCCACAAGTACTCCTGTTCTTTTTGCGGATACAGACTAACACGGCTGCTACTCTCTGCTATGAATCTGAACCTCAATGAATTGAACCCATGCCTGTATGTATATTGATCTTTTAACCATACTCTCTCTCTCTTTTCTTTTTTAATACATTTTAGTTTAGTTAATAAGAATTGGCATAAGTGTGTATTTGGGATAGATCTGGAATATTCAATAACCTGGGAGGTGTCCGATCCTTTGGGATTGGTAGAACCTTTTATTTCATACGATGAAATAAAATTTTCAGAAAACTTCATCATATTTGACGAGGGTACCCGGATGGAGGCCTGAGGCTGGATCACTTTAAAGGAACTGTGTTGTTTGAACTTCTGAGTAACCAGTAAGGTATAACAGAAGCTGTTTGATGCTGGCTTGGTAAATCTAAGTATTGAATTATCCACCAGCTTTGGGGTTTGTCTGCCCCATTCTTTGTAGTTCACCCTAATTGAGTGATCACAGCTGGCCCCACTGGGACCCCGGTCACAGTGGCGTAGTAGTTCTAGGATACATATTACCACAGGTTAATTAACCACACGCTTGTCAAAAATTAATTTTGAGATTGGAGAATTTAAAGGTTAAAATCAGTTACAATGAGTGACCCATGATCAAGATCCTGACAGAAAAAGCCTGGAAGAATTGTGCTCACAGAGGGAGTTGTCTTTTAAAAAAAAGTCCCAGAGTAGGAACTGAAAAATCTGTTAATTGCCAGTGATAAGGAAGTAGACCCAGCAAAAATGTTTGCATTGAGAAACCAGCAGCAATTTGAACATGAACAAAAAATAGCTGATATGAAAAGAGAAGCTGCTGAAAGAAAGAAAGAAAGAAAGAAAGAAAGAAAGAAAGAAAGAAAGAAAGAAAGAAAGAAAGAAACCCATGCAAGGCACATGGAACGGCTGGCTGCTGAGGAGAAGGTTGCTAGACTTAAGATCCAAATAAAAAAAAAACCCATGGAAGAACAGCAGAAGCTGTATCATCCTGAAAAGCCAGCTCCTCTCAACAACAGAGATGGGGATAGAATCTATCCAGTTTATAACAATGTTGGTATGTTGTATGAGTCTAAGCAGTTGTCTGTGTGTAACCAAATATACCCCAACACTGCCATCTTTTATGTAAATGCTTTTACTGTGAGCTCAGGTGAAGGTAACCCCATAACATGTGCAGAGAATGTAAAAATCAATGGAAAAGCTGTTTAGGGCAAATTACAGCTTCTAATATCACTCTTGTTAAAGCAGATCTTGTCAAAAAGGAAGACTACTTACCAGATAAGAGTGTTAATAGTGTAATCCTCTATGAGTTTACTGTAAGTGTGCCTTTAGCCAAAATCCACCTTGAGTGGAATGGTGTTAAACAGGAAGTTATAGATGGTATAAGGAAGTTATTGCCTAAGGATCTTTTGATGATATTAAAGCTTTGTTCAGTCAGGTTGACATAAACCAGTCAGAGGAAAGAAATAATCCTAAACCTGTGTCAATTAAGGGCAAGGACTTGCCTATGGAGTGTTTCTCCGAATGCTTGTCCGAGAAAGTTAGCTGTTTATCTGTGCAAAAAAGCAGTTTGTCTGTAAATGAAGTTTCTGAATGTCTGTCTAGTATCTCAGAAGTGAATCGGAAATTAGATAAAGCACAGAGAATACTCTTTGGTCAGGAAAATGTTTCTCTAGAGCAGATTAAAGTTAATGGTCAGGTTAAAGCCCTAACTGAGGAAGGAAAGGGTACATTCTTAGGGAGTAATGGATTGTTGGCTAGTAAAGCTTGTAAAAGGTGATTTGACTATGTTGTCTACTGACAGTCTGGAAACTTGTGACAAGGAAGAAATGGTTCCTAAGCTTGTAGCTGTTGTCAGCAAAGAGAGCTGCAGGGGAGAAAACACTTCTAACCCTTTGACTATGAAGTCTACCAGCTTGCCTGAAAGCAGGGCTGGATTAACCTTTTGTGGGCCTGGCGTCAAACATATTTGTGGGCCGCCATGGAGGCAATGGAGCATGGTGTGGGGAGATCAGTCCCCAGAGCGAGGGGCCAGCCAGAGTCAATGGTGCATGGCGGCAGGGGCAGCCCCACTCCACCCAGCCCAGTGCGAGGGCACTATTTACAAACTGGTAGTTGCCAGATGCACAGTGGCCCGCCTGACCCTGTGCTGCCAGCGTGCCCCTTCCCCTCGGAGGCGGGCCCATGCCATGCCACACCACTGCCCAACAACTCCCCAACTCCCTATGGCCAGAGCCCCCCCAGACCAACTATGCCCAGTGTTCCCCCAGACCTCCCCCACAAATGCACAGCATTTTGCACAAAACCATCCCTGCCCAGAGCCCCCCTGCCCAGCCCCACCACAACTGCCCAACACCCCACATAGAACCCCCACTCCCTAGTGCCCCAACACACAGATCTTCCCCACCTCCGCACAGCCCAACCCCCCACCCCAACCCCCCAGAGACCCACTCCCCCACGCCCTGCCTCCCGGCCACACTCACTGGCCCTGCTGGGAGGTGAAATCACTCCAGCCCCTCAGGAGTAGTGTGATTAGCCAGGCCAGTGCCTGCCCCGGCCAGGATCCCTGGAGGGGCCCAGCCAAGGCCCGCACTCTGTCGCCCCCCCCACGCCCCTTCCCCGGCTGAGACTGGCCAGGCTTCTGCACCAGTCCCAGATGGCTCAGCTCTGGGGAGACAGGCAGGGCCCCACAGGTGGTGGGAAGCAGAGACTGCCCAGAGCTGGAGGTGCACTGGGGTCCCACCAGGGGGCAGAGAGGAGCAGGGGGCGGAGGGGCCAGGAGGCAGAGAGGAGACCTCAGCCAGCCGGCGGGCAGGCTGAGAGGAGCAAGTGGCGGGCCGGGGGAGCGAGCAGGGTCTCAGGGTGCAGTGCAAGTGGAGCAGGCCAGGGCCCCTTCTGAGCATGGGCCCAGCTCCATGGAGCCACTGGCGCCATTGTAAACCCGCCACTGCCTGAAAGGGAATTGTGTAAATATCCTCCTAATGTGCCAAAAGTGATTCTGGATGTAAGTGAAACTCAGAAGGAGTTTGGTTATTTGTCCGTTGTGCCAAAGTCTATTCTGGACATAACAAAAGTTCAGAAAGAATCTGTTGCAGTGCATGATATTACAGAAGGAAAGGAATTTCTGGGTGAAATCTTTGAAGTTTGTGAGAAGTCAATAGCTGTGCCCTAGGGACGGGTGAAAAGGAATTGCTTCCTTTGACTCTTAATGGGCCATTGTTGATAGTAAACAGTCTCTCTTCTGAGGAAAGTGTATTGGTGCCTAATGGCCAAAGTCTTTCAAATAAAAATGAATCTACTGAATTTGCTTTGGAAAAAGCTAGTGTGGATAGCTTAAAGGAGGCTTCATTAGCTAATATTGGAAGTGAACAGTCTGTGTCTCGGGTTCAAGGAAAAGGCTGGATTCCTGGCTTTACACAGCAAAGCAGCCTTATGAATAGACCCATAGACACTAGGGAATTGTCATGTGATTTCTTAGAAAGTTCTAATGCATCTGATGCCTTGTGGGTGCAGAAATTGGTAGTTGAAAAGCAGCTGTGTCCACAATAGAAAAGAACCACAAACCCTTGCAGAACATTCTTAAACTCTTGTTTTGTTACTTCCTTCTTGGCATCAGTGCATTTAATTTTAAAGAGCAAGTAGAATACGGCAAGTAATCCCCACCTGATCAGAATACATTTAAGGCAGGTCAAGTTTTGGACTAGATTAAAACAATTCCTTACCTTGACATACGATGAGGGATCTACAACGGAATGACAGGAAGCAAATACACCACTTGTGTTAGACAGAAGTTCACACCAGTGCTGCCCAAATTTTTCTGAAAGGGAAAATAGGGATAAACTACCCACATCTGCAAATTTATAATCTCCCTCTTTCTCAATGGGCTTTACAAATCTCGAAAATGTTTTTCATCTTGAAGATATTTTAAGACATTCAGGTAAGAGTGGAAGGAAATCGTAGACAATCAGAAACCACGGTGATGAGTGTGATTAGATTGACAGATATAGTGGTCTGAATATTTCCATTTGCTACTAATATCAGTCCTGTGGTTTAGGTTTGCAGGACAGATGTTAGAATGCATTTTTCTCACTTCAATCACTTTTTTCCAGTCACTTCCAAAGACATGATCGAACTAGCCATGTGATCACCAGCAAACTGTAGATTTCCTAACACATGGTGGCACTTACCAGGGCAGATCTTGCACTGAAGCCAAACTGGGAGTTTTGGCTGCACATAGGTACAGAAAGGACAGGCAAGGAAAAAGGGAGAACGTGTTGCCTTGCATCTCAAAGATGTATACACTTGCACTGAGGTTGAGATAAAAATGAGAGGCAACCC
The DNA here is from genome assembly GCF_011386835.1 of Chrysemys picta bellii. Taxonomy (NCBI): domain Eukaryota; kingdom Metazoa; phylum Chordata; order Testudines; family Emydidae; genus Chrysemys; species Chrysemys picta. Next base: position 35,513,870 of record NC_088794.1, on the reverse strand, counting down.
TGTTGAAAGTCTCGAGGTAAGGAAAAAAGAAGTAAAAACCAAGGGTGACGTTATGGCATGAGCCTACTATAGACCAACTAACCAGGAAGAAGAGGTGGATGAGGATTTTTTTAAACAACAAATAAAATAATTGAAAGCACAGGACTTGGTGGTGATGGGGGATTTCAAATACCCACACATCTGTTGGGAAAATAATACAGCAGGGCACAGGTTATCCAACAGGTTCTTGGAATGCATTGGAGGCAATTTTTATTAAAGAAGGTGGAGAAAGCAACTAGGGGAGAGGCTGTTCTAGACTTGATTCTGACAAATGGGGAGGCACAGGTTGAGAATTTAAAGGTGGAAGGCAGATTGGGTGAAAATGATCATAAAATGATAGAGATCATGATTCTAAGGAATAGTAGGAGGGAAAATAGCAGAATAGAGACAGTGAACTTCAAGAAGGCAAACTAACTAACTCAGAGAACTGGCAGGTAAGATTTGATGGGGAGCAAGTCTAAGGGAAAAAAGAGTTCAGGAGAACTGGCGGTTTTTTATGGAGACATTATTAAGAGCACAAAAGCAAACTATCCCAATGAGTAGAAAAGATAGAAAGTATGGTTGGAGACCACCCTGGCTTAACCAGGAGATCTTCAATGACCTGAAACTCAAAAAAGAGTGATACAAAAAGTAGAAACTAGGTCAAATTATGAAGAATGAATATAAAAAAAAACACACACACAAGCATGTAGGAATAAAATTAGAAAGCCCAAGGCACAAAATGAGATTAAACTAGCTACGGACATAAAGGCTAACAAGAAAACATTGTCCAAGTACATTAGAAGCAAGAGGAAGACCAACAAAAGGGTAGGCCCATTACTTAATGAGGAGGGAAAGACAATAACAGAAAATGCAGCAATGGTCAAAGAGTGAAATGTCTCTTTTGTTTAATTTTTTACCAAAAAAGGTACCAGTGTTTGGATAACTAACATAGTAAACATCAGTGTAAATGGGGTAGAATCTGAGGCTAAACTAGGGAAAGAACAAATTAAAAATTACTTAGACAAGTTAGATGTCTTCAAGTTGGCAGGGCCTAACAAAATATATCCTAGAATACTTAAGGAACTGACTGAATAGATCTCTGAGCCATTAGTGATCATCTTTGAGAACTCATGGAGGACAGGAGAGATCCCAGAGGACTGGAAAAGGGCAAATATAGTGCCTGCCTATAAAAAGGGGAATAAGGACAACCCAGGGTATTATCGACCAGTAAGCTGAACTTCTGCACCCAGAAAGACAATGGAGCAAATATTCAAGCAATCTGTGCGTAAGCTTCAAGAAGATAATAAGGTGATAAATAACAGTCAACATGGATTTGTCAAGAACAAATCATGTCATAACAACCTGACATCCCTCTTTGACAGGGTAGCAAGCCTTTTGGATGGGGGAAGCACTGGATGTGATATATCTCAACTTTAGTAAGGCTTTTGATACTGCCTCTTATGACTATCGCATGAGCAAACTGAGAAAATATAGCCTAGATGAACCTACTATATAAGGTGGGTGCATAACTGATTGGAAAACCATACTCAGAGAGTAGTTTTCAATGGTTTCCAGTCAAGTTGGAAGGTCATATCATGTGGGGTCCTGCCTGGATCTGTCCTGTGTCTGGTTCTGTTCAATATCTTCATAAATTATATGGTTAATGCCATAGAGAGTACACTTATAAAGTTTGCGAATGATACCAAGCTGGAAGGGGTTACAAATGCTTCGGAGGACAGGATTAGAATTCAAAATTATCTTGGCAAACTAGAGAAATGGTCTGAACTAAGTAGGATGAAATTCAGTAAGAACAAATGAAAAGTTCTACACTTAGGAAGGAATGATCAATTTCACAAATACAAATGGGAAATGACTGCCTAGGAAGAAGTACTGCAGAAAAGGATCTGTGTGTTACAGTGGATCACAAATTAAATATGAATCAACAATGTAACACTGTTGCAAAAAAAGCCAACATCATTCTGGGATGTATTAGCAGGGGTGTTGTAAGCAAGACACGAGAAGTAATTCTTCCACTCTACTCAGCACTGTAAGGCCTCAACTGGAGTATTGTGTCCAGTTCTGGGTGCCACATTTCAGGAAAGATGTGGACAAATTGGAAAGTCCAGAGGAGAGCAACAGAAATGATTAAATGTCTAGAAAACATGAGCTACAAGGAAAGACTGAAACAAATGCGTTTGTTTAGTCTGGAAAGGAAGACTGCGGGGGAATATGATAAAAGCCTTCAAGCACTTAAAGGGTTCTTATAAAGAGGAGGGTGATAAATTGTTTTCCTTATCCTTTGAGGACAGCACGAGAAGTAATAGGCTTAAATTGCAGCAAGGGAAATTTAGGTTAGACACTAGGGAAAGCTTCCTAACTGTAAGGGTAGCTAAGCCTGAAACAAATTATCTAGGGAGATTGTGGAATCTCCATCAGTAGACGTTTTAAAGAACAAGTTAGATAAACTCCTCTCAGGGATGGTCTAGAAATCTAGATAATACTTAGAACTGCCTCAGTGCAGGGGACTGGACTAGATGACTTATCAAGTTCCCTTCCAGTCCTACACATCTATGATTCTGTGATTCTATGGAATGCAGGGTCAGGCTTATTGGGCCAGATCCTCAACTAGTGCAGTATGGTGTAGTTCCACTGATTTCAGTGGTGCTATGCCAATTTATATCAGCAGATGATATGGAGCATAATGTTAATAACAATATATTTTTAGTCTTTAAAGCCTTTATTCTAATACATCTTCGTTGGGTTTTCAAATTAATCAGTGATCAAATCAAATGGAAAGTGCCACATCTTTCTGCATTACTATGTATGTTCTGTTTTAAAAACAAAACTATCACCTTTTAAACATGGAAGAACAACCTTTTCAAGGTTAAACCACCTCCAGACTAAACCATTGTGTTTTCTCTTCTAATAGCATTGGAAGACAGACAGCTCTTGCGACCATAAACTCCCTGGTTAAAAGATTTCTAAAGCAATATAGGCTACCGGAAATACAACAGACATTTAGCTCTGGAACATCAATGAGGATAAGTACCTTTGTCCACACTGTTTGCACAAGGGTCCTGAAAGTTATCTTCAACATCAGGACAGCTGCCCCTAGTCTTCCATGAGTTACCAAAGGCTGAAGCTGAATCCTCCACAACTCCACTAATTGTCCGAAAGTCATCAATCTGGATGTTGTTGAAATTGCCACAAAGACCTGGGTGGGGGATAAATCACAATCAAATGGTATAAATAGGGTTTTGAGATTTAGAGGGATGATCTTAGCTCTCTGATGCTCTAGGTTTCCATCCAGGAAGTAGGAGACAAAGACTTGTCTTGCTTGGTATATTTAATATCCACACACAGTAGACTAGTCTTTTCAAGGTTTAATTTTTATTATCTACACTACAGTAGAACCAAGGGGCCCCAACAGAGACTGGTGCTGTACATACACATAGTGAGAGACCGTCTCTGCCTCAAAGAGTTTACAAACTAAAGAAATGGCAAAAAAAAGTTGGAGAAACAGAATATTAGGCCATTTTACAGGTAGGAAACAAAGGCACTGAGAGGTTAAGTGACTTGCCGAGGGTGTAACAGAAAGTCTGTGGAAAAGGTAGGAATCTAATCCACAGCCCTTGAGTCCCAGCCCAATATCTTAACCAGTCTTCCTTTATAGTCTAATCATTCAAAAGATTCTCACATACCACATAATATGAAATTCAATTTATCTACCTCAGCAGAGTGGAAGGATTTAGTCGATTCTACCTAGACTTTAAGTTTTTGTTCCGGGGTGACATTGCACTCAATATGTTTATGAAAATATGCTTATGAGTGTGAATATAATGTAACTGGAATATGCTTTATGCAAAAGGTCTCTTGTAAGGTATCATTACAAAGCTTATAATCTACTGAGTGTGTTCATCCTATTTGTATGAATGTATCATTCTTGTATCTGAAACTAGAAATATGAAGTATTACTCTGAGGTCCTATTGTAATTATGCAAAGTGTGGGCAATTAATGGTGGGTTGGAAACTTGAGGGATCCCATTAACCAGGACAATTGGTTGTAAATGGCTCTGTTTACTCGCAAACCTTCCTGGGTACATGCAGGCCAACCCTGAAAGAATGGAGAATGAGGTCTTACAGTGACATGTGATCATGTCACCTGGTACTGGAATCCATCTTAAACCTGTTGCTTTTCCATTTAGAAGGAAGGGTGGGAACCCAGAGAGAGACAAAGGATTCCCGCCTTGTGCCAAAGCTATAAAAGAAGGTGGAACAGAACAAAGGGGGCTGCAATCATGAGAAATCCCCTAGTTACCACCTGAGCTGGAACCAACAAGAACTGTACCAGGGGAAAGGATTGGGCCCAGACTACGAAGGAGTCTAATCTGTGAAAGAAGCTTATTGGAACATCTCTGAGCGTGAGATTTACCTGTATTCAGTTTCTTAATGTATTAGGCTTAGACATGTGTGTTTTATTTTACTTGGTAACTTACTTTGTTCTGTCTGTTATTACTTGAAAACACTTAAATCCTACTTTTTATACTTAATAAAATCCCTTTTGTTTATCAATTAACCCAGAGTAAGTGATTAATACCTGGGGGAGCAAACAGCTGTGCATATCTCTCTATCAGTGTTATAGAGAGTGGACAATTTATGAATTTATCCTGTATAAGTTTTATACAGAGTAAAACAGATTTATTTGGGATTTGGATCCCATTCGGAACTGGGTGTTTGGGTGCTGAAGACAGGAGCACTTCTTAAGCTGTTTTCAGTTAAGTCTGAAGCTTTGGGGTGTGGTTCAGACCCTGGGTCTGTGTTGCAGCAGAGTAACATGTCTGGCTCAACAAGGCAAGGTCCTGGAGTCCCAAGCTGTCAGGGAAAATGGGCTCAGAGGTAGTTTCAGCATGTCAGGTGACAGTCCCAAGGAGGTCTCTGTGACCGAACCAATCACACCAGGGATGCAAGGTATTTGAATAAGGCTCTCAGTTCACTAAGGTCAAAATGGAAGCAAGTAATTTGGACAGGAAGGGTGATGGATGTACCATTGTAACATGGGTAGACATCAAGAGCGTAATATACTGTACCAGATGTGTGATTTTGGTAAGAGTCATCCACTGTTATGAACAGCTGCATAATGGGTTTTATTTGCACTTGAATCTGTACTCCAAATGAGGTCAAGATGTTGATGTAGAATGTAGACGGTCTGAAGATAGTGATGCCATCTAAAAATATATAAATATATGTTTACCAAGAAAATATGCACAAACCTGCATATATGTGAAGAGTGGACGACACCAAATGTACACCTCCATTTGCTTGCTCACTGAACAGGAATGTAGCAATTGTGGTCCATCTAGTCCAGTATCTTGTCTCTGACAGTGGCCAGAAACAGATGCTTCAGAGGAAGGTGCAAGAACCTGCTGCAGGCAGGTGTGGGATAACCTGGGGCAGATGTGAACACTGAAGAAGGAACACTTACCTCTAGTTATTGGCAGCACTGCAATGAAATTATTGATATAGACATTTCCACAGGAACAGAGTCGGATATTCTGCAAATGGAAAATGAAATATGCCACAATGACAATCAAATATCAAAGAAAGGGATGGAATTGGCGGCACATTCTGACATGCTTCAGCCTTGGAAACTTCTGACAGAAGGGAGAGTCTTCAATAAATCAAGACCCCTCCGCCCCATAACACAGTTTGATATTATCTGGTGAGTGGTGTTGTCCAGGGATCTGTGCAGCAACACTGAAAAATTCTGAGAGCTGTACTGGAAAAAAAGAACCCATTCCCTAAGCAATATCATTGACAGCATATGTTAACTCACTTAACTTTTTGAGGACAATAGAGGAAATTTACTTAGAGGAAATTTACATCGTCAGAGCACTGTGCAGACATCAGGCCTGATTCTGTTCCCAGAGGAGTAAATTGGAATTTTGCCATAGGCTACATGGGGAGCGGGATCAGGCCTTCCATCTGGAAAACAATGTGCTGTTATGGTGACTCTACTCCACAAAGGAGATTAGAGAGGATACAGCACAAGGTAATAAAGGTACTATCAGGTCTCAAGAATCTTAATGATAAGAAAGGTATAAGGGACCTGGGCTTCTATTTATTTCTTGGAAAAGAGGAGATGTTTTTGAAGTAGAAATTCTCAAAATTATGAAAAAGACCAAGAAGGCTGATAGAGATTCTTTTTGAACCTCTTACCACTGTGAAAAATGCAAGAGGCAGAATCTCAAAAGTTAGGAACTTAGGAGAAAACAGAGGATTGCTGTAGAACTAAGCTGGTAAACATATGGAGCACAGGAGACCCATAAAACCAAATTCAAGCCTCTTTCCCTTTTCCCTTCAAAACAGTCAAGAAGGCATGCAGCAAGGGTGGTGATACTTTAGATCCATTTTTGGTGGCTCCTCCTTACCCCCATCCCATATATGTATATAAGAATTGCCTAACTTAGGTTGGAGGAAGTTCCCAGGAAAGATAATTGAAGCAAAAAGTACAAATGAATTCAATAATTCCCCAATGGTTTGTTCCTGTAGTAGGAGAGTATGTGGACGATCAGAAAACATACAAGTTAGAGAAACAATGGTCTTGTGATCAAGGCACCCAACAGAGACTCCTGAGATCTATGTCTGTGTGGCTTTGAGTAACTCAGTCTCTGTGTTCCACCGTTATCTATCAAATGGGGACAATAATACATCCCCTCTCCCACCCTTCATTAGTCTGTTTAGATGGTAAAAATCTTTGGGGCAAGGACTGCCTCTTCTTATGTGTTTATACAGAGCCTAGCACAGAGCTCTGATCTTGTAGGGGAATATTACAAACATTTAATCAAAAAGTGCAGGCATGGAGTGCCAGATGATCTTTCCTGGTCCTTACATTTATTTTTAACCTAAGTAGTTACCAATGACTTACAAGGGCTCTTAATGTGACTAATACATTCTTCAAGCAAGTCATAGTGCTTGATATCCCACACTGAATGATCTCTCCAACAACCACAAAGCTGCTGCCATTGTCCTGAAAGTAAGCCAGAAAAACAGGTATGTAAATCATTTTCTATCATATAATAAGAAGCAAGCAGTGGGGAAAATAGATTTCTAAAATATTTACAGGGAAATAGGAAAGGACCCAGACATGCCAACTACAATTGCAAAATGTTACCTTTCACTCCCACTTGCAAAACCATGCCCATTAACCTTTCCCTTATGGTCCATTCCTTCAGTATCTGCTGCTAGTCTATTTTTCAAAGGGCTACTTGGAGGTGGGTCTTTGGATAAGAAGGGGCCAGCTCATTCACCTTTGTTTGCCAGACAATTTTCCACCAGGATAAAGTGAGGAAATCTATGCTAATAGGTCCCCTAGAAAAGTAAATAATTTTTTAAAACTTATTTAAAATGTTGTGTTGATGCAGAAAGGACCCACTGATAAGCACAGAGCAGATGTGATTCAGACTTATGAGGTAGCAAATAGGACCACTCGTGCTTAAAAGTTAAGCACATGCTGAAGTGCTTTGTTAGATTGGGAGCCATCTGAGCAAATGAGGCGATAAAGCTCTAACATATCTTAGCTTTTAATCCTAAATAGATTGAAAAATTAAAGAAGCTATTTTTCATACCTTAGCTAAGACATAATGACAATTGCCATGAAAAATGAATTCTTTGTTATCAAACGTAGTAATGTGGAACCCTCCCTCCACGTTGCAATTTCCAGAAAGAGGCAGAGATACACAAACCCATTGGCCACCACCACAGGTACTATAAAAAACAAAGAGGAACAGTTATAATCGGAATACATGTGAGGAGATATCATCTGTGTTGAAAATTTGAGATGTCTGTATAAATCAGTCACTTCTTCTTCCTGTTGTTAGTAGAGCTGACTGAAACTTAGAATTTCCTTTTCTGGGAAATTTCAACATTTTGAAACTTGTTTCATTCTGAATCAGAACAAAAACAAATATTTTCAAAATTTTCTGCAAAACAGAAATTCCAAATTGGAAAATTTACATTTTGGAATTCTGAAATTTTGTTTAGAATTTTATTTTATTTTATAATATTTTTTATTTTTACATTACTTCATAACATGCACAAGTGTAAAAATCACACATCATAATGTGACAGAATATAATGGTTCAAATAGTCTATTACTTTATTTTATTTCATTTTTAAAATAATCAATTGCAGCTGCTACTTAATACTGATTGATTGATTCCTTTCTAGATCAAATTGTTTCCTGTTCATGTTGTAATGAAACAGTTTGAATAACATTTCAGAATTCCCTGAAACAAAGCTTTGGGATTCCCCAAACAAAAATTTCAGAAACAACATTTTTTAAATTTGGAAATATTATTTTTCCCGTGGAATGTCAGAGACAATTGACACATTTTTTAAACGTGTCTGTTTCTATCCACAATGGCATGTTCAGTTGGAAAGACATTTCAATGCATAGTTTTGGACCACCTCTAGTTAGTTTGTTACTCAGCTACCTATTCAATGCAATGCTCCTCCCAAATGTGTAAGGCTTTGCATCATCAGGCCCTGAAAGAATAAAAGCTTACTGAAGTTAATGGAAAGAAATTTACCCTTGGGTACTTAAAGATCTAGCTGAAGCAATCCTGGAACCATTAACTGTTATCTTCAAGAACTATTTGGAGGATGAGTGAGGTCTGAGAGGACAAGACAAGGGCAAACATAGTACCTATCTTTCACAGGGGGGAACAAAGATGACCTGCGAAATTACAGACTAGTCGGCCTAACTTCTATACTTGGAAAGATACTGGAACAAATGATTAAACAACCAATTTGTGAGCACCTGAAGGATAATAGACTGAATAAGTAATAGCCCACATGGATTTGTCAAGAACAAATCATGCCAAACTAACCTAATTTCCTTCTTTGACAGTGGTATTGGGCTAGTGCATAGGGAGGAAGCAGTAGACATGATACATCTTGATTTTGACACAGTCTCTCATGACTATCTCATAAGCAAACTAGGAAAATATAACTACTGTATAAAGTGGGTGCAGAACTGGTTGGAAAACTGTACTCAGTCAAGGTGGAAGGAAATAGCTGCAGGGATCTGTCCTCTGTCTGTTTTATTCAATATCTTCATAAATTATTAGGATAATAGCATAGAGAGCACACTTATAAAGTTTGTAGACAATATCAAGCTGGAATTCAATAACAAGTGCAGAGTACTACATTTAGGATTTAAAAAATCAAATGCACAAATACAAAATGGAGAATAAGTGGCTAGGCGGTAGTACTGCAGAAAAAGGTTTGGGGGTTATAGCTCTACTTGGCACTGGTGAGGCCTCCTCTGGAGTATTCTGTGCAGTTCTGGGCACTGCGTTTTAAGAAAGATGTGGACACACTGGAGACATGTTTAATCTTGAGAAAAGAAGCCTGAGGGGGACCTTATAACAATCTTCAAATATGTTAAGGCCTGCTATAAAGAGGCCAGTGATCAATTGTTCTCTATGTCCACTGAAATTAGGACAAGAAGTAATCAGCTTAATATGCAGCAAGGGAGATGTAGGTTAGATATTAGGAAAAACTTTGTAACTATAAAGATAGTTAAATAGCAGAATAGGTTACCCAGGGAGGTTGTGGAATTGCTACCATTGGAGGCTTTTAAGAACAGGTTAGACAAACACCTGCCCGGGATGATCTAGGTATACATGGTCCTGCCTCTGTGCACAAGGATGGACTAGATGACCTCTTGAGGTCCCTTCCAGCCCAACATTGCTTTGATTCCTGTAATTCAATGGGCTTTGACTCAGGCCCTTGCAAGGGACACTATTTCAAAACCCAGGATGTTATAATTAGTTGAGAAATATCTTACAGATTCTAAATCAATAGCTTTCTCCACAGTGTTGCAGAGAACATAAATGAGTCTGTATGCAGGGCCTACACCACTTTGTGCTGCAGATGCAGCTGTTCAGCAGGTATGGAGAACTCAAGCTAACAGGGAATCTTCATTCTTAGAGCAATGCACATATAAGGAAAACAGCAAAACATGGGTATATTGCTTGGACTTCATGAGGAACTAGGGAAATTTTGCAAACAGGAAAAGACAAGGCCATCAGGAAAAGCAAGCTTGTTTGTTGAGCTTCTCAATGGACACTAGAACGATGAATAGAAGAGTAAAATGAAAACTGGCAAACAGCATACATGACAGGTCTCTTCAGTGAAAACCTTTTATAGGTGAAGACTAGAGATGGACTCAAGCTGCAAAGTTTGGACCCAGATCGACACATTCTCAACATTGAGGGGGGTTTAGATCCAGGGCTTTGAAGCAGACCATTATTTCTATAGGAACTAACTGTGAATGCAACCCACACTAACACAGTGTAACCGTCCCCCCATAGTGACTAGACCACATAGAAGTTTGAGTCAGCTAATGCCTCCAAGCTAACTAGACCTGATCCTTTATCTCAGACAGGAGAGGCTCATGCTTGCAGCTTCTGAAGTCTCAGGTTCAGTATCAGCAAAGGACTCCCAACTAACTACATGATGTTCAGATCTCACTCTGACCTTCTCTAGAGTCTGGTGGTGATCAGATCCTAAGTTTTGTGTCAATACTATCTTTAGTTAAGACAAATATTAGGACCGGGGTGTGGAGACAATGACATTTAACTCATCAATGCTTTCTAATAAATGCATCTGCTACATTAATATAATTAGGCTTGTAACAATACCAGTTTTGAGAAGGAGTGGAGTAGGACCCTCCAGTTGCATAGACTTTGCCTTGAAACATGCATGGACAGCTGTTAGTGGGGATGCATTTGTTGCCATTCATGTCATCGAGAATAGTCCCTGTTCAGAAACACTGGCTAATTAATATTTCTTAAGGTAGGAAGGACACTGAAGAAAATTCAGAAAATAAGAAAACACAGTGCATCATACTTGGACATTTCTGCATGTCTGGCTTGGGGTGAATTATATGTTTTATAGGAAAATCATGTCTTTTTGCTCATTGTCTGCAGCATTCTGAAAGTTCATCTGTTAGTTGATAGGAGACATTTCTCACCATGGCTAAAGTGCAGATGGTTTTAATTGCAATGTGCATTTCTGATCCCATGGGGCTGTCTATTGTCACCTTGCTGAAAAGTGACATCATGTGTGGCACTATTGTAAAGGGCCAAATGCAAGATTATGATACAGTCTCCATCCATTTCTAATACTAGTTCAGAAATAAAAAAGGAACTTCAGGGCTGCAACCCAGCCTCCATTTATCTATGTGCAAGCCTGCATCTGCATACACATTTTTTTGTATTTGACTTCAGCAAGAGCAAGTTCCCAGTGATTTGGACACATATCGAAAACTTAACTGAAACCATGGAGGTGCCTGACCACCCATCCAGGCTCACACAACATTTCTCTGCCTATATTCTCCCCATCGAGACAGCTTCTCCTTCCCTGATCTTTCCCCAACCAGACCTGTGCCTTTTTCTCTGTTTCTACACCAGTGACCCTCCTGTCTTCCTTTCCATTGTCATGATCCTGACCCTTTAGAGGTCTGGCTTCAGCCAGGAGAAAGAGATGTAATTCAAACCAGTCTTTACATTAATCCATTCTTCTGCTATAAGAAACTGTTCATTCTTCCCTAGTCGTGGGTCAATACTGGATATTCCGTGACTGCCCGGGACAATCCATGCAAGACACATCCTTGTAAGACACAAACTAGTATCTGTCTACTTGCCAGTTTTCCAGACAAAGGAATGTAAAATTCTGTCTACAGTTTTATTTAAGTATGTTCACATTTTAATGAAGAAGAATGCCTTTCACTGAACAACAAAAGGTATCTCCCCATTAGTCCCTTGATGAGCGTGGCCTGTTATAAGAAGGATGCTACTTTACCAGCAGGGCAGAAGCAACCATCAGTACATGGGGCTTTACAGATCTTGCTCCTCTCTGGATTGGCGCATGTGTCGGCACAGGGGTTTCCACATTCCATATATTCCAGGTTGTTTGGACACTCCTGGACTGCAAACCCAAATGAAGCATTTGTAGAGGGTAATGTAGAGGGTAAATCAATGCTCTAAATGCAGTTAATCATTTTCCAAAGAAAACTAACAATCTTGGTTATAATATGTTCTATCCAGAGCATTAGTGTAATTTTATCCACTTTAGGAACCAGTTACGTTTATGGTTACTTTGGTTTTATAAGCCAACAGCTCTTGCAGTTTTTAAATTGGCAGGCATTATAGACTATAACGTTATTTACACTAATAGTTCACTGTTTACTTACTCTCAAACTGAAGTAGTCACTGTTGTAACATGCCCTGTCAGGCAGATGATCATCACACACACTCAGAAGCTTGCACTAAATACTTTTATTATTAATCTTTATTTAACGTATTCAATTCTTGGAATAATCATTCGAAACAGAGAATTTTATGAAAGCACCTAATTTCAGAAGCCCTTATAAAACACATTAAAAGGAACACTGCAGTTATCTTCGCTGATAAATACTGCTAAGGATATATAAATTATTCTTAGATGTCAACTGAATTGGTTACAGAATTCAAATTCTATAGTTACTTACAACAAAGATCTTTGGTTCTCCATTTCCCAGGGATTCCCCCATTCAGGACGCAGTCTCGGGAATACTGGCTAAGGGTGCTGCATATGCAGCTGGAAACCAAAGCAGAATCAGAAGAAGAATTCTTTGCACAGATGCACATGTCTCCGGTGCAGGTGGCTACATAGTCATCAAAAGCAACCACTCTGGAACAGTTCCCAAGATGGGCTAGGAGTTTCTTGCATTTTGATTTCTGTAATGAAAGAAAAAGGAATAATCCACATCTTATCTTGGGGCCTGATCCTCAGCCAATATAAATTGGCAAAGCTCCATTGACTTACAGAGTCCGAGAGTTTAAGGCCAGAAGGGACCATCAGATCATCTAGCTTCAGTGAACTCTGATTTACACCAGCTGAGGATCTGTCCCATGATCACTAAGCCCACAGAAAAGGCCTGCCAGACATCTGATGTGCTCATTTGCTGTTCTTCTTGGATTGGCGGCTGTAACTCACTCATGTGCATTGTTCCACTATAAACCTCTGTAATGCTATAATAGCAGATTCTTAAAACTACAGCTTCATTTTGGGCTCTGATTCATGGTTGGATACCTGAAGAATTTTAATTCTTTGAACATTGTTTATATAATATTTGCCTCAAGATAACTTCTGGAATTGTACTTTATTGTATTTCAGGAAGGTTTATACTTACTGTGCCACCGGCTGCACACACTTACATATTTACTACATTTATTTTTTTGTTGATGAGAGCGACTTTTATGGTTTTTGGCATCTTCATCTTCAGCTACATCAGGGCACTTTTCTGAAGGCTCCTCTACTTTGTGAAGGTTTCCAAACTGCCTCGGGAGTAGTTTATAACCTGGAAAATTCCCAAGTACATCCTGAATACCAATCAAATCTTCAGCTCTGCTTCTGTATTGTGAAGATACATTTAATTATTGTGCTCTAGGGCAACATGTTCTTTACCCAAATTATTTAATATAACCCATACATCTGAAACATAGTGACTGACAGACTTATATCATTCCTATTGAGTTAGAATCCTGAAATAAGGAACACTTTTATTAGGAATTGATGAGTCTTTTTTAAAAAAGTGAACTTTGACCTTTCACTTAGAGGTCATCAGTCTTAAGGGGTTTCAACTGTTTAAGTGCTTATTTGAGCTAAATGGTAAATCTGTCAAAAGTATCTAAGTTGCTTAGGAGCCTAAGTCCCATTGAACATTTTGTCTGTAGGCTCCTAAGTCAATTCTGAAAATAGAATTTAGGTGCTATTGAAATTGTTACCCAGAATCCTGAAGTCCCCTACATTAGCCTGGTAGGGTTATGTAAGAATGGTAAAGGGTACACGTAGTGTTCCTTTCATTTCTCCCCTTTGCAGGGGCTGAGTGCAGTTGAAATCCTCACATTTCTCATGTACCCAGGAGCTATCAGCAGCACAAGTTTTTGGCTGATCCAGGCTGTGAGCACTGCCGATGTTGGCAACATGCAGTGTGGGTCCAGAATTGATTTTAAAGTAATGTTGTTTGGACATAATCCTTTATTTCCTAATTAAAAATGGCTTGGAGGGCCATGCTATGACAATAAGTATTTTGCTCAACCACTCTGGCTTTGTATCTAGGTAACACTCAGTTTCAGCTCAGAGTTTCTGTTGAATTCCTCCAGTCAGGGGGAGGGGAATGTTCCCTTCCCACAGAAAGAGATTGGCATGTTCTATCCCCAAAACATGCAGATCCCTCAGGATCCAATGGAGGCACAGTGCTACCACAGAGGGGGCATTGACTAGGGTCGCCAACTGTCTAATCACACAAACCCAAACACCCTTGCCCTGCCCCCTGCCCCACCCACTCCATCCCCCCTCCCCTCACTCACTTTCACTGGGCTGGGGCAGGGAATTGGGGTGCGGTAGGTGGTGAGGGGTGTGGGCTCCAGCTGGGCGGTGCTTAACTCGGGCAGCTCCCAGTTGGCGGCGCAGCGGGACTAAGGCAGGCTCTATGCCTGCCCTAGCCCTGAGCCACTCCTGGAAGCAGCTGGCACATCCCTGCAGCCCCTGGGGGGGAGCTCCAGGGAGCTCCGCGCACTCCCCCTGCCTGTGGGCACCCCGCCTCTGCAACTCCCATTGGCCACAGTTCCCAACCAATGTGAGCTGCGGAGTCAGTGCTCAGGGCAGAGGCAGAGCACGTAGCTCCCTACCCCACTCCTTCAGGGGCTGCAGGGATGTGCCGGCCGCTTCCGGGAGTAGTGCGGAGCCAGACCAGGCAAAGTCTGCCTTAGCCCTGCTGCGCAGCCGGACTTTTAGCAGCCTAAAATCTCCTGGTTTGGCTTTGGTAGCCTCTGGGAGACAGAGCCCGATTCCAGGAAACTCCCGGAGAAACTGGGAGGGTTGGCAACCGTACCCTTGCCTCTTCAGTGCTGTTCAGTCCCATGAGTAGCTGCAGGCCTCAGATAGCCTGGCTCCTGCAGGAGCCATACTGCAAGGGGCTTCCCCAATCACTGTATGCCCCTGGAATTACCACAGGGCATGATGTTTAAGTTAATGAATACTCTATTTGCTTCCTGCACAGATATTGGCAGGGAAAAGAATCCTCCTGGGAACTCCACCTGCAAAGTCCAAACCTGAGGAACATCCAGGAGGGGAGCCCGATGCAGGAGGACATTCCCCCTGCTGCTCCCCTTCAGCACTGATCCAGGGGTGCAGGCTCCCCTCCATTTTCAGAAGCAGAGGGAGCCTGGTGGCCAAAGTTGAGGGTTGCATTGGCCTCTTTCCAGCACAGTGGAATATTTGAAGCTGCCAGTAGCTTGCACTATGGTTTTTGTAAATATTATCCTGAGCTCACTGAAGTTTCTGGAAAGTACGGATCATTGTTGATTATTTTTAACAATATACAAATGCAAAATCACACTGGTTCCTAACTGTAAGAGGGTGAAAATGTGAAGACCTGTCACGGAGGGAACATCTACCCACCCCTACTATGCAAGTGCAACTACCTTAGAATCTATTACTATCAAGGGGACATATTTAGGGTTGCCAGACATCTGGTTTTCAACCAGTAATCTGGTCGAAAAGGGACCCTGGCGGCTCTGGTCAGCACCACCGACTGGGCCATTAAAAGTCCGGTTGGCAGTGCTACGGGTCTAAGGCAGGCTAGTTCCTACCTGTCCTGGCACCGCGCTGCACCCTGGAAGCAGCCAACAGGTCCGTCTCCTAGGCAGGGGGGGGCACAGGGCTCTGCGTGCTACCCCCGCTCCAAGCACCGGCTTCACACTCCTATTGGCCAGGAACCACAGCCAATGGGAGCTGGGGGGAGAGGGCAGTGCCTGCAGGTGAGAGCAGTGCGCGGAGCCTCCTGGCCCCCCTACCTAGGAGCCGGACCTGCTGGTCACTTCCAGGGTGCAGCGCAGAGCCAGACAGTCAGGGAGCCTGCCTTAGCCCCACTGCACTACTGACTGGGAGCCGCCCGAGGTAAGCCCATGCCCTGACCCTGAGCCCCAACCCCCTGCTTCAGCCCTGAGCCCCCCAAAACCTGGAGCCCCCTCCTGCACCCCAAACCCCTCATTCCCAGCCCCACCCCAGAGCCTGCACCGCCAGCCGAAGCCCTCACCCTCCCTGCATCCCAACCCCCTGCCTCAACCCACAGCCCCTCCCCACATTCTGAATCCCTCGGCCCCATCCCCCAGCCTGGAGCCCCCTCCTACACCCCAAACCCCTCATCCCTAGCCCACCCCAGAGCCTGCACCCCCAGCTGGAGCTCTTACCCCCTCTGACACCCCAACTCCCTGCCCCAGCCCAGAGCCCCCTCCCACACCCTGAACCTCTCATTTCTGGCCCCACCCCTGAGCCCCCACCACTAGTTAGATCCCTCACCCTCACCCTCTCCCACACCCCAAACCCCTGTCCCAGCCCAGTGAAAGTGAGTGAGGGTGCGGAGAGCGAGCCACCAAGGGAGGGGGAATGTAGTGAGTGGGGGTGTGGCCTCAGGGAAGGGGTGGGGCTAGGGTGTTCAGTTTTGTGCGATTAGAAAGTTAGCAACCCTAAATATGGTAGCAGTACAATATGAGAGGTCTGCAATTAACTTGGTTCAATGGGGCTTGTGTGAATCTTTTCAGGTTTGCAACCCCCCTGAGAATCATGAATCAGCTTTAGGTTTCTCAAAATTCACCCTAGGTTTGTCCAAATGTGTATATCAGGGTACCTTTCAGCAAATCAGATGAAAATGGTTTTTAGTTTTGTGTCATGCTTCATAAAACTCTAAGGAACATATAATATCCAATTCCTACCATTCAAATGCAAATCATTCTCCTCATTGCCATCATAGTTCCCACACAGTCCACATGTTTTCCCCTTGTATGTATCTTCCAAGTCCAGCTACAAAATAAAAACAAACAGGAAGACAAGAACATAAGAATGGCCATACTGGGTCAGACCAAAGGTCCATCTAGCCCAGTATCCTGTCTACTGACAGTGGCCAATGCCAGGTGCCCCAGAGGGAGTGAACCTAACAGGTAATGATCAAGTGATCTCTTTCCTGCCCAGGGGCACCATTCCTTACCCATCTTGGCTAATAGCCATTAATGGACTTAACCTCCATGAATTTATCCAGTTCTCTTTTAAACGCGGTTATAGTCATAGCCTTCACAACCTCCTCAGGCAAGGAGTTCCATAAATTGACTGTGCGCCTTGTGAAGAAGAACTTCCTTTTATTTGTTTTAAACCTGCTGCCCATTAATTTCATTTGGTGACCCCTAGTTCTTGTATCATGAGAATAAGTAAATAACTTTTCCTTATCTACTTTCTCCACATCACTCATGATTTTATATACCTCTATCATCAAAAGCACTAAGGTGTCAAATTTCTTCTATCATGTGAAAACATTGAATGGTATGTCCAAACAAAAGGAAACTCCCTAAACAAACAGCTAAGCCACATTCCTTTAGTATTTATCTATTAATTTCTTTGGAACATTATTTAATGTACATCATTTGCTTCAATACCATTAAAGTATGAAGATTCGGTTAAATATAAAATGTTGCTTTCTTCATTATATATGTTTAGTTTTAACAAGTCCTTTCTCATTATCCACTCTGTGGCCCAAATTCGGAGGTCTTTACTAGAAGGGGCACATTCTGCTCTCAGTCACATGGTGTAAATCTGGACTATCTATAGTTACTATAGATTTATACCAAGGTGGCTGAGGGTAGTATTTGGACTTCAGTTTTCTTCGGGGATATTCCCATTGATTTCAGTGGAGAATTACCTCAATAAAAAGCTGAATAAGGACATATATACTTACAGCCTAATTAGAAAAAGGGATGACCAAATCCTGAGAATTACTGAGCATAAACAATGCTCATGAAACACCTATTGAATGAAGATCAAGCCAGGAAAATAATTAGGAGTACTTTACCCAAGCTCCTCCAATTAGAAACTGTTTAGATAAACTCAGCTATATCAAATGAAGGAGGGAAGGTGATTCCCCCAACAGAAGGGGGGGAAATCAGATTACAAAGTATACGTAAACTTGCAAATACAAGTGAGTGGATTAAAAGATGTAAATATATGTTTGGCAAATTTGCAACATTACTGTTTAGTAATAAACCTGTAATAGAACCTCATAGGAAACAGGCCAAATTCAAAGGGAAAAATAGTTAACAATTGCTATTTCTACCAGCTAATTGCAATATATTACACAGCTAGACCAATAATACAAGAATCCTATGGTACGACAGCTTCTTCCCTCCTCATATCAGGCACTACAGCCCCACTCTAGACAGGATGCTAAGTGTTCATGGAACAGCGGAAACCTTGTGAGAATGAGCTCCTGGCCACTTGATAGTGACTCCTATTGGCTTATCCTCTTCACCACTGGATTGAAAGGCAAACTTCATAGCACTTCTATGTCTTGCTGGCTGGGGCAAATAGCAGACTAAATCAGAATTTGAACTACCATGTGACTGTAGAACCTTTTCCCATATGGATACCAAGCTGGCCTTCTAGCCACATGAGCAACTTTTCAATCTTTTTCTATCTTCTCTATTCCCTTCTTTAACTCTCTGAATTGTGATGCAGGGAATAAAAATCTCTGAAGCACCCATTAAGTGGATAATTAGAGAACCACAGTCTCTAGGGCTGTCAACCCAGCACCTTTCAGCAACACTAAAATTCACTAAAATAACCAACTAACTGGATCTTCATACTAAGAGAGTGTCAGCCCAGTTCCACTTGAGAGTCAGGCCAAGCGTGGATGTGACTTGGAAGTAAGTACAGGTGTCTTCAATCAAAATGCTCTTCAAGCTGAAGGGAAGGGGAATCCTAAAAAACAGAGCAGAAAAAACAACAAACTATAAAATAGAGCCCAAATTAAATTTGCTCATCAGAGGTACTGAAAAATTAACATAAGTCAAATTGAAGCAATGAAAGGTATAAGTATGTTCATGTAAAAGTTAGAGTTGGTCTCCATTTATGCACAATGCATTCTTTTATCTTGTCCAATATGCCCTTTTGCCAATCCTAATCCACAAGGCAATGTATTTTGTCCATTAGCCTGTTGATACTGGGCCACATCTTCAGCTGGTCTAAACTGATTGACTCTATTGACTTCAGTGTAGCTATGTTAATTGATACCAGCTTAGGATCAGATCCATCAAGACAGTAAGAGGAGCCAGATCATAGTACTGGGGCGGGGGGTTGCTTGTGTGCCCTGGGGGCTCCCCCGTGTGAGATACCACAGGTTCCTGTTCTCTCTCCACTGCCTTTAAGGGGTATGGGATTTGCTTTGGCCTGCAGTGCCATCTATATTGCTTTTGCATCTGAGCCAGATGATAGTCTCTCGCTTTGCCTATGCCTGGCTGAGAACAGAGTTTGGATAGCCAGCTAATGCTCAGCCTATGTAAGTCAAAGCAGGGGTTCCTCAACCTTTTCCATAGTGCAATCCTCTCTTACATACCAGGACCATGCTGGGGCCCCATTCCATTTAGCAATACAGGATGGGTAAGTTGTGTGGTTGGAGAAATAACTGGAAGAAATTGCAGATTTTTTCTCCTTTGATTGACGAGATGCATCTGCCTTTTGTCACTAAGATTTGCAATCTAATGACTCTTTCCTATGTTCCACTACTTCTGGATGTCTGGACAGAAACAATGGCCAATTGTACTTTTTCCATCTTTGCTTGACCAGGAAGGTGTGAGTGTTTCTGCCAGGTGTAGCCCTTGCCTTTGCTCTTGATATCTCTGTGCTGGAATACGCACTTTACAGGGAGTTGCTCTTGAAAAATCACTCAAAAAAAATTCAGCTAATTCTACATGTGGCTGTCACTGTATTTAGCAGTGGTTCATGCATGGATCATACTTTCCCCATGCTCCACACAGTGCTACCAGTTCATTTCAGGTTACCATTCAAGGTTAAATCCCACATGTACACTTTTTCAGTGTTTCAGTATATTTGTATAATTTGAAATAGGAGAAAACAGTTTCTGTATTGACCTTTTAGTTGCGGAAGATTCTTTTAGTTCTTATTTTGATCATCACCTAATTGTGGGTCTGTAAGTAAATATGAAAAATCGGGATGGGGGTGGAGGGTATTAGGCATCTATATAAGACAAACAGGGCTGGCTCACAAGCAGCCAAAAAAAAAAAAAAAAAGCGGCGATCGCAATCGCGATCTGCGGCGGCAATTTGGCGGGAGGTCCTTCGCTCCGAGCGGGAGTGAGGGACCATCCGCCGAATTGCCGCCGAATAGCTGGACGTGCCGCCCCCTCCGGAGTGGCCGCCCCAAGCACCTGCTTGCCAGGCTGGTGCCTGGAGCCTGCCCTGAAGACAAAGGCCCGAATATTGGGACTGTCACTATAAAATTGGGACATTTGGTCACCCTAGTCCCACGATGCAGGAATCATTGGCTGGAAATGTGTATGTGTTATATAGAAAATCAAAATAGATTACCATAAGGGTCCCTTTTGTCCTTACCATCTATGAACTCTGATGGAACACTTGCCAGGTGCTGAGTGCCTCATCTCCTATTAGTGTCAGTGGCAGCTGAGATGCTCTCACAGAATTGTTCAGCACCTCAAAGGATCAGTCCCTGTATAACTTTCTAAGAGTTTTCAATGGCAGAAGGGCTTTAATTGCACTAACTCAGATACAAACTACAGTACAAGCTCTGTCAATCCTCATCCTTTGTGGCACAATCTGATCTACCAGCTGAGTGCAGGTTGAAAACTCTCTCACCTGGTATACAGTTGCATTGTATAATGTGGGCTATTTTGAATGTCTTATTCCTTCCTTTGATGAGTTTGCCAAGTCTAGAAGGGCTATTAACGCATTGCTAATATACAAGAATGTACTTAGAACAAACAACTTAGTCCAGGGAGAACAATAAATGTTTACTTACTCATGTCCATTCACTGTGATGCCTGACTCTTTCACCTCTAGAAGCACTCCATCAATGGTAGCAGTGAAGCAGACTGGAAATCCATTCTTGTCGCTGCGCTTGACCTGGATGTTGAAGTCCTGGTAGCTGTCATTGCAGTGCGAGGCGAAAACATAGTGGCAGATTCCGGGGAAATCAAATTTAACATGGTCAAATGTCTGAAAGTGGAAACTGCCCCAGGTGGAACATTCACTCCTGGTGACTGCAGGGCGCTGGACTGTAGAAAGAGATGGGGGGGGGAGGTAATGTTATCAGTGTGTATTGCAAGGTTTTATTTATACAGTGCCTAGCACCTGCCATTGAAGTGGCACTTTAAAGATTTAAGGGGGAGATTTTCAGACATCCATGGCACTTTGGCATCCAGCTTTCATTGGTTTTCAGCTGGAGTTAGCTACCTAAGTGCTCTTCCTGCCTCTGTAAACCTCCCCTTAAACTGTATTAAACAGGTTAGAAACTGGTTTGCAGTCTCTTCTATTGGGCTCTCATCCAGGGCCAGCTCCAGGCACCAGGCAACCAAGCACATGCTTGGGGCGGCACCTGGTAAGGGGCGGCCAATCTTGGGGTGGCAGGGGGCAGCACGGTGCGGCATTCCACGGGGGGGGGGGGCGTTCCAGCAGCGCGGCGCTCGGCGGGGGGCGTGGCGCTTGGGGAGGGGGGTTTCCGGTGGCACGGCGCTTGGCAGGGGGGTGGTGGTTGGCGGGGGGTTCCGGCGCAGCGCTCTGCGGGGGGGAGGGGTGCTCGGCGGGGCGGCGCTTTTTTTTGCTGCTTGGGGCAGCAAAAAAGTTAAAGCCGGCCCTGCTCTCATCCAGCAAGTGCCACAAATAACATCACTTTTCAGCAAGATGGCTGCCTCCAGCAGTAGACTCAGAAATGCCAGTTGTAATTAAAAACTTTTCTAAACTACTCTTCATTTCACAGGTTACTCAAATTCAGAGATGTGTCTAATATTGACTCAGCAGACGTTTCCCTTCTTTGAGAGGGATGCCAGAAATGAACTTTTGCTGTACCTTAAATGGACCTCCAACTTCTAGTACAACTCAGTCCCATCTCAAAAAACTTTGGGCCAGAACCTTGGCCTCTATGCAGCCAATTTGTGATGCTTAAAGACACCTTTGCTTCATCCGCCACTCAGGACTGAACCCCTTGAGTTTTCAATTGCATATGCTAAAGTTACACATCAAAACTTTCTTTGACTGTGTATGAAACTACATCTCAGAAACAACCTCAGACTGCAAAGCTAAACAAAACTGGTGTAATTCTCCTTTAACGGGAATTACACTTTGCTGCAATATGCTTTAAGCCTCTCATTTTGCCTACCTGGCAGAATAGCAGGAGAAAATGGGAAGGTTTTTCTGATTTGTTGATGTGATGGCCTTCAGTAATATTAACCTAGAAATATCCATCACGGACCACATCAAAATCAGCCCTTAAAATACTCTGTGAACTCTGAAATTTTATGAAATATTCCTAACTGGGAATCAGCAGGGGTGCATTGAAAATATATTTTATTTAAATAAGATGCATCAATAAAACAAACTAAGGTGCCAATATGTCTTTCCAGATTGCATTTGGTAATAGGTGTTTGTAACACTTGAGTAGAGTAGAATAAATTAGCACCTTTCTGCATACGAGGCGAGGGAAAATAGTAGGTTTTACTCATTTGTTGGTGTGGAGTTTCTAGAAATACTAACCCTGCAGCAGCCATCACATGAATTCACAATCAACTGTTTGTGTAATAAATTAATTCAGAAAGCTATGAGACATTCAGAACCAGGAATCAGAAGGTAACAGTGCAGTAGGGAAAAAAATAGTACTCCTACTACAGTGCAGGTACCAGGCAATTAGCTCTAGGGGACATCATGCAGAAAAATTTCCCCTAGAGACTATATAAAAGTCAAACAATTTAAAAGAATGTCACCATTTTCTATATTACAAACTGTGTCCAGGAAATCTGTTCTTTAAACAACTAATCTTGGAACAGTGGAATGGCTGATGAATTGCCTTTTAATGCAAAGAAAAACAATGAATTACTTAAATGAGGTTCATTTGCAGTGTACATACACAGTGCTAAGCTATTTACAGCATGCACATATATCTCAGTCTAACCGAGTATATTTTAATTTGACATTTGCATTTGTTACTTAATGGAGGTAAATATCTAAGCACATAACTTCAGAGATTTTTCTTACCTATCTGCACTGGTGTTTTGCCCTCGCAATAACTCCAAATTAGGCAGAATATCCATAGTGGCCCTCCCTTTCTTTTCCCCATCACACCTACGAAGAGGTAACTTGAAAATCCTTCCAGGGAAATGCCTTTTTCTTGGCTTATCGGCACAGTTTTATAGTCCAGGAATTTGGCGTGAGAACAAAACATTGATGGCAGGGTCCCTGAAAGGTGGAGCTTCACTGATTAGTCCCTCGCTGATTCTAGCTTAAAAGACAGAGCACTCACATTTCCTTCTGAAAAGACAACCACGTGTTTTTGTGGTACTTAATTTTGGGGGTGGGAGGGCATGAGAGAATTCACCGCAGCTTTTTCCATTCCCCTTTTAAATACTTTAAAATGGTGTTTCTTTCTTCCCTTTCAGTTTTGTCTTTTCCTTTGTAGCAAACATTTTCCTTTTTATTGTGACTTATTGGACACAAGCACTCATGGCCCTGATTCAGTCCCTTACTCCTTTGTTCAGACACCAGTGGAATTGCTCTTCCTGAGGATTAGTTTGTTGGTTATTATTACATGCTCCCTCTGCTGGCTGGATGGCTACTTGTGAGCAATAGAGGAAAAAATACTGTAGGGTCAGGCATAAAGGAATGGCTTATTTAAAGAAAAAAATATTGACAGCTGAGTGGTGGACTTTAAAAAGTGAAATCAAAATGGCTCATGAAAGGGGCCAGGTTAACTGCATTGGACACTAAAGTCGACTTTCCACAGAACAGGTGCAATGTTAGTGCAGAGAATGCAAACTTCTTACCCCTACCATATAAATGTGGCTCAACCTTGCTTTGCAGAGAGAGGAGGGTGATTTAGTCTTCACTCCCATAAAGCTGGGATTCATTGGTTCATTGGAGTTGGTTTTCATTGTGAGGCTCTGAGATTTCAAAAGCCCAATTCACACAGGCCCACCAAAATACCATTAGAGCTCAATCATGAGCTGGTCTATGCACTTATGCAGGGGGTTACTTAGAAGGACAGAGACACAAAATATATCTGCATCACCAGTCACCTCAAATCAAGGCCCATTACTTAGGTTGAAGAGTAGCTTGCTGGAGTCAATGGGACCACTCATGGAGTAAGGTGCTTCTCAATGTTAGTAAGAGCATCAGAATCTGGCCCGAAAACATTAAGCCAAGGGGAGAGTCATTCTTGAACCCTGTATGTTTGTCACTGTCTATGGACAGTGATTTCTCTTGCAACAGTTTTCCCTGCTGTTCCAGCATCACTAGGCCTGGGTCACTTTATTCTGAATGAACTCAAGACTGTGTGTGATACTTGACTTATGTGCAAATGGAAGTGCTGAGGTGCTAATGAGCAGATATGGGTGAATTTGTTTGACAGAAATTTTTTGAACAAAAAAATGCATGTTTGATGACCGTGAAATATTTAGTGACTGAGTATTGAATTGTTTGAGTAAAAAAAACTAACAATTTTTTGAAAAAAATGAAATTTCTTTTCAACACTTTTGAAGCAAAACATTTTGATTTGAAATGACTTTTCATTTTGAAATTTTCTTTAATTTTATTTCAAAAATTAAAAATCATTTACACCTCCCAATTAAAATGAAATGCTACAGATTGAACAAAATGTTTTATTCAACCTAAAACTAAGTTTTTTAACTTCTAATTTGCTGAAAATTTTGAAAAATTTGGTTTTGGTTTGATCCAAAACAATGTTTATTATTTATCAAAATGCCAACCAACTGAAAAATCCATTATTCCTCCTGCTTTACTGAGGAGTCTCATAGGCTTTAAGGTCAGAAGGGACCGTTGTGATCATCTAGTCTTCTCTCCTGCACATCTCAGGCCACGGAACCTCACCCACCCATTCCTGTAATGGACCCATAACCTCTAGCTGAGTTACTGCAGTCCTCAAACCATGATTTAAAGACTTCAAGTTACAGAGAATCCGCCATTTGCTCTAGTTGAAACCAGCAAGTGACCTGTGCCCCATGCTGTAGAATCTGCAGAAAATACTTTGTGGGAGCTCAAAATCTGAAATTCTCATCTCAAACATAAAAGAGGGTACAGTGGTTTTAAATTGGATTTTTTCCCAACATTTATTCTATATATACCATTCATTGTATCAATATCATTCTATCTATACCATTCTTTCTATCTATCAACATACATTATACCTATAGCTGGATGAATAATTAATCATTTATACTTTGACAATCTTTCCACTTTCTCCCTTTGCTAATTTTCCATAAACGGATTGCAACTTTCTTATCACACTTATTTATTGTGCAAGGTTATTTCCTGTCTTGGGCTTGATTTCTTGATGTTAGGGCTGATTTACCCTACTCTTCGGGTACAAAACTGCCCTAAAAGCTGGCTTACCTGCTCACTGGACTATATCCTCAACCACCATAATAACACCTGTGCTAGCTGCCCTCCCATCCAGCCAATCTCAGCTGCTGAGATGATGCTGCATGGCATGGGTTCCCTTACAGTTGGCTGCTAGAATGTCTTTCTGGGCCAAGACTTGAGCCAGAATGACTCTAGAATTGGGGGAGCACAAAGATGATTTAAAACTAATTTTGACCTCACCCTCATTTAATGCCCCGTAGCCACAGCTCAAGATAGGGGCGCATTGACAACACTGAATTAGCCTCTTGTTCAGTGTGCAGTGAACAAGATCTTGTGTACTATGTTATGGATGGTTTGCTTGCTGCTTTACCAGACTTTCGGGCATATACAAAGTTAAGCATCCTAGCTCTGGCTCTTTGATTTCTTACTGCAGTTTCCCTGAGAGGTTTACGGGCATTCAGTGAGTAACTCACAGAAGTGCAGGTGCAAATCTCTGCCAGATGAAGATTTGCTGCTGCTGTTGCTTTTAAGGAAATCCCGCACCAGCAGGTGAGCACATTGTGCAAGACATGACACATGGGTTCACATTACCCCTTTCCCACTGCCTGTGCCCCATTAACTCCATTGTCTGTCAGTCACAATTAAACCAGAGCCCTTTGGGAGGTAAAGTCTGTTCTTGAACCTTTGCCATTTTGGCTGGTGCACAAAGCTGACATTAGACTTTATGGCACCAAGGATGGAACTTCTGGGTTTCTGCCCCTTTTCCTTTTAATCACAGCTCTTCTTCTACTCCATGCCCACCTGAACACTTAAGATGTAAAACCACAGAATTCCCGGTAGATAAATCAGAGTAAGAGAATATGCGATCATTGATATTCAGATGATCCCAATTCCCCTTTGTTCGATAGGGTACTACTGTAATAATCAGGTTCAGGCTTTGGTCAAACAATGAGTGAACCAGAATTGGGTATCCCCATATGCATGCCGGCCATGCTGCTACTAGTGGTGATGACATTAGGGAGGGGTGGTTAAACCAAGGAGAGACGGTTCAAGAATCAGTGGCTCTCACAAACTGGTATTTTATGGGAGGAGCAATATCAAAAAGGTGTCTTTGGCCAAGGGTGAGGAAGGGATGCTGAACTCAGCTGAATCCTCCCCAGTAAGACCGAGTGGCAAAGTCCTGGCATGGTGCTGTAGGCAGGTATTGCCTCCATGGTTGCTGCTCAGGCATGCTGCAGTGAGGTGAGGGAAGGAAGAAGGCTCAAGGGGCCAGATTCTCAGCCCTGCTCCTTTCCTTTTATATCGCTCAGGCAATGCAAAGGCAGCAGCAACCTCCTGCAGCTCCTTGTTGAGGATACCCGTAATGTGGAGGAGCCCCCAGCATGGTTAGAGCTAGCAGAGCTGATTACTGCAGCTTCCTCCCTGAAGTCCCCAGGCATGGGGTGTTCTGGGGGCATGTCAGAGATGGCAGAAGGAGTGGCTAGTGTGTGACTTGCTCCAGCAATCACCATCTGGTAAATGTTCCCTTGGGGGAATATTGCCAGCTGGCACAAGTTAAAGAAACCCCCACACTGCTTCTGGGGAACAGGGCTGGGTAGAGAATCAGAGCTGTGAGCACTGCCACCCGCCTTTGCTGCACTCAGCAAAAAAAGTTTGGCTTAAGTTAGCTGGCTTCCTTTCCTGGGAACAGAACAGAAGCAATTTGGAAGGCTTTTACTGCCCAAACAAAAAGGAGACCCTTCTCCCTCTTCTTCCCCTTTATCTCTATCTTGTCCTTTTTTTACCTGTGCTCGGGTCCTCTCTGTCTATTTTCTGGGAGCAACATTTGCTGCCAGTAACTGATCGGGATGTTCCGTTTCCAGCTCCTCTCCAGAAAGATGCTCTGCCACGCTCTCAATAATCACTACAAGCATCCACACACTGGGCAGCGATTTCAGGGATGCTGATATGATAGGGATATTTTGAATGGAAATAAGGGATTGAAGTAGCTTTTCCTAAGCTGTTTCATACCGACAAGGAGCCTGTGGGTATGCTGAACCCAGAGCACAGAACCAATGCCACTGCAGGCTTTCAACATATAACTTTTGTCTCTGTAACAATATTAGAATTAATAATTTTCCCCTTTATTGGGGCCCCTGGCCTAAGAGGCAGCTGATCTAAGATTCTTGCTTTCCACAGATGTCCTGGCAAAGGTACAATTATCTTGGCCTTTTCCCAGCATATTTCATGGATCATTTGCCAATGAAGGACAATTGTTTTTAGTTAATACAGTAGGTAAAAATTAACTCCACTTTTTATCATATACAGAGGAAACGCTTTTATGGGCCAGATTCACCCATGTCTTACTGGAGATTCGCTGGCATAAAACTGGAGTAATGAAGGAATAAATCACATCCCATTCCCTTTTCTAGACACTTGTTGATGACACACTTATGCTGATACTTATTGAATAACTGAGGGAATTAATACCATCCATCTCCAACTGCTTTGGACCACAGTACTTAAGTTCAGCACTTGCATTCATATCATTCAGTTGTGCGGAAGGGGAGTCCTATATGGATTATGTAAGTGCTGCAGCAAACCGAGATTTAAGCAATAAAGTATCTTGTAACTTGTGCCATTGTGGAAATAGTTTGCATGATGGTAGGATTCTCACTGGAAACCTGCTGCCTTCCCACTTAATCTTGGGTTAGAGAAAGTGTGGCTTTTTTAATGTAAATATCACCATAAAACACCGGGTTTATCCAGTCCTCTATTGGATAATGAAGTTTACTTAATTGACAGTGTAAGGTTAACCAAGATAGAGTGAGATTTGCTCTTAGTCTCATTCCTATGAGTGTAAACCATAAACATAAATGGCCAAAGTGAACTAGCAATGTCTTTAGGGTAAGTGGTTGTTACATTATTTTTTTTATAGCCAGTCATATTCTAGTTTACCAGTAGGTCACAAGTACAAAATGAGTAGAATTAATCCCTGGTATAACTCCAATGAATTCAGGGAATTTACACCAAAGATTAATTTGGCCCACTCGATTTGGGTCTGATCATAGTCACTAGTCCATGGTATAAAACTATTTCACTTAAAGGTGAGCTGCAAAGTGGAAAAAAGTGGGGTTGTGTCCTTGTTTGCTTCTTTGTGATGTCCAAAGAAGAAAGATTTTATTTTATTTTTTTTTTAATTAAAAAAAAAGGTTGGGATTCTTGGTTTTTTGCCTTAGAACATCAGAAATTTAAAATTCTACCCATTCAGATTTTGCCATAGGGTTTGCTGAATCAGCGATAAGAATTGGGAAACTTCGTTAGCCCTTAACTGGAAGGCTCCCACCAATGGCATCAGGTCCTCACTTCCTTAAGGAACAAATTCACACAATATATTTTTTTAAAAGATTTTTTTAACAATGACTGCATATAGTAACAATTACATTGCTGACTGGTGCTGGCATTTGCACAAAAAACACTGACAGATCTCAATAGGCTGTAGGCAGAACTGTGTGAATAATGGATTTTCAGTTCACTGGCAGTTCTGAAAACAACCATTACAAATTTTTCCTTCCAGACGAACCCAAAATTAAATTTTTTTCAGAATTTTTGGTAAAAAAAAAAATCATTTGGATCAAATCATTTTGACTCAAAACAAAAACTTTTCATTTAGATTTTGAGTGTTTGATGTTTTATAAAATTAAAGGAAATTTTGAAAGGAAAAGTTGAAACATTCATGTCAAAATGAAACATTTTGACTTTTTCAACATTTTTAGGGTTTGTTTGTTTTTCTACCAAAATTGATATGAATTTGCAAAATGTGTTGGTTGACCCAAATCAGTATTTTTTTGCTGAAAGACGTTTCAGTTGAAAACTTCTTCCCAACTCTAGTAGCACCTCCCTAAATGAAGAGAACTCCTAGCACACGAATCAGTTCCATGAGGAGGCTGGTGCCTGTTGAGCGTTTCTTAGCTAGAAGGTTCTATTTAAACTTCTTTTATAAGAAAGACAGAGTACACAACAAGGCTGAATGAAGAGATGAGCCCTACAGGCCTGTGCTGGAGTCATGTGCTGAAATCAGACTCTCTTTTTATTTTGCACAAATGTTTCTAGCCCTCATGGATGTGAAGAAGAAGCTTAGTAGCATGGCCTGTCTGCAATTGAAACCTGAGTTGGCATAGAGCCTGAAACAACTGCTCCATCAATAGCGACCTATTCATCTTGACTGAAAACTGCTGCCGTGCTAATGCCTGGTTAACCATGCAAAGGCAGGCCCTGATCCCGATTGCCTGTATTTATGGTGCAATGTTATTGTTGTAGCCCTGTTGGTCCCAGGATATGAGAGAAACTAGGTAGGTGAGGTAATATATTTTATTGGACCAACTTCTGTTGGTAAAAGAGTCAAGCTTTTGAGTCCACAAAGCTTTTCTTCTTATATTTATGGTGCTCTGTGCCATATTGAGCTCTGAAGCTGAGCACAATGGGCTACATCATGTAGTTCTAACACAGCCAACATTGTCATTGGTTTAAGTGGGAGTTTTGTCTGGGGAAGACTGTAGGATTTGGCCTAGAGGATCCATCAATGCAAGGTACTGAACTTGGGAACAGAGTACAGTAGGCGAAAGCAACCTTATAAACCAGATGTGTAGTTTTAAACACTGCAGATAGGTTAATAAATAACCACAAATAAGGAATTCACTTGATGATTACCTGTTCTGTTCATTCCCTCTGGCATTGGCCACTGTCAGAAGACAGGATACTGGGCTAGATGGATCATTGGTTTGACCCAGTATGGCCATGTTCTTCTGTTCTTAAGTTCTTTCCTCCAAAGAGGAACTCTTATCATTAACCAAGAGTCCTTCTTATTCCAAATATAAGGAATCCCATTAATAATTCCCACTGCCCGTAGAGAAGAATACCCTTGTTGATGTAAGGAAACCCCAAACTCCCATTTCTGCCAAGAGTCCCTCCAAAGAAAAGTCCCAATTACAAACTGTCCCCCCCAAAAGAGGAACCACATTACAGCCAGGAACCACCCTCCAAAGATACACCCCCCTTCATAATCATATCCTCTACAGAGCAAACCCCATTACAGGCAAAAGTACTCTAAATAGTGTAGAATACCCAAAGAGGTAACCCCTGTCTCACACTCCGCAAAAAGGATCCATAATCCATTTCCATCCTCAAAAGATGAGCCCAACTACAACCAGTAGTCCCCACTTCCATAGTACAGCCAGAAATTCTTTTACCTGGGCATAGTAGTTTTGAAACCAGGGATGTGCTCCCCCCCCCCTCCCCCGGGGAACATGGAATGTATTCTGGGGGAATGTGAGAAGCTGCTCTGCCCTCAGGACTGGGCAGCTGGACAGCAGCGGCTGCTGACTATGCAACCAGCTCTGAAGTCAACGCCGCCACCAGCAGCAGCAGAAAAGTAAGGGTGTCAATGCCATACCATACCAACCTTACTTCTCCACTGCTGCTGGCAGTGGTGCTGCCTTCAGAGCTGGGTGCCCAGCCAGCCACCACTCCCTGATCTGCCTTTGGAGGTGCGCGGAGGTATTTGTACTTGTATGGCAGAAGGGGTGGGCGGGGGTAAATGACTACAGACACAAAGAAGGCGGGTATGATCAAAAATAAGTTTCAGAACCACTGCCTGCATGTATCTTTAATGAGGGTCTGACACACAGGTCTGCTGGCAGGAAATGGTTCTTCATTTCCTGGCTCCAGTCAGGGTTCTGGAAGGATCTGGTAAGCAAGGATGGTGGACTTCAAAGACCAACAAACTGCGCGGATCTGCATCTCCTATTGCCCCATGTTTTGCATAGCCTGCTGTGGTGTGCATGGGTATACGGATGAATGTCAGGACTCATTAGAGTCAAAACTTAAACTCCATATGAGCAAGGGATAAACTGCTTTGTGTATAATGAAGTCTATGTGGGAAGCTTGCTTTCCGTCCCTTAAATAACATTGCATTCTTGGCACCAGAATTCCCTGTAATGATGAAGCCAATACCTGCCTTGTTATCAAAAGCATTTTTACAGACTGTCTTTAAAATATGTGACACAACTTTGCTCTTTAGGAATATTGGGGGGGAGGAGGTTTTTTGTTGTTTTTTTTAGGTGAGAGGAAGAATCGATGCAAATATGAAAGGATGGCAACGAGAAAAGATGCTTAGATCTCGAATATAAATTTAGAATGTGTTAAATTCAAACATGGTGATGTGCAATATATATCTTTTTAAATGACAACGCCTTCTTCCACCCTGTTAGAGGGAGGTAAGCACCTGATCCATGGACTCTGCTTCTCCAATGTAGACAAGCATTTAAGCCCACAGCTCAATGTACATATGAGTCCTGTAACTCATTTCCTTCTCTTTCTACATGCCATCCTGTAGGCTTCCACACAGCCATGGATGGATGAACAGGACTTAATTTGGGATCTATCAATGTCTCTCACTAATGGGGCCAGAGGAGTCACTCTGGAATGCCAAAAGGCTCTGAGCATATTGCCTCTGCATAACTCTGTCTCTGTGCTTGTCTTGGGACATCAAACCTAGATCTCCCAGGTGGCCAACCAAGCAGTACACTGGCCAGCCCTTACTAGGCATTTTCTGCACTTTCATGGAGTCCCTTTACTGCCAGTTGTATAAAAAGTAGAGTCTGAAACCTTACAAACCTACTTGTGATTTCATGAAGAACACTGGCGGAATAATGGCAATATCCTTCATTTCATATCCATCACTGAACAAAACCACTAACCCAGGAACCTATCCTTGTAACAAACCCCGATGCCAACTCTGTCCACATATCTATTCAAGTGACATCATCATAGGACCTAATCACATCAGCCATACCATCAGGGGCTCGTTCACCTGCACATCTACCAATGTGATATATGCCATCATGTGCCAGCAATGCCCCTCTGCCATGTACATTGGCCAAACCAGACAGTCTCTACGCAAAAGAATTAATGGACACAAATCTGACATCAGGAATCAAAATACTCAAAAACCGGTGGGAGAACACTTTAACCTGTCTGGTCATTCAGTGACAGACCTGCGGGTGGCTATATTACAACAGAAAAACTTCAAAAACAGACTCCAACGAGAGACTGCTGAGCTAGAATTGATATGCAAACTAGACACAATCAACTCCGGTTTGAATAAGGACTGGGAATGGCTGAGCCATTACAAACATTGAATCTATCTCCCCTTGTAAGTATTCTCACACTTCTTATCAAACTGTCTGTAC
Source organism: Chrysemys picta bellii (assembly GCF_011386835.1). Lineage (NCBI taxonomy): Eukaryota > Metazoa > Chordata > Testudines > Emydidae > Chrysemys > Chrysemys picta. The sequence goes on along the minus strand of NC_088794.1, from coordinate 35,481,121 downwards.
TGGGCTAGCTTGATTATCACTTCAAAAGTTTTTTTTCTCTTAATTAATTGGCCTCTCAGAGTTGGTAAGACAACTCCCACCTGTTTATGCTCTCTGTATGTGTGTATATATATCTCCTCAATATATGTTCCATTCTATATGCATCCGAAGAAGTGGGCTGTAGTCCACGAAAGCTTATGCTCTAATAAATTTGTTAGTCTCTAAGGTGCCACAAGTACTCCTGTTGTTCTTTTTGCGGATACAGACTAACACGGCTGCTACTCTGAAACCTTCATTTTATACTCATCAATAAATTCAGTCAACTAAACTAGTGTGTTACTGACTTGCGCAATGTCTCAATGCTTTAGACCATATTCTGGGGTCATTACTTTTCTATTTACTCACACTTTTAAGTCTAAAAGAATTTGCCAGAATAAGGAACTGATGAAGGATTTCAGGATTTTTCATCTGCCTTGAAAATTATCTCTTCTAATTTGTTGGTAATATTGAAGGTATTCAAGTGGGAATCTCTTGGATGTTGCATCCGAAGAAGTGAGGTTTTTACTCACGAAAGCTTATGCCCAAATAAATCTGTTAGTCTTTAAGGTGCCACCAGACTCTTTGTTGTTTTTGTAGATACAGACTAACACGGCTACCCCCTGATACTTGGATGTACTTAGTTGAACATCAAGCCAAACCAGGTTGTATATTGTATTAATTCATGATGAGTAGGTTAGGCAGAGGTTACACAAACATAGCTGGAATATGATAGCTGCTTCTGATGTTGCACAAATAGGCATTACTGCTTTTTTCTATCCCCTCACCCGCAATTAAATCAATGCAAAGACTCCTGCTGACTTCAGTAGGAGTTGGATTGATCCTTACAGGAGGCTTGTCGTATGCAGTGTTGTTGTAGCTCTGTTGATCCCAGGATATTAGACAGACATAGAGAGCTTAGAGAGCCAAAATAGTTATTCAATTGACTTAGAAAATCTGGCACTTTACTGCTTAGGCCTGGGACAGATCTCCCTTCCCTTTAAAGCCCTGAAGGCTCAAGAGTGCTGGCGAATAAACACAAAGAGCTCTCACGTCTGAAATGAATTTTTAATCATTTAAAGCAAAAGAAACTAACTTAAAACTAAACAAAAGAGATACAAATAAATAGAGCACAATTACAAATAATCAGAGAGGGCACAGAAGAGGAGGAGGTGAGAAAAGGCAAAGCATTGATTTATTCTTGGAAGATTAGACTGGTGCATAGACCCTCCTTGTACTTTTTTCTGTGCGCCATTACTTTTCTCCCCTTCATTTCAATATTTTCTGAATGGCCCGCTTGACACGTTCGATGGCACTCTGTTCGTCACTTTCCTTTGACTTTTCTGAGGAGCTGGGTTGTGTGCACTCACTGTCAAGACATTCACAACGGTCCACGTGCAGGTACTTGTGAATCACATTTTTCCCGTCGGGGCATTGCAGTAGAACTTGCTTCTCGCTAGTCGCTGCCTCCCTGCAGCAGGAACACTTGTGCTCCATGGAGTTGGCCTCAGCAGAGTATCTGTTTGTTAGTGTGGGAAAAGATACCGTTACACTTTGCCATAAGCTGGCATGCAGTAGAGAGAGAAAGAGAGAGAGTGAAATGAAGTACAATGAGCAATTTTGGTGAATAAGCTGCTGTAAGGAATTGGGAATAATATGTAAAAGGGGCCCTCTGATGGTGTGAGTTAGGGGAGCTGCTCCTTTAGCCCATCTGGCGGAATGCTAGGCACCCAGGTTCAAGTATAATGTCGTCTGCTGTTTTAAAAACCAAGCCATCAAGGGCAGGATATTGAAAAGGGCTTAAGGGAATTAGGCACCCAACTCCTATTGGAAGTCACTGGGAGTTGGGTGCCCAATTTCCTTAGGCCCCTTTGAAATCCTTGCCCCAAACCATTTAAGTTAGATACTTTCTGTTCACAGCAATCAGATGTAGTGTAGCCAGCTTCAATATAAGCCTCCCTGCATCATCCTTCCAGTGAAACCAGCCCTAACCATCCTGTAAGGCTCAGCCTAACTTAGACTGTAAACTCTTTGTGTCAGGGGCCATCTTTTTATGTTTATATACAGTGGTTACCCCATCGGGATCCTAACTGGGGCCTGTCAGTACTGCAGCAGTACAAATAAATAATCCCCATGAGGAATTTGTAATTCATTTTCCTTATTGATTAAACATGGGTTTTCCTCCAGATAAGGGCTGCCAATTGTATTCAGTGATAGGCTGCAAAGGATCATTCCAGTGGGAAATTACGGTTATAGACTTCATTTGTCAGATGGGTTCAGCAGCTGTATTCTAGGTTTCTTGCTAGGTTTTAGCAGCTGTACCTCTGGTTTCTTCAAAGTTCTCTCACTCCAGAGCAATGATGCTAACTCCATTATCTCAGGAGTCACGGACAGCCCTTGAGCACACATTTTTTTCAGTTCTTTATACAAGTGTCTCCCTCTGAATCCTTCTTACAAAGTGTATTTAAATAAAGTCTCTCTCTTTTCCCTCCTCCCATTATATGTTCATCATTGGAAAGTAGCTTCTCTGCTGTTGAAGTTCAGACATGGCTACCATTGGGATATTTCCTGCAATGGGAATGAACTCAATGCCACATATCCAAGTTGCTCTAACACAAATGACAAGTGAGCTGGCTAGGGTGACCAGACAGCAAGTGTGAAAAATCGAGATGGGGTGGGGGGTAATAGGCACCCATAGAAGAAAATGCCCCAAATATTGGGACCATCCCTATAAAATAGGGACATCTGGTCACCCTAGCTGGCTCTCGCTTTGTAGGCAATAAGGAATCAACACAACTCTCTGGAAGCAAAGATGCAGCCCCCTGTGTCCCTTGGCTTTGGACTTCATTACTAAGGTGAATCAACCCTTTAGCCAGTTTCACCAAACCAGTTACAAATTTCAGTACTCATGAGACTGGAAGTTGAGCCAGTTCTAGCTCTTCTACCATTCTTCAGCCTGGCTATGTATTGTCCCTTTTATAGAAACAGTCTCCTTGTCTGATTTACTTACAATGAGAAGGTTCCGCATGATCCTTCACATTGAGTCAGGTAGACTTTATCCACAGAACGGCAGCCCTTATGGGTGATATAGTCCTCGATATGGGTGACAGAACATGGTGATGGGCTGTCGCGAGGGATGCCTGTGGGAGAAAAGAATGGTAATGCCTTTCAATCAAATGGCTCCAAAAACACCATGCTGCTTCATCACAGGCTGTGAGTCATTGATGCTTTGAAACAACTGTGTTTAATACCCAAAATAGCCAGAAAGGCCAAACACTTTAGCACTCAGCTTTACCCCTTAAACTTTAGCTCTCTATTGATTGCCTGGAGGACAGACTGTCTATTGAACATGTCCCTCATTGGAGCCACTGAATGGCAAAGGAAATGATGAAACAAGCGAGGAAGAGAGAGAATGGCTCATTTATCATATATTATTTAGGTTTATAGAAAATCAAATTATGTGAGAGTGTTTGGGAGTCTGTGGAGGGAAAAGTGAAGGCTGATTAAATCAAAACAATGATTTCAGAAGGATTACTGTTTGGTGCTATCCATGTTACTAGTGTCCAAATCAGTGCTGAAGTGCATGTTTTGCCAAGCCACATGCAGTAGCCAGTTATTAGAGATGTGTCAAATAAACTGCTGGAGGGAATTGTAACATACCAGCTTACAGGGCAGAGTTTCAAACCCAAGGCCGAAAAGAAAACTCTTATAATTCTTATCTAGATACTTCTATGGCCTACTTCACTGCATTAGGCACTGAATTCAACAATTCAGAAGGGAAAGTGCAGAAAACCCCCCAAACATATAAATACAGTAGGTGAGCTACATTAGGAATGTCTTCCGATGCCATTGAGTTAGGTCCTTTCCTTCACCTGCTTTTCCTGTCTCAAAAGGCACTTTTGCGGCAAAGCCCACTCTATGGCAGCACCGATTTATTAATAACAACAAAATCTGCTACGTGACCACATACTCAGCCAAGGCCTTTTCTGCCAGCCTACAGTAACAAAGTAATAATTTACTTTTCTCAGCTTAGACTGAAAGCTGCTTGAGGCAGAGTCAGTGTCTGACTCTGTTCTGAGCACAGTTTATGTGCTCCACAAAATAACTAGTGTGAATGTACGTGCATCTATTTAAATTAATATATATTAGCAATAGCTTTTAGATAGGAAAAATCGGTCCCCATTTTGTTTTGTAGTGACTATATGGACACTGGGTAATTATACTCACATATTTTACAGCAACCATCAGGCAGCAGTGTAATAGTGCCCTGAAAACAAATCAGAAAAAAATATCTGTATTATCAAAATTATCTGTATTTTGAAATTTTCTGCATGCACAGTGGGGAAAAATAATTTGTTCCATGACAGGAATTACTGGTTGAAATTGTGTGGCCTGTACTATGCAGATGGTCTGATTAGATTATCATGATGGTCTTTTCTGGCCTTAATATCTATGAATTCACAATGGAATCTGTTGCAATATGTAATTCTCTGAAGAAAAGGCTTGTGACATATAATGGTCACCACTTACAAATTACTGTTTACCATGAATTCCATGCTGTTTAATCTGACATACCACAGTATTTCCTAATACTTTCAATAGGAAATAAGTGTGGGGTAGCCCTTATTTATTGCAATCACTGTGCCTACAGGACACTCATGAAAATATGCTGTCTCATACAAATTCGATCCTGCAGACTATAGTGTGATAGGACATTATAGCACACTACTGGTCAATTTTTAAGCCATGGGACACTAATTACCTACTATAAACCTCAGAACTCATCAATAAATATGTAGTATATGCACCATATGTCCCTTTTTCGGATGGAAGCATGCTTCAAGTAAATTAGTGCAACAAAAAATCATAACCCCCGGGGCTTAAATTCTTATCTACTATTTCCCGGAGCCCCTCCACGCCCCTCCCCATTTGGGGCTTGGGGCTTCAGCCCTGCAGGAGGTGCCGGGGCTTCAGCCATGGGGCACACCAGGGCACGCTCCACAGGTTTGAAAATATTTACCAGAGCTCCACTCCAGACAGCGCCGGCTGAATTTGAGCCCCAATAATAACAATTATAGCAGCTCCTCTGCCCAGTCGTGTCTTTTGATAGTAAGGTGGCTGGATCAAACTAAAATGTGTTGTCATAAGGGATGAGGGTGAATGTCCCAAATTTACTTACAGGTTTACAATTCTCCTCATTGAACGATGAGCAGGTAATCTTTGAGGTGGAGGAGATGAGCCGACCGTTGATCGACACACAGCTATAAACGGTGCAGTTGTCATTTGGATCGTTTTCCTTTTTATTAGGCTGTATACAAAAAGGAAATTCCGCATACACGGAAGGATTCATAATGGGCTTAGACAGAAATCTTCCTAGCCCCTGAAAAAGATTCTCCTAATTTCTCAGCATAAAAATACTAGACAAATAACTGCCATGGTTAGCAGGGTAGTGACTGTATTGTGGGGTTCCATGAGTGGAGGGGATCTTTGGAGCTCCATAAGGAATTTTCCTTGGGAAAGAAGAAATCCCTGTGTGGGACCTAGGGTATTCTGGAGGTAAGGAAAAATAAGTGGGTGAGATTTTGATTAGGGATGATGGGTAAACTGGTAGATATTAAATAGGAATAGCCCTTTACTCAAAAAGGGCAATACAGTTGAATCATGTTCAAGCTTTTCTGGCACCTTTCCACTTCTTTGTCAAAAAACTGCAAGAAAGGCTCTTCTCATAGAATTTCTGAGAAAGGTTGGAGATCTTGTCAGATCAGGCTATCTTCCAGATCAGAGAAATTCAGACGACTTTCTTTCAGATGAGCAGCTGAACTTTCAAATGCACATCTGAACTTAGCCACTGAACCTTTCCTTTCCCCCATCACTAACTGACATGTCTTTCCTCCCAGTTAACACTTTGAGGAATACAATAGGAATGCTACATGTTTGGTAGACTCCTAAGAACAGCAGCACACTTACACTCAAGATGACGACGGTGCTGTCAGGCTTATTTATAATACACTTGGTCTGCACGCATTTTGGACAGCATTCCCCTTTCACATCTTTAAGTTCAAATCCCTAGGAATTAAAAAAGCACTAGGTTAAAAGTGTCCTTCAGAAACAAACAAAAATGTAATAGTCTGAGCACCAGATTAAGGCTCTCTGTAAAAACCCAGCTAAATAGCAGCACTGATTATGGTTTTAAGGATAATCTACATCTGTCACGTTTTGTAACAGATGGAGATCACCAGGTGAAGAGAAAAGGGATAATGAAAGTAGAAAATAAAAGGAGGCAACAAAGGCATTATAATAACTACACTGTGCTTAGATGTCACTTTATCTTCAAAGCATTTTTAAAAACATGGTTAGCTAATCCTCACAACATGACTATGATGCTCATGAGTATTATTATTGCTATCCTTAAGATGCAGAAAACTGACTGCCCAAGGTGAGCCAATGTTAGAGCTGGAATTAGGACCTAGGAATTCCTTTGCTTAGAATATACCTCTCTCAATCATGGCTACTTTTCAAGAAAACATACATGATTTTTTTTTTTTTTAAAGTTTGTTACTTACTGGCTGGCACCTTTCATTGCATGGAATGCGCTTGCATGTGACAACATTCAGACCAGTACTGTTCGATTTATCAGTGCAGACACAATTTTGGCACTTATCAGCAACGACTGGGGAACCAGGCTAGATTTTTTTTTAAAAAAGCAAGAATTCTGGTATCAGCAAGGCGTGATGTGTAGGAGAGACATATCTCTAATATCCAATACTTCCCCCCACAAACAAACATCCACTAGGGAAACATATAGACACAAAGGACAAATATTCATCTCATGCATTATAGTGCATACGAAGTGGGTAACTTAATACCTGTCTGTATTAAATAAATAAAATAATTACTGGAGCCAATAGAATTATAGGGGTGTAAGTCAGTACAAAATGTGGCCCTTACCCATCCCTTTTTATTTGTGACAGCGAGGCTTTAGCATAGTGCAGCAAAGTGCTGATGTTAAATGTGCATTGATTTTTTAGGGATATGTACATTGTGTATTAAAAACAAATCTTTACATCCATGGTGCTGCTGCTTAGAACCAGTGCTTCATTCTCTCTTACATGCAGTAACTTTCTTTGAAAAGGGTTAGGCTTCGTGTAACAGATAAATCCCTGACTGCAGTTTGGGGACGGGGGGATCTCTAAAAATGAATTGTACCAAATGCAAACTGCCTCAAAGCACTTCAATTAAAGGATGCTCTTGGGACTCAAATGTTTCATCCAAGAGTCCTTCTCATGAAGAAATGGAAACTTACCATGTACTCAGCATTCCCAACCACACAGACCTTCTTGGGAACTGTGAAATAAGGCAGAAGTTGTATGGTTATACATGCAAGGAAAGTGCCAAATTTTATTATCCCAGTCATGCAAATTTCCTCCACAAATAATCACAACACAAATATTCAAAAGTATCACCCAGATTCCCTTTTTGCAGTGCAAATTGTGCAATACATGGACACAAATATTTGTGTACAAATACAAAGGTACAATTTGCACCCGCAAAAGAGAAAGACTGTCTGGTTTGAATATCTATATCCCAGGTTTTACATCCCAGGATGTCCACTGGATGGTTGCAAAACGTTTCCTGATATGTTTAATTGGAACGATCCAGTAATGATCATCTGCCTTTCCAATCGCTAAAGTTCATAGGGACAATTTCTTATGGGAGGACTGAAGTCCCGGTCAACAATCCCACTATTCTTACATAGGAATATAACCAGAAATATATGACCTGACCAGGGTGAGCTATACCTAATCCACTTTGCACCACCATTTTCTCAGCTACCACTTGGGCTCGTCCATGGTAGCGGCCTAGAATTTAAGCCTGGTTTTGTTGCCTCCTCCAAGAGAGAAGCACACAGTATTGGCTACCAACCTTAATGCTCAAGCATGTAAAGTGCGATACTGACTGTTCTCATATATTTAAAAGCGACTTACCGCACTCATACGTAGGACAGCACTTGCCAGTGGCAATATCAGAAACAAGTTCGTAACCAATTTTACATTTAGGAGGTATGGTTGTGCAAAAGCTCGCATTGCATCCTGCAAAGGGAAAAAGCCAAGAGAAATGTAAAATAACAGCTACAGAGAGAAATATGCCACTTGGCCAGGCTCAGTCCAAGCATTTAGCTGGCCTGGGCTTCACAGACTAATCTCAATTAATTTAACAAAAATGAATAATACAACTGTTATTACAAAAGAAAGTTTGAGGGACAGAGGAATGCTGTAAATGAAGCAAAAGGGGAACTTACTGCAGGAAGTTATGCTGCAGCAGATGTTGTCAGGATGGACTTCAGTGACCTCGTAAAAGCCTTCATCACTGCAGCTTGGTTTATCCGCTTGCGCTGGACATTTGAGGGGCTCACAGCTAATGCCACTTCCACCCTCCAGGCAAATGCATCTCTTACAGTCAAACTCAAAAACTTCCCCAAACTGTCGTTAAAGAAAGAGAAGAAAGCAACTGAATGAATAGTTAGAGAATAGAAAGAACATAAATCTGTTGTTTTCAATGGGCTGTGCTGTGTGTTTAAGTGTAAGCATGTGTACATGTATGTGTTAGGAGGGAGCAGAGTGGAATTATAAATTTACTATTTTGTAGTCTGGAAACTGATTATCAGAAGCTGTCTAAAGACAATATCTCCCACTAATGTATAACTCAAGCTGAGATAAATATAAATCAAGGATTTTCAAAATTCCACTCACCTACCAAATAAGTGCATGGATGAAAACCTGGGAGTCTATACAAAACAGGACCGATATGGAGGAGACACAAAATACTTGCAATGGAAAAGCAAATGTGTAACATACCTTTCTTGGTTCATTATCTGGTCCAACACACCCTGCAAACAGAGCAAAATAAATTTCCATTACCACTGATACGATGACAGGTAGCCAGATTCAGAACTATATTGTGCACATGACCTGGCAACAACAAAAAGGAAATGCACATGCATTTAAATATGGTAACACAACCTACCGCAGGTTTTTACACAGACATCCACACCTCCACCATAAGGCATTGTTCCAGCAGGACAGAAGCAGCCTTCCACATGACTGGTTTGGTTTTGTGCAACTTGGCTGTATGAGACAAAAAAGACCACCATTATCATCAATGACACACAGTGGAAGGTTGGCCAAATATATTTTATCCAGAAATGTATGGGCAAAAGAAACTGCACATGTGAAATTTACAGATTTTAAATCATCCTGATTCTAATCTTCGCTTATTCCACTATACAGTGTTTGATTCAGCTGTATGAGAGGATACCAGGGCAGATACAATGATAACCAGTTAAAGGCTGTCTCTAAGATTTCTATTTTAAATCAAGATTGTTAAATTGGATATTCCTCACTTCTCTGTGGATTATCTATCAGTGGGTAGTTGCAGGGGACCTGACTGGCAGGAAAGTAACTATTTACCTTGACTTGCAGGTCACCTCTTCAATAGGACCACATGCTTTGTATACTCTGTGTGATGGGCACTTAAGCGCTTGAATGGAAGAAATACAAAGAAAGAAATATTTCAGCAAGACCATCATAAGGAGGCCCAGCAAGTGTACACCTTTTGCAATCTTCAAACAAACATTGGAAACAAATAGATTTAAAAATATGTCAGACTCATTCAATAACATTGAAGGTCTGACTGAGAACCATAAAAACCCAGAAACTCAGACTTAAGAGGGAAAAATCCATCCATGACCCCTCCTGCAAATAGACAGGTATTGCACGGTCTCTGAGTGGTAGGTGATTTTACACTAAGTAACATATGCAAAGCAACATCTCATCCTGTTGTACCAGGGTAAGGACAGGATTTGATCTTCTGAATACAAATACTTTTGTTTGCTAGCGTTTCTTAGAACCACATTTTTGAAGATGGGAATGCTCCCACGCTGCACCAGCAAAAAAAAGTTTGTCTCCCATTAAATATGTAGATTCACCCATTGTGCCTGCAAAATCCACACACGGGGCACACAGGCATTTGCTCAAACAAATGTAGAGCATTTCACACACAATGAGCACACATGCATTTTTACAGGCTCATCTATTTCCCCCACCTTTGAAATCTGGCCTGTAAAATTATTTCAATAAAGCTTTTGGGGTTTATTACAGTCATTAGCGACTTGGAGAGCCAAGTAACCCATAAACGGAAGGGGAATAGAAATAGAACCTAATAGTTCAAGTTAAATGGCAGAAAAATGTCTCTACTTACGGCAGATATCACGGGTATGGCCTCTCCAATCAACACAGACCCCCTGGTCAGCGCAGAGAGCAGCGTAGGTTTGCAAACTTGCACACTCCAATTTAGAGTTGGGAAGAGCGCAGCTGTCAAAAACACAGGCTGCATAGTAGTGGTCAGGGTTGACAAAGGGATGGCATGCTTTGAACGGGCTAGAAGCAGAAACATGTATCATTATTAGTTACTGAATGATCTGTGCTCATTTTAATATGCTGTATGCCATATTTTAGCATGATGCTATACAGGAAGATTTGAACAGGACTCAATGATAAATAAACATTTTGCTGGAGTGCAGCCTTCCAACCCACTTAGACCTTAATCTTTAGACTATCCACCCACTACTCTCTCTCCAAAATAATGCTTCCCACCTAGTAGCTGCAGGAATATAATTTTGCGTAGCCATGAATTAGAGTTGTGGATAAGACTTGGTTGGAATTTCCTCTTTTTGAAGCCACATCCTGAAACTCAAGCACAAGATCCCTTTGGGATCTTCCGGGGACCAACATCTACTGAGAGAGCATGGAAAAGGAGCAAAGTGGAAAGGGCTGGAGAAGGCCAAGGGAGCCCAGAAGGCTACGAGAGGGCCAAAGAATCATTAAAGAAGGCTGAAAGGCAGTGAGCAAATTGCAAAGATTAAAACAGATTAGGAGGGAATGGAAAAGAGGGAATGGAAGAGAGAGAAGGAGCAGAAGCAGCTACAAGAGACGATGAAGCAACACCAAATATTTGCATTTCAGATTGCCACCGTACACACGTCTAGTATATTTACCCTTCTTTAATGAGCTTGCAGAGATCAGATGGTTTGCAGGATGGTGGGGTGATAGGAGGTGCCTCTGTAGTAGTTAGGGATGGAGAGCACTGTGGCTTTTCGGGGTCATTAATCACCCAATGATCTGCCATGGTTTCACAGTTACCTATGATCTTTCCACCTGGTAACATGCAGTCATCTGCTGTGTTGTTGGTACAAGTGCCTACAATTGACAAGAGGAAGAAGAATTCACACACAAATCTTCACTATCTGATAATCATTGTATTTCCATCCATCACAGAGAACCATCATCACGTCTCTCTTACTGCCAGAGCTTACATTTAACTTTTTGTATTTCATTCTAAAAGTAGAAAAATAGATCCTCACCGCACTGTCCTTGGGTGTTGTTGCCAAACTTCTGGTAGGGCAATCTAATTGAGAAAGTCAATCCATTGTAGGTTACATTTACCCCAAGTTCAGAAATTTCCACTACGTGATTTATGCCTGACTTAAAGATTCTCACGCCGTATTTTTTGTAAGGTGTAGCCACTTCCTGATTGTTTACCGTCACCTATTGTTTAAAGGAAAATGGAGAAGAGACATACATATTGTATGATGTTCATAAAAACAATCTATCCAACTTACATTGGAGATACAATGTAAAGGAAAGTAATGTTGTGTTTATGTTTCAAAGCTTCCTTGCTTTCTATTTCTAATGAGCTGTATGTTTTTGTGTATGTGACTGAAATGTTGAACTCTTTCTTTAAGACCCAATGAAGGGGTACATCAGCCTGGGGATACATTTGCAGAATTTTGGATAAATTAGGATGGAATTTAGAATGCAGCCCCTGTTAAACATCATAGGAGATGCATGCTACATTTTCACTGCACCTGAGCTGAAATTTTCTCTCTCTCCCCAAAAGCTCCAAAGAAAGGGAAGCCTTGGATCTACATTTGTTAGAAAATGGAATTGAATGAAATATGGGAAGAAAAAAATCGTATTTACTAATTCAGAACCGGGTGGTGGGCCTAGTGCAGTGGTTCTCAAACTATGGGGTGGGCCTCCCAAGGGAGATGCAGGAATATGTCAAGGGAGGTCTGTGGGGAGGGGGGGTGTTGTTTGTCTTTTAAATGCTCAGGCTGTCAACCCTGGGTGGCTGGGGCTTGTGTGGAAGGGCCGTGCACACCTGGGAGGCGGGGATAAAGGGGACAGCCAGAGCCCCACCGCCCAGGCTCCGGCTCCCCCCCTACCAATCCCTCATTGGGAAGGAGCCCATGCTCAGGCTCTCTCCCCCATCCCTTACATGGAAGCAGTGTGGCTCAGGCTCTCAGCCCTGGGGCAGCAGGGCTGTGCCTGTCAGCCCCCCGGGTGGCAGCAGCAGCACAGAAGTAAGGCTGGCAATGGGGCGCTAAGTCTGCGGTGAAAAGTGAAAACAAATACCACTTTTCACATCGCCTCCCTTACTTCTGCACTGCTGCACCTTTACTTCTAAGTCTGCTGTGAAAAGTGATATTGATGAAAATCACTTTTCACATTGCCACCCTGACGTCTGTGCTGGTGCACTGTTGCCTTCCAAGCTGGGTGCCTGGCCAGTAGCTGCTGCTGTCTGCTCTACCTTCAGAGCTGGGTGGCAGTACATGTACTTGTGGGGAGGGCGCGTAAATGACTACGGACATACAAAGAAGCTGGACCCGATCAAACAAGTGTGAGAACCACTGGCCTAGTGCATCCCCCTTAAGTTCATCTAGGACTGATAAGTTTTGCTCAGTCTCAGAAGGCAATGGGGAATTTAACCTATGTTGTAGTCTTGCAACACTTTATCTGTAGTAATGACAGGTTTCAGAGTAGCAGCCGTGTTAGTCTGTATCCGCAAAAAGAACAGGAGTACTTGTGGCACCTTAGTGCCACAAGTAATCCTGTTCACTTTACCTGTAGTTGCACCTCCAAAATTCCCCACCTTAATAGTCCAAAAGTCAGCAGAGAGCTGCTGATGGAAAATAAGGAGGTGAAGAATCCTAAAAGTAAGTACTTCCAACACATTTTGAAGACAACAGATTATATTACATGCTACAGCCTAATCCTTGGAACATGGGGGCTAAACGATGACATGAAACTGATGACAATCCTTCACTTGAAAAATCAGAAATGGAAGTATCTTAACCCATCTTGAGGTGTGACTACGATCACCAAGCCATTGGCCTGTTGAGGATGTCTTTTAGAAACATTTTGGTCTACTACTTTGATTCCCATCTCTAATTCAAATGTGCCCCCTTGTTCAAACCCCAAAATGATCCAATGCCCTCCCTCAATCCTGCTTTACAAGGGCAATGGGATGATCCTTGCTCATTGGAAACCCTTTGATATACTATAATATTTATTCTTTTGGGCTGTTATCTACATTAAAATCCTTAAAAGTCATAATACAGTATTTCATGTTATGTTGTCAGATAAGATGGATTCTTCCTATAATCCATGTTTTGAAGGGTCAGGGGAATGGAAAGATCTGAGTTTAAAAATGGGATGAGGGGGATGATCTCTTTCTATATTCAGATGAAGTAGTGTCCCTATAAAACTCCTTCAAAGCAACTCACAGAACAATTATCCCATTTTCCTAACATTGCTGCCACCAAAGTTATCAGGTTTGAGTGCCACTAGCATATAAAGATGTGAATCTGATTAAGCGAGGGCAGGTGTAGCTGTATATCAATATCAGTCCGAGCATGTACATTTGGTTTATTAGTCACTTTCCAATACCTGTACTTTGAGAGGAAACATTGTGATAGTCTTTATGTGCACTTCCTGGGTCTCGTGTCTCACGATGAGTGTGCGTGGACAGGACACTCTGTCCTGTGCAATGCAGTGATAGTTGTCAATGTAGACCCCAAAGTTGTCAATCTTTTTGTTAATCTCTTCCACCAGGACATACGTACAATTCCCTTGGTAGCTATAGTACTGTCCATCAAAAGTCACATAATGTGGGTCTCCCCAGCCAGTGCAATAACCTACCAAGAGATTCAGAGTTAGTTTAGCTGTATATGGTAACATATAGAAGCAAAGCTGGACTATGAATAAAGTCTTTAGTAAGTGGAAGACCAATTTACCCTACTAGCACTGGAGTCAAATAGGAACGAGAGAACCTGAATGAAGTGAACTACAGATAAGTAAAGAGAATTAATCTAAGGCCTCAGTTGGACCCAAACTGGAACTTTTTTCATATTTAAAGAAGCTGACCTGTTTCTTTCTTTCTCTCTTTCTCTGTTCACATTCTCCATTTTCTGGATCTCCAGATTTCAGACAGGACGTCAAACATTCTCTGAAAAAGGCTATTCTGCTATTTCCTACCAAGTTGAAATCAGTAAGTGCCATTAATCTCACAAGTAGGCCAGAGCTTTCTGGATCAAAGAGTTCAAGATAATTTCAAGCAGCTGGCTCAGCATCCAAACTTAGCAACTTGGACTCATCTTTAATGTAATCATATAGGGCCACATTCCATCACTTTTCTCCTGCCATGTAGTACCTTACGCCAAATTGTTTAGATGGGACTACTTGTGTAGTGAGCTACCAGTCGACATGAGTAACTAAGTGATAGAATCAGGTCTGTGTAGATTATATCATAAAGAAAAAATTGCCAGAGCCAAACAATTTGAAGAACAAAATATGAATGCATTTGCAAGTGATACTACAGGTAAGACTGAATTGCATTGCTAAGGATATGAGGGGCTAAACTTGCACAGCACTTGCCCCCACTACAAATATTGTAGCTCTTAAAACTATTATTGGTCCATCAGAGATAAAAATATCCCTCCAAATATATACTCACAGTCACATTCCCAGTGCCAACAGCATTCACCCTGCACCAGCACAGGAGTGAGCCCATTGGTACAACTGGGCTTAGGAGGAAGTTTACATTCAGTCGTAACCAGCTCCCATGTTTTGTTGTCAATGCATATTGCCTTGGTGCAGTTACATGGCCAGTAGCTTTCACCTGGCTGGATTTAAGATGGGGGGGGGGGGGGAAATGGTGAGATCTACAATGAAGGAATCAGACTAATAAAGGAAAAAAATGATTTCTGGATATTGTACACAGCTTTATATTGCTAACATCTTTATCCCAAACAAATATTTCAAAGTGCAAATAAAGCACCACATTCAGTACCATCATCGAGGTCTGTAAAATGAGATTGCTGCATTGTTAATAATTAACTGTAAAGGATTTATTATGAGTACAATGCTAGTCACCAAGGTTTTATTCTGATTTCCCTTCCCTGGGTCACAGTGTAAAACAGCAGCTGCACCCAAGTTATTGACTACTAGCAAAAAGTAAAGGTGCAGGTGAATATGCCATGCCTGTAAAAACTTTAATAAGTCTTTAGTGCAGTGATTCCAACCTTGTGCTGCTAGAGGCAAATACATCCCTTCAGAGCACTTCACGAGGCACTACCTAAATTTGTTTGATTTGAGCTCCTCTTGCTATCCCTGGCTTCAGAGGCCTGCTGATCAGAGGAGTGGTCCCCATGCAACCTGATGCATGCAAGGCAGAGCACAGAGGCAAAAAAGAAAATGAACTGGCATTCTGGTAATTCTGGTGCAATGTCCCGAGATGTTCACATCCATGCATCGTGACAATACAGGATGATGTTACATTGTCAGTATGTCATAGCATGGTTATTTTTGTCTCCCTGCAACTGCATTTGGTGATGAAGAGGATCTCTGTCTCTATAAGGCTGAGCACCACTGTTTTAGAGTAAGACATTTTCAACTGATTAGGAGACAGCAGCCATGTGTTACAGATTGAGAAGGTATTGGGCCAATCTAGAGAGGGGCTGAGCTATTGATTTCAGTGGGAGGTGCAGGTTTTCAACACATTCTCTGTGCTATTCAGGATATGGCCCATTAAATCCAATCCAGGATACAATTTCATGACTGATTTGCGTTGGTAGATGAGTTAATACTTTGGCATAATCATTCTGACAAACACTAGAAAGATAAAGAGGAAGGGATGGAAGGTGGAATTTGCTCCTGGTAAGAGACCTTGTGGTCTCCCTTTCACCAAAGCTCCTTCCCAGCTCTGCACTGTGATATAATCCCTTGAAGAAATGCCAGTTGAGAGCTTATTTCAAAGAATGTTATGAGTGTCTAAGCTACCATAATGAGAGAAAGGGTCATTGAGTGCCATGACAATAGCCAAGAAGTTAATATGACATAGATGGAAAAATCTTTATATACCCAGCATAGCAGAGGATCACTATGTTAATGAATGAATTAAAATATCACAAGATAGCATCCTCTAAATTGCATATATAGTTGTACAATATGGTCTCCTTTCACAGACATATAATAAAAATGTGAAATTTACTTACTGCAATGGTAGTGTTATCAGGTAAAGTACAATTTGTTTTGAATGAGGGTGTAGTTATCTCTGAGGTAGTTGTCGATGTGATGGTGGTGGTGGTAGGCGTCTGTGGGGTAGTTGTTTCTGTGGTGGTAGTGATAGGGAAATCAGATGTAAATATGTCAGTCATTTGTAAAAACATTACTATGTTAACTACATATGCTGACACTACCATATTGCCTTTTGTGATAATGATCGCTTTGACATTAGGTACTATGAATCCAAACTATGCTAGGTGACATAAATATAGATTGTATATTATATTATATAACATTACTACATCCCAGGATCTTTAAATTCACCTCAGTTTCACATAAATTCACAACTATTATTTTACTCTTAAATCTTAAAAAAAAAAAAAAACCTTGTTCAAAATCAAAGGGCAATAAATATTTTTAAAATATCAGTTACATTTAAATTAACAGGTGGAAGGGTATCTAAGCTTACATGTATACTGTTCAGAAAGTGGGGAAGCTTTTTTGTGGTTAGTGCTATATTTCATATGATTTTTGTTAGAAATTCTGGAAGGCTAAACACAGATGTACATTAAATAAATCTCTGCTGCTAGGTCAGTTCTGTCTATAGCTTCCATGTCCACCTTGCAATATCTGAATTTTTACTAGTGGTTACCTTCGGTTAATGAGAATCATATCAACACTTACAAAACATTATTGTTATCATTAAGTATAGACAGTTATTGCTCAATTCTTACTTGTTGGAATACTGGTTGTGGTTCCTGTTGTAGTAGTAGATGGTGGCACAGTGCTAGTTGTAGTGGTTGTCGTTGTCGTTGTGGTGGTTGGAGGCTCAGTGGTTGTCGTTGTCGTGGTTGTCGGCTCAGTGGTTGTAGTTGTCGTGGTTGTTGGTGTGGTGGTGGGAGGCTCAGTGGTGCTGATTGTAGTGGTTGTCGTTGTGGTAGTTGGCGGCTCAGTGGTTGTTGTTGTCGTTGTGCTGGTTGGCGGCTCAGTGGTTGTTGTTGTCGTTGTGGTGGTTGGAGGCTCAGTGGTTGTTGTTGTCGTGGTTGGAGGCTCAGTGGTGCTGATTGTAGTGGTTGTCGTGGTGGTGGTTGGAGGCTCAGTGGTTGTCGTGGTGGTGGTTGGAGGCTCAGTGGTTGTAGTTGTTGTGGTTGTCGTTGTGGTGGTTGGAGGCTCAGTGGTTGTAGTTGTCGTGGTTGGAGGCTCAGTGGTTGTCGTCGTGGTTGTCGTGGTGGTTGGAGGCTCACTGGTGCTGATTGTAGTGGTTGTCGTTGTGGTGGTTGGCGGCTCAGTGGTTGTCGTTGTCGTCGTTGTGCTGGTTGGCGGCTCAGTGGTTGTTGTTGTCGTGGTTGGAGGCTCAGTGGTGCTGATTGTAGTGGTTGTTGTTGTCGTGGTTGGAGGCTCAGTGGTTGTCGTGGTGGTGGTTGGAGGCTCAGTGGTTGTCGTGGTGGTGGTTGGAGGTTCAGTGGTTGTAGTTGTTGTGGTTGTGGTTGTGGTGGTTGGAGGCTCCGTGGTTGTCGTTGTGGTTGTGGTGGTTGGAGGCTCCGTGGTTGTCGTTGTGGTTGTGGTGGTTGGAGGCTCCGTGGTTGTCGTTGTGGTGGTTGTTGTGGTGGTTGGAGGCTCCGTGGTTGTAGTTGTGGTGGTTGGAGGCTCAGTGGTTGTCGTTGTGGTTGTGGTGGTTGGAGGCTCCGTGGTTGTAGTTGTCGTGGTTGGAGGCTCCGTGGTTGTCGTTGTGGTTGTGGTGGTTGGAGGCTCCGTGGTTGTAGTTGTGGTTGTGGTGGTTGGAGGCTCAGTGGTTGTCGTTGTGGTGGTTGGAGGCTCAGTGGTTGTAGTGGTTGGAGGCTCAGTGGTTGTCGTTGTGGTGGTTGGAGGCTCAGTGGTTGTCGTTGTGGTTGTCGTTGTGGTGGTTGGAGGCTCAGTGGTTGTCGTTGTGGTGGTTGGAGGCTCAGTGGTTGTAGTGGGTGGAGGCTCTGTCGTTGTGGTGGTTGGAGGCTCAGTGGTTGTCGTTGTGGTGGTTGGAGGCTCCGTGGTTGTCGTTGTCGTGGTTGGAGGCTCCGTGGTTGTCGTTGTCGTGGTTGTTGTGGTGGTTGGAGGCTCAGTGGTTGTCGTTGTGGTGGTTGGAGGCTCAGTGGTTGTCGTTGTTGTTGTAGTGGTTGGAGGCTCAGTGGTTGTCGTGGTGGTGGTTGTCGTTGTGGTGGTTGGAGGCTCAGTGGTTGTCGTTGTGGTGGTTGGAGGCTCTGTGGTTGTTGTCGTCGTGGTTGGAGGCTCAGTGGTTGTTGTCGTGGTTGTCGTTGTGGTGGTTGGGGGCTTGGTGGTAGTTGTGGTGGGTATGGGGGTTGGGGTGATGGTTGTAGTTGTGGTAGTTGTGGTAGTTGTGGTACATTGTTGCCCGCAGCAGTAAACCCTGATCTCATAATTGAGGCACATAGGAATTGGAATCATGCCCCCTGGTACTTGGTCTTTATTATAACAGATAAGCCCAGTGGAAACATCGCATTTCACTTTTTGTCCTAAAACGTCAATAGGGATGTTAGGGAATTTCTCAGCTCTGCATGAAATATTTAGTGGATTCTCACATATCGCTGAGGCGTTCCATTCTCTGATTTTGTCATAGGTTTCATTATCACCACCGTGTATGCCATGTTTTGGATAACTCACATCAATCCAGTCAGACCAACAACAACCTACAAAACAATAATGGAGCACAGAATTTAGAAACATGGATGACATGGTAGTGATGTAAGCAGTGCTGAGAGTGATGCACTGGATGTACATTGGTCCAAAACAAATAATTACTGTAACCTACAAAGATTTGGCATGAGAGCAGGATTATGATCTCAACTACAACAGTTTAAGTCACAAATGCTGCAGTGCAAGTCAATAATGAACTAGCATAAAAATAGTGCAAGATCAGAATCAGGCTGGGAGTGTGCGGAATTGGTGTTTCTTATGCATTGAAAAAAATGTAGTATGAACAGTTTCATACAAGAGTAGAATGTAAGAGGGAGCAAGATCATGTAGAACCTCCCTACTTTATCTCACATCTTCCTGTTAGTTGCTTTTCCAGCCACTTGCATCTAAGTTCTGTTTTTGCTACAGTGAATTAATGGGTACAGCATAAAGAACTCGAACAAAGTTGCCATAAAGCAGTGTTTCATCCCCAAAAGTAGACCTACAGTGGTTCATCAGGTAAAGGGACACTATGCTGAGGTAGTATGTTAGCAGGATAGAGAAGTATCCGTGATGCATAATGAGATATTGCAAGCCCGAGCCTGTGTATGCAATTGTTGTGCCATGCCTATATTTAAAATATAATCAGTAAGGCCTGCTGCAGAGAGTCAAGCAAATATTCATTCATGCTTTTATGGAATCAATACTTCTTATAGTGGAACTTGTAGTTGTTACTGAGTGAAATGATACTGGGTGGGGTAGGAAAATAGATGTAAATATCCAAATAATTTATAAAAACATATTTAAAAGTAGTAAATACATATGCCACCTGACACACATATTGCCTGCTGTGATAATAAACTATCTGAGAGAATCCAAAATTTGGTAAGTTGTATAAAATATAGACTGTAGAGCAGTGGTTCTCAAAGCCGGTTCGCCGCTTGTTCAGGGAAAGCCCCTGACAGGCCAGGCCAGTTTATTTACCTGCCGCGTCCACAGGTTCGGCCAATCGCAGCTCCCACTGGCTGCGGTTCGCCACTCCAGGCCAATGGGGGCTGCGGGAAGCAGCATGGGCCGAGGGATGTGCTGGCTGCAGCTTCCCACAGCCCTCATTGGCCTGGAGCGGCAAACTGCGGCCAGTGGAAGCCGCGATCAGCTGAACCTGCGGACACAGCAGGTAAACAAACCGGCCTGGCCCACCAGGGGCTTTCCCTGAACAAGCGGCGGACCGGCTTTGAGAACCACTGCTGTAGAGAACATCCCTCGTTACAACACAAGGGATTCTATCCTGACCACTAAAGCCAGAGCAATTGTTGCAGAAGGGTGAGGGTGCAACCTGGCTAGATTCCACAGATGCATTTTGGTTTACTCAACTGGAAAGCCACTGGGCATCTGGAGGAGAACATGGCAGACTGGAGGACATAAAACCCATCAAAATGGTGCAGCACCTCCTCCTCATGTGAAGCCTTGCTCCATTGAACTGTGCGAGGGATGCAGAACAGCAGAACCATATAGTCCCCACTTTGGGATATGCCCAGTGTCAGTGACAGCATTAGACACCTCTTGTCTTTGTGACATCATTCTCTTTTGCCCAGATGTACGAGGGATGACAGATCTCAGTGCCACCACCCCTATACCTCTTCGTGCACTTTCGAAGGGCTAACCACAATGTAGGGAGGAAGGCAGCTCTTTGATCTCCACAATACTGCAGCACCACACAGTGTAAATAAGAGCACAAGGATCCTTGCCCTCTCTAACCTCCTCCATCTCTGCTTTGGTTAGCACAATAACAATCCTTTCACTCCTCTCAATAAGCAATATCAACTCAGCCCACTCTGCACATTCTACATTCTAGATCTTTAAAATCCCACCTTTGCTGCATGGAGGTGGTGTCTTTTTTATAGAAAGATCAGTACTGTTCAGTGGAATTCACACCATTGGACAGAAAATCCCCTCTAGGACTTGAGGACTACAGATATCGAGGAATACATGCAAATATGATAAATATTTTGCATATTCAGGGAAGCAGTAATCATGTGGGAGAGAGTGATTTTATTCAGATAATGCCATATTCCATAGAATTTTGTGACATATTCTGGAAGGCTAAAGAAAGTAGAATATATTAAATGAATCTCTGCTAGAGTTGCCACTTTTGGTTGGCCGTATTCCTAGAGGTTTCATCATGTGACATAATCTTTAATTAAAGATTAATCTTTAATTCCTGGAGACTCCAGGAAAATCCTGGAGGGGTGGCAACCCTAATCTCTGCTGTTAAGGCAATTCTGTCTATAGCTTATAGTTATTGTTAAATTCTTACCTGCTGGCCCTGTTGTAGTAGTTGATGTTGGCACAGTGGTAGTTGTAGTGGTTGTCGGCGTGGTGGTTGGAGGCTCAGTGGTTGTCGTTGTCGTGGTTGGAGGCTCAGTAGTGCTGATTGTAGTGGTTGTCGTTGTAGTGGTTGGAGGCTCCGTGGTTGTCGTTGTGGTGGTTGGAGGCTCAGTGGTTGTCGTTGTTGTTGTAGTGGTTGGAGGCTCAGTGGTTGTCGTGGTGGTGGTTGTCGTTGTGGTGGTTGGAGGCTCTGTGGTTGTCGTTGTGGTGGTTGGAGGCTCTGTGGTTGTTGTTGTCGTGGTTGGAGGCTCAGTGGTTGTTGTCGTGGTTGTCGTTGTGGTGGTTGGGGGCTTGGTGGTAGTTGTGGTAGTTGTGGTACATTGTTGCCCGCAGCAGTAAACCCTGATCTCATAATTGAGGCACATAGGAATTGGAATCATGCCCCCTGGTACTTGGTCTTTATTATAACAGATAAGCCCAGTGGAAACATCGCATTTCACTTTTTGTCCTAAAACGTCAATAGGGATGCTAGGGAATTTCTCAGCTCTGCATGAAATATTTAGTGGATTCTCACATATCGCTGAGGCGTTCCATTCTCTGATTTTGTCATAGGTTTCATTATCACCACCGTGTATGCCATATTTTGGATAACTCACATCAATCCAGTCAGACCAACAACAACCTACAAAACAATAATGGAGCACAGAATTTAGAAACATGGATGACATGGTAGTGATGTAAGCAGTGCTGAGAGTGATGCACTGGATGTACATTGGTCCAAAACAAATAATTACTGTAACCTACAAAGATTTGGCATGAGAGCAGGATTATGATCTCAACTACAACAGTTTAAGTCACAAATGCTGCAGTGCAAGTCAATAATGAACTAGCATAAAAATAGTGCAAGATCAGAATCAGGCTGGGAGTGTGCGGAATTGGTGTTTCTTATGCATTGAAAAAAATGTAGTATGAACAGTTTCATACAAGAGTAGAATGTAAGAGGGAGCAAGATCATGTAGAACCTCCCTACTTTATCTCACATCTTCCTGTTAGTTGCTTTTCCAGCCACTTGCATCTAAGTTCTGTTTTTGCTACAGTGAATTAATGGGTACAGCATAAAGAACTTGAACAAAGTTGCCATAAAGCAGTGTTTCATCCCCAAAAGTAGACCTACAGTGGTTCATCAGGTAAAGGGACACTATGCTGAGGTAGTATGTTAGCAGGATAGAGAAGTATCCGTGATGCATAATGAGATATTGCAAGCCCGAGCCTGTGTATGCAATTGTTGTGCCATGCCTATATTTAAAATATAATCAGTAAGGCCTGCTGCAGAGAGTCAAGCAAATATTCATTCATGCTTTTATGGAATCAATACTTCTTATAGTGGAACTTGTAGTTGTTACTGAGTGAAATGATACTGGGTGGGGTGGGAAAATAGATGTAAATATCCAAATAATTTATAAAAACATATTTAAAAGTAGTAAATACATATGCCACCTGACACACATATTGCCTGCTGTGATAATAAACTATCTGAAAGAATCCAAAATTTGGTAAGTTGTATAAAATATAGACTGTAGAGCAGTGGTTCTCAAAGCCGGTTCGCCGCTTGTTCAGGGAAAGCCCCTGACAGGCCAGGCCAGTTTATTTACCTGCCGCGTCCACAGGTTCAGCCAATCGCAGCTCCCACTGGCTGCGGTTCGCCACTCCAGGCCAATGGGGGCTGCGGGAAGCAGCATGGGCCGAGGGATGTGCTGGCTGCAGCTTCCCACAGCCCTCATTGGCCTGGAGCGGCAAACTGCGGCCAGTGGAAGCCGCGATCAGCTGAACCTGCGGACACAGCAGGTAAACAAACCGGCCTGGCCCACCAGGGGCTTTCCCTGAACAAGCGGCGGACCGGCTTTGAGAACCACTGCTGTAGAGAACATCCCTCGTTACAACACAAGGGATTCTATCCTGACCACTAAAGCCAGAGCAATTGTTGCAGAAGGGTGAGGGTGCAACCTGGCTAGATTCCACAGATGCATTTTGGTTTACTCAACTGGAAAGCCACTGGGCATCTGGAGGAGAACATGGCAGACTGGAGGACATAAAACCCATCAAAATGGTGCAGCACCTCCTCCTCATGTGAAGCCTTGCTCCACTGAACTGTGCGAGGGATGCAGAACAGCAGAACCATATAGTCCCCACTTTGGGATATGCCCAGTGTCAGTGACAGCATTAGACACCTCTTGTCTTTGTGACATCATTCTCTTTTGCCCAGATGTACGAGGGATGACAGATCTCAGTGCCACCACCCCTATACCTCTTCGTGCACTTTCGAAGGGCTAACCACAATGTAGGGAGGAAGGCAGCTCTTTGATCTCCACAATACTGCAGCACCACACAGTGTAAATAAGAGCACAAGGATCCTTGCCCTCTCTAACCTCCTCCATCTCTGCTTTGGTTAGCACAATAACAATCCTTTCACTCCTCTCAATAAGCAATATCAACTCAGCCCACTCTGCACATTCTACATTCTAGATCTTTAAAATCCCACCTTTGCTGCATGGAAGTGGTGTCTTTTTTATAGAAAGATCAGTACTGTTCAGTGGAATTCACACCATTGGACAGAAAATCCCCTCTAGGACTTGAGGACTACAGATATCGAGGAATACATGCAAATATGATAAATATTTTGCATATTCAGGGAAGCAGTAATCATGTGGGAGAGAGTGATTTTATTCAGATAATGCCATATTCCATAGAATTTTGTGACATATTCTGGAAGGCTAAAGAAAGTAGAATATATTAAATGAATCTCTGCTAGAGTTGCCACTTTTGGTTGGCCGTATTCCTAGAGGTTTCATCATGTGACATAATCTTTAATTAAAGATTAATCTTTAATTCCTGGAGACTCCAGGAAAATCCTGGAGGGGTGGCAACCCTAATCTCTGCTGTTAAGGCAATTCTGTCTATAGCTTATAGTTATTGTTAAATTCTTACCTGCTGGCCCTGTTGTAGTAGTTGATGTTGGCACAGTGGTAGTTGTAGTGGTTGTCGGCGTGGTTGTGGTAATGGTGGTGGTGGTTGAGGGTGTGGTAGTAGGGAGTGTAGTGGTTGTTGGGATTGGGGTACAGGCTGCAAGAAAGAGAGTCATTGTAAGCAGGGCCGGCTCCAGGGTTTTGGCTGCCCCAAGCAGCCAAAAAAAAAAAAAGCCGCGATCGTAATTGCGATCTGCGGCAGCAATTCGGCGGGAGGTCCTTCGCTCCGAGCGGGAGTGAGGGACCGTCCGCCGAATTGCCGCCAAATAGCTGGACCTCCTGCCCCTCTCTGGAGTGGCCGCCCCAAGCACCTGCTTGCCAAGCTGGTGCCTGGAGCCGGCCCTGATTGTGAAGGTGTTCTTCTAAGAAATGGTCAAGAACAACAACATGCCAAGACGTTTATGAAAGTGCCTAAAGTAAATATCAGTGTTTGAGTGTGTGAGAGGTGCACCTCTCAGAGATATAGCTGTACCTAAACCATACAAACCTCATTAATTTATATTTGAATTTAGGAGGAAGCTAAGGCATATCTAATAAAGCCGTATGTAGGTGAGGTACATAAACTAACTAGCAAGAATAGAAATTTCATTTAGAAGCAGGGTTATGAAAATACTTTCTAACACCGTAGCAGATCTAACATAATAATGAACTTGTTATAAAATACTACATGTTCTTGAAGGTTAAGTGGCTTGAGCTGAAAATTAATAGTTAGGATATTGGGGAAGGGGCATTGTTCTAACAACACTGAAAGAAAGGGGCAGTTGTTACACTTTGATCTTAAATTAGCCTAATTCTTTTTTTTGTTTTATCCTTAGATGTGAGAGTGATGACTGTGAGGTTGCAAAGTGTTACCCAATTTTTCTTTTGTGCAATCCTGGCTAGAATTGCAAAGAATCATTCACAATCATTACTAAATCTCCGATGAAGACAGATGGAAGAGATACGTGGCACTCCTTTTCTTTCCTTTTGCAGTTTGCAGAAAGAATAAAATGCAATTTACCTGGTACAGGTTCGCACACTTTTCTTGGTGAGATACAGATACTAAAAGAAAAATAATTCAGTCAAATGAACATTTTTGCAAACCAACAGCAGCCCGTGCAGTAATTTCTCATGAATCCCTGCAATTAATTTATAGCAGGGCTAGGAGTCTAAAAACTTTAAAACAACTTTATCACTCAAACTTCACCTCATGACACTGGATATTTCTTTGGCAGTTGTTTGCTCCAATATCGACAATTGCTATTTCCTCCCGACACAACTACCGGCTTTCCTTCCTCCAAACACTCCTCCTTGAGATAATTAATTACCCTCCATTGGGAGTAGAGAAAATATAATATGACTAACAGCCACTGCTCTCTTAAACTGTGTTGCTCCATCTCTGCTGCACAGCATCCTTATATCTCTACAAATTACTGATCAGGGGTATACTGAGGAGGGCTGAGGGAACATGGCCAGAAACATTTGTGCTCCAGAGACCCCCCAGCTGGTTCTATCTGGCAAAAATTAGAACAGCGTAAGGGCTGCGCTAAGTGTAATTTCCAGATATGACATATTTAAAGTAATATTTAATGCCATTATCAAAAGATTTATTAATGGGCCATCATCAACGTGAAATACAGTCAATTTGAAAACATGAGTTAAAAATAGTTGCAGGTACTACATCTGCTCTTGAGTTTTCCTGTCAATTTTTGCAGTTTTACAGCCACATGTTTCTATTAAAAAAAAAAAAAATCTCTCCTCTGCTGTTGCATGAAAGACATACATGAACAACAGGTGCAACTGACTTTAGTGAATAATTGAAAATGACTCTACACAATGTCCTGTTAAATTCACAATGTGAATAAGTTGAAAAAAATATAGGTACTTTTATTTCTCTAGTCTCTCCCAGTTATAGCATTCTGTGGAATTACTTCTAACAATTGCAGGTAAAAAAATGCACAGAGAGAAATGTGAGCAGAAATAGATGGTGTTCCTTTGAAATCCAACTGTATTGTAACTGTGATGTTCCCCTCACCCACTATTTTTGTAAGGCAAGATCTTCATCTGGGGTAAATCAGCATTTATATGGAGAAGGGCCAATTCATACCGAGGTTCTTGCAGGTAATCTGTAATATTACAGCCTTCATTCAGGAAAACATGACATGGTCTGTTCACAAGAGCAGTTAAGCGTGTGCTGAAGTCCCATTGAGGTCAATGGGATTTAAGCAGGTACGTAAGTGATTTCCTGAATCAAGGTCTAAATATGCATTGCTCCATCACTTTTGTATTTCCACATACCATTTCTGACAATCGTGTTCTGGGGGCATTTCTGTGCCATTTTCATAACGAGTGTCATTTTCATAACAGCCACAGTAAGATACACATTCGTGGAGGTCTTCATCAAAAAAGGGCTTTTCGTCAGGGCATCTGGGGTAGCAACCTGTTGACCACAAATGGTCCATGTTGTAATACTAATAAAAACTGTTAACTTAGTAATTACATTCTCACTGGGGGCCTGATCAAAGGCCCATTGAAGTATGAAAAGACTCCTTCTGATTGTAGCTGAGGCCCTGGATGATGAACACTTCCAAAAGTGGTGAGTTATTCATTGTAAATCCTGAATATTTCCCATTGAGCCATCCATTAAGAAGCCAATATTTACCAGCAGTACAATGGCTGACATATCAGTTATTTCTTTTTGCAAGGATACAGAAATGTTGCAGTATCTCAGTTACAGCAATGTGTAGCTGACATAGCAAAAATAAATACAAAGTTTAAAAGAAATAATTAAGCAATAAAATTCTAGTTTTCTTTACCACAGTAATAATCTTTTCTCCCCCTTGAGATACTTTTAACATGGTATTGATCAGTGGGGATGGTGGATCAATCTTATACCACAATTCAGAAAAATACCCAGGCATGTGCTTAACATGTGAGTATCATCCCATTGATGTCAATAAACAGTAAATTACACCACATCAATACTTGTGTATGATTATAGATTTAGGAATGGCCAGGCAATCAATAGATCTCATTAGCTAATAGATCCAACTCCATCAAGTAACTTTTTAACCAAATCTTCATGAAATGCAATACAAAAACAATCAGGAGTTTCTTACCTTCCAGATTTGGCAATGAGAAGTTGGTGCTGACATTGTTAATGATCCTGCAGGTCTTAATTTGACGGCCACAAGGCTCGTAGTGCCACTTGCACTCATTATAATGGTTGTAGTAATCACAAAATATTGCTGATAGAAAACAGAAGCTGATAAAAAAAACAGCTGACAGAACAGAATCCCATTCCCACCTCTAACCATACCAGCCAAATGACCCTACACAGTGCACTGGCAACAATATTTCCCTTGACACATGGGACCCGGAATTTTTTTTCCCTACTCAACCTGAATACAGAACACATGAAACTCTGGATTTCATCACCTTCACATTTAACACCACTGTTGCAGAAAACAAATGTTTGATTGAAATCACACAACTACTCAGAATCAATTTTGAATTCAAGCTGTCTGTTGAAGTGTTGTGATTTTTTTTTTTTTTTACTTCTCTGGACATCTGCAAACTCTTAGGGCTAATGGTGCGTATAGGCTGAAATCAGTTTCACCCAGATATATCATATGCAGTAGTCACATGGTGTTCCTCCAGTAAACCCACATGGACATGCACAAACTCTTCAAACCTGAACCTTGTTTATGGGTGCATAACAAGATGTGAATGGGGGAAAGCTTAACACATTCAAAACCAAATTCCTCAAACCATATGGCCTATGAACCAGTGTGAATTGCCATATGGCTACAGACTAAAATTTGCAAGCTTTCTGAGATGGGAAGTGATGCACTGT
Source organism: Chrysemys picta bellii (assembly GCF_011386835.1). Lineage (NCBI taxonomy): Eukaryota > Metazoa > Chordata > Testudines > Emydidae > Chrysemys > Chrysemys picta. The sequence continues at coordinate 35,452,850 of NC_088794.1, read as the reverse complement.
GTGTAAGAACAAGTCTCCACTGTGAAAAGCTTAGTTACTGCTTCCACTGGTTGGATCGGTGGAAGTGTTTCCCGTAACTCATTTAGTGTGATCACCATCCCAACTTGACTTTTGGTGTCAGTAGCTATAAGCAAGAGGCACATACAACAGCCTAAAATGAAGTCAATAGGGTTGTATGAATATAACTTAAACACAGTTTGGCCTAGTGGGACTAATCACAGGCTACTGTGCTATACACAAAATGTAAAAAAAAATACTAGTAACAATTCTAGGTGGGAGATTTTGCTGACTAAATAAATATGCTGGGAATGTCAGTCCACCAGTTGGCACACAGAATGAAGAGGATCATTTGAAATGTCATTTAAGGGTCAACCCCCAGTGACAATTTAAATACACTGAACTCATTAAAACAATAATCGGCATCTGCTTATACAGAGATGGTGAACCCTTTCCACTATGTGCCATAGCATACAACTCTGTGTCAACACACTGCTGCAGTGATTAAAAACTTTGTGATCTCATTCTGATAGGTACAGTTGTACTCAGTGGGGAATATTTAAAGGTTACTCACGGCATATATCAGGAGTTCTCCAGAAGACACAAACTCCAGTCTTATTGCACTCATGGGCATAAGCAGCAACTGCAGAACAGAAGCACTCACAGTCTCCACCACTGTCACAGGAGCAGGCATCATGAACACAATTTTCATAGAATGGAGTTGAGTCCACCTGTTGGGGAAACACATGGGGCAGCTGTTAACACCAGAGCTCTGTTTCCAATTGGGAATCTCAGATGGAAATCCTTTATACCAGAAGTTGCTTACTGTCTATCAGGTAGCAGATCTGAGCTAGGTTAATTTCCATTAATTTATCTTAATTTCTTCAAATGTGGTTATGGAAAAAAAGGTAACTAAAAGAAGTGTCTTGTGCATTGACCATATCTTCTAATGTGCATCATTTTAGCTTAATGACAAAAAAAATATTACTCTCAGCACAGGACCACTGTACCAATGTCAAAGCAAAATTTTATTCTATTCTGCGTCCTGCATTATCAACACAATTATCAGCTAAGTTCTGAATCCAGACTCGTTATCAATAAATACGATGCACAAAGTAGAAAGAAACACTATTGAATTAACAAAGCTGGTTATTAGAAAAACTGTGGTTTGACTGGCAAACTAAACTATTTGGACATGGAAGTTGCTGATGGAGAATAAAAATAAGACAATTAGAAGTCATTTTTACAACTTCTCTTCTAACCATAACCACATTCTGAAAATAATTTTGTTAAGCCTCCCTTCTGACCCTATCTGCTATTAGGATAGTATACTTCAGCTTTCAAAAAAAAAAGAAAAAATCCCTGCACTTAAATTATCCTCCTTTTACAAGTGTCTAGCTTGGACTCTCTTCAGGGTGCCATAAGAACCTCACTCAGGTTCTCTTCTTCTTCTTCTTCTTCAGAGTGAATTAATCTGCTGACTGTATCACCTTCTCCAATCTACTGTACTTTATGGCTGCTGATACTACTGCTGATCTAAAAGAAAATTTGATTGAAGTCAATGAAATTTTCTTTTCAGTTAGTGTACCAGCCAGGTGGTGTACATCTGCCAGACATACTATCTGGTAGCAGAAACAGTTCTACACCTGCCTAGTGTTGGTGATTCCTGTCATACATTAGCAAATGCTTTTTTTCCATTTTGGCTGATCAGAGGGAGAACCCAGCCTGGGTTTTATGTCCCCAGAACAGCAGGAATTACAACTCTTTGTGATTCTTCCTATACTTACAATGTGTGTGAAGCACTTTGAAAAACTCTGGTAAGTGCAAACTGTTATTATTATTAAATTATTATTACACTTCAATTGAGGGACAAGGCTTAGATAAATTACATAACACTATGTATACCTTGAGCCTAGATAACTGTATTTTGTTATTATGATTTGGATGCAATTTAATATGAGAGAAGGTGATATAAGCATGCTTAAACTATGAGCTGATTGATACCAATTATCACTTAAAACAAGGAGAATTCAGTGCAACAGATGGAAACAGCTAAAGTCTGTCCACAGTCAGAACCACTATCTGTGATTGGAGAGGGGAGGATCCATAAAAACCCAGTGATATACTGGATAGGGAACCCAGTCTGCACACTAGAAAGGAACCTGCATTCTATATGTAAACAGAGTGTTACTTCTGTGTGGCTCACAAACAATACCATGGCAGGGAATTTCTCCCAAACTAGAACAAGTGGATGCTTCAGTCCAATGTATGAAAACATACCAAATCCCTGGTTTGACTATCCCAAGGAATAGCAGATGCCTGAACATCTAACTTTCAAGTGTAGCATCTGTTCTTATCAGGGGGATGGACTTGATGATCTCAAAAGGTCTTTTCTAGTTTTTAAACTTCTGAGGCTACTATGATTAACTATTCTCTCACTCAGCTGTGCAAATTCAGCCTTCCTCTGTCTTCTTGCACAGAGGTTCACTTGTAGGTAGTAACCACCAGCCTCTCTACTAACCTTGGCGTGACAATCTTTAAAGACTTCGCTCCGGATGATGCTGCACTCCTTCTCTGCCCAGGACTTGCGGTGCGGTTTCAGATTGCAGGGCAGAATCTCATCCACCACATCAGGGCAGGAGCGAGACTGTTTCCAAGAATTACCAAACTCCAGAGGATTGGTCACCAGCAGCCCACTACTTGTTTTGAAATCATTGTTGGACATGTCATCAAAGTTGCCACACAAACCACAGACTTTGCCCTGAAAAAGCAAAAGATATTTGATTTCAGAACATGTCATCAGATTTTTAGTTTACCCAGTAAGTGAGCACAAGTAGAGTTAGAACCAAAACAAAGACACAAAGTGAGGGAACGATTTCTCCCTGTAACTTACTTATTTTCATCCTTACTTTAAAATCATGTGTATAAGTTAAACTTATTTTTATGTGTTTATCTCCCTGGTTAACAAGCTACCAGGTAGCCCAGGCAAGGAACCTGTGTCTTCCTTTCTTGCTACATACAGTATCTAGTAATTATATCAGGGGTGGGCAAACTTTTTGGCCCGAGGGCCACATTGAGGTTGCAAAACTGTATGGAGGGCCAGGTAGGGAAGGCTGTGCCTCCCCAAACAGCCTGGCCCCCGACTCTTATCTGACCCCTCCCACTTCCCGCCCCCTGACTGCCCCCCTCAGAACTCCCGACCCATCCAACCCCCCCCTGCTCCTTGTCCCCTAACTGCCTCCCAGGGATCCCCCATCCCTAACTGCCCCCGGGACCCCACCCCCTATCCAATCCCCCCTGTTCCCCACCCCCTGACAGGCCCCCCGGGACTCCCACACTTATCCAACCCTCCCTGTCCCCTGACCGCCCCCCAGAACCTTTGCCCTATCCAACTGCCCCCTGCTCCCTGTCCCCTGACTGCCCCCTGGGACCTCCCTGCCTCTTATCCAACCACCCAGCCCCGGCCCCCTCACCATGCCGTTCAGAGCAGCATGTCTGGCAGCCGCGCCGCCCGGTCAGAGCCAGACACGCTGCTGTGCTGCTCGGCAGGAGCGAGCAACCCTGCAGCCCAGAGCGCTGCCCGCGTGGCGGCGTGACTGCGGGGGATGGTGTCAGCAGGGAAGGGGCTGGGGGCCAGTCTCCCCAGCTGGGAGCTCAAGGGCCAGGCAGGACAGTCCCATGGGCCGCAGGTGGCCCGCGGGCCGTAGTTTGCCCACCTCTGAACTATATCTATATTTCTTTGCAGCCTCCCATTCAATTTATAAGGATTCAAACAGTGGCTACACTTCTCTCACCTGATAACAAGCCATCTCTTTACAGTGCATTGTGGTATGCAGCAAATTAGCTGCATGAGTCCTATTATATAAATAGGAGTCACATGACTAAATTTTCCAGTACACAATGCACTGAAATTTTAGCCCTAAGTCTATTAAACGTTAACTTTGAAGAGTTGGCTAATCATCTTTAAGGCAGATTTCCATCACTTGCAAATAGTAAGATGGAATAAGGAAGAAATAAAGCTTCCTTGAATAAAACTTAAAAGCTAGTACAGTGGCTTCAATGGGTTTTGGTTGGCTGGCATCCTTCTAGTCAAAGATGTGGCTGCAATAAAAACTAGTAATCTTTTGCCTCACTTTTGCTCCTCCCTCCATTTTTTTAACCCTGCTCAAGCTACTTCAAGATTTCCAGCAAAGGGTCATGAAAACATTTACCCGCTTAGGAAAACAAATAAAGAAGTGTCATAAATGGACACAAGTATGGGGTCATAAACTGTGTGCACAGCCCCTAATGCGCTACAAAAGGCTGCTGGAGTCCCTTGCTAAACAAGTCAAATGTTTTATAAGGGAAGATGTTCAGGTTGGAAGCGTTTCATCAATGAAGAACTTTTAGTTTCTTTTCAGACAGGTCCCTTACACAGAGGCTGTGAGATGTTGCCACACTTCGCACTGCTTGAACCACAACTGCATTTCCCCAAGGTAAAATATGTAAAATATGTTGCATTATTATTTGAGAGCTGGGGTTAGTCTGTGACAATCTTGTAAATTTTTGTTCGGTCTTCTATTGGGGAATTACAATGTTTTAGCCATTTCTTTGGTATTAAGGGTCATACATATATAAAATACACACATACACTATATTATTATATATAATGAATAAATTGTGATTTAATAGTGAAATGCCTCCAAATAAAAGTTGGCCTCTACCACTGCTTGAGCGATTAAGCCTAGCAATATAGCTCACAATATGTTTACAGATCGTCTGGAAAATAGGGCCCCTGCTCTGTTTTTCACTTACTTTACAATATAGAGCAAAGTTTTGGTCCATAATGATGAGAAAATGATATCTGGGATCCCAAGAGTTTATTCTTTTGGGGCCTGATCCAAAAAATGCATAACAGTCAACAAGAATATTTTAATGAACTTCAGCGGGATTTGTATTAGAGCATTAATGTTTACACCTACTGGAAAACCACAGAGGACTGCTCATCCATATTGCAATAGTACACAATACACCCACCAGTATTGTTGCACTGGATCATACCATAAGAAGCAACATACAATGGCACCTGCCATCAAGGATAATGCAAGATATATATGAATCATCAACTTAAACAAGATTTAGGGACACTATTAAGAGTAACAATAAAACATCATCCATATTTACTTACATTCAACTATTCATGATCACATCAGCAGATTCCATAATATTTTAGAAAAAAGACCTGGAGTTGCTCACCTTATAATAAGGAACCAGACTTATGAAAATAGTAGTCTTCTTATCCCAGATGAGCCTCACGCCATTGCTGGCTTCAATAACAAGATAGAGCCCCACTGCACGACTCCAATATTGTATATCTTTGTCAACAGCTAGCTGAATTGCTTCATATTTCTTGTCCTCCAACTTCAGTTCAGTTCCCTGAAGGACAGAAAGAGAAGGGATATAACAGCACTGGTTTTATAGTGAGGCAAGCTCTTGGAATGATGATGCTGATGGACTTCATTGTGAAGACTGCCAAACCACTGCCTAAATCCTTAGCAAGTGGAAATCACCTAGTTCCATTCACTTTAATGGAGCTATGCCAACTTTCAGTTTCGAGGAACATGACTACAAGCAAAGGGCAGTTTTGATCAATTACATTCTAGGGCTGAACCCATCCAGGGCCACCACTCACCCCTAGAAATATTTTAATAGCCTTTGAGCAGGTGACTCCGGTGGTTCCACATGGAACATTCACTGTGACGATCCTAAACGAAGCATTGCGATCCTCACCACAATAATCCTGTTGAGAGTGGAATAAAGAAACATAAGTCAATGAAAGGAACCATATTATTTATTTTGATTTCAATCTAAAATAATTTAAATTTATTCTTCAAATTCCATTACACACACACACACACACACACACACACACACACACGTGCCATTTAACTCTGTGTTTACCAAATACTGGGAAAGAAGTGGAACAATTGAATTAAACAATAGTTTATGTCCCAAAAGATATGGATATTTGTTTTCCAATTTCAGAATCAGCCACTTGTTTTGGAGTAGCATTAATGAGCTGACAACTTTCATTGTCAAGCTAGCCCAGTTGTGTACAATCTGCAACAACATCAGCAGAAGAAATGTTCACTCAAGTGCCATTAATTTCCTTGCACAGCTAGGATTTGTTGCAAATATGGAATTTAACTTGGCAGAAGCGGCTGTCACCACAGAAACAGTGATCTTAAAGAAAAAGGGTCTAAGACAGATGGTCCAAGAACCAAACTGATAGCTATGTTGTTGTAAAACTTTTCATTCGTTTTAGAAGATCTGTCTGCTCACGGCTCCCATTGGACATTACCTGGGCAGCCATATATTCACAGTGTCCATCAAAGTCATAGTGTTTTCCATCAAAGCTGATATAATGGCCACTTCCATATATAGTACAAGTCCCAAAGCACACATTATTGGTGCAGGTCCATTTTCCTTTTTGGCAGGTACTAAGGAAAGAATAAAAGAGTTGGATAAAATCTGAAAAGTCAAGTCCTAATGCTGATGTATGCTGCTTTGGAAGCTGCAGGATAAATCACATAGCTGGCTGACACAACATGGAATCCATCACATGCATAATATTATGGCACAGGGTATTATAAATCACCATCTCATTAACAGTCCCCACATGGAATTGGCCCACTGACAAATTTATAGCATGGTTGTTAGCGCTGCACAGCTTCCTTTTTTGTTCCCGCATCAACACTACCCAAAAATTACACTACCACCCAATCAGAGATGCCCCTGGCAGAGAGACGGATTCTGAGCTCAGTTACAGTGATCACCCTAAAAACTGGTCCATTTTGCCTGAGATAAACAGAGGTAATTACCTTAATGTTTGTAGTATTACCTAAATTTACACAAAAAGGCCTCATCCGAGGTCACAAAGAAGCCAGAGTGGGGCTGAGAATCAAGGCTTGTATACCTATATCCTGCTCATCACAGTGGTATTTAAACCATTTCATTACTATTCATTTACTACAAGAAATATACATCAAAAGAAAAGTCGAGAACTTTACAGCATCTTACCATTTGTTGCAGTCCACTTTTACGGCTTCTCCAGAAGAATAAAGCTGCTTGTTATGAATACATGGACAGTCCTCCTCCTTGACACAGCCCCCTTTGCCATCATCAATCAGTCCATGAGGACACATGCACCCTGAGACACACTCTGTCTGGAACTAAAGAAAATAAGACAAAAAATATTATTTTATAAGAAAACACGATTTCTCTGTTATCCCACTTCTTCTACAAACATTCATTCCATGTGCTTCATTCCCTGGTTTATAACTCAGCCATTTTAATTTATTTATTTCCATCGGTCTCATCTCTCTAGTATCTGAGTGCCTGAGAATTTCCTTCATATTTTACAGAGATGTTAAGTTCAGACTATCTTACTTTTGTTCTACACAGAAAACTACAGTGCTGTATTGTAAACAAAATGCCTATCCAACTAACCCATAGTTTTCCTACTGAGAAAAGAGAAGACAAATCAGTGAAAAGAGAAAGGATGGCAAAAAGTAGTGGAGAACTAGAACAAAAATGATGAAAGAAAAGAAAGGATGGAAATAAAAGGAAATGAGAAAAAAGACTAAAAGATCATGTTGGTCAGATTTGCACTGCTTCATTTAGGGACTAAGGGAAAGAAGGAGCCATGCCATAGTCAGAGGTAAAATGAAAACTTACATAGTCAGTACCCAGTGTATGGCAGCTTAGCTGCAGAGGGGTTTGTGAAGACCAAGACTTGACACTGCTGCAATCAAAGTGAACCTTGGGGGACGGGCACTCTGTAAAAAAAGATACCATGTGAGATGGGTGAACACTGAAGATCAAGGGAAAGAAAATAAATGGGGCGTTATTAGATACTGAGACAGAAACAGCAGCGTGTACCCCTTAAAAAGAAGAACAGGAGTACTTGTGGCACCTTAGAGACTAACAAATTTATTAGAGCATAAGCTTTCGTGGACTACAGCCCACTTCTTCGGATGCATCCGAAGAAGTGGGCTGTAGTCCACGAAAGCTTATGCTCTAATAAATTTGTTAGTCTCTAAGGTGCCACAAGTACTCCTGTTCTTCTTTTTGCGGATACAGACTAACACGGCTGTTACTCTGAACCCTTAAAAATAATAAATGGAAATATCCTTTCTAATACAAGGTAAAATCCTCAGCCAAAAGCAAAGTGAAAGGTGGTGACTGTTTCACAGAAGGGAAAAAGAAACAAGTGGTGAATTCAATGAGAAACTGAGATGTTTCTCTGTAAAGCATTTCACTTACTGACTTCTGTTGGTATCTTCACTTGAGTGCAATGGAGAATTCCATTTCGGCAAACACTAAAAAGGATGAGAAGATAGAAATTCATAGGATGTCAGACTAATGTTTTCAATTGATAAACATCTGAGAACAAATTGCAGAGGCATAAATGAACAAATGAGATTATTATTTCTGCCAGACAATTATTCTTTTGAACTGTCAAAAATTCCCTATTGCTGTGGTATGTTCTTAGGTGTTAAAGTAATAATGAACCCAACTGATCTATTAGTGCAATAATGTTTAGTAGTGGCCTTTGTGAAATATGCACCTTGGGGAGGAAGTCCCACATGATTTCAACAGAGATTTCATAGTGAGCTTGGGGGAAAGTTCTGCAGAACTTTTGAATGTTACATTATAAACAGATGGTAAATTAATGATTTTCAAAGAATGACCACAAATTATCCTGCAAATCCTCAAAATTGCACTTTTTAGCAATCAAGGGAATACATGCTCATCCCTTTCAGAGCATGTCCTTAGCCTCCAATAAATACATATAAATACATATCACCATTTAGTGCCAACTCCAGTCAAATGCAATAACCTCATTGGTTTGTACTCTTAACTTCTAGTTTCCTCCTCCTTGAAAGGCAAGGAAATATTTTACCATTCACAGCATGAGTCACTGGAGTTCATGCAAAAGACTATTGCTTCTGGGAGCCTGCATGCTGGTTTTGGAACTCCACAATCTTGATTAAATGGGTATCAATTAGTAACTGTTTTAACTGTTAGAATAATCTGTTTTCAGTGAGAAACCCACTAATTGTTCATGTAGCTTCTTTTCCCCATTGCCTAGCAAAACTCCCATTGACTCTAGTGGTGCAGGATCAGGTCCATGGTTACCACAAGAGGCCACCACACACCTCATAAATAAAGAGATATGCCATACATATTAATAAGTTAACTTACAGCAGTATGACGTTTTGTTCTGCTAGGGTGGTGGCAGGTAATATATACCTTTTATCTACATGGTATCCCCATCAATATCAATATATAGTATATTTAATAAGCAAAGATAAGAAGTGGGGGCTTTCACCTCCACAATCCACAAGTGACGAGCCATAAAATAACCTACCAGCGTTCTTCTTGTTTCACGATGACATCCCCAGGTTCCAGGTATGACCCTCTATGGTAGCATGTACAATGGGAGATGGGCACACAGTTACCCTTCTCATTCATATAGGTGTTATCAGGGCAGCCACAGCCATCAACGGGAATAAAGCCCTCTAAGCAGTGCTTTTCACCATCAGCAAGGGAGCGACAGGTATGTTGACATGTGGTCAGATTGTAACGGAAGACCTGGGATGCTGGGCAAGAGGACACTTCTTTGTCTGGAGAGGGGGGGAAAAGACCAATGGTTGCTATACTGGCAAATAAAAAAACCCTGACCAGGCATTATAGAATTTAAATCTTTCTTTCTGATCACTCTGCCCAGGCAGTATGTAATAATAAAAATAAAGGGACTTCCTCTCATTGTATTATGGAATAAATTATCGTAATTAATAAATAGTTTTGCCTTAACTTTGTCCTACCTTTTAAGTTACCATCTAGGAGGTAATACTATTCCATTCTAAAGGGTATATTCTTCCTTTAATGAACATGCATAATTTATTTTATTATAAATGGGAGTTGAGTATATAGAGGAAGCAATGAAAAGATCCATTAAATAAATAAATAAATAAATATATTTATGTAGCATTGTTTCTTTTTCTTTTCCCTTTAGTTAACTGATCTTTTGCTATTGGAATTTGCTTTGTAATAATAATATCTTTTTCTCTGTTGCTTCATAGCCCTATAACCCTCCAATAGAAGCACAATTTAACAAAGCCCAGTTCCCAGTGTTGATGATACCATTGATAACAGAACCAATAAAATAAATAAAATGGAAGAGCTATGATGGCTTATAGTCCACTGGACAAAGAGAAATAGATCAGTGTTTGTGAAGTGGTAGAGGAGATGACGAAAGGGAAAATAATTACTCCCCAGTTTATGAAGTTGTCCTATAAATGAAGGACATTTAAAGAATACAGCTTTAACTATTCAAAATTCTTGACACTGTCCCCTTAAATTGTATTGGGCATCTCCAAGGCACTTTTAAACTCTTAACACTGAGTTTAATGTAACTGTAGTCAGGTGCACTCTATCCATTCCTATGACGGATTTCAAGGGGATTACAGTGTCATCACTTACTGCAGACAGTTTGTCTCCAGCCCCCCAGCATGATTCCTTTTGCGGCACAGGCTCTTGCGTAAGAGGAGAGGGCCCCACACAAGCATTCTTCACTGTTCTTACAGTTGCAGGTGTCATATTTACATCTCTGAGACAAATAAGAAGCAAATTGTTAACACACCTGCAGGAGGAGGATTAGAACTATAAAATGAAGACTGTGAAAACCGGGGCTCCAGTACAGTAACTGTAGAACACCCAGTATCTTCTTTCCCATGTGGCTTTCATTCACTCCCATAATCAGAGAGCTCAGTAGATGAGCAGAGAGCTACCCACTAGTGAGGGACAAACCCAAAAAGGCTCAGGGTGCGTTTGATTAAGCATGAAAAATGTGGATAGTTCGCCAGACCTTATCTCAACAGCCAAACCTTTTGAAAGTCCAAAGTTTAGCCAGCTTCCTAACAGCAGCCTTTTTTAAGGGAACTTTGATACTTTTAATTCCTGATCAGCCACAACCCGGAAATGTACAAACCCACAGAAATTAAACATAATAAAAGCAAAAAAATTAGCTGAATGGGTTAAGATCTTCACAAAGGTGCAGCTCAGACTGAATTATAGAAATTAGTAAAAGCTGAGGGTTCTTTCTGTTCTCCCCAGATTGGTTTGTTTATCCCTCCTCAAACAGAACTGAAAGCAGAGGGAAACAGACCAGGAATAAAATGACACATAAATGGGTTGTTGTTTATCTCTGGATCAAGTAAACTGAATTTATTGTTTATTAAGCCACAACATAGATTACATTAATGGTTAAGGGCTGGCTTAACATGTGACTGTCATGGCTCAGTATTCCTGCCTCTCTTGAATTCTCATATGAAAATGAGACTCTATAGTGCCCTTTCATCACACACAAGCCCCACCCCGAAAAAAGCACAATGATTTCCATCTTCTAAATTAGCATTCTATGGGAAAGCCTGTTGTAGGAGATCAGGGATGCACACAATGCCATTGGACATTACAAAATCTGAACCATTTTTTATGGCCAAGTTACAATAATCCCTTGAAAATATGTATATGGTAAAACACATATTAGACCAGTGCCAGAAGGTGTCAGTATAGTATAAAATCCACACCTTATAATATTCCACAGGATCAATGACTGAGTGACATCTGGCAAAAGGAGATTCTAAATTTTTCAGTAAGGAACACCAATATTCAGCATAATTTTCTGTAACAAAAGGAGAGAGAATGAATTATTTTCCTTGCATCATACCCTGTTGCACCATATTGTCACATTACAGTATGCAAAATAATCTGACCCAAGCAACAAAATGATTAAAATGAGAACCCTAAATTTTTCTGGGAGTGGAGAGATTGCACAGAATCGCTATAAATTTGGCCCACAGTCTCTGATTCAAGTACCTACTGGCAAATACATAGTGGAAATCATATCCTATTAATGCAGTCTGCCTGCACCGAATTGTCTTCCTCTAGCTTTCAATTGTTTGAGAACTCATGATCAGAAGATCACAAATCCAAGCTAAACATAAAAAGAAGCAATAATGCTAAGGAAGGCGCACCACTACTCCAGACATATATTGTAATATATTAATGACTTTTCTTCTGTGTCTTTCAACACAGGGTTGCCCTTGCAATTTCCCTCTGAACTTTCCATCTCTTTTATAGAGTCACAGATTCAAAGGCCAGAAGGGGCCATTATGATCATCTAATCTGACCTCCTGTATAACACATACCATAAAACGTCCCCAAAATAATTCCTAGAGCAGATCTTTTAGAAAAGCATCCAATATCCCTTTTAAAATCATCAGTGATAGAGAATCTACCAGGAGCCTTGGTAAATTGTTCCAATGGTTAATTACTCTCACTGTTAAAAAAATATTCTTATTTCCAGTATGAATTTGTCTAACTTCAACTTCCAGCCATTGGATCAAAACCTACTGCCTGAACACAAAGCTGAACAGTGGACCCTCAGATTAAGACTCTGACACATTACCAAGTAAATTCTCCAGGGTCCCATAGATGACTAATGGCATTTTGAAATAATAGCTTTATTGTGTATTTATTACCATTTGAACCAGGCAGATCAAGGACTTGAACTTGGGTCTTCCACAGCCCAGTTGCATGCCTTAACCACAGGACAATCAATTACTCTCAAGGGGAAAGCACCTGTTAGCTGATGTGTGCAAGCCCACAGTACATCAGACAAGCACACACATTATTAACTTATCAGCCTTCTAAATAAAGATTATTATTTTGATACTGTTATTTGACTGACTGTGTATGAGATATAAAATTCGGAGGAAAGAGGTTCTATGAAAATGTAGTATTCTTACTGCTTTCAAAGCTGAGAGCACAAGGGTCTTCCAAATTATCCACTTGGTCTTTACAGGTGGCTTGTGCTTTCCAAGTGTTAGCAAAGGCAGATCCTGTAGCTTCTACCAGCCCACCAGCTGTTTTAAAATCATCATATTCTATGCCATTGAAATTCCCACAAAGACCTGTTGAGAAAAAAATGTGGTGTTTAAAAATAATTATTATTCATTCTTCTTCTAAAAGAGCAACAAAAGAGGAAAAGGATGATTTACCACATGACTAGCAGTCAGATTGTCAAACAGAGGGCTCCTCCAACTCCGTATTAAAATTGCAATCACAAAAGTAGACATTTGCGGGGTCTCACTTTAAAAATCCAAGCTCTGGGGCAGGTGGCCCTCAACTGGTGTTCGGAGTTTTGGAGGATTCTCCCTATCATCCTTTTATGGAATAGTTTCCCAAGACTGGCCACTTAAGTAATTTAAAACTAGACTGAACAAAGCAGTGGTGAATATATTCCAGCGATCAATCCTGCATTGACATGGGGGTGACGGGTTTAGTTAATCTGTAATATCAATAATTCATCTGTAAAATGTGTGAGCTGTGGGGCCATTCTCTCATGAAATTTTGGATTCTGCTCTCATTCTTCCTATATTCAACCAGCTAAGCATTTCTGTCTCTAGAGCTGGTGCCTTTTAAAAAATATGTATCACTAAATATTAAAAAGTGTTCATTCATTAAGTCTATATTAGAATCTTGCAGGCACACAGTTTCCTTAGTATCTTAATTAGTATGGAATAATTCAATAGCTAGCATTTTCTTGCTATGCCAGTCACAGACACATCTCACCATCAATGTTAAGAACACACAGCACTTCAGTTGCAAATATTTTTGCTGCATCATTTCTCCTTTAGAAGTAGACATAAGTGGGCACTTACCTTGCAGTTTTCCTTGGGCAGATTGATCCACAATCACAAACAGCTGCATGATTGGAACCAATTGGATTTGTAGCTTGAGACCAAAATAGGTATGCACAATGAGATGGTATGAAGTTGGCTGGAAAATTGAGAAGCTTGCTGGAAAACAAAAGGAAAGAAAAGTCATGTTTCCCTGATTTTTTATTTGTTTTTATCACCTCTTTCTGTTATCATCCAGAAATGTCACAGACAGGAAAACACTAGCCTGCTGAAAGCAACACTTTACATGAGCAGCCCGAGTCACCATCTGCCCTGAAAACTGCAACAGGCAGAGGACCAAAGATCAGATTCTGACAGATCCAATGCTATGAAAACATGGAATATTCAAAGACTATTGTATCAACTTTATAAATGTTACACGTATCATTATGCGCTAGTTAGTGATCGTATTCCTGGCTCAATGTGTGAGCTAAAGGATGCTTCCCACAGGAACTAAAGACACTGGATAATAATTAATGCAAATCCCCAATACCGAAACCTCTGGGCAATAACATCTACTGGTTTGACCTAGTTCAAAAAGTCTTAACAGGCAGAGGACTTGAAACTGTACAAAATGACAGCCCTGACCTGGGAGATATTCTCTCTCACATGAGTCTGTGTCCAGAGACAGGCTTTGTGAGAGGGCCCAAAGCACTTTAAAACATACCCGAGATTCCATGTGGAAGACGGGTGATTGTCTGGTGAGCCAGACATGCATATACATTGTTCAGAGTTTTAAAGATATGTTTTTTTCTGAAATGCTTTTGTTCTGAATAACTAGTACTTGGCTTTATGAGGGCTGGCTGGTCACTGTTAACCCTATCCTCACTGTCACTGAGACAACAGCAAGTGCTGGACTGAAGTCAGATCTGCTGAGGTGATCACAGTGCATTGCAGGAGTCTGCAGCCAAAGCCCCCATCTGAAGGGAGAGGGTCGTGGGGGATCCTGCCCCAGGAAAGGTGATGGCTAGATGCCTCAGACATAAGTGGGGTGCCCTCCCAGAGAGGGAGAGGGCATGAGAGGCATAGTTAACTCAGGACCGGTGACACAAACCTCTCTTATTTTGCTTTGAAGAACACTGACCACTTAGGCCTTGGCTACACTTACCCGCTAGTTCGGCGGCTGGCAATCGAACTTCTGGGTTCGACTTATCGCGTCTAGTCTGGACGCGATAAGTCGAACCTGGAAGTGCTCGCCGTCGACTGCGGTACTCCAGCTCGGCGAGAGGAGTACCGCGGAGTCGACGGGGGAGCCTGCCTGCCGAGTGTGGACCAAGGTAAGTTCGAACTAAGGTACTTCGACTTCAGCTACGTTATTCACGTAGCTGAAGTTGCGTACCTTAGTTCGAATTAGGGGGGTAGTGTAGACCAAGCCTTAGCTATAATGCCAGCCCCTGCTATATTAATAACCCAGCTACTTATGATGACTGTGTGGGATCAGGAATCAAACAGATCTTCGCTCTGTGGCATGATGGCTCACAGTGCTGAGTTATATGCTACTGTATTAAAAGCTTTTTTGAAAAATCACAATAAGTAACTTATAACAATAAGTAAGAGTCTCCCTCCCTATGCCCCCTGCTTAACTACCATTTGTTCCTGTTTCTATTTGAAGATCTCCTTGTTCTTCCCACTTCCTCCATGGGCTGGTTTATTTACTTAAGGGTTTGGTACCTCAGGTGTCACAGTGAATGCTGGGTACAATGAAAGGGACAGCAGTGACAGTGACTCAAAGGGGCAATTCCCACTATCTTTCTGAGAGGAGAATGATGGTGACTCATAAGTTTCTGCCACTGTAATGACGACATATTCCAGTCAGATTCCTGTTTTAAAACCAATTCAATCTAACACAAAATATCTGGAGCAACTAATGGTAAGACCCTGGACAACCCCCAAATAGAGAGAGGACTTGCCATTCCAGAATAGACCAATGGTCCATCTAGTTCAGTGTCCTCTCTTGATATTGGCCAGTGCTGGATAGCTATGGGGAAGATGTTAAATCTACACTGCAGGGAACATTTCTTCTGGACCTCACCTAGTGATCAATGTATGCCCTTAAGTATGGAGACTGAGATTGCTTTCCCCCTTTTATCCTACATCCATAAATCATTGTAAGAATGGATGGTATGTCATATTATATCAAATGGAAGCACTACTCAATTGTACATATTAAAAAGAAGTAGCTCTTCAATAAAAGAAACATCCCAAAATTGAACTCCCTATTAAACATTCCTTGCTTCTAATTTACAAGTGCTGAACTTAATTGATGCTTGAGTTGAAGTCACATCCAAAGAACAAAAAGAAGAGGTGTTTTTGAAGCTACCCATATATTTTTTAGCATAGGGTTTTCCAGTCACCTGTATTCCCCAGAACTGGGATTCTCAACCTGAGTCACAAACAGGTGTCAGAGGTCGTAACTACCCTGCCCTTCCCATATTGCTACATGGGAGAGGGGTCCCTCTATGGAAAAGAGTGTCATAATATTGAAAGGTCTGAGAACCATAGCTGTTACTGATTGGGGCTGTGGATATTTATTCCCAGGAACTGAACTGGGTGAATGTTAAACCAGCTCACTGTATGTGCCAGCTGTTCATAAAACACTCAAAAACAGCTGAGCTCTGACACGGTTGGAGCTATTATATATAGGCAATACAGCATTATCAATCCTGAGTGGAAAAATCAACAGAACAGCCCTACAAAATAAATAAAGTGGAAGAGCCCTGCCCACTGGTGCCTCTATGATGTTGCCCAGAAGGAGTCATATACTAAGGTGAGGCTATTTAATATGTGGCCTGTATATTATATTGCTCATTCTGTAGAGTACTTTGATCTGGATCCTTTCTACCAGGCAATTACAAACTTCTCCTTCCATGTGTGTCTGTCCTCCCACCCCTCTATTTATGCAACTGAATAGTTTTTGGTAGAGGTGGCAGTGACTGAGAAGAGGTGCTGATCATGGAGCTGGTGACTCTGCAGCGTAAACATTCACAATAAGCAGCGCTAAAAGGATTTACACATTTTTGGGGAGGTTACTTCAGGATCCTCTGTTTACTGATCTCCCACAACAACGCTCACAGATTCTGCCTCACTGCAAACTTCTTTCTAGCAGAAGAAGGCTAAATGTAACTTTTTCTAGGCACCATCAGCACTGCTCTGTGCTTCACCGCAGGGCGTTGTTTGACACAAAGCTCCATACCCCAAATGTAAGCTGATGCCTCCATTGAGCTTTCTACTCTTGTCAGTTCAGCCACAGAGAGACCTAAGGTCAGTCCCCAAGACCACCAACCTTGAAAGGAGTACTTAAAGGGGAAAAGGAAACAAGAAGAAAAAGATCCTCTTGTTGGAATTTAAGTGATAGATATAAATCAGAAAACTTTTGCTCACTCCTCACCAGAGTATATGGGTAAAAATTACCCTGGAGTTAAATATGACATTCCTGGTCCCACACAGAATATATGCTGGCAGTGAAGTTCATTTCTATCTATTTATGTGAGACACACACAGATTAAACTATTTGCCCAACATCATATGGGAAGCCTGTGCAGCACTGGGGCTCAGGCCAGTGCCTTAACCACAAAGCCATCCTTCCTGATTAGCCTCTGTACACAGAGCCACCCTCTGGTGGTTAGGTTACAAATTCCTCCATGTATTTTCTCAAGTCCCCTTCCTCTCAAGCTCTTTACATTGCAATCCAGTTCATTCCAGCACAAACATTCAGGAAATGCCTCTCTGCCTTTATTTCATCAAAGGCTCTAACACATAAAGAGCTTGTTTTTCCCATAACATCAGATGTGCATTGGAGAGGTGGTCACATTCCTTACCTGTCACATGAGGCAAGTGCACTTCCAGTTCATTCAGCTGCACAGTGCCATCTGATCTGAAAACCAAGATCTGTGTGCAAGCAAAGAGAACATGTTTAAATTACTGCAACTTCATGTACGCAGAGGGAAGCCCACCATGAACATTAACCTTAAAACTTGGGAGACAAGAAGGGATCATGCTACTTTGTGCAGACGAACTCAATATTCTAGTCACAGTTTAAAAAAGGAGCAATCTAATTAGCTAATAAAGATTCTGTCTGCCCTAGCATCCAGTACATGTACAAAGCTTTGGGCTTGTTAGACACATTTTTAATGTATACTAAAACAGTTTCTACTAGAGAAAAAATGCTTCAAGAAAGTCACTTATTCTGGATACCAACTTTGCCAAGTGGCTGAAAACATTTGGCACTTGACACCAGTCATGTGTGGGGATTTGCTATAAGCACACACCTTGCCATGTGTTATTTCTTACATAATTGTACAGCATTGATAGAATGATAAGGAAGTGCTTCAGGAAATTCTTAATACAAATTTTAGTATGTACTTTTGGGAACATAACTAGTTTCACAAATGTTACTGTCAAGAGCCAAGAAGACCAGAACTATATGGCAGGAAAGGAGGAGAAAAAACTCACAGAGGTCTAGATACTATAATGATGGGAGCATTAGAGATAAATTAGAAAGACAGAACAGAAAAAAATAGATTAGACAAATGGGCAGATTGAGTAAGAGTGAGAATTTCTAATGTCCCCCCTCACTATTAATCTTGAGTGAAATTCAGACTGTTGAGAAGCTTGGCTTGATCAGTTTTCAAGAGTTTGAATCCTAACCAGAACATCTTAGGTCTGCAAAACTGGACTTAAATCTCAATAAAATAAAATATCAAGGACTTCTTATTTCCAGTCAGACTGGAAATCCCATGAGAGCAGACTCACAATGCTTCCAGCACAGGGCAGAACCAGAAAGAAAGAAAGAAAGAAGAAACAGTCAAGCAAAAACTTTTAACTCTGAACTTGTTCAGACTGTGCAGTGCCAATCTGCTTTGGGATTTGTACAAACATTTGGCTGTTTTTTATTTTTTCTGTATTCAACCATCCTTACTCAGAATCCTCAGAGAAAGATTATCAAAAGTAAGTAGGGAAAGAGAAATCAGGAAAATACATTGAGAGAATCTACACATCCAGCAGACACCCACATATCACTTACATTTTTCTTGTGGTCTATTAACAGCACAACAGTCTTCAAACAGGTCTGTTTGTCCGTGGAGCCACAGGGAGACAGCTCTGCCAGGAGGGCGTGAGTGTCATTTATACTTTCCTGCAATCAAAGTGGAAAAAAACATAAATTAGTACAGTCTGATGGTTTGTATAAACCCCACACTGGCTGAGAAGGGGTTAATTGGAGCCTGAGCACTCTATTACCCCCACATTATTACACCTGGAGTATGTGTCAGGCTCAGGGATGAACAGGGCCGGATTTAGGGGCAGGCTACCTGGGTGAGCGCCTGGGGTTCCAGGCTTGGGGTGCTGTTTTTGTTGTACAGATCCTAGCATGCAAATTTATTGTCTTATATGACATGGATAAATCATGCATGTAAATCGTGCATCAAAGTCATGAAATGGGCTACAAATGCAATAAAAAATAAGGTATTCAAAAGTTTAACAAATGGAGGGGGGGCGCCAAAGACGCTCCTTGCCTGGGGTGCCATTTGGTCTAGGGCCAGGGGTAAAAGGAAGGAGTTCAGTGTAGCTGGAAGGAGGAGAGAGATGGTCTGGACTTCCATCTCTATGGGAAGGGCCAGATGGGATCCAGGCGAAGGCTATAAGCATACAATTAACTCTTAGGGTGAGTCTTGAAAAAGGAGCAGGACTCCAAGGAGACCGCCATGTGCATAACAGTTCTGCAGGAGAGCGGAGAACTTGGGGAAGCCTAAGATAGACTAAAGTCTGAGGCAGAAGGTGCTTATTTTGTGTTTTGTCTGTTTTACTGGAGGATTCTAGGGAGAAGCCCTGAGACCTTCTGCTCTGGAAATAAACTGAGACTGAAGAAGAGCCCAGGTGAGGTGGAAGGCATTATATTTGCTACCATTATTTTGTCAGACATTTTTTGGGACATTCATACTTCAGAAGGGATGGAACTATAGTGTGACCTGTCTGGAAGGCCAAGTCACCACCAGACCAGACCACTAATGTCCCAAGGAAGAGAGCTAGGTGGACTTGCTGAAATGTTGTTTCATGCCACACAGGAGCATTCCGGGACAGTGAGTCTATGACACAGAGGCAGCTCTTCCATACCCTGAGCTGATTTCTATCACAGAGGACTGAAATCATCTGTTAAACTAACAAACACTGTAGAGCTTTACGTTTGAGAACTTTCTTTCTAGCACTACCACCGGAACTAGGACTTCCTTTCAAAGCTCCAGTGGCAAGCATTCAAGTGTTGGTAAGTCAGATCCTTGTTCTCTGGAGCAATGGGGACCAGGTACTTCAGGGACAAAGGGATGACATAACTCACTGTGCTCTCCTCCACCCCCCAATTGACTCAATATCACCCGAACACAAGCATAGGTGTATTACAGATTAGGTAGGACATTTCCAACCCTCATTTCAGATCTATTTGGCAGAGCTGAGTCCTTGAAGTTGCAGGTCCAGTCATCTGTTCACTAGCACCAGTGTGCTCCTCTGGACTCTTATAAGTGAGAATGGGTTGCGTACCATAAACCTGTTCCATAATCATCATGAAATTGGAAACGACTAAGGCAGTCAGAGTGTAGCAGGTGAGCACAAACCCTCACTACCAGATCAATGGACACTGGGGATCATGACTCACTTTGAATTCTCTAGTATAGACTCTACAGTGTCCTCCGACCCATGCCTCAAAAAGTATAATGAAACAGTGATCTACAGCCACTAAATCAGAAGGCAGATGCATCTATATTTGCTATCTGAGAGAAGAGACCTTTAATACATGATACCTTGGACAGCACATAGTAGCAGTCTCCATGGAAGGTGTATTTCTTCCCATCAAAGGTGGTGATGTGAGCACCTCCTTCCACTAAGCATGAGGCTGGACAGGATAAGTGCTTGCACACCCACCTGCCTGAATCACAGGTGCTATAAACACAAATAAATAAGGAATAAAAAATGGGGTTAGGTGTCAGAGGGACTGAAAGCACTGAAAAACATCTGTATACAGAGCACCACTGGGTCAGGACAAAGTACCCCTAGGTGCTTTGAAAATTTGTCATTGGCTGCTTATTTAAAACTCTCCTCTTCCACATATTACAGACTCAAGATGCCATAAAATTGGTTCATTGTAGCATCTTGATATTGCAACACATGGAAAGGCACCATGACTTTTGCAGCAAGACATATACAAATAGGTAACAACTCTGCTGACAGACCCATGCACAGTCATTCTGAGAGCGGTTTAGAGTGAATTGTAATCCTTACCATTCTTCACATTCATTGGTGATAGTTTGCCCAGGTGAATACAGGGATCCATGCTGTTTGCAGTGACATTGGTTAACAGACACACAGCCTTTCCCATTGATGTCATCATACACCGTTCCTACAAAACACAAACGTAGGCTCTCATAGTTCATGTCAAAATACCAGCACCAATCAACCTAGGAAAAACTCTGGGAGCAGGCACACTCTCAACCAGACCCAAAATTAATGGTAATTGAAGATATCAAAAGGGGATTCGGCCACAGAGCTTTCATTGTTTTTAATGTTTAAGTTAATATTTTTAATGGAAGTTGTGTGGCTAAATCCCCTGTGTCACTTTGAAAATCTCAACTTAGATCTGCACATTCTATATGGTTGGATTTAAAATTCACCTAAACTATTGTTGTTGTGCTATCACTGTGAAGGTATTTTCCAAGGTTGGCAACAGGTCTTGAATATTAAATTTGAGCTCATTGTCACATATTATTGTATTATGTAGATAATATATATGTAATTATGCCTCTTTTCAGGGTTACCTACGGGGTCTGAAACTCTACATCTAAAAACATGCATGTCTACTGCTTAACCCAAAGGACCAACTCTCAGTTCAGAGGTGGTAACAGTCTCATAAACCACGTGCCTGGCCACAAACAGAAATAAAGAGCCTAACTAGGTTAGTGTGAGTTAAATAAAGCCAAGCTAATGCATTACTTTTGTAAACATGCTAGAATTTTATTAATTTACAAGGACAAATTTACTCCACTGGTAAAATGTATTCATTTCTAAAATGTAACTTGCTTTATACTGAATATTTCAGTCCTGAACTCCTTGCAGAGTTTTTTTTTTTTTTTTAGTGAAGGTAAAGTATAGATAATACAGCCTTTTTCAGATACATTCTGGAGTATATGAAGAGACTTGAATCCAAACCTATTGTCTCAGATAGGACTGAGAGAGACACCTACCTTCAGGGCAGAAGCAGCCATCCATGAAGTGTTCCTCACAAAGGCTGCTGATCTCCAAATGGGAACAAGTGCTTATGCATGGTGAGCTGCTTTCCTGGTAGATCATGTTTCCAGGGCACGTCTTAGCTAAAATAATGAAAGAAAAAGATCAGTGACTTGAATATAAACTCTGCATTCCACAGAAACCAAAGAGCATATATCGGCTCCAATGAAATCAGTGGAATTGACTCAATTGGCTGCAATTTGGCCAAATGTATTTATTGTATTTAATTTCTGAACCGCTTTTTTTCTTCTCTACATTCTTTTCTTGCTTCTTGAACAGAAGACAGTGATCCTAATCATGCTTCCACTGTAATTAATGACAAAAAATCCCACTACTTTCACTGGGAGCAGGATCAAACCATACAGCTTTCAGTTGGAACATAATTTCTACTTCCAATAAATGTCCTTAATAACAAAGACAAGGGAGGGGAAAACAGGAAATATACAAGCTGAGCAGTTTTAAATATTTCACCCAGGATGAATTGATTGCTCTGCCAAGTTTGGGAAGATACTTACGGCAAAACTCTTCTGTCCTCCAGTTTCCAGGCCGGCCACCAGCATGGGAGCATTGGCGAGAGTACTCAGAGATGGTGCTGCAAAGGCAGAAGGAATCCTCAGCTCCCTGGCAGGCACACTTATCCTGCATACAGGCTTGAACATACATCTCCAGGTTCAGACGGGACTCACAGTCAGCGAATACTGAAGAAGTCAGCAGACTCAGACACTCATCACGCTAAGGAGGTGGAGGGAAAAAAATAAAAGTTTAAAAGGCATCCCTGGCACCCGAGTTTCTAGAGAGATTCCTTTGTGCTAAAATGGTGCTTGGCTTCTGGACATCACTAATGGTTGAGGGATGAGTCCAAGTCTTAGGTTATCTCTGGATAATTCTGTGTCAGAAATAGCACATGTGCAACTAAGATCTTCCATCAGTTCTGCTCCTCCTTTTAGAAGGCATAACAACATTAATGCCTTTTGAGTTAGTTAGGGACATGGTATGTGCCTTGGAAAGTTCCAGGCTCTGACCCATCTCCACGCTCAGTGGTCTCCCCATATTGCAGGAATGTCTTCACCTGCCAGCTAAGTAAAGTTGACCACTATGATTACTCACATGCTGATTACAGGTTGTGACAGTCTGTGTTTCATCAGGGTCCTCACATACTGTGTTGGGTTTGTTAATCTTTTGCATATTTCCAAATGTGATTGGATTGAAGGTCATGTCTATGAGGAAGATGTAAAAAAGTCTTGATAAACACAGCAAACTTAACAATACACATCTGATTCCTGGCACTTTAGTGATCAAGCAAACTGTTTATTATATATCAGGCACTGTACTGACTATTTTAATACTATTAAGAAAATCCATTTCAGATGGACATGAAAAGCTTACTAGTATTCCAACAAGTGAGTAAATCTACACCAAGAGTTCTCAAATGGGCGTCGGGACCCCTCAGGGGGTCGCAAGGTTATTATATGGGGGGGTCGCGAGCTGTCAGCCTCCACCCAGCTTTGTCTCCAGCATTTATAATGGTGTTAAATATATTAAAAAGTGTTTTTAATTTATAAGGGGGGATCACACTCAGAGGCTTGCTATGTGAAAGGGGTCACCTGTACAAAAGTTTGAGAACCACTGGCCTATACCAACAGAGACTCCACAGAATCAGCTGATTCACTTGAAATATAGTACACCATTAATAATTTATCTCGTATCTCTTAACAATTGCTGGAAAATCTCCGATGGAATTTAAGTTCCTGTACTGTAAATCCTACCTTTGCCCTCTTTGATGCTTCCACATACAATATCTATACACCTGCTTTACATGGTATCTATATATACTGTCAGACCACTTACCGTTAGAGATAAACTCATTGTAGAGCTGCTGTCCATTGTAATCCCCACAAAGACCACATGTATGGTTGTTAAACTTGGCATCCAGCTCCAACTAAATAATGAAAACAAAACCAGAAAGAAAATCAGCTGTAGCACTAAAAAAAACAAAACATTCCCAACAAGAATAAATTCATTAGCAGGGGACGTTAATAGAGGAGAGATCGTGAATGCCTCTCCATTGTACATTAGGTTTTAGTACATCTAACATAATAGTAACACAGTTCAATGCAAACAATTACCAGGGGAAAATAAAAACATATCATGGAAGAATGTGAGAAGTTACTATACTGTGACGGTGCCTCTTTTAACCAAAATATTAGCTGTTTCTCATTCCCGTCTCATCTTCTCTTGAGAGTGAAGGAAAGTTCATTTCTATGTCTAACTCCAGTCACATAATGGACAAAGGAACCTTCTCATCTGAGAATAAACTATCTCCATTCCCAGTTGGAAGAGGCTGCTTAACACAATGACTCTGTTCAGCCTATGCTAATTTGTTAAAACCGAATAGTAGCAAAAGTAAAGTTCAGTGTCATACATACCATCAGTGAATCTTCACGGTTCCACATTAGAACCAGGCCCGCTCTTGCATAGACTTTAGTGTAGATTTCACTGTTCTCAATCAGCAAACCGGAACTATAGTATGGTGTTGTTACACTGAGAAGAAGACAGTCAAAGATTTTGTATTAGATCTAATGTAGAAAACAGAAAGGAGTAAACTGAATGTCTTAGGCATTGCAAGAGGAACATCAGAGTGCATGGAAGAACCAGGCTCTGCAGATTACACTTTTCTGGCCTCCATCTCTGAGTCCCACACAGCTGTCCTCTGTTGTACAGGACAGACTCTGTTTAGCAGGGAATTAAATCCCCTTCCTCTCAGATACTTGCTGAGGTAAGTCATATTTTGTTTGACCTAGTTTAAATTGCTCTAATCAGCAGTCATTCCAGTTGGTCACAGAAATCCAGTTCAGATTCTTCCTATTTCAAGGAAGTTTTGAAGATTTCTCTGTCTGATGCTTACACAGACTTTATTAGATAACACTTATCTCCTGTGGCCATCACATGTAAAATTTCAGACTTGACATTTTGGTGTCATCTGGAATTTACCTTGACAAGGCAAGGCAATCTCAGAGCCATGGGCTCCTTAAAGGGATAGATTCTCTATCTCAGGTTAGGAAAGAAGGCAAAATGCCAGTGAAGAAGTGTGATTCAGTCAGTAAAAGCAAAAAACAAAGGACCTGAACCTGGGAGAGCGAATATTCACTGCTTACCCATGATTGAGGTTCACATAGCAAATGATTGAGGGCACAAGAAACTGAATAGTGTCTTTCATTTTCCAAAAATCATATACTATTTCAGGAGACTGGATATCCCCTTTAAATAACCTTTATTTTTTGAGAGAATGGCCTAATGATTTGGGATGGGAACAATGTAGACATGGAGCCTGATGGTCAACATAAGTGGAAGAAAAATGTGGGGAGAAAAGAGCTTGTTAAAAACATCAACATTCAATAATCTAATTATAAGAGACGAATCATTAATAGAATCAGCAGAGATCATTAATTTGACCCAAGTATCTCAAACAGGATTGAACAAAAATGCTGTTGACTGATAAGAAGCTGATCCACTGAATATCCACCCTTATGTTCACTGTGTACACAAGCCACAATGCAGAACTTGGTTAGGTGATAAAAGCATTCCCGCAAACAGCTTCTTACAATAAAACCTAAATAGCTCAATACTTGACCAAACAGAATTAGTTACATTGGAATCCAGCCAAACCAATGAATAGCTATTTCCTTCTCTACACAGTTCTCAGAGCAAATGCTATTGCTAGTTTAATGGTGTGTGCCCAGGCATACATCCCCTCTCATAATTTCTTTCCTAGCCTTTCACAAGGGTATTTTAAGTCTTAATTTCTTGGTGCCAGAGCTTTTCTAACTACTCATCTTGCACATTTCTAATGCATGCAATCACGTTAGCTAGGGTATAGACACCAAATAGAAACTCACAAACTAACATTCCTACCACAAGCTACAGGTCACATCATGAACATTGGAGCATGAACATTTTTTAAAGAGAATTGTAAAACACTAGGCAGCTACTTGAGAGCATGGAGTCTTCTGGGATGGAGCTTTTCTAATGCTGACTCTAAGCTAGGGAATCAGAACAGAGGAGTTTTGTAGCATTTATGGAACCAACACTGTAGCACGAAGCCTTGACATAAATAACTGTTCTTTCTTCTATTCTGATTTCCACCTTTGTACATTTTATTTCTTTCATTCTTTGATTTTATAATTGTTTCTTTTCTTATCTTATACAGGGTACCTGTAAAGTAGTAAAAATCCAATTCTGAAGATTGCCTGTGTGGAACATGCAACTATATGCCGATACTGGAGTTTGCAATGGGGACCCACACTTACTAGGATGGCTATGAGTATCTGCTATGGGGTGGTGTTTGGCTTGCCTGTGTGTATCAGCTATGCCATTGAGATGAATAGAAGTGGCATTTCAAAAATCTTTATCTGCTCTATGGAGCCCAAAATTCTGTGGCAATCCACAGAAGAACTAGAAAGTCTTAGGGTATGTCGACACTAGAAATGTAATATAAACTAGTAATTACTGCGGTGGTACATGTCCACACTACCCTCCTTGGGTCGGTAGTGCACATCCTCACCAGGAGTGCTCTACCAGGAGAGTCCTCTCAGCTCCACTGGGAGCACTGTGCTGGGACCCTGGTTGCCCCACAAGCTTCCAGGTTCCCAGTGAACTGCCTCCTCTTCACTCCCCCTTCCCCGCTGGGAGCTGGGGGAAGCTGCCTAGGGCTTCTTGCCCTCTGGGAGTGGGGAACAGTTGCCCCAGCTTTTTGGCATCCCCACCTCACTCCCCACTGGGAGCCGGGCAGCCTTGTCAATTTGAAATTTGAAAGGGCGCCAGGATTTCTTGCTGTGGCTCCCAGCTAGCAGCAGGGTCCGAAACCACCAGGGCTTCTCGCTGTAGTGCAGACACTGACATAATTAGGTTGACATAAGCTGCCTTATGTCAACCTAACTGTGGTGTAGATGAGCCCTTAGAGACTCACTCTTTCCAGCACTCTGCTGATTGATATCTCAGGACCCCTTCCAAGCTGCAGAAGTACTACCAGCCGTGAAGGACTAAGTCCGAGTGCTGAACTCAGACCCAGCCCGTCTCCCCTAGGCAGAGCATGGTCATCAAATCATTCAATATTATGATATAACTTGAAGAAAAGATGTCACCAAATCACCATCTGAAGAGCTATCTGATTACCATAATATCCAGTATTAATTTTGTGTTGGTAGTCAATGGATTGGGTCCTCCCCAGCCACTTTTTAAAATTCTATAGCTTTCATTGCATTGGCATGTAGTGATATTTTATATGCCACTAGGACATGTGCCAAGGGTATGGGTTTAAAGAGTATGAAATTCTATAGAACACTGAATCCTATACACAGTGAAAACCTGTTCCACGAGTCTTCTTTTATTAGGATTTTATTGTTTTATGAACAATACATAGGAGAAGAATAGGTTCAGTGCATGGGAAAGCAATCTTTAAAGGATCCCTAAAAAGCTGCTTGTGAATTTCTTTTTAACACTTTGGTGCACAACTAGGCAATCTCTCTTTTTTGGCAGTAATATATGTCAAAAGACTTCATGATATTTCTGGATATCGTCTGGCTTGGTGCCTGGAAAATAGAACGTTATTTTCTATTCCTTAGTAGGCATTCACTGGACTGGGTTTGACAGTTTTTAATAAAACCTGTCAAGTATCAGAGGGGTAGCCGTGTTAGTCTGGATCTGTAAAAGCAGCAAAGAGTCCTGTGGCACCTTACAGACTAACAGACATACTGGAGCATGAGCTTTCGTGGGTGAATACCCACCATGCATCCAACGAAGTGAGTATTCACCCACGAAAGCTCATGCTCTAGTACGTCTGTTAGTCTATAAAGTGCCACAGGACTCTTTGCTGCTTTTAATAAAACCTGGGCTCTAGTTAGAGGCAGCAATGACAACAGAAGAGTATATATTTGTTTGATCATGTTAAAATCTGTTAAACCTGATCCAGGTTCTGGCACCCTTACTCCAGTACCTTACCTAGCAAGTGTCTCATTTGCTTCAGTGGGTCTATTTGGAATATTGTGTTCCTTCCCCAAAATTTTTTTTGCCTGGTGAAAGGCTCACAATAGATATCTTAATGCTACATATTGTACAGTTCTGTTTGTCTATGGAAGCATCTTACTGGACATTTCTTTGAAGAATTATAATACTCGAAGAACTCACATTTGCTCATTCACGACAATTGCATTTTGGGTGAGGTAGATTACAACATCCTTTATGGTTATCAGGACATATTCGATGTCAGGGTGTCGATTTTCATTCACAGCACGCTGGACGTGGACTGAGAACTCCTGGTAAGACTCTCGGCAGTCAGAAGCAAAGTTGTAATCACAGAGGCCAGGGAACTGGTAGAAGTCGCCATCAAAAGTTTTGAAATGATTGTTCCCCCAGGTACTGCAGACGTAGTGGCCATGGTTTTGGCTTCTGCCTGTTAAGTTATGGAGAAGGGATGAAGAAAGTGAAATAAAGTAGCTAGCACCCAATCATAATAAGCAACATTACACAGCAAGGCAGCTAAGCAATGGTACTTAAATGATTCAGCTATGGCATACTACTAGGTTTACACAAGAAGATAATCTGCTATGTATACAGAACAAGCCATTTATAAATATATACTCAACAATTTGCCAAAACACCAAATCCCCAGTGTCTGCATAATAAACAGACGATATGTGCATCTCTCTGGCTGAGAGTCATGCATTTTTACATGCAGCTGGGGCCTGGATACCTCTTGGAGTTTTGACTGCATGTGTGATGGATGAGAGCACTTGCCTGTTGAAACTGAGAAGTAGAAATGGGCACAATTGGTTGCACATAGTTTATTCACTGAAAAAAAGCAGTTGCAGTAAGCCCAAAACTATTTCTGAATTTGAATAAAATTGCCAAGTAGGTTTGTCTCAAATAATTTAGGGGGGTTCTATTCACAAAGGGACTCAGGCTCCATTCACAGACGAAGAAATGGTGGCCGCTCCTTTATACCTTAGAACCCTTAGTGGTTAGGGCACTCCCCTGAGATGTAGGAAACCTGGGTTCAATCTCCCCCCTCTGCCTAATGTAGTGCAGGGACTTGAACTTGGGTATCCCACATTGCCAGAGTCTGCCATAACCAGACTATAGAGTCATTGTCATACACTCTCTCTCTGGCCCAATGACTAGTCAAGTATTTTATACAAAATGGAATAGCTTTAAAAGGAGAAACTGAGAGACACCCCTCCCAGAGTAGCTGATGGCCTAGTGGTTAGGGCACAGGCCAGGCAAGTGCCCTAACCACTGGGCTAAAGGAGGCTCCTCTTTGGCCTTTTTATGAACCTAACCCCTTAATTTCCCTTGCTTGTTATTGTTAAAATGTCCAAAAATGAAAACGAATGCTCTGTTCAACTTAAAAGAAATTTTGGTCGACTTTTTTGATTCACTGAATTTTTTCAGAATTTGACATTTTATTTGACCCAAAGCAATTTTGTTATTTATTTATTTTTCAGAACCGCGAGTGAACAAAATAAATCAGTTATTTTCCCAGCTCTACTAAGGAGCTTTAACACTCCTGTCATATGACACTCCCATACCATTAATGTAGGCTCAGGCCAGGATGGCAAGTGTATTAATGTATTCTAAATAATTTTGTCACTTTTCCAATTTTTTTTGCAAGATACTTTCTTTATATGAATTAATCCCTTATGTAATCCAAATTCCAAGTGTGAATTCATTATTTCCATTAGAAATAGTGACTTGGAGTACCATCAATATTCACAACAACTCAAGATAAGACAACAACTAAACTATGTCAGGAAGGTAAGAAGAAAGCAGTAGCAACCAAATGTTTGGAGGTCTCAAACTCATTCCACCACCATTTGTCCACAACAGTAACTGACACAAAATTAGCACAACTTACATTCTCAAAACTGGAATTGCAGGGATTGTTGTAGATTAGGTCTGAGGTTCATTGTCAGAGCTATGTGTGGTAAGGGAAGCAGCCAAGCAAGTATCAGCACCCCTCACACTCATAAACACTAAATTAACTCTCAATTTTTAAATTGAGTGAACAAAACCATAGGTCCCCTTGAACAATTCATATTTAAAGGCATCAAGACACACTGTATGTAATACACACAACAGAGCATCATATTTACAGCTCATGGGTCTACTTTGATGCTCATTTTCTCCAGAGATCTATATGTAACACTGACAGACCCTGGTTGACAGCGGGCGGGATCGAACCTAGGGCCTTTGGAGCTTAGTGCATGAGCCTCTACCACATGAGCTAAAAGCCAACTACCTGTTAGCTAAGGCTGTGGAGCAGACTCAATCTCTCTCTCTTTAAGTGGTCTCAGTGCCACTAGATGGGACACAACACCACACCCAGGAGGTGTGTGGGTTACATATAGATATTGTTTGCTTTGGGAGAAGTTCAGGGATCATGTAGATCTCCTAATTTCTCTTTCTACTCCATCCAAACAAATCCTTGTGTTGCAGCATCGCCCTCTTCATTTAAGGAAGGGTTTACATCCATCCTTCCAAAGCCCATCACTGCTGATTCTTGCATCCACTAGAGAGTGAGATTGGAAAGTGATCCGATGTGTTCCCTTCTTCCCAATTACTAACATCAGGTGCTCTCCTAGCCATAGTGTATTCAAGAAGGGACCAATCCCAGGATCCAACCCCCTGATCACCTGCACAGGAATGCATCACCCAGCTGTACCAAAATATTTGCTATTTTTCAATAATACATATTCATCCTAACACCTCAAGCTAATTAAATTGGAGACTCATTCTTTTAGAAAGGTAGAGTAAGAAATTATGGACTAGGATTGCTGAAGTAATAGGTTAAAAAATGATCTAGTCCAAGTGTTAACAATATATACATCTTTTGGACAAGAAAGCTATTTCTGAATACTGCTATTTCTGAATAGCCAAATGCAGAGTTTTCCTTATGACACTCGTCCCCTTTCCCTGTTGCTATTGCTCGGTACCTGCCAAACTCCTGCAAACCTTCATGCTAGGCAACTGTTACTTCATCACATACATCAAGCTAGAGACCAACATAATGGATTCAGCCAGCCACAGAGCTCAGAAAGAAAACTATAGAATCTTCCTCCAAAAGAAGCCGCATCTATTTCAGCTCATACATTTGGTCTCAGCATTTGAATGTTAAAAATGAAGGGAGGATATTTGATATCATAATATTCCCTTTAATTATTTCATCGCGTGTTTAGCTTTTTCTTAACTGCACTAGTTAAATCTTTCCACCCCTTTCCAGGGGGAAATTCCTCACCATCCCATTTCTAGTTCTTACCTTTCTTAATTTCGTTCGCACAGGAAAGAGCCAGCCACAGTGCAAAAACGCTGGCAATTCTTAGCCCCATGGTGGCTAAGCTGGCTGCACTGAGAACGTCTTCCGAACACCTCTCTTTATATAAGGCCTTTTGGTACAATTAATGCCATCACAGGGGAGGACATGTAAAGTGAGAAGGAGGAGTAGGAAGAACACAAAATGGGTGCAATGTTTACTGAGATAAGAAAGTAAACAGATAGTTTTTTTTCATAGCAAAATTAGGAATCCGGCATACAGGATGCAGTACAATATTGATTCAGTTATCATGCAATTGGAATTTTATTGTCTTTTTATATTTTTAGCTCATCTAAGCTTAACCCACAATAACCCTTGGCAACGGAGAGTAAACATTTTGGGGGCAGTCGAACAACAAGGGAATCCCTTAAATGAAGCTTAACCTGGGATATCCTCAAGTGTCTGCTTTGAAACCAAGAGTTTTTAATTTTGCATTATTGCTCAGAGGTATTTATGTACAGATTAAATAATGTTTGTAAAGCACCTTGAAGATGATATTGGCACTTGTGGGTAGGGCCCACCAAATTCACAGTCCATTTTGGTCAATTTTACGTTCATAGGATTTCAAAAATCGCACATTTCATGATTCCAGTTATTTAAACCTGAAATGTACGGTGTTGTAATTGTAGAGGTCCTGACCCAAAAAGGAGTTCTGTGGGGAGTTGCAAGGTTATTATACAAGGAGTTGTGGAACTGCTGCTACCCTTATTTCTGCACTACTACTGGTGGCGGCGCTGCCTTCAGAGCTGGGCAGCTGGAGAGCAGCGACTGCTGTCCGGGAGCCATGCTCTGAAGGCAGAGCCACCATCAGCAGCAGCACAGAAGGAAGGATGGCATGGAATGGTACGGTATTGTCACCCTTACTTCTGGGCTGCTGCCTGCAGAGCTCAGTCCTCAGTCAGTAACCGCCACTCTCCGGCTGCCCAGCTCTGAAGGCAGCAGCACAGAAGTAAGGATGGCATGGTATGGTGGTATTGCCACCCTTACTTCTGCACTGCTGCTGGTGGGGCGCTGCCTTCAGAGCTGGGTGCCAGGCCAACAGCCGCCGCTCTCTGGCCGCCCGGCTCTGAAGGCAGCACAGAAGTAAGGGTGGCAATACCAAGCCCCCTGCAGCTCCCTTTCTGGTCTGCTCCCCAATTTGAGATATGTTGGTCTCCCCCCCTGAAACCTGTATAATATAGGGTAAAAGCACACAAAAGACCAGATTTCACAGGGGGCAGGGCCGGCTCCAGCTTTTTTGCCACCCCAAGCGGCGGAGGGGAAAAAAATAACGACTGAGCTGCCGCCGAATTGCCACAGAAGAGGAAGAGAGGGAGTGAGGGACCCACTGCTGAATTGCCGCCGAAGACCCGGACGTGCCGCCCCAACAACAGACGGATTGCCGCCCTTTTCTATTGGCCGCCCCAGGCACCTGCTTCCTTCACTGGTGCCTGGAACTGGCCCTGACAAGGGGAGACCAGATTTCACAGTCCATGACGTGTTTTTCATGGCCTTGAATTTGGTAGGGCCCTACTTATGGGCTAAATGTTATTATTATATGTTATCTGTTGCAAAATTACAGTGCCATTAACTCTTGGGATTTCTGTTCTGGGACTCATACAGTGCTAGATCCTCAGATGGTATAAATCACTGAAATACACCTACTGAAGATCTAGCCCATAAAGTATATTGTATTGAAAAGTATTTAAAATCTCTGGGGGTGCTCTCATGCAACTTCAGGTACTCAATACCAAAGACAGGGTCCACAAAACATCTCTGCAGTGCTACAAAGTCCACCAAAAGTTTATGGAGGGTCTCATAAAGCAAACACCACTATTTTAGGCTTTAAGTAAAGAAGGAAGAAGTTGTAGTCCACACCCATCAGCATTAAACCTAGACAATGCAGGTTTTCACATAGAATGCCACCTGCACTATTTATTTTTGTCATAAATAAATTGTTTACGTGCTGCTTTACTGATAATCTGTCACTCCCTCTTATTCCCCTAGCCCCCAGGCTGGCTGTTTCAAAAGACTGCAGCCTGTAAAAGGCTATCATGCTGGCTGTGCTCAGTACAGTCACAGGAGAGAAAAAAGGGGGGATTCTTGTGTAAGTTACAAAAACTGAAGTTAGTTCATAGCATTGCTACGGAAATAACTGTTTTCTACATGCATTTTCTTCTCTCTCTCTCTCTCTCAACTGTTCCTCATCACAAAAAGTTTCCCTATAACCTTCCTTAACAGGGAAAAGACACCTTCTCATTTCAGTATGTCTTTAACACTACTGCTTCTCAGCACTCACAGGCTCCTCCTAGTCCATTCCCTTTATAGTCCCAAGCAAGAGTTTCTCCTTGCAGTTCCTCTACTTAAACCTCTAATCCTTTCAGCAGGTCATTCTTTGTCTCCTTCTAGTTGCTCCAATAGAACTTTTAAACCTTTCAAAACAGCCAGGGAAACCAGACTGTCTTTAAAAAAGTGTCTCAAAAGAGAAGGAATAAATACAAAAAAAAAAGGCAAGAGTGAGTTTTGGAATAGAATATTCAAGTAAAGAGGATATAGATCCTTAGAATAAGTGTTCCATTTCTAGTCTTTCCCCTGACTGGCATCAGATATAATAAATCTTCAAAAATGGCAATAGTGTCCTGTGTTTTGTCCTGGGTTCAAGAAACTTTCACTCAAGTGCACAGCAGAGACAAAATTAAATATGAACTCTCTAAGAAAAGGAACATTTGGGGCTCTTGGAGGACTTTAATAACTTTAAGAGAGACATGTTGTTTGGTTCCTCAGCAACCTAAGTATAACATACTTTATACCTAGTGCTTGGGCTTTACTGGTATGTACACTACTCACCACCAAAAAAAAGCATGCAGTGTTGTCACACCCTAATAGAAGGGAACCAAGAGTGATCAGGGATCTGTCCCCTGATGTCAAAGAGAAGGATCACACTGAAGAGAAAAATCACAACCAGTCTCTTCGCACCTTCTCTTTCCCAGCCACAACTCAGCTCACAATATATTATTGAAAATACTGAAGATACTATTAGGTGGTGGCAGAAGGATGTTTTGAGTTGTTTTTTAAATAAATCATTACATGTTCCATAATAGATCTTTAGTACTTCGAGAAACTTCAGTTTGGCTTTTGACTATATCATAGTAATGACATTACATTGTTCAGGTTTCAAATTTTAAATGATTTTAATTACTGTTAACAGGAGTGACAAGATTCCCAGTGATGGACATAAACTGAATATGCTGCCAGAGCATCTTAAGCTCCTTGCCAGAGTTTGATCCCGGTGGTGCTCAATCTGCACCTTTAGGCATTTGCCGTGATGATGATGATGGGTGGATGGATGGATGGATGAGTTTAGCAAATAATGAGTTCAATCAGAAATCTGTCATGTAAATACACCAACTCTCAGGCCTCACCCAACCCGCCCTCGGGGGATCTTACTACTATTTTTTTTAAAGTGAATTCAGTGCTGTACTGGTGAAAAGCTCCAATGACAGCATCAACATCAATGTACTTGGGACAATACCTGTGGGTTTCCAGGAGGATGATGCTGTGGAAATCAATTCTCCTTTGCCTCTGCCCATTAGCCAACCAGCATTCCCATACCTAAATCACATAGAAGCCTGAGCATACAGAGACCACATAGAGCGAATCCTTCAGGATGGGTCACTACATTGCCTGAAGACACTCTTCTCCCCCTCTCATATTTTGACCAAGATCTGGTTTTCCGCCAACTCATATTTTGACCCAGTAGATCTGGTTTTCCCGATCTTCTATCCTTTGTTTGTGAACTATTGGAAGGAAGGATATTATCGTGTGTGTTTGAGAGTGGAGAGGTGAGAAGGAGTTTGTACTTCTTTGAAGAAGCTATTTTGGTGATATGGTTCAGTATGGAGTTGGGGAAAATGCAAACAGAGTCTGCAAATGTAAGCACTTATTTTCAGGTTGGGTTTTACCTTCGATACTATTTTCAGTATCAAAGATGTTTGAGGTGGGGAAATGAGGAAGTATCCAGCAGAACCAGAAGGTGTTCTGCTTGTCTGTAATTCTAAGTTCTGAGATATTAATGTTTTCTTTCATCCTTCTACCTCTAACCCCATTGATACCTTATCACAAAAACACTAGCCAGTAGTGCTCCAGCTCAAGTCACAGATGGAAGTGTTACTCTCTATGCACATCCCTCAGTTTTGCAGTCATACATAGATGACTTTTGGATAACACTCCAGCAATCATGTCTACTCCCTGGCCATTAGAGTACACTTTGGTCCACACTCCTACTTCAGGAAATTCTCACTATAGCCATTCTTCTATTGAAAGATTATGATTCTTTCATATTTTTCTGGGGAGGCTTATTTTACAGCCTAACTTTTTGAATGTGGATAGCATTTCTATTTAGCTGTCACAATTTCACAGATTTAGGGTCAAAGATCGATATTGAGGTCATCAAATCATGCTCATCTGAGCAATGTACATAATTATTCAATGTCCTTGCAAGAGACCACAGAAACCTTGGATGGGATATAGATTGACATTCTGGAGACAAGCATTCCATTTTTCTCTTCCTAGCCCGGAACTTGTACTGGATTTACAGTATTTACAGTAAGCTTTTCATCTTTGCAGCCATTGTGTACATAACTAAATCCATAATTTACAGTGCTCACCACACAGAGTGAAGGGACAGACAACATCAAATACAAAACTATGCCTAGCTTGTATCTGAGCTGCTTCACACATTTTCCAGGACAACAATAGCTTATCATTAAACTTTCAATCATCAGAAAATACATCACAGATAAACACTGAACCAAAGCAGAACTTTAGTTTTTCTTGTTTTCATAAGCATTCTATAAAAGTAGTAGTGTGACTATTGGACAAAGCATTGGAGAACAAGCACTAGAAAACATACCATAGAGAAGAGTCCTGCCATGGTAAAGGAAAGGAGGAAAAAATCAGTTAACCTAATAAATATTTTCTACCCCTCATTTCTGTGATTCCATAGTTTAAATGCCTTAGGACCAGATCCTCAAAGATATTTAGGTTTCAGAGTAGCAGCCGTGTTAGTCTGTATCCGCAAAAAGAACAGGAGTACTTGTGGCACCTTAGAGACTAACAAATTTATTTGAGCATAAGCTTTCGTGGGCTACAGCCCACTTCTTCGGATGCATATGCAAAGATATTTAGGTGCCTAATCCCCACTGATTTCAATAGTAGCCTAAATGTCTTTGAGGACCTGAGCCCAAATGTATAAAAGTGTGTATATTCAAGATGTATTATATCCCACTGGAGTACCTACCCTCAGTTTCCTGGAATCACACAATTCTCCAGACATCGGGGTAATATTACAAACCTTATCTGCTGCAAGACATAGGTAGTATGGAAATGGATAGGAAAAAGGAGAGAAAAAATGAGATGTGACACTGATTGACACCAGCTGAGAATATGGCCCTAAAGGATTAGAGATAGCATTGCTAACATTTAATATCCAGGAACTGGCTAGTTTAATTCATAACCTTTATTTTTAATTTACATTTTTCATAACACAAAAATAAAAATAAATAAACCAACACGCTTCTCTAATTTTTCTTTTTTCCTATTTTTTATTAAATGTCAATTTTGCAGATTAATTTATTTACCTTATTAGAGGCCCAAAATAGCATCAATGCCCAGTTGCATTGAGTGCTGTACAGGCACATAGTAAAAACATTGTAAGCTTTTCAGAGAAAGGACTATCTACACTCACAATATAAAAGGGTGGGAAAACAGAATTATTATGAACCTAAATTACAGAGAAGGAACTCAGGCAGACAGAAAATAAGTGCCTACGTAAGGTACTTATGTGACCCCATTATTGTAAGATCTGAGCTGTGCAAAACCTTGAACGTAGGTTTCTCTATAGAATCTCTGTGAGGTAGGGAAGTATTATTATCCCCAATTTACAGATGAGGAGTTCCACAAGGCAAAAGCAGGCATTCGCTAGAGAAGAAAAGGAGCCATAAAGAGATCAAGCAAGAGAAAGCGGTGGAGGAAGGGCCCCTAATTAACAGCCATCCTGAAATTGACTTTCACCGTGAACGTGTTACTCCAGAGATATATAGACAGGCTGCATTTTACTGGGCAGTGCTGCACCACATGACTGATGAAATGTGCATGCTTTGAATGGGCATACCGCAAAGGCCATTGGAGTCAATGGAAAGGAAGACTCAATGAGCTTTGAATAAGGTCTTGTGTACTTGGTTTATCAAGCCTGCACATACACTTCTACAACTGCTGCTTTTCCTGCTAACTACTTACCACTTTTCACTGCTATTCTTTGCTTAGACTTGTTTATATTTTGGGTGGTTTGTATTTTATTCTTCTCCATTTTTGCCCCTTCTCTTCAGGCCATGCTGAAGATATAACACCCATTCCCCAGGAACCATACATAATACATCTTCTAGATTAATCTTTTGTCAATATTAAATTCATTCCAGGATATTCTGGTTAATAGTTTCTTATAATTTACTTTGTGCATCGCTTGTCACATAAGTAAACAATGTTCCACAAATGCACGTATGCAGTGCATGTCACCTAAGTATACAGTACTACACAAATAGACCTTGGCCTTTTAAAAATAACTTCAATACATCTGTAATAAGTGAGGGTGCACACGGTTGTATAAAACCCCTTCCCATACCTCAGTAAATAGCCTCTTGTATGTTTAAAAACCAGCTTATCTCTTGCTCATGTTTACTATATTCCACATGGTTGATGATCGCAAGTGGCTTTCGTATAAGGAACCTAGAAATTAAAGGGTCATTGTCAACTTGAAAATGACTTTTGTCTGAAAAATTTCTGCCTAAAATATTTACAGGTAATGCCTAAGATGACTAAAACTGAAAGAAATTAGCAAAAAACAAAACAAGCCCTGTATATAGTTAGTCTGTTCCTTTTGTGTATTTGACAAAATTTTGTAAGTTCTCAGTTTCATTGTTCCCCTTTACAGTTGTCAGTGAATTAGGGCCTGATCCAAAACCCATTGAAGTGAATGGGAGTCTTGTACACAGATTTCTACATGCTTTGGATAAGGTGTCCTGAGAGTTTGTTCCTTACTTGTAAAAATTAAAAATATAAAAATAAAAATATCAGTATATAGTACTGAAAATATGCTGTATCCGATTCTGGAATTTGTTGAAACTAGACAATTAAAAATCTATTCAATTTAGTATCCTCTTTACTACCTGTGTTTAAGAGGGAGATTGTCTGAAAAGACACATGCGTCCATTGATTTACACATCTGAATTTCCACAATATCCTGCATGGAAAAGAAGAACACTTTCCCATAAAGAATTATAAAATTAGCAGATAGTAACATTAGTTGTCTCATGGAAAATTTTCAGGTTACAAATAAATTTGTTATAGCATCTTCAAGAAATTTTTGTTTTTCTCATTCAATCTCTCCCTTTCCATGGTTGTCCAGCCTACGAGTCTTTAGTTCCTTTTGATAATCCTGTATCAGAATCTGGCCATTTAACCTCATTTTGTGTTGTCAACTCAATAATTTTTAATGGAAAAGATGGATATAGTGTAGAAGAAGCCCCTTTTTGTTGCCATCTGAACAGAAAGTTATGGGATTAATGAATATGTGCAGGGCCGGCGCTTCCATTTAGGCAACCTAGGCGGTCGCCTAGGGCAGCAGGATTTGGGGGGGGCGGCATTTTGCCGCCCTCGGCAGCAATTTGGCGGTGGGGGGTCCTTCCGCGCTCCGGGTCTTTGGCGGCAATTCGGCAACGGGTCCTTCACTTGCTCCGGGACCCACCGCTGAAGTGCCCCGAAGACCGGGAGCGCGGAAGGACTCCCTCCACCCCCGGCCGCAGAATTGCCGCCGAAGACAGGGAGCGCGGAAGGACCCCCCACCTAGAGCGACAAAAACCCTGGCGTCGCTCATGAATATGTGGCTTCAATATGTGGAGTCTGAATGGCTAAGTGAGAAGTCTTGATGTAGAAAATTAACTAAAGCCTTGATGCTGAAAGAAACTTCATGCAGGTGGTTTGTAGAAAATTATTTCCAAGCCTAAGCCTTGATCCTGAAAGGGATTCCATGCAGATGTACTCCCACTGAAGCCACTGAGATCTGAGCAGGAAAAAGAGTTCACCTGCATAAGGATCATGTATTTAAAATGCCCTGAATAGGGCTGCTTTCCTGAATTGAAGCCTCAAGTGTGGTCCTAGAGCCAGAGACAATCCATTTACTGCCAAGATAATATAATCAGATTTCACCTGAGCTTTTACACCGTATGTGTTAGAACTCAGCTATTCTGAATGAAGTCTTAGTTATAGAAACATCCCTTACAGAGTTCCTGAACATTACCATTCCACTGTAATTTTTCTAGGAAATTTATTATCAGCACATTTCCAGAAAAGGGTAACTAGTGCTTGAGTTAGGCAGAGAAAATTTATTATATGCAACTGCCTATTTGCTTTCAAATTTACCATTTTCTTATCTCTACCTGTCCAGCTGAAGCACTGAGGATAGCTATAATGGTATCATGATAGATTTGAATCTAGTTTTATTATTTAAATGTTTTTTTCTTTTTCCTCTTAATATAAATCCAAATATACCTATTAGGTGGAATCTGGCACTGAACAGACTTCCTATGTGATCTGGGACAAGTCACTTTGTCTCTCTGTGCCTCAGATCCCTATCTGTACTTTAGGGTTATAAAAGTTCTTTTCCTCACTTCTTTACATTGTGAATGTAGATATTCCTTTTCCTAAAAAGGAAACAATGTTTTTAGTATGTGTCTTTGGAGCACTGAAAGCAATGGGTTCTTTATATCATTATGGACCTATTATAATGTAAATAAATTAATGTGCAAAACACATTTAAGGAGAAGAAGAAAAAAATTAGGGAAGACTAGAAAGTTGTTTTTTAATTTTCCATTTAATTTTTTTTATCTTTATGCTATCAAAAGTTACATTAAAATTAGAGTAACAATGAGGAGTACTTGTGGCAGCTTAGAGACTAACAAATTTATTTGAGCATAAGCTTTCGCGGGCTAAAACCCACTTCATCAGATGCATGGAATGGAAAATACAGTAGGCAGATATATATACACAGTACATGAAAAGATGGGAGTTGCCTGACAAAGTGGGGGGGTCAGTGCTAACAAGACAATTCAATTAAAGTGGAAATAGGCTATTCTCAACAGTAGAATACCAAGGGAAGAAAAATCACTTTTGTAGTGGTAATGAGGGTGGCCCATTTCAAACAGTTGACAAGAAGGTGTGCGTAACAGTAGGGGGAAATTAGTATGGGGAAATTAGTTTTTGTAATGACTTATCCACTCCCAGTCTTTATTCAGGCCTGAAACCATTAAAATTTGAGGTTATGAATTAAACTAGCAAATGCCTGAAAATTAATTGTTAGCGGTGATATCCTTAAGCCTTTAGGGCCAGATTTTCAGCTGCTATATATTAATGTAGCTCCTCATCTTCTCTCTCTCTTATTCATTTCCATGTTGTCTACATCTTGCAGCTGATAGGGTATGTAATATTACTCCAGTATCTGGAGAATTCTGTGATTCCAGGAAACTGAGGGCAAGTTCTTCAGTAGGATATATTGCATTTTGATAGACATACCATTATACATGTTGTAATTAAAACCATAGAACTGACAGATGGAAAAGACTTATTAGAGTATTTAATCCATTCCTGTCTTCCCCTGTCAGGACCAGATGCTTTTCTATAGTATGATTTCTAATACTTGTTCTCCAATGTTTTATCAAATATGCATACGATTATTTTCATAGAAAGCTTATTAAAACAAGAAAAGCTACAGTTATGTTTTGGTTCAATGTTTATCTGTGATTATTCTGATGATTGAAGGATTAATGATAAGCCAATACTGTCCTGGAAAATGTGTGTGGCAGCTGGAAGACTCAGATACAAGATAGGCATAATTCTGTCTTTGACGTCTTTCTCCCCACCCTGTTTTGCGAGTACTGTAAATTATATATCCGGTTCTGTACACAATGGCTGAAAAGATAAAGAACCTACTCTACGTATTGTAAATCCAGATAGAGCTGTTCAGGGGTAGGAAGAGAAAAATGGAATGCTCTTCTCCAAAATGTGAATGCATAACATAATCAAGGTTTCCATGATCTCTCGCAAGGAGTTTGTGTAATTCTTTTGATAGCTGAGATATGCAGGATTGATACCCTAAATATTGTTGCTCTGCATCAGTTAAATAGAAATGTTATCCATATGCAAGAAGAAAGAGTCATAAATTCTCCACAGAAGAATGGCTAGAGCGAGAATTTACTGAAGTAGGAGTGTGATTACTTCTGCCTCAAACTCAGTTGTATGTGCTAAAAGCTCATGTTGGACCAGGGTCTTCAATTTATTTGAGGAAACAAAACTTTCCCAGACAGAATCAATACCTCTCACAGAGTGGTTCCTCAGGGTGTGAATAGAGCTCTTAATATGCAATGCTGGAACTATTCACCTGTGATTGCTCAGCCCAAACCTGTGTTTCAGAGTAGATATGCAAACTAAGTAGTGGTAGAACTGGACAGGAGTGGAGAGAACAGGCAGAAAGAAGTAAGGTGCATATAATAATTTTCCTCTGCTTAACACAAGCATTAGTTATCCTTGCTGACAATATACTGATAAATACATTGGCAGAAAAATTGCAGGGGAAAGGTATTTTTTCATAAATCTGTAAGGGCTGTCAGTATAACTAAGACTTCATCCAGTATAGCTGAGTACAGCTGTGTTGTATAAAAGCTTGTTGATTACAATATTTTGGCAGCAAATTAGCTTTCCTTGGATTTAGCCCCATTGAGACCCCAGTTCTGGAAAACATCCCTTTTTGGGACACCTCTGAAATAGGTGCTTAATTTTAAGCACATGCTTAAGTGCTGCCCGAATAGGGAAGCACTTAAGCACATATTTTTTTATAGATTCATAAATCATAAAGTCACAAGGGACCATTGTGATAATCTAGGCTGATCTCCTGAATAACATACATAAACCACAGGATTATCCTGTTTGAACTAAAGTATATAATTTTAGAAAAACGTCCACTCTTGATTTAAAAATTTCCAATGATAGAGAATATACCACAACCCTGGGTAAATTATTCCAGTGGTTAATTGCCCTCACTGTGCCTTATTTCTAATCTGAATTTGTCTAGCTTCCACTTCCAGCCTTTGGATGTTGTTATACCTTTGTCAGCTAGATTGAAGAGCTCTGTTATCAAATTTTTGTTCCCCATATAGGTATTTATAGACTGTCAACAAGTCACCCCTTATTCTTCTCTTTGATAAAATAAATAGATTAATCTTAATCCTTCCACTAAAAGGCACGGTTTCCAATCCTTTAATCATTCTCTGAACTCTCTCCAATTTTCAATATTCTTCTTGAATTTGAACTTTGGACACTAGAACTGGACACAGTATTCTGGTAGTGGTCAGAGCACTGCTGAATACACAGCCAGATACAACCTTCCTACTTCTGGTCAATATTCCCCTTGTTTATAAATCACAGGCTCATACTAGCCATTTTGACCACACTGTCACACTGGGAGTTCAGGTTCAGCTGACTATCAACTGTGAACTGCAAGTTTAGCAGAGTGGCTGCTTCCCAGAGAAGAGACCCCATTCTTTGTTCCTAGATGTTCATACTTAAATTTAAGCACCGTCTTTATGTGCTAAATTATTTAAATTTGTTCCTGAATCAGGGTCCTGACTTCTTGACTTGCCCAGCTCTTGAAGAAAGCACTTATCACGACTCCATGTTTCCTACTCCCTGGGCTTGGGTAACTGCTGCCATTACCAACCTTCAGACTTGGAAATTTTCTCTTGTGTCACCCCTCACTCTGCTGCCTTATTCCCAAAACCCTGTACCCAGGGATGTTTCTGATAAATGCATTAGGTGTTCTTCAAAGGCTTGCAGGAAAATCCAATTACCATAGCTCCACTCCAGACTTTTTTTTTTAAACAAATTCTTACTTTATTAATTACAAGCAAATTCATGAATGAACTCAGTTACTGTTCAGATATATGTTCCCTCTTTACCATCTCAAGCACAGGAAAGTCTTATCTGATCCCAGTTCAAATTTCCTTTTCAGTAGCTGTTGGGTCCTATGTGCTCCAAATATGGTCTCAAAACCACATTCCCACTAGCCTGGATGCAGTCCATGAAGAGACTAGTCTTTAGTGACTTTAGGGTCTATCCAGTCACCTTCAGACAGTAAAATCCACCTCCAGCCAGCAACCCTCAACTATTCGTTCCACCAGTCCTCACTCAAATGTCGGCATTTGAACAAAAATTTCAGGGTGGCTCCTAGCAACCAAATGGGCTTTTACACAGTCCTCAGATGTTAAATTGCTGTCTCTTGTTCAACCATGGGTTCTACGTCCTACAATCCCATACACAAAATAACAGTAACTCAACAGATTACCTAATGTTCTCGCAGTGCTATATGACATTTATTAGTAATCTGAAAAATGCCTGGAAGCTGACTAAAGTTATTGTCCACAAATTTTCTAAATCTTTATGGAAAGATTTCCAAATTCAATACATTTGTGGAAATTCAGATTTGTGAATTCATAGACATGGGTCTTTTCAGCCAATCTTCCTCTTAAATACAGGCAGTAAAAGGA
Organism: Chrysemys picta bellii; assembly: GCF_011386835.1. Classification (NCBI taxonomy): domain Eukaryota; kingdom Metazoa; phylum Chordata; order Testudines; family Emydidae; genus Chrysemys; species Chrysemys picta. The sequence continues at coordinate 35,408,802 of NC_088794.1, read as the reverse complement.
TACTAACTTGAATAGTTTTTTAATTGTCTAGTTTCAACAAATTCCAGAATGTGATACAGCATCTTTTCAATAATATATACTGATATTTTTATTTTTATATTTTTATTTTTTACAATAATCTTTTCAGCAAGGAACAAACTGTCAAGACAACTTACTCAAAACTATTGAAATTCGTGTGAAAGACCCCCATTCACTTCACTGGCTACTGGATCAGGCCCTACCTGGCTGGCAAATATAATGGGGAACATTTTTTGTTAACTTCTTTCACTTTTAGTAATGTTAGGCATTACTGATAACCCATGTCAAAATTTTCCCGACAAATATCATTTTCAAGGTAACAATAACCCATGAATTTCCTGGTCCCTTACACGCAAGCTACTTAAAATTGTCAGAGAAAAACTATATGGAATATAGCAAATATAAACAAGAGATAAAGAACCGGTTTTTAACTATAGCAAAAGGTTATTTGCCTATGTACAGGGAAGGGTTTTATACAATAGTAGCATGCCTTCTCACTTATTACAGATGTACTGGAATTACTTTTAAATGGCCAGTATCAATTTGTATGAGCAATGCTGTATACTTCGGTGACACATACTGTATACTTTCATTTGTGCAATACTGTATATTTAGGTGACACCCAGGGCACAAAGTAAATTTATAAAAAAATATAAAACAGAGTATCCTGGAGTGAATTTAATATTGACAAAAGATTAGTCTCTTGTACTTAACATGCTCAAGGGGTTTATCTAACTTACTAAGAAGGTGTATCCTGTATATATTATGCACGGTAAATAGCCATTATCTCATCAGGGCAGTTAAAGCAGGGCTAGATCATTTGCCTAAAAGCAATATCCCTTAGATTCAAGCAAGGCACAGGACAGAAATGGAGAAGAGTAAAATACAAAGTAATGAAAATAAAGACAGAAGACCTAACTTCCAAATTGTCTACTGTGACAAAGTTCCTCCTCTATCTTCGTGGGTCCTGCGCTTATTGGCGGATTTTCTTGCCTCAGAGATTCACCATGTGGGTTGGGGAACAGCCCAGAGACCTTCCCCTCTGGAAGAACCCACAGTCCAGGTCAATTGGGAGGTTTGCGGGGAACCCGGGCCTGCCCTCTACTCCGGGTTCCAGCCCAGGGCCCTGTGGACTGCAGCTGTTTATAGTGCCTCCTGTAACAACTGCATGACAGCTACAACTCCCTGGGCTACTTCTCCATGGCCTCCTCCAAACACCTTCTTTGTCCTCACCACAGGACCTTCCTCCTGGTGTCTGATAACGCTTGTGCTCCTCAGTCCTCCAGCAGCACACCCTCTCACTCTCAGCTCCTTGCGCCTCTTGCTCCCAGCTCCTCACACTCTCGCACTACAAACTGAAGTGAGCTCCTTTTAAAACCCAGGTGCCCTGATTAGCCTGCCTTAAGTGATTCTAGCAGCTTCTTCTTAATTGGCTCCAGGTGTCATAATTAGCCTGCCTGCCTTAACTGGTTCTAGCAGGTTCCTGATTACTCTAGTGCAGCCCCTTCTCTGGTCACTCACGGAACAGAAAACTACTCATCCAGTGACCAGTATATTTGCCCTCTACCAGACTCCTGTACCCCACTGGTCTTGGTCTGTCACATATCCCTCCCCCCTGCTCAACACCAAGGGGTTGGGCAGCTTGGGACGCCAGACAATGCACACGTGACAAGCCATCGGCGTTGCCATGATGGCTCCCTGCTCTGTGTTGCACACAGAACTGGAAAGGTTGGAGGGATAAGAACCATCTGGTCACCCTTGTGTTCTTCTCCTTGTTCTGCTGCATCCATTGAAGAGGGGCATGGTCGGTCACGAGGACAAATCTGCGCCCGAGCAGGTAGTAGCGCAATGTTTCCATGGCCCATTTTACAGCGAGGCATTCTCTCTCCACCACTGCATATTTTTGTTCCCTTGGAAGGAGTTTCCGACTGAGGTATAGAATTGGGTGTTCCTCCTCCCCGACCATCTGTGATAGAATGGCCCCCAACCCTACTTCCGATGCATCCAGCTGCAGGATAAACTCCTTGGTGAAATCAGGGGCTATCAGTACGGGGTTACTGCAGAGGGAAGTCCGTATGTCTGTGAATGCTTCCTCTGCTGCATCAGACCATCTCACCAGATCAGGTCCACGGGCTGTCACTAGGTCTGTCAGGGGGCTTGAGCCCTTGTGAGAAAGTGGGGGATAAATTGTCGGTAATACCCCACCACACCTAGGAACGCCTGGACTTGTTTCTTGCGACTTGGTCGGTGCCAATTTTGGATGGCCTCTAACTTGTTCACTTGGGGTTTTACCAAACCTTTACCTAAAATGTAGCCAAGATATTTGGCCTCTGTAAACCCTACAGCGCACTTGGCAGGGTTTGCTGTAAGGCCAGCTCACCTGAAGGTATCGAGGACTGCCTCCACCTTCTCCAGGTGGGTTTCCCAGTCTGGGGTATGAATGACCACATCGTCCAAGTAGGCAGCAGCATAACTGTTATGCAGGCGTAATAGCTTGTCCATGAGGCGCTGGAAAGTAGCTGGGACCCATGTAGTCCAAAAGGGAGGACAGTATATTGAAAAAGACCCTCTGGTGTAGAGAATGCAGTCTTTTCCTTTGCGTCTTCTGCAAGGGGAATCTGCCAGTACCCCTTTGTCAAGTCTAGGGTAGTCAAGTACCGGACATTACCCAGACGGTCCACTAGCTCATCTATGCGAGGTATGGAGTACGTGTCGAACTGGGATACTTCGTTTAGTCTTCGGAAGTCATTGCAAAATCTTGTGGTGCCATCAAGTTTGGGCACCAGCACGATTGGGCTGGACCACTGACTGTGGGATTCTTCGATGATCCCCAATGCCAGCATTTTTTTTACTTTTGCATTTATTTCCTCCCTTTTTGCCGCTGGCACCCGATAGGGCCTCATTGTTACTCTGGCCCCAGGGTTCGTGAAGATGTGGTGATATATCTCAGTTGTTCGACCCGGTTTTGTCAAGAACACATCTTGGTTCTGGAAGATCATCTCAGACACCTCATTCTTCTGGTCTGGTGTTAAATCGGGAGACACTAACCTCTTTGGAAGGCTTGTTTTCCTGGGTTAGGTCTTTTTGGACCGTTGTGCATGCCTCTTGTGCATGCCAGGGTGTCAGAAGGTTAACGTAATAAATCTGTTCTTGTTTTCTGCGTCCTGTCTGCTGCACCTTGTAGGTTACTTCCCCCACGGGTTCAACCACCTCATAGGGCCCCTGCCATTGGGCCAGAAGCTTGCTTTCTGCCGTGGGTACCAACACCATAACCCGATCCCCTGGTTGGAACTGTCACACTTTTGCGTGGCGATTGTAATGGGTTCGCTGGGCCTCCTGTGCCTTCTCCAAATGTTCCCATACAATAGGGGTAACCCGGGCTATCCGGTCTCGCATCTGCATTACATGCTCTATTATATTTCTCCCCTCATTTGGTTCCTCTTCCCAGATCTCTTTGGCGATATCTAGTATGCCACGGGGGTGACGCCCGTATAATAACTCGAAGGGGGAAAACCCAGTTGAGGCCTGAGGTACCTCCCGGATAGCGAACATAAGGTAGGGTTGTAGGATGTCCCAATCCTTCCCGTCCCGACTTACCACCTTCCTTATCATAGCCTTGAGGGTTCAGTTAAACCTTTCTACCAACCCATCAATCTGCGGATGGTAGACCGAAGTTCTCAGGGTATGTATATGGAGCAGCGTACAGAGGTCCTTCGTTAGCTTCGACATAAATGGGGTTCCTTGGTCGGTTAATATCTCCTTTGGTAGCCCCATTTGGGCAAAGATCCCCACCAGCTCTTTGGCTATAGTTTTAGAGGCCGTGTTCCACAGGGGGGGCGGCTTCTGGGTAGCAAGTAGCATAGTCCAAAACAACAAGTATATATTGGTGGCCCCGAGCCGTCTTCTCCAGGGGTCCCACTAGGTCCACGGTTATCCGCTCGAAGGGGACCTCTATGATGGGAAGGGGTACTAAAGGTGCCCTCAAGTGGGGACAGGGACTGTGTAGCTGACACTCCAGGCAGGAGGCACAGTACCTCCGCACTTCTTCATGTACTCCGGGCCAGAAGAACCATCGTAGGACTCGTGCCAGGGTCTTCTCTACCCCCAAATGCCCCCCAAAAAGATGACTATGAGAAAGACTTAATACCAGCGTTCTGGTGTTTTTGAGGTACTAGAATCTGCTGTACCTTCTGCCTCTATACTGGTGCAACCCGGTATAAGAGATCCTTCTTCATTATGAAGTAGGGTCCTGGTCCCTGGGTTTTCCCTTCCACGGGGACCCCATCTATTTCAGTCACCTCCTTCCTAATGTTGTCATACCTTGGATCTTCTGCCTGGTCCCGTCCAAAATTTCCTCTCCCGGGGCTAATCTGCCCTAGATCTAGGGGCCCAGTCTCTGTTGCCTCTACTGGTTCAGAAGCATTAGGGTGGGGGTCAGACTCAGGTGCTTCTCCCTCCTGCGTGGCCTCCTTTTCAGCTGCGCAGGTCTGCCTACCTACAAGAGCGACCCTCTGGCTTTTGGTCAGTATTCGGGTTCCCAAGGCCTTAGCTGCCCTTCTTTCCCTTTTTGTCTTTCTACACTGTCTGGGAGTGGAGAACAAATCTGGGGATATTTCAGAGAAGATTGGGGGTTGACAATCTGCTGTGGATACCTCACCAATTTTTGGGTCCCCATTTTTCTCCAATCCCCCTACTGGGAGTAAGTTTCCAAACCATGGGAAGTCCCTCCCTATGAGCACCGGGTATGGGAGTTTAGGGACTACACCTGCTGCTACCTCAGTAGTGTTCCCTTGGATCTCGATTTTTACTGGGATGGTGGGGTAGTAGCTAACTGTCCCATGGACACATGTTATCCCCGTACGTTTAGCCTGTAGCAGCTGACTACGCTTCACGAGCTTCCCTGAGATAAGCATGATAGCACTCCCCGAATCAACCAGTGTCGTGGTCCCTACCCCATTTAGTTTCACTGGTCTGGTATACATATGTGGGGTTTGTGAGACCCCCACAAGGTGGATTAGGGAGCATGGATCTGCCCAGTTCCCCAGGTTACACTGCATAGGCTCCTCAGCATTGGAATACTGTGCAGCTATGTGTCCCCACTCCCCACAGGCATAACATCTGTATGGAGCCCTAGGCGTTCCCTGGTCTCTTGGTTTGGGCAGTCTAACATCACGATCCTCTTCTCCCTCAGTGCTCCAACTCTTTGTGGCTTCTGATGGGCCTTCAGCCTCTCTCTTTTTCCACCTGGGCCCTCCTGGTGGCCCAATCACCCGAACTTTAGGGCTTGGTGCTGCTAGTTTAACCCAGGGTGCCTCTTCATTAACTGGTTGGGTCAGCTCCCTCACTGTCCTTCGCCTCTCTACCAGGGCGACAACCTCGTCATAGGTGGAGGGTTCGTTCTGGCTTACCCAGGCACAAAGGTCTGGTGGTAGTCCCCTCATGTATCGGTCGATGACCAGAACCGCTAGTATCTCTTCCGGACTCCGGGACTCTGTTTGCAACCATCGTGCGAGATGGATGAGGTCATACAATTGGGACCACGGGGTTTTGTCTTCCTGGTACCTCCAACCGTGATACTGCTGGGCCCGCATTGCTGTCATTACCCCAGATCTGGCCAGGATCTCTGCTTTCAGCTGGGGGAAGTCTGCCGCAGCCTCTTCAGGCATCCTCCACTGTCATTTTCTGCAGCCAATGGCTGGCCCGTATGAGCTGCGTCCCATCATGGCCGCGATTCAGCACTGTAAGGGACTTTATCTGGTTTACCAGTTCCTGCAACATAGCTCGGTCTTGAGCAGCCTGGTCCAGCAGCAGTCGATTAGTCTCTTGCTGCAGCCGCACTACCTCCTGTTGGGCGGCTGCCTGGACATGGGTAGCCTCCTGCTGGGTCGCCGTAGCTTGTATCAGTGCCCGCACTATGTCATCCATTGTGGTGAAAAAAAATAAACCCTCTCTTTTTTTTTTAAATCACCCTCCTTCTTCCGCCACACTGTGCACCCCAAGATCCCACCCCTGACACCAGTGTGACAAAGTTCCTCCTCTATCTTGGTGGATCCTGCGCTTATTGACGGATTTTCTTGCCTCAGAGATTCACCATGTGGGTTGGGGAACAGCCCAGAGACCTTCCTCTCTGGAAGAACCCACAGTCCAGGTCAATTGGGAGGTTTGCGGGGAACCCGGGCCCGCCCTCTACTCCAGGTTCCAGCCCAGGGCCCTGTGGACTGCAGCTGTCTATAGTGCCTCCTGTAACAGCTGCATGACAGCTACAACTCCCTGGGCTATTTCCCCATGGCCTCCTCCAAACACCTTCCTTATTCTCACCACAGGACCTTCCTCCTGGTGTCTTGTGCTCCTCAGTCCTCCAGCAACACACCCTCTCACTCTCAGCTCCTTGCGCCTCTTGCTCCCAGCTCCTCACACTCTCGCACTACAAACTGAAGTAAGCTCCTTTTAAAACCCAGGTGCCCTGATTAGCCTGCCTTAATTGATTCTAGCAGCTTCTTCTTAATTGGCTCCAGGTGTCATAATTAGCCTGCCTGCCTTAACTGGTTCTAGCAGGTTCCTGATTACTCTAGTGCAGCCCCTTCTCTGGTCAGTCAGGGAACAGAAAACTACTCATCCAGTGACCAGTATATTTGCCCTCTACCAGACTCCTGTACCCCACTGGTCTGGGTCTGTCACACTACCCAGTACAAAATTAATGAAATGTTTGACCAAGTGGACTGTATTAGAGCAAAGACCAACATTTCAGGGATGCAACTGAAAAAATATTTTCCTCGGGTGCAGAAATAACACACCTGATGGAAGGTCATCATCTTTCATCATCTTTGCCTACCTACTCCTGTTCCCCCAAATCCATCTGTTCACCAAGTTCATCTCATGAAATGGAATATACATCTGAAACCACCTAGAATACAAACAAGACTAAGTAAATAATAGCTGTGAAAATAATGATTAGTTAGCAGGAAAAGCAGCGGCCACACAAATGTATGTGCAGGCTTGTTAAATGCAACCAAACACTCAAGACCTTATTCAAAGCTCGTTGAAGTCACTGTGAGTGTTTTCATTAACTTCAGTGGGCTTTGTAGCATGCCCTTTCAAAGCATGAGCGCTTCAAAAACTAAGTGAAGCAGCACTTCCCAATAAAATGCAGCCTTTCTACGTCATTGGAATGACATGTTCATGGTGAAAGTCAGTTTTAGGATGACTGTTAAAAATGGGCCCTTCCTCTATTTCTTTCTGTTGCTTGGTCTCTTGTTCACTCTTCTGATGAGTTTACCTTATGTAACTCAGCCCTCACTGGAAAAGAACCCTTTCTTCCTTGGCCTTGCACTGAGACAGGAGTGGAGTGCCCCAGCTTTCAGAACTCTTCCCTTAAACTCCCATTTTTAGGTAATCTGGATGTCTTTTCTTCAGCAGCAAAACTGCAGTGGAGGTGTTTGGAAAATGGCTTTCTCCATCCCCCATGCACAATGGAAAGTGTTGCTGATAACAAAATAAAATTGTTTGTAAAAATGTTCCATAAACAATTTGAACTTTTGCCTTTCTGTATTCAGATTTTTAGTTTTTTGATCGAAAGTCAAAGCAGACACTTTGCAGAAAGTGCACTTTGCAGATAGTGAAAAACAATTTTGACAGAATTTTTTTAAGCATGTAGACATTCCAAACCTATAACCAAATCCCCTTGCAAAATAAGATTTTTTTAAAAAAAGAGATAAAAATACTTTAAACAAACAAATTATTGTCTCATCATATCAAGATTCATTTATCCCAAATGCTAATTAGATTTTAGATTAAGTTACGGAAATATGGTCAAAGGTAATTCCTTCCATGGTACGTATAGCAATCTGACCTTCTGCCCTCTACTCAAAAGCCAACTTCCTCCTCTTTTGTTTCCTGCCAAAGAGCTACCTTAGTATGAGTCTCTGCTCCTTTAAGAAAATCATTCTCCCCATTTGTCACAGACCTGGCTGAGCTCCCCTAATGGTTGATCACCAGACTGTGATAATCAGACCCAACTCTGGATCCTATGTGTATCCAAGCCAGCTTCACCTTGGCAGAGTCCAGAAGACTTCCTGTCTCGTTCCCTTACTTGATTTGTGGGACTCAGCTGTCTAATGGCCCTAGTTCCTGAAACCAGTGCTGCACCTCCAAGAATCCCCAATTACTTGTGCATTCTCCCCATAGATCCATCTCCATGGGCACTTGGTTTATAGTTTAACTCTTTGGGGACACATGACAAGTAAAATAACAAGAGTACTTGTGGCACCTTAGAGACTAACAAATTTATTAGAGCATAAGCTTTCGTGGACTGCAGCCCACTTCTTCGGATGCATATGCATATGCATCCAAAGAAGTGGGCTGCAGTCCACGAAAGCTTATGCTCTAATAAATTTGTTAGTCTCTAAGGTGCCACAAGTACTCTTGTTCTTTTTGCGGATACAGACTAACACGGCTGCTACTCTGAAACATGACAAATAAAATAGGTACACAGGCTTTGCAAAGAAACTTCTTAAATATACACACTTTATTCCTGAACAGCCCAGGAGAGTTACACATCTAAACAAAACAATAAATGCCTGAACACAATCTGCCCATGAGAGACACCACTCTTGAGAGAGTCTTTGCATTTGGTCAATGTCATTAAATGAAGGCAAAGCGCCTCCTGTCTCTTCTTCTCCAGCTGTGTCTTCTGTTTCGGGTAATAAACTGCCTCCTCTTTTGTATAGAGAGCCTGGCACTTTTAAAAGCAGCCTCTGACACATTTTCTGATTCTTTTCTCCTGCTGGTGACTTTCTGTGCTCCAACCTCTGCCATTAAAATGCAATGGCTCTCCCAGTAACAACACCATCTTCCCACCACATGTTGGTCTGACCACACCTAACACCGTAAGTGTATGCATAAGGTGTTAGGTGTTGTCAGAACAACAATATAAAAGAGGTTCCCTGGTAGGGTAAAAGTGGGAAGACCTCAAGGGACAACTCCATGGGAAATCCCAGGAGGAACCATTCCTCTATCAATGATCATCTGTTGAAAGACGATAAAATGAACTAATTGGCTATAAGGATAGGACTATTGAATGTTGATTGCCCCTTGATAGCCCCTTTTCAGATTCCCAGACACAGTCAGTTTCTGCTAACAAAATGGATGTTCTAATCCACACAGAAAGTTACAATCATAAATACAATGAGGAGTCTGGTGGCACCTTAAAGACTAACAGATTTATTTGGGCATAAGCTTTCATGGGTAAAAAACCTACTTCTTCAGATGCATGGAGTGAAAATTACAGCTACAGGCATAAATATACTGGCGCATGAAGAGAAGGAAGTTACCTTACAAGTGGAGAACCAATGTTGACAAGGCCAATTCAGTCAGGGTGGGTGTGGTCCACTCCCAGTAATTGATGAGGAGGTGTCAATACCAAGAGAGGGAAAATTGCTTTTGTAGTGAGCCAACCACTCCCAGTCACTATTCAAGACCAAATTAATGGTGTTAAGTTTTTAAACGAATTGTAGCTCTGCAGTGCAAAACAAAAAGGAATTCATAAACCAACATAGACGTATTTCCCAATCTGTCACATTGTTCTTTCATTACACTTCAGCAAGAATCTATTAACATAATTACAATGACCTATTCTGGCTGCAGATGTATTTCCTGAAGAGACAGCCCATTCTCCCTACCCCAGTCCAGTTTTACCAGTTATTAGTTTGCATGTCTACTCTTAAACACTAGTCACAGTGACATTTGGGCTCAGTAATTACAGGTGAAGAGTTCTGGTATGGAGTATTAAGATATTTATTCACACCATGATGGCCCCCCTGTGAGAGATATTGAATGTGTCTGAGCCCTGGTCTACACTATGAGTTTAGGTCAAATTTAGCAGCGTTAGATCGATTTAACCCTGCACCCATCCACATGACAAAGCCATTTTTGTCAACTTAAAGTGCTCTTAAAATTGATTTCTGTACTTCTCCCTGACAAGGGGATTAGCACTGAAATCGACATCACCGGGTCGAATTTGGGGTAGTATGGACGCAATTCGACAGTATTGGCCTCCGGGAGCTATCCCGGAGTGCTCCATTGTGACCGCTCTGGACAGCACTCTCAACTCAGATGCACTGGTCAGGTAGACAGGAAAAGCCCCACGAACTTTTGAATTTTATTTCCTGTTTGGCCAGTGTGGCAAGCTGATCAGCACCGGTGACCGTGCAGAGCTCATCAGCAGAGGTGACCATGGAGTCCCAGAATCGCAAAAGATTTCCAGCATGAACCCAATGGGAGGTACTGGATCTGATTGCTGTATGGGGAGATGAATCCATGCTATCCGAACTCCGTTCCAAAAAACGAAATGCCAAAATATTTGAAAAAAAATCTCCAAGGGCATGAAGGACAGAGGCTATAACAGGGACCCGCAGCAGTGCCGCATGAAACTTAAGGAGCTCAGGCAAGCCTACCAAAAAACCAAAGAGGCAAACAGCCGCTCTGGGTCAGACCCCCAGACATGCCGCTCCTATGATGAGCTGTATGCAATTCTAGGGGGTGCCCCCACCACTACCCCACCCCTGTTTGTGGACTCTTGCAAGGGGGGAGTCTCACGCAACAGGGAGGAGGATTTGGGGGACGAGGAAGATGATGATGATGAGGAGGGTAGTGCACAGCAGGCAAGCAGAGAAACCATTCTCCCCGACAGCCAGGAACTGTTTATCACCCTGCAGACAATACCCTCCCAAACCTCCCAAGGCGGGCTCCCAGACCTTGAAGACGGAGAAGGCACCTCTGGTGAGTGTACCTTTGTAAATATAATACATGGTTTAAAAGCAAGCGTTTAATGATTAATTTGCCCTGAAGACTTGGGATGCATTCACCGCCAGTACAGCTACTGGAATGTATTCAAGCAACATCCGTTCTTTATCTCTCTCTGTGTTATCCTCAGGAGAGTGATATCATTCATGGTCACCTGGTTGAAATAGGGAAATTTTATTAAAGGGACATTCATTCCCACATGTTATGAAGGTTAAAGAAGCCAAAAGACTGTGGCTTACCATGGCTGCCTGCAAGCTGAATTCTGTTGCCCGGCCCTGCGTGTGTGATCTCTCACACCAAACTGGCAGGCCCTCAATATAAGAGGCAAAATGCTACCTTGTACCGAAAGCACATATGCTATATAATGTTAACAGCTTGGTTCACTGTGAAAGAGTCTACCCATTGTTCTCTAAAATGTGTCTTTTTAAATACTACTTTCCCTTTTTTTTCCTCCCACAGCTGCAAATGTTTCAACGCTCCCCCTATCATCTCCGTCCCAGAGGCTGGCGCAGATAAGAAGGTGAAAAAAACGCACTCGCGAGCAAATGTTCTCTGAGCTCATGCAGTCCTCCCACACTGAAAGAGCTCAGCAAAATGCGTGGAGGCAGACAATGTCAGAGTCCAGGAAAGCACAAAATGAACATGAGGACAGGAGGGACATGCAAGAGGACAGGTGGCGGGAGCAAGAGGAGAGGTGGCAGGAGCAAGATGATAGGTGGCGGCAACTTGATGAGAGGAGGCAGGATGCAATGCTGAGGCTACTGGAGGATCAAACTGATATGCTCCAGCGTATGGTTGAGCTGCAGGAAAGGCAGCAGGAGCACAGACTGCCGCTGCAGCCCCTGTGTAACTGACTGCCCTCCTCCCGAAGTTCCATAGCCTCCTCACCCAGATGCCCAAGAATGTGAGGGAGGGAAGGGGGCTCTGGGCACCCAACCACTCCACCCCAGAGGACTGCCCAAGCAACAGAAGGCTGGCCTTCAATAAGTTTTGAAGTGCAGTGTGGCCTTCTCCTTCCCTCCTACCCTCCTCCCCCACCCTTCCCGGGCTACTTTGACAGTTATCCCCCTATTTGTGTGATGAATTAATAAAGAATGCATGAATTTGAAACAACAATGACTTTATTGCCTCTGCAAATGGTGATCGAAGGGGGGAGGTTGGTTGGGTTACAGGGAAGTAGAGTGAACCAAGGGGGCGGGTTTTCATCAAGGAGAAACAAATAGAACTTTCACGCTGTAGCCTGGCCAGTCATGAAACTGGTTTTCAAAGCTTCTCTGATGCGCAGCGTGCCCTGCTATGCTCTTCTAATTGCCCTAGTGTCCGGCTGCATGTAATCAGCGGCCAGGCAATTTGCCTCAACTTCCCACCCCGCCATAAATGTCTCCCCCCTACTCTCCCAGATATTGTGGAGCACACAGCAAGCAGTAATAACAATGGGAATATTGGTTTCACTGAGGTCTAACCGAGTCAGTAAACTGCGCCAGCGTGCTTTTAAACGTCCAAATGCACTTTCTACCACCATTCTGCACTTGCTCAGCCTATAGTTGAACAGCTCCTAACTACTGTCCAGGATGCCTGTGTATGGCTTCATGAGCCATGGCATTAAGGGGCAGGCTGGGTCTCCAAGGATACCTATAGGCATTTCAACATCCCCAACAGTTATTTTCTGGTCTGGAAAGTAAGTCCCTTGCTGCAGCTGTTCAGACAGACCAGAGTTCCTGAACAATCAAGCGTCATGAACCTTTCCCAGCCATCCCACGTTGATGTTGGTGAAACATCCCTTGTGATCCACCAGTGCTTGCAGCACCATTGAAAAGTACCCCTTTCGGTTTATGTGCTGGCTGCCAAGGTGGTCCGGTCCCAAGATAGGGATATGCATTCTGTCTATCGCCCCACCACAGTTAGGGAATCCCATTGCAGCAAAGCCATCCACTATGACCTGCACATTTTCCAGAGTCACTACACTTGATAGCAGCAGCTCAGTGATTGTGTTGGCTATTTGGATCACAGCAGCCCCCACAGTAGATTTTCCCACTCCAAATTGATTCCCAGCTGACCGGTAGCTGTCTGGCATTGCAAGCTTCCAGAGGGATATCGCCACTCACTTGTGAACTGTGAGGGCTGCTCTTATCTTGGTATTCTTGCGCTTCAGGGCAGGGGAAAGCAAGTCACAAAGTTCCATGAAAGTGCCCTGATGCATGCGAAAATTTCGCAGCCACTGGGAATCATCCCAGATCTGCAACACTATGTGGTCCCACCAGTCTGTGCTTGTTTCCTGGACCCAGAATTGGCATTCCACGGCATGAGCCTGCCCCATTGCTACCAGGATGTCCAAATTGTGGGGCCCATACTTTGAGAGAGGTCTGTGTCCATGTCCTCATCACTCTCGTCACCATGCTGCCATCACCTCCTTACCTGCTTTTTCAGGTTCTGGTTCTGAACATACTGCAGGATAATGCGCGAGGTGTTTACAATGCTCATAACTGCAGCGCTGATCTGAGCGGGCTCCATGCTTGCCGTGGTATGGCGTCTGCAGGACAGCAGGAGAACAGAGTTGCAGAGGAAGCAGTGGCTAACGACAGATGCCACGAGAATAGATATTTATAGAGATGCCACGATAATAGACATTTATAGAGAATGATGAGAGGACCTGCGAGGTGGATTCATGGCACCAGGAGAGCAGAATTGCAGCGGATGCCACGAGAATAGATATTTATTCAGAATGACGAGAGGACCTGTGCGGTGGATTCATGGCACCAGGAGAGCAGGAGAGCAGAGTTGCAGTGGAAGCAATCATTCGATGACGATGGTTAGCAGTCCTACCGCACCGTCTGCTGAAAGCAGTATGGTGTCGGCACAGAAAAAAGGCGCAAAACTATTGTCTGCCATTGCTTTCATGGAGGGAGGGGCGACTGACGAAATGTACCCAAAACCACCCGCAACAATGGTTTTTTGCCCCATCAGGCATTGGGAGCTTAACCCAGAATTCCAATGGGAGTCGGAGACTGCGGAGACTGTGGGATAGCTACCCACAGTGCAACGCTCCGAAAATCGATGCTAGTCATGGTACTGTGGACGCACTCTGCCAACTTAATGCGTTTAGTGGGGACACACACAATCGACTGTATAAAATCGCTTCCTACAAAATCGACTTCTATAAATTCGACCTAATTTTTTAGTGTAGACGTACCCTGAGAAAGTTTTGTTTTCTCAAGGAAATTTAAGCCTCCTATCCAACATGAGTTGTTAGGATATCTAACTAAGTTTAGGGGCAGAGGCATATTATCCCACATCACACTTCTAAAATATGATTAATAATTGGTAATGTTGCCACAATAACCAAACACTGCCATTAACATATTGAAAATTGAGAAGTCAGCTGTGCTCAGCTTTGGGAAATCCTGTTCTGTACTTGACTTGTTTCACTATGCAACATGACCATAAGTGCTAATGAGGGCATGGTGACAGACTAAAAATATAGTTCTGCGCTGAAAGGTCATTCTAATAATGATCTTACTCAACAGGTCTATTCTAGTGCTAGCTTTTGTAGCCAAACTACAAGGTATTACTGCTTTTTTACTTCCATTAGCCATGTAGAACCAACACAGCTAACTCTGAATGACTACAGATTGAATTCTGTCATCTGAATCATCAACAGAATTGTCCAGTAAGTCCTGCTCAGTTATACTTGTACAACCCTACTAAAGAAAATAGGGTTGCACAGGTGTTGGTGAAAGTCTAAATCATTATTACTAATGACGATGCATAAATTGGGGAAAAGAAGCATGATTCTCAGAGTCCAAACTGAATTTGCATGGCTGAGTTAGAAAGAACATCTATTTGTAAACTAACCATAGCTGATGCAGAAAAGGAGTCAATAATAACATCTCTGTGGTAGATAAACATAGCCAGATATTTGCCACTGGTAATCCAGTTAAAACAGAGCCCACAATATAGTCATGAAACATGTGCTTCTTTCTCACTACTCCATTTTATGTTTTTTTCCCCCTCCTATTTGTTTTGGTAGTTTTCCCTTTTTCATGCTCTGTCCATGGTGCTGCAGATAAAACCTTTTCTGATCTCAGGCAGACATTTTCTGGTAAGCTGATTTGTTTGAGTACCAATTATCTGCTCAGCCTATGGAAATTTGGGGCCAAATCGTCAACTGGTGTAAATTTCATTGGAATTAATGGAGCTACACCAATTTACAACAGTCAAGATTCTGGCCTTTAAGATCATTTATTAGGTGACCTGATTTTTGGTCTCTGGTCAAGATTTTCTAAAAAGGAAGTTCTGACAATGATGCATGGTATTTTGCACATGCAGAACGTCATGTTACAGGAATCAGAGTTCTTCAAGAAATTCATGGTTACTGTGCTGAATATTTCTCCCTGTGTGTCCACAGTCAAGAGTGTTGCTTCAGAGACTTCTAAACAGTACACCATGATACTCAATGTTTGATGGGTCAATGGTATATTAAATAATATTCAAGAACTCTCTTTGTTGAAACACTGTCCTAAATTAGCCAGAATGAACAAAGGTTACATTGTCAATGTGAATCTCAGCTCCATGGATGGGAGGTTGAAAGCATGCAATATGGACATCAGGTAAGCATGCATGGTAGGAATGTAACTAACAGGATGACCACTCCTCTCTCTCCGCAGCCAAGCAGCCCTCCCCCATGTTCTTCCTCCCCATGGCACTGTGTATCTGTGCAAGGGGTTTGGCTTGAGGACTTATGCAGCAGATGTCAACTCAGTGGAAGGTTGGTCAAATATTTTCTGTCCAAAATTGTTTTTTTAAGGAAAACTGCAGTTGGATTAACTGAAAATTTTCACAAAAAGTGTCTTCTTTCCATGGGAATTTTCATTTTTTCAGCAAAAGATTTAGCAAAAACATGAGTTTTTATGGGATTTTTTTTTTGATCAGCTCTACTAGAAGGCCAGTGGGGGGAAAGCAGGCTGCAACCTCTTACAGGCCTGGTGGAGCGGTGGTCCTTCAGGCACATACACTCCTAACCCGCTGTTAATTTCAGAAGCTCAGCTGGCTGATGGAACATTTTCAAGTGACGAGTCTTCAAGGGTTCATATAAAAATGGAGACAAAACACAAACTTTGGGGACAATCTGGGTGTTCCAGGACACATCGTCACATTGTTCCTTGTTAAATTTCTCCCTCCCTCCCATTTCTTCCCACTTCTACACCATATTGTCTGTCTCACTCCTTTCCTCACACTCCCCTCCATGTTGGTTCTCTTTTGTCTGTCCTCTTGCCTCCCCCACAAGGTTGTCACCCCTTCCACCCCCAATTTCCCAACTCAGGACATGGCATCATCCCTAAAAAAAGGATCCAGGTCTGGGTCTAGATTTAATACAGTCCTTCTTCCTGCCCTGCAGAAAATGCTGACAGACGGCAAAATCACCAGTCCCACTTTTAGCAATTATATGAGAGAAGGGAAAGGCACCCCATGTTTAGCATCCACACTTGAGAGTTAATCCAGCCTTATATAAGACCACTATCTAAGTACATTAATTTGAAAGCTTAATAACTGTGGCCATCTCTCTTCATATCAGTTTCATAGTGAGTGGACTTTACGTAATTAGTAGGTACTCAGACGATGTCCCTTAAATAATTCATTTCCTGATGAGAAAGATTTGCCTTTTCACCTCTATTTCCTCGCTACTTTAAACATAACCTTCCTATGAACTCATCTACCTATGTACACAGTATCTTTATAGACACTAGCAATATGTTGTTCTCATGTTGTAAAAGTTATTTCAACACATTGGAAAAAGCAAATAAATGTGACCACTGGAATGCGTCAAGAAAAAACAATATGCTACTAGTTATGCAACTGCTCCCAGGGAGATTCGAATACTGATTGTGATGAATAAAAACAAACAAATGTGATTCAAAGAAATTGTTTGCATTCAAACAAATCAGAGTTAGAAGACATTTGTCTATTCCCTCTGTAATTGCAGGATTTCTTCCCACAGTGTATTTTCTACTTTTTCCAGTCTATTTCTAAGTGACTCAAGTGATGGAGCTTCCATTAGGTGACTCTTCCACAGAATATTCACATATTCATCCAGAATTTTCCTTTCTGCAATTTCATTCCATTACTCATGGACCCCAGAAATAATTTGATTGTCAAATCCGCTTTAGTTGTCATCTATCTAAGCTACATAGATGTACCTCTTTTAAATTTTTAATTAATCCCTCCATACCTTAATTATTTTTCTCTTCCTTAATTTCCTCCATTTCATGGATCTCTTTCTTGTTTTGAGGTGCCCAAAATTATAGGTTACATTCATAGTGTGGTCTCTATTGTGAAGAGAGTTAAATAACACATTCAGTAAGTATACTGTGTTTGCCATTAAGAAAAACAACAGGTATAATTAGTTAATATGTTGTGTTGTCCAAGACAACACAGTACTGTTCAGTAACTGTAGAACTGTGGTGAATGAGATACCATAGTGTGGTAAAAAGAACGAGGAGTACTTGTGGCACCTTAGAGACTAACAAATGTATTTGAGCATAAGCTTTCGTGGGCTAAAACCCACTTCATCGGATGCATGCAGTGGAAAATACAGTGGATGGGAGTGGATGGGTCATTATACAAAATTAAAACTGTTTCCCCATGCACATTTTTTCCCCTACTGTTACTCACACTTTCTTGTCAACTGTTGGAAATGGGCCATCCTGATTATCACTACAAAAGTTTTTTTTCTCCTGCTGATGATAGCTCACCTAAGAGCTCACCTTAATTAATTACTCTCATTACAGTTGGTATGGCAACACCATTTTTCATGTTCTCTGTGTATATATATCTTCCTACTGTATTTTCCACTGCATGCATCCAATGAAGTGGGTTTTAGCCCATGAAAGCTTATGCTCAAATAAATTTGTTAGTCTCTAAGGTGCCACAAGGACTCCTTGTTCTTTTTGCTGATACAGACTAACACGGCTACCACTCTGAAACCTGGCATAATGTGGTAATTATTGGTACATTTTTATTTTTAAAATTGACAGCCACTTACCTGCTTTTATGTATGTGTGCACTACAGACTGTACATTACGTTCAAATTTCATATACTCTGGATTGTATAACCTAGGGCTTGTCTACACTATCCGCCAAATCGGCGGGCAGCAATCAATCCAGCGGGATTCGATTTATCGCGTCTCGTAAAGACACGATGAATCGACCACTGAGCACTCTCCCATCGACTCCGGTACTCCACCAGAACGAGGAGTGCAAGCGGAGTCAACAGGAGAGCATCAGCTGTTGACTTACCGCAGTGAAGACACCGTGGTAAGTAGATCTAAGTACGTCTATTCACGTAGCTGAAGTTGCGTATCTTAGATCGACCCCACACAATAGTGTAGACAAGCCCCTAGAGTTCATTGTATTCTACAGGGCATAAAAAATTAGAACACAGCAACTAGGGTGGGAGTAGAGGGTGCAGTGGAGAAAAAAAGGATATGAAAGCAGTTAAGCCTCCTGCTGTTATGCCATCTAAAAGACAGGGAAATGAGTATTAACCCACATACACCTAGCATAGAAAGAAGCTCAGTAAGTCTGTCAGTCTTTCTAATGATTGTACATAAAAGTAAGGCATGACAGGAGGAAAGGTTAAAAGGAGAGATGGCTGAGAAGGTTGCACGTAAGGACTATATGGATCAAATGGCTTACAATGCATTTATACTGGAAGAACTAGATTTCTAAAGGACTGTTAATGTGATCTGGAGACTTTTTATATCTAGGTTACCCGTTCAGATCAAACCCAGATCATGGCAGTAACCAAAAGTCATTACTGTATGTTGATATTTTAGTGATCTATGTGACATCTACATGGTGTTTTCAGTACAATTCTTAGTAGACAATGTCCATCTCAGTAAAATCATCACAGTTAGCATGAATTGATATCCTTGTGTTTGTTTCACTAGAGATATCTAGGATTAAATGGGCGTGGGGACTGAGGTTGCCCTTTCAATCCTAGAATTGGTTCCACTATGTCAGGACTGAAATACAATGGTGAGGTGAGGAGGAGAAGCTTGAACTGCCGCTGCTTGTACTCTACCTGTTCTGTGGATATATGAAAGCTTCAAACATACAGCTTCCATCATATCTTGTGTTTCAGAATGCAGTTCTCCAAATATATGTAGTTGTGTGCACCTACATAACACTACAATCATTTTCAGAACAGTGTTAAAAATTAGTGTAGACTCACATACTGTACATACTCACATACTGTACAGTATCAGGGGGTAGCTGTGTTAGTTTGTATCCACAAAAACAATGAGGAGTCCAGTGGCACCAGTCCCTATTCAAGGTTGTAGATCATTGATGATGTGCTGGAGAGGTTTTAGCTGGGGGCTGTATGTGATGGGCAGTGGTGTTCTGTTATTTTCCTTGTTGTGACTGTCCTGTAGTAGGTGACTTCTGGGTACCTGTCTCACTCTGTCAAATCTGTTTCCTCACTTCCCCAGGTGGGTATTGTAGTTTTAAGAATGCTTGATAAATATGTTGTAGGTGTTTGTCTCTGTCTGAGGGATTGGAGCAAATTCAGTTGTATCTTAGGGCTTGGCTGTAGACAATGGATCATGTGATGTGTCCTGGATGGAAGCTGGAGGCATGTAGGTAAGTATAGCGGTCAGTAGGTTTCCAGTATAGCAAGGTGATTATGTGACCATCACTTATTTGCACTGTAGTGTCCAGGAAGTGGATCTCTTGTGTGGACTGGTCCAGGCTGAGGTTGATGGTGGGGTAGAAATTGTTGAAGTCCAGGTGGAATTCTTCAAGGGCCTCCATGGAAAATAACAATAACATCATCGAAGATCTACAACCTTTCCTGGAAAACAATCCCTCACTCTCACAGACCTTAGGAGGCAGGTCAGTCCTTGTTTACAGACAGCCCCCCAACCTGAAGCAAATACTCACCACACCACAGAACCACTAACCCAGGAACTAATGCCTGTAAGAAACCCCGTTGCCTACTTTGTCCCTATATCTACTCTAGTGACACCAGAGGACCCAAACACATGAGTCACATCATCAGGGGCTCATTCACCTGCACATCTACTAATGTGATATATGCCATCATGTGACAGCAATGCCCCTCTGCCATGTACACTGGCCAAACCGGACAGTCTCTACATAAAAGGATACAAATCAGACATCCAGAATAGTAACATACAAAAGCCAGTAGGAGAACACTTCAATCTCCCTGGACATTCTATAACAGATTTAAAAGTAGCCATACTTGAACAAAAAACTTTCAAAAATAGACTTCAAAGAGAAACCGCAGAACTAAAATTCATTTGCAAATTTAACACCATTAATTTGGGCTTGAATAGAGACTGGGAATAGCTGGCTCACTACAAAAGCAACTTTCCCTCTCCTGGTATTGACACCTCCTCATCAATTACTGGGAGTGGACTACATCCACCCTGATTGAATTAGCCCTGTCAACACTGGTTCTCCACTTGTAAGGTAATTCCCTTCTCTTCATGTGTCAGTATAATAATGCCTGCATCTGTAATTTACACTCCATACATCTGAAGAAGTGGGTTTTTTACCGACAAAAGCTTATGCCCAAATAAATCTGTTAGTCTTTAAGGTGTCACTGGACTCCTCGTTGTTTTTATACTGTACATACAGAGCTCATGATTTCCATTCCTGATTTTAACTTCATTGTTACTGAACAAAATTTCTATATTAACACACAAAATCTTTGTTATGAAACAATTAAGGGTAATATACACACAACATACCTAATACAAATCCACAAAAGCAAAGAAATAAAAAGTTGCACCATCTAGCAGTATATACCTTCAGTTCCTCCATTCATAGGCACACAACTTACCACTACTACAACTACCCTACTACAAGCCCACACACCACAACCTTAACTCTGCCTTCCCCTGGGGATGCCAGTTTATAAGTATCCCCTTTTATTAAAATACTCTCAAACATAATTAAAAAGGAAATTTACCAAATGTACTTAAAATTGTCACCTTTAAGCTAAGAATAATAAACATGACAACATTTAAACCTAAGCAGAATTTTTTAGAAAGTTAGAAGCAATAGCAAATATTATATAATTAGATCACAGATTCAAAATGTCCATACACTGAGCCCTCACTCAAAAGATCTTCACAAAATGGCAGGGCAGTGGTGGGGACCCTCTTCTTGAACTGGAAAGCAACTTTGAAATCTGGTGGCCGAAGTCAAAGGAGGTAGGGTTTGTTTTGGGATTGGACACAGAAAGGAGCGAAAGGTCTTTGAAAAGGAATATTGTCAGAGGAACTGTAATTTCATGAAGTCTCAAATGGTTCATGTAAATATCCACATTTTTTGATGCATGACTCAGATGTGATATTAATTTACTCTTGGAT
The DNA here is from genome assembly GCF_011386835.1 of Chrysemys picta bellii. Lineage (NCBI taxonomy): Eukaryota > Metazoa > Chordata > Testudines > Emydidae > Chrysemys > Chrysemys picta. The sequence goes on along the minus strand of NC_088794.1, from coordinate 35,387,587 downwards.
CTGAATAGCTTAAATATTTTAAAATGTCTCCAAGACCGCTCAGATCTGGAAAATGGCATGTCTTTCTATGATAGAGTTAAGTACAGGAGTCTTATTAAAAAGGTTTTATAATCCAAAGTAAACAGGTGGGGTAAGGAATTCCATCATGTGCCAGCCACCACCTAGTTTCTTAAAGGAACAAACAATAAATGTTTCAGTCTGCGTTGAAGGAGTTGACAACAGCTGCTTGCCTCAAACTGATAAAAGCTAGCTATGTTTATGAGGTGGCAAAGGTGTGTTCACCTAATTTCCCTGAAACTTTTTTGATTTACAGTGAGTTCCTGTTGTAGACTAACTAAGCTCCGGTTTGCAAGCCATTTCCTTATTGCAGCTTTATGAATGTAAGGGAGCATCATGCAAGGTAACTCATTTTTAACTTCAATCTGAAATAGACCATTTTCATGCATGGTTACATGGCAACTCCATGTCCTTCATATATCCATCAGGACCAGTCGCAGAAGTCTGACAATGGTGCTTTTGTTCTGAGCTGCTCCACACCCCATTGTACAATATGTTTTATTGTGATTAGAGTATTAAAATGAAATAACAATGAAAATGGCTCAGTGAGATAATAATGTAAATTAGAAATGGAAAAACAAATTACGTTCTTTATCTTCTTACAAATGAAGGCTTGATCCCTACAATATATTTCTTAGTGATTTATTAAATACTTCTTTAATCTCTAAATTTCTATTTTACATGTATTATAACATTTATTTATTATTAATTATTACTAAAATTTAGTGTGCAATATTTCAAAAATGTTTAGCACTGGTCTAATTCGATCCCCACTGAAATCCATGGGAGTTTTTCCATTAACTTCAACAGGAGCAGAGCTCCGAGATTATAAAACCAGAAGGGACCACTGTGATCATCCAGTCTGACCGCGAGAGACTCCCACGGCTAGGCTAATTCCCCGTCAACAACTGGAAGGAAGTACCGAGGCACTGTAATCCCCTGCCACCTCGGAGAGGGACGAGCCTCGTCCAAACCCCTCTACACTTGGTGGAGAATGTGGGAAGTGGTCCTTCGATCCCTGTGAGAAGGTTCTGAGGAGGAACATGCCCAGGACGACCATGGATAAGGACAAGCTCATTAAGATCCTGGCCAAGAGCCAGCAGCAGTAGCAGGCAGCCCAGCTCCAACAGCAGCAGCAGTTGGTCAAGCAGTTAGGGGCACAGCAGCCACAGCTGATTTTGGAGCTGGGACGCCAAAACAGGGACCACCAGCAACAATGCCTGTAGCAGCTGGCGACTCTGCTCCCCCAACCTGCGGAACCCCAGCCGGGAGATGCTGCTGGGCCATCTAGCGTAGCCCCGCTGATCCGGCTGACCAAGATGGGCCCCAATGATGACCCCGAGGCCTTCCTCATAACCTTTGAGAGGATGGCATTAGTCACGGGGTGGGTCTGAGACCAACGGGCTACCCTCCTGGCCCCGTATCTGACCAGGCCCATCCAAACCGTGTACCGCGGGCTATCAACAGAGGAGTCATGGGACTACACCTGGGTAAAGGCGGCGATCCTAGATGCCTTGGACATCAGCCCGGAAACCTTCCAGCAGCTGTTCTGGATTCAGATCTACCCTATGGGTACCTGACCTCGGTTGGTGGCCCAGGAGCTAAGGGAGGCGTACAAGTGGTGGCTACAGCCCGAGAGGTGAAGCCCAGATGAACTCACTGAGCAAGTTATTATGGAACAATTCATCCACAACCTCCCACCACAAGGATGGGCCCGGCCGCCACCGTCACTCTAATAGAGGATTTCCTCATGGCTGAAGCCATGGGGGGACCGGCGAGTTGAGCCCACCCACCAGGGCCTGAGCGCCCTAACCTAGAGAAGAAGGGGAGCACCTGGACCGAACTGCAAAACCCTTCCAGACGTCCAGAGGTGTCAGTTCAACAAGCCTCAGTGACTCCTGAGCCAGGGGTCAGGGGGACCAACCGAAGCCGCCCCAGGGCCCTGGGGGAACATCTAACCGGCCTGGGCATCTTGCAGGACCCTGTTTCTCCTGCAGGAAATACAGACACCTGCAATGTGACTGCAATGAGATGGACTGCAGCTTCGGTCATGTTTGCATGGAAGAAACCTGCACCTGACGGCCGCACCCCACCAAGATTACGGTGCCAGAAGTTGTAAGGGATTGCCCGAGCCTGGCCCTGGTTGATTCAGGCTGTGGCTAGATGCTAATCCGCCAAAGCTTAGGCCTCCCAGCTGACCTGTACCTGGGAATGATTCGGCTGCAATGCATCCACGGTGATGTACGGCCCTAACCCAGTGCCCGAGTCCAGCTAACCATGGATGGGGTCATGCGGCTGATGGTGGTCGGCCTGCCTTCTGGACTAGCCTAGCCATTGATCCTGGATGTGATTGACCTGAGTTCCCAGAGATCCTTCACTCAAATGCTGAGAAAGGCCCTGGGGTCACCCCAGCGCTGGAAGGGGGCAGCCCGAGACCTGCTCCGAGGAGGGGAAGGAACCAGACCCCAACAGACAAGGAGGAGAGCCTGAGGACCCCCCCCCCACTGGGGCCTGACGTCAAATCCATGCTTAGCACTGATTTTTGCCAGGACCAAAGGCAGGACCCCACCCGCAGTCGAGCATATGAGCAACTAGTGGCTTTTGATGGGACCCTGATCGATCAGTCCCAGACAAAGCGGTGGCCCCATTTTGAGTTGTGCTGTGACCGTCTCTATCGGATGGAACGAGACCCCCACATTGGAGAGCTCCAGACCCAACTGCTCATGCCTCGATGTCACCGACAAGCTGTAATGAAACTCGCCCACAACATCCTGGCTGCAGGGCACTTGGTCCATGAAAAGACCCTCTCCCAAATTCTGACACAGTTCTTCTGGCCCGGTGTGCACCAGGAGGTGAGGGACTATTGTAGTTCCTGTCCAGAAAGTTAGCTAGCTGTTCCCCCATGGACGCCAAAAGCCCTGTTGATTCCCATGCCTATTGTAGAAATGCTGTTCGAGCAAGTGGCCATGGACTTGGTGGGCCCCCTTCTGAAAAGCATTGCCGGATTTCAGTACGTGCTGGTCATAATGGGCTATGCCACCCATTTCCCCAAAACTGTACCGCTATGGAGCATCACCGCCCAAACAGTCGCTGACGAACTCATGAAGGTATTCGCCAGTGTGGGCCTGCCCTGGGAAATCCTCACTGACCAGGGCACCAACTTCACCCCTGGCTGCTGCGGCAGGTGTGCAACCTCCTGGAGATTAATAAGCAGCTGCACACCTCCATCTATCACCCGCAAACCGATGGCTTGGTTGAACGGTTTAACTGTATCCTGAAGGACATGCTGTGCAAGTTTCCCCTAGACGACCTACACCGATGGAATCAGCTACTCCCGCCCTTGCTTCTGGCTGTCCATGAGGTGCCCCAATCCTCCACAAAATTTCCCCGCTTTCAGCTATTGCAGGGGTGGCCAACCTGAGCCTGAGAAGGAGACAGAATTTATCAATATACATTGCCAAAGAGCCACACTAATACATCAAGTATCAGAGGGGTAGCTGTGTTAGTCTGGATCTGTAAAAAGCAACAAAAGATTCCTGACGAAGTGGGTATTCACCCACGAAAGCTTATGTTCCAATACATTTGTTACTCTATAAGGTGCCACAGGACTCTTTGTTGCTTTTTACTAATACATCAGCAGCCACCCCCCCGCCCCCATTAGCAGCCCTGCCGATCAGCGCCTCCCCCTCCCTCCCCACACCTCACGATAAGCTGTTTCGTGGCATGCAGGAGGTTCTGGGGGGAGGGGGAGAAGTAAGGGCATGGCAGGCTCAGGGGAGGGGGCAGAAAGGGATGGAGCGGGGGCAGGGCATGTGGCAGAGCCAGGGGCTCAGCAGTGAGCACCCCCCAGCACATTGGAAAGTTGATGCCTGTAGCTTCAGCCCCGGAGTCAGTGCCTATACAAGAAGCTGCATATTAACTTCTGAAGAGCCGCATGTGGCTCCGGAGCAACAGGTTGGCCACCCATGAGCTATTGTATGGACGTCGCCTGTGGGGACTGCTGGATCTCTTGCATGAGACATGGGAGCAAGCCCTATCACTGACCCAAAGCCTCCTGAAGTACTTCCTTCAGCTTCAGGAATGCCTCACTCAGGCAGGAGTCCTAGCTTGGGAAAACTTGAAGGCCACACAGGAAGTTCAGGCCCAAGCCTATACCTGGGACATGCGGATCTGCGACTTCAAACCCAGTGATCATATCCCGCTTCTTCTGCCCTCAAGCGACTCAAAGCTACTGGCCCATTGTCAAGGGCCCTATGAGGTGGTCCGAAAGGTCGGGCCCATCACCTATGAGATCAACCAGCCCAACCAGCGCAAGAAAACTCAACTATACCATTTCAACCTCCTGAAGCCCTGGCAGGAGTGAGAGAGCCTAGTAATTAACCCTGCCTGCTAGAGCCAGAGCTGAGCCCACATGCACTCCTGACAGAGGCCCCCGCTGGACCCCAGCTTAGGTAGACACATACTGAGGAGCAATGTACATAGACCCAGTGCCTCCTGCAGGCATTCCCATGAACCTTCACAGTCCAACCAGGCTACACAACCCTAGTTAATCATACCATTCAGACGGAGCCTGGGGTGGTGATCTGGGAACAGACCAGGCCGCATGCAGCAAGTCATCGAGGAGGAAGTACAGGCTATGCTAAACCTGGGAGTCATTGAACCATCGCAGAGTGAATGGCGCAGCCTGGTAGTGATAGTACCCAACCCCAATGGAACACGGTGCTTCTGTATTGACTTCAGACGTGGCAACGCTATTTCAAAATTCTGTGCGTACCCAATGCCCTGTGAACTACTGGGCCGTTTATGGAAGACCCGCTTCCTTACCACTCTCGACCTGAGCAAAGGGTACTGGCAAATTTTCCTCGACCCTGCCTCCAAGGAAAAGACCGTATTTGCCACCCTCACGGGCCTGTATCAATTTACTCGGATGCCCTTCAGCCTCCATAGGGCACCAGCAACGTCTCAATGGCTGAAGGACGGCATCCTCCAACCCCACCGAGACTACGCTGCAGCATTCCTGGATGATGTGGTTGTTTAAAGCCACCATTGGGAGGACCACCTAGAGCAGGTAGCTGCTGTCCTGAGGTCCCTGCGAGCAGCCAGGTTGACAGCCAATCCAAAAAAATGCCACCTTGGTACACCATCGGGAGAAGACAAGTGAAGCCCCTCATGGGAAAGGTTCAGGCCCTGGTGGTCTGCCCACCGCCCACCATGAAGCGCCAAGTGCTCCAGTTCCTGGGACTTGCTGGCTACTATCAGCATTTTATTCCTTGATTCGCATCCATCGCAGCCCCCTTGAACAGGCTTTTGACCAAGGATAGCCCCTGGCATGTGGTTTGGAGCCTGGAGTGTGAAGACACCTTTCAGACACTCAAAGAGAGTCTCTGACATGAACATGTCCTGTATAGCCCAGACTTTGACCGGGAGTTCATCCTCCAGACGGACACCTAGGAGGTAGGACTTCAGGCTGTTCTGTCCCAGGAAATCGACGGAGAAGAACACCCAGTCTTGTATATTAGCTGGAAATTGTTTCTGTGGGAGAAGAACTACACTGTGGTAGAGAAGGAGGCCCTTGCAGTGAAATTGGCTTGTGACGCCCTGCATTACTACCTCCACAGGGGCCCGTTCACCTTGGTCACCAACCACGCCTCGCTCCAGTGGCTGACCAAAATGAAAAATAATAATGCGAGAATAATGTGCTGGTACCTGGCACTACAGCCATATGCTTTTACTGTTCGCCATAGAGCAGGTAAGGACTATGCAAATGCAGACTTTCTGTCCTGCCTGGGAGGTATGGAAGACTCTGGCCCCGACGAGCGGAAGCCAGACTTGAGAGGGATATGTGTAGAGAGGCAGTGTGGTTCCCTACCACCCGGAAAGGGACAAGCCCCTCCGGACACCAAAGTGGGTGGAGCTGGCGAGTCCTGTACCTGTCCCCCAGAGGTCAGGAAGTATAAAAGCCCAACCCCAGAGCTCACTGAAGGAGCAGCTGCCAGAGAGGCCAGATGCCTGCGGCCTAGCTCCTGGTTGGGAGACCCCAGCAACCAACGGCGGACCCGAACACTGGCCACCTGACCAATGCCTGATGCTGACCAGAGCCCAGAGGAGCTGCCAAACCTACCCCTCGCCAGTTACCCAGAGGAGCTGCCAAGTCTACCCCTCGCCAGTTACTCAGAGGAGCTGCCAAGTCTACGCTCGCCAGTTACCCAGAGGAGCTGACAAACCTACCCCTCGCCTGTTACCCAGAGGAGCCCATGGTGCTTGACCCCTTGGAGGACACCGTCCGGACCCAGGTACCTTTAGAGGGGGAATTAGGAAGTAGCCCGGGGGCAGCCAAACCTAGTCTGGCTGTAGCACTGTCAGAGCCTATGTCAGTGTATTGTGGCCAGAATCCCCACTGACTCAGCAGCAGGCCTTCTGCCGCTGCTAGGGCCCCAGGCTGGGACACAGTGGAGTGGGTGGGCCTGCGGCCCCCCTGCCACCCAATTCGTGGGTGGCAGTTACCCCCTCTCCCAGGCCCTTCTGAGCCGAGAGCTGGATGGTTGTTTACCTGTATTTGCTCAGACCCTGCCTGAGGACCTGAGCCCTGGACTCACTATTGCCCGTCAACAACTAGAGGGCAATACCGAGGCACTTTGGGCCCCTGTTGCCCTGGAGAGGGACGAACCTCAGCCAAACCCCTCTACAGCCTGATAGAAGAAGTCTGTAAATAAACTTCTAAATAAATATTCTGCTCAGTTCCGTGGGGTGGTTCACCTATACAATTGTTCACCTATATAATTATATAACTGTTTGCTCAGCCCCTACCTGAGGACCTGAGCCCTGGACTCACTATTGCCCGTCAACAACTAGAGGGCAATACCGAGGCACTTTGGGCCCCTGTTGCCCTGGAGAGGGACGAACCTCAGCCAAACCCCTCTACAGCCTGATAGAAGAAGTCTGTAAATAAACTTCTAAATAAATATTCTGCTCAGTTCCGTGGGGTGGTTCACCTATACAATTGTAGTACTATAAACTCACAGCTATGAGTCATACCATTTACCAGTCAGGTCATAATGGACTACAGTGCAGGATGTCCATGAGGGAGTGTCTACACTTTGAGCTGGGGGTATAATTCTCAGCTCAAGGACACACAACTGCACTAGCTCTGATCAAGTTAGCTTGCTAAAGATAGAGCATAAAGCACTAGCCATCCCAAGTATGTACCCATCCAAGATGCTAGGCACATACTTGGGGGAGCTAGCCCCTCCTGCTGCCAAGGCTATGCTCTATTTTTAGCACACTAACTCAGTGAGAGCTAGTGTATGTCTCCTCAAGCTGTGAATTACACCCCAAGCTCTAACTGTAGATGTACCCTGAGAGTTGTGGTACACCAGTTACTTGTAGGTATTTGGTGGCGTGCTATGTGTACTACAAGTTCAAAGGCAAGAACTCTAAGTGTTCCAAGCTCTAGGTGCTACATTCCAGCCACTCAAACTTGTATGAATAGATGAAGTGTCTTTACAGGCACTGGCAGGAAATAAAGGTTGCAAATACCCTAGGCACAAAGAAGTCTCAATAGCACTTTTTACCACCAGGTGGCCTAACTTTTATCACAACAAATTTGTTAAGGCCCCATTTTCCCATTTGCTAGGGTTACCATATTTTGTGCCTCCAAATGGAGGACACTCCCCGGGGCCCTGGCCCTGGCCCTGCCCCCAGCCCCGCCCACGCCCCAACTCCGCCCCCTCCCAAAGTCTCCGCCCCCTCCCCTGCTTCCCGCGAACATTTAATTCGCGGGAAGCCTGAAGCAGGTAAGCGGGGCGGGGGGAGGAGGCGCGGCCCAGGCTGGCCCCCCGGCGGCTCCAGCCTGGGTTGGCTCGGGCCCTGGGGTGCCGGCCCCGACCGACCACCCCCCGCGGGCCCGGCGCACCCCCCGGCTCCCCGCCCCGCGGGCCCGGCTCCCCGCCCGGCGGGCCCGGCGCACCGACACCGGCCCGGCTCCCGGCCCCGCGGGCCCGGCGGACCCCCCGGCTCCCAGCCCCGGCCCCGCGGGCCCGGCGCACCGACCCCGGCCCCGGCTGGTGGCCCCGCGGGCCCGGCGCACCGACCCCGACCCCGACTCCCGGCCCCGCGGGCCCGGCGCACCGACCCCGACCCCGGCTCCCGGCCCCGCGGGCCCGGCGCACCGACCCGGCTCCCGGCCCCGCGGGCCCGGCGCACCGACCCCGCGGGCCCGGCGCACCGACCCCGCGGGCCCGGCGCACCGACCCCGGCCCCGGCTCCCGGCCCCGCGGGCCCGGCGCACCGACCCCGCGGGCCCGGCGCACCGACCCCGGCCCCGGCTCCCGGCCCCGCGGGCCCGGCGCACCGACCCCGGCCCCGGCTGCCGGCCCCGCGGGCCCGGCGCACCGACCCCGGCCCCGGCTGCCGGCCCCGCGGGCCCGGCGCACCGACCCCGGCCCCGGCGCACCGACCCCGGCCGCCGGCCCCGCGGGCCAGGCGCACCGACCCCGGCCCCGGCTGCCGGCCCCGCGGGCCCGGCGCACCGACCCCGGCCCCGGCGCACCGACCCCGGCCCCGGCTGCCGGCCCCGCGGGCCAGGCGCACCGACCCCGGCCCCGGCTGCCGGCCCCGCGGGCCCGGCGCACCGACCCCGGCCCCGGCTGCCGGCCCCGCGGGCCCGGCGCACCGGCCCCGCGGGCCCGGCGCACCGACCCCGGCCCCGGCTGCCGGCCCCGGCGCACCGGCCCCGGCCCCGGCTGCCGGCCCCGCGGGCCCGGCGCACCGACCCCGGCCCCGGCGCACCGGCCCCGGGCCCGGCGCACCGGCCCCGGGCCCGGCTGCCGGCCCCGCGGGCCCGGCGCACCGGCCCCGGCCCCGGCTGCCGGCCCCGCGGGCCCGGCGCACCGGCCCCGGCCCCGGCTGCCGGCCCCGCGGGCCCGGCGCACCGGCCCCGGCCCCGGCCCCGGCTGCCGGCCCCGCGGGCCCGGCGCACCGGCCCCGGGCCCGGTTACCGGCCCCGGGCCCGGCGGACCGGCACCGCGCTCCCGGCCCGGCACCATGCCCCCGACCCCGGACAAAGAGGCCCCGGCCGAGCCTCCCGATTTTCCCGGACATGCCCGGCTTTGGGGGATTTCCCCCCGGACGGGGATTTGAGCCCCCAAAAGCCGGACATGTCCGGGAAAATCCGGACGTATGGTAACCCTACATTTGCTCAAGACAATATTCAGTGATTGAGAGATGAGAATATTAAGGTGTATACAGTTATTATAGCCTATACTTATTGTGACACACTCCAGTGAGATGGAGGAGCTTATTCCATTATCAGAAAGTGTGTCCAGATTGGATAGCGTGACCCAGACAGAAACTGGAGAATGACCTGCAAATTTCCATGGGATTCACAGCGGTCAAGTAGGAAGTGGCTGGTGGGGCAAAACAAGGTAACAGGAGCTCCAGGGGATCCCTCATGCCTCCAGCCTCTTCACCCTTATGCCCCAGTCTACTCAATTTGATCCTTTCAGCTCCCTGCCAGCAAGGTCTTGAGGCATCCAGCTGCCTTCTCCTCCCTCAGCAGTACCATGCTGGCTGATTACCTACAGGAGTGGAGAGCAGAGGAGGAAAAAGGAACAGTCTTCCTGCTCTCAATGCTGGTACCACAGCACCCTCCAGTAGCAAGGTAGAATCACTGCAGGAGAAACTCCGCTGGGCACCAGCAGCCCTGCTGGCTGTGAGAGAAAATGAAGCTGGAGCTGGAACAATGGAATCTGACAGAAAATTAGAGCTGGTTGGAAAATGAAATTTCCATTCTGCAGGAAGTTCCAACATTTTGAAATTTGTTTTCATTCTGAATTGGAATGAAAAGCTGAAATTTCTAACTTTGCCATGGAATAGAATTTCTGAAAAATTTCCGTTCATAACCATTGAAACATTTTCTTTCCATAATGTCAAAATGTTTCATTTCAATAAGGTAAAAACATTTTGTTTCCATAATGTCAAAATACATTTAATATAAAATATTAAATCAATATAAATATAACATTAACATTTTATAATATAAAGTCTAAATTAAACATCTTGACATTATCAACATGAAAGAAGTTGAAAAACTGACTTGACATTATTGAAACACAATGATAAATTTGAAATGCACCATTTTAACGATCTTGCATCAAAAATTGTCAAAAGCGACATGTTTCTGCAAAATTTTTCACTTTTGACAACTCTGCATTTTCCAACAGAAAATTGTTGTCACTTTTTTTTAACCTTCTCTACATAAAATCCAGGCCAGCCATTCTTATTTTCAAGAGTTTAAATAAGGAAGTAAGACAACAGTTTAGGCCCTGTAGCTTGAGAAAACCTTCAAGAGCAAAGCAGCCATCTTCCAGGTTGCTTTCCACAACCTGCTGCTCACATGCACACTCTCCCTCTATCGCTCTGCCTGTGATTGATCCTAGTGCCCTCTCAATGTCATTTTCCTCTTACTGTTCACTCAAAATCACAGAGTCCTCTACCACAGTGGTTCTCAAAATGTGGGTTGGGACCTCAAAGTGGGTCATGACTCTGTTTTAATGGGGTTACCAGAGCTGATGTTAGACTTGCTGGGGCCTGGGGTTGAAGCAGAAGCCTGAGCCCTACTGCCCAGGTCTCAAGCCCTTAGACTTCAGCTTTGTCCACCCTACCCAGGCAGTGGGACTTGGGCGGGCTCAGGCTTCGGTCCCCCCTCCTGTGTCATGTGGTAATTTCTGTTGGCTTGGGGGTTAGAAGGGGGTCACAGTGCAATGAAGTTTGAGAACCACTGCTTTTTACCAGCCAAATATTGAACTGGGTCCCCCTATCCCTCACAATGACCTGTGACACAATCCTTTTCTTTAGGAGGAGAGAGTATCACTAATGAGACAGCGGGTTCACTATGAGAGGAAAACCCAGATTCAAGATTGCAGCATCCCCTTGCACAAGTGCACAGTTTTGCCATCCACAAAAGTTAAAAAATCAAGAGTCAGACTACAAAAAAATCATGAGATTGACCCTAAAATCATCAGGGTTTTGTTTGGGGGGGGTTGTTTGGGGTTTTTTTTTTACATTTTATGTTGTTTGTAGTCTGTCTTTTGATTTTTGAAGTCCCCCTGCTTCCCCCCCCCATGTGTGTGCAACAATTACAATATTGCCAGCTCCCCCAAATATAGAGAGTAAGGTGATTTTGTCCCACACTGCAGGAGCTCTCACAGCAAGATCAAATGATAATGATTTGTATAAAATGTAGCCTGATGGTGTGGAGTGTCCAGATTCTCCCTAAACCCCAAAATTCTAATTGTGTATGTCCCCCCAGCCACAGTTCAGCTCAGATCCCTGAACCCTACATCTTCCCTTGCTCCTCAGTGCACCTCTGCTCCTCCTGCAGCTTCAGGGATTCTTCACCCCTTCCCAGGTCTGGGAGCATTTGCATCAGGATCCCCATTCTCCCCCTTTCCAGGCTTCAGTGAGGGGCGGGAAGGGGGGATATCTTGAGCTTCAATCCACCCCCATTTCCAGTCCTGATGTTTCAGGGATGGAGAGGAGAAAGGGGGAGCAGACAGCAGACTGACCCATTTTTCGCTGGAGTTCGGGAATGGAGCAGCCTCAAGCTGCTAGACTCTTTCTCATTTCCTTTTCCCTGCAGTGAGAATGTTGTCTCTTCCCTAGCAGGCAGGGAAGTAAGGAAAGTGGCCAATCAGAGCAAGGCTGAAAATTGTGTGCAGGCTGGTTTCTTGAGTCTTGGCCCAATTATCTCCAGCAGCGGTCAAAATCACATTACTAATGATTAAATTGTGAGCTTTGACAACATTGGCTGCATGTGATAAGGATGGCTTTTTGCCTCCTTTCCTCCCATTCCCCCCACCCTTGTGGCCATATTCTAACCTTTAATTATCAAAACTACAACAAGTTGACATCTCTCATCTTCAAAGCCTATGCCATTTTCAGGTACCATTGCCCCTTTGAAATAAATGTGTGTCACACAAGAAAGCTGGTATGAGAACACTCTATTTCTTGGCACACAATAGAGAACTTTATCTATTGACTCCAGTAGCTAGTGTAGTTATACCATTCACTGACCTGTAAAGCAACAAAAACAAAGACCCTGCCATATAGATTTGTCTGTTTCCTGCTTCTCATGAAAGGAAACTATATTCACTTACAGGTCCTTTGCATCTGACGTCAGACACAAATCACTTTTTAATGCTCTTAGAAAAAAATAAACTATTTGCTTAACTAGGAGGAAAGGCTTATAACACTTCACCAACAAGCTAAGCACACCAGAAAATTTGGAGAGGTTGATAATTAATGATGACACCAGAAATGTTGCTAGTTTTGAGGAGAAAGATGTAACATTTAGCACACTTTAGTGGCCCTGTGTTGCCATTTATGGAAAAATATTTCCATAGCTTCCAAAAGACCAGAGTTTTCAGCACTCAGCCCTGTATGACCTACATAAAATGTGTAAAATAAGCAAAATGTAAACAGGAAATATATTCTCAATCTGGCTCCTCAGGATCATCCATTTTCTGAAAAGAGGAAATTCAGAATAATGTATCTTATGCTTAGAAATTAACAAAGCCCTGATCCCAAGTGGGATTTTACAGGGAAAATGCATTTTGACAAATCCAATACTAAAAGGGAATAGATAGTTTACTAAGTCAAATGAAATATTAGATGCTGCTGAACATTTTAAATTTAGTTCTTATAAATATTTCCTTCTGGTATTTTCCCTTACATTTCAACTGGGTGTGTCTGAGTGCAATACTACATATTAACAACATTTCAGATGTTCTCAGATTACAGTTTAAGCACTACAGTTGTTTTGGAGGTTGCCTGCCTTCCTGTAGTTTTAGGCTTGCCGTTGTGATGTTGGTCAGTATTTGAGGAGAAGGAGGAGGAATAGGATTATAAAATGAAAAATCAAGCCCAGAATGAAGAGGCGAGTCAAAGACTTTCTGATCAATTAAAGAGAAGTTCCTATCACTAGATTGCAGTAGTGAGCTCTCACATGGAACCTAGAAAAAGCCTAGGAAAAGTATGAAACTGTAACATTGGAGTAGCACTGAGATTTCCCAAAATTAATTTCCACTTTTTTTTTTAAATTCAAAAATATTGCTTCAAAATTCACATTGTGCTAGGAACTGTTGTCCACATACTTATTCCATATCCATTCAAAGGTGCTGCCAAAATCCATTCCTGGCAGGAACATACACCCCGTTTAGGAATCTGTGTGACTCTCATACATTACTTAGTGAAGTCTACATCAAGAGGAGTCTCCCTGAGACTAATAATAACAGTCATCACTTGGCATAAGGAATGAAACGTGAACTTCATTTCTCTGTCAGTCTGAATTGAACTCTGTATTACCCCTGCAGCTACAGTGGGAGCAAACTATTAAAGAGTGAAACACACAATGACTTATTAGCCAGTCCCTTCAAGTGCATTGTGGTTGGTCAAACTGAATCAGAGCAACAAGTATTTCTACAGCCAAAAAAACTGTATCACCGATCACAGATCTGATGTCCTGTTCTAGTCTCCCATTCTCCAGTGACTGGAGGTTGAATTATGTTCACACTTTATGGTGGAATATGTTGCATTACTCAACAGAAACCCACCAGTCAATTAAGAAGAGACAGGCACTGAAGTGAGTGTCAATCTTGGCTAAAATGATGGTGGCTCCAAGTTAACACTGAGTCTTCAGAGTGGAGATTAAAACTTGCAGGAAATTCAGGCCTCCAACTGGGATGAAAGAGACACCCTGTGCCAGAGACAGGAATAGCAACAGATTAAATGTATTCAGCTATTTCCATAGGACAGATTGTACAAACATTAGTCTCATTGATTAACAAGATGTTAATAATTAATATGACCCTCATTACAATTTAATTAAAGATCTTTATTAAAGCATGACCACTATGTATTTGACAGGACATGTATCCTTCTGTGTGCCTTATTGATTTAATTCTTCATGATCCATGGATTGCACACAAAATTAATCATCTCAGTGTGACATTCATGCCCCAGATCAGTGTAGTAAACTTGACTAAAAGCATTTGTAACTCAACTGCAGATCATACATTAATTATAAGTCTTATCATGAGGCCACTTACTTCCAGCAAAGGTTACCTCCTCTGACAGCAGATGGCACCATGGTTTCTGTTTAGGGAAAGGTAATAAACAAAAGACTAGAAGGAAAATCTATGTAAGTAGCAAAAGTTCTGTTCTCTCCTTATGAATTCTGCAACCTTCTTTTATAAAAGGCTGGAAACCAAACCCTCTGTCTCAGATGTTATTTGTTGTATTCAAATAGACAGCTATAGTTAAAAAACAAAAAAGACAATACATAGTCTTACCAGTCCTGGGAGGCTGAGGCACAAGATAGAAATATTAAGGATTCTCCATCACAGTCAATTTTAAAATCAAGATTAGATGTTTTTTCTAAAAATCATGCTCTAGGAATTGGGGAAGGGGGGGAGTTCCATGGGTGCGGAGCCAGCACTCAAGACGAAGGCAGCAAGTTGAGCTTCCCTGGTTGCCCCTGTGCCTAGGAGTCACACATGCCAGCCACTTCCAGGAGCACATGGAGGCAGGGCAGCCATGGAGCCTGCTTTAGCCCCACTGTGCTGCCGACCCAACTTTTAACAGCCCAGTCAGCAGTGCTGACTGGAGTCACCAGGGTCCCTTTTTGACCAGGTGTTCCAGTTGAAAACCGGACGCCTGTCAACCCTAGCTCATCCAGCCCCAAATGCAGGGCCGGGAGGGAGACCAGGGTCCACCCTGCTACACCGGGTCCCAGCGCAAGGCCCTAGAAGCAATGGGTGATCCCGTCACAGGGTTAGCAGGGAAGCGTGGGGTCACTGGTTTTTCTCCAGGCAACACAGTCAAGTCAATGTTTCAATTCCGTGGGCTACTTCCTATGGGAGGCTGGTGGGGCTGCTCCTTGACTGCTGGGGCCTGGCTTCTTGTCTCCATGTTGAGCGGCTCACTCTCTGCTTCCTCTCTGGATCTCTCCGTCTCCCAGGGCAACGGCTGGCCTTCTCCACAGGCTGGCTCAGGGGAGTCATCGTCTGCCCCAGACAGTCAAGGGCTCTGCTGGTGCTTCAACTCCCTGGGAGGGACATCTGATTCTTTCCCTGTTCTGTCCCCAGCTGAGCTACAGGCCCTGCTCTTATACTTCCTGCCCCACCCCCGTACTTCCTGCAATGGGGGCAGAGCAGGGTTAGCTGAGTCCAGCAAGGTGGGTTAACCCCCTCTGTCCCGGAGTGAGGCTACTCTGCCTCACTACATACATGCACCCCCTCAAGTCCATCTCCAACTAGAGGTGGCAGATTCATCTTCCCCCACCTGGGGAAAAAAATATGCCTTGAGTGTGCGTTTCCAGTTTCATGTCCAACTGAGAAGGCGTATAGCTGGAGGGTCAAATACTACCTCATTAACCGTGGGTTGATCTCTTTTGCAATATGCAGCTACATCAATGGGGAGCGGTTGGTCACTGGCATAAAGGGAGCTCCCAGCAAATAATACCACAAGGCTTCTATGGCCCACTTGACAGTGAGGGCCTCCTTTTTGATTACAGAGTAATTCCACTTGTGGGGAAACAACTTTCAACTTATGTAAATCACAGGGAGCTCCTCTCCCTCAACTTTTTGGGAGAGGACCACTCCCAGCCCCACTTCCGAGGTGTTGGTTTGAAGGATGAACTCACAAGAGAAGTCGTGTTGAACAGCTCAGGTTCTTGCACATGCAGTCTTTAAATGCCTGGAAGACTTAGTCGCAGTCTTCTTTCCAGCAAATTTGTTTGGGGGCTGTCCTTCTTCAGCAGTACAGTAAAGGGGGTTGCGATCAATGAGAAGTTGGGGACAGCAGCAGTAATAGCCCGCTTACCCAAGGAACTGCCGCCTTCTTGGTTGACGGCGGTGGATAGGTCTGAGGGGCCTGGACTTTACCAACAAGGGGATGGACTTGGCTGCACTCCAGGGTGTATTTTAGATAGGTGGTCTCTTCCCAGCCTAGCTTGCTTTTGGTGGGATTCACCGTGGGCTCGGTGGCGCATAAGGCTTGAAGGATAGCCACCACTTGGTTGAGATGGTCTCCCCCGTTACTGCTATACATGACCACGCCGTCCAAGTAGGTGGCCGCATAAGTGCCATGAGGCTGTAGGATGTGGTCCATCAAAGTGCTGAAAGGTGACTGGGGCCCCATAGAGCCTGAATAGTATCCTGTAAATTGGTATAGTCCCACTGGAGTGGCAAAGGCTAACTTCTCCTTGGAGGTTGCATCCAGCAGAATCTGCCAGTATCCTTTTGTGAGGTCTAGGGTGGTAATGTAATGAGCATCACCAAGCCAACTGAACAATTCGTCAACCCAGGGCATCAAGTACACATCTAACTTTGATATTGTGCCCATCCTCCTAAAGTCTATACAGAATCTGAGGGTCCCATCGGGTTTCAGAACCAGAATGATGGGGCTGTGCCACTCCCTCTGGGACTCCTCAGTTACCCCAAGCTCTATCATGGCTTGGATCTCCTTCTCCACTGCAGTAGGGGCCAAGTGTTCTCACAGACTATGTTTCCTGACACTGTCAGGATCGTGTGCTGTATGAGGGTGGTTTGTCCTGACTAGGCCCTGAAAGTCTTGGGGAAGGCTTTCAACAGACTACTGACTTGCTTCTTTTGTTCAGGAGTCAGAGTGACTCTGATTTGAGGTTCCTCAGTGTCTGTCGGGACTGGGACCTGTGGATCAAATTCCGGTTCGGGGCTATACGGAACAATCATCAGACCCCGTCCAGATCCTGCAAGGGTTTTAAGAGGTTGATGTGATAAATTTGTCATTTCTTTCTCTTGTCCAGCTACCAGATCTCATAGTTAATGGGCCCCACTCAGCAGATCACTTCATAGGACCCCTGCCATTGGGCAAACAGTTTTGATTCCTCGGAGGGGAGCAACAGGAGAACCCTAACCCCGGGCTCAAAGACCCTTTCCCAGGCCCTGTGGTTATAAGCCTGCTCCTGTGACTTCTGAACATTGTAGAGGTTGTCACATAATAAGGCACCCACCTTCTCCAGATGGTTCCACAGTTGGAGGATGTACTGCAGGAGACCTTGCAACGGGGAAGGTGCCTGCTCTCGGCTCTCACACACCAGATCCAGGAGTCCCCATGGCAGCCTCCCATAAAGCAGCCTAAATGGAGCACTTGGTTGGTGATTGGAGAACTTCCTGAATTGCAAATAGCAAAAGGAGGATGAGCTGGTCCCAATAGCAGAACTCCCTTGGGGAAAACCTCCGGAGCACGACCTTGAGGGTTCTGTTGAAATGTTCGACTAAGCTGTCAATATGACAGTGATACACGGACTTCTGCATCATCTTAATGCCCAGCAGATCACCGACTTGTTTGAGCAGCCTCAAATTAAAGTTTGTCCCCAGGTCTGTCACGATTTCTCAGGGGAGGCCTACTTGAGCAAAGACCTTGACTATCTTGGCTGCAATAGTCCAGGCTGTGATGTTCCAGAGGGGGATTTCTCCAGGGAAGCTGATAGCATACTCGATGATCACCAAAATGTACCTGAAAATGGGTGATGGTCTCCTCAAGGGGCCCCATCATGCGGTCCATGGCAATCCTCTAGAAGGGTACCCCCACAATGGGTAGTGGGACTTGATGCCTTTGGTACTCCCCATGGAATGATGAGCTGGCATTCTGGGCAGGAGCTGCAAAAGTCTGTTACTTCCCAATGGATTCCTGGCCAGAAAAAGTGCACCAAAATTCAGGCCATCTTCACATGATCCAAATGTCCAGCAGTGGGGATGTCATGGGCAAACCCCATGACAGCTCACCTGTGGCACTGGGGGACTACGAACTGAGTCTGGGCCTCTTGTGTCTACGGGTTGCAGTCAACTTGGTATAGGTGCTCCCCCTTTAGCTTAACCCGGGGGTACTGCATCACTAGTCAGGGCTCCATGACCCTCCCATTTGCGTAGGGTCTACTCACTGGTCTCAGCCAAAATCAGCTCCCAAGTTTGGCAGATCCTCCCTGTGTTGGTGAACAGGGTCTGCCTCCTCATCTGGGTGGTTGAGCTTGCTGTCCCAGGTTTCCTTGACATCAGTGCTGGTTTTACCACACGTCTCCCGCATTTCCTCAAGGAGTTCCCCCTCAAATACAGGTTGCAGGTTGTCTGGCTCAGGAATTATGGTGCGTAGAACCTTCACAACTCCTGTTCAATCACTGTCAAAGATGACCAGGTAGGCAAACTTCGAGACCAAGCCTACCATCATAATTTGGGTCTCATAGTCACAGCAACATGCACATTGGGATATGGCTTCACATTCCCATGGATTCACTGTACACAGATGACTTCTTTCTGCAGATTTGAGTTGGGGATGCAGCCTCAGCGTGAGTGTCTGTCCACACTCCAAGTCCATGAAAGCAGCAATCTTATCCCGTCGATTTCCACAGGGATCATCAGCTTACCAGAGGGTTGTTTCCAAGCCTGAGCCTTCCTTGTCCAAACTTGTCTGAAGTCACAGTTCATTGTGAGGCACTTTCAGCAGAGGTGGCCATAATGGCGACA
Organism: Chrysemys picta bellii; assembly: GCF_011386835.1. Lineage (NCBI taxonomy): Eukaryota > Metazoa > Chordata > Testudines > Emydidae > Chrysemys > Chrysemys picta. The sequence continues at coordinate 35,368,970 of NC_088794.1, read as the reverse complement.
GATGAAACACAGGCTGATTTCAGACTGCTTGGGCCAATCTCTAGGACTTGTCAAGAAGGTCAGGTTTGCAGGGACCTGGGTTTCCATCATTAGATCAGTGGGCTCTGGGGCCACCTTGATGCTCTGGGCAATTGCTGCCAGTACACGAGATCACTCTCCACTTCTTTTCTGGGTCTCTCACTTGGTCCTGGCCATGGCCCTGCCCGTTGTTCCTCTTTTGGTTACACAGTCTGCCGACTGGGCTTTTGGCAGCCATAAAGTTCTCCATCAAGGTGACTGCCTCTCTCAGAGGCCCCAGCTCATGGTGGAGGACCCAGGCTCTTCCTTGTGGCAGTAGGATGTGACTACATTGTTCCAGAATTACCCATTCAGCAACCTCGACCCCAATGTGCTGCTCAGGTTGGAGCCACCACCAATAGGCATCCTTCAGCTGCTGTGCAACCATCCGCAGTCTGGCCCCAAGGGGGTACATCGCTCCCTGGAACCACTGCCACTGTGTAATGTCCAGAGTGTCAAGCATTGCCCTTTTCACTTGAGTGTAGTCTTGGACTGTAGCTTGCACTGAGCCTGTCAGATATGGTACTAGGAGGATGGTGCTGCCAAGGAGACCTGTTTGAATGTGACCAGAAAAGCCTCCAGGTCATCATCGAGCCATATCTTGGGCATATCAGGGCATGCGGGGCATGGGCATATCAGCGACCCTCTGCCCTGGGGTCTGGTGTCGTGGCGGCTGCAGCACGGCAGTGATCTGTTACAGGTAGTGCTGCTGCTGTTTCTGATGCTGGTTCCCCAGTTCTCGAATCAGCTGCAGTTGTTTGTTGCCCAGCTGTTGGAGGAGTGTCTGTTGCTGGGCAGCCTGTTGCTGTTGATGGCTCTCAGCAAGCCAATTTATCGACTTCTCTTTCTCCATCAGGGTAGGAGGGGAAAACTCCCTGCCTCTCTCCAGCAAGTGACTCGGGTTCACATTTCATCCGTCCCCTCACCTCAGGGGTGGGTTGTTGCCCACATTCTCCACCATTTTTTAAGCTTCCTGCGGTCTCAGGGTCAGGGCAACCCCTTTGGCGGCAGTGGGGAATAGGTGCTCATGCCAGGTGGGTCGATCAGGTGTCCTGGTTCTCAGGAGGTCAATGGACAAGTGGTAGCTCAGGCCTCCTGGATGGGGCTCAGCCCGTAAGCAGTCTGTGGCTTTGGCCTCCTGGCCTAGGGGTTAGGGGTCATTCAGTCCCAAGTGCAGAGCTAGGGGTAGGGGAACCTGCGCCGACCCTGATCCACCAGGTCCCAGCCCTAGAAGCAATGGGTGATCCTTCCACAAGATAAGCGGGGGGTCACTGCCTTGTCTCCCAGCAACACAGCCGAGTCAATGTCTCACTTCCCTGGGCTACTTCCTATCAGTGTCTGGTGGGCCTGCTCCCCAGCTGCTGGGGCCTGGTACCTCGTCTCCGCATTGAGCAGCTCATTCTCTGCTTCCTCTGTCGGTCTCTCCATCTCCCGGGACAGCAGATGGCCTTCTCTCCATGCTGGCTCAGCCAGTCGAGGGCTCTGCTGGTGTTTTGGTTCCCAGGGAAGGACGTCTGGTTCCTTCCCTGGTCTGGCCCCAACTGAGCTGCAGGACACTGCTCGTACACTTCCTGCTCTACCCCCATACTTCCTGGGAGGGGGCCAGGGCTGGGTTAGCTGTGCCCAGCAAGATGGATTAACCCACTGTGTTCTGGAGTGAAACCACTCTGCCTCACTACACACATTACTATATATTCCTTTTTCATATAATGTAAACCTCATGCCTCCCCAACTCTTTTTAAAAGCTTGGTTTTCTAGCTAAATGGAATATTAGTATTAGAAGAATCCCCCAAGCAAGGCTGTTTCAAGCATGTACATATATAGTACAGATATACCTATATCTGGTACGTATATACATTTTTTTAACTGGAAATTTTCTGTCTCCACCTCTCTGCTCCTTTTTCCATAGTCTTTCTGTGTTTGTTTTTCATTTCAAAGGCTCTCCACTCTGTTTTACTCTACTTTTTCTAATGGATTTTTCATGACCCCTCTCTTGCTTAAGCAGAGTGCCAAATCAAAAACATTCAAGTTCAAGTAAAAATTAGGAAGTGGTAGTGTTTTTAAATGCTGATATTTTAAACAAAATACATACACAACCTGTGATTCAAGTAAACTGATCTAAGATTTGGATAGCAAATCTATATGAAAATGAGAATGTGACTGTTAATGGTCCCGTGAAAATAATCCATTCATTTAACTTCTAAACTTCTTCTCTCTCTACATTTAAACTGCATGTATAAGAGACACTAGCTTTCCAATGGTGGTGGCAAGATCTGCCCTAGGATAATCCACGACTGCACCCAAACACAGACAGCATGGTCAGCAGCCCATTGCAAAGGGACGGAAACTCACTACCTTCAGCTCTGAAAACAATAGATCTCTGTCCAGTGAGTATAATAAGCAACTACATTACCCTAGCTTGAAAAATAATGAAACAGCCTCATCTTCCCAAAGGCAGACATTATTTGCTGAATATTAGTCACAGTAAATTTTTACTGACAAATCAGATTTATATTTCTATAAATCTCTAAAAATAGAGGCCTATAGTAGCTTACAGAACAAAGAACTAAATTACACAAAAGAACAGCAATAATACCTAACCAGCTGTAAAAATCTGTTTTGCCTGCAAGTCTCCATAAAGATTACATTAGAGATTCATGCTACTCTTACTTAACCAAGAGATGGTGCTGAAGAGACCATAGCCACAACTTCCTTCTGATAGACTACTATAATTCTGCCCACATCAGGTGTTCATGTCACTGCCCCTGGTGACAGATGAGTGGATCTCATATATACTTGAACCCAGTTTCACTCTTCTTTGTCCTTCCATAACCAAATATGGAAAACCACTTCATTGAAAAGGGCACCTTTTTCTACAAATTAATAACATTAAACATTTCGTATAGGAAAACCAGATCACAATGAATAGATCCATTAAACAGAGCAAGCAAATAAATGGGGAAACAACAGTCCCTGTTGTATATGGAAAATGCCTGAACTCAGCTCTCCACAGAGCAAATTTTAGAAAGATAAGTATAGTAGTAATGTATCTTTGGACTCAACTTATAGCAGAAATGACTGCGTAATAAAATTAGTTATACACAGCATGACCCTAAGCACCCAGGTATTCAGACCCTACACACTAGTTTAATAATCTTTGTACAAAATATACCTTCTGAGGCATCATTTAAAAACTAATAAGTCTCAGATAATTTCTATCCTAGTGTAATGTACGTATGCCATGTGTATGAAGAGTTATAGAAACATGCAGAAATTATGACTAAAATAAGTTTTAACCAGGCATGTCAGGGGGACTTGGTAAACAGGTCTGTCCTAAGCAAAGGAATGTGGGTTTACCTCAATTTAAATACAAATTCTAATCAGGTCCATCAAGACAGCAGGGGGAAGAGAGGGCAGGAAAGAGAAGAATTTACATTTAAACTAACAAGTGGGGGAAGAAAGATCATGGACCTTCCTTCTCGATCAGACTCCATGCTGCCTCCCTCACAGCTTGAGCAAACTTTACTTTGAAGGGTAACCTTCAGAAGAATCCATTTCAAAGGTGAAGTGGACTATAAAAGAAAGGGGAAGAAAACCCCACGTAATCTCTTTCATCTAAGAAGACAAAGGAACCTGCACTTCGGGGCTTCTGAAGGAGCTCCTGATGGGGAGAGGGGGGTGTTGGTCGTCCACCATTGTACTGGAAGACTGTGTATGAGAAAAGCCATCTTGAACAAAGCCTTGCTAGATTAAGTTTTAGACTTTTAGATATGCGTTTTCACTTTTATATGTTTGTAACTATTTCTAACTTTATCTCTTATACTTGAATTCACTTAAAATCCTATCTACTTTTGTTAATAAACTTGTCTTACTATTAAGCTAAACCAACAATATTGTATTTGAATTAAAGTGTTAGTTAACTCCAGTTAATGTGGCAAGTTAGTGGGTTTTGTCTCTTTAAAGGGACAAATGGATTTTATTATTCCTCTGAATGTTCCAGGAAAGGGATGGACCTTGCAGAGAACACAGGTTTGGGAAAGTTCAGGATCGAGGATGTGTTGAGGTCACCTGCTAACATTAACCAAGTCTGATAAGACAAGAGTGTGTCAGTGATAACTGCTGGGGGAAGACTGTTGATTTCAAAATGGTTGAGTCAGAGCTGTGCAGCCTACAGAACATGAAGTGCATGCTAGCTACTGTTGCTGTGTGTCCCCAGGAGGAAGCCACAAACAGGACCGGCCTTAGCAAGAGCGGGGCCCGATTCCTGGGGGCGGGGCTTGCCGCTGGCAAGCCCCGCCCCCAGGAATCGGGCCCCGCTCGGGCTGGGGTCGCGGGGTTTGGGTCCAGGCCGGAGCCGCTGGGGCCGGGGCCAGGCCGGAGCCGCCGGGGCCCGAGGGGCTCGGGCCGGGGCCGCTCGGGCCAGCGCCCCAGGGCCCGAGCCGGGCCGGGAGTGCTCGGCCAGGGCCGGAGCCGTGGGGCCCGAGCTGGGCCGGGGGTGCTCGGCCGGGGCCGGAGCCGTGGGGCCATGCTGGGGGTGCTCAGCCGGAACTGTGGCTGCTGTCCTGGGGCCCATGCCGGGCTGGAGCCAGAGCCGCCAGGGCCGGACTGGGCCGCGCCGCGCCTCCCAGGAGCCCTCCTCGCGCCCCCCCCTTACCTGTTGCTGCCGCCGCCTGCCCCTTTTCAGACTTCCCGCGAACATCTGATTCGCAGGAAGCAGGGGAGGGGGAGGAACAGGGGGCGGAGCATTCAGAGGAGGGGAGGAGGGGGAAGTGAGCTGGGGGCAGAGTGGAGAGCTGCGGGGCCCTCTTAGGCGCGGGGCCCAATTCAGCCGATTCGGCTGAATCGGCTTAAAGCCGGCCCTGGCCACAAATAGCAGAAGCATTTTGGGGCACTCAAGGTTATAATACAAGCGATGACAAAACTTCTCACTGTTCTGAATTGCCGCCTGGAATGTGGGACACAGGTACTAAGGAAACAGGATATAGCCTTGGCACAAGTAGATCCGCAGTCCAAACCTACTAAATAAACTAAGTTATTTCAGGCCTTCCAATATGCATTACAACATGATGATACTAAATCATTATGTTGGCATATAGTGTGAGGACACATTTTTGCAGTGTTGCAAAATCATTGGTATGACATTTCCTGCTTTTGTCATTGTAAAGAACAAAGGAAATTTTAGAAATGTCTTGTGCAATGGGAATAACTACTACATAAATCCCATAATGGATAATGAGGGAAGAGGAAGAGAATTACTTCATTTTGAAAGGTAATTACATTTTTATTTAAGTTATGCCTATAACAAAATAAATCGATACTTTAAACAGTGATAAGTCACCAGGACCAGCTGATATTCACTCAAGATTTCTGAAGGAACTCAGAAATGAAATTGCAGAACTACTAAATGTGGTATGTAACCTATCACTTAAATCAACCCCTGTACCAGATAACTGGAGGGTAGCCAATGTAATGCCAAATTTTAAAAAAGGCTCCAGAGGTGATCCTGGCAATTACAGGCCAATCATCCTAAATTCAGTACCAGGCAAGTTGGATGAAACTACAGTACGGAATAGAATTATCAGACACATAGATCAACATGATATGTTGAGGAAGAGTCAACAAGGCTTTTGTGAAGGGAAATCATGCCTCACCAATCTATTAGAATTCTTTGAGGGTGTCAACAGACATGTTGACATGAGTGATCCAGTGGATATAGTGTACCTGGACTTTCAGAAAGCCTTTGACAAGTCCTTCACTAGAGGCTCATAAGCAAACTACAGAGTCATGGGATAAGAGGAAAGGTCCTCTCATGGATCAGTAGCTGGTTAAAAGATAGGAAACAAAGCATAGGAATAAATGGACAGCTTTCATAATAGATTGGGGCAAATAGCTGAGCCCCCCAGAGATCTGTACTGAGACCTAAGCTGTTCCAAAAATTCATAAATGACTTGAAAAGGGGAGTGAATAGTGTGGTGGCAAAGTTTGCAGATGATACAAAATTACTCAAGATAGGTATGTCCAAAGCTGAGTGCAAACAGTTACAAAGGGATCTCACAAAACAATGTGTCTAGGTGACAAAATGGCAGATGAAATTCAATGATGATAAGTGCAAAGTGCAAAAAATAATCCCAACTATACATACAAAATGATGGGTTCTAAATTAGCTGATACCACTCAAGAAAGAGATCTTGGATTCATCATGGATAGTTCTCTGAAAACATCCACTCAACATGCAGGGGCAATCAACAAAGCTAAAGGAATGTTAGGAACCATTAGGAAAGCAATAGATAATAATACAGAAAAGATCATGATGCCACAATATAAATCCATGGTATGCCCACACTTTGAATACTGCATGCAGTTCTGGTCACCCCATCTCAGAAAAGACATATTAAAATTGGAAAAGGTACAGGGAAGGGCAACAAAATGATTAGGGGTATGGAACAGATTCCATACAAGGAGAGATAAAAAGAGGTGGGCTGTTCAGCTTAGAAAAGAGACAAATAAGGGGGGGGGGGATATGATAGAGGTCTATAAAATCATGAATGAGGTGGAGATAGTGAATAGGGAAGTATTATTTACCCCTTCACATCACACAAGAACTAGGTGCTAGCCAATGAAATTAAGAGGCAGCAGGTTTAAAACAACAAAGGGAAGTACTTCTTCACACAACGCACAGTCAACCTGTGGAACTCATTGCCAGGGGATGTTGTAAAAGCCAAAAGTATAACCGGGTTCCAAAAATAATTAGATAAGTTCATGGAGGTCCATCAATGGCTATTAACCAAGATGGTCAGGGATGCAACCCAATGCTCTGGGTATCCCTAAATCTCCAATTGCCAGAAGCTGGGACTGGATGACAGGGGATAGATCACTCGAAATTGCCCTGTTTTATTCATTCCCTTTGAAGCATCTGGAACTGGCCACTGTCGGAAGAAAAGCTATTGGGATAGATGTACCATTGGTGTGAGCCAGTATGGCCATTTTTATGTTCCTATGCTCTTATGACCAGTTTATAAGAAGCATATAAACCATTTGATAGTTCACAGCTGTTTGAACTGGAAGCAGCCTCATTTCCAGCTCAGCTATTAGTACTTAACATGTTGTCTTAGCCCTCTAGACCAGTGTCTGTACTGCATCATTTAACTTCCAGCAAAAATCACTTCCACTGAGCTTAAACATTGACATTCTTTACGGAGCCTTTAGAATGGTTATGTATTATCTTATATTGTAATAATGAGGACACCGAATGGACAATTCAAATATTCACCTATATTGTATTCATGTTTACATTTGCCAAGGGACTAGCACATTAGTATTTGCATTGTTCATGAAGAGTTCCTCAGCACTTTTTAAATATAAGCCCTGTGCTATAAATTGTAGCTAACATACCACACATTCATGTGTAGTAGTTCTAACAAAGCCAGTATATTTTTAGCTGTCTCATTCATAATGAAATTAGACCTCCCTATTCCAACACACAAATCAAAAAAAATATTGGAACTGTGGCCATTAAATTAGGCAGAATGAGCATAAAATGACTACTTAGCACTGACTTACTGTCTAGTACTAAAGCTGTTCAAACCCACTCAGTTAAGAGGCACAAACCCTTTGGATTGCCAAATTGTCTGAAAGGTGGCAGAAAAATAACACCAACACAGAATCCTAGGCAGAAGAAAAGGGTCAAATCACCCCCTTACTCCTCCACACCCAAACACACATATGCGCATTTGTACTAAATTTTAGATGCAGTTTTGATGTTTAACAATACAGCATGTGTACAACATAGAAATAAAATTAGCTCCAAAGCTGCAGCTGAAAAGCAACCTGTATTAACACAGCTAAGGTAAAGCACTTTCAAAGCTGTTTGCACACAACTCAAATGGTTTTTTTTGCCACTAATGGCTCAGATATCACACCACTGGATGGGGCCATTGAACTGAGATAAGCCATGTAAGAGAAGCCACAAGTTAGTTTTACACTAGCTCCTAGAACCTTCTTCTCCTAATACAAACATTCTCTCTGTTGCATAGACTTTAATAAATACCATTACATAGCATCTTTCATTTAAACATCCTGAAGTCCTCCATTAACTTTACAGGCATCCATTATTTATAATTAAAAACACTAGGAAACATAATAGGACCTTTAAAATAAGCATTCTTAACATATTAAAAACCCCACAAAATACACTGCTGAGAATAACTCCTATCATATATAATGATAACGTCACCCACGACTGAAATGCAGCTACCTCACTGGGATGAAGTGTAGCTGCTATTTAAATATGCACAGCAACAATACACAAATATCCAGGAGAGAAATCGTATTCAATTTAAAGTACATGATTAATTTTTACAGAAGAAGAAGGATAACTGGCCAGGAGACAGGGGCTAACAGCCTTACTCTGTACCATGTTGCATCACCAGTTCAATGTCAAGTCAGAGAAATAGTGGCACCTACTGAACCACAGAAACACCATTTCCTGCAGCATCTTGAGTTTTTCTTGGAGGTGTATTGAACCTACTGAGCAACTGCAAACAAGGGTTACCATCTCTGCTAAAATCAGAGGCGGCATTCCCTCATGTCCTGGGGATGGCTGGAGGCTCAGGCTCAGACCCAGTCCACACACACAATAATGCACTGCCTGGAGAGGCTGTTTCTGCAACTACTCACAGACTCCTGCTGCTGTGGTGCTTGCTTCACAGGTCGCTTGTCTACCTACACTCTTGCTGTTCCCCCCATTGGCTCACAGCCACCATGGACCAGGAGCCAGTGCAGATAACCATGGAGAAAGCACCTTCCTCCCACCCCAGGTACCCAACTCACCAGAACCCATGTCAGCCAACCCCAGCACATACGCTAGGCATCCCTCTTCCCTGTGATGCTGGTGTCACAGCTCCATTGAGATGAAGCAAAAGAACGTCATGGGAAAAGGGGAGATAGAGAGGATGGGCTCTAGAGACAGAGAGAGACAAATCAAACAAGAAAACTGCTGAGGGGAGCACCAGGCTCAGTGAACAACATAAGTGAATCATTCGCAAATGCCTCAATAGAAGCTGCAGCCAGTATATGTGTGGAAGGGGATCAGGGCATGCTGGAAATGCTAATAGGAGCCCTGGCAAGAGTGACAGACTCAAGCGGGCAGGGAACAGGTAAACCTTGGTTCCCACCCCAATGATAAAAGCAGCAGTAAAGGGGGCAGGGAAGAGGAGAGCTACTCTGGGGAGTGCATAGCAGGAAGAGTGTCCATGGTGGAGAGAAGATTGAACTGCTCAGGAGAGCCTTGGCTCAGATAGCAGCTATGGTGGTGGGTGAGGAACTCTCTCCCCACATTTGACCTGCTTTAACCAATGGCTGGGGTGGGACTCAGCCAGTGCCAGTATGGGTCCCACCAGAGTCTCACTACCAGCAGGAGGGATACCATAACAGCTGAGACCACTGAGTGGAGGCACTCCATGAATGACAGCTCTCTCCTACATGGCCCTGGGGAACCCCATGGATCCAGGACACCTCATTCCATACCCAGTTCAGGGCCCCACAAGCTCCTTCCACTAGAAGGATGATGTCTTGAGAATTGCTGGGTGAACCTCAGAGTTTTCATTCCTCTCTGCCCCTTGCCTTGAAATTTTCTATGTGAAAAGACAATCTGAGTAATACAATAAATCTCTTTTTTAGTTTAAGTCTCCTGGAGCTATAGTATACTTTTCATTCCTCTCTGTCTCCTCCAGCCCTGGGGTGTAGTGAAAAGGACACTTAATAATCCATCTTAATAAGTGGTAGCTGGCCTCCAAATCTACAGTAAAGACAAGTAACAGCAAAGACAAGGTTGGCTGGCTTTGCAAATAGGTCATTTTTAAAGGAGACACACTACTTCAAATTTAGTCCCTAAGTCAGCTGATCTGAAGCCATCTCTGCACTGCACCCTGTGTGCTAGGAAAAGGAGATTACCTGCCGGCCTGTAGTCTCAAAAATTAGGGAAACCAGCCTAACAGTCTTTGAGGTCTGTGCTGAAAGCATTATATCCAGAGCATTTATAAACCCTTCCATCACCAAATTCTACCACCCTCGCAATCAGAACCATCTGCTTTAGTTTGGTACACTAAATCTTACAATAAGGAGAATTTATATTTGCAGAATCAAGCACTCAAAAATTAGGAAATGCCAGAATTACAATTGTCTGTGCAACCTTAATTTGCCCCCATCACTTGTGTGTATGCTTAACGATAGAGTCGTTAATTACATCATCATGCACTTTTTTTTTTGTGGGACCCTATCTCATTCAGTGCAAAGGATGAATGGTGTTCAGGGAAAGAATCAGGTTTATGTAGTGAATGAGACAGTTTTGTGCAGGACTCCCACCTCATTTATTGAAGAATTTAAGTGTGTAGTGAAAGAGGCAGAGAATTGCAGAAGAGAAAGGATGACCACATGATTAAGAAAGTTGGCTGCTGCCCTGAAGAACTGGATTCTATTCCTGCTTCTGCTACAGAATTCCTGCGTGATCCTGGGCAAGTCACTCAAAAATTTTCAGTTAGCCACTCACTGTGTGTTCCTCATTTTCTGGGAGCCCAACTAGACATATGGGCCCAGATTTGCAGAACTGACAAGCAAATAAAATGCTATAGGAATGCTATGTATTCTGAAAATATCACACCCTAGGCGTCTCAAGTTGGGCACTCAAAATTAGTGGATATTCTTGACAAGTTTGGTTTTAATATCTCTATGTCTAAGATCCCTGTAAAATGAGGATGGTACCACCTGATCTCAAAAGGGTGTTGTAAAGACGCACTCATTAATAGTTGTGAAGTAGGCAGATATTAGAGAAAGAGGACCATAAAATGCCCATGAGGAAATTAATAATTTTGTATTTAATGCAGGGTTTGGGTGGTTTGCATTAAATAAAGTTTGGGGCCACACACTGACTGAGGAAGATAAAAATAAATATTGAAAAACTAGCTTTCACTGAATGAGGCAGGAGTCCTGTGATCATGTAATTTAAAAACTGCATCATAATACAGAGAGAGAGAGAGATTGAACAATAGCCAACAAATCTTGTCCAGAAAAAACAGGCAACTTTAATTTACCTTCACTCACCATCAGTAAATCACTGGAAAAATTAAAAGCTTAACTAGATAGATATGTCTTTACGTGTGTCTTAAAGTGGCCAAATTTGGGCTGCAATGGAAAAAAAGCCGTAGTGAATTTCAAAGAAAAAAGCCCTCAACAGAGAATGCTCTTCCACTCCCTTCCTGGAGTTCAACTCTAAGAACACGCAATAAGAGCATCTTCACTGAATGTAGCTATAATAATGGAGAAAGGCTAACTGGAATCTGGTACACTTTGGTCTTTACAGAAATCATAGACATGTAGGACTGAAAAGGTCCATGACAGCTCATCCAGTCCAGCCCCATGCACTGAGGCAGAACTAAGTATTAGCTAGACCTTCCCTACCAGATGTTTGTCTAATATATTCTTTAAAACCTCCAATGATGGAGATTTCAACTAACCTAAATCTCCCTTGCTGCGACTTAAACCGATTACTTCTTGTCCTGTACTCAGTGGATAAGGAGAACAATTTATCACCCTCCTTTTTATAACAACCTTTTACATACTTGAAGGCTGTTATTATGTCCCCTCTCAGTCTTATCTTCTCCAGACTAAATAAATCTGTTTTTTTCAATGTTTCCTTATAGGTCATATGTTCTGCCTTTAATCATGTCTATTGCTCTCCTCTGGACTTTCACCAATTTGTGCACATCTTTCCCGAAGTATGGTGCCCAGGACTGGACACACTACTTCAGCTGAGGTTTTACCAGTGCTGAGTAGAGTGGAAGAATTACTTCTCGTGCCTTACTTATAACACTCCTGCTACACAAAATAATGTTGGGTTTTTCTGGGGGTTTTTTTTGCAACTGTAATACATTGTTGACTCATATTTAGTTTGTGATCCAGCTATAGCCCCTGAAACCTTTTCTGCAGTACTCTTTCCTAGGCAGTAATTTCCCATTTAATATTTGTACAATTGATTATTCCTTCTAAGTGTACTTGCATTTGTCCTTATTGAATTTCATGCTATTTATTTCAGACTATTTCTCTAAGTTTATCGAGATCATTTTGAATTCTAATCCTGTCATCCAAAGTGCTTGTAATCCTTCACAGCTTGGTATCATCTGCAAGTTTTATAAGTGTACTTTCTGTGCCAGTGGTTCTCAAACTGTGGGTTGGGACCCCAAAGTGGGCCGTGACCCCCTTTGAATGGGGTTACCAGGGCTGGCTTAGACTTGCTGAAGCCCAAGCCCCACTACCCAGGGCCAAAGCCAAAGCCCGAGGGCTTCAGCCCTGGACGGCAGGACTCATGTTGCAGGCCCCCTTCCTGGGGCTGAAGCCCTTGAGCTTCAGCTTTGGCCCCCTTGCTTGGAGTGGTGGGGCTCAGGCTTTGGCCCCCCAATCCAGGGCACTGGGGCTTGGGCAGGCTCAGGCTCCGGTCCCCCATCCTGGAGTCGTGAAGTAATTTTAGTTGCCAGAAGGGGGTCGCGATGCAATGAAGTTTGAGAACCCCTGCTCTATGTCATGACTCTTTGAGTTACAGGTTGTTGAAGATCTGATTAAGCCAGTATGGTCTCTTTACCATACTTACTATCTTTCCTGTGCACTGGGACAGTTTTCTCTTGTGCCCTTAATAACATCTCTTTAAAAAACTGCCAACTCTTCTGAAATCATTTTTTCCCTTAGACTTGTTTCCCATGGTATCTTGGGGCTTGTCTTCACTACAGGGGTAAGTCGACTTAAGTTACACTACTCCAGCTACATGAATAACATAGCTGGAATCAACGCAGCTTAGTTCGACTTACCATGGTGTCTTCACTGCACTGCATCTATGGGAGACCCTCTCCCGTTGACTTACCTTAATTTTCTCGGGGAGCTGGAGTACCGGGGTCGACCAGAGAGCATTCTCCCGTCGATTTAGCAGGTCTTCATTAGATCTGCTAAATTGATCTCTGCTTCATCGATTGCAGCAGCATCGATCTCTCCATAGTGAAGACCAGCCCTTACATACCAATTCTCTGAGTTTGCTAAAGTCTGCCTTCTTAAAGTCCATTGTCTTTATTCTGCTGTTTTCCCTCCTACTATTCCTAAGACTCATGAACTCTTATAATTTCATGATCACTTTCACCCAATCTGCCTTCCACCTTCAAATTCTCAACCAGTTTCTCTCTATTGGTCAGAATCAAATCTAGAGCAGCCTCTCCCCTAGTTGCTTTCTCCACCTTCTGTAATAAGAAGTTGTCTCCAATGCATTACAAGAACTTGTTGGATAATCTGTGCCCTGCTGTATTATTTTCCCAACAGAGGTTTGGGTAGTTGAAGTCCCCATCACCATCAAGTCCTGTGCTTTGGATGATTTTGTTAATTGTTTATTGATAATTATCAAAAACTGTCCAATAGATCTGTAACTTTTAAATTCCTCTGAACAGTCATCAGTAAAGGGCAGGAGAGATCTTCCTTTAAAGTCAGATACAAAGACTAGTCACTTTATTTATGGATTTTCAGAGCAGTAAGGAAAGCTTTTAAAATATTTAGAACAACTGTACCTTTCACTTATAAAGCAGCTTTCATCCAACGATCTCAAAGCACTGTACAAAAGATAAAGGTTTAAAGATGTCAAACTGAAGTTCTAGGAAGTTAAATGATTTGCCTAAAATCACATGGGAATCTACCTTGATATTTACATTTTACATTTTTAAGATACCTTGGTTATTCTTTGGATTAATCTGCACAGAGTCAAGAGAAGATAATGCACATCCCAAAACACAGAAGAGATTTTTATTTCACACTTCCATAAAGCAGAAGAGTAGAAATACATCTCAGGTTGAAAATAAATGTCAAGTGTTTTAGATTAATCTACTGATTTAGAGGAACTGTATTCTGATATTTGAACTCATGGGGATAACAGTATTGCTGGCAGGACAATAGAAGACTATACAATTTATTTTGGTAATTGTCATCTCATATCTTTACATCATGTCACAACATGATGTCACACCAGTATAACATTCTGCATGAAGATGCAAACATCTCGGGGAAATAGTTGATTGATTTGGGGGACTATACTGCCCAATTCTAACATTAGATGGGGATTTTCAGGTGATGCTGATTATAAGGTAGCAGTTTCCCATTAAGAAGATGAAGTAATTTAATACAACTACCATTTATGTGAGGCAGCAGGATTTTGTGGACTGAGTTCTAATTCTAGCTGTAATACTGACCCTGTCTGTGACCTTAACTGCTCACTGACTGGAAGTCACTTAACTGCTTGCTGACTCAGTTTCCCCATCTACAAAATAGGAATAATGATGCTTGCTTACATAGCTCACTGGAAAGTTGTGAGCATCCAACAACTTTTGTGCAGTACTTTGATGACATAAAGATTGGAATAAATGGTAAGTAGCCATATTCTCCCAATGTTCACATATCTGTCCAAGAAATTTTGGTGCTCTGCAAATACAGACAGTGGATAGAAAAGAAAAAGCAATAAAAACAAACTCTCCCACTTTAATGAAATCATGTGCTATGGGAAAGGGACTCTTGTAGAGAACCATTGTAGAAGGAAGGGGAAAAGGAAAGGCTCTGCCTCCTTCTGTAGACAAGTTATATCACTCTCTCCAAATGATAGCATTCACTGCCTGAACCTGGACAAGGCCACAATATCAATCAAGGCCTGTTAGGAGTGTGATAAGTGTCCATGCCATGCTCTGGGGAGGCTATAATCAGCCCTACTGTCAGCCAGGTGTGCTGCACAAATTCCAGAATTCAGTAAAAAAGAAATCAAATCTGTGACCTTTGAGACTTTGACATTCACTTCTCTATGGTACTGTACATAAGCTGCTGGTTTCCCCTTGGCTTATTTGTCTCTATATATATTCCAAAGTACTTCAAAGAGAGTACTCAGAATAAGACATTGCGAACTACTGCATTGTAAAGCAATGCACCACGATCCAGGTCACTCACAATCAACTAGCTTGAAGGCTTTGTAACTTATTAACCAACCTTCTCTCCAGGCATTGTTCACAGTTTTGTGGCCACAACCAATGAGCCTGTTGCAAGCACCAGCAGATAGTATGCTATTGAAAGTTACTCTATTGTGCCGTCCCTAGGCAAGGCTGGTTTATGGGAAGCAGGGTTTCTCAGAGTGAGACTTGTAGTACTCCTTCCACCAACAGATGTTGGTGCAATAAAAGATATATCCCACCCACCTTGTCCCCTCCAAATATGGCTCCTTAAGTGTCCAGCACTAAGCTTTGCTAGCCCCACTGTGTGACCACTTCTCTGTGCAGTGGTAGAATGAAGCAGTGTTCTCTGAGAACTAATGGTAGAAGTAAGTGCTGGTTTTGATGAGCGATAATATTCCATTAGAATGTTGGTACTTTAGTGGTGACCTAAAAAAGAACAGGAGTACTTGTGGCACCTTAGGGTATGTCTACACCCAGCCGCTAATTCGGCGGCTGGCAATCGAAGTTCTGGGTTCGACTTATCGAGTCTTGTCTGGACGCGATAAGTCGAACCAGGAAGTGCTCGCCGTCGACTGCGGTACTCCAGCTAGACGAGAGGAGTACCGCGGAGTCGACGGGGGAGTCTGCCTGCCGCGTGTGGACCGAGGTAAGTTCGAACTAAGGTACTTCGAACTTCAGCTACGTTATTCACGTAGCTGAAGTTGCGTACCTTAGTTCGATTTGGGGGTTTAGTGTAGACCAAGCCTTAGAGACTAACAAATGTATTAGAGCATAAGATTTCGTGGGCTACAACCCACTTCTAGCTCTATGAGAGAAAAACTGATATTGCAGGTGTAATTTGCCTCATCTACCTGGTACGTTAGGCAGAACTTAAGCAGTTAAATATAGAGTAGCTATGTTCCAGCCAAAGAGAATAAGTAACTCAAAAAAATGGGAGCCACTTGAGTATAAAAGAAAAAGCTGGTTCTGAAAATGCAAATTGATGCAGCTGTGCTTATAAAAACATGAAATCTCGATGCCTCAATTCATAAAAGAGCTGTTATACCAGGCAGCACTTAAGCACTAGCTTAATACTTTCCTTAACTGAGGCGTATGCCTTCAACAGAAGTGCAGTAGTGATACTGAAAGGATAGGAGCTCTAGTGCCACCTAATGAAATCATGATTTTAAAACAAGAGATATGTAGAAGCAATTAGGACAGCCAATCGGATTAAAGGAACAAGCACATAGTGAATGGTAGAGAGGCATTAGCACTGCAGCTAATTCATAGTGAAATACGGAGAAAGATGGAGGTGGCATAAAAGAGAGTGTTTTTCCCCACACTTACTTCGTTAAAAGGCCTGACTCTCCAGAGGCAGAAGTCACAGGCTGGAAACCGGAACTATTTAATTAAAATAGTGAGGTCATAGTATCACAGACAAGTCCCTCAATTAGATTCCTGCCCTCACTCCACTCAAGAAAATCTGCCTGTGACAGAAGGCCCACAAAGATCTGTGCTGTGGGTTCAATTACATAGGTCAGTCCTCAAATATAGACCTTTGAAGAGATCAGAAATATCAACCCAGGATGTTACACTGAGATCAGTGCAGATGAGAAACAGACATATTCAGACATATGAACAAATTGGCTCTTGTTTCTAGTCAGGCTCCAAGTCAGCAGAATGTTTCCAAGTAAGCAAGATAGCCTATAGAGCAATGATACAGGACTTTTTCTCTTGTGCTGCTAGACATCTGGCAGCTACATTAACTGGCATACTAAACTTATGTTGGTCCTCCAAAGTATTCAAACTACATTTGTTGAAGAGTTATAGAGGAGTGAGCAACCCCCACAACCAATCATGGGGTGACTTTCTCAGAGTTGGTAAAACTGATACACAAATTGAATGTGATCCAGTACTGTTGTTTTTGATGCCTAATGATTTAAATCCATGTGTGTTTGAGATTTCTTGTTTGGGATATATTTTCAAAGGACTGCAAGGAAGACAGGATTGAAAATGTCTTTTTGTGTGTGCACCTGGACCTATTTGGCAGGTGTGGGTGAAAACAATCATGGCATGTTGCTTAAGCAGGATTGCATTGTCTACAGTAGAAGTGTGAAGCAGTAATAATGTTAAAAGTTAATGGGACTGGTTTAGTAAGAAGTTTATGCTGGGACTGTCACACTTATTGAGGAGACAGTAAATTGAAATACGGCAATTTCTCCATTATCTTGGCCTACAGTGGTTCACACAGGATTCTAAGTAGTAAACTATCCATGTCTTTACAGATATACCGAGGTGTGGGGCATATTCTGTAACTGCATTGTCAGCTTCCACCACTGATAGGTAAAGATGTGCTGAAGCTCCTCAGTTTCACTATTATCATTCAGTGGGCAGAGAATATTTATGAAATGTTTTGAGAGGTCACCTGTTGCCAATGCATATTATCTGGCAGTTGCAAATGCTGGTACAAGGTCCTATTTCTTATTAATGAACATAATGGGGCATTATTCCCTGCCCAAGAAAAACCGATCACTTGGCATCATGAACTGTTAATTCTGTTCATTTTATGATAGGAATCAGCAAATGAGGTCATCCTTCCCTGATCTCCCTTGTCTTCTTTTACTTATTCCCCAGATTGCTCTCCATGGAAACTTTAGACTCATAGAGTTTAAGGCCAAAAAGGAACACTAGATCATCTACCCTGACTTCCTGCATGTCACAGGCCTTTAAACCCCACCCCCCAGTTACCCCTGGAATGAGCCAGTTTGAATTCATCTCTCTTTAAAATAAGCGACCAGAATTGTACACAGTGAGATCTTACCAGTGCCTTGCACAATGATATTAATATTTTCCTACTGGAAATAGCTCGCCTGATACATCCTGGGATCACATTTGCCTTTTTCACAGCCACATCATATTGGTGATTCATAGTTATCCTGTGATCAACTAATACACCCAGACCTCTCTCTTCCTCAGTCATTTTCAACTGTTGAGCCATCAGTTTATAGTAGAAATTCATATTAGTCCCTAAGAGCATGACCTTGCACTTTATACTATTAAATTTCATCCCATTTCTGTTATTCCAGTTCTCTAGGTCATCCAATTCTTCTTGTATAATATTCCAATCCTCTGCTGTGTTGACAATGCTTCTCAACTTGATGTCATCAACACATTTCATTAGCACATTCCTACTTTTTATGCCAAGGTCATTAATGAAAATATTAAATAAGGCTGTTCCCAACACTGATCCTTGAGGAACTCCACTAATAACCTCCCTCCAGCCTGAAATGTCACCTTTCAGCACAAACCTGTTGTCTTCTCCCCTTACCGTCTTAACAATTATTATACTAATTCCCATCTTCTCCAGATTAACTACTAATTTCCTATGTGGTACCATATCAAATGCCTTACTGAAGTCCTGATATATTAGATCACATTTCCCTGACCTAAGAAATCAGTTACTTTTCAAAGAAGATATTTAGACCAGCACAATTTGCCTTTGGTAACTCATGTTTCATCCCATTTTCATTTATCTCCAAGTATTTAATTATTCTTTCCTTTAAAATTTGTTCTAAAGACTTGCATACTACTGAGGTCTGACTAATGAGTCTGTAGTTGCCCAGATCATTTTTTCCCTTTCTTAAATATAAGTACAATGTTAACTATTCTCCAGTCACACAGTACTGTCCCACAAATTGATAGATTTATTAAAAACTTGCTACTGGATTTGAAATTTCATGTGCCAATTCTTTCAGTATTCTGGGATGGAAATTATCTGAGCCTCCCCATTTGAACACATTAATCTCCTTAAGGTTTTCTTCCTCTTTGGATGTGGTAATTTCCATTTCTATATACTCATTTTCATCAGCAATTTTACCTTCATGCTCATGTTCTTTATTATCCTTCCATTTAATTTAAACTGAATCAACTCATGATCACTCAATCCAAAATTATTTTTTATGACCAGCTCTTCTATAATATTGTCACTACTTACCAAAACCAAATCTAAAATTGTATTACCCCTTGTAGATGACTAATTGCAGCACTAATATAGACAAATGAACCTAATGGACAGCAAAACTTTAAGAATGCTAAAAATTAATCACAGTTTTTATTATTTAAAGGTGCAATTTAAAATCAAAGTCACGTGAAGCACAATATTTGAAGCTCATGTAGAGATAAATGGACAGATTCTTAACTAGTGTAAATTGGTGTGGTTCTCACCAGCTGGCCCAAATTCAACATTTTAAAAGGCATTATATACTATATGTCAAGGTTCCTAAATAAGGATGAGGAGAACTTTGCACGCTTAAGGTAATATTTCCTTCCATTTATACTTTGCAGGCACAAGCAGGCCTACAACAAAAGTATTAATTCACATCAGCAATCTGTCTTTTCATGGTGCAGGGCTGCAAAATCACCCACATATGATGGCCCTTTTACACCCTTACATCACACGGATCTTTCCACCTGCATCTACAGCTTTGAGAAATGAACTGCATATTTTTTTCATCTGCGTCACCACCTGGGAGGAAGAATTCCATCCCCTATTCCCACAGAAACCCCCTAGACAAAGCTTGTTGACTCAGACTTTGCATATGGATGAGAATTTGGTCTATAAAACTTGTGAGAAACAACTTATTTCCTATGTTATTCTTTGTTTCTTTTTTCTTTACATATAATAATATTTACAATCTGAAAGGCTAGCAGGGTCAAGGAAAGGAAAGCAATCCTATCAAGGTGGGCCCAAGTAAAAAAAGGCGGCGGGCGGGGGGTACGACTTTTATCAGTTTAACCAGTGAAAATAAACAACACATGGAAAAAAAGGTTAAACAACTATCTGAAATCAGATATCAACACGTTTTTGTTCTTAAGGAGATCCTGAAACAATTAAAAGGAATGACACACGCAAGAAACGATCAGCATATCCTTAATGTAAAACCCAAACAATGTCACTGTTGACATTCTTAATGCAGCTTACATTCCCTTAGCAAAAGCCTCAATTTTCCAAACAATTACAAACCCACAAAAGACCAGCCACTAATGACTTAAGAAGTGGGTTTGGGACCTAGCCAGATGGCATGAAAAAGTTTGCTCAGATGTTGTGAAAATCAGAGCACAGAAACTATATACTGCCCAGAGTGCCATTATACAGAAATTATACTGTGCAACATAGAGTTTCTATATAACTTAGAGACAACTTCTGTATAGAAACTAAGTAACATACAGGATTCCAACATACAAGTGCTATCTGATTTATAAATTGCACTATGTGGTCTATAACATTACATAAGCTGGTTTGTGTACATGTATGTAATACATACACACAGTCACCTGTTCTGCTAGTATATCAACTATGTATTGCACCCTTGGATTGCCAAACACAATCCAATTGTCTGATGCAGTGTTCGTTTGACCTAAAATAGTTTTACCCTACTGTCCTCCTAGTCAAGTAGTGTCCAAGAAGCTAACAAATTCACCATTACAGCTTGGCTACCAGTCCAAGTAAGGGAAACAGATATGTTTTGAATTAGAAACTCTTTATTTAAGTGTACAACTGACTTTGATAAATAATATGGCGGTTTTCAAACTTGATTTCTGTGAAGCGCCAATGTTCTGTAGTAGCCTTCTTGGTTGTCTGCAGAATGAAACATTTTAGACATCAAAGACATTTTAGACTCTAGTTAAGGTCTCTTAACATCATTTTAACTGCAATATGAATGGTACTCTTTGCTCTGTTTGATGCACCCTGTGTAATGAGTGGGCCCCCTCTACTGGCCCCACAGCAGCTAAAATCACATTTAGGATTGGGTGGTTTATAATCTCCCCAGCATAGAGCAGCCACCCCATTACTGGTCACATTCCCTCCAGAACTGAATTAAGGGAGCAGGGGTTTTATAGCCATCCTCAGAGCACAGCAGCCGCTGAACCAAGAAGGCTCTGCCTTCCCACCCACAGGAAGTGACACTGGGGAGTAAGTGGAATTTATAGCCTCTCCTCCTCATCACTGGACCAACTACTACCCTGAGAAGGCCTCTACCATTGGCCCCTCCCCAAAAGATGACATCAGAGAGTGGGCAGCTTTATTGAATAGCTACCAATGTCAAGAGAGCCCAGAGTATGAAGACACTCCTTTATAAGCAGTCTGAGATATAAGAACACCTCTCTACCATTTATTTTATTTTTTTTCCCAAGGAATGTGAAGGGAAGGATTTTATCCATCTGTAACCAATTATTTAAAATTTTATTGGTGACTTCAACCTTCCCCTGTAAATATCTAAACTGCTCACTCCAAGCAACTTATCACCAAAGAAAATAGTAAGTCAGGCATTGAAGGTGAGCTATTCAGATCACTGGCAACTCATTTTGATTGATCTGAATAGATCAATAATACTAAAAAAAATCAGCAATACGAATTTTTGTGAAATTCAATTCGATATTGATCATGAGTAAAACTTTCTACTACTGTCTTTGATCACCTGGATCAATCAGTCTTCAATTGTCGTTAAGACTGCGCCAATCACAACACGTCCGCCATTTTTCTCGCATTCTTGCCTTTCTTCTCCACATTTGTCTGAGACTTTTAACAATGTCATCTTCCCATCTTCTTGGAGGCCAACCAGGTGGTCTTTTCTGTTCTTGCGGGTACCACTCAGCAATGATTGCGGTCCACCTATTGCCCGTGAGCCGTGCTGTGTGGCCCACCCATCGCATCTTGTTATATCTGCTTTCCACGACAATATCTTTCACACTGCTGCATTCTCTGATCATTTCATTTGGGATGCGATCCAGAAGGGAAATTCTCAACATAGCTCGTTCCATTGCCCTTTCAGCTACCAACAGCTGCTGCTCTTCTCTCTTCATCAGTGCCCACGTTTCATTACCATACAGCATGGCTGGCAGCATTGTTGAATGGAAAATATTTGTACGTGTGATCTTGTCAATATTTCCTTTGAGGACGTCCTTGATGGAATTAAACGCACACCACCCTGCCCGAATCCTTCGTGAGAGTTCACCGTTCAGATCTTGGCACCTATTAACTTCTTGGCCCAAATATATGCACTGTTCCACTTCTTCGATTTCTTCTCTTGTTACAGTTATTCGGCTTTCTGTAAGACGTCTGATCGCATGTATTTCGTTTTGCAGCGGTTCATTTTCAGGCCAACCTGACTGCTTTTCTTGTCGAGTCTTTGTAGCATGTTCTGCAGTTGGTTGGTTCTTTTGGCAATTAGTACGATGTCGTCCGCGAATCTGAGATGAGATATGTCTTTGATATTGCTAGATATTAAACAATAGAATTATTTCCTTATGGTTTAGATTACTTTTTGATTTTCTATTGTTTCATTCTTATCCAAGGGTTTGTTTATTTGGGGTTGGGGGAGGGGCTTGACTTCCTTGGTTTCTTAAGTCTTACATTCTTTTAAATTTATCTTTTAAATATTAATTTTTAAAAAGAATATTTCTTTACTATTTTTGGGAATACCTTCTTCAGTGGAAAATAGTCCATAGTGGAGGTAGAGGAGAAAATGGTTGGGGGAAAGGGTAAGTTTTCCTACCATTTACTTAAAAAACATCTGTTCCTTTAAAGCTGTTTTTTTTTTCCATTTGCATCCTTTATCATCAACATCATCTTTCTCCATAGCCTATTTTCAAAGCAGCCACCTGTGAGGTTCTCCTGGAGACATAAGTGTTGGCTGGGCTGGATTCCACCACTCACTGCTTCTAGAATCACTTCCCAGGTGTCTTCAGTTCCACTTGGGAAAGCCAAGCCACCTATTCTTTCTACAGACATACAGCTGCAATTCCCAGTGACTGAAGTCAGTGGGAACTGTGGATGCAAATCTGAGAGTAGAATTTGGCTATAAATCAAAAGTTGTTAATTGTTTTGGATATTGCTTTTTGAAACAGAAGAAGTTAAAAAATGATGTAGCAAGAAAGTGTTGGTAGAAGTAGCAAGAATAGAAGGTAATCCTAGAGAGCTAAAATACCTACAGGCTTTAAGATTAAATAGACAATTTAGACAAAAAATTACTTTTAAAAAATAATCATTAAAACAAGGTGAAAAAATTATTTACTATTTTCCCAACCAACTATTTCCTTTCATACATCTGATTTATAATGGCCATATGAATATTCACTATGTAAATGCAGTGATCTGGTAATGAGACTTGTGATAGAATAACCCGCATCATAGGAGATTTAATTATAATATTACTAAACACCCAAGCACCTAATGAAAAGGTAGTTCTAGGAAACTTGTATCCAAAACATTATTACATAATTCAGCAATTAAACAACTATCTCTGCTGCTGATGGCAATTTTTGCTTGCATATCCAAATTTATGAAGATTTACTTACAGCTAGACAAATTTTGTTGTGATATACCAGTGTAAATCCAGAAAGCGAACAACGGAGTTTCTCCTAACATACACCAGTAATATAACTGAGATCAAATGTTTGCCTATTATTTGTGAAATTAGAAGTAGGGACATATAAATCTCATTTACTAAATAAGTGATTGGTAAATGGCTCAATGAAGAATGTTGTGCCTTTCAAACTCAACATATCCAAACCACTTTGACAACTACAAATAAGATATGGGTATTGCAGTGACTGTATAGTCAAATGCGTCAGTCATTATGTACTCAGTAATAGCTCAAACACAGTCCAAATAAAACCATACAAATGTCACTCCTGCCTACGGAGCTTTATAAATGAAGCAATTAAGGGGACAGCAGAGTGCAAGCAGAAGCAGCCAAATTTGCTCAAGGATTACAATGGGGAGTTCTATTTGGGCAATCAAGTTTAAACAGCAAATCTGCCAAGGCACACGGATTCTCTGTGGGATAAAACGGATTTCCGGTCCCACACTGAGGAGGAGCTAAATGGGAAAATGTTGCCTATAGCGAGGCAAGAGAACATTTGCCATTTCAATTACTGTTTTTTTTATCAATGGCTGTATTAGTATTGACCTCAGATTCTGGGAATATGTGACTAGCAAAAATGGGCTGTTAACTGCCTACAATTATGTGGTCGGTCCATCTATATTACTATTTCCAGTCTGGAGTGCTGAGGATAGCATTTTCAGAAATGCCACTAAGATACAGTATATGATAGGTTGGTGAGGAAAAGACATAGAAGAACCATTCCAGCAGACATGAAGCCCCCAAGTGTAAACTTAGTGGTGGCCAAATGTGATTACATATTTATAGTGCATTAGATAGGCAAAATTGTAGATGTGGTAAAATGGGTCACTGCTCTGTTAAATTCTATGGACTGACTGTGCTGAGTAAATGGCAGAAAAGTAAGTTCAAATTACCTCCTTGGTTGGCAATATCAGATCTCCCTGTCATCTTTGTGTCCTGGTTTGACACAGAACAAGTAGCTGAGTAACATTATAATGGTTCAGAGGAGACAATGTTGGACCAAAATTGTTATGATAGCACCAGTTTGGTTACTTTCCTCTAAACGGAGTCAGGGCCTCCCAGAGTGGGGGGCAAGTGGGGCAATTTGCCCCAGGCCCCCCACAAGAGTTTTTCGGGGCCCCTGGAGCGGGGTCCTTCACTCGCTCTGGGGGCCCCGGAAAACTCTCGCGAAGACACACACCCCCCACCGCCGAAGACCCCCAGGCCCCTGAATTCTCTGGGCGGCCCTGAACGGAGTTACTTGTTTGAGGGGAGATGTTTCTTCTGACCACAAGCCAGGACTGGCTCTATTTTTCTGCAAAATTTATGTAAAGTAGCATACATATGATCTTTTTTACTTTTTTCTTTGACCCCCTACATGGGTTAGGAAACAAGAAGATTGTGCATCTATCCAAGCAGAGAGCATGGGGGGCAGATAAGGGACTCAGTCTCTCCCACAGCACATTGGTGTCAAAGGCAGCTATGACCACAGAACGATTAGCAGAAGAAGCTCTATCAGATAAGGCAGGTGTGCACACCTGGTACCAAGCCTTTATCAGAGTGGGACACTATGAAAACTGTGGTGTATAGGAACTGGGTAGTATCAAGTGTATTCTCCATTCCCTTCAGTTTCATAAATAATGTCACCTATCTAGGAATTGCATGATACAGTAAAAGCTGTGTTATCCAGCACTTTACCAACCGGAAAGCTTTATAACCCGGCATTTCGGGGGATGGAGAGGAGTGCAGGGTGCGGACTCTGGGATGGTGTTTGGGTGTGGGAGGGGGCTCAAGGAAAGACGTTGGAGCATGGGAGGGCTTTGGGGGTGCCAGATCCAGGCGGTGTTCACCTCGGGTGGCTCCCCACAAGTGGCAACATGTCCCTGCTGCTCCTAGGTGGTGGAACAGCCATGGGGACTCCATGCGCTATCCTCGCCCCGCCCCACCCCGAGCGCTGGCTCCACAGCTTCCATTGACTGGGGACTGTGGCCAATGGGAACTGCGGGGGCAGAGGCAGCGTGCGAAGCTGCCTGGCCATGCCTCCACCTAGGAGCAGCAGGGACAGATTATCGCTTGAGGGGAGCCACCCAAGGTGAGCACCACCCGGACCCGGCACCCCAAAGCCCCTCCCACTTCCCAACCCTCTGACACACACCCCCTCCCACATCCAAACTCCCACCCTCTTAGTTAGCCAGAATTTTGGTCTTACCAGCACCCTCCATTCCCCCAACATGCCGTATAACAAAGCTTTGACTGTAAATTCATTTTTGAAACAGGGAGACATGCTATGAGCTTGCTCCATTTACTCCCTTTAAAAGTTAGTGAACCTTCTAGTGGCCCACACTGTCTTCTGTGTTTGAGAAGCCACCAGAGCCCTGAAAAGCAGAAGTGCATCCATGTAGCTAGTTCTGGCATGTTGTATATTGTTAGTGTAAATGGTTATTTGGACCCCCACTGTACCCATGTGGTTTCTTCATATAACTATGTTGTATAAAAATCAAAAGACACAACAGAAATCTATAGGTAGCTTAGTCTTAAGCCCACCATTGCTGCTAGCAACATTATGGAGAAGAATTTAATAAATCAACTCCACGGTGAATCATTTCTACCTTTCCTTACATGAGGAATAGTAAAAATTGCTTGAATCAAATATACAGTTAATGGATCCCATTGCATCAAAAATCAGCCAACCCAATCCAATGGCATTCCAGGCATTGCATCACAAGCTGGTCAACAGCATTACATTACAAAGCGGAGAGACATATACTAAACTGGGGCCCAGAAAGATACCCCTTCCCCCACTCCCCAGATTTTAAGGAATGAAGTTGATTTAGGATTTGGATTAAAAACATAAAGGATGAAGACTGCTGGGAAGTTGGGTCACTTCAGAATAACCTCACCAAATAGATGTGATAACTACTGTTATGCATAGGGAGAAAAATGGAGAACACTAATTTTTAATTGGTTTTTCAGTTATAGTTAACCATTTAAGAGTGATCAGTAAGATCTCTCCTGGGTATCACTGTTAGGAAAACGTTATTGGAAAAAGATACTCCTATACAAAGTGTAACAGGGTCAGGCCAGATGGCTACAGAAAAGTGATAGAAGATACATATATTAGCCCCAGATTAAGCAGGTCCCTTTTCTCTGAGTAAGATAATGGGCTGTTCCAGAACAATCACGAAGTTGCTGGAACCAATTAAGGCAAGCTAATTAGGACACCTGGAGCCAATTAAGAAGCTACCAGAATCAATTAGGACAGGCAGGCTAATCAGGGCACCTGGTTTTAAAAAGGACCTCACTTCAGTTAGTGAGGCACGTGTGAGGAGCTGGAAACAAGGAGCTGAGAGTGAGTAGGCCTACTGCTGGAGGACTGCAAAGTACAAGCGTTACCAGACATCAGGAGGAAGGTCCTGTGGTGAGGATAAAGGAGGTGTTGG
Source organism: Chrysemys picta bellii (assembly GCF_011386835.1). Taxonomy (NCBI): domain Eukaryota; kingdom Metazoa; phylum Chordata; order Testudines; family Emydidae; genus Chrysemys; species Chrysemys picta. The sequence goes on along the minus strand of NC_088794.1, from coordinate 35,342,075 downwards.
GAGGAGGCCATGGGTAAGTAACCTAGGGAGTTGTAGCTGTCACGCAGCTGTTACAAGAGACACTGTAGACCGTTGCAATCCACAGGGCCCTGGGCTGGAACCCGGAGTAGAGGGCATGTGTGGGTTCCCCCCATCCTCCTCAACTCCCAATTTGAGACAAGAGGAGGTGATCTGGACTGTGGGTCCCACCAGAGAGAAGGTCCCTGGCCTATCCCCTGACCCACTAGGTGGGTCAGCAGAGACTGCGGGGATTGTTCTCCTCCCTTTCCCCATGCTGGCCAGTGCTGAGGTTAGCTGAGTGAATGGCAGGTTTGAGCCACTAGCGAAAGTGGCCAAACTGAGGGCTGCCGTGAATCTCTGAGGCGAGCAAATCTGCCAATAAGCGCAGGACCTATCAAGGCAGAGGAGGAACTTTGTCACAACTGGTATCAGGAGTGGGATAAAATATGCACAGTGTGGCAGAAGGAGAGTGAAAACAAAAAAAGAAAAAGGAGAGGGGTTTTTTTTTTCACCACAATGAATGACATGCTGCGAGCACTGATACAAGCCATGGCTGCCCAGCAGGAGGCTACCCATGTCCAGGCAGCCGCCCAACAGGAGGTAGTCCAGCTGCAGCAAGAGACTAATCATCTGCTGATGGACCAGACTGCTCAAGACCATGCTATGTTGCGGGAACTGGTAAAGCAGGTAAAGACCCTTACAGAGCTGAACCACGGCCATGATGGGACGCAGATCATACGGGCCATTATTGGCTGCAGAGAATGACATGGGAGGATGATGTAGAGGCATACCTCCTGGCCTTCAAGAGGACAGCCTTACGGGAGGCTTGGCCTCGAGGTCAGTGGTCTGGCATCCTGGCCCCATTCCTGTGTGGGGAGGCCCAGAAGGCCTACTATGATATGTCTGAAGAGGCTGCGGCAGACTACCCCCAGCTGAAAGCAGAGATCCTGGCCAGATCTGGGGTAATGACCACAGTACGGGCCCAGCAGTATCATGAATGGAGGTACCAGGAAAACAAAACCCCTCAATCCCAATTATATGACCTTATCCATCTCGCATAAAAGTGGTTATGAACCGAGTCCCAGAGTCCGGAGGAGATACTAGAGGTTCTGGTCATCGAACGGTACGTGAGAGGACTACAGCCAGACCTTTGAGCCTGAGTAAGCCAGAACGAACCCTCTACCTACGATGAGCTTGTCACACTGGTAGAGAGGCGAAGGATGGCAACGGAGCTGACCCAACCAGTTAAGGAAGAGGCACCCCAGGTTAAACTAGCAGCACCAAGCCCCAGAGCTCGGGCAGCTGGGCAGCCAGGAGGGCCCAGGTGGAAAAAGAGAGGGGCTGAATGACGGTTCACCAGAGGCCACAAAGAGTCGGAGCACTGAGGGGGAAGAGAATAGTGTCATTACACTGCCCAAACCAAGAGACCGGGGAATGCATAGGGCCCCATACAGATGTTACGCCTGCAGGGAGTGGGGACACATAGCTGCACAGTGTCCCAATGCCGAGGAGCCTATGCGGTGTAACCTGGGGAACTGGGCAGACCCATGCTCCCTAGTCCATCTGGTGGGGGTCACACTAACCCCACATATGTACACCAGACCAGTAAAACTAAATGGGACAGAGACCATGGTACTGGTTGATTCGGGGACTGCGATCACTCTTCTTTCAGGGAAGCTTGTGAAGCGTAGTCAGCTGCTACAGGCAAAGCGCACAAGGATGACATGCGTCCATGGAACAGTTAGTTACTACCCCACCATCCCCGTAAAAATTGAAATCCAGGGGAACACTACTGAGGTAGCAGCAGGTGTAGTCCCTAAACTCCCATACCCAGGGCTCATAGGGAGGGACTTCCCAGGATTTGGAGACTTACTCCCAATAGGGGGATTGAAGAAAGGGGGAAACCTTGAAGTTAGTGAGGCATCCACAGTAAACTGTCAACCCCCAATCTGCTCTGAAATATCCCCAGATTTGTTCTCTACTCCCAGGCAGGGTAGAAAGATGAAAAGGGAAAGAAGGGCAGCTAAGGCCTTGGGGACCCGGATCCTGATCCAGGGACAGAGGGTCACCCTTGTGGGCAGGCGGATCAGGGTAGCTGGAAAGGAGGCTGCCCTGGAGGAGGAAGCACCCAAGCCTGACCACCACGCTAATATCTCTGAACCAGGAGAGGCAACAGAGACTGGCCCCCTAGCACTCGGGCAGATTATCCCCAGGAGAGAGAATTTTGGAGGGGACCAAGCTGAAGACCCAAGGTATGACAACATTAGGAAGGAGGTGACAGAAATAGATGGGGTCCCTGTGGAAGGGAAAACCCAGGAACCAGGACCAGGCAGAGGAGGAACTTTGTCACAAAAGGTATAGTTTATTACTGAAATTTGACAGAAAGTGGCCAATGAAAATAAGTTTGCCAATGCGCTGATGTAGAAAACAAGGTTTTTGTGTTTCCAGACATTATACAAGCTACTTTCAACCACAGAAATTGTTTACTAGTTAATTTACTGACTTTAAACAATTAAATAATGCAAGTATTTTTTAGCCCAGCAAATATCAGGTACTGTACTTACTGAAGATAAGACATACTTTTTTTCACCTGTACTAAACAGGAAATAACATTTAAAGGAAAAAGGGAGTGCTAGGCCTGTCTGGATCCAAAATCAATACAATGTAGCTGAGCTCCTTTAACACCAATTAAACATGCTAAAATACAACTTGCAATAAAACTTTTTCACTAGGATGGTGGTGAAGCACTGGAATGGGTTACCTAGGGAGGTGGTGGAATCTCCATCCTTAGAGGTTTTTAAGGTCAGGCTTGACAAAGCCCTGGCTGGGATGATTTAGTTGGGGATTGGTCCTGCTTTGAGCAGGGGGTTGGACTAGATGACCTCCTGAGGTCCCTTCCAACCCTGATATTCTATGATTCTATGAACTACCTCTTGCAACTTTTTAGCTCAATTTACTTTGATAAGCTCTCTGTAACTGGTGCCTGGAGCCGGCCCTGATTTTAAAGTAACGTGAATGGTGTGAAGATTCTGACCTCAGAATCTGATATTAATCTCAAAGCTTTTGAAAATAAATGTGAAAATCTGACTCACAGAGTGTTAACAATGTGTAAAGGTACTGTATCTACTGATTGATTACCAAATTTAGGTCCTGGAAACTCAAGCAAGAGTAAACAATTTATGACGTGCCTGATAACAGTGACGCTGGATACTTAACATTCTTAGAATCCCAGATTCTAGACCCGTTACAAATTAATATTGAAAATGATCCTCTCTGTGTCACAGCAACCATTTTTTGATGTCCATAAAAATTCAAGTTCCAGCAACTTCCTGATGAATATTTTTAAATTTGCCTTCTAATTTATGAACTTTTAAGGTGCACTCACTTCACATTTTCAAGATTTTCTGAGCAACCAGAATGGCTAGAAACATCTATTATTTTTTAAATGAAAGCTGAGATCCTTTGCTGATGTGAACTTTAGGGTACATAACAGGTATATTTCACACCTGGAGTTTGTTGACATTTTGGTGGCAGGAAATTTTATCGAAACAGTTTTTTATGGGAAAATGTCAATTTCAATAAAAAATCATTTTTCTTGCAGGAAAATCAACATTTTGGCATAAAGCAAGCACTTTTGGTCCATTTTGCCTTAAAATGTCATTTTGGTTCTTTTTTGAAAAAAAAAAAGTCAAAATGATATTTTAAGTTTCATTTCTAAATGTCAGTTCAAAATCGTTTGAAACTTCTTGAAAATGGAAAATTTTCAACTGAAAAATTGTGAAAAAAATTTTTTTGTTTGAAACTTCTCAGAGTAAAAAAATTGGCTTTCTGACCATCTCTAATCCTTACTGACATTTGCAAGTTCAAATCAGTGCTTCCAACAGGTAATTAACAAACCCAAACAGTTTAACCATCCAAATGGAAGATGTGGGTGTCCTTTACAAGGTCTGAACATCACCACCATGTTAGAAAACTAGACTCCATATTGCATACTTAATTCCTTCTTAAATATCTTTCTCCATTTTCAAAATATCTTTGCCTCCTATTATTCTGCTTCTCTCCTTTGACATATTTTATCTTTCTTCATTTCCTTTCCTGGCCATGTCCTATTTTCCTGTTACTCCTGTACAACCCTAAACAGTTTGGTTTTTGGTATAACGGCCAGCCCTTTCTTTGGGCTACAGCAATGCTTCCAATTTGCGATTTTAATAGTTAATTATGGTTTCATTTATTTAATTTATTTTTAATTGTATTTGTTGCACAACATAAAAATAACTGCACTAAGTGTTGTACAGGATTTTATTTCTTTTATTTCAGAGCGTACATAAACTCTGAACTCTATAGAACTTTCTTTCATTGTTACAGTTATTGTCCTTTTGTGTTGTGGTGGCTCTAGAGCCAATTCCGTTTCTCAGACCTGTTAAAAGCGAGAAATTAATTTAAAAAAAATATGCCTCTCTGAAGTGGCAAAGACATCACCATTTTGTGCCTGGGTTTTAATCATAATTACCTGAAGACAATGGCCTCAGACCTCCCTGTGTTGGCTTTGTGCCTGTGACACTCACCATGACCAAAACCTCAGATACCACAGGTGTGGGGACCTCTGTTGGTGTCAGTCACACTTTGCATTCTGCTAATGCCAGCCTTAGAGAAACTGAGAGAACTTGTCACTCCCATAGTGCTCTGGAGCATGTCTGCTGGCCTAAAAACAGGAACCCAGACAAAACCTTTTAAGATTTTTGGAACAAGCCGTGTAAAGTAAAAAAAAATGGCAGCCATTGGGTAGACAGCTGTCAAGAGACATGCAAAGCTCTTGCTATTCTCTGCTTGACTGGGAGTATGGGAAAGGTCTAAACTCCTTTCTCTTAGCTCCTGCATTGGGTTCCTCTGCCACCTAGTTTTTTCAGAACAACTCCCTCCAGGCACTGACTTTGAATGAAAATACTGGTTTACTCTAAATCAGTTAAAGACTGGTGACAATGTTACCAAGTGGAAGTTGAGGATCGGCTCCAAACATGAATGTGGAAAGCATAGGCAAGCACTTGAACATTGCCTGATGCGGTGCCATCTGTCAGCAACTTGTACTCTTAAGGAATTATTCGAGACAAGTGACAACACCCGGTCTTGGCTGCAGCTTTGGTGCAACAAGCTATGATGATGACCTCTGCATTCAATATATACTTGCAGCAAGCTCTGATTGGCTTGAATACTGATCTCTGAAGTGATCTGGGTTGCACTGAAAAGGTGCTTCAGTGAAAGGGACTCAGGTCAGTTTAATTCTGCGGCTGCTGCAACCCATACACAGGATAGAAATGGTGGAGAAGCACTATGCAGGAAACAGAAGTGGTGGAGAGAGTAAACAGAGGAAGAAGAGAGGGAAAAACTGCACATCTATACAAGAATTCCCATTTACGGATAACCTTCCTCCATCCTCTGCTTTCTTTGTCTCTCTCTCTCTCTCACCACCACACAAACACAGCAATCAGCACTAATAGCACAACAGCTCTGGATGACCAATTTATTTTCTAGTGGCTGCCTTGGTCCATACATCAATACTCCCATTCTATCATTTGCTTTTGATCTGCTTTAAGTAGGGAGAAAAAGGGAACTTTTTTTGTCTGCTAAACCCTTGGCATCAATTATGACCTCAAAACAAAGTGCTGAGTTACACTAGACTTAATCCTGAACCAGTTCCAAGTAGGATGTGCCCCTTTTTGCTTGAGATAGGAACTAAAGTGAAAACTAGCACCAAAGTATCCCCAACACCTCGCTTTGGGTTTCTCTGTGTTGTGTTAGCATGGAACAGATATACTACAGGTCCAAGATTTCACATAAACAAGTTTATTCAATAATTAGACTTTAACTACACTTTCCATTTCCTTCCTGATGGTAGGGATGGGGAAACCCAGCCATCACCCTGAACTGTTTATAAGGAAAATGGTTGGGCACACATTTCTACTGCATACAGCAAGTGGGAAAAAGGGAAAAGAAATGCTAGACCCCCAATAAGTTTTCATGAGCATATCTGAAAGTGGGGGTGAATCAAAACCACTTCATTGGGTCACAGAAGAAGAACCACCTGAAGTTCCTGCTAATATGCACTGCCAGCCCGCATAATACTTGCCAGCCCACTGTGCAAAGCTCCGGTTTGTAATTAATGTCCATGTTGGAGTCAGGTAAACCTAACAATTTTTTACCATTTACTGTGTCATAGACACAACCGGTCTGTTAACTTCATAATCCTACTGGGTATGATTATTACCGGATGTGGAATGAAAAGCAAACAGGTAATGTGAATAGGGAATCCATTAAGTACAAGCTAAGACCTATACTGCTATGAAAGAAAACTAAAAAGGTTATTTACACAAATATTAAGAGCTGGCAACAAGAAGTCAGTGGTAATCAAATGCTTACATTGCCCTTTTATGTGTGTGTATTTTACCATAGATAGGATGTCTCCTCTCAATGCTAGAATAATACCTGCTAAGAATCACTGAAACCACTTTCAAGTGTGCACTTTTGTTCCCCCTTTAATTGCTACATTTAATTTTTCCTTCATTCCCATATTTATCAGTTGAGTTGGGTAAGGGTAAGAAGCAGCAGTTCCTCTTCAAAGCTGCTTGAGTTGTGGGGAGGGTAGAAAAGAGACTTGAAAATGAGAATCATCCACTGTCGTTCCTCCTCCTGACCTCCTCTTCCTCCAGGAAACTTAGGATTATAAAAACGATCATATGGATATAATAAAAGTATGACAGAGTTGAAGAAGGTGGGGGGGACACATTAGTGATGGCACTTTCACAAATGCAGCTTAAAGAACAGAGGTTTCTGGCTGGCATGGTTGTTGGGTGATAGCACAGTCCCCCTCACTGCCTAGGCTAACAGCACCTAGGAGAACTATAGTGGTAGCAAATTCAGCCCCGGTAGCCAGGGCCAGCCTTAGGGAAAATGGCGCCCTGGGTGAACTTTCTTTGGCACCCTTTAAGTACTGCTCACCCAGCAGTCGGCGGCCGCCCAGCAGGCAAAGTGGCAGCAGGTGGAGCGGCAGCAGAGCTGCAGGTGTCATGCTGCCTGGCTCCTGCCCCGCAGCCCCCTTTATCCCCTCCTCCCACCCCCTACCCCCAGGTGGGCACGTCTAGTCTAGATGCGATAAATCGACCCCCAAGCCCTCTCCCGTCGACTCCTGTACTCCAGCGCCGCAAGAGGCACAAGCAGAGTTGACGGGGGAGCGGCAGCAGTCAACTCACCACTGTGAAGACACCACGATAAGTCAATTCCTCCCCCTCCCGCCCCAGTGTAGACCAGGGCTAAGTATCCCCTACCTCAGGAATTGCAGGATAGATATAACTTGCATCCTTTTACTTACAATTGTTTGTTCTTGTGTATATAGCTATGCAACTGTTATGATTTTTTCTGTGTACTGAAATTTAAATCTCTGAGAACTTTTCTGTTTACTTTGGTTCTCTCTTGTTGTTTTTCCTTAACCTAAACTAAACATTTAGACCAGCACTGACTCTCTGCTCTTTGAGTTTGGTGGAACTGAATCAGCCTGTATGCTATTTACCAACCACTTACTCTGACAACTACTATTTCTTCTGGTGAAACAAAGGATAGAGTGTAAAAGTCCTGTACTGACCAGTGTGCATATATGATTGTTAATATGCCTTTGAAAAGCTCAGATGACTAAGAGAAGTTAAGCTTAATTAAATTCTAGTTCAGCTGGCTGAATTAAAGTTGGAATGTCAGGCATAACTGCAAATTGCCTTGATTTTACCATTTTTAAATTTCATTTTTAATATTTCTAAAACATATTAAACCAATAAGGCATATCTATACTATTGTATACTAACAAAGTCATGGAATTAATACTTCCTGATAAACAGAAAGGAAGGCATGGATACATTACTGGATACCATTCTGATAATGTTTTAAATATATTATTAACACTTGACAGGTTATTTGTAGGAACACTGAAAGCAAACTATTACCTAATAGTCTCTCTTTATATGACTAGTGAAATAACATTTAAAAAAAAGAGAGTACATTCTGCCCCCCTCTCCCCCCATACTATAAACGCTGTCAAGAAATCAGAGGGTATAGAGAAAGGATAAACATCATCATCAAAATGTTGGAGAGACTGCCATTTCAGGAAAGCTTAACAGTACTAAATACCAAGTTTACATAACTTGACCAAATGAGGACTAAAGTTTGGGGTGGGGGGAGATAGTAAAAATAAGATAGGTAGTGCTCTGGGGATTACATAAACTGATACTGTTTGTGGTAACTGTCTAGAGCAAGGGTGGACAAACTATGGCCCAGGGGCCACATCCAGACCTCCAGATGTTTTAATCTGTCCCTCGAGCTCCCGCCTGGGAGCCCCACTCCGCGCAGCTCCCAGAGGCAGTGGCATGTCCCCCCTCTGGCTCCTATGTGTGGGGGCAGCCAAGGAGCCCCTGCACACTACCCCCACTCCCACAGCTCCCATTGGCCAGGAACCGCGGCCAATGGGAGCTGCAGGGACGGTGCCTGCGGACAGGGCAGTGCGCAGAGCTGCCTGGTCGCGCCTCTGCATAGGAGCTTGAGGGGGGACATGCCACTGTTTCGGGGAGCTGCTTGAGGTAAGCACCCCCAACCCCTACCTGCACCCCAAACCCCCACCCCAGCCCTGATCCCCTCCCACCCTCCAAACCACTTGGTCCCAGCCCAGAACACCCTCCTGAACCCCCAACCCCTCATCCCCAGCCCCACCCCAGAGCCTGCACCCCCAGCTGGAGCCCTCACTCCCTCCGCACCCCAATCTCCTGCCCCAGCCTGGAGCCCTCTCCCACACCCTGAACTCCTCATATCTGGCCCCACCCCAGAGCCTGCACCCCCAGTTGGAGTCCTCACCCCCCAATTTTGTGAGCATTCATGGCCCGCCATACAATTTTCATACCCAGATGTAGCCCTCGAGCCAAAACGTTTGCCCACCCCTGGTCTAGAGATATTTCATAGAATCATGTTTTAATTCTAAACAGAATCACAAGATGTAAATGAAATCAGGCCATTCTTAGACTCTTAGAGCCTGAAGCTTTGATTTACTCACTTTAGGTCAGGTTATGCATGGCCCTTATGTAGGTGTACAGGATGTTTATAGGATGTGTGCAAAGAGTCATACCCAATGAAGCTCACATAAAGTACAGGCACAACTGCAGTCCTTGCACTTGGGAGCACACTAAGATTACTCACTTCCTATGCCTTCAGGGTACACAGATCTCCAAAGCTGATTAAAGACATGACCTTTCAGAAACAAGCGCAGTTTTTCCAGTGGAGCAACAGGATGTGCAATGTATATTTACCAAGCCTTGGCAAAACTCATTCATAGCATACAAACAAAATAGCATAGAAGTTAAACTTGATAACACTAACCCTCTACTACATTTTCCTTTACTTACTTGAAAGATAAGAAACACTCTTATCTATATTTCCCAAACAATATTAGTTCACGTGCCACTTTCTTAAAAAATTGATATTTGAATTACCATATGTAAATTTCTCCTTTTGCGCACATTTATTTTAGGTCTTCACAAGCTTGATTTAAGTATTTCCAGACTCTACCATAAAATAAATGTCTAAGGAAGCCCAAAATGTCCAACTATAACATCCTCTTTAAACACTGCAGGATTTTAGATAGTTATCTAAAAGAAACACAGTTAAGCCACCATGATTATTACTTATATCCTTCACTTTATTCAATTGACAGGAAACAATTCTTTGAGTCATAATGTCTGTTTTCATCTATTTTGGTTAGTACGTCTGAGTTGTGTCAATGGGCAGTTGTTTTCACTTGTTTTATAAGTTTGAAGTTCTTGTTAATTCTTATCTGGATTATGGTTGAACACGAGCCAAAGGCTTAGCTGGAAGTAGGGGGGGTTAACTGGGCACCAATCAGCTTCAACTCCACAAAGACTCTTGCTCCCCATCAGATCCAGCCCCTTTCGAAGCAGGGCTCCTGGATGCCTGGTGCATCCTGAATGTCCTTAGTCCAGTAGCCAGGCTTTTATCCACTTGACCCAACCAACCACCCACCAACCATCCAGGTGTTGCCAATTCTCATTATTTTATTGTGAGTCTCATGATTTTTGGTATATTGCTTAGACCCTCAGCTCCTAACTCCTAGAATCAAGAGATTCAAGAATTGTCCACTCTTATGTAACAGATTTTCTTATATAAACTCAAGTCAGTCAGTGTACATTTTTGAGGTGCGTAGGTATGAGAGCAACCAAGCACAGCATAATTGAAGGAATGATGGAGAAGTGTAAGGCTTCTGAAATGAGGACACATATGTTTGACTTGTCAGGATAAATTTTACAACACGAACATAAGACGACTCAAATTGAGCTAATCTGAAAAGTTTTTGTTTCCCTGCAGAAAACGTTGACTATTAAGTGTAAAACAAACAAACAAACAAAAGTTTCCAGCCCACAACTTTTGGTTTAAAACCCAAAATTTTGATTTATAAATGCCTTCATGGTGCCTTCATGGGCACTATAGTTCAAGTGCCTCATGTCCTCATACCCCTCTGTGTGCCAGGCTCCCTGACTAGAACTTTTTTCCTTTGGAAAATGCCAGTTCTTCAAAATTGAAACGTTCCTTGGAAATATTTTTGTTGATACTAGGCAAGTTGACAAACTGGCCAGCTTACCTACTTGCCTGCGTTCTTGCCAGCCAACCAACAGGAGCCCCTGGGGTGTGCAATGAACTCGGCCTTACTTGCAATGAAGCATGCAACCACCTAGCTAAGTTGCACAGACAATGCTGGTGAGAAGCAAGAAGGCAAAGTTAAAGTTGTTCTTTCTATATTTGTTGAGTAATGCTAGACTTATTGATGTTTTAGTTTATTTTGAAATAGTGTTCTACTTAGGTTGTTTTTATATAAGGTAGATAGAGCACATAGTTACAAGTTTAACTCTATTTTAACCTAGTCTTTTGTCTAGATTTCACTCCTTTTTTCAATCCCCAACAAGCATTGGTGTTGCTGAGGTTGTTGGCTCTTCTCCAAAGCATTCATCCAAATCACTGGACTCTGACTGAACACTTTCTTTCTTTTTATTCCTCACTTAAGGTGTTAGTGTGAGAACAGAAGTCAGGGACAGAGCCTAATGCCAGAAACTGGATATGAAATGTACAATGTGTATGCAGACTAAGAATGTCTCTTGAGAACTTTCTCTGGACCTTGCCATTATACTAAATATCCCTATGCAAAATGTTTGCAAAAAAAGAAGTTCTTCCTGAGTTTGAAGTTTGTCTGTGCTGAGGCCAGAATACTCATATACAGTGTGAAAGTCTTATCCACACCGGGGTCAAATTCTGTTCTTATTAAACACTAGAGAATTTTGCATTGGAGAAGTAGCAGCAATAAGCAGTTGTCTTTTATGTGGGAGGGCCTGCCATTGGAAGGGAATGCAAAGCCCACTTTAATGGCTTACACAACTATTTGCTAGACAGTGGAACAGTATTGGCAATCAGAATTCTATTTCAGGCTCGGGGGGAGAATGGACTAGAGGATAGAGCAGTGGTTATAGACAGAATATCTGAACACACAGATTTGGCATGTTCGTTCTGAAAGGCAGTTTGGTTAAATGGGCCTTTCATATTAGAGCTCTAGGTTTTTACCCAGTTGTGCCAGTACTCGTTTTGTGCAATCTGTTATCCCATCTGTAAAATGGGGGTGAATGATGATTGTTTGTGTCTTGAGAGGAATACGAATGAGGCCTTGTTCAATAATAAGACATGTGAAGGGCACAATTAGTTCTTGTTAGTGGAAGAGTTGAAACTAAACTTCATGGTTGCCTCCTAGATTCTAATCCAATGCTTTTCAGCCAAAGGTTATTTTTCAGCTACTGCTTTGCCTCTCTACAATACCGGATCATGTAAGGATAGAAAACATGCTCAATGTTCAGAGAGTTCCAAGGGAGTAAGAAGTTCAAAGATTTTAGCAGCCGACCTCGAACCAGCTTTATTAAGCATGTACAAATGGAAATTTTTCAGGGCCTTAATTGGCCAAATCTGGATAAAATTTTATGGGGCCAGCAAAAGACATCTCTTGAGCCCCAAGACTCCCTTTGCCAAATTTCAGGCTTTTGCTCTTAAGTATGGCATTTCTAGATCTCTTCAGAATGCCTGGAAATAAATTAATGTTGGAAACACTACCTATTTCCCCCTAACATTATAGTTGAAAACTATTGCACCATTTTTGCTGATGGCAAAAACAACCATAGCATGGGGCATGGATCACTTGCTGGAGGATTCTCTGCACCTTGAAGTCTTTAAACCACAAGTTGAGGACTTCAATAGCTCAGACATAGGTCAGGGGTTTGTTACAGGAATGGGTGGGTGAGATTCTGTGGCCTGCGTTGTGCAGGATGTCAAACTAGAAGATCATAATGGTCCCTTCTGACCTTAAAGTCTATGAGTCTATGAGCATCCTTTTAGTTGTCAAAATAAGAATTTAGTAAAATTCAAAGAGGGATCAGATGTTAATGTAAATAACAAGACTATCCAAAGTTATAGCGGTTAATGGAAACAAGGACCTTTTGAAAGGATAAAAATACCCGTGGTTCAGCATTTAAAGTAATCTCCAACTTTTAGGGATGAGATTGAGACTTTCGGGGGGGGGGGGGGAGGGAAGAAACGGGACAGATTATATCACATCTGTCTACTGTGGGATTCTTGCACCTTCCTCTGAGGAATCTGGTTTTGGCCACTGCTGGAGACAGTAAATTGGATGAGATGGAGCTTGGGTCCACTCCAATATGGACCATGAAACAGGAACATAGGAACTGCCAAAAATGTTAATTTTCTTTAAAAAATTGTATCTAAACCACTCTTTCTCAAGTGTGTATTTAGTTCAAGTACATCAAGAGAAAATTAAAAATATTTCTTTGAAACAGCCTGTACTAAAGAAATCAAGATGTTATCATAACAACCCACATTCTTCTAATCTACCTGCCACAAAGAAGAATGGTTTGTCATACTAGCTACAAAATGCTGTAGATATTAAACCTCTGCCTGAAATGGCAAACATCATAATGAAGATTCGTAGTCAACTTGACAGCAGGTAGAACCTGGAATGACTATGGCAAATGTAATAAGCATCTCAGTCATGAAAAATAAAGATAACTCCAACTGAATAAAAACTGCAACTAGTATAGACTCTGGCATTAAAATCCTTACATCACCATCCTTACTGGTTCTCAAAAGCCTCATTCAGGCTTAATATCCTTGAGATATGGAAGGTTTTAATTATCTAGCATAATTAATTAAGCATGGGCATCAATTTGTTGAAAGATTTGTCTGAAGGCCAGCCACTTAAGATCATCTAGAACAGGGGTTCTCAACATTTTGCTTTCTGAGGCCCCTCCCAACATGCTATAAAAACTCCATGGCCCACCTGTGCCACAACAGCTGCTTTTCTGCATACAAAAGCATAGGTGCCGGAACTAGGGGTGCAGCCGCATTCCCTGGCTTGAAGTGGTTTCCATCATATACAGGGTTTACAGATTGGTTCAATGGCTCTCAGCACCTCCACTACACAAATTTTTCCAGTGTCCCTGTATAAAAGCCAGGGCCGGCATTAGGGGGTAGCAAGCAGGGCAATTGCCTGGGGCTCCACACCACAGGGGACCCTGAAAAACTGAGTTGCCCAGGTTTCTGCTTCAGCCCCGGGTGGTGGGGCTTGGGGCAGCAGGACTTTGGCTTTCTGCTCTAGGCTCCAGTAAGTTTAATGCCGGCCCTGCTTGGCAGACCCTCTGAAACCTGCTCACAGCCCCCCAGGGGGCCTCAGACCCCTGGTTGAGAACTGCTGATCTAGAAAACATGAGTTTCTGCTTGCCAATCAAATTTGGAAGTACAGTAAAACCTATGCCTTAAACTGAGTTATACATAAAAGTGTTTTGCCTCTTCAAAATATCAACCCAACTGCTGGTTCTTGTCATGTTGCAGCTGATATCAATAAATTCAGGAATGAGCAAAGTAACCCTAACAATGGCCTAGAGCAGTGATACTCAGACTCAGGCTCGCAAGCCGCAAGTGGCTCTTTAATTTATCTCCTGAAGCTCTTTGCAGCATATGATATTAAAACACTGTTATTTAGTTATTAACCAATCTGGATGTTTTACTATGTTATTAACCAATTAAATTATCAACTTGCACTAAGTTATTAATTTATTTGCTGCAAGAATCAGACATACAGACAGATAGACAGACAGACAGACAAGATGAATTCACACGACTGTGGTTCTTTTGGGTAATGTTGATCTCTAATTTGGCTCTTGAACCACTGCAGTCTGAGTATCACTGGCCTGGAGAGTCTTCAAAACTAGAATTGGTCCAAAGCTATAAAATTTGGATCTTAATGTGAATTTTTCCAAAGATCAAGGAGAGAAAGGAATGAACAGATGCTGGGTTTTGGTTTGGCCCACTATGGAGGTAGGCCATCAGATGCCAAATTTGTTTCTGTATCCAAACTTCCCCAGGCCCACTAGCCAGAACATGATAGAAGAAATACATGTAACACTGGAAGTGGAACAGCTTCTTAGAGAATGCTTAGAAAGCAAGTGTTCCCTAAAACTAGACATACCTTAATGAAAATCCTACCTAAAACATACCGTACAATAATAGACTGGCACCAAATTAAACTGTTTTAACTGTCTCCATATAGACAGCTTTAGAGGTTTCCCTAAGTTTCTCTGTCATTGCAAAACACTCAAGCAATGTGTTTTCTGGAAACTGAAATACAACTCAATATTGAGAGCTTTTGACTGGAAAATATATTAGCATTGAATTATCTTGGCTCATATGACCCGTTCTGATTCCTAAAAGCTATGGTGACAGCCAAAAAAACACAATGATGCCATGCAAAAACAGAATAATACCAAATATTAATAAATGGAATCAATGGAGTCGGACAAAAACTGGCAGATTATTACGGTGAGAATGGCGATTTCCACATATACAACCAGATATGTTAACTTTTCACTAAGCTCTGTAACCAAAACCAGCTATTCGTTCAATGAAACCCTGTGAACTTCCTCTGACCACCAATAAATGTTTCATTGTTGAGCTCAATCTTGATCTGTCCCCATAAAGTAAATATGCTCCTGGGTACTCCTTTTAGTTAATTTTATCTAGAGCATTATGACATTTAGATGTCTTCATATAATATGAAGCAGATTTTTGAGTCATAAGTACTAAGACTGATTTAATGGCAATCTTTTCTAAGATAGCTGAACTTACTGCATTTTCTTTAATAGAATGAATGGCAGCTAAGAACATTGCAATAAATGAGAAGGTAAAAATAGCAATCCTTTGATGGAAATGTTTTTATTAGTACCATACCAGCATATGTACTTTACGATCATTTTCTTACAGTGCATGTATGAATGTAATATAAAAAAATTGTAAAAGCTTAACTACAAAGGAAGACAGTAGGTTTAGGGAATGGTAATGGGATATGAAACTTTTTACCTCTAGATCACTGGTTTGAATCCAGCCAGGTCCACAGAGACAGAGTTGTTAATGTCTAATGGCTATTTGGTGCCCTGTATGAAATGAAATAGTAGTCTTATTCCAGTTTCAAGTGAACAGGTTTGATACCTTCACTTACATCTTCAGGGACTGAAATAATCTTGCCTAAGGTGGCCCTGGCAAGTCAGAGTTAAGACACGTTGGTTGACCAGTGTATGGCCAGTAACAACATGGATCACCAGGTTATACCTCTCCTGTGGATAAATGAAGGACTTCATTTCCTAGAATTGTCAGTCTGATACTTTTACATCAGCACTAAATTTACTGTTGAATGTCCAGCCCTGCAAACGCTCCATTTGTGCAGCTCTCATTGAAATCAACCCGGCTTCATCATCCTTTCTTGATAAAGAAGGTTTTATAATAAACGGTAAGAAGAAAGGGTAACTAACCTGTTCCTTAACTGTTATTCTGAGATGTGTTGCACATGTTCATTCCACTCCAGGTGTGTGCACCCTAGTGTGCAACTGTCAAAGATTTTTTCCCTCAGTGATACCTGTCATGGTGGCACATGCACCTCTGCTGCTTTGAGCTACTGCAGATGGTATAAAGGGCGGAGCCACCCAGACCCCTCCCCCTCAGTTCCTTCTTACCAGATAGACTCCGATAGACGGGGGGAAAGAGGGTGGGTTGTGGAATGGACATGTGTAACACATCTTGAAGAACAGTTACTGAACAGGTTAATAACCATTCTTCTTCTTTGAGTGATTGCACATGTCCATTCCGCTTAAGGTGACTCACAAGCAGTTCAGTCTGGAGGTGGGATCGCAGTCTACCTAAATAGATATTGAAGGACCACATGACCAAACCTGGCACCATGTCTAGATTGTTGAGAAATGGCACAATGCGAGGCAAAAGTATGCACTGATGACCAGCTTGCTGCTTTGCAAATGTCCAGAATATGCAATTGGGCCTGAAAGGCTGCAGAGGCTGCATATGATCTAGTTGAATGCACCAACACTTTTCTTGGGGTTGTCACATTAGCCAGCTTGTAGCACAAATGAATATGAGAGGAGATCCATAAGGAAATCCTTTGAGAGAAGACTGGAAGGGCCTTCAGTCTGTTTGCAATTGCCACGAATAACTGTGACAATGACCTAAACAACTTAGTGTGGTCCAGGTAAAATGCTAAAGCTCTTCTAATGTCCAAGGTGTGAGCTTTTTCTTCATCTTTATGATTATGAAGCTTCGGGTAGAAAATTGGTAAATAAATTGCCCAATTAAAGTGGAAGTTGGACACCACTTTAGTGAGGAACTTTGGATGAGGGCAGAGGTAAATCTTGTCCTTATAAAAGATAACATAAGGAGGTTCTGAAACCAGAGCTCATAACTCACCCACTCTCCTGGTTGAGGTGATTGCAGTCAAAAAGGCTACCTTAATGGAAAGATGAAGTAAGGAACAGGTTGCCATTGATTCAAAGGTGGAACCCATTAACTTTGCTAACACTAGGATTAAGTCCCAAGGGAGAATAGGAGCTCTACTTGGGAAAATAACCTATCCAAACCCTTTTGAAATCTGATTGCCATAAGCTTGGAAAAAAGGGAGCAGTTATCAGTTGGTGGGTGGAAAGCCGAAATAGCTGCCAGATGGATTTTGATGGAACTAATAGCAAGATCTTATTGTTTCAGGTATACGAGCTAGTCCAATACCTGATAGATGGAAGCTGGGAGTGGGGAAATACCTTTCTGCTGGGACCAGATGGAGAATTTCTTCCATTTTGCCAGGTAAGTATACCTAATAGAAGGCTTTCTAACATTTAAAAGCACATCTTGAACCTCCTTTGAGCAAATTTTCTCCAGATGAGCCAGCCACGGTGCATCCAAGGTGTCATGTGTAGGGTCTGTATGGTGGGGTGAAGGAGATGCCCATTGTCCTGAGAGATCAGGTCTGAATCTGGTGGAAGTATCAGAGGATCTTTGTCCAAAAGGGTCAGCAAAGTCAAAAACTAATGTTGTCGAGGTCACACTGTGGAGCTACAAGTATGACTTGAGCCTGGTGTTGTTTGATTTTGAACAACATTCGGGTAGGAGTGGAACTGGAGGAAATGTGTACAGGAGTTTGTCTGTCCAAGGCAATGGGAAATTGTCCATGAAAGACCTTGAACTGTGACCTGCTCAAGAACAAAACCGATGACATTTCCTGTTTACTTTTGTTGCAAACATATCTATGTGGGGCTGCCTTGGCAGTGGTGACAGTCTTCATGAGAAAGATAGGAGTTCATGTGTTTCCTTACCTGATGACTGGTTGGTGAGGTGCCAGTTCAAGGCTCAGGTACTGTCCAGTGTGACGGTCATCCAATCCCCCATCGATGCACTAGGGTTGCTCATCAACAGAGAGAAGTCAGTCCTGTCACCTGTACAAAGGATAAAGTGTAGGTGGTCTTGAACTCTATGGACACTAGGTCCCTGCTTCTACAGTTAAGATTCCAGACAATACTAACACTGCTTTGGATATGAAGGCTCATCCTACCAGGACAGTTCAAAATTGCCTCTGCTTCTAGGACATATGGCCTCATGCACTTACTTAGTTCAGCATGCCAGGCTCCATCTCAGGAAACTACAATGGTGGTTAGCATTGGGGTACTCACTGATCCATAATCCCCTAAACATGTAAGTTTGGATGTCCACACAAGTCTTGACCTCTCTAGACTGGCAGAAAGACCCTTCAAATGTTTGTGGGGGAGTTCCATTTGCTCCTCCTCAACCAGCTTTCCCCTTAGTTACAGATGTTTCTATCCTCGTTGGGGAGCTTACCTTGGATCCCTGCAGACTCAAGGTTTGTGGTCTGCCCATGATTTGACTCTACATATAAATGCCAGAAAAATGGGGGACATCCAGCTAGCTTGTCTGGCCTTCCTTCCCCTTATCAAGGGGTAAGATCTGCTAGTACTAACAGACAATACAGCAGCCATGTCCTATGTGAACAGGCAAGGAGAGACCTTGTTGACTCTTCTATGCCGGGAGGTGATGAGGCTGTGGGATATCTGTATTGCTATTTCTGTCCACCTCAAAGCCTCTCATCTTCCCAGAGTACACAATACTCTGGCAGACTGGTGAAGCAGGTCATTCATGAGGCACTGAGAGCTCTCTTTTCCCAGTCATAGCCAGATCTGGAATATACGAGGGGCTGCAGACAGTCCAAATGGTAATAATATAAACTGTAGTGGGATTTGTCGACCACAAACCTGAAGAATTTCCTCTGGCTCTGGTGTATTGCCACATGGAAATGCACATCTTCTAAGTCGAGGGGAGCATACCAAACCTTAAGGTCCATGGAGGGGATAATAGAAGCCAGAGTGACCATCTGGAAGTTTATTTCCTTCAGGAATTTGTTGACCTTTCTTAGGTCTCAAATAGGCCTGAGACCCCCTCTTGCTTTCAAGATTAGGAAGTAGTGAGAGTAAAATCCCTTCCCTCTGAAAAACAGGAACTTCCTCTATGGCTTCCACTTGGAAGAAAGACTTACCTCCTACAGGAGAATGTTCCTGGGTAGTGATGTACAACCAAGCACTCGGATAAAGAGATAGTTGGCAACAAGCAGGGTAGGAGTGGCTGGCACTCTGGATACTGGTAGGTTGTCCTCAACCAACACATCAGAATGCTTGCTTGGAACTCCCAGGCTGCCTGGATAAACTGGTAGCTGCAGCAGAAGAAGGAGGGAGTGGTCTTCTCCTGTAACTTCTGCCTTTTTTCTGATTAGGTCCTGGATGCAAGGCATGAAAGTAGGATACTGGTGAGGCTGCTGAGGACAAAACTGCTTCCTCTTCAGAAAAAGATGCCCAAAATTTGAGCATTATCCTCAGGTGCTTAAGATTTGCTGCTACTCATCGGTGTGCACAGAAAAAAGTGATGGACCCTCAAGGGCAGATCTTGTATGGTCTGTTGGACTTCTTGAGGGAGACCAGATGACTGAAGCCAGGAACATCTACACATCATAGTGACCAATGCTTTGGCCCAAGCTGCTGAGCCTGCAGTGTCCAAACTGGCCACATGGTTGGGTCGATAGGTGCCGAGCAAGGGATATTGCTGTATGTGATGTGGCCATGAGATGTAAGAGCAAACCTCTGACTCCAACAAGAAATCCACTTCATCTCACTGGGGTGGGGGTGAAGTGGGGGGGACTATTCCCATCATTGCTATCCGAAGGTGGTACCAGTGAGATCACGGCCTACTTGCCTCTAGATGTCACCACTTGGAGAGGTACTTGAGAGGCTGGAGGTGCCCCAAGAACCAGACTATGGGTTGGCACAAGCAAAATAGGTGCTGGTACAGGGTGCAAAGACTCCTGGACCACCAAGGAAACTGGCACCAAGAGATTTAGCAGTTCCCATGCCACTGTGAAAGCCTTCGTAGACAGTCCCGGAATAATCCTTGCTGTTGAGACATCATGGGCTGTACTGTTGAAGTACACACCACTTCAGGGGCCAGTCTCAATGGGACCGTGGCTGGTGCTGGAGTCAATGGACCCCCTTGGACTGATGACTGCCTCAAAGAGGTCCTCCTCTTCAAGTGCACCCCACTGCCCTTGTGCTTATTGGGCTTCAGTGCTGAGGATCTCAATCTCTCAGATGCTAAGTCTTTAGATACGTTCTGGTGCCTCTTCCTCAGTACCAGTGAGGGGGATTGGCCTGAAGGCTCAGTCAAAGCAGGAGGAGCACTTGTAATGGACACAGATTCACTCGGTGGCCACTGCAAGCAGAGAGGCTCCAAAGTTGGGTGCAGTGCTGCCACCATCAGCAGAAACCTAAGCCTCACTCATAGTGAGTCATGAATGATCTGCTTCACCAGTCTGCCAGAGTATTGTGAACTCCAGGAAGGTGAGAGGCTTTGAGGTGGATAGAAATAGCGATGCAGAAATCCAACAGCCTTATCACCTCCTAGCATAGCAGAGCCAACCAGACCCCTCCTTGCCTGTCTTTCTTGGTTCTAGATTTAAAGTTTCTGCAAATTTGACACTGATCCCTGACATGAGTCTCCCCAAGACACTTCAGGTGGTGTGGGTCACTCACTGGCATTGGCTTCTTGCACAAGTGGTACAGTTGAAACTCTGGTGACTGAGGCATTCCCCAGCACCAATGTCAGTACCCAGGAATGGGAACTAAAGTATCTGAAAACTCTTAAAAAGAAAATTTATAACTAACCAACACTAAAAACTACTAAAATGGGTGCAAACTATATACAAATAGAAGGAAAATCTTGCACTAGCAAGAACATATGCTCCAACAACTGTTGTGGGTGGTAAGAAGGAACTTACTATTATGGGCGACTCCATCCTTCATACCATGGTGCAGCAGCATGAGGCAACAGAGGGCACATGTGCCGTCCCAATAGGTAACACTGAGGGAAAAGTCTCTGATTGATGGCACACATCTGATTGATGTGCAATCACTCAAAGAAGAAATACCTATTTGACAACAATGATGCTAGGTTGTTGTCATTAACTCAGTCAAGGAGAAGGAAGACTCATATTTGGAAAATATCAATGATTCAGTAGATAAGTTAATAGAGAATGCTATTATTCCTGATTATGATTGCGTGATTAAATCCTAAAAGAAGAGAAAATGGACTTTCTAGATTTTGTCGCATTAATAAGAATTTAGGAGCTAAGTCTTTATAATATTTAGTGTATTATATGCTAGCATGAAGCATTGTAATAATTATGATAATAGATTTAATGTAGTATTGGCTTAATTGACCTTTTTTTTGTAGTTCAAGTTGTCCAGAGGACTTAATATTTTACCACTATGGTCAATATTTTCAAGAGTGACTTGTGATTTTGGGTGTTCAACTTGACACCCCTTAAAAAGACCCAACTTTTTCAGAGAGTACTGAGCACTCACTTTTTGAAATCAGGTCTCTTTAATGTATCTCAAGTTTAGGACCCAAAAATAGAAACACTCAACATTATGAATCACTTTTTGAAAATCATGGCCTAAATTTATATTCTCTCATTTATATCTTCAAAAAAAAGGGACTGATTAAATTACAAGCTTTTAGGACTACAGGAAGGATTCAAAGATAAACACACTGGAATAAAAATTCAAAAAATTCTGGAATATTTAAAGGAAGATTTATGAAAAAGCTAGATAGCTCAGAAAAGAGAGATCTTATATGCAGTTTAATATTTATTATGTTGGCATACAATGTCTAACATTAAGAATAGTCAATGGTAGTCAGAATTTAAAGACACCCACAAAGGAAAATCATTCAAAACTTCTCACTAAAGAATCATGGGTCAGATTTTCAAATGTGATGAGTACTCACAACTCTAACTGAAGCCATGTGAGTTGCTAGTCATCAGTATTAGTGGCTGATCAACAACTTTCTATCAAAAAAAATTTCTGTGGAAAATTAGATTTTTGACTTAAAGGAAATTTCCGCAGAAAGTTTTTGCTTTTTTTGTTGGAAACTCACACCCAGAAAATTTTTAGCTGAAAATTTTAGATTTTTTGGTTAGACATGTTTTGCTTTTTAGTTGCTGAAATAAACAAATCAGTTTTTCAATGAAAAGGTAAATTTTTTTGCTAAAACAATTTCCAACCACTTCTAGTCAGTATCTCTGTAAGATCAGGCTTCAGGACTTTCACCCCCTCATTTAAATATTTATTTTCTTACTGAGGTATTTTTAAATTTTCTTCCTACTGACTTTTATTTTAGTTTAGATTTTTCTTATTTATGAAAAAATAAATGTAAAAAAAAACAAATCACCAGAAAACACTTGGTTTTGCATCAATACTATAAATCTGCCCAGATTTGCTTGGGTCCAGATACACTGAAAATGAGTAACCATAGGTACCTGCTAGTGAAGGATAGGGAACAGTGTCTCCAAGGTTTAGGAATGCACGACTTTGTCACATAGTTTAAGGCCAAAAGGCCCTATCAGATCAGCTAGTCTGACCTCCTATATATCCAGCCACCTCAACATAAAGCCCAAGAACCAGAATTAGATCAAGGTATTATGACCCTCAGGAGACTAAACTATTGTATGACACAGGCAGAGAACAGGAGGGACTGAGATGCACCAATGGCCCAAGGACCCTGTAATTGCAGATACTTAATTTAGAGAGATATACCCTGATTATCCTGGCACCTATGTCCCATGCTTCAGAGGAAAGAGAATCAGAACTTCTGATATTATGCTAAAAGCATAAAATGTAGATTATCTGTGCTCCTGAACAACCCATAGTAAGCATATCAGTGTGGATGCACCTCAAGTGGACCTACACATACTCCACACTTTATCAGGGATTCTAACCCTGTGCTCAGCCAAAAGACAAGAGCCTTCATTGAAGATGCCAGAAGGTGTGTGCATTTGTGAATGAAAAGCAACATGAAAAACAGCTTCAACAGATTTCAAGGCCATGATACCTACTGTCTCTTTTTTAAATGTTAACAAAATATCACTGAACGTGAGTGGTGCACGAATGTAAGGAATGGAGGGGAGATGTGGAGACAATCTGAGCTACAATATTCCACTAAAAATAATGCCTGCACTGCTTGTGCCCACCAGTCTGCTCGGCAACAGAGATGGGGTTGGGAACAATATGAGGAGCCACTGAAGGTGTACTCGTTTAGCTAGGAGGAAAAACTAGGAAGGGCAGAGTGACAGAAACCCAGGCATGTGAAGGTCTCTACAAAGAGGGTGGTCCATATGTAAAAAATAGATGCCAAGGAGAATGCATATGGAGAAGTGACCCATAAACATGATATTTTCTCAGGGAAAGGCATATTTTTTATATATCTTATTGTTATAATATTGGAAGAACATCTGTAGCTTAATTCCAAATTAATTCCATTAATTCCATTAATTTTTGTCTCAGATAAAGATGCCACATCAGTCACCATGAGGACTGACATCCTCTCTACACAGCATTGGTACAAAGGTAGCAGCAATGCTACAAGCTACCACCTTGATCCACTTAACATGCCTCAACTCTGGCTGAAGGGATTACTTCTAGGGGGTACTAAACAATGTTATAACGGAATATCCCAGTATGGAAACTAACATGTCAGCTCAAATGAAAGTAGGATATCCGGAGCTGAGATGAAATTTCCCCATCCCTCAAGAGGAAACAAATACTATCACTTCTGCGGAAGAAAAGTTTCTCGCCATCTTGCTTGAAAAGTCAATCAAGGAAAAGATTAATAAGACAGTTATGAGAGAAAAAGAAGAGCTAATCAGAAGATTTGAGATCTGTACTGTTCCCTCATACTTTAGCATCTCTCTCCCTACTCCCCTCTCCCCATTCCAGTTCACCCCACCTCTTATTCCCACTTGGGGTATTGATCCCAAAGTTACTCTTCTTCTTATCAGATCCTATCACAATTTACGCACTACCGACCTGAATTTCTTTTGGACGTGATACCAAATTTGTACAGTAAATAGAGTTAAATGTGTTTGAACTGTTGCAAAACATCCATTAAACTGCCCTTGGAAAAATGATAATGAACTGAAGGAGTTTTTTGTTTTCTTTTTTTTTCCCTTTCTTCTTTTATAAGTCTGCATTTAGGTGTGTTGAGCCTGATAAGGTGGAAGATCCTGTTTGGCGGTTACTCCACTTTGCCAGCTGTTGCAATTTCTGAAGACCATGGGAATGAGGGAGGGCTTTGCCATTCTATATATAAAGCATCCAAGCTTGAAAAGGCAAGCTTTGAAGGTGGCAGCAGCAGCACTGCCCCTTTTGAGCAGGTAGGGGCGGAGAGCCCTGAAAAAAGAAACTCTTCACTCAAGGCAAACACCATGCTTTTGGCACTACTACTAATAATTTCCTGCAGTTTTCTACACTGCACAGGTAAGTCTAAGATCTCTAGCTAGGCATGAGATTTCTTTGGATGGATATTTGACTAAGTGTTATTCAAAGGGAAATAGGTATATAGTGAAACAAGGGGAGATTGCAGTGTGTGATGTTAGAGATTCCATTATTATACTAACAGTACATGGGATGCAGACTTTTTCCCCCATCCTCAGTGGAATTACAATCATTTCCATTTATGTTTTTCCCATCAGAAGTTTAAAATATGCAACTGCATATTTCACCAACACATGACTGAAAATACGACCCAGTAGAACAATTTTAAATTATTTTTTTCCCCTCCCTACTCTCTCTATTTGGAATTTCTGGTTACTGAGACTCTTGGTGGATCATTCACTGCATGGTACATAGTAAGTGAATTATGTCACATCCCTCATGGTAAATTGTATATTGTGTTTGCAAACACAAAGGGTCTCCACCCTGCAGTAGTTCCACATGCAGCGCTCACATTGATGTTAGTGGGAGACCTGCATATGTACCCTCTGTAGAATTGCGCCTGTTAAGAACGGTGCACAAGGTCTTAAATATGTGTCAGAGAAAGGGCATAATTTTTCTTGATTAACCCCATTCTTTAAAAGAGGACTTCCATGCTTGAAATGTGGGAAATTGTTCAAATCTATAAAATGTTCAAATGAAATCTCTCAATGTGTTTGTCTAGCTCTTTATATAAAACTAATCGATTTATGTTTCATTAAGGGATTTGGCCTCCCACCCCTTTCTGGGCCAACCTTTTTGGATGTCATAGATTATTTATTTATTTGTTTTTAGGTTGAAAAGCAAATATGTTGAATCTGTAATGTGCCTCTTTTTCCCGTAAGTGCTTGCACTGGATTATTTGAGGGCTGTCTTTACTTTGTGATTAATTTGTGTGTTGTTTTAGACTGTGGTTTCCTTTTCTTCTATTTGTTCTATGTCTGCTCCATAATTATCAGCTATTACAATTGCTCTGAAGGCTGCCAAAAATGTTTCAAGCACATGGTCCAAGCTGTTAAAATGCATAATTTATTTAGTTTAGTTTGAACAAAGCTATATTTATTTCTTCTGTATTGTGTTTACCACACTTAATGGCCCATATAATACTAATCCAGTAACAGTACATATTATTCTTAAATCAGAGATTTGTACCGTAACTGGAGAAAGAAAAATATGAACAATTAAAGCCTTATGTAAACTCCGCGGGCCATTTTTTTATCTCAATTATACAGGTATAAATCCCACAATATCGCTATTGACTTCATTAACACCATTGCAACCAAGATCAGAACATGGCCCCTGAATCCTAAAACTAATTCAGGTGCCATATTCCAAGTTACTTATCGATATGGTATCAAGTATTAGATTTGAGTTCTGTAATAAGTCATCATCAAAGAGGCTTAAAGTGCAGTTTTAATAAAAGTAAAGGTGTCTATAAAATTACATAGTGGGGTTCCATATTTGCTCTGTGTCACTGACATCCAGGTCAAATGCATCCAATTTTGAAGTCAAAAGATTATTTATCTAATTGACATCCCTGCATAATCAACCTAGAATGTGAAAAAATCAAACCGTGGGTTTTTTTTTCTCACCTAACCACCAGTAATAAAGATTCTGTAATCAGAACCTAAGTGATAGCTTAAGGATAGTACAGAGCCCTTATCACTGCCGTTGTTTTAAGATGAGCCCAGATAGATAGTAGCCAAATGCTACTATCATTGCTATTTGGTTAGCTTAGGTGGTAGTTTCAATGTAGTTCCTAGTGGTCAGGTCCTACAGTTGATATCCTTGTTGATAGTCACTGCAGAAGGACCAAGGAATGAATAAATATGGAGGCTGAACTGTCTTACCACTAAAGATAAACCCTACTGGTCAAAGTTTGAGGCACACTGATGGGACAGTGCCATCGTATGTCTAATATAGAAAACTACAGGACTTAAGTCACTTGCTAGGATCATCTGGGTATATCTCATTTAATCAATTCCCTGCCACTGTAGGGGCCTCAGGCTTTGATGCACCTCAGTCCTTCCTGTTCTCTGTCCATGGCACACAATTGTTTAGTTTCCTTTGGGCTGTAATACTTCGGTCTAATTGTGGTTGTTGGGCTTGGCATTGGGGAGGCTGGATGCTGTTTTGTGGTCTATGATATACAGGAGTTTTGACTAGATGAGCTGGTGGCCCATTCTGGCCTGCAACTCTATGATTCTATGTCTATGGCTCCAGGCCTATCAAATGTAGCACCTTTCATGAATACTAAATGCACATTTTTTAAAAGAGACATTAAGTGGTAAGTCCACTAAGGAAGTATGAAGCAAAATAGAGCCTAGGTTGTTCTTCCATAGCTCCAATGGCTCTGCAGTGCTAAGAGGAGTAAATCTTATTTTGCCTGTGAAGCACACGGCTAGACTCAGACACACAGGGAACAGAAATGTTGAGTAAGATGTTGAGTGTCATTTTTGCATATTTTGCCTGTAATCACATGTTATGTTTAAATGTTAACCCACACATTCACAGTAAATTGAGAATTTACTGTTGAACCCTGCTCCTCCACATATTTCCTGTGTGACCTTGGGCAAGTCACTTAGCCTCCCTGGGTATGTCTACCCTGCAATTGGGAGGTGCCATTGTAGCATGTATAGGCATACCAGAGCTAGCTCTGATCAGGCTAGCTTGCTAAAAATAGCAGCAATGCCATGGCAGCACAGACAATGGCATGAGCTAGCCACCCAGGTACAAGCCCACCACAGACCCTGGGAACATACTTAGGCAGCTAGCCCACGCTACTACTGTATATGCTGCCATGGCTTCACTGCCATTTTGAGTGAGCTAGTTTGGGTGCTGCAATCACACACCCCTATTGTAGTACAGACATATATTTGGGCCTCAGGGCTTGTCTACATAAACATTTAGTTCGCAGCAAGCTGGGTGTGAACATACCCCACACTAGCCCGCCGCGCCCAGCAACAGAAGGTCTGTGGCAAGCTAGTGTGGGGTAGATTCACACCCCAGCGTGCCACAAACTAAATGTTTGTGTAGATATATCCTCAGCTCTCCATCTGTAAAATGGGGATAGTAACACTGTCCTACCTCAGAGGTGTGTTGTAATGGTCTCAAGTTGCAGTGGGGGAGGTGGGGGAGGTTTAGGTTGGATATTAGGAAAAACTTTTTCACTAGGAGGGCGGTGAAGCACTGGAATGGGTTACCTAGGGAGGTGGTGGAATCTCCTTCTTTAGAGGTTTTTAAGGTCAGGCTTGACAAAGCCCTGGCAGGGATGATTTAGTTGGGGATTAGGTCCTGCTTTGACTAGATGACCTCCTGAGGTCCCTTCCAACCCTGATATTCTATTATTCTATGATTCTATGATAAATACATTAAAGTTTGTGAGGCACTCAGCTACTACCATGATGTGAGCCATATAAGTACCTGATAAATAGATAGAATGTGTGCTGCACTACCAATACAATGATTAGCTATTCCCAGAATCATTCCCTGACAAGCAGACATGTTTTGGATGAAGGATTTAACATTACAATTATACATTTTAGACATAATATTCACATTGTTCATTTGGGATCATAAAAGTAAATGCTGAATTAGTTATTTCAAACAAGCCTTTAAAACATAATAATTTTAAGTGGACATGAATCTGCACCTAAACCTGTGATCTGAACGCCCCGATCTTTGGTTTGGAGTTTTCAGAGTTTTATAATCTGGATCCAAACTGCATGACTAGCCCTTATCTGTATAATGGACTAAACCAAACTCCCTAGATCCAATCTCCCTCCCCTGAACTCTGGGAGTTTCAAATCTATATCCAAATTTTGCAGCTTACGCCCAGCTCTAATTTTAAATTTAAATATTCATTGTTGCAGTGTGTATATGGTAAAAAAGCTCTCGGAAATCTTGAGACTTGCTTACTTGTTCTGGAGCCAACTCAAATAAGTGTACATTAGCTTAATACAGCAAACATGACTGATAATGCAAACTGGATTAAGATGGTTAATTTTAACTATATCCTGATATAAGGGCTCCTACTTTACTGATATTTAATTGTGGCTTACTTAGTTTGACTGTCACAATAGACTTAGCCAGCCTTATTCAGTTTTAACAATGCTGTACCAAAATAAATACTGTATCATTTATAACATCTATGTGTACATCTACCATCTTAAAAAAGTGCCAGTAAAAACAAATTTAAAAAAATAAGTTCTAAGCTTGATTACAAATTTAGGAGTATTTTTACTCTTAATGTGAGGATAAGCTCTCATTAATGCAAATGTTACAGGAGGTGTGTAGATAATATATTACCTGGTGTATTAATCCCTTCTCTGCTATGTTTTGCTGAAGTTCCATGCTGCAGTGGAACATAGCAAAATTCCTTTGAAACAATGATATTTTGTAGGAACGTACGTGGTTTTAAAATGACATAACTAATGCTGAGCAAAATTTGAAATTTCCATCTCATGGGAAATTCCAACATTGGTTTTCACCCCAAATTGTGACAAAAAGTTGAAATTGCAAAAATTTTCAGTCCAGAAATTCTGAAAAATTGTGATTTGGAAATGTCAAACAATTTCATTTCAACATTTTAATTAAAATGAAACATTCTGACATTCCCAAAATAGAAATGTTGTGTTTCAAGTCAGTTCAATATTAAACTGCATTTTCACATAGTGGTGCATTGCCTCATGGGAACTGTAGTTTGGGAATCCAATGCCCCCATAATCCCCTGGCTGGACTACATCTCCCATAGTACACCCAGAGTCATGTGACTCTCACAGCACACCAAGCAGCTGAGTCAGAGGAAAATCCACATTGCATTATGGGAAGATTTAGTTCTCCAGGAAGCCCAGCCCACAGGAGAAAATAAGGTCCCAAACTACAACTCCCATAAAACAATGCATTGATAGGGAAATACAGTTTAATATCATTTTGAAGAAGTTCAACACAGAAAGTTCTGAGTCAGCTCAAAACCCCAAATTTTTCATTTCAATTTTCCCAACAGAAAATAGCAAATTTCTGGCAACATCAAATTTTTCACATGGAAAATTTCCATTTTTCAGAAAGTGTATTTTCTGTCAGAAAACCATTTCAATGGAAAATTACCAATGAGCTCTTACATAGGACTGCACACAAGGTGCATTTTGGTTAATAAAATTACCAGGATGTTCTCACTAAATCTTTTTAGAGCTAGACAAGGAAGGGTGAATATGCCTGGAGAGCAAAATTACTGTATTATAATCATTTGCGTAGTTCAAGTCTGACAGGATCAACGCTGAGCTACAGGCTGTCAGTATATGAATCCATATTTTGTAGAGCAGAAATTTTTGGAGCAAAAAAGTTTGTGCAAATGTAATGTACTTAATTATCTCTGTTATATTTGCATGTCCCTTTACTCAATACTATTTATTCCATTTAGTTATTCCACTCCCTGAAACAAAGTAAGAGTAGCATAGACTTAGCATTTTGAAACTGTTTGGCATGCTTGAACTGTGACAGCATTAGAAATCAGCACACTATCTATTCTGAGCTAAAAGATTAGCACTTTTGGGGATCAGAAGCGTAGACCTCATGTTTTACATCAGGCTCACTAGATGAGTCTGCCTTTCAAGTGATGCTTTAAGGCTCTCTCTCTCTCAAGACCTGCTCATCAAATATCTACAAAAGGCATCGACGTCTGTGAATAGGGGTAGGAGTGACTCAGGTTTCAAAGCCTGGGATTTAGGTGTAGCAACTGTGGAACATTTTATCCACCTTCGGTGGATTCATGAACAAACAGATGACTCCATACAAAAGACTTGGAAAGTTCAGCCACCACACTGGATCTGAACAATGAAACCTCACTTGCCATACAGCCATCTTACCTAATTATGTGTTCCTCTCTTTTTGCTCCTCATTGTAAGGGATGCATTGAGAACATACCAGGGGCAGAAGAGGGCATAACTGGAGCACGTTGTCCTCTGTAAATACCTGTCATGCATAACAACTCATAGGGATTATTTCAAGCTGGCAAAATTAAGAGCAACCAGTGGTCTACTCTGTTCTAAATTATGCCAGATGCTGAGACCAGCCTTGGCCAAGCCCAGGATCTGAGGGTATACAGGTATAGTCTGTCATGCTCTGATATTAGCTGTCTCAGACCATTGTGGAAATAAAAGTGCTGATTGCCTGGTGAGGTGACTGGCAGCTGGTGGTTGAGTGACTGCTGAAGTAGTTCCACAAAGTTTTTCTCTCATCACTTGAAGACAACAAAAAAGTGTCACATTATTATCGTTACTGATTCTAAGGGTTTGACTATATGAATACTTAGTTAGCAGCAAGCTAGTATAAATCTACCCCACGCTAACCTTCTCACGCACTAAGCATCCTCGTGAACCCTGCTGCCATGCACTAAAAGTTCCTTTGTGTACTTTGATCTACCCCACTTAGAACAAGGAGTAGATTAAAGTGCACTAAGGAACATTTAGTGCATGACAGCAAGGTCCTCGCAGACACTTAGGCTTGGTCTACACTACCCCCCCTAATTCGAACTAAGGTACGCAACTTCAGCTACGTGAATAACGTAGCTGAAGTTCGAAGTACCTTATTTCGAATTAGTTCAAACTTACCTTGGTCCACACTCGGCAGGCAGGCTCCCCCGTCGACTCCGCGGTACTCCTCTCGGCGAGCTGGAGTACCGCAGTCGACGGCGAGCACTTCCGGGTTCGACTTATCGCGTCCAGACTAGACGCGATAAGTCGAACCCAGAAGTTCGATTTCCAGCCGTCGAACTTGCCGGTAAGTGTAGCCAAGGCCTTAGTGCACAGCAAGCTATTGTAGGGTAGATTTACACTGCAGGTTGCTGCAAACTATGTGTTCATACACACAAGCCCTAAGGTTATGAAATTTCATTTACTTTGAACTCTGTAGTTACTTGTTTCCTCTGTAAGACAGCACACCTCTGATGTTGTCATAGGTTGTGAAGAAAGCACTGTTGGTAGATAGATTTCCACCACTTCAGTAATTTCCCATCTGTTTAGGGCACTTCCCATAGATAGCTCTCATCACTGCAGTATCTTAGCTCTCACAAACATAACTGAATTTATCCTCACAACAGCATGGGTGATAAGTACTATCCCAGTGGGAAACTGAGGCAGGGAGATTAGGTAATTTGCCACAGCCACAGGAATTGAACCATGATATCCTTAGTTGCAGCTCATCACCTTAACCAGAAGATTATCTTGCCTCATATCTCTTCAAATGAGGAGTTTGTGCATTTAAAATACATTTACTTGTAATCCAGTTTGGCTGCCATGGTTCTCTCCGGATTTTCTATGGCTTTACAAAATGTAAGAAAAGAATCATCTTGTTAGCTTTCTTTCTTTCCTCTCCTGTCTCAACATCACAAACAACACCTGGGGAACTACCAAACCTGGCTGCTGCAGATGTTGCAGTAACTCCTCTATGTGCAACAAATATAAGATTCAACTGGGCTTAATTTGACTGAAGTATTGGGATCCCTTCCGCACACCTAGCTTCTCTAAAAATGCCAGAAAACACTATATCATATGTGGCCATGAGACAATGCAGAAAGTTGCGTCATTCAATATTTAACTTGTTCCTGCTCATAAAAGGTGCCATAGCAAAGAATTTTTCACTGTCATCTGTCCTTACTACCATCTTTGCTCTTCCACGAAACACAAGTATTCAAGCCCTTCTCTCCAATAAGCACTAGTGGGAATACCTCTTTTCACTAGCTGGCTATCTATTTAAATCAAATTCTGCTTAAGGGAGACAAAGGCTGAAGCCTGAGAGTCAAAGCTATTTTAAACACCGATAGGTCTCAACATCAGGCCACATACAAACAGGAGAGAGCACCTCAGCTATCCTCTCAGCTCACTACTCACAGTACCAACTGTTTCATCACACTCAATCAAGCACTGAGGGTGCAGTGTATAGGAATTGGGTAATATCTGTTTAAACAGTTAATGAGCCCTCTAGTGGCCATCAGTGTCTTTTGTGTTTCAGAAGCCACCAGAACTCTGCAGGACAGCCATGTATACATATAGCTAGGCCTTGTATGTTATATATGATTAGCAAACTTTTGGGTTGTTTCTTCGTACTATGTATGGGCGTAACATGCAGAAGGCACAACAGAGTAATATGTGGTTTCTGTGGGATGCTCTTTGCTCTCGCCATTTAAAGTACGTTCCTACCAGTTGAAGAGAAGCAGGTCATTACAAGCTGTGCATGCATTGACACAAGCACAGTAATTGTTATCCCTACGACAGTGATGAGCACAGTAAATCAAAGGACAGGAAGGAGCTTTTAAAAACTGATGCTGCATTTCTGTTTTGTCTTGTGATGATGACTTATCTATACCTTTTGCTTTCACAGGGCTTGAAGGGAGTTATATATCCCATCAATTTCCCTACAGGCAGAAGGAGCTTCTGAAAAGAGGTAAATACTTTGCCTGTTATTACACATTTAAGATGAGGAACTGAACAAAACACATAGTAAGAAAGTCCCTGCATCGAGGAGCTTATGTAAAACACTTTATGCATTCGGACTGCAGGGTTTGCCTACAAAGAAATAATGACTCGCAGGGTCCCAGAGTTCGGCCTCCAACCCGAGCCCAAATGTCTACAGAGCAATTTTTCAGCACCAGAGCCTGGGCCCCATGAGCCCAAGTCAAATGACTCAGGCCTGCCATGGGTTTTTTGTCCTTATGTATACATACACAGAGTGAGGCAGCAGTGCACATGCTAAGTGCTTAGGGAGCTTTTACAGTAAAAATGTAGGCACAGAGTGAGTTTAGGTACCTACAGTATTAGGTGGCAACTGAATGGGGTTCTTGTGGTTAAGCAGTGATGCCTCAAACTGGACTTGATTGCAGTGGCAGCCGGTGACTTTTGTGGCAGGTGAAGCACATATATCACAAAATCTCACAAATACCAATATTTGTCCTCCTCCTTGCAGACCTGGCCAGGGGTCTCAGCTCTGCCATGGTTACCACAGCTACACACTCATAAAGTGACTGTTGGGCTTGGTAAATTGCCATGGCCATAAGGCAGCTTCCTGAAGCACTATTAGGAATACCACAATTTGGGTGTCACCCATAATACTACATTTTCTGGTATCGTGTTTTACTACAGAGTTGGAAAAAGTGAATAATGTGATGGATTTAAATCAAATCACAAGCCCTTCTTGTGGACTTATGGTTCTTATTTAATATGTAACTGTTTAACTCGCCTTAAAACGCTGCACAAATAATGGATTTGTCAGTTTGCTGACAATTTAAAAAAATTGTTTCAGGTCGAACTAAACATGAAATTTTAAAAAATATTTGGTGACTCAAAACGTTTTAAAAAGTAATTTTGGGTTGAAATGTTTTGTTTTGATTTCAAGCATTTTTAAATGTTTTCACTGGTTTGTTTAAATAAAATTATAGGAAATTTTGTACAAAGTCATTTTGAACTAAAAAATCAAAAAGGTTTTCTTCAAAAATGTCAAAACAAAATGTTTAGACTTTTTTGAATTTTTTTCAGAATTTTTTTTGACAAATAATTAACTAAAACTGACATGAATTCACAAAACATTTTGATGCTGCTGACTACATTTTTCTGAAAAAAGTTGTGTGAAAATTTTATCCATCCGTACTCTTAAGCACTTATAGTTAAAAAAAAAAAAAAGCCTTCGCTACCTTTACAAAAATTAAATAAATATGGCTTAGCATGTCAGTTCTAGTATTCTGAATAAATTATCTCACATATTCTGCCTATTTAAAATTCTTTGTGGAAAAAATACAGTATTTTATTTTCTTCACTTTCTATCTTAAACTATGTGTAGTTAACAAGCTGTTGCATTCACCCCATAATTGTCTGCATTTCACTGACGGATGATGAGATTCCTGAATCTAGTTTGTAGAGAGTTTTAGGATGAGAGGCACTATATAAATGTTAGCTTTGTTATACTAAGATGATTCTTAACTGTAAGTATTTACTTTCCTTCAGGCAGCAGAGGCAATGACTGGCTTGAATTAAGTGAGTATTTCATCAGTCATAAGTGGTTTCAGAGTAGCAGCCGTGTTAGTCTGTATCCGCAAAAAGAACAGGAGTACTTGTGGTTGGAGATACTGTTCCTGATGGCTTGTAGTCCATCTGGGGATACTGTTCCTGATGGCTTGTAGACAACAAGTACTCCTGTTCTTTTTGAGTCATAAGTGGGTAAAAGCTATAGGAAGAGAACCCTGAAGGGAGCAAAATTCCCTGTGCAGCAGAGATCAAGGAGAAAAATTCTCCTCTGCATCCCCATCTCTGCTCATGATTTGCTTATAATAATTATCAAAACCTTGCTCTTGCTTATACACAAAATAAAACAAAGTCAGCTAAAGTCATTCAGCAAAAATTGCACTCAGTACACGGATTATGTGCCTTGGCATTCCTGTTTATTATTTATCTACATTGGAATTTCAACTGAAACACCTTAATCCTAGTTATCACAGCATTCCTGTGTTTATAGAAAATACCATTTATGGCACTATCTCCATATGTCCCATTAATACCTATTCGGTGAATGGAAAATAGGCAAGATCCAAACAAGCTAGGCTCACTAGCAAGTGCAAAGAGGAGTATTGTATTAATGTTAAAATATGCAAGGTTTGGCTGGAAGGATCAGTGGTAATATTTAACCAACTCCTATTTTCCAGATGATGACAGTGAAGAGTCCAGAAGTGCAGAAGATGATGCTATGCTGCGTTCAGGTAACAGTTTCTTTTACACTTGCTGGATAAAAGTGGTGAAGTATTTTGTAAGGACCATCCTTGAGAAGGAGTTAGGGTGACCATTGTATCCTTTAGAGCAGATTGAAAAATAAAGTGAAAAATGTCATGGAAAATGCCAATGTTTTGAAGTTGTTTCCATTTTGCAAGTTTGAAATTGGGTGGGGTGATTTAAATAATATTTTCAAAAATAATCTATTTAAATGAGGTTTAGGCTTTGTAAAACTAATTTTAAAATTTGTTTTATTGCAACTTTAGATTAAAATTTATAATAAATGCTTTTTTAAAAAAAAAATACCACTACTGATAAGGTCTCTTACTTGAATTTTACAAAACAGCTACAAGCAAAAAAACCCCCAAACTATTGAAAATTTAGGTCCTGATCCTATTAACACTTTAGCAGGTTAACTCACATGAATCATTGACTTCAGTGGGACTACTCATGTGCTTAAGTATGTACCTCTAAATGTTAGCAGCATCAGGAGCTAAAAGTATATTTTTTAATTAAAAAATTCTTTTAGTGGCATACAATCTTTGCCACTTCAAAATGAAATTTTATCACAGTAACCATGAAAAATTATTTAGACTTTCAATACTTTGTTATTGTAAACTTTTTTATTCACATAAGCCAACATTTTCAAAAATACAGAACGCAAGTTAGGCTCATAAACCTGTATTGAGGCAACTAAGAGTGGGATTTAGGAAGGCATTTAAGTGATTTAGGAGCACAAGTCCCATTTACTTCAAACCACATCACTGATAGCCTGATCTCAATGTCAGGATATTTATGAGGCCCTAATATAGTCTTTACATCATACATGAATATTTAAAATGTGAACATTCTTGGTAAAATACAAAATTTTAACAATTAGGAAACAAAAGAACCAACTACTAAAGATCCTCTTTAGCAATTTAAAACATTAAAATGGGACAAAAGTAAAACACTAGAAACATGTAAATCTTTTAAAAACCAATTTAAATAAAACTTTTCTGTATATTTGTTTTAATCATAATTTTTATACACCCTGTTTCAAAATGAACCCATTATTCTGTGCAATTTTTCTCCATTTTTTTAACTGAAATGGTTACTCAAAAGTTTATCAAGACCATTATCAAAATGGTTATTGGAATATTGTATTTAATGAATCAATAACTATTTTGATTAAAACATAGCGGTTTCAGGAAAACCGCGGCACAGTTCAGTTCACTATATTATTTACCCATGCACCCCCCACTCCCACATGGCATGTCTGGCTGAAGGCTAAGCATGTCTTTGCCAGCTCATTATTATTATGTGATATACCAATTGCATCTACACCTCCAATTTTTACCTCAAAATATCTCATGCCTTTAAGATTTGGGCTGGTTCTATAAAGAACAAGTGATTACATTACACACAACTAAAGCTGTGCAAATAACAGATTTTTCAGTTCACTGGCAATTCCAAAAATATCAGAAAAGGTTTTGTTTCAGGTCAAACCAAAAATAATTTTTTTTTAAATTTTCAGCAAATCAAAAAGTTGAGAAAAAAGTCATTTGATACCAAACAAGATCTTAATGTTTCATTTAACATGTTTCATGAAACATTTAGATTTTGATCATTTTTCAATGTTCAGTTTTTAAAATAAAATTGAAGGAACTTTTGAAACAAAAATCAATTTAAAAGATTTAAATGTTTTGTTTTGAAAATGTAATGAAATGGTTTGATGTTTTCACGTTTTTTCCAGCCAAAACAATTTTTCCAAAACAACATGAATTTGTGAAATACTCCTGTGTTGCCAAATCTGCATTTTTCACCCCCAAAAATGTGTACCAAAAAATGTCATCTAACTCTACACCTCACTGTCACTAATCGGGTCCCCTGATTGCCATCTCAACAAATTCCAGAGACTGAATGGGCATGTGGACATGAACCCTGAGCTACCCTCTCCAGTATTTAGCTATAGTCCCTCAGAATTAGAGTTGAGCGGTAACTAAAGTAGGAGATGCCAGCCAAGGAGGAGAGGGGACTGTGAGGGAGCAATGCTTTCCCAAGTTATGGAGAGATGGAAAGCTCCCCTCTACTTATAGCAAAGGAAAGAGAAAGAGAACTGCACAACACCCCAACCTTCCTTTCTTTAACCCCTGGGATTAAGACACATTTTCTGGGGCAGTGAGAAGGAAGATTGCAGTAGTGTTGTCCATGCTGTATTTGCCCTGTGTATAAATAGACAGCCCAAATGTGTTTCGGAGCATCTTTCACCAGCACTGTATTGACTTAAAATTTAAGGAGAGAAAAAAATCAGATGCTCTAATGCAAATGTCATTCACGGACAAAAAATAAAGGAGAAGAATTAAAGGCATATAGATACTCTGGAAAAAGAATAGATCCTAAACTGAATATAAATTCAGTTTCTCTGAGAGTTTATGTAAATTCTAAGCTCATCAGCTTTTCCTGCTATTAGAACACAACTGGTAGTGTCTGGAATGCATGTCAGTCTCATCAAACATGGCACAAGATAACCTAAATACATTTTCTCTTTCATTTCTTAGACAAGGGCTCATGTTCTACCTGGGGTGCAGGGCATTTCTCCACCTTTGATAATTATTTGTATGACTTCTCTGGGTCCTGCAACTACATCTTCACCACCGTATGCAATGATGTTAGCCCGGACTTCAACATCCAGTTCCGCCGCGGGGTGAACAAAAAAATTACAAGAATCATCATGGAGTTGGGACCTGTCGTCGTCACAGTTGAAAAGAACATCATTGCACTCAAGAATGTTGGGTAAGCTTCAGGGATATATTGAATAGCAGTGGGTAAAGAAGGCAAAGTGCTATGTGAGATACACTAGATAAGTCTGTGATTGTACTGCAGGGAAGCTCAGTCTGTCCATTTCACTTATCCATTTCGTGCCCAAAATGGATTAATAAATTAGAAATCAGACACAAATGACCTAGCTAGAGACTGACTTTATCTCCTCCTACCAAAGCCAGAGTTGAGCAGGCTGCCAAATAAATGTAAACCAAGCATAGACTACACCTGTACAGTGTGAAGCCAAAAAAGCAGGTGAAATTTCTCATCTCGCAATAATTCCCAAATTAAAACTACATTGACTTAAAGCTTAGCAATCCTCTTAAGTGAGCCTAGTTCTAGTTTCAAATTCACCTGGGCCAGCTCATGAAACTAGGTGAAATTTAGAGGTTTAGGTGTGTTTTGGTTTGAGGTAATTTGAATTTCAATGACCGTGAACCCAAACTTATGAGTGTTGCACTTCTGTAGGGGAACAGAAAATAGGGGAACATCTGGAGACTTGCTGGGAACTCCATGGCTGCTTTCTGGTCTCATTACTGCTGGAACTATCCCCTGCAGAAGGCAGCAGATTCATGGGAAACGGTTTGCTAGGGAGATTTGGGAAATGTGTTCATTGCCATCCAGAAGCTGAAATTCCCAAAATGAAATTTCAGCAATGTTCATGAGTTGGGCAACTCTGAGTTTTTGCCTATGGATGAATGCAGAGGAAGGATATGGATGGCTGTATAAAGTTTGTATATTATATTCACCCATGTATTTATAACTATCGTCAGCAGAAAAACAAGACTTGTACCTACAGCTGGACACATTTTTTTCAACTAACAGTTAATTCACTTTGTATAAATCAATAGCCATTGGTTCCGGGACTTGAGTCTCCCACCTCTCAGGCAGGCATCCTAACCACCTCACTATCGAGTCTCTCTCTGTCTCTCTGGCCCAATAACAAATTATTTATTGACATTGGATCAGCTTCAACCAGAGAGACCCACATGAGAATATCCCATAGCCCAATGGCTAGAGCACTCTCATGCAACAGGGGATCCCTTCTCACCACCAGGTAAAGGGGAGAATTGAACCCACGTGAGTGCCTCTAACCACCGGGCTAAAGCTGATAAGAGAAGTGGTACCAGTATCGTCATATGTTATGTGAATCTAGCCCCTTTAAAAACACCCAGGAACAAAATGTTTCTGGTCAGACAAAATGTTGCATAAGACCTGAAGTAGACTTCTTTGCTTTGCCAAATTCTTTTTGAAGTTTTCAAATTCAGTTAGACTCAAACCAATTTCTTTTCCAATTCTTTGGAACTGCCAGTGAACCAAAAAAATTAATTTACCCAGCTGCTCTTGTAACCGTATCTCAATTTGGCAAACTGCATTGAAAAATACTTGGCTTACCGATTGATTTGCAAGGACAACTGTGTAAATGAATGGAACTAGCCCCAGAGCTTGCATTTTAAACTCGGTGTCCCCAGACTAGCAATGATTAAATATATTCAATACATATTTATATTGGTTCTTTTTTTCCACTGGTCTGTAGCATTAGAATTCAGCCACTAGTCCCAAGTCCCGTTCTTGCTACACAGCTCCCATTATGCAACTCCTCCTCACAGTGCCAAGCCTCAGCACTGAGGAATTCCTATATTAACATAGACTGGGACTCTCATGACCTTTTCAGGGTAATGACTGACAGCTACTAGTACTCAGACAATATGTGTCTGGAGGTACCTATGAAGAGATTAGCAATTGCCTTATAAAAACCAAACCAAGCTGAGCTCTACTGTTAATATATAGCATTATTCCCCCCACCCCAATGTTCATATCCCATACTGATTTTTAATATTATAATCGGGCTTTAGCTGTATATTGTTGGTCCTTTTTTTAAGCAGCTGATTGTCTTGCATTCAGTAGCAGTTTTCAAATATCCTGAAATGTCCCAGCTATGAGGGAACAAATTTCTTTCTTAATTTGCCACCAAATACCATGTGGTACACAGATAGCTATGCAGTATCTCCATTACAAACAATGACTGTCCAGTTGTAGCTGATACTAGCGCATACACTGTTACATAATAGGATCCATTTTTTTTCCTCTTCCTCATAACAGTATCATCAAGTTGCCGTACACCAGCAATGGAATCCAAATTGCTCCTTTTGGACGCACTGTCCGCCTGGTGACCAAGCTGATGGAGATGGAGCTGGAAGTCGTCTGGAACAACGACGACTATCTCATGGTGAGTAAAATCTTGTCACAAAGCAAAGGAGAAACTTTTGCTGGAATACTAAAGACTTACTATCCCTAAGTGGGTGTCTTGACATGCATTCATTGTTTTTATTTGGACTAAGATTGTGAATGTGCCCTTTAAAGTCCTTAAATGTATGGCATAATGGTTCATAGCCCTCCAAGGTGAGGGCAGTATAGGCATTTACTCACCTTATTAATGGATGTATACATAAGGGGACAGTTAGTGCACATAAAAATACATAAAACCCAGTTTTCTTCTCACTGGCTATAATGCAGGTTAGTAACAGATATTGTCATTACTTTTATGTGCTTCACTGATATTCCAGAGAGGTAGAGGGAGTCATGTTGGGTATCTAGATATAGAAATAATAATAATAATAATGGAGATATCCCATCTCCTAGAACTGGAAGGGACCTTGAAAGGTCATTGAGTCCAGCCCCCTGCCTTCACTAGCAGGACCAAGTACTGATTTTGCCCCAGATCCCTAAGTGGCCCCCTCAAGGATTGAACTCACAACCCTGGGTTTAGCAGGCCAATGCTCAAACCACTGAGCTATCCCTTGGGACTAGGTTGAAGACCATATTACTTCTGAGAGTATGATCAAGTATCTACTTGTCTTTAAAGAAATGTAGTACGGTACATGATGAGCATGGGTCTAGCCTAGAGCACCATCTTGTACACTTCTTTGCAGGAAATTCAGGCCCAATTCTCTTCTCATGTACACTGGTGTAAATCAGCAGCAACTTCATTGAAGTCAGGGGAGTAAACAGAGTGACACAGGAGTAAAACTGAAACAAATAAAAGAAGAATTAAATGCTCCATTTTTAAGAACAACTCCTGTTTCTCCAGTGTCCAGGGCTGTGAATATCATGGAGGTGGAGTTTAGAGAAAGCAGGGAGAAATGTAAAACAAATGTAATGGACAAGGACAAAAACTTACAAAGTCTTCAGACCCCTGTCTGAGCAGATCTGTTGAGCTGATGCCCATTTCCTCTTACTCTCTCTACACCGGCTATGGAAGAAAGAAGAGCAATTGATGCTCTGAAGCCCTAAGGCATCATTGCAGCAGAAATATCCACCTAGCCCATGTCCACCTCCACACAATTTGCAATGCTTGTTCAGGACAAACTCAACAGTGGAACAGCAATAAGTGCTTGCAGGTCAGGATTGAGATGTATTGATAGTGCTGTATGGTGGAAACTAGCACATGGCCTTCATACATCTTAC
The DNA here is from genome assembly GCF_011386835.1 of Chrysemys picta bellii. NCBI lineage: Eukaryota > Metazoa > Chordata > Testudines > Emydidae > Chrysemys > Chrysemys picta. The sequence continues at coordinate 35,300,707 of NC_088794.1, read as the reverse complement.
CTTCTTACAGCTACCATAATAGGCCCTCACTTTAAAGAGTACCAAATCTACCACCTCATTAAAAGATACCAAACAGATATATAAAATATATTGATAAACCCAAGAAATCTGGTCAACATGTTCTTTTAAAAAAATATTCAATACCTGGGTTTGCTCTGGCATAGATGTGAATGCCAGATCCACATTTCTTATAACCACTTACTGAGTAGAGGAAAAGAATACCTGACTGGGAAAAGGAGCATATCACTTTCAATTCTCTTCCCTCAAATCACAGAAATTAACTGAAAGGGGTGACTTTACCTGGGTATCCCAACAAAGGTTAGTTGAGAAAATATCTTGGCCCACAGACATTTCTTAATTATGATATTTCCTTTTGTTTGTTTTTAATTTTAGGTTATGGTTGAGAGAAAATATATGAGGAAAACTTGTGGAATGTGCGGGAATTTTGATGGACAGGAACTAAATGAGTTTCTGAGTGAAGGTAAGAGCTAAGGCCAAACCAGACACAAGGGGCTAACCACACCAGATCAATAAGCAAATTTAACAGCTAGAAGATTCCTGTGCTCAGATTATCCATACTGTTTCTGAAGTAAATAAGACCCCCACATAATTCACCAGCAGGCCTATCAACCATCACACCCTGGCTCTCCAGAACAGGGCCAATTTCTCTTTGTATTACAGTAACCTCTAAGGGCCCTCAAATCAGTTATCAAACCACTTTGTGCTAGGCACTGTACAAATGTGGTAAAGAGCAATCACTCTGCCTCAGGGAATTTACACAATCTAGGTCTATGACAAGACATGACATATGGCTGAAACAGCCAAAGTGGGGAGAATGAGGTAACAGTAAAACAAACATGTTTTTTGCACAACATTCTGTAGTCTTAGCTCAATACTTGGCTAGTCTTTGTCAGATGCAGTTTACTGTACACATCATAGAGGTGAGTTTTAAGGAGGGAACTGAAGGGCAATACGATAGGTTTAAAGAGTTTGATTAATTTTACCCCACTTGTAGAGGCCATCACAGAAGAAAGTTTACTTCTCCCACAAACACCTTCACCCTAACAGGCAGTAAAAAGAGGTATTGTTGGCAGAGCAAAGGCAGCAGTAGGCATTTAGTAAGATAATAGATCTGATAGGTAAGATAGGGCTAACATGTGAAGGGCCTTAAAAGATTTTTAAAAAATCTTGTTTAACGTAGTGGAAAAAATGAAGCCCGTGGAGGGAGTCAAAAAGAGGGATGACATTCTCAGAGTAGTGAGCCACATAGAGGATTCTAGCCGCAGCCTTTTGATTGGACTTCCATATGGGCAGAGAGGCATAGTTGTAGTCATCAATGCCAGGGGAGAAGTAGGTTGCAAGTAGTCAAGATGAGTGTTTTGGTGAAGTGGAGAAAGAGAGGAAAGGCCAGATCTTAGATATATAAGGTAGGAAGAATCTTCAAGATTTAGGCACATCTTAGGTCTAGAGAGTGGACTGAGTCAAAGATGATACCCAGATTTCAGACAGGAGTGATGGGAGAATGGTTTTATTGTCCACATTGACAGAGAAAGGGAGGAGAGAGGAGCACTTAGAGGGACATTGCATGTTCAGTTTGGGGTTGAATTTAAACTTGATAGCTGGACATCCATAAGGAGTCATCCAAAAGATACACTGAGATTTGGATTTGAACAGAGGAAGACAGGTAGAGAAGTAGATTTGTGAGTCATATAGCTACTTATTAGCAGGTAACATAGGAACTTTACTAAAGCCATTTGATAAGTGACAGTTTATATCATCCAATGCCTTTCAGGCAGCATAAGTGCAGGAGCTGGCACATACACTGCTATTCTCATCTGGATGCTCCAGGCTGATATCTGCTTTTAGGGAGTGCAAGCAACAGCCTCAAACACAACTAATCGTGGAAATCGAATTTTTCCCCAAACTCAGTGCATACCAGCAATCATGTCTTCCATTAAGTGCCCACACACTTCCTTTCAATGTAGATCTGCTGGTATGGATTTATTATAAATTATGTTCCATTATTTTTAGCAACATACTTAACTACACAGTTGCTCACTAACACATTGTTGGGTGAGAGAATCGAATGTGTTCTGCATGGCAGTGCAGGACACTACCATCAGCTCATCAAACTAGTCTAGATAGACCTTTTTTCTACTCTGTACCTCAACTTGCAGGTAGATTGCTGGATGCATACCAATTTGCCACTTTACAAAAAATGGATGACCCATCAGAGATCTGCCCATCTGAGGAGATGGCAATTCCCAATATTCCTCGCAAAAAATATGTAAGTATCACTTTTCTGGCCTTGCCTACAGCATAAACTTGAACAGAGAAGTAGATGAATTGGGAATCATGAACTCAGAGATGGTGGTTGACAGGATAGTGATTAACATCACCAACAGATTCAGTGTATGGAGATGAAGAAAAGAGGTTCTTTGCACCAGAATGCATGTGTGACCCACCCACCTCATGGATGTGGTGTTCTGTCCCATCTAGTAGAACCGAGACCACTTAGAGAGAGAGATTAATGGAGTTTGCTCTACAGCCTTAACTAATGGCCAGTTGGCTTTTAGCTCATGTGGTAGAGGCTCATGCACTAAGCTCCAAAGGTCCCAGGTTCGATTCTGCCCGCCGATGATCGGAGCCTGTCAGTGTTACAAGTGGGGGCTTGTCCAGGATTTCAACTGGGAAGTCTCTGAAGCACGGGATATGCTTCCTCAGTGAGGGGAAGTATGTAACCCACACATCTCCTGGGTGTGGTGTTCTGTCCCCTCTAGTGGCACTGAGACCACTTAGAGAGTTTGCTCTACTGCCTTAGCTAATGGCCATATGGCTTGAGGCTCATGCATTTAGCTCCACAGGTCCTAGGTTCAATCCTGCCCACTGAAAACTGGGGTCTGTCAGCGTTACACGTGTTTTAAACAGTCCAGAAATACTACCAGGTGTGGATTTATACAGCTCACAAATGGAAACACAAAAGCTTAGCACCCAGCTTTCTCAGACTACAGACTCCTTATACAAATCCCGCTGAGGTCAGTGTGGTTTCACTGATCTTTGTATTAGGCCAGTATGACTCCCCACTAAGTACTGTGTAAACTCAAAGACATTCAGTGTGCAATGATCATTTTACCAGGCAGCAGCGTCTCACATGGTGTCTGTTACCATCAAGTGAAATTACACTAGAGGGGTAATGGATGAGCACCTGTAACCATGGAAGCACAGAATCCATTGTACTGTGGATGATGAGGGTGGAGGTGGGGGAGGCAGGAGACAGTTGAGAGGTATAAGACCAGCATGGATGTCAAGGGATCTGCAGAACCCACAGCAGTTTCATGTGGAATAAACCCATTCTTCTCACTAATGGAGTTTCCGCTATCTCATTGCATCACAGATTTTCTTATCTAGAAGATTTTCTGGAGTCTAGTTAATACCACGTACCTAAAAAGCAAATACTTATTTTTATCTTTGAAATGGTGGTGCAGATTACAAGATATGCTTGTTCATTTTGGACTAATTGTAACTGTGTGTCAGAATATGCATTTATATTGCAGCTGTTATAAAGTGATTATTTTTTTACTGTATGTAGACACTATGTAAATAGAGTGTGCTGAAAGGACAGCGATTTTTCTCTTGAAATGGGCAGCATTACACTTTCCCCCCATCCCTACTATTTTAAGGATATTTTTCTACCATTCATTTGACAATCCAAGAATTCCATTAGATTTGGCTATAAAAAACAGCCTGTTCCAAAATACATTCTTCCTTTTGCTAATTCTTCATGAGAGAACATAATCCCTGCATGTAACGCTGTAATCCATGGTCATGGAAATGTGATGACAGTAAAAGAATGATTAGCTTTTAATATGATGAGAGGGAAAATAGATTAAATATTTACAGAGCCTTTCCCCTTTAAAATGTATCATTTGTATTCTCTTCCATTTCCAGAATTTCCTATGCACTTTGATCCAAATAAACACAATAGTATAACTGAGAGCTGCAAACAATTCCTCTAGTAATTTAATGATCAAGTTCTGCTTGTTTCATTGACATTTGAATATAGCAAGGACATGACTAGCATCCACTTTCCAATTATTTTTTATTATTTATTTAGGCCAGGATCTGCTCCCAGTTACTCAACCTTGTGTCTCCAGCTTGCAACGTGTCCAAGAAAGCGTTTGTCATCCGTTGTCAGCTTGATATGCAGGACTGTAGTGATCCAGGGCAAAGAAACTGTACTTGTGCTACACTGTCAGAGTACTCTAGGCAATGTACCATGTCCAATCAAGCAGTGTCTGATTGGAGGAGTGAAGACTTCTGCTGTAAGTTATCATGTTTTACTCCACAACTTTACTTATATGTCATATAGATAAAGAATGATTCATGAAATTTTAAAAAGCCTCTAGGAAAGCTTCCACCCATATAAATCAAGGAGGGGTTGGGTTGGGTTGGGTTATAGACCCTGGGATGATCTTTGAGCAAATGGTAACCTACAAGAGTCAGAGTTTGGTATCCCGCAAAAAAAAAAAAAAAAAAGATGAATTTATAACTTAAATTGTGTCCCCGTAGCTCAACAGCTAAGTCAGCTGACCAGGTCACACATTCCTAAAGCTGTTTCTTTATCAAACACCTTAAAATAATATTTCTTTTAAAGAAACAAACCATATTCTGAAATGCTTGCTTTTGATTCTTCTGTCAGCTAAACTGCAGTGTTGACAAGCCATTACAGGCAAAGTAATATTTCATCTATTAAGAAATATGCAGGAACTAACCATTCAAATTAATTTCAGTGCTTGTCCTATTGTTTTAAATTATTGGTCATCTTAGCAAAGGTGCTATGTTACGTTCAGCTACACCTGTGCTAATTGTTCGCGTTTAAACTCAAAACAATTCAATTCTCCAGGTTAGAGGTTTCATTACAAACACAAATCAGATCAGGCTCAGCAAAAGTCACAAATGGTTAGTTTATGTTTGCATTATATTTTAGTTTGCATTGAAATCCTATGAAATGACTAGTTATGAAGTGAAATCAGGTGAAGCTAGGCAGCATCAAGTGAATTTTGTTTTGATGTGTATAATTTCCTTGTAACTTTAAATGGAGCTCAAGAGACTGAAAGTACAACCCTTTATGGATCAAAATTGTTTGATTTCATCATGCCTGTTTTGAAGTTTAACAAAGCAGGAGGCATGATGTGGCAAACCTTTGGCAAAGGACTCTCAAAAAGCATATTCATTAATTTTAATTACAACACAATGCAGCCCAGTTGAAAGCTTAATGGATAAGACAGAAGACAGAATTCTAGGCAGAATTTTGGGAAGAGATCAAGATGCCAAATGACACTCAGTCACTAAGGCAGTGAAGCATATCCCTCTGAAACTCCAAGCACCTAGTTAATGGGAAAGTTGAGCTGCCTCACACTCTATAAGTGGTGTTCAGTACCCAAACATAACTTATTTTTAAAAATAAATTGCTTTAACAGGAACATCTTCTCCTTCCTCCTTATTCTGTTACATGTGATTTCAACATCTGCTACTATTTATTTGGAGTTTAGCATGAGAAGGGAGATGAATATAATCCAGACAGGATTATATTCCTGAATCCAATAATTGACTTCTGATGTTTTATCACACGTTCCTTATTCTCACCTTGAAGGCCTTGTATCCTCTTGCCCTGCCTACATCTCTGATCTCATATCCGTCTCTTCGCTTAGTCCCTGTACTACTCCCAGTTTTCATGTATGACTGCTCTCCAGCTCTTTGTTACACTTTTGGCTTTCTGCCTTCCATCATGCTTCTCCCTGTGCTCAGGGAAAATCTCCTGCTTCCTGCATGCCAAGTGCCACCTCCCACTCCCACTCCTCCAAATCCCACTTCTTCCTGGAATTGTTCTTTTCTTCATCCCTCCAATATTCTCCCCCCAATCTCCTTTCCCTAAATAGGTGTCCCAGTTTTGTTTAGCATTCAATTTGTCTTGCCTCTTTTAGATTGTAAAGTCCTCAGGGCAGCAAGCCTTTCCCAATCAATATTTGTAAGGCACTGTACATGTTTACAACGCTATATAATAATGCTCATTAATCATACTAAAAATAATATCCCCAGTCTAGCTTTTGTTACGACAATATTAATGTTGCAAGCAGGCCATTCACTTAAAAAAAAGTTACTAGAATTTGTAGTTATAAAAAAAAGCGAAAGTGAGGATATTCAGAGTGAAGGTTAAAAAACAAATATTTGCCAGTTAGGAAATAAAAATATTATACTCCAAAAAACAAGTGTCCGAAACTCTGAAAACATCAAGGGTCTGATTATCCCCTGCTCTGCACCATTCATAGTCATTGATACTTGTGCAAAATGGGTGCCAAATATTACTTAATGAGCCTGGCAATGATTTTGGCAGGAAAAATCACGACATAAGGTGCAAGGCAGTGGAGGATCTGGTGCTTGAAATTCCAATGCTAATCTTAACTCTCCCTTCTCCTACTTATCTTTCCCTTCCTGATGGGAGAATCCTACTAGTTGTCATATGAAAAACTTACATGTCCCCTGTTCTGTATATTAATAATGCTATAGGGTAGGATTTTCAAAAGCACCTAAGTGACTTAGGAGCACAAATCCCACTGAAAGTCAATAAGATTGTTCCTGAAGTCACATAGGCACTTTTTAAAACCACACCTATGGCTTTTATTGTAACTGGTATAATCTGCTCTCACTCTCCCAGCCGGTCACAGATACAGAGGGACCTCAGGCTCCTTTTTCAGAAGTGTGCATGGTTTCAGGGGTCTGACGCCTATAAGTGTAGGGTGCATGTAGAAAAGGTGATCTGATCTCTAGCCTTTGTCTGGAATATGTGGTCTCCAGTACGTCTGGGATAAAGAATGAAAAATGAATAGAGTGGGTGTCTGGGCTATGGTGAGGTGATAGACTGGGGACTTCTGAAGGTTCTTGTGCTACAGGGAGTGCCAGATACCAGGAGGGTGGGGAGAGCTTCATCTCCAGTCTCTAGGGCAGGTGAGAAGTTTTCCTTTGTTCATATTTAGAAAGATGCCTTAATACTTTTCATTGTTGTTGTATTGCAGCTGTAGGAAAATGTTCAGCTGACCAAATATACAAGGAGTGTGGTTCTCCATGTGTTAAAACCTGTTCCAACCCAGAGTACAGCTGTTCCAGTTACTGTACATATGGTTGCTTCTGCCCAGAAGGTAAAGTATTACCGTAAAACTAGTATTGATTTCATCATAAATCATTCATGCAAATAGTTTTGGCACATATCCAGCAGACAAAAATTGTCCATTTAATTAATACACCACATCATGGTATTGGACACTGTGCTGCTGGAAGTGCCATTTCTCAGATGAGATATAAAACTGAGGTCCTGACACCTTGGGGTCATTAAAGATCCCTTGACACTTTTTTCAAGAATAGAGAAGTAACACCCCCATTCTGGCCAATATGGGATAATTATACCCTGCCTACTTAAAGTTCCCCCCTATAGTTTAAATTGGATTGGATATAATTAACTTGTTGTGCTAATCTCTTATGTGGTGTTGCCATGCGCTGTTAGACAGTTGCCATCCAGAAGTGGCTGCATTTCATTGGTGAATAGAGAGATTGTGCTTTGTTATGCAGAGTTTGTAAAAGCCCAAGGCATACTTCAGGTTGAACTGTTCTACAAAAATTCAGTTTATTCCCATTATTCTTGGGCATTTCCTGACATTTCAGTAGTAAAATGTAAAGCTAATTCATTCCCATTACGTGGCCAAAATCTGTTATTCTTTATAGAGACTTAATCTTATTCTAAATAAGGGAGCTAATATTTAGCAGATATGGAAAAACACACTATATACAACACCTCTGTGTCTGCACAAAAGGCTGTGCTGAAATGCCACTCTCTGAAATGTTGCCTCTGCAAGACACTGGGCACATAATATAACAGTTCTGAGTGCTGAGGAGCTAAGTGGTAGCTAAGCGTCTGAAAATGACTATCTATCTAATTTATTTGCTTCTTTTGATAGGTACTGTTCTTGATGACATCTCAAAAAATCGAACATGTGTTCCCATTGACCAGTGCCCGTGTACACTGAATGGGGAGAGATATGATCCTGGCGTTACCATGAAAGCAACATGCAGGAGCTGGTGAGTGGTGTCAGATTTCTTTGAAAAGTGTGGAAAGCATCCTGGCCAAGTGGCTGGAAAAATTGACATAATTGTGGCCCAGACTTTCAAAGAACAGACACAAATGTGTTTACATCATCTGTACACAAATCTGTTTTGAACACTCAGGACCCTACCTCTGCAATTGCTGATAGAGTAATGTATGCCTAATTTTCTGATCTATTTATACAAAAACAAACGTGGCCTTATTCTGTGCAAATGTGCAATAACTATCACCAAAGTTATTACTAATGGTCAACTTTGCTGGCAATCTGAGCAGGAGGCTTTAAAGCACTGAATGGGCTGTGGGGACTAAACTCCCCTTTTACCACTAGAAATGGTTCTCCAAGGTTAGTGTTTTAATAATTTGGTGTTGCAACGTGGAGAATATTGCTCTACTGTTTTCCATGCTGCATCTAGTCTGCGGATAAAGAAAGGAATTTGGTCTCCAGTGCAACACTTTTCATCATGGATTCATTTATGATTTACATGGCTGATGGAGACCCAAGCCATACAAGGTGTCACGGGATTCACTGACCACAGTGGTGCTTCCTGCTGGCCAAACTGGAGATTAGCTCTGCCAGCTCACACTTGCCCTCTGGTGGTATCTTCTCCCATTGTCTCACTCTGGAGCCCCACTCTCAACCTCAGGAACTGCAGCTTCCTCTTCGTGGCTTGGCACTGTAGCTAGGTCAATAAGGTCCTCCCCTTCTGGGGAACAGTCCATCAGCAATCCTAGGCAGTCTTCCCCTATGGCAGCCCAGTTCTGTGCCACACCCTTGGTGGCTGGTAGCGGAACCCGGGCCCATTCTCTTCTTCGGGTTCCAGTCCAGGGACCCTCAGCTCAGCAGTTCTCGGCTTCCTCCCTCTGGCTTCACTGCTCCTTCCCTGGCCTTCTTCTTACCCTCTGTTTCCCCCTCTTCCTGAGTATACCAGCTCCACCAACCCTCCTCCCTCTTCCCAGGGAGTGACTGCTGACTGCTTTTCCCAACAGCCCTATCTGTAGCCCATTACCTGACTTTATAGGCCCTGCCTGTTCCTTTCATTCAACTACCTGCTCCCTGGCTCCTCCTCTAGGTTCAACCTGTGGAGCTAATTGGCCTACTTGGCCACCGTAACCCCTTCCAGTCTTGTGTGAGGTGGACACCCCATCACACAAGGGTCTCATCAGCTACAGATTGAGATAAATAGTGTCTACTAATATATTTAGCAAATGATAATGCAAAACACAAAAAATTCACAGAGGAAAAGAAATATATACATATTAAATGTATATATTTCCTTACTAAGAAGTTATTGAACATTTAGAGCCAAAAAAAAAAAGAATTCAGGAGATAATGGAAATGAAAGTTTAGAACATGTAAGGTACTATATCATGTTGGCTACTCATTGTGACATACATCAACCACTATCCAAGATGATCAATTTAGTCATCTTCAGATTTCCACAGTGGAAGAGCCTGAGGCTGTCAACTTCAAAATATTGCTACACAGAGATATGACCACAGACATGCTGTTGTAAGGCAATAAAAAAACAACAAACCCCCCAGATAGTGGAACCAAATCCTGCTAGACTGGTAATAGTCATTTAACGCACATTCTTGTTTTCCCCAGTAAATGTACAATGGGCCAGTGGAATTGCAATGAACTACCCTGCCCAGGAAGATGTTCCCTGGAGGGAGGCTCCTTTGTCACCACATTTGATTCCAGGTCATACAGGTTCCACGGAGTCTGCACATACATCCTCATGAAGGTAAGCTGCAGAGATCATAAACTACACAAGATCAACGGAAGGGAAGTGTCATACGTACAATCTACCTTTATTCCCGCCCCCCCATATAAACTAAAATCTTCCAATGACCTCCATTTATCCCACATATCACATGTGATGCCAAGTAGCAATTTGGTGTTGAAAAAGCTGGCAAGTGTTTTGCATTGTTGCATAATGTAATGTCAGGAAACCCCAAAACTCCTAGCATTAGGAAATGATACTATGCACAATTGGCTTTGGGATAATTCGTTAACTTTATAACACTCTATAATCATTATAAGGATGGTTGAAGCTGTCAGGAATAGTTGTCCCAGATAGATCACACAGAAGTTCTTTGTTTAATTTATTTCCAACGTCACTTCCAGGTCCAAAGGGTAAGATTACATAGATGTAAAATGAAATCTTTATTGTAGTTATTTGATAACATCTCAACAGTTTATACTCAATGGCTCCGATTTGCAAGTAAACATAATTACAAAATGGAAACTTTGTAATTCAGAATCCATCATAAGATTGACCAGCAATTGCCACAGGTAAAAAGTATTTACTTACAGGGCTGCCCTAGCTTCAGACAGGTAGAAGATGCCATCAGCTTATTCATCACCTTGGAACAAACAGAAACCTGAAATGAAATTTCCCCTGGAACAGACATTGAGTATCTGCCCTAGAAAGGGCTGCCACTTGTTAGAGGAAAAATTACTATTCGTAGTTTAGTTGAAGTCTTGCTGAGAAGGGGAGATTGATTGGTCCACACTGTTTTTGTTAAAGGAGCAGAGATAAGCAGCCATTGGCCACCAAGGATTCAAACAGCTTAAGTTGTTTCTGGCATTTGTATCACCAGTAAATTCTCTTAGTAACTAATAAAGGGCACAAACTGCAAAATTAAAAAACCTCAAATCCAAGGATCGCCAAAATAGGTTTCCTTGATGCAAATGCTGATAAGAAGGTATTGGCTGTGAACGGGTACACAGGAAACCCAATTTTTTTTGCATTTCACCCCATACATTACTATGGCCATCATTAAAAAGTCAACATTTGCTAACAGTGAAATCCTAGTATCTGAGACACAACAATATTTCCCTATACATAGAATGGGATAAAATTGCAGTATCTAAGATATCACTGGCTAGTAACAGTTGAAAAATGTTGACTTTTTAATGCAGCTATTTTAAATATTCATGCCTAAGTGTCAATTTTTTAGCATTTAAGTAACACGTCAAAATCCTGCATTAAAGGAACCCGCACTTGAAAACGGAGCCCGCCATATTCTCTTTTTAAGAGAGGTTGGAGAGACCAGGCTGTCCCCAGTGTTAGTTTACTTTGAGAAATGTGCTGTGATACAAGAAGGGTCACTCTGTAGAAATAAAATGTTAAAGATGTATTGGAAATGCACCACAGAATACCTTCTTCCTCCATTGCTTCAAGTTCACTTACATTTTGTGAGAATGAGAAGGGTTACAAGGAATCTTATACGAACGCCACCAAAAAGTGCAATTTCAGGGTAAAACAGCAAGAACAATACAAGATTCTGTAGTGATAAATGGATTTGGGGTATAGTTTATTTTTTCCCCATCATAACCATGTTTTTTTGTTTTCCTTCAGAGTCCCAGCCTTCCGTATAATGGAACCCTGATGGCTGTGTATGATAAGTCTGGTTACTCTCATTCTGAAACATCATTAACTGCTATAATTTACCTTTCTACAAAGGTAAGAGTGCAGTACACAAGTCCTATGCAACATTCCAGTAGCCAGTCTATCAGAGTTAATGTTCAGAGGCATTGCAGGTGTCGTCATATGAAAATCTGGGGAAAGGGGGAAAATAGTTGCTTCAAATGGCAGTGTATTCCATAATGGAAAGATAACTTCAGAGAGATGTGTAATGTCACATCAGTTCAGCAAGTTAGGGGTGCTGAACATAGAGTGACCAGTTTTACAAAGTGAAAAATCAGAACAGGGTGGCAGGATGTCTGCTAGGGAAAGAATTAATGAGACTTTTCTCACTAAATATCATGATGACAGTAATAGTTGATTAAAATAAAGATAATAGAAATACCAACTCTCTCCCACTCTGTGGGTACACGGATTGCGTGCAGGTCTCAGGAAGTAAGAGGCACTTGGCCTTCAGCCCAGCTATGCAGTAATGACTCAATTAATGTCCAGATTGAGACATTTTTTAATGATGAAGATTAATTGAGAAAAGAAGCCTGATAACAGTTGTAAAATAAGTTAAGGGCTGTTACAAAGAGGACTCTGATCTATTGTTCTCCATGTCCACAGAGGGTAGGACAAGCAGTAATCATCTTAATCTGCAGTAAAGGAGATTAAGGTTAGATATTAAGAGAAACTTTAACTACAAGAATAGTTAAGTACTGGAATAGTTTACCAAGGGAGGTTGTGAAATCCCTGTTACTGGAGATTTTTAAGAATGGGTTGGACAAAAACCCATCAGGGATGTCTAGTAGATTTAATCCTACCTCCGTGTGAAGGGATGGACTAAATGACCTCTCAAGAGCCCTTCCATCCCTACATTTCTATGATTCAATGACTCTGTGCCCTCTTCTTCACAGGACAAAATTGTGATTTCTCAAAATGACCTTCACACATATGATGAACTCAGGTGGCTGCCTTTTAGATCAGGTACAGAACAAGGGAGAACGCGGAATGTGCAAGACTGGATTAGACATTTCATTCATCTGATTTTAAAATAAATAGATAAATCAAAGTAATTATTTTAAATCATCTAATTTATTTTAGCTGACATCACCGTTTTCAGACAGTCCTCCACCCACATTCAAATGTATACCACCTTTGGGCTGGAACTAATAGTTCAAACTTGGCCAGTGTTTCACGTCTATATAAAAGTTGGACCTCTCTTCAAAGGCAGAACCCTAGGTAAGAAATACAGTCTCCTCCACATTTCATTATGAAGGAGGGAGGCGGTGAAATTGTGTCTTTTAATGGCCATTGTATAATGGATAGACTCTTCCTATGATTCTAAAAAGCTACAATGGAAAGCTATTGTGTGTTGATAAGAGCTTTTTTCCAAAAACCTTAACAAAAGCAATTAATAGAATTTGAAGTGGCACAGACTAGGTGTGATATCCACACTCCTTTGTAATAACGTTGATTTCCCAACCTATCCTCTACAAGGTGTGCTTTGTAAAAGGCAAGAATGCCTGTGAAACCCTGCCTTGTTCAACATGTACTTTACTACACATCAAATGAGTCATGGCACCTATATAGCCCAACCTAATTCATGGTGCATCTTAGAAGATTACATTGATTAGTCAAGAACCCAATGGCTCTTTTGATCAATGGGCATCTTAGGGGATACACGTATTTACTGTGCAGCGGATTTAGCCAAGAATACATATTCTGCACAACTTTTTGTTTAGAATGCTATAAGCAGCACCAGATCACTGCATGTGCAGAAAGAGCAATTTCTTCAAGCTCTCAAAACTCAGCCAAATCAAAACCAAGTTTTACTGGAACACTCAATTCCAGTGCTCAGTGAGGGCTATATTCCATGCCACATTCTAACTTTCTATACCTAATTGTTTTGATGTTAGAGGCATTAAAAAAAAAGTCACAACAACTTTTTTCGGTTGGAATTGGGAGAATATTTTCTCCCTTTCTTTTTATTTTTTAAAAGAACTGAATTATTTTTCTCTAAAAAACTTTCCATACAAATTCACCTGAAGGAAGTGAACAGACTTGGTGAATTTTAACTTACTAAGTGAAACAGACAAAGTTATGAGTGATTGAAAAACAGTTTTATAACAGAAATGCTTAACCCATTTAATCTATAGTAGTCATTACCACTCCAGTTATAATTACTGATACATTTTATTATTACTATACAGCAAAGACATATTATTAGTGAATAAATGTTCCTTGTTTTTCATTCGTCCCTTGTGTTCCCCATGTCATCAGGGTTGTGTGGCAATTACAATGGAGACACTACAGATGATTTCATGACCAGCATGGATATTATTGAAGGAACAGCATCCCTGTTTGTGGACTCCTGGAGATCAGGGAACTGCCACCCTGCTGCAGAGAGGGATACAGACCCATGCTCTATGAGTCAATTGAACAGTAAGTCGAATGCCCTGACCTATCAGATCACCCCAATTGACTTGCTCTTTCTGAATGATTACCATAAGCTCATCCACAAGGGAACAGAGGGTCTAAGAGATAAGAAGAAGAGGACTGTACATTACTGATTCCTTCATCTATAGGAAGATGTAGATTTCTAGAATATACTTGTATAAGCCAATCTATGACAAGATCTCTCTCTAAAGATCTGACTATGGGTTTGAAGTACCTTTGATAAGTTGGAGGAGTTCCTCTTGATACTCCCACTGATTTCCTGAAGTCCTTTGAGATCTTAGTCTCTGGCTTTCCTATTCTGTGACTGAAAACTAGTATCACCTTCTCAATAAATTAAATAAGACAGACACAGCCACCTCCTTATCTCTTATTCTTGACCTCTCTATTGCTTAACATCTATGACTGTTTCTCTCATTTAGAAATGTCTGCAGAGACCCATTGCTCCATTCTTACTAAGAAGGGCACAGTGTTTGAGAAATGCCATTCTGTGGTGAATCCTGCTCCTTTTTACAAGGTAGGAGCTTCTGCTAAAGTCTTGAGGTGAGGCAGTGAGAAGCACTACATGGTGTGGGAGCACAAGAGGGGCTTAGGACCAAGAATCATTCAAAAACACCTTTCTCCTAGCCAGGCGAGGTCTGGTATGATCACAGACTGCTATCCCCCAGTCACTAGGAAGGAGAGGATAGGTTTTTTTCTCACACAGCTAATTGATTTAGTATTTCCCAAGAACCTTCCCCAAATGAACATCGTCAAGGGTATTTAACCTTTTTGAGCATAGTTTTCCTGTCTGTAAAATAGAGATAATGATACTTGCGCTCAGTTTTGTGGAGCATTTTGAAATCTAAGGATGAAAAGCACTGTATAAGTCCTAAGCAGAGCCGGCTCCAAGGTTTTTGCCACCCCAAGCAGAAAAAAAAAAAAAAAAAAAAAAGCCGCAATCGCGATCAGCTCTACCACCGCCGCTTCCGTCTTCGGCGGCAATTTGGTGGCAGGTCCTTCCCTCCGAGAGGAACCGAGGGACCCGCTGCCGAATTGCCGCGGAAGAGCCGGACGTGCCGCCCCTCTCCATTGGCCACCCCAAGCACCAGCTTGCTGAGCTGGTGCCTGGAGCCGGCCCTGGTGCTAAGTATATTTTACTTACATCAGCCACTCAGACAGATATGTTCATTTTCAATTGTTCCGTGTAATCTATAAAATGCATTATTTATTTCTGAGCGTGCTGATGACTTCCAAACATCTGACCTAACAGAATACTCTATGTTTGTTTTCAGAGATGCATCTACCAAGCCTGTAACTATGAGGAGACCTTTCCTTATATTTGTTCTGCTCTGGAATCTTATGCAAGAGTGTGTGCTTCAATGGGGCTGATCCTTGTAAACTGGAGGGACACTGTAGACAACTGCAGTAAGTGACCCCAACTAGCTCTTAAAAGTTTGTAATCAGATGCATATCTATATCATCTCTGCTACCTAGAAAACTCAGAAAAACATTCCTCCATTTGGAAAATTCCAGTGTTTGATATGGAACAAAATTGGGCGGTGCTGTCCTCTCCTGGGTTAAGACCAGTTCCACTTCTAAAATTCTCTCTAAGCTGCTGAAATATCATTAAGTATCATGGAGTAGTTTCAGGCACAAAAAAAATCACTTTTGTAGGTAATTCTACAGAATTTGCATTTTAGGAGTGGTTTGATTTCATAAGGAATGTATATGCAAAATACCCCAAAAAGTAGGATGTTCTCTGAGCTTTATCACCAACTCCCATGGAAGAAGCACAAAGATGACTGAAGTTACTCATGAAACTATGAGTGCTTCAGCACACACAGCTCTATAGTCCTCATCCTTTGGTATCACCCACAGGGTCAGTCGATTTTCCATCTAGGGGAAATCCTGCAGATCCTAAGGTTTCTACAAAGATGGCCTGCAGGGTCTACTCTACTCCCAAAGACCCTCCTGCTTCTCACAGCAAAGCTCACTAAGGAGCCATGCTTTGATTGAGAGAGGGACTCTATCTCACTCTCACTCTGAGGGAGGAAAGCAAGAGACAGCAGTTAACACTGAAACTGTTAATTCAGCACCTTCCCCTGGCTCCAGCACCCCTTTGAGGGGAGATCAGGGAAATGAAGTGTAACTCACACTCTTTTCTTCATTTTACAGCCATTTCCTGTACTGGCAATCAGACATTCAGCTACCACACTGAAGCCTGTGATAGGACGTGCCTGTCACTTTCCGACCAAACCCTGGAATGTTATCCTACTGACATCCCTATTGATGGCTGCAACTGTCCTAAAGGTACCTACTTGAACCACAGAAGTGAATGTGTGCGTAAATCCATGTGTCCCTGCTACCTGGAAGATAAGAGGTTCCTCCTGCCTGACCAGTCAACTATAATTGGTGGCATTACCTGGTAAGTTTGTGAGTTAAAAGAAATGAACATACTGCAAAGGGAGGGCTTGTTCATGTGTTTGATTTTGTCAAACTGCAGAGATTTTTTTTTTTACAATAGGGCTGTTGCCTCCCCCCCCCTTTTTTTTTTTTTTTTTTTTGCTTCTTTCTAAAAGAAAGGTGGGTCCAAAAGTTTTTTTTTTTTATTTGGTTCTCTTTTACCTTGGAAATATTAGGCACATAAAATCTAGTCTTCCCTGAAAATGTTGGAGAAGCACTAGGAGATAAGAATTATGCTGCCAGGTGCTGTGCCAACACATAAACAGGATCCCTGCCTCACATTGCATACACTACTGACATTGCTGGTTATATTGTTGCAGTCCAAAGAGTAAGCAGAGGCATGTTGGCTTGTATTCCATTTTAAAGGAACTGGGAGGCTCAAGAGGCATAGATGGAATGTTTGTTTCTTGGAAAAGGATGAAGTCATTTGACAAAAAGCCTGAACATTGTTTTCTTAGGAGGGTATCACATTCAAAGAGGAAAAATTAAAACCATAAAACAACTCGAGTTTTAATTGTCCCATTTAGTAAGGGATGTACACTGAAATATTCTTTTCTTTTCTAGCTTTTGTGTTAATGGAAAGATGAGTTGCACTGGCAAACCTCAAGACCCTGCAGGTATGCATTTGGCTACAGTTTACCTTCGCCTTCAAAAGCATTATTTTCCCCATGTAACGGAGTTATCCCTTCATAACTTTCTGTTTCTCTTTTTTTTTCTGCTAGAAAACTGCAAGCCTCCCAAAAAATATGTGTCATGTTCACAGAACTCAGAGAACAAATATGGAGCCTCCTGTTCCCCTACCTGTCAGATGCTGGCCACTGGAATTGAATGTGTGAGTTCCACATCTTTATGATCACATCTCAGTGATGGAAACACACTGTGAAAGGAAGGATGAAGCAGTGGTTGCCTGGGGCTTGGGAAGACCCACATTCAATTCCTTGCTCAGTCATAGACTTCCTATGCAGCCTTGGGCAAGTCTCCTAGTGCCAGATTTTTAAAGATATTTAGATGCCTAGTGGAATTTTCAAAAGCATCTAGGAGCCTAACACCCATTAAAATCAACTAGTTTTTAAAAAAAATCACACAAGGCACCTAAATACCTTAAAAAATCTGTCCCTTAATCTCTCAGTTCCTCATCTGTAAAATGGGACAATAGTACCTGCCTAAGTCACAGAAGTGTTGTGAGAATAAATATGTTTCAGATAGGTATTCTGATACCACTGTAATGGAGGCAATATAAGAACTATCAATAAATAATAGCGAGACAGTGAATCTTCATGAAAATTGCAATACTTACTTAATAAACTGCCCTGTAGATTTCCATGCCAAACAATAAAACATGATATATCAAGAAATAGATTTTTTTTTTTTAATTTCAGGTGCACCAAATGTTGACTGATTACAGGAAAAGAGTTACAAATCACATATATATCGATATATATACCTAACAATATATATATATTTCATAATGTAATAAAGGTTTCTTATTAAATAAAGAAACAGCAATTAGCAGAATTATAATGTAACAGACTTCTGGGCTGAAAAGAAACATACATTATTCTTGAATTGTCTGAGCAGCTGGTACCCATGAAATACAACTTTTTTCAAGGAGTCCCCAGAAAGCTTATTGCCTCAGACACTAGTTATATTTTACAAATGCAGTAAAACTTGTATAACAGGGCATTAACTTGCACAAGTAAAAGTGATTTAAGTAATAGCATAGGCTGGCTCTTGGCACCAAATAAATAACACAAAGCAAAACTGAAGAAAGGCTATAGGTCAATAAAAACAAAATGTTTCAATCCATTCTCTTTACATTCCTTTCCTTCATGCATTGTTTTTTATGACTGATGTTGCAATTTCCTGATCTTTCCTAGGTACCCACTAGGTGTGAATCAGGCTGTGTCTGCACTGATGGGCTATATGAGAATCTAGATGGAATGTGTGTACCACCTGATGAGTGTCCCTGTGAATATGGTGGCATCTCTTATAAAAAAGGGGAAGAAATCCACACTGAATGCAAAACCTGGTAAGAATCTACAAGTTTTCTCTTTGCTAGTTATTTATTTGTCTAGACTGTACAAGCATACAGTGCAACAGTATGGTTGCAAGGAGAAGAAGAATAGGTAGCAGTTGAGGGTCAGAGCTAAACAAATTCTGCCATAATGATAAAGCGTGAAAGTGATAAAACCACGGATAACTGTGACAATGTCTATATCTAAGAGGAAAGGTCGTGGTCTCCTGGTCAGCCACAAAAATGATAAGGCTATAATGACAATTGATGCTATCTGCACATCCAGAAGCAGTGTGGGATCCAATAGCGCCCTCAAACTATAAGCCATACTAGAAAAGTATATCAATTCCACCACAATTGAAAGTGCAAGCACAATCCTCCCTTTCTCTAGATAGATCAACTGACCCATCGATATTACTTCCATCTTTTCTAGCTACATTCTCAGTCAGCAGTTGCTACCATTTCCAGTTCCACACCCATAGGTGATGGACTAGGGGAGCAGGGAGGTGCGGCAGCACCCCCTGACTTGAAGTGGTTTCCATTATATACAGGGTTTACAGTTTGGTTCAATGGCTCTCAGCACCCCCACTATAAAAATTGTTCCAGCATCCCTGTCCACATCTTCTCATTAAAATAACCAAAGGGACAGCAAAATCTGCTTTAGTGACAAGAAGAGCTGTTTACTCAAGGCAATGTAACCTGTAATGCCTCATGTTTTCTCTTTTTTAAAGTAAATTAAATGGAAAAATATACTTAAAATTTCATCTTTAGTATGCATTAATTTTCACAAAAGTCAGGAAATTTGAAGTTACAGTTCCCATATTAATCATAATTTGACTACATTGCATATATAAACTAAGTCAATGAAGTTAATACAGCATATATAAAATGTGTGTATGTAGCGATGAGTTAAAGCTGCATGCCCTTGAAAACTTCCTAACAAGAATTTTCTTCTCACCACTAGCACCTGTACAAGAGGCAAATGGAAATGTGTTCAGAAATCTAAATGCTCCTCAACATGTACCCTCTATGGAGAAGGACATGTCACCACTTTTGATGGACAGCGCTTTGTGTTTGATGGCAACTGCGAATACATACTAGCTACGGTAACATCAGTGCTAGTGCTTCTTATGGCAATGTACTCATTGCCAAGAAATGGCTTGATTTATGAACTCTGACATATTTAGGGCTCATTTCAAGACCTCATCTGAAAACCCCTTACACACACACACACACACACACACCAAACAAAAAACAAAACAACACCAACCATAGTCCCAACATTTTATATGAAATCACAAAAAGACACTAAGAAAATTTCCTAACATACTTGAGTGCCTGTGGATGATCTACCGACATAGGCATATTGCACCAGCTACACAGTGTTTTCTAATGAAGTGATGTAATTCTTAAAACCAAATCAGCAGTTTGATCATTGGTACTTTCAAGAGTAACACCATGCAAGGGTGCAGTACCCTACTGACTCCCTCCTTTCCCCCTGCAAAAATGTGGTTTCTGAGATGGGTAAAATGCCCAAGCTGCCCCAAGCCATAGAATACCCCAGAAGCTGAGGGATGCCAGTATACAAATTCCACTGAAATGATTTCCTTGATAACTGGATTTGAAGCTAGTCAGAGATGGAATTATAGCATGCTACACAGGGAATGGGGATAGTGTGTGTGAGGCTGGCCTGTTTTGCTGAGAGGCAAACTCCCTGAAGTGATAGTTCAGCACATTGAATCTTCTTGTTCACCCTGTTACTTTGAATTCTCAAATGGTTAAGCAATTCTGTTTCTCTCCTTTAGGATGGTTGCGGTATGAACAGCTCTCACTCCACCTTTAAAATTGTGACTGAGAATGTCATCTGTGGGAAATCAGGAGTCACCTGCTCCAGGTCCATCAAGATCCACCTTGGGGTAAGAACATCATGCTGCTGTTATCCATCTGGGTTGGACCTCATATCAGTGTAGGAGTCTACAGTCAAGTCTTATAGGGCAGTCTACTTGGTGACCTAGAGCTGTGGAGTAGGGTTTGAAATCCCTATCTCAGTCTTTCACTCCCCGAAGTTGTGGTCTGTTTAAAAGCCATGAGAGTAAAGCCTTGGATTTTACCCTCACATTGGAGAATCCTGCAACGGAAGCGTATCAATCATGTTGCCTGAGCCACAGATTGAAGCCAAGAAGGCAGTTGTGTGAAATTAAGGAAGACTCATCATGGTCAGCATATGAATTCTAAAAAATCCCTGTAATCCAGCTAGTGGGCTTTGGCTCCAATTGCCTATAGTTCCTCTACTATCTCACTGTTGGTGCATACATAAACTAGAGAAATTGATTATTCTTATTTTCTCTGTTACCAAAGAACTTCCATCCTCTCTTGTAGGTTTGTGGTTCTTAGTCCTGAGGGAACCAAAAGTACATCAATATCAGATTATCTCAGAGTCATGCTTCAATAGCAAACCAAATGAGGACTGTTGGGGTTTTGACCAGGGAACTATCACTACATACAGCACACACTTGCCACCTGGTTAATTAGCAACAGCAAAGGCAAAATGCCAATGCTTTACTGAAGAAGCTAGTAGCTTCTTTTGCACTTAACTCCTAAATACTTGCTCCAGAGGAACACTATTATTGGTTCAAAAGTAACTGTTATTGTGCACCACTGCTCTCAGGAAAGATGTAAAAGTACAAGAGTGCATGAAAGGCAAAACTGATCGACTCAATATTAGCTACCATCTCTCTATGTAACTTTGCATCTACTCATTTTAAATCATGGAAATAAAACTCTGTGCTTCAGCCTGCTGCACACAGATAAAATAAGTGTGATGGCAGTGTTATATACAACAAAACAATCCATTACAAAATGCTGTTGCACCCTACACTGACCATGAAACATGATGGGTTTGTTTCATGTTCATCAAAACTTGCATCTTCATAGAACAAATCCAGGCAGCTGGGGGCAGGCTAGGTTTTACCTTTGCATGGGATAGGTGCAGATGGAAGAAGAGAATAATGTTTTGGCATCATGCACTGCTTTGCTTTCTTACATAAGCATAACATAGGCTACATCTACACCTCAGAATGATGTTGAGAAATAGACCGTCTGGGCACATCTACCCTTAAAACACTGCATTGGCACAGCTGCACTAATGCAGCCGCGCTGCTGTAGTGCTTTAATGAAGATGCTCTACACCGAGGAGAGAGTTCTCCCATCAGCGTAGTTAATCCACCTCCCTGACAGGCAGTAGCTCTGTCTAGGGGAGAAGCTCTCTCACTAACTTAGCGCTGTCTACATGGGGGGTTAGGTCAGTACAACTACATCACTCATGGTTATACTGATATAGGTTTGTAGTGTAGACCAGACCTCAGGCAGAGATGCTCATCATCTAAGGACTGTGACTCAGCTGACAATAAATAATTCTCCAAGAGCTAAACACAATCAATCAGTTCAGAAAAACAGAGAAATGACAATCTGTAGCAGCACCCTTTAGTGATTCCTGGTAATGTTACAAAGACAGAAAGGGACATACTGAGAGATATATTATAACTTACAGGCCAATTTGCTTTCAGAATATGACACTTATACTGGCAGAGGAAACCTACTTTGTATATGGGGACAATCCTCTGACACAATTCCACGTGAAAAAGAATGTCCTTCACCTGATGTTCGATATCATTATCCCAGGAAAATACAACATGACTCTTATCTGGAACAAGCACATGAATATTTTCATCAAGATCTTCAGAGAAGCACAGGTAATTCAAAGTAACTTCCTAATAAACTTTCCTTAACTTTCTTTGTTAAATACATTTACCCCCAGATTCAAATCAAACTGTACATGAGATGGCAATTGTAACAACTTTCTACAGCAGCAGAAGTCTCCTAGGAAGGCCTCTCATAACTCTCATCCCTCCTGGAGCAGCAGAGATCTTCACTGGATGCTGCTTATTAGCTGCTTACCAAACTTCATAACAACATGAATCTTTGAGCTGATAGCTCATGTGTTGTCCAAATGACAACACATCCTTTCATCCCCCAGAAGGGCAGGGAAATTTGTACAGGGCATTTGAATTTATTTTGACCTCATAAAGGTGCAGATTATATCTCTGTTTGTGAACACTATTCAGGAAGAACTCCACTATGTCCTTCCATTGTTCATTTAACAAGAAAGGCTGTACATACAAAAAACTAACAGTATGTGGCACAGTATTTATAGATAGCAATCGCGGATCAGAAAAAGTAGTGCAGATAACAGAAAGATACACCTCTACCAAGATATAACGCGACCCCAATATAACACAAATTCGGATATAACGCAGTAAAGCAGCGCTGGGGGCAGGGGGGCTGCGCGCTCCAGCGGATCAAAGCAAGTTTAATATAACATGATTTCACCTATAATGTGGTAAGATTTTTTTGGCTCCCGAGGACAGCGTTATATCGGGCTAGAGGTGTGATTCAGACAATTGGTTGCAATTAGCAAATAGGGGGCAACTTGATATTAATGCTTTCATTTCTTCATGTAGGATCACCTCTGCGGTTTGTGTGGGAATTACAATGGGAACATGAGAGATGACTTTGAAACTCGAAGCAAATACGTGGCAGCAAATGAACTGGAGTTTGTAAATTCTTGGAAGGAAAATCCTATGTGTGGGGATGTGTTCTTTGTAGTTGATCCCTGTAGCAAGAACCCTTATCGTAAAGCTTGGGCAGAGAGGAAGTGTTCCATCATCAACAGCCAGGTCTTTGCTCCATGTCACAGTAAGGTAAGCAAGTTTTTGGCTTCTTTACACATAGTCTACAGTCTTCCAAAGGATGATCCCCTCACACTTCAGTGTGTACCTTCCTCCTCCCCAGGATGCATTAGTGCCATATGCATGAAATGTATTCTTGCACCTGCTTCACTTTAATATTTTGTACCTCCTGTTTGTAACATGTCTTCAAAAAGTGAACTCAAGTGAGAAATGTGAACAGTGTTTATGTGTGTCCGTGCAGGGTATGAAACTGCTGAATTTAGGTGCCTCTATTTTAGCGGATGTGTTTTGCTGCCTAATCACATGGAAACTATATACAGCTTTTTAAGTACACATACAGCTCTAGAGATATCCTTCAAAATGTCATAATTTTCTATTGATATTTTGCAGTGCCTAAATTTTTACTAAAGATTACAGTTTGAATTGGAATTGTATTATTGCTGTGCTTATTTTACTACACAACAACTAGAGGAATAATTCATACTCTCACTTAGCAGAGCAGATTATGTTCTGAATGTTCTCCCTTTACCCTGAGCTAACATCTGTAGTTTAGCCCAGCTAGAAACAGGAAAGAAACTTTTTTGATCAATGCACAGGTACAAGAGAATCCTGGTTAACCAATTTATTCCTTCTCTCTCAATCAAAGGTATACCGCATGCCTTATTATGATGCCTGTGTCCGAGACTCCTGTGGGTGTGACTCTGGAGGAGACTGTGAATGCATGTGTGATGCCATTGCAGTGTATGCCAAGGCATGCTTAGATGTAGGTGTCTGCATTGACTGGAGAGCCCCAGAGTTCTGTCGTAAGTTTCTTGAACACCTTTAAAAAATGACATATGTGATTTTTATTACTAGCTTTTGTTTTCAATTCGTTTTACACTTTGCCCAATTATAAAGGGGCTTAAGGGACATATTATTATTACAGGATTAAGGTACATTGATGGGGCAGCATGGGGGATTGCTTGTGTGGCCACTTCCCATGTTGTATCTGTGCGCTAGATAAATGGATGATTTCATCCTGTAGTGCTCTTAACCGTGCACATTTCATCAGTATTAACCTCACCAGAAACACATTACCATGTCATGGAGAAATGAGGGAGAAAAATCTAGTAGTCATAAATAATAATCTTGCAATATATTTTCCCTATTGCTACTGCAGAACTGACAGCCAACTAGACAGTAGAGGGAACACAATATTGTAAAAAAAAAAAAAAACCTGTTCTCATAGTTGTGATGAAATCATCTTTGTGCGGATTGCAAGGAAATAAACAGAGAAAGCTGTGTTGGCTGGGGCTCCATAAAGCAAGAAAAATTATCAATGGTTGCTATATAGAGAAATTTTATGCATAGGCTTCACAGAGTATTATAATCAAACCTTTAAAGCTATAGTTCTTGATAGCTTCTATTTAACACATCAATATATTATACATTACAAATATCTAAATGCCTATATCTGCCCCTTTTCTTATGAAAGGAGGAAATTAACTCACACCTCACTAGAACACAGATTCAAATCAGTTCACCCACAGTCGAGGTTGGAGGGCTTACCTTGAGTCACCAAGTACCATTGAGTCGCTTTCTTCCTCCTATTCTGAATCCTTTGAGGAATTACATTCCATAAATTGAAAAATTCAACCTTTCATTCTGTTTTTGCTTTTTCAGCTGTCTATTGTGACTACTTCAACACACACCGAAAGTCAGGCAGTGAGGGCACCTACAGCTACAATTATTGGGATGAACAAAATTGCACCTGGCATTACCGACCTTGTAATTGCCCACAACAAAACTACAAATATGTCAACATTGAAGGTAATGATTTCACAGTTTCAGGGTTAGCTGCACTTTTGACCACTCTCCCACCGCAGGTCTTCCTCGAGAACACCCACTTATGGTTTCAAGCTCCTAGCCATCATGCCTCTCAGGCAGAGCTCTATGCCTCTCTCCCTCCAGACTCGGGGTTTAGGCTTGCAGTCCTTCTCCACTTCACTGTGATTTCCCCAGCACGTTGGACCCGGGTCCAGTACCTGTGGTTAACCTTTCTCCAAGGGCTACAGCAGTGTATACCAGTTACCACTAAGTCTTCACAAAAACTAAATACATGTATTCTTAGGGTAAAAGCATTACAGAGAAAACACATAAAAACAATAAAAGTTCTTACATGCATGCTAAAAACTTCTGAGAGGTCACCCATCAGCCTTATAGGGTCCTAGTAAGCCAAAGTTCTTCCAAAAGGGTCCTGTCCATTTGCTGAATCGGAAGAAGGCCCTGTGTTAGTTTAAACTCAGACATTTTATACCAGAAGTCCGTTCTTTGTCTGGTGGTCTCTGGAAAACCCAATTTGAACCAGTATATGCAAGCTGACTTGGGTGTGACACCTCTCCAGAGGTGTTTACAACCTGAGTGATTCACTTTAATCACACCTCACTTTTTAGGTTCCTGGAGGAGCTGTGGTAACCTCCCCACCTGGAGTTGCATACAATCCCTGGCCTACAATGTTATATAAACCATTCATTAATTTAATACAATATGGTCCCCAAAGATATTGCATGTGGTTGCAATATCTGTCACAATGACTTTATAAAGCTGAAAATAATAACGCAATAGTTATCTTTATTGTATTAACCAATGGTTAAGACAATGATGTTTCCATTGGCATAATTTTTGGAGCAGTGGTTACATAGTCTTACTGTTGTATGTTCATCTTCACCTTCTCTTACTAATATCACAATGATAAGTAATTGACATAGACGCATAGTACACTGAGTGCTTTAATGAGCTCAGCCTGTCTTGAATGTGAAGCTTCTAATCCTTACCATATCAAGAGAAATTTCCTTAAGGAGTTTGTAGATGCCACTGGTTAAATGACAGACACAGCTTTTGGGCAATACATGTTCATTTTCTGTTAACTTCATATTATTATATTAGACTCATAGACTCATAGATTTTAAGGTCAGAAGGGACCATTATGATCATCTGGTCTGACCCCCTGCATGCTGCAAGCCACAAAACCGTCCCTACCCCTTCCCTTGACTCTGCTGTTGAAGTCCCCAAATCCTTTGTTTTAGTGACTTCAATTGGCAGAGAACCCTCCTGCTAGCGATCCCTGCCCCATGCTGCGGAGGAAGGCGAAAAACCTCCAGGGCCTCAGCCAATCTACCCTGGAGGAAAATTCCTTCCCGACCCCAAATATGGCGATCAGTAAGACCCCGAGCATGTAGGCAAGAGTCTCTAGCCTGACCCCTGTTAGCCATTATACTATTTACCTGCCATTGCTTGGTATTCCTTGGCTAATATGTTTTACCATTAAACCATTCCCTCCATAAACTTATCTAACTTAATCTTAAAACCAGACAGGTTTAGGAAGAAGGGTTATAGAAAACTGCTATTATCTGAGGACTGAGTAATGTACTTCTCTCCACAATCTCCAGGCTGTTACAACTGCTCACACAATGAATACTTTGATCACGAGGAGAGACAGTGCAAGCCCTGCAGTAAGTAGAGATTTATACAGTCACTCTCTTTCTCTGCAAAAGCTAGAAGCATTAAAAATTGAATAAGATGAATACTTTGAAGGAGGAGTTTGTTCTTAATAACTATTGGTTAATAATGACTGCTCATCCAAGCACAAATCTCCTCTGTAATAATTGCATTGCTCTACTGCTAACTCGTCATCAGATGGTTAAATGAAAACAGGCAACTAAAAAACATCAGGCTATGAAGCATTGTAAATTCAGTGGTAGTTGGAATGCTCAGATTGATTTTAATAGTTGTGATGAAAGGTTACCCTCATTCTAAGCTTGAGCATTTTATAAATGTCTCAGTGCCCCTGAAAATAACTGGCTCCCTGACACCTTTCCCACAATGAGCGGAGTTCTGGCACTGGACAGAATCCAGTTCCTAGACTTTATCTAACAAGTTCCTTTTTCTAACATGCCAGCTTTATATTACTTTTGAAATCTTTACTACTAAGTGGTGCCCCTATATCACAGTGATGGGGAATCTTATAAAAATATAGATAGGTAGATAATATTACAGATAGGCCCAAAGTTGCAAAATTTGGATCTTCATCTAGATGTTGGATCCAGGGCCATTTCTATGCTATACAATAACAACCTTCATTCCAGGCTCCTAGTTATTGGGGCTATACCATCTGCAGAAAATCCATATGTACATTTTCCTGAGAAATAAAGCTATCCTTAAATATGAACATAGTGACAAAGATAGAAAAAGCATGGCCATTCAAACAAAGTACTGATTTCCTCAATATTGTTTGTTTCTAGTGAAATAAAGATTTGCAATGAAATATATAAGAATTGAGCATTTTCAGGGATGTCTTGCTGACTGTTGCAATTCTTTCATTTTTCACTCATTCTGTAAACTCTCCCCTTTGGAATAGCTTCTTAATTTGTTCTCTTTCACATGTTAAAACTTTTCTTCTATCTGTACACAGCAGAACACATTTTGACGACCCCTGAGACCTCTACACCGTCAACAGGTTAGTTCTGTAGTCAATGGAAATAATATGTGATACAATAGTCACATATTATCGTCCAGATACATATTATTGACTTCTCATTTTCAATAGTAAGCACTTTTTGTCCTTGTAAGATTATTTCACCTTCCTCTGAAATGCTTAAGATGCAATAATGAAATATATCCTGGCATTATACAAAACTCTCTTGAACGTTTTGTCTTAAATTCAGAAGGAAGTTATAGCGGGATTGTGATTACTGAATGCTTCAAGACATTGGCAATGAGATATCTCTACTGGTAAAAATTCAGGACAAGCTGAGGTCGACAAAAGACAATTATCACCTGACTTGGCCTACTTGTATATTAAATTAATCAGTAGTCTCAGCTCAGTTCTTAGTGGAGAGATATATGCATCACAATTGTGACTAGTTGGTAGTCTTCAGAGACTAATGACTGATCATGTCTGGAGATCAAACAGTCTCTCAATCTTAGAAGTGCTCATTCTACATAACAGTCAAGACATACTCGTCCAATATGTTAAAGAGATCTAAGTTGCCGACCCTTACACTTGCGTGGAATTCCTATTATGTCAGTGGAACTCAAAGCAAGTGTATGTCTTTGTAAAATCAAGGCCAATGTAAGGGCAGTGTTGAAAAGATTACAGTGCCAACTGTCCACACTGTAAAATTCAGAGGATAATAGACTAATTTCCATAGCTCTTAGCAATATTTATGAATGCTGACATAACTTAAAAGTATATTGAAGAAAGAAAAAATGAATAAAGTTTTTGTGACATCTTCCTATTCTGGGCCATTTATCAGTACATTATTAAGAAGGACAGAGAAGGGGAGGGTAGTTAAGTTGTGTCAAATTGTGTGTGTCTAATAAAAGATATTTGTAATATTACTTCTTCCTAAAATCATTTTTCTATTCATATGACATACATTTATAGAAATTCATTACTAAAAAATATTTCTTGTACTCAATATCCACATTTGTATTATTTTTTCTTGTAGTAACGACAACAGTACAAACTAAAACACCAAGAAGCACTACTACAGTTAAAACACCAACTACTACCGTACCACCAACAGCCACTACATCTACAGAGTCCACCATGCACACTGTTTTAAGCACTACACCAACCACCCTATCTACTACAAAAGTAACCATAAAAACAACACCTATCACAATCAAATCCACTACTCACTCCATACCAGTAACCACCATTACGAAAAAGACAACACGGTCAACTACCCCAATCAGAACAGTAACTGAGATTACGTCACCAATAACCACCACCAAAACAACCATATCTCCAACCTCAGAAACACCACTCACCCCTACAGTCACAGTCATCTCAACAACTGGTACGTTGTTTTGTTTTTTTTTCTCATTACTGCCATTGTTTCAATTAAATTACATTTATCCAATTGTCTGCATGTTTAAAAAAAGTACACTGTTAAGAAAAACGTGTGTAGGCTGCAGAATGGAAGCATTTAAAAGTGTGAAGTATATGGGGTTTTATGTCACTATGAAATTCAATCCATATTCAAGAAAGACTGAGTTTATGAGAGTCACAGGAAGCGCCACTAATTTTACCTAGACTTAATTCCCATTCTATTGTACAAATTGTACACTCAATACTGTGCTCTTTTAAAAAAGATTTTTGCAATATACATCATTTATGCCTAGAGAACTGAAAATCTTACCTATTCGAATAGCACTGAAGATATTAACAATTAATGTTTTGTTTGTTATACAAATGCCATGAGAGTGAAACTTTATTGTGAACAGCAGAGGACTCTAATTTCAGTTTGTCATGCACTAAAATAAATACTAAAAGTAGGAGCATCCTCAACTTGCAAGAGCTGCAATTGCAGAGAAAGTCGTGCTCCACACCAGACTTGGACATGAGCAATGCAGATAGCATCTTAAGGGAATTTAGCTTCTAAAAAATGGTTAGTTACCGGTATTGTAACTATTGTTCTTCAATATGTGATGCAGATGTGTATTCCATGTGGGTGTGCATGCACCCAGAACATAGAAGCCAGAGAACTTTGCCTAGCAGTATCTATATTGGCAGCACTTGCACCCTGTGGCCCTAGTCCGTTCCCTGGCTATATAAGGGCAGCACCTCCCTCACCCTCCTAACTTCCTTTGCACCGAAACACAGACCCCAGTGCAGAGGGGAACACAGAGTGGGTTGTGGAATGCACATCTGCATCACATCTTGAAGAACAACTGTTATAATATCGTTAAGTAACCTTTTTTTCTTCTTTGAGTGGATGCAGCCATGTATTCCATGTAGGTGACTCACAAGTAGTACTCACAGGAGGTGGGGCTTGGAGTCTATTTAAACAAGGACTGCAGGATTGCCTTCCCAAAGTTTTCATCTGAGCTGGATGCAGTAGAAACAGCATAGTGGTTTGTAAACATATGTACAAAGGACCAAAGGGCAGCCCTTTTAAAAGACTGCAGGGTCCCATCAGTCTTTTCTGAAAACAAAACCCAACCATCAAAATTTTAGTCCATCAGATGCCAGGTCTGAATTCTGCAGCCATGAGGCCCTCCTCATGATCACATCTGATGCCATGGATGACTGTAACAAAGTCTTGGCTACAATAAAGCCCAGTGAAATTAATGCCTTACAGTCTTCCCTGGAGGATTCTGGCAACTTGTCCTCAAACTTAGATATGGCCGCCCAATTAACAAAGTTGTATTTAGAGAAGAACCAGAAGGCGTTGATGATGCACAACTGGAGGAAATAGTAGAAATAAATCTTCCTCCGCATCAAGTCCATCCTTTTGGACTTCTTGCCTTTAGGCATAGATTTATACCTTCCCTGTTGTGTCCTGTCATTTTCTGCAATTACCACAAGAATTAGGGGCCAGGTGGGAGTAGAAATCCTCAAAACCCCACATGGGGATGAGGTACCGCTTCTCTGCATGTTTTGCTGTGGGAGGCAATGATGTAGGAGTATTCCAGAGGGCCTTTGTAGGCTCCAAGAGAGCCTAATTTATCAGGAGGTGGATGGTGTGATGAGTGAAGAATATCCAGCAGCTTATGCAAATCCTCCTGCAGAAATTCAGCCTGGATGCCTAAGATAGTGGCCACATGCCTCAGGAAGTCCTGATATGCCTGCAAGTCCCCAGGCATCAAGGAAGAGGAGAAGCCTGGCACAGTAGAGTCATCTGGAGAGGACAAAGAAGTGGTTTGCAGTGCCAACAACGGATCCTGTTCTTGAACAACAGGAACCAGTCGGATAATCCTGAAGGCCCAGAGGGGACAGGTTCAATGGTCACTTCTAGCTGCAATGGTTCAGCAACAGGAGCCACCAATGGGACTGGCAATCTTGCTGTGGAGCAGGTCAACAAATGAGACCTCAAAGACCAATGAGCATCCCAAGGAGGCCACTGGGCAAATGAATATGGCATTGGTGACCAGTGGGCACTGGGCCAAGAGCCCTGTCTTGACTGCGAGAACAATGCCAATCTTGTTATCCATGGTGATCCAAAGATGGTCTCTGGTGCCTATTGGGTGAGGAAGGAGGGGAGGATGACACCTGGATTTCAAGGAGTCCCGGAGAGTCCCTGTTGACAACAGGAGAGCCATCCCTGATGAGGCAAACAAACAATCAGACTCATCCAAAGTCCAAAATGGGGACAGCATCAGTGCCAAAGAGGAACAGGGACTTGGCACCAGTGGTACTGAGCAAGACACACTTCCACCCAGTACTGGAGGAGGTGCTGGCACTGAGGTCAACAATGGTACCAATCTCGATGACAGGATCTGCTGCCAGGGCAGTGACTGTGCCAAAGGATGCACCAGCATTGAGGGGGACTTTGGTGCCGAGCTTGGTGTCAGCCTCAATTCTGTTGTAGATGGTATGAGCTGCAGTGCCAATGAACCCGGCAGCAATGTGCTATAGCTTGAAGGTACCAATGGCACAACGGAGAGCAAAGTGATAGAAACTATGGCACTGGAAAACTGCTGAACTAGTAGAGAGTCAGTGAGCAAGGGGCAAAGCAGGTCTGAAGCCATCTGATATGCCACCAGTGTGGAGACAGTCAGTGCTGATGCTGACGTCATCAGTACTGGACTCAGTGGACACCCCCTGGCCAGAACAAGAGTCGATGGTACAGACTTTTGCTGATCTCAGAGCAGTACTGGGGAGCAGGTAAATGGACCTTTTCTATCCCGCATGCCAGAAGGAGTACAGTGCTGGTCAGCACTCCTCTTGTAAAATGAGAGAGTCTCCCTGAGCCCTAGAGTGTTCCCGATTAGTTTTATGGAACCTCTTCATCCCTGCACCAGAGGAGGGAGAATGAATCATCTTCCCTTTGCGGGAAACAGCAGGGTTTGAATGTGAAGCAGCATCACCGGCCAGTTCCGAAGGCAGCCACCAATTACACCAGGGCATCGATGCCAAACCAGGCCTCATAAGCTGCTCCAGAAGGTGCTGCTTCAGTTATAAGTCTCTTGCCACTTGAGTCCTCTTTTAAGTGATTTACAGATGGAACACCATTCCTTAATGTGTCCTTTGCCAAGATATAACAAGCATCTCATGTGGGGATCACTATTGGGAATGCCCCTCAACACATGATGGACAATGCTTGAACTCTGGTGAGGGCATGACACACAGCAGCCAATTACTCTAACTACCGCTACACTAACACTAAACTACACCTGAGATACTACTAATTATTATCTAGAGGAAAACGGAAAAATCTCTCAGAAAGCTGAGACTGAAAATGTGAAGTCTAGCTGAAGGGGGTGAAAATGAACTGAGTAGGGGTTGGGGTGGTGCAGCCATTATATAACTAAGGGAGGGGCTAGGGCCACAGGGCATCAGCATTGCCTCTATGGTACTAGTAGGCAGAGTTTTCTGGCTTCGGTGCACTGGGCATGCTTACCTATATGTAATACACAGCTCCATCTACTTGATTAAGAATCAAAGAAGTCTTCACTGAGGATGCATGAACTGCGATTTTTCAAAACCTAATAGCATGAACAAATTTTGGCAGATTTTCCAGAAAAAATGAGGTTGATAAAGGCACAGGAAATAGAAAATTTCACACACATAATTAAAGTTGACAAAGTTATAGCCAGCTAGAAAGAGGGCTTTACAATAGGAAGCATTGGGCAACCTTAAAAATAAGAGGCATTAACAGCTACACTTATCATTAGTTCATAGTTTGCAAAATTATCAGTTTATTTTTCTATATATCATATTATTACTATTATATTAATATAATATATTTTCTTTAAAAAGCAAAAAAACATACAACTCCACGTATGACAACAACCATTACGACACCAACTATAACAAAGACATCAACAACTACTTCATCAACGCCTACTCCTTACACTAGGTCAACGAAAACCAGAGAAACAGCTATGCCAACTCCACACACGACTGAAACTCTAATAATGACATCTCTACCCACAAGCTCAATGGAGAGCACCGCATCAGAGTCCACCACTCCAAGCACCGAAACAAGTACAACCGCCAAACCAACTACACCCACAACCCTCACTCTCACCACGACTACCTTGTCCACTAGCTCACCAGAGAGCACAACATCAAAGTCAACCCCTACCATTTCCACTACCTTTACCACGCCCACCAAAACCACCACACCAACTACAATCACAACCGTCACTCTGACGACGACGGCCCCGACCAGTACTTCACCGGAGAGCACCGCATCTGAGTCCACCACTCCAAGCACCGAAACCAGTACAACCGCCACACCAACTACACCCACAACCCTCACTCTCACCACGACTACCTTGTCCACTAGCTCACCAGAGAGCACAACATCAAAGTCAACCCCTACCATTTCCACTACCTTTACCACGCCCACCACAACCACCACACCAACTACACTCACAAGCGTCTCTCTGACGACCACGGCCCCGACCAGTACTTCACCGGAGAGCACCGCCTCTGAGTCCACCGCCCCAAGCACCGTGAAAACAACTACGCTGACGACAGTTTCTCCAACGACTACGTCAACTAAGTCCACAACGGGGTCAACACCAACAGGTACACAAACCTCCCCCATAGGAGATTGAAGCCCATTCTTGTGGGAAGTGTATGGTGTAAACACAGCATTTTCCCTTTTCTATCTAACTTGCTTTTTCTCACAACACTAAGCTCACTCTTCCAATATATCCCACCTCCTTTTCAGATTCTTAATCATTAGGATTGCATAGATCCCTTTAGAGATTTGACTCAAACTAATTCCTGGGGACGGACACAGAGGCAATCCAGTCTCTGTACCTTCCTGAAAAAGGCACATCCTGGAAACCATTTCCTCTCAACGTGGCTGAAAGGAAACAGACCCAGGGAGTTTAAAATGGGTTGCAGATACGAGTCAAACACTGTGGGTGCTTTCTCTCCCATTGATGCACTCCAGTCCATTCATTTTGTTTTCCAGTTAGGCCAAGTTAACAGCCATGGTTGATGGTTTGGTAAGGCCTACTTCATTTAGTCACACTGACAGGATTCAAGCTTTTTTCTTTTCTTTACACTCTTGCTTTGCATGAAAAGAGTCACCTAGACATACTACTCCTGTCTCAAGGGGAGAGTTCCACAGTCGGTGGGTAAAATCAGAGTTCTAGATCAGCCTTGTTCATCCGTTTTGACTTTAGCCCCTCAAAATGATATAAACAGTCCCGCCCCACTACTTTCCCAACCAGTAAACACCCTTGCAAATGTGTGCATTTTTAAAATGGTTGGCAATTAAGTCATTTATTTCAACCGCTGGCCCATTCTCCATTACTAAAGGATGAGAGAGGGCCACTTCTCAATTGTTTGCAAAAAAGAAATTGCCGTTGATCTAGCACAAAGTTGCCTTCATTCTAAAACCCCTGTTCATAGTGATACAATTATTTAGTCATGGTAAACTCTTCCTCTGCAATCTACCATTTTCTTGTCAACGTCACCATATCGATTCACATTTCTCCCTCACAGTAACACCGAGCACTACCAGGAAAACAACACCAACCACATCTCTCTCTACAACTTCAAAAACCACTGCATCAACAGAGTCCATCCCAACGCCCTCACCAAAAACCCCTCGAATAAGAACTACGACAACGACTGTGCCTTCCACCAAGTCTACCGAAACCAGTACAACCGCCACACCAACTACACCCACAACCCTCACTCTCACCACGACTACCTTGTCCACTAGCTCACCAGAGAGCACAACATCAAAGTCAACCCCTACCATTTCCACTACCTTTACCACGCCCACCACAACCACCACACCAACTACACTCACAAGCGTCACTCTGACAACGACGGCCCCGACCAGTACTTCACCGGAGAGCACCGCATCTGAGTCCACCACCCTAAGCACCGTGAAAACAACTACGCTGACGACAGTTTCTCCAACTACTACGTCAACTAAGTCCACAACGGGGGCAACACCAACAGGTACATTTTAGTCATTGCTTTCATTCTGTACCTGGGTAATTACCGGTATAATAATTCATTTTTACGCCACATAGGCTTCTTCAGCCAAACATGACTGAAGCATTACTCTTTGGTACCTAGATGTCGAAAGGCCAGGGGAACTTTTTGCTTCATTGGCCTTGCTCTCTGCTCCTCATCCCCTCCCCCACACCCAGCTCCTTCTGACATTTCTCTGTTCAGACTAATTGGCAAAGGTCCCCTTCCACAGTGCCCTGCAGTCACTCACGTCTTGGAGAGCAAGGAAGCTCAATCATCTCGCTAGGAGAGGTAGCCACATCTCCTTGCTGTGGTACTCACTGACAAGGAGCATTTTCCAGTTAGGCCAATATAATTGCATTGATTGATGGTTAAGGAGGCCTACTTCATTTAGTCACCTTCCCGCGATTCAACCCTTTTTCTTTACTTTTCACTCTTCCTTTGCAGGAAAAGAGCCAACTAAACCTAGTACTCCATCCTCATCTGGTGAGTTGACAGTTCGTGAAATAAGAGTTACAGATTAGCCTTGCTCGTCTCAATTTTAGACCCTTGCA
Source organism: Chrysemys picta bellii (assembly GCF_011386835.1). Lineage (NCBI taxonomy): Eukaryota > Metazoa > Chordata > Testudines > Emydidae > Chrysemys > Chrysemys picta. The sequence goes on along the minus strand of NC_088794.1, from coordinate 35,264,983 downwards.
TTGAGCCCTTCCAGATAAGGTTGCAAAGACACTAGGGACAAGGTGCCCTCTGGAAGCTAAAATAGCTCCCTGCACCTTCGGTATCTTTTCTGGGCCTAAAAAGCAGATACGGGGTTCCACAGATCTAGCTGTGCCCTGATCAGAACATTTAAACTGAGGTAGGGAGTTAACAAAGCATGAAGGACCCTACCCTGTGAGGTGAAGAGATGCCAGCTCCCACACCTAGCTTCAACAGAGGGATCAGAACACAGTCAGCATCTTCCAGCAATAGGGACCGAAACGTGCAAGATAAAATAATCCAGCATTCATTTTTAGTGGATTGGTAAAGGTCTGCAAGCATAATCTCTCTCAGAAACATTAGGTGGCATAGAGATGAGAGTATCTCTCTCTGGAGGTATGGTGTAACCCAGAAAGCTTTAGATCAACGTACCACAAAGAAGCAACAAACATAACACAAAACCTTCCAGAAAGACATATACTACCTTACAAAAGTCAGACATGATTTGTTCACGCCCTATATATCTTCCATCAGGGGGGTTTAAAACACCACAACCGATCACAAGATACTCCTTTCCAGAAACGTCTGGATTTCTTTACAAAACAGTAAATGCACTTGCTTTTATGCTATTTTGTTCTTTTCGCAACATTGGCAATTAAGTTACTTATTGTCAGTGTTCCCACTTATCACCATTACTAAAGATGTGAGGGGGCCACTTCTGAAATGTTTACCCAATTTTGTCACTTTTAATCTAGCACAACAGTGCACTCACTCTAAAACCCCTGCTCATAATGATACAGTTATTTACTCATAGAAAATTCTTCCTCTGCAATCCACCGTTTTCTTGTCAATGTCACCGTATCGATTCACATTTCTCCCACACAGTAACTAAGACCGTGGAAACCACAACACCGAGAAGTACCAGCAAAACAACACCAACCACATCTGTCTCTACAACATCCAAAACCTCTGCATCAACAGAGTCCAGGCCTACATTCTCACCAATAATAAGTCTAAGAAGCACCTCCTCTCCAAAAACCGCTCCAGCAGAAATTGTGACAACGACTATGCCTCCCACCAAGTCTACCGAAACCAGTACAACCGCCACACCAACTACACCCACAACCCTCACTCTCACCACGACTACCTTGTCCACTAGCTCACCAGAGAGCACAACATCAAAGTCAACCCCTACCATTTCCACTACCTTTACCACGCCCACCACAACCACCACACCAACTACACTCACAAGCGTCTCTCTGACGACCACGGCCCCGACCAGTACTTCACCGGAGAGCACCGCCTCTGAGTCCACCGCCCCAAGCACCGTGAAAACAACTACGCTGACGACAGTTTCTCCAACGACTACGTCAACTAAGTCCACAACGGGGTCAACACCAACAGGTACACAAACCTCCCCCATAGGAGATTGAAGCCCATTCTTGTGGGAAGTGTATGGTGTAAACACAGCATTTTCCCTTTTCTATCTAACTTGCTTTTTCTCACAACACTAAGCTCACTCTTCCAATATATCCCACCTCCTTTTCAGATTCTTAATCATTAGGATTGCATAGATCCCTTTAGAGATTTGACTCAAACTAATTCCTGGGGACGGACACAGAGGCAATTCAGTCTCTGTACCTTCCTGAAAAAGGCACATCCTGGAAACCATTTCCTCTCAACGTGGCTGAAAGGAAACAGACCCAGGGAGTTTAAAATGGGTTGCAGATACGAGTCAAACACTGTGGGTGCTTTCTCTCCCATTGATGCACTCCAGTGCATTCATTTTGTTTTCCAGTTAGGCCAAGTTAACAGCCATGGTTGATGGTTTGGTAAGGCCTACTTCATTTAGTCACACTGACAGGATTCAAGCTTTTTTCTTTTCTTTACACTCTTGCTTTGCATGAAAAGAGTCACCTAGACATACTACTCCTGTCTCAAGGGGAGAGTTCCACAGTCGGTGGGTAAAATCAGAGTTCTAGATCAGCCTTGTTCATCCGTTTTGACTTTAGCCCCTCAAAATGATTTAAACAGTCCCGCCCCACTACTTTCCCAACCAGTAAACACCCTTGCAAATGTGTGCATTTTTAAAACGGTTGGCAATTAAGTCATTTATTTCAACCGCTGACCCATTCTCCATTACTAAAGGATGAGAGAGGGCCACTTCTCAATTGTTTGCAAAAAAGAAATTGCCATTGATCTAGCACAAAGTTGCCTTCATTCTAAAACCCCTGTTCATAGTGATACAATTATTTAGTCATGGTAAACTCTTCCTCTGCAATCTACCATTTTCTTGTCAACGTCACCATATCGATTCACATTTCTCCCTCACAGTAACACCGAGCACTACCAGGAAAACAACACCAACCACATCTCTCTCTACAACTTCAAAAACCACTGCATCAACAGAGTCCATCCCAACGCCCTCACCAAAAACCCCTCGAATAAGAACTACGACAACGACTGTGCCTTCCACCAAGTCTACCGAAACCAGTACAACCGCCACACCAACTACACCCACAACCCTCACTCTCACCACGACTACCTTGTCCACTAGCTCACCAGAGAGCACAACATCAAAGTCAACCCCTACCATTTCCACTACCTTTACCACGCCCACCACAACCACCACACCAACTACACTCACAAGCGTCACTCTGACAACGACGGCCCCGACCAGTACTTCACCGGAGAGCACCGCATCTGAGTCCACCACCCTAAGCACCGTGAAAACAACTACGCTGACGACAGTTTCTCCAACTACTAGGTCAACTAAGTCCACAACGGGGGCAACACCAACAGGTACATTTTAGTCATTGCTTTTATTCTGTACCTGGGTAATTACCGGTATAATAATTCATTTTTACGCCACATAGGCTTCTTCAGCCAAACATGACTGAAGCATTACTCTTTGGTACCTAGATGTCGAAAGGCCAGGGGAACTTTTTGCTTCATTGGCCTTGCTCTCTGCTCCTCATCCCCTCCCCCACACCCAGCTCCTTCTGACATTTCTCTGTTCAGACTAATTGGCAAAGGTCCCCTTCCACAGTGCCCTGCAGTCACTCACGTCTTGGAGAGCAAGGAAGCTCAATCATCTCGCTAGGAGAGGTAGCCACATCTCCTTGCTGTGGTACTCACTGACAAGGAGCATTTTCCAGTTAGGCCAATATAATTGCATTGATTGATGGTTAAGGAGGCCTACTTCATTTAGTCACCTTCCCGCGATTCAACCCTTTTTCTTTACTTTTCACTCTTCCTTTGCAGGAAAAGAGCCAACTAAACCTAGTACTCCATCCTCATCTGGTGAGTTGACAGTTCGTGAAATAAGAGTTACAGATTAGCCTTGCTCGTCTCAATTTTAGACCCTTGCATTGAGCCCTTCCAGATAAGGTTGCAAAGACACTAGGGACAAGGTGCCCTCTGGAAGCTAAAATAGCTCCCTGCACCTTCGGTATCTTTTCTGGGCCTAAAAAGCAGATACGGGGTTCCACAGATCTAGCTGTGCCCTGATCAGAAGAGCTAAACTGAGGTAGGGAGTTAACAAAGCATGAAGGACCCTACCCTGTGAGGTGAAGAGATGCCAGCTCCCACACCTAGCTTCAACAAAGGGAGCAGAAAGCATTCAGCATCTTCCAGGAATAGGGACCGAAACATGCAAGATAAAATAATCCAGCATTCATTTTCAGTGGGTTGGTAAAAGTCTGCAAGCATAATCTCTCTCAGAAACATTAGGTGGCATAGAGATGAGAGTCTCTCTCTCTGGAGGTATGGTGTAACCCAGAAAGCGTTAGATCAACGTACCTCAAAGAAGCAACAAACATAACACAAAACCTTCCAGAAAGACATATACTACCTTACAAAAGTCAGACATGATTTGTTCACGCCCTATATATATTCCATCAGGGGGATTTAAAACACCACAACAGATCACAAGATACTCCTTTCCAGAAACGTCTGGATTTCTTTACAAAACAATAAATACACTTGCTTTTATGCTATTTTGTTCTTTTCGCAACATTGGCAGTTAAGTTACTTATTGTCAGTGTTCCCACATATCACCATTACTAAAGATGTGAGGGGGCCACTTCTGAAATGTTTACCCAATTTTGTCACTTTTAATCTAGCACAACGGTGCACTCACTCTAAAACCCCTGCTCATAATGATACAGTTATTTACTCATAGAAAATTCTTCCTCTGCAATCCACCATTTTCTTGTCAACGTCACCATATCGATTCACATTTCTCCCTCACAGTAACACCGAGCACTACCAGGAAAACAACACCAACCACATCTCTCTCTACAACTTCAAAAACCACTGCATCAACAGAGTCCATCCCAACGCCCTCACCAAAAACCCCTCGAATAAGAACTACGACAACGACTGTGCCTTCCACCAAGTCTACCGAAACCAGTACAACCGCCACACCAACTACACCCACAACCCTCACTCTCACCACGACTACCTTGTCCACTAGCTCACCAGAGAGCACAACATCAAAGTCAACCCCTACCATTTCCACTACCTTTACCACGCCCACCACAACCACCACACCAACTACACTCACAAGCGTCTCTCTGACGACCACGGCCCCGACCAGTACTTCACCGGAGAGCACCGCCTCTGAGTCCACCGCCCCAAGCACCGTGAAAACAACTACGCTGACGACAGTTTCTCCAACGACTACGTCAACTAAGTCCACAACGGGGTCAACACCAACAGGTACACAAACCTCCCCCATAGGAGATTGAAGCCCATTCTTGTGGGAAGTGTATGGTGTAAACACAGCATTTTCCCTTTTCTATCTAACTTGCTTTTTCTCACAACACTAAGCTCACTCTTCCAATATATCCCACCTCCTTTTCAGATTCTTAATCATTAGGATTGCATAGATCCCTTTAGAGATTTGACTCAAACTAATTCCTGGGGACGGACACAGAGGCAATTCAGTCTCTGTACCTTCCTGAAAAAGGCACATCCTGGAAACCATTTCCTCTCAACGTGGCTGAAAGGAAACAGACCCAGGGAGTTTAAAATGGGTTGCAGATACGAGTCAAACAATGTGGGTGCTTTCTCTCTCATTGATGCACTCCAGTCCATTCATTTTGTTTTACAGTTAGGCCAAGTTAACAGCCATGGTTGATGGTTTGGTAAGGCCTACTTCATTTAGTCACACTGACAGGATTCAAGCTTTTTTCTTTTCTTTACACTTTTGCTTTGCATGAAAAGAGTCACCTAGACATACTACTCCAGTCTCAAGGGGAGAGTTCCACAATCGGTTGGTAAAATCAGAGTTCTAGATCAGCCTTGTTCATCCGTTTTGACTTTAGCCCCTCAAAATGATTTAAACAGTCCCGCCCCACTACTTTCCCAACCAGTAAACACCCTTGCAAATGTGTGCATTTTTAAAACGGTTGGCAATTAAGTCATTTATTTCAACCGCTGGCCCATTCTCCATTACTAAAGGATGAGAGAGGGCCACTTCTCAATTGTTTGCAAAAAAGAAATTGCCATTGATCTAGCACAAAGTTGCCTTCATTCTAAAACCCCTGTTCATAGTGATACAATTATTTAGTCATGGTAAACTCTTCCTCTGCAATCTACCATTTTCTTGTCAACGTCACCATATCGATTCACATTTCTCCCTCACAGTAACACCGAGCACTACCAGGAAAACAACACCAACCACATCTCTCTCTACAACTTCAAAAACCACTGCATCAACAGAGTCCATCCCAACGCCCTCACCAAAAACCCCTCGAATAAGAACTACGACAACGACTGTGCCTTCCACCAAGTCTACCGAAACCAGTACAACCGCCACACCAACTACACCCACAACCCTCACTCTCACCACGACTACCTTGTCCACTAGCTCACCAGAGAGCACAACATCAAAGTCAACCCCTACCATTTCCACTACCTTTACCACGCCCACCACAACCACCACACCAACTACACTCACAAGCGTCACTCTGACAACGACGGCCCCGACCAGTACTTCACCGGAGAGCACCGCATCTGAGTCCACCACCCTAAGCACCGTGAAAACAACTACGCTGACGACAGTTTCTCCAACTACTACGTCAACTAAGTCCACAACGGGGGCAACACCAACAGGTACATTTTAGTCATTGCTTTCATTCTGTACCTGGGTAATTACCGGTATTTTTACGCCACATAGGCTTCTTCAGCCAAACATGACTGAAGCATTACTCTTTGGTACCTAGATGTCGAAAGGCCAGGGGAACTTTTTGCTTCATTGGCCTTGCTCTCTGCTCCTCATCCCCTCCCCCACACCCAGCTCCTTCTGACATTTCTCTGTTCAGACTAATTGGCAAAGGTCCCCTTCCACAGTGCCCTGCAGTCACTCACGTCTTGGAGAGCAAGGAAGCTCAATCATCTCGCTAGGAGAGGTAGCCACATCTCCTTGCTGTGGTACTCACTGACAAGGAGCATTTTCCAGTTAGGCCAATATAATTGCATTGATTGATGGTTAAGAAAGCCTACTTCATTTAGTCACCTTCCCGCGATTCAACCCTTTTTCTTTACTTTTCACTCTTCCTTTGCAGGAAAAGAGCCAACTAAACCTAGTACTCCATCCTCATCTGGTGAGTTGACAGTTCGTGAAATAAGAGTTACAGATTAGCCTTGCTCGTCTCAATTTTAGACCCTTGCATTGAGCCCTTCCAGATAAGGTTGCAAGGACACTAGGGACAAGGTGCCCTCTGGAAGCTAAAATAGCTCCCTGCACCTTCGGTATCTTTTCTGGGCCTAAAAAGCAGATACGGGGTTCCACAGATCTAGCTGTGCCCTGATCAGAAGAGCTAAACTGAGGTAGGGAGTTAACAAAGCATGAAGGACCCTACCCTGTGAGGTGAAGAGATGCCAGCTCCCACACCTAGCTTCAACAAAGGGAGCAGAAAGCATTCAGCATCTTCCAGGAATACGGACCGAAACATGCAAGATAAAATAATCCAGCATTCATTTTCAGTGGGTTGGTAAAAGTCTGCAAGATTAATCTCTCTCAGAAACATTAGGTGGCATAGAGATGAGAGTCTCTCTCTCTGGAGGTATGGTGTAACCCAGAAAGCGTTAGATCAACGTACCTCAAAGAAGCAACAAACATAACACAAAACCTTCCAGAAAGACATATACTACCTTACAAAAGTCAGACATGATTTGTTCACGCCCTATATATATTCCATCAGGGGGATTTAAAACACCACAACAGATCACAAGATACTCCTTTCCAGAAACGTCTGGATTTCTTTACAAAACAATAAATACACTTGCTTTTATGCTATTTTGTTCTTTTCGCAACATTGGCAGTTAAGTTACTTATTGTCAGTGTTCCCACATATCACCATTACTAAAGATGTGAGGGGGCCACTTCTGAAATGTTTACCCAATTTTGTCACTTTTAATCTAGCACAACGGTGCACTCACTCTAAAACCCCTGCTCATAATGATACAGTTATTTACTCATAGAAAATTCTTCCTCTGCAATCCACCATTTTCTTGTCAACGTCACCATATCGATTCACATTTCTCCCTCACAGTAACACCGAGCACTACCAGGAAAACAACACCAACCACATCTCTCTCTACAACTTCAAAAACCACTGCATCAACAGAGTCCATCCCAACGCCCTCACCAAAAACCCCTCGAATAAGAACTACGACAACGACTGTGCCTTCCACCAAGTCTACCGAAACCAGTACAACCGCCACACCAACTACACCCACAACCCTCACTCTCACCACGACTACCTTGTCCACTAGCTCACCAGAGAGCACAACATCAAAGTCAACCCCTACCATTTCCACTACCTTTACCACGCCCACCACAACCACCACACCAACTACACTCACAAGCGTCTCTCTGACGACCACGGCCCCGACCAGTACTTCACCGGGGAGCACCGCCTCTGAGTCCACCGCCCCAAGCACCGTGAAAACAACTACGCTGACGACAGTTTCTCCAACGACTACGTCAACTAAGTCCACAACGGGGTCAACACCAACAGGTACACAAACCTCCCCCATAGGAGATTGAAGCCCATTCTTGTGGGAAGTGTATGGTGTAAACACAGCATTTTCCCTTTTCTATCTAACTTGCTTTTTCTCACAACACTAAGCTCACTCTTCCAATATATCCCACCTCCTTTTCAGATTCTTAATCATTAGGATTGCATAGATCCCTTTAGAGATTTGACTCAAACTAATTCCTGGGGACGGACACAGAGGCAATCCAGTTTCTGTACCTTCCTGAAAAAGGCACATCCTGGAAACCATTTCCTCTCAACGTGGCTGAAAGGAAACAGACCCAGGGAGTTTAAAATGGGTTGCAGATACGAGTCAAACACTGTGGGTGCTTTCTCTCCCATTGATGCACTCCAGTCCATTCATTTTGTTTTCCAGTTAGGCCAAGTTAACAGCCATGGTTGATGGTTTGGTAAGGGCTACTTCATTTAGTCACACTGACAGGATTCAAGCTTTTTTCTTTTCTTTACACTCTTGCTTTGCATGAAAAGAGTCACCTAGACATACTACTCCTGTCTCAAGGGGAGAGTTCCACAGTCGGTGGGTAAAATCAGAGTTCTAGATCAGCCTTGTTCATCCGTTTTGACTTTAGCCCCTCAAAATGATTTAAACAGTCCCGCCCCACTACTTTCCCAACCAGTAAACACCCTTGCAAATGTGTGCATTTTTAAAACGGTTGGCAATTAAGTCATTTATTTCAACCGCTGGCCCATTCTCCATTACTAAAGGATGACAGAGGGCCACTTCTCAATTGTTTGCAAAAAAGAAATTGCCATTGATCTAGCACAAAGTTGCCTTCATTCTAAAACCCCTGTTCATAGTGATACAATTATTTAGTCATGGTAAACTCTTCCTCTGCAATCTACCATTTTCTTGTCAACGTCACCATATCGATTCACATTTCTCCCTCACAGTAACACCGAGCACTACCAGGAAAACAACACCAACCACATCTCTCTCTACAACTTCAAAAACCACTGCATCAACAGAGTCCATCCCAACGCCCTCACCAAAAACCCCTCGAATAAGAACTACGACAACGACTGTGCCTTCCACCAAGTCTACCGAAACCAGTACAACCGCCACACCAACTACACCCACAACCCTCACTCTCACCACGACTACCTTGTCCACTAGCTCACCAGAGAGCACAACATCAAAGTCAACCCCTACCATTTCCACTACCTTTACCACGCCCACCACAACCACCACACCAACTACACTCACAAGCGTCTCTCTGACGACCACGGCCCCGACCAGTACTTCACCGGAGAGCACCGCCTCTGAGTCCACCGCCCCAAGCACCGTGAAAACAACTACGCTGACGACAGTTTCTCCAACGACTACGTCAACTAAGTCCACAACGGGGTCAACACCAACAGGTACACAAACCTCCCCCATAGGAGATTGAAGCCCATTCTTGTGGGAAGTGTATGGTGTAAACACAGCATTTTCCCTTTTCTATCTAACTTGCTTTTTCTCACAACACTAAGCTCACTCTTCCAATATATCCCACCTCCTTTTCAGATTCTTAATCATTAGGATTGCATAGATCCCTTTAGAGATTTGACTCAAACTAATTCCTGGGGACGGACACAGAGGCAATCCAGTCTCTGTACCTTCCTGAAAAAGGCACATCCTGGAAACCATTTCCTCTCAACGTGGCTGAAAGGAAACAGACCCAGGGAGTTTAAAATGGGTTGCAGATACGAGTCAAACACTGTGGGTGCTTTCTCTCCCATTGATGCACTCCAGTCCATTCATTTTGTTTTCCAGTTAGGCCAAGTTAACAGCCATGGTTGATGGTTTGGTAAGGCCTACTTCATTTAGTCACACTGACAGGATTCAAGCTTTTTTCTTTTCTTTACACTCTTGCTTTGCATGAAAAGAGTCACCTAGACATACTACTCCTGTCTCAAGGGGAGAGTTCCACAGTCGGTGGGTAAAATCAGAGTTCTAGATCAGCCTTGTTCATCCGTTTTGACTTTAGCCCCTCAAAATGATATAAACAGTCCCGCCCCACTACTTTCCCAACCAGTAAACACCCTTGCAAATGTGTGCATTTTTAAAATGGTTGGCAATTAAGTCATTTATTTCAACCGCTGGCCCATTCTCCATTACTAAAGGATGAGAGAGGGCCACTTCTCAATTGTTTGCAAAAAAGAAATTGCCGTTGATCTAGCACAAAGTTGCCTTCATTCTAAAACCCCTGTTCATAGTGATACAATTATTTAGTCATGGTAAACTCTTCCTCTGCAATCTACCATTTTCTTGTCAACGTCACCATATCGATTCACATTTCTCCCTCACAGTAACACCGAGCACTACCAGGAAAACAACACCAACCACATCTCTCTCTACAACTTCAAAAACCACTGCATCAACAGAGTCCATCCCAACGCCCTCACCAAAAACCCCTCGAATAAGAACTACGACAACGACTGTGCCTTCCACCAAGTCTACCGAAACCAGTACAACCGCCACACCAACTACACCCACAACCCTCACTCTCACCACGACTACCTTGTCCACTAGCTCACCAGAGAGCACAACATCAAAGTCAACCCCTACCATTTCCACTACCTTTACCACGCCCACCACAACCACCACACCAACTACACTCACAAGCGTCACTCTGACAACGACGGCCCCGACCAGTACTTCACCGGAGAGCACCGCATCTGAGTCCACCACCCTAAGCACCGTGAAAACAACTACGCTGACGACAGTTTCTCCAACTACTACGTCAACTAAGTCCACAACGGGGGCAACACCAACAGGTACATTTTAGTCATTGCTTTCATTCTGTACCTGGGTAATTACCGGTATAATAATTCATTTTTACGCCACATAGGCTTCTTCAGCCAAACATGACTGAAGCATTACTCTTTGGTACCTAGATGTCGAAAGGCCAGGGGAACTTTTTGCTTCATTGGCCTTGCTCTCTGCTCCTCATCCCCTCCCCCACACCCAGCTCCTTCTGACATTTCTCTGTTCAGACTAATTGGCAAAGGTCCCCTTCCACAGTGCCCTGCAGTCACTCACGTCTTGGAGAGCAAGGAAGCTCAATCATCTCGCTAGGAGAGGTAGCCACATCTCCTTGCTGTGGTACTCACTGACAAGGAGCATTTTCCAGTTAGGCCAATATAATTGCATTGATTGATGGTTAAGAAAGCCTACTTCATTTAGTCACCTTCCCGCGATTCAACCCTTTTTCTTTACTTTTCACTCTTCCTTTGCAGGAAAAGAGCCAACTAAACCTAGTACTCCATCCTCATCTGGTGAGTTGACAGTTCGTGAAATAAGAGTTACAGATTAGCCTTGCTCGTCTCAATTTTAGACCCTTGCATTGAGCCCTTCCAGATAAGGTTGCAAGGACACTAGGGACAAGGTGCCCTCTGGAAGCTAAAATAGCTCCCTGCACCTTCGGTATCTTTTCTGGGCCTAAAAAGCAGATACGGGGTTCCACAGATCTAGCTGTGCCCTGATCAGAAGAGCTAAACTGAGGTAGGGAGTTAACAAAGCATGAAGGACCCTACCCTGTGAGGTGAAGAGATGCCAGCTCCCACACCTAGCTTCAACAAAGGGAGCAGAAAGCATTCAGCATCTTCCAGGAATACGGACCGAAACATGCAAGATAAAATAATCCAGCATTCATTTTCAGTGGGTTGGTAAAAGTCTGCAAGATTAATCTCTCTCAGAAACATTAGGTGGCATAGAGATGAGAGTCTCTCTCTCTGGAGGTATGGTGTAACCCAGAAAGCGTTAGATCAACGTACCTCAAAGAAGCAACAAACATAACACAAAACCTTCCAGAAAGACATATACTACCTTACAAAAGTCAGACATGATTTGTTCACGCCCTATATATATTCCATCAGGGGGATTTAAAACACCACAACAGATCACAAGATACTCCTTTCCAGAAACGTCTGGATTTCTATACAAAACAGTAAATGCACTTGCTTTTATGCTATTTTGTTCTTTTCGCAACATTGGCCATTAAGTTACTTATTGTCAGTGTTCCCACTTATCACCATTACTAAAGATGTGAGGGGGCCACTTCTGAAATGTTTACCCAATTTTGTCACTTTTAATCTAGCACAACGGTGCACTCACTCTAAAACCCCTGCTCATAATGATACAGTTATTTACTCATAGAAAATTCTTCCTCTGCAATCCACCATTTTCTTGTCAACGTCACCATATCGATTCACATTTCTCCCTCACAGTAACACCGAGCACTACCAGGAAAACAACACCAACCACATCTCTCTCTACAACTTCAAAAACCACTGCATCAACAGAGTCCATCCCAACGCCCTCACCAAAAACCCCTCGAATAAGAACTACGACAACGACTGTGCCTTCCACCAAGTCTACCGAAACCAGTACAACCGCCACACCAACTACACCCACAACCCTCACTCTCACCACGACTACCTTGTCCACTAGCTCACCAGAGAGCACAACATCAAAGTCAACCCCTACCATTTCCACTACCTTTACCACGCCCACCACAACCACCACACCAACTACACTCACAAGCGTCTCTCTGACGACCACGGCCCCGACCAGTACTTCACCGGGGAGCACCGCCTCTGAGTCCACCGCCCCAAGCACCGTGAAAACAACTACGCTGACGACAGTTTCTCCAACGACTACGTCAACTAAGTCCACAACGGGGTCAACACCAACAGGTACACAAACCTCCCCCATAGGAGATTGAAGCCCATTCTTGTGGGAAGTGTATGGTGTAAACACAGCATTTTCCCTTTTCTATCTAACTTGCTTTTTCTCACAACACTAAGCTCACTCTTCCAATATATCCCACCTCCTTTTCAGATTCTTAATCATTAGGATTGCATAGATCCCTTTAGAGATTTGACTCAAACTAATTCCTGGGGACGGACACAGAGGCAATCCAGTTTCTGTACCTTCCTGAAAAAGGCACATCCTGGAAACCATTTCCTCTCAACGTGGCTGAAAGGAAACAGACCCAGGGAGTTTAAAATGGGTTGCAGATACGAGTCAAACACTGTGGGTGCTTTCTCTCCCATTGATGCACTCCAGTCCATTCATTTTGTTTTCCAGTTAGGCCAAGTTAACAGCCATGGTTGATGGTTTGGTAAGGGCTACTTCATTTAGTCACACTGACAGGATTCAAGCTTTTTTCTTTTCTTTACACTCTTGCTTTGCATGAAAAGAGTCACCTAGACATACTACTCCTGTCTCAAGGGGAGAGTTCCACAGTCGGTGGGTAAAATCAGAGTTCTAGATCAGCCTTGTTCATCCGTTTTGACTTTAGCCCCTCAAAATGATTTAAACAGTCCCGCCCCACTACTTTCCCAACCAGTAAACACCCTTGCAAATGTGTGCATTTTTAAAACGGTTGGCAATTAAGTCATTTATTTCAACCGCTGGCCCATTCTCCATTACTAAAGGATGAGAGAGGGCCACTTCTCAATTGTTTGCAAAAAAGAAATTGCCATTGATCTAGCACAAAGTTGCCTTCATTCTAAAACCCCTGTTCATAGTGATACAGTTATTTAGTCATGGTAAACTCTTCCTCTGCAATCTACCATTTTCTTGTCAACGTCACCATATCGATTCACATTTCTCCCTCACAGTAACACCGAGCACTACCAGGAAAACAACACCAACCACATCTCTCTCTACAACTTCAAAAACCACTGCATCAACAGAGTCCATCCCAACGCCCTCACCAAAAACCCCTCGAATAAGAACTACGACAACGACTGTGCCTTCCACCAAGTCTACCGAAACCAGTACAACCGCCACACCAACTACACCCACAACCCTCACTCTCACCACGACTACCTTGTCCACTAGCTCACCAGAGAGCACAACATCAAAGTCAACCCCTACCATTTCCACTACCTTTACCACGCCCACCACAACCACCACACCAACTACACTCACAAGCGTCACTCTGACAACGACGGCCCCGACCAGTACTTCACCGGAGAGCACCGCATCTGAGTCCACCACCCTAAGCACCGTGAAAACAACTACGCTGACGACAGTTTCTCCAACTACTACGTCAACTAAGTCCACAACGGGGGCAACACCAACAGGTACATTTTAGTCATTGCTTTCATTCTGTACCTGGGTAATTACCGGTATAATAATTCATTTTTACGCCACATAGGCTTCTTCAGCCAAACATGACTGAAGCATTACTCTTTGGTACCTAGATGTCGAAAGGCCAGGGGAACTTTTTGCTTCATTGGCCTTGCTCTCTGCTCCTCATCCCCTCCCCCACACCCAGCTCCTTCTGACATTTCTCTGTTCAGACTAATTGGCAAAGGTCCCCTTCCACAGTGCCCTGCAGTCACTCACGTCTTGGAGAGCAAGGAAGCTCAATCATCTCGCTAGGAGAGGTAGCCACATCTCCTTGCTGTGGTACTCACTGACAAGGAGCATTTTCCAGTTAGGCCAATATAATTGCATTGATTGATGGTTAAGAAAGCCTACTTCATTTAGTCACCTTCCCGCGATTCAACCCTTTTTCTTTACTTTTCACTCTTCCTTTGCAGGAAAAGAGCCAACTAAACCTAGTACTCCATCCTCATCTGGTGAGTTGACAGTTCGTGAAATAAGAGTTACAGATTAGCCTTGCTCGTCTCAATTTTAGACCCTTGCATTGAGCCCTTCCAGATAAGGTTGCAAGGACACTAGGGACAAGGTGCCCTCTGGAAGCTAAAATAGCTCCCTGCACCTTCGGTATCTTTTCTGGGCCTAAAAAGCAGATACGGGGTTCCACAGATCTAGCTGTGCCCTGATCAGAAGAGCTAAACTGAGGTAGGGAGTTAACAAAGCATGAAGGACCCTACCCTGTGAGGTGAAGAGATGCCAGCTCCCACACCTAGCTTCAACAAAGGGAGCAGAAAGCATTCAGCATCTTCCAGGAATACGGACCGAAACATGCAAGATAAAATAATCCAGCATTCATTTTCAGTGGGTTGGTAAAAGTCTGCAAGATTAATCTCTCTCAGAAACATTAGGTGGCATAGAGATGAGAGTCTCTCTCTCTGGAGGTATGGTGTAACCCAGAAAGCGTTAGATCAACGTACCTCAAAGAAGCAACAAACATAACACAAAACCTTCCAGAAAGACATATACTACCTTACAAAAGTCAGACATGATTTGTTCACGCCCTATATATATTCCATCAGGGGGATTTAAAACACCACAACAGATCACAAGATACTCCTTTCCAGAAACGTCTGGATTTCTATACAAAACAGTAAATGCACTTGCTTTTATGCTATTTTGTTCTTTTCGCAACATTGGCCATTAAGTTACTTATTGTCAGTGTTCCCACTTATCACCATTACTAAAGATGTGAGGGGGCCACTTCTGAAATGTTTACCCAATTTTGTCACTTTTAATCTAGCACAACGGTGCACTCACTCTAAAACCCCTGCTCATAATGATACAGTTATTTACTCATAGAAAATTCTTCCTCTGCAATCCACCATTTTCTTGTCAACGTCACCATATCGATTCACATTTCTCCCTCACAGTAACACCGAGCACTACCAGGAAAACAACACCAACCACATCTCTCTCTACAACTTCAAAAACCACTGCATCAACAGAGTCCATCCCAACGCCCTCACCAAAAACCCCTCGAATAAGAACTACGACAACGACTGTGCCTTCCACCAAGTCTACCGAAACCAGTACAACCGCCACACCAACTACACCCACAACCCTCACTCTCACCACGACTACCTTGTCCACTAGCTCACCAGAGAGCACAACATCAAAGTCAACCCCTACCATTTCCACTACCTTTACCACGCCCACCACAACCACCACACCAACTACACTCACAAGCGTCTCTCTGACGACCACGGCCCCGACCAGTACTTCACCGGGGAGCACCGCCTCTGAGTCCACCGCCCCAAGCACCGTGAAAACAACTACGCTGACGACAGTTTCTCCAACGACTACGTCAACTAAGTCCACAACGGGGTCAACACCAACAGGTACACAAACCTCCCCCATAGGAGATTGAAGCCCATTCTTGTGGGAAGTGTATGGTGTAAACACAGCATTTTCCCTTTTCTATCTAACTTGCTTTTTCTCACAACACTAAGCTCACTCTTCCAATATATCCCACCTCCTTTTCAGATTCTTAATCATTAGGATTGCATAGATCCCTTTAGAGATTTGACTCAAACTAATTCCTGGGGACGGACACAGAGGCAATCCAGTCTCTGTACCTTCCTGAAAAAGGCACATCCTGGAAACCATTTCCTCTCAACGTGGCTGAAAGGAAACAGACCCAGGGAGTTTAAAATGGGTTGCAGATACGAGTCAAACACTGTGGGTGCTTTCTCTCCCATTGATGCACTCCAGTCCATTCATTTTGTTTTCCAGTTAGGCCAAGTTAACAGCCATGGTTGATGGTTTGGTAAGGGCTACTTCATTTAGTCACACTGACAGGATTCAAGCTTTTTTCTTTTCTTTACACTCTTGCTTTGCATGAAAAGAGTCACCTAGACATACTACTCCTGTCTCAAGGGGAGAGTTCCACAGTCGGTGGGTAAAATCAGAGTTCTAGATCAGCCTTGTTCATCCGTTTTGACTTTAGCCCCTCAAAATGATTTAAACAGTCCCGCCCCACTACTTTCCCAACCAGTAAACACCCTTGCAAATGTGTGCATTTTTAAAACGGTTGGCAATTAAGTCATTTATTTCAACCGCTGGCCCATTCTCCATTACTAAAGGATGACAGAGGGCCACTTCTCAATTGTTTGCAAAAAAGAAATTGCCATTGATCTAGCACAAAGTTGCCTTCATTCTAAAACCCCTGTTCATAGTGATACAGTT
The DNA here is from genome assembly GCF_011386835.1 of Chrysemys picta bellii. Taxonomy (NCBI): domain Eukaryota; kingdom Metazoa; phylum Chordata; order Testudines; family Emydidae; genus Chrysemys; species Chrysemys picta. The sequence continues at coordinate 35,248,074 of NC_088794.1, read as the reverse complement.
ATTTAGTCATGGTAAACTCTTCCTCTGCAATCTACCATTTTCTTGTCAACGTCACCATATCGATTCACATTTCTCCCTCACAGTAACACCGAGCACTACCAGGAAAACAACACCAACCACATCTCTCTCTACAACTTCAAAAACCACTGCATCAACAGAGTCCATCCCAACGCCCTCACCAAAAACCCCTCGAATAAGAACTACGACAACGACTGTGCCTTCCACCAAGTCTACCGAAACCAGTACAACCGCCACACCAACTACACCCACAACCCTCACTCTCACCACGACTACCTTGTCCACTAGCTCACCAGAGAGCACAACATCAAAGTCAACCCCTACCATTTCCACTACCTTTACCACGCCCACCACAACCACCACACCAACTACACTCACAAGCGTCACTCTGACAACGACGGCCCCGACCAGTACTTCACCGGAGAGCACCGCATCTGAGTCCACCACCCTAAGCACCGTGAAAACAACTACGCTGACGACAGTTTCTCCAACTACTACGTCAACTAAGTCCACAACGGGGGCAACACCAACAGGTACATTTTAGTCATTGCTTTCATTCTGTACCTGGGTAATTACCGGTATAATAATTCATTTTTACGCCACATAGGCTTCTTCAGCCAAACATGACTGAAGCATTACTCTTTGGTACCTAGATGTCGAAAGGCCAGGGGAACTTTTTGCTTCATTGGCCTTGCTCTCTGCTCCTCATCCCCTCCCCCACACCCAGCTCCTTCTGACATTTCTCTGTTCAGACTAATTGGCAAAGGTCCCCTTCCACAGTGCCCTGCAGTCACTCACGTCTTGGAGAGCAAGGAAGCTCAATCATCTCGCTAGGAGAGGTAGCCACATCTCCTTGCTGTGGTACTTACTGACAAGGAGCATTTTCCAGTTAGGCCAATATAATTGCATTGATTGATGGTTAAGGAGGCCTACTTCATTTAGTCACCTTCCCGCGATTCAACCCTTTTTCTTTACTTTTCACTCTTCCTTTGCAGGAAAAGAGCCAACTAAACCTAGTACTCCATCCTCATCTGGTGAGTTGACAGTTCGTGAAATAAGAGTTACAGATTAGCCTTGCTCGTCTCAATTTTAGACCCTTGCATTGAGCCCTTCCAGATAAGGTTGCAAAGACACTAGGGACAAGGTGCCCTCTGGAAGCTAAAATAGCTCCCTGCACCTTCGGTATCTTTTCTGGGCCTAAAAAGCAGATACGGGGTACCACAGATCTAGCTGTGCCCTGATCAAAACATTTAAACTGAGGTAGGGAGTTAACAAAGCATGAAGGACCCTACCCTGTGAGGTGAAGAGATGCCAGCTCCCACACCTAGCTTCAACAGAGGGATCAGAACGCATTCAGCATCTTCCAGGAATAGGGACCGAAACATGCAAGATAAAATAATCCAGCATTCATTTTTAGTGGATTGGTAAAGGTCTGCAAGCATAATCTCTCTCAGAAACATTAGGTGGCATAGAGATGAGAGTATCTCTCTCTGGAGGTATGGTGTAACCCAGAAAGCTTTAGATCAACGTACCACAAAGAAGCAACAAACATAACACAAAACCTTCCAGAAAGACATATACTACCTTACAAAAGTCAGACATGATTTGTTCACGCCCTATATATCTTCCATCAGGGGGGTTTAAAACACCACAACCGATCACAAGATACTCCTTTCCAGAAACGTCTGGATTTCTATACAAAACAGTAAATGCACTTGCTTTTATGCTATTTTGTTCTTTTCGCAACATTGGCAATTAAGTTACTTATTGTCAGTGTTCCCACTTATCACCATTACTAAAGATGTGAGGGGGCCACTTCTGAAATGTTTACCCAATTTTGTCACTTTTAATCTAGCACAACGGTGCACTCACTCTAAAACCCCTGCTCATAATGATACAGTTATTTACTCATAGAAAATTCTTCCTCTGCAATCCACCGTTTTCTTGTCCATGTCACCCTATCGATTCACATTTCTCCCACACAGTAACTAAGACCGTGGAAACCACAACACCGAGAAGTACCAGCAAAACAACACCAACCACATCTGTCTCTACAACATCCAAAACCTCTGCATCAACAGAGTCCAGGCCTACATTCTCACCAATAATAAGTCTAAGAAGCACCTCCTCTCCAAAAACCGCTCCAGCAGAAATTGTGACAACGACTATGCCTCCCACCAAGTCTACCGAAACCAGTACAACCGCCACACCAACTACACCCACAACCCTCACTCTCACCACGACTACCTTGTCCACTAGCTCACCAGAGAGCACAACATCAAAGTCAACCCCTACCATTTCCACTACCTTTACCACGCCCACCACAACCACCACACCAACTACACTCACAAGCGTCTCTCTGACGACCACGGCCCCGACCAGTACTTCACCGGAGAGCACCGCCTCTGAGTCCACCGCCCCAAGCACCGTGAAAACAACTACGCTGACGACAGTTTCTCCAACGACTACGTCAACTAAGTCCACAACGGGGTCAACACCAACAGGTACACAAACCTCCCCCATAGGAGATTGAAGCCCATTCTTGTGGGAAGTGTATGGTGTAAACACAGCATTTTCCCTTTTCTATCTAACTTGCTTTTTCTCACAACACTAAGCTCACTCTTCCAATATATCCCACCTCCTTTTCAGATTCTTAATCATTAGGATTGCATAGATCCCTTTAGAGATTTGACTCAAACTAATTCCTGGGGACGGACACAGAGGCAATCCAGTCTCTGTACCTTCCTGAAAAAGGCACATCCTGGAAACCATTTCCTCTCAACGTGGCTGAAAGGAAACAGACCCAGGGAGTTTAAAATGGGTTGCAGATACGAGTCAAACAATGTGGGTGCTTTCTCTCTCATTCATGCACTCCAGTCCATTCATTTTGTTTTCCAGTTAGGCCAAGTTAACAGCCATGGTTGATGGTTTGGTAAGGCCTACTTCATTTAGTCACACTGACAGGATTCAAGCTTTTTTCTTTTCTTTACACTTTTGCTTTGCATGAAAAGAGTCACCTAGACATACTACTCCAGTCTCAAGGGGAGAGTTCCACAATCGGTTGGTAAAATCAGAGATCTAGATCAGCCTTGTTCATCCGTCTTGACTTTAGCCCCTCAAAATGATTTAAACAGTCCCGCCCCACTACTTTCCCAACCAGTAAACACCCTTGCAAATGTGTGCATTTTTAAAACGGTTGGCAATTAAGTCATTTATTTCAACCGCTGGCCCATTCTCCATTACTAAAGGATGAGAGAGGGCCACTTCTCAATTGTTTGCAAAAAAGAAATTGCCATTGATCTAGCACAAAGTTGCCTTCATTCTAAAACCCCTGTTCATAGTGATACAATTATTTAGTCATGGTAAACTCTTCCTCTGCAATCTACCATTTTCTTGTCAACGTCACCATATCGATTCACATTTCTCCCTCACAGTAACACCGAGCACTACCAGGAAAACAACACCAACCACATCTCTCTCTACAACTTTCATATGCTTAATCATTAGGATTGCATAGATACTTGTAGATATTTGACTCCAACTAATTCCTGGGTACAGACACAGAGGCCAATACACCCGCTTCATTCCAGTGCAATCCAGTCTCTATACATTCCTGAGAAAAGTACATACCAAAAACCATTTCCATTTTAGACATATATTAATTGAAAAGAGTGCGGCATGGTTTCTTCCATCCTTATATATGTTCCATCAGTAGGAATTAAACCACCTATATTCTCTCCCCTTCAGAAACCCTTGTTCATTTATGTTTTTTTAACAAGCTTGGCACTAATGGTACTTATTTCTAGTGCTCCCCCATTTCTTCATTACTAAAGGATGAGAGAGGGCCACCTGTCAGTTATTTCCAAAATTTTTTTCATTTAATCTAGCATAAAGTTGGGCTCTCTCTAAAAAGCTTGTTCAAGTTTAGGTTATTATATATTCATTTAAATGTTGTTTTTGCAATCTATAATTTTCTTGTCAATCTGACCATATCAACTCATATTTCTCCCTCACAGTAACAAAGGCCATACGAACCACACCACCACAAAGAACTACCCCCAGAAGTACGACGAAAACATCACCAACCACATCAGTCTCCACAACATCCAAAACCACTGCGTCAACAGAGTCCACCTCAACCTCCATACCAAAAACTAGGCTGATAACCACAACTCTGACAACGACTACTCCTTCCACTATGTCTACTCAGTCCAGCACAACTGCCACACCAACTACACCAACAACCGTCACATTGACAACAACTACCTTGACCACTAGTTCAACAGAGAGCACCACCTCAGAGTCTACCTCCACCCAAACCACTACTTCTACCACCACAAAAACCACAATGTTGACATCCTCTACCCCTTCCATTACCTCTACCAAGTCCAGCACAACCACCACACCAACTACACCCACGACCGTCACTCTGACGACAGCCCCGAGCAGTACTTCAACGGAGAGCACCACATCAGAGTCCACCACCCCAAGCACCGTAAAAACAGCTACACTGACGACAGTTACTCCAGCTACTACATCAACTCAGTCCACAACGGGGGCAACACCAACAGGTACATTTTAGTCATTGCTTTCATTCTGTTCCTGGGTAATTACCAGTATAATAACTGATTTTTACGCCACATAGGCTTCTTCAGCCAAACATAACTGAAGCGTTACTCTTTGGTACCTAGATGTCGAAAGGCCAGGGGAACATTTTTTTCTTCATTGGCTTTGCACTCTGCTCCCCAGCCCCTCCCCCCACCCAGCTTCTTCTGACATTTCTCTGTTCAGACTAATTGGCAAAGGTCCCCGTCCACAGTGCCCTGCAGTCACTCCAATCCGGCAGAACGAGGGAGCCCAATCTTTCCCCTAGCAGGCAAAGCCAAGACTCCTTGCTGTGGAGCTCACTGCCAAGGAAGGGGAGGAAACAAGTTACAGGATAGGGGAAACTTGGAATCTTGTAGGGAAGAGAGACTATGAGAAAAGAGCAGCCCCTGTCACAAAGCTCCACCACAGGAGATTAAATGCCATTCTTGTAAGAAGTGTATGGTGTAAACACAGCATTTTTCCTGTTCTATCTAACTTGCTTTTTCTCACAACACAAAGCTCGCTCTTCCAATATATCCCACCTCCTTTTCAGATTCTTAATCATTAGGATTGCATAGATCCTTGTAGATATATAACTCGAACTAATTCCTGGGTACGGACACAGAGGCCAATACACCCAATTCATTCCAATGCAATCCAGTCTCTATACCTTTTTGTGAAAGGCACATACCAAAAACCATTTGCACCATCTGTGGTTGAAAGGAAACACACCAGAGAGTTTGAAATGGGTTGTAAATAAGAGTCGAAGAATGTGAATGCTGTCTCTCTCACATATGCACTCCATGCATATCCACAGCTATTTTCCAATTAGGTGAATATAATAGCCTTGGTTGATGGTTTGGTAAGGCCTACTTCCATTAGTCACACTCACAGGGTTCAAGCTGTTTTCTTTTCTTTACACTCTTGCTTTGCATGAAATGGGTCAGCTAAACCTACTACTCCTGCCTCAAGTCAAATCTTCCACCCTGAAGTGCTCCCCCATTTCTTCATTACTGAAGGATGAGAGAGGGTCACTTGTCAGTTATTTCCATTTTTTTTCTTGTTTAATCTAGCACAAAAGTTGAGCTCTCTCTAAAAACCTTGTTCATATTCATATAATTTGTTATGGTAAACTCTTCTTCTGCAATCCACCATTTTCTTGTCAGTCTCACCATATCAACTCACATTTCTCTCTGACAGTAATAAAGACTATAGAAAGCACATCACCACAAAGAACTATCCTCATCAGTACGACGAAAACAACACCAATAACATCTGTCTCTACAACGTCCAAAACCACTATTTCTACAGAGTCCACTCCAACCTCCTCACCAAAAACTAGGCTGATAACCACAACTCTGACAACGACTACTCCTTCTACTACGTCTACGGTGTCCAGCACAACCGCCATACCAACTACACCCACAACCGTCACTCTGACGACAACTACCTTGACCACTAGTTCAGCGAAGACCATCATATCAAAGTCCACCTCCCCGCAAACCATTACCTCTACCACCACAAAAACCACATCACTGACAACCCCTATACCTTCCATTACCTCTGCCACATCCAGCACAACCACCACCCCAACTACACTCACATCTGTCACGCTGACGACAACGGTCCCAACAGCTAGGTCAACATCAGAGTCCATCACCCCAAGCACCATAAAAGCCACAACACTGACAGGAATTTCTTCTACTGCTATTTCAACTAAATCCACAATGAGGACAACACCAACAGGTACATTTTACTCTTTCCTTTCATTCTGTGCATGGGAAATTACTGGTATAATACTTGTCTTTTAATTGCTTTTATGCAACACAGATTTCTTTATTCAAAAATGTTGGAACCATTACTCTTTGTTACCTTCTTTTGATCACCACAGAAAGCTCACTGGTCCAAAATATTATATATATGCCAATTTAAATATCTTGTTTGATAGTTTGAGGTGTCTTCATTTAGCCACATCATATGTTCATTTTTTCCCTTTCTTTAAACTCTTACTTTGCAGTAATAAAGTCAACTAGAAAAACCACAACTTCCAGTACTTCTATTAAATCCACTACAAGCACTTCACAAACAACTACGCCAATCTCTACCTCAACTGAATTTTCAACATTGGAATCCACCACTCTGCCTAATGCCACTACCTCAATCACCAAAAAACCGATATCAAAAATGACTACGTCCACATCTACGGCTTCGACTCTCACTGTGATAACATCCACTACTCCGAAAACCACAACCATCAAAATCACAACTTTTTCAACTACCCCAACTAGTTCATCAACTGAGACAGCCACAATCAAATCAACTACATACATAACACCAACCACAACAAAAACCACAGCTCTATTCAATGAAACAACTACAGCTTCTACTGCATTTACTACAGGCTTTCACCCCCCTGGTAAGTTTTAAATGGAGTATTATGCAATCTGTTATAGTTTGTTGTCTTTTTTGTACGCTACAATCACTTTTAACATAATTTTAAAATAATTTTTCTGAATGTTTATATGTAAGAGCTTATACATCTTATAGTCATAAACGATGATAGTTAAACAAACATTAGCAAATGTCCCTAATTGCATTCTGTCTCCATCCCACTTTCTCCTTTTTATTTTGATACACATATTCCTGCAGCTGAAAAATATGGGTTTTATGTGAAGTAATACATTTTATTCAGAATGTATTCAGCTAAGCAGCCTTCTTAAGATCCCACCAATAAATATCTAACAATCATCATTAGTATTTCTTGGTGATATAATATGCCATTTTTGATATATTCAAACCCTTTTTTATTTTTCATTATATTCTGAACAGAACACTGCCATTTGGAGATTCATCAATATAGCCATTAACCAGGACAAAATTTTCACTTTAGTAGAGTGTTCATGCAAGAATAGCCAAGAAGTGTCATAGGTTATTGGTTATATTATTAATTTGGTATGCTTTAACTTTACATGCTTTTGCAATGTTATGTGTCTTTCTCCTATTAAAATAGTTCCTTTTACAACAAGACAAAAAAGTAGGGAAACGACGAAGTTCCCCAACTATTTTTTTTATTTTGCATTTATTTTTCTGATCCTTTCTCTCTTTCTTTTTAGGCTCTGTGGAGTATTTAGACACCTTTTCCTTCCTGCCACAAACCCTGCTGTTCTGTCGGCATTGGTTTATGGCTTAACCACCGTCTTCAACTCGTTGTTATAAAAATAATTTTGATAGTTGAACATTTCCACTTTTAGCTTTTAGAGCAGAAAATGCATTAGAATTGGCTGAAAGTACCATAGACCACTGTTAAAATTGGTACTTCACATTGTAGGATGGGAAGATTTAAATTGTCCCCCCTGTATTTGAGTCTTCCTTTTCTCTCAACTTACTTCTCCCGTTCACCAGTTTTACGTGACCAGGATGGGAGTGTTGTGTTTGAGTGATGAATTCCCAACTATTTGTGAGTTGGTGCATGTAGCATGACAATGCCTGTTAAGAATTTGATAATTACTCACGTTTCCCCAAGGTTACATACTAGTTCATTCAGGTCTTTCCTTTGCTAGGCTATTTGGAAAAGTTAGAGGGTAATGTTTTTCAAAAGCATGTTAGTGACTTAGGAGCCTAAGTTTCATTGACTTATTTAGGTACCTAAGTCTCTTTGGAAAATATAACTTGGAGGGTACACTTTTGAAAATTTTGGAAGATAATTGCAGTCAGAGCAGTTCTCTATATTTTGCAGATCTTTGCTTGCTTAACCAATTGTGTAACTGCCTGTCACAATTCTGCCGTCACTCACATTACATGTCTGACAACCAAATGGTCTCTTTGTACTGAAGTACTGACTATCTTTGGTAACTGAGGTGAAAAAGCATTCAGATTAAGAGCTCTATCTATTTTTCTGATGAAACAGAAAAGTATCTTGTTTCATGCAACAGCCATCATTTGAAATGGATTGTATAACTCATTTTGTCAAGTGTTTTCTGATACCATGGGGTAGGAAAGGGACTATATAAATCCAAGATAATTTCTGTAGTTTGAAGATTGAGCACCCTGATTAAAGGATATGACATTGTGCTATTTATACCTGATTAAAATACCCTATACTGCCCTTGATGTTACTCCGGTAGTGAGCCCCTTGTTGGAATGGGAGAAAAATTAAATCTCAAAAGATTTCCGCCACTATTTGATCTTTTAAGTTTTGATATCTGCTTTGTTTCTTTTCATTCTCACAGTTTACTGTGTATTCCTTTTTCACAGGCACAGTGCCTACTTTACTAACTACAACACCTTCAAAAGGTTAGTTCCTCAGTCAGTGAGCAATGTAATAGTGCTGTGTTGGCTTCCATGATATTTTGTTATTATAATGCTATTTTCTTTCCTCTAACACTTTTTCACCCCCTATGTGGGTAATTCATATACGTTTCCTGACCTTTCAGGACATTACCAATGCCTTTCAAAAAGCTGAGTTTTAATCAAAATGAAGGGCTCAAATAATTGCTCTTGAGAGACAGACTATAAAATAATGGTTGGAAGGAGGCATCCCATCCTTGTGTCTAATAGGATAGACTTTACGGTTCCTAATAATTTATTCCATTTACCTTGTCAATACTATAGTCTGGTCCTACAGCCCAGCAACCCTTCTTTTGGATGAGAGGCTTAGCACTGCTCTAAGTACTCATTAGAGAAGATCACTTAAGAATCATAGAGTATCAAGGTTGGAAGGGACCTCAGGAGGTCATCTAGTCCAATCTCCTGCTTAAAGCAGACCAATCCCCATGCAGATTTTTGCCCTAGATCCCTAAGTGGCCCCCTCAAGGATTGAACTCACAGCCCTGGGTTTAGCAGGTCAATGCTCAAACCACTAAGTAGAATGAGGTGCTGAGACACAGGGGGAAAGCAATCTCTGTTCACAGCACTCCCAGACTAGGAGCATTAGACCTTTCAGTCAACGTACTGCTCAGTGTGTAGTGTTAATTTGAGTTACCTCATGATATAAAATAAGACATCAATATATTTCACTTGGTAACCTCATTGAGCATAGTCACTAAGCAACAAGTAGCATTGTGTGTTCCACCTAGAATGCAAGTCTGGTGGGGAGGGGAGGAGAAGTAAAACTTTATAACATTAGCCTGATCAATGCTACAGCATGGACATTCTGTATGTTGGCTACATCTGACTGTCATTCGTTTTCGGACATGTTATATCAGAGAGACATACTTTAAGTCCTTAACCTCTATGCTATTTAGAAGGCAAAGAAATCAAAGATTTTTTAACCAGAACTGGCTTGATAGCCTGTATTATTTGTATCCTTTCATTCTCATCAGTAATACAATTCAAGTGTTTTCCCTGTTGAGTGTCATTTTCACTTTGTTCTTTAAAACTGGATTCTATTTCATTCATTAGAGATTCCAGTTTCTTACCCTTTTCTCAAATGTATTTTCTTGTTTCAGCTCTGATTCAACTTAGGTGCCTAAGTTAAAAATTACTTGTTTTATATTATTGGCTTGTTAATGATCAGTTCTCTTCAGCCTATTGGAAATGTCTAATTGAAATGTTTTTGCATAGGATTTAGCCTGTATGCTTTCAGTCCACCAGAGCTAATCCAATATCTTCTCAAGTTAGATTTCTGATCATTATCTTTCTTTTCTTTTACATTTGACAGAACGTTGTAGAGAGATTGAATATGAGGAGCAAGTGACTTACAAAGGATGTACTACAAATGTCACCTTGACCCGCTGTGAAGGAATGTGTCCATCTTCAGCAAAGTAAGGATCTATGAGAAATTGCACAGCAAAGATGAGCTACACCACACTGATTTATTTTATTACCTTTTTTTAAAATAATGTGTTTTGGTAAGCACCAGTCTGCTGAACTGCTTTACAAGGCAGAGAACTATATTTCCCCACTTCCCTAAAATAAAAACATGGACGTCTACGTCCAAGACATGTGTCACTTCTAAGGATGTTAAGCTGCTCTGTTCTCTTGTACAGAGGAGGTCATCACAGACTAAAATTGTCAAAAATCTCCAAGTTTACAAATAAAGGTAGAAAGCAAGCCAGGAAATTTCTCCCAAATTCATATTTGGTGACATTATATATAATGGCATTTCAGCAGTCTCCACTACATCATGCTGCATATGGATCAATTGTGTTTACAGTTATGAAAATGATTTCTCAAACAGACAGCCCCAGTGAATAAATAGAGCTGCCCAGGCAAGGGATCAAGGATCCAATAAAACTAGGAATTTGCCACTTGAATGGAGAGGTCCAGCAGTGGTGTACACTAATTCTGAACAATATAGAAGTGTTTATTATATCCGCCCAGCAGTCAACATAAAGAGCCAGGCTATTGAAAAGAAAACAGTGAATGGCTACAATATTTAACATAAGTAAATTCTGAAGCAAAAAGATGCATGCTTATAAATGAGTTCAGTTCTCCATCAGCAGTTTAAAATACAGGTTAGTAGCTAAACACAAAATGGGGTAAAACAAAAAAACAAACAAAAATAAAGATCTTAAGATTGGAGAAAGATTTTAGGGTCCACAGTATATCTGGAACTGATTTTTGAGAGGGATTACTTATCTTTCCAAGGATGTTCACCATCATCAAGGAAAGGGAGGCTAAAACATAGATAATATAATATAAATTGAGCCAATCTTTTCCTTCTTTATAGATCATATGATATAAGAATCGTAAAGGGCAAAACCAATTTTTTTTCCATTTTTCAGTTTCCCTAATTTAAATGTTTATGTAATTGTTACTGTAAACACAAATTGTTTGAGACCTCTAGGCCAAATTCTACCACGCGCACACACGGTGACAAAATTTGCTCTTTAAAATGTAGTTGGCTATAGGCATAAAACTATGAAAAATAGCATCTTCAGAGTAGAATCCGAGTCTCATCTACGTACTTTAGTGTCTAAAATTATTTTTTACTACTTTTATACCTGTTAGCTCCGTAGCGCCAGCACAGATATAGCATAGGAAGTTTCCTACTTGTTACTCTGTTATTGAGATCAGAGCCAGAAAATGACATAGCCTGACTCTCAGATTTTCAGCTGAGATTCTGGTGCTGGTAGCTAGGGAAAAAAACATTTTTAACACGCAAACTGTGCAAAGAGAAATTGTTGATGCATAATATAACCACTGTATAAACAATAGATATTTCAAAGCCATTTTGTAGAGAACCCCCATATTTTAATGGATAGCCTTAAAATTACAATTTAGGTTGGAACTCTCAAAGGAATTCAAGGGGAACTAGGCAACCAAACCCCACTAATTTTCATTGGAGTTGAGTGGCTAAGTCTCGTATGCCCTTTTGAAGCTCCAGCCTTAAAATGTAAATTGAAAGTTTTGTTTTGTATCTGTTAGGGTAGAAGTTCAGGGGTCTATATTTCTCCTGAACAAAAAGTTATCATGAACCCATAAAACAGGGCAGGTTGTTGCATTGCTTACAGACCTTTAGCTATTAAGGATTCTATTAATTCTTGCAGGAAAAACAGCACTATAACAAGTCTTTGCTGATGAATAAGAGGGAATGATCTTCAAATTTATTTTTAAAATATACATCTATAATATTTAAGCGTATCCACATGTAGCTTTCTGAATCTATTTAGGATCTTACGGCCAAATAGATAGTATAAATCATTGACTTCAATGACGCTGTGCCAGTTTGCCCCAGCTGAGGATCTGGCCCATAGTTTTATATTTATTCATTTGGCTGTGTCTTTTTATATTTTAACCTGTTTGAAGCACAAAAGGGTTTAACTCATGTTACAGACCTTTGTAGTTATAAATGCCACCACAGCAGCGTATTATGTCCAGAATCCATAAAATGACATTACTGTCAGAAGCATAGGTTAATGACACAATCCTTCAGAACCAGCTGTATCAAGTTCTCATGAATCTACACGATATGTGCTTTCCATACAAGTTAGAACATGGCCTGTAAACCCACCTCTTGTGCTAAGGGCTTGCAAACAGCTGTTTTGCCTAATCGAATACTTGATTTCTCTTCATTTTAACAGGCTAAATATCGCAAAGATGATGGTAGATGTGGAATGTGGCTGCTGTATGCCAGTCACACTACATAAAAAGGAACTGAAAATGCCTTGCCCAGACCCAGATCGCCCTGGAAAGAAGCTCATTATGGAAATCATCATATTTGGTGGCTGCGTATGTAACTATGATGGCTGCACACACTAGCTGGGCCTTTTCAAACAGTATCAAACCCGATTTTTTTTTTTAAATGAAATTACATGGTAATAATTTACAACGTTTCAAACAATGACTGTTCATTATTATGTCTACTTCTGCTGATTACATGGGCCAGCTTTGTAGGGAGACACCCAGGGCAGTTATCTAGAATGCAGATAACTATAGTATTAGAATGATGTGAATAATTTATTTCTAAATTGGGGGGGAGAAAGGGAGGATCCAGGAGTGTCTGGCTTGCTCAAGACACTCTTTAACCAAATGCTGAAGGCTGGCCTGACTGATTATGTACTATATAATACTAATGGGGGGTTTGCTCTTTCAAATACAATGTGACGAACTGCTAATTCTTTACATCTGTGTTCAAGTGACCATTGGGTTAGAATGCACTTTCTACTGTAAACAGCTGCAGTGTTTCTGTAAATTCATAAAATGATCTGTTAATCCATAGAATGCTAGCCAGTGTCTAAGTGGATGACATCTGAAAAGAATAACTAGGAGAGGAGAGAAGAAGTTAGCCAAGGGGCTTGCCAGGAAGTGAGAGAATGGTATGATATCTGGGAGGGAGGCCATCACACTTATTTGTGAGTGGTGAGGGTTTCCTGAGGGTGTTAAAGATGAAGGGAACATACCTGCCAACACATGAATACTATAAAGAGAGACAAATAAGCAGGAAAAAATACAAACAACCTTTAAAAATGCCACGGAACCAGACGACGGGGGGATCTTTTTGGATGAGCAGCAGCTGAAAAATATTCTGCTAAAAATAGGGAGAGCTGGCAAACATAGGGTGCTCTTTAGTGAGGGGATTGCAGGAAAGTCCAGCGTACTTATTGGGTCTTGAGGCTGAGTCAGCAGCTGGATGTTGGAGGGGTTTGCAGGCAAGTTATACAGCAAGATGGGAGGCAAGGCTTTCTGCAGAACGGAGAGGTTGGGTTAAAGTGTTTCTCTGGGGAGTGTGAGAGGGTTCAGTAGCTGGGTCTCAGAGCACCTATAAGGGATATTATGGGAAGTTTTAACAGCTGGAAGAGTATGAGGAATCACTTGTCAGGCAGGTGGAGATTTCTGTAGTTTGCCTGGGAGTTGCAGGACAGTTTGGCAGCCTGGACAATTGGAGTCAGGTTGAGGCATTTTTGTAGGAGGGACCTGTTAACAGAATGTTTGTCCACAGTGGCTCAGTGCCCTTTATCGAGAAGTGTACTCTCATTTGCACTTTTATGGGTTAGAGATGCATTTCTTTTTTAAATGTATGTTCAATAAATTGCAAATAAAAAGCTAGCACAGCAGTGATGTCATCTGTGTATTCCTTCAATAGTTTCCTTTCCCATCTCTCGTTTAACACAAACAAGATGGGGGAGGAGTGGCAGGGGGATTTTTACATGTTCATGACCTAGATCAGGGGTGGCCCACCTGAGTCTGAGAAGGAGCCAGAATTTACCAATGTACATTGCCAAAGAGCCACAGTAATATGTCAATAGCCCCCAATCAGCTCCCCGCTTCCCAGTGCCTTCAACCCACTGGCAGCCATTCAGCGCCTCCCCCTCCCTCCCCATCAGCTGTTTCATGGGGTGCAGGAGGCTCGGGGGGGGGGGAGGAGGGAGGACACAGCAGGCTCAGGGGAGAGGGCAGGAAGGGGTGGAGTGGGGGCAGGGCCTGTGGCAGAGCCAGGGGGTTGAGCAGGAAGCACCCTCTAGCACACTGGAAAGTTGGTGCCTGTAGCTCCAGCCCCAGAGTTGGTGCCTATACAAGGAGCCACATATTAACTTCTGAAGAGCCGCATGTGGCTCAGATTTCCCTATGTGACCATCAGCCTTTCACTCCAGCTATCTGAACAGAGTCACTTCAGCACTGAGTGAAAGAACAGGTCCTTACACTGAACTTGGGTTTCATGGAAAGCATTAATGAGACAGGTACCTGGCCATGTAAGAATGTAATGGAATAAAATTGAAAATGAAGAAAAAAATCAAGTATTTGAGAGGGGGAGTTAAGAATAATGTATATGATAAAGTGTTCTGACAAGTTGTCTTACTAGATCCCTGATGCCCTCCTTAACCCTGCTTTGGACAAGCTACTTTCCCATTTCTAATTACATCCTACCTTTCTTTCCATCTGTGGAACTTAATTTCCTCTACCTTTCTGCAGGCTTCCCCCGCCCCCACCTCTGTTTCTTCCTTCACCACCTCAGCGCAGATGCAGATGCCAATTCCAACCTGTCCCAGGATTCCAGAACTGCTAACTGCAGAATTCCCCTGTTACTCAGCCCATCCAGACTCTTAAACTTCCAACAACTCTTAAAGGCTTAGCAGCCATGTTTCCCAGAAGAGCAGGCATCTACAATAGAGACAAGCGCAGTGGCCTTTTACTGAAGTTGTTAGTCATACCTTTGTTCCTGGTACTGGTATCTTTCATGTCTTAAAAAATTCTCATATCCCTACAGTCAGCAGCGGCTGGGGGCTAGATTAAAAAAATACCACTAAAATTATGATGTGTTTTATATTTTGGTTTGATGATACTGAGGTTCAGGACCATCCTGATCTCTTCAGGGAATGATTTGTTCCAGATTCATGGCCAATGCCAAGAAAGCTCTGTCCCTTGCACACATTTTGACGTTGGAAGTTGAGATTTCTGTTGCTTCAGGAGGATGTAGCTATCAGAGGGTCATGCTCAAGCAGGGTGAGGGAACTCTGGCCAGTCCACAGCAGGTTTTGGAGTTTAGGACTGAAACCTTGAATTCAACCTTGCCTAGTTCCCAGGAAGCCCAAGAAGAGAGATGGAAATCTGCTGAGATCACATCAGGCTGGGGCTTTACTAGGTTTTGACCTATCAGATGATCCCTTAATTCCTCCTGAGCAAGGAGCCCACTCATGCATGTGAAAATCTACTTGGGTTAGGAACACAAAGTCCTTCAGCACCAGGCAAGACAGACATTTACCTTCAGCATTGACACCACGTTGAACGTGAACTAGAGCACAGTGGGGAACTTTTTAGGGTCCTGAAATGGGGGTGAGGTCTGGAAAGTAGGAAATGGTGAGCTGCTTATTCTTCCACAACTGGGTTGCTCCCAGTCCCAAACATCCATGGGCCTGCTTGCGGGGGAGGGGGTGGATTGACGTAGGCTAGCTGTAAGAGGACATGGTGGCCTACAGCAGCATCTGGGGATAAGAGCCCAGTACTTTTCACAGCTGGTGTGTGGCTGGAAATTCCCATTCCTGTCAATATCTTCCCCAGGGAAAAGGAGAGTTACTATAGCTTACTTAGGGCAGCAACAGACCTGCTCTGTTACAAACCATTCTGAGTGAAAAAGTTTATACTTTTATTTAAATATTTTTGAGCCTCTAACTGATTCAGATGACTGACTCTCCCTCCCCTGAGAATTAATTTTCATTTGTTTGCCTTGTGTTTCCATGACTATGCTCCTGCTTGAGAGGGAGGAGTGAAATTGGGCTCAGCTCACTCAAATATTTCAGATGATTCAGACTCTCCTTACCCTCAAAGACTGATTGTCTCCTCGCATGCTCTGACCCAGCCGGAATATTAGTACTGAAGATGGGAGGGACCAGGTTACCATCCTTGCCCCACTATCTAGTATGGCAGGATCCATTCTGAATCTGGATCCTGCCATACCAGATAGTGGGGCAAGGATGGTAACCTGGTCCCTCCCATCTTCAGTCTGAAGGGAGGAAGCAGCTAAGCTTGCGAATTAGGAGCAAGGCAGTTAGTGCAGGCTCTAGGGACTCTCACACATTCTTCCAGTGGACATACCCTCTTTCTGGAGTTACTCCCGTCATGAAGATGGGAAAAGATCCCACTATAACTGGCTTTCCCCATCATATCTGCCTCTTTTTTAGCTCAGGAGAGGGAGACATGCATCTTAGCCAGAGTTGGCCTTTCCAATGCATCTGGGTTCCGGGAAAAGAGGATTAGAGACCTTTCTAAAAGCAGTTTGGTAGTACCAGCCCCCAAGGAATTTTTTTAAAACATCTAACACTGCATTCCTCAGGCAAAAACATGCTCTTGAGACATAAGGATCCTGTGGAATAAAAGGGATCCTTACCAGGGATCAATTAGATATAGACATGGGTGAACTGCAGCTACTGGAAGTTACCCCAACCCTAGCATTTACTTAATAGCTATTCTTTGAGAGGGGCCAACTACATGCCCCTTACCCCCGCAGTGCATCGTTGCATTCTTCTTGTCCTACAAAACCCTTAATACAGAGGGGGAAGGAGTCCAGGAAAGCTGGCTGTATTTTAAAGAAGCCTTATTGAGGGCTCAGGAACAAACCATCCTGATGTGCAGAAAGAATAGCAAATATGGCTGGCGACCAGCTTGGCTTAACAGTGAAATCTTCAGTGAGCTTAAATGCAAAAAGGAAGCTTACAAGAAATGGAAACTTGGACAGATAACTACTAGGGAGGAGTATAAAAATATTGCTTGAGCATGCAGGAAAGGCCAAAATACAACTGGAGTTGCAGCTAGCAAGGGATGTGAAGGATAACAAGAAGGGTTTCTACAGGTATGTTAGCAACAAGAAAAAGGTCAAGGAAAGTGTGGGACCCTTACTGAATGGGGTAGGGAACCTAGTGACAGATGTGGAAAAAGCTGAAATACTCAATGCTTTTTTTGCCTCGGTTTTCACAGATAAGGTCAGCTCCCACACTGCTGTCCTGGTCAACACAATATGGGGAGGAGGTGAGCAGCCCGCAGTGGTCAAGGAACAGATTAAGGACTATTTAGAAATGCTGAACATGCACAAGTCCATGGGTCCAGATCTAATGCATCCCAGGATGCTAAGGGAATTGGCTGATGTGATTGCAGAGCCATTGGCCATTATCTTTGAAAACTCGTGGCGATCAGGGGAGGTCCCCAACGATTGGAAAAAGGCAAATATAGTGCTCATCTTCAAAAAAAGGAAGAAGGAGAACCTGGGGAACTACAGACCGGTCAGCCTCACCTCAGTCCCTGGAAAAATCATGGAGCAGGTCCTCAAGGAAACCATTTTAGAGCACTTGGAGGAGAGGAAGGTGGATTCACCAAGGGCAAGTCATGCCTGACCAACCTGATTGCCTTCTATGATGAGATAACTGGCTCTGTGGACATGGGGAAAGCAGTGGACGTGATCTATCTTGACTTTAGAAAAGATTTTGATATGGCTCCCACAGTATTCTTGCCAGCAAGTTAAAAAAAGTATGGATTGGATGAATGGACTATAAAGTTGATAGAAAGCTGGCTAGATTGTCGGGCTCAACGGGTAGCGATCAACAGCTCGATATCTAGTTGGCAGCTGGTATCAAGCGGAGTGCCCCAGGGGTCGGTCCTGGAGCTGGTTTTGTTCATCATCTTCATTAATGATCTGATGATGGGATGGATTGCACCCACAGCAAGTTTGCAGATGACACTAAGCTGGGGGGGAGAGATAGATATGCTGGAGGGTAGGGATAGGGTCCAGAGCGACCTAGACAAATTGGAGGATTGGGCCAAAAGAAATCTGATGAGATTCAACAAGGACAAGTACAGAGTCCTGCACTTAGGACAGAAGAATCCCATGCACTGCTACAGGCTGGTGACCTAGTGGCTAAACAGAAATTCTGCAGAAAAGGACTTGGGGATTATAGTGGATGAGAAGCTAGATATGAGTCAGCAGTGTACCCTTGTTGCCAAGGCAACTGGCCTATTGGGCTGCATTAGTAGGAACATTGCACTGGTGAGGCTACACCTGGAGTATTGCGTCCAGTTTTAGGCCCCCCACTACAGAAAAGATGTGGACAAATTGGAGAGTCCAGTGGAGGGCAATGAAAATAATCAGGGGGCTGGGGCACATGACTTATGAGGAGAGGCTGAGGGAACTGGGCTTGTTTAGTCTGCAGAAGAATGAGGGGGGCGATTTGATAGCAGCCTTCAACTACCTGAAGGGGGGTTCCAAAGAGGATGGAGCTCGGCTGTTCTCAGTGGTGGCAGATGACAGAACAAGAAGCATTGGTCTCAAGTTGCAGTAGGGGAGGTCTAGGTTGGATATTAGTTAACACTATTTCACTAGGAGGGTGGTGAAGCACTGGAATGGGTTACCTAGGGAGGTGGTGGAATCTCCATCCTTAGAGATTTTTAAGGTCTGACTTGACAAAGCCCTGGCTGGAATGATTTAGTTCGTGTTGGTCCTGCTTTGAGAAGGGGGTTGGACTAGATGACCTCCTGAGCTCTCTTCCAACCCTAATCTTCTACGATTAGAGTGCAGCTTAACCAGGAATAATTCAGCTCTGGGCACTTCATTGTCAGAAAGCTAACATATGAGATGGAGATCAGACAATAAAAATTGTTAGGTTGCTGAGAGAGTTTACATAAGGAGAAATTTGGTGTTATTAGACAATGTACAACACCACCCTTGGAATGTTAATATTTGAATGGTAAATGTCAATATTTTAATTCAGACTACAATAAGATACGATATGATTAGCTTTTTAACTGATGATCACCAGTCCGGGAAATATCGAAACCAGCACAGCTCCTCAGGTGTTTCCCCACACCTGCATGATTTGGTCAGGTATTTTTGTCTACTGGGCATTCACCATATTCCTGTTTCCTACATTTGAAAGCAAGAATAGATTAATTCAGCATATGATTAAAGTTATTGATGTGCTAGACCAAGTTTTAATGGAACTCTCTTAATCAATTAAACCATATAACAGGAAAGAGACCTGCAATAGCCAACAACTTTCTTTTTAATAAGACACAAGTGTCAATTATTTCACTAATCAAAAGTCTATCTAATGGTTGGATGATTTTGTTCTATGATTAGTGCATTTTATAGCCACACAGGAGACTTGGGTTCTATAATTTGGTCTTTGACTCTCTCAGTGTGTCAGACTATCAACTCTTGCTGAGGACAGTTTATACGTATGGCTCTGAAACAAATATGTAGCAGGGGAAAAAAGTGTTAATGGGCTCCTAGAGAATCCTCCAGGCCCAAATAAAATTGTGAGTATGAAACAGACTGAAGTGGGGGCTTTTCCTTGTGAGTGCAGGAAAGTCTGGCAGATTAGAAATAGGCATTTGTTAACATTGAGAGGACATTGCTGTTCACCTTCCTAGCCTTCCAGACTCCCTCCCTGGCTCTCCCTCCTACCCTAAAAAACTCCCACCATCCTCCCGATATTAACAAGAAACTTCAGACCCAGATACCTCTGAGCACCAGCTGCCCTCGTCCCTGAAACAGAGCATTTTACAGCACAGGGATTTTGAAAACTGTTCCAGATTGACCACCACCAGGGTTTGGTGTGAATCACCCACTGCATCTCAATGCATGCAGTTCAAGAAAGAGGGCAGCAGCCGGTGCACTGTCCTGGCTCCCACAAGGTCAGACAAAGCTGTAACCGCTGGAAGGTGGAATGGAAGAGCTGCACATAAGGACTGAAGAGCAAAGGAAAGTCAGACTGAGGCAGCTTGCCAGTTATACTGAAAGGAAGACTAAAGGTAAGGTGATCAGTATCAGTTCAGATATTAGGGGATCCAGAGAAAAAGCTCATTTTTGTACAGCATGTCAACAAATGTACAGTAAAGAGCAATCCTGCTCTGACAGGAACCAGACTAGCTAATATCTAATGGAATCTATAGTGAAATGATCCAATTTGCTGTTCAGAATATGGCTCCCTATATTTTCAATAAGCAATTAGTTCAAAACAGAAAAGGTAGGCAGAAGACTAACCTATTAAGATTAGAGTAACACACTGAAACACTGTCAAGGAGACTGGTATTTTACTCAGGATGTGTGTTTTAATGGATACTGAGAGAGACAACCAGTCCATATCATTTGAATTGGATAACTGTGTAAACGGAACAAAAGATTTGAGGGAAAGGTAGCACCTGAATCAAACAGCCTGGTTTTTAGAAATGCTGTGCATCTGGAGCCTCCATTAGACTTTAGGATGAGGCTACTCAACAATTCTTAAAAAAACCCTTAAAAGTCAAGTTTACCTGCAAATTCACTTAACTGACAGTGCAGAAAATCAGTGCAAGTTTTTATAACTTTGCACAATTTCCTTTACAAATCACAACTGCTTGACTAGAGTAATGCAAGTTTAATATATGCGATTATGAAAATCTGCACTACAATGAAGGAGTTCTGATGTAGATAAAATAAGTGATGATGTGGTCCAAAAAACAAATAAGAACAAAAATGCAATACCACTTCACTTAGCAGATGGGCCCTTGTGTGTATTCAGCATTCCATCAGCTTACTTTGAGACATTTTCATTACTTTATTCCTGTCAGTGTGTTGGCCCTAAAAACCCACCATGGGAGAGTGAGCTGGATTGTCTTACAGCTCATGCATCCAAATGAGTTTCAAATACAGTTATTTTTAATAACTGGTGATCATGTGAAAGTCAGAAACAGACTTTCAGATCTCAGGTCTGGCTTCAAGTAAAGAATTCTAAGAGATTAGCACAGAACCCCAAGTTACTCTGTACATATACAATAGTCACTTTTCAAAATATAAACCTCATTTATATAGTTTTGTTTCCCACATTACTGCATCTGTAGGAGCAGAAAGCCTTTGTTTTGTAGATGAAGTACAATACAGTATTTGAAAAACTATGATGCACTACATCCCGAATACATTTTAGCATATTCCCCCTTCCCCTCCAAAACAGGAAAGTAACATGGAAGACAGATAAATGTATTAGGTTACTGTTCTAACCATTTATTTTTTGTTTCAAGGTAACATAGTTCTTTTGATGCATTTATTTCTTTTCAATCTTCTATATAGTCATAATAAAGAAAATCCTCCAATTTGTCAGAATTTTCTTGTGATTTATACAAATGAAATGATCACCATAAATGTTACACATTGGAGTGTAGATCAAAAAGTGCACAATAATCTGTCCTGCTGTTCAGTTATTTTCATGTGTCAATGCCTAATACTGTACTTTGAACAATAATACTGTTTTCACTGCATAAACTGCTTGAGAGAGGATACAATCACTTTGGTAATGTCCAACCATCATTTCACAAAGCAAACAATATTTGTCTTTAGTTTTGTTCACAACACTGCTAGTGTGGCGCTCTGAACCATCTCATCAAATACAGAATTGCAGACATTTGAATAAAGCTTGATTACTCTTTTTTTTTTTAAATACATCCAACATTCTAAGACATTTATTAATCCTTCTTCCCCCTCCTCCTTCCCACATTTAATACACAATTCACCACAACTTGAACCAAAGCAAAGTGAACTAAAACAGTACACAAAAAACAGTGTCTCAGGTGTCCTTTAATGAAGATATAGGATCTGTATTTCCAAAGGGACAGATGTACAATGGGATTTGGAAGAATGAAATAGCAGCTCTCTCCTTGCATCTGCTGCAGCACTCACTTTAACATAGCATGGTTTAACATCTCAATTTTTTATAATATATCACACAACAGCACAGATTCCAAGGGTACAAAAATGTGCCCATTAAAAAGGACTTATTTGGGACCCCCCTCCACCCCCCAACTAAGGGTCATTTGGGACTTCATTGGCCCTAGTTACTGCCCGTTATTTTTAATTGCCAAATTCAGAAGGTAGTTCAGTACAGTACTTCAGTTTACCTAGCCAAACTTGTTTGTAGGAGATGTCAAAGGTTTTAAAGAATGGCTAGTGATTTGTTGGTGCCCAAATTGGGACTCCCTAAAGGGGCCTGATTTTCAGACGGAGGGTGCTCAACACTGTCAGAAAATCTGGCCCCTGTAAGCGATCTCAACAGACACCCAAAAATTGTGGTATCCACAATCACTAGTCACTTTTGAAGGATTTGGTCTTTCATTTTCAACTTGCATTCAAAATACATCACTGGCCCTTGACTGAACCAAGTTAATACCTATCCAGTTCCATTGCCTGAGTCATCTAAAAAGTAAGAAGTCACAAGGCATGTTTAGTCATGCAGCATCCAATTCCTCACAAGTGCATTGTGCTGCATGTCAAAAAAAGCCTCATTTAGTGTGCAGTTCCAACATCTTACTAGTACTGCATCTCAAGCCATCACAGTAAGGGTGTGCTTGGTTACAAATGTCCATACTGTAAGACAGTAGGTCTTAAGAGATATATATAGTCTCAGAGAGAAATTTTACAGTCTGAATATGAGAGATTGCTTGTAACTTGTGACTCCAGTGTTGGCAGACATGCTCCTTTGTATTTAATCTGTCCCACACATCCCTACTGTTGATAGCTGCTAATTCCCAGCCTGTCTTAACAGCAGAGCTTGATCTGCTTAGGTAACCTTTGGTGCATCTAAAAGTCTGAAGCATGTAAACAAGATAATTATGTTTAATTGATTTCTTCAGAGGAGATGCAAATCTTTGCTCTTGTAGAACAATGAGCTATTAATGCATAGAGTCAGGAAAACCACTGTAAAAGCTGAACGTTATAGCCTTTCTACTCCCAACTTCAAAAGAAACCAACACACATACCTGACATGACTGTAGGAGATTCTTTTCACCACTACTATTCTTCTCGGCAGTGCAGAGAAGGAATTGTACAAGTATTAATTGTTCACTGCCCAGCAATTTGGTCACATGATTAAACAATAAATGTTATCTGAGAAAATATTGTCTAAAATTAGATCTTGTACTTCATTTTTTAAAAAGTCAAATGGACATATTGTGCCTTGAGGATCAGATAGGATGATTTCTCCCCACCCTCTCTTTTTGTGTTGCAGCATCATGTAATCATAACCTGCTCTCCATGACTGATGCAGTGTTAATTAGGTAATCAACATTACCAAGGAACAATCTGACAGGGAACAGAGAAACCAAATGGACATCCTTCCTATCCTCAGTTGCTCCATTTGACTAAGAACAGGAAAACCAAGACTAGTTAAGGTATTGCTTTCCTCAAGATGAAAAAACAGACGTGAATAGACGAATGACCCAATATTGACTCTGAAGGACATTTCATGCAATCCATTTTGGATTTCTTACATCCCCTCTTCCTCAATTGAATTATAAATAACTGCTAAGCAAAAAAATTTCCTCCTGCATCCTGTGTTGCAAAAAGGAGAAAAACTGAACTCGAAGCTAGTGTAAAGGGGGATGTTGAGAATATTATCTTTTCAAAAATTTGGTCCTGAAAAATTTACATGTGCACTAGAAGTCAACTGAATATTAATGCTACACTGACTAAGCAATATATTTGACTGTGTGATATGGCAGTGCTCTGACTGAACAACAAGATTTTAAAACATACCCTGGAATCTGTCCTCTCTACCCATCACAAACTTGGTGCCAATACCTTTCAGAAACTTCACTCATGAGTTCAGTCAACCAGTCAACATCACTTCTGACAATCTTAATCCAGAACCGAAGTGTCGGATCAATTTCTTGCAGATTGGTCAATCTGACCTTCAACAAACATATGAATTAAGCTCACTGGACATTACATTTGGTTTCTTTTAGCTCAAAGCAGAAAGGTGCACTTAGTAAAGGCACTAAAGCACCATGCTACCAGCAATTTACAGTGGCATTTCAATGAGAATACTCAGTTATCACACTTGCCTAAGCTCATTTCCCTTTAGTTAAATTTTAAAAAGCCCAACTTCTTAAACACAAAAAATAGAGCACAATTAAGATAGACATCGCTCCCATCCTTTATATAGCATAAGCTAAAAAGCCATGATTTTTTTATATCTAGAAGTCATTTTATACCGTACATTTTATATCCTTAATTTCACATGAAAGGGACAAGTCCTTTTAAGGCTGGGAGTTGGTGGTGGGTAATGTTGCAGTACTCAGACACTGATGTACAAGACATTTATTTGCAGCAGGATGAGGACAACTATGGCAGAAATGGAGAAACAAAACTGGACTGATCTTGTTACTATTAAAACTGTTCTGACAGCAGTTCACATAATCTCTGAGATACGGTTTCTTTACTTGTTCGTAGTGTGAGTCTATACATCTGAAAGAGAGCACATAAGAAATCTATGTATTATAAAGACAACAGTAAAACATGTCTGCATTTAGATGGACTTATCAGAAAAAGCATACAGATTAAGGAACAAAGCAGTGCCTCTTGGTCGTGATATGAGCAATGGCTAGTAAATTTCATGTGAGACACTGACAACTTTATTCAGGCACAAAAAAATATTTAAAGTCTGCGGGGACACGTCCTCTGAGTTCTGAAGGTGTTTAATGTACTTTTCCCCCTGGGCTTTGCCCAGATCTAACTGTACTCTAAAACAAATAGATTTTCCTGCTTAACTACCTCTGTAGAAATTTCAAATTTCTGCTACCATACCTTGGTGCTGAAATATGGACAATCCTTGAAAGCCCGTTAAGTGATCAGCAGCAGGAAGAGGAGGAATTGCTTCTGAGCTACTAAAGGCATTCTCACTAACCCCATTAACTTGGGAAGCAGAGATTTGTAAACGAAACCAGGATTCTCAAGCAATACATTTCATTCCCACTGAAAACCAACACAACCCCCCAAAACATGGATTTTCTTCAACTCTAATATCACCAGGAAATATAAAACACAGCCATCATGTGCAGTCCCTTTGATTTTACAATTGTAGCAAACACTATTCCTACAGATTTGCATCCTTCCGCTGCTGGTTCACAAAGTAGTCAACAAAACAGAGCTATGTTTCGTTCATTTAGAAACAGATGAGGCAAAAAAAAAAATCATTTTTTTTCTAAGATGTTGAAGGGAAAATTTAGTCAGAAGTTTTTAACTTTCAAGGGGGTATCAAACAAATACAAAAGACTATTAAGATTAATTTAGTGTCCTCTGCACAATAAGAGGAGTTGTAGTTTTATGATAGGATGGAATATTTTCCAGGGAAGTATCTCAGAGTAACACAATATGTGAGCATGCAAAACAGCAGAGGCCTTTGGAAAGCTGAAAAGTAGCCTGCTGAAAGCCAAAGCCAGAACAGCTGCCTCCGTTTTCAACCTATTTGGGGTTTATTGACATTGACAACTGAGTCTGAGACATCATATAACTACCGTATTTTCCGGCGTATAAGACGACTGGGCGTATAAGACGACTCCCAACTTTTCCAGTTAAAATATAGAGTTTGGGATATACTCGCCGTATAAGACTACCCCTCTTCCAACGCACACCAAATAAAAATTAAAAAAACATCAGATTTGATTTCAATATGGTAATTTTAATTCAAATGCTTATGACATGCAGGTACTTAGCAGGAAAACTGTCACTTATAAACATAAGGCTGTTTGTCATCAAACATGTAAACATAAAACAGTGCAAGTGGATTAAACTTTTCCTAATTCACTCTAAAGCTGAAAGGAAGGATAAGACAATAAACCCATGGGAGCTGCCATGCTGTTTGTTTTCTAAGCTGTCAGCCAAACTGGAACTGGTGATGATAGGAGGAAGATAACAAACAATAGAGAGAGAGCAAGTGCCGGGCAAGTCCCTGGCGAGTTAGCAATGCCCATCATAACTGCAAGCTATGGTATTTTTACAGGTTTTGCTGGCATGACAGTTTCCCTTTAAAAGCCTTCAAAATCCTCCTGTTCGTCATCTGATATCATCAGTACATCAATGACATCTTGTGATACATTTGTAAGGCAGTCATCGTATGGATCGAATTCCATATCAGATGGTGTGGTCTCAGCTTCAGCTTCCTCTTCATCTTGCCACAAGTAGTCGTCCTCCATACCATCTAATGAATTTGATATGCCACACTTCTTGAAAGACTTGATTACTGTTTCTGCATCAATATCATTCCAGGCTTTTATGACAAACTTGCACAAAACATCCAACTGTGGAGCACGCATGTTTCCTCCTTTTGTGAATGACTTTTCGCCGCTAACCATCCATTCATTCCACTGTTCTCGAATGCGATCTTTAAATGGCTTGTTTAGGCACACATCCAGTGGCTGTACCAACGATGTCAATCCTGCAGGAATAACTGCCACATCTGTGTTTAGTCTTGCAAGCCTTTGCTTGGTGCTGGGAGTTAAATGAGCCCTGAACATATCCCACACCAGTAGACTACATTTTTGAATAAGTCCACCTGGTCGCCTGCTCCATACATTATCAAGCCATAGCTTTACCCCTTCTTCATCCATCCAGCCTTTTTCATTCACATGTACAAAACAACCAACAGGGAACTTGAGTTTCGGCATTGTTTTTCTTTTAAAAATAATCATTGGTCTCAGTTTGGCGCCATCAGCTGTGCATCCTAGTACCACTGTAAAACTGGACTTCTCATGTCCTGTTGTTTTAATTAAAATTGTTTTTTCACCTTTTTGATGGACAGTTTTATTTCCAACCATATCAAAATTAATTGGAGTTTCATCCATATTTCCAATACTACTTAACGCATAGCCATGTTTAGTGCGCTGTTGTATTACGTATCGATGGAAACTATTTACTTTGCTATCAAGATCTGCAGGTAATTTTTGGGCAATTTTCGTCTTTTGCCTCAGTACCATATTATGCCTTCCCATGAATCTAGTACACCAGGATACAGTGGCCTTAAATCTGTTGCTGTGATCTGGGTTAGATTTGGCCCACTGAAGTGCAAACAAACGTATTTTATTTCGTGTCACTACATAACCGTTTTGGCGATGCTCATTCACCATGTCTGCTACATGTTTTTCGAGTTCTGGCCAATGTGGGGTGCCTCTTCTTAATGCACACTTACCCCTTGGCATACTCTTTAATGCTTTTTCATTTGCTTTCCAGTCCCGAACCATCTTTTCTGTTACTCCATATTGTCTTGCAGCAGCGCAGTTATTATGTTCCATGGCAAAGTTTACAACTTTAAGTTTGAAACTGGCTTCATATTTCTTTCTTCTTGCTGGTGGAGCCATGATGGGGTTTTGACTGTTGGAAATTTGTATACTGTACTGTATGTACTGGTGCTATACTGTATGAACAGGTACAGATACTGGTGCTGTACTGTATGTGGTACCCAGTATACAACAGCGATGTACCTTACCGGCGATTGGCTGGTTGTTGTATACAAAGCCTGCTTGGATTGGTCAGCTCTCCCTGCCTGCCCAGCCCTCCCTGTCTCCAAGACTATCAGAGCGGTAGCGCAAACACACCTCTTTCACCCGTCTGGCCCACCCTTGTATCCTATTACCTCCTTCTCTGCCTCTCAGATCTCGCACATGCGTGCCTGTGCCGCTTCACTGCAGTCCTCAGGAGCGAGATCTGAGAGGCAGAGAAGGAGGTAATAGGATACAAGGGCGGGCCAGACGGGTGAAAGAGGCATGTTTGCGCTACCGCGTGTTTTTCTGGGCACAGCGCCGCTCTCTCTCTCTTTTTTCCATACCCCGGGCGTCCCGGACGCCTGCAGCTTGCTCCGCCCTTGCTGCTTTCATACGGTCGCCGCATACGGCGGGGATGCGGCCGCGGCCGTTTTTGAGCTCCCCCCACCATATGCGGTGACCGCAGATTCTCCAGTCCGGCTTGGAAGTTTCAGCACCCGCCCTATAAGATGACACCCGGCGTATAAGACGACCCCCGACTTTTGAGAAGATTTTCCTGGGTTACAAGATAGTCTTATACGCCAGAAAATACAGTACTTCTACTGCAAGTTATTTTTACTAAACACAGAAGGTATGTTTAGTCAAACGCATTGGTAAGATCAGTTTTATTCCGTTTCTGTAAACCAGCACTTCTATTTAACTTGCAAATACAAAAGCAGGTACCTGTGCCTGAAGGTTGGGTTCAAGACGCAGCAAACACCCAATCTGGGTCGTTTTTGTGTGTATTATACCAGCACCAACAAAATTAGCAGGGTTGGGATCTACCTCTTCAAGGAGGGCAGAGCCAAAGCCAATGATCTATCAAAGAAAACCCAAAAAAGAGACTTTGTTTAGAGACAGTGCAGGGACAGGAAGACAAAAGTACAAAAAGTGTCCAAGAATGCTCATGAAACAGCCTATTCACCTGATCACGGTCACCAGGTAATTGATTTAGTTAAATAGGCAGGGAACTTCTTAGCTCTGAAAATAAGTTTTAAAGCATCAATAGTAGTATAAGAATTCTGACATCTTAACACTACCACTATACCACAACCTGAACTTTTAAGATAAACTTGTTTGGCACTCCAAGTAGTAGCAACACTTATAAATAGGATGAGGGGTCTGAGTTCTCTGGATTCAGACACTTAAGTCCTTCCTCCACACCTGTCCCTCATACCTTCCTCTCCTCCTCCTCACCTGCTCCATTTCTCCTAGCCCCTCTCCCTTTCACTGTCTTTCCATTTAATCACCTCTTAACTAAACCCCATCCACAAAAGACTCAATGGAACATGATGCCTGTCGCTGTCATACTGATCACTCTACTTTTATGCTCTAGCCCTTTCCCCTGTCCTTTGGCTTGTTTGTTTATTTAAATTGTAAGCTCTTCAGAAAGGATACAAAGGAAACCAGTCAGTTATGTTTTCTATCCAAACGTTATAAAAATGGATGTACTGTGAAGGGACACTGAACTAGAGTGGCCAAAAACTGCCTCATTGAAAAACCTCCCATACTAAGGGTACGTCTACACTACCTGCTGGATCGGCGGGTAGTGACTGATCTATTGGGGATCGATTCATTGCGTTGACGTGATAAATCGATCCCCGATCGCTCTGCTGTCAACTCCTGTACTCCACCGCGGCGAGAGGTAGAAGCGGAGTCGACGGGGGAGCAGCGGCAGTCGACCCCGCGCTGTGAGGACGCGAGGTAAGTCAACCTAAGATACGTCAACGTCAACTACACTATTCTCTTAGCTGAAGTTGCGTATCTTAGGTTGATCCCCTCCTCTCCCCACCAGAGTAGAGCAGGGGTAAGCGGCTAACCGATATTAGTCATCCTATCTGATGATTAGCCAGATTTTAACTCCAGTTGCCAGATGGCATGCAGTAAAGTTTTCACTGGAATATTTAATCACGCTAATAAGATTTCATGATATATACACAAGTATAATAGCAAACAGTTGAGCGATAAACCGGGTTTGAATGGTAAAAAAGGAGGGGCTGGTTGAAAGTTTTCTAATTTCACAATGTCAACAAAGAGTCAGTTTTCACCCTGCTTTTTGACCAGGTAGATTTAGTCAAAACATTTTGACAAAAAGGAAACAATTACATGAAAAATATTTTCAAAATGTTTTTTTTTTTTTAGTAGCTCTAGTAGAGAGTAGACTTCGAAATTCCCTCCAATTCAATTTAATGAATGAAGTTCACATTTCAGTATAAACCACTTCAAGGTTCTTCACAACAAGGCCTAGAACTCTTAGAAATAAACCAAATTGGATTAACCCCTATGTAAATCCTACAGATATTTCCATACTGCTAAGTGCAATTACCTCCCTGACTAATTTGCAATGTGTTCGTGCCTAAGCAGCATGACCCAAATGCCCCGAAAAAAAAAAGAGGGACATAATAAAATATCAGCATCAATAGAATCATTACATTTATTAATGCCACTCCTCCAAATCTGAAATTCATCTGTTAAAATACCACACTGTTACCTACCTTTGCCTTTGTGATCTCTGTATCCATTGGATGCTTTGCTTTAAAGATGTTCTGCATTTCTTGCTGAGGACTGTGAGAAACATACAAGTTAGTATCATGCTATAAAAACATGTAACACAAGAGCATAGCTGGTAGAGTGCTGAAGTTCAACAGTAGTATTTACTTATATTGAAGTGGCTCTCACAAGCCTCAATCGGAAATGAAGCACCACTAAGCTAGGTATTATTCAACATAGCCCTTTCACTGAGAAATTTACAATCTGGGTTCAAATCTTACTTGCTCAGTTGTTTCCAACGCTGGAAGAAGTCTTGAGAGGCCATCTCCGTAGGTTGGAAAAATTTGTTCAGTGTGATCGGTAGTTTTACTGAAATATTTTGAAATGTTCCCCCATATCTGCATGAAGAACAAAGAGAAAAATGTGGTACAAGTTATGATGAATTACAGACTGTATTTCAGAACTTATTTAAGAAAAAAAGTGAAACACTGAAAGATACTGTGACGCTGGTAAACCAAGTGCCAGCTCTGGCCAACGCCGTGGGTGTTAGCTAAGAACTGAAACTCATAGCTGGAAACCAAAGCATTTCTCCGAAATGTTAGTTTTGTTCAAAACAAGTATTAGTCTTATAAGAATGTATTTACTGCTTAGAAGCTATGAAATGATTGTAAAATTGCTGTATGCATTAATCTCACTTGTAATGTCTGTATTCCATGCTGCAAGGTAAAACGCAAGTGTTTTATAATTATAAAAATGCCTGCTTTGAACGTGTGAATTCAGATGGGAATAGTGGCTCCCACTGCCCACCCAGAAGGGCTATCAAAAATTAAGTAGGCCATCACAGAACAAAAGCTTTGTTAACTGCCTCATCCACCCATCGACAAGTATGTGCAAAAGGCCTCCGCCTATGGGTAAATAAAAACAGATGACATGAAAATTTTTTTATCTTTGCTGTTTGGACTCTCACAAGGGCTGGAGCTAAGAAACAAAAACAGAGATCCCCAGGGTCAACCCTAAAGACATTAAATGGTGAAACTCATTTGTGTTTCCATGCTTGCTTGTTTTAACCTGTAAATAAATCATTTATTTTTCCTAGTTAATAGACCTATAGTTAATTACAGGATTGACTGCAGGTGTTGTCTTTGGCATGAGGTCTAAGGTAAAAATGGATCTGGGGTAAGTGACAGATCTCCTGGGACTGGAAGCAACCTGAATATTTTGTGATGACTGTTTATCACTAAGACCAGCTTGCCAGTGTGGCAAGAGACTGGAGAGCCCAAGGGGACTGTCTGTGCCTCTATGGTAGAACTGTTACAGTGATCTAGGAGTTGACATTTGTTACTGAGTTGGTGAAATCGAATTATAGAACATACCACCAGTTTGGGGTGTCTGCCCTGTTTTTGCCAGTCTGCCCTGAGGTAGGCATTCTCAATTGTGAGCCACTCCGGATAGCATAAATTATATTGCCTTATCAAAGAGCCATTCACTATTTCACAGAGAATACAAAGAATTCTGAAGTAAATATACTTTAGACTCAGACTATTGATTATAAACTCTTTTTCGGAGGGGCAGTATGTGGGAGAAAAGATAAGCATTTGTTCTTATGAGAAAAGTTTAGGAATAACTCATTTTAGATGCGTATGAAGACAGAAATAGTTAAATGCATCAACACTTCAATAAGAATTCCATGAATCTGAACTGGAGTATAAGTTCACATTTAGAGTGCTGACATTATAGATAATGCCAACCAAATAAACATTGAGAATGGACTCATAACTGCAGCCTCCCATGCATTAAGGCCAACTGTAATGGGGAAAAAGCAAAGTAAACAGCAGTAGTAGTATCTGTTACTGCTTATTTTAAAACCATGGCTTTCTACATGTAAAAATGTTAATTTTCATCCACAGCAACAGAATGAATAAAACAATAGCAAACCTGTATAAAAATAATCAATAGGTAAATCATTAAATCAGGTTTACACTTTAGAGGAAACATGCATATAGACATTCCAAAAGGTACAATCTCACTATAAACTACAAGAAGGGGAACAGATTTATTTCGATGGAAATAAATAAACCAATGCAAAATACCACCATTTTAGATCAACACAATGCAAAGTTAGCATCTCGCCTTTATAAGGCTGATAATCTTAATGTTTAAATTACTAAGTAGGCATGACTGAACAATGTCTATTCTTTATTTGGACAATTTGCCTAAAACAGCCATCTAAACGTTGTTACCATGTGCATTTCTTTTCTAGGCATCTTTAACATTTTTCTTAAATACTAAAAACTGTGAATAGGATATATTGCCTAAGAAAATTTCACAGCATTCAAGATGTGAAAGGCCACAGGTTTAAATCTCCCCCTGCCCCAACAGTTCTGATGATAAAAGTTTTTGTTTTGTATTTTTTTAAACAAACGCTCTAAGAAATGTGGAAAGCCTGAGTCAAAATACTCACCTATAATATGCCTTCTTGCTTTGATATTGGCTTATAGGAAGATTACACAGTTAGATGAGGAGAGACTCCTACACCCTCCTTTATTAAACAACTCCTCGCAGCCAGCATCTCAATTAATTAACTGCATACAGTCATTTCAGGGTAACTCGTAAACTGACACTCAGGTTAATCAAGTTTAACACACAATCATTTATATTAAGAACCATCACCTTGGATAAGTCAAGGAATTATTAAAACTGAATTTACTTTACAGTTCATGTTGCCTGTTCACCGTTTTGCATTTCACTCAGCTTGGACCCTGAAAAATAGTAGATAGCTTCTACTAAGTTTCACTTTTAGATTTTCATTGGAATATCCTGGGAGCATACATATTGGCTGTAAGCACTGTAGAAAACTAATTAAAAAAATTCCATTGTATCATGAAAATGTTTCTGGACAACAAGTTAATCTACAATTTTCATGTAGGGAAACTTCCTTTTTGTATTGCATAGCAATCTGGAGTTCAACCTTATTGAATAAAATGGAAAGATAAGTGAGAACTATGGTCACTTTCAGTTAGAGTTTACCTACTATGTTGTTCCAAAGAATGACTATTTGAGTTGAATACAGTATTGTTGTAGCTGTGTTGGTCCCACGATATTAGAGAGACAAGGTGGGTGAGGTAATATATTTTATTGGACCGATGTCTGTTGGTGAAAGACAAGATTTTGAGCTACACAGAGCTCTTTTTCAGTTCTGGGAAAGGTACTCAGAGGATATGTCTACACTGGAATTAAAAAGCCACGGTTAGCCTGTGTCATTTGACTCAGGGTACATCTACACTACAGGGGGGAGTCGATTTAAGATACGCAAATTCAGCTACGTGAATAGCGTAGCTGAATTTGACGTATCGCAGCCGACTTACCCCGTTGTGAGGACAGCGGCAAAATCGACTTCTGCGACTTTCTGTCGGCGGCGCTTACTACCACCTCCGCTGGTGGAGTAAGAGCGCCGATTCGGGGATCGATTGTCGCGTCCCGATGGGACGCGATAAATCGATCCCCGAGAGGTCGATTTCTACCCGCCGATTCAGGCGGGTAGTGTAGACCTAGCCTCAGACTAAGGAGCAGTTTAATTGTAGTGTAAACATTCAGGCTCAGGCTTGAGCCTAGTTCTGGGACCCTGTGAGGTCCCTGGAGTAGATTCGTGGGGGATGAGGTTGTAGAGTTTCTTTTGGAGTTGTTTGGGGAAGGATTGTATGATATCCTTACATTCCTGGATGAATTGTGGTGTGGGGTCTTCAAGTTCTTTGTAGTAGGTGGTGTCGAAGAGTTGTTCGTTGGCCTCGCTGACATAGTTATCACGGTTGAGAAGTATGATGGGACCCCTTTGTCTTGGGGTTGGTTTTCAGGGACTGTATTGCTGTCCTATTGGTGGTGGAGTGATTGTGATGGATGTGATTTTTGTTAAGGATTTCAGAGTCATTTTTTTTCCAAAAGCAATCAATGTAACGATCAAGTGTGTGGACCACACACTGAAAGAAATCTCTTCCAAACCTACTTTTCTGGCCTTCAAAACAAATCTCCCATCCTCACCAAGCTCATTATCAGTAGCAAGTTCCCTCCAGACCAGGACTCATGAACTCAAAGTGGCACCCCACCCTGCCATAACAGATGCAAAACCTGCAGACATATCCATATCTCCACTGCTACGATGATCAATATCCCCCCCCCCCCAAGCACACCTTTCAAAATCCTTGGGTCCTACACAAACCTATCACAACATGTGGTATACTTTATCCAGTGCATAATGTGCCCCAATAACAACGATGTGGGTGAAACCATACAATCTCTATGCTCTCAAATAAGCCCTCTCAGAAAAAATGATAAAAGACAAACACTGTATCACCTGTGGGCAAACACATCTCACAAAATGATCTTTCCATATCTACCCCCTCAGTCCTTGTCCTCGGAGGAAACTTGTGCAGTACCTTTAAAGATTCACGGCTTTTTACAACAATCTGTAACCCACTAACCCTTTTTTTTGGAGAGGCCTTAGCAGGCCACTTCATGTTGAATGGTCTTTTGGATATGTGTTAACTATTTATGCTAAACAGTCTCTTCCACTTTGTATTAGTTGTGACACTGAGTGCCTTTTCCAGACCTGAAAAAGAGTTTTGTGTAGCTCAAAAGCTTGTCTTTCACCCACAGCTGATGGACCAATAAAAGGTATCACATCTCCCACCTTGTCTCTCTAAATTGAAGGCCTTTAGCAACTTGTTAGAACAAGCCCTCAGGCAATTCCTCTGTCCAGAGTACCTTTTAATTTTTCTGTGCTTCCAATGCATTTTCAGATTCTGAAGTCTAAGCCGAAGTCCATGTCTATGCTAAGCTTTACTTCAACACCAAAAACAAAAAACACCTTTTACCTGAATTGAATGTTTAGGATTGGAGCTTCCATGAAGTCTGATATGCACTCAATATTCACAACTTGCTGCACCTGAGCGCCCCCATCCACTGTCGGATCCACTGGTTTTGTCTGCAGGTTCAGGCGTGAGAGGTTGTTAAGGAAACCAATTCACAGAAAAAAAATGATTGTGCTTTTAATCATTACCACTGACTTTAAATATAGATTTACATCTTCATATGGAGAAATTGGCCACTGGGGGGAAGGGAGGGAACAACCAACTTTCACCAGTAAGTTAAATGTCCCTGTGAAACACAATATTAACTAGATGTTATGTGGATAATTTTTCAAGCACCATACCAATACACAGATTCAAGATAGTAAGAGACAATTTTTGCTAGTAACCCTTGCAATATTAAACACTGTATTGAGTGCATGCAATGTATGCAAACATAAGATGTCCAAACAAGTCTTATACGCTGTAGATGGTAATTCTGAACTGCTAGTGATATTCAATTTTACTCACATTTTGTATTCATCAATCCCTACAGATCTTAATATATTGAGTAATTTGTAGTTGTAGATTCTGTCAAATGCTTTTTGGAAGTCAATAAAACACAACTATACTGTGTCCCCCATTTCAAATGATCTTTCTAATATGAGATTAAAGTTCATAATGGTGTTCATCATGCCCTTTCCATGTCTGAAGCAGTATTGTTGGCCATTTCTTTCCTTATCTATCTTTCCTTGTATTAGGTCTTGAACAACTCACAAAAATATTTAGAAATAGAACTACACAGCACACTTAGCCCAGGCTCTGACACAGGTTTGATGCCAAGCTCCCCTTCCATCCACACACAAATCACTTTGACTTGGGTCAGCAAGGACTCAGGAGCCGGGACCTAGGACTCTGCTAGGTGGGCGGATCAGAGCCTGAACCCCACTGTAACTCAGGTCCAAACCCTGTAATTTTGCAGCATGGATGTAAGACCCAGATCAAGCAATTGTAAGACCAGGTTTACAATACAGTGTAGATGCTCAAGTGCAGGCTTGGAAACACCATGTTCACAAGCCCGGGGCCCAAAGACCCGATTTACATTGCAGTGTAGACATACCCTAGGGTATATAGCATCTGTATACCCAGACTCACTGCCATGGGTTTTGTTTTTTCTTTTCTCCCCAGTGTAGACACACCTTAGAGGCATGCGATTGTTCTGTAGTCCTTACAATCCATAGCACTGGTCTTTTTTTCAGTTTGGATATGTAAGGTTCTGAAGTATTCTGGCAATTCTCCTGTCTTAAATATATTCTTCATTACCTCTGACTGGGCTTTTAAGTCTTCATCCACTATACTTTAACAATTCAGCCAGTATTCCATCGCAACCTAGTGCTTTTCCATTCGGAAGTCTTTTTATTGATGCCAAGATTTCTTCATCCATTATTGATGGACTTAATTAATCTCTAGCTAAGCTTTTTCAGGCCTATCACCACGATATAGTTCCTTGATACATTCTCACCGTCTCTCGTTCTTGTCTTTAGGGTCTGTCAAATATCGTCCATTTTTGTCCTTTACAGTGGTATTGGTCACCTTTTTTCTTTAATTAAAGGTTCTTATCTTTTGATACATCTCATGTTATTCTCTTTATCCAACTGTCCAATTTCTTTGCATTTCTCATACAGCTATTCAGTCTTTACTAATATGCATTTATTCTTTATTATTTTATTTATTCGTTTTTACTAATATGACTCTACTAATGCACAGTACTCTTCATCTGCCTGAAAAATTTTCAACAAAGAACTAAAAATTGTACCATATTGTCTTTCTATATGAGAGGAAAGGCAGACTCATAAGTATGGTATGAAGCTTTTATCCAACAAAATTTACATTTTATTTTGTAATATATTTGCTGGGACTAATGTTAATACCATGGACTTGTTTCAATTTATTCTAAAGTTTGAGATGTCTCTGATTTCCCTATTGCTTTCACAACACATGGCACTAAGAGGACCAGCAATCATTTAAAAGAAAAGTCTTAATTTTTGTTTTATTTGTTGCCCCTCCCATTCATTACCACAAAGGTTCACAAGAACAATGGAAACTTACTGTTTCACCATAGTCAATTAACCTTATAGTGATGTCAAGGGTGCAAAGTAATTTGAAAAAAAACCCTCTCCATATAATCTTTCAGTTTAGTAATTTTAGGCATTACTTGTAATAGTGGTAGGTCATTAACACGCAAGTACAATTTCAGTGTTATGTTAATGTTTGTAAAATACTACATAGTACATGGACTAGGCCTTATCAGCTAAACTCTATAGTTAAAATTCCATTCATTTTTTTAAAGGATTTATGAACTGTTCCACTGAGACCACTTATGCTTGTGGATACAATGAAAGTTACCACTTAGAAAAGCTAGACCAAGCAAAACAAATATTTTCAATTCATGGGGAAAGCAAGGAACGAGTCAGAAAGTTAATCTAACCATTTCTGAACAAGGAAGAGGTTTCATCACAACCACATTTTTGAAGAGTTTGCCTGCCAAAAATATATATTTTAGCATCAAGATCTTTAGTTAGTAACCAAAGGCTTAACTACATTTCTTGTAGCTTCCAAGTTGACTTCAGCAAACTAACCAATGTTGTGATGTAGTAAATTGATTACTTTACCACATGCTATATTAATGGAATTTTTAATAAAGCGTCCTTATTTTCTTTGATACTATCAAGTATATTCAAAATCCATAGCTAGACTTTTACTAACCGCTTAAAAGTGATTGTTTTGGTAGTGCAACAAATATGTTAAAGAGCAGTGAATAATCTCTCCACATTAGCTTGCATAGCTGGAAAGTTCTCATTTAGTTTGCATTTGTCTAATTTGACTTATTCCCTTTTAACTCACAGTGTATTTTGTGATTAAATTTTAATTAACTCTCTTGGTACCAAAGAGTTAAAACCATTTCAACTTTAGTACCAGCAGAGAGACCTAAACTAAACTTGGCAATAGATAATAGCTCTGTGGTAAATTAATCAAATACCTGATTTTAATATGCTCCCTTTTTTCTCCTGGAAGCTGGTACTTTGCAACTTTTCCCATACAATACCACGTATCTTGTCAAAAATGTATTAGGTAACGTCTCACAACAGTAAGATATGCCTATACAAATCCTACACAATACTACTATGTGTAGCATTTTTTCTAGAGCCATAGATTTTGCTAAATTAATTTTTCTACACTGACACCAAAAGGTTGTATTTTTAAGATAAAGAAGTGACAACTTCCTCATCTTGTGATGTATCAGACTTTGAATCTAGCAGCCATTGCATTAGCCAAAGTATTTCTTTATTACTGTTTATTTTTCCATTTGATATATGTAATGATCAGGTGCATACACTACTACTTGCATATGAGGTGGAGCAATTAAATCAAGGATATTTGACTGAAGTTCATCTGAACAGATTAGTGTTGGAGTAAAATTCAAGAACTGAGTGGAAGTCTTGTTACCATAAAATATAAACATCCGACCTGGAAAGAAATAGGTAAAAACATTTAATTATAAAATCCTCAAGTATAGCCATATAACATTAATTAAGTACACTGACTACATTTGGAGCAAGAGTCTGAGGCTGGGTCTATATGTACATCATTTCAGCAGTGCAGCTGTACAGATACAGCTGTCTTGCTGCAGTGCATCTGGTGAAGATGTTCTATGCTGACGGGAGAGAGCTCTCCTGTCAGCATAAAAAAACCCCATCTCTGCAAGTGGCAGAAGCTATATCGGCGGGAGAAGTCACATGCATGAGCACTTATGTTGGTGTAATTTATGTCACGGTGGGGTGAGGGGGGTGTGTGGAATATTCACACCCCTGACTGACAAGTTTTGCTGACATAGACTATGTCTTCGCAACAGCCTAAGACAACTGTTTTCCACCAACACCACAAAAAGGGTTCCTTAACTAGGTTAGGCCTCAAATCTGATCCACTTTTAGATGTTTAGAAAATTTGTCACCAGTAAATTAACAAAATAACCATTTTTAACTAACAATGTTTATTCCCAATTCTGTGCTGACACTGCTGTTGATACAACAAGGAAGTTAACACCATGTTAACTACCAGATCTATTCAAAACATAAAACTATCGGTCTTACCCAAGTTTTGTCGAAATTCAGATTTCAGTCCAATCTGTAGCAGCTGATTTTCAAACAAAACTCCATTATTTTTACATACAAACCTAGAGAAAGATAGGCACATTTGAAAGGTAAGAGTTTATATTTTAACTACAAGACAAATTATTACAAAGCAATCAAAGCCACAGAATTTAAAGGTCTTGTGGACAGCATAAAGAAGAGAATTGTGGGCCCAGGTGCCTTGAAGTAGTCAGTAAAAAGGACAGACAACAGAAAAATTGTAAACTTAATTAAATGAATTTATATTATAGCCCACACCTTCCTCGTAATGAACATTTTAACTATTCAAGTTTATTTCAATGTTATGTTTAAAATGAAAATAGGGAGGAAACCAAGACATACAGACATGCTATATAAGTACCAGGCAACAGATTTTTCAATACAGCATTAATCTAGTGGATTAATGAACTTCAATTCAGTGTTTCACCTACTAAGCACTTGAACAAAGTGCACTTGCAATACCAATACTCTTGGCTATGCCTACCTAATCACCAGTTACATTTGTTCTCAACCCCAAATGATTGCAAAATGTGGCATACAACTAACACTGATGAGGAGAGGCCTAGTTTTAGAGCAGCATGTGGTATTGCAGGTGAGCGCTGTGCTGCACTGGCAATGTTGTGAATGAGTATACAGCATATACAACACAGCATCTATAACCAGCTCTGTGCATTACCAGTCTTACTGCATGTCTAGAAAAAACACTGGCCACTTTGAAAAATAGTGGGTTAATACTTAGTTTAATCCCTTGCTTTGTGATTTTTGATTATTTTGTGATAATGCTCTGGAAGTTGCCATTTTTGCAAGATTTTAGTATTGCTTACTTGTGAATAA
Organism: Chrysemys picta bellii; assembly: GCF_011386835.1. Classification (NCBI taxonomy): domain Eukaryota; kingdom Metazoa; phylum Chordata; order Testudines; family Emydidae; genus Chrysemys; species Chrysemys picta. The sequence continues at coordinate 35,207,924 of NC_088794.1, read as the reverse complement.
GCTCATCAGCATCATGCACAGTATCAGCTGGTTCCTCAGAAACTACCTCAGATGAAGCCAGGTCAGGGCTAATTCAAGCAGCACAAAGGAAGAAAGGAGGTAGCAATAGAGATGGCAAGAGTTATAAGTTAGTAAAAAAAGAGAGCTTAGTCATTTCCTTTATTTCCTCCCTCAGAACAGCACTTTGGGATAGGACACACCAAGGCCTACATTTTTGAACTAAGACACCTGGAGTTAGGTACCTAAATTACTTTAGCAATCTAAGCAACTGGATTTTTCAGAGGGGCTGAACACCTGCAGTCCCCACTGATTTCAATAAGAGTGGAAATGTTCAGCACTTAAAATCATACCACTTTAGGCCTCTAAATCCTTTTTAGACATCTAAGTCCAGGCACCATTGTGCAAAAAATTTGGATTAAGTGCATATTTAAGAACGCCCATTAACTTCCATTAGTCTGCATACGGATGCCAGGTCCTCATTGCCACGGATAGCATTTCTAGTTAACTCGAAAAAAACTGCACTGCTTGAATGAAAGAACAAGCATTGCCAAAACAATTTAAAACAATTATGCAACAGTAAATACACTGGTAGACTGTCCAGAACATCCCTTAACCAAGTAACAGATTTCCTCCTTAATCCCACCTTACTACTTATGGAAAAGTGGCAGAGGTTACTGTAGAAGACGCTTAGGTAGTAACTACCTTAGACAAGCACTTTACCAAATGCAACGACTGCAAACAGGGTAGGGGTCAGCAATGCTAGTCATTTTTCTGCAGCAAATGTCCACATATAAAGCATTAATGCTTCACCCCTGTAGATCACTCCTGAACTAGTAGCCTAACACTAAAAATGAAGAGAAAGGACAGAGAAGAGGTACAGCAGATGCCAGCTCTAAAACATCATTTAACTTTACTGCCACACACTAAAGGTTACCATGTATGAGCCACTTAAAATTTGTCTTTAATACAATCCACTATATCTTGCAAGAATGAAATGTTTTAGGATGAAATTTTTCAACCATAGCAAACTGCAGGCAAGTAGATCGTGCCTGAGCTGGTACTTTCCCCTGGCAATTTTACAGAGCTGTGCTGGAGCACATAGTTATCCCTATACTTAATAGGGAAGTAGGAACACACAAAGCATGACTGCTGTATACTGCAATGGCTTAGCTGCCCTTCATTACTTTAAAGACTTGGTTCACAGTAGTATTAAATCTTGTTTAGTAGATGTTATAAGCAGAGGTTTGACACAGTGGGAATTTAAAAAAAAACAAACAACCAACATCAACAAAAAAACCCTGGTCGACTAGGCAGTCTTAGCTGAAAAACATTTGAATATAGTTAAGTGTTAAATGACAAGAGATTCAGGTTACATATTCCATTTAATATTAGCTCTGCTAACATGCTAGAATTCGGCTAGAAAAAGCTAGCAGTAAGATGGATCCTCTCATGATATTTACACTGACACCCAAGAATTTAATGTCTTGTGAACAGTGCCTGAAAGCTTTATATTGAGAACTTCACCTAAAATGCTGGTAACCATCAATAAAAGCAGTTACTGATCATTGAATTAAAAAGGTACGCTGGAATGTAGGATAATATGTACTTTTAAATACAAGGGACATTGTTTAAAGTTATTTTTGCTTCTTCATAATGAGGCCATTGACTGTAGTTAGGTCATAAATAATATATAAAAGCCAAATTAAATATGCCTTCAGGTCTGTGACTGGTTTAACGCATTCGGACAGACTATGTTTAATAGCTCTAGGAGATCTGCTGTCACAGAGAGACAAATTAGCAATAACCTACCCACCCCGGCCCAACAACGGTGATTTGTTACAGATGCAAGGACACAAACGCTAGAGTCCTGCATGGCATAGGAATAAGAAAGGAATTCTATTCAATTTAGGCTAGATAATCCAAAATGTGAAATAACAGTTCACTACTACAAACTAATACATTAATACCTACAGCCTGATATTGAAATGCATGGAAGAACAGCTTACCTTTATGCACCTAAAACTGAAAGCAATAACATAGAAATCGTTTATGGCCAGGCCCAAAGTTATCCACTAACCTTATCATTGCATTTAAGTCTTACTGTACTCAATATAATCTGGATATTAAGCATAAAATAACACGCTTTAGGCTTGCCCTTAGGCGATTATATCAGTATATGAATTCCCTTCACATGACATTAAGTAGGACTGACAAAGCTATGTTGTTCTTCAGGGGGGAAGTTTCAGCTGTTTGTACTCTTCATAAGGGTAGGGTAGAAAAGGTGGAAGATAAGAGGCACCACCTACTCCCAACTCAGGTGAGAATTATTTTAACTACCTTGCAAAATTATCTTCAGAGCCAGGAGCAAGAGGTGCAACCACAGAAGCAGAGTCTGAAAATACATCCACCAGCAAACTGCCAGTAGAGGAAGGGGGAGGAGCAGAGCTGGTGAGAGGAGCTGCACCGAGGCCCAGAAGGTCTGCTGATGGAGAAGGAGTAGACTGTAGAAGATAAAATGGAACACTTTAAAGTTGCATTTAATTCATATATACTAATACAAAGCCCAAACACAACTGTGCCTCATCCCCGCTCCCCAATAAAGACTGGCTCAGATTTTTAAAATATCTTTATTTCCTACAGACAAAACTATCTTCCACATGTGGCTATCACCTTGCCCTTTAAATAGCCTCAGACAGGTAGTTTTATAGCCAAAAAACTACTAGTTTCCCATAACTAGATTTTACCTTCCCATAAAGCCAGTTGTAAACCAGATAACTTAACGCACCCTAGTTCTTCTTGATATCTCCCTCCTTCACCTTTGAACATTAAAAGCAGTACAGGTTAATCTGTACTATTTTGCGAAGTCCAACATTACACAACTCTAATCCAAAAATACTTTTGTGTCCCAACATGACAGACTATTGTGTAAACCTACATTTCAGGACATTTTGACAAACCCAGATGCCTAAAACTGATGTTTTCCTGAATATTAAAAACCCTTTCCTTTTAACAAAATATAGCTTTTTGTTCATATACCTGAATGTTAAGTTCTGAAGCCATGCACACACTCAAAAGAGAAGTATTGAGACTAATAAGCCAGAAACCAGAGTGCTCCTAAATTAAAGTTGGTTAAGAAAGGAAATAAAATCTAGTACAAGATTTCCCAAAACAAGCAGAGCACCAACACTTAAGTTGCAAGGAAGTAAAATGAAAGAGGAGTTCCAGTGGATGGAGAGTCTGGCATTAAAAGTTTGAGGAACTTATATTTCTTGGACTGTTGGTTGGGAATTTTCCCTCTTCCTCAAAGGGAAGGAGATCGAGGGAAAGGTACTTAACTCTCTCCTAGAAAAGCAAGATATTAATAAGTGGACATATAGGGACAATTTACTTATATAAACTCCCAGTCACAATGTGTACAGGTATGCAAGTTGTGATTCTATAGTGATGATTATAATGAAAGTTAAATTGGGGCCTTATTACACTTATTTGGAAAGGAAATATTTTCCTTCTTGTAGAACTTTACAAAATGTGCTAAACAGAACTAGATTTATTTTTTTTCTAAAGTTTTAAGTGATTCCACTGTAAAGTTCAAAACAGCCACAAGCATTTAAAAGTGACCATTTTTTAAAATCGGTAATGGTTATTTGGGACAGATTCTCTGGTTCACAAAGCAAACCTGAAGCAGCTAAAGATCTGCATTGAGATTTCCCTCTACACTGGCAGCTCCACCACCTTTGTGCTGGAACCATACCCCTTCCTGCATAATGGGAGGTACGGTGGATGTCAAGGGTGCAGCATGGGAGATGGCATGGTTGAACAAGGCACCACTGTACCCAATTCTACATTGGAATAAGATCCTGGGTCTTTCACCAGCAGCATAAGTCTATGCTGCCCCCTGCAGGTTTAATTTATGTTGGGGCTTGGCAGCTGAGAATCAGCAAGCTAGGACAGACTTGCTGTCAGTCTCCTAAGCAGAGCCTGGGTGCAGTGGAGAACCAACCAACAACTTCTCTTTGGGTCCATCTAGTTTAATACAATTAAAAACTTCAACCTTACCACATATATACAGTATTGACAACACTTCTCATACCCTTCATCACCACTGATGGTCAAAATTTTCAGCAGTGACCCGTGATTTTGGGTGCCCAAGTTGAGACATCTTAAAGGTGCCTCAGTTTGAGTGTGTCTCTCATTTTGAGAATTATGTTAGGACAAGCTTCTTACGTTGGGTACCACCCCTCAAAAATATATTTTGAAAAAAAAAATCAAGGCCAATATATATCTGTGGTCACAAGGGGTCTTCTAAATCCACTTTGAAAAGCTAATTTGTTGAAGTGTGCTGCAAATTAAACTCCCATTATACGTAAAGACAAAGTTAAGGGAAAATTTCCATGTTATTGCTTCTCTTTAAAGACAAAAAAAACACCCATCATCATGTAAAATTTGAAGGGAATTAACATGATCAACAGAAAAATTAATATCAATGCTATGCTAAAGACACGCACGCAAAGCATTTATTGGCTTGGGTTAAATGTTTATTACTTCCCTTACCCAGGGAAGAAAAGCAGCAAGTGACTGTAAATTAGTATTAGGTATATACTAATGGAAAAAAAAATAAAGACAACAGAGTAAGATCCTGACTTACTGGGAATTCTGAAATATCCAAATGCACTTATGTCAAAAGGAAATTGCAATTACCAAACAATAGAGGTAGCCTAGCAACGCCAAGGTTTTAAACTATTGTGCAAATTTCACCCTGCAAGAGAACAGAAGGTCTTGAATGGGATGGAGTCTAGTTTGGTGACATTTCTAGTATTTGCAGAGCAGCTATGAGGGAAACCCAGGAAAGTATAGCGACATCTATCAGATAATGGAGAGCAGGGAAACATGAGAAATTACAGCAACAGGAGGATTTAGAAACAATTCAAAAAGTTTGAATTTCTTAGTTGACTGTATATCAGTGTTTAAGACAACTGGATATTTAAACTGAAATTTGCATGCATGTTAATAATTCACTCCCAAACTACTTCCCAAAGTAGCGCAGGCTTTGTCATGAATAACTGCAAGCACCAAAAAGCAAAAAGTTTTAAGACTTCATGCCTGCAACAGGACTAATTAAAAGACCTCAGAAGTGAAGAATCCTTTAAACAAACAAGGAACTCCTGTCTGAAGGTTGTGGATGGCTAAACGAGAAGAATTCAGACGAGAAGGGCGAGGTCTGGGCCCAGTAACTAGTTCAGCCAGTGAGCCCTGAAGTGGAGAATCAGGCAAGGCCTTCAACAGTATGCAGAAAAAAAAATGGAATAAAAAAAATCAAGTAATCAGCAACAAAACCAAGAATTGTGTGTGCGCCACTATTCACGTGCTTAACCTATGCATCCAAATATCAGAGCTGCAGGAGCAGATTTGCTATTACACACTTAAGTTAAAACAACGAGGAGTCCGGTGGTACCTTAACGACTAACAGATTTATTTGGGGATAAGCCTTCGTGGGTAAAAAACCCCAATTCTTCAGATGCATGGAGTGAAATTACAGATACAGGCATAGATATACTGGCACATCTATGCCTGTATCTGTAATTTTCACTTCAGGCATCTGAAGAATTGGGGTTTTTTACCCACGAAGGCTTATCCCCAAATAAATCTGTCAGTCTTTAAGGTGCCACCAGACTCCTTGTTGTTTTTGTGGGTACAGACTAACACGGCTACCCCCTGATACTTCACACTTAAGTTAGGTGCAGACGCTTATTTATGTCTAAACTAGAAATCACACCAAAAGTGTTTCAGAAGATAACAGGTTCCGCCTCAGTCTATATTTCTATGCAATAAGAAATAAGTGAAGCCCTTTATGGGTAGAGCGGTATAAACTGAAGTTAGTTGATTAGAAAGATGTTGTTTGGAACCTCTCCCTACCATGCACTCCTCCCTAACAATTCAGTATGAAACACTGCATGGTGGAAGAAACAGTATGCAAGAAAGTTGGCTTAATATCCATTCAGAAGAAAATTGAGGACATCATCATCTTGGGATGGAAAACTTGGATCACTAACTTTCAAATATAGTGGAGTTGTACCATTCACTATGAGAGTTCAATAGGGAAAGCATAGTATCTTCACTAAGTCTAAAAGGAGAAGCGATTAAAAAGATAGTCTTGTAACACATTCTGTGCCTAAGAATAGACTGTTAAAAAGCTTAGAAAAATAATCCTAATAGTTACAAATTTTGGTTTTGCTTTTAGTCAAAAGAGATAATGAATCTCATCTTAGTCAGTCGAGTAGACAGCACTCCAGCACAAAACCACCTTGCAATTCAGCATAATTGGTAGATACAGATCAGGAAAAGCCCAGGATTGATGTTGTTTAAACTTAAAATGTGCACCAATTTAATCCAAGTTATGACTTTATATAAATGAATATAAGTAAGGGTTAAATCAGATTAAAGTACATCCATGTTAGATTACATTAAGTACAAAAAAGTCCAGCAGTGTCCTGAATGCTTTGAAACAGAAAAATAAACCGGTAAAAGTCAGTCTGTACTAGAGAAAATTAGAACATCTAGCTTAAAATGTTTCACAGAACTACATTACAGATAATTAGCCTCTAAGACTGTTAATGAAGTTGATTATTCAAACACACTTTGTCCAAAATTTATCCCACGAATGAGAAAATGTCAACCTTTTCTTTTCAAAATGTTACTTTGAAACTGTTAAAATAGGTTTAACTATACACAGATTATCAAAAGCACACAGTCTTGGTCTAATTTGGCCCCTCACAGACTTCAACTTCTGCAAATTCTACCCACTACTTCCCTCACCTTTAGAATTAAAATACAGCTTTTCCAGCTACTTTATACAAACATCAGGAGCCTCAAATTTAAGAAACAGTGAATGTACAATACAAGTCACTGAACAAGCAAAATGTAAGGAATCTCTGCATTTCCCTCCTAGAAAATCATAATAATTGGTATTAGATTGGTTATCACAAATGGTATAATTACTTAAAGAAACATACCACAGTACTGGCATTAACAGGGGTGGATTCAGTGCCTCCATTCACATCAGAGTTCCTCTCCTTTTTGATCTCTTCTAGGTCAGTAACTGTGCCAGGGCCTTTCTTCTTCTTCAGCTTAGCCAGAATGGATGACTCCCTCTCTGGAAATGGAGGCATTTCTTCTAGCACAGTTGCCTTGCCATGAAATAAGCTAATATTAGTTTTCAATACAACACATGTGTCTTCAGACAGGTAGACACTTGCAAGAAAACAGAACATCATCCCAACCTTTCAAAGGATACACCACTATAGCATTGCTTCTTGCGTCAGAGTACAGAAATCGACCACCTACGCAACAGTCAGCAGCACATTATGGCAGAGCAATAGCTCTGCTATAGTTAAGGTTGAGAGTTGCTTACGGTTTAAAAGAATTAAGTGCTTTAAAGCCATACGCCGACTGATTTATTTGCTGAGCCTCATGGGGATGCACAGTAGGGTTTGTGATCCAAATTTAGGATCATTTGAACAAACGATTCCTGAGATGCAATCCCCTTAAAAAAAAACAACCATCACATTTATAAAATATCCTGGATTTGATCCTTCCCAAACTGATATCATCCCTTGGGATTTGTCTCAGTAGTTCAGAGCACCCATGTGCCTTTGGAGTAGCAGTATTGAGAGTTAATAAGTTTAGAGCTCCAGGTCAAGTTGACCTAAACTGACAAAACAGTGAAATACAACACATGCAGCAAGACTAGAGGGTTTGCAGGCTGTCTGTCACAGTAATTGGGTGGCTCAAGGTGACATGCTATGGATACTGAATCTAAGCAACACTCATGCACTGAGAGTTCAAGTCCTAATTTGTGGAAGTTTTTGGAGAATGTTACACTTAAGTTAGTTGTTCTTTGCCTGCGTTTTATGGAGGCTCCTTTTTGAAGTTTTGTTCTGGTTTAAAATATTTTAAAGTGCTCCAAAATCCACATACAGATTCTGATTTTACTTTAGAAGCAGTCAATGAAATAAGCACTAGTGATATAGAAGATAAAGACTGTGCAGTAAGCATTTGGAGTAATGTAATCATCATGACATATGCTCCTCAATCCACTGCGATCAAAGGCAAGTCATCACTGGATATTTGCTCAACAGCTTCCTAATACACAGCTACGCTAACATTCAGATTTCTTAACTCTTTTGGTGTAGAGCAAGGGCGTACGATGGGGTGGGTTGGAGTTGTGAGGTGGAACGTGCAAGGGGTGTTGAAGCAATGCAGGGGCTCTACCCTTTTAACAACCTTTATCCATTAGGACTGTGCTCTGACACAACTATTGAGGGGCTAGCACACACCAACACAGAAATCCCTTAGGTCACATCTACAATCAAATGCTGCAGTGACACAGCTGCGCCACTGTAGTACTCCAGTGCAGACACTTACTACAGAAATGGGCATCTGAAGAAGTGAGGTTCTTACCCACAAAAGCTTATGCTCCCAATACTTCTGTTAGTCTTAAAGGTGCCACAGGACCCTCTGTTGCTTTTTACAGAAATGAGAGTTCTCCCATTGCTGTAGGATCAGTGGTAGGATCAGTGGTTCTCTAACTTATTTGATCGCGCCCCCCTTCTTTGTGCCTGTAGCATCTCCCACCACACAAGTACATATATGGCTGCCCAGCTCTGAAGGCAGAGTGGAGAGTGGTGACTGCCGGCCAGGTGCCCAGTTGTGAAGGCAGCACCCCTGCCAGCAGCAGCACAGAAAAGGGTGGCATGCTATGGCATTGCCACCTTTACTTTTGTGCTGCTGCTGGCAGTGGCGTTGCCTTCAGAGCTGCATGCCCGGCCAGCAGCCACCGCTCTCCAGTTGCTTCTTTCTGAAGGCTTAGTGGTTTTGCACCCCATACCCCCAAAGAATAGATTCCATGCCCCCAGTTTGAGACCTTCTTCTGCAGGTAATCCACCTCCCCAAGAGGCAGTCGCTAGGTAACGGAAGAATTCATCTATTGACCTAGCACTGTCTACACCAGGGGATTAGGCTGGCTTAATTGCATCTCTCAGGATGTGGGTTTTTCACACCCCTGAGAGAGGTTGCTATGCTGATGTAACTTTTCAGTGTAGACCACCCCTTAATGTAAGGAATCATCCAAACACTGATTTCTAAACCCAGTTCAATGTCTAGCACTTTGATGAAAAATTGAGTTTCCGAAAATATTTTTACTATGATCCTTCAGTGAAATTCCGTGCCTCTAACTGTTACTCTTTAGGAGCTCAAAAATGTTAACAGAGCAGAAACAAAAGGGGGCGGGGGAGGGGGGGAAGGAATTTATCTGCCTAGAAACTTTGACACAGCATTAAGGTTGCCTGGCGCAGCCTCGGGCCATTGTAGGACATCAAGTTCAGCTACACTAAAAGCTCTGAAAATTAAGAAACACACAGAGTTAAGGTATACACCACCCCTGCAAACTATCATTAACTCTGAGTAATGCCTCAACACGTACCACCACTATACCCTTAGAGATGTTACCCAACAGTCTGGGAACAAATCATAAGCACTCCAAGGCTAGGTCTACACTACCCGCCTGAATCGGGGGGTAGAAATTGCTCTCTCGGGGATCGAATTAGCACGTCTCATCAGGACGCGACAATCGATCCCCGAATCGACGCTCTTACTCCACCAGCGGATGTGGGAGTAAGCGCCGTCGACGGGGAGCCACGGAGGTCGATTTTGCCGCCGTCCTCACAGCGGGGTAAGTCGGCTCTGATAGGTCGAATTCAGCTACGCTATTCGCGTAGCTGAATTTGCGTATCTTAAATCGACCCCCCCCCCCCCCCCCGTAGTGAAGACCTGCCCCAAGACAAAGTTTAACACCTTCTCTTTGCTGAGGCAAAACTCTGGTTTAGATCAAGCATAGCAAAACAAGAGCTATCTACACCTCGCCTGCACTCATACAGAGGTCACTCCCCACAAATCACCCCAGACTTGCTAAACATTACCACTCCTTCACCTTTGTCATGAGGATATCACAGACATTGCCTTCACTTATATCTCACTTCGTCCTGGAGACTTGTATGTCACCAGACTGCTGACAATCCCCATGACAAAACTTCTGTGCACCATTAGTGACACAACCTAAAGATCTCAAATCTGAGAAGAGTCATACTTTACTCCTCAAATGCATATGCAGCTCTCCATCTTAACGTAGCAGCTCTGTCAACCTGCTCCAACTAATCCCTCCACTATTCAAAACAGCTACACCTAACAATGAACACTGCTGGAGTACATGCAGATAAATGCTGCAATTCACATCAGTGGAACATAACACAATGACACTTTAGCATAGCCCCTTCAAGTCTACCTACTATAGCTCCGCTCTTAGCGAACCATTCCAATGACTCCTGCCAGATCCAAGCAGCAGAATTAAAGCTGGGTTGTCAGAGTGGCATGCATCTTAACTCTATTCTATTTCAGAAATTTATATTTGCATTATACCTTATCTGTTCATTTTTTGATTTTCAGAAGTTTAGAATGTAGCAGAACTCGATGGTCTAGAATGGCATAAAACAGTACTGGGCAACCTTAACTTCATCTTAACAAAGTTCTGGGAAGTCCATTTACTAAGCAACATCCACTAAAACATTTAAGTAGAATCCTGCCCAGACAGAGGACTTAGAACTGTATTTGATAGTCAACCACTTGCAAAGACTTTTCCATATTTAACTCTATGTACCTACCAAGATATCCGTACTAGCAATGGTGCTGAGCCTCAGGTATTCAACGGCTCTCTGCTGTAGTTCAACATCAGCATTCTTCAGCTGACTATCACTGCGCAGTACATCTTGAATGGTAGTTTTGATTTCTGGAAATAGGTTCACAAACTTGATGTAGGTAGACAGAAGCAGTGCACGGGTGGGAACACTACACAGATGAAACTTGGAGTGCAGCAAGTTGAATTGAATCAGAGGACTTAAGGGAAAAAAATACAGTTTGTTCAGTTTTCCTGATATCATAATACATATGCATTAATTAATAATAACAGTTAAACACTCAGCTGTATGTGACCGTAATATTTGAGAGAGCCAGGAGAATTCACTATAAGATTCCATGATAAACAATTATAGTATTTTAAGTGGTCTGTTTTAGGTGTTCTTACCTAGATCTTGGGTCACCAGCTATTAGATTTCCAAATTCTCCCAGGATGTAGCCACCTACTTTTACCAGATTTTCATGGCATGCTGGTGCCTGAAGGGCCTGTAAAAGACCATTCAGTCAAAACTACTGGACAAAGAATTTAATCAAGGATCAATGACCAAAAGAAAGACTGTATTATTCTACTTTAGACAATATCACTATAGTGATGCTACATTATTCTGCAACTTTTAGGGAAAAGGTCCTCAAGCGTGAGCCACAAAACACTTGCACGGGTTTGCAAAGAGCTGCCAGGTCACCTTATCTCCTATGAGTAGAAAGTGGAATATGCATATGTAAGCAGTACATACAAAAGAAATAGCAATGGAGCAAGGAAAAGTTATTGACTGGTAATTCTGTTAATTTCCTGTTCTCCCATCCTACAACAGTGAATTATAGGATAGTGTTCTATGGTGCCACCTACTGGGAAGAAGGAGCTAAAAAACTGTGAAAGTTCTCATCTGTGAATGAAGGCTTCCCTAGCTAAATGGCCTCTAAAACACAGGATGAGGCATACCAGCTTAAGTGCCACCTCAGACTCACCTAAAAATATTAAATTCATCTGTAACCTTTCCCTTGTTACAGCCTTGAAACAGTTGCTCAGCTTCTTCTGAACTCGAGAACATGCTCAATATCCAAACAAGAGCAGCATTGTGTCATAGGGATAAGGGTGAATATACTAGTTTGTAAAGGGGGAATCCAGTATTCCTCTTTGGAATGAATCCCCAAGGATGCTGAAAATCCATCTTTCTGGAAAGAAAGGTGGGCAAGAAGAAATGGGAAAGTTCAACTACCTCATTTGGACAAGGTCACAGCAATAAGGCAGAACTCAAACAGGACACCCATCAGAACCTGCAGGATGAGAGTCATATCCCATTAAGGTATCACTGAATGCATTAAGGGTCTTTGAGATTGTTCTTGAAATTCAACTATGAAGTCCCAGCATACTGGATTTAGCGAGACAAGGCAGCAGCATCCCTGGTGTCACAGCAAGTGATGAAGATCTTCCAGATCTGAGACTAAGCGTGAGGCAAGCCAAAGCCAAAAGGTGGTTGCCAGAGCCACAGGTCCGAGAAACAACAAGTCTGGAATCTCAGGCAATGTCCACTGGGAGTGTGGGGTAACCACTAAGCTCATCAGGTTTAAAATCCAGTAGCAACTGAGTCACTACAGAGCCAGTGAAATCATAACTGCCATTTCAGCATCTCATCTCAACACTCACCAGGAGGTGAGAGTTACAGTATCTGATACAACAGTCTGCACGAAGGGGTGGTGCTCAGCCCCCATGCTGGAAGCTGCCTCAGACTTCATTTCTGTCTTTGTTTATTTTTTCCATAATTTCATGGAGCCCCGACAGGACAGCAAGAATAGAAGGAGATGCAGGAGGAAGACAGCAGGAAAGAATGTGAAGACTCTATGCTTATAAGCTGAGGAGGCAAAGAAAGCTGCGAGACATCTGTCTGCGGCGTATGTAATCTGAGGTGCAAGTTCATGACTGTCGCCTTGCTTCCAAGCAGGCAGCACCCTAATGCTGTGTGCCTTACTCCACTATCATAGAATGGAATAGGTGAGGTACAACAATGAACACAACGTTTTTGAAAACCAAAAAAGAAATTCAACACATTTCTGTATGGGTGATCTGACTGTATGTAAAAAAGGGATAAGAAGTTGATACCATCTAATACAGAGGTGGGCAAACTATGGCCCACAGGCCACATCCGGCCCGCGGGACCCTCCTGCCCGGCCCCTGAGCTCTTGGCCTGGGAGGCTAGCCCGTGGCCCCTCCCCTGCAGCCTCAGCGCGCTACGCCGCTGGTGCAATGCTCTGGGCAGCTGGGCAGAGCCCGGCCTGACCTGGTGCTCTGTGGTGTGTGGCTGGCTCCAGCTGGGCGGCATGGCTGTAACGCCACCAGCCACCGGTGCTCCAGGCAGTGTGGTAAGGGGGCAGGGAGTGGGGGGGGTTGGATAAAAGACAGGGGAGTTCGGGGTGGTGGTCAGGGGCGTGGTGGTCAGAGGACAGGAAACAGGGGGGTTGAATGGGGGAAGGGGTCCTGGGGGGCAGGAAGGAGGGGGGGGTTGGATGGGGTGGCAGGGGGCAGTCAGGAGCAGGGGTTCCGGGGCGGTCAGGGAGAAGGGGTGGTTGGATGGGGCAGGGGTCCGGGGGGGGGGGGCAATTCAGGAATGACCGGAGGAGTAGGATGGGGCAGCGGGGGGCGGTCAGGGGTGGGGATTCCAGAGGTGGTCAGGGAACGGGGGTGGGGTTGGATGGGGCAGGGGCCAGGCCACGCCTGGCTGTTTGGGGAGGCACAGCCTCCGCTAACTAGCCCTCCACACAATTTCTGAAACCCGATGCAGCCCTCAGGCCAAAAAGTTTGCCCGCCCCTGATCTAATATAATGGAGGAAATCAGCTGTTTGTTTTAAACTTGCTAAAGTCTCACTTTTACTCAATATAACCTTTATAAAATACCTTCAGAAGTACTATGTACTTCGATTAAAGAGCATGGACTATCAATATCACCAGAAAGGTATTTGTAAAACCCACTTTGAAAATAGAAGCTTTCGAAGTAACAAATCCTCCAGGTCTTGTGGCATTACCTATGAAAACCAGGGGAAAACCAAATCAGAAATAGAGGTTTCCCACTGACTTTGGTCTCTGGCAACACTATCCACTGATTCAAGACACAAAGGTTCAGCAGTGCGCAACTGAAGTCATTCTTCTCTTTCAAACCCTGTTATTTAACTGCCATCAACATATCATGGGAATGGCTAATGAGAATATGGTTTTTAATTAGATAATATTGTGTGCAGTTTGCACTTCCATACAGAAACATAGGGTCTTTCTATCTCGGAACTATAAAAACTGTCATTCTTACCTCAAAGACTGTCTTTGCTGCATATCCTTGCACATCATCTCTGTTAATCACAATCTGAATAACTCTGTACCACACCTCTTCACTGACGTAGTCCCCGGCAATACGAATCAAATTCAAGATTGTATCCACATACCAGGTATAATCCACTGCATACTTCTCAGCTAGAATTGCAACCTTCAGCACCTGAGCAAAACAAAAAACTGAAGTAAATCTAAAGAAATGTACAATGAATGGGTATCCTTAGCTAAAAGGCATGATGCAAGCCAAGAAGTTACTGTGAAGCGCTGTTCACTGAAATAAGTGTTAAGTCAAGGAGGAATGTAGAAAACACAGTATCTAATGACAGGGTTCCAGAAATCCTTGCTCAAATAAAACCCTTATTGATGTTAGTGTCAGTTTTGCCTGAATATACACTTGGGCCCTTAGTAAAGGCAGGCCAAACAATGTAGAAAAATAAGTTAATAAGATTTGAACCATTTAAGACCTGTGTATCTGAAAGTCAGAGTGCATTTGTTATACGCACAGCAGCCTGGAGACAGCTTGATATACCCCAATCTAGATGAGGTATCTATAACAGCATTTCTTGAGAGAAGAGTAAACAAGTTAAAGCAGACTATGGTATCCTTGAGCTGTATAATTAATAAATTAATCCAGGTTGCTGACAGAATAGGACAGTACAAGAAGTGAGATCTTTGATCAATTTAAACCAGCCAATTAAGGACTCTTGATCAGAGAACTCAATTTGTTGCAGTTGTACAGAGGAAAAAATATTCCCAGATTACCAGCATATAAAACACGCTCATACCCTGGGTAAAGCCTTAAAGGGTTATAGCTGTTAAGTGGGTTCTGGGGGCCAATATTTAATACTACATCAAGTACCAAAGAATAGACATTTCAATTACTAATCTTCACTCAAATCTTCCCAGCACGGTTAGGGTGCCAAGAAAATATACCTGAGCACTTCTCCTCCACTTTAACTCTCACCTCATATAAAGTATTGATTTCCAAGAAGTACTCGGGATTGAAAGACACTTCTAGGTTTTGCAACAATTAGAGTATTACATACAGACATACTATACAAATTAGCCCTTTGATTTAATCACACTAAGTTTTTAAACAAACTAGAGTTCTGCTGTACATTGTACAATTTAACAAATACAACTCTTGAGGCCACTGAAAGAAATTGACAGTACAGTACGTAGTTCTGCACCATCCAGAATTTGAGAATAAAGTTTCATTTTTAATATCACTCCTCCTCCCAAGGACACCACACATAATTCTAACAATAAAAAGCTAAATTATTAGACTACAACCACCTTCCAGATCACATTTTTTAAATTTTTGCTACCTTGAAAATATCTTTAATAGAGAGTGATTGCACAACATCCAACAGCATGTTGTGTTTTCCAACACAGGCTAATTGAGATTGGCAAAGGGGGCACAAATAACTCACAATTTCTTCTCTAATGGAATAATCAGCAGTCTCCAAGTAATTTAGCATTTCGGCGACAATCTGCTGGGCATTGCTTCGGTCACACATGGCATACAGGAGGTCTACTGCTCTTTGTCTTACACTCACATCCCTTTCAGTCTGTAAGAGAAGCCATAATGTTCACTCAAAGCAAAAGTTCTATGGAAAATCATGTGACAGGCAAGAGAATCCAAAATTACTTCAGTTCCCATTTGCAATTTCTGTAATTTGCTGAAGAGCTTCCATATTGAACACTGAATTACTGTTAAAGATTGACTGTAACAATTGCCACAGTTATCTGTGTTATTCCTACGCAGAGGTACTATGCAAGTTCATTCTGCAACCAAGAACATAGGAGTACACTGTATTTCCAGTAATACAAGCTGCTTGCTTCATTCTGACCTCCATGATGCATCCAGGGAAGGGATTAGCTGAGGCCTATTTATTTATTTTGAGCAAGAGTTATTGTGTAAAAGTTATTTCACAGTTAGTGCACTTTGTTTTTCTACTGTATATTTTAAATTTTGTAGAAGTGCCTGGAGAACAGGAAAGGCACTTAGTATAAAATGACATATCAAACTAGTACCCTACCAAGTAATGCAGAGATAGTACCGGCCCATTTAACCCTTTTGGCCTATTACCTTTTTGTACAGAACGAAGCATTTGCCACCTTATGGGACATTAATAAGCATTACTAAGATTGTCAAGTTGTCAGAACAAGAGGGAAATTAACTAGCTATCTGGAGGTTTTAAATCAGACATATTCAGCATTAATGGAAGTTGCAGTTAAATGCATTAAGGGTACTAGCTGTGACAAACTAGGGCATAAAGCCCACCTTATGAATCTAGGAGAAAATTAATATACTTCAGAGGTGCTACTGGACAAAAAACACTGAAGAAATCAAGATATCTGATAAAAAACAATTCTGTACTGTGTTTTGAATCTGTTGCCCTTGTGTTAAATTCATTAGCGGGTTTTTAATCAGTGGATGTCTGAATTGCAATTGTGCCTCAAACCCCACTACTCTAGGCACAACTGCTGTTCAAACATCCGTCCACTGATAAAAACCTACAAGAATGTACAGTACAGACTACTGTTTCCTTCCTTTTCAAGTCTTGTCTCCTGACATCTGAATGTTATCATCATGTGGCTTAAGTAAGAAAACTTATGACACGACCACTCTGAGAAGTAAGAACACTGATGAGCTTAGCACAAGAGCAACAGATTCAAAACTGATGCAGAACATATGCCAGAATTTTTAAGCGCTTGATATTTACCTTCAATGCATTGATAACTGTTTCTATATGAGTTTTCACAGCTTCATGGGAAAATTCAGAGCTGGCAAGCGTGCACATGCTTTCCAGTGCTAGATAACGCAGATTAGTTTCCCGGTGCTGCAAGAACTGACCTAGTTGGTTACAGGCACGGACTAGCAGGTTTGGCTCGCTGCACAGAACAGGAGAGAAAGTGAAAGGGAAAAAGCAACAAATTAGAAAAATATTATAAGAACACTAGGTAATTACTCCACAAGAGTAGTGCACATCAGAATTGGCTTTAGTATAAAGGAATAAGAATTAAACTGAAACTACTTAAGTGTCCCTACAGAGATAGGAGTGCACTATGTACTGCAGGAGATAATTAAGCTTTCAGATAGTGTAAACATTCATAGCCTCTCTCTAGATTATAGAAGTGGGTTAAGACTAGAAACAGGGCCCAGATCCACCAATTCAGGGGCTATTTCTCAAACATCAAAACAATCAATTATCTGGTGCAACATTCAGTAGCCACAAGTATTGTTCCAATCGAAGTATGTCCAGCTGCCCCCAACTGAGGCATGTAATTCCCTGCATTATGCAGATGAATGCAGGGCTCACACAGATACATTCCTCCTCCCATTCACTACCAGATGATTAAAAACAGTTTTCCTCCTTCATGGATACATCCTGTGCAGTTTCCACATTAAAAAATATCAAACCTGTATTTTATTGTGATGGTGAGTAAATATGGAACACAGGATCCCAGGAGGCTACACAGGGCTGCTCAGGCCACCATCAAAGCATAACCCTGATAGATACATCTTGGTATTAAAGCAGAAACAATGTAGTTGTATTGCCAAATAAAGAAGTTTATCCAAGATACAGCCCAGCCCCGATTGTCTGAAGCCTTGTTGGCCCCCAAGCAGTTATTCAGTTTTTAAATTAAGTACAAATTGAGTACCTGAAATTGACGGAAGAAATTAAATATATATAGCATATACAGTGAAGACTCCATATAGATATTCTTGCAATTAAGTGTTATTAGAATGGATTTTCATCTATACTAGGACTCAGAAATAGTAGACCTGCTGCAGTTGCTTGAATTTTAGCATTTTGCAGCAGCAAAGACAGCTAAAGAGGTGAATATAAGACTTTGCTTCCACTATGGATAATACAGACTCAGCTTGTACAAACTGAATAGTGTTTTTCAGCAGAGTTATGGTTATACATTGTTCAAATGTGAATAAGAAGCAGAAGCAAAAGCTAAAATGATGGCCCATTTTGAAGTCAAAACTGTTCTCAAGCAAGTGAGCATCCCGTGGTCTAGGGCTTTGGCTTCCTAGACCACGGGATGCTATTCGAGGAAGGACTGCTAGGCAGAGATGGCGTTCACCTTTCGAGGAGAGGAAAGACCCTATTTGGACACAGACTGGCTAACCTAGTGAGGAGGGCTTTAAACTAGGTTCGACGGGGACAGGTGAGCAAAGCCCACAGGTAAGTGGGGAACATGGAGACCGGGGAGATGGGTCGGAAACGAGAGGGAGTGTGGGCTATATTGTCAGAGAGAAAGGAGGGTCAGGACAAAACTGGGAGGAAAGATCAAACCAGTATCTTAGATGCCTATATACAAATGTGAGAAGTATGGGCAATAAGCAGGAAGAACTGGAAGTGCTAATAAATAAATACAACTATGACATTGTTGGCATCACTGAAACTTGGTGGGACAATACACATGATTGGAATGTTGGTGTGGATGGGTACAGCTTGCTCAGGAAGGATAGACAGGGGAAAAAGGGAGGAGGTGTTGCCTTATATATTAAAAATGTACACAATTGGACTGAGGTAGAGATGGACATAGGAGACGGAAGTGTTGAGAGTCTCTGGGTTAGGCTAAAAGGGGTAAAAAACAAGGGAGATGTCATGCTAGGAGTCTACTACAGGCCACCTAACCAGGTGGAAGAGGTGGATGAGGCTTTTTTTAAGCAACTAACAAAATCATCCAAAGCCCAAGATTTGGTGGTGATGGGGGACTTCAACTATCTGGATATATATTGGGAAAATAACACAGCGGGGCACAGACTATCCAACAAATTCCTGGACTGCATTGGAGACAACTTTTTATTTCAGAAGGTTGAAAAAGCTACTAGGGGGGAAGCTGTTCTAGACTTGATTTTAACAAATAGGGAGGAACTCGTTGAGAATTTGAAAGTAGAAGGCAGCCTGGGTGAAAGTGATCATGAAATCATAGAGTTTGCAATTCTAAGGAAGGGTAGAAGGGAGAACAGCAAAATAGAGACAATGGATTTCAGGAAGGCAGATTTTGGTAAGCTCAGAGAGCTGATAGGTAAGGTCCCATGGGAATCAAGACTGAGGGGAAAAACAACTGAGGAGAGTTGGCAGTTTTTCAAAGGGACACTATTAAGAGCCCAAAAGCAAGCTATTCCGCTGGTTAGGAAAGATAGAAAATGTGGCAAAAGACCACCTTGGCTTACCCATGAGATCTTGCATGATCTAAAAAATAAAAAGGAGTCATATAAAAAATGGAAACTGGGACAGATTATAAAGGATGAATATAGGCAAACAACACAGGAATGCAGGGGCAAGATTAGAAAGGCAAAGGCACAAAATGAGCTCAAACTAGCTACGGGAATAAAGGGAAACAAAAAGACTTTTTATCAATACATTAGAAGCAAGAGGAAGACCAAAGACAGGGTAGGCCCACTGCTTAGTGAAGAGGGAGAAACAGTAACAGGAAACTTGGAAATGGCGGAGATGCTTAATGACTTCTTTGTTTCGGTCTTCACCGAGAAGTCTGAAGGAATGCCTAACATAGTGAATGCTAATGGGAAGGGGGTAGGTTTAGCAGATAAAATAAAAAAAGAACAAGTTAAAAATCACTTAGAAAAGTTAGATGCCTGCAAGTCACCAGGGCCTGATGAAATGCATCCTAGAATACTCAAGGAGCTAATAGAGGAGGTATCTGAGCCTCTAGCTATTATCTTTGGAAAATCATGGGAGACGGGAGAGATTCCAGAAGACTGGAAAAGGGCAAATATAGTGCCCATCTATAAAAAGGGAAATAAAAACAACCCAGGAAACTACAGACCAGTTAGTTTAACTTCTGTGAAAGGGAAGATAATGGAGCAAGTAATTAAGGAAATCATCTGCAAACACTTGGAAGGTGGTAAGGTGATAGGGAACAGCCAGCATGGATTTGTGAAGAACAAATCATGTCAAACCAATCTGATGGCTTTCTTTGATAGGATAACGAGCCTTGTGGATAAGGGTGAAGCGGTGGATGTGGTATACCTAGACTTTAGTAAGGCATTTGATACGGTCTCGCATGATATTCTTATTGATAAACTAGGCAAATACAATTTAGATGGGGCTACTATAAGGTGGGTGGATAACTGGCTGGATAACCGTACTCAGAGAGTTGTTATTAATGGTTCCCAATCCTGCTGGAAAGGCATAACGAGTGGGGTACCGCAGGGGTCTGTTTTGGGACCGGCGCTGTTCAATATCTTCATCAACGACTTAGATATTGGCATAGAAAGTACGCTTATTAAGTTTGCGGATGATACCAAACTGGGAGGGATTGCAACTGCTTTGGAGGACAGGGTCATAATTCAAAATGATCTGGACAAATTGGAGAAATGGGCTGAGGTAAACAGGATGAAGTTTAACAAAGACAAATGCAAAGTGCTCCACTTAGGAAGGAAAAATCAGTTTCACACATACAGAATGGGAAGAGACTGTCTAGGAAGGAGTATGGCAGAAAGGGATCTAGGGGTTATAGTGGACCACAAGCTAAATATGAGTCAACAGTGTGATGCTGTTGCAAAAAAAGCAAACATGATTCTGGGATGTATTAACAGGTGTGTTGTGAGCAAGACACGAGAAGTCATTCTTCTGCTCTACTCTGCTCCGGTTACGCCTCAGCTGGAGTAGTGTGTCCAGTTCTGGGCACCACATTTTAAAAAAGATGTGGAGAAATTGGAAAGGGTCCAGAGAAGAGCAACAAGAATGATTAAAGGTCTTGAGAACATGACCTATGAAGGAAGGCTGAAAGAATTGGGTTTGTTTAGTTTGGAAAAGAGAAGACTGAGAGGGGACATGATAGCAGTTTTCAGGTATTTAAAAGGGTGTCATAAGGAGGAGGGAGAAAACTTGTTCACCTTAGCCTCTAAGGATAGAACCAGAAGCAATGGGTTTAAACTGCAGCAAGGGAGGTCTAGGTTGGACATTAGGAAAAAGTTCCTAACTGTCAGGGTGGTTAAACACTGGAATAAATTGCCTAGGGAGGTTGTGGAATCTCCATCTCTTGAGATATTTAAGAGTAGGTTAGATAAATGTCTATCAGGGATGGTCTAGATGGTATTTGGTGCTGCCATGCGGGCAGGGGACTGGACTCGATGACCTCTCGAGGTCCCTTCCAGTCCTAGAATCTATGAATCTATGAATAAGCGAGCATGTCAGCTTAAGCATAAGTCTAACATCAAACTGAGTGGACTGCAAAAATAATTTTATTTTTTATTTTTTCAAGTTTACAAGATAACCCTACAGGTACACATTTACATGAGGAGAAAGCTATACTCTTGCTCAATGAATATGATTTTATATATTTCATGTGTCCTTTGTGTATATTCTTTCAAGTGACCTGGGTTCAACTGTACTCTTTAAAATCTAAACTGAGAGAGTTATCATAAAATAGCAGGTTAAAGCTAGTAATTTTCAGGAGATGGTAACAGAAAATGAAACTGAATTTTATTAGAAGGTACATTAATGTTAAGGACAATGTCAAGCATGGTAGCCTTAAGCATTGCTCTACAAGTAGTAGACTCACCTGTCATGGTGTATAATTAAGCTTATTGCCTCAAATAGCACAGCATTCTTAGCATTTGAGTGTTGCACTTTCTTAGATTTTGGGGGCTCTTGAGCTTTGTTAAGGATAGTTTCCAGGCATTCTGTGAGACGACCACGTACCGCAGCATCTTCTGGAGGAAACAAGACAAATTGTTGGACAACTTCATTTTGCTCAACACTACTGATTAAATACCCATCCTTGCCTTCAGATGACATTATTCCCCAATTCAGAAGAATATTGTTGGTGTCAGCACTAAATTTACAGAAGAACTCTAGGAGCATAAAGGTGGAATTAGAAGACTCCCTACATTGCATGGAACAGTGTTGGCAACTAATACGATTCTTTACCCCATTACCTGGAGGTGGATAGCACTGTAACAACCTCAAAAGCTTTACAGACAACCAAGGAGCAGGGACAAAATAATAGGTATAATCCTGGAGATCGGTTGATGCAGATGTCACAATCTGTAAAAACACAAATAATCAGCATCTGAATGACAGGAGTTCATAAGATGATCTGACATTATGAAAATGTTCACTATTCATTTTAAGTACCAATACAATGTGTAAATGAACTTACAGTTAGACATAACAAATTTTAGTAGTATATAAAGGCAAAGTATAAGTTTCATTTTTAATAGGCTGAACAAATCACCTAGTAAAGATTAATGTGCAAATACAATATATCTAAATAAGACACTGAAGACTATCAGTTGTATCAATATCAGTAATCAATAACTCCGCCAATTAAAAATGTCTTATATTTAGTTTTATAGGACTAAAGAAACCTAATTTAATAAAGACTGAGAAGTGTTTGTTCAAAAACAAACAGATGAGTGAGAAAAAAAAAATCACGCACCCATCCACCAGCGGATGGTGCAGATAGTGGCAAAGTGAACCCTTGATAGACTCTCATGCTTCAGATTGATACTGAAAAAAAAAAAAAAAAAAAAAAAAAAAAAAAAATCATCTTTCTCAGGATTTATTAATTTCATTTTGGGAGAGTGATTTTTGGCAATTTTGAGGTTTTTTTAATTATTCAAAATTCAGGTTTTTCAGGGCTCTCTCTTTGTATATAGAGTAATCCTTGAAATGTTCCCTAGTCTACTTTAAAGTAGTACTATTTAAAACAGAATTATGTTAAAATGTACTAGATAACCTTTAGTGCATACCAGCAGGGTCTACACAGACTAATGAATGCACAACACATTAGACGTCCACATTACTGCTCTGTGTAGACAAAACCACAGATACAAGTAAACATTTTTTGTATTTTTCTGGTGATTACTGGATAAACACCAATTTCTTTCTTTTTCTTTTTTTGCATTCGTGGTGTTTTATCAGTATTCATCGATTAAAACCAAAAAATCAGAAGCCCTCAATAATCAGATACAGAAGTGCCTTGTGGAGTTCACGACCTCTAATACCAAGGTGAAAATCTCATCTATTTTGCCACAAAAGTTTGTACTGCAGGATCTTTTCTACTGTTTATCAAAATATTTTGAACCTATGTAGAATAAGATTTCTCTAGGTTCATTCGCCATCCGATAGCAAGGCTGGGAAACAGAGGGAATTCAGATCTGGTGCAAAATTGACCTTTTGTTTGGTAACAAGGTCTGGAATCAGAGGCAATGATCTTAGGTGGCAGACAGATTGTGTATCTCAGTGAACCAAAATTGTCTCTGCTACACTGGTACTATTAATATCTTTTCACAGTACTGCCTAATCTTGTGTAAGACCCTCAGGAATAAACACAAAATAGGTGGGTTTGTATATATTGGGTCCTTGACCACCAGCTTAGAAAAGCAACCGAAAGAAAGCCTGGGATGATAAATCTCTCTAGAACAGAAGACCTGACATTTGTGTACTGTTGTATATCACAAACAGGTCCATGCAATGGAAGCCGTAATCTAAAACGTCTTATTTGAGTGAGTCTTTGATCTCCCACTTGTGATTGGAAGTGAACTAGCCACTTAGCTTGCCCCCTAGGCTGTTCTGCAGATGTAAGCATATTTGAAGTGTTTCTTTCTAGAGGTTGGGGTTTAGACCCAATGAAATGAAATGTGGCCAGTGAATCCTTCAGCAAACGAAGAGCATCATCTGTTTTGGAATTAAGTCTGGCCCTTCAAAGGCCAAATTCTCTACCATGGACTGAACCTCCTGTGCAAAGCCAGAGCTCCGAAGCTATGAAGCTCAATAAACAATTGCCCCTCTTATATGTTGGAGATGGGTATTAACATTTGAGAAGAGAACAAACCTGAAACAATGAGTAAATAAATTAGCCAGCAATATTGGGAAGTCCATTGAAAGACTGCACAAATGGAGATCTGAAATCTGCCACTTTGGAGACACAGAATTCCTGGAAATTCTTTTAGAGGAGTGGATACTTAACTGGCTCAAATGTCTGATGTGTCTAAACACGATGTAATACAATGGTTTCCCAATGTGAAGTTGGCTGGACATTAAGGGGAAATAAATTGTAGTAAATAGTAAAATAAAATATGTCACTGCTTACAGTTAAATTATGCACCAGTGGATTTCTTCATCTTTAAGGATACAGGCGACAAGAGGAAATGTTAATGGATGTTCAGTTCATCAGCAACAGACCAATAAAATATTAACGTATGAAGGGCTATATGAGTACTTTGCAAACACTAATATTCAACAGAGATTGAAATCACTTGCAGATGCAATACAGCAAGTCTGTTTCAGGGCAGACTATAACCCAAGTCTGTTAATTCAGTCCAAGTGAATCTGATCTAGAAAGTTAAACAGCCCTGGTTACATTTCACTACAGCTGTTTAATAAGAGACTTACTCTGCTTAGCCTAGAGACAGCCAAAGATACTGAAGTTTTAAACTCTTCTGGGTTCTTCTGTGCCAAAGTAGTGATAAGACTGGTAGCAGCAGTAACCACACCCTGGAGGAAAACAGAATTACTAACGTTTTTGTTCAAATATCAAATATTTTACATCTGAAATTGTTTAAAAGCTTCAAATGAAAGACGGCCATTTGTTATGTACCAGACACCCAAATTTATCCTTAAGTTTAGTATCATCTTCTTTAGTGTATACTATTAAGCCTAAAACCCAAAATCCATTTTACATTAATCCACAGTTGTAAGTGATACCTTAAAATAAGCTAGCTGGCTTTTGTCAATTTTTTTCCAAGTAGAAAAAGGAAAGGTAGTGAGACTTCTTGGATACTCCCTCTTATACACAATTTCTCCACTACACGGCCCCAGAATTGGTAACCCTCCCTTTTGGCCAAAAGCTGAAATGATTACTATTTATGTTTGCTACTGCATGACACATTTGATGTATTTTCAGTGGTATGCTACACTATGCCTTGCTTGCATTGATGGTGCTCCACATTTTTATTAAGGAGTAGCCCTATCAAAGATCAGAAAAGCAGTATTTCAGTCTAATTCTGAATGCTAAAACAAATATACATTCCAAGTAAGGTTCAGTAAAAACAAATTATGCAATGGAAGAAAGCAAACAGCTACGAAGGAGCGATCTTGCTTTTGCAAGAGAAGCATGGAAGAAAGGATACCTACCCCAATTGTGACAGCAGGCTAGCTGCAAACAACTTGTGTATTATGTTTCACTTATCATGAAATGGGAACTTCAGATGGTTTGATTATTAAGTTTCAGTGTAGCTTAAGTACCCCTATATGCACTGCTAACTGCTGTTTTGAAATTACTGAACAGCAATATGCAATCACATCCACACCCAGGATGACAATGCTGTGATTTCAGGGTCCTGTCATTTTTCTATATTGATAGTAATCGGCGCTTAATTTATACCACAGTCCTCACAAGGGGAGCTTTTAGGTGTTTGTCAAACATGCGCGCATGCACACGTTATATGGGACACGAGTTTTTTTTTAAACCAGGCGTACAGTAGAACACATGGGAATACCAAACCCTTACTGATGTAGGTCTAAATACTGACTAATTCTAGACATTAAGTACCTTTCCCAGAGTAAGAAGAGCTCCGTGTAGCTCAAAAGCATGTCTCTTTCACCAACAGCAGCTGGTCCAATAAATGATATTACTGTACCCACCTGGTCTCTCTAATTCTAGACATGACTCTCAGGAATTAGTATAACCAATAACTGATTAAAAGAGAGGCTATGGGGTATCTTTATTTCTCCCTTTAGGAGAAATGCAGTTCAACCTGTGTTTTATTTTTTAAAAAACACTCAGTGATGCAAAAATGTAAATTGCAGATATGAATTAGTCTCACAGCAATTTAAATAGTTTCCTTCATTTAACATACCGTATTAACAGAAACTATGATTTCCCCTACAGTGACTGGGCTAGACCACTGAATAGTCTGATCCCAGAAGAAATAATGCTATCATAAGCTTACCAAATGCTGGTCATTCAGAAGATGCACCACCCTGGATGTCCAATCTCCCATGGGAACGAAGTCAGGAGAAGTTCTGTACAAACGCAGCAAGCACAAGGCAGCACTCTGCTTCACGCTATCCATGGTGTCTCTGCAAGATAACACCTCTTTTCAGCGCAAATTAAGAGTCTTGGTACTACACAGTGGACCAGTATCTGTCATGCTTTTCACAGGCAAACAAACACTATTATCCAGAAGTAAACAAGAATGGAAACCACCACAAGGGGTTTTAGTTTTTTGTTTTTTTTATTAAAAGTATTAGATCCCTTAGTTAATTATTTAAATTACTTTCAGCTACTTTACATTTGTTATTAAGTACTTTGATAAGTGGTTTAAAAATTTGGCTGGTTACAGTAACTGGTGTAACTTCTTCTGCATCCTTTGCTAAACACTATTTGGCAACATAAAAGCAATAATGAGCCTTGCCTCCTAGAGCAACAGTACACAGGAGATTTTTCTTCACTCTATAGCTGTAAGTACACTAGTGTTAGAGATGTGACAAGTCAGAGTAAAGCAATACCAATGATCTTCAGACAGAATACATCTGCAACTAGGGAAGGGATGAGAGTGAAACCAGGATGTCAAGGTAAATGTTCGTAGTTGAAAAATTGTTTACAAATATTGTATGACCTTTATTTCCCAGAGAAGAGATACCAAAAGATGCTGTCTGGAGAGCACCATCAAACTCCATATACTTAATTTGCCTTGTCCATTAAGAATAACTCACAATCTTTAGGAAACGTGATTCACGAACAAGCTAATACATTTAAATTTCTAGGGCATTACTTGATTTCTGTAGCGGTATCCTGCTTGGTACCACATTATGGAACTAAACGTTTTCCTTTCAGCCACATGACTTAAGACAAAATTAAATGCAGCCCTTTATTGTATGGGGAACTGGTAGCGAATCCTAAATTTAGATTAACACTAAAATCTAAATAACTTTTGAAATCCAGCAAGGACAAAACCCTGAGGGCTAAACTGTCTTTTGCTTTATCATGAAATTCTGTTCAGGCTTGGCTAAGCTCTGCAATGTTCAATCACCATTTATTTACCTTCTGTTGCTTGTGTACATCAGGAAAGTCAAAGTAACTGACTATGATTATTCTAACAAGCCAGACCCATTGCTGCTGTTGCTACAGCAACAGTATCACCACAACACTATACTAGGAGCAACTGGAAGAATGGTTTTTAAGTGGCAAAGTCAAGCTGTTAAAGTAGAAAATGTTAGATTTACAATTGCATGTGCACAATTAAGGTTGCATGTGCATTGTGATGCAATTTCTAATTATATGATCATATGCAATTTTTTTCCACAGGATCCTAGGCATATTCAGTGCACAGGATGAACAAAGCCAGAATTAATCTTGCACAAGCAAGTACATCTGGCACTATCTGGAGGGCTTGACTTTACAACCCAATTATCTTTTTAGTATGTGATACATTCAAATATTTTTCTATTACAATGATGAGAGGTGAATGAGGCAACCAAAAATCTAGGTAGTATTTCAAAAAGTGTATGAGAAGGATCCATACAAACTAAGAGTACTTAAAGAATTTTTTCACTTGACCAGAGCTCGGAGAGCCGGGAAGCAGAATTGAACTGAATTACTACCTGGAGGTTTTCATTTCTTTTAAGTCCTGAGAATTCTCATGGACATAGGCCTAGTCCTATGATCATAATTTCTTATTTACACAGTTACTGGGGTGAATTCCAGTCAGATAATAGTTGCAAAACTTTTGTTTGGGCCACGGTCTTGCTGGGCAAAACAGGGAAAAAAGATTAGTGGCAATTTAAAAGAAAACAGTCACTCAAATGATTTCCTGTGGATATAAAACCTTGCCTATTCCTATGTACACCTAGAAAGGAAATGTGGATTTTGGAGGAAGCTCGAATATAGGGTGGGAAAAAAAATTCACCTTTCTAATGAAATCATAGACAGCAATAATGAGCTTCCAATGGAGTACATTTCTAATAAGGAAATAGTTGAAGTATGGTGTTTTCAGATTCATTCGCTGCCCATTTTATTAGGATTTATCTGAACAGGAAAAAGGAAACAACTTTTGTTTTCCCAGGCAAAATATTTTGGATCACACTTCTGGGATAAAAAGTAGATATTTTTAAAAAAATTCATAGATACGTGGGTAATGAACTGGACTCTGCAAAAATGCAATTTGGGTTATTAGCCAAGAGATAATTAGGCCAAAATATTTTAACTTGTGTACAAAAAGTTAGTTTCGATATCTATGTTTAGTCACTTAAGCAAGCAACCCGATTTTCAGGTGTGTTGAGCACTTACCTTCAGTTCCTGACGGCAATTGGCACCTCTAGAACATCAAGTCACGTAGGTGCGTAAATATGGCTTTCGACCCCTAACTTCATGCTGAGAACCACTAGTACTACCTATTGTTGTATAGTTGTTTCAAATACAATACAATACATACCCAGCTACAAGTATTTTTGGAATTTCTCCAGCAAATGCTTCTGCCATTTCCCGACTACCCACATTGGCTATACAATGCAAAGCTAGTCCCATGAAGGTGGGGTTGCGGCTGGCCAGGTCATTCTTGATTGCATTGTTTATCAAGCGGATCAGCTCACTGTTGGAGTTCACTAGCACGGAGATGAAAAGATATCCCTGTGGTTCAGAAAAGGGACAAGAAAAAGTAATATTTCTGATAAATCAAGTCAGCTAAAACGAATTTTATGTCATTTGCTAATATTGTAAGGTATTCTATGCACTCATGCAGTTCCCCTCCAGCAATACTTGTCCTTACAGGTCTCCCAAGAGTTCTGTGTAAATAAGTCCCTGGAATTTCAGTCCAATAATAGAATAAAGAGGTCCAGAGTTGCAGAGTACGATAGCAATGTCTTCAGGGGGAAAGGGGGAGGAGGGGGAAAATCACATGTACGTTCCACCCAAATCATATATTTTGCTCCTCAAAGACCCAAGCTCTGCTCAGTACTAGTCACACACCATCACTTCACACGCACCTAGTAAACGCTAGATTTCCTCTGAGTCTAAAATGTCTAATGTTCTACAAAAAGAAAGTACCTTGTCTAATGGAATGTGTGTTTCTTGATAAGGTACATTAAAAATGTAACATGACTAGTCTTCTGTTGCAGTTAGTGCAACATTTATTTTAGAGGTTAAAAAGGCAAGAAAATCCATCAAAGTTACTTATTCAAACAAGTAAAGGACTCATATGTACAGCTAAAAGTTACTCCGCAATCCCAGCTAGAACCAAGCTAAGACCATGCAGAAAGAAGGCAAGAGAAAAAAAAATTATTTAAGCCGCTAGTTATATAGTGAGGCAGGACAGGATAGGCACCTAGGCAGTATGACATTTCATAGATATTTCCTTCTTCAGGGTTGATAAATTACTCACAATTTGTTTCTCTGTGTATCTGTTAGAACTCAGTAGGTTTACAGCCTCCATGTGGCCAAAGTCAATATCATGCCCCAGGAGGAAGATGAAAAGTAGCTTGCAGACATACTTTTTCTTACTGTAACCATCCAGAGCCTTGTCACCTAGTAAACAATTAAGAAAAAACATATTTGAAAACCAAGACTCTTTGAAATGCAGCACAGGCCAACATTTGTATATCTCTGTATTGCCACACACTAGCATTCTAGTACCACACAGTACCATTCAAGTACTACAGCATGTGCTAAATGTTGTTTCAAGAGTTCTAGTTTTACCCTGTCAGGTTTCATTATTTATGTTTAAGGTTCTTTTGATCCATTAAATGGAAGAATCTATGAAGTGCTTATTACACAATACAAAAGTTATTGGGTAGCTTGACTAGATATTCTGATAGACACTCTGACTGTAAAAAAAAATATCTATTAATACATTCAGATTTAAAACAACCCAAAGTGGTGTACAATACTTTTGAACTAAGCTTCAAAGCAATCAAACACTGATCAGATGTCTCTACAAAACATTGGCACCAGAACACCGGTAACCAAATATACTAGGGCTGTCGATTAATTGCAGTTAACTCACACGACTAACTCAAAAAAATTAATCGTGAAATCATACTGTTAAACAATAGAATACCAACTGAAATTTATTAAATAAATATTTTGATGTTTTTCTACATTTTCATATATACTGTATTCCGTGTTGTAATTGAAATCAAAGAGTACATTAATTTTATTACAAATATTTGCACTGTAAAAATGACTGACAAAAGAAATAGTGTATTTCAATTCATCTCATACAAGTACTGTAGTGCAATCTTTGTCATGAAAGTGCAACTTACAAATGTAGATTTTTTTTGTTAAATAATTGCTCTCAAAAACAAAAACAAAGTCCACTGAGTCCTACTTCTTGTTGAGCCAATGGTGAAGACAAATAAGTTTGTTTACATTTACATGAGATAATGCTGCCCTCCTCTTCTTATTTACAATGTCACCAAAAAGTGAGAACAGGCATTTACATGGCACTTTTGTAGCCGGCATTGAAAGGTATTTACGCTCCAGATATGCTAAACATTCATATGCACCTTCCTGCTTCGGCCACCATTCCAGAGGACATCCTTCCATGCTGATGACACATTAAAAAAATAATTTAATTAAAATTTGTGACTGAACTCCTTGGGGGAGAATTTTATGTCCCCTGCTCTGTTTTACCCACATTCTGCCATATATTTCATGTTATAGTAGTCTCAGATGATGATCCAGCACATGTTGTTCGTTTTAAGAACTCTTTCACTGAAGATTTGACAAAACACAAAGAAGGTACCAATGTACTATTTCTAAAAATAGCTACAGCACTCAACCCAAGGTTTAAGAATCTGAAGTGACTTCCAAAATCTGGGAGGGACGAGGTGTGGAGCATGCTTTCAGAAGTCTTAGAAGAGCAACACGCCAATGCAGAAACTACAGAACCCAAACCACCAAAAAAGAAAATCAACCTTCTGCTGGTGGTATCTGACTCAGATAATGAAAATGAACATGCGTCAGTCTGCACTGCTTTGGATTGTTATTGAGCAGAATCCGTCATCAGTATGGAAGAATGTCCTCTGGAATGGTGGTTGAAGCATCAAGGGACATATGAATCTTTAGCAAATCTGGCATGTAAATATCTTGCAATGCTGGGTACGACAGGGCCACGAGAACACCTGATCTCACTTTCAGGTGACATTGTAAACAAGAACCGGGCAGCATTATCTCCTGCAAATGTGAACAAACTTGTTTGTCTGAGTGATTGGCTGAACAAGAAGTAGGACTGAGTGGACTTGCAGGTTCTAAAATTTTACATTGTTTTATTTTTTAATCCAGTTTTTTGTACATAATTCTACCTTTATAAGTTCAACTTTCATGATAAAGAGATTGCACTACAGTACCCGTATTAAGTGAATTGAAAATTCACATTTCTTTTGTTGTTTTTATAGTGCAAATACTTGTAATCAAAAATAAATAAAAAGTGAGCACTGTATAGTGGTATTGTGTTGTAATTGAAATCAATATATTTGAAAATGTAGAAAACATCCAAAAATATTTGCATAAATGGTATTCTATTATCTTTTGAATCGTGCAAATAATCTTTTTAATCGTTTGACAGCCCTAGAATATACAAATGTCAGTTTTGTCCCACAATCTGTGGAAATGGCAAAGCCCTAATACTCTGGATTAAGGCATTTAAGTATTCTACAACAGTTAATGCACACATCAGGAAGTGGAGGAAGAGTGACAAAAACATTATTTTGATTATGCCTTTTTATAAAGTCTGAAACATTACAATGACTATCATGTGTACAGGCAATAAGGTAAGATTAAGTTCCTCTTGAATACTTGCTATCCAGTCAGCTTTACAAGTCAAATTTCAAGATGGTTTAGATTACAAGGTTAAGGTGTTTTGTTTAAAAAAGTGGTGGTGGGGATTGCTCTAAAACAGTTTACCTTTTATGGTTGTAGTACAGACCTCTAAAATATGTACTTCTGAAAGCTCATCATCATTATTTTCCAACCTTATTTTCTCTGTTAAAATCCTATTGTAGCGAACAGATGACTAAACGGGAGGGGGGATATGATAGAGGGCTATAAAATCATGTTGTGGAGAAATAAATAAAGAAGTTTTATTTACTTCTTCACATAACACAAGAACTAGGGGTCACCAAATGAACTTAATAGGCAGCAGGTTTAAAACAAAACGTAAGGAATTACTTCTTCACACAACGCACAGTCAACACGTGCAACTCATTGCCAGGGGAAGTTGTGAAAGCCAAAAGTATAACTGGGTTAAAAAAATAATTAGATAAGTTCATAGAAGATGGCTAATAGGTCCATCAGTGGTTAAGATGTCAGGGACACAACCCCATGCTCTGTGGCCCCCTAAACCTCCAAAAAAATGGGACTGGATGACAGGGGACGGATCACTCAAATTGCCCTGTTCTGTTCATTCCCTCTGAGTCATCTGGCACCAGTCGCTGTCGGAAGACAGGATACTGGGCTAGATGGACCGTTGGTCTAACACAGTATGGTCATTCTTATGTACTGAACAGTACAGCCAAAGCCATCTGGCTGTAAGTGCAATCTTTCCGGCAGATGATCTGTTACAGTATAGGAATTATTTTCTTGTAGAGAAACATGAACATTGTGCCTTTTGGCCAACAGCCTCTTCCTTTCCCCATTCAAGCCTACAAGGAAATGTCTAATTATCAGATAGTTTCCTAGAGTTCTGTAAGTGTAACAAAATTTCAGGGAAAGCTTCTCCCAGAAGCTTATAAAAACTTTTCAGCTATTTTTGCCTCACTCAGAGTGAGACAGATATATCTGTCAAATCAATTACCATTCTTTTTTGATGGGCAGCATTAGTCAGCACTGGATTATATGGAATAAAGCCTTATATGAAAGATTACATAAGAGCAAATATGATTTGGGGACAATCAAAAATACAGCAGCAAAACCCAACTCACTGCATGTATTTAACAGGCTGAGAAGTGACCAGCTAAACCTACAGCACCTGAATCAACAGGCCAGTTTTCAAACAAATCCATGTTTATGTAGTTAAAGAAGTGACCCTGATTTTCAGAGGTGCAAAGTACCCACAACTCACTGACATGTATTGATAATCAGGCCATTTAATTTGGTGGTTAAATACTGAGAAACTTCAGCATTCACATCTATAAAGATGTCCAAAATTTTTAAGCGCTGCTATTACATAAATTCAATTAGTTGCAGTTGACATAGCAAGCTCAGTGACTGTACAAAATGTCATAGACAGACTGCCTGGCATATTGCAGATTATGCCTACTGGTTGCAGTATTGCCAAAAAACCTGGATGAGGCTCCGAAGAGCCATAAGATTTAGGGAGAGGAGGGGGATTGGGAGGGGGAGATATTTGCTTTTTCAGCCTTGAGGGTCCAAATTTTCAAGTTTCTCTACAAGCATGAAAGCTAACAAATTTTTAAATTATAGTAAAGATTTTCATGTTACCACTTGATTCCTGGAGCTAGGGCTTGAAGAAAAAACCAAATATCACTAGACTTGTGGGAAAAAATGGGAAGAAACTGTTTTCTAACCTATATCAGACAAGTGTAGATATGACAAACTGACAGAAAAAAAAACAAAAAACAAACATAAAAAAAAAACCACCACGATGGCCAGCATGAAGAAAATCCCTTTACATATTCTGAAACTTAAGGCAAACAAGATTGCCTTGACTTCTTGAGACCATGAGTGCCAGAACAATTAAATCAAGGATTTAAATTAGCCATGAATCATGCCTGTGCTTCTGCATATAGTACTCCTGGGGGGATTCTGCACCACGGCGCAATGCAGAATTAATATTCTATGCCAAATTTCATTTCCCCCCATAGAACTGATGCTGCAGAGCTGCTGGCTGCCACTAGGGGCCGCTGGATCAAGCGGAGCACAGCTCTCCAGACTCTGTGGGGGAGGAGGTGAGGAGTGAAGGGGGAGCTGGAGGATTCTGAGCAGCTGCAGTTCCCAGCAGATCCTAAAGGAAGGAGGTGGCGTGCAGAAAACTCTGTATAAGCCTGGGACCCAGAATCAGGCTGTTTCTCTCTCTGGATCTCTGGAGGGGTTGGGGGTGCCCCACAGCTGGGCTCTGAGGGGTAGGAGGTGCGGGTGTCTGAGACCAAAGGGGCAGTTTTCTCCCCCCCAACAGGTGCCTAGCTGGCACATGTGGCACACCCATACTGAGGCACCCAACAAAAGCATCATAGTGGCTTCTTTAACTCTGAGGGAATTTGTTGTTGTCGTCTGTATTGTTACAGACATACTTGCTGACAGGGATTTTGAAATAAATTACCAAAAATAATTGAAACTGGCATGATTATACAGTGTTATTTTGACAAATAAAATATGCAGAATTTTGCAGAATTTTAAATTATTGTGCACAGAGTTTTCAATTTTTTGTGCAGTATTCCCGCAGGAGTACTACAGAAGCAGCAACACAGGTCAACTGACAAAATAGTCAATGTTACTATGCTGTTCTTGCTGGGGAAGCACTAAAGCAACAGCAGTACAGCCAGACAGGATCTTCTTTTGCTGATGGGACAATCTATAAAGAAGCAAACTGAAAAGAGCAAATAAATCTATCCTTCCCTCAGCAATGAATCATGCTTACAACTCTGCTGATCCTGCGGAAAGACAGCACTATCAGCAACAGCAGTGGAGTGAAAATCCACTAGATTCATGCAACTGAGTGAAAAAGGAACAGCAGCACCTTCAGGGCAGGGCAAGCAAACAAAGGAGGCAAAAAGTGGAGGGAGGGAGGGAAGGAAGACAAGAGAAGGCAATAGTAAAGAGCAAGTGGGACAGACAAAATGGGTGGGAAAAAGATGGAAGAGGAGCGAGAACTGGGAGAGATGGCAGCTTGGATTTAAAAAATGTAAGATGGATACTGTAGAGCAAGGGTAGGCAACCTGCGGGATGCGAGCTGATTTTCAGTGGCACTCACACTGCCCGGGTCCTGGCCACTGGTGGGGGGGGGGGGGGGGAGGAGGGGGGAGCTCTGTATTTTAATTTAATTTTAAATGAAGCTTCTTAAACATTTTAAAAACCTTATTTACTTTACATACAACAATAGTTTAGTTATATATTATAGAAAGAGACCTTCTAAAAACAT
The DNA here is from genome assembly GCF_011386835.1 of Chrysemys picta bellii. NCBI lineage: Eukaryota > Metazoa > Chordata > Testudines > Emydidae > Chrysemys > Chrysemys picta. Next base: position 35,172,771 of record NC_088794.1, on the reverse strand, counting down.
TAAAATGTCTGTCTGGTGATGTTCTCCTCCTAATACAACATGGCAAGAAAATCCTCCAAATATTACAGAGAGTTTACCTTCCAATGACTTCATAAATATCTGCTTCAATTACCTTTGGTAAATGAAATAACCAATCATTCATTTTCTGATATAGCTGTAAGAGTAATCTGTTAAATTAGCAAAATAAATCATTGTAGTATTTGTACATTCTAAAAAATTAAACCTACATCAATCTCTGAGTTGTGAAGAGTATGTATTAAGGTTATAACAACCAACAAGAATGCACTCTTATGTAGAAAACATGATTAAATCGAGTCTTCCTGACTAGTGATTTAAATTATGATTTAAAATCTAATCCACCCTGCTACCTATTCATCTTGTACATGTGGCAGCAGAGATGCGTATCGGAGGAAGAAGAATAATTTGTTTTAGGGCTGTCAAGCAATTTTTTAAAAATCGTGATTAATCATATTATTAAACAATATAATATGACTTATTTAAATATTTTTGGAAGTTTTCTACATTTTCAAATATAATGATTTCAATTAAAACACAGAATACAAAGTGTACAGTGCTCAATTTCTTTTTTCTTACAAAAATTTGCACTGTAAAGAACAAAATAAATAGTATTTTTCAATCCCCCCATCGCAAGTACTGTAGTGCAATGTTTTTATCATGAAAGTTGAATTTATAAATGTAGAATTACAGACGCTCCCCGACTTTCACAAAATTTGAGTTACGCAAGGCGTTCGGGAACGCTTGCGTAAGTCAGAAACGTATACCCCACCATTACGCAAAAAACTAAAACACTATTTCTAGCTTACGGAACTTTTTCCGTAAGTGCGGATTTGCGTAAATCGGGTTTGCGTAAGCCGGGAGGCATCTATATGTAAAAAAAAAAAAAAAAAAAATCTGCACTCAAAAACAAAACAATGTAAAACTTCAGAGCCTACAAATACGCTCAGTCCTACTTCTTGTTCAGCCAATCGCTCAGAAGAACAAGTTTGTTTCCATTAGCAGAGGATAATGCTACCTACTTCTTATTTACAATGTCACCTGAAAGTAAGAACAGGCATTCCCATGGCTCAGTTGTAGCTGGCGTCGCAAGGTATTTATGTGCCAAATGCTCTAAAGATTCATATGTCCCTTCATGCTTCAACCACCATTCCAGAGGGCATGCATCCATCCTGATGACAGGTTCTGCTCGATAATGATCCAAATCAGTGTGGTCTGATGCATGTTCATTTTCATCATCGGAGTCAGATGTCACCAGCAGAAGGTTGATTTTCTCTTTTGGTGGTTTGGGTTCTGTAGTTTCCACATTGGAGCGTTGCTCTTTTAAGACTTCTGAAAGCATGCTCCACACCTAGTCCCTCTTGGATTTTGGAAGGCACTTCTTATTCTTAAACCGTGGGTCAAGTGCCGTAGCTATCTTTAGAAATCTCACATTGGTAGCTTCTTTGAGTTTTGCCAAATCTGCAGTGAAAGTGTTCTTAAAACAAACAATATATGCTAGGTCATCATCCGAGACTGCTATAACATGAAATATATGGCAGAATTTGGGTAAAATAGAGCAGGAGACATACAATTCTCCCCCAAAGAGTTCAGTCACAAATTTAATTAATGCTTTTTTTTTTTTTTTTTTTTTTTTTTTTTAAATGAGCGTCATCGGCATGAAAGCCTGTCCTCTGGAATGATAGCCAAAACATGAAGGGGCATACGAATGTTTAGCATATCTGGCACGTAAATACCTTGTAATGACGGCTAAAAAGAGCCATGCGAACACCTGTTCTCACTTTCAGGTGATATTGTAAAATAATAAGCAGGCAGCATTATCTCCTGTAAATGTAAACAAACTTCTTTGTCTTAGCTATTTGGCTGAACAAGAAGTAGGACTGAGTAGACTTGTAGGCTCTAAAGTTTTACATTGCACTCAAAAACAAAACAGTTATGTAAAACAAAAATCGACATTTGTAAATTGCATTTTCATGATAAAGAGATTGAACTACAGTACTTCTATGAAGTGAATTGAAAAATACCATCTCTTTTATAATTTTTACAGTACAAATTTGTAATCCAAAATAATATAAAGTGAGCAGTGTAAACTTTGTATTCTGTGTTGTACCTGAAATCAATATATTTGAAAACGTAGAAAAACATCCAAAAATATTTAATAAATTTCATTTGGTATTCTATTGGTTAACAGTTGATTAAAACTGCAATTAATCGGAATTAATTTTTTAAATCACACTTACTTTTTGAGTTAATCACGTGAGTTAACTGCGATTAATCGACAGCCCTAGTTTGTTTCATTTTGTATTACAATATAAAATCTAAGATGGATTCCAATTCCAAAGACTAAATTGAACTGTGTATTGTTTGTTTAAATAACCTTACTATTGTTTAAACACAGCTTTATTTTAAGTACTGTATGTTGTGATAACTCAACAGCTCCACTTTAAACACATGCCTGGGCACACTTATGTATGCTGAAGAAACCTCAATTTGCACTACTGAAGTCTCCATCCTAGCACTTATTCTGATTTTTTGCACAGTTTATTGTAGTCTGAAATTGCATAAATACCCCTTGTCCATGCTGAATTTCACTACAAACCCCCACTCCCCCCGTGTTCTAGTGACAAAGTATTATATATTTTCCTCTAACCCCCAACAGCAAGTTCATATTTTGTTCCTCACAGGAAACAGAAAGGAACAGGAAATGTTTTTCTTCTGATCAGGTTCTCCTCAATGAAAAATATATACGTAAGTTTCTTTAACAACTTATGTTTGAAATTCAGCAGAAACAGGAAGGAGTCAAAGAATTCTGGTCAGCAGTTTCAACCACAACGAACAGAACAAAAATGACTTCTTTCCCTAGAAAACTTGGTGTTCTTGTCATCTGATGGAATTACTATCCATTGATGAGGCAAATTGCACTGTTGTAAAGAAGGGCAAATCATAATTTCAAATTTCTTCTTGTTTTTCCCCTACCACTTCAGAGATTTTAGCACCAGATTCTAGAGCCTGCACACACCAATAGGAACTGTAGTTGTGGGTCATGCTTCTCTCAGACACCTAATCAATATAGGAAAAGCATACATAAAAAGCAACATTATGAAGTCTCCGCTAAATTTATTCCAACCAGAAACCTAAACAAGGATAATGTACAAATAATAGTTTATAAATGAAGTCACAACAGAAAGGGGAAAATTAGGAAAACATCTCGAGCAGTCAGCAATTTTACAGCAGTTTTTAAAGTATAGTCTATTGAACACTATCAGAAAGAAGAGTAAGAACACTCAATTCTATGTAAATTGACTGTCTTTACACAAATTAAAGTAACGGATAACACCCAACCAGTCCAATTAGCTTATGTGGGTATTAGTAAAGTGGGGTTTTTTTGGAGCCAGTAACCAACTGGAATGTAAAGATTTCAATTTTATGTTAAGGGGGTAATGGTTTACCTTCAGGAGAGAGAAAATACATTCTGTTGCAAAAAGTTTGCTTACCAGTTTGTGCAATTGAATGACAGCTTTAAGTTCTATATGACTTGCTTTTGTGTAGTTAGTACACTAGTTCCAGCATTCCAATGGACCAGCAGATTAAGTATTCTGGGTGTAAACCCTCATATTACAGCTTGTAATGTGCTATCTAGTTTTGGTAGCTTCTATGTTCACATCTATACACTTCAGAGTAATTTATGTACTTCTGCCAGCAAGTGTGGCAGGAATTCTAGAAAGGAGCCTAACTGAACAGTTTAAGTGAACAAGCAAAAGTCTCCAGGAGTTACTTTACAATGGCAGTTATAAATCCTCGAGTACTTAGTTGCCAGCATACTAGCAGACAAGCTTACTATGATACCTACAAATCAGGAAGCACAATCAGGATTTAAATATCAGTTTACAGTAAAATCTGTTAACCACCTCCAAGAATGTTTTATCTAAAGTAATTAAATTTAAGTTCTATATAAACTGGGTAAAGAAATATTGCTTCAAAAAGTGTTAACAGAAAATGTGTCAGTCAGTCGTCTGCTAAGACCAGCCTTTGGCATGAACATTTTTGCTTAGACGAATGAAGTATTCACGTTATGCTAATACAAGCAACTGGTTGTTGTAGTTCTTGGTATAATCATCAAGCACCTGTCCCGCATCCTGTCCATAGCCCTTTCTTAATCATTTGGTAGAAAGCGTATTAATGATGCATCTCTGCACACAATTTGGGGAGGGGAACAGTGACAGGACTTTCAATTCTGATAAGAAATCAGAACAGACCATTACAATTACAGGATCTTTCAATAGCACAAGTTAAACAACAAACATTTTAAGGATAAAAATGAAGCATCTTAGGTTAGAGTGGCTGAGCTTTAGTAGAGGAACAGTTTAGTGAGTTATTAGAGCAGACAACTGGGATTTAGAGCTCCTCTTTTCTTACCCCAGCTCTACCACTGACTTACTACACTGAGAAGACAGACACAGTTTGCCTGTAGAATCAGCATATAGCTGGCATCTGAGACTAGTTTTTCACAGCTTCAGGGTTTAAAGAGTGCTTTGAGATCTTCAGATTAAAGTGATTTATTAACCCAGTAAGCTTCCTTAAGAAACAGTCATGTAAAGAGAGCCTCATTGAAAAGTACAGTTACCTGTTCCATAACTGGTGTTCTTCAAGATGTGTTGCTCAGGTGTATTCCACAGTAGGTGGGCATGCTCACCACGTGCACCGGTGCCAGAAGTTTTTCCCTTAGCAGTACCCATAGTGGGGGAGCCCCGCTGCGACCCCTGGAGTGGCACCTGTATATTGCACCATAAAGGGGGCTGCGCGCTCCCCCCACCCTCAGTTCCTTCTTGTCAGACAACTCCGACAGAGGGGAAGGAGGGCAGGATGTGGAATACACTTGAGCAACACATCTCGAAGAACGCCAGTTAGTTATGGAACAGGTAACTGTCCTTTCTTCTTCAAGTGAGTGCTCATGTGTGTTCCACAGTAGGTGACTCCAAGCTATACCTGATGGAGGTGGGTCAGAGTTTTAAGGGTTACCTGGGCGGAGTACCGCCCTACCAAACCCAGCGTCATCCCGCGTTTGGGAGACTATCGCATAGTGCGATGAAAAGGTGTGGACAGAGGACCATGTAGCAGCCCTGCATATGTCCTGAATAGGGACATGAGCCACGTAGGCAGCCGAGGAGGCTTGTTGAATAAGCCTTCACTATAGGAGGCGGGGGAACCCCTGCCAGGTCGTAACATGTGCGTATGCACAAGGTGATCCAGCGGGAAATCTCCTGGGTGGAAACCGGTCGCCCCCTCATGCGCTCGGCTGATGCAATAAACAGCTGGGGGGGGGGGGGGGGGGGGGGGGGGGACACACTTCCTAAATGGCCTGGTTCTGTCTAGGTAAAAAGCCAGCACTGTAAGCACATCTAATATGTGCAGGCGCCATTCCTCATTGGAGGAATGGGGCTCAAGACAAGGACCGGGAGGAAAACATCCTCGGCTTTTCACATAGATCAGACTACCTTCGGCAGAAAAGCCGGGTGGGGGCGGAGCTGGACCACATCCCTATGGAAGACCGTGTATGGGGGCTCCGAGGTCAAGGCCCTGAGCGCCAAGACCCGGCGGGCTGAGGTGATGGCCACGAGGAACGCAACTTTCCACAATAGTGGGACCAAGAACACGTGGCCAAGGGCTTGAAGGGGGCCCTGTGAGGCGGGAGAGCACTAGGTTCAGGTCCCACAGCGGGACCGGGGGTCTAGCGTACGGGAAGGCCCGATCCAGCCCTCTTAGGAACCGGGACGCCATGTGGTGTTAAAACATCGAGTGGCCCTTCACCGGGGAGTGGAAGGCCGAGATGGCCGCCAGGTGCACCCTGACTGAGGAGGGCACCAGCCATTGGGTCCTAAGGGACAGGAGGTAATCAAGGAAGAGTTGGAGGGGTGCGGAGAACGGGGAATCACCCTTCTCCCTCGCCCACCTGGAGAACTGATACCATTTTGCCAAGAAGGATCGACGTGTGGACAGTTTCCTGCTTTCTAGGAAGACCTGTCTAACACTCTCCGAACACCTCCCCTCTTCCTCATTTAACCATGGAGCAGCCACGCTGTCAAGCGGAGCGCAGCCAGTTTGGGATGGAGGAGACGTCCTTCCTCCTGGCAGAGGAGGTCCGGCCGAAGCAGCAGCCTGTGCGGGCAGGGGGCCACTGAAAGCTGCAGGAGGGTCCCGTACCAATGCTGACGGACCCAATCCGGAGCTATGAGGATAATTCGCGCCCCGTCCACCTTCACCTTCTGTAGGACCTTTCCTATCAGGGGAAAGGGTGGGAAGACGTAGAACAGGTAGCCCGACAATGGAATAAGGAACGCGTCTGATATCGCCCCTTCGCCCTCCCCCACCCTGGAGCAGAATCGTGGGCACAGGCGATTCTGGACAGTGGCGAACAGATCTACCTGGGGAGTGCCCCAGTGTAGGAAGAGACACCTGGCCACCTCCCTGTGTAGAGACCACTCGTGCTGTTGGGAGAAAAACCTGCTCAGGTGATCTGCGAGCATATTGCGCTTGCCGGGCAGGTGAAAGGCCCTCAGGAGGATGTCATAGGCTATACAGAACTCCCACAGGAGTTGGGCTTCCTAGCACAAGGCCGCTGAATGTGTGCCCCCTTGCCTGTTGATATAATACATTGGGGTCGTATTGTCCATGAGGACTCTGACCACCTTCCCTTCTAAGTGCTGGCGGAAAGCCAGGCACGCCAGGCTTACTGCCCTGAGTTCCCTGATATTTATGTGCAGGGACAATTCCAAGGGCGACCATCTGCCCTGGGTCCTGATGTTCCCCACATGGGCTCCCTATCCCAGGTCTGAAGCGTCCGATATCAGATCTAGGGAGGGAGGGGGCTCCCGGAAGGGGATACCCTGGAGCATGTTGCCCGGGAGGGACTACCATTGTAGGTTGGCAACTATATAGGGTGGCAGTGTGACCACCTTGTCCAGGCTGTCCCTGGCCTGGGAATACTGGGAGGCCAGCCAGAGTTGGAGGGGCCTCATCCTGAGCCTGGCATTTCGCACCACGAAGGTGCATGCTGCCATATGGCCTAGGATTTGCAGGCACATCCGTGCCGCCGTCACAGGGAAGGCCGTGACCGAGGTGATGAGGCCTTTGAGCGTCTCGAACCTGTCCTGGGGGAGGGAGGCCATGACCCCCAGCGAGTCTAACAGCGCCCCTATGAAATGTATGCGCTGGACTCGGGCTAACGTGGATTTCTCCTCATTTATCACTAGGCCTAAACTCGTGCAGGAGTCTATCAGGAATTCCACCTGCGCCTGGGGACCGAGACTTGCCCTTGAGCAGCCAGTCGTCCAGGTAGGGGAAGATCTGCAGCCCATTCCTCCTGAGGTGGGCTGCAACCACCGCCATACATTTGATGAAAACCCTGGGGACCGTAGAAAGACCAAAGGGGAGGACTGTAAACTGGTAGTGGTCTGTCCCTACCAGGAAGCGTAGGAAGCGCCTGTGGCCCTTGAAAATGTGGATATGGAAGTACGCATCCTGGAGGTCCAGGGCTGCGAACCAATCCCCCGGGTCCAGGGACGGGACAATAGAGGCCAGGGACACCATACGGAATTTGCAGCGAACCAGAAACTGGTTGAGATGCCACAGGGCGAGGATGGGCCTGAGCCCGCCTTTCGCCTTCGAGATCAGGAAATACCGGGAGTAAAACCCCTTGCCCCGAAATTCCTGAGGTACCCTCTCCACCGCGCCTAGGGTGAGGAGGCGCGTCACCTCCTGACTTAACAGAAGGGCGTGCTCTGGGTCCCCTGGGGCATCCTGGGGTGGAGGGTGGTGCAGTGGGGTTGAAACGAATTGCAGCCTGTACCCCTCGGAGATGGTACTGAGGACCCACCGGTCCGACGTTATACGGGACCAATGTACCCTGAAGGCGGATAAACGGTTGCCAAAAACCAACTTTATTAACTGAGGGTGGGGGGTTCCCTGGCAACAGGCCTCTTGTCCTTCGTGGGGCCGAGCGGAATTGATGCTGAGATCTGCGCCTCTAGTCCCTAGGCCTCTTGGGTGGGGGCTCGTATCTGCCCCGTGCAGGGGGAGGCAAGGGCTGCGGTCTGGGCTTGTCCTTGGCTAGCGGGACATAGAGACCGAGTGTCTGCAGGGTGGTGCGGGAGTCCTTCATCCCATGCAGATGGGTGTCTGTCTGGTCTGCAAACAACTCTTTGCCATCAAATGCCAGGTCCTGCATCAGAGCCTGGGACTCTACTGACAGCCCTGAGAGGGAAAGCCAAGATGCCTGTCTCATGGAGATTGCTGTGGCCGTCGAACGAGCTGCCATGGAGAGCTGCTTTTGCTACCGCCGCACCCTCATCAAGCAGCACCCTAAAACTCTTTTTTGTCCTGCTCTTGAAGGAAGGGCTCAAAGTTGGGAAAGATCCCCACAAGTTAAAGTCAAACCCGCTCAGGAGGGCTTGGTGATTTGCCACCCTGAGCTGGAAACTGGCAGAGGAATAAACCTTTTTTCCAAAGTGTTCAGTCTCCTGGCCTCCTTATCCTTAGGGGTTGGTGCGGGCTGACCATGCCGCTCACGGTGGTTGACTGACTCCACTACCAATGAGTTCGGGGTGGGGGTGAGTATAGAGATACTCATGCCCCTTTGTTGGCACAAAGTATTTACGTTCCGCCTTCTTGGAGATAGGTGGAAGAGAGGCCAGGGTTTGCCATAGGCCCGTGGAGATGTTAGCCACCCCCTGGTGAAGCGGCAGTGCCACACAGCTCGGTGCCGAGGAGGAGAGGACATTGAATAGATTGTCCGGTGGCTCCTCCATCTCCTCCACCTGCAGCTGTAGATTGGCGGCTACATGCCGGAGGAGCTCCTGGTGTGCCTTGAAATCCTCCTGAGAAGGAGGAGGCGGTGCCACTCTGGACTCATCCGGTGCTGGCAGGGCGACCTGGATGGCCCTTTAGTGCATTGGGCGGTGCCAGTAGGTCACACTCCGCATCCGGGTGCGGTGCCGGTGGCGCGGCACCCGAGGACTGCTCTCTGTGCCGAGGTGGGGACGCAGAGGGGCTTGGGATGCCCCAGCCACGGAGCGGGGACTTTGCGGTGTGGGCGCCTGGGCCACGGTGCCCACTGGCACTACTGTCCTTGCCATGGCGCCCCTTGCCACTGAGCAGTCTGGGGTCCCACCAGGGTTATCTGTTCCTGGGGAACGGTGCGGCCCAGGGAAGGGCGGCTTGGAGCCGAGGTAGAGATGACCAAGGATCGCACGATGCCATAGGAGCGGCTCGACCGATGCCATCCACGTCGAGTCCTGCCCTAGGATTTCGACCTCGACGACGAGTGCAACACCGCGGGGCTGGTGAGTGCCGGGATGCACACTGAACATGGCGATCGTCGCGATATGACGGGCGGTGGCGAGACCCGCTATCACTAGACGCAGAGCGTCGACGCTTTCCGTGCTGGTGCCTGCGGCCCCTTCGCATCGAGGACTACTCAGGCAACTCGCTCCCCGGCGACCCCGACAACAGAGTGGAGTTCTGTTGGGGGCTACGGGAGGGCCCGGTGGATCGAGTGGAGGTCTCGACGACCGACATGGCCGGTGAGGGCTGGGAGCCCAACGGCGGCTTCCCTCGGAACCGGGGCCCCAGCTCTGGCGGCCCGCTCGGTACCGGCATGACGAGGATGTCATGCGCCGCCTGGGCTGCCTCCGGCATGGAAGGAGCCCGTATCAGCGGGGAGGCACGTGCATACGGGGCCGGACTACTCCGCTCCGCACAAGTCGGAGGTCTGGGTCCCGAAAGGGATCGTGGGCTGGCCAACTCAGGTCCGGCCTCACCCCGGTCCTTCTCACGGCGTCGCTGGGACTTGCCCTGCTTCTTGGCCGGGGAGCGGTGCCGACTGGTGGATGGGGCTTCGCTCCGCACTGAGGACACGGTGCCCGGCACCGGGTCGGGTTGGCGCGCCGGTACCAATGCCGATTCCATAAGTAGGGCCCGGAGTCGGATCTCGCGTTCGCGTTTAGTCCGGGGATTAAAAGACTTGCAAATTTTACACCACTCACTTATGTGAGACTTGCCCAGAGGCAAAGACACTTGGAGTTTGGATCGCTTCTGGGCATGGAATGCGACAGGAGTCGCACAACTTGAAGCCTGGGGCACGGGGCATGTCCCGAGCCAGGCTACCAACTAAAGAAACTATCTACTGATGAACAAGTACCATTAAGGCTAGAATCTCTGCAGCGAAGGCCGGAGCACAAAGTTCCAACTACCTTCACTGGCGGCAAGAAGGTACTAAGGGTGGGGGGAGCGCGCAGCCCCCTTTATGGCACGATATACAGGCACCACTCCACGGGTCGCAGCGGGGCTCCCCCACTATGGGTACTGCTAAGGGAAAAACTTCCGGCACTGGTGCACATGCCGAGCATGCACACCTACTGTAGAATACATATGAACAATCACTCGAAGAAGAACTACTAGTACTCATATCTTCACAGCCATGCTTACAATTTACCACTGGGGAAAAAGGCACATTTCTAGATGTTTAAATAAAAGGGCTACATTAGAATTTTCTTTCAAGACAAAGACTCCTAGATTTCACTCTTTACACACCAACATTAATTGTATTCTCTATTCTCTCTCCTGGGCCTGTATTTTGTTTTGATTTGTGTACAAGAGAGAGTGTTTGAAACAACAGTCAAGGAAGGCCCAATCCTAGTGGCCAAGTTTCCTTGTACTGAAAAATCCAAGTCGATAGTTAGCGTAGATCCTTAGCCATTGGGAAACTCCAACACACTGGGGGAAGGACTTCCCTGAAACCGACATAAAGGCAGTGCTAGAACCCAGGTCTATGTACTTGGGCTGCCTGGGCTCCACCAGCTGGGGTATAGAAGTTCCCTTTTTTCTAAAGATCTCTGTGCCATGGCATGCAGTGGGATGGGAACAGTCACAGAGCGCGAGTCTGGGGCTAGCCAGCCACCCTTGAGAAATAGCCACAAGGAATTCTTCATCCCTTCCTACAAGATAATTACAAAAGAACTCATGGTGGGTCCATTGGTTGGGGAAGAGTAGGAGTGAAAGCCAGAGTACTGGAGCTATATGGGCCAATAAAGTCTGAGGATGCAAAGCAATGGAGAAGATGATTGGATCTGAGCAATGCCAGAGCAGGCAGGCAAAGGTGTGCTAGGCAGAGAACACTAAACTGTGGTGAAGGAAAAAATAAAGGCAGCCACCAGCATTGCTTCCTAGTACCACTCCCTGCCCACCCCAAGCTCTGCTATCAGTAAGCTCTGCACTGTTAGACTGGCTGCCCTCAGGCAATTTACACAGTATCCAACCAGTAAGCACCTCACCTTAACTTTCTGCCTACAGCGCCAATATTTCCAATAGGATTAGTTAACTGGAACTAGCTGGCAATTAACTCAATTTACATCAACCAAAACTCTCTCTAGCCAGAGCATTTGTAAACACAGTCTGGGACAGTAGTATGCCCCCAGGCCTCAAGAACTCCTGTATAACAGGCTCTTCAACTGCAAGCTTTCCAACTGCCATACACATCACATTTCATCTCTTATTATCACAATGTAGAATATCAAATTATACTGTGAAGATAAAGTAATTCTCTCTCTAATTAAAATGATTCTAAGTTGAAAATTAAGAAAAAGTACACATGGTAAACTAACTGGAGAGAGGCTTTTCTGCAAGGAACACACAAGTCACACACAACATTTAACAAAGCATAGGCAGAGCACACAGCAATACTTAGTCATGTTTGCGCAAAATTTTGTAATAACCTTGGCTTTGATGCATTATACTTTTGACAAATTACTCAGGCTGAAATTCAGAGTGAAATCCTAGCACTCAGGCTGAAATTTTTCCATGTTGGTGGCTAGAATTTGTTAGTCTTAAAACTTCTTAAATAGCTAAAAATCATCATAATGCTTACACACAAGGAAACAGAAGTAAGGTATCATGGGCAACCTAAATTGTAGCATTTCTTAATTTTTAAGCGCTTGACTTTGTAACACAGAAAAGAGTTCTTTAGCTTATGTAGTTTTTTTTTTTAAAGCAAAAGATGAAGATTAAAAACAAGTTACATGATCTATAAGAATCTCATTATGCATCAACAAGGACTGAACCCTGAACTCTCAGCAGCTGGAGAAGGCGGCCATTATTTGGGGGGGTGGAGGGGAAGAGCAGGAGAGGAGAAAAGAAGGGAAGGGACTCTGTCGGGCCACTTACTAGGCCTGAGGGAGCACGGCCCAGCTCTGCCCAGAAAGTGGAGGAGTTCCTTCCCCATGTTCACTTCTCAGAGGGGTTATGGGTCACTGGAGCTATGTGCAAATCCAGAAGGATTTTCAGAGAAGCCCAGCAAGACACTTGCTCTGCACCACAGTACCCAGTGTGTATTGCTGTTTTGGTGGTGGTGGTGGTGGTATGAGCCCAGCTTCTAATTAGTATGTTCAGTAATTCTCAGCAACATTTTCTCTGCTTTTGTTAGAATGCTAAACAATTGTAGTTTTCAGAAGTTTGCATTCAGATTTGGCTAAAACTGTAATTTCATTGGAAAGAAAAGGCTTTGGGCCATCTTTCTCACCGCTACATGGCAGAGAATCACTGGAAACAATGGAAGTGCTAGATCTTCTCAGAAAAGGTCACAAGGACCTTTTATAATGAAAGCATTAGGCAACTTAAATATGGGGGAGCTAATAACAATCCCTATAACAAAAGGACAACAAAGAGTCTGGTGGCACCTTAAAGACTAACAGATTTATTTGGGCATAAGCTTTGGTGGGTAAAAACCTCACTTCTTCGGATGCGCATTTATTATAGTATCGGGGGTAGCCGTGTTAGTCTGTATCTACAAAAACAACAAGGAGTCTGGTGGCACCTTAAAGACTAATAGATTTATTTGGGCATAAGCTTTGGTGGGTAAAAACCTCACTTCTTCGGATGCGCATCCGAAGAAGTGAGGTTTTTACCCACCAAAGCTTATGCCCAAATAAATCTATTAGTCTTTAAGGTGCCACCAGACTCCTTGTTGTTTTTGTAGATACAGACTAACACGGCTACCCCCGATACTATAATAAAAGGGTGCTGCATACATTTGCAAAACAACTTTTCTGTGCTAGTGCACAATTAAGCCATTATGCATTCTCTAAGGCCATGTCTACACTACCACTTATGGGAGCAAAATTTGTGTGACTCCAGGGTGTGAAAAAAAAAAAAAAAAACCACCACACAAAAACAGCCCCCTGAGCAACATAAGTTTCGCCGACATAAATGGCAGGGTGCACAGCGCTATGTCTCCCACCAACATAGCTACTGCCGCTTATGGAGGTGGTTTCATTACATTGACGAGATAGCTCTCATCGGTATAAAGCGGCTACAGAAGCAATCTTACAGTGGCGCAGCTGCATCAGAACAGTTGTGCTGCTGTAAGCATGCAGAGGCTTAAGTCACCAAGTTCTTAATGGCTATGCCTCCAGTTACTACCCTACCAGTGTTTAAAATATGTTGGTTTATAAAGGTTTTGAACCCAATATTGGATGTACTATTTTCAGGCAGTTCAAAATTCTTAATAGGGGTGTTGGGACAGATTTCAATAGTTTAAAAAAAAAAAAAAAACCACACCTAAGGCAGGTGATGAAATAGATGTTAACAGGATTTTTTTCCCCTCCAGATATGGAAAGCTATCAACGGAGGGCAGAGGCACAACCAAGAGAGGAGAATATACAAAAAGGAAATATAGTTTATTGACCTGTGAAATAAAGAGCTGTAAAGAAGATGGATACAACAGGCAGCAGGTGATGCTAAAAACATAGTAAAAAAGAGATAATGAAATAAAGCAAGCACACAATTTAGGGTTGTGAAGTTTATTTCACTGGAAGATGTACCACCAATCTTGGCTTGGGGAGACAACAGGTTACTGCTAATGGGAACGGAGTCAAATTGCTCCTTAATATTGGGTGTACAAGCAGATCTAATGGCCAAGTAAAAGTGCCACAGCAATACAAAGATTTTAAGAATTTTAAGCCCTGTTCCACAACAACATTCACTTATCTATGTTCCCCTCCATCAATTAACAAGCTCTGCTTTCAGAATAAAAGACACTTTTGTTAACCAGCAGAAAATGTCCCTGAGGAGGGGAGATTACAACATATAAATAATATGGATCAGGGCTAGCTAAAGGCAATTTCAGTGCAGACTGCACAACTCAACTTAATTTTAGAAAGCCATTTCTGTTCAATGTTCAGGAAATGCCAACATGAAAACTCTATAATAGCAACAAGAGGAAGACTTAACTTTGTAAGTCTTTAATGTTTGTAATGCAATCACACACCACTGAACAAAAACACTGACCCAGGAACCTATCCTTGCAACAAAGCCCGATGCCAACTCTCTCCACATATCTATTCAAGTGACATCATCATAGGACCTAATCACATCAGCCATGCCATCAGGGGCTCATTCACCTGCACATTTACCAATGTGATATATGCCATCATGTGCCAGCAATGCCCCAACCGAACAGTCTCTACACAAAAGAATAAATGGACACAAATCTGACATCAGGAATCATAACATTCAAAAACCAGTGGGAGAACACTTTAACCAGTCTAGTCACTCAATAACAGACCTGAGGGTGGCAATTTTGCAACAGAAAAGCTTCAAAAACAGACTTCAAGGGGAAACTGATGAACTCAAATTGATATGCAAACTAGATACAATCAACTTAGGCTTGAATAGAGACTGGGAATGGCTGAGCCATTACAAACATTGAATCTATCTCCCCATGTAAGTATTCTCACTCTTCTTATCAAACTGTCTGTACTGGGCTATCTTGATTATCACTTCAAAAGTTTTTTCTCTTACTTAATTGGCCTTTCAGAGTTGGTAAGACAACTCCCACCTTTTCATGCTCTGTGTATGTGTATATATATCTCCTCAATATATGTTCCATTCTATGCATCCGAGGAAGTGGGCTGTAGCCCACGAAAGCTTATGCTCAAATAAATTTGTTAGTCTCTAAGGTGCCACAAGTACTCCTGTTCTTTTTGCTGATACAGACTAACACAGCTGCTACTCACACAGTGGTTTGAGCATTGGCCTACTAAACCCAGGGTTGTGAGTTCAATCCTTGAGGGGGCCACTTAGGGATCTGGGGCAAAATCAGTACTTGGTCCTGATAGTGAAGGCAGGGGGCTGGACTCGATGACCTTTCAAGGTCCCTTCCAGTTCTAGAAGATAGGGTATCTCCATTAATTTAAATTTGGCTCCATACAAGCAGCTGTAGAACTACAACTGGTCTACAAATAGATTTAAAAAAAACCCACAAGCCACAATGCTCACGCTTTCCTGGAAAGTCACTGTAATTAATATTTTCTCAATCTGCACAGAAACATGGCAGATTTTTAAAAAGCTGATATTGGGAAAAGGAGAGAGTCTCAGTCCCAAAAAATCCTCAACTGAGGAACAGTCAGCTTTATGAGGGAAAGTTTTTAAAATAAGGACTTCAACACATAAACACTTACAATTCCAAAATGTTAATGTAATGACCTTCAATGCTAACGACTCAGTGAAATTCCACTAGCAGAAAGCAGCCGTACTAACAAAGTGTAATCTGGTATCCTGCAATGCGTACAGTTATCCCATATGCTATCTATCTACATATGCTCTTTAAGTTTTTCATTTGTTAAAAAAAAGCCAGTTACAGAGAGAAGTGTGGGTTGGGACCCAGCTTCAAATATCAAAACAGCAACTTTTAAATTCTCATTCTTGTGATTAAAACAAGCTTGCAGGAGTAACAATGTAGGCTTTTGAATGCCACTCTTGGGGAAAAAAAAAATCAGTCAAATTAACTTGAGCTGTGTGGGTAATTGGCTTATTTCTGAAGACTTACATTTATGTGGCTCTGTGACAAAGAATATTAAGATAATTTGTAATGTCTTAGTAAATTTCACCTATTGATTTAGTCCTCTTCCCAAAACACTGATTTCCCCACCCTTCATGTTATTTTAGTGGAGCTGCAGTACAAGCTGTGTTTTGTTTGCTTCCTTGATAGTGCACTAGTGCTGTGCACCTGAAGAAAAAAAAAATCCAGAGAATGGCATTCATCAAGTTATAGATTTCAAGGGAGTTTAGAGATACTTGCACCTGAAGTCACATGTGCAATCCATTAAAGTTAAAGATTCTTCTTGTACATATTTAATAAAGTAGATGTGGCCAGAAAGTCTGACTAACATTTTAATAAAAACTCTTGACTAGCTCTAAAAGAAACTGAGGACATTTCTTAGACAGTGGAGATATTTAAGTGAGCCTCTGTCCCTAAAGCAGAAGTCAAGCCTCCCTTCTTTCAATGTACAGGGTATTCCAGGATCCGAATAGTACCATTGTAAACATGCTAAAATAGATCTTTGAACTATATGGAGAACCAAGGGCCATGCACACTGACTAGAGCTAGTTTTCCAGCCACATAAGGAGATATCAGGTTCCTGAACTCCATGCCCCACATGGGATGACGGATAAAGGAAGATGTGTTTGGAATGAAGGATGGATAATCTGAAAGAGGTTATCATGCCTGACATGAGATTAGAGCCCATAAATAGCAGGTGGGCTGTTCAGCTGGCAGTATACTGAAGACAGTAGAGATGGTGGCAGTCTGTGGCCCATACTGGAAATCTAGATAGGGTAAGCATGTAAAAGTATGTCTAGCTCATAGGTAAAAGGTTAGTAGGGATACATGAGGTGTTGAGTGGATTTTAGAACCATGATTTGAGTTCTAGTTTGGTGTTTTAAAATGTTAGAATAGTTAACAATTTAAGAGGCACAGTATTCTCAACTTAATTAAGTAGAGTCAAACTTTAATATTTGAAAATAGCTTGTTAGGGAAAATTTGACTGTTGATTAGCATTGTGTTACATATTTCTTTATTAGTCACAAACATTAGCCAACACCATACGGCATGGTTATGTCTGATCCCCTGCAGAAGCTGGAGTGAAGAGCTGAGAAGATGTGCCATTTTTAGAAAAGTCACATTAATATACAAATAGAGAGAACAGTATGAGATTACATCAGCAATATGGTGGGCTGTGCAAAACCTCACATCAAACAGGATTTATGCCGACACTGAACAGATTGTCAATGAACTGAGTAAGCCAAGCATCCAACCATGCTATCTGGACCATTATAACCTAGTAATTATACGAAGTTCAGAACATACTTCTAATCCCCCCTGCCATTATCTGCACAGAACCTGCTGCAAGTCAGTTTGTAAAGTGGCTATTAGGACAATACCAAGGCTTTATGAGGGGGAGCAATATAATCATAAATACTCAGAGCTTTGCCTATACACCACATTCTGTACCTGCATCAACACCACCATTACCAGTGCCATAGCTGACAATGATAGTATTACTGCAGATAATGGTCAAAGCAAATGGTCTTGACAAAGTATAAGACTGTTTACCCAAGTCTACAGAAATATCACCATTATCAATAATTGTAGACAAGACTTTGGAGACTGAAGCAATCCTATTATACCGATATAGTTTACCTCTAGGTCTGGGCATGTACAGAACATATTAGTATTAGATAAAAAGGTCTGATGCTCTAATATAATGCAACCTTGTGATTATTACTTCTCATTGAAGAAAATTATTTCACTGACGTACTGTCAATGCAGTGCACGTTTCTGCTCCATTTCACCAAATACTGCACTTAGGCTGCAAAATACCCAATTCAGAAGATATTTAAATTACAGCAGCTGCTGTTAACTGTGAAAACTTTGCCTGATTATTAAAACTTTCAGTTAAAAGCAGTAAACATTCTCATCAGTTTGAAGACATCTCTGATAATCAGTATCATGTTGAATCAGTACAATGTTTATGAAGAAAAAACATGTGTGGTGTCTACTATCACTTGCAGTTGTTAATCTTAATTTGTTTCTCTTCTAGAAGCCACCTGTATCACTTTCCCTAGACACTTGTTTCTGCAAAAGAAGTCTGTTAATTAGCATGTGAACTAGCGTCTCTTTGCTCCCCAACATATTTTACTAACAAGATGCTTCATGTCTAGAGACTTTGCCTGATAAAATAAACAGCCCAGCTAAACAAATTTAAGTCCGCTGTGTCTGCAGTTTTAAATACACCAAAACTTTGGACTATTGCAAGGTTATCAAGAGAGCAGAGCCCAGAAGTGCTGTATCTACTAAGTTTGAAATATACTGCAGGCAGATCAGTAAAATGTGCACACCAGGATCTCCTGGCTATTCACTTAGGCCTGTGGCATATGAAAATGCTATGCTGGGAGCACGCAGGTGCTTTTCGTCAGCAAAACTTTTGTCGTTCAAGGGGTGGTGTTTTTAAGACAAAGTCTAAGTGAACAAGTGATTACTCTGATTAGAAATAGCACTATTTGTGACAGAGAATACAAGACTTTTGGGGAGCTTTTGAGAAAAATCTTAACAGGTTTACCATATAGTAAATTTGAAGATGCAGACAGCTTTCACCCTACTACACATTACTATTGAAATATATGCAGCCCTCACTCAGTATAACAAGTCAATATAAACATTTATTGAGTGAAGACACCGCTGGTGAAACACTTCATTAGGAAATTGCAGCGGCCACTAGTAACTGCACAAACCAGACACTTAAATTCAGAACGTTTAGTAATCTTGGATGAGATTACAACTATAGGTATATATGATGTATTAAATATACACTTGAGGTATAGTTTTAACACTACACAGCATGGAAGCTAAGTGTTCTCTAGTCTTCATTTTATAAGAATACTTAGTATTGCTCACATTATATTACTATATTAAAATTTAAAACTGCTTATGTTGAATCTAATTTTAGAAGCCCCATTAAAAAGTCATTGATGGGCCTATCCTCCATGAATTTATCTAGTTCTTCTTTGAACCCTGTTATAGTCTTGGCTTTCATAACATCCTCTGGCATGGACTTTCGCAGGTTGACAGATCATTTAGAATGGACAACTACTCAGTTCTCAGTATTATATTTGATAGATAACATTAGCATTTTGCTCACTTGAGACCAGAAGAAAAATGAAAGACAATAAAGAAAGAAAATTATCACATGATGAGATGAGAGAATAAAGTACAGAATAAAAGTCAAGGTAAAGATTTGAAGGTTCTTAAAATACACTTACCTTTAAATTTTGACCGAATGTTTGCCAGTTCTTTGTTTATCCTCTTTATCTCTGCTTCTTTGCTTTTGCCTGAAATCAAGACAATTTACATCAAGGTTCAGCATTTCAAACAGCTCCTAATCTGACTATAATTCTTTCAGCACAGCTTTTTCAACTCACCATTCATTCACTAAAAGTGGAGACATTGGTAGAATCTTTTTTCCCCCACAGCAATAATAGACTACAAAGTGAACACCAAGTGTAGTACATTAACATCTTCTGGGGAAATGGAAAGCCTTTTTTTAATTAAAAAGGCTTATCACTCTGCTCTCCCACATTAACTGTCTGTACTGGGCTAGCTTGATTATCACTTCAAAAGTTTTTTTTCTCTTAATTAATTGGCCTCTCAGAGTTGGTAAGACAACTCCCACCTGTTTATGCTCTCTGTATGTGTGTATATATATATCTCCTCAATATATGTTCCATTCTATATGCATCCGAAGAAGTGGGCTGTAGTCCACGAAAGCTTATGCTCTAATAAATTTGTTAGTCTCTAAGGTGCCACAAGTACTCCTGTTCTTCTTTTTGGAGATACAGACTAACACGGCTGCTACTCTGAATCCCACATTAAAGTGTCCCGAGAACAAAGCTTCAGAGTATTTGACAAATAGCCAAAAGTTAAAAAAAAAAAAAGTCTGATTTTTAACCTATTAAAAGAAAAATCATGCATGGCATCATTTTCAAAATAAGAAGTCAGTGCTTTCGAAAGGGTTACCTATAATTTATTTGCATAGAGTTTTCATATGTGTGCTGCTCTTTTACAAAATGTGGGGTGGGGGGGGGGAAGAAATGAGATCAGACATATAAGAAATAGAAAAATGAAACTGTAAAACACAAATTGGAGCGTGAACGTGTGTGTGTGTGTGTGTGTGTGTGTGTGTGTGTGTGTGTGTGTGTGTGTGTGTGTGTGTGTGTGTGTGTGTGTAACAAACAACTTTTAACTCATTTTTAAAATCTAGTCAATAGTTTGATTTTACCCTCTGAACTCTCCCTGAGCAATTCAGTTACCGAGCAATTGTGGTCTTAAAACCTTCTACCATTACTCCTGAAGTCCTTAAAAAATAAACCATTTAAACTTAAATTCTTGTTATTAAGTGGCCATTAATGATCAGTAGGCTTTAACTTGCATACTTCCATATCATTGTTCTTTTGATCAAACATTTACAGGGCCGCCCAGAGGATTCAGGGGGCCTGGGGCAAAGCAATTTCGGGGGCCCCTTCCATAAAAAAAAGTTGCCATGCTATAGAATACTATATTCTCGTATGGCCGGGGGCAAATTGCCCCACTTGTCCCCCTCCCTCTGGGCGGCCCTGAACATTTATAACATAAATAAAGAAATTAAAAAAAAAAACAACAAACTTTGAAGTTCCTTACAGTCTAATGACACGACAAGTTCATGAGTTTGCTTTACTATCATTGGAGCTTGCACAGCATTTTTCTGCTCTGCAGCAGCCTGCTCGCTTAATGAGAACAGGAATAAAGAACTTTAAAAAGGAGCATGTTGATGATGAGCCAATATACTACTTGCCTACAAAAGCAGCAAGGCATAGCTGTGGGAGGACTTGCATTTACACTCTAGCAATAGGAAACTGCTCTACCAGCTGTCAAAGGAGTATTTAGATTTCATTTTGTAATACTTTTTTTTTTAAACAAGCTATAAGTCAAATATTTTCTCCTTAGAGGAGAAAAAAAATACACAGAGACATTCAGAGAAAGTGGCTGTGTTTTGACATTTAGGTGATGATACATTTGCTTACCCCAAACAAAATAATTTAAGTTTCACAAACACATAACTGTACACAGCAATCAGTATACTAGCTTTTGGGTTCGGTCTTTCAACAATATCAAACAAGTACATGGAGTTATAGTATTGTATTCACTTCAACTTTAGTTACTCCCTACGATCAACTGGCTGAGACTTAACCAAGGCATGACTGAGGTAATGCTTGCATGTGAAGGAAAGCAAATGGAAGGAATGACAAAGACCATTTAATCTCCTTTCACTGGAGACGTGGGCCAACAATTTGTATCGTAAATTCACATTTAGAAGGCTGCTTGGGGCTTCAGATTTCCAGGTAGCAGCAGTAGCCAACACTACTCCTGCCCTCACTCATGTGCATTTAGCTAGAACGCCCTGACCCAGGGCCCATGCTTTCTTTGTAGTCACATTGCTGCACAGTTTATTGCACAATTCACTAGTTTTCAAGAGTGCCACAAATTTAATGCTGACCACATGGAGCATCAATGCAAAAGAACGTATCCAGACAACGGACAGACGGGAGATACCCAGGGTAACTGGTTGTGCAGGTGAGGGAGCTAGGGCCAGGAGGAGGTTTCCAATGATACTCCGGCCTTTGAGGTTAGTAGAATCCCAAGGGCCAATACAATTCAAACTAGCTTTTTACCTTTTATTTAAATGCAAGGTTCAGAGGAACTGAAAAAGTTGTGGAGCTTTACTACAGGTTCTGCAAATACCTGAAAGTGATTAAGACTAAAGGAAAATTCAGTTCTGCCATCAATACATCTGTTACCAGGGCCGTCCTTACCCATATGCAAACTACGCAGCTGCGTAGGGCACCAGGAAATATGGGGCAATTTGGGCAAGGCTGGGAGCCAGGGAAGCAGAGCGGAACAGGCTGGGGCCAGGTCGCCCCACTTCCCGCCGCCCCATGAGTGCGAGGTCGGGCCCGCCCTGCAATCACCGGGCAGCAGGAAGTGGGGCGACCTAGCCCCAACATGTCCCGCCTCCCAGCACGAGCCGGCGGAGTGTTTCCCCCCTGCCCGCCAAGCCTGCTCCTGCCCCCCACAGACCTTGAGCACAGCCCCCCCACCCCCACCGGAGGCCTGAGGCCAGCCCCCCAACCCGTGGGGGGGCTGCGTAGGGCACCACAACGTCTAGAGATGGCCTTGTCTATTACATTAGAATAATGAAAGCACAGAATGAGTAGTATGTGCACTGGTGCTTTCCTACTCTGTACCAACAAAGGGTAAACAAAACACAAGTATATAAAGCAAAGTGTAGCAACAACTAGGTAATGTTACTTGTCCCATTGAAGGTTCTGTTTGCCATTTTGACAGTAGTAGCTGTGAGTTATTATGTGGCTTTTCATTCTGTAAGATACAGAGTGCTTTACAAAGAAGCTACACCTAGCCCCATTTATGCACCAAAATCCTGGTGAAGTCCAGGCAAACATTGGGAGGGAATGCTTCCATTAAACAGCACAACAATGCAGGAGGACAATTAGGTAGGCCAAAATAATGGCCTAACCATAGAGCTGCCAGGTTGCTGAAATACCCGGTCAAAAAGGGACCTTGGCGGCTCTGGTCAGCACTGCTGACCGAGCCATTAGAAGTCCAGTCAGTGGTGCGGCGGGACTAAGGCAGGCTTCCTGCCTACATTGGCTTTGTGTGGCTCCCAGAAGCAGCGGCATGCCCCCGCCCCTCCCCAGCAAAGGGGCAGCCAGGAGGCTCCGCACGCTGCCCCTGCCCCAAGCGCCAGATCCGCAGCTCCCACTGGCGGGGAACCACGGCCAACGGGAGATGCGGGGGCAGCGCCTGTGAACGGGGCGGTGCACAGAGCTGCCTGGCCACACCTTCGCATAGGAGCTGGAGGGGGGACATGCCGCTGCTTCCAGGAGCTGCTTGAGGTAAGCACCACCCAGAGCCCCTGACCTCTCCCACACCCCAACCCCCTGCACCAGCCCTGATCCCCCTACTGCCCTCTGAACAACTCTGTCTCAGCCCAGAGGACCCCAAATCCCTCATTCCCAGCCCCACACCCCCAGCTGTAGCCCTCACCCCGGTGAAAATGAGCGAATGAGGGTGGTGAGAGTGAGTAACAGAGGGAGGGGGGATGGAACTGGGGTGGGGCCTCTGCAAAGGGGCGGGGCAAGGATATTCAGTTTTGAGAGAATAGAAAGTTGGCAACCCTACCTAATCACTACCTTTAAGAACAGGCTTGGGATTTTTGTAGTGCAAGAACAAAGACAGGATGGTGTGAGAGGAAAATGATTTAAGGAACTGGGGTTACAATAATTTTAAAATATGGCAACTAACAAATGAGAATATTTTAAGGGTTTATGTATTGAAGTCTGAATTGTGTTGAAATTTCCCTAGTAAGAAACCCTCCTGTAGAGAAGGCTTTTGGTCTTTAGTTACGTGGTCCTGTTTTCAGCAATCCAACTTGTTTCCATATAACCAGAATTGTGGAAAAAGTGTTAAAACAAAGAGCTAGTATTCGTGTAAATTTCAGTGACTACTGACAAAAAGCTGCTGGCGCACCATTTATTTTTTACAAAGGGGAAGAGTAAAATGCTGACCTTTAAGACCTGAATCATTGAGTCACAAGAGATTTTGCACTTCCTTTGAAAGTTCATCTAGATAACTAGGCACCACTGAACACCGACATCAGTCTGAGATATCACTACATTTATTGTTTCTATGAGAGCCAGCAGGAAGAAAATAAATACCTTGCTCTTGTGTAGGCAAATCTACTACGCTTTTATAAAAAGAGAAGTGCAAAATAAAGACTTGATAGCAGAATATTTAGGAATATGTGTAATTAAGATTAGAGAAACTGAACACTTTCTATAACATCTTTAAACTATCTCACCCCACTTTAAACAGAATTTAACATCAACATTACAATACAAAAAATGCGTGTGTGGGTTTTACATTACATAGATACAGAAATTGAGAAGAGATTTAATTATGTGCTCCAGGTCTCACTCAGAGCCTGGATGGAGTCAGGATCTTAATTTCAAGTTTGATGCTTTAACCACAAAAAGCTATCCTTCCCTGCCCCTAAAGAATACTTCAAAAAAGGCTTTTTACCTATTGGGACTCTTGCCTAGGAAATGGTTTTTATTTCTCTAGAGGCAGTTGACTACAAAAGTATCTAAGCATAAGGAAAGTTGGACCAAAATACTTCAAGGGTTGCTGGCATCACAAATGCATGAAGGGGGGAGAAAAGAAAACCTACCAGACTACATTCTCAGCAGAAAAAAAAATGGCTATTTCACAGTGTTCTAGTCTACACATTGCTAGAACTCTCCCAAATCCTTAACGTTTCCGTTAAAAAGTCAATGTACCCACAAATATATAGCAGAGTCCAGAATTTATATAAAACCCTGTCAACAGTAGCCAAAAACCTGCCCTAAGGCAAAGTATATAAATTGTTCCAGGCCATAAAGTATGATGAACGAAATGTCTTCTCAGACGGAGATTAATAAAACACAAACAAGGCAGCTGATGCAACTCTGTCTATACTACCAACAAGTTGCTTCAGTATTTACTGTATTCCACATGTAAGAGGGCCGGCAACAGTCAAACTCATAACTAATCCCCAAGTCATCTGCTTGGTCAACATATTTTGATGATTTCAGCTACATTAATGCCTTGGACATAAAATCAGTAATTCCTTCATGAATGTGTTGGACACTAGTGTAGTATTTTTGTAGAATGAGCTGCTCTGCAGAGTAGAACACTGCAGTCCCTTCCCTGTTTTTTCTTACAGGGAAGGACTAGGCAATTGCTTTTCAGCTACACACCATTTAATAACTGTCCAGAAAGCCATCTTCACAAAAGGTCACTTGAATTCATCGGCTTCTAAATCCATACTAGCCGGGCAACTGAGAGAAATACAGACGTCAAATTTAGCATGGAGGCATGTTTTTCTTTGCCTTTGGAGGATTCCCTTTTATTAACTTCAGCTAGAAGTGTCCAGATTGCATCTTGCTTGAGAAGGCTCAAAGCCAAAAGAACAAGTCCCTGGAATGTATCATACAGGGAATCCCCTATAAACACTGGGGTTGCAGTTTTGGAAAGGGCGATGGATACCGAAATGACGTATACCAGGGAATTTTTCTCCATAAAGAAATAATGGAATAAGGGGGAGGGGGGAGGAATGCATTCACAACTTCACCACACTCGCCTTTGACAATGCTCTTTTCGCCTAAACAGTGTACCCTTTTACGCTGACAGGTTATACAGTACACATTTTACACATAAAACATAGAATAAAATAATGAAGAACCCTACTAATACTGTTCAAACATCAACATTTTAATACAGTAAATAACAGTAACATAGTATAAAACACGGTCCATTACACGAAATTTAGGTAGGGGGTGGCGAGTGGGTTTTCTTGGGTTGGCTTTTCTGTGGCTGGGTTTTTGGTTGCAGAAGTCTTAAAGGATTTTATCGACATCTGCTCTCCTGCATGAATCTGAACGATAGATCTCCCTGTAGCAAGCCACTGCATCATTGAGAGCCCTGGAGACTTTGGCAGACCATTCACGAAAAGGATCACCGCTCTGTAAGATTTCCATCATCTCATCCAGCAATCCAAAGAAATGGGAGAGATTCTTTGTCGTCACACTCCTGGCTTCCTGCTCTAAGTCATCATCGTCCTTGCTTTCTCTGGATATCTGTTGTTGGTCCAGCTCAATTAGTTCCTCGTTTGTCAGCTGCTCAGTAAGAGACTGCAACAACTCCTGTACATCATCCTCCTCCACCTCCTTGAAGCAGACATCCTTTGCCAACTTGACAATACCTTGCTTGAGACCAGGAACGGCATCAAATCCCATGAAGCGGTGGACAGCATCTGGCCATGCACAGCGCTAAATGCCGTTCATACATTGTGAAGTGACCTCTTCCCATGACGCGTCAATGAATAAATGGCGTTCAAGATATTGTAGGACTTCCAAAACACCTTTATACTGGGCTTTCCTTCACCTGCTATCTCCTTAATCAGCAGGGAGAACATCCTCTGTAGGTAATAAGCCTTGAATGTGGCCGGAGGACGCAAATACAGTACCGTAGAATAGGGGAATGTGTTCCAATTCATGTCGGTCCCAATCCGTGCAAACAATGATATGCAGATCTAGACCAACGTAAATCGAACAGATCCCCCCCATTGATGAGCGACAGCTATCCAAAACAACAGGTAAGGGGGAGATGTATACCGGGAACCCTCTGTATTCATGGGATCAAAAAAGGCACAGGATTTGCTTTTGAATGTATTTTTTTCAGACTACTACAGTAAATTATTGTGGCTCGAGGGAAAAGTGGTGGCTCCACTGCTGCTGCTTACAGTAAATGTCTGCCTGGCATTTCTCCTTTTACAGCTGTACCACTACTTCAGCTTCAGCTGTGGTTGAGAACAGCCACAAGATCATAAATATGCTGCTTTTGCTTACTACACTCAAAACTAAAGATAGCAGGTTGTGCCTTCTGCGACTTTTCTAAATTTACTGCAATCAACTTTCACTTTAGTGGCTCATGCAACTCAGAACTAGAAGATCTTGCTACTGTTCAGATTAAAATTGACAAAGTGAAGAAATTAAGATTTAAGTGAAATCCTTTAACATTTCATCAGTACAGTGCATTTAACCCTCTGCACTGCTTTGATTTGCGATGGGTACCCATCGCAACTCTTAATTAGTGAGCAGGGTCTCATGCCTCACAAAAGTTAGATAGGATTGGGAGTAAAACACACCTCTAAATGTGGCAGATCAAAGTCTCTGCACTTAGCCATGCTGCCTCACAGAATTTACCAGATTTGTGCATTTAATGATACTTTCTGTAAAATGCTTATTTAACCCACCGCTTTACCTCTGCTTATAGTTGGTCTAGAGGAGGAGGATCTACTCCTCATGCCAGCTTATGTTTGTTTTTGAGTTCACATGAGAGAAAGCTATGCTGCAGCGCTGAAAGCCCAGAGTTCAAACCCTACCAATGCCACATGGAAGTGTGTTGATACAGTTGCCATTAAATTTCTCTTTTTTGAGAGAGAAATTGCATACAAAAACTATATTACAAGAATATTAGTGTTGCAAAGCCAAGCAAGTTAGAACTGCTGAATTATGATTGCATGGGCTTTGGAAATACTTCTGTGCAGGAAAATAAGAATAGACTCAAGCACAGCCAAAGCAGGAATGTAAAGGGTATCCATTTCAATTCAGAGTACATCCTCTCCCTCACACTTAGTTACTTCAGTCTTTCTAGTTTCTAGGTTTACCCCAAGATTTGAAGCTGAAAAGGAAAGCCAGCAAGTCAATTGTCATGGACAAAAGATGGATACAGCATCACAGTAAGTAATTGCTAAATGGGGTGATCCA
The DNA here is from genome assembly GCF_011386835.1 of Chrysemys picta bellii. Classification (NCBI taxonomy): domain Eukaryota; kingdom Metazoa; phylum Chordata; order Testudines; family Emydidae; genus Chrysemys; species Chrysemys picta. Next base: position 35,145,447 of record NC_088794.1, on the reverse strand, counting down.
GTGGTTAGACGTGACTCTGAGCTCAAGTTCACCAAGGTCCATGTCTCTGGAGGACAAGCTACTGAAACAGGTCCAAGCCAACCAATGAGATCAAGAGTAGCTCGAGACCTTTGTATTTAGGTATTACTATCAGGAAGTTAGAAGTGATCTTTGTGTGATTTAACCATATACATCAAATTGTTTTTATATAAGTGGGCCTGCTGTTTGATTACTGTAGTATCCATTGATTCAGCATTTGCTTCAATGCCTAAGCAAACATCCAGATGTTGCGGGAGTGTTGTTGAGGCTGCATGTCTTCAAAGCATCTGAGAACAGTACCTGAGAGAACTAACACTAGTCAACTCAAGCACCTCAGTCAGCAGAGTGGCAAACAGCATCCTTTATACTTTCAAATCAGTTATTTAACTGGATTTGGCAGTTTACCAGACTTAGAATTTAACAGTTTACAGCCTGCCACCCGCCCTCCTTCAATACGTACAATGTGTTCAGTCTCCACCAATGTACTATTAGATTTGATTACCACCTCTTTTCCAGAAGCTGGAGGGTAATTATAAAACCACTGAAGAACACAGGCGGTCAAAAAACAATGCTTTTGAGAATGAGAATTACTGTAAATAGCTGATTTTTTTTTTACAGTAAATAAGCCCACAATCAGATAAATATTATAATTATCTAAAACAGCCTAATCTGAACTAGCTAGATTTACTAGAAATCAGTAAAGCAGAAGAGACGGGAGGAGTTAGACAAGAGATGAATGAGACGGGAGGAGTTAGACAAGAGATGAATTGATCCTTCTTGGTTTATTCGTTTAGAGGACGTTTCAGATCTATGACATCAGCTTGGCAGAAACCAGGGTTCTGAGACAGAGTTTTTAATATATTTTGATTAGTTCATTATTTAATACTTACTAAATAAGTGAGCTGCTCCAGTAAGGTTAGTTGTTGCCATTGCCACACTAAGCAAATGCATGCATTTCATGGACAAATGCAAATTGCTCATGCTACATTTCATGCCCAAGGTGCACACATGCAGGCTCTAATACAGATGGATCATTCTCAGCTGCACAAAGCCATTCATTCTTATGATCTTTCCTTTGTTTTTCCAACTGGCTTTGGCTCATCTGGCTGCAAGGCGTTTCAGGGCCTTAAGAATGTTTAAGAACAGCTCTTTTCCTTGCAATGCTTTCTTTAATCACCAACTGCAAGGAGGTACATCTTGGTGCAGGGATGGCTCCAGCTACTGAATCTAATAAACTTGGCTGTAAAGCTGAACAATGCAAGTCTCAACACCTGAATTTGGTTAGATATGGCATTAAATGCATTATATATAACAAAGTAAAATGCAGATTAACTCCAGAGTGTGGAAAGTAGAGTTTAGTGACCAGTAATTATCTTAATTAGAGCTAATTACAGAAAGTTTTAGAGTGTTTAAGAACTAACTGAAGAAAGTTCTATGGGGTTTAAGAATTAGAATGAAGACCTTGATTGGAACCCAAGATATTGCTCTCTGCAGTGTACTATTCTAGGAGGCAGGGGGAGTTTTTTTCCTAACCCAATGGTTTTTACTGGAACCCCTTTTCCTTAATTAGGTGCCCAGGCAACTTCCTCCATAGATATCTGCAGAGATGGAACCCTCCAAGGAGATGCAACTTTAAGCACCCACTAACCCTAATTTGGCAGCTCATTCTCTGCTAAGAGGGAGTGTTCTTAGGAAGCTTACACAACCTAACAGCTATTATCCTACAGTTCTCAAAGAGATGCACATTTTCCTTTCCTGAAGAGAAGGCTAAAGGCACTGGAATTGAAGTCAGTACTTTATCTAAAAAACTGTCCACATGCTGCAGGTAGAAATTCTAATCCAAACTTGCTAGCTTTAATATTGTTGCTCATAAGAAAGAGGTGCCAAGGAGCAGCTTTGGCTTTGAATATACACTATATATGGTAAAGGCTTCATTAATCAAGATTAATGATTGTATCACACACACAAGGCCTATCTGGGGGCTGTTTTGCCATTTAGTTCTCCACAGATTGTACAACTTATTTCCTAAACAAACTAATATAGAATCACAGCAGCTTCCAGAAAATATCAGATGCAGACAGCTACCCTGAACACCAGGATGTTTTATGTACAACCTTTATTACTGGACTATGGTTTGGACTGTAAGATATTTGTAGTAGGACATTTTTGCTTTTACTCTGATATTATGAATACTGTTTTGGTTCTTTACTTTGTGATCTTTATGGTTGGCATTCAGCTGGACCACTTAAGACCTAAGTGCCGAACACCACAATTATTTTGAATTTCTGCTTACCTTCCTTTGATTTGCATCTTACTGAATCACCATCTTAACTGTAATAGGTAGATGACAGAGCCTATAGAAGAAGCTGGTGTTCCTCTCAAAATGCTTGCCAGGGGACATAGCATAAGACGAGTCTTGCCCACAGCTGGCATCTGTCCCAGCATCTTCAACTTTTTCCTAATGCCTAATGTACTGCCTTTCCAATTTTGCCAAATTCAGTTTATGGGGGCACATAAGGTGCCATTGAGTGCTGTTTTTAACCAGGCCTCTGCAGCAGTACTCTCCAAGGATTTAGTTACTAGTTGGTACTCTGTCTGCCCACTGATGCCTTAAAAATGATAAAGGCCCAAGTAAAAACAAGGATTCCATAATGAATTGCTTAGGGATTGTAATTATGTTATATAATGTACGTGCATACCATTTACAGATGGATTTCACTAATTTATGGCTGGGTGCTGACATTTTATCCAGTGCCTCATTACAACTCTTTTGGCATAATAAACAAAGTGATAATCAAAACTACTAATATGCTTCTTTTCTGCCAAAGATGGCAAATCAACTTGAAGCCCTCATTCCATTTATAGTAATCTAGAATATTAAAAAAAAAGTCACCAGGCATCATGTTCTGAGCATTAACTGGTAACAGTGCTGTCAGCAGAGGACCACAATTTAACTTGTGAGGGCTGCATGTCTGACATGCCTGTATTAAAGTATAATTAAAAGATGTTGATTTTTAAATATTTTCTAAAATATACATCTACATAATTGGTCTAGGTCTGTCTTGTTTGGTACCCTTGTACTCATGGGAGAAAGGACTTTCGAATAATACCCAACTCGGCCCATTTCCAATGAAATATCAAAATTTCCACCAACTAGAGGACCTGGGAGCCGGGTGGGCGGGAGGAAAGGAAGGCAGTAAGTTCCCATTCCCCCACCACGCTGCAGAGTGACACTACTGAAATTATGATTCCACAGATTTTTAAGAAAGAAAGGTAAGGGGGGTGTCATTTCAATCAACTTGCCCACAGAATTACACTCCAAGACTAGTTCCATTTCAGCTAAATACTCTGCTGACCAGTTAATGTGATTTTTGGGCCAAAGGAAAGGCATTCAAAAGTATGATGCAGAATGGTCTCGTGAACCAAGCACAGGATTGAAAACAAGGAAGTCCTGAATTCCTGATCCCCACTGACAGTGGACACAGGCTTTAAAAACTCCCCCTGCAGTAACTCATTGATGTCAGCATGGCTATTATACTAAGTTTTAGTATAATAAATAAAAATTATTTTTACTCATTTCACCTGCCTTTAAATGGCAACTCTGCACTTTGATGGAAAGGTTCAGGTAAATTTGTAGTTAAAGTACCCATTGTATGCTCTGCTGATCTGCTATTCTGTATAGTTCTGGCACCAATACACTGAAAACTATTCCTTTTAATCAGCAATGGAAGAACACTGATGCCAAAACTACAGTAAGGATTAGCCCTTCCCTACAGAGAATGTCATTAACTTCATGAAGTATGATGTCAATTCCACCCTCCTCCTCTCCCTAATCCGACATGCAGCTGGTTATCTGGCACAGCAGGGTGAAGAAAAAAAAAAAAAAAAAAGACAGACAGACTACACAGACCTATAGCACCCTGTAGCAGCTGCCTGCAAGGTGCTTATCTTCTTTGTAGCACGCTTACCCTTATGTGGTATAAGTGTGAACTTGGGGTACATCCCACTGATTATCTGGGATGGTTGATTTTGTCAGTAACAGCATGGGCAAGCATCCTAACATACCGTTCCCTTCAGATGAATTCAAACTGGTCCCAGATCTCTTAGTGTCTATCACATGTTCGAGACAGAGTCAAATGAACAAGGACACCTACACAAAGTAGTAAACCTCCATGCAAAAAACAAAACAAACACTCTACTTAAGTTTTGTTCAGGTACAAAATTATGCAGTGCAAGTGACTTCTTTCTAATATATTAAGTGTAGTAGGTTATAGAAATGTCCTCTTAGGGCCTGAATCATTAGACTACATCCTGCCCTTGCAGGGAGTAAGCTTGACCAAAAAAGTCCTCTTTTTCTGAACAGCTATAGGGCAGATCTTCCAAAGGCACAATAGGTAGTTGGGCACCTGGTGCCTTTGAAAATCCTGCCCTGAGCAGGTAGCATTCATAGGTAGGGTAGTTACATAGTTGCTGATAGAAAGAACAGGAGTACTTGTGGCACCTTAGAGACTAACAAATTTATTAGAGCATAAGCTTTCGTGGACTACAGCCCACTTCTTCGGATGCATACAGAGTGGAATAAATATTCAATATTTATTCCACTCTGTATGCATCCGAAGAAGTGGGCTGTAGTCCACGAAAGCTTATGCTCTAATAAATTTGTTAGTCTCTAAGGTGCCACAAGTACTCCTGTTCTTTTTGCGGATACAGACTAACACGGCTGCTACTCTGAAACCTGTCATAGTTGCTGATGGTGTTTAATCTAATAGAGACTATGATGATGGGCATTTTATATGTGCTACTACATAACCATGAATTTCTGTCCAAAGTAAGAGGAGTCCTTTCCTCTTTTTCTAACCTGTTTTCCTCAAATGTGGTGCCAAATGTCTTCCACTTCATTTTTGGGAAACACTCGAGTGAACAGATGGGGACTAGCATGCTAGCTTATTCAGATCAATAGAAAGCTCTCAGGTTTACACTGGTCCATATTATTTCCAGTGAAAGAACCCCAATATCCTCTAGTCTGCTTTTGTGATAGCCAGTGAAAGACAGCAAGAACTGAACTAAACACAAATGGCACAAAGTTATCCATATATGAAAATTATGACCCACATAATATTTCAGTGCAAGTTTATAAACAGTGTGTTTGTTTTTTACTCCTGAGATCATTGAAATGTCTACTGTTTTGGGACCTAGTGCATCATCACAAGTGAGATATGCCACAATCTGGTCTATGTAACAGAATTCCTAGTTCCAGTGAGAATGTAATGCTCCCACACCGAACACTTACATGTACAACTTTTCCAACATCCAGAGAAACCAATTTACCATAAGAAGTTCAAATCTGGCTATTTTTAGGACATCTGAACTCCATCTGGTAGATTAATTTAAGGAAACATTCATTCCTACTGCAAAAATCACAGCTTCAAGAAAGAAACACCCCGATGAAAACAGCCTAAAGCTTCTACTCTTGCACTTCTGCATTATTCACCAATAAATTATTTCCCCCCTCGCTAATCAGCAATTAAGTAGTCACATTTCTGGAGCAAAACACATTCATACAATTATGTAGCCTCTTACAAACGGTATGGCAACATCTCTATGATCAATGCTACATTATTACACTACTCCAAAAAGATTATTTTACAGAATGCCATCTGAAGCTATGAAAAGTACTCTGGCTTTGCCCATGTACTCTCCTTGTTTATCTGCAGTTTCTAAACTTGCCTATTTCAGAGGAATTTGGGGATGACAAATAAGCATGCTCAGACATGATTAAAACAGAAGTTAGTGTAGTTTAGCTGCATCTTCTCAGTAACAGTCCACAAAAGCATCTGTTAACTTGGCCCAGATTTTGGTCGATCAGGCCTCATATTTCAAAGCCAGTAGATAATGATGGTAATACAGTTTACTGCAACGAAGTTGGGGGGGGGGGGGCAGAGGAGTCAGATATACATAGTAGGTCCATCAAACCCCTATAAATCTTTAGCTGTGTTATAAAATAGATGCTAGTGATTCAGGCTCAAAGCTTGCTCTTAAAGTTGTTACCCTAATGAGTAAGCATCCACTGAGAAACAAAATCTTCAGAATTCATGAGGAAAGGACAAAAGGAGGATAAAATTATAACAGTTGAAGATTATTGTTCAGAAATGCAGGTTATGTTTCAGATATCCTCTCCAGGTTAATCTCCCAAGGAGAATCATGCAAGTTCTAGTTTTGCTGTTCCTAGTTAGTGCTGTTGGCAGCACCAGAGTAAAATGAGCTTTAATTAATTTTTACTGCTTCTGCTAGACCCCTAGACTATTATACTAAAAATTAAAATCAGTAGGAGAGAGAGAAGCAGAGAACACATTAAAAGGAAAGAGGAGGAAAACTGAGAAAAAAAAGAGAGGCAGAGGAAGAGAGGAAAGCAAAAGTGATCTTTTACAAGACTAAATCATTTAATAGACATTATATAGTATTTAAAAAACTGGGAAAGCTTTCAGATGGATTGTCTTCACTACAAATTTAACTTGAGTTGCAACTTGAGTGTTCACATTAACTTGAGTCCTATTCACACACAAGAACCTGCAGCTTCAGTGTGGTGGTGCTTTTATCTTGAACTGGCTAGCCTGACAGGAGGCATATTTAAAAAATAAATGATACAGAAAGTTTGAAGCATCAGTTATTGGTCATTGGGGATAACATACAGAGTGTAGGGGTATGTTGGTGTTTTGGGGTTGGGCAGCACACATAGTATATACAGACTGCAATGTCCCCAATGAGGGGTGGGTAACCGGTGGGCGGGATCAGGAAACAGTCAATAAGCAGTGAGGGTCTATCACCCATATAGGAAGTAGAGACAGTCATGGGTATAAGTAAGTGGGCTGGGTAATGGGGATGGGGTGACCCTCACGTGGTGGGATTCAGTTAGGTTTGGTGGGTTCAGGGCTCAGGGGATAAAGTCCAGCGGGGGGGTGTGGGTGCACGAGGTCTCCCCAGCTCACTCTCGGTATTGGCGGTGGCCGGTGATGTGCTCGATGTAGATGTCCCGGGACCAACGGATAGTGTCCAAGACCATTAGGCATCTCATGAGCTGTGCGTAATGACGGCCCACCCCACAGGTCCTCAGCACGCGTTCGTTACACGGGTCCCAGGCACCCAGGGCCCCAACGAGCAGAGCGTCGACGTGCACCTCGTAGCCCTTAGTCCGCAGGGTGTCAGCCAGGGGAGCGTATTTTTCGAGCTTGCGGGCTTGGGCTTTGCGGAAAGCCAGGGTCCTGTTCTCGAACGGAATCGTTACGTCGACCAAGATGATCTTTTTCCCAACCTCGTCTGTGACGACGATGTCTGGGCACAGCGGGCTGTCGGTGCCAGGGACGGCGCGGTTGACAGTGATCTCTCCCAGACGCGGGTTGATGGCCTTCACTAGACGGTCCTGGACGGCGTTGTGGCATAGCTGCCAGGCTCTGGCATGGGGCTTGCAGCAGCAGAGGACGTGGGGCAGGGTTTCGTTGACGTACCCGCACTTCCTGCAGCGTTTGTCCCGGTTCCCGTGGCGGATGGCACCGTCGAGCGGGACGCAATTCAGCCGGGCGTGGTGAATGAACCGCCAGTCGGTGAACCGGGTGAAGCTGCCTGTGGGGAGGAAGTGGTTACTGGAGTCCCACTTGCTGGTTACTTCGAAGACTTTACCCTGGTCCGGCTTTTTCTTCAGGGTGTCCACGTAGAGCGCGTGGACGGTGGCCTTCAGGGATCTCTCCAGCACGCCTCTGGCTCCGGGGCTGATGATGATGTTGTCCTCCATTCCGATCCGCGGTATCAGGACTCCCAGCTCCTGCCGTTCCTCGTTCCATTCCCAGCGGCAGCCCAGTCGCTTTCCCAGCTGGCACGTGGCATTGCGGGCGCGGGTCCACAGCGAGGCGAGATCGCCTCTGTCCCGAGCGAAGTCACCGTCCAGGGAGCCGCTCAGGAAGGTGGCCACATCTCGGTCGGAGGGAGGTCTGCCGATTCGTTTCTCGGTGGTGGCGTGTAGGGCGGTCTTTGCAACGTTCTTCACCTTGGCGTCCGGGCACGTCAGGAGGTGGAAGGCGTGCGTGAGGACCGCGATGTCACAGAGGTCTCCCATACGGGGGACGCCGGCACCACCATGCCCTACAGCTTGAGTTAGCACAACTTGTCAGCTGCTAACACAAACAGGTAGAACATTACTTTGCAGCATGGCTACTCACTCAAAGATACTCAAGTGTAAACCTAAGTTAACGCTGCAGCTGAAATACAGCCAGTCTCTTTTGTTAATTAGGCAAATATGTGATCACTAAAGCCCTGTTCCTCCCATGCATGCTATTTCACAGGAAGGAGTGAAATCTCTTCAAGGAGACTTTTACTCACCTCAGTGAGTTCCTCTCTCTTTTTCCACCCAAGGAGTAGGTTGGTCCCAAACTGGCCAATCTCAAGGATCCTGTGAGAAGCTTGTACCTCACACTGTTCCCCACTGCCAGCTCCTTGAAAGCAGTTCTACCAGTGACTTCCACTGACTGTGGTAGCCCCTGGGTGAGTACCACAAAGGATACACACTGGGTTGGTGTCTTCTGCCAGAGGGAAAATTCAGTGTGCACTCCCCTAATCCAGTCTACATTCTTCTGCTTCTCCTCCACATTGCGCCCATTTTCCCATGTGCAAACCAGACACAGAGGAACACCATTCTCAAGGCACGGTGGGTATAAAAACAGTGTCCTGAAGGGATTTGACACCTGTCCCGTTTCAGCACATGGTAGGGGGAAAATGCATGTATGAAATCTGGTGGGGGACAGATAATCTAGGTTTGAAACTAAACTCTGGGGAGAAGTTTGGGGGGAAAAAAAAGCCTGAAAAAGACAGAAAAGTATGAGCAGCATCTGGAGACACAGGGAATAGCATCAGAAGATACAAAGTATGCCTAAAAACAAGCTGTTGGCATTTTTTTCCTGGATTGTACATTAAGCAAAAAATTCAAGAGAAACAACTTATTTAAAAACGTTCAATGGAAGTCTCATGTTTCCTGTGTCTCAAGGAACAGCTCTCACTTTCTTGTCTAGGTACATTCCATCAAGATGGTGCTGTATTTGGGTTGGGTTATCAGTGCACTTTAAAGAAGTGCAATGGAATATAAGTTTCCATAGCAAAAATATGGCTGTTAACTGTCTTCACTTTCAGGGTGGAGATTAGTAGTTCCATTTGGAAGAGTTGTGTGGCTGGGAGATAAGTAAGTGTTGTTAAACTTAAATCTCTCTGTGTATGGTTAAGAAACCTATTTTGACGATTCTAAGCATGAAGCCAGTCTTGCAATACTGCCCTCCCACCCCCCGCCCTGCCCAGGAGTGCCTTTAAAGTGCTGATAGCTATTTATAAAGCATTGGCCTGTACAGCCACATGTTGCCGAAGCCCAATAGGTCTAAGAAAGGAGGAACAAATTTAACTCAAACTTAACTATTTTACCTACATTATTCAGATCAGTTAAGGTAAAAACCCTTCAGCAGCTCTTCTCAGCACCACTGTTCACCATTAGCACCCTTACCAAACAGATGGAATGTTGCTTTTGCAGGAAAAGTATGTCAGATCCAGTTGTCAAGATTAAGTAGCTGAAATGCTACTCTCTCCAACTGTGCCTCGTTTCTGATAACTGAGCAATAGAATCAATGTACTATAGGAAGACAAACTCTTGCATCTCAGAAACAATTGTAGTAAGAACAGCAAGCATTTGCAAAGATAGCTGTGGCAAGAGTACAGAGTGTTGCAATAATATATTAGAGTTGGAGCTTGTCTACACAGTGGGGTAATGCACTGTGGGGGAGAGGGAGAAGTGACTTCCCAACAGCACTGACATGCTGTGCATTAATTGGTTGACACAGACTTTACTGGAGCACACTACAGGTTCCCTAGTCTAATGCACTGTAACATAGTGCTGTATGAAACAATACTACATTAATGCATGCTAGAGAACATTTATTGCGCTCCAGTAGAGTCTACATGGACCAAGTAAAACGCAGCTCATTAGTGCGCTTTAGAAATCAGCCTCCCTTACAGTGTACATAAGCCCTTAAAACACATTAAAAGTATTTGGATTCTGAAGGAGAACTACATTATCCCACAGTTCTGAAATCAGATGGGTTGATTTCTATTTGAACTGGAAATCTAGGTCTCCATGAAATGGTCCAAAACTTAGTAAAACACACATTTCAGAGGCCATGTGATCTAAAGCTGGATTCCTTAGATGTGACAATTTGTTGTCTACTATTGTTAAATCTATTAATGAAATGAAGATGTAGCACTATTCTATTCAGAGCTTCTTACTCAATACCTTGCATCACCTAAATCATAAGACCTATCACATCCAGAGTTAAAATAGATTCTGTACGACCAATCAGACAAAGGAAGAGAGTAGAAGCATTGTTTTGGGCAACAAGTTGTTTGTAATCTGTTTATTTTTTTTTCCACAGAAAACTTGAGCTTCCATTTTTATTAGCAATCAAGAGGGGGTGAGGAGTCATGGCTACAACCAAATAGTGATAGATACACATATCCTCTTAAGAACCCTCCCCCTGCATTATAATGTAGTACAAAATCATCCTTATAATTTAACTTCTGTAGTTGTTGTAGAATGACCGGGCATTTGTCAGTATATCAAGCAAGTTATCTGAATTTTCTTCAAGTTGTCACCACTACAATTTACATTTAAACAAGAGCTAACATTTAAAATTGCACTGTTAAACATATCTGCAGGGGACAAAGAAGGTAAGAGACTGTGTGGATAACTTGCATAACTTGAGTTTCTGGTTTGGGAAGAAAAACAGATGTAAATATTTACCTTTTTTGGAGTGTTGTAACTTCTCATTTGATTCAAAGTCTGAACCTGGATCAGGTCACAACTTAAGCACATTTGATGGGATCATTTTATGTCAAGTTTAAAATTAAACTGACTGGCCAAATCAAGAGAGGAGCTAGGCACACTATATGTCAGGATTATATCAGAAGATGTTTATATACCACTTCATTGCATTATGCCATGCTCTAGAAAGGGCTGTCTTAGTTTTAATGGCAGTAAGTTACTTTGACAGAGACAAAGCTCATCTTATCACTCCAAAACTTAAGCAACAAATGACAATCATGAGATTAAACTGTTCCTGGACTTGTCGCTTGTAATCAATTCAGTAATCCTTAAAGCATCGTTCCGTCTAGAAGTCTTAGATCTTTTATTCCAATATATGCTTTTTTTTTTACTACATATAACTCAATCCATTTAACCAGTAAATGTATTTTTCATATCAGTTATTCATTTAGAAGGCGCCACTGTGAGCAGATTTGGTAATCCTATGTTTAATATCCTATGAAAATCCAAAATTCAGTTCAGACCCAGTTTCTTATTCCCCAGAACGTCACGGGGGGAAAAAATAAAGAAAAAGAAAATTCTGTACATCATGTTAATCACTTGTAAAGGATCATTATCACTCAAACAATTAAGATTCAAATACATTAACTGTGTACTAGAAGCCCCTTCTCAAGTGTAGGGAGACATTTTGTAGTTTAATGGCCTCCCTTGCATAACTACATTTGTACACTGACAGTGTACAATCATGCTGAAAATGGATCCTCTGGAAGTTAATTGTGTAGAAAGGCTCTATTTTTCATGTGACAGTTCCACATACATTGGTTTCCTGGGAGAAGATTGAGATCTTTGAATAGCCATGGTAGCCTCAAATATGTTGCTAGGACGATAGGAGATTCAGCATCTCCTCTGAAGAGTAGGATACAGAACAAGTTAGCAGAGAAGGTTCCTCATTATGCAAGACCAATTGAATAACTCCAGATTACAGCAACTACGGTGAAGATGGTAGGATACAGAAATATAAACTAATTGTGGCAAGATGCTCTTGTGGTCAAGGCACCAAATTGGGGCTCAGAAGAAAAGTACAATTCATAGCTATGCCACAGACTATGACCTTAGGGATTAAGCTGTGTCATGGTTTACCAAGTGTATGTGACGGGTTGGATCACAGAAACCCCATTGGGAGCTGCCACCCAGTGTACCAAGACTACCTCTGCTCCTATTTTCCCTGCCGGCTCAGGACTCCTGCACTCTGTCTTGCTGAGCCAGACACTCCCGTCTGCTCCAACACAGACCCAGGGTCTGAATTACTTGCCCCAAAGCTGCAGGTTTACCTGAAAATAGCTCACAGAAGTGTGCTTGTCTTTAGCACTCAGATGCCCAACTCCCAATGGGGTCTAAACCCAAATAAATCCATTTTATCCTGTATAAAGCTTATACAGGGTAAACTCATAAATTGTTCACCCTCTATAACACTGACAGAGAGATATGCACAGTTGTTTGCTCCCCCAGATATTAATACATACTCTGAGTTAATCAATAAGGAAAAAGTGATTTTATTAAATATAGAAAGTAGAATTTAAGTGGTTCCAAGTAGTAACAGACAGAACAAGGTAAGTTACCAAGCAAAATAAAATAAAATGTGCAAATCTATGTCTAATCAAACTGAATACAGATAATCTCACCCTCAGAGATGCTTCAAGAAGTTTTTTCCTCAGACTGGACACCTTCCAGGCCTGGGAACAATTCTTTCCCCTGGTACAGCTCTTGTTCCAGCTTAGGTGGTAGCTAGGGGATTCTTCATGATGGCTCCTCTCCTCCTCTGTTCTCTTCCACCCCTTTATATATCTTTTGCATAAGGCGGGAACCCTTTGTCCCTCTGGGTCCCCCCCCTCCACTGGAAAAGCACCAGGTTAAAGATGGATTCCAGATCAGGTGACATGATCACATGTCACTGCAAGACTTCATTACCCACTTGCCAGCACACACACATACAGGAAGACTCTCAGTAAAACACAGCCATCTGCAGACAACGGTCCTGGTTAATGGGAGTCATCAAGATTCCAAACCACCATTAATGACCCACACTTTGCATAATTAGAATAGGCCCTCAGAGTTATATTTCATATTTCTCGTTTCAGATACAAGAGTGGTACATTTATACAAATAGGATGATCACACTCAGTAGATTATAAGCTTTGTAATTATACCTTGCAAGAGACCTTTTGCATGAACCATATCCCAGTTACATTATATTCACTTATCATATTTTTATAAAACCATATAGACTGCAACATCAAAGTGTAAAATAGAGATATTTTCCTGTTTCACAGGGATTTTTATAGGGTTAATTAATTTGTGAAGTGTTTATATACTAAAGTGTCATGGGCCATGTAAGTACCTACCTTAAGCCTACCTTTTTCAGTAAGGCTGGATCTACAATGATAATTTCAGAGAATTCCCCCCAGTATTGCAGCTCAACTGGTACTAGTGCTAATATAGACCAGCCACAGGCATTTACTGTAATCTCTCACCAGAGGTAAAAATGCCAGTGGGAGGTCTACAACAACTTACCCACTATTGGTAGCACTGATGGAGCTGTGCTGGTGCTAGACCAGTGGGATATTTCCCTAAAAATTTTCAGAGACGGGGCTTAAGGTAGTCAGTTCACACCACTATTTGGTATAGTAATTTATCAGAAGTACATTCATTGGATAACTTTCTTGAATTATTATTTTTTTTTATATTGGCCAGCCTACTCTAGTAAAAGGGCTCTAATGTGGAAAGAACTATTTTGATTTGAGGTTGTGCACAGAACACATTTAACAGATACATTAAAGTAAGAACTTTGTTTACTATAATATTCAGTGTTTTGTGCACTGGGAGTTTGCCTAGAATTAGCTTCCAAGAACCTCAGCGCATTGATCTACATACCCATCTTTTATGTCTAGAAAATACTGAACAGCTAACCATTCAGACAGCCGTTTTAGGGCTAGCCTCTGCTCTCATACACAATGTGAGAGGCATCCAACAGTGCAAAATGCAGTAACTTAGTAAAGCTACTGATACAAACTCTTAATACTTCTCCTCAGACTTCAGCTCTGCACCTTTTTCATCTTCTCCCCCAAAAACCAACCTTTTTCTCTTGGGCTCAATAATTGTTGGCATTGCAAAAAGTTAATTCTTATCTTCTGTTAGTGATGTGATTGCCCCCTTCAGCATTCCCCAGTTGCATGGAGACATCTTACAGACCTTTTCCCCACTTTGTTTCAAGAAAACAATCTCTATTTTAGAAAGATCAAGAATCTCTCTTACACATTGTAATAGCTTCAGACCTTGGATTTATATTTGAATAAGCCAGATAAAAGATACTGGATTTTTTTATGTATCCTTTTATGTATTTTAGAAATCAAAATAAATTATAACTAAAGGCATTTTAAGAACTATTTTCAGCTGCTTATAACCTTGCCAAATTTAAACTGCTCAGGCAGAAATTTTCCATGCAGGACGACTTTTGGTGCCATTTTGTACCTTAACAATGACAACATTAAGGGAAAAAAAACTAGATTTCAATGTAAGCAACCTGCTCTCCCACCTCCACCACTGTGTTTGCTATTTAAAAGTTCTACCAACAGTTTAAATTAAGTGGCTCTGAAACTTAGAAACAAAGTCTAAAGCAGAAATTAATGATTACTAGAACTTTCAACAGTACTGGTGCACACAGCGGAATAAAGAAAATACTGAGTTTAGAACGGAAGTGCCTTTTGCACTTTATTAGCAGTGGACAAATTTATTTGTGGTACAAAACTACTCACTGAAGTGATATTCAACAGCTAGTTTATTTCTTAACTCTAGCTCCCCCAAATAAAAAAGTTGTTTACATCCTGACAGTGCACGTAAAACACTCAGCACATTTCAGTGAAGCCAAAAGATACAAAGAATTTTGTAAACCATTACACAAATACATGTAAGGGGACTGAGAACGCATTTGTTAAATATAGCATGTAGAGACAACCAACCAATCTGCTGGCCCAGTCTCTAAGGGTATGTCTACACTGCAATTAAAAACCCATGGCTGGCCCATGCCTGCTGACTCGGGCTCCTGGGGCTTGGGCTAAGGGGATGTTTAACTGTGATGAAGACATTCAGGTTAGGGCTGCAGCCTAAGCTTCAGGACCCCCAGCTCACAGGATCATAGAGCCCGGGCTCCAGTCTGAGCAAGAATGTCTACACTGCAATTAAACAGCCCGTTAGCTGGCATGGGCCAGCCGTGGGTGTGTAACTGCAGTGTAGACATACTCCGAGATTCCAAATCAATTGACTTGGGCCCATGGGGCTTGGGCTGCAGAGCTAAAAATAGCAGTACAGATGATATTTTCACTCAGGCTGGAGCCCAGGATCTGAAACCCACCCCCCTTGGCGGGTTTCAGAGCCCAGGTTCCAACACCAGGAGGAACATCTATTGATATGCTTCCAGCAGAGATTTAGAAGTTAATTGGTCTGTGCACTTGAGTTAACTCAAGTGTCTAGCTGTGAAATGCTATGAGGCCCCCGGGACTGGCAGCCTCCCTTCTTCAACTGCTAGTGATGGCACCTGCAAAAATCAGCCAATCCTCCATAATCCAGGAGTTGCAACTACTAACAAATAAAAATCAAACACACTTAATCCAAGTAATGTTATTTGTGATAACAGGGAAGGAATCAGTTACAAAAGTAATGTTTCAACAACCACTTAATTTATTTGCTTGCAACCTTTCCACCTGAATATAAATTGTATTAACAAAAATATCTACACTAAAAAATGCAAGTCCAAGAAATGTAGTTTGAAACCCAGAATGCCAGTGGGCTTTATGCACAAGATAATAAGTGTGTCAGATATTTAGCCTTTCATTTAAGTAGAATTAGTTGTATTTGGTGTACAGTTTCCCCCACTCCCCCTCCCTAAGTACAGAACCAATTCCAGAAGTCAGAAGATTCAAACTAGAACAGAGGGCAGCAGCCTCCAGTTTCCCAATCATGTACAGGAAGTACTGGAAAGTTTAAGTAATGCCTGTGTTACTACTTGCAAAAACAGATCCTTGTTCTTTAATTTTTTTTTTTTTTTTTAAACTTAGGCACTTTTGAAAATTTTACCCAAAAAGTAAATGAGCCTACTGACAAACTGACAACATTTAAAGCTCCCTAAACATGCCATAGTCAGTAAAGGGCACATGAAACTAGGCACAATGAAGGACAGTCTCTTCAGCTTCCACCTCTTTCCAATCTCCTTTTCCTTGACAAGGATCACAAGAATATTCAACCAAATTCCAACATTAACATTCACTGACATCCTATACCCTTCAATCAGGCTTAAATTTAAGATGTGACATCTTAGCATACTCTGACTACTGGCAGAGATTACAAAATGGCACAAGTTCCATTGCCAACTACATGCTCATAACATCAGCTTTATCTCAACTTCTTACCAGAAGAAATCACTGCCCTCGAAGACACTGTGATGCTTTTAAGAGATCAGCACCAGAATGAAAAAGAGCTGACTCAAACTGAACGTAAACAAGACAGAACTCACAATACTGAAAAGGGAAAATGCATGCTGAAAAAACTACAAGACAATGCCACTTCCACCACAGCATTTGATCTATATTTGTTAATACAGCACAAGTCCCTGAGGTCCTACTGGACTCATAATTAATTATGGATATCCAGACAGAAACAGTGGTGAGAAAACCCTCCTGTTTCCAGTTCCTATGAAATTATGTTCTTTCCTGTAGGATGAAATTCTGACCATACTGATTTGTGCAAGTCACCTCTGGATTGGATTATTATAATTCACTGTGTTTGTGGATGAGGGTGTAGGCAATGTAAAATCAATCTTACACAGACTTTACTGTCCTTAACAAGAAAGGCCCATGAAAAAATATTACGATGGTGGTGTGCCGCAACGACACATTCCCAGTTCACTTCCAGTAGGAATTCAAAGCTCTGGTTTTAATCTTTAAGGCCCTCCATAGACAGGGCCTAACTACAGAGTTTAATTCACAACCAGTTTCATCCGCAACCAAACACAGCTGCACTCCTAAGGAACAATGCAAGCATTTCTCATATTGACGTTTACAATATCCAGAGAAAAGTACTCAATCCAGTCTGCCTCTCCACCTCAGTAGAACTGCCTTCCAGAAAACAAGGCTGAACCTGAGTTTTGCTGTTTTCATAACATGTTACTAAGCCACTTTTTTGCAGTCATAGCCACAAAGATGAGGATTACAAGAAAAGAAAAAGTATGCAAAGCTGGGAAACCCCAGAGAGGTGAAGAACAAAGTTCACTATGGACAACTCTATGTAAACATTACTGTAACTGACACCAATAAGTAATAGACAAGGTGGGTGAGGTAATATCTTTTATTGGATCAACTTCTATTTTATTGAACGGTGGTAAGTGATATCTTAAAAATACTTAAAGTGATCATTACTGCTCTGCTTTAGTTGTCAAGGCATTCTTTATTTTAATTATGCACTTAATTCTGTATTACATTTTGCTTAGTAGTAGCAAACAAAATAATACAGGGTTCTATATTAAGAACTGAGGAAAACAATGTCTAAGAGGCAGATAGTGGATATACTAGAGAAAATTGTGATAGAAAGTCACTAGATATAAACAATGAGCTCAATTATTTTCATTTTATAGCAGCATCTGTATAGTAAGAAAAAAACTTGTCTGAAGAATGAGAGGGTGAATATTTTGTAATAAAGTTAATATTTTGCCAACCTAGTTCATGCAGCAAATGCAAGCAAGGCCTTTTTATTTCTCTTCAGCTGGGTCCTTCTAAGGCTGAGGACATTCAGGATGTCTGCCTATTAGCATCCTAGCAGTGTCTTGGCACACAGAGCCTAGACTTGATTCACAATATTACAAGACACTTACAAGTTTCAAGTTTCTCCAGCTTATTACTATGTGATATAGCCTCCAAACTCAAGTCCCTGTGCAAATCTAACAGGGCTAAATCAAGAGCCCAAATTATGGAAAAACTGGTGAGACCATTAATTTTCTCTTGTATGTTTCATCTGTTCTGGGTTCCATTATCACCTAACTGATTTTTCTTTCGGTCCATTAATTCAGCCCAGATAATAGGAACATGTACATGTTCTCAGAGTGTGAACTATCATAACCAATCTTTATGAAGAACAGAATAGCAGCACTATTGGACAACCACTTGAAAACAATCAATGGTTGCAGTATTAAGAATGACAGCCATTATATTTGATGTTAAATGTCACCAAATTCCCAGAATTAACATAGTACTCTGCATTTCTCCAGGAAATCTTTAATATACAGTTGGGCCCACCAAATGAAAAAATAAGAAAATCTGCTTATGGCTGATCTTAGATATCTCTCTCCTAGTTGCCTAACATCCACTGCCACAGTATCTGAGTGCACCATGGTCAATCAGTCTGTTTATTTTCATAACACCCTGTTAGGTAAGGAAGTGCTATTAACACCATTTTACAGATGGGAAATGGAAGATAGATTACATGATTTGCCCATGTCACACAGGAAGTCTGTGGCAGAGATTGAACCTGGATCTCCCAAGTCCCAGGCTAGTGCCCTAGCCACTGGACCATCTTTCTTCTCCATTTGCAGGCTAAGGATCCTAAATGTCACAACCATACAATAGGTTGCTTCTTGCCTTGTTTATATAATAGATACATCTACAATTACTTGAAGACCATGTTGCCCCCATTTCCACCCTTAAACACACTCCAACTAAGTCACTTCTTCCACCCCTACCTCTGCCTCTATTACCACTGCTTGCATTTTGTCTTCATCGTGCAAAATGTATGGGTTTTTCTTTATGCCGTGTCCAGGCAGGAAAACTATAGAATGCCAGGTCAGCATTTTAGATTCATCTTATCAATGTGGAACACTAAGGTAATCGTTACAGCTGCAGAAGGGGGCACCAGCTTTTTGGTTATCATGGATTCCTAGAGTTCTAGTCATCTTCAACTGCAAGCAAAGTTGAATTTCTTCCGGCCATGGAATTTTCATTTTGTGCAGTTCTGATTGTGAAAAATCATACTGCCTCTCATCTAGTCTGTATATATGTAGCACAAGCCACAATCCCATATCCAAGCAAATTAGATATACTCAAAGAATGATAAAGTGTTTCAATGATCCCATTAGTTCATCAGTATCATGGAGGAACATTAAAGTGACACTGTCAGGCAATTTCTTCTAAGAGTTCTACCTAAGTTAGCACTTTAGTGTTAGTTTTGTTTATTTAACACATTGAAAATCTGAGTGACATTTGATCAACAATGACTAATTCTGTGCTCAGGAGTTCTCATGAACTTGCAGTGTTTGGTTGCAAACGTTTTAAGAAGAGTTACCATTGTGCTTAATATTAATCCAATTCCCAAGGTCACACAAAGAACTCAAAGAATTCAGGCTTCTCTCTAACATGCTCTCCTCCTCCCCCACCTTTTCCCTTTATCAGACACAGCAGAGTATGTGTGTTTGCCTCTCTCTGACACACACAACCCCTCCCTTGCCATCACCCTCAGCCACACAGTTTTCTTTTCATGATTCTTTTCACCTCACCTTTGGTCTTCTCAAAGATCAGGGACAAAAGCTCTGTCTGCACATGTTACACTTGTCTAACTAACAGATTTTTTTTAAAACAATTTAGACTGGCACAAACACCCTGTGTGGGCAAAATTAAAGTGGCCTATAACTGACATTGATTTCGCTTAGTTCAGTAACATCCTGAATTAAGCTAAATTGATATAACCCTATTGTAAAGTAGATTTAAGTGTGTCCACGGAGAATGGTTGGGGGATGAGGGGGGTGTGGTACCTCTTTAAACCAAATTAAAGACAGAGTTCAGTTCCACTACCACAACCTTTGCTATGGAACAAGGCCAGAGTCTTCCTCCTGAACCCACACTGCACTCCTTTGCATTGGCTAAAATGACAACTAAAGGCTTGGAATAACCCCCACAACAATCCAGGTTTTACCCACACAACCAGGAACTAGGAAGGAGCCGTCATGCAATGAGACTGTCACCCTCACCACAAGTCAATAAGAAAAAAGCCCCAGGTCGCCGCAGCGCTTGGAGCTCTCAAAACAAGCATGCGTGGAGGGGGCAGAAGGACAGGCCAGAAACCCACTCACATAGAGACATCACCATCACAGAAACCCCGAGTCCAAGCCCACCCATACAGACTAGTTTGCCCCCTGACTGTACAGGCTCCCAAAGACACCCCATTTAACGTAAGGGAACACAGTCCCCTTCCCCATACAAATCCTGCCCCTCCCAGCATAACCCCCGCTACAATCGGCCTCCCCACGTCAGCACAGCCGCCCCCCAGCAGCCCCTGCTCCCCCAGCAGCAGCTCCCCCAGACCGGGCCCCCTCCCGGGGCGGCCCCCGCGCTACCCCCGTCTCAAGCGCGACTCCCCCCCCCCGTTCCCAGCACGGCCCCGCAGCCCCCCCCCAGTTCCCAGCACGGCCCCGCGGCCGCACTCACAGTTCCTGATGTCGGAGATGAAGACCGCCAGGCCCCGCATCCCGTCTCCCTTCGACACGGCCGGCATCTTGGCCCAGCAGCTGAGCCCGGGGCCGTCAGCAAAACGGAACCGCTACAACCACCACCTCCTCCGCACTCGGGCTCTTCAGCCTCCGCCTGTCTGCGCAGGCGCGCGTGGGGCCCGCCCGCCGGCCCAGCAGGCAAAACAAGGTGGTGGGGGGAGGGAGGCTGTGAGATAGGGGCCCGCAGCGCCCCCTGCTGCGTGGAGACGGGGAAGGCGAGTCAAGGAGGGTTATTTAGTTAATAACTAGGGCTGTCAAGCGATTAAAAAAATTAATCGCGATTAATCGCAGGATTAAACACATTAAGTACAATTAATCACGCTGTTAGTAATAGAATACCATTTATTTTAAATATTTTTGGATGTATACTACATTTTCAAGTATATTAATTTCAATTACAACACAGAATACAAAGTGTACGGTGCTTACTTTACATTTATTTTTATTACAAATATTTGCCCTGTAAAAAAGAAAAAAATTGTATTTTTCAATGCACTTCATACAAGTACTATAGTGCAATCTCTTTATCTTGAAAGTTGAACTTACAAATGTAGAATTATGTATAAAAAACTGCATTCAAAAATAAAACAATGTAAAGCTTTAGAGCCTACAGGTCCACTCAGTTCTACTTCTTGGTCAGCCAATCGCTCAGACAAACAAGTTTGGTTACAATTTGCAGGAAATAATGCTGCCTGCTTCTTGTTTACAATGTCACCTGAAAGTGAGAAAAGGTGTTTGCATGGCACTGTTGTATCTGGCATTGCAAGATATTTAGATGCCAGATGCGCTAAAGTAGGGTTACCATATTTCCACAAGCAAAAAAGAGGACACGGGGGGGGAGGAGCCCCACGCTAGCCCCGCCCCTGCCCCACCCCACTTCTAGGGTGACCAGACAGCAAGTGTGAAAAATCAGGACAGGGGTGGGGGGTAATAGGAGCCTATATAAGAAAAAGATCCAAAAATCGGGACTGTCCCTATAAAATCGGGACATCTGGTCACCCTACCCACTTCCCACCCCCTGATTGCCCCCTCAGAACCCCCAACGCCCCCCGCTCCTTGTCCCCTGACTGCCCCCTCCTGGGACCCTTGCCACTAACTGCCCCCTAGAACCCCACCGCTTATCTAAGCCGCCCTGCTTCTTGTCCCCTGACTGCCCCCTCCTGAGAACGCCCTACGACCCTACCTGTCCCCTGACTGCCCCGACCCTTATCCACACCCCCACCCCATATTCACACCCCCGCCCCCAGACAGACCCCCAGGGACTCCCATGCCCTATCCAACTGCTCCCCGCCCCCGACAGGACACCCAGAACTCCTGACCCATCCAACCCCCTCTGCTACCTGCCTGCCTCGACCCCTCTCCACACCCCTGCCCCCTGACAGCCCCCACAGACCCATCTAACCCCCCGCTCCCTGTCCCTGACTGTCCCAACCCCTCTCCACACCCTTGCCCCTCTGACAGCCCCCCCCCAAACTCCCGACCCATCCAATCCCCCCGCCCCCGTCCCCTGACCAGGGCTAGCTTTAAAGAGCCCAGGAATCCGGCTGCGCTCCAGCCGGGGTTGCGGGGCTTGGGGCCGGGCCGGAGGTGCTCGGCCGGCAGTGTTGGGGCCCGAGCCGGGCCGGGAGTGCTGGGGCCCGAGCCGGGCCGGGGGTGCTGGGGCCAGGGGTGCTGGGGCCCGAGCTGGGCCGGCGCTGCTGGGGCCCGAGCCGGGCCGGGTCCAGGCCGGGGCCCGAGCCGGGCCGGGTCCGGGCCGGGGGTGCTGGGGCCCAAGCCGGGCCGGCGCTGCTGGGGCCCGAGCTGGGCAGGAGCCGCTGGGGCTGCCGGGCGCTGCTCGGCCAAGGCCACGCCTCCCCGGAGCTATCGTCCTCGCGCCCCCCCCCGCAACAGCTTACCTGCTGCTGCCTCCCGCCTGCCCCTGCTTCTTTTCAGACTTCCCGCGAAGCTCTGATTCGCGGGAAGCAGGGGAGGGGGAGGAGCAGGGGCGGAGCATTCAGGGGAGGGGAGGAGG
This sequence comes from Chrysemys picta bellii, assembly GCF_011386835.1. Taxonomy (NCBI): domain Eukaryota; kingdom Metazoa; phylum Chordata; order Testudines; family Emydidae; genus Chrysemys; species Chrysemys picta. The sequence continues at coordinate 35,122,989 of NC_088794.1, read as the reverse complement.
GGGAAGACAGCTGCGGGGCCGGACATCATGGTAAGGCTGCAGGGGATGGGGGGAGCCAGGAAGGGGCTTTGGTTGCCCAGCGGCGCTTGGCCGCCACTTTTCTATCTATAAATAGCCAACCGGGGGGAAATCCCGGACATTTTTAGATTTTTAAAAATCCCCCCCGGACGGCTATTTATAGACCGAAAATCCGGACATGTCCGGGGGAATCCGGACATATGGTAGCCCTAGCTAAAGATTCATATGTCCCTTCATGCTTCAACCACCATTCCAGAGGACATGCTTCCATGCTGATGATGGGTTCTGCTTGATAATGATCCAAAGCCATGCGGACTGACGCGTGCTCATTTTCATCATCTGAGTCACATGCCACCAGCAGAAGGTTGATTTTCTTTTTTGGTGTTTCGGGTTCTGTAGTTTCTGCATTTGAGTGTTGCTCTTTTAAGACTTCTGAAAGCATGCTCCATACCCTGTCCCGATCAGATTTTGGAAGGCACTTCAGATTCTTAAACCTTGGGTCGAGGGCCGTAGCTATCTTTAGAAATCTTACATTGGTAGCTTCCTTGCATTTTGTCAAATCTGCTGTGAAAGTGTTCTTAAAATGAACATGTGCTGGGACATCATCCAAGATTGCTATAACATGAAATATATGCAGAATGCGGGTACAACAGAGCAGGAGACATACAATTCTCCCCCCAAAGAGTACAGTCACAAATTTAATTGATGCATTATTTTTTTAACTAGTATCATCAGCATGGAAACATGTCCTCTGGTGGCTGAAGCACGGAAGGGGCATACAAATGTTTAGCATGTCTGGCACATACATACCTTGCCAAGCAGGCTACAAAAGTGCCATGTGAACGCCTATTCTCACTTTCAGGTGACATTGTAAATAAGAAGCAGGCAGCAGTATCTCCCATCAATGTAAACAAACTTGTTTGTCTTAGCGATTGGCAGAATAAGAAGTAGGACTGAGTGGACTTGTAAGCTCTAAAGTTTTATACTGTTTTGGTTTTGAATGCAGTTATGTAGCCAAAAAAAATCAGCATTTGTAAGTTACACTTTCATGATAAAGAGATTGCACTTCAGTACTTGTATGAGATGAATTGAAAAATGCTATTTCTTTTATCATTTTTACAGTGCATATATTTGTAATCAAAAATAAAAATATAAAGTGAGCACAGTGCACTTTGTATTCTATGTTGTAATTGAAATCAATATTGAAAATGTAGAAAAACATCCAAAAATATTTAATAAATTTCAATTGGTATTCTATTGTTATAAGTGAGATTAATCACGATTTTTAATCACAATTAATTTATTTGAGTTAATCACCTGAGTTAACTGTGATTAATTGACAGCCCTATTAATAACACCAGCTCCCCTTGCCATTCCCGAGGTGGGGGTAGCCTCTTGCAAGTTCTGGGCACCAGAGCATAACAGTGGTACCTGAGTGTGGTACCCAGCGCTGAAAGAGAACTCTGTGTGGCTGGAAAGCTTGTCTCTTTCACCAACATTGGTCTAATAAAATATATTACCTTAATTTGTTTTTCTGTTACCGGACACAGGAATTCATGTTACGAGCTGGACAATATTGTCTGGTCCACAGTTGCTCTAGCATCATTACTTATTTATTATTTTTTCTATTATAGCAGCAACTAGAGTCCTCAACCAATGTTGGGGAGGTCCCAATGTTTTACATACACATAGCAAGAGACAGTAGTTCCTGTTCCAAACTGTTTATAATCTAAATAGACAAGACAGGAAAAAGGTGGAAGAAAAGAAGACGGAAGAATTATTATCTCCATTTCATAGACGGGGAAGTAAATCACAGAGGGATTAAGTGACTTGCCCAAAGTAACAAAACTTGGAATTGAATTGAAATCTCTCAGTCTCAGTTCAGCATCTTAACCCTAACACCATCCTTCCTCATTATTATCTGTTGTAGTTTTGTTTATATGACTGTATGATCTCTCAGCTCCTGCACCTGAAAAGCACAATAGCATCTGTCATAACTATAAAGGGAAGGGTGTAACAGCTCTCCTGTGTACAGTACTATAAAATCCCTCCTGGCCAGAGACTCCAAAATCCTTTTCCCTGTAAAGGGTTAAGAAACTCAGGTAACCTGGCTGGCATCTGACCCAAAGGACCAATAAGGGGACAAGATACTTTCAAATCTTGGGGCGGGGGAAGGCTTTTGTTTGTGCTCTTTGTTTGGGAAGTCGTTCGCTCTTGGGACTGAGAGGGACCAGACATAGGGTTACCATATTCAAACATTTAAAAAAGAGGACACTCCACGGGGCCCCGGTCCCGCCCTCGGCCCTGCCCCCAACTCCGCCCCTTCCCCAGCCCCGGCCCCGGCCCCGCCCCAACCCCACCCCTTCTCCGCCCCCATTCCAACCCCTTCCCCAAAGTCCCTGCCCCAACTCTGCCCCCTCCTCTGAGCACCCCGCATTCCCCCTCCTCCCTCCTGCTCTGATCTTGGTTGGGGGTTGCTATGTGCTTCCCTGCTCCCCACTCGCCCCGCAGCCCCTGCAGCGTCTATGCCCTTGCCTGCCCTGCTCCTCCTCACCCTGCAGCCTCTGCACCCCCCCAGCCCCTGCAGCCTCTGTGCCCCCTGCTCCCCACTCGCCCTGCAGCCTCTGTGCCCCCTGCCCGCCCTGCCCCTGCAGCCTCTGTGCCCCCTGCTCGCCACTCGCCCTGCAGCCTCTGCGCCCCCTGCCTGCCCTGCTCCTCCTCGCCCTGCAGCCTCTGCACCCCCTGCCTGCCCTGCCCCTGCAGCCTCTGCACCCTCCCGCCCCTGCAGCCTCTGTGCCCCCTGCTCCCCATTCGCCCTGCAGCCTCTGCGCCCCCTGCCTGCCCTGCCCCTGCAGCCTCTGCACCCCCCCGCCCCTGCAGTCTCTGTGCCCCCTGCTCCCCACTCGCCCTGCAGCCTCTGCACCCCCCCACCCCTGCAGCCTCTGTGCCCCCTGCTCCCCACTTGCCCTGCAGCCTTTACGCCCCCTGCCTGCCCTGCCAGCCTCTACACACACACACCCCCGCCGCCTGCCCTGCTCCCCCCGCTCACCTGGCAGAGGCAGAAATGCAGGCTCCACATGGAATCAAACACTGCTGCGCTGTTCTGTGGGGGAGGAGGGTGCAGGGGAGGGGGAGGGACTCTGGCTGCTAGAGGCCCTAGTGGCTGTGAGCGGCTTTCAATCAGACCAGGCGTCCAATCAGCCGCGCCGCACTCCGCATGAGGGGAAGGGGGAAATCCCGGACATTTCTACTTGATTAGAAATCTCCCCCCGGATGGCCATTTAACGCTGAAAAAGCCGGACATGTCCGGGGAAACCCGGACGGATGGTAACCCTATGTAAATCCTTAGATCATTAAGACAGTCCACAGCCTTGTGGCCACTTGGGCCTCCTTACTGATTCTGGATACTGTGACAATTAGGGTCCAGATACCCCAGAGGGAAAACAGGGGCTCTGACTCCCAAATATTAAGCAATTAAATCAGCTGATTGTATACAATATTATTGTACTATAAAAGTGCATCAAGCAAGGTCTTCTCTGAAAGCTGGTGACATACTGGTCACAAATATCAATGTGTGATGCATGTATGAGTGGTGTATAAAGAGTTATGTATGTGTGCTGGAAATATGTTCCTAAACTATGTTGTGGAGAGAGTTGATAAACCAGCCTGCATTAGACAAAGGAATGTGGATGTACCTGTCTGGATCAAGCTTTGTAAGCCAGAGGACAATGAAAGTACATTTACTTATAAGGTAAACAAAGCTAACAAGCAGGAGCTTGATGAGCACATCAGGGGACAGAGTTTTCACCCCAGCCACTTCCTGGCTCTTGAACCAAAGACAATGGTCTTTGGAAAATAAAAAGGGGTGCAGAAAGACAGTCTAGTTATCCATCACTTAAGGGGCATATGGAACAGCATCCTCTCAGCCTGTGAAAGTTGGGTCCTCTTGGCCTGAAGGGGGAAAAAAGTGCTGATAACTTACTGTGAGAAACAATGAGAAACTGTTTTAGACAAAGGTATACCTTGCTAGGATTAAGTTTTAGTCACTAGAAATAATGTTTTGTTTGTAACCATACCAGTATCTTTTTCTCTTGCTTAGTACCACTTAAATCTCTGTTCTTTATTAATAAACTTATTTTTAGTTTATTACAAAACTATCTCAATGCTGTGTTACTACAGCAAAGTGTGAGTTTTCAGCTAACCTAACAGGCTGGTGTGTGCCCTATCTCTTTGGAGGTGGCAAACTTCATAATTTCTGCGAGAGGAACATGACACTGCATACAGACATCTCTGGAGGAACTTGGGAGCTGAGGTTCACTGTCAGTTACTTGCAAGGCAAGATTCAGATTGGCAGAGTCTCAAAGAGTTTGCTGGTGAAACAGACAGATTAGTGTGGCAGGGAGTTGGCACACAGTCTAATCTCCAAAAAAGCTCTCACTTGCTGAGGCAGAAGTGTCACAGTGGGTTACAGTTTTGGGTGCCCTGAACAGAACATCACAGATAATCAAATAGTCATGGCTACTAAGTACACCATTTTCCATCTTTCTGACAAGAAGCCTGTGCCTCCTCCTTGAGATTTAGACTTAGTGACAGTAACTCATTCATTTGTGATCTCCAGGCTTGATAACTGTAACTCTGCACCTAATTGTTAAAGCACCAACCTAATAAAAAAGTAACTACAGTTGTTTCAGAACACAGCAGCCTAGCTGCCAGGCTGCTTAGCAACACAGGTTGCAGAGAGTACATCACCTCAGTACTTCAATGCTGTCCACACTGGCTGTCTGATGAATACTGTGATGGATTCAAGGTTTTGGCCCTATATGGAATTGACCCAAATTACCTGAAGGGCTGCTTCACACTATGAGATCATGACTTCCCAAAACTATGTTCTACTACAAATTTAATCTCATGTGTGCAGTAGACAGAACTTTCTTGGCCACTGGCCCACAAATCTAGCATTCACTCCCAGAAGATTACAGGATAATCATAAACCAGAGTATCCTCAAGGCAAAATGAAAAATGTGCTGCTTTGAACAAATTTTTCCACAATAGTACCACATTAAAAATAACTAGTCTCTCTCTAATTGATTGGACAAAATTGAGAGAGAGAGAGAGATAAATATCTTTATGTATACATTGTAATTCTGGGAGGTGTTCAGATATGATGATGGGGGTCCATATGCGTAGGTACATAGGTAGATATTTTCAAGTCTAGAAATGCCAAAGTTAACATTGCTTGTACAACCTTAACTCTTGTATATGTGCATTATGACAGTCTTCCATTATATGATCACATACTACTTATCTAGAGTACCTATGATGCAACTGAAGGATCATGTTGTAATTGAGTGATCCTTCCGGTGGCCACCTTTCTTGGCACTCTAGCTGATACTGAAGCCAAGCAACTGTACAGAACCTTTTCAATTTACTTTTAATCAACTGGTCAGATCCAAACACTTTCCAGTTCCCCCGAATGCATTCTAAGGGTGTACACTGTACCCTGCCAGCTGTACTCTGTTCCTGCCCTATAGGGAGACACTGGGCGTCCCCAGGTCACAACAGATAAGTCCCCACTGGACTGTTCCTACCTTATCCAAGGGTCCGGTTCTGCACAGTCGCCCTATCCACGGGACCGGTTCCCCACCGTCGCCCGCAGCTGCTTCTCCACTATCTAAGTGCGTTGCACCATTGTGCCCTCTGGGGTCAAGCAAACTACGTCTCCGCCGAGGCCCCCGATGAAGTCACCGGTGCGCGCTGGGCGTCGGTCATCGCTGTAAGCCGTCGGCCGCCAGGAGGGATCCGGGCAAGGCTAAATTTCAGCCTTGAGCCCCACGTTGGGCGCCAAAACTGTTGCCTGCCCAGAACTGGGCCCGAGATGGCAAACAGGGGGTTTGTCGCCCGGTGTGCTTGGCACCAATAAAGACACCGAGGGGAGAAAGCAAGCCAAGTTTATTTCAGAGCTCTGAAATGGCACTAGGAGACCAGCATGTCTCAAATCAAGTGCAGCACATACAAATAACATTTTCCCTTTTATATTCCAAGCAGTTTCTGTGTAAGCCTTTGTCTATTTCACCCTTACCCCTCCCTTCCAGACAACAGTTACAGCAGGTACACAGTGTGCATGTTAGAAACTTTCCCATTCACATGCTTATCTTTTGGCCTTGCAAGGCCTGTTTACAGCAATCTGAGCAAAACAGCAGCTGTATGCTAGAGAAAAGCTGACCCTTACATTTCTGCTTCAGTATGTAAGCAGTTAGCACAGAAGTAGGTGAAAGTTCCCAAGATGGAGTCACTGTGGTTCAGGTAGGCCCAGAGCAGAAGAGCTTCATCGGCACTTTTGGCCTTCCACTCTCCCGAGTTACCTGGTAGCTATGCCTAGTGACACCAACAAACCCATCTTCCCTCCCCTTTCCTCTCTGTGTGAGCCACTGACAGTCTGATCATCTCGCTGGATGCAAAGAGAATGAGCGGTGCCATCTCTCAGAGACTAGCCGACGCTCTTTGCTGAAGGGAGGTGTAGGAGGGTCGTGGCCATCCTCGTTAGCCTCTTCTGTGTGAGTATCCTGTAGGGAGAGATTCTTAGTTTCTGAGCCGCTAGTGCGGACAGGGCATCCTCCCTGTGTGTGTAATTAAAAAATGGGTGGGGAACAGTCTAAGCATTCCCTCTCACCCCCTAAGGGTACCCCAGCTTATTTCATGTACGTACATTATGGTCCGAAAACCTGCAGGTATTTAGAGAATTGAAATCTTTACACGCGTGCAAATCCATCTAAACAATGCCCACTAGAAGGTACCTTCAATTTAAATAAACTTACATATCTCAGAAAAACCCTGGCTTCGCCAAAAGCCTCTAATACGCAGTGGGAGCAATTTGTCTATTGGTAAAAGAAAGCAACAAAGAGACTCCACGAGTCTCGGGTGCGGAGTCTAAAAGTGACATATTAAATATCACTAAGGCTAAAAAGGCATTGCAGTAAAATCTAGCAAGTTCATAAATTCAGAATTTCCTAAATAACCAGCTAATGGCCATTCAAAATGATCTTGAGCATCAGGCTTGGCCCACTGCCCTTACAGACACATCAGAAGTACCATCTAATCTGTGGCCATAAAAACATACTTGGAGACTTTCTGGGTGAAAGTGCGGACGTTCTCAGTGCTCCTTCCAAGCATATGAACCGGTTAGGGGGGTGTGGGCTCCCACATACCGAATCCTGCCGGGTCAATGAAAAAAATGCATGTGGAATTGGGTAATTCACCAAAACATCTAAAAAATTAAACTACCTGGTATACCCAATCAATTTTTAGTCAGTGCTCCTAAAATTACACCTGACATTTAAATAAAGTTAGAAAGTCAATGGACATTTTGGCCGTCAAAACCCCCACAGCTTCAGTGTATACGTAAACTAAAGCCAAAAAAAGTTGTCACTGTTCATAATTACGTTTGCTAAAAAAATAAAAAACAAAAAACTACCCTAACAGAACATTTACTTTTCCAAGCTAATAATAGCTGTGTGTATATTAATGCCACCACATTGCACGACATAAGTTTTAATCTCACTACCACTGCAGGCAATCATATTATCTACTGGCCTGCAAATAAAGTTTTGCAAATAGCCCTTAAGTTCCAAATACCCTTTAATTAAACTAGTTTAATACCAAATCAATTTCAAAATTTGCTTTCACTGTTACCAAAGGTTCAAAAAATCTCTAAAGTACAAAAGCAAATTCACATGCTTCAAAATATATATCAAGTTAAAAAGTATGTCTTTCATACAGCTTATAAAATGTCCACCTTATGTACTAAATATAATATATTATGTTTTATAACTAAAAATGTACAACAACCCCATCATATTATCGCTATAAAAATGTTATTGCTTGTTGTTGTTGTTAGCTAGTGTAAAAGTATGTTATTATTATTGTAAAAAAACGTAATAATAATAATACCTTTTATGTCCATGCTCATCATGCATTATCATTACATCCAATCAAAACTCCTAAGATTAAAGCATCCAATGTAAAATCTAAATTCCAAAACTTAATGCAAATAAAAATTTAAAAATATTTGTTGTACTAGTAGTACAAAAGGGGGTTGTGGAAGCAGAGAAAGAACTGACAGGAAGGGGACTGCAATGCGTGACAGTTTGTTAGCAAGAGTCAGGCTAACTGTAACCCTAATAACGCGAGATTTGTCGACGCGAGGATTGTGTGAGGCGAGTGGGAAAGAACTGTGTGAGAAGTTGTTGTGACCTTGTGTAGATAATGTGTAGAAAATATTGTATGTAGACTAGAGTCAAAACAAGTGAGAAAAATAAGATATCAAGATGGCCTATGTATAAACAAAATGCAGCTGTTGCTTATTATTGTCTGTAATGAAAGGTATAAAGGTTTGCTGTAATTGTTTACCTGTAGAGAGACCTGTTTAGCTCTGGTTTCAGAGTAGCAGCCGTGTTAGTCTGTATCTGCAAAAAGAAGAACAGGAGTACTTGTGGCACCTTAGAGACTAACAAATTTATTAGAGCATAAGCTTTCGTGGACTACAGCCCACTTCTTCGGATGCATATAGAATGGAACATATATTGAGGAGATATATGGACACAAATCTGACATCAGGAATCAAAATACTCAAAAACCAATGGGAGAACACTTTAAGCTTATGCTCTAATAAATTTGTTAGTCTCTAAGGTGCCACAAGTACTCCTGTTCTACTTTAACCTGTCTGGTCATTCAGTGACAGACCTGCGGGTGGCTATATTACAACAGAAAAACTTCAAAAACAGACTCCAACGAGAGACTGCTGAGCTGGAATTGATATGCAAACTAGACACAATCAACTCCGGTTTGAATAAGGACTGGGAATGGCTGAGCCATTACAAACATTGAATCTATCTCCCCTTGTAAGTATGCTCACACTTCTTATCAAACTGTCTGTACTGGGCTATCTTGATTATCACTTCAAACGTTTTTTTTCTCTTAATTAATTGGCCTCTCAGAGTTGGTAAGACAACTCCCACCTGTTTATGCTCTCTGTATGTGTGTATATATATCTCCTCAATATATGTTCCATTCTATATGCATCTGAAGAAGTGGGCTGTAGTCCACGAAAGCTTATGCTCTAATAAATTTGTTAGTCTCTAAGGTGCCACAAGTACTCCTGTTCTTCTGTTTAGCTCTCTCCCTCTACGCAATTGTTAGAGAAAATAAAGTATCTGACTTGCTGTACCCAAACAAAAAGTGAGAACTCTGTTATTCTCCGACACTATTTATCTATCTGTAAGCAGAGTCAGGATGAGCTCTACCCTGACATCTGGTGGTGAATTATGGCGAGTGTGGAAAAGAACTCCAGGGGCTGATCTTGTTTGCATAGGCACACCCACTCGCCTGGCATGAAACAACAGCAACTCAAAGTGGTTACTTTGGCTGGTGTGGGATCCCCAGTTTCTCTGTTATTGGGGCAGGAAGAATAAAATTTTGTTACCCTGATTCTGTGAATCGAGGCAGTGGAACTGTTGTATGACAGAAGGACTGAGTGAGTCATTCACCATTACCTAAGTAGCATTTGCTTGTCAAGGGCATGGGTTACAAAACCCAGTGAATTGAGAGAGGTTGGGGGCAGGTATTGGTACTTGGTGGTGTGGGGCTCTTTTGTGGGCCTGAAACACCCATTGCACCTCCTCCTCTCTCCACTGTTGAATGTCAGAGCTAACTTTGATTCCCTTAGGAGTCTAGTTACAGGCTGCTGAGCTGAGTTCACTTTGGGCCATTAGTGCACCAGCACTGGGGCTCCCCTACTACTAGCTGAAATCACAAAAGAGCTAAAATCACAAAAGAGCTAAAGCTATTTAAGAGCTGAGATCACTGAGGCTGTGTTAACTAGTGGGGGAGCCTGAAGCTATTGCTAAGTTAACTTAGCTTAGCGGGGGCGAGCGGAGCGGCTCACAGGTTGGTGAGCGGAGCGGAGCGGCTGGAGGAGCAGCTAGCAGAGCCTTGTGGGAGTGGCCCAAGGGACGGCTGGAGTGGAGCGGAGCGGCTCACAGGTCGGTGAGCGGAGCGGAGCCGCTCACAGGTCGGTGAGCGGAGCGGAGCAGCTGCCCGAGCAGTTCGTGGGACGGCAGGAGTGGGGACTGCGGGTGGAGTGGAGCGGCTCGTGGTGAAGGCTGCGGTGGAACCCCACGGAGAAGCAGCCGGTTGGCCTCGGATCACGTAAGGTGCCCCTTAACACCCTGCTCACCCCCCCCTTGAACTCTGGGGCTGCACTGATCAGGGACAGAGACTTTGGGGGGTTGTCGGACTTTTGTGATTCTTGGGTTGCTGGACCCAAGAGACTTTGGGATTGGTGGACTTTTGGGACTTTGGTGATTCTTGGGTCGCTGGTTTCAAGAACCCACGGGAGAGGACACGGCCCAATTTGCTGGGGTGGGTCTTCGCTCATGGTGTGGTCTATGAACTCTAGTTGTGGTGTTTTCCCAATTTAATGCTATGTCGTTTACCTCATGTTATTAAACATTTTCTGCTACACCGAAGCTCTGTGCTTGCGAGAGGGGAAATATTGCCTCTTCGAGGCGCCTAGGGGTGTGTGTAAGATTTTCCCAGGTCACTGGGTGGGGGCTCGAGCTGGTTCTGTGTCACGCTGTTGGGAAGGGACCCCTATGTACTGAACCCGGCCCTTGCTGCTATCAACTTGGCCTGGCAGAAGGGTTACATATCTATCCCCATCCACCCCATCTATCTATCTATCCCCACACGCCCCATCTATCTATCTATCTATCCCCTTGCATACAGAGGTTCCCAGTGCTGAGGGCTAGGACAGACCCTTTACCAGAGTGAGGTGTGATGGTTCCTTCCCGCTGTGTGTCCCTCCACTGAAGGGGCTCCTGATCTGAACATCCTGCCCTGCTCTCCCGCTCATCCCCCTGATCTAGGGTGTTGGTGCCTGTCTTGCTCGAGGCCACCTACCATCCAAACTGGGGCCCACCCAGCTGCCCAACCCTCCCCCCCATCAGGCCAAAGCCCCCAGCCAGAACCCCAGTGGCCACTGCTTCCTCCAGCCCCACTACAACTACACTCGCCCTGATGCCTACTCCGATACCCGCACCCACCACTGCCAGGAACCACACCCCGACCCATGGCCAGGCCCAACCACTCGGCCTTCTTCACTTTAAAGTGCTGCCCATAGGCCGTCAGGAACTCGTCCATCTGCTTGTCCAGCTCCTCCTTCAGCTCCTCCAGGGCCACCTGTTTCTGGGGGTCCTCACCCCGCAGCTCCCCCCGGCAGCGCTCCAGCAGCTCCTGGCGTTTCCCCTCCAGGCGTCGCTGCATTTCCGCAGGCTTCACACTCAGGCAGCGGCGCATGCTCTGGTGGTCACGGTCCTGTGGGGAGCGGGAGAGATTGGCCATTAGGGACGGGTTCTAGTGTTTCCCAGCCACAGGGGGCACCACCATGTCATGCACCCACAGCCCTTCAACTCCGACCCACCACAGCCCCCTGCTATCCCATCCCTGCCCCTCCCCCCCCAGCTCTGCCGGTGACCCTCACTCCCGATCCGCAGCCCTTCTGTGCTCACCAGCTGCTGCACAAATTGTTCGTATTTCCTCCTGGAGGCTTCTACTGCTTTTCTGTTTTCCTCCTCTATCATCGCTGCCATCTGTGGTGGGATGGGGAAAAGGGTGGGGGATGGGGATGGAACCATCTCTGAACTGGGAGCCCCTCTCCCCCCACTCACCTTTTCCCCATTCCTCCAGGGCCCTGCTCGCTACTGTCACCTCCCCACTGCCCCCTGACCCCCCACATTCCCCCAGAGCCAGGGACAGCCCCCCAATGACATCACAGCAAGGGCCACATTAGCATCACCCCTGTGGAGGGGGCTGGTTCTCCGGCTGGGTCTCTGGGGGTTCCCTTATCTCTCAGGGGCTGGGGTCAGGGAGCCCCAATCAGGACATTTTGCAGGGGGCTGTCGTGGTGCCCCCTCCTGGCCTAGTGCAACTGGCTAATGGCAGGAGGATCTGGGGTGAGAATAAACTGAAACTGTTGGTTTGGGATTTGGGGGTTTCTAACCTCCCTAACCACTTAGGATTGTTTTAAAATCAGTGGGGAAATGAGAGGAAATGCCCCCAAATTGTCGCCTCTACACACACTGAATCAGGGGAGGAGAAAATATTTAAAACAAACATAAAGTATGAAAATCAATTTTTCTTCCACTTGTTGAAAATGAAAACCAAAAAAACTTGTGACTGAGGGATGCAGGGGGCGGCTCGGAGCACAGGATCCACGGCCATGTTATTTATCTACTGAGGTCGATGGGATCTGGGCTGGATTCTGATCTCGGTGACCCGGCTGTAAATCAGTCAACCTCTGTGTCCTTTTGTAATCTCGCAAAATTACCTGTTGTAAATTTGTTTTTATCTATCCCCAAACATCCTCATATCTATCTATCCCCTGCATACAGAGGTTCCCAGTGCTGACGGCTGGGACAGACCCTTACCCAGAGTGAGGTGTGATGGTTTCTTCCCACTATCTGCCCCCCGCAGCAAGGGCTCCTAATCTGAACATCCTGCCCTCCTCTCCCGCTCATTCCCCTGACCTGGGGTGTTGGTGCCTGTCTTGTTCTGGGCCATCTTCTGTCCAAACCAGGCCCGCAGCCAGTGCCCAACCCCCCCAATCAGGCCAAAGACCCTGGACCCAATCCCAATGGCCACTGCTTCCTCCAGCCCCACTAGAGCTGCACCCGCCCTGATGCCTACTCCGATACCCGCACCCACCACTGCCAGAACCCCCCCCCCCCCCCCCGCCCAATGTACAGGCCCAACCACTCGGCCTTCTTCACTTTAAAGTGCTGCCCATAGGCCGTCAGGAACTCCTCCATCTGCTTGTCCACCTCCTTCTTCAGCTCCTCCAGGGCCGCCTGTTTCTGGGGGTCCTCGCCCTGCAGCTCCCCCCCGGCAGCGCTCCAGCAGCTCCTGGCGTTTCCCCTCCAGGCGTCGCTGCATCTCCAGGGGCTTCACCCTCAGGCAGCTGCTCGTGCTCTGGTGGTCACGGTCCTGCCGGGATGGGGGAGTGATCGGCCATTAGGGACGAGCACTAGCGTTACCCAGCCACAGGGGGCACCGCCTCCTCACACACCCGCAGCCCCCTCACTCCCGATCCACAGCCCCCTGCTACGTCAGCCTTGCCTCCCCCCAGGTATGCTGGTGCCCCTCACTCCCGATCCGCAGCCCCTCTGCACTCACCAGCTCCTGCACAAATTGGTCATATTCCCTCCTGGTGGCTTCTACTGCTCTCCTGTTTAACTCCTGTCTCATCGCTGCAAACGCCTCAGCCATCTGTGTGGGGAGAGGGAACGGGGTTGGGGGTGCGGATGGGATGGGCCCATCTCTGAACTGGGAGCCCCCCCACAGTCACCACCTTCCCCACATTCGTACGGGACCTGCTCCTCACTATCACCTCCGAACTGGTCCCCAACCCCCCACATTTCAATAGAGCCAGAGGGCAGCACCTCAACCCCACAGCCATGACCACGTTGCTGCCACCCCAGTGGAGGGGCTGGTTCTCTGGCAGGGCTTCCTGCAGGTCCCCTTATCTCTTGGGTGCTAGGAGTCCTCGATCAGGACATTTGGTGGAGCTGTTGTGGTGCCCCCTTCTGGGCTAGTGTGATTGGCCAATGTCAGGAGGACCTGGGGTTGGGGTCAATAGAACCAGCCCCCCCTCCCCCCAATCCAGGCTGGAAAGAGAGAGGCGGAGGGAGGGGTGACCTGGTACCTTCATGGGTGAGGAGAAGTCATAGCGTTGGGTCTTCCAATATCGGGAGACACCCTGCAGGGAATAACGCCCGGGGGAACTGGGATCAGGGACAGCTCAGCCTCTTTCCCCCCGCTGAGCCCCTTCCTGCTCCCTGCAGCCCAGCGCCCCCTATTGAGCACCCTGCCCCGCTCCCTGCAGAATGGCACCCCATATTGAATCCCTGTCCTCACCTTGCGGCCCATTTTGCTGTCTCCCATCCAGCCCCCCCGCTTTAACAGCCCCCACTCTCCCACCTTGATCCTGGCAGCCAGCTGAGCCCCCGTCAGCACCTGCCCGGCTCGGTCCGTCCGGACGTGTGTCCCTGCTGAGTGCACCACACTGGTGACGTACTCACACAGGCACTGCCGTAAATCCTCGTCCATGTCTGCAGAGGGGAAAAGGACCCAGGCATCCGGGAGGGATCCAGGTGTCCAGGGTAGGACACACGTTAAATGCGATTGGGTGGGCTAGTTTGTGCCACAGGAAATGAGATTCCATCTCTGGGCAACAGCTGCTTAACACCCCCCACCCCACTGCCTGGGGGAAAATGGGGGAGAGGCATGAAGGGGCAAGGAGAGGCTGCAGTGGGGAGACAGCAGTCTCCACTGGGTGGTGCCAGGGGACCCATGAAGACCCAAAAGGGGGACACCAGCAGCGTTCCCCTAGCAGACCAGGACCCCAGCAGTGACCCCCCCATGTCCCTCTCCCCTCCCACACAGATGATGTGACCCAGCGAGTGCCCCTGTGCAGTGGGCAGTAGAGTCAATTCTAAGTCAAGGGGGGTGAGCTGGGCACTGGGATTTTGGGGTGGGGGAAGCGCAAGAGGGGAAGAAAGGGGCAGCAGAGGAGAGAGGGTGGGGATGGGGGCAGGGAAGAGGGTGGGGGCGGTGCAGGAGGGGGTGGGGACTGGGGGAGCAGAGCAGGGGGTGAGAGGGGAGAAGATGAGGGTCTCTTACCATCTGGCGTCCCTGCCCTGCTCCTGGTGAACTGAGTGCCAGGGTGGGGCAATAGGTAGCACCGGGTGCCGCTCGCCCTCAGGGCTTCCAACACCAGGGGCTGCTCAGCAGAGATCTCCAGGTCCTGCGGGAGTCAAAGCAACATTTGTGGCCGTCAGCAGGGAATCAGACCCGCTGTGGAAACGTTCAGCTCCGCCCCAAAGTTTGCTGTTTCCATGAACACACATGGTATCTGATCATTACCTGTGTGATTTCTCCAAGATACTCCTGCCCCGCGTCCGCGCCGTAGGCTCCAGAGAGCTGCCAATCTCGCACCAACAGGTCCAGGCGCTGCAACAGAGAGCATAGGAGAAGGGTCACACTGGGGCTGGGGGCACAGAGAGGAGACCAGAGCTGGAGGCTGTTGTCCAACCCAGCCACGGACACTGAGACCCTGGGCATGATGTGGGCGTGGAGGGAGAACAATGGACTGGCTGTTTCTTTGGGGTTTGTCAAGGACCTGGCACAATGGGGTCTGGGGTGCTCTTGCAATAGAGACAGTAAATAGGAATAGTAAGAATCAGGTGGGATAACAGGACTGGCGGGTGGTGGAACAAGCATTATATCCTCATATGGGGGGTGATGGGAAACAAGGACCCACCTGGATTGGGGCTAGATTGCAGGTCCCTCCAACCTCCTTCGCAACCTGAATGAACATCTGAGATGCAGAAAGAGAGAGAGCGAAAGAGAGAGAGAGAGAGAGAGAGAGAGAGAGAGAAGGCAACATGTGACCAATCAAGATTGGCAATGCAAAATAAACAAGTGAAATAAATGCCACTGAAACTAAAGGGATCCCAGACAACATTCAGTGGAAACTGATCATTGAAGAGAGAAAAATTGACAAAATGAAGAGAGAAAAGAGAATTTCAAACAACAATAACTCAACACCAGTAATCAAAGATATAAAAGCAATAACTGAATTCAGAAAACCCACTAGTTGGTTCTAGAAAAGCAATCACAGAAGACACACAAAGCCAAAAATCAAACTCATCAAGCCAACAATTGGAGACCAAAAAGAAATAATGAAAAGAAGAAAACTAGTCATTGGAATCAGAAAACCAATGACTGAAACCAGAAAAGCGGTGAAATAAATCACACAATCATTTAACAAAATCAACACACTAATAATTAATGCCAGAAAACCAATGGTCAAAAATAGAAAACCAGCATTTATCCAAGTCAGAAAAACAGTAATCAAAGCAAGTTATCGGGAATTAACGTCTGAAAGCCAACAATAAAAAATAAGTATTTGAAATAAGAAAACCAATAGTCAGAGAGTCAAAACCAGCAATGCAAGTCAGAAAACCAGATATCAAAGTCAAAATACTGTACCCCAAAGTGAAAGACAGAAAACCAGTAATCAATATCAGAAAAGCAATAACTGAATGCAGAAGTCCAATCATCAAAGCCAGAAAAGTAGTAATGAAAATCAGAAAACCAAGAGCCAAAACAGAAAACCAATAATTGAAGTATGAAAACCAGATCAAGGTCACAAAACCAAGTCAAAGTTAGAAAATGAATAGTCAAAGACAGAAACCAATAGTGAAAAGAAGCAATAAGTGAACAGCAGAAATGAAAAAAAAGTTTAAACACTCCAAATATATAAAGAAAAATTAAAAGCCGGTAATCAGTAGAGAGACACTAATAAATGAAGCTCTGTAAACAAACACTGAAATCTTGTAACCAATAAACAAAAAGCAGAAAACCAATAATGAACCGCTCCCCCCAAACCAGTGAGATCAAAATCTGACAATCAAAGAATGAAACCCAATAAATGACATGGGAGTGGTGATAACTAAAGCCACAAAACTGATAAGCATGGACCAAAATACAATGAACGAGAACTGAAAACCAAAGGCTGAAAATCATAGATCGAAACCTGAGAAACAATGAGTGGAACCCAAAAACGTGCAGAGAGAAACCCAAGAAATGCTAACATTTGGCTGTTCTTTGAAAGTGGAAATTGGCATGAAAACATTCTGATTTTGTCAGCTTTCCATTTTTCAACAAAACTTTTATTTTCCATCTCCCCACATGGTCACTATGAAATCAACTGACAACTAATGGTGGGTACGAAATAACAAACAGCTAATAGCCAGTAGTGACTCACAAATAATCAATAACTGGCAGCTATTAATGAATATAAAATAACCAATTATACAGGTTAGTTAATTGGCTAAGTGAAGTAAAAGGCCTAAAAGACAACCGGATGGCATTTCTCTTTGTCTGTCTGTATCGTGATCACTTTTTGAGACCACAACTGATCAATTCCCAAATTTCAGGGGACACGCTGGGCAACAGTTGAAAGAACGCTACTGACTTGGGGGCGGGGGAAATTGGAAAACGGGAAAGCCCAATTTCCATTTAGATCTGGTGAGTAGCATCAGCAGCCAATGAGCCAATCACTCTGGGCAAGGAAGGTAGCAGGGACTTCTGGGGGCTGAGCAGGGAGAATTGGGGGCACATAGACCCCTGGCATGGGGGGAGGGGGAATGAAGCACACACAGAGGTGGGGCTGGGGGCTGGGACATAGGTTTAGGGTTAGGGCTGGTTGGGAAGATTCCAATGGAACATTTTTCCCATCACAAACCCTTAACTAACGCAGAGCGATGCAGGGTGCCCAGGGCTGGCTCCTGCCCATCCAGACTCAGTGTCTGGGTGCAGGGCATGTGCAGGTGGCTCCTGCCCCATATGGGGCACAGGCAGAGAGCAGGGCTGGGTGCCACAGGTATATTGGAGCGCCAGCCCAAGAAGGCCGAGGTACGGTTGGGCGGGCATTTCCCTTAACTCTGCTGGCCCTGGCTTGGCTGAGCACAACATTCTGGCTGGGCACGTTCTGTGAGAAATGCTGATTTCTGGGGGCACCTGTATCCGGGCTACCCCTTGCTCCATGGTGGCATGGTGCCAGGGCCACCGAGAGCGGGTTCGGGCCCCCCAGCAAGGGCAGACCGGCTAAACAGGGCCGACGTGGGGGGGGGGGGGAAGTTGGGCTTGTGACGTTATTGACATAAACTGGGACCGTATAGATCATTGTTGCAACCAAGGTCCTGTAGTGGCACCCAAATCTTGTATAAAGGGGGTCAAATGGGGTGTCTAGGACAAGGTTATGGTTTACTGGTTATGATTATGCTGTCTATATGTGTGTATCAGTTTTGTAGTTGAAGTTATGAATATTGGCTCTATACTGTCTGTATGGCAAACTTATGCTATGCTATGCTTCTGGGTGACATCCCAGACAAGCTGAGATTAGCTCTGCCTAGCCTGCTTGATGGCCCATTAAGGACCATCAGCTATACAATGGACCCATTGAGAGAAGGCAGATACGCCTTGTAACTCAGCAAAGTATGCATTGACAAATTCCCCCCGGACGCTATTTTTAACCCGAAAAAGCCAGACATGTCCGGGGGAATCCGGACGAATGGTAACCCTACATAACGTGTGGCACTGGTGGTAATACTGGGAAACTGGAGTGTCTAAGGAGATTGCTTGTGAGACTTGCGGTTAGCCAGTGGGATGAGACCGAAGTCCTCCTAGTCTGGCTGGTTTGGTTTGCCTTAGAGGTGGAAAAACCCCAGCCTTGGGCTGTAACTGCCCTGTTTTAGCAATTTGTCCTGAGTTGGCGCTCTCAGTTGGGTTCCGCCAGAACCGCATTGTCACAGGGCTCCAAACCCCCTTCCGGACCGCTGGGCCCCGGGCCCCCTTTCGGACCGCCAGGTCCCGGTAATTTGTACCGGTTCCCTCCCCCTCGTCAGCCCTGGTTCCACCCACCTCAGCTCTGGGTCACCAAAGCTACCACAAGGCTACCTGACCCTCCCGGAGACCTGAGTCTGCAGGAGCATTTCAGATCACTTAGGGGAGTGAACCGGGACACAAAAGTCTCTTCTCCACCAGCCCCGCAGCAGGTCCAGCACTCAGCAGTGAGAACCAGAGCTAATCGGTTAATGACAAATAGCCACCAGGTAATGATAAAGAACCAGAAATATGACAGTCACTAATATTTGATTAATTACTGCTCACCGTTCAGACTCATTGCTCGAATCCCAGCCTGGGGCAAGATCTCTGGGACTTTCTAAACATCAATAACAGCCTCTAGACTGCCCCCCTCCAATCCCTACATCACCCAGGGTCTTACTGCCCCCCTCCAATCCCTACATCACCCAGGGTCTTGGGTCCCCCCAGCAAAGACCTGGCTGGCAGGTCCGTGTCAGTAGAGCTGTGTGTATCCTCTGCCCCACCTACCTCCAAATAATCTGCCTCCGTCTGCTTAAATGTACTGGAAATGTTAAAGATCTGGAAAATAATAATAAGAAAAGGTGAGCCTCCCTGCCAACCCCACACCTCACCCCACCGCAGCACAGCCCCCCTGCTGGCCCCCTCACCCCGCTCCCCACAGCACGGCACCCCCTGCAGAGCCCTCAGTCCCGACCCCCGCAGCATGGCTCCCCCACCCAGTAGGAGCTGAGCAATATGCCCAACACGGAGAGCTTGATGCTGGTCTCCATATGGCGCTGCAGGTCCAGGGAGCCCTCGGTGTCCACCAGGAACACGGCCACCTGCAGGGACAGACACACGGACAGATCCACCAGCCACAGCGACGAGTGCCCTGCACTGACGCCACCCTCGCCCCTGCCCACCCCTGGCTCCTCCGCTGCCCGGCTTCCTGGGGCCGGCCCTGGGCACTCTGGCTGGAGACAGGCCCTGGGGGAGGAGGTTCAAGCTGTGAACACCCCCCACCCCCAACTCCATCTCAGTGTGTCTGTAGGGAACTACAGGGCTGGGACCTTATCCCCATCTGCCCATTTCTTTCCCCCCTCCTCCAGCCCCTCCCGTCCCCCTGCACAGGACTTTACCCCCTCCAGACTCCCCCATTCCCCTCCCCCCTCCCCACTACTCCAGCCCCCTGCTCCCCTTAGAATCTTCCCCCCACACCACTCTCTTTCCCCTCCCCTACTGCCCCATCCCCCATTCCCCTGCCTGCTTCCCTGCCCCACTCACCCTCCTCCCCTGGGCCTGGACCCAGAGGGGCTGGTCCCACATCCACACGCCCCTGGTCACGGTCGCTGTCCCATTGCGACACTCAAACCCCCCCAGGGCGTCGTCCTCTCAGCCCATCCATGACGCATCCACAGCCTCCTGTAGGGGTGACCAGGGCAAGGTCAGAAGGGAACGGGGATTGGGTCTGGCGTTCTCGGGGGGCAGGGTGGTGGGACACTGGGGAGGAGGTGGAGTTCTAAGGGTCTGGGGGTGGGGTTACAGCTGGAGGATGGGACCAGTGGTACACGGGGAGGGGCCATGGCTGGAGGGTGGGGCCTGTGCTGCAGGGGGAGGGGCCACGACCAGAGGGTGGGGCCTTTGGTGCACGGGGAAGGGCCATGGCTGCAGGGTGGGGCCTCAGTTGCTCTGCCCTGGGCCTGGTACAGCCGGAGGGCCCTGCCTGGGGAGAGGGGACCTTTGCTGTAGGGGGCATGGCCAGTCGTGGAGGGGGAGGGGGCCCTTGCTAAGGTGGGTGGGGTTTGTGTTGCAAGGGGCAGGGCCTTGGCTGGGGTGGGTGGGGTCTCTGGTTCAGGCGATGGGGCCATAGCTGGGGCTCCTGTCCCCACTCACCGGGCTCTGGAGCCGGCGCAGCAGGCAATTCATCAGGAAGGATTTTCCCCGGCGCTGCTCCCCGATGATGGACACCAGGCAGACGGGGGCGTCCCCCACCCCACCCTGCTCCAGGCAGAGGCTCAGGGCCTCCTCGTACAGGATCAGGCTGTCTTTGTCATCCAGACGAACCAGCTGCACCGGGCGCCCCGGCTCTGGCTGAGCCCCCGGCCCCTGCTGCAGGGACAGAGCAGGGTCAGAGCTCGGACCCCATCCCAGAGCCAGCCAGTCCCTGCTTCTGGATGAGAGCCCCGTGCCCCATTCCCATCCCCTGAACCAACTAGTCCCTGCCCCTCAGATCAGATCCTCTTGAGCCATTTCCACCCCCCGTGAGCCATCCAGTCCCCTGCCCTCCAAATCAGAGGTTGCGCCCCCTAGAGAGGAAAGGCCCCGTGTCCCATTCCCCACCCCCTGATCCAGTCAGTCCCCGCCCTGGGGCCTGTGAGAGCCTGCGCCCCTTTCCCCTGATTCAGCCTGTCTGGTCTCACCAGCTCCATCTCTTCCCGCAGGGGCTCTGTGATTTTCTTCACCAGGGCTCTCAGCCGCGTGTCTGGGGTCATCCTGTCCCTGGAGCAGGGAGTCCGGCACTCGGGGCACTGGTAGCTCTGGGCCGAGACCCCGCGCCAGTGAGCCATGAGGCAGCCCTGGCAGAAGTTGTGGCTGCACTCGATGGAGACGGGGTCGTCCAAGACATCCAGGCAGATGGAGCAGGTGACATCCTCCTGGAGTTGATCCATCTCTCTAGACCCGCTGAGTGGCAGGACCTGGCACCCTGAGCAGTAGGGCTCTGCTGGAGGACGGCTGATCTCTAGCCCAGGTGTGCCCCTTCCTGGCAGCAGGAGTCTGGGGAGGAGTGAGAGAACATGGGAATATTTCTGTGAACAAGCTGTGTGACTCAGTTTACCTGCCCACTTTGTGTCCCTGTCCACCGGGCAGCACCAGAGCGAGAAGATGGATTCCAAGAAGTCATGGCGGAGATTGGTAGATTCCCAGGCCAGGAGGGACCAAGGCTGAGCTCCTGGATAATAGGCCAGAGAACTGCCCCCAGTTAATTCCTGTTTGAACGAGAGCAGATCTCCTAGAAACACATCCCACCTCGAGGGAGAATCTACCGCACTCCTTGGTACATTGTTCCCATGGTTAATTCCCCTCCCTGGTAAACATGGATATCTTCTTTCCAGGCTGAATGTGTCCAGCTTCAACTTCCAGCATGTGGTCACGTTAGAGCTTTCTCTGCTAGCCTGAAGAGCCCATTATTAAATATTTGATCCCCGCGTAGGTGCTTCTAGACTGGAGTCAAGTCACCCCGGGAGGTGGGAGCTTCTCTTTGCTAAGCTAAATAGCTTGAGCTCCTGGGGTCTATCACTCCAGGCCACGTTTTGTAATCCTTTAACCAGTCGCTTGGCCCTCCTCTGCCCCCTCTCCAATATATTCACATCCTTCTTGGACTGCTCCGGAACTGGACACAGGACCCCAGCAGCAGTCGCACCAGCGCCAAATCCAGAGGTAAACTGACCTCTCTGCTCCTACGCGCGATTCCCCTGTTTGGGCATCCTTAGCACCTTTGGCCACACTGTCGCGCGGGGGCTCACGTCCAGCTGATTATCCCCCGTGGCCCCCTGCACTCTGTCAGGGTCTCTGCGTCCCTGGAGAGACACCCACCCCCCCCACCCCTGCGCCAGGGTGGGAGCATGGCCGACGCTCTTTGGCCGTATCACAGCGCGTGTTGTTGGCTTGTGCCCAGCCTACCCTAGCGCTGGGGCTGTTGGTGACACTGGACTTTTCTCTGCTGCCTACAGCCTGGCAGATGCCGTGTGCCAGGGGTTAATCACTGGCAGTGCCACGCCTGGTAGGGGCACAAGCCTCTGAGAGGAGTTTGATCTCAGTCAGACTCGCTGCCGAGGGCAGCTGGGGAGACACAGGGGCTGCTGGAGCCCGAGTCCGGGAGGCACCGAGCTCGGCCTTAGGAAAGGCCACGCTCAGGGCCTAACAAGGAAATAGCTTCCTTCCCATCATGCAGTGAGCTGGATGCTGACTGGCCGAGCTTTCCTCCAGCTGGCGTGAGAGCAAATTCACCCTCTCACCCCCACCGAGCCCTGGGCATTGGGTGGGGGAAACTGAGGCACAGAAAGGGGATAGAACATGCCCTGGTCCAACCCCACTCCCCTAACGCTGGGCTCTGGTCCTGGAGCACCAGTCTCCTCTTTTTCTGCTGGAGACTCCCCAGTTTCCACCCTGGGATCCCTCCCAGCCACCGATGGGCCCCAAAGGGGACCGGCTCTATCTGTCCTACCATCAGTGATGTCTCCTGAGCAAGCACCAGGGCCAGCCCAATTCGTTTTTTCATCCTAAGTGGACACCCCCCCCCCCCCCCCCCCCCGTCAAGATAGAAGATGGGAATTTTGTTTCCCTCCCTCTTTGGACAAAATCTATCAGGATTTCATCCACCGAAAAGTTGCCAGATTCACAGGGCAGTTGGGGTTTTCCTGCAATCCCCAGCTGCCGGAGGCATGGGATTGCTGCGCTGTGATAAGGCAAAGCAGTGCGCATCACAGGCACAAACTAACCCACGGAAAGAGCCAGCCCCCTAAAAAAGAGGGGTTCTATATATTTGCTTGCTGGTCTTTGGAGCCCCTTTTCCAGCTTCTCCCTCCAATGGCAAGGGCTGGAAAAGCGGCTCCAAAGACCGGCAAGCAAATATATAGAACCCCTCGTTTTTGTGTGCATGTGTGTGGGGGGTGAACAACTGAGGGGCCGGCTCTCCTTCCATAGATTAGCTTGTGCCTGTAAATGTCCCGATCGCGGCTAACGCAAGACAAGCCACTGTTCTGGGCGATTCCACGGGCCCAAGGGTTTGCCCGGGTTTTAGCTGGTTGAACTGGTCAGAGTTTGACAGTGTTTCAAATCACGCCATGAGCCAGACCCAGCGTTGGGGGTAGATTAGCCGCTGTCTGTGCCTATCTTTCTGCTGGACAGAGGGCAAGGTCACACCCCCCACCCCCAGCTGCTGGGAATTTCTGCCCCACAGAGAGCCAGGACTTATCATGTGACTTGGCAATGCCCTAGCACAGTTAGGGAGGGTGAAACATGGGGAACAAGCAGGGACGATCCTGCCCCATGGGTGGGGAATAGACTGCGGGGGACAATCCTGCAACCTGGGGGAATAGAGCAGAGGGGACAATCCTGCCCCTTGGCGGGGGGGAGGGGGATAGAGTGGGGGGGACAATCCCTCTCCTTGGGGGGGGATGGGCTAGATTGGGGCAAACACCCTCCACACGCCCTCCGCCTCCTGCTCTTACCCAGCCAAATCTCCGTTTCTCTCTGTGCAGGCAAAATTTTGTCTGAGAAACAAAAGCGTAACTCCGTGTGTCTTATCCTTCCAGCAGCCCAGCTGGCGGGGGTTTGAAGGTGGGTGGGGCAGCCCTGCTATCACATTGTAGTGCGAGGGGGTGGGAGGCAGTGTGCGTGTGGGAGGGGAGCACAGAGAGGCCCGGAGAGGTGGGGCCAGGCTGGAAAAGCAAGTGACAGAGACTGGAGGGTGCAGAGAATCTTCATTCCCCAGATCCCCCCACGGGCTCTTCGGAGCAGCAGGGTCTGGAAGTGCACGTGCCTTAAAAGGCACTGAAAGTGTCAGGAACTGTGACCAACTTGGGGGGCCGGACAGCTTGGCCTGAGATACACCCCCCTACTGAATTTCTGGATGTTACCACTGCCTCTCCGTCCAGAAATGACATCCCAACTGCCTCTTCTCAGAAATGAGGCATTTCTTAGAACTGAAAACAAAAACCCTTAGCAAATATTCAACTCTTTCCACTGCTGGGTAATGGTCCCCTGGGGCTGAGATGCAGTCACCTCTGGGGTGGAACAGCTGAGGAACAGCAGCACAGCAACACTACATGGGGATGACTCGCCCAGCGCTGAGATGCAGCTGTCTCTGGGGTGGCTTCTTCAGATAACGTGATCTTATGAATGGGTCCTTTTGTCTTTGCAACTCACTGCCACATGAGCCCTGCTATGTATCCTGGAGCTCTTTGCTGAGGCTTTTTACTGCTTTTTACTCCTGTTTGATGGTCTCCTGTCTGGTATTTCCCAGGTTTTGGTTCTTTACATTAAGTGTGAACCACTCAATACGACTCATAGACTTTAAGGTCAGAAGGTCATCTAGTCTGACCTCCTGTACATTGAAGGCCACAGAACCTCACCACCCACTGCTGTAATAGACCCCGAACCTCTGGCTGAGTTACTGAAGTCCTCCAGTCGTGGTTTAAGGACTTCAAGTTACAGAGAATCCACCATTGACACTAGTTTAAACCTGCAAGTGACCTGTGCCGTGTGCTGCAGAGGAAGGCGACCCCTCCCCTCAGGTCTTTGCCAATCTCACCTGGGGGAAATTCCTTCCTAGTCCCAAATATGGCGATCAGATAGACCCTGAGCTTGTGGGGGAGACCCAGCAGCCAGACACTTGAGAAAGAATTCTCTATAGTAACTCAGAGCCCTCCCCATCTAGTGTCCCATCACCGCCTGTTGGAGATTTTTGCTGCTAGCAGTTACAGATCGGCTACATGCCATGGTAGGCAGTCTCATCATCCCATCCCCTCCATAAACTTATCAAACTCAGTCTTGAAGCCAGTTAGGTTTTTTGCCCTCACTGCTCCTCTTAGAAGGCTGTTCCAGAACTAACTTCTGCCTGAGTCTGTAGTGGACCTCACACAACAGCTATCAGAGAGGGGCGAGCTGGCCCCAGTCCACCTCAATGTGGTGCTAACTCTGAACCCTACTAATGGCAAGCCACTTCTCAACACCCCACATCTTCACTTTGGATCTCAGGCTGGGAGGCAGGAAGGCAGTGATCAGACAATGAAAAGTTACACAGCCAGCTGTGAATGCTGTTGGGTTTTCTCAGAGTGCATCACGGCCGTGACACCCTCCACTCTGCATTGGGTTTGTTTCCTGTCTGACGCGGGTGGAAATCGAAAGAAACATGGGAATGGCTCTTTCTGGGAAAGAAAAGATTTAGCAGATTTTATCTGCTGTCTAGGCATGCAGCCAGCATGAAGCCACTCAAAAAGCACTGAGTTGCAGCTGATGCTGGGGTGGGACAGCTGGGTAACAGCTGCAGAGTCGCACTGAAGTTCTCAGTGGGGACCTTGCTGTCACCCAAGGCTGTTCCAAGGGAGCATCTCCTTTGGGCTTTTACTGCCATTGGCCATGATACACTGACACTCTGGAACCCTGTATCCCTCAGTAGCACACAGTATTCACCACTGTGATATGATTAGGAGATGTTTTGTATTATGCATGCCTTGTGAGGTGGTATGTAAAATGTCTGGATCTGTTGAACATTAATAACCTGTTGGATTGGATGTGCTGTCATTGTATGGGAAGTTATGCTCTCTGTGCGTTTCTGAAATATGTTGTGAGGTTGGGAGATGCCCACAGCCAGCTTAACAGTAGAAACAAAGGCGGGCCAGAAAGGTGTTGATGGCCCATCAGGAAGAATCCACTCTCTGAGAGACTCCTTGGAGAGGGCACTTAGTCAGTGGGGTACTGCCTGACCCATGGGCTTGCCTGACCCCCATGACACAGCAACGATCTTTCTAGCAACTGAAAGAGTATAAAAGAGGGACAGAGACATCATAGAATATCAGGGTTGGAAGAGACCTCAGGAGGTCATTTAGTCCAACCCCCTGCTCAAAGCAGGACCAAC
The DNA here is from genome assembly GCF_011386835.1 of Chrysemys picta bellii. Taxonomy (NCBI): domain Eukaryota; kingdom Metazoa; phylum Chordata; order Testudines; family Emydidae; genus Chrysemys; species Chrysemys picta. The sequence continues at coordinate 35,096,849 of NC_088794.1, read as the reverse complement.
CCCAACTAAATCATCCCAACCAGGGCTTTGTCAGGCCTGACCTTAAAAATCTCCAAGGAAGGAGAATCCACCACCTCCCTAGGGAACCCATTCCAGTGCTTCACCACCCTCCTAGTGAAATAGTGTTCCCTAATATCCGAGCCTGGACTCTGTGACTGCATTAGTCGGTAACAGGGGAGTGTGGCAGGAGAGGACACAGAACATGTCTACAAATAACTTTTTCTGGACTGCTGAGGTGGGGGGAGAAGCCAGATTCCATCTGGCGCTGTAGGACTCTGAGGACGCTCTGGGATCGGGAGCGAAGTCTCTGGAGCCTCGGGCGGTGCAGGTTTGGAGACATGTGGCTCCTACCTAGTCCAAAGTAACCTGCCGTGCTCCCCCACAGGAGCCATGGTAACAGGCAACACTGCCTCTCTCTTTCCTTGGCCACATGTAGCGTGTCCTTTTTCTGGTGGAAAGTCCAGAAAAGGAGAACAAGAGCTCACTACTGCTACCACCTGAGGGAGTTGCTGGGTTGAGATCAGCTGGTAGGAGGAGGCAATAGCCCCAGAATCTGAGACTTCAAGCCCCTAGAGTGACCTCTTACCTTTATAGACCCCCCAGCCCCATACACAGCTATTTTAAAGTTTAGCCTGATAGTAAAGAGACCCCTTTTCAACCCTTCAGCACACAAGAGAGAGCCGGCAGCATTTGTCATTAACTATTTATTTCTCCTCTCCTGGCTCCCAAACTGCTTCTCCTCCCTACTGCCGCCAGCCACCTTCGAGTTCTCCCTCTTCTCTCCCCGGCTCTGCTCACTTGATTGCAGCAGCTCAGGGGATGGTCCAGCTTTACTCTTTCACTTCCATTCTTCTTCTTCCCTTCTTTGGGTGGCTGCATTCGCCATTGAGCAGGCTGATGGAAATCCCTGAGTGCTCGGCCTAGGCCAGGGGTCTCCAACACGCGGCCTGCGGGGCTATTTCTCTAGGTAAGCGGCTCCAGGCCACAGCCCAATGCCATCCTGCACCCCAACCCCCTGCCCTGAGCCCCCTGCCTGGACCCCAACCCTCAGCCACACCTCGCACTCCCTCCTGCCCCCTGCACCCCAACCCCCTGCCTAGAGCCCCCTACTGCACCCCAACCCCCTACCTCACCCCTCCAACTCCCTGCCCTGAGCCCCCTACCTGCACCCCAACTCTCTGCCCTCAGCCTCCAGCCACAGCCTACATCCTTCCTGCACCCCAACTTCCTATCCTGAGCCCCCTTCTGCATCCCCCACCCCTTCTGCACCCCAACTCCCTGCCCTCAGCCTCCTGCTGCATCCCACACCCTTTCTGCACCCCAACCTCCTGCCCTGAGCCCCATCTGAACCCCAACCCTCTACCACACCCCACACTCCCTCCTGCACCCTAACTCCCTACCCTGAGCCCCCTGCTGCACCCCTCACCCCTACTGCACCCCACACCCCAACCCCCTGCCCAGAGCCCCCTACTGCACCCTGCACCCCCTGCCTCACCCCTCCAACTCCCTGCCCTGAGCCCCCTCCACCTCAACTCCTGCCCTGAGCCCCTGCCACACCCCTCCTGCCCCCTCTGGGGGCAGGGCCGGGGGCAGCGAGGGGGTGGGGGTCAGTGATGCGGCCCTCGGGCCAATAAACTAGTCCTCATGCAGCCCTCGTGGTCATTTGAGTTTGAGACCCCTGGTCTAGGCTCACAGGCCCAGCAGCTAAAGCCAGGCCCCACTGAGAGCAGGGGGAGATTAGCCTGGATTGGCAGGAGTGGAGGCTTGGCCCATGGGGACCCCAGGCACTGCCGCTGCTGCCACCTTCATGGTGAATCCTCCAACGCCTCGCCAAAGGGCTCTTCCACATTCTGCAAACTGGCCTCACGGGCTGACTGTCTAGGAGAACAAAAACTCTTTGTTAGAGCCGGAGAGGCTCTTGCCACGGCTCCCTGAGGGTCACAGTCAAACACCTGCGAGTCTCTAGGAGGCTCTCAAGCAGTTCCCTGCTCAGGCACTTGGCACCCACTAGCAATGGTCTCTGACAGCGGCTTTGCCAAGGGGAGCTCAGCAGATGGTCCCTTCTATGGCTTCCTGAGTGGGAGGGAGGTTGGTCTTGTCATTTAAGGCCTAGTGTCAGAGTCAGGGCTCCTGGGTTCTCTGACTTTGGAAATGGGTGGAGTCTAGCGGTTGGAGCTGGACTGGTATCAGTCCCACGCTTCCTTCCTGCCTCCATCAGGGACGTCATGTGTGACCTTGCAGCCAGTTGCTTTCTATCCCTATGCCCCAGCGAACAGGGATAATACTGAACCCCCTCAGAGGGGCTGGCAGGCGTCACCAGCGTCATGACTCAAGTTGGAACGAGTTGTGCTCTTGGTTATGAAGGGCCCAGATTCAGTCTCCATGGATGCCCAGGGTGGCTGTATTGTGGCCATGGTTTGACTCACCTAGCATTACAGGTTGCTTAGCCCGGTCCTGGCCAGGTGTGGTGCATCTGCTCCTGGCCCTCTCATCACACACAAGAACATGGCCCACCACGGACAATCCATCAGCTCCCATCTGGTGTTCAGCTCCAGGATGGATGGGGAGCCCTAGCCGGACCATAGAAAGACAGGGGGGTGTTCTTTGGTGGAAACTGCTGGAGCTTCAGCCTCTGCTCCCACCTCCACCCCCACGCTAAGGGCTTCAAAAGTGGTGCCTGACCCCAGGTTAACAAAGTAGCTGAGCTGAGGCCAGGGTGGGACTGATCCTAAGAAAAGAGCAGATTTCTCCTCGGCTCTAGGGAGATTCCCCTAGGAAAAGCAGCTGGGGTGGGGCGATACAAGCACTACCCCTCAGCCCTTGAATAGCGGGCAACTGGGACTTTGGGAGCCAAGGGACTGGTGTATCTTGCTGGAGATCAGAAAGGGGCATTGGAGAAGTTGTACCAAAGTCCATGTCACGGCTGGGTCAAGGGCAGCCAGACCTACTGGTCAGAGCCAGAGTCCACACTCACATGACAGGAGTGGAGAGTCAGCCAGGTCAGGATACTGGAAGATCAGCAGCAAAAGACAAACTTGCTATCACCACCACAACTCAGATGCCAGGAAATCAAGCCAGGGGAGCGGCAGCAGAACCAGGCAGCGCACGGTCCAGAACCGGGAGCAGGCCTGGTGTTCAGTCAGCTTCGTGTTCCTGCTGCTGTCGTACACAGGGCCAGGGAGCTTTCCTGGGACTCCTCCAATAGGACCTCAGTAGTGGAGCCTCAAACTGGGGCTGAACTTCATGGGTCCGAGGTAAGCAATTTTCAGCAGGCTTCCAGGTGGAGGGTTGGAGTGTGGCTGCTCCCATGAACCCTGCAGACCCGGGTTGGAGACCCCTGGGTCGTGACAGTGAGTGATCTCTCCCCGCTCAAACCTCCTGCAGCAGGAAACAGTCTCCAGGATCCTGGACACAGCCTCTGAGAATAAAATGAGGATATCATGATGAGAAATAGGGCTCTGTACCAGGGCTGGGATCCAGGGGCCGGGAAAGCTCCCAGCCAGGCTATGCATCAGGGATGCCATTTCTCCCCCAAGAGACCCACACGCCCCAAGGAGTAAATGGCTCTTACCTCCATGAGGAACTGGGGTCTTCCATCTAAGCCTCTTTGAGAGCCAGCATTGCTGGGACGAGGTGACCTGTCCCCACTGCTCCCTGACGTGGCTCAGCTACAGGAAGCGCCCGTCCTGGAGGCTGTGCCAGATCCCAGGGCCTGGAAGACAGCTGGAAGGAGGCTCCTATTCCTGTCACACCCAGAGACCCCATAGAAGGGCCAAGGGGAGAATAAAGGGCAGAAGGTGAAGCTAGCCCTGAGCCTCTGTCCCACCCCCACCTCCTCAAAAGTGGAGCTTTCCGAGCTCCAGTGGGACTGTGGCCCTGACACAAAGGCTTTTCTGCACCATATGGGGCAGGGAGAGCTCTGCATGGGCGCAGCGGGAAAGAGGGGGGTAGACCGAGGGGTGTGGGTGCAAAGGAAAGAGGTCCTGCCCCATATGAAGGAATTTGGGGGGCAGAGGGAAGAACCCTGCTCCACAGAGAGGGGAGAGAGTTTCTGTGAGTGCCGGTGGCTCCATTTCCCCTTCTCGCTCTCCCAGAGGGAGGCCACTCCAGCTGGCCCAGTCTGGTCCTGACCAGAGTCTGCAGGGTAGCAGTGGGCCCACAATAGGGCTGGGCGGTTTTGACGGGGTTGGGACTCACCAGCATGGCGCCTCCCGCTGGTCGCTCTGGGAATTAGCTCAGTTGATGGGGAACGCCCTCTGCTGGCAGCATCCCATCCGTCTCTTGTCCTCCATTGGCATCTGGAGCCGCGTTGCTCACCGCTTGACACTGCCCTTCAGGCCACTGCCCCTCCAGCAGTGCCCACTAGTCCATCCTCACCCCATTCCAGGGGCGGGGGTTAGCAACAGTCCTTGCACCTGTCTCGGTGGCCAACCGCAACCCCCTAAGTCTAGCCCCTTGTCTCAAGGGCCGGGTACAATTTGTCTCGGCCACCAGATGGCCAGATGCAGTACTGCCCAGCCCAAGATGCTGGTCTCCTGTTCTGGAGACAGACCTTCCCCCATGAAATTCTGGGGGAGACTACCTGCTGCTCTCCTGGGCAGCCATTATATAGGGCCTAACCTAGCCCTGATTGGCTGGCTGTAATCTCGACCCTGATTGGCTCTCAGTAGGCCCTTCCCTGATTGGCTGACGGCTTGCACAGCCATTCTGGCCTACTCTAGTTCCCTCTCACATGGGGGTGGGGCAGCCGTCCCACCACAAACCCTCCCCCTTAAAAAATGCTCACGGGGGAGGGGAGGAAAGGGGTCCCTATCACCCCAGCTTCCTTCGTAGTGGGGCCTGCAGGGCATCCCTTTCCTCTCGCAGGCCCTCCAAAGTCTGGAGCCAGCTGCTTCCCACCTGTAGGGTCTGGGTTCCCACTGTAGAACGCCCTGGTCCTACGTGGGTTCCTACTTCTCTTTGGGTTCCCACATGGGCCCTCCTGGCTCCTATGTGGGTTCCCTCATTTCGGTGGGGCCTCTCTGCCCCAGCCCCTTTCTCTCTAGGGGCCTCCGTCTTCACCACCTCTTCTCTGTGGCTGGTCTCTGACCGAGCCCTTGTCTCGGACACTCCCCCTTTTCTGCCTCAGGGGGCAGTGCTTCTTTAGATGTCCCTCTTGGTGGCAGTGGAAGCACTTTCTGGGTCTTCCCCCTGCCACATCCCTACTCCTGCTTGTTTGGGCCCTAGCCCTTCCTTCTGGGCTGGCCCGGGCCTTGGGAGTCCTGTAGGGGCACTCTCTCTTCACGTGCCCTGGCTCCCCACAGACCCAACAAGCTGGGGGCCCCCCTGTTACTCTCACAGGAGGTGCCTTTTCTGGGTGGGGCCTCTCTGCCCCCTCCCAGGAGGGACACTCCCTCCTTTAGTGTCCCTGTCACCTACAGGCGAAGCAGTTCAGCGTTCCTGGCCTCTCGCCCTCGGTGCCGGATCTCTTGTTTGGTCTGGGTGCCGACCTCCAAAGCAGCCAGAACAACTCCCTCTGCTGTTCGGCAAGCCGAGCCACCCAGGCCCTCCAATAGAAGTCTCTTTTCTCCACCATTTTGGTCTCTCCATGTGGCACAATCTGCCTAGTCCGCTTGACGGTGTCCTTCTTCAGGCCACTTCCCTCCAGCAGTGCCCCCTAATCCATCCTCATCTCCTTCCGGCGGGAAGTAGGTTAGCAACAGTCCTTGCACCTGCCTCAGTGGCCAACCAAAACCCGCAAAGTCTAGCCCCTTGTCTCAAGGGCCGGTTGCAGTTTGACTCAGCCATCGTATGGCCAGCTGCAGTACAAGAGGGAACGGGGGGACCCAGGCCCACCAACTATCCTGGGTCCAAACCCAGGGATCCTCTAGTGGCAGTCTCCCTGCTCTCCCCTTGTCCAACTGTCCCTGGGCCACTTCTCCTCTGGGCCCTCTAGGCCCTTTCTATCAGGGCCCGCAGTCTGGCAGGTCTTGGGCCGGAGCTGTAGTATGCTCCCTTGAGCCTGCCCAGCACTGCTCTTTCGGAGATGCCGGTCTCCTGCTCTGAAGACAGACCTTCTCCCATCAAGGTTTGGGGGATACTGCCTGCTGTTCGCCTGGGCAGCCTTTATATAGGGCCTAGCTTAGCCCTGATTGGCTGGCTCTAATCTCGGCCCTGATTGGCTCTCAGTTGACCATTCTCTGATTGGCTACCAGCCTCTGGAGCTGCTCTGGCCTACTCTAGCGCCCTCTTGCATGGGGGTGGAGCAGCCGCCCCACCTCAGCGATCAGCTGTCGCAACCAGGCTGCGGCCTGGGCTGCGGGGCTGGCTCCAGGCACCAGCGGAGGAAGCACATGCCTGGGGCGGCATTCCGTCCATTCTTGGGGCAGCACAGGCTGGGCGACTTTTTTGTTTTTTGCACTTCAGCTGTTCGGGCGGCGGCAGTCCGAGCGTTGTTGTTGGGTTTTTTTCTGCTTCGGCAGTTCGGGTGGCAGCAGTCCAAGTGGTTGGGGGTTTTTTTGGTTTTCTTTTTGCTCGCTTTGGCAGTCCGAGCGTTGTTGCATTTTTTTTTTTTGCTTGGGGCAGCAAAAATGGTAGAGCCGGCGCTGCTGGGCTGAGGTCGCTCAAGTGGTCAGCCCCTCAACACATTGTATCGGGGGTGGCTCAGGCCTGGGCGGGGCCCAAGCACCCCACAAACAACCAGACTTCAAGGGCGGGCCCTGGCCTGGGTGGAACCCTGGCAGCCAGCAAACAGACAGACTTGACAGGGCTAGCTCTAGCCTGGGCGGGGCCCCGGTGGCCAGCCAACAAACAGTTCCTGTCCTGGGCTAGAGCCTCCTTGCACCACGTAGGGGGTCAGCCACCCGGGGTGGGGTGGCAGGGGGACGCGGTCCCACCCTCCTCCCCCGCGTCCCAGCCCAAGGCGCTGGCAGGGGCAGGATTGGTTGCCCCTGCGTCGGCGGGGATCCAGCCGCAACACGCCGACTGAGCCGCGCCGGGCTCTGCAGCCAGCAGCTCCCGGGCTGCCCCTGGGCTACTTCCTGCCTCCCCGGGGTTGGTACCTGCGGCCTGCAGGCCTCTTCCGGCTCCCTGGGGTAAACCGCAGCGGGTACTCCGGGCCAGTCCTCGTCCATGTCTGGGGTTAGGGTTAGGGGACTCTGGAGAACAGGCCAAGTGTCCTCCTCTGTTGCAGGCTGTTCCCCAACTGTGGTCAAGGGCCGGCCTTTTATATTTCCGACCCCACGCCCCGGTCCTTATGGTGAGGGGGGCGGGGCGATATAGGCTCCGCCCTCCAAGGGGCGTGTAGAGGGGCCCTCGCTCTCCCGCTCGGAGGGAGGCCGCTCAGTTTCAACAGAGTCTACCAGAGGCCCCGGTGGCCAGCCAACAGGCGAGGGGGGTGGGGCGATATAGGCTCTGCCATCCAAGGGGCGTGTAGAGGGGCCCTCGCTCTCCTGCTCGGAGGGAGGCCGCTCAGTTGAAACAGAGTCTACCAGAGGCCCCGGTGGCCAGCCAACAGGCAAGGGGGGTGGGGCGATATAGGCTCTGCCCTCCAAGGGGTGTGTAGAGGGGCCCTCGCTCTCCTGCTCGGAGGGAGGCCGCTCAGTCTCACTACACTCCCCGTTTAGAGTGAGCAGGAGTTGCTGGTGGCCTTGGAGGCAGAATTCCTGCAGCGCCTCCGGCACTTGGCGCAAGTGCCGGATGATGTGAAGTTCGTTCATTATTTTGGCCGTGACGACCTCGTGCTGCAAGGGAACGAGGACCTGTCAGAGACTCAGATGCCGCTGTGGAATCGGGGAATTAAGGGCCCCTGGGACCAGCAGCAATTCCACCCAGCACCCGCGCACCTCTGAGGGATGGAGTCCCCCTCCTGACCCCCAGAATGGAGTCTTGTTTTCCTTTCAAGGGACCTCCATTGCCAACAACCTCCTTGTAGGGGGAGCTCCTGCCACCTCCCACCCAGTGCCCCTGACAGCTGTTCCACCTCCAATCCACAGCTCAAGTTCTCTGACCCCTCTCCTCCACCCCCACCCAGGTTGGGCAGGGAGGGGGCTCTAGCGGGGCGGGGGGGCGGAGGGATTCTGGCAGCAGTGAAGTGGGATGTGGGGAGCTTGAGACCTTTCCCCAAGTCATCCCAGGCACTGAGGCTGAAGCCGCAGGACGGCAGCCCTGGTGAATGGGGCAGATCAGCAGCCCCTGCTGACTGAATCCTCCCGTTCTCTCTAAAGCGAGTCCAGCCCTGCCAGCAGCAGGACGAGCTTCCCCCGCCCATGTGCCTCAGAACTGCCCGGTCAGTCGCCATCACCCCTCAGTCCTTGGCCTCCCAGGCTGCCAGTGACGGGAACAACTCTGGGTGGTGGCGCGGGTGACAGGAGAGGCTCGCAGAGGGCACGTAGAGGACTCTGCTGCCCTTCCCAAGAACAGAAGTCCGTGCTGAGGCAATGCTTGTCATTCATTAGCCTTGCTAACGAGCTGGGCTGGAGCTGCTCCGGGGACAAGCTGGCTCCCTCCTGCTCATGGAGGTGAATTCATCTCCCTTCCCAGGAGCACCTGCTCTCACTCTCATTCCCCACCAGTCGCCTTGCTGCCAGGCCGGCGAATGGCCAGAGGATGGGAATGAGGCCTGGGCCCCGCCCCAATCTCCTGAGTCTAATGCAGCTGCTCACCTTGCTCCCCATCAGCTGCTCGGTTTGCCCCAGGAGGGAGTAAGTGAGGAGCAGCCCAGCCTGGCTGACACGCAGCAGGGGGTCGTGCATGGCCAGCACTGCTGTCTGCAGGAAGAATCTTCTCTGCCCCTCGGAGAAGAATTTGCCAAAAACCTGAAACCAACCAGATGTGAGGCTTCAGCAGATTGCCCCAAACCAGGCTCCAAATCCTGGCCTAGAACGGCAACTCCGTCGCGTGGCTCCAGGAGGCAGCCACCTGCCTGCAGAGCTGTGCCATGCCCTGGCAGAGTGTCCTTACCTCCCCCACCCTGGCGGTGTTCTTATAGCCGAGGAGCCGGCTGTCCTGGTGCCAGTCCCAGCACCAAAGGTCTTCGACCTCACGGATGGTCAGCTCTGGGAAAGAGAGAGACACATACACATTGGTCATTCTGGTTGCAGGGCTTGAGTCCTTCCAATCCCATTGGTGGCTGCACGGTGGGCAGAGCCCAACAGAACTGCGGGGGTGGTGGAGAACACAGAAAGAGAGAGAGAGAGACTGATCCGCCAGCCAGGGTCACTCGGAGAGAAATCGGCTGGGGTCCCAGTCTCACTCGTCTAGCCGGGTTCCTTACCCCTCTGGCGCAGCAGGAGCTGGTAGAGCCGGTAAACCCCCTCCCTGGCCTGCCGGCTGATGTCCTCGTCTGTGTCACTGATGGACAGAGCCAGCTGTGCCACGTGGTGGCCCATTCTGGGGAATTCGTCTGAGTTCTAATGGAAGGGAGAGGGAGAGGGGACTCCATCAGCATTTTCCTGTCAGCTCCCAGTCCCCGCCTGGGCCAGGACTCTCCTTCCCCTCAGCCCCTCTGCAGGAGATGCTAGAGGATAGGAGCTAGAGCTGAATCCTTAGTTATCTCTGCCCGCAAGGGAGCCCGGAGGACAGAGATGTGGGCAGGGCCCTCCAGGAGGATTTGCTTCCCCAGCTGCTCCAGGATGACGGGAAGGCAAGAACCTGGAGCCTGCTCCCCTTACAAGCGAGAGTCGCCACTTAACCAGGACAAGAAGAACTTGACTCAAGCCAGGCTCATTCTCTGCTCTGACTCTGCCTCCCCAAGAGGATCACTCCTAGCCCACAGCCCCTGCAGCCGCAGATCCTCCAGCCCGTTGGAGCCGGCCCCCCTACGCCTGGAGTCAGGAAGCTGGGCTCAGAGGCCACTTACGTCAAAGTCAGGGAGGGAGATGACGGACGTGAGCAGGGCCGCGCTGCTCCTGATGGCCCTGGCTCTCTCTCGTGGCACCCTGGACACGGTCCAGTAGTGAATGTGCTGTGGGGAAAGGAGGCAGCTCAGGATTGATGAGGGGGTGCATGTGTAGTGCTAATGCCCCCCCCCCATCCCAAGGGGGCTGAGACATTGCATGCGGTGGGGGTGGAATATCTGATTCATTGACCGCAGAGTTTTAGAAGGGGACTCTTGCCCCCAGGACGATGCTTGTATCCTGCAGGTAACAGCTTGTCATTGTCTCTCTAGATTGGGACAATGCTCGGTGTCGGGGCTGGTCCCATCCTCCCTGAACTGCTGATTCCTGAACAGCTCCCCAGGAAGGAGACAGACCCTTCCTCCCTCCACGGCTCTCAAGTCCTTGGCTGGGTGAAGGGACTGAGTGTGAGCACATCCCCCCAGGAATCTCGGGGCCCGTCAGAGACAAGGGCTGATTCTCTGGGGCCCTCCTGTTTCTCTAGGAATGAGGCTGTGGCTCTTCTCTGAGGACCATCTTCTGGATCTCCCAGGAGGGGTTCAGACTGTCACTCCCCAAGCCAGCCGGGGGCCCTGTGATTAGTGCTCGACACAACCAGGCAGAGCTCTGGCTTGAAGTCCCAGCTCCTTCCTCTGTCCTTCAAGGAGGAAGGGCCTGACCCTGCATTGCACTGACTGCCCTGACCAAGGATGGCCACGGGGGGCCCAGCTAGGAGGACAGACTGGAAAATGGATCTAAGAGTTAAGGTAAAATTGCCCCCACCCCCTCATCAGGCTCACCTCCAAGATGTAGTGGAGCTTGTCCGTGTCTGGGGTCTTTTCCAGCAGGTTCCCCAGCATGGCATCCAGGAGGTCTGGTATGACCCTATGCAGATCCTGCAAAGCAAGGGAGAGCCATGGGTCAGAGTTAGGGAGACTGGGGCTTCACCTGCCACAAGATGGGAAGAGGAGTCTCTGGGAAGCACTGGTGAGACCCCCAAACACATATCCTGGCCTCTCTCATTCACATCCCACTGCAGGCAATTAGCAAGGATTCAGGCAGGATAACAGCTGGCTGATCTACCTGGACTTGGTTGGTGTCCGTCTGCGTGCCCAGGGTGAACACGGCGTGCAGCGTGGCTCGGAGGAGGTGGGTCTCCAGCTCCGGCTCCAGGGC